>NC_137278.1:157862500-160362500 GCF_054371585.1 Giraffa tippelskirchi
AAGTGCTTCTTTAGTTGCAGCTCATAAATTTTTCTATGCTGTATTTTCATTTATAATTCAGCAGAAATGCTTTATAATTTTCCCCTCTATGTCTTCTTTGACCCATGGGTTATTCAAAATGTGTGATTGCCAAATATTTGGGGATTTCCCAGATACCTTCCTATTACTGATTTCTAAGTAATTCTTTTGTGATCAGAGAATAAACTTTGTATAATTTGAATATTTTTATATTTCTTGGCACCTGTCTTATGACCCAGTATATGACTTATCTTGATAAATGCCCTTGAAAAGATTTATTTTCTACTGTTGTTGGTGAAGTGTTACATAAATGTTAATTACATCAAGTTGGTTGATGATTTAATTCAAATCATCTATATTCTTTTCCCTACTTGTTATATCATGATTTTCCCTACTTATTATGTCAATTTCAGTGAGAAATTTGTTGAAATCTCCAACTATAATGATCAGTTTATCTATTCCTTCTTGCAATTTTTGCCACATTCATTTTGAAGCCTTTTTATTAGGCGCATAAACATTTAGGGTTGTTATGTTCTCTTGATGAACTGGCTCCTTAATCAGTATGAAATGTCCCTCTTTATCCCTGGCAATATTCTTTTATCTGAAACTTACTTTGTCTGATAATAATATAGCCACTATCAGAAGCTTTTGATTAGTCTCAGCACTTATCTTTTTCCACTCTTCTCCCTTTAAATTATTTACATCTTAATATTTAAAATGGATTTATTATAAGCAGTATGATTGTGTCTTTTAAAAATTTTTATTCAATCTCATAATCTCTGCCTTTAATTGGAGTGTTTAAGCTTTTTAAATGTAATATGATACACATTGTGTTTAATCTACCATCTTGGTTTTTGCTTTATATTCTGTCCCGCTTCTTTTTCTATTTTCCATCAGACTGAACATTTTAGGGTCCTTTATATTTCCATTTTTATTAGTTCTAACTCTTTTTTAAAAAACAGTAATTGCCTTAGGGTTTATAGTATACATCTTTAACTTAGCACAGTCTATCTTTAAGTAATATTTACTACCTCACAAACAGTATAAGAAACTTATAATAGTGTACTCCCATTTCCTCCCCTCAACCTGTGTTACTGTTGTCATGCATTTGACTTCTATATATATTATAAACTCCACAATATATTGTTAATACTTTTCCTCTAAAAAGTCAATTATCTTTTAAAGAGATTTTAAAAATAATAAAAAAGTATTTTACATGTAGCCACATATTTCCCCTTTTTGATGACCTTCATTCCTTTACATAGATCTAGATATCCTTCTGCCTGAAGGATTTCTTTTTAAAATTTCCTGTAATGCAGGTCTGCTGGTTGCCTTTTCATGCCTGAAAAAGTCTATTTCTTCTTCATTTTTGAAAGATATTTTTGCTGGGTATAGAAGTCTAGGTTAACTTTTTTTTTCCTGTCAGTACTTTCAAGGTTCTGCTCAACTATCTTTTGGCTTGCATTGTTTCTGTACAAAAGCTGCCATTCTTGTATTTGTTCTTTTGTACATAATGTGTTATTTTTTTTGTCCCCCTCTGGCTGCTTTTAAGTTTTTCTCTTTGCTATTGGTTGTTAAACTATTTGATTATGATGTGCCCTGGGGTAGTTTTCTTCCATTTCATGTGTCTAAGGTTTGTTATACTTGTTTGTTTAAGGTTTGCTGGATCTATGGATTTATAGTACAATCAAATTTAGAAAAACTTCATCCATTATTCCTTAAATTTTTTTCTGGTCCTCTCCTCTCTTCATGGATACCAACTTATACATGTACTACAGCTCACTGATTTATTTATTTTTTTAAATTGCTGATTTATTTATTTTTTCTGCCTTTTGAAGTTGTTCCACAGCTCACTGATTTATTTATTTAAACTGATGATTTATTTATTTATCTGCCTTTTTTCTCCCTGTGTTTCATATTGGACCATTGCTATTGCTATGTATTGAACTTCACAAATCTACTCATCTGTAGTGTCTAACCTACTAATCCCATTCCATGTATTTTTCATCTGAGACATTGTATTTTTCAACAGTGGATGTTGAATTGGGATTTCTGCCATATTTTCCATGCTCCACTTAACATGGTAAGCCTTTCCTCTACATTCTTAAACATAAGGAATATAGTTATAATAATTATATTAATGTCCATGACTACTACCCCTATCATTTATTTGTGTCACTTCTGGATCTGTTTCTACTTACTTTTCTACTCATCATAGGTTGTATTTTCCTGCTTTTTTGCATGGCTTCATTGGCTCCAAGACATTGTGAATTTTACCTTATTGATGGCTGGGATTTTTTTTTTTTTATTCTTGAGCTCTTTTCTGGGGTGCAATTACTTGGAAATAGCTTGAAGTTTAAATAGCTTTTAAGTTTTGTTAGGTGGACCACTGCATTTTTTAGTATCAGGCTAGTTCTGCCCTTTCACTCAGGCAATACCCTTTTAATTATTCTACTGATGCATTACAAGGTTGAATTATAAAGTTTTCCACTGTGGCTGACTAATTCTGGGCCTGTGTGATCTCTAAGGATTTGTTCCCTCTGTCCTTTAAGGTGGGTCCTTCTCTGGCCTCAAGTAGGTTTCTTTTTTTTTTTTTTTTTAATAAATTTATTTATTTTAGTTGGGGGCTAATTACTTTACAATACTGTAGTGGTTTTTGCCATACCTTGACATGAATCAGCCATGGGTTTACATGTGTTCCCCATCCTGAACCCCCCTCCCACCTCTCTCACCATCCCATCCCTCTGGGTCATCCCATTGCCCCAGCCCTCAGCATTTGTCTCATGCATCGAACCTGGAATGGTGTTCTGTTTCACATATGATAATATACATGTTTCAATGCTATTCTCCCAGAACGTCCCACCCTCACCTTCTCCCTCAGAGTCCATAAGACTGTTCTATGCATCTGTGTCTCTTATTCTGTCTCGCATATAGGGTTATCGTTACCATCTATCAAATTCCATATATATGCATTAGTATACTGTATTAGTGTTTTTCTTTCTGGCTTACTTCGCTCTGTATAATGGGCTCCAGTTTCATCCATCTCAATAGAACTGATTCAAATGTATTTTTTTAATGGCTGAGTAATATTCCATTGTGTATATGTCGGTAGGTTTCTTAAACATATGTGTTGATTGGTACTCTGCTGAAGACTTGAAGGGGACCATTTGTAGATCCCTGGAAGTCTTCCCCAGTGCAGCTGTTTTTGTTTTTGTTTTTGTTTTCTGCTGCTCCACTCTGAAAACTCTAGCCACCTTGGTCTCCTCCAGACTCTCAGCTCTTTAATTCAGGAAATCTATTAGGCTTCTCCTCAGTTCCTCCTCCCTGTGCCCCAGCCTGGAAACTCTAGGCAATAAGCTAGGGCAATCATAGAGTTCACCTCATTTGCTACTGCTCTCTTCAGGGATCACTGGGATGTCCAATACCATCAGGGATCTGCTGCTTGATGTCCAATACCTGAAAACATTTGTTTCATATATCTTGTCCATTTTTTTTTTAGTTGTTTCAGGCAGCAGGATTAGTCTGACTCTTGCCATTGCATCTTAGCTGAAGTCTAAAGAACCAAGAGAGTTTAATTATATAAAATATAATTTTAAAAATGGTAATTGAACTAAGTCCTTAGTTTTGTATAAAGCTATCATAGAAATTATATATTGAAATTTTCATAATAAAGCTAGAAGTGTGGGAACCACACTTGGAACAATTAGTAGATAAAAAGGCTTGAAAAACAAATTAGTTTTCTTATTGAGCATATCAAACTAAGAAATACGAAAAATAATTGAAAACATAAGCATCTGAACTTTGTAAGTTTATTCAGTAATTCTGTTTTGGTAACTTGTATATTTTAATAGACAGGAAAATCCTCATTATAACATTCTTTACAATTTATGTGACTTATTATAATCTTCTACTTTATATTTTTAAGTTTATCATGCTTTGATGCATCTTTGTATTCCCATCTAATACTGCCTGATAGATTAATAATACTGTTGAAAGAGTGTGTTAATTAGGATCATGTTAAGACAGGCTTAAATTTTCTGATTTAAGAATAATAATATAGATAGAATAAAATTTTATTTATATAATGCAAATTTTATTCATAAAAGAACATACTAAGCACATAGTACTTCACAAGAAACTTTATCATCTTAAAATTATCTTGTTTGTTAATCTTATACTACTTAAAATTTTTACTTTATAAAAAAAGGATTTACTATAATCAATATTAAAATACTTTCTGTGTGCCAAATTTGAATAATGTATTTTCAGTAATAAGTTTATATCAACTGCAAGAATGACAACACATTTAGAAAGGGAATCCCTGGTACGTTTACCTAACATAATTCAAGAAAGGGAATCCCTGGTACTTTTACCTAACATAATCTAACAAAAAGATAAAACACCTCTACCATAAAAACTAACTATATATATTAGAAAAATAATCACACTTCTTCCCAACTCTACAGAATGACATCTGTATTCAGAGATATTTCCAATTACATTATAAAGCATGTGTTTCATGTGTTTGCTTCAAGTTGTTTCATGTTTACTAGTTCTTTACAAATATCATCTGGTTAATTCATTTGAATCTCATTACTACACATTGACAACTGTTCTGTTTATTGTTAGGTTGATGACACACCTTAAGATCTAAACATAGAAACTAATATATCTGTCTCCATTTCTACTGTTCCTCAAGCTACTTTAAGATTGCAAACTCTCCTACTTAAAAAGTTCCTAAAATTTAGTGGGATTCACACACTCTAGTTTTGTATTGTCACCACACAAACAAGGAAGGCTTTATGTCACCTGGCTTCTGAAACTAGTTGCTGGCACCATGTACGCTGACATTTTAGGAATCTGAGATGGAAAGCTGAAAGATTCTTTGAGTACCTGTACCCTAATATATTTTTGAAACCAACTCTCTGTTGTCTTGGGTAGGTAATCTTTGGGAAAGTATGTGAAGTTTCAGGCCTCTTAAGGGTTGCAGTGAGTGGAGTTCTGGTTTCATGGGGAGAGAAGGCTGGACAAGGAGCAGACAGCATAATTAACAGGTGGGCGTCTGTGGCAGAGCAGCTGGTTGGGTTAATTTTAGAACATTTGTCCTTGACTGTGCCACTTTAAGTGGAGCACCTACTTGTCTTAGAGAAGTGTGTCTGTCTTTGGGCAGTGCCAAAATCCTTTTGCTTACACTCTGGAGCATTAAGCACCCTGTTTCATCAGATAGCCCACCTTTTAAAGTGGGAGAGTCTTATCTACTCAACTAGTTCTTCTAAGATAGGACAATATAACCTAATAAACCTCCCAGTGGAGCAAGCTGAGGAATGCAGTGCACTCAAGTGACTTACTTGTACGATAATAACCTCAATTTGTAAGTACACAAAAGCCTCTTTGCATGTTTCAAGGACATATTTACAGTTTTAAAATGATGAAAAGGCAGCTTCTTAAATATCTTCAGGGGGAAGGGAAATGACAGAACTGCAAGGAGAAACAAGGAACAGGACAGAAGATCAAAATAAAAATAAAGACTGGGGCTAAAAATAAATTTTAAAACATTCTCCAATACATTTGGAATGCTGGCTTTTCCTTTGTCCTCAGTAGTTGGAGTCTTGGGAACTGAGTGTCAGGAGAGTCCTTAGCAAATGATGATCTAGTCTGACTAGAGGAAACTGAGGTGCAGACTGCTTAAAGTGATTTGCCAAAGGTCAGTAAACAAGTTTGTGACCAAGCTAAAACTTGCACCCAGTTTCCTGATTCCAATCTCATGAGTTTTCCAATCTCATGAGTTTTCCATTATATTCCACTTTATACTTGTTTGGCAGCCAGCCATTCCTGAATTAAAGTTAAATTTAAAATGCAGGATTAAGGAGAATTTTATATATGATTTATCCCACTTCCACTTGTCATTCTCATAATGGATGTGATTAACTGTACCTTTCATAAAAGTAACAATACTTACTCCTGTTTGGCTCACAGGGATGCAGGGAAGATTTTTTAAAAGATATCAGATATAGAAACATTTTGAAAAATCACTGCTGTTTATAAATAAAATTGATTGGTGAATAGCTTTTTATTAGGAACCTGCCTTGTTTTTGCCAATCTCCCTTCTTTGGGACTGAGCAGCCCAGTGGCTAGGATTCATGACAGGCCCTTCAGATGTCAACCTGAGTAACTTCCCAGTCTTTCCCTTCTGTTTCCTGGCAACATGTTCAGTCTACAGTCTGGAATACCCTCTGCCTCATCTCAGGTCATTGATGCCTTCTGTTTGCCTCACCTATGCTGGAAATTGCATGCATGACCTCTCTGCTTTCACTGCCTGTCCCTTCCAACTCTTGCTCCCTCTTTGTACTCAGCTTTGTATACTCCAATCATATTGAACTCCTTTCTGTTCCTAGAGAGCTCCACGGTCTCTCTCCCTTCCCCTTCCCAGATTTGGCCCATAAAATTTCACTGCCTGGAACCCTTTTTAAATTTTTTTTGCCATTGTTACCCACTGCTTGACTCCCCTTCCTTCCTTGGCCAACTCATTACCTATCTTTTAGGTGTCATCTTAGGTGTCTGTCTTCACCATTCCTCTCCACTGTAAGTTTACATGAGATGTTCTCATATGCTACTTCAAGCACTTGTTATTTCTTGCAGACTTAACACCACTGTGTCTATTTAATTGCTTATATTCCTCTCTAGACCGTGAGCCCCATGAGTGCAGAGGGCCTTGTTTGCTTCCCCACCAGTATATAGCTATGACTATATGCCACATATAAGTCGCTCAGTCATGTCCGACTCTTTGTGACCCTATGGACTGTAGCCTGCCAGGCACTGCTCCCCATGGAATTCTCCAGGCAAGAATACTGGAGTGGATAACAATTTCCTTCTCCAGGGGACCTTCCTGACCCAGGTATCCCTCGTAGCAGGCATTTTATTTACCATTTGAGCTACCAGGGTCCCAAGAGTTAATACATATTTTTTGAAACATGATACTCATGCTTAATAATAATTCACATGTCACACACTGCTTTCACCTTTATTTACCTCATTTCATCCTTGCAGTAAACCTATGGTTGGTATTATTCATTGCCATTTTTCAGACATAGAAATTGAGGTGTTAGTAGAAACTAGCTAGAAGTGGCAGAGCCAGTATTTGAACCCAGGTTGTTGGAGTCCAAGTTCAATATTATTACTATTACATCACAACAAACTTTGTTTGGTTATAGAGTAATTAAAAGTCTTAAGTAGGTGATCAAGGGAGAGACATAATTGGAGTTTCTCTACAGAAGAATAAATCTGGCAAAGAGAAGAGTCTGAACCATGGTGGAGGCAGGGGGAAAGGGTAGGGCAGACAACCCATAGATAAGAGGCAAAAAAAAAATGAATATTAGAACAAAAACTAAGAACTAAAGGCTAAGCTTTAGGAGCCACTCATAGTTAAAGGCAGAAGAAAGGAGATGAGCCAGAAATAATACAAAAGAAGGGTCAGTGAGCAATGTAGGAAAATACTAAAAATTCATTTTCCTAGAAGCCAAAGGAAATGAGAATGCAAAGAAAGAAAATTAGCTGTTAGTGGTGAGCTGAATACAGGAGGCAAGAAAGAAGACTGAGAAAAAAAGGGTGGGGGGTGGCTGACTGACAGAAGACTTTTGAGATGGAATAAGGGACGGTTTGTAAAAATTTCAAGAAAGAATAAGGGACAAAGAAGTGGAAGCAAAAAAGAAGTGACTGAAAAATTTTGGCAGTTTGTTTATTCATTATTCAGTTGATAGACATTTGGGTTGTTTACAGATTTGGGCTATTCTGAATAAAAGTGCTATGACATTCACACAGAAGTCATTGTGAGAACCTAAGTCATTTTTCTGGGGTATTTAGAAGAGGAATTCCTACGTGGTGTGATAAGAGTGTGTTTAATTTTATTGGGAACTGCAAGTCTGTTTTCTAAGGTAATTATACTATTTTCCATTTCTCCTAGCAATATATGATGAAACTTTTAGTAGCTACACATTCTCACCAGCACTTGGTATTGTCAGTCTTCTTAATTTTAGCCTTGATAGTGAATGTGAATAGTCTCTCACTGTGGTTTTAATGTACATTTCCCTGCTGACTAATGGTATTGGGCATCTTTTCATGTGTTTATTTGATATACATCTTCTTTGGTGAAGTATCTTTTCAAATCTCTTGCCCATTTTTATTCTTGTTGTTTTTCTTCTTGTAGAGTTGAGTTCTGTATAAATTCTGATATATAATATGTATGTGGTAAAGAATCCGCCTGCCAATGCAGGATATGCAGTTTGATCCTTGGGTGGGGAAGATCCCCTTGAGAAGGAAATGGCAACCCACTACAGTATTCTTGCCTGGGAAATCCCATGGACAAAGGAGACTGGTGGGCTACAGTCCATGGGGTCACAAAGAGTCAGACACGACTGAGCATGCATGCATGCATATCCAGATATATTACTGGCAAGTAATTTTTCCCAGTCTGTGGTTTGTCTCTTCATTTTCTTAATAGTATCTTAAAAGCAAATTTTTTTAATTTTATGAAATTGAACTGTGGTGTTGGAGAAGACTCTTGAGAGACCCTTGGACTGCAAGGAGATCCAACCAGTCCATCCTAAAGGAAATCAATCCTGAATATTCATTGGAAGGACTGATGCTGAAGCTGAAACTCCAATACTTTGGCCACCTGATGCAAAGAACTGACTCATTTGACAAGACCCTGATGCTGGGAAAGACTGAAGGCGGGAGAAGGGGATGACAGAAGATTAGATGGTTGGACGGCATCACCGACCCAATGGACGTGAGTTTGAGTAAACTCTAGGAGTTGGTGATGGACAGGGAGGCCTGGCGTGCTGCAGTCCATGGGGTCACAAAGAGTCGGACATGACTGAGCAACTGAACTGAACTGAATGAAATTGAATTATCGATATTTTCATTTTATGATTTGTGTTTTTTGTGTCCCACCTAAGAAATTTTTGTGTAACTCAAGCTTATAAATATTTTCTCCTATGTTTTCCTCTAGAAGTTTTATAGTTTTAGCTCTTACATTTAGGTATACAGTCCATTTCAGGTTAATTTTCTATATGGTGTGAACTAAGTGTTGAGAACTAAGTTGTGTTCTCTTTTTCCTTTTTGTTTCTTTCTTCTTCTCCTTATCCTTCTTCTTTTTTGCGTGTGGATATCCAATTACTCCAGCACTGCTTGTTGAAAACACTACATTCTTTATTGAATCACCTTGATAACTTTGGCATATAGTTTTCTTTATGTTTCTTTTGCTTGAAGTTTACTGATATTATTAGATCTGTAGATTTATAGTTCCCATCTAGTTAGAAAAGATTTGCCTGTTATTCCTTAAAAAAATATTTTTTGGTCCTCTGCTTCTCCTTTTTAAAAATATTATCTATTCATTAAATTTTTTAGTCATACCAAACGGCATGCAGGATAGATCCCCAACCAGTGATTGAACCCATGCCCCATGCAGTGGAAGCACACTCTTAACCACTGGACCACCATGGAAGTCCCTGCTTCTCCTTTTAGACTCCAGCTATATGAATGTAGATCACTCAATATTGTCACACAGTTCACTAACACTCTTTTCATTCAATTCTCTTTTTTCTCTATGCTTCATTAATTTATAGTTTCCACCACTATGCTGTCAGGTTCACCAGTCTTTTCTTCTGCACTATCTAATCTACTGTTAATCCTTTATAGTATATTTCCATTTCAGATATTGCATTTTTAATCTTTAGAAGCTCCATTTGGATCTTCTTCATATCTTCTATCTCTGTATTCAATGTGTTTGTGTTTTCTTAAACATATGGAGTATATTTATAACAGCTGCTTTACTGCCTTTGTCTGCTCATTCTATCAGCTGTGTCATTTCTGGGTGTGTTTCTATTCACTGATTTTTCTTCTAGTCAGGAGTCATTTTCTCATGATTGTTAAATTTTTTTATTTTTAAAAAACTTTCTATTGGAGTATAGTTTATTTACAACGTTGTGTTACTTTCTGCTGTACAGCAAAGTGAATCAGTTATATATATACATATACTCTTTACTCTTTTCTTTTTTGGGGGGGAAGGGGCCTCTCTGATGGCTCAGATGGTACAACGTCTGTCTGCAAAGTGGAAGACCCAGGTTCAATCCCTGGGTTGGGAAGATCTACTGGAGAAGGAAATGGCAACCCACTCCAGTACTCTTTCCTGGAAAATTCCATGGACAGAGGGGCCTGGTAGGCTACAGTCCATGGGGTTACAAAGAGTCAGAAATGACTGAGTGACTTCACTTATACTCTTTTTTAGATTCTTTTCCCATATGGGTCATGACAGAGTATTGAGAAGAGTTCCCTGTGCTATACAGTAGGTCCTTATTCAGTCAGTTCAGTCGCTCAGTCATGTCCAACTCTTTGTGACCCCATGAACCACAGCACACCAGGCCTCCCTGTCCATCACCAACTCCCAGAGTCCACCCAAACCCATGTCCATTGAGTCAGTGATGCCATCCAACCATCTCATCCTCTGTCGTTCCCTTCTCCTCCTGCCTTCAATCTTTCCCAGCATCAGGGTCTTGTCAAATGAATCAGTTCTTTGCATCAGGTGGCCAAAGTATTGGAGTTCCAGCTTCAACATCCTTACTAGTTATCTATTTTATATATAGTAGTGTATCATGTTTGTTAATTTTATTTATTTTTGGCTGTGCTCTGTCTTCATTGCTGCATAGGTTTTTCTCTACTTGCAGTGAGCAGGGCCTACTCTCTAGTCAAGGTGCAGGCTTCTCATTGTGGAGGCTTCTCATGTTGCAGAGCATGGACTCTAGGGCATGAGGGCTTCAGTAGCTGCAGCACGTGGGTTCAGTAGTTGTGGCACAGGGGCTTAGTTGGTCTGCAGCATGTTGGATCTTCCTAGATCAGGAAGTGAACCCATGTCTCCTGCATTGGCAGGAGGATTCTTTACCAATGAGCCACCTGGGAAGCCCAAGTCTGTTCATTTTGATTGAACATTAGACATTGTAAACATTATGCTATTGGTTGCTGGATTTTGATGCACTTTTCTAAGAAGAGTTAGACTTTGTTCTGTAGTCAATTTACTTGAGGTCAGTTTAATCTTTTTAAAAATGAAAAATGTTAGTTGCTCACTCATGTCCGACTCTTTGCAACCCTGTGGACTGTAGCCCGCCATGCTCCTCTCTCCATGGAATTCTCCAGGCAAGAATACTGGAGTGAGTAGTCTTTCCCTTTTCCAGGGTATCTTCCCAACCCAGGGATCAAACCTGGTTCTCCTGAATTACATGCAGATTATTTGCTGTCTAAGTCACCAAGGAAGCCCAATCTTTTTGAGGTTTATTTTAATTTTTGTTAGGGTGAATCCAGTCTAGTCTTTATTCTCAAGCTAATTTAGCCCCACTATTAAGGCCATCTGAGAACCCTTCCCGGTGCCTGTGAATTATGAGGTCTTTCCACTTTGGATAGTAGGAACATAAACTATTCTCAGCCTTGTGTGAATAATAGGAATTGTGCAGCTAGCCTCTACATTCTACTGGTTCTTTCTCTACTCTCATAGAGTTTCAGTTCACACATAAGCAGCTCAGTATTCAGCCAAAGATTTGAGGGGACCTTTGGACAGATCTCTGGACTTCTCCATGCAGCTTCCTCTTCTCCAGGGTTCTTCCTCACAAATTGTAGTTGTCTTGGCCTCCTTGAGCACGGATCTCCTGAAATCAGTAAGATCACTGGACTTCAGGTTCCCCTTCACCATGCCTTAGAAATGCCCCATCAGTAAGCTGAACAGTCACAGGGTTTGTCATGTTTGTTTCCCCTCTCAGAGATCAGTTTTATGCTGCCTGTTGGCCAATGTCTGAAATAATTGTACCACATATTTTTTTTCCTGGTTTTCTAGTTTTTTAATGTAGGAAGGTAATTCCTACAGCAGCTAATTCTTCACAAGCAGAAGCAAAAATTCCATTTCAAATTGCTAATTTTTAAGATGCTGTAAGGCTTCCCAGCTGGTACTAGTGGTAAAGAACCTGCTTGTCAACGCAGGAGATGCAAGAGATACGGGTTTGATCCCTGGGTCAGGAAGATCCCCTGGAGGAGAGCATGGCAACCCTCTCCAGTATCACTCCCTGGAGAATTTCATGGACAGAGGAGCCTGATGGGTTACAGTCCATAGGGTTGCAAAGAGTCAGACACAACTGAAGTGACTTAGCACATACACACGCACAATATGTAACTTCTGGAGTGTCAGAAGTAAGACAAAAGGGAAAGCCTATATAATTTAATACTTAAATGTAATTATTCTTTCTTTCTTATTTCTTCCCTACCCATATCCCTTTCCCTCCCTAAAAGATAGAGGATTCTACTTGAGATTTTTCCCTTAAGCAAATGAAATTGCTTTCTATAATTTGTTGTATTTGGAGGTGTACTCAGTATTTAAGAAGCAGAAACCATAGCATTGCAGATACTTTTGTTTTCAAAGTAGACGGTATTACAATAGCTCTGGGTTGCTATTTCACTTACTGAATTAACAGTTCCTAGGATTTCACTTTGGCCCTGCTATCATTCAGCATGATCAGAACAAAGCTATTTACAGTCTTCTATGCCTCCTCAGACACTTAATTGTAATATCAAGTACTTTAACACAGAATCTAAAATTGTGCACATGGCAAAAGTGAATTTTCCTGTATCACAGCAATTGAGATATCCCTTTAAATGAAGTGACCTAAGAGGCATCCTTGGATCTCCAGTGTACTTGAAAAACATAGCCACATTTAAAAAAGATAAACCATGAACACTCAGTTATTAACATCCAGAAGAATTCTCTAAGTCTACTATACCTACATTTCTATAAATACATCCTCCTCTTTAAGAGTAAGACAACTCTTAAACACTAACAGGACCAAATGCCAGTAAAATTGTCCATTGTAGCAAAAATTTTCAGCCATTTTTTCATGTTAAAGGCTTTAAAATTTTTATTCCTCTTTCTTTATCCTCTCAATTAATCTTCCTTATAAAAATGCATATATACATATGCTGCTGCTGCTAAGTCGCTTCAGTCGTGTCCAACTCTGTGCGACCCCATAGACAGCAGCCCACCATGCTCCCCTGTCCCTGGGATTCTCCAGGCAAGAACACTGGAGTGGGTTGCCATTTCCTTTTCCAATGCATGAAAGTGAAAAGTGAAAGTGAAGTCACTCCGTCATGTCCAACTCTTAGCGGCCCCAGGGACTGCAGCCTACCTGGCTCCTCCATCCACGGGATTTTCCAGGCAAGAGTACTGGAGTGGGTTACCATTGCCTTCTCTGATATATACATATAAATTAAAAATAAACACTTTCCCTAACTGGCTACCATAGAAAACCACAGTCAGCAATTAGTTTGACTTTAAAACTAGCTTTCTTATTGAACATTTGTGTGCCTATTGGAGGTTTTCCATAATGCAAACCTTTGCTAGAATGTGCTTTCAACTTTTCACTCAAGAGACTTAATTAGGAGCAACCAAAATGTCCTGCTTAGGGTTTAAAACATGTATCAAACTCTAAACACTGTTACTCTGGTGGGGAGATCCTGGCTACCAAACAAATAGACTTCGAAGGGACTCCTTGGGTTTCCCTAAGCCACAGGCAAATATTTGCTATTACTGTGGTAATAGATAGCATATGGCCACTTTGTCCTTCACCTGCAGGAGATCTTGAAGATAGCTGTTGATCGCCACAATGAAGTTTTCCCAGTAGAGATGAATCTCATATACCTTTTCCCCTTAAGTTCTAGTCTGACATACAATGACTAGTTGCAAGAGATCAATTAAGGAAGAGAGCTGAAAACTGAAATAGAAGGAGAAATTTGCAGAAATAAAACCAGTAAACTGGCTTAAAGATAAAAAAGATATTATTTTCTCTACTTCAACCTACATATAGTGAAGTACAAGCAATTCAACTGAAAGACTGGCATCCCTAATTTATATGATTTGTAAAGACAGAAAACAATAAATACTATAAAATTAGTGTAAATTTGCTTCTGCTCCAGAGATTTCCAGAGAAGAACTAGAAGTACACAATTTTCAGGATGTTTAAGCCATTGAGCTTATAGAACAGGGAAGCCCATAGAAGAAATTCTGACCTCCAAAGAGAAGTAAATTAACTCTCATTTCCTGGTGGCTCAGACAGTAAAGAGTCTGCCTGCCAATGCAGGAGACCCAGGTTTGATCCTTGGGTCAGGAAGATACCCTGGAGAAGGGAATAGCTACCCATTCCAGTATTCCTGCCTTGAGAATTCCATGGACAGAGAAACCTGGTGGGTTATAGTGCACGGGGTCGCAAAGAGTTGGACACAACTGAGCGACTAACACTTTCAGTTTCTAAAAATGTTTCTCATACTTTAGGTAAGAAAGAGACATTTCCAACCTGGATAGATTTCAAGCTTGGATAATATAAATCCTGATTTTGTCTCTTATCATCTGAGTGATGACAGAGCCATGATTAAATAATATAAAATCCCAGGTCTATGTGACATTAAGCCTTTTTATAGAAGAAACATTTACTTATTCATTCAATCATTATTTATTGAGGAGATATTTTGTATCAGGCACTGTGCTAGGTACTCTGGTACAGAATTGAATAAGAAAAATCAATCATGCATTTCAGTTATTCCATAATTCTTGAAAACTGAGTGAGCTCTGTCAAAAGTGATGTTAGATGATCTAGAGGGGTGAGATGGGGGGAAGGGGAAGGAGGCTCAAAAGGGAAGAAATATATACGTAATTATGACTGATTCATGTTGTTGTATGGCAGAAACCAACACAACATTGTAAAGCAATTTTCCATCAATTAAAAAATATTTTTTTTAAAAAAATGGTGTTAGGAAACAGCTCAAAACATATATATTTTTTTAAATCAGAAGAGCACATAAGGCCATTTAATCGAATTTCTCAATGTTGGCTAGAATGGCTGAAACCCATTCATTCTCTACTAGATCCCACTCCCTCATCAGGCAGCATGCTTCATTTTTTAATGATTCTAATTATCAAAAAGTTCCCTTGTGTTAAGCTAGGATCTGTCCTCTGTAACTTCTAATACTGATCTTGGAGCTACACAAAATAAGTCTATTTTATCTTCAACAGGAAGTCCTTCAGATACTTAAGGGCAGCCACCAACTTCACTTTCATTCTCTAGGTAAAATATTGACAGTGTCTCATATCACATAGTTTTTAGACCATTTACTACCACTCTGGCTAGGTAGCAAAAGACCTCTGTTTTATTTATATATGTAAGCTACCAATGACACTATTTTCCTCACATTTTCCCCTCTAAGATTTCAAACAAATTCTAACCTCTACTGCTGGACATTTTTTTTCCCAATTCTTTTTCAGTCCAAATGCATTTCAAAGATTTTTCTGTAACCTAAGGAATACTCATAGGTTTTTTTTTTTCTTTTTGTATTATTGTTTTTTTTGTAGAAGAAGGAAAGAATAGCTTTATTACAGGCAAAGGGGGAACACAGTAGGCTAGTGCCTCAAGAACTGTGCCTGCCCCCACCCAGAAATATTCAGATTTATTTAAAAGACCTATAGGATATCAATACAGCTTTGGGGGAAGAAATGGAGTTGATGACTGCAGACAGTGGTATTAAAGTGAATTCACTATGAGAATATTGTTTATGTGGCCTCCTGAGCACTCACCTACAATCATGGTCAAACAGGGAGGCAAGACTACAGTAACCTCATTATTTTGGGAGGTGGGGAAGGGAAGGAAAGTCACTCCTGTATATGAATAGAATGTTGTGATATTATCTGCATATTTCCATAGCATTCCAATGATATATCTGTCATTGTATTATTTAGTTCTTGAGAAAATAATATTTCTAGTTATATGCCAATGAAACCGATAGGCAAGTTGGCAGGTAAAGCTAAGGTAACAAAGGTGGGTTGGGAGAGGTGGCAGCAGTCTAAATATTCAGTAACTACATATAAACAAATTGGTTCCCCCTGTCTCCATAAGTAGCTGAAGTGATGAAGGTGACTGGTTGGAAACTGACCAGGAGATTAAAATGGCTTTTGAGGATGAAAGTACCAGGGGCCAGCTCCACAAGTAAACATCCTTCTGGTTATACTTATAGCACCTGCTGGGTCACCCAGAAGTAGCTAAATGCTTTTTCAAGTGGGCTTTTTTTAAAAAAGGAGAACTAAAAAGGAGCAGAAATAATACATCACTGAACTCCTGGCTCATGAAGCTCCACGTGTGCCTGGTACATATTTCATAAAGTTCTTGGAAAACAGGCATTTTCCAGTACTGTTCTGGCGATAGTATTTCAAATTGATAATCTTTTGAACATAACTCCCTATCTTGAAAAGGACTTCAAGAGAGACTTTTTCAAGCATATTGTTTTAAAAGACCATTAATTTTAGCAACAAACCAACAAAGTCATGAAGAGTATCTAATCTTAACCAAAGCATAAAGGCAAGTCCAAATACAGAATCCAGGCCAGGGCCAGGAACTGAACTTTGCTCACTAACTCTAGGTTCACTACAGAGCAACCTCTTACTAGAATCACTTGGAAATTCCTCCTTGAGTCTGAAATATCAACAAGGTGTAGGTGGATACTTTTCAGTTTTGATAAGAAGTTTTACTTTAAGCTCATACTTGTGTCTTAACATAACTTTGCCATCTAAAAATATCTTTAAAAACGTAGTTCCTTATCTTGTACTTGACATTCATAATATAGTTTTAAAAGAATTTGTAGAGTCACAATAGATATGTAGAACTAAATAGGGAATGAAGAGACATGAAATGTTCTTTGTACATGTGATGTGTTCATTTTTCTCTCTAACTCCTTCTACTCTATTTTGCCTGTTTGTGAAGATGACTGGGTTACTGCTTTAATTAAAAGTATATAATTCTTTATATTCACTTTATTTACTATAAAATGACTAAGACACATGTGTTCTCTAAACTAAATACCTGTCCAAATTAGGAAAGAAATGTAGACCCTTGATGCTCTTGAAAAACATTGACAGTTAACCAGTGTTAGTACAGGATGTCCCGAATTTGCAAGTGGCTTGTGTTCTAAAAATTTATTTGTAAAGTGAGTTACTTGGGCTTTATTTTTGTTTACTACTGAATCCCTAGAGCCTGGGATAGGGCTAGATACACAGTGGGCATCCAAATATTTGCTGATTGACTGAATGAACTGGCCTAGAGTAGACTTCACTAATGATACAGTTGAATTATATTATTAATAATAATTAGCATTTATATAGTACTTAGAATTTACAGAACACATTTATATGAGCCATATTTTACCCTTTCTCACATTGATTCTATTTACAAATGTAGCGTCTAAGCCCCCCAAATTTTTTTTAAATTCTCATTTAGGATTTATTGTTAAAGTTGATTTGGATTATCATAATTATTACAATGGTTTGAGCTAAGTGGTATCCAGCTCTTTGCAACCCCATGGACTGTAGCATACCAGCCTCTTCTGTCCGCCACTATCTCCTGGAGTTTGCTCAAGTTCATGTCCATTGAGTCGGTGATGCTATCTAACCATCTTATCCTCTGGCACCTCCTTCTCCTTTGGCCTTCAATCTTTCCCAGCATCAGGGTCTTTTCCAGTGAGTCGGCTCTTCCCATTAGGTGGCCAAAGTACTGGAGCTTCAACTTCAGCATCAGTCCTTCCAATGAATATTCAGGGTTGATTTCCCTTTAGGATCGACTGATTTGATCTCCTTGCAGTCCAAGGGACTCTCAAGAGTCTTCTCCAGCACCATAATTCGAAAACATCAATTCTTCAGCACTCAGCCTTCTTTATAGTCCACCTTTCATATCCATACATGACTACTAGAAGAACCATAGCTTTGACTATGGGGACCTTTGTTGGCAAAGCGACAGCTCTGCTTTTTAATATGCTATCTAGGTTTGTCATAGCTTTCCTTCCAAGGAGCAAGCATCTTTTAATTTCATGGCTGCAGTCACCATCCACAGTGATTTTGGAGCCCATGAAAATAGAATCTGTCACTGCTTCTACTCTTCCCCTTTCTATTTGCTATAAAGTGATGGGATCAGATGTCATGATCTTAGTTTTTTGAATGCTGAGTTTTAAGCCAACTTTTTCAGTCTTCTCTTTCACTCTCATCAAGAGGCTCTTCACTTTCTGCCATTAGAGTGGTATCATCTGCATATCTGCTGCTGCTGCTGCTAAGTCACTTCAGTCGTGTCCGACTCTGTGCGACCCCATAGATGGCAGCCCACCAGGCTCCCCCATCCCTGGGATTTTCCAGGCAAGAGAATTGGAGTGGGTTGCCATTGCCTTCTCCGCTGCATATCAGAGGTTGCTGATATTTCTCCCAGCAATCTTGATTCCAGTTTGTGATTCATCCAGCCTGGCATTTTGCATGATGAGCTCTGCATATAAGTTAAATAAGCAGGCTGATGATATACAGCCCTGTTGTACTCCTTTCCCTTTGGAACCAGTCTGTGTTCCATATCCAGTTCTAACTGTTGCTTCTTGACCTACATACAGGTTTCTCAGGAAACAGGTAAGATGGTCTGGTACTCCCATCTCTTGAAGAATTTTCAACAGTTTGTTGTGATCTACATAGTCAAAGGCTTTTGCATAGTCAATGGAGCAGAAGTAGATGTTTTTCTGGAACTCTCTTGTTTTCTCTATGATCCAATGAATGTTGTCAATTTGATCTCTGGTTCCTCTGCCTCTTCAAAACCCAGCTTGTACACCTGGAAGATTTCAGTTCACATATTGCTGAAGCCTAGCTCAATAAAGTGTTGTCAAGAAACTGCAGACATGATAGCCATACTTGACATAACCCAAGGCTGCTCATAAGACCCCTAAATTAAAAAGAGAACCATTTAAGTTACTTGAGAGGATTGGATGTGAGGTGATGGAGCTTGAATCAACATGGTGACAGTGGAGATGAGAACCAACTTAAGAGACAGAAACACCAGAACCTGGTGATGGACCTGATATAGGCTCCAACTCCTACACTTCTGGCACCACATTGCATCTAGTAGTATAAGCCATAGATAAAGTACCATCTATTCATACAAAATAGAGACTTGGAGAGTAGAGACTCATTTCTTTTTCTCCTGTCACCCTTTTCTTTAGCAGTTAAGTGAGATCCTTATGTTCAGTGGTTGAGAAGAATGACCCTCTCACTTTGGAAGAAAAGAGACATCCCCCAAAAGATTAGACCAAAATTGAAGGCTTCTGTCTAGCTAGCAGGAAGACTATGTGATTAGCTAAGCAGTCAACCAAAGACCCCTGCTACTGGAGTAGTTTGAATGTAAAGAATTTACTCACTCTATGGCATAACCCTTGTATTCAGAGGTGGATGAGACATTAAGGGGTCCTGAGACAAATCTTCGAATCTGCACACAAATCCTCTCCATAACATCGCTCACAGAGGCTCATTCAGGTTTTGCTGAAACACTTCATGGGATGAGAAACTCAAGGGGCCTCACTTTGTCTTTTGGATACATCCAGTTTTTAAGAAAGTCTTTCTTTGGTCAAACTCTTGCTTTCTGAAAAGCATCAGAGTCCATTTAATCCCTCTTCAAATATCTGAAGAATGCTAGCAATTCCTGAACATCCATAAATCCTCTCTCATAGGCAAAATATCCCAAGTTAATTGTTCATTATATAATGAGGTTTCTAATTGATCTCACAAGTTCTGCTCAGCCTTCTCTAAATAGGAATATCTTGACCTGAACATAATATTCAAGCTATGCTTTGACTAGAGAACACAACAGAAGGACTATTCTTTTTCATTTGGAGCACTATTCTCCTATTAATGCAGCCTAAGATTGCATTAGCTTTTTTGGCAGTCATGATGTACTGTTGACTCACACTGAGATTACAGTCAACTGAAACCGTCAGGTCTTTTTCACATGAATGGCTGATAAGTCACACCTCTTTGGTAGTAGTACAGCTGAGTTTTTAAAAGAGGAATTTACCATAATTAAGTTTAATGTCATAAATTTTACTCAAGACTCTTTCACACTGTTCCCTGAGCTGTTCTTCTTAAACAGCTCTGATTATGTGATCCTTACTCAGAACTGTTGATTGATCTCTGCTACCTATAGGATCAAGTCCAAAATACTTTGCATACTAGACCCTGTATAATCCCACCTGAGCCATCAGGGTCAGCCTCATCTCTGCTCAGCCCTCTCTCCTGTCTACTCCACACCATACCAGACTCTCCAGTCATTCTAAGGGTTGACTTTCTTCATACATGCGCACTTTTCCATGCAATTCCCTTCTCTGCCTTGCAATTATTACTTCTACTTTAAGAGATAACAATTTAAAAGTCCCAATTAGGATGTGAACTCCCTGAAGGCAGGAATATACTACAGGAAAGTTCAGGTGATAGGAAATAGGAGCTTCCCAGGTGGCGCTAGTGGTAAAGAACCCACCTGCCCATGTAGGAGACGCAGGTTTGATCACTGGATCCGGGAGATCCTCTGGAGGAGGGCATAACAACCCACTCCAGCATTCTTGCCTGGAGAATCCCCATGGACAGAGGAGCCTGGTGGACTACAGTCCATGGATCACCAAGAGTTGAAGACAACTGAAGCAGCTTAGTTTACAAGTTTTATATTTTTAAGTTTTTTTTTTTTTAAGAAAATAATATTTAAACCTCTTTCTCCTCCCAACTCTAGAAATTCAGGTGAGGGGCATTTAGCTTACTTGAAACAGTAATACTTAGTGAGAGGGAGTAACAAGCTTGGCGGTTTAACTGAGTGAACCACATAGCTGCACAGGTTTGTCAAGAGACAGTGTCATAAGGTGACTGTTTTCCAGAATCACACACACACACACAAACCACCTTTGCACCCAATACAGCACTGTGAAAAGAAATCCAGTTGGAAGCACTACAGAAGCAATCATTTCCAGTGATATTGATGAAAAACTAAACAAAATCTCCCTGTTAACCTTTTCACACACCTTCTACTGTGGTCCAAGAGATGTTGATGGATTTGTACCTTTCCATCTAAACTGCTTTGTGGCAGGACTTTGCAGATTAGAAATAGAGCCTGTAGTTTGGGTTTGTAAAGGGATAGAGGCTAAAACATTGTTCTTGTTCAGAAACTGTACTAGTCAAATATCTGCCTTAGAATCTGTCATCTTAAATGGCTAACTTAACAGATATTTAGCAAATCATCTCTCAAACAGACTGTTTAGTGTACCTGCACACTAGGTAAAAGTGAAAGTGTTAGTCATTCAGTCATGTTCGACTCTTTGTCTGTCATAAAGATGCTTTAAACAACTAAAGGTAACAGTCATTACCAATAATATTAAGCTTCCCAGGTGGCACTAGTGGTAAAGAATCTGCCAGCCAATGCAGGAGATGTAAGAAACACAGGTTCAGTCCTTGGGTCAGGAAGATCCCCTGCAGGAGGGCATGGCAACCCACTCCAGTATTCTTGTCTGAGAAACCCCACAGACAGAAGAGCCTGGCAGGCTACAGTCCATAGAGTCACAAAGAGTCAGACACTACTGAAGCAACTAAGCATGCACACATGCATGCACCAATAATATTAACAATGATAACGCCTCAGAACCAGAGATCAAATTGCAAACATCTGTTGGATCATCGAAAAAGCAAGAGAGTTCCAGAAAAACATCTACTGCTTTATTGACTACACCAAAGCCTTTGACTGTCTGGATCACAACAAACTGTGGAAAATTATTAAAGAGATGGGAATACCAGACCACCTGACCTGCCTGCTGAGAAATCTGTATGCAGGTCAAGAAGCAACAGTGAGAACTGGACATGGAACAACAGACTGGTTCCAAATCGGGAAAGGAGTACGTCAACATTGTATATTGTCACCCTGCTTATTTAACTTATATGCAGAGGACATCATAAGAAACGCTGGGCTGGAAGAAGCACAAGCTGGAATCAAGACTGCTGGGAGAAATATCAATAACCTCAGATATGCAGATGACACCACCCTTATGGCAGAAAGTGAAGAAGAACTAAAGAGCTTCTTGATAAAAGTTAAAGAGGAGAATGCAAAAGTTGGCTTAAAGCTCAACGTTCAGAAAACTAAGATGATGGCATCTGGTCCCATCACTTCATGGCAAATAGATGGGGAAACAGTGGAAACAGAAACTTTATTTGGGGGGGCTCCAAAATCATTGCCAATGGTGACTGCATCCATGAAATTAAAAGACACTTGCTCCCTGGAAGAAAAGTTATGACCAACCTAGACAGCATTTTAAAAAGCAGAGACATTACTTTGCCAACAAAGTTACGCTTTTTCCAGTAGTCATGTATGGATGTGAGAGTTGGACTATAAAGAAAGCTGACCGCCAAAGAATTGATGCTTTTGAACTGTGGTGTTGGAGAAGATTCTTGAGAGTCCCTTGGACAGCTAGGAGATCCAACCAGTCCATCCTAAAGGAAATCAGTCCTGAATATTCATTGGAAGGACTGAGGCTGAAGCTGAAACTCCAATAGTTTGGCCACCTGATGCAAAGAACTGACTCATTTGACAAGACCCTGAAACTGGGAAAGATTGAAGGCGGGAGAAGGGGATGACAGAGGATGAGATGGTTGGATGACATCACCAACTCAATGGACGTAAGTTTGAGTAAACTCTGGGAGTTGGTGATGGACAGGGAGGCCTGGCGTGCTGCATGCAGTCCATGGGATTGCAAAGAGCCAGACATGACTGAGCGACTAAACTGAATGCCTCAGAATCCATGTATTTGATAAACAACTATTTATCAGGCAACATGTTAGATGCAAGGGTAGTGTTTCTCAAAGTGTGGTCTGGACTATCTTAAGGAACTCACAAAACAATGTGATAAATGCCATAACAGAGGTGAATGTGTGCCAAGAGTGCACATGTGTGATACACATACATCGTGCACCTAACCCACAATTTCGGGAAGAGGTGAAGATTAACCCAAGTCCTTAAGGATGAGTAGGAATTATATATTCTTTTATCTATCTGTCTCCCCAAAATATCTGAGTGACAACTTAGCTAAATGGATAGAGGTAGGAGTCAGGAAGAGGAGCATCTCAGGAACCGGAAGCATGTGTGCAAGGGTCAGGGGAGGAGAAAGAGCATGGCACCTTGGCGTAATACAAGCAGTTCCACAGGTAGAGCTGGAGGCTGGGGGGTAAGAGGCAGTGAGGAGGCTGAGGCAGCAGACATTCAGAAAGGGCCTGGCATTAAACGGTGTGGACAATGTTTGAGGAAACTGGAGAGTCAGTGTAGGGTTTTAAGCAGAGAAGTGACATTTTGGATTTCACAAAGATCCTTCAGTGTATGATATAGAGAATAGATTGGGGAGCAAGCAAGACCAAACAGAGTGAACTCTCAGGTAGAGGGAACATTCCTATAAGGCATAGAAATGGTCTGTACCACCACCAGTAGCTTAGGGATGGAGAGAAGCATATGGACTCAGAAGAGACTCCAGTAGCAGAATGGTACAGGCCCTGGGGAATGTCTAAGGCTGGTGAAGGAGAGAAAGGATGGAATATGGGTCTCAGTTTTTGTCTTGATGGGCTTTTCTGGGTTAGACAGTAATACCATTCATTTCAGTTTTTATTTTCTCAATGAGACAAGAGGCAAGCTCTGTGGCTGAGAGCAAGCAATGAATGTTAGGAGGAGTCTTAGGGAGAGGAGAAGACACTTTGAAAGAATCGCTACAGGAATGGGGGGTAGTTAAGGGAAAAAAGGATTTCCAGGGGAATCTAAGGGCCAAATTCAGAGTGGGAAAAAAAAATTTGTAGAGGCATCTCTAAGCACAATTGTGTTATTATTTTACCATTAGAGTTCAGCTCTTTAGCTGAAGGAGTAAGAAGGTGAACAGTAGAATTGATTAGAACTGGGCTGAGATGGACAGACAAGGGGGCAATGGAGTTGAGCAAACTCATAGAAGATTCCAGAGAAAAAAATCAAGGGAACGAGCTAGGTATCATGCCCACTTTTGCAGACAAATAGCTATGTGGGGGCCAGAGAGGAGAGAAAATAAGTTGTGTAATGTGACATAACTAGATTATTAAAAGGAAGAAATAAAAATTAGAAAGAAAAATGGCCAAAAGTAACAAACAGGAATTGATAAGGGAAGGAAGGGAGCTAGGGATTTGCAGAGGAGGAGTTGACAATTACCTGTTTGTTTTTACAAACTACACTTATTCACTACACCCCCTGTTCTAGGAAGGATCCCCTAGTGGGCCTCAGGTCTTCTGAACTTTGATAATCATCAGAAAGGGAGCTATTGTTCCAACAGGGTGACTGTAGTGTCCTACCCCTTTAGATGTGCTGGGAGGAGAAACATGGGTTGTTGGAGATGAGGTGCCTAGTTCTCCTGGAAGAGCCAGAGCCCTGGTCCACGTGATCTCCATTTACCTTTGGCTCTTATTTGGAGGTAGGGGTGGAGTCAGAGGGCTATTCACTGGGATATACGATATGAGAAAACTGTAGGAATCAATTACAAAAGGAACTGATGGAAAACCTCAGAAACCTCAGAAAGGGCAGGTTGACTGACATAAAAAGAAACACAAATTCTTAATGGAGATTAAATAGTATAAGAGAGTGATTAAATTTTCTCTTTTCAATTTAATTTTAAAACACCAAACCTTTTCCAGTAGCTGCTGAAAGATAGTGTTAGCACAGATGATGTCACCCAGAAAGCATCTGAATGTTTTTCATAATTTTTTTGTTTTGTTTTAGGAACTATGTGATTATGAAGTGTAAAGTAATGTCTGCAAACATAGCTGAGGCCTTGAAAGACTTCTGCTTCTCTCTGTTACAGGCAAGTTAGGAAGAGAAGTGAAATATGACACAGAAAGAGGATCAGTGTTTTCTTTTTGTTTGTTAATAAGACAAACCATCCAGGAAAAGAACTTGTTTCTTAAAGTGAAATGTATACAAAATGCCCAACAGAGAAACTGGCACATTCCACTGTGATCTCTAAATGACACTTTTCTCTTCTCCTCAAGAGAACAATTAAACATTCATTAAAACAGTAATATTTTCCGAGATTGTGAACATGTAAATACTTCTACATAAATGGGATTAATTGCACAGCACCCTTGCCTTAGGTAGAGTTCTCCATCACATTCTGCAAATTAAATTTCACAACTCGTTAAGCAGAAAAAATGTGTACAATGCTCTATTTTAATTTCATTTCCAATGCTGTGACAGCTCATGGATATTAAAAATGACTTCTAAAAAATCATCCCCCCAAATTTCTCCTATAGCTGGAATTTAGGGTCAAAAAAGGATTAAAAATTGGATGAGTCAAGATAAAATGGAACGTGAGGCCATTAAAATCTGAAAGACCCTAAAATCAGCATTTTTCCGTCAGCATAATATTTTCAAAGATGTCTTTCTCCTTCAATACTGTTCCCTCTCCCTTTTCTGTCATCATTATCTGACCAGTCTTTCCTGTCTCCCTATTTGTTTTAGTTCATCGTTTGAAAACCTGAAGTGTCAATTTCACACCTTCTCTCTCACTTTTCATTTTAGAATTTGTATCCATGGTATTGACAGTGGCAAGTCAATGTTATTCAAATTCATGATGTTGCTTTCTTAAACAGCCATTGAATCTGCAGGCTGGTAAGACTGGTCCTTGTATATGCCTGGGCAGTTGCAAGTGTTTTTGGTAATGGCAGAGTGGAATAAATTTGATCCTCCCCTGGGCTCCATTCTTGGACTTTCCTCTTTTCTGTCCACACCCACTCCCTTGATGATCTCATCCAGTTTCATGGCTTTAAATATCATCTCTGGGCAGATGACTCCCAAATGTATATATTTAGTTCAGACCTCCCCTTTGAACTTTAAACTCCCAGGACCAACTGCCTACTCAGTATTTCCACCTGGATGTGTCACAGGCAACTCATACCTAATGTGTCCACGTATGAGTTCCTGACATTCCTTTCCAAATCTACTCCTTCTAGAGTCTTCTCCACCTCTGTAACTGGCTGTCCCATTCTTCAGGTGCTCAGGCTAAAAACATCCTTATTTGTTTCTTTCTCTCATACCTGCATCCAACCTGCCAACAAATGCTGTTGGCTTTATCCATAACATTGATCCAGAACACAACTACTTTTCATCATTTCCCCTGCAACCTTCTGTTCATGTGCCATCAGATCTAGCCTGAAATTACTGGCAATAGCATTCTAGCTGGTTTCCCTGCTTCCCCCTTTGGTCTTTCCTTAACCCACAAACCAGAGAAATCATATTAAAAATAAATTGATCATATTACCCCTCTGCTTAAAGCTCCAATGGCTTCAAGTATCATTCAGAGTAAAACTCAATGACTTTATAAAAATTTTTTGTCCATATTGGGACCTCTTTGAGAGTGAAAGGGAATGCTATTAATAATTTAAGTGATCTCAGTGTAAATTTGGGGCATCCTGGACACCTGCTTATGAGGATCTGCATAATTTCCCACACCTTGCCATTATCTCTCTGGCCTCTGACCTCACCTGTTATACTACACCTCAACCCTTCTGCCTCAGCATCAGCCTCCTCACTGTCCTGATGGCAGGAGGCCGACTTCCTCAGGACCTTTGCCCTTCCCCTAGACATATCCATGACTCATTTCTGCTTACCTTCAGGTCCTTATTCCAAAATCCCCAGTAAGGCATTCCTTGGAAGCTGTCTAAACATTTAAAACTCCCTTTCCACTTCCTAGTCCCCTTCTCTGCTTCTTTATTTTTTATAAAATTTACACATATTACTATCAAACATCCCATATATTTTATTTACTTAACTTGTTTAGCACATTACACTTAGAATGTAATCCCAAGGGCAGGAATTTTTGACTTTTTGCTCTGTACCCCCCATTCCTAAAATAGCTGGCACATAGGAAACAGTATATAAATATTTGTAAGAAGAATGAATGAATCATGATTAGTTTGAAAGGATACTTAGGAGTTATGTAACATCCGACACATTTAATAAACAGTATTATCATTTCGCAGTTATTTTCATAGAATTCAATTCAGCACCAGCCTCCTTGCTGTCCTGAAGTACTGTCTGAATGTATTTGGACATTTATGCCTTCTGGGGACATGTGCTAGATGAAGAAGTTGGGGGTCTAGGAGCCACAGAGCGAATACAATGAGAGAAGAGGCGAAGTTCTTCAAGAAGTGAACACTGTAGGAGTAGAAGAGATAAGGGACATGATATTCATGGGTGTGCAGAAGAGACAGTTTATATTCAATGACTTTTCAGACACTTCTGATTCCTGATCAGAAGCAATAACTGCCATATTCTCTGGAATGATTCATTTTCCTCATCTTCCAAAGTGCCCAATCCCTAAGAACCCCCATTCTGGTTTGTGTTCTCCATCCCTTAGTAGGAAGCTACCTTGTGTGCCCAGATATACCTGACCTTCAGGTGTCTGTTCCTCATTGTCTAGCCTTAATTTTTCAACATGAATCCTCAGTTACTAACTCGGCATTTTGCAATCTGATCTCTCAAAGTTTCCACAATATTACTGAAATACTGGCAAATATGAAGCAAACAGATGCTAAACAGATTTTTTAAATAGCTACCAAGAAAGTATTGCAGAGGCAAAATCCACCCACTGAAACCAATCAATCAAAGTTTATTGATTTAATCTCTGGGTTTGTTCTAATTATTAATGTAGTTTCTTTGAATAATTTTAATTGATAACCATCCTGTGGGTTTTCCTTAAACTAAAGGCAATTTTTTAAAATGTGGTTTTATAAGTCTTCTGCCCCACCCCTACAGGAAGGGAGTAGCCTAGCCCCAGGGTGTAGATAATCAAAGCACTCTAAACAAACAGATAAAACATTTATTTTCCAAAAAATTCAACAAAATTATAGCTGAGAACATGCTTCAAAGCATAACATTAACAACTTAGAAAAATTACTTAAAGCAGTTGCCAACTAGATAAAAAGTATTTCCCTCCCCCCCCAACAAACAAACCAATCAATAAAAAGTATGCTAAATGGTACTGAAGAACTGTTAATACTCATTCCCATATGGTTTATGCTAAATGATCTTGTGTTAGTCACTCAGTCATGTCTGACTCTTTGTGACCCTGTGGACTACAGCCCGCCACACACCTCTGTCCATGGAATTCTCCAGGTAAGAATACTGGAGTAGATTGCCATTCCCTTCTCCAGGGGATCTTCCCGACCCAGGGATCAAACCCAGGTCTCCCGCATGGCAGGCAGATTCTTTACTGTCATCTTGGGTAACATTAAATGCAACGTCTTTGCCTATTATTTTTCTATCTAATGTAAAAAAAATATTAACTTTATTATACAAAGTTCACATGCATGCATGCTAAGTTGCTTCAGTTGTGTCTCACTCTTTGTGACCCCATGGACCATAGCCCACCATGCTCCTCTGCCCATGGGATCCTCCAGGTGAGAATCCCATGGTGGGTTGCTGTGCTCTCCTCACCCAGGAATTGTCTCTTATGTCTACCTGCAATGGCAGGATGGTTTTTTACCACTAGCGCCACCTTGGAAGCCCAAAGTTCACATTGCCATATTACAAATGATCAATTAAACTGTAAGTTTTACAGTTTAATAATTACCAGAGCAACTTAATTTTGTTTTGTTTTTAATTTTTGAGTTATAATAAAACCTAATCATATAAATAATTTTAAGGCAAGCTAGTCATCCCAGCTCCAGCATCAATTACTTCCTCTGACCAAGTTACTCTGACTCACTAAGTCTCAAGGACTTTATCTGTAAAATGGGGTTGATACTGAAACCCAACTAACAGCATTCTTTTCAAAATAAGGGATGTAGAGAACTTTCCAGAATGCCTGGCATATGGGAAAGCTTCAGTAGATATGAGCTGCCACCATGACTCTCATGACTGATGCTGCTGAAAAAACAGGCACAAGCATATTTCAATGACTGAAGAAAACAAGTAGCTAACCAGAGTAGTGTCTCGAAAGTATTCCTACTTGTGTATTATCTTTTCAGTTTAAAAATCCTAAATATTGCTGAGCACCTTATACATGTAAATACCTGTAAAACCCTGATTAATGTATCATTTTCTGCACATTTGTGCCACACTGACTTTATCACAATGTACTGAAATGTAATCCTCTTCAATAGCCTAAAGAGACAAACAAATATTCAAATCTTGAAAAGCATAAGACTTGCACGACACACTGGGGGAATTAATCACGCACTGTCTCATATTATTTAACAAATCAGTCCATAAATGATATTTAATCTCTTACGCACTAGACTGTAAGGACTACAAAGGAAAAGTAATGTATGTAGTTTTTGCATCTTTCACACTACACAGCTTGACACAAAGGAATTTCAAATGATTGGGCTGCCCAAAGAGTTCATTCAGGTTTTTCCGTAAGATGTTACAAAAAAACCACAAACGAACATTTTAGCCAAGCCAATAGTACAGTGGAGTTGGCACTAGGCTAGAAGTCAGGAAATACAAATTTCAGCAGAGTAATTGTAGACAAGACATTAATTCTCTTCAGGCTTCAGATTAGTCATCAGTCATGTGCTTTTCCATCTATGACATTCAGGTTCCTTTTCAAATGCTCTCATTCTAAAAAACACTAGCAAGAGGGATTTTTACCAATGTTTGTTATTTTAATACACAACTTCATTTTTCCATATCAAAAGATTGAAGGAAGCCTTAATTATAGATTTTGTTCACTCATGAAATCTTGCCAGGAACTCAGAGTTCTTATCACTGTCTGTTTCATCCAACACAAATCCTTCAATCTATTATAAAAACAGCAAGCCCTCCACTGCCAGCATTCCCATCGTCTGTGTGTCAGTCGCTCAGTCGAGTCCAATTCTTTGTGACACCATAGACTATATAGCCTGCCAGGCTCTGCAGTCCTCTGTCCATGGGATTCTCCAGGCAAGAATACTGGAGTGGGTAACCATTCCCTTCTCCAGTGATCTTCCTGACCCAGGGATCGAACCCTGGTCTCCTGCATTTTGGGTGGATTATCTGAGCCACCAGGGAAGCCCTCCCCACATCCTCTACCCTGTTTTATTTTCTCCTTAGAACTCATCACACTCTGGCATACTGTATAACTTAGCTAATTTGTTTTGTTTTGTCTTCCCCACCCCCACTCTCACTACTATGCCAAGCACCAGGGCCATCTGTGCCTTTAAAAAAAAAATGGAGGTATATTTGGAAATTAAGAATTATATATGTATTTAAGGTTTACAATTTGATACACATAAATATTGTCAAATAATCACCACATTCAAGCTAATTAACATTTCTGTCACTGCAGACAGTCACCACTTTTCAGCACATGTGGTGAGAATACTTAAGATCCAGCCTCCTAGCAAATTTCAAGTACACAATAAAGTGTTGTTAACTATAGTCATGAATGCATGCATGCTTAGTCACTCAGTTGTGTCTGACTCTTTGCGAACCCATGGACTATAGCCTGTCAGGCTCTTCTGTCCATGGGATTCTCCAGGCAAGAATACTGGAGTGGGTTGCCATTCCCTTCTCGAACTATAGTCATACTATTGTACATTAGTTCTCCAAAACTTGTTCATCTTGCATAACTGAAACTTTGTGCCTCATGAACAACATCTCCTCCTGTCTGTGCCTTTCAGCAGGATTTTGGGAGCACTTAGTACCTCACCCCAGCATTTCCCAAGTTATGCTCTGAGGATCTCTGGAGTTCTAAAAGATAGGCATTGGAATTCTGCAAAGACAGGATTGCATGGGCAAATAAGTTTGGGAATGTCCCATCCTATACCTCCCACTTGAAGATACAGGACACATAATGAGAATATTATATGTTTATAAATGTCTAGTTTTTGTTAAACCCAGTCAGTGTCTCCCAACCTAGTTTGGCTATGGAAAAGAAACTTTGATTCCAGAACACCATCTCAGAGGACACTTCTGCTTAGGAGAAAGCTGTTTGGCAAATTCTTTTTTGCCTTCATGTCACATCCAAATGAACAGCAAATGTGAGAGAGTGAGCGAGGGTAAAGGCAGACATCTCTTTGCTAGCAACTCTTAGAGGTCAGTAATGGCTAGAGAACATGGTTTTATGAAACAAATACTATACTTAAAGTCTTTGTGATTTAGTCCAAGCTCTGTCATATAACTAACTGTATGAAAGTGTTAGTCGCTCAATCCTCTCAGACTTTTTGCAACCCCATGGGCTATAGCCCGCCAGGCTCCCCGGCCATGGGATTCTCCAGGCAAGAATACTGGAGTGGGTACCCATTCCCTTCTCTAGGGGATCTTCCTGACCCAGGGATTGAACCCAGGTCTCCTGCATTGCAGGCAGATTCTTTACCATCTGAGCCACCAGAGAAGCCCAACTAATTGTAAGTTGGGCAAATCACCTTATCTCTGAGCCTCAATCTCCTCTCCTATAATGAGACACATTGTAGGATAACCATATCCCATTCTTTGAAACTGCTGACCAGTTTAGAAGGTTTTATGTAAACTTAAACTCGTATTTAAAAAGTATTCTTCTGTGTGGATTTTTGAGGCCTGTATTTTTAAAGCCCTCTTTCAGATGACTGGTGCCTTCCACTCTGAAGATGGACATATCTGATTTCTTAGACATGAAACTACAGGACTCTCTAAAGCCCTAAAAAGCCCAAAGAAGTTATTTCAGAATGAACAATGGAAACAAATTAAGGCTGGGATATATTTACGTTAGCCTAAGTAGTAGGATAATACCTAGGGAAGGCTTGAGAAGTCTTATGTAGAATGGAGGAACACATAGGTCTTAGTATTATAAATAAGGAATAAATTAAATCTGAGACTGCTTATTTGATGCTAGATTAATTGGATTATTTTTCTGCTTAGTTTTCAAAAGTAGTGACTGAGGCTACAGAGTTATACTGAAAAATTAATTTGTAGCTCAGCACTAATTTATATTCCAAAGCAACAAAGGATAGGTAGATAATGATAATTTCCAAGGAGGCTTCCTCTGGTCCTTATCTTTGAGGAAGATTCTCTTCTCTCTAACTCGGGAGGGAAAGATTCATTCCCAAACCTGTCTCTAAGGGAAAGAAATTCTATGATGGTTTAACATATACTTGCAAGTAATGCTCTAGAGAGAAGTAGATGACATTTAATGTTTTTCTTGCCATTGAAATATGTCTGCTGAAATAACTACAATAAAAAAATTTTTAACTAGATATAAAAAGTGACTGCACACTGAAAGATCGATCTAACATAAGTTTTAGTCTCTACCTGCTTGAAATTTGATGTAAGCATTGATGACAATAAGTAGTTTGGCTTTAAAGAAAACAAGATTTTGCTCTGCAGTAGAGTAAATAAATGTTTAGTCATTACTTTAGTCATCTCTAAGTCATTTCTGGGCCATTGAAATACGTTTAATATGATATTTGCTAAGCAAGCATGCCTACCATCTGGTTACTGAAACTCTTATTTTTGCTACTTCATAGATAACATGACCCAGTAGCACTGAGATGGAGGGAACTGATATGAGCCTGTGGATCAATTCCAAAGCAATTTGAGAGTTCAAGCCATTCATTTGTTTGCAACACAAAGTGTTCTCCACAGAAGAAAACAAAGAGTCTAACTTATCTGTCTCTTTCCTGTCCTGGTATCTGGAAAAATGTCCATCGTGACAGGGTGCACACAGGTTTACAATACTAAGCCAACTTAAGGAAGAATGGAACCAAGAATAAGAATGGAAAACCATCTGCATGCTGCTTGTGCTGCATCCTCCTTGGTTCTGGTGCCAGCAACACTGTTCCAGGTCTGCGGAGCGCACGCAGAAACAGCAGCAGCTGGATAATATGTCTATGGGAGCAGGGGGGAAAAGTACCCAAACCAACCTTTCCATCAGTCCCTGGCAAGTACCCCTGTGCCCCAAACCAAAGACAGAATTAGTAGCACTGCCTGACACATAGTAGGGACTCGATGAATGTTTACTAAATATAATCATCTGGGAAGTCTATGAATAGTAATATAAACACTGCTGGAAGAATGATTATCTTAGTCTCTGGATGTATGCTTAACACTTGGTCCGGACGTTCACAACTTTGACACTATTGACATTTTGAGCGAATAATTGTTTTCTGGGAACTGGAATGGGAGGAGTGCTATCTTGCGCACTGTAGGAGGCTGAGTAACCTCCCCAGTCTCCATCTATCAGACACCAACCGTGTCACCCCCACCCTCAGCAAAAGTGTCTCCAGACATTGCCAAATATCCCCTGGAGGGTAACAAAATCACCTCTAGTTGGGAACCACTTATCTACTCTCTGTCTGTGTCACATGCTAGAACTAGAAATACTATATTCTCTTCTCTTTTTTTTCTGTTGATATTTCTTGTTCTATATGTTGAAGGTACTTTATTCTCTAAATCTGCTTTCACTCAATTGTCTCTAAACTCCATGTTTTCATATATCTCAGTAGGGGACGGCTTTCTAGGTACATCCATACAAATTAAAAAAAAAAAAGTCTCCCCCTTAAGAGATGGGAAATATGAAGCAAAGAGTAAACATTCTGTATAGAAACTGGACTAGTAGTTAAAGGGGCTGCTTTGCAGAGTGATATTGAGATGGTCTTGTACCCAGGATAGACCCAGGAGCCTAAGCTGCAGCTGATGTGTGTGCACCCAGAAAGAATTCCTGCATCTAAAAAGAAACTAGCTTCATTTGTTTGCTATACACTCTCTTAAGCTTAACAATAAAACTCCTCTGTTATACAAAAGTATCCTTCTGACAAACATAGTGTTTTCCTCCCTTGGCTTTGTTTTTATTTACTTCCTATTTATGTTAACGTTGCAGGATAGGTATGGGCTCCAGGAACAGGCAGTCTCAGTAAGGCTTGCCCCTGCAGAGGCACAGTAAGCAGTCCCGCTGACTGAAGACATCAGTAGTCTTTTAAACCTCTAAGGTAAACTGATAATGTTGCCTATCTACTCTTCCTTAAAATGAAAAAAAAATTAAAATCTTAGAATTCTGATTTAAACCTAGCCAGTGGGCAACCCGCTTGAAAATGATTCCACATGCATGTCTCAGGGTGAGAAACAATTTATGACAAATAAAGCTCATGAAAAATTCTAATTTCATTCATGTTGCTACAAGTATACCTTCATGCTTTAAAAAAAAATGTGGGCTGGTAACATTTTTCTACCTTACTTACAGTGTAGAGTTAAACTTGTGCCCTTACCTCTCCTCCAGTGCAGGGAAAAGGATTGGAGTATCTAGAAGTGCAAATAGCTCCCTTCTTGACAACATCATCTTCCAGGCCAAATGTAGCCGAACAGTTAGTTGCAAAGTACTTGTAAGGCTTCCATGTCTTTCCAAAGTCCTGGGACCGGTCCAGCACCATGGCTGCCGGCCGGGGAGACTTGAACACCATAATTAGATGAGTGAAGTAGAATTCAGCTTCCAGGTCTAGCTGGATCTTTTCTCTGTGTACATCCTCAGCAGACTGCCACCACGTGCGAGGATACCTGAAGGAGGAGTCTGCCATGGCAGCTGGCAGGTGAGCCAGGTGAGGCTGGGCAGCATTGCATTTGTCACATTTGGGCTGCTGACAAGTTAGATCAGTGTTCTCACTGTAGAAGCAGTACAGTTCAGTGGCATTCTGACCACAAGTGGTGTCTGTCCAGAGTTTTCTCCCTAAAGCCAAATTTCCCATCCGAGGGTTACAGGCTTTTTCACAGCGGGAACTCACTCCAGCCACTCCACTCAGTCCTAGAGATGGGAAAGCATATGTTATTCAAAACAAACCCATCTAGAAAGCTCTTCTGTCCACACAGTCCATCTTCAACAGTCCCCATGTTGCCCTGAGACTTTCAGTAAAGAGGAAATTCTACCAAATGCAAATATGGAAGTGTGTGAATGTGCATGAGTGTATGAGGGTGTGCCTGCATGAGTGTTTCATGTTCAGATGTACAATTCACATAAAAGAAAATAAAATCACTTTGGGTAAAGGGTGAGAGGAAGGAAAGTGGAAACACTGGGAAAAGATAATGGGCTTAAACCTTTTCAAATATTTTGCTTTCTAAACAGTCTCTGTTTTTGAAACACATTCATTTGCTTTTGAAGTCATGACATAAATAATACCAAAAACCAACAATGTTTTTAAGATTACTCAGTTTAGTCTTTCAAATATAATTTGAGTCCTTAGCATTATCTAATATGTGTATGAGAATGCATTACGGAGGGAATGTAGAATTCTTCCATATTCTTAAGACAAAAATATGAAGGGACAAATTCTCTAGGAAAATCAATATGAGATACTGATATACAATGGGATCTCATTTAGGGAACGCAGATGAGCAACATCTATTTTTAGTACTGAGTAAATGTAACTAAGAAAAAACCCTCTAAACTACCAGATGACAGAAAAGCTTATTTGATGTGCTCTCTCCCTCTTGAGTGCTTCTCCCTATGACAGGTTATATAGTAGTCACCTGTTTGCCTAACAGGAGAATGGTTACAGTCTGGCAGCCACTAACAGCACCTTTAAACATAATCTGTGAACTAAAACACCTTCTTAAAGAAACATGAGCTTCCACCCAAACAAAGGCCCAGCAGACTTTAATGTTTCAAAATTACTTAAAATGGTAAACATTATCCACCTATTAACATCCTGACTACATAATATAATCCTTTAATTTGGGCTTGTCATTTTAATTATGAATACCTTAAACAAAATTATCTATTTTAAAAGTTAAAACAGAGAAGGAAAAGGAAGTCAAACCCCAAATTCTGGCTAATTGAACGTTTCTGCTTCTTAAGAGGGAGCACCTCTGAATTGTTATCACTATAAGCCAAATGACAACTTAGACCAAAAGAGAGGCATTTCACACACTGACTATCATGAGCCTCACATAGTCTTTGCAACCTTAAGAAAGGGCTTCCTTAGGCATAGCTTTTAAATGTCAGATTAAGTGTGCCTCATGTCTGGACTCTGCTTGCCACTTTTCTGATTAGCTGTGGCAACAGCTGCTTGTGGCCAACATCACCCGAACACACAATGTGCTATGACTCACCTGTAAAGCATTTCAGGGAAAATCATATACTGCCCGTACAAGTATTTTTGACTCGAAACACTTGCCTTGTGATATTTATTTACAACCTTGCATGTTTTTGCCATAACATGGTTTGAAAGGTTTATTAAAGTTCACTTTGTGATTGGGGGAGCATACATAAGTGCACACAGGGGTGCTTAACTAGCAAGAATTAAAAGCTTAGACACTTTAACAGTTCCTTGGGAAACGTACTGAATAATTTTAGAGCCCACCCCCCACCAAAAAAACTAAGAAGCAATCCAGAGAAGACTGGAGTCAGATAAATAATAGGTGGACACAATACTTAGAGATCCCTAAAGAAGTGACCATCCAAATATAGCAAGGATGCTACTAACAGTCCGACTGGGGTTTGGGATGCAGATTCTAAAGCCTGGCTTTTCTTCATGCTGGCATCTCTGGGGGCAGAGTAGATGAAACCAAAGGGAAGAGAGAAATGTGCCAGTGCTCTCTCTCCACCCGTCAGTCCCTCCAGCCCACACTCTCCTTTCTGGAGTGAGCGAGATGCTTTGAGAGACCAAGAGGCCAAATAGTTCCTCACTTTCTTTCCCCCTTACACCCTGAACTGCACTTGCCCCTAACTGGAAACCAGGTGACCTACAAGAGGAGAGAGAGGCGCAGAAGGGGCTCGCAAATTTAGAAAGAGCAAGCTAAGAACTGGTGGCCAAGGGCAGCCCAAGGCAGCCGGGGTGGGAGTGCAAGGGCGAGCGCATCTGACGACGCCGCTGCCCCGGCGTCCAGTTACCCAGACAGGAAGCAGACCCGCCTCCGACCTCCCGCGGAGCCTCCGCTAGGGTACCAATTCCCCAGGGCGGCAAACCAGCTCCTTGCAACCCAGGATGATCACCACCTGCCGTCCCAGCCCGGGGTCTGAGTTCTTGCCACTGCCCCGGTGAGAGGGCACTCACCCCGCCCCAGATGTCCCTACCTGGTTCCCCAATACCCAGCAAGAGTTCGGGGACGACGGCGATCGCTCTCAACAAGAGAGCGACCCCGGCCCACGCGCGCCCAGGGTCGCTGGGCCACCCCTCCCCATCATTCCTCAGGCCATGTAGTGCCGGTGGATGGCGAGCCTGGTCCTTTGTTCCCTCACAAAATGGAAAGGCAGTTTTTTACTAGTCCAAACCGAAAAAAAAAAAACCAAGGTCGCACTATCTCAGGCAGGGCGCACCCAGGATATCGGGTTATCCAAGGGCATATGTATCGCAGTTACCAAAAAAAAAAAAAAATCAATAATATTTTAAACTGCGGAGACCCGGGGAAAAAGAAGCGGAACATGGCCACTCATTTCATCCTTGGGGGCTGAGCTCGGCGCTCTCAGCCTGCGCTTCCCCGTATCCCCGAGTCCCGAGATGGGGAACACAAAAGCGAAGGAAAGGGGGGTGGGGGCCCGGCAGCGTCACCACCCACCTGCGGCCACCGCGGAGCAGCCCCAGAGCAGCAGCAGCTGCGCGCAGCTCCCCATGGCCGGGAGAAGCCGGGAGGACCCGGGCCGGGCGCGCGGGAGGGAGTCGAGCCCTCGCGGCTGTGGGATGAAGCACCAACAAGTCCTCGGGAGGAACCAGGGCTCTTTATTTCTTCCTCCTCCTGGGGCGCCTGGCTCGGTCAGTGGGCGCGGGCGCCGGGAAACCGCGGGCTGGGGTTGCGCCGGGAGGTGGGGTGACCCTCGCGCACTGGCCTGGAGGGGCCCGGGCACCTCGAGGGTGGCAGAAGCCCCGGGACCATAGCCTGCCCGGCCGCGCTGCCCAGCGGAGCAGTCCGCGGGCTCCTCCGCGGCTAGCCCGGGACTCGGAGCCCGCAGCAGCCGCTGAACTTTGCGAGACCTTTCACTTCCCGGCCGCCGCTGCCGCCTCCTGGGCGTCCTCCTCCGCTTTTACCACCTCCTCTGGCTGCGGCGTCTCCGTCCCCTGCTTCTCCATGGGCAGTTCCATGGGATGCATTTTTATTGCACCGACACCGCGGCGCTCCGGTGCCAGCCCTCCTCCCCTCGCACCTCCACCCCTTCCTCCCTCCCGCCCCCCGCGCTCGCTTTGACAGCCGGGGCGCTGTAGCCTGTGAGGGTGAGTCGCCGCCGCAGCTCGGGGAGGGACGCCCCTACCCCACCCCGCACAGCCAGACCGGCCGCCCCCGATGCCTCGCTGCCAACTTGACCCGCCCGCCTCCGCCCCTCCGCGCGCCCGTCACCTCGGGCCCCCAGCTTCGCTCGTGCCCCTCCCGGCTCTCGTCCTGCATGTCCCTGCGTGACCCCCCTGGTGCCCTCCAGCACCCACAGGCCTCCTTTGGAAGCAGTCTCCCACCTTCTCCCGGAACATTCCACAGAGCAGTTGACTCCTTCTTGATCAGGTCAGGGCATGCCAAGGGGCTTAAAAAACCGCGAAATAGGCTAGCGCCTACTTCCCATATCCCCCAGCAAAAACAAACCCTCCCTCTTCTCCCGCCACCCCTTCTCCCAGAGTTTCACGACCCAGGGATGGAACCCCACACACACACGCCCAGTCGGGGTCATGGGCAAGGGAGAGATCATTAACTGCATTCGCTGCTTCTCTGCTGACCCTCGGCGGGTGGGGGAGAGCATCTTGACTAAACAATCAATGCTTACTTTATCCGAGGTGTATCCGTTTTGAAATAAAAAGTGTTCCCTAATTCAAACTCAGGGTGCTAAAAGAAAAGGGGCACAGGATTAGCCAGTGCCCAGTTGAAGAACATCCTTGTCTAGAGGCAGGGGCACGACAAACAGAACCTCTTCGGTCCTTCCAAGCACTTTCGTTCCAGTTGTGCTGCGAAACAGTAAAGTTGTGAAATAACCTAAGGGAGAAGATTTAGTAGCAGCCGAAAGCAGCTAATTGTGGATAGCATTGTGCGGGGCTGCTGATTATGGAAACCGGTTATGGAGCATTTGAATCTGGGACTTTCGCAAGTTCTATGAAAATCTAGTTCTATTTTCACATCGAGGGAAACTGGCAAAAGTCAAGTAGAAAGTAGTTTTTGATTGCAGTGTTCATTTTGTGCCCTTAAATATTTTCCAGAAAAGTAACTGTTTTACAGGTACAATTCACTTATGTGTTGCTGATGATGACAATTTAGAGCTTTGGGGCACATGTAGGTATTATTTATGACTCAGCTGAGGCTATAGAAAAAGTTTGTATCTCCCAGGTGGGACTGGGACGTGGTCAGCATCACCCATTTGGGAGACATTAAAATTATTCTGGCCAGCACTGGAAGTGGCAAAAGATGTGGAATAGCAATTTATATAACATTTCAGAAAATAAACCCTTTCAATTTTCAAATATTGGCAATGTTGGGGCTTTCTTCATATCTTATAGACATGCTTCCAATTGAGTCAATTGAACATCTCTCCAGATTATTCTTACCAAAGAAATGACAGGAAATAATAACAATCCAAGGGCTGTTAGCACCAATATTAACCTAATTATCAAAGCAAACTTTTAAAAAAGAAAAAAATGCACAGTTATTATTAACTCCTGATTCTACCCTATTGAGGCAGAACTACTCCATTTCCCATTACAAATATTAAGGGCATTCCTATCTGCACCAATCTTGCCTTGATAATATACTTCCTAGATTGCTCTGTAACTGGTTCCTACTTCCTTTAAGGAGACAATGAGTTCCTTAATGGTCAAGCAGTCTGTTGTACTTAGTCTGAACAAAACATTATTATCATTTTCTTTTATTCTTAACTGAGGACACCTGCTAGATATATAATAAATTTTCATTAAACATTTTTGACTGGGTTATCTTAAAAAAACAATTGCAGTATACTAAAGACCAAGGACTAGGAAAAAACCAGTGAAATCAGAATGATTTCCCATATTCTAAAGAAATCTGTATGTTTATACCAATATTTTATATATGAAGCAGCTCAGAAGAGAATAGTAATTAGCTTTCTAATCAATTTCATTTGGTTGCATAGTCTAATTTAGTTATAAATTCTATTTCATCATTGAAAATTTTTTTGTTTCTTTTTTTTTTTCTATTTTCATTTTCAAGATGCTATACAGGGAAAGTTTACCTACCTAAGGAAAATCTTGCTCAGTGATAATCAAGGGCATATCCTGCCTACTATGATTAAGTGTTTTTGACAATTTTAGTAATGAGTTTAGAATTTTTTGAAAAATTTATGTTAGTAGGAAACTTAGCAAACCTATGGAATTTTGATAAGTTTCCAGAGACCACATAATTGACAAATCTAGAGTACTCCTGAGAATTTGAAAGAAAGCTAAAAAAGGCCTTCAAGAACTAAAATTGATGGCAAAAAGTCCATATACCAAAGACCTTATTCACAGGTGAGCTCTTTAGGTCTTCACTTAAATTATCCACTCAGTGTTAATAAGTTTGGTTATGCTGTTATCCTAGATGATAGCATATTAGAAGTAAGAAAGTAGAATGAAGCAGGAGGCTGTTAAAACAAAGAATGAGTTGAGGCAACCTGGTAATAAAGAGGATGCATGCTATGCATGCTAAGTTGCTTCAGTCGTGACTGACTCTGCAACCCTGTAGCCTGTAGCCTGCCAGGCTCCTCTGTCCATGGGATTCTTCAGGCAAGAATACTGGAGTGGGTTGCCATTTCCTCCTCCAGGGAATCTTCCCGATCCAGGGATCGAACCCCCTGTCTCTTTTGTCTCCTGCATTGGCAGGTAGGTTCTTTATCAATAGTGCCACCTGGGAAGCATAAAGGGGATGGTAGAACTATAAAAAGTAGCTGCTGCTGCTGCTAAGTCGCTTCAGTCGTGTCTGGCTCTGTGCAACCCCACAGACGGCAGCCCACCAGGCTCCGCCGTCCCTGGGATTTTCCAGGCAAGAATTCTGGAGTGGGTTGCCATTTCCTTCTCTAGTGCATGAAAGGGAAAAGTGAAAGTGAATATAAGGACCAAAAACCCCATAGCAATCTGAGGCCTTTAATTCAGAAGCAAAGCATCAAAAAGCTGCAAAGGTGTCACCCTATTATAACTTAGTTCAGTAAGTGAAGTTTCTATTGGACCATGGGATTATTTAGCATCAAAAGGGACCTTGGGGTCCTTGAAGGCAACTTCTTACCTCATCAGATCCTCTCCCCAGAATCTCTGTCCAAAGGTCACCCAGTTTCTGTTCTAGAAATCTCAGTAAACAAAAGCCTCAAAAGCAGCCCTTTTCATTTTGGGTACTATTGTAATGTTTCTCCTTAAAATTCTACCTATGTTTATAGTTTAGTTGTCCGAAAATAGGTCCAATCTTTTTCCGATAGGTATCTGAAGGTCTGAAGTAAAGTTTTATTGCTCCTCCTATTTCATTCTCCAAGTGTTTAATTGCCCGTATAGCATGATTTCCAAACCTTTAACCATCTTATTCACCCCTTTTCAGATATACTACAATTTGTCAATGTTGCTCTTATACTGTGCACCTAGAACTCAACTCTAGGTTTGTCTGAATTGGTGTAGAATAAAACTGAACAAATAATTCACTTCACTTAGGTCTAGGGCTTATATTTCATTAGCCTAAAAGTGTATTAGAAGTTTCATGATGTCAACTGATATTATGCTTGAAGCAAATTAAAATCCCCTTTTTATATGTTGATATCTTAAGGACTCATTAACAAAAGGTAAACATATTTAGTTTAACCAGAAGGAAAGAGTTCCACTAAAATACATTGCAGATAGCAAGCATTCAATAAATATTAAGGAAAAAATCCACAAATGTTAAATTTTAAAAATGATTAAATTTTTTAAAGGAAACTGTTAGTTCTGAATGGGATAAGTATTTTCTGAAAAAATAATCACTTTTATGGAAAATTTGATTCTTTAACAACACTGTATTCTGGTGCCGCTGCTGCTAAGTCACTTCAGTTGTGTCCAATTCTGTGCGACCCCATAGATGGCAGTCCACCAGGCTCCTCTGTCCCTGGAATTCTCCAGGCAAGAATACTGGAGTGGGTTGCCAGTTCCTTCTCCTTAACAACACTGTATACATTGATATTATTATGCATTTCCAAGGAAAGGAGGAACTTTGAAATAGTGATTTTAGTATACTTAGTATCTTCCCTCCATGGAACTGTAAATACTATCTCAGTTATCCTGGAAGCATCAATGTGTAGGAAGGAACAGGAAAGATTTTTCACGTTTTCTGAGAAAGTGATATGAAAGACAGAAATGCCAAATTTAGATCATCCAATAAATATATACTAGAGATAGGACATGGATTTTGAGATTTGTTTGTGTTTTAACCATTGCTTATCCATCAGTTTTCCATGAGTACAATCTTCTCTTTTTGAACTAGAAAACAATTAGGAGAAAATGAAATGGAGAATTGTTTCCATTCAAATAATCCTATATTTGTTGTCTACCTGGTCTATTCCCTTTGAATGCCCTTTAAAAACACCATCTTGGGAATTTCCTTATGCTTTCATCTAAGCCTCTTACCACTGGCACTGTATTTCTTATTTCATCTGCTTCCTGGCTATAACTGTTCATTCCTAGGAAGGGAGCAGGAACCTTTGAAAATATATTTGCTCTTCCAGGAAGGTAAGCAGTACTTTTCTTTAAAAACAAACAAACAAAAAAAATGCATGCTTTCTCATGTTCAGATTAATTATATGGAATCTAGAAAGTCCAAACAAATAAAAACAGTTCTGTTGTTACAGAGATAGCTCCTCTGGACAGCACTATACTGACACAAATTTTAAATACTTTCTCTTCAAAATACTTCTTAGCTAAAACTTTCTATACATATTGCTATTTCTGACATTAATGAAAAGATGCTCAAACAACTATTTTTTTAATGTAGGAAAATAGATAAAGAAACAGCTACCAAAGGCCTCGTGAGGATGAAAGAATAGTAAGCAATGTGAGTAATTTCTCTTATTTATTTATATCTTTTATATAGAAATATAATAATTAGGGGAGGAGGAAATAGCAACCCACTCCAGTATTCTTGCCTGGAGAATCCCATGGACAGAGGAGCATAGTGGGCTACAGTCCGTGGGATTGCAAAGAGTCAGACACAACTGAAGTAACTTAGCACACACACATGCATAGTAATTAGGAGCATGGACTATGGGATCTGATTCCACAGATTTGAAGCCTGGCTCTGCCACCTGCTAGCTGTGTGACTATGGGCAAGTTACTTAACCTCTTGATTCAATCATTTCCTTATTTGCTGTATGGGAATAATGCTGCTGCTGCTGCTGTTAAGTCGCCTCAGTCGTGTCCAACTCTGTGCGACCCCATAGATGGCAGCCCACCAGGCTCCGCCATCCCTGGGATTCTCCAGGCAAGAATACTGGAGTGGATTGCCATTTTCTTCTCCAGTGCATGAAAGGGAAAAGTGAAAGTGAAGTCGCTCAGTCGTGTCCAACTCTTAGCGACCCCATGGACTGCAGCCTACCAGGCTCCTCCATCCATGGGATTTTCCAGGCAAGAGTACTGGAGTGGGGTGCCATTGCCTTCTCTGGTATGGGAATAATAACAGTATCTAATTAGTAAGGTTATTATGCATATTAAATGAGTTAATATTTATGAAAAGTTAAAAAGGGCAAGATACATTGGAAGCAGTTTGTTTTGTTGTGAAAGTTGCTTAGTCGTGTCCAACTCTTTGCAACCCCATGGACTATACAGACCATGGAATTCTCCAGGCCAGAATACTGGAGTGGGTAGCCTTTCCCTCCTCCAGGGGATCTTCCCAACCCAGGTATCGAACCCAGGTCTCCCACATTTCAGGCAATTCTTTTGTTAAATACATAAAATAGTAATACACAAATCCATCAAGTGCACACAGTCTCCTTTGACCTGCCCTAGAATTCCATCTTCAAGTTATTGGGTTGACCAAAAAGTTCATTTGGGGTTTTCTGCAAAATGTTGTGGAAATATATATGGGTATTTAAAAGGCAGAAACAAAAGACTTGCCTTGACTTCATTTTACATGCTGTTTTAGCTGTATTAAAAGTTGCTACACAGGAGATGAAAGTATGAAGCAACAAATCTTTTCTAACTAGATGGAGAAGAGAATTGGCACTGATGGAGCAACTACAATTGACTAGGCATGATATTGAATACTTTATAATTCTCATAGCGACTCTCTAAAGTTAGGTTGTTGACCCCTTGTTGAAAAAACTGAAGCTCAGAGAAGTTAAATATCTGAGCCAAGTTCACATAGCTAAGTAAACTGACAAGGCAGGATTTGAACTGTGGCATGTCTGACTATAAGCACAGTATTCTTTCCATTTCCTCTTTCAAGAGAAATGGCATAGGAAGGCAATTAAATAAAGTGTTCGAGACTAGATTGCCAACTTTCTCTTTGGCAAAGACACCCATAGAATAGTTTCTACCTCACAATGTCAGTTTAACCCCTTGAGCTGTGGATTTATCCACCACCCTACTTTGTTTATTCCCAAATGTCACTCATGAGCTTCAGGGCCATCAATGGACAGCTCCACTTAGACATCTTTAATTCAACACATTTAAATCTAAACTCACTATCTTTCTCCTCTAGCATGTTACTCCTCCTGTAGTAGAATGTCATAACTAAATCCATCTACTGGATCAACACAAGCAGTATTTTCCAAACTTCTACAGAATACTTGTGCTCAGTGAGATATACGAAGTGTTACGAGGAAATACAGCTCTGTAGTCAGATGATATCAATATTAGATTAAACAAAGTTAAATAGGACTTCTCAGAATCTTTCATATGTTAAGTCACTGCAAATCTTTAAGAAATGGACATAATATTAGATAGGATTGTATTCAATTCCATGGACTCAATTCAGTAGCTTAACAAAATCGAGATTGATTTTCTTCCCATGGCAAAGAGGCAGGAGGTAGACAGTCCAGAACAAGGAAGTCATTAGGACCTATGTGATTTTCTTTCTCATGGTTGCAAGATGGCTGTGCCACCTCTAGGACTTGTATCCCCCTTCTAGGCAAGAGAAATGGAAAAGAGAGAAGGGGAAAAGATATATGACAGCTGAGTCTTTAAAAGCTTCCCCACAGCCCCACACATCTGCTTGTATCTAACTGGCCTGAACTGGGTTATGTGGCCTCTTCAGACCATGAGGATGTTTGAGGAGGTGAATATTTTAACTGGGGACATTACCACCCTTAAAAAATCAAACCTCTTCTGTTAAAAAGAAGAGTAGGTTGAGTGTAAGTAGACATACTGTGTATGTCATCAAATGTTAATCATTTCACCAGTGTATCTGGCCCAAGCACCTAGTAACATATTTCATGGCTCCCCGTCATTAACAGATGGAATTCATGCTGCTTGGCTTGGCACCCAGACCTTCCGCCATGTACCAGTCCCTGCCACAGGGTCTTTGGCTCCACCCACAGTGAATTTCCTGCAGTCTCTGAGCTAACAATGGGCTTCATACTCCTTGTTTCTGCACATTCTCTCCCTCTGTCTCCTCTTCTCTTCTGCTTCTGGCTAGCTCTGGCAGATCCTTGGAAACTCAATTCAGACATAACTGCTGTGACATCTTTCTTACTCTCTACTCTTTCAATAGGGTTAGTTGTCCCTCTGTCATCCCATAGATCACTTCATTATCCTCAATTACAGTTTTTTTCTTGTATATTGAGTGGAGGCAAAGTATGAAGCAAAATTGTATCTATACCTTAGTTATCTATACCTATGGAAAACATACATATTAAAAAGGCATACAATATATTAAAAATACTAGAGATGACCGTTTCTCTAGCTTTGAAATTTTCAGCAATACCATATAATTGTTATGATCACATTTTTACTGTAAAATTGTAACAACTTAAGGCTGAATATGACAAAACAGTATCTGATTAATGACATATTGGTAGGTTATTAGTAGCAGGTGGAACGCTGTGGGCTCAGAAGATTAGAAGAGCTATTTGGAGGATATGGACATATTTGAGCCCTAACATTTGAATTGGTTTAGATGGATTGGTGGCCAATGTGGGTGATCCTTGCTTGTAATGAGCAGGAGTGAATATACAAGGTGCCTCCCAGGAGAGTGAGTGGTGTCTAATAGGAGAGGGGTCAGCAGGAGATGAGGAAAAAGTAGACTAGGGCCATATAGTTAATGTTTTGGTGAGTCCAGCTGATCTGTGTTGAAAAGTTACATGATTACAGCTGTTATTATCTATGTGACCTATAGTAGGGCTTCCCTAGTGGCTCAGTGGTAAAGAATCCGCCTGCAATTCAGGAGCCACAGGAGATGTGGGTCTGATTCCTGGGTTAGGAAGATACCCTGGAAGAGGACATGACAATCCACTCCAGTATTCTTGCCTGGAGAATCATATGGACAGAGGAGCCTGTCAGGCTACAGTCCACAGGGCTGCAAAGAGTTGGACATGATTGAAGTGACTTAGCACACACACAAGACCTATAATAAATTAGAAAAGAGAAGACCTAGAAGGAGAGTTGAGAGCTACTTTATGAGGAGACTTGGATATAAACGAAGGTGATGTTAGAGAAGATGGAGAGAGAGGAATTGAAGGAAAAACAAAAAACCAGGGGATTGACAGGACTTTGTAAATGATCATGGTATTGACAGAAGAAATAAAGAAGTTAGAATGTTAGAAGAAAGTTAGAAGTTAGAACCTGGTGGCTCTGAATCTGGTTAGTTGTAAAAAATGATAGCTTATTTTATCGAAATAGAAGAATCAGAAAATTCAGTTGCTTTAGGAGGTGGGGCTATAGGAGATGGCTTTGAACAGGTTGAACTAAAGAGAATAGCTGAACAGTCAAGTGTCCAGACACAGGTTTAGGAATCATTTAGATAAAAATACAGTTGAAGGACTTTCCTGGCAGTTCAGTGGTTAGGACTCAGTGCTTTCACTGCCATGGCCCAGGATCAGTCCCTGGTTGGGAAACTAAGATCTCACAAGCTGCGGGGTATAGCCAAAAAAAAAAAAAAGATACAATTGAAATAATAAGCAATAAACAATAAATTTAAATCCCCCTGAAAGTGGATAATTTTAAGAACATTTGCCATCTGTACTGTAACTACCTATTTTGTAATTTTTACAATATAATATTGGCATAGGAAAAGACTTTGGAAGTTATTAGGCCAACAACCCCTTTTTATGGCATGAGAAAACTGAAGTCTGCTGAGACTATACATTTAAAACCTTTTATTCCATGAGCCCCAGTCTACTCAGGGTTATACAGCTAGTTAGGACCAGTGACTAAGTTGGGGTTGAGCCTTCTCTGTGCCCAGTACTCCTAAATCGTCAATCTGGAGCACAAAGGAGACTCTTGAGAGTTCCTTGGACTGCAAGGAGATCCAACCAGTCCATTCTAAAAGATATCAGTCCTGAGTGTTCATTGGAAGGACTGATGTTGAAGCTGAAACTCCAATACTTTGGCCACCTGATGCGAAGAGCTGACTCATTTGAAAAGACCCTGATACTGGGAAAGATTAAAGGCAGGAGGAGAAGGGGACGATAGAAGATGAAATGGTTGGATGGCATCACCGACTCAATGGAGATAAGTTTGAGTAAACCCCAGGAGTTGGTGATGGACAAGGGAGGCCTGGTGTGCTGTGGTCCATGGGGTCATGAAGAGTCGGACACGACTGAGCAACTTCACCTTCACTTTTCACTTTCATGCATTGGACAAGGAAATGGGAACCCACTCCAGTGTTCTTGCCTGGATAATCCCAGGGACGGCGGAGCCTGGTGAGCTGCCGTCTATGGGGTCACACAGAATCGGACACGACTGAAGCGACTTAGCAGCAGCAGCAGCAGCTTAAAATCAAATAAACTATTCCCCAGCACACACAGCTTAGAAAGCCAACTCTAAAATGCCAATAGTCTCCTAAAGCAGCAATTTAAAACAATTTTATTCACGTTTAGTTGATTTACAATGGTGTGTAAATTTCTGCTTACAGAAAAGTGTATTCTTTTCCATTTTGGTTTATCACGATTTATTGAATATAGTTCCCTGTGATATACAGTAGGACTTTGTTATTTATCCATTCTATATATAATAGTTTGCTTCCTAAAGCAACAACTTGATATAAAAAAAAAACTTTGCAAGTGGGATTTCAAGATAAATAATATAGGACAACATACTCAAGCTGCTAATTAAGCTAGGTATGCTTCTAGTTCGGTTTTACCTGCAGATTTTAATTTCACTGGATAATTTTTAATCCTAAACTTGGGCTGTGATTTCAGACACAAGCACTTTTCTGAATGTTTTCATTTCAGGTCTCACAAGATTACAATGCAATTTAGCAGGTAAATCTATGACATAATTTGCTCTAACCCTAAATCGAGTATAATAGACCTCATTGTAGAACACAGATTCAGTTACCAGGAACATCAGAGAACTTCATTAAATAATGTCAAACCATACACTATCTTCAGAGATCAGGATAACAGCTTCAGAGTATTAATACACTTTGAAAGCCTGTCAGCTGAGTGGTAAAGAAATTGGAAGGCCTTAGCCACTAAAGGTTACAATAATAATAATTTCATTTATGTTCCTGCAAAATTCAAAATGGCCCCTCCCATGTTCTACCTTAAACTTTGTCTACTTATAAATGCTATTTACTCACAGAAATATTGCCTATTAAACTTGAGGAATAAGGGCCTTAAAGCCAAAGATAATGCAAAATTATTATGAAAATAGTCCTAACTCTGATGAAGTCTAAGCACTTTTTCATGCATGCAGTTAGTTTCTCTAACATAACTATAGAAGACTCCTTCATCATAAAGGAACCATATAGCATTTTCCCACTTTCTTCCTTCCTTCAGGAATGTTTGAATGAAGGCAAGTTTTATTACAAACAAAAAAGAAGGAATCCTTTTTAAAATGATTGATTATTGTTAGAATACATAATATCCTTATTATGGGGAGAACTCTTTTTGGGGAATGAAAGCATATATTAACACTTTTAAAGCAGTATTAGAATTTATATTAGAAAAAATTCCAAAGAAGTAGGAGATTTCTCAGTCTACTAATGACCCTTTAGGGCACTTTAGGGGAAAGTCCCTGTAGGTCAAATGGTAAAGAATCTGCCTGCGAGGCAGGAAACCAGGGTTTGATCCCTGGGTTGAAAGTTCCTCTGGAGAAGGTAATGGCAATCAACTCCAGTTTTCTTGCCTGTAGAATTCCATGGACAGAGAAGCTTGGTGGGCTACAGTCCATGGGGTTGCAAAAAGTTGGACACGACTGAGCAACTAACACACACACACACTAATGACCCTGTAGGAAGTTTGCTCTGTGGAACTATCATTTTCTCTGGCTTCCTACCCATCCAACATGGGGAAAGAAGGAGGTTCAGATAACTGTCTCTTACTCTGGAAAAAAGAGTCAAAACCTGCAGACTTGAAGTAATAAGTAGCTAAATTCACTAGCTTTGAATTCTTTTCTCAGTCTCACTGGTGTGGTCTTGGGTATAGTACTTTTAAATACACAAAGAGAGTCCAATACACTTGTGATTTTCTTTTCTTTTTTAGTATGTGTTCTTCTTTGTATACAAAAGAATATTTAATCACCCCTCTATGGACTCAGAATATTCTGCCCTCAGTAAACAAATATCTTGGATATGCATGAAATCCAAAGGGATCAGTAAATAAAAATAAAAACCCCCTTTGAAAATTTGGGATGAAACTGTCCTAATGTGCTTACTCTCAATAGGACTTAAAAAAAAAAAAAACTATTATAACAGTAACAATAGCTAGTGTTTATTAGAGACTTACAGTGTGACAGACTGTGTGCTAAACATGTGACATGCATCACCTTCAGTCCTCACAGCCACAGTAGGGAGAGACCTTCAGTCATCATCTCATTCGACAAATGGGAACTGAGACTCCCACAGCAGGGTGGAGACAGTAACCAAACCTCTATTCTCTAAAGCCCATGATCAAAGCCTCTATGTCCATCATGGGTCTTTGGGAAATATGCAAAAGCAGTAGAAAGAGCAAACCCATTGTAATGAAAGGGCAAATCAGCCAAGGTGGCATGCTCAGGCTCCCTTGCCCCACCGCCTCTCACTCTTGCCCCACGTTTTGTAAATAATGATCACTAACAGCTGAGATCACTGATAGCACTGTGTATGAGCATCACAGGAACTCACTTGGTCATGGACTGCTTTGTGTGGTACACCTGTATGATCTTCACCATGAAAGCCCTGGCTGCTGCTACATTGGGGCTACATTGTGTTCTGGCTGCCATGCCAGCCCGGAGAGAATAAATGTGTCTGCAGTTCCTATGGCTCCTCAAGGCTCCTTCCAGCCTCTTAGTTTGCACCTTGCCTACCCTGGGTTCAGTGTGGACGGTGTGAATAGCAAGAATTTGGCATCACGAACAGGATGACCAGCAATACACCCATCATACCAAGAAAGCAGTTTACATTTTGGTATATACTTTTCTGATTGTATTTCTAGCCATACGATTTTTGTTTCATACTCTGACTTATTATGGAGTTACTACAAATTATTTCAAAATAACATCACCATGGCCAACAACTATTCCAGTGATTGGATACTCCTTGTTCAACTTAATGCCACCCTTGTTTGGACATTTGGGCCATTTTCAGATTTTTGCTGTAAATAATACTTGCATAGCTATTTATGTGAATTAAATATTTTCTTAATCTGAGATTGTTTACAATCATTAAAATGGAAATACATTTAAAAGCCACATTAATTACATTTAAGGTCATATTGCAAATTTCTTTTCAAAAAGGGTTATTTCATTTTGTACAACTACCTCTAATATAGTATCTATTTTACCTCACTCATACCAGGACTGGGTATTATACTTTAGAAATATAAATTTCCTAATTCAGTATGTGAAAAAATGATTTTTTTAATTTGCATTTCTTTTCCTGGATTATATGTAAAATTGAACATTTATTGTAAAATTTTCTATACTTGCTAATTAGTTTTTTTTTTAATTTTTAATTTATTTTGGCTGTGTTGTGCCTTTGTTGCTGTGAGCAGGCTTCCTCTAGTTGCAGCCAGCGGGGGCTTCTCTCTGCTTGCAGAACGTGAGCTTCTCATTGCAGTGGTTTCTTTCGTTGTGGAGAACGGACTCTAGCTCACCAGCTCAGTATTTCTGACACAGTGGCTTAGTTGCACTGCGGCATGCAGGATCTTCCCAGACCAGGGATCAAAGCCATGCCCCTGCATTGGCAGGCGGATTCTTAAGCCCTGGGCCACCAGGGAAGGCCACTAATTGGTTTTATTTCACCCTTTTTTATTAGATTCCTAAGGTGGAAGCTTAGATTATTGACTTTAGTTCTTTTCTAACATATGCATTTAATGCTATATACTTTCCTGTAAGCAAATTGATTTTGCTGTGTCCCACAAATTTTAACAAGTTGTATTTTTATTTTTCTTTAATTCAAAAAATCTTTAAATTCCTCTTGAGATTACTTCTTTGGCTTATGAGTTATTTAGAGGTATGTTGTTTAATTTCCAGATATTTGGGGATTTTCCAATTATCTTTCTGTTATTTGCTTCTACTTAATTCACTGTGGTCTGAGAACATACCATGCTTGATTTCTATTCTTTTAAGTTTATTAACAGGTGTTTTATGGCCCAGTATATGGTCTACCTTGGTATATATTTCTTGTGTGTATGCCGTTGTTGGATAGAGTATTCTGTAAATGTCAACTTGATCAAATTGACTGATCTGTTCAGGTCATCTATACCCTTACTGTTTTCACCTTTTTCAAATTATGCTCACTTTTTACAACTAGTGAATAAAACAACAGAAAAGTAAATAAAAAACTTAATTACACTTAAAGTTTATAATGGAGGAAACAGATTTCCATGCATGCTTTTCATGAAGTTTTTCATTTTTGCCTGTTACCTCATTCTAACAATGAAAAGGATGTATGAAAGGAAAAGGTGGGTGAGAGGGTAAGCCAGAAACACAGAAGAAAGTGTTGAAAGGAAACACCAATTACGTCACTAGCCTGAGATTTTTCCATATTCTAAATGATGCTTTCACACCTATTCTTTTTTTAAAAAAAAATCTTATTTTCTCTTTGTCTTCTTGAGAATTCATAATTTTTAATTAAAAAGTGATACTGTAACTCTTAAAAAGAACATCTATAATCTTGTGATTTGAACTGACCTTGTTTTCACTGTAAAATATCACAAAATCACAGTTATAGAGTTGGAAAGGTAACTGTAGTATGGAAAGTTTGGCTGATAACATAGTATTATAGTTTTAAGAGCTCCTTCAAAAGCAATCAGACTATTTGGAAAACCTTTTTCATAATAAATGTCTTCTTCCTTTAAAATGTAATCACTGAGCCAATCTCAGAAGCAAACACTGACTGCATACTTGTAGCAAGCCGATTGTTGTATTTTAGTTAGAACAATCCAAAAACGTGAACCATAGGTTTACTTTTTAACTCCAACCCTGTTCAAAGATCACTTATTGGCCTCTGAAGGAACAGGTGGCATGTCTGTTATAGTTTAACAAGTGGCCTTTGGGTGAGGTATAGTCACTCAGATACCTCTGGATGCTTTGGACGCTCTCATGTGTAGCAGGCTGCACTTGCTAAAACATTCTCCTCTCTAGAACTGGAAACCCAGAGTCTGTGTCTTAGGCATTGAACTGGTATTCCAGACTTCCCTTCTCAGCCATAGATGAAAAATGCCATCTTGCAAGTGAGGCAGCAATTCCTTTGCTAAGAAACCACATTCCTAATTTCACAATGTTGATATTAATGTCCAATTCTTGGTATATAAGATAACTTTTGTGTTTGCAGTATACACATATCTGAGCATTCATCTTTCTGATAACAAACTTCACAAGGATTTTTTTTTCCTATCAGAGGTAACTTTAATTATATTAGACTCCCCCAAATTCCAGATTCACTTCAGATACCAGCAACTCAATTATATTCCACTACTCATAGCTATTGAGTTGTGTTGAACTGGAATTGTATTATATATTCAAAGTTAATTTTAAGGTTAGTTACTTTCTTCAGAAATTGAGTTCACATTTTTATGAATATGGTATAACTCTTCATGTATTTAGGTCCTCTTTAAGATATTTCAATAGACTTTCATATTTTCTTCATAAAAATATTGTCAATCTTTAGATTTATTCCTAGACACTATTTTATCTTTCTAAGTATCTTTTTAAAAATAGCATTTTAAAAATCATTGTTGTTGGCATATTGGGACATAATTGATTTTTTTGTGTATTGATCTTATATCTAGCAACCTTACTAAATTCTTAGTTCTGATAATTTTTAGTTTTTTTGGACTTTTCTGTATGGACAGTCTTATCATATGTGTATACCTATGGTTTATTTCCAGTCCTTATAAGTTTTATTTGTTTTTCCTTGATAATTACACTGGCTAGAACACTTAGTACATTTTGAATAGTCACAATACTGGATGACTGATGAACTCCTTATTTTGTGAGGTAAGCAAAGTGTGTGTGTGAGTGTGTGTGTGTGTTTTGGCCAGCTCCAGCTTGTAGGATCTTAGTCCTCTGACCAGGGATCAGACAGGGGCCCCCTGCCATGAAAGGGAGGAGTCCTAACCACTGGATTGCCAGAGAATTCTAAACAAAGTGTTTAAAAGTTTCATTTTTGTTTTTTGTTTTTTTTTAACCCAGCAATAGGTGTTTTGTACTGAGAGAAATCAAATTGTCCAATCTGCCCTATTGCTAGAGTCTTAGCCTACCTTCAATCATTACCCATACCTTTACCTACCTTTTCTGCTAGGTAAATTGCTCTTTATACATTTTCTGAGTCCATGTTTCAAACTCGCTTTTGTCATTTCCAATGGTGTATTTTTGTGAAATTGAATATTGATTGTGAAATCAATACTCTAGTGAGAAACTGTCTTTCTCTTTACATTCAAATTATTGATACTTCTTAATATTCATGGCTTCTAGGAAAAACTTAACTAAAAATGAATGTACTTTCAAAGACAATGAGATGACTGTAGGTCTACCTAACACATCAGTGTTCTCTGTATCTGTCTACAATTTTTCTAGTGCTTCCAACATGCAGCTTGCTTTGTTGCACAACATCAGAGGCACCATTTATATTACTGTCTCTGTGAATGGCACTCCCTGAAATTCTGCAGCACACAACCTGCAAGGCTGATGTGGTGGCCTTGCCTATGTATTTCACTTTTCTGTCTAATTAGGACTCTGGGGTCTCTCTCAAGCAAGTAGTGATAATCTGCAAATGTCTGACTCCAGAAATAACCCTAAATGTGTTTCAAAAAGATTCTTTGGCTACAAGCAGAAAAATGCTGTCTAGGAGACATGTTATGATTATAATGTAGCTATAGTAGGGTAGCCTCCTTTTTCCACTCCAAATCAGTGTTGATTCAATGTTCTTTAACTTTAGTATTATGTAATTAAGTAGATTGTCACTTCTGTTTATATAAACACATGATTAGGATGAGGTGAAAAAATGGAAAGGATTAAATGCATTGCTTGGGGGAAAGAGTCATGTAAAACTATTAAATTACAAATCTCACCAGTAGTAATAATATCTGTGATTAAATAATGGTAAGGTGCTAATGATAATAATGAGTCCTAGTCGTTTGGTTTAGTTTCATTTTTTTAACTCTTTTTTATTTTAACTGAAGTATAGTTGATTTACAGTGTGGTGCCAAATGTCTGCTACACAGCAAAGTGACTCAGTTACACACAAATAGACACTCTTTTTTATCTTCTTTTCCATTATGGTTTATTACAGAATATCAAATATAGCTCCCTGTTCTGTACAGTAGGACCTTGTTGTTTATCCTTCCTATATATAATGATTTACATCTGCTAATCCCAAATTCCCAGTCCTTCCCTCTCTTACCCTCCCTCTCCTTGGCAACAAGTCTGTTTTCTATGTCTATGAGTCTGTTTCTGTTTTGTAGATAGATTTATTTGTGCCATATTTTAGATTCCACATATAAGTGGTATCATATGATTTTGACATCACTTTGATATCTCTTTCTAATTTATTTTACTTAGCATGATGGTCTCTAGTTGTATCGATGTTGCTGCAAGTGATGTTATTTTGTTCTTTTCAATGGCTGAGTAGTATTCCATTGTATATATGTACCACTCTTTATCCATTCATCTGTCAATGGACATGTAGATTGTTTTGGCTATTGTGAATAGTGCTGCTATGAACATAAGGGTGTATGTATGTTTTTGAACTACAATTTTGCCCAGGTATATGTCTAGGAGTGGGATTGTTGGATTGTATGGTAATTCAATTTTTTAACTTTCTGAGGAACCTCCATACTATTTTCCATAGCAGCTGTACAACTTACATTCTCATCAACAGTGGAGGAGGGCTCCCTTTTCTCCATACTCTCTCCAGGATTTCTTATTTGTAGACTTGGCTTAGTTGCAAATTTAAATTGCTTTGGGGCTTAATTTCTGCCATAAAAAGTTCTTAAGAGAGAGGATTATATACCATAGCTGCTACCTTCTCACTAAGAAATGTCAGTGTTAATGACATATGCCAGACATACAATGACACCATATTTCCAATTCTTTGAACTCCCATCTTGTGCCCAAGCAATGTCAAAGTTAATTTTATCTGACTGAACCCATAAAGTTCTTTTTAGAAAGACAAATCTTCAGTTATAGACTAAAAAGGGGCAAAACTTATAGCCAATTCATCTTTGTACCTGTACATCCGTAGCTTCGAGTTACATATGTTTCACTGATTCATTCAGTATTGTGTAGCACAGTTTTAGACCTCACAGAAGATAATACCACAAAGGAAATAATATGTTCGGAGTACAAAGTTGTTGCTAAGTTGTGTCTGACTCTTTGCAACCCCATGGACTGCAGCTCACCAGGTTTCCCTGTCCTTCACTGTTTCCCAGAGTTTCTTCAAACTCATGTCAATTGAATTGGTGATGCTATCTAACCATCTTATCTTCTGCTGTCCCCTTCTCCTTCTGCCCTCAATCTTTCCCAGCATTAAGGTCTTTTCCAATGAGTCTGTTCTTTACATCAGGTGGCCAAAGTATTGGAGCTTCAGCTTCAGCATCAGTCCTCCCGGTGAATATTCAGGGTTGATTTCCTTCAGGATTGACTGACTGGTTTGATCTCCTTACTGTCCAAGGGACTCTCAAGAGTCTCCAGCAGCATAATTCGAAAGCATCAGTTCTTCAGCGCTCAGCCTTCTTTGTGGTCTAACTCTCACATCTGTACATAACTACTGGAAAAACCATAGCTTTGACTATATGGACCTTTATCAGCAAAGTGATGTCTCTGCTTTTTAACATACTGTCTTGGTTTGTCATAGTTCTTCTTCCAAAGAGCAAGCGTCTTTTAATTTCATAGCTGCAGTCACTGTCTACAGTGATTTTGGAGCCCAAGAAAATAAAATGTGTCACTGCTTCCGCATTTTCCCCTTCTATTTGCCATGAAGTGATGGGAATGGATGCCATGGTATTAGTTTTTTGAATGTTGAGTTTTAAGCCAGCTTTTTCACTCTCCTCTTTCACTCTCATCAAAAGGCTCTTTACTTCCTCTTCACCTTCTGCCATTAGAATGGTATCAACTGCATATCTGAGGTTGATATTTCTCCTGGCAGTCTTCATTCCAGCTTGTGATTTATCTAGCCTGGCATTTCACATGAAGTACTCTGCATATAAGCTAAATAAGCAAAGTGATAATATACAGCCTTGTCGTATTCGTTTCCCAATTTTGAACCAGTCTGTTGTTTCATGTCCGATTCTAACTGTTGCTTCTTGACCTGCATACAGGTTGCAGTAAGGGCTTGCAACCAACTTGCACTGTCAGAAGAAAAGCACTGGATGGAGCTGAAAGAGGAGTGTAGGTCAGTCACAACCTCAATATAAAAGGATAAAATTTGGATGCTTGGACATATTTGCAAATAATGATGCTAGCATAGGAACTAAACAGAAGGCAAAAATAGAGACCACAGGTTATATAAAAAAGTTATGATTAGTCAAGAGTTGGAAAACAAGTTAAAAAAAAATAAAAGCAGTCTGCCCTGCCAATATATAAGGTATAGTAGGCTTGTCACTACTATAACAAAGATCAGCCTAGTCAAAGCTATGGTTTTTCCAGCAGTCAAAGACGGATGTGAGAGTTGGACCATAAAGAAGGTTGAGCACTAAAAAATTGTTGCTTTTGAATTGCAGTGCTGGAGACTCCTGAGAGTCCCTTGGACAGCAAGGAGATCAAACCCTAAAGGATATCAATCCTGAATATTTATTGGAAGGACTGATGCTGAAGCTCCAAAACTTTGGCCACCTGATGAGAAGAGCTGACTCATTAGAAAATAAGACCCTGATGCCAGGAAAGATTGGGGCAAAAGGAGAAGGCAGCTGGAGAGGATAAGATGGTTAGATAGTATCACTGACTCAATGGACATGAGTTTTAACAAACTCCGGGAGAAAGTGAAGGACAGTGAAAGCCTGGTGTGCTGCAATCCATGGGGTCTCAAAGAGTCAGACACCACTGAGTGACTGAACAACAACATTACTCTGAGGTGGCCAGGGACAGTAACTGTATTACTTCATCCTTATATCCCCAATGCTGGGCACAGAACAAGCTCTCAATAAATACATGTTGAAAACAGAAGGATGATCATTTAGATAGATATGTGACTTAATTTAAAATATCCCAACTCACAAATGTCACATGTGGTTAAAGAAAATCTGTTTCTGAGTTGTTTTTGTGGGTGTGGTTCACCCAGCATTGGTGACACATCAGGAAAGATAACAAACAGTCTGAGAACAAGCTGCAAAAAGTGATCTCACTGTAAACAGCATGGGTGGGCCCGGTAGGTCAGTTCTCATACAAGCACAGTCATTATAGAAAGCTTTCATATGACTAAGAAGCTGTGAACAGAAATCGAAGAGATTTCATCATTAAACAAATAGGAAACATCAAATAGGTAATGGAAAATGTTGAATGAGGATAGGAAGAAACTAAATAACTAAAAGAAATTTTTAGTTATTTTTATAACCTTCTGCCTTTCATTACTTTTCACATATTGACCTCTCTCTCTTCCTATTCCCCTTGCCCTCTTCCATCCCTACCTTAAAAGGCAGAGATGTTTCCCTCTGATCCATTCAAGAGCACCATCTCTGGAGGTCAAGTAACTTGCCCAAGATCACCTAAGAAGAGACAGAGCCAGGATTTGAAAAATTGGACACCAGGGCTGGTGGCTATTACCACTCTACTAAACTAGATGATGCAGTAGTTACATGGCAGGATGAAAGCAAATGCCTTGAAGTTGCCGTGGGTTTTTTCACTATTCTGTCATTAAGCAGCATTATCCTTCAACTCAGAGATTCCAAGATTTTAACCTTCCTCACCAGAAAAAGCCCCCTAAATGTTTCCAAAATATTCAAAGAAATTTGAAACAAGAAAACACCAAAGATCCAGGAATCTCCAAGAATAAAGAATAGAGGTGCGAGGGGAGAGGGTGAGCATTTTACCCACCCACTTAACCTCATTCATAAAATAGGAATAATAATGAAATGTATTTTGTAGGTTTCCATAGAATTGAATAAGTTCATTAAAACACTTAGAATAATGTTTGGCATACTGTAAGCATTTAATAACAAGTTAACAGTTCAGTTCAATTCAGTTGCTCAGTCGTGTCCGAATCTGCAATGCCATGAATTGCAGCACACCAGGACTCCCTGTCCAACACCAACTCCCAGAGCCCACCCAAACTCATGTCCATTGAGTCGGTGATGCCATCCAACCATCTCAACCTCTGTCGTCCCCTTCTCCTGCCCTCAGTCTTTCCCAGCATCAAGGTCTTTTCAAAGGAGTCAGCTCTTCGCATCAGGTGGCCAAAATATTGGAATTTCAGCTTCAACATCAGACCTTCCAATGAACACCCAGGACTGATCTCCTTTAGGATGGGCTGGTTGGATCTCCTTGCAGTCCAAGGGACTCTCAAGAGTCTTCTCCAACACCACAGTTCAAATGTATAAATTCTTCGGTGCTCAGCTTTCTTTATAGTCCAACTCTCACATCCATATATGACTACTGGAAAAACCATAGTCTTGACTAGATAGACCTTTGTTGGCAAAGTAATGTCTCTGCTTTTTAGTATGCTGTCTAGGTTGTTCATAACTTTCCTTCCAAGGAGTAAGCGTCTTTTAATTTCATGGCTGCAATCACCATCTGCAGTGATTTTGGAGCCCAAAAAAATAAAGTCTACCACTGTTTCCACTGTTTCCCCATCTATTTCCCATGAAGTGATGGAACCAGATGCCATGATCTTAGTTTTCTGAATGTTGAGCTTTAAGCCAACTTTTTCACTCTCCTCTTTCAACTTCATCAAGAGGCTCTTTAGTTCTTCTTCACTTTCTGCCATAAGGGTGGTATCATCTGCATATCTGAGGTTATTGATATTTCTCCCAGCAATCTTGATTCCAGCTTGTGCTTCATCCAACCCAGCATTTCTCATAATGTACTCTGCATATAAGTTAAATAAGCAGGGTGACAATATACAGCCTTGACATACTCCTTTTCCTATTTGGAACCAGTCTGTTGTTCCAGTTCTAGCTGTTACTTCCTGACCTGCATACAGGTTTCTCAAGAGGCAGGTCAGGTGGTCTGGTATTCCCATCTCTTTCAGAAATTTCCAGTTTATTGTGATCCACACAGTCAAAGGCTTTGGCATAGTCAATAAAGCAGAAATAGATGTTTTTCTCGAAACATCTTGCTTTTTCGATGATCCAGCAGATGTTGGCAATTTGATCTCTGGTTCCTCTGCCTTTTCTAAAACCAGCTTGAACATCTGGAAGTTCACAGTTCATGTATTGCTGAAGCATGGCTTGGAGAATTTTGCGCATTACTTTACTAGCGTGTGAGATGAGTGCAATTGTGTGGTAGTTTGAGCATTCTTTGGCATTTCTTTTCTTTGGGATTGGAATGAAATCTGACCTTTTCCAGTCCTGTGGCCACTGCTGAGTTTTCCAAATTTGCTGACATATTGAATGCAGCACTTTCACAGCATCATCTTTTAGGATTTGAAATAGCTCAACTGGAATTCCATCACCTCCACTAGCTTTGTTTGTAGTGATGCTTCCTAAGGCCCACTTGACTTCACATTCCAGAATGTCTGGCTCTAGATCAGGGGTCGTGGATTGGTTTTTTTTTTCTGATTTTTTTTCTAAACAATATTTCAATACAACTACATATTTTCAGTTCCTATCACCCAAAAATGTGATTTCTAGCATGCACTTATATTTTTTAAAACTCTGTAGAACTTATTTGGCTATTCCATGTTGTAAAACAACACAGCTCACCTTACTCTTTTAACTAGGAATTTATATAGCTTTAACAAGAGTGAATTAAAAGATTATTGATCTTGTTGCAAAGGCAGAATAGTGAGATGCTTAAAAGCCCAGACTCTGGCATTCTAACTCTAGAAGAATCCCAGTTCTTCCACTCACTAGCAGAGTGACTTTGGGCAAATTATCTACCCTCTGTATACCTCAGTTTCCTCATCTATAAATTAGGATAGTAATAGTATCTACTTCATAGACTTCTTATGAGGACTAAATAAGTCATTTCAAGTAAAGTTCTAGGAATATACCTTGTACATAGCATGCACTAATATGAGTTTTTATTTCTCTTATATTTTGTCCATATAGTTGGAAAATGTATTTTGCCAATTGATTTTTTAACATTTAGCAGCAAAATGTCCATAGGGAAACATTCAAATTCCCCTACTCTAAATGCCTAAAATATATTTAACACGTGGTTGAAATTCAGACCTTTCTAACTGTCTGCCTAATTTTAGTATATTATAATTATTGCTTTAATTCTGTTTTAATCCTCAGATACTTTGTTCAGAGTACTTGCCGTTTATTGTCTCAGCCTGTTACTTTTCCTAAAACTCATGCTTAAGTTTAAACTTGTTTATATAAGTTTATATTAAGCCCCTTTCTATCAAAGCAAACTGTTAAAGTATAGTAAATGGTAATAAGTGCTTAGAATATTTTATCATTTTGTACAGACTCTGCTAAACATCATAAGGCTTGGGGCTCAAAAGTTAAAATACATGTACATATTTTTAAATTTTATGCTTAACTACTGTTTATGAGTGTTGAAGTTAGCAACAGTCTCAAATCAAGCAGAGAAATATGCTAGTGACTCATCACATTTTCATGCTGCTTAATTTTTAGGCTTCCTGTGTGAATTAGCTAAGAGATACAGCAATTTAAATAATAATGACTAAAACCTTTTCTATTTCCTGTTTAATTTCTTTCTGAAGGAAAGTATCGGTGTTTGAATAGTTCTCAGATGTTCTCTATATAAAGAAAACCAGGGAATTAGAATTCTCTTAACAAGCATATTTTCTAGACCTAAGAATTTTAGATGAAGAAAAAAAGTTAATAGAAAAAAACATTTTTATTGGTTTAGAAATAATAGGTCTATGTTGCTCTAGAGTTTACAAATCAAATATTGTCAGTTTCATGTTGATAGAATGTTATTTTGTGAATTCTCCAGCCTTGTCCCAATGTCTGACTTCATTCACATACCTGCACACCAGGTATTGGTGGCAGTAAAACAGCATAGTGATAACCTCCCCTTGGAAAAAAGATGAATAAAGAATATTTGCCATTTGGTTCACTCCTTGGAAAATATTAGAAGCATAATAGGAAAAAGAATTAAAACTATAAAGAAATTTTTAAAAAATTATTAAGAAGTCAGAGTGATCAGTTTTCTTATTTATAATGATGGAAAACATTTTATTCACATTACCAAGGGTGTAGATAAGGCTATCTTTAAGTACACCATGTCCTCTCATAGAAGTGAATATTTAAAAATATAATGTACAAAATTTAAAAACTCCCCTGGTCCAAAATCAATTGACTATTCAAAAACCCGTGTCCTCCTCTGCTTCCATTACATGATTTATAAAGAATTAGCTTCAGCACTCTTTTTAGAGCATAGGCATTGAAAAGGCATTTTAATTTCCATCTCAGAGTAATTTTAAAACCACATCAATTATTTTTCATGTGCAGCTGTTTTTTATCCACAAATTATTGCTCTAGGCATTTTTACTTTACCACACATTTCAGAGGAGAAGGAATGAAGGGAAACCAGCTAATCTACAAATATTTCACCAACAGTAGATCAGACCACATAAAAGTGAAGGGGGAGTTATAAACCAACATTTCTTTAGGAATAAAAACTACTCATTAATAGTCTGAACCCTGGATATATAATCCACTTTGGTGGTACTGGTTTAGTCACTTCAGTTGTGTCCAACTCTGCGACCCTATGGACTATAGCCTGCCAGGCTCCTCTGTCCATGGGATTTTCCAGGCAAGAATACTGGAGTGAGTTGCCATGCCCTCCTAGGGGATCCCCCCAAACCATGGATCAAACCTGCGTCTCTTAGGTCCGCTGCCTTGGCAGGTGAGTTCTTTATCATTAGCACCACCTAGGAAGCCCATAATCCCCTTTACTTGCATTTAATTGTCACTGAAGAGCTGATTCCTGATTTAGTTTCCCCCTACCATTTACTCATTTAATAAATATTTATCTATGTGCTTGGAAACATAAGTGAACCGTAAGAATGTTCTCAACTGGCTTACAATCTGATTAGGAATATAAACAATTGTACACAAAACAAATGGAGAATAATACAATGCAATAAAACACACTAGAGACTGGGATGCCCGGAAGAGGAAGGAGAAGAAGAAGAAAAGAAGAAAAGCAGCAGCAGCTGATGGAGATGATAAGCTAAAGAAAGGCAGGAAAGACATTCTCCAAAGGCATCAGTGAAGGTTTAAAGTGAATAAGGAATGTTTGGATACACTGCGTAGGCAAGTCATAGGAGCAAGGTTCACAAAGGCCAGTAGAATAGTAGAATTTAGCTCTGGAATGGAGCTTAGATATCATCTTTCTGAAGGTGCAAAAAATCTCTTTTATAACATCTCTGGATGATAGCCATTTAACACCTACTATTACGTGTTTCTTGTTTGTTTGTTTAGCAAAACACTAATTATGCTCCAGGTTCTACTCTGAAGACTTCACCATTAACTCAAGTGATCTCATAACAGCCTTGTGATAGAAGTACTATTGTTGTCCCTTCTATACAGGTGAGGAAGTGAGGCAAGGAGAGGATAGGTCATTGGCCTCAGGTCACGTTGCTGTGAGTGACTGATCCAGGATCCTCATGTGGAGTCAACACTCTGACCAGGTGTTTACCCCTTTTGAGGGTAGATGACCCTTCCACTTTGGGCCAGATCAAGTGATTAGACGTGAGGTTGGAAAACTTCTAAAATTTTTCCTATATTTCAGCATTATTTTTGATGTAGATTTGCCTCATAATAATTCAGATTGCAAGCAAAGTATACTGTAGAACTCTAAGAATTTGAGTGAAAATCTTCCTTGACTTACAGTGGTTATACTCTAGTAACCCCACTGTAAACCAAAGGCATCATAAATCAAAAATGCCCTTAACCTACCAAACACCATAGTTTAGCCCACCAAACATCATAGTTTAGCCCAGCCTACCTTAAATGTGCTCAGAACACTTACATTAGTCTATAGTTGGGCAAAATCATCTAAAACACAAAGCCTGTTTATAATAAAGTGTTGAATATTTCATGTAATTTACTGAATACTGTGCTGAAAGTGAACAACAGAATAGTTGTATCAGTGGTTTACCCACATTATTGTGTGGCTGACTGGAGCTGCCACTGCCCAGCATCATGAGAAATTGTACCACATATCACTAGCTCAGGAAAAGATCAAAGTTCAGAATTCACAGTACAGTCTCTGCTGTATGTGAATCACTTTGGCATCATCAACATAAATTGAACCAGAAAGAAAGTACTTTTCCAAGGAGCATGAGGAAGTGGGGCTACCTTTGAGGAACACCTGGGTCTGATGCTACCTCCCAGCAGCTTTTAACTTCTCCCCAGGCTGAGAAATTCTAAATTTTAAAACATCCTAATAATTTTTAAAGTATCAATAATGATGGTAAAATAAACACTCAAATTTCGTATGTGGTATTATCATATAAAAACAAAGTATTTTATCATAGAACCAGAAACTGACACAATGCTCAAATATTATTACAAGATTTTGGCTATAGAACCAGAAATACAAGTCTGTTGGTTAAGCCATGACTCATATAAGATGATTTTCTCCAAGGAAAAGGTTGGTCATTCAATTAAGCACTTAGTATAATAGTGTTTATGAAGAAAAGTTCATATGTTTCCAAATTCTAAGGCCAGAGAGAAAAAAGTTAAATTAATGACTGAAAGTTTACAGATTTTATTGAATAAATGATAAAATATTTGGTTGTGAAAATATGTTTTTCTCCCTAGAGTTACAAAGTTTATATCATTCTTTAAGAAAACATCCTAGGAGCATCATCAATTATAAAGAAGGATCAGAATTCAGGCTTTTTGCTTTAAGGAAACAGAACTCTGAATATTTCTTTAATTGCCCAAATAAAACAGGTGCAACGCAGCCTTTTATACCTCTGATACAGGCCATATGCTCTTTGATCTATTCGAGTTGTAAAAGTTTTTGGTGGACAAATAATTAGAACCCAAGTAGATTCTGTTCTCTTATAGCAGGTTCCATTTTCTGCATGTAAGTTCACAATCCCCTAGGTCTATACATAGTCATTGCACCAAATTAGGACTTGAAAATACTCTTAGTTTACTTTACCAAGGCTTTGCACATGTATCAGGGTTGCATGTGTGTGTGTGTTAGTCACTCATTCATGTCCGACTCTTTGAGACCCCCTGGACTGTAGCCAGCCAGGCTTCTCTGTCCATGGAATTCTCCATGCAAGAATGCTGGAGTGGGTTGCCATTCCCTTCTCCAGGGGATCTTCCTGACCCAGGGATCAAACGTGAGTCTCCTGCATTGCAGGCAGATTCTTTACCATCTGAGCCACCAGTAGGATTGCATAATAAGAGAAAAATAAACCCTGGTACAATTTTCATAGCATTGACATGATCTCTGTTGAGTAAAACCACAATTTTTTAAAAAACTGGCTCAGTATATCTATTGTAACTATGGCCTTAAGTTGTTTAAATAAAAAGAATTGCCATGTTAAAGAAAAATTCTGTTTGTTATTCAACACCTGATACTGGCAGATTGAGACTGTGACCAACAGAACTGAGAGTTCCTGAAAAGAGGACGCCTTTTAAATAAGGAAAGAATCTGAAACAAAGACAATAAACAGATTTCAAATTTACTTGGTTTTAAGAGTCTTTACACGATGTAGTGAAATTTCATTAATTTGCATTCATAACATCAACTAATGTCACCTAGCTAGTGCTAAAGGTTAGTTTTGAAATATTTATGATGCAAGAAAATCAATAATAAAAATTTAAAATAGTTCTTTCCATTTAGAATGCATAAAATGAAAACATTTGGACAAGGTGGCTCAAGGAAATATTTTTAATTTGTAGAGCAATTCCTGGGATTTAGTTTGCTCTGCAGAGAAGAACAAGCTTCCAATAAATATTTTCCCAAATAAATATGTTATTACATTTTTTTCTTTTAAGTAGTCTAATAGGAAAAACATATATGTAAATACTTTGATTGGTATCTATAAATCAAATATTTCCAAAGTAGATATTGCCCACATTTGCCTATATCTGAATTTACAGGATTTGTCTCTATTTTCATTCACATGATCAAATCATTAAGCCACCATCATGGATGCAGGCATCAGCCACACATTCTAGTTATTGCCGAGTGAAAGTGGAGGTCAAGAGGTTTAGGAAAACCAACTAGGTAAGTGCTTTTGCCTGTCTCAAGAAGGGGATTCCAATCTGGGGCCCATGCATGAGCTTTAATGAGGTCTGCAAATCTGCAGAAACTGCATGAAAATTTTTGTTTATATGAACATTTTCAGAGAGTCCATAGTTTTCGTGATCATCAAAGGTCCTTATCCCCCTAAAAAGTTAGCAATTGTTGATTTAAGGAGTCTTTGTTCATGGAAAATCCAGTGTGCCAATAAAATGCAATACAACTTTGAATTAAAAGATCTGAAATAATTCCATGGCAGTCTAGTGGTTAGGACTCAGTGCTTTCACTGCTGGGGCCTGGGTTCAATTCTGGGAAAGTAAGATCCCCTAACCCTTGTGCAGTGTGGCTAAAAAAAGATCTGAAATGATGTCCTGTCCCCATTAACCACAAACTGAGCTTTGAGGTTAGAGTCACAAGTTTCTCCTGAAAAACACTTCAGTACCTAGCTGCCATTTGAAAGAAAAACTATTCTAAATGTAATGTTATACATTTTGGTAATATTAAACAGTTTTCTGTTAAAGTCTCTTGTATCCTTTCTTCAGCGAACAATATTTTGGCAACAGTATTACATGCAGTAGATGTTGAGAATAAGAACCAGGAACCAAAACAGATATGCCCCTCACCTTACAGAATGTATATATAGCAGAAAACACTCTCAGTTTTCCTCTTTCTTTACATCAACTGGAGAGAGAAACAAATGTCTCATACTCAAGTTCATCTAATTTCAACTCAAAGCACTCACATTTAACTGAATGAATGAAGTAAAGTGACATCTAGTGTTGGTTAAGTGGCAGTGAACCATGTACACTGAGGCTTTAGCTTATTCTTTGGAAATAATTTTAAACTTGACCAACTCTTGAAAGCATAGTTTTGTTTTAATTTTTAAAGATATCTTAGAGTAATTTTGAAATAATCTGAATTTAAATGTTGATATTGTTTTTACTTTCATAAAAAAAAAATCTTAAAGTGCAGAGAGAAGTATCATATAGACACTCAAGTATCTATCACCCAATTTTGGCATTTTACTGTATTTGCATCAGATAGCTTAAAGGTAAAACATAGGAGACACATTTGATGCCCTTTGAACTCTCTCCTGCCTTCATTTGCATCTTTTTCTCCTCAGAAGTAACCATTATCTGGCTTACTATTTCTGTGATTGTTTTTATATTTTTATTACATATTTATGTGCCTATAAAATTTATAAAATAATATTTTTATGCTTGATTTATTGATAATACCACACTGAATAAATCCTCTGCAGCTTGCTCTTTCTATCTCAATACTATACTTTTCAGATTTATTCATATAGATCTTTAACTCGAGTCATTTATTTTAACTGCTGTATGGTACTAATCCATTGACTGAATTATAGCACGATTTATTTATGGACATTTAGGTTGTTTCCAGGGTCTTGTTCTTTTAAAGCATGCTACAGTGAACATTCTTGTATGTGACACATGTGCACACCTTTGAGAATTTCTCTAGGCTGTATGCCAAAAAGTAGTACTCAGGTATATACTTAAAAAAAAAAAAAAACTATAGATATTGAGAAATTGCTTTCTACAGTGATTGGACCAATTTACACCCTCATCAGCAATGAACAACAATGGTGTAAGAAAATGTCAATTTCTTCACTATCTCTCCAACACTTGATATTGTCAGGTGTTTAAATTTCTAACTATCTGCTTTGTATAGAATATTATTTCATTGTTATTCAATAAGTGTTTCCCTGATTAGCAGTAAAACTGAGTTTCTTTAAAAAATGTTTTTACCATCCAAGTGTCTACTGTGAATCGTCTATTGGATTACTGGCATTTATCCTTACTGAATTGTTGGAGTTCTTTACATACTCTTGATATAAGTACTATGTAGGTTTAAGACATTGCAAATATTTTATTGTTCCCCAGTTTACAGTTTAGCTCTTCACTATGTTCATAGAATCTTTTATTTTTGATTGAACCAACTTTAGCTATCTTACCCTTTCTCCTTTTATGCATGCTAAGTTGCTTCAGTTGTGTCCAACTCTTAGCAGCCCCTGGACTGTAGCTGACCAGGCTCCTCTGTCCATGGGATTTTCCAGGCAAGAATACTAGAGTGGGTTGCCACGCCCTTCTCCAGGGGACCATACCAACCTAGGGATCAGACTCACATTCTTACATCTCCTGCCTTGGCAGGCAGGTTCTTTACCACTAGCGCCACCTGGAAAGCTCCATTCCCTCTTTATAGCTCAAGAAATTCTTTCACAAGCTTTTCTCCTAGAATGTTTGAAGTCTTGATTTTCATATTTAGTTTTCTATATTGCTAACTTTTGTGTATTATGTGAGGTAGGAAATTTGTTTTCTTTTTCCTATGAATAGTAATTGTTCCGGCATTATTCACTGAAGAAACTATCTCTTCCTTACTGTTCATAGTAAAAATTAGTTGTGCCAAATTTCTCTTGTGTAGCACTACTTGAATAGGACCTTGAGTTTCCCTCTACTGAATCAAGTGTATCTGCTGACACAATGCATCTGTGGACTTTTCCATACTCACTGAAACGCTGGACCTGGTTTTCCATCTGCCTGAGAAACACTGGGCAATCTCAGGACCATTCTTCCTAATGTTCCGAGACTGTGTCTGTGTTCTCACCAGTTCCTGCAGTCCATATACTTGTTCGCGTTCCTATTCTGGGTTCTGAGTTAAGGTGACAAACCATCCTGGTTTGCCCAGGATAGAAGTCTCCCCAAAGCAGGACTTTAAGTGCAAAAAATGAGACAGTCCCCAGCAGACTGGAATGGGCCTGTTGGTCACCTTAGTTCTTTCACCTCCAGTTTCATTTTTTTGTTGTTGTTTGTTTGTTTTTAATAAATTTATTTATTTTAGTTGGGGGCTAATTACTTTACAATATTGTAGTGGTTTTTGCCATACCTTGACATGAATCAGCCATGGGTTTGCATGTGTTCCCCATCCTGAAGCCCTCTCCCACCTCCCTCCCCATCCCATCCCTCTGGGTCATCCCGTTGCCCCAGCCCTGAGCATTTGCCTCATGCATCAAACCTGGAATGGCGTTCTGTTTCACATATGATAATATACATGTTTCAATGCTATTCTCTCAGAACGTCCCACCCTCACCTTCTCTCTCAGAGTCCATAAGACTGTTCTATGCATCTGTGTCTCTTATTCTGTCTCGCATATAGGGTTATCATTACCATCTATCAAATTCCATATATATGCATTAGTATACTGTATTGGTGTTTTTCTTTCTGGCTTACTTCACTCTGTATAATGGGCTCCAGTTTCATCCATCTCAATAGAACTGATTCGAATGTATTCTTTTTAATGGCTGAGTAATATTCATTGTGTATATGTACCACAGCTTCCTTATCCATTCGTCTGCTGATGGACATCTAGGTTGCTTCCATGTCCTGGCTATTGTAAACAGTGCTGCGATGAACATTGGGGTACATGCGTCTCTTTCAATTCTGGTTTCCTCGGTGTGTATGCCCAGCAGTGGGATTGCTGGGTCATATGGCAGTTCTATTCCCAGTTTTTTAAGGAATCTCCACACTGTTCTCCATAGTGGCTGTACTAGTTTTCATTCCCACTAACAGTGTAAGAGGGTTCCCTTTTCTCCATACCCTCTCCAGCATTTATTGCTTGTAGACTTTTGGATAGCAGCCATTCTGACTGGTGTGAAATGGTACCTCACTGTGGTTTTGATTTGTATTTCTCTAATAATGAGTGATGTTGAGCATCTTTTCATGTGTTTGTTAGCCATCTGTATGTCTTCTTTGGAGAAATGTCTGTTTAGTTCTTTGGCCCATTTTTTGATTGGGTCATTTATTTTTCTGGAATTCAGCTGCAGGAGTTGCTGGTATATTTTTGAGATTAATTGTTTGTCTGTTGCTTCGTTTGCTATTATTTTCTCCCATTCTGAAGGCTGTCTTTTCACCTTGCTTATAGTTTCCTTTGTTGTGTCACCTCCAGTTTTAGCTTCTTTCCATGTTGACTCCTTTACTGTTTAAAGTTGGTGCTATCTCCGTGTTCATCAATCATCTTTATATTGAACTCGTATTTGTTGAGCACCTACTTTGTCAGAGGCTGTGTGAAGCATTTTCACATAGGGTATCTCACTGAATAGTTTCAACAGAGTTGTGTGTCTTCTTTTTATACATGAGGAGAAATGTATATTGATAATTGTCAAGAATAATAAAATTAGTGACACAAAAGACTGAAAATATTTTATTTCTACTAAACTTGCTATCATCCCATCCATAGGAAAACACAGCTGTAATTTCATATATGGGATCCACCCTTATATGAACTTAAGTACTAATTGAACTTCTGGGTGGAATTCCAGTATGCCTAGCTTCTTGCCGTCCACACAATTTTGGTCAAATGTTATTCCTGGTACATTTGACAGTACATGAAGTCAACGTCATTTATTATAAAGCAAAAGTCACAATTCCATTTGTTATGCAACAGTACAAACATCTCAATGATTCATTAGGATAAAAAACAAGAATAAAGAAAAACACAAATATTATAACATGGCGCATCACACTGCCACATCAGATTGTATTCCTCCAGTCAAAATGTTACTGCATGGATGTGAGATCCTTTCATCTTATTTCATCCACTTTATCAATCTTTTCCTTTTTATAGCTTATTTAAGAAATCTTTCATTGTGATCTCTACTTTCTCCAAATCCCAAATCTTATGTATAAATTATTATGACAAAAGCCATTTGTATAATATAGTTCCCCAAATATTAACAGGACTTAGATGGGAAGAAGAGAATCCAATTAGTTTGGAAAACAGATTTCTTTGTTCCAGAACATTTCAATCTTTATTTTGCCAGTTTGCTTTATTACTTCCCTACACAGACATAGTGTAGCATCTTTCAAATGATTTGACCTTGGAACATTTTTGTTTGTTTTTTTTTCATAACTTTTCCCGTGCTTTGGAATATACATAGAGAAATTCTGCTTTCATCCATCACAGCAGAATACCCTCCAGAGGGCAGCAGATTCCCTTGGCATATGGCCAATTACCTGTTCATTGAATAGGTTGACAAGGGTCCTGGAATATATTCTATGATTATTCAGTTCATAGATGGAAAATTTCTAGTTCCTATAGCAGGAATAGGCATTGAAATCTAGCTGAAAATAAAGGTGTGGCTGAAAATAAATGTGCGGTACTAAGATATAATACTGAAAAATAAACCAATGGAATCTCTCATTAAACACAAGTACATTATTGGATTATATAGTTCAGATAACAGATCACATCTTTTCCTTCATTCTTCAAACACAAATATTAACCAAATGTTCTATAAAGAATAAAATGAAGTATTAGAATCAAGATTGGGAAATAATTTAGATAAGGCAGCATGTAACCTCAGTGACTTTCATTCCTGGCTGTGATTTATAATCACAATAATAATGCCCAAGTCCCACCTCAGAACAATTAAATTTGAACCTCTGTGTTTTAGTGTCAGGCATGGCATTAAAAAAATACTCTCAGATGATTTAATGAGCTGCCAGGGTTGAAAACCACTATATTATGATGATCAAATAATGCTTTAGGGAAGTAGTTTCTGACCTTTTCAAAGAGAAGCAGAAATTTAGGCTTTTCCCTCCACAGGAAATGTTTTAAATGTGTGTGCATGCACACTCAGTTGCTCAGTCTTGTCCAACTCTTTGCGACCCCATGGACTGTTGCACACCAGGTTCCCCAGTCTGTAGAATTTTCCAGGCAAGAATATTGGAGTGAGTTGCCATTTCCTATTCCAGGTGTTTTAAATGTGGAAGAATACAGAAAGGAAAAGTCATTCTTACAGCTTCTGTCCAAAGTTAACCTATGTCAACATCTTTATTCTTTCTTTTAGTCGTCAGAATTGCATACAACAAAATCAGACAACAACTCCACATTTTATAGTTCCTAATGGCATCCAGTCCCATCACTTCATGGCAAATAGATGGGGAAACAGTGGCAGACTTTATTTTAGGGGGCTCAAAAATCACTGCAGATGGTGATTGCAGCAATGAAATTAAAAGATGCTTATTCCTTGGAAGGAAAGTTATGACCAACCTAGGCAGCATATTAAAAAGCAGAGACATTGTCAACAAAGGTCCGTCTAGTCAAGGCTATGGTTTTTCCAGTAGTCATGTATGGATGTGAGAGTTGGACTATAAAGAAAGCTGAGCGCAGAAGAATTGATGCTTTTGAACTGTGGTGTTGGAGAAGACTCTTGAGAGTCCCTTGGACTGCAAGAAGATCCAACCAGTCCATCCTAAAGGAGATCAGTCCTGGGTGTTCATTGGAAGGACTGATGATGAAGCTGAAACTCCAATGATTTGGCCACCTGATGCGAAGAGCTGACTTGTTTGAAAAGACCCTGATGCTGGGAAAGATTAAAGGCAGGAGCAGAAGGAGACGACAGAGGAGATGGTTGGATGGCATCACCAACTCAGTGGACGTGAGTTTGAGTAAACTCTGGGAGTTGGTGATGGACAGGGAGGCCTGGCATGCTGCAGTCCATGGGGTCGCAAAAAGTCAGACACGACTGAGCGACTGAACTGAACTGAACATATAGTAATCTAGTAAACTAATCATTGGGCTTCCCTGGTGGCTCAGTGGTAAAGAACCTGCCTGTCAATGCAGTAGACACGTATTCGATCCCTGGTCCAGGAAGATCCCCTAGAAAAAGAGATGGCAACCCACTCCAGTATTCTCGCCTAGGAAACCCCATTGACAGAGGAGCCTGGCAGGCTATAGTCCATGGGGTCACAAGAGAGTCAGACATGACTTAGTGACTAAACAACAACAAACTAATCATTAGCATCTAATTGTAGAAAGTCCCTTTGAAAGTAGTTATGTCCTTAACAAGGACAATTAAGACATTTCTACTTATGGTCTAATAAGAGATTCAAACTAGTTAATCCAAAAATATCTGTTGAATCAGATTAGGCTGCCTATCTCGTCTTTCTAGTTTGCTGTGAGCTGGGAAACTACATGGGGCCTTCTTCCAGACAGTTTTTTTAAAAACCAGCTTCCCTCTAAAAATGCTACAGGAAATTTAAAAATGTTGAATATTTTCAATTACACATTTTAATTACAATTACACAAGTAATTACAGTTACTTCCGGTTACACATTCAGATACTTCCAATTACACATTCAGATGTTTCACTCATTGCTATGTGTCATTCTGATATATTAACTAAGTTGTCCTTCATCACTAGGGTGATTATTTTTTATCATCAATGATTTGCTGAGTCACCCAAAAATTCAGTCCACCACATAAGATGAGTTAGGCCTCAATGACTAATTCTTCATGATCTTTTACATAACTCCAACCATCTCTACCTTTATATAAGACAAGAACTAGAGCAAGTGAGGTGGTTTAGTGGCTAATTTTCTTTGTATCAGATGAGAACTGGAGAAATCATGCTGGTTTCATGACTCTTACATCAAGTCTCAGGAAAAAGTGTCTGAGCCAGTACAGTTTCCTGGTTCCAGTCTAAGATCATGTTCCACGTAATATTCCTGGTCTCGATTTAGGAACTGAAAGAGATTTTCTTAAGTATTTTGTTGTGAATATGAAAGTAACATATATACTGGTTTCTAAATATTTGCTAAAAAAGAGAAAAATATAAGTATAACACAATCTTATTACCCAGAGAGAGCCATATACTAACATTTTTACATATTTCTCTTCAGAAAAAGGAAAACAGTAAAAGAGGTGAATATACATATATACAGATTAGGAACAGGATATAAACAAATGTATAGGTGAAATCAACAAGTAGAGTACTTACTAATTTATGAAAATAAATAAAAACAAGATGTAAATGATCTTAGAAAACTATAAATTACATTAATTGACTCAAGAATAAGCAGTTGTTGTTGTTTAGTCACTAAGATATGTCTGACTCTTTTGTAATCCCACCAACTGTAGCCTGCCAGACTCCTCTGTCCATAGCATTTCCCAGACCAGAATACTGGAGTGAGTTGTCATTTCTTTCTCCAGGGGATCTTCCCAGACCAGGGATCAAATCTACATATCCTGCATTGGCAGAAGGATTATTTACCACTGAGCCACCAGGAAAGTCCCCAAGAATAAACAATAGAAAACCTAAACAGATCTTCAACTATGAATGAAACTGGAAACATTTGTAGAAATTTACCTCCATGAGGTAGATACCATTATAACACCCATTTTACAGAATGAAGAAGTTACACATCAAAGAATTAGCAGAACTGGGACTTGTCAGTGGTTTCCATGATTGCAGTCACCATACTCTATGTAGGTCTGGACCCCAATGAGGAAAGATTCTTCCTATGGTAGACAAGCCATTTAACAATCAGTAACCCAGCACCTTTTCTGTGCTAAGCATTGCTGTGGATCCCAGGGACGCAAAGATGAATAAGTACACCATGGTCTCTGTGTTCAAGAAGCTTCAAGTTGAGTCAAGACCAACAAATAACTATACAGACTATACTGCAACATATCAATTGTATTGCCAGAGCCCAGAGGAAGGAGTGATGCCATGGGAGATAGGGAGGGGAGCATATTGAAAATACCATTTGGGCTGTCTCTGGAAAGGTTGGCAGAGAAGGGAGAGGAAGGCATTCCATGCAGAGGGAACAGCACGTGCCAAGGCAGAGCACTATAGATAATCTACAAGTTGATGTGTCATTAAATCTCTCTTTAAAACAGTGCAAAGAGACATTATGCCGCTTTTGACAGAAGGCAGCAGTTCTCAGCAGCTTCTTCTCCTTCCATCATGACAAAAACTGCTCTCAGTTCACTTTAAGGGGGTAGTGATGTTTGGCAGAAATCTACTGTATTTCTTCCTTAATGAGTTGTCAGAGATTCTGCCATGCCATTTGTCTTCTAAGCAAGTTATTATGAAGGCTGTCAGTAAAGAGTAAAAATAAGGATAAGCAATATATTCACCAGTCAGCAGGGGGCTGAGAATCAGTTCTTTCAGAAGCAGCAGGGGGCTGTGGGAAAACGTCTGTCCTTCAAGCAAGCCTATGAAGGACTACCGTTCAAAAGAGAGAGTAGATTTGTAAGAAACTAAGAAAGTCTTTCTCTAATTTAAATTCCCAGGAGCTTTCTTTGGTTCCTATATCTGCTTACAGACAGAGAATAAAATAAAGAATAGCAGACATTCTGATATAAGAGTGATCTTAATTTTGACCACACATCAAAACCTAATTTGGAGACTGATGGCCGAATCTGATACTATATGGAAGGTTATGTGTATGGGTAATTAAGTGGACAATCACATATGTCAAAATAAATCACATTCAGTCTGCAGTACAGAAATTTCACTCTCTAACTTAGGCTATTAACTATGTGTAGAATTAAGAATTAAGATAGATTGTGTTTGTTTGTTTTCCCTGGGCTTCATACAGTTTGCATTAGAAGTGCTAAGGAGCAAAGTTGGAGAAAGATCCTGGCTCTGAGGTTTAATCCTTGTAGGATTTTGTGCAAGTTACTTAGCAACTGTAGCTAATAATAGCTGCTTCACAGAGTTGCTGTAAGGATTAAATGAGATGATATATGTAAAGTGTTGACACATAAGTGCTCAATAAATGGCAGTCATAATGATGCTGCTGTTGACTTAAATATTATTATTATACAGATCTGAGAACAGTCTAGGCTTTCCCCCAAGCATAGCAAGTTCCTATAAGGAGAAGAAAACTTTTATTGTCTAAATAATTATGGATAAGTAAATTATATTATGAATAAAAATATTATCTGCTGAATAAATTTAACCTTGTGTCAGTTATAAAATCTAATTTGTCATCTATAATTGGATAGAGCAGAATCAGCTTTAGTTCCCCTTCTAAACTATTACATTTCTAATTGCTCTATTAGACTTTGGGAATCAAACTACAGATGTTCAACAGCATCATTGCAAAATCTCATTTGACAGTGTATGGTTTTAAAAGAATTATATTTTCTTGCCTAACACTCTGACCATACATGGAAAACTGAAAGGCTTAATCTGTAAGAAACACTGTTACTTAAACCGAAAATCTATTCTGTCTTTTATTTGGGAGGATGAAGGATTAATCTCATATACTTGAGACCATGGTTACAATTCAAGTTACAACAATAGTTACAACTATATCAAAATAGATATTTTCTGTTTTAATCTTCAATTTATTCCAGTTATTAATTTAAACTATCAGAGAAAATGATTTATTTCAATCCCTTAGTTTGACTAATGCAAAACTAAGGCCTACAGAGGTCAAGGGACTTCACCAAATATCTATGGGATCAAGCATAGTACTAAAAATTTTTTTTGTTTTCAGAATTGAAGCAACCATAAATAATATAAGTTGATAATTGCTAAAAATAAATATTAGAACTAATTTGGTATGGAATAAACCTGACTTTTAAAATCTTAACTGGTTCTCACACCTAAGGATAAATATCAACTATTTGGAACATTGTAAATAATATTAAGTGCTTCATTTCTGCAGTTCTTTACACAATAGCCCACTATATTTCTACAACACATGGACAGGTTCTTCAGTGCCTTTAAGGTCAAAATGCTACTCAAATTCCATCATTTTAGACATTGGCTAGCAATGGATGTAGCATCATATTTGGCTTTGGGAAATTTCACTTTCTTGGTATATAACTAACACGTCCCTCAAATATTTGTCTATATTGTATTATTCACTGTAATTACAGTATATGTTGGCCAACAAGATCAAATAAAATAATTTTTTAAGAAAAGATATTCTCTGTGTTTGAGAATAACAGAGAATGGCTGTTTTTCTACAAGCCAGTTGATGTTACTCTATAAAATATACAGTAATTATGATTAAAAAAACTAAAATAGACTTCTTAACTTTATACATCAACAATTTTTCACTCATTCACATTCAGTCATGCATGCAAAGCTGTCGTTTCCAATCTAGACTATTTCTGGTTAGTCTCTGCTATTCTGAAGCAATGCCAATCAGAGTGATTATGTTATCACTGTTGTGGCAATTAAATGCTCTATTTTTTTAACTACTGAAAGCATGACTGATCTGATACATAGTCAAATCATAAATAGTTCTGTGTCTGATATTAATGAATGCCCATAATGCATTTTTCCAAAGTTATTTCTTCACAGTTAAAATGACTCTATTTACAATGAAAATCCTTCCTATTTTAATCAGTGGTTCTCAACCAGGGGCAAGTTTGCCTCCCAGGGACATTTGGTAATATCTAGGGAAATTTTTTCACAACAAACTATGGAAAATTCTGAACAAGATGGGAATACCAGACCACCCGATCTGCCTCTTGAGTAATTTGTATGCAGGTCAGGAAGCAACAGTTAGAACTGGACATGGAACAACAGACTGTTCCAAATAGGAAAAGCAGTATGTCAAGGCTATATATTGTCACCCTGTTTATTTAACTTAGATGCAGAGTACATCATGAGAAACACTGGGCTGGAGGAAGCACAAATTGGAATCAAGATTGTCGGGAAAAATATCAATAACCTCAGATGTCCAGATGATACTACCCTTATGGCAGAAAGTGAAGAAGAACTAAAGAGCCTCTTGATGAAAGTGAAAGAGGAGAATGAAAAAGTTGGCTTAAAGCTCAACATTCAGAAAACTAAGATCATGGTATCCGGTCCCATCACTTCATGGCAAATAGATGGAGAAACAGTGGAAACAGTGGCAGACTTTATTTTGTGGGGGGCTCCAGACTCACTGCAGATGGTGACTGCAGCCATGAAATTAAAAGATGCTTACTTCTTGGAAGGAAATCTATGACCAACCTAGACAGCATATTAAAAAGCAGAGACATTACTTTGTCAACAAAGGTCCATCTAGTCATGGCTATGGTTTTTCCAGTAGTCATGTATGGATGTGAGAGTTGGACTATAAAGAAAGCTGAGCACAGAAGAATTGATGCTTTTGAACTGTGGTGTTGGAGAAGACTCTTGAGAGTCCCTTGGACTGCAAGGAGATCCAACCAGTATATCCTAAAGGAAATCAGTCCTGAATGTTCATTGGAAGGACTGATGTTGAAGCTGAAACTCCAATACTTTGGCCACCTGATGCGAAGAGCTGACTCATTTGAAAAGACCCTGATGCTGGGCAAGATTGAAGGCAGGAGAAGAAGAGGATGACAGAGGATGAGATGGTTGGATGGCATCACTGACTCAGTGGACATGAGTTGGAGTAAATTCCGGGAGTTGGTGATGGACAGGGAGACCTGACGTGCTGCAGTCCATGGGGTCGCAAAGAGTCGGACATGACTGAGCGACTGAAATGAACTGACTGAGGGACATTTTTGATTGTCGTGACTGATGAGAGGAGGGATGCCACTGGCATCTAACGGGTAAAATCCAGGGATGCTGCTAAACATCCTCCAATATATAGGACAGGCACCCCGCTTCAATCCCAACAAAGAATTATTTGATCCAGAATGTCTGCAGTGAAAAAGTTCTGGAGATTGATGGTGGTGATGGCTGTACAATAATGTGAGTGTACTTAATGCCAATAAACTATATGCTTAAAAATAGTTAACGTGGTAAGTTTTATGTTATGTATATTTTACTACAACAAAAACATCAATAAATCAATAGTTCTGAGACAGAGAGCTTTAAATCACTGAGTGTCCTTTTATAAGGAATATATTTCAGCACTTCTAGGAAGGCCGAAAGACTCTGCACCTGATAAAGTGACGTTAATAAAGCAAACAACTTTACTTCCTTCTATCAAATCATATTTTGTTCTCTCTTGACTTACTTCCAAATTTCTTTCATCCACTAGTGAATGATTCCAAACAACAGTTTCCTCACCAACATGCACACTGTTGAAACAAAAATGAAAACAGAAACTATAATTAGATTGTTTTTTTTCCCTTAGGCTAGTTTCAGTTACATGCAACCAAAATCTTGACAAACAGAGGACACAACAGAGGAACTTGGACAAAGACCAAATGTAAGAAAACTTAACACGTGGGCTGTATGGAAAAGAAAGAAGAAAAAAGCAATAAGCAAAAGACACAAAAAATATGTTCAGTTCTCTAGTAGTCATCGAAATACAAATTAATATGAAATATTAATTCACACTAAACAAGTTGACAAAATTAAAAGAGTTGGTAACACTGTCAACTCTCAAAAGGTGTTGGTAGAAGTAAAAATTGATACAACCCTGTAATGGTTAATTTGATGTGTCATCTTGACTAGGTTATGTTATCTGGTTGCTTGGTCAAACACCAATCCAGATGTTGCTATGAAAGTAACAATATATTTTTAGATGTGATTGACATGTAAATCAGTAGACCTTGAATAAAGCAGGCTACCCTGTGGAATGGGTGTGGGCTTTACCCTATCAGCTGAAGGATTTAAAAGCAAAGACTGAGTTTTCTCAAAAAAGTGATTCTGCCCCAAGGCTGCAATGACTATATTTTCAGTTACTGAACTGCTCTGCAGATTTCAGGCTCAAACCAATAATATCAACTCCCACCTCAATCTGTAGTCTGCTAGTCTGCCCCACAAATTTTGGGCTTCGCCTACAACCTTGTGAGCCAATTTCATGAAATCTCTGCCTGTCTTTCTGTCTCTCACTCCATATTATATATATGTGTGTGTATAATCTCTGTATGTCTGTGTGTTTATGTGTCTTTGTGTATACACACAGAATCTCTTGGTTCTGTTTCTCTGAAGAACCCTAATACACAACCGTTTTGAAGAACAGTTTGTGAATTTCTGGAAAAACTGGAGATGAAAAGGTCTAGAAAAGCTGAAGATGGGCATAGCCATTTTCAGATCTAAGTATGCAGCCTGCAGTTCCTCTCAAAGGGGAACTACTGGAATTGTGGTGGGGAGGTGTAAAATAAGATGAAGGAATGGAACTTCTATGCCTTAAAGAGTGTGGGGTAGGGTGGGAAACAAATATGGCAAATGTTAGAATGTGTTAAAAACAGAGATGGAGTATGGTTCATGTTGCCATATTGTTTTCTGCCTTTCTTCTGTATTTTGTAATATTCTTACACTTCAATAAAAGCAGTTTTATAGCAACTTTCGTTAAGCCTGATGGCAATGGAAGTGGCCCTGACTGACAGGTCAAATGCACTTAAGCTCAAAGGGGAAAAGATAATCTCAGCAGAGAACAAGGATGGGTGAGGAGAGGTTAAAGGAGAAAGTGAGTAACACTTGAGAACCCTAACACTTTCAGAATTCTCTTTGTGCACAGGACTTCCTTTGACTTCAAAATGGCTCATTTATCATTAATTGGCAAAGCAGAAAATACACATTTGTCAGATTAACATGACGCCCATGGATATCAGTGGTCATCTTGACCTTCATTACTTTGTTAAGGCAGTGTCTGCCAGATTTCTATACTGTAAAGTTACTGTTTTCTCTTTTTCTAGAAGTTTTTGATTATCATCTTGGAAAATGTTATAAATGGTTAATTTGCTATAATATCAAGTAGAACCCTTTGATGATTATCGCAAATGAGTTTTATGAGAAATTGAAAGAAGACAGATCACAAGGAAAAACTATAAAAAGACTTGAATAGGACAAAGGTAGGAAAAAAATAAGAGATGTTGCTTAATCCCTAGTACTTCGCTATTTTTCTCTCTGCCTTCTTTTGTCTTAAAAGTTTTTTTTTTCTTCTTTCTTTCACTAACTGGGTCTAGCTAGGTCCAAGCAGGGAGGAACCCAGACTCTATTTGTTAATCTTTGGATCTCCAGAGCCTGTAATAGAGTCAGTGATAAACAGATACTTATTGAAGAAAAGGGAAGAGAAAAGATGGGAGAAAAAGAGAAAATAACTGACCATAACAGATTATCAATATATTCCTTAATATTTATTTTCTGTTACATAATCTTAAACTGAGCTTCATTGATTTATATTTTCTCTCTCTCTTAAAATATTTTCAAAAGTAGATTTTTTAACTTGGTATCACTCTAAATTTGTATTTTTTTCTATTGGTCACCTGCCCTAAATAAATTAGTTTTACCATGCTTGCTTTAACCCATAGTAATTAATTTCAAATGCTAAAACTTCTAATCCCCTAGGAGATAAATAGGCAAAACTCTTAGCTACACTAAAAATATGTACTACATTAGACTATTCTTCTTACTCCTTATTTGTAGGAAATATACACTAAAGCATTTGGTGTGATAGAGCATCATGTTGGCAACTTACTAGCAAATGATTCAGGAAAAATAAAGCTAATGTGCTGTGCTTGCAATGTTTCAATAAATTTGAAATTATTTAAAAATAAAAATAATAATTTCCTTCCCATGAATGTGATTAATTAATTAATTGATGTCCTAAGGGCTAGAAAAAAGCTTACATAACTAATTTATTAGTTTATGTAAGTGCTGTGCTGCTGCTGCTGCTTAGTTATATCTGACTCTCTGCGACCCCATGGACTGTAGTAGCCCTCCAGGCTCCTCTGTCCATGGAATTTTCCAGATAAGAATACTGGAGAGGGTTGCCATTTCCTACTCCAAGGGATCCTCCCAACCCAGGGATTGAACCTGAGTCTCCTGCATCCCATACATATTCTTTACCAGTAGTGCCACCTGGGAAGCCCTAATTTATTACAGGTGGAACCAAAAAAAAAATGCCACAACCCTGGTCCCCATTGCAAGGTTTCCTTTCTCTGAAAGCATCAACCTAAATTAAGACTAGAAAGAGCAGCCATACCTTTTGCTTAACAAAAGTAGCATCTGCAGTGGAACTCCCAATTGGGAAGAAGAGAATAAGCATTAAGACTACAGTTTCAAGGTTTTATTCCCTTCCTCACATATAATCCTAATCTATGGCATGTCTGTGAGATAATCTAGATCACAGTGAGTCCGGTCATCATTTTCTTCCATGTGTTTTATTCATTCAGTCAATACTGGCAAAGTGAAGCTCTACCTTGGGTGTCATCTGATTGAGTGATGGACTAGGGCCAAACAGTGAAGGTAGGAATCTGCAGGCAGAAGGGTCAGTGACCTGACTGGCATTCCATAGACTGATATTTGTGGGCTTGATGTGGCCTGACACTTCAAGGACTGTGCTCCAGAAGAGCAAACTTGCCTGCCCCCTCCTTGTCAGAAGAGCCTTGCATGTAGAGGAAAGTGGTCTCTGAGCTTGGTTGTCAGCTGCTCAGGGCTGTTCCCTTCCAGTGCTGGGAACACTTAGCACTTGGATTGTCTCACTACACTCAGTCAACATTTATCAGTAACACTGAATTTTTGTTTACCTGGAACCAAAGAAATTTGAAGTGAAGTGCTTGTTGCTCAGTCATGTCCAATTCTTTGCAACCCCATGAACTGTAGCCCCTCAGACTCCTCTGTCCATGGTATTCTCCAGGCAAGAATACTGGAGTGGGTAGCCATTTCCTTTTCCACGGGATCTTCCTGACCCAGGGATCAAACCCAGTCTCCTGCACTCTAGGCAGATACTTTACTGCCTGAGCCACCCTGGAACCCAACAAGGTGGGTAACAGATGAAAAGTAGAATAACAAACTTATTTTTTTTTAATTGAAGGACTTCCCTGGTAGTCCAGTAAAGACTCTGCACTTCAATGCAAGGGGAAGGGTTCAATCCCTGGCCCCAGTTGGGGATCCTGCCAAAAAAAAAAAAAATTTAGAAGTTTGATTCACTGGAAACACTGGAGGAATGAGAGAGGTAGGGAGATTGTACAGCACAGGAGACTGTGGGAGAAGTTCCATGTGGTTTTGTTTTGTGTTTTGAGAACAGTGAAGTCCCCTTTTGTACAGATAAACTTCCAAGTGTCTGTATGATTAGACATTTTACTCAAAATTCACCACCGCCACCCTGTGGAAGTACAGCAAGGAATCAAACTGTGTTTAAAGTCAATATTTGAAGCTGGTCATCTGGTTGAGGGGTTCCTAGTCTTTTTACCTCTACATACACGCTCAGTTGCTCAGTCATATCCTACTCTTTGTGACCCCACGGACTGTAATCCACCAGGCTCTTCTGTCCATGGAATTTTCCAGGCAAGAATACTGGAGTGGGTTACCAGTTCCTTCTCCAGGCAGTCTTCCCAACCCAGGGATTGAACCCATGTCTCCTGCATATCCTACATTGGCAGACTGATTCCTTACAACTGCACCACCTCTGAAGGGTTTTACTCTCTATCTTTCCCCCAAATTTAATCTATAATTTGTGAAACTAAAAAACATCATTTATTGACAGTTTGCTTGCCCATTTTTATAAACCAGATACATCTATAAATGTCAGTCGATCTTCTGATCCATGATTATCAACTAGTATTTATACTTTTAGTTGATTTCATTCTAAAAAAGCAAAGGAGCATCAAGTTTTCATCAGTCTTATACAGTCTCTATTAAATGTACTGACCTTTTCCAGTCCTGTGGCAAAAAAAAATGGTCAGCACATTTAATAGAGACTGTATAAGACCTCAGAAAGGCAAATGACATCATCCTCTAACATCCCTTGGATCATCGAAAAAGCAAGAGAGTTCCAGAAAAATATCTACTTCTGCTTTATTGACTATGCCAAAGCCTTTGACTGTGTGGATCACAACAAACTGTGGAAAATTCTTAGAGATGGAAATACCAGACCATCTAACCTGCCTCCTGAGAAATCTGTATGCAGGTCAGCAAACAACAGCTAGAACTGGACATGGAACAACAGACTGGTTCCAAATCAGGAAAGGAGTACGTCAAGGCTGTATATTGTCACCCTGCTTATTTAAATACATCATGCAAAATGCCAGGCTGGATGAAGCACAAACTGGAATCAAGATCGCTGGGAAAAATATCAAAAACCTCAGATATGCAGATGACACCACCCTTATGGCAGAAAGTGAAAAACTAAAAAGCCTCTTGATGAAAGTGAAAAAGGAGAGTAAAAAAGTTGGCTTAAAACTCAACATTTAGAAAACTAAGATCATGGCATCTGGTCCCATTACTTCATGGCAAATAGATGCGAAAACAGTGGAAACAGTCACTGCAGATGGTGACTGCAGCCATGAAATTAAGAGGCTTGCTCTTTGGAAGAAAAGCTATGACCTACCTAGACAGCATATTAAAAAGCAGAGACATTACTTTGCCAACAAAGGTCCATCTAGTCATGGCTATGGTTTTTCCAGTAGTCATGTATGGATTTAAGAGTTGGACTATAAGGAAAGCTGAGCACCGAAGAATTAATGCTTTTGAACTGTGGTGCTGGAGAAGACTCTTGAGAGTCCCTTGGACTGCAAAAGAGATCCAACCAGTTCATCCTAAAGGAAATCAGTCCTGAATATTCATTGGAAGGACTGATGTTGAAGCTGAAACTCCAATACTCTGGACACCTGATGTGAAGAACTGACTCATTTGAAAAGACCCTGATGCTGGGCAAGATTGAAGGTGGGAGGAGAAGGGGATGACAGAGGATGAGATGGTTGGATGGCATCACTAACTCAATGGACACGAGTTTGAGTAAGCTCCGGGAGTTGGTGATGGACAGGGAAGCCTTGCGTGCTGCAGTCCCTGGGGTCACAAAGAGTCGGACACGACTAAGCGACTGAACTGACTGAGCTGATTAAATGTACAATTTGTTAGTTGTTTTGTTTACTTTTGAATAACAAAAAATAGTTTGCAAAACCTTAACACTACCTGCTAAGCGAGCCAAGTCTGTGGCCTGTGTTCATAAACCATTGATCTAATCCAGAAGTTTCCAATGGGGGACAACTGTGCCATCCAGAGGACGCTGGGCAATATCTGGAGACATTTTTGGTTGTGACAGTTTGGAGGGAAGGGGTTGCAACTAGCATCTAGTTGGTAGAGGCTGAGGATGCTGCTGCAATACATTCATTCTACAATAAAAGGGCAGACCAGCAAGAATTTTTTGGCCGAAAATGTCAATAGTAGTGAGGCTGAAAACTGTGATCTAGTCAAAAACTGTATAAATGAAGAAAATGAGACCCAGAATAATTGACTTTTCCTTTTATTTTAAAAAACTTAGTCTGATTTTAAATTAGACAATTCATTCAAGAATTCCAGAAGTAGAACATATAACTTGAACAGACATTTATCCAAAAATATACAAGTAGCCAATAAGCACATGAAAAGATGCTCACCATCATTAGTCATCAGGGAAATGCAAATCAAAGCCACAATGAGATGGTTTATTAGTAGGATAACTATTGGAGAAGGAAAACAGCAACCCACTCCAGTATTCTTGCCTGGAAAATCCCATGTACAAAAGAACCTGGAGGGCTACTGTCCTTGGTGTTGCAAGAGTTGGACACAACTGAAGTGACTTAGCACACGAGATAACTATGATAATATTTTTTAATGGTTAAGTGTTGGTGAGATAGTGGAGAAGTTAGAAATCTCATACATTGCTAGTGGGAACATAAAATGGTGCAGGCATTGTGGAAAGCAGCCTGGTACAAAAATTCAAGCACGGAATTACCATATGACCCAACAATTCCACTGTTACATTAAAAGGATTAATCTGCGATAGCATAAACATCCTCCCCCTCAACTATAAATGCAGTATAAAGACTGTTGCGGGCCTCTGCCCCCAAGGCAGAAGAAAGAGATGGGCGGGAAGACCACCACGCCATATTCTAGACTTCATCTGAAATATATTCTGTACTTGATCTTCTTCCGTGAGTTTCAGCTTCCTTAGGTCTATCCAGTCTTGCTTCTAACTCCAGAGAACCAAACTCGTTCTCCCTGGTGTACAAGGACTAAGGAAACCCCCACTACCAAGAAGTAGAAAGTAGAACGTGAAGTCGCTCAGTCGTGTCAGACTCTTTGCGACCCCAAGGACTGTAGCCCGCCAGACTGCTCCGTCCATGGGATTTTCCAGGCAAGAATACTAGAATGGGTTGCCACTCCCTTCTGCAGAGGATCTTCCCAAACCGGGGATGGAACCAGGGTCTCCTGCACTGCAGGCAGGCTCTTTACCGTTTGAGCCACCAAGGAAACCCCTACTAGCCAAACTGGTGAGAAATCACGATCCCTCTACAGGGTACGCAACAAACCCTTGACGTAAATGAGCGTCTCACTGCCTTTGCTGCGTCTCAGGTACTCATTCTTCCGGCAGAGCGAAGTAGCTCGTTTTCCAATGGCCGCGCGCTACCAAGAAGGTACGCACCCATTGGCGCCGATGGTTGCCAGGAGACAGGCAGCACTTCCTCCAATCATCACGCGTCTCTTTGAGTCCAATCACAGAAGCCAGAAGAGCGGTAGTCTGAGGTGAAAGGTCATGCTGCTATTTGGCGGCCATTTCTCTTAAAGCCGTGTGTGGTTACTTCAGTCCCGAGGGTCGCACGACAGTTGCGTCGGCGGCGGGTAGGCTGCAGCATTTCCTCACTACCGCAGCAGTAGTCGCGATGGTAAGGAGAAAGAGAACGACCAGAGTTGCGCGTGAGAGAGAGGGAGGCTCGCCAGGCCTGGTGGTGATTTCGCGCGTTTCCCATTCATCCGCGTGAGGCGCCGCGGGCCCGGTGGCCGGCCTCTTTCTCCCCGCCGTTGTTGTCTGAGGCGCGCCCTCCTTCCGAAGCCCTGTCTTTCCCTCCCTAGGAGTGCTCCTGCCTCCTTCCTCTTCGTTTGAATCTGAGCCTGAGGTGTTCTTGCTGCGTGGGGCCCAGGGTTGGGGTAAAGATAAAGCGACTTTTCACGTCCCACTTTACACACTCCAAAATCCTGTTTCGTCCAGTAATGTTGGGAGGCCCCACAGCCCTTTGGAATACTGAGCCCAGCCTTTGAGTATTCTCAAATGAATTTGTTCATTTAGCAGATGTTTACTGAGCGCCTGCTACCTGCCAGTGCCTGGGCCAGGTAAAGTTCTAGGTGCTTGGACTACAGGATGAAAAGCATTGATGCGGACCGTGCACTAGGTTAACTCAGTCGGTATGGGAGAAAGACATTAATCAAATGACGATAAATGTGTACTTTCAAGTAAAGTGCTGAGAAGGGCGCAAACAGGGTGCTGTGAACGGCTGCCGTGGTACGTTAGAAGGGTCGTTACGGCGTGCATCTCTTGGAGGAGGGACTTAACCTGAAACCTAAGCGTTATGACAATGCAGCTCCTTAAACAGTAGAAAGAAGTGTATGAACGCCCAGCACAGGGATCAGGAGCACAGGCTCTAAGGCCGAAAGGAAAACCTGGCCAGTTGAAAGAATTGAGAGCAGGCTACAGCCGCTTGCAAGGATAGAGGTTCTGAGATAGGGTTGGGCAAGACTTCTTAGGCTTTATGAGGGGGTCTGGATTCTACTCCCAAGTGCATTAGGAAGCCATTGAAGCATTTGAAGCCGAGATAAAAGCAATACTTAACCTTGTGGCTGGTGAATTGGAGAAAGACAGAGTGAAAATTGTAGACCCACCTGAGATCACTCCGAATATGTTTATTCTAGAGGAGTTCAGTAGCCAGGTTTCTTGGTTCTTTTCCTTCTTTGAGCTGAGTGAGCAGATGAGGAAAGAGAATAAAGTCTGAATTGACTGGGGATACTATTGGTTTGCTGAATAAACAAGTTTAGGGATTGCCCATAAGTAGGAGACACTGCAAGTCAAAGAAGAGCCAATCCTATCTCCTGGAATTCGAAGTGAAAAGCTGTGGAGCATGATCTGCCACCTGTGGCCTCACACAGAAGTAACTCCTATGTCCCAGAGATCACATGATTGATTCACTATTCCCTCCTTTTACATAGGTAGCCCAGCCTGCCTAGATCAGCCCTTTTCCCTCTGGTAATACCTCTCATCCTTTAAAACAAAGGCACTACTTATTTCAAGCAATCCTCCCTTTGCTTTAACCCCAGATTGTTGGTATCCTTGTATGCAGCATATCTCCTCTTACTACATTGCAAAATAATTGTCTATTTGTATGTTTTGACCCTCCCACTGTGGGCTTCATGAGAATAGGGACTGTCATCTGCTCTTTTTTCTTTTCCTTTTTTGCCTTTACCTTTGTTTCTTTCTGGCCTTGGAACAATGAGTGATGTATATTAGGTATTCAGTGTTTCTTAAGTCAACAATGAATACTTATATAAGTTTTGATGGGTTGAAGATGAAATTGGCTGATTAGGTATTTTAATTTCTCTGAAGCTATTCAACAAAAGTGAAAATTATGTAATAAAGTGAAAGGATATCAAGAGTTTGCTTCATTTGGACACCAGAAAGTATTGGTGGTTTAATAAAGAGAATTAATCAAATTGGGGGGTTTTTTTGTTGTTCTTTATGCAGAGTTTGCCCCTCAACCCCAAACCTTTCCTCAACGGATTAACAGGAAAACCAGTAATGGTGAAGCTTAAATGGGGAATGGAGTACAAAGGCTACCTGGTGTCTGTAGATGGCTATATGAACATGCAGGTGAGCTGAAGAGTTATAAAGATCATTAAGTTGTATTTATTTTTCTTCCCCTGTCTCCTCAGAGGTTTAGTGTGACTTTCAAAGATATAATTAATATAACTGACAAACATAAAGCAAAATTCAGGAATAAAGTCAGGGCCAGAGAGGATGCTGTAACTGTGATCACTGTGTGTGAGATTGGGCTCAGATTTCACTCCTAGTGTTTACAGGTAAGAAGAGCTCAGACATTTGGTTCACAGTGCCATAAGACAAATACACTAGAGTGTACAGAAAAAGCACAAATTTTTGCAGCACTTAGCTCTGAGAGAAACTTTTCAAGTGAAGTCTTGATGAACGCTGAATGTATAACAGTAATTTGATAAAAGCAATTCTTGAGGGAGAAAAGAGACAGACCAAAGGAATTGATGAACTGACTATGTGTCTGTTAAATTAGCTACTGTAAATGTTTTGGCCAGGTTTTATACTTTGTGTTTAATTGAGATTAAAAAATGTATAGTGTAAAATTTACCATTTTAATCATTTTCAAGTGTGCAACTCAGTGGCATTAACTACATTCACACTGTTGTGCATCCATCACCATTGTCCATTTCAAGAGCTTTTTCATCATCCCAAAGTGAAACTCTGTGCCCATTAACAAGAACTTCCCATTCCCTCTGCCTTGTGGTAAACACTATTCTTTTTGTCTTTATTCTAGGTACCTCATATAAGTGGAATCTTACAATATTTGTCCTTGCATGTCTGGCGTATTTCATTCAGCATGGTGTTTCCAGGGTCCATCCATGTTGTAGCATGTATCAGAATTTCATCCCTTTTTATGGTTGAAGTAATGTTCCATTGTGTGTAGCAGTCCCTTGGTATCCTTGGGGCATTGGTTCCAGGACCTGCCTGGTATACTAAACTCCACAGATGCTTGGAGTCCATAGTTGGTTCTCCATATCGTGGTTCAGCATCAACTTGTCCATGCAGTTCAAACCTGTATTGTTCAAGGGTCGACTGTATATACCTCATTTTACTCATTCTTCTGTTGTTGAATTTTTGAATTGTTTCCACCTTTTGACTATTGTGAATAATGCAGTGAACATAGGTGCACATGTATCAGTTAAGAGTCTCTACTTTCAGTTCTTTTGGGTCTTATATCCAGAAGTGGAATTGCTGGATCATACGGTAATTCTTTAATTTTTTGAGGAACTGCCAGACTGTTTTCCACAGCAGCTGCACCATTTTACATTCCACCAGCAATGGATGAGGGATCCAATTTCTTAATATCCTCACCAACACTTGTTTTCTGTTTTTATAATAATAGCCATCCTAATAATGTGAAGTAGTATCTCATTGTTTTGATTTGCATTTCCTTCAGTTCAGTTCAGTCGCTCAGTTGTCTCCTACTCTTTACAACCCCATGAACCGCAGCACGCCAGGCCTCCCTGTCCATCACCAACTCCCGGAGCCCACCCAAACCCATGTCCATTGAGTCGGTGATGCCATCCAACCATCTCATCCTCTGTCGTCCCCTTCTCCTCCTGCCCTCAATCTTTCCCAGCATCAAGGTCTTTTCAAATGAGTCAGCTCTTCGCATCAGGTGGCCAGAGTATTGGAGTTTCAGCTTCAACATCAGTCCTTCCAGTAAACAACCAGGACTGATCTCCTTTAGGATGAACTGGTTGGATCTCCTTGCAGTCCAAGGGACTCGCAAGAGTCTTCTCCAACACCACAGTTCAAAAGCATCAATTCTTCAGCGCTGAGCTTTCTTTATAGTCCAACTCTCACATCCATAAATGACCACTGGAAAAACCATAGCCTTGACTAGACGGACCTTTGTTGGCAAAGTAATATCTCTGCTTTTTAATATGCTGTCTAGGTTGGTCATAACTTTCCTTCCAAGGAGTAAGCATCTTTTAATTTCATGGCTGCAATCACCATCTGCAGTGATTTTGGAGCCCAGAAAAATAAAGTCTCTCATTGTTTGCATTGTTTCCCCATCTATTTCCCATGAAGTGATGGGACTGGATGCCATGATCTTAGTTTTCTGAATGTTGAGCTTTAAGCCAACTTTTGCGCTCTCCTTTTTCACTTTCATCAAGAGGCTCTTTAGTTCTTCACTTTCTGCCATAACTGTGGTGTCATGCGTATCTGAGGTTATTGATATTTCTCCCGGCAATCTTGATTCCAGCTTGTGCTTCCTCCAGCCCAGCGTTTCTCATGTACTCTGCATATAAGTTAAATAAGCAGGGTGACAATATATAGCCTTGATGTACTCCTTTTCCTATTTGGAACCAGTGTGTTGTTCCATGTCCAGTTCTAACTATTGCTTCCTGACCTGCATACAGGTTTCTCAAGAGGCAGGTCAGGTGGTCTGGTTTTCCCATCTCTTGAAGAATTTTCCACAGTTGATTGTGATCCACACATTTCCTTAATGATTAGTGATGTTGAGACCTATTTATGTGCTTATTGGTTATTTACATATCTTGAGGAAAATGCCTATTCATGTCCTTTGGCCATTTTTAAATTGGGGTGTTTGTTTTTTGTTGCTTAACTCTAGTAGTTTCCAGCCACTTTTTTGAAGAAAATATTTGAGGTTATATTTTCCTGAAGCACAGGTATTTATGTGACTGATTAATGACTGATGAATGAATTTTAAAGGGTACCTAGATAGGTGGTCTATCCAATCATGACTCCATGTATTCTATACTGGTTATGTTTTTAGGTGAATACTAACAGGAGCATTTACAGGCTCAAAGTTGAGATTTTCCTTAATTTAGAGTTTATCACCTGAACAGACCATTCTCAGGTGCCCAAAGTTCCTGGAAAATTACCTAAGCAGTAATTGTTTACCAGGGCTATAGAAAAATTTGAAGACTATACCCATTGTGCTAAAAATGTTCCAGACATAGTGGTGATTAATTACACAAGTTTGTGAATATACTAAAAATCACCGACTTGTACACTTGAAGAGAATTTTATGCTCCAGGAATGATATCTCATTAAAAGAAAGGAATAAAAAAATACCTGCCAAATATTTGGTTTTAGAAGTAATGTAGCTTTCTAGTGAACCAGCAAGAGTTATGAAATGTATCTCTGAGTAACTAACCACATTGGTGATGCTTTTTTGAGTTTGTTCGCTGGCACTGAATATACCAGTGAACAAAACAAAGTTGCTGTCCTCAAGAAGTTTATGCTTTAGTGATGGAAGATGGTTATATAGTGTGATATCAGGTAATGGTAGATGCTCTGAAGAAAAGGAAAGCAGAAATGGAATAGCGTGACAAGAGTGTACAGTGTTAGATGGGATAGCCAGGGAAAGCCTCTCTGAGGAAGTAAATTTAAGCAGAGACCAGAATTGAGTGAGTGAGTCAAGAATATTTGGTGAAGGTCGCTCAGTCGTGTCCGACTCTTTGCGACCCCATGGACTATAGGCCATGGAATTCTCTAGTCCATGATACTGGAGTGGGTGGCCTTTCCCTTCTCCAGGGGATCCTCACAACCCAGGGATCGAACCCAGGTTTCCCACATTTGAGGCAGATTCTTTACCAGCTGAGCCACAAGGGAAGCTCAAGAATACTGGAGTGGGTAGCCTATTCTTTATCTAGCAGATGTTCCCAGTCCAGGAATCAAACAGATCTCCTGCATTGCACGTGGATTCTTTCTTAACTGAGCTATCAGGGAAGCCCTTTCTTGGGAAAGAGCATCCCAGGTTGAGGGAACAGCAAGTTGCAAAGGCTGTGTGACAGAAACATGCGTTTTCTGTTCAAGGCTTGGCAAGAAGGCCAGGGCAGAGTGAGTAGGCAGAGTTGAACTAGGTAAGTTGGAGTGGTAGTCATGGAACGCCTTTTAAGTGATAGTAAGACTTTTGGATTTTATTTAAAATGTGATAATATACAAACAGCACATACAGCTCAATATAAAAAAAAATAAAAATGGGCAGAAGACCTAAACATTTCTCCAGAGAAAACGTACAGATGGCTAACAGGCACATGAAAAGACGCTCAGCATCACTAGTTATTAGAGAAAGGCAAATCAGAACTACAATGAGGTATCAACTCACACTGGTCAGAGTGGCCATCATTTAAAAGTCTACAAATGATAAATGCTGGAGAGGGTGTAGAGAAAAGGGAAGCTTCCTACTCTGTTGGTCAGGATGTAAATTGGTACATCCTCTATAGAGAATAATATGGAGGGTCCTTAAAAAGCTAAAATATAGAGTTACCATATGATCCAGTAATCCCACTCCTGGGCATATATCCAGAGAAAACTAATTCAAAAAGATACATGTACCCCAAGGTTAAGTCTTAAAGACAAAAATGTAGAATCTAAAAAAATGATAGAATGAACATGTTTACATAACAGACTCAGAGACATGGAAAACAAACCTTTGGTTACCAAAGGGAACGATGGAGAGGGATAAATTGAGAATTTGGGATTAACAGATACACACTACTATATATAAAATAGATCAACAAGGATTTTATGTATAGCACAAGGAACTAAAACTACTCTGTATCTTGTAGTAACCTGTAACAGAAAAGAATCTGAAAAATGTTTGTGTAACTGAATCATCTTTCTGTACACTCAAGACTAGCACAGTGATGTAAATCAGCTGTAGTTAAATTAAAAAAAAACTGTGGTAGAAGGCCTTTGAAGCATCATTGTATAATTTAGAAGCCAGTTAAATGTTGGTGAACATCTGCTGGAAATCATCACTTAAAAAAAAAAAAAAAAAAGCTGGTTGATCTTTTGCATACAAAACTAGTTGTCAGCAGTAATTTCAGGCAAAACCATATCCTCTACGAGATTATTTTTGTTGTCTAGGAGAAGGAATAGTATCCAGTAGCATTATTAATTCATTAATGTGTTTTAAGTGCTTTACCTAACATCCTTTCTAAGCCCTGTTTTTCTTTCCCTGTGCCCACTTGATCTAGTTAATGATGGAAATTTGCCTGTTTCTTTTCCTGTTTCTTTTTTGAGTCCCAGTAGCACTGATTGTAATTTTTTTTAATTCACAAGTTTATTAACTGTATGTAGAAGGAAAGCTAAACATTTTGATGTAAAGTTAGAAATAATAGAGTTCTCTAAAATAACCATAAAGGTCACTCTTATTTAACCTCTTCTTAACTTTTTTTTTCCTGTTTGTTAGCGCATATTTTTTAAAAAATCCTTATCCAGTTCTTTAGTTTGGTTGTTGAATAATATAAGAGTATTTGGCATTTTAACCATAGCTTTTATACCCATTGGGTTCCTCAGTATGATTGATACAATGTTGTTACTCCAAGAAAAGTTACTGTCTAGTTCTTTAGAACTGAATTATTCAAGCTTATTCATAAATGAGAGACTTTCTGACATGTTAATGTTTAATATATTGAAAGAAATATACATTACTGAGAGATTTTAAAAATTGTGTTGAAACAAGCTTTATTATATATTAGTTCTGCATCCATCATCGTTAACTTTACTTAATGTTTTACATGAAACCAAAAAGGACTACAGTAGTAATGGAAAGCTAACTATTGTAGATAAATGTATGTCATTGGTACAGAAAGGTCTCAGTTAATAAGTTCTCTCACCAGTATTAGGTATATAATACTGTTTTCCTCTGGTATGATAATACATTTTCTTCTTATTTAAAGCTTGCAAACACAGAAGAATACATAGATGGAGCATTGTCTGGACATCTGGGTGAAGTTTTAATAAGGTAACACTGTCAGTAGTATATATAAGGAGTTGGTGATGAGCATTAGAAATACATGTTTAAATAAACTTAGTGCCTCAGTCTCAGACTTATTTTTTTTCTAACTACTATTAATTTAGAATAATGTGCTACAACTAGACTTCAAGAGTCTGGAAATTGTTCATCTTGTCAAAGCAGATTTAAATACTTGGGAGCTGTTCATTCTTAAGGTTTTCATAGTGTGGATATTAAACTTTGTAACTCTTAACTGTGCCTTTTTCAGTGGTTTTAGTTGCAAGAACTTGATTTTGAATTTTGGGTGGGTCTGTCTGCTGTTAGTTGTTTGTATTATACTTACTTTCTAGAACTAGCTTCACAGCTCTGAATTCTAGTCATTTTAACAACCACATTGTATAAAAATAGTACCGTGTGCTCTATAACAACCAAAGGTAAATTTTTTTAAAAGAGAAATGATGTAATTTTAGCATTACTATTTTTGTAATGAAAAAAATCTAGTAATAGTAATAATTCAGATCTTACATGGTTTCTTGTTGAAACAACAAAATGGTGTCTTTCTGTTTACAGGTGTAATAATGTCCTTTATATCAGGGGTGTTGAAGAAGAAGAAGAAGATGGGGAAATGAGAGAATAGCATCTTTGGGCAATTTTTTTATATATATTTGTAGACAATAAAAATTTGTTTGGTTTTCAGTTTGACTGTGAGCGGCTATTCATATTCAGATACTTGCATATTCAGATGAAACAGTTCAAAGATTATTCACAGAACTAATGCTTTAAAAGCCACCCAACTTTATTCGTTTGTTTTCATGTAAACCCAATGCTGTATTTTTTTTTCCTATGAGCTAAATTTATTTATATGCTTTATAAATGTTTGTGAAAGTGAATTTCAGCCCTTGGAATTATATATTAACTGAGACCATTTAAAACCAACTGTTTCTTTTAAAGTTATTTTTGAGCCACTTTTGACATATATAAAGTTAAATATTTTCTTAGAATTCATATAGATTGTGTTATTTTACTCAGTAGTCAATAAATTACACGTTAACACTATATCAGTATAAGCTAAATGATATATACATTACAGCTAAAATTGAACCACCACCTGAAAATTAAAATAGTTTTAAGTATAGAACACAACAGAAATTGTGAAATCAAATGTGGGCTAGAGGCATATGGTTTGTTCACTTAAGAGAATTAAGTTTTCTGAACAGAACACCTTAATGTGAATTAGAAATCAGTCTCAAGGTTGGTTATGTTCAGACCACATAATCTAGTGGTTTTCATTTAAGTTTTGAACTCCTCAAAATCAGTATTTTAGAGTTGTACATTGTTAAAATGTATACTTCATGGTGAAAAAACGTATATTATGAAATTTCCTGTGGATCAGTTGAAAAAAAATTATTTAAAGTCTTGTGTTGTCAGAATGCCATTATTGCTCTTAAATGGTCATTCACCATATAGTTACATTAACAAAGTAGCTGTGGATGTGTATCCGCAACTGGGACAACAGAAGGTATAAATGTTTAGCTATATAAAATAATGGTTAGGATATGGATAATAAAAGTCTTCAACAAAATAATGTAACTCATTTCCAGTCATAAGGGTCTTTTAGAATAAGGGCCTGTCTTCTGAAATTGGTTAGGCCTGTATGTGTGGCAGAATATTGCCATGACTGAAAAGCAAAATCTACAGAATATGCCTAAGGCATTTTGGTAATAAATGTCTTACTGCTCCTGTTCAAGTGAAAAAATACTCTTCCTCCAGGGATTTTGTTCTTGTATCCTTGACTAAAAGTAGTTCATGTTTGTTACCAGATGGAGGTTTTGAACGGTAGATAAGTTGTCTTCCCTGCTGAAATAAAAGAAAATAATATTTTTCATGTAACCATTTTCTATTGAAGTATAACCCAAGAATACTAATTATTAACTTGATTTTCCCAAAGGATAGTATAGTTTAAAATAATCCAGTTACAGAGAGATTGATGCCTAATGGATGTCCAAACGCGACCAGAGTTACCTGTGAGTACCGTGGTATGCAGAAGACAGAGCAGTTAGGTGTTATGGGGAAATGGGAGGGTTTAGATAAAGTCATCTGGAGAAGGCAATGGCAACCCACTCCAGTACTCTTGCCTGGAAAATCCCATGGACGGAGGAGCCTGGTGGGCTGCAGTCCATGGGGTCGCGAAGAGTTGGACACGACTGAGCAACTTCACTTTCACTTATCACTTGTATGCATTGGAGAAGGAAATGGCAACCCACTCCAGTGTTCTTGCCTGGAGAATCTCAGGGACAGCGGAGCCTGGTGGGCTGCCGTCTATGGGGTCGCACAGGATCACTTCAACAGCAGCAGCAGTGACTTAACAGTCACTGCTAAGTGACTTAGCAGCAGCAGCAGATAAAATCATCAAATAGCTTGTTTCAGATATCGTAAGCCACGTTTGAGGCCAACACTTCATTTCTCAGTAACCACCAGTAGGAGAAGTAGCTAGTTTCTCTGGTTAGAAGTGATACTTTCCTCTGCTGAGCAACAGTTACTAGCATTTAAAATCTTGTTAAACAATAACTTGAGAAAACCACATATTGTCTTCTTGAGCACTCACAATCCTGTTGGCTTTTGGAGGTGTTCCAACCAGGAGAGGCTTAGGGACACCCTGAATCATATCTATTTATTCTCTCTGGGGCATATACTCAACTTATGTCATACTAATTTTTCTCTTTGAATCTTTTCTCTCTCTTTTGTTTATTTTTCTTTTTCCTTTATATCTGAATTTGTGTAAATTAAAAGGATAAAAAACTATTCTATTGGGCATGAAATTTGATGGGACATCTCTATTGTGTCTCAAAAGAGGCACCAACCCTGTGTATGACCATCCTTGCATTGCAGTATATTTGACATTCCTGGCTCCAGGGAAGTAAATAGCACTGGCAATCCTCCCCTTCATTGTAACAACAAAAATGTCCTTAGAGGACCAGAATCCTAGAATTCCTTTTCTAATGTCAGATTCCCCCACCTCCCCACCCTGCACCAATCTCCTTTGATAACCTTTGTTATTAATTTCTGCCTGAGAAAATTGCCAGCAATGAAGTGTTGTGAGTAAAAACCTCTTTCAGAGGTCTTCATATATTGTTGACTTAGCAGCGGTTTTTTTGTTTCAGTTTTCTTCCAGATTCAGTTTACATTCTCAATTTTAGTCTGTTAACTCAGTAAGCATTTATTGACTGTCCATTGTGTGCCAGGCATTGGGGATACAAAGGTCATAAAACTCATTAATGGTCACTTTAACTTGGTGGGCTGAGTAAATAACAGTTTATACATGTAGCAGGATGTTAACTGGCTAATTATCTCTTGGAAGAAGAGGACAAGTCAGAGGTAGTGAACTAGGTAAGTACAGATCCTTTTAAAAAATAAACACTTATTTAAATAAAAATCATTACTTTTTTAACATAGTACATATTAACAGTTACCGTACTTCACAACTTTTAAGTACCACAGTGGCTGGTTGTGAGGTGCATAATAAACATTAACTATGCGTTAGCTACGACTGTGGTTAGAATCAGTGTCCACATTAGTTCTGCGGATAACTATGAAATTGCCTCCCTGGAATATGATTTCAGACTCAAACTCAGAGGAGGAAGAGAGGCATACAGAAACAAACGGCCCTTCATACCCAGGGGGAGTAAGAGAGCACGTGTACTCGGAGACTGCCCCATCCTAAACTTCTTATTGAACAGGTAATCTTGAAATAGGAAGAACCTTGGCTTCGGCTTGGATTCTGCTGCTAAATCTGAAGTGACTGGGTAAATTATTTTAACTTCAGCTATAAATCTCATTATTATTTTCACAATGTGAGGATTAAAAGACCCTTCCAGTTGTATATAATCCACTATTATTTTTTGTATTTCTCTAGTTTCATGTACCTGGAGCTAAAGAGGCGAGGGAGAAGTTTCTTTTACCAAAAAGTGGGTTTAATGGAGAACTGTAGACCCAATAGTTTGAATTATTCTAAAAATAGCAAGGAACCAGAGAGATCAGTTGAAACTGTCAGCAGACTTACTGAAGTTTAACCTGGATAAATTAGATGAGTTAGGTATTTTGTTTTCATATTACAGAAGCCCTCACACATTGATGTAGCTGGACCTATTAGTATTAACAATAAAACACAGACCTTCTTTTTCTTTGGTTGTGCTACTGCTCTTTCCAGGGCAGCTTTTAGCCTTTCCTCCTGGTGTTTCTGTTTCTCTCTCATTTTCTCTTCACGCAACCTGTCAAAAGAGGAAGACATTGTTCTAACTATAAATCACAGTCAAAAAGATCTACATCAATACTATTTGATAAAGAATTACCTAAATATTGTTAAGTCTCCTTTAAGGTTAAATGAAAATAATTTGTCTTCCCCCGTAATTGTGGGTTTTGAATATTCAGGTGAAATTTCAACAACAAACCCTGTTTATGTTGAAATGGGAAGAAAGTGCATGTCACTGTTTTGGAAGAAGCAAAGTCTACCCAGATCTTTGTCCAAAACAAGCACCTCAACAGCCCTCTCATTTCATTTACAGTTCAGTACTTTATATTAATCTGTATGATGGCCACTTGAATTATTGATAGTTTCCAGTTATTTTCACCTCTTTTTAAACCTTTTTATTGAAGTATAACATGCAGAAAAGTACACAAGTCACAAGTGTATAGTTCAATTGATAACCAAAAAAATATACTTTCCAATAAATCTCTTTGCATGTTATCCTCAAATAAGGCCAAGAAATACTATTTGTCTTTTTTCTCTTTAGGGTTGTTGTGAGGATAAAATTAAATGAGATGACCTATGCACACTGTCTAGTCCACTGCCTGTTGCAGAATAACCACTTGCCAAGTGATTACTATTTTATGGATGTATATAATTATCAATGTAACATTCACTGAACATTTTTTATGCAAAATTAGGTATTATGTTAGGTGTCTCCAAACCATGGGGAAAAATCCACTAAAATTCTTTTGATCGAAATAATAAATAATTGGGATTAGATTCACATATTAATCTCACTGCTAGAAATAGTTGTAATTAAACTTTAGTGAGAATATATTTTCTACTGTAAAAAAATGCAAATGCTTAGTGTAAGTGAAAGGTCATCTTGTGGAAGGAGTGATTTCTCATAATTTCTTTAAAATGTGCTTCATATTCAACAAAATCCCATCAGGATCACCTTAATATATTCTAGTCTTTGTTTTTATATGGGTAGAACAGTATCCCCGCACCCCAGTAAAGTGGTAAGCAGTAACAAAGTATCTAATATGAATGTCTGCTATTAGAGTTCTTACTGTATGCCAAGCATGCTTTAGTGCTTTTACATAGATTATTTAATTCAATCCTCATAACAACCGTATGAGATAAGTGTCATTATTGCCATTTTATAGTTAGGCAGTTAGGAACCAAGGAAAAACCCTCATTACCTAGCTCTTTGAAACAATTTCTTCACAGATTGACTCTCCCTGTAGTTTTCCAATTAAGGAAATTCTAGTCTTAGGCCCTTTCACCACAAGTATGATTCTCCTTCCACATGATAATCCTTTGAATATTTTCATAAGTAGGGGATATTTACTCTAAAAATTCACTTGTTTTCAGACTGGAAGGACCCCTTGCCTATCTGAAACTCATTTGTCTCTGCTGAACTCCTTCCTTCACAGTGCTCATTTTACCATTGGTAATGACATTTATTTCATAAGAATATTAATGCATATATCTCCATACTAAATAATAGCTCTATGAGGACAGCAGGTCTGAGTTTGATTCCAGTGTCTATATGGTGTATAATAGAGTCTTGCCATATAACAGACTTCCCTAATGTTTAAGGCTTTTGTTACATGTATATCATAAGACAGTGACTGTACCTTTGCCGTCGTTCTTTCTGTTTCATCCTCTCAATTGCCTCCACATTTTCTTTGGGAATGGAGTCAATGAGATCACTCAATTCTACCAGACGAGACTCTACTTTTACCAGCTTTTGAACTGCATTGAGGCTTCCAACCTCAGCATCTCCAATGCAGACTTTGTATACTTGGTTAATTTTTTTACTAAGAGAGTCTATCAGTTTTTCCTGAGATTAAAAGGAAAAGGAGAGCAGAAAACATCTCATTACTGTTTGCTTGTTCATTCTATAAATGTAAAATTCCCTTTTACTATATTGTAATGAAAAGACTTTTATTAATATGTTCTACTAAATACTTCCTTTTTTAAAAGAAAAACTTTAATACATTAGAACAGTGAAAAAAAAATGAAGCAGTCAATTTATGTCATAATTTATAGTCAGAGCAGGCTTCCCTGGTGGTTCAGGGAAAGAACTCGCCACAGTGTGGGAGACCTGAATTCAGTCCCTGGGTCTGGAAGATCCCCTGGAGGAGGGCGTGGCAGCCCACTCTAGTATTCTTGCATGGAGAATCCCAGTGAAGAGAGGAGCCTGGTGGGCTGCAGTCCATGGGGTTGCAAAGAGTCAGACACAACTGACTGACTAAGCACAGCACATAGAGCATTACTATAATAACACCCTGGATTATTTCTTTAAAAATATTTCAGTCTAGGTATAAAACAATTTAATAGGATGCTTGAATGTTTTTGTGTATCATTCCCATTCAAGTAGACACTACATAGACATTTAAATCCTTTTTTTTTCCCACTCCAGTGCATTTCCTAGTAGCAGTATGTGAACTCCCTTTTTTGTGTTTACTACTCTAATTGCTAACACTATAATCCTGTCTGACAGTTATTTGCATACATGTCTTATTGTCCCTTATAGACTGTAAGCACCTGGAAGGCAGGAGTTATTTCTTACGTTTATACTTATGTGTAAAGTAGCGCCTTGCATGTAACTATGCACTTAATAAATGTTTACTGAATAAATGAATGAATTCTCTCAGAGGGAAAAGAAAGTTACAAGCAAACAGCTTCCCAGGCTGGCCTACAAAACATTTTGAGTTTTCATTCTCTCCATCTGGAAGCCATTCCAGTATTCTAGTCTAAGCGGAAGCTTAGGCCACACCTTGCTGATCCCTGTACCTGGCTACTGCGCCGTTTTAACTGTTGGTAGAGATGTTCAAGCTTGTAGGTAACATGTTTCGGGACCGTAAGAAAGCTCTCTTTCTGTGTCTCCACTGTATACCCGGCATTCGCAGATAAAAGGATCTCAATAAACTTCTGGGCAAAGTAAATCGTTCTCCTGGTAGAATCCTGCCCCCATTCCTGCTTCTGCTCAAGGAGATGAGAATCACCATAAAGCCACGGACAAATAATATTCAAGATAGATGTGGCTCCAGGAGCCATGGGAAACCCCTCCTGAAACCACAGACTCACTACAGAGCTACCAACACTTAATTACAAATCAAGATCTGTTACCAATAGTGTACTTCAAACAGCTTGTCTCTCCCACCTAGTTTAACAAGCTTTCTGATAGTCCTATTTACTATAAAGCCCCCTTTCTTTCCTCCTACAGTAACACTTAGTGTATTCCCTATTTATATTTAAAATATGATCTTAGGAAGTTTGGAGAAATATCTATTAAAAAAGTCCTGTTTGCCATAAAGCTCCTTTTTTCTTCCCCTTTCTAAATGACATTTCTATTCCCTGTTTATTAGCAACACATTCCTTTTAGAAATTTTAGATATATAGAAAAATATAAAAGGAAAAAAGTAAAAGTAACTCATCAATGGGATAAAACATTGTATACTGGACATGGAAAAGATTACTGCAGTGTGTGTCACTAAAAATATATATTCTGAGAAAACATCTTGAATGTGAGAATGATTAGTAGTTGATGGAAGTTTTTTGGAGGCAACCTCGTGAACATTTAGAACTTTAGAGATGAATGGTCAACAACCTTTCATCATGTCTTATTACTTAAGCTCCCCCTGTCAAACAGGAGAGGAAAAGACAAGGAGAGATGTTTTATTAAGATAACAAGAACAGTATAAGAAACAGGATTGGGGAATGAGATTAAATACTCATGTATGAAAAACAGATTGAGGGCCTGGCCCAACAGAGCAGAAAGGCCTAGAAAAAGCTCCAGGCATAGATCGGCCTACAGATGACAGAGAAACTAAGTATAGGTCCCATCTCTTGAACTGCTACCAGATGGCGGGCCCAACCCAGAGCACTTCGGAGGAGAGGCAGCCAAGAGAGGCTGCGAGAAGTGGGAGGAGCTGCTTCTCTGCCCCAACATTTCACTTTCTAAGAGACACTGTGAATTATTAACTCCCATTTTTTCAGAGTGTATAATACATGAATGCCCAAATTATACTTGTGACCAAAATGTCATAGTCTTTTTAATAAGTAATTTTCAGATCAATTCTGTCTTCTCCATTTCAGGATCGAGTTGCCTCAAAGTTTGAGTATTGAAATGCTACTTTTTTTCATAGCCACCCTAAATTTGGAAGAAAGGGGCTTGTGGAGGGCACTGGGAGATACCTCTGATATCTACCTGACATTTTTCATGTTAATCAGCTTCAGAACTATTTAAAACAGACTCAAAGGGTGAAAACAACCCAAGTGTCCATCGACAGAAGAATGGATAGACAAATTATGGTATAAAAATATAGTGGAATATTATTTAGCCATAAAATGGAATAGACTTCTGACTCATGCTACAACGTGGATGAACCTTGAAAACATGCTAAGTGAAATAAGCCAGACACAAAAAGTCCAGAAACTGTATACTTCCATATATATGAGCTACTGAAAACAGGCAAGGGCTTCTCTGGTGGCTCAGTGGTAAAGAATCCACCTGCCAATGCAGGAGATGGGGTTTCAATCCCTGGGTCGGGAAGATCCCCTGGAGAAGGAAATGGCAACCCACTCCAGTATTCTTACATGGGAAAGAAAGTATGGACAAAGAAAGGATCCTGACAGGCTACCATCTATGGGATCACAAAAAGAATTGAACACAACTTAGTGACTAAACAACAAGACAGACAAATTTATAGAGATAGAAAGTAGAACAGAGGTTACCAGAAAGCTGGAAGGTGGGAGAATGGGGAATTATTGTTTATTGGGTACAGAGTTTCTATTTGGGATGATAGAAAAGTTCTGTAAATAGTGGTGATGATTATGCAGCATTGCAAATATAGTTAATGCCACTGAATTGTACATTTGAAATGGTTAAATGGTCAATTTTATGATATGTATATTTTTTACCACAATTTTTTTAAAGGTGTAAAAAAGACAGCATTGAAGAGCTGAAAGGTGGCTATCATCACCCTTTTTGCCCTAGCAGTGCACAACCCCATCCCTTCCTTCCTTGGTGTTACACCACATAAGAAATGTGGACTGTGCCTGGAGCCATAAACAGGTTTGTTTTTGTAACCCGGCCTGCTTATGGGTAAGGGAGCATGGTCATCTTCTGATAGAGTCCCCTTAAATCTACTCCTGTTTGAAAATCAAGTTCATAACTATAATTGTGATACTAGTCTCACATACAATTTGAATTTTTATTTCATTCAAGATTTTACAAGGAAACCAATGCTAGCTGGAGTTTATTATGGGTCTTAAAACTAGCCTGATCATTCATTCAACAAACATTTATTTAGCACCTGCTTTATGAGGTTGCTAAACTTGGCTGAATAGAAAGGTAAGACCAGCCTTGCCCTAGGGTTTGCATCCAGCTGGGAGAGACCTGCATGCAAACAGGTAAGCACACTAGTGTATGTCACAAGTGCTCTGGTGATAGATCTCTACAGGCCCCAAAGGGGCCACAACCTATTACAAGCTCAGTGTTTGGAAAATACTCCATTCAGTGCTGATTCAGTGCTTCCTGTCTTCATTATTTGCCCTTCAAATTAATACCAAAATTATCACAGGCAGTGAACTACTTCATATGTATAGTCATGTGTATACTGACTAAAACAAATATATTTATAGGTGGGGAAATCTCAGTATCATACTTTATCCTTTTAAGAGAGTGCCAATGATAATTTAATGTTTTCTATCTACTGTGTAAGTTGCCTGTTACATATTGACAAGGTAATTTCCAAGCAGGTTTTCAGCCTGTCATCAACCTGGGACTTGTGGTTTGCTTTAATCCTCCTATTCCAATGCTTAAGACACAGGGAATGCAGGTTCTTATCATGAGCCAAAATAAAATTACTGCAGGCAAAGAATGATTACCTGAGCATCTGAGTTATATTCTCCAAAACTAAATAGCCTGGACCTTAATTCCAACTCTGCTGCTTTTTCTTCTTCTCTTACACAGTTGGCCTTGAGCAATTCCTTGTGTTCCAAAAGAAACTCTATGTTGGTATTTCTATTGCAAAGAAGAAAGAGACCCTTATCTGTAATTTATGATTCAGTGAAATAAACCATCAGACAGGAGCTTCAACACTCTCTAGATCATGTGTCAACATCCTATGCTTAGTAAGCCAAATAGAAGTTTATATTTTAAGACATTGACAAAGTACCTGCAACTTTTCAGGTTAAAATAAGAAAAATAAATGCACAGATGCTTTTCAATGTCCATCAGGAAGTATTTTCTCACCCCTCTACTTTTGTGGCTCCCCTGAGTCCCCCAAATAGAAAAAGCAGTAAAATTGAGGTATTGGAAACGCAAGCTGGGTGACCTAGGATGTCACTGTTCTCAAACCTGACTGACAATCAGAATACCTGGGGAGCCACTGGGAAAAGTAGAGACTCCTGACTCCTTACTTAGAGCTTCTGATATAGATCCCCTTTTCCTGCCCAACCATACCCACCCCATCCCCTCATATCATAGTGTCATGGTGGGGGCACCATATACTGAGGACTGGAAGTGAGGAGACAAGGATTAAAAGGAGACTGTAGTTTACTGGGTGGCTATGAGACTATGGTCTTAAGTTCTAATATGTCCCAAAGTTCAGTGCAGTTTGACTTAACTATTTAAAAAGATTGACATCTTCTGGTGCAAATGAGTCTTCCTAAAAAGGTTCTACACATTTTTACAATGAGTATTAGAGTAGGAAGGAATTTTTTGAGTCATCAAATAAGCCCCCTTCCCAACAGAAATCCTTCTATAATAGCCCTGATATTGATATGTACGTTATAAAATGATACAATATTTAAGTCATAAAAAAACTTTTGCTGAGAGTCACAGCCAAGGAAAATGAGTTTATTAGCATTATCATCCAAAGCATGATTTGGTCAGCCAGATGACAGCGTAAAACTGCATTGAACAAAGAGTAAGGCAGTAGGTGACATTTTGATTCTTTATAACCTTCTATATTGTCTTTTATTCTTGCTAGCTAGGAAAATATTTTGACAAGTGAAAGGAATTAGGGACTAAAACTAAAACCAGTCTATTCTGTGTAAATATAATTCCTACTTTTTACATTCTGCAGTGTAAACTATTATTAATAAAAATTCTTCCCTAAATCCAGGGAGACCACAAGGAAGGGCCATACATAAGTGAAGGTGGACTTCATCTCTGATTAGAAATTGGTTAATAGAATGTCTACTTGTTTTTTATGACTTACACTTTATCCTGTATAAGTTTTTCTCTTTTATTTACATCTTCAAGATTTTCATCTACATCTTGGGAATATTGTACCAAAGTAAGATTCTGCTCTTCCAGCTCTGTGAGGACTTGAAGTAACTCTTCGGGTTCTTTGAAGTAAAGTTCTGGCTCCTAATCAATAATGAAGAATATAATTCACTTAACATGCTACCTGTGCACATGTGACTTATCTAGGAAAAAACAGTGGGGTAAAGGAATACTGTTCCGATTATAAGGGAGATATGGGCAAAGAGTGACGAGAGCCTATTTCCATGTGAGAGCTGGCCTTAGGGAAGAGAACACTTTGGGTGTTGGGCGGGAGATGAAGTTTATTAGAGAAGGGGAAAAGGAAGAAGAGAGTGAGGAAAAGAGAAAGAGGGATGGAGCAGAGGAGGAGGCAAAAGCAGGAAAAAAGGAAAGGCAAGTTTCTAGGGAAAGACAAGAAGAAGTAGAATGAGAAAAGACAGAGGACTAAGTGAAGGTCATTTTCTCCCTACATTTTAATAATTTTCTATTTTCTAAAATTTTAAGTATAAGTTTATATCACTTTAAATAAATTTAATTTATAGCAAGATGACTTGGATATTTGCACCCCCATGTTCATCAAATTTACTGTAGCCAAGAAGTGGAAGCAACTGAAATGTTCATCAATGGATTGATGGATGGATAAAGAAAATGTGGTCTATCCACCCTTAAAAAATAAGGAAATCCTGTCATTTGCTACAATATGGATGAACCTGAAAAACATAAGGACATGAGACTAAATGAAATAAGCCACTCATGAAAAGACAAATACTGCATGATTCCACTTTTGTGAGGTATGTAAAGTAATCTAACTCTTAGAAATATAAAGTAGAATGTGGTTGCTAGGGGCTAGAGGGAGTAGGCATAGGGGAGTTGTTCAGTTGGTGTAGTTTCCATTTTGCGAGATGAAAAAGTTCCAGAGGTCTGTTACACAGCAGCGTGTTAATTGTTAACACTGCAGGATCATACACGTACTAGTTAAGATGGTAAGTTGTGCTTTTTCCACACACACACAAAAAAAGATGATTTATGTTATATATAGTATAGAGATAATGCTTTTAAGTGTTTTTTGTTCCTTTTCTGTGAGTTTCTGTGGTTGTATCTAGGGTGAGATTAACTCACAATCAGACCTGTAGCCACAAAGAGCTGTTTTGTTGAAGGTCAATTTATCTCACAGTCCAGCTACCCAATATATCTCAAGCCCCAATAAAATGATAAATAATCAGGAGGTGGTTATTTTCACAGGAAGATTGTAGATAATATATATCTCCTAAATTGTTACCTTCTAAAGGACACTTATTTACTTATAATTTTTTTTTTTAATCTTTCGGCTGTGCCTCACAGCATCCAGAATCTTAGTTCCCTCAACCAGGATTGAACCCATGCCCCCTGCAGTAGAAGTGTAGAGTCTTAACCACTAAACCGCCGGGGAAGTCTTGACATTTATTTTTCATTAAATGTCTGATGACAGACATGAACTATATATACAACTAGAGAACAGTATCAAAATCATATTTTCGGGGATTTCCCTGGTGGTCCAGTTGCTAAGGCTCCATGCTGCCAATGCAGAGGGCCCAGGTTCGTTCCCTGCTCAGGGAACTAGATCCTACATGCCACAACTAAAGATCCCGCATGCTGCAACTAGGACCTGGTGCAAACAAGTAAATAAATAAATTTTTAAAAATCATATTTTCTTCTGAAAGGTTGTGGAATATTTGGAACAGGACATTTTATTTCAAAAGAAGAAATGAGCATCTATACTTTTCACCAAACAATATTTAAGTCAAGACAAATAGTCTAGTTACCAGATCATAGTCCATATCATCATCTAAAAAGAATTCCAAACTGTCTTCTGAACTGATACTCTCAGCTTGGCTGTAAAAGGAAAAGAAAATGCCTGATTTCTGAGCCATTTTCTATCAACAGATTTGCTTTCATTACTAAGTTATTTTTGGAACCTAAATGTAACCTATTTCTTTTCAATAGCCTGTTTAGCCTTTTAGGGAATTGCAGGAATCCATAGATTCCACGAATATGCAAAAGAAAATCAGATTCATTCCCAGACAAGGGTGACATATGCAAACAAAGAGACCACAAGGAAGGGTCATACCACGTGGTACCAATTATTTGAGGTGCGTCTGTAAAATATCTTCTGATCAGGCTGAGGAAATGTTGGTTGGGGAGTGGGGTGGGTGATGAGATACATACTTAAAGAATAGTTATGTGGCTTGCAAGGTGGCTCTGAAAGAATCCTTTAAGAAGGATAAATTGAAAATGATTGGAACGTTAAAAGGGCAGGGGCTAAGGAAGGAGTAAAGCAGCTGTTGGTGTGACCTAGGTAAGTAATGCTTGTAGTGATGGTGGAAAACAAGCCAGTGGTTGGGGGTTAGGAGGAGAATCAAGAGACACAGGAAAGAAAGAATTCATAGGAACCAAGAATAGAAAGAGCTACTGGGGCAAAAAGAGAAGAGACAAGATGACTTCAGCATTTGTAGTCTGTGAGCCTGGAGTAATGGAGGTCACGCTAACAGGAAGGAAAACAGTTTTAAGGATAGGATAAGGACAAGATTGGGCTTCCCTGGTAGCTCAGCTAGTAAAGAATCCCCCCGCAATGCAGAAGACCCAGGTTCGATTCCTGAGTCAGAAAGTTCCCCTGGAGAAGGGCATGGCAACTCACTCCAGTATTCTTGCCTGGAGAATCCCCATGGACAGAGGAGCCTGATGGGCTACAGTCCTTGGGGTCACAAAGAGTCGGACACGACTGAGCAACTAAGCATAACACAAGGACAAGATTAACATTTGCTTTGTTCATGCTGAGTTTGAAGGGACAAAATAACCTACTTGGAGCTGCCCTTTAGCAATGGGAAATATGTTGTAGGAAAATTGAGAGGCCCACAGAAGTCAAGGGATACTTGGGAAACATCCCCTGAGAAAGCACTGGGTACCACCGTTCAGTCCACTCTTAGTGGCTTCAGTGATATCATTTTCAAATCAATCTTCTCCCACCTCTCTGACACTATGTTACCTTTTTGGTTCCTTTACTCTGAGTCTGTGTTTCCTCAGCCTTCTTCCCTCTCTTTCTGTCCATCCTCTGAGGCTGATCCTCTCTTATAGATTCAACCACTACTAACATACCGACTCCCACATCTCTGTCTCTCTTGAGCTCTGGACTTCAGTGTCCAGCTTCCAGCTGAACATCAGTATCCACTTGGGTGTCGCATAGAGAGCTCAGATGAATGCATCCAAAATCACACTCCTTATTTACCTCTCCGGCCTGCTCCCCTTACTGTGCTCCTAATGCCTTTGAATGACAACACCACACATCCAGTTGCCACAGGAGAAATTTGGGAGTTATCTGTGGCCACTCTTTTTATTGGCGGAAGCCCGTAGGTAGCACTTCCCTGATGTGTCCCATAGCCTCTCCTTCTTTGTTCTGGCTGCCACTGTCTGGCTGAGGCAGTTCATTATCTCTCATCAGATGAATTGTGACCACAGGTTCCTAACTGGCTCCTCTACCTCTAGTTTTTTCCCTGTCCATTCTGTTCTCTAAAATACTACCATATCCAATTTTCTAAAATGTAAATCTGTTTTGAGCCTCTGTCACATTCTTGCTAAAACCTTCAGTGACTCCCAGGGCACTTGGAACAAAACACAGACACTTTTGGGATGACCCCACTGCTTCCCTGCTCATGAGACAATACCTAGTTACGCCTCCAGTCTTGTCCACTTACACCCGGCAGCCCAGCCATTCTGAACAGACCCAAACACTGCCACCCTCGTGCCAGCAGCCCCTTCCCTCTTCACTGACCCCCATCCTCTCACCAGATGCAGCTTAGATGCCATCTGATCTGGAGGGTGTCCACTGATCCTGCCCTTGCTTCTCCAGTCCCTCACCTCTCCTCTGGGCTGAGAGTCCTTCCTTTGCATGCCTGAGGCACCCTGATTGTCCTTCCAATGGCCTTATCATGGTATAATGTAACTGACGAACTCCTTGTCTGTCTTCCTCACCAGACAGTAGGCTTGTTGAGAGCAAAGACTATCTTTTTTATTTATTCTGGCCCTATAGGGGACTCAGTAAATACATGCTGAGTAAATGAAAGAAACTAAGAAGCAGTGAACTTTCTGAGAAGGTGAGTGTGACGTTTGCATATTAGTTTGTGCTTCAACATGGAAAATCCTTATGATGATGTTCTGTATTTGATTGTATCTTGACTGTACTGATGTCAATATCCTGTTCGTGCTATTATACTACAATTTTGCAATAGATATTACTATTGGGGGAAACTGGGTAAAGCATAGTGAGAGCTCTCTGTATTTTTTCTTGTCACTGCATGTGAATCTATAATTCTCTCAAAGTAAAAATTTAATTAAAACACAACAAAACAGTGACTCTAAAATGCCACAGAAGTAGAGTGGCCCCAAGGCCCCTGACATTCAGAGCACAGTGTCTGTGTCGACTTTTGCCATGGATAATACACTGCTGGCCCAGATATTTCCTTTGGGGTCAGGGTGTCCATCCTGGACATCAATATATTTTCTTACAGCTCCCCTAGGGTAGCTTGGGGCTTCCCTGATAGCTCAGTTGGTAAAGAATCTGCCTGCAATGCAGGAGACCCCAGTTCAATTCCTGGGTCAGGAAGATCCACTGGAAAAGGGATAGGCTACCCACTCCAGTATTCTTGGGCTTCCCTTGTGGCTCAACTGGTAAAGAATCTGCCCGCCATGTGAGAGACCTGGGTTCGATCCCTGGGTTGGGAAGATCCCCTGGGGAAGGGAAAGTCTACCCACTCCAGTATTCTGGCCTGGAGAATTCCATGGACTGTATAGTCCATGGAGTCGCAAAGAGTCAGACACAACTGAGTGACTTTCACTTCACTTCAGGGTAGCTAGGGTGGAGAACTACCACTTTCTGAAATAATGAATATAAATGAATCAATAATCAAGTAAGGGAAGAAACAAACAAAAAGTGCTTTCTAGTCCTATAGCAGCAATTTTGAATGACATGGTAAATTTGCAAACACATGAGTCAGCAGTGTAGATCAAAAACAACTGGGCAGTGGATTCTAAGAGGCAAAGACCCAAGAGGCAGGGTGTGGGTGATTTCTGCGAATAGCAGATGTAGGCCCTCATCAAAGGATGCAGGAAGACTGTGAGAACTTGGACACCCACCGAGCACATAGAAATGGCAACCACTACCTCCAGAATCTTTTTTTTTTTTCCTCCAGCATCTCTTATGGTGGGTATGGATACATAGCACATATGTTGAAGAAAGGCTAAAAGAGATATTTGCTTAAAAAAAAAAATACACCATTTCCAAGAGAGGTAATCAATATGTACTGTACTTTGATACGGATGATTTCTTTTCCTCTAGGTTGGGAGTGGTCCTCTTGCGTGATCTTGCTATTCAGAATGTCCAGGTGAAGTCCACATCATTGGTAATGGTGGAGGTGAAAAGAACATGTAGTTAGGAATGAGTGCTTGCTATTTGGTGAGAGTGATTCATTTTTCTGTACTGATATGCCCATTACTTAAAAAAAAATTATTATTAGAAACAATCATATAGAAAATGGTGCTGTTTTATTCTACTGACTTTCGATTCCAAGCATAAAATCAGAAATCACTGTTTGGGGTGGGGATGGGTACATGTTGTCTAAAACATGAAACAAATCAGGGACATAAATGGTGAATATAAATCACAGTTCTCTTGTTACCTAATCATATATATTTTTAATCACAGATTTTAAAAGATCAAGATAAAAAATAAAAATGGTGGAGTTTAGTTATTACCAATGTCTGGGTCTGACCATGGTCTGAAACTGAGAAGTGGGCAACTGGTCTTGGATCTCTGCATCCACTGGCCCCCAGGTCATGCTTCCTCATGTCCGAGCTTTTGTGGCTTCCAACCACCCTTCCTGCTATTCTGTCTTGAAACCACTGCAGGCCTCACTCCCCAATCCCTCTACTTGGAAAGTCCCATTTATTCTTCAAAATCCAGCCCAGATGTCACCTCCTCTTAAAGACTTTTCTGAATGCCTTAGGGAGAGATCACATTTTTGGTTTTTGCCCTCAGACCCCTCACCATCACTGCTGTATCATTTGTCCCATTACATTGTATTTGTATAGTTCTAGCATGCAGAACTATATCCTATTCATCTTTGTGTACTTGGAGTCTTGAAAAGTTGCTGATACATAGTATGCCTCCAGTATATCCAAGGTGAGTGGGGGAAGGAAAGAAAATGGACAAAGAACCGGTGGATTCTAGCACCATCGTAAATGAGCATCTTAAGTTTTTAAGCTGATCCTGGAACACATATTACTAAAAATGTCTTGGGAAGGGATGCTATTCAAACTGAGTGACTCCTATATTCAAGATTTTAAAAAGAAGAAAACATGGATCCCACCACCCACTTCCTCTACACTCCCCTCCCCTGCACCCTACACCAGACCTCTAACAAGCAAAGTAGTATGTCTTAAATAATTTGGGTCCAAATTGGCCTCACACTCTGAAAGAATCCACCTTTTCAATCAGCTGGCCAAGTGTACTTATGCCAGGGTTGTTTCTGGGCAGGCAAATTGTATGGTTGAGCTTTACCCCTACCACTAAATACCTCTGATGGTTGGCACCAGGATAAAGGAGAAATAGAGTCACTGGAAGTCAGCTTGCCTGTGGGCGTTGAATGACTACAGGGCAGGGGTTGGGCAGGGGTTGAGGTTGAAAGTGTCCTTAGAGTTGATTATGAGCATGGTAGAGCTTCCTCAGTCTTCCCAGTTACTTCCCTGAGTCACTGGCCAATGACAGTCACCTGGTTGCCATTGGCCTGGATTGTTGGGCCCTGGGAATTGGTCCACCAACGCCAGATGGCAGGCTTGAACCACAGGAATGAGGAAGCCCAGCCAGGAAGGACATCAGAGGATGTGCTAGTCAGCCAGGGACAACTTGTACCAGATCCTCTGCCCCTGACTTCTCTGCCAGTTCTATTCATTCACCCACCTCTCTGAGTTTTATAATAATGTCTGGAGAGAGAGAAACAGAACACCTAGCTCCCCAGGATTAAGGGTGATGTGGACACCAGGCTCTGTTTTTCAGCTTAGTTTATAGGTCCTGCATCTCCACTTTGAGATGGGCACCTTCTCTGACTTGACTTTTGTGGGTGAAGTGCCAAAGCTCCAGTGTTACCTTGGCTATGTCTTCCCAGAGAAGAATCTTCCGAAAATGATGTCCTCCTGGACTCGTCAATGGTACCCTCTCTTCTCCTTGCACTTAATTCTAGAATGGAAAATAATTACAAGTTGGGGTGAGTGAACACTTCTGCGAATGAGAGCTTTGTTTCAGGGTGAAGGCCGAGTTATTGTGAAAATTTCCAGGAACAGAAATGTAAGATGGGGGCATGGTAACCAGCATCTGTATTATACAGATGGCCAGGGCTGGTCTCTGGAGAAGGCAGGATGGATGAGAACAAACCTAGAGGGCCTGAAGAAGTCTCTTTCCCACGTCAGTCTATCAGAACTTCTAAAATCCCGGTGTTAACCATTCAACCCTCTGGACTGAGACTCAGCACTTTCTGAGCATCCTCGAGTTAGAGGACAAGTCTAGGAGCACTGAATCCTAAGCTGCTCTTGTCAAGCATCACATATTGAGTTTAACCCAATGTCATTACTGTGCTTGACACTTGATACACACGATCTCATCTCAGCACACGCAGCACAGTGAGAGACACGAGGCAGCTGAGCAGGGCGGCCACCCCTGGTGTGCTAATAAAGGCTTAACAAACGGCTCTCAGGGGAAAAGAGTCTCCCTGATTTGTAGTTTGCAGCTTTCAGTAGTATAAGTGCTCTCACCCCTAAGGCTCAGGATGGGTTCTCAGCTGACGAGTGTGCAGATCAAGAGAACCCTCTTTCTGTGTGGCTTTCTCCCCTCCAGTACTCTGCTCGGGGAACTCCAGCCACCATGGCCTCCCTACCCCCAGCCCTGTCTTCTCCATCCACAGAGACTGCTGAGGCCCCCCTCTGCCTCACTGAGTCCTGGAAGTGTTCTCCAGGCAGGGCCCTGAGGCCAGCACAGGGCTCAACTCATGTGTTTCCCTTCTCTCAGGGATTACTTTGTTTTGCTCCTTGATGTCTGATGTCTTAAAATTGTTGTTTCCTATGTTTTTCAGGCAAGAGGATGTGTCTGGTCCTTGTTACCCCAATGTTGCTGGAAGTCTGTCTTCATCTCTGATTTGTGACCCTACATTCATCACTTACGTATGAAATTCTTACATATAATAGGATCTATTCCTTTTCCACTGAACTTCTTAATGCCAGTACCATACAGTTTTCATTTTTGAGACTGTGATAATATGTTATATAACGTCTTAAAGGATAAGTAACACACCCATCCTCACCTTCTCAGTTCAAAAGTATTTCTGTATCTTTCTAGATGAACCTCAGAATCATCGTGCAAAGATCTACCTAATCCAACTCTCTGATGAATTTTTGGTAACATTTTTATTATACTTCCATAAAGCTTATACATGAATTTCAGAAAAATTGGCAACTTTACAAAATCAGTCTTCCTATCTGATAACATATTTCTCATTTGTCAAATCTCCTGGTCACACATTGAAGGTTATTATTGCTTTCTTGAATTTAACTTCCTTGTATATTTTCTATAGGGTGCTCAGGGCTGGTGCACCGGGATGACTCGGAGGGATGGGATGGGAAGGGAGGTGGGAGGGGGGTTCTGGAAGGGGAACGCATGTACACCCATGGTGGATTCATGTCAATGTATGGCAAAACAAATACAATATTGTAAGTTAAAAAATAGATAAAGTAATTTTAAAAAAATAAACAATTACACATGCATGATAAAAATAAATAAATAAATAAAGTTAACCTATTTAGCTTAATATAGTAGGTTAATAAAGTATAATTGACTTTGTGTCCAATTACTCTACAGAATGTTTTAACAAGTCAAATTGTTTTTCAGGTTTTTTATTGGGGAGAGGTTTGTAGGTATGCTATTCTCACTATCTACAAATAAAATATTTTCTACTTTTCCATGTATATATTTTTATTGCTTCATATTTGAAATTAACCTGAGTTTCCAAATTAATAATTTATAATATCAGAGTTAGTGGGATTGTTCAGAGTCTGCCTAAAATAAAAAACTATTTAATAACAAACACTGAAGCAGAATATTTTAGAATTAGGATATGTACTTAATTGAATATGGGACTTACTTGTTGTACCTGGAAGCATGACATTCACATTTTCTTTACTCCTTGACACCCTTTTCATTGCTTGCTGGATTTGCCATTGTTTTGGAGACAGTTTCAGCAGAAAAAATCCGTATTTCATGTACTCTCTAAGGAGGAATTCTGTTTTTGCTATTTCACTACTCAAAAGAAAAATAGATATGGTTAGATATACCCTTATGAAAGCATGTTCATTTTTTAAATAGGTTTTACAAAAGTCATTCTCTTGATCATGTATTTGAATAATAATTTGCTTAACAAATATTGTAAATATGGCCGTAAAAATAGGGACTTCAATAAGATATGAGACGAGAGGCAAGAAACCTGTAGGAATGTTATTTGAACAAAAATGCCCAAGGATAGGCACATTTAGAAGAGACTGATGATCGACTTACTGGTTAATGGCTCACTACCCAACGTGCATAGATGCCAATATCATGGCACCAGCTTTTGAGAAAAGAAAGGACATTCTTGAGATTGACCAGCAAGAAGACAGGAGGCAAGCCTCTCAAATCTATCTCTTTCCTAGTCAGTCAACCTCTCAATAAAGCTCTTTCTTTTCTCAAAAGCTGGTGCCATAGTATTGGCTTCTGTGTACATCAGGCAGCAAGTCCTTGCCTGGAACACCTTTGGTGAACCACAAAGGGACCTAGGTCTTATGAAGCCAGAGGTACTGTGGCCCCTAGTGGAGTTTGTGCCCTCGCCACCAGAGTGACCACGTAGGCCAAATTTGTCTAGAGGGTCAGCCATCGGGTTCCTGCTCCTCCAGCCTGGCATGCCAGGCTCCTTGGCACTACTTTCACTTTTGAGAAAAGCAGCAACTCCCAAATCAGACGTCTTTGGGGTGAGTAACCTCACTAAAATACACCTGTGCCTGTCTAATAACCTTCTCAGAATTATGGGTTAGAGCCCCACCCTGGGGAGATTTTTGCTGGGTTAGAGTCCCAAGGCTAAGATCACGTATTAGAGTCCCACCCTACGGGAGACAGTATAAAAGGTTGTAGCCACTGAGGTACTTGAAGGATGGGGTTAGAGTCTCAGGCCTTTGAATTTTGTTGTTTGTCTCTGTTTATCTACATCTGGCTGTTTTATGTGTTCGGACTGGATGACAGGGTTAGCAAAACTTTATTAAGCCAGATATGAATGAGGGCCCTCATTCTATAGAAGACTTACATTAACGGAGGTGTGGGGTGTTTTTTCTGGTTTTGTTTGTTTGCTTTCACCTGAGCCTAATATGATTGCCTAACGGTATTAATACAGGTGTGTATTCTTAATGGAACCAGCCCTGATTCCTCACCTCCTTTGAGGTGAGAGGATAAGGGAGAAACAAAAGAGTGTAAAGCAGGAACATCCTCCATCCCAGTGAGACATATCATGTTCTTGAATTAAAGGAATTCTATATAGCTGGACAAATTATTTTGGTTTTCCCTCACTGAGAATTTCGGCCCTTTTGTGTGAGCCAAACTAGCAGGGAGTTAGCACTGAACTGCTTGTAAGCCTCTCTCTACATAAAAGGAAAGTTTGCTTGGAGGAACAAACATAAGTGGTGGTGCTGAAGGCCAGGGGCTATACAGACGCCCTGGGCTGAGTGCATTCCACCTAGAAATAGCCCAGGTGTCTAGAGGAGCTTGTTTGTATCTCTGCCAGGGAGGTAAAATGTTTTGGTCATCTAGGAAAAATAATCCCCTCAGAAAGGAAGTGAGGGTTTGTATATTTCAGCCTCTATCTTCCTGAATTCCTCTCTCACATTCATCTCTGACTGAACTAAGACAGCCTCCTCCCTTCACTTTTTGCAAGGTGGTACAGTGACCTCTTTCACCCTCCCCCTCATCAGGTAAGTTTTCCAAACTGGCGAGTGAGACAGGCTGGACTTTCAAAGATGCCTCTGCAGTAAGCAAGCCTACCCTTAGCACACAGAGGGGAAACTATTAGGAGCCTCTGGCCAAACTGGCTAGTCTTGAAGCTGCTGGGAGCTTCCTCGGCAGCTGGGAGCGTGGGTGACTTTCAGGCCACAGTCCTTGGCAATCACCTAATGGAAAGCTGCTCAGTGTTCCCTACAGGAAGCTTCACATCCACGCTGGCCATCTCTGACTTCTCACTGGCTTCTTCATGGAGTTCTTACAGCCAAGTTGTGAATAGTCACTACGCATTTACTTGCTTCTTTCCAGAAACCAGACTAGGATTTGGAATTGGTTCCTGCACGGTACAGTTCTTGCTTTCTCACACCTCCCAAGACTGACTGATTTCCCTCTGCTATTTTTCAGGGAGGAGGGTGAGAAGGCATTTTCTTAGAGGTTTGCGATGCATAGACTATTCTCTTGGGTGTGAAATCTGGGGTGTTGATTTCAGAGTTGCTTGCTTGCACACTGTCTCTTGCTTGTCCATTCTCAGAGGGGCAAGCTGACCCTCAGAACCAGCACTGAGGCGGAAAGTCCATTGAGGGGGCCAGAATCGAGTGTGCCCAGGTGCTCCCTATAAAGGAGCAGCATGTGCTCTGGGCCCCAGATTGGCAAACCCTGGTGCTTTCCATCATCTCCCATGAGCACAAGGTTTTCCAGGTGCAGCCAGCATTGCAGCATCCCATGGACCCCAAGCCTCTTGTAAGACTGACGTTCGGGCCAATCTATGGAGGCTGGGAAAAGGCAGCAGGCATTTGCTCATGGCAGTTGTTCCAGGCTCTTCCATGTTTTTGCTGGCCAAGAAGCAAAGTGCTTTAAGCACAACGATGGGAGACAATGCAGTCGGCCAGCGGCAGAGCTCCAAGTTCACTGGGGGCTTGTTTTCCCCCAGAGGACAGGCTCCCACATGGAGTAGTCCTGGCTGTCCCACCATCAGCTCTGCCTTGCACTGTGAATATCAACTTTCCTCAGATCAAGAGAAAGCAGGTAGAAGACATTTGACTGGCTTTTCTAACTTTGCATTTTTTTCAGCAGCAAAACCATATTGGGTCTTTATATCAGAATAAGAATTTTTAGAACAGGTGTAAATTTAAGGTTCAAGGTAAGACTCAGAAAAAGCCTATCTTGCCTGAAGTCAGAGCCTAATGATGATCTTGACTTACTACATTTGGCTCCTCCTTGGGAGCCCAGTGTTTACCTCTTTTTAAAAAAAATTTATTGAAGTATAATTGATTTACATGTTGTTAATTTCTACGGTACAGCAAAGTGATTCAGTTATATATACATTCTTTTTCATATTCATTATCACAGGACATTGAATATAGTTCCCTGTGCTGTATAGTTACGAACTTATTATTCATTCTGTGTATGAGTTTGTATCTGCTAATTCCAAACTCCAGTCCTTCTCCCACACCCTGCCCCCTGGCAACCATAACTTTGTTCCCTGTCTGTGAGTCTATTTCTATTTCAGAGATAAGGTCATTTGTGTCATATTTTAGATTCTACATATAGGTGATATATGATATTTGTCTTTTTCTGACTGACTTAGTATGGTAATCTCTAGGTCCATCCATGTTGCTGTAAATGGCATTATTTCATGCATTTTTATGGCTGAGTAGTATTCCATTGTGTACATATACCACATCTTCTTTATCCATTCATCTGTCGATGGACATTGAGGTTGTTCCCATGTCTTGGCTACTGTAAATAGTGCTGCAGTGAACACTGGGATGCATTTGTCTTTCCAAATTGCAGTTTTCTCTAGATTTATGCCCAGGAGTAGGATTTCAGGATCACTGGGCAGCTCTGTTTTAGTTTTTTGAGGAAACGTCGTACTGTTTCCTACAGTGGCTGCACCAATTTACATTCCCACTAACTGTGCAGAAGGGTTCCATTTTCTCCACACCCTTTCCAGCATATGTTATTTGTAGACTTTTTAATGATGGCCATTCTGACCAGTGTGAGGTAATACTCTGTACTTTTGATTTGCATTTCTCTAATAATTAATGATGTTGGCCATCTTTTCATGTGCCTGTTGGCCATCTGCATGTCTTCTTCTAAATGTCTATTTAGGTCTTCTGCCCATTTTTGACTGGATTGTTTTTTGTTATTGAGTTGTATGAGCTATTTGTATATTTTAGAAATTAAGCTCTTGTTGGTTGCATCATTTGGTCCCATTTGTTTATTTTTGCTTTTAGTTCTATTGCCTTGGGAAACTGACCTAAGAAAATATTGCTACATAAAATCCTCGTTTTAATGTCAATGTTAATTTCAACCAAGTGTAAGTACAAATATAAAAAATACTGCCAATTATAATTGTAAGATAATTTGTAAAAATATTAAAAGCATCCTAAATTCAGAGGTGTTAAAATGGGGGAGGGGGGGGAACAGTGCCTTAGAATGAAGAAAAGAGAATATTTAGGAAATAATTTGTTTACCTCTAACATTGGTTTCCTTCTTTTCAGCTAATATCTTGTAATGACAAGTTAGAGAAACTTTTCAGCCAGAGGTTACTGTATCCTGGTCCCCAGGTAGAGACAATCCTTGATCAACAAATTACTTGTTTTTAAAATGTGTTCATACTTATGAAATCACCAACTGATCAGGATTAGTCCCCCTGAGGTCTTGCCAGGCACCAGTAGGTTTCAGTGGGGGCAGGGACAAATGATGGGTAGAAGACAGGCCCAGCCTCACCTTTTCACCGACTGGATCTCCAAACTCGCCTTCTTGAGTTCCGCTGTCATTTGCAGTTTGTTTATAGTTTCCTGCGCTGCACTGAAAAGGAACAGATTTGTTAGTCTGTTTTGTATTGGGCCGTGTTCTGAGAAACTAAAAAGAAGAAAGAAGGGAGTAAAAAGCGATTTGGCCAAAATGGGGGGGAAAAAAAAAACGAACATTTTGAGAGCATCTACAGATCTCTGGTCGTTTTCTCGAAGGAACTCTTCAAAGGCTATCGCGTCTTCTTCCAGCTTTTTTTCTGCTTTCATGAGTTGCCTTTCCTTCATTGCTGTGTGTTTTTCAAACCTTTGAATGGTGTTTTTTTTGGTTGACAGAGCATACTGGGAATATTGAAAACACAAGTGCATCAAGAACATGATTCCACATTTCTAGCACATTTCAAAGGTCTCATAACAAAGGGGAAAAATAATGTGCCTGGTCTGTGATCATTTGTATTAGAAATAATAGTGTGTGAAACTTGGGGCTGTGGCCTTCATTTCATGAAGGAATTCTATTTTCAGGATAGTTAGAAGGGAGACTGGAGAAGGCAATGGCACCCCACTCCAGTACTCTTGTCTGGAAAATCCCATGGACGGAGGAGCCTGGTAGGCTGCAGTCCCTGGGGTCGCTAAGAGTCAGACACGACTGAGCGACTTCACTTTCACTTTTCACTTTCATGCATTGGAGAAGGAAATGGCAATCCACTCCAGTGTTCTTGCCTGGAGAATCCCAGGGACGGTGGAGCCTGGTGGGCTGCTGTCTATGGGGTCGCACAGAGTGGGACACGACTGAAGCGACTTAGCAGCAGCAGCAGCAGCAGCAGAAGGGAGACTAATGCCTCTCTTTCACTTTTATGAAGAGGCTTGATATTGTTCCAAAATAGCCCCACAAATAAAAATAGCTATGTGTCTCCTCAGGCTCTATCCTAAAAAGGGGAGTAGGGGCATGTTCCATATTTCTTCAAAAAGCAGGTCCATTTAGTGTTACCCCTTTTATTGACTATGCCAAAGCCTTTGACTGTGTGGATCACAATAAACTGTGGAAAATTCTGAAAGAGATGGGAATACTAGACCATCTGACCTGTCTCTTGAGAAACCTGTATGCAGGTCAGGAAGCAACAGTTAGAACTGGACATGGAACAACAGACTGGTTCCAAATAGGAAAAGGAGTATGTCAAGGCTGTATATTGTCACCCTGCTTATTTAACTTAGATGCAGAGTACATCATGAGAAACACTGGGCTGGAAGAAACACAAGCTGGAATCAAGATTGCCAGGAGAAATATCAATAACCTCAGATATGCAGATGACACCACCCTTATGGCAGAAAGCGAAGAAGAACTAAAGAGCCTCTTGATGAAAGTGAAAGAGGAGAGTGAAAAAGTTGGCTTAAAGCTCAACATTCAGAAAACTAAGATCATGGCATCTGGTCCCATCACTTCATGGGAAATAGATGGGGAAACAGTGGAAACAGTGGCAGACTTTATCTTTTTGGGCTCCAAAATCACTGCAGATGGTGATTGCAGCCATGAAATTAAAAGACGCTTACTCCTTGGAAGGAAGGTTATGGCCAACCTAGATAGCATATTTAAAAGCAGAGACATTACTTTGCCAACAAAAGTCCGTCTAGTCAAAGCTATGGTTTTTCCAGTAGTCATGTATGGATGTGAGAGTTGGACTATAAAGAAAGCTGAGCGCCAAAGAATTGATGCTTTTGAACTGTGGTGTTGGAGAAGACTCTTGAGAGTCCCTTGGACTGCAAGGAGATCCAATCAATCCATCCTAAAGGAGATCAATCCTGGGTGTTCATTGGAAGGACTGATGTTGAAGCTGAAACTCCAATACTTTGGCCACCTCATGCGAGGAGTTGACTCATTGGAAAAGACCCTGATGCTGGGTAGGATTGGGGGCAGGAGGAGAAGGGGACGACAGAGGATGAGATGGTTGGATGGCATCACCGACTCGATGTACATGGGTTTGGGTAGACTCCGGGAGTTGGTGATGGACAGAGAGGCCTGGCGTGCTTCAATTCATGGGGTCGCAAAGAGTTGGACACGACTGAACGACTGAACTGAACTGAACAGTGTCCTCCAGTACTTTCTGGGCCTTGGGAAATTGGATTGTCGGCAATCACAAAGGCTTTCCTATAGGAAGTACCATGGGAGAGTCAGGGTCCAAGGATTCCTCCAGGCCAGCCCCAGGGTCAGGGGGAGCACGGGGCTGGGGGAGTGGGGTGGGGGAGTGTTTAACCAGCCTCAAAGCACCCTGTTTAGATCCTCCAATGCAACTTTGATAGCTAGATTCTGTTTTGTTTTTGGTGTTTTTTTTACTACATAATGTAAGAATCTACTTGTGTTTTTAATACTATGCATGAACAATAAAGTATAAACAAAGCCACAAACATTATAATATGAATGGATTAGAATGTGGAAATGAGATAACTTTAAATAAACAACAACCAGGACTTCACTGGTGGTGCAGTGGATAAGAATCCACCTGCCAGTGCAGGGGACACAGGTTAGATCCTGGGTCCGGGAAGATCCCACATGCCTCAGACGACGAAGCCTGTGCTCCACAAGATAAGCCACCATGGTGAGAAGCCCATGCACTACAACAAAGACCCAGGGCAGCCAAAATAAATAATCAATGAATTGATTTAAAAAAAAATAACAGTATTTCTAAATATGAATGGATGTAAAATAAAAGATTAAAGAAAAAAACCCAAAAGTTAGATACTCCACATGTGAAAGGGAAGTCGCTCAGCCATGTCCGACTCTTTGCGACCCCATGGACTGTAGCCTACCAGGCTCCTCCGTCCATAGGATTTTCCAGGCAAGAGTGCTGGAGTGGGTTGCCATTGCCTTCTGCAGAGGATCTTCCCGACCCAGGGATCAAACCCAGGTCTCCCTCATTGTAAGCAAGACACTTTACCGCCTGAGCCACCATTACTTCATTTGCCAAGCAGTTATTGGGTGCTTACTGTGTGCCAGTTCTGTTTTAATGGTTCTATTGGAGCAGTGAACAGAATAAAATGGATTGCTTTTGTGAGGTATTCATTCTAGCAGAGGGAGATGTCGATTAAAGGGGAATAAGTGGTCCAGTGGGCAAGGACAGGAGAGTAACACCATGTATAGCCCAGGAAAGACTCCCCGATACAGTGAAAAGTTAACAGAGACTGGAAGGAAGTAGGGAGCAAATCATGTAGATATCTCAAAGAGGAATCTTCTTCCCAGAAGGAAAAGCCTCCTGTGCAAAGATCCTGAGGGAGAGTGTGACTGGTGTGTCCCAGGAACAGCAAGGAAGCCAGCGTGGCTGAAATAGAGTGAGCAACGCAGAGGGTGGTAGGAAGGAGGTCAGAGAGTGAGCAGAGCTGGGGGCTAGAAAAGTCACCTCTTCAGCAGAGGAGGGGCAGGGGACAGACTGACTACAGGGAGCAAAAGTGGAAGCAGGAGACTAGTGCTCAGAAGTTATAATAATAATCATGCAAGAGCTACTGGTGTCATGAACTACAGTGGCAGCAGAGGAGGTCATGAAAAGTAGTGTGATTATAGATACATTTGGAAAAAAAAATATCCCAAAGGGTATTTGGATGTGGGTTGTAAGAAGGAGGAATTGAGGATAACCCCAATATTTTGGGTCAAAGTAACTGGAAAAGTGGAATTGCTGTTGACAGAGATAGGAAACACTGCTTGAGATTCAGATTTGCAGACGCAGGGGAAAGGATAACAAGGGAGGTTTTGGAAATGTTAAGTCTGACATCCCTATGGAGCATTAGTAGAGATGTTAAGAACTACGGTTATAGTCATTGGTCCTGAGTTGCACTGGTGAGTCTGGAGTTCAGGAAGGAAAATCAGAAGTAAATTTGGAAGCTCTTAATAGGATGGTAGGATTTAAAGCCTCCAGCCTGAAGGAGGGTGGATAAGAGTGTAAGGTGAAGTATGAGCCCTGGGGTATTCTAGCATTTTAAGATCAGGGCACAGAGGAACAAGAAAACTGTGAAGGAGTGAGCTGTCAGTGCTGTGGAAGAACCAGGACATAGAGGGTCCTGGAAACCAGCTGAAGAAAAGTGTTTCAGGTGAGGATGATCACTTGGGCCAACAGATTCTAGAAGTAGAAGGAAGACTAAAATGACTGAATTGGGCAATAGAAGTGGCGTTGGTGGAATGATGAGAACAAAAGCCTGATTGAAATGGGTCTGGAAGAGGCTTTAGGGTAGGAGGGGCGATGGAACTGGGGCCTGTCATGGGAAAGTAAAACGTCCAGGTGAAAATGTGGCAGTGCCATTCAGGAAGTCTTCAATTCGGCTAACAGGAGAAAGAAATTATTTTAACTACCTCAAGCATAAACCTGTCTCTCTGGTCATTAATAAATTCACGGATGGTCCTTTTTGTGTCTGCACCTTTAAAGAAAATTGAAATAGACTTAGGTTTGGTTCATTATCCTTCAGAGATGTTATGTAAAATAAAGGCTATATAATTAAGTTATTGCATACAATATGTATCTGAGTTTTAAAAATAACTATACTTTTAGAAAAACTTTTTTCCTGGCCGCTGAAAAGTTACTTTAACAATATTATAATAACTATCATTTATTTTAAGTCCATATTCCAGGAACTTCACTAAACTCTTTGCATCCATAATTTAACTTAATTCTATTAATACCTCCAATAAGGTTCTTGTTACTATCCCCATCCTGTGTGTGAGGTCCTGAAGCTCAGAGATGTCACAAAGCTTGTCCAAGATCACACAGCTAACAAGTGGCAGAAGGTATAGTCACTGTATATATCACTCTATTACCCAGCATTCGCCTCTTTTTCATACAGTTACCTGACATTAACAGTAAATATTCAAAATGATATTCTTAAACAAACAGTAATTTAGACTTACTTTCTGTTAATCTGAGAATAAGAGTGGGATCTAGCCCTAGTCGTTCAACTGAGGCACCACCTGTGTCGGCGAAGATTGCTATTTGGCCCAGGTGTGAACGATTCTTCATTCGTGATGAAAAAGTAGACTTTTGGTAGACTTTCATGCTGCGGTTCAGAAACTTTTCCTGGCCAAGTGAAAAAGTTTAACAGAATTTCTAAGGTACCAAAATGATGTTGTCTTAAAATAGTGATCATATATAAATATCATTTGCAACAAGTCCTTTTCTCAGTACTAATTTGTTAAACAAGCAACTTCAAGTTCTCATGTCTGAAAGGTTTTGCCTGGTTTTCAATCCCTTCTTGTAGGAAGCTGAGCACAAAGAAAGAACATTCAAACTTGATTAAACATGAACTTCACAAACAGGAGATTAGAAAGTGATCTGGTTTTAATTTCATAGTTTCATCTAGCTCAGAATGCAGGTCACTTGGAGATTCCACTGATTGAAAAGGATTGGTTCTGTGGCATTGAAAACTTGAGAACAAATAGACCTCCCAAGTAGACATTCAAAAAATAAAATCACGCAGTGATGTGGGGTCTGATCATACAAGCAGGGAGATTAACTGCAAGGCATAGTTGGGAAGTTGGCCATAGTTTCATACCAGCTCATTTTAAAATGACACCTCTGCCTCCACTTTTATTCCATCTTCCGCCCCAGTACACACATATGCATTCTCTTATTTGCATCTGCCTGGCAAATTCTGACTTGTTTTTAATGATTCAGTTATTGTTATTTCCTCAGTAGTCTCTGCACACATACCCCATCATGGCTCCCACCACCCTCTCTTCCCTTTTTTCACTGACAAATACAAGTGTCCCTTTCTCTATGCATGCTTCTGTTACTGTATTTCAACTCTAAGATGCCATTTGTAAGATGCACTATCATTTTATGCAGTGCCAGTGCTGTATGGCATCCCATCTATGTAGCTGAGTCCCAATTTCAGAAATGTGAAAACGCCAGAAAATGTGGGCATCAGAATCAACGGATAGGGTATACTGTACCTGTCATACCAGATTGTAGTGCTGTGCCTGTATTCTCCAGTAGGTGGTGATCGCTAGCTCCCTACCACGGCTGGACGCTGTCCTAATAAATCTCCTAGCATAGTGGGAGACACGCAATCTGACATCTGACTCTATGTCTCAACCCAGCAAAGTTCATAAAAGTGATGGCTAAGAGGGTATGATTCTAACATTGATTGCAATTGTGGCTTATCTTACCCTTTTCTTTGCTGCCATTTCATTTTCTTTGAAAAGAAAGAGATCTCTAAAAAAGATCTTATATGGCCTGTCCTTTTTGATCGTTTCATCTTTTTCTTTCTCTATTAAAAAAAAAAAAGGAAACAGAAAACTTCTGTCAATCCTCCTGTTGATCAGAACCGCAAGGCTCCCACCATCCAGGGGAGAGGAAGTGAGGGCACCTGAGTCTCTGAGGAGAAGGATCCATGCAGCCTTGCCCCCAGCAAGGCTGGGATGTAGGGCCTGGATCATGGGGACAGGAGCCACAGTTCCTCTGTTTCCCAGGGGAAAAGGAAGGAGCCACTGCCCTAAGCAGTACAAGGTAACTGAACACACAACACTGGACTGATGAGACTGGCAGCAATTTAGTCAGTCACATACACCCCAGTGTAGGAGGATGCCATGGGCCATACAGGGCCATACCACATCACACGTGCACTCAGGAGCAGAGTGAACCAGAGGGAGCTGCAGGAGGCAAGCTTTGTCATAACAAGAGGGTTGAATGACCTCTGGTTCCTACAGGAGGATGTGACTGACTTGTCTGAATAGTTTCACAGGCTGGCAGGGAAATGAAACCCATTATGTTGAAGAGCAATGGAGCGTAGCTGGTCCTGCTGATAGAGGAATTAGCTTCATGGGGAACACTTCCCACTTGGTGGATGTCATATCTGCCAAGAGCAGGAGGACTTACGGTTAAGCCTTTAGAGCCCTCTGAGGCTCAAAGATGTCAAAGCAGAACATGAAATTTTAGGGCTTGTAATAAATGAGCAGAGACAGTTGAGGGTGGGTCCAGGCAGCTGGGCTTGGAGAGTATGGATGAGAGTAGGCAACAGGCTTGATGGCTGCCCCAGGTGAGGGAAGATAAGGTATGGGGCACAAAGTATTGTCAAGATCCTAACTTTTGTGGGTTCTGGTGGGTTCAGAGGGTCATATAATGTTATTAGCATGTAATTTTATTAATTTATAAGAAGGTCATGGGCTCAGGAAACTGGTCCCCAAAATGCTGTTCATTGCTCTGTGAGTGATAAAATCCTTTCACTATGACCCAAGAGTTTTGTATCCAAGCAACTGTGGCAAGCAAACTTACAAGTTTGTAAATAGAGGAACATCTTAGATCCCTCATAGTTCTTGACAAAGTAATACAAAACTTTTAAGAAAGGAGAGATCATCTAATACATACTATTCTATTATTCTGCATCTTGGTTTTATCAGTTGGCAATATACTTAGGAGTTCTTTCTATATCAGCACATATATATTTAGCTCATTAAAAAAAAAGCTATCTAGTAGCCAATTCTTTGGATCTATTATACTTAATATAACAAATCCCATACCAATGGACATGATGGTCAATCCCAGTCTTTTGCTATTATAAATAATGCTGCACTGAATATTCCTATATGCATATCTTTAATCACTTGTTCAAATGTATCAGTAGAAGAAATTTCCAATATGGTCCTATTTAAATGCTTTTTAAAGTTTGATAGTGGAGCAGAGGCTAGAATGGTTCTCTGATACCCATTCTCCATTATTCTAAGGAAGAGAGCCTTCAACTCTAACTTGGCACACAGGCACCCAGAGTTAACTACATGTCTCAACCTCCCTTGGAGCTAGATATAGCCATGTTAGTAAGTTCCGGCCAAGGGGATGTCAGGGGAAGTGGTGAGTGCAGCTTCTAGGAAGTGTCCTAAAAAGAAGGCGTGTGCACCTCCCTTCCTTATTCTCTCCCTTGCTGGGAGGAATATGGGTGTTATCGCTGGTGCGGAAGCAGCCACCTTGGATAAAGAATACAGACCAGCAACAAGCTAAAAGAAGCCTGGGCCCCTGATGTGAGCTTTCATAGGAGCCGTGGAAAGCTTCTATCCAGAGTTTGTTACTTAAGAGAGAAATAAACTTCTACCACGTTTAAGCCACTGTTGTTTTATATTTTCTGTCAAGTGCAGCTAAACCTTTTAATTCTAAATACAGATAGGGCTACATTTTTTTCAAAGAGAATGCCTCTAGAGCACCTGTTATTCACAACACATTCTTGGTGTTGTCCAATTTTTAAATCTTTGTCAAATTTATAAGTGATAAAAGGTTATTCTTGTATACGGACCAATACAAATTCCTTGTCCATTTATAAAGAAGCAGAAAAATGAAGAGATAAAGGGTGATAAAAGAAAGGAGAAGACAGATTTTGATAAAGGGTAGTTTTTTATGTCCTTTATTATGACTAATTGAGCTAATTATTTTATATCATGAAGGACTCTAAGAATGTAGCTAACTGTGATAATTTAATGCCCCTCTGATTTGAAGATTTTTCTTTTCAGTATTAAAAAATAGAAGGGAACTTTCTCAGCAGGGAGTTCATAAACTCTTTACATAGAGAGACTAAGTCTGATCTTATCCTGCAGTCAAGCAGTGTTCTCTTTTTCTTATTGCCAAATCCACCATGGAGACTAACTGTAACTAGCTACAAAGCAAGAACCCAGTAATTGATTTCTTCTTTACCTGCAGAAGTCACTGGTGATAGTGGCAAAAACTGGGATGACATTTTGTGTCTTGGCCCCGTCTAAAGAAAAGGAAATATATTTTAAAAACTCTATAAACATTACATAATACATAACACATGTAAAGGGAATCAGTAATCTCTAGAAGTTATTATACCTCTGTATTTTCATATGTATTAATCCCTCTATTGATCAATGAAGGGCTGGTGATGAACATAAGGGAGAAGAAGAGAACCAGCTATTCTTGGAAAGGGATTATAAAGTTCCCAAACTAAACCAATATGATATACCAACCAGGGAAAATAAGTCAAAGTCAGTGAATGTTTTTGTTGTACAAAATAGAAATAGCAGGATGACTAAGGGGCTTCCCTGGTGGCTCAGATGGTAAAGAATCTGCCTGTAGTGTGGGAGACCTGGGTGCAATCCCTGGGTCAGGAAGATCCCCTGGAGGAGGGCATGGCAACCCACTCCAGTATTCTTGCCTGGAGAGCCCCATGGACAGAAGAGCCTGGTGGGCTATAGTCCATGGGGTTGCAAAGAGTCAGACATGACTAAGCAACTAAGCACAGCACTTCCAAATGAGAGGGAAAATGTTGTCAGACTGCATAGCAGATGCCTGCAAATTCACATCTAAAATACATGTACAAACCCGACTTCCAATGGAAGAAAAAGAGAGTCGGAAAACCTGGGATTGAAAATGGTGGTGTGTGATTGCAAGCCATCATTTTTAAAGGCAACATAGGCTTGGATTAAGAGCCTGGACTCTCATGCTTCTTCATCCTTACCCCTCAATTTCCCCATCTTTCAAAAGGTATAGTAAGAACAGCACCTACCTCCTGAAATTGTTACAGGAATTAGCATATGTCTTGCCCTTTGGACAGCATCAGAAGCACAGTAAGTGTCATATAAGTGTAAGCTCATGGAGAAAATACTCTAAGGATGGAAGATACTTGGTGTGTTTGAGAACAGCAAGAGACTAGTGGAGCTTAACCAGTGAATAAAGGGGAGAGTGACAGCCAAGGTCAAAGAGACAACAAGACCCTGTAGGTCATTTACTCATTGGAATAAAGATCATTAAATGAATCACCCTGAGTGCTGAGCTGAGAAGAGACTACAGAAGAGGTTGAGGGTCAGGTAGGGAAATCTGTTGGGATGCCACAGCTATTTAGAGGCAAGAGCTTATGGAGTCTCTTGGGATAGTAGTGGAAGTGGTAATATATTTGGAAAGTAGAGACTATAGGACTGGGTGATGGTTTGAATATGGGGTATGAGATAAAGAGCCCAGGAAATAAAGGATGAAATTGCCATCAACGGAGACAGAGAAGACTGTGGGGAAAAGGGAGGTTGGGAAGAACAAAGGTTCAGTTTGGAATATGATAAATTTGAGATATATATTAGACCTCTAAGGGGACTAATATAAATATAAATACACTAATATAAATATATACTATTCTTCCAAGTGAACACCATGCTGGTTGGTTTAATTAATTCTTGCATTCTTCTAACATTATGCAATCACATGTGGTCACTGCATTATATAAAAGACAGTCAGGTCCTTTGATGCATGTTGTCATAGGGTAGCATGAATGCCACTGTGGAAAGACCCTAGCCTTTGGGGACAGGCATGTTTGAATCTTGTCTCTGACTCTTCTCGGCTCTCTCTCTCGTAGGCCTACCCAGTTAAACTCAGTGCATCTAAACTGCTTCTAGCAAGTATGGATACTAATTTTCTTTCAGCCTTTCTTACAGCCTTGTTGTAATTTCCAAGCACAGATAATGTATGCAAAGTGCTTACTCATGATAGACGGATAGGGAAATAATTGCTTTTACTTTCTTCAAAATAGATATCTAGATCTGTCTTCTTTCTGGTCCACTCTATCTTATGAACAACCACAGTACTTGGAAAGAACAGGAGGGGTAACTGACAACCACTTTCATAAGAAACCCTGAATTAAAGTTCTTGAAACCAGGTTGTTTGAGAGGAGTAGACCACAAATATTGATATAAATTTGGGGAATCTGACCCACCTTATTGGGTTTCCCAAGTGGCGCTACTGGTAAGAACCCACCTGCCAATGCAGGAGACATAAGAGATGCAGGTTTGATCCCTGGGTTGGGAAGATCCCCTGAAGGACTACTCCAGTATTCTTGCCTAGAGAAACACGTGGACAGAGAAGCCTGTCAGGCTACAGTCCACAGAGTAGCAGAGAGACCCACCTTAGCACAAATTCTTAATATTCCAAGCTTTGTGGAAGTGGAGAAAGAGGAACGGCGTTTTAGATAATAATATCTAAACCTACAGTCCTAGAGCAACTGTAAATGAATTCACAAAAACAGTATCTAGCAGATGTTATTTGAAGCAGTTTGTGTTTGGTTTTCTCAACAATTCTCTCTATAAGTCAATGGAAGTGGGTTTGCAGATTCTTTCATCAGGAGATAGAAAGCTTTGTCTCTGAAATGCAAACGAAGGTTTAGACAGGTTCTCTCAGACCCAATGCCTTTCAACTTTTTCCCACCTCCTTCCCTCCCACTTGGACAAATACTTGGAGAGAGGGCTGTGAACTGTGTCCTTGGATGGTGTAGAGAGACCAGGGCAAGCAATCTTTTTTTATTTACCAGAAAGCTGGGAGCCACTAGGTCCTTGGCCTGCTCCGTGACCTACCTCTTTCGATTAGGTCAGAAGCAGAGCATGGTGATGAGGAAATGACCTTCAGCTTGACCTTAAAGTCCCTGCTGGCGTCAAACTAGCTCTTTTGTATGGACTTTTCTGTTGACATTTCTGACTGTACCTTTTGCAAACTGAAAAAGTAACTGCAGGTCCAGAAGAAGGAAGAGTAGGGGAAAGAAACTGGCCAGTGTGAGTCCCATGATGTGAAAAGTACTTTGTAAACTAAAGAGCTGCAGAGATGCTGGTTATTTCTGAGGCTAAATGTGTTGTCTTCACCCCTCTATAATTATTTAACAGTGACTGGAGGAGAGAAGCCTGCTCTTAACCTTCTTACTTCTGCAAACTTGTTTGCAGGGGCTTTTTTAGCAATGTTGTCTATGTGGACTGTAATCGAATACACTCAGTTCACGCACAGATATAAATCCTCTCGAAGAAAAAGGACAACTTCTTTTAGACTTACAAAGAACTTGTAAGCTTTAAATATATGGTATATTCTTTGAAGGACTATCGGTTGAAATCAAATCTTTAACTTAATTGACCAGCAAGACAAATAACAGGATTAAAATAAACTAACAGTAATAATCAGTAATAATAGTATTACTTCTTAGAGCTAAGCACTGGGCTAAGTGATTTACACACCATCTTATTTAAAGCTCAGGTAAGTCCATAAAGTAGAAACAATCATCCCCATGATATAGATGAGAAAATGGAGGCTTAGGGAAATTAAGCAAACTCCCAAGGTTTGCTTACTTCTAAGTAACAGAAGTGGGATTAAGACAAGTTTATCAAACCCCAAAGGCTTCCATATTCCTATAATTTCATCCCATCCTTTATACCTAGAATTGCATATATCTGCAAATATGCCTATAAATGCAAAATGTAACTGATTTAGCAGAAATTTTATAAACAAAATGTTAACATTTCTCTATAAAGTAATGACTTTGTGTCTCTATTTTCCACTGTTTCTACTTCTATTATTTCTCTGCATATATTATATTTTTCTTTTCAAAACTGTGAAAGACATCTCTGTTTGTGATTGTGTGTCTGAGCTGTGGGTAATCTATAGATTTTTTTTTTTCTCCTTTAGTGTCTCTTATTTACATTATCTATTTAATTCTTTCCCATTTTTCCCTTCTCTTTCTTACTTGACTGATCTCTTTTTTATGTCCATAATATGAAGCTTAAGTAAATTCTTATTTATTGTGTTCATTTAAAGGAGTTCTTGATTTCTGTTCTTTGTTATAAGTGGCTTTATAATGACATAAAATTGACTTTTAGATTTTGTGGTTTTGCCAGCCTCAGCTTTCTTTGATCATATGTTATTTGCATCCGTAAGTGTCTTCCTTTTGACTATCAAGTCTTTGCTGGGAAGAAAAAGGGCCTTCCTATCTTTGAATATCCTACAAGGCCTAACAGAGAGCTTCTAATAAATGTATAAACAAAATAAAATATTTAGAAAGCTCAAAATCCTGTGCCTGCCAGTGTATGCACAGCAACTGACAGGCAGGAAGAGATGTGGCTAAGAATTACAGACAATCTTCCTTATACTTGAAAGTGAAATCACTCAGTCCTGTCCGACTCTTTGTGACCCCATGGACTGTAGCCTACCAAGCTCCTCTGTCCATGGGATTTTCCAGGCAAGAATACTGAAGTGGGTTGCCATTTCCTTCTCCAGGAGGTCTTCCTCCCAGGGATTGAACCTGGGTCTCCCGTATTGTAGGCAGACGCTTTATCCTCTGAGCCACTAGGGAAGTCTCCTTATACTTGAGGTGGTCTCCAATCTTGGTGGCTAATTGAGGGCAGGCCCCGCTGTATACAGTTGGGATGGGGGACATCAAGCTGAAACCAGTTTTACCTCAACAAGTTTGGATCCAGGAGTGTTTCCAACCTATCCTTCAGGAAGGGGTTAGGGGAAGCTGGGTGAAGGCGCCAATCGATTCTTCAGTCTCCGCTCTGTCCTCCCCGACTCCGGTAGTAGGGGATCCGGGAGTGAAGCTGGCCAACCGAAAAGGAGGCACCCATCACCGTCCTCGCAGCCGCGAGGACCCTGGAGCAACTCCACCCGCAACACCCCACCACTGACGTCTCCCCCACCCCCACGCCCTTCCCCCACCCCCCCGCCCTTCCCCCACCCCCCCGCCCCCCGCCCCCCGCCCCAGGTTCCCTCTGCCGGTGGCCCCTCGTCCTAGGCTGCCGCTCCAGCCCCCCTGGGCAGAGGTTTCTCCCCACTCTGTCCCCTCCCGGGTCTCCCTCCCAGGTCCTTCCCCCCACCTCCCCATTTTAACTCCTCTGGGGTACCCTAGTCCTTCGTGACTCCCTTCCAGGTCATGTGATCTTCGTAGCCCACCTTTCTCTCTTCCCACCGCTGAGCTGCAGTTTTCTCATCTGTGAAGTAGGGACAGTAATTTCTACTGCATTACCCAGAACGTGACAAAGTGACCAGGAAAGAGGAGAGTCCATTATAACATTTATTACTAATCAGCGTTCTTGTTGTTGTACTCTCACTGCCCTCGCGATGGTGGAGGGGAGGCCCGCATCCCTGGCAGTCAGGAAACTCCGAGGCTAGGAGCCCCCGCCCCGCCCCGCCCCGCCCCGCCTTCCAGGCTGGTGGCTACACCCCTGCAGACCTGCCCCCTCCTCTGCCGGCTGCACTCAGCGCTAGCCCTGCAGCTTCCCCTAGACCCGCGGTGCATGGCGACATGGCCGGCCGCCCCCGCCTCCTGCTGGAGAACGCGCGGCAGGTGGTGCTGGTGTGCGCCCGCGGCGAGCGCTTCCTGGCCGGGGACGCGCTGCGCAGCCTGGAGGTGCTGGAGGGCGCCAGCCTGGTGGTGGGCACGTAAGTGGCCGCGCCGTCTGGGCTGCGGGCAACGCGGGTCGCTTGCTGGGGGGACCAGTCTGCCAAGTGCTCTTTCTGTAACTTGTGCACTGTGGAGGGAAAGGCGGTAACAGCCTTCCCGCACCCAGGGAGATGGTTGCACGCCTGCCTTTCAGGCGCCTATTGCTAACGTGTTTGGCCGCTTTGGGTTGTCATTCACTTGGAAAACAAAAACACTCTCAAGCTGCACAACCCACTGAGCCGCATCAGGATCGTGCCTCTGCTGATAAAATGTGATTGCAGCAATCAGAAGGGGTAGGGGTTCTCTCCAGTGCTTTCTGAAGTGTGGACAGGGGCCACCTGCCTCAGATGGCCTGAGTTTGTTTTTTTTTTTAAGACAGATTTCTGATCCCTCCCCACCCCCTTATCCCCAGATCTCCCCTCTAACCAAGTTTTATTGAGATATAATTGGCATACAGCACTGTATAGATTTAAGGTAAACAGCATAATGAATTGACTTACATACATCATGAAATGATTACCAGTAAGTATAGTGAGCATCCATCCTTTCATACAAAGTCAAAGAAATAGAAAAAAGTTCTTTCCTTTGTGACCAGGACTCTTAGGACTTACTCTCTTAACAACTTTAATGTATAACATGTAGCAGTGTTCATTATATTTATCATGCTGTACATTACATCTCTAGTACTTATGTATCTTATAACTGGAAGTTTGTACATTTTGATTACTTTCGTCCAGTCCCCGCCACCTGCTCCGCACCTATCCTCAGGTCTCTTGAATCAGGATCTCTATGGGTGGAGTTCTGAGATCTCAATTTTTACAAAGCGTATCTCCCACCTGCTTCTATTGTACCCCAAAACTTGAAACCCACAGAAGCCCTTTATGTGGTGATGGTTTGGGGTGATAGAAAATTAAAATTCAGCCACCAGAAAGAGAGGACATTTTTCAATTATTTTCATTTAACCTTCTGCGAGTAAAAGAACAGCCAAAGCTTGGAAGGTAGACTTGGAGTAGGCCTGGGGGTTGGATTCCCATCTGAATCAAAGAGCCGGTGACGCTGAAATTATACAAGTTTCATCCCTTATCTGAGGCTGCTTAGGGTTGTGTAAGAGCCCAGTTTTTAGGGACTCTCTGTGTGTTTAATTAACAAAGGAATAAAACTATTCCCAGTGTTATGGTCAAAAATTTGTTAAAATCAGTTAACAAGAATTGCATGGATGCAGGAACCTAGGGTCAGTTGATAGCCATACTCCATGGAGTTCCAAGGATATAGACCCCCACCTTCTTGCTCAGCTGAGCACCCCACTCTTCCTCACAGTCACTCCATCATCCAAGATGGTTGTGCCTTCTCTTATTATGGTGTCTACATTCCAGCCAGTAGGAAGTAGGAAGAGAAGAGAATCCTATTGGCTAGAACTTAGTCACATGGCCTCACCTGGCTGATGCGAGACTTGGAAATGAAGTCTTTATTCTGGGTGGTCAAGACTTCAGCTAAAATTTAGGAATCTAGCACTGTGGGAAATGGAAATATTGATCTTGGGGAACAACTAGCAATCTCTGCTACACATGACTTTGCCTTGTGTGTGGCTAGAGTCAATTTCCAAAGACAAAAGCTCAAGAAGGAAATATAGTAAATATTGACTAACTGAAAGTAAGTTCATTATACTTACTGGTAATCATTTCATACTTTAAATCATTGGTCAAATTTTTCACAATACTTCCTCCAAATTTAGTGATAATTTCTTGATTTTTCTTCAGAGATGGGTTCATAAAGGCCATCGGTCCTGCTGATGCTATCCAAAAACAGTTTTCAGAAGAAACATTCGAAGAAAGAATTGACTGTTCTGGGAAATGCATCTTGCCAGGTATTAACCTCTTTTGCAATAAAGGCCTGAAAGCAGTTTTAATAAAGAGAAATAGTAGTAGCTTGTTTTAAATAAGGTCTCACAATATATTGAAATATAATATCTGCCATTTATTGAATTTCTACTAGTAAATGTCTAGCTGCTTTACAGATACATTTTCTTGTTGAATGACACTAAACTGCCTTTAAGTATCATTGTCTACACATCATAGATTGGAACACTGATGTTTACGTGTGAAATATCTTACCCAAGATCTCTGAACAGGTAAAGGACCAACTGGAATGCAACACATTCATTCACTCCACTTCTTTCCACTCACATGCTGAAAAGAAACCAGCTGTGTTGGGTTTGGATTCAAAAACTGTCCAAAGAACTTGATTAATCCATTGCATAGGGGAAGCAAATAGGGCAAGCTGCTCTCTCTAATTCTAGAATAGACTCTTAATTTGTAGAGTATGAAACAAAGGACCCATCTCCAGGCAGAAGAAACATAAGCCAAAGAACCCTAGAGATTTCACCAAAATTCATTTTTATCTTTAGTAATTGACAACAGAATCAGTTTATTAGCCACCATATCCTAAATTATACATGTTTTATGGCTTCACTCGTGGCTCAGATGGTAAAGAATCTGCCTCCAATGCAGGAAACCTGGGTTGGATCCCTGGGTTGGGAAGATCCCCTGGAAAAGGAAATGGCAACCCACTCCAGTATGCTTGCCTGGAAAAGGAAATGGCAACACACTCCAGTATTCTTGCCTGGAAAAATCCCATGGACAGAGGTGCCTGGCAGGCTACAGTCCATGGGGTCACAAAAAGTCAGACACGACTGAGCGCTAACACTTCACTCCATCATGGCTTTTATGTAATCATCTGAAACAAAGTTCACACAAATTTTGAGTTTTGTGCAGACATAGAGGCTAGGGTTTATGCTTTAAAAGTATCTGCTCTGCATATCTGACAGAACTTCTACTATCTGGCTCTTGGGGGTCAGGAGAAAAAGTCAGAGTGAAATCTCAGGAGAAAGAGAAGAATGTGGAAGAGAAAGCAATCCAAATAGGGACTTTGGTTTTACTTTAATCAAAGTCACTAATGAACCATTTAATCCATAAGGTACTTTAAATGCTCTGGAAAGACATAGTTTACCGAATTATACCTGCATAAACAAAAGTTCCAAGTGGTTGCTTTATAGTTTCTCTTTAATTAAAATATAGTTTTTTCTTGAAGAAAGAGTCATCTTTATGATTTCATATTTTGCCTTCTCAAAGTGGAAGGTAGGGATTGTATTATTATTTTTCACACCTAGATTATTCTTTGGTGATAGAGTCTTTGGTTTTGCTCAACTAGTAGGTTTGACATTCTGTTCTAAAAGCTTGTTTGGAGAGCATGGATTTATTGGGCAAAAGGAGCTGTGTTTCTTTAGAGGATGTTTTCATCATGTTGAGTCAGCCTTCCGTTAGAGCCATCTAGACCAACCATGGAGAGTCTTCTCGGAACCACACAGACACATTCTTCCTCCTCCACCCTCCTCCAAGATGGCTATACCATCATGCTTTCCCAAGAACCATATTACAGTCTGCCTGCTGTCTAAGTGCTTTTGATTTCATAACTTTAAACATGATGTGATTTATTGATTACAGGTTTAGTGGATGCACACACACATCCAGTATGGGCTGGTGAAAGAGTTCACGAGTTTGCAATGAAGGTAATTGCAGTAAACAATGGCAAATCAAAATAAAGCACAAATAGATACAAAACTTTTTCTAGAGTTTGTAGGCTGTTAGACTTTACAACAAGTGTCTATGTGTCTATTTAATGGATATTTCTTTACTAGCTTTGACTATGGAGATAAGTTACTACAAAGTTAACTAATTTATGACTTGGTGCCAAATCTTTATGTTATGCACAGGGCTATCAATAGTTTGAAGTATAATAGTTTTCAAGATATTTTAGCTGCCAAATGCTCCTTTTAAAATAGAGCTTTACCTGGTTTGCTCACTAATTTCCCCTCTTTTTCCCCCATTCCATTCCCTGGTAGCCTTTGAAGGGACTCCAGGAAGCAGTTTGAAAATCACCACTCATTGGGGTCAAAGTTGGAAAAATATATTATTAATCACAAAATAAAATAAGCTTTATATTGTTCCTACAGAAAAATGAGACAGTAAGAAATATAAATTATAGTCTTTTATCAGTCATTAATTAGCCACAGTCAACCCTCACATCCCTGGTTTGAGCCATTTTCACACTGTTTATTTGCTTGTTTTTAGTAGACTTTCTTAGAGCGGTTTTAGGTTCACAGCACAATTGTGTGAAAGGTTCCGAGATTTCCCATATACCGCTGGCCCCCAACTTCTGTCCAAAGCACAGCGTTTTCCATTTTTAACATACCTGACCAGAGATGTACATTTGTCAGCATGGATGAACCTACATTGATACATTATTATCACCCAGAGTCCGTAGTTCTTGTTGCTGTTGACTCTTGCTGTTGTGCATTCTCTGAGTTTGAGGAAATGTCTACTGACATGCATCCACTATTGTAATATCATACAGGGTAATTTTACTGTCCCCCCCCGAAATCCTCTGTGCTCTGCGTATTCTCTCCTCCTAAAAATTGGCAACTGCTGATCTTTTTACTGTTGCCATAGTTTTGCTTTTTCCAGAATGTCATATGGTTGGAATCCTACAGTATGTAGCCTTTTCAGATTGAGTTTCCTTCATATTTTTTCTTCACACTGTTTTTTTAAAAAACTGTACATCCTAAGAGCCAAATTGGATGATTTCAGAAAAATAAAAAAAATTTATTCAAGTATTGTCTACCTTTCTCAACAATCTAGAGCTGTTTTTTAAGACTTTATTAAACCACTGAATTTCAGAGCCAAAAATTTAGAGGTTTGCAGTCCAATTCTCTCATTATCTGATGCAGAAAGGGCCAAGCCCACCAGGTTTTGGTGAACATGAAATCCTTGAAGATCGTTTATTATAAAACCATTGAAACTTTCCTTAAAAGCTCTAGTTTGCAATAACTTGAATGTGACAGAATTAAGAAGAAAGGAAAGGGTGTAGCAAAGGGAGCCCCCCAGGATGGCACATTTTGTCTGCACCACCCTCCTTGCAGCTCAGAATAACAGGAGCTCAGCAGGATCTCACAAAGAGCCTTTTTATTTTCTTGAGTGACAGAGGTCAGGCCTGAAACTTTAGGTGGCCATTTACTGAGGGGTGGAAATGCTCTGGGTCTCTTGGTGGAGACTCAGGTAACGACAGTGGGATCCACTAATTGCCTAAGCTTCACTTTCTCATAGGTGCTGAGCAGTAGACTGAAATTAGCTGGTACACACTGGGACTAACTGGATTGTTAAAATACTTTTGTACCTGTTGGTAAACTGTCGCTGCCCTGAGACTCCAGGTCCCTACCATGTCTCCCGTCTCTGCCACCCTGGTCCCTCCCTGGCACACCTCTGACCCCCACAACTCCCCAACACTGTGTCAGAGTAGGGACTTCTAGAATTGTGTGTCCCAGCATTCTTTCTGATTGGCTGTGGTGCCTATGCCGTAGCAGTTGTCAATCATGTTGAATATCATCCCTGGCCATAGGTTCTGCAGACCTGCCTGCAGCCTCCCTTCATTTTCCAGACCTAAGGGTAAGCCTGTGTGTTCAGTTGGCAGGAGCCACATACATGGACATCCATCAGGCTGGAGGAGGGATCAACTTCACGGTGGAGTGCACCCGCCAGGCCTCTGAGGAGGAGCTGTATAGCTCCTTCCAGCAGCGGCTTGGGTGCATGATGCGGGCCGGGACCACGCTGGTGGAGTGCAAGAGTGGATACGGCCTCAGCCTGGAGATGGAGCTCAAGATGCTGCGGGTGATTGAGCGCGCCCGGCGGGAGTTGGACATTGGCATCTCGGCCACTTACTGCGGAGCCCACTCCGTGCCAAAGTAACCTCAAGAGAAGGGACCGGGGTTTGACTCGGGCAGTTTAAAACCAGAAGGGGTCGTGTGGGGGCGTCTAAGTGGGAGCTGTGTTCTCCAGTGGGCGAAGGTGCACCAGTACTTGAGCTCTTGCCAAGGAAGCAGTAGAGCCTTTGGAAAGGTGTTCTGATTCTAAAGGTCAGTCATCTCATACCCGTGGTTTTAGGAAGGTGGTCTCCATCATGCCCACCCATTTGCAAGTCTCTTCATGGTGAAGGAAAAAGAGACGTTCACAACTTTTTTTTTTGGGGGGTGGTCAACGAAAAGAAATTGCCCTGATAGATCCTTTAAAATGACAGATACTCATGTAAGCAGTTTCCCATGACAGTGATCACAAAGGCACCTTAGAGATTAACCCCCGTAGAGGTAGATCAGATCTTGACGTCAAGATAACTCACGCTGGTTTTGGTTTTTGTTCATCTGTTTGCTTGTTTAGCAGCAAACATTTTTGTTTTATTGTTGTAAATGTGTTTTTCAGCTTTTCTCTCTATCTAAAAAGTTTCTCCTGTATGGATTTGCCATAGAGAATTCTCTCCCCTTCTGTTCCTGCATCTTGTCTGTCCTGGAATTACTACATCAGAAGGCCCACAGTTCCAGAGCCAAAAGACCCCAAAAAATCCAGGACTATAAAATTCACAGGGCGTCACCTGTGAAGTTTTAAGTTGTGGTAACTTAGATAATAAATGCCACAGGCTTACAAAAATGGTTTAATTATTTAAATAGACCATTTAATTAAATAATATTTAAAATTAATAATTAAATCATTTCAGATTTAATTAAATTTTTTACACTTATTTAGTTTTGTGAACTTTGAAAAATAGAAATTTTAATGTTAATATTTGTTTACCATCCTCAATCAGAGGAACCAAAAAAATTAACATTGAAAATTATTGTGAAAAATTTACAAAATATTCAGCATTTATGTTTCTTCCATAAATGCTGAATATTTATAATGATGTTTGTTGTATGTATTTACCATTTATACTTCTGAAATTATTAAGACTTGAAACTGCACTAAGACTTCTCGGACATCCTGTCTACGATAGTCTGTTTTTCGTTATTTTTTTCAGTTGGAAAGACAATGTGACATGATAGAAAAGTCTCAGACTTTGGAGAGACCTCAGACCTGGGTTTGAATCTAGCTTAGCTTCGTCCAACTGGTTGCTTATAAGTTTTGATCATTAACTTTTCTGAACATGAATTGTTCATCTGTAAATCAGCAAAATAACACCTTTCCTATATGGTTGTCTCAAAAATAGAAACAACATAAATAAGTACCTGTCTCCTCATAGTCCACATCTGTCTACCTACCCAGGCGGTTTTTGCTGAGTAAGAGTTTTCTGAGTGCCAAATACAAGGCTGATGTTTTACAGAAAAATTCTCCATCTGCCAGTGAGCCTGTGAGGTCTCCTCTTCATCCCCAAAGATAAAGGCCCAGAGGATGCCACATGACGTCTGCATCATGTGTCCAAAGTTATACACCCAGCAAGTGGTGGAGCTCTGGGGCTCTCTGACTCCAAAAGCCCAGCCCATTCTCAGATATAACTACCCAGGAATCTTAGAATTTCAGGGTCTCCTTCTTCCCCTATGTCTGATGAGACAGAACTCCTTAGGCAGATGCCTCTAGAAACTGGAGGAAGAAAAAGTCAGGATGATAGCTGGACCCAGGTAAGGGGCCCACAGTTGGGTATCAGGGAAGCATCCAGGGTATCCTCTAAGTGTCCTTGACAAGAAGATTCAGGTTTTCAGCCAGGTGGCCTTGCTGACTTTCCCAAAGGCAACCCCAGTATGCCAGAATGGATGAGCCATCTGTCTCTCTGCCTCTAGGGCCAGTGTATACAGAAGTCTTGTCAATACCTCTGTTAGGCAGGCTTGTCCCAATTGTTAAGAGTCCTGAGTTATAGCTTTGATTCTTTCTTTACCTTTTTGAGGCTCAGGGTCACATATCTATAGTTTCTCAGGTTCTCCAAGTACCAAAGACCCCTTTCTCCAACAATTTTTTTTTTTTTATAACTTGCCTGTGGTGATCTCCTTTTCTTCTCTCAGAGGAAAAACTGCTACTGAGGCCGCTGATGACATCATCAAAAACCACCTCCCAAGGCTGAAGGAACTTGGCAGAAATGGGGAAATACACGTTGACAATATAGATGTGTTCTGTGAAAAGGGTGTCTTTGATCTTGATTCCACCAGAAGAATTCTTCAAAGTGGGAAAGATATAGGGCTACAGATTAACTTCCATGGGGATGAACTCCACCCCATGAAGGCTGCTGAGGTATGGTTGTTCTTTTGCCCTTCCTTTGTCAACACTTGTGCTATGGAAAAACTCAATGAGTTTGTTCAAAGGAAGGAATGACCTTCTGAAAAGATAGAAAATGGGGAAATTTGTTAGAAATATGTGCAGGTTGGTCTGGTTGAGCTTTGGAATCCTTTTTTGCTGATCATTTACTTTTATTATCTCCTCCTGGTGATACTAGTAGGAAAAAAATACCTTTGTGACCTCATTTACTAAATTCACAACCTATTTTGATTGTCACTCAAAGTCACCCTAGCAGTCTCTTAATTTCACATGAAGCTTCTAGAGTTTTTCTGTGGCAACATTCAGACGAATTTTAGTGAGGCATGCCTTAATAGCGACAAGATGATTTGCAAATTGTGAAGTCTTTCCCAGATTCATTTATTCATACTTGGAAGAGATTAAGAATCCCCTCCAAGTTTCATCTGAGTGACCACCTCTCTGGAATCCTTCCCAAACCTCTCCAAGAGTGGGTTATAGCCCCTCCTTGTCTTTGTTCCACTGTTTAAAATCTCCTCTGTGATCCCTACTGGATGTGAACACATTGAGGACCACACCCATGTCTTCTTGTGTGTGTGTGTCTGTGTGTGTGCACATGCTTAGTCGCTCAGTCGTGTCCAACCTTACCCAGCCTCATTTTCTGGAGGTTAACACAGTGCCTAGAGTGCAAATGGTCTTTAGAAAGTAAATATTTGTTAAATGAATGAGAACTGGGTGGTCAACAAGGTACTTTGGGCTGTAGAGAGTGACTGTGAATTAAATGTGAATTAAATCAATAGAAGTTGATAATTCCCTAGATGAGCAAATCAAGTTTGGAAAAGTTGAGGATGATTCTAAGATCAAAAGGGAACCTGCCTTAGGGAGCATCGTCTGTGCTGTCCACAAGCCCCCAGAGCCCCGATCCCAGTGCTCGTCTACCTGAGCCAGATGCTAATGGGGGGCTTTTCTTCCCTGCCCTGGTGTGGGCATCACAGCCTCTCTGGCTCACTGTGGAATGCCAGCAGCTATCGGTCTTCTTTCCTTGGAATGCTCATCATGTCACCTTCCATGCGCACGCGCGCACATATATGTGTGTGTGTGTGTGTGTGTGTGTATGTGTGAGCGCATGTGTGAAAATTTGTCAAGTTGAGAAATAATCCACTTTAATACATTCTTATCTGAGCATTACCTCTTCTTGGTTGTCTTCTAACAACCTAGCATAAACTTTTCATCTGGAGGAAAATCAAGTTCAAGAAGATAATCTAGGGACTTCCCTGGTGGTCCAGTGGTTAAGTCTCTGTGTGTCCACTGCCAGGGGCCCAGGTTAGGTCTGGGAATTAAGAGCCCAAAAGATGTGAGGTGTGGCAAAAAAAAGAAGATATGTGCAAATTATACAAATGATTCCACACTCCTAAAGTCTGTTTTCTCACCTGATCTGTTTTCTCTGAGTGCAATGGCATACCAGGTACCTTGTATTTTTATGATGTATAACAATCAGATTTTACTACCAGGATTACTCAATGTTTTATTCTGATTCATAAGATTCATAAAATTGTCTCTTCTAGCAAATGTTTGAAGATCTTGGTAAGCATTTGTGTGTAAGAAGAGATTTTGAAGTAGCATGCTAGCTAAATTTTCAAATGAATGTCCACCATAAACTCTTTACCCGCTTGGAGGCTTGTGCTCACAAGAGGTAGTTGGCAATAATAGAGTATTGTTTATTGTTTATTTTTGTAGGAAAAATCATATACTGGCACTTTATTGATTTGTTGTTGCTGTGCATGAAACCTCTCTTTCTCTGTCCATTCTGCTTAGCTTGGGGTGGAACTGGGAGCCCAGGCCATCAGTCACCTGGAAGAAGTGAGTGATGAAGGCATTGCTGCCATGGCAACAGCCAGGTGCTCTGCTGTCCTCCTGCCCACCACGGCCTACATGCTGAGGTGAGGTTGTTTTCTACCTCCACACAGGAGCTGCAAGTACAAGCTGTAAAGGCACAGACTTCCAAGATGCCCAAATAGTACTTCATCACCCTTACAAATCCCTTAAAAATGCAGATCAGGAAAACTTAGCTCATGGAAGATGCCAATTGTATGGTGTGATGTATGATGTGATGTTTGTAATGAATGACCCCGAGGAAGGAGCTTAGACCCTTATTTGAGTAATGAGATTACTGGGGAGCATGGAGCTTTATTTTACTTTCTTCCTCATTTCTGGAATTTTCCAATTAAAAAATCAATATACACTACTTTTATAATTAGAAAAGAGGCTTTATACTTTAAAAAACACACATAAGATGTTAGGAATATTCTGAATCCAAATGAGTTGCTTTCTAAGATGATGCAAGTGGGGACCATTATCCTCATAAATCCTACAAGTAAGAGGAAAGAGGAGACGTCTAAGTATATTTTGTGGCATCTCCCCAGGGATTTGGCTGTGTGCCTTCCATGGATTGAGTCTTTCTCTAGTTGTGGTAAGCAAGGACTACTCTTCGTGGCAGTGCACAGGCCTCTCATTGCAGTGAGAGGCCTCTTGTTGCAGAGCACAGGCTCTAGGTGCACGGGCCTCAGTATCTGGAGCACATGGGCTCAGAAGCACGGGCTCAGAAGTGGTGGTACACAGGCTTAGTTGCCCCGCAGCATGTGAAATCTTGCCAGACCAGGGCTTGGACTGGTGTCCCCTGCATTGGCAGGTAGGCTCCCATCCACTGAGCCACCAGGAAGTCCTCCATTCACCCTTTTAAAACATCTAGTTACCCTGCACAAAACAAAGTTCAGTTCACACTGGACTCTTCTCTTTTGCAATCGTTATTACTGAATTAAATCTTTCCTCACCATATTAACTAGTGTCCAGCTTTGTTTATCTTTGATATAACTTTTGAGCCATGTCCTAAAGACTAAGTTGTGTTTGGTCAAGGAGATCAGGGAAATACCCAATGCCAGAATAAGCACAAACATTGTACATCTTAGATTCTTGGACCTTCAAATGAATTTTAAAGAACTTACAACAATGTTTGAGACCCCCCCACCTTCCAAAAAGGAGAGGGAGAGATATGAATTTTAAAATTGCAAAATGAAAGTTAACTTTAAAAGCATTATTTAAACTTTGTTGTTTATATTTGGGAATCCCAAAAAATGTATTATGTTGGAAAACAATTTTCAGTTATACTTTTCTTTCTTCGCAAGAATCTCTCAATGTAGTGATTGTCATGATAATCCCCAGTTAAAGAAGTTAGTCATACCCAAGTGACTTCAAAAGCAGGATGATAAAAATCAGGAGTCCTGGGGTTATGCTACATCCCACCACTAATCACTTAATCTTGAGTTTCTGTTTCTTCTTCCAGAACACGGAGGAGTTGGATATCTTATTGTTGTTGTTCAGTTGCTAAGTAGTGTCCTACTCTTTGCGACCCCATGAACCGCAGCATGCCAGGATATCTTAAGTCTGCTTCAATTCTGAACATCTATTCTTCAAAATTTCCACTTCTCGAGACTGATATCTTTCTTCCCCCTTCTCCTTAGACTGAAGCAACCTCGAGCCAGGAAAATGTTAGATGAAGGAGTAATAGTCGCCCTGGGCAGCGATTTTAACCCTAATGCGTTTTGTTTTTCAATGGTAATTATTTTTAACATTCCTTTCTGAGCAGACTGAAACTTCTACCAAGCATATAAATAATTTTAAAATATTTCACTAACTGGTAAAATGTATCAAAGATCTAAAAATATCTTGCGGTGAAACAAGAAAAAGAATGTGTAGACAGCAGTATAATTGCGTATTTCTGTGCCTCTTGAATGCCTCCAGGCTTAGGGAGAAGAGAGAAGGGTCTATTATGGTTTGATGCAGCCTTGGGCATTGTGGTTTTACAATAACCTATTCTCCCCGTCAGAATTGAATAATCTCAAAGACGTTTTAGTAAGTAAATATGGAGGTGAGCTTCCTAGGACAGTAAGTGACCTTGAAAAGTAGTGTTCGTGCTCACGTTCATGCGACCCCATGGACTGTAGCCCACCAGGCTCCTCTGTCCATGGAATTATCCAGGCAAGGATACTGGAGTGCATTGCCATTTCCTTCTCCAGGGTGTCTTCCTGACCCAGGGATCAAATCCTCATCTCCTGCATTGGCAGGCGGATTCTTTACCACTGAGCCACCAGGGAAGACCCTTGAAAAGTAATAAATAAATATTAAATACATATGGGGTAGGTGGGTAAGTAATCTCTGTAATAAAGAAATCTTTCCCAAAGCATAAGAATCTACATTTAAATTTAAAATTTTTCTCATATTAATTCAGCCAGTTCCACTTAGGCATTTATCTATCACTATTTGTTGTGCTTTGTTGAGAAATGTTCTAGGTAGCAGTTGTCTAGTTGCTTTTCTCCAGTGCTTTTCTCTTCCTGTCTTAGCCAATGGTCATGCATCTGGCATGTGTGAACATGAGAATGTCCATGCCCGAGGCCTTGGCAGCTGCCACCATCAATGCCGCTTATGCTCTGGGAAAATCCCACACACAGGGATCTTTGGAAGTTGGCAAGCAGGGAGATCTCATTATCATCAATTCACCCAGGTGGGTGTTCTCCCAAGTAAGCCATTTTATTGTATGAAAATAAAAGTGTTAGTAGCTTAGTCATGTCCAACTCTTTATGACCCCACCGACTGTAGCTCACAAGACTCCTCTGTCCATGGGGTTCTCCAGGCAAGAATACTGGAGTGGGTCACATTCCCTTCTCCAGGGGATCTTCCTGATCAGGGATTGAACCCAGGTCTCCTGCATTGCGGGCAGATTCTTTACTGTCTGAGCCACTGGGGAAGCCCCATTTTATTGTATGCCCACTGTCATATGGAGACTTGGTTAAAATCCTTTTCCACTGATAATTTGTGTCAGGCTCTGTGTAAGCTCAGAGAAGCTACCCAGTCTTCTCATTGTCACCCTTTTCTAAGCAAAAAGTCTCCCTCCAGGTCCTAAACTGCAGGGTAGACCAACTTTTCTGGTCTCTTCGTCTGTCTCACATCTTTCATAGATCTCTGGGTTTCTGCTCTGTTTACCTGGACCTTGGACTTGTGCTGCTCTTTGACACGTGTTTTTGTTTTTCTTCTTGTGTTCTGACCTTTTCTGCTTGTGCTGAGCCATGCAGGTCACAACTCTAGCTTGTCACCCTGGTTTTAATTACCTTTCTGACTTATTCCTGCTGCATCCCAAAAGCTTTGCCTCAGTTATTCCGCCTCTGGTTTTGTACTATTCACCCACAGTCTGCTGCCTCGTGGACCTCCAGTGTAACAATTTGAGTCTTATTGTTCTAAATCTTAAAGTTGTGAATTCTATGGTGTCTGGACCCTAGCAAGTCTCTCCCAGCTGTTGGACCTCATGTTCAACAGAAGAGGGCGGCTCCATAATTCTACTCTTGAGGATCATAAGCCATTGTCTCATGGAAAGTAATGCTAATGTTACCGTTTATATATCATTTAACTGAATCAAATATTTTAAGATCAGATATTTAATATCATTAAACAGTATTTGATTTATCATAGACTGATTATCATGGTACTCTGTCATTTTTTTAAAAGCCCAAATATTAACTACTAAGTATAAATAAATTCTTAGAGCATGTATTTTGAAATTAGCATTTATTGCAAAGTAATCATTTTGACTTGTATGCATTAATGTTTGATTTCTTTCTAGATGGGAGCATTTGATTTACCAGTTTGGAGGCCATCATGAATTAATTGATTATGTTATAGCTAAAGGAAAAGTCATCTATAAAAAATGATAGATCTATAAGGAAAGAGGAGACTCTTCAACTGTATAAGTCAATACAGTTATGCTAAGAGTTAAAATACCTTAGTAGTTTAGCAGAATGATGTCACGTAAATATATTTCAATATTTTTTTTAATCTGCTTGAAAAACCCAAGGGATTCACTTATTTTAACATGTGCACATAGACATATAATCAGGTAAACAATTTGTGATGATAGTCTCAAACATTAACTTCACAAAGGTTTGTTATAAATATTCTGCAGATTAATTCATTAGTGTCCTCTGAGGGGAGGGTGTTCTTCTATTTCTCATTTCTTCTCAACCCTTACAATAGAGCTTCATGGCAGAGTTCAAGACTTGTCATTTTACACACAAGTACAGGGACCTTCTTGTAATGGATGCATTTTGATCAAATGCAATAATACATTTTTTTAAAACTGTTTTAAAGTTTTTGATTCTTCACATTAATTACAAATGTCTGAAAAATTTTATAGTTCTCAATAAATATTTGCTGTCACTATTATTGTTGTTTACAGCAACATGAGAAACCAGTCAGTGGTGTTGTCTATTAGAGCTTTTAAGGAAATGAACAAATTACAGAAGAAAGTAGATTACATACAGAAAAAGTGGATGATTATATAAATGGGTGTCTCTAAAGCCTTATGAGTTTACTTGAAATCTTTTAAAATGCTTTTATCATCTTAATAATCACAGCTTCATGATCAAACTATGTTCTGTTTAGGAAGAGATGACTAGATAAGTAAACAGTACCCAAATTATCACCCATTTCAAGTGAATAGAGCCTGAATCAATGAGTCTTTACTGTATTCAGTATAGATCAAATCAAGAGATCCCTTGTCAGAAGGTTAAAGGTAATAGTGCACGTCGCTATCACTGGCTAGTAGCGCAGAGTCTCTGGAGCTCGGCTCCTCACGTGCTTGGTGAAGAAGCTCAAAGGGGGTGTGGGAAGCACATGGTTGCTGCAGGTGACACCTCCCCTGTGACTGGTCTCCTAGTTAACGGTAGGAGTCTGGGGTGCAGGAGATAGCTGCTGCTGCTGCTGCTAAGTCACTTCAGTCGTGTCCGACTCTGTGCGACCCCACAGACAGCAGGCAGCCCACCAGGCTCCCCCGTCCCTGGGATTCTCCAGGCAAGAACACTGGAGTGGGTTGCCATTTCCTTCTCCAATGCATGAAAGTGAAAAGCGAAAGTGAAGTCGCTCAGTCGTGTCCGACTCTTAGTGACCCCATGGACTGCAGCCGACCAGGCTCCTCCGTCCATGGGATTTTCCAGGCAAGAGTACTGGAGTGGGGTGCCATTGCCTTCTCCAAGGAGATAGCTAAGAAAGGCCAAAATTAAAGATTAGGTCTGTCCTAGAATCCAAGCCATGCAGAAGTATATCCTTACACTTGCGGAATAAGCAGGTGAAGCACTTATTTTCCTTCTGTGTGTGCTTAGTTGCTCAATCATGTCCAACTCTTTGCAACCACATGGACTGCAGCCCGCCAGTCTCCTCTGTCCATGGGGATTCTCCAGGAAAGAATCCTGGAGTGGGTTGCCATGCCCTTCTCCAGGGGATTTTCCCAACCCAGGGATCGAGTCCAGGTCTCCCATATTGCAGGCGGATTCTTTACCATCTGAGCCACTAGGGAAGCCCATTTTCCTTCTGGGAAACATTAACTCGAAATAAATAGCATTCTTGTCTTTTTTGGAAGAAACCAGAAGAGGATACCCACCTGAAACTGCCTTATTCCTCCCAGACCAGTGTCCTACAAGCCCCTTGCAACTCGCAGAAACTGGCTAGAAACGCAGAACCTCAGCCCCACTCCACATCTACTGAATCAGAATCTGGTTTTAACAAACCCACAGGTGATTTGTCTGCCCCCTTGAGTCTGAGAAGGACTGCGGTCTAGACCCTAGCCACACACGGTGCCTCAAAACCGCCATTTGCTTTTGCTGCTCCAGACCTCGCAGCACCCTTTCCTGTGCCTAGAGTGCTTTCCCTCTCTTCTTAATGTGGGAAATTGGAGCTAGTCACTCCCCGTCCCCACCGTGCTCCCATTCCTCTGTGAGCACCTCTAGAGCACTGCAGCCGAACTGTCCTTCTCTTTAGACTGTGTGTTAGGAGAGGGAAGGGCCTGGTCATGTCCCCGGGATCTAGTATAGTGACTGGTTCATAGGAGGAGATCAGTGAATGAAGTAATGAACGGCTGCACAAGCATACAGATGGTCATAGTGAAAAGTACTTATTAAAATACACTCAGCAGGCCAACCCAGAAATGAAGTGTTAAAGACAGTACTTGTTCCACATATTGGAAAGAGCATATGAATTCCTTAATGTAATGTCAAAAGATGATGCTTATGGGGAAGTAAAGGTAAAACCCAACAAGAAACAGTGTCATGATTGGGTGGAAAGGGGCATTGCCATCCTCAGCTTGGGAGCTTGGAAGGATTTTGATGTGAAGGAAAGGCTCCAAGATGGGGGATCATGGGGGTGTTCAGCAGGGGGGTGGGTCTGAGTCCTCCTAGAGTGGAGGGCTTGGGGTGGGGGTACTGGGACTATAAGGTTGATTCAGGTTTCACAAGACTTGGAATGTCAGGCTCACTAGTTGGAACTTCATTCTTAAAGTCATGGGAGGCCACTGCAAGTTTTTGAACAGGTTAGGACCAGGACAAGTGTTTGTTATAGAAAGAAGAATCCGGTTTTAGTCAACACAGTTGGCACTCAGATACGTGCTGTGTGAGTGGACTCTGGAAAGACACCTTAACCAAGTCCTTTGGTGGAGAGAGTAGGAGGTATCAGGTGCTAGAAGTCTGGATGGAAAGCTCTCGAAATGGCACAGTGAAATATGAACACCCCTACCTGACCATGGCTTGAAAAACAAGGAAGCTTATTAGCTCCCCCTTGGAAGTTCACAGGAAGGACAGGCTTCAGGACTGGTTTATCCAGCAGTTCAGGACCCCTGAAGACCCAGAGTCCTTCCCCCACTCCTGCTGTGTCCTACACTGTTGGGGACACCCCAAGGCTAGGTCCCCCAGGTGTGGCAGGCTAGCAACAGTCAGAGGGGCTGTGCCTCCTCATTCAGGTCAAGCAGGATGGGGAGAAAGCCTGCTCTCAGGAGAGAAAGAGTTTTCTAGAAGCCTCTGTTACTGACCAGGGTTCTTGGCCTCCTTAGCCAATGGAAATTGATCAGAGGCCAGACAAGAAATTCAGGCAAGGTTTTACTGGGGCTCCTGTTGCAGCAAAGGTTGAGGGGGAGGGTGAGAAGAATCAGCAGGTTCCCTTGTTTGCTGGCTCCCTGAGGAATGGGGGGACCTTGTTCCTTATATGGAGTGAGGGTAGAGGTGTGTCCAGAGGTTGGCCAGAGGGGTGGCTTAGGTGGTGGTATGTGCAGGGGGCATGCCCAGTACCCTGCTTTTGCTCATAGGCTCTTTTGCTCCAGGCTCTTTAAAAGTTGCAGTTGGGTTTGTTTTTTTTTTATCTTTTTGCAGCTTTTGTCCAGAATTTGTCCCAACTGACTGTGTACACTGTTCATTTTAGTCCCATATAGTTTCTTTGTATTTTGTTGCTCAAGAAAAGGCATGTCCAGGTATAAGCATTGCAGCACTGCAACAAAGGGTCCCAGGACCCAGGCCTGTCTCACCGCCAGTAAAATTCTTCTGTCTCATTGGCCCAAGCTCTACCCCCCTATTGTCTCTTGAGCTAAGCATCCAGTAAAGGGAAGAGGACCCCCTAGAGATGAACCAGGCCTGTACCCTGAGATGAAATGAATTTCCTCCAATTCTATTTTTTTTGGTATAATGTTAATGTTAACATTAAAAGTTTACATTTAATAAATGAGTACCTTCAACCAAAGTAAACTCCCAAGTGTAAAATGATCATGCTATTCATGAGATAATTAGAAGCTTTAATAAAAAGATAATAACTCAGTGACCAGGTTCAGAAATGAGACAAGCTTTAAGTAGTAACGAAAAGTAGCTTCTTTGGAATTTTTCAGGTTATGTGTGGAGTTTCATGTATGTGGTAGGTTGTTATAGTAACAGTCCCCAAATCACACGCCCTTATGTGTTACTCACCCAAACTGATGTGCGCCTGACACGTGACTTGCTTTGGCCAACTGAACATTAGCAAATGTGGCATAAAAGGAGCTTGAAAAGCCCTTGTGCTTTTGGTTTTTCTCTCCGCTGCCCTAAGAGAGCAGGTAAAGAAGCCCAGGTGAGCTCACCTGGATGAAAATCATGATGCCTCCAGCTCTTGTGGGCTCCTCAGTGGGGAAGAGAGAGAGAGAATGTCTACCCAATCAATCACATTGTCTACAGACACTTTGTACTGTGTGAACATTCAATGACAAAAATCTTACACAAATGCAACTAACTGCAATTAGAATAACCTTTCCCTGATGAGGCGATATACTTTGTTATAAAAAATCTAAGAATACAGCAATGACATAAGACAGTAAGACTTAGTTTATTCCACATTTACCTTGAAATTACCTTGAGGGCACAGTCACAGAGCTGTATAGAAAACTCAGTAACAAAGGGCCACAGAGGACCAGCCTTGGCCACCAGCACACCCCACAGCAAAGTGACAAACAGCCATCAAACCACTGGGTTTACTTGCTCCACTGCAACTTGTGGATAAGAATGAATAAACTTCATTCCTGTGTCCACATTTCAGCAAAGTGCAGCATCAAGAACCACCTTTCGGTCAACAGGTTCCTCAGCACATTTTGGTTTGTACCTCTGTCTCCACCTTTCCTGTGGACAGGTTGCAATTAGAAAAAACTCTGCTGTGAAATACATGTTGGACCCATTTTAGGCTGTCATCAGGTAGGAAAGCGGGCAAACATGTCTGCTCTTTCCTCGACCGACTGAAGTCATCACAGCCATGGTTTCACGGCACTTGGAAAGTGCTTTGCTCAAGTTTGCACAGAAGGGTGCAGAGTCATAGCCTCAAGGAGTCAAGAAGTCATTAGATCCATCCTTCATTTAGACAATTACACTTAAGCCTTCCCAAGAGGTCCTTTATCTTCTTCAGTGGGGAGGGAACAGACTGGGTAACATCCTGAGGCCCATCTGATCTCTGTCAACAGGGCCTTGTTTTAATTACCATTACAGAGAGGGGGTTGGTTAACTTATAAACATCAGATTCCTTACTTGTGAAATGAGGAGGCTTCTTAAGCTAGGTTATTACAAGAACATGAACAAAGTACTAACACATAATAAGGCAGCAATAACACTAACCTACTACAGTTTAAGCATCTGAATCCTTTCTTTGATATGTATAGTGTCATTTGATAAATATGATATAGTTCATTGAGAACCACTATAATAGCAATCTTTCTAGTCATTCCTTAACTCCTTGACGCAGAATCTCTTGTTGACCAATTGACTATTTACTACAATTCAACTAATAAAACAAAAAGCAGCTTGAGAACAAATTATGACTTAAAAAGTATTGTTTACATATTAAGGAACATTCATCATATCATGGCTTAGTATAATCCGCCAAAGTTAACTAGAACTTGTCAAAGCAAAAAGAAAAAACAACCAAAAAACCAAAACAAAAGAAAGATCCACAGAAGTCTAATGTTTTTGGAAAAGAATGCCATCAATCTGTTTCAAGATTTGAGTTCATCTAATGTCAAGAGTCAAACATCCACACAATTGTGGTTACTCTTCTCACCCTTAGGAATGAGTGACCTGTAGATAGTGTTAAGAAGTAATTAAAGTCCTATAACCTGGAAACATCGTTTACATCTCTAACCAGGTCAACAAGAACACAGTACTAGATTTAGTAAATGTAATATTATCACCAGCCTAACCAGAGCAGGTATTATAAGACCTGAACTATGTAATAGATTGATCCACCTGAGAAAGTTCTCAGGTCTCTCCTTCAGCATAGTACTGTTTGCTGTAAAATTAAGTGCTATCTAATCTGCTAATTCATGACAAAAAGCATTAAAGATCCTCAGACTCTGGGATCTTGGTAGATTTCTTGTGCAGAAATTCCAGTGAAAATGCTGTTGGAGAAACAGGTCTTGATTCCGGAATATGCTCCATTCTGTATTTTTCAATGTATGGTGCAGCTACTTCCCAAACCTGAGACGCAAGGACAGAGCAAAGTCAAAGTATTGACAACACATGCATTAAATAACTTCATCTGAAGTCAAAGCATTATCTCTACCTGACTAGATACATAGCAACTATTTGCTTGTTTTTATCATAAGCCATTTGACACATGACCTATCAATTAGTCTTTGGTTGCTTTAACAGCTTTCAAAACACAAAGTTCAAAATGTTTCTAAAGTGACCATTAAGGTTTTCAGCTGTTTGCTCTTCTAAAGCGAAACAAGCCAGAACAACCAAAACCTAGAGGATTCAGCCTGGATGGAATTAAGGAAAGTTACTCAAGGGTGGGACTGTGTGTTTTCCGAGGCAAGCCTTTAATGATAAGAGGCAGTGGATCTCCTCTTTGCCCTAGTTCCACACCACACGCTCTCTGTTCTTTGGACCCTTGTTCCTCAGAGCGTGGCCCCTGGACCAGCAGTATCAGCATCACCTGGGACAAGTCAGAATGTCAGCCCTACTGCAGACCTGCTGAATCTGAATCTGCATCTTAACAAGATCCCCAGGAAATCCACGTGCTCTTTACAGTTTGAGAAGCCCATCTTCATAGCCTTGTTCAGGGTTTACCTCCACCCACCAACCTATTCCCTTTCAAGCATAACACCTTCTCAAATGAAGATCCAGTTTTTAGTTTATATTATAGCTGCTTTTTATTCTGTTGCCCCTGATAGGAAAGGGGCATTTCCTATTCGTTTGTATTACCTTAGAAAATGTATTCTTTCAAAAGCGACCCCATGGACTCTAGCCCACCAGGCTCCTCTGTCCATGGAGTTTTCCAGGCAAGAATACTGGAGTGGGATGCCATTTCCTTCTCCAGTTTCAACAGCTAACCTCCTTGAAAAGATACTGCACTGCCATGATCACTCCAGTATTATTTACAATAGCCAAGGCAAGGAAGTAACCTAAGTGTTCACCATCAGATGAATGGATAAAGAAATTGTGATTACACACACACACAGAGTGGAATATTATTCAGCCATAAGAAAGAAGGAGCTGTTGCCATTCGCAACAACACAGATGGACCTTGAGGTCATCATAAGTGAAATGTCAGACAAATATCATATGATCTCACTTGTATGTGGAACTAAAAAAAATAAAATAGCTCATAGATACAGAGAAGAGGTTGGTGGTTGCCAGAAGCAGAGGGTGGGGGAGTGGGTAAGGAAATGATTTGACAGTAGTCAGAAGGTACAAACTTCTGCTTATAAAATAAATAAATCCTGGAGATGTAATGTACAGCCTGGTGACTATAGTTAATAATATTGTATTGTATATTTGAAAGTTGCTAAAAGAATAGATCTTAAGAAGTTCCTATCACAAGAAAAAAATAACTGTGTGGTAGTGGAGATTAACTGTGGTAACCATTTTGGAATATATATAGAGATCAAATCATGTTGTACACTAATATAATGATGTATGTCAAGCATATCTCAATTGAAAAAAGGCTGAGCTCTCGCCTACCTCTCTCCTAGCACCAAAGTTGGCAGCAAGCAAGGGAATTCTCTCTCAAAGGGTATGGGGAACACTTAGAAATGACAGGGGTGAAGGTCGAAGGAAAAACCTGTTCTCAAGAGCAGAGCAATGGTTCCAAAGGAAATCAAGCAACTCTAAGGGACACGATAACTACAGATTACTGCAGAAGGCTTAAAGAACTTTTAAAAATATAGTTTAAAAATGAGTCCGCATTCTAGGCATCTGTCCCAATTAGACAAGTCTGTAGTCAATGGAACCAGAGGGAAGAAGCAGTAAAGAGAACCCGTATCTCACCCAGCATGACGGGAGGACACACCAGTGCACGAGGTAGACCCAGAACCGTTTGAATAAAAACTCAGGAAGTTTGTTTTCCCTTCAGGTCTATGCATTTGCTGGACCAGGTCAGGGCAGCATTACAGAAAAAGAATGTACTTTTGAATAAAAGAGAACCTTCTTGGTGAGGAATCTATGAACTTTCATCTTATTTTCTCCCCATGAATACTTGTCCCAAAATTCTATTTAAAATTCATTTCAGCTTCTAATCCTTAGACAGTCAATGTCTGGATGCAACATGGGGCACTTGCGAGTTTGTCAAATATTAAAAGTTGCATGAGTACCTTTTGGTTCACTTCCAAGAAACAGCCAAAGAATAAGAGAATGTTTCTCTACTCCCCACCCCCACCCTGCTTCCCCTTGTGGTAGGGTGAGTTAGTCACGAAGTCATCTCTGACTCTTGTAACCCCATGGACTGTAGCCTACCAGGCTCCTCTGTCCACAGGATTTCCAGGCCAGAATGCTGGAGTGGGTTGCCATTTCCTTCTCCAGGAGAATCTTCCCAACCCAGGGATTGAACGTGGGTCTCCTGTATTGCAGGTGGATTCTTTACCAACTGAGCCACTGGGGAACCTCTGCTCCTTCTTAAAGACCCCAGGCTAAAAAACAAGCCAGGCAGCCAGCTTACCTTCTGCTCTACGAGCAGCCTGTGCGCTGCCTCGATGTCTGGGGCCATGAAGCGATCTTTTATCCAGGGCCTGCAGAGAAAGCACATCACACCGTCAGCCAACGTTAACTGCTGCCAGGGTCCACAGTTCTGAAACGGCATGACTTTCCAGGGATCTGTTTGATTTTACCTCACAACAGAGCGCACCAGGTCACAGACCTTCTCCAGTGGAGTGGTGGTTTTCAAGGGGCGGAGGAACTCTATGCCCTGGCAGGCTGCAAGAAGCTCGATGGCCAACACTGAAACAAGGAAGGGCAAGGGGGTGGCTGGTTAGAGTGTGACTTCATGCTTGAGGGGTATAAAGCCCACGCAAGCTGCCAGCCAACTAATGCTTAGTTGCTTCTCGGTCTATGGGTAGAATGAAGCTGCCCTGGCATTTGTATACCATTTTAAATCTACTTTTCTAACCCCTCGGCTGCATCTTTAATGCTGAGAAGGGGAGGACTATCCAGGTAAATCAGCTTTCTCCTTCTCCCTTCAGCTGATCAAGATGGATAACCTCTGTTTCCTATTTCCACCCTTGTGTAAATTTCCATTTGTCTTCAGTCTTGCTGTTCTCTGTGGCCTAAAATATCTGGCACATACACCTTCATCAAAAGACTGAAGGAGTCTGTGAATGAGCAGATAAATCTTTGGTTGCCACGGAACTGTTTCTCTAATGTCTATTTTAAACCTTCAACTTCAAAGGCTCCGAACAAGACCACATAGGGAGGATGAGAGAGTGATGGATAAAGGGTGCAAGGTTTCTTTCTGGAATGATGAAAATGTTATAACGACTGTGGTGTTGACTCACAACTCTGAGTGTATTCACAACTCTACTAAAACCCACTGAATTATACAATTTAGATGGGTGAATTGTATAGTATATGAATTATCTCTCAATAGAGCAGTTGCCCCCCCAAAAAAAGGATACTCAACTCTCTTATACTTATCTTAAAATAATGCTATTTTGTCGGCCAATTGCTTCCAATACAGTTGCAAAGATTGAGGAATTTAGAGAACTACCCCTAAAGGAAGGCAGTTTCTCTTTAAGAAACAAACAAGCAGTGATTAAGAAGGCTGGAAGACTTTGACCCAACATTGCCCCACCTCAGAACGATCTTTGCCAAAAAATGGTGGATCTAAATCTTGTCAAGTCTTTTAGGACCAACTGCAACCCACAAGAAAAGGGACAGAACAAGCTACCACAAGCACGCTCACAGGTAAATCGAGAATGTCAGTCTCGCAGAAAACTAAGCTGGTTTTCAAACTAGTCAATGACATGAATTTAAAAAAAAAGGGGGGGGAGGAACTGTTGTAAATGAAAAGAAGCTTAAAACCTTGACCACTAAATTTAAAGAGTGGGTCTTGAATCTTGGTTTGAACAAACACTGGAAAGACATTGAAATAATCGCGAAAATTTGAATACGTACTTGATGATACCAAGACTTATTTATTGTTGATTTTTGTTGGATGTGATAATGGCAGTGAGTAAGAAAGCGTTTGTATTTGAGAGAGAAAGTGTGCAGGAAGAAAACATGATGACAGGGATCTGTTTGAAAATGAGAAATTTTTTTAAGAAATGAAGTATAATGTATTAACTGTTGAATCAGAGTGAGGTGTATATGAAGGTTTATGGTACTAATCTCTCCACTTGTGAATGTTTTAAAATTATTTCATTAAAAAAAAGCCAACTGATGAACTGGCTTAGCCAGAAGGTATGGATTCTTAATCTTCAGCCAGCATCAAAATCACATAGAGGGCTTGTTAAGTCCAGATTGTTTGTTCTCAGAGTCTCTGAGTCAGCAGGTCTGGGGCAGGCCCTGGGTTCCCAGGTGATGCTGATGTTCTGATGGGGATTCCATTCTGAGGACCACTGGCAGAGAGGTCACCAGTGAGGCCTCCATTCCAGCTGCCTGGGGTTACCTTGCTCCACGTGCTCAATGACCCTGAGGGCCTTCCTTGATGCCCATCCTCCCATGGAGACATGATCCTCCGTGGCAGCGCTGGTAGAGAGAGAATCCACGGATGAGGGGTGGCACAGAGCCTTGTTCTCAGAAACTGCAAGAGGCCAGAAACTAAGTTAGGAACGTATTGTTCCGAACAGAAAAATGTGCCAAAATGACACATGGCTCCCCAAAGTGCTCCTCAGTGTGGGATACCCTCTCCAGGAGTTCTTGGTCATTATCAAAGCACTAGATGTTCCAAAGTTACTTTGGGAAAAGGAAGAAGACATGTGGGTTTTTGGGTTTTTTTTCCCCAAAGTAAGAAGGACTCTTAAAATTGTAGGGAGTTCTGAGATAAGACTGGGAAGGGAACCCTCATATTACAAAGCAAAGTTGAAAACACTGCAAGCAGGGAAAAAAGAAGTGATGATCATTTCCAGGACTTGGAGAATAATCTTGTTATGTCAGCAGATGAGGTGGGATGAAGATTCAGGCATGGCATTTGCAGGTTGAAGCTGACCTTGAGCAAGAAGATTTAAAATCGAAACTGTCCAATGATGACATAAGTGGATGTACTCAGTTTAAGCAAGGGCTCAATGATAGCTGGGGATATCTTGGAGATGTAAGGGGAAGTCTAGAGTTTGGTCTAGGTTGCTGTCTTTCAAACTTTATTGTGCATGAATCACTCAGCCTTATTAAAGTGCAAATGTTGCGTTTCAGGTGGGGCCTGAAATTCTGCTGTTCTAACAAATTCCCAGGTGATGGCTGTATTTTTGGCCAGGGGGCTATAACTTAAGTAGCAAGGACCTAGATTACAAAGTTCCTTCTCCCCAGCTTCAGAAGCCAGGAAATGTCCAAGTCAAGAGTATTTCCCCCACTTTTTTTTTTTTTTTTTTGACCTATGACAGCAGCTTTGAGTTCTTTTCTATGCTATATGGTATCGGGAGGTAATCCAGTATAAACTACGGTGATTCACTCATCCTATTTGCCCAGAACTTTCAGGTTTCAGCACTGCAAGTCCTGGGCCCCTAAACCTGCAATATGAATCACCTGGTTTGGTGGAGCTTGTTTAGAAAGGTAACTTACAAGTGGCCAGAAAAAAAAGAAAACCACCAGTTTAATTATAATGAGAGCAAGCCAAGCAACTTCAAACAGCTAGGGCAGCTAAACACATTCAAAGGAGACTCCCCAACTTCACAACATTCTCTAAAAATCAATGACCACCCCACCATGTTAATGTGGGGGCTTCCCAGGTGGCGCTAGTGGTAAAGAACCTGCCTGCCAATGCAGGATACATAAGAGATGCAGGTTCAATCCCTGGGTCAGGAAGATTCCTTGGAGGATGGCATAGCAACCCACTCCAGAGTCCTTGCCTGGAGAATCCCATGGACAGAAAAGCCTGGTGGGCTGCAGTCCATAATCTATCAAAGAGCTGGACATGACTGAAGCAACTTAGCATGCACGCGTGTTAATGTGAGAAGTCACTGCCTTTTAAAGGGAATTTTTTAGTAAGGAAGTAAGTGAGCAGATAGAAGATACTGGACAGAAGATGAATTCAGTGGCTCTTTGTTAGCTGTGTTGAGTCTAAGTGTGAGACTTAACTGAAGAAGTGGTGAGGAATAATAGTAACAACTAATATTTAGTGCTTACGGTATGCCAGGCACAGTTCCAAGGCTTTCCCTGCATTAATTCATTTAATCCTCAGAACAGCCCTATTAGGTAGGTTTTTCACCCCCATTTTACACAGGAGTAAACTAAGGGTCAACAGGATTAAGAGACTCGTTCCATATCACACTGCTGATAATGGATGGAGACAGGACTCAGACCTAGAGGCTATGCTCTTATTGAACCGCGGTGCTCTCCTGCCTGTGGGGTAGGCTTGCCAGAAGAAATTGCAGATGCTTAGTTAAATTTGAATTTCAGGTAAAAAAATAATTTTTAGTAACAAATAATGTGCTGAATAATTCAAATTTAACTGCATTAAATTTATATTAAGTGCATCCTGCATTTCTGTTTGTTAAATTTGGCAACAATATTGTAGGATGAAGTATTGAGCAAAATTAAATCCTCATTAATTGAAGTCTGAGCATAGATTTGGGAGCCAAAATTCCTGGGTTAGAACTCTGCTTTACTTCTTAGTAGCTGTGCAATATTGGGTAGGTTCTTTAACTTCTTGGATCTTCAAATATCCATCTGTGAAAGAAGAAATAATAGTACCTGCCTCTTGGTATTGTTTGACAATTAAGGGAGTAAATATAAGTAAAGCCCTTCACACTTCCTTTGTGTCAGGCCCTGTCCTGAGGTTATTTCTCTGTCCCTTACAGTCTTGAGTCAGAAATCTGCTCTCTTCCAGCTCAATTTTCATAGAGGGCATCTTGCTTCTTATAAGCATTTTTGTGTGTTTAATCACATCCTTATGTTTTTAGTGGAAGTTTCACCAGTAGCTATAAACATCTTTGTCTTTTTCCTTCTGATATTCTTCAAATTGAGATTAGGGGAAAAGCAACAAAAAGAAAGTTCACATGTGATGTCACATTGCTTCCTACAGAGAAATCATGAAAACCTTCCTATTTACAACCTCATTAGTGTATTATTATATTTCAGTCTAATGTTGCTTAGGTTTTATTTTATATTTTTTCTCGAAACATGTATTTGTATTGAGAGAGGTAGGATGCACATAGAGTTGGTGGAAAAGTTAGATCTCATTCAAAGATAGAATGTGATACTTTTAGGTAAAATGGAAAGACCCATAGATGGATTGACTTGAATTCTGGTCAAAAGGCAGGGTCCTTACCCAGGGCTGCAGCGGTGCAGTGGGCTATCATGAATCCAGAATTCAGACCACCTTCAGCCACCAGGAAGGCAGGCAGCTCGCTGAGGGAGGGGTTGCAGAGCCTTTCAATTCTTCTTTCACTAATTGCAGCAAGTTCATGGACACCAATGGCCAAATAGTCCAGGGCCTGAAAGAGTGTCTCAGTTAGGTTGGCCTATATTGGGATATGGGCTTCCCAGGTGGCGCTAGTGGTAAAGAACCCGCCTGCCAGTGCAGGAGACATAAGAGATGCAGGTTTGATTCCTGGGTGGGGAAGATCCCCAGGTGAAGGAAATGGCAACCCACCCCAGTATTCTTGGCTGGAGAACTCCATGGACAGAGGAGCCTGGCAGGGTATAGTCCATGGGGTCGCAAAGAGTTGGACATGACTGAGTGAGTGACTAATGCTTTCACGCATATTGGGATATGCTTTCAGGGTCAGGAGCAATTCTAAAAGGCTTACTTTGGCTGGATATTCACCATGGAAGTTTCCTCCAGAAATAGTCTCTCCCCTGCTGGCAAAGACCATCTTTCAAAATTGGTTAAGGCTTCTGCATAACACTTGCTGAAAACTTGGAGCATAAGTCTCTCCCTAATCACTCATTTTTAACATTGAGGTGGCAGCCCTTGTACAAAGGTAGGGTGGAGAGGAGAGTCTTTGCACAAGTAGGTGCAGACATACAGGGATACAAATGTAAACAAACCAGAACACAGCCTGAAGTAAGCATGTCAGAGAAGCCACACTGAACAGGTCTAGTGAGAAACCTTACACAACTGCTATCTGCTAGCCCAGGCTGTGCATGGCTCTCAGGGCTGCTCATCAGTACTTTCTCCAATGTTAAGAACTGAGGCAGATGTGAGGGAGAAGAAATAGATTCCTAAGGGGTTGGGTGGTCTTTAAAGTCAGTGCTGTCTCTGTGACGCCTTTGCCAGTATGACTCCTGACTGATCACATCAAATTATAAGGGAACTAAGCCAACACAGAACATCTTGTAGCAAAAATAAGATGGCGCTGAGAAACCCACACTGTGAAGGAAAGGAGCGCTCCATCCCTAAGAGATGGAGGCATTCTTACACTTCCCTGTACAAATATGGGAACGCTGATTTGAGTAAAGTGGCACTAGTGGTAAAGAACCAGCCTTCCAATGCAGGAGACATAAGAGATGTGGGTTCTTCCTGGGTTGGGAAGATCCCCTGGAGGAGGACATGGCAACCCACTCCAGTATTCTTGCCTGGAAAATCCCATGGACAGCTTGATGGGCTATAATCCATTGGGTCGCAAAGAGTCGGACACAACTGAAGTGACTTAGCACTCACTCACCACATCAGAAATAAACTCAGGATGGGGAAAGTCATAACTCTGATCAATACTTAGGTAAATGTTAAAAGGCTTTTGTGTAATACACCAAAGTATCACTGAACCCCAGGAAGGCTCCTATAAATGCCTTGCTACTCAGGGTCTCCACAATCACACTTGCGATGTAGGTCTTCATCCTTCTACCAACAACCTCAGCAATGGGTTTTAGGGCAAACGCCTTCGTGAGACCCTTCAGCTAATGCTGGAAATATCCCCTTTAATCTTGCATGTTAGACTCCAAACCTGAGGCCACTTATCAGCTCAGATCTACAGCTGATAGAGGCATTTAACCTCAGAGCCCAGGCATTTCGTCTATGAAATGGAGCAACAGAGAGGTTATACAATTTTAAGATCTTCATCAGATCTTGAAATTACCAGCTGAAATTCTGTAATTACAGCTTAGAAAGCAGTTAAAAGATACAGGGTTATCTGTTGCACTGTTAATTTCCGTGGTTATGATGTTCTTCACAAATGCTATTGTGTCATTCACCACACCATGGACCTAAAAGACAATATCAAATGAGTTAATACATGGAAGACACTGAGTCTGGTGCCCATCACATAGTCTGATATTCTTATTAGAACAGTAAGAACGTTTATACTGGAATTTATTCTTGCTGTAGAGCTAATATGTCAATCATTCCCCACAGACATTTTTCAGTCTAGCTGAGCTAGAACCGAACTTGCTGAGAACAAGAAAAGAGCATAAAATGAGATCAAAATAAAAAATTAAATTTCATTAAATCATTTTCATTTAATTTATTCTATGGAGGATTCTTCAGTACACTATGGCTTGGAACTTGGTACAATCTGAAATACTGTCTCACTCTTGAGATGAAGTTAGCTCCTTATGCTACTAATTTCTATTTGCAAATGAGTTACAACATCTGCAATACAGGTTGCCTCACTCCAGCTTAAAGTTAAGACTCACAGGTTCATTTATAGTGGTTTATGTCTGCCTGTTAAGTGAAGATAGATCTAATCATGGATATGCCCTTGAATTGTGGTTGGATTTTCCAGTATACATCCCTGGCAGTTCTAATAGGGAGAACCAGTGAAACTCCACTGACTGGTTAGAATGATATTATTAATAAGAACTTTTTAGAATTTTTTAAACTTAGGGCACTAAACCTAAACAACAAGCTGTCTGTTGGACTTTTCTACAGGGGGGTTGAGCAAAGCAATTCAAAGAGAAACAAGCAACTTACCATATAGAACAGAAACTTTATAATACTTGGACAAATGGGGGTATATATGATATACATCATTTTTAATAGAGGCCGTAAAGAAAGCTGGATTACCATTAACCATTACACAACTTCCTGACAACTTCCTCTCTTTATATCCCTATCTCAAAAATTGGGAGAAAGAATAGAAACTTGTTGGGTTTTTTGTCTACCTGTGGACAGCAGCGCAAGGTGTATGCATCTTGAACACGATCGCAGAACCTGTGACTTTCTATGGAAAAGGTAGAGGGGATGGCAAGGGGCATGTTAGCAATTCTTTCCAATTATTTTCAAAAGCAAAGAAGTTCAAATAGGCATGCCCAGACCTGCTATTTCAGATGGGTGGTGATCTGAGTCCAAGAGGGACCGAAAGCGAAAAGCAACTTCAACTTGCCCACGATGAGGGCGAACAGCATGAATGTCTAGAATTGACGAAGGAGGAAAAGTCTGAGCAATTCTTATATTGAGTGAACTACCATCACTGGCACAGAACCATCCACTGTGCTGACCTGGCCCTGAAAAGCCCCAAGGGTCCTTAACTATCGCTCAGAATTAGAAACTTAACTCCAAAAGCAAGATTTTCCATATTGACTTTATTCTTTCTACTTTAAATATCTGAATGCAAACTATGAGTTGAGCCCACAGGGAACTCAACTCAAGACACTGGGCCTGCCCTGAAAAGACTTAGGCTCATAACAGAAGGGAGCTCAGTGGCCTAATTTAATTAAGTCATTTTTAGACAGGTTTTTTTTGGTTTTTTTTTTTCAGTCCTTCTACCTATGAGTGGGGAGTCCTTCAAAGTCTCGAAAAGATTTCTAGAAAAGCTATCACTTGTACAGTTTTTCTCTCCCAATTTTCTAACGGGCACTAGCCGTAATTCCACTTCAATTCCCAAACACTGCCAATAGATCCTTAAGACAACAGGTAGTTTGATGGGAGTCAGAGCTGGTGTTCTGGGGCAGGTCACTTAACTCTCTGGGTCAACATTTGTCTGTGAAACATGGGTGTTTCAAGGATCAAGTGTGGCATAACTGAGATGAAGCTGCAGCAGTCCTGCGAATGCACAGGCACTTGGATTTTCTTCTTCCCTACCATCTACCCCTGCCACTCCCACGTCCAAAGACCTTGACCATCCCATCCCACCCTCTGCCCAGCGCTGGCTGAATGAATAGCAAACAAACAGCAGGACCATGCTGACCAGTATCGAAGGCTTTGGTGGTGCCCTTGAGCACCTCGAGGGTCAAGGCCGCCACTATGTCAGCTTGCCGAGCAATGGCACTGGCTCTCTCCACAGCCTCACAGCCCAGGGAGGTGATCATCTGTGTCCCGTTGATGAGCGCCAGACCCTTCGGGTGATGGGAGAGACATTTCCTAATGCTTTTTGTTGTACCAAGCATTTCTTTTGCTTTCCTATGAGGAAAATTTGCCTTCAGCTGAATGATGCTGATTCATGGTTTCTAAAGTGCAGGGCGGTGATGCTTGTTTAACTACTCAAGGATGAGTGCCATCATAGAAAATTTGGCAAATGGAATAGCTGTGAATAGTTTCCCTGTCATGAGGCAGCAGTGGAGTTCCAATGTAGCGGCATATAAAACCTTTAGCTCTTCATTATGCTATATTTCTTCAAGTTCTCATCATTACAGATAAGACACCTTGAAAAATTTCTGATCTGAGGCTCTTGGCTTGGAGCATCCTAAGTGATGTTGGTTTACAGCATCATTCAGGATCCTTAGAGATCCTGATTAGAAGTTTAAGTTCTCCTGTAAAAGAATCCCTGAGTATCTGTGTATTGGAGAGGCTTTTCAGTAAATAAGGGAGAGCCCTTTCTTCAGTGACCAACTTAAGCAAACATGGAGGCTATGTCTAAGAAGCCAGTGAGGCTGATATTAAGATTGAAAGTAGCGCATAACGATTTGTTAAAAGGAACAAATTTTCCTTGAGTCTCTTACCTCTTTTGGTTTCAAAACAATTGGCTTCAATCCATGAGCTGCGAGGACCTGTAGAATGATTTTAAAAGTGAAAATGGGTATCAAATGAAATACCAGCATATTTCTAATTTCATGTAGAATCTAATAAAAGTAAGCTCAAAGGTCTGTCTTCTAAAAGATTAGACCTATGTAAACTGGCTCTGTTCTGATTGGCTTTGCTGATCTATTTTCTAGTTCTGTTCTTTAGTCTGCAAGCAGACTTAGCTTTCGAATAACCTTTGTACCTAAAATTATCGAGGCTAGTGTCTACAAAATCAATCCTGAATATTGCGTTCTAAGCCCTTTGCATTCAGTTTGCACTTTAGTGCCATGATCCACAACTCTGTACCCACAGACCAGCAACTAGCTAAACCTCCAACAATGTGTGACCTCCTGGATAGGCACTGGGAGTGTTTTAGGTACAGAAAAAGTTCCTGCAGTGAACACTAGCCACTTTACCTTTTTACCAAGGTGATCACCAAGTCCAGGAGGCTGATGGTTGTGTAAGGAAGCTAAGAGCATCGCTTAGTTGGAAGTCTATAGTGCACTAAGGGGCTTCCCTGGTGGCTCAGGTGGTAAAGAATCTACCTGCAGTTCAGGAGACCTGGGTTCGACCCCTGGGTTGGGAAGATCCCCTAGAGGAGGGCATGGCACCCACTCCAGTATTCTTGTCTGGAGAATCCCCATGGACAGAGGAGCCTGGTGGGTTACAGGCCATGGAGTCACAGAGTCAGACATGACTGAGTGACTAAGCACACACACACACACTACACTAAGGCTGGGCTCCTGACTCAGTCTATACTTCTAAGCTTCAGTTATCACAGCCATAGCGTGGGAACGCTTTGTCATCAGGCTGCTGAAAGGATGAAGTGCTAGAAAACACGGAAGTCTACCTGGTGTCCATCCTGGGGAAATGACTGCCACGGAAGCTATTATTAGTCTTACGTATTTAGCATCAGCCCAGCCGCTCTTTGGAGACCACATCTTCCCTTCTCCAATCAGCCCAAGAGCAAGATGAGAGAGTGGGGCAAGGTCTCCACTGGCACCAACAGTTCCTTTCTCTGGAACATATGGCAGGCAGGAGGCTGGGAGAAAAGGAGACACTGGTTACTTCAAGAGTACTTCATTCTAGGCAGCCTCGCTTTGACACTGAGACCAACCTATCCCAAAGGATCTAGTATCACAAATGGCACAGACACCCAGGGAAAGACAATTCCTTAAGCACAGGTAATGCTTAAGGGACCTGGCTGAGCTGCTGTAGAAAGAAAGAGGCGAGGGAGATAAAGAAGATGGGAAGGCAGACCCTCCTGGTGGCAAAGCCTTCTCCATAAGCCACTTTAAGTTTAGACTCTATTCTAAGGACATTGGGAAGTATGACAGGTTTTGGCCAGGACATGCTCAAATATGCTGTGTAAAGGGGTCTGGAGAATGCTATACATAAAGAATTAAGATCAGACTGCCTAGAAGAAAGGTGATCTGGAACCTGTATCCCACAATGACCATCTCTTCTCTTCTTCTTTCTCTGCCCTGGGTCCTCTGCCCCTTTGTTTACTGTTACCGTACATGTTCTAATCTGACCTAGAAATTTCTGGAATTTTTAGCAATGTATCTTAAAGATGTGATCAGCAACTTGCTGTTGTTTATTGCCACCTTATTTCTAGGAGCAAAAACTAAAAAGTGTGCTAAAGAGGAAGCTAAGAGAGTTCCATAGGACCAAATGGTGTGTATAGCCTTTAAAACCTATTGGAGACTATTTGAAAGCAAGTAAATGTTTATGGACATGAGTTTGAGCAAGCTTCGTGAGTTGGTGATGGACAGGGAAGCCTGGCGTGCTGCAGTCCATGGGGTAGCAAAGAGTCAGACTGAGCAACTGAACTGAAATGTTTATTATATTAAAAAAGTAATACAGAATTTCCCTGGTGGTCCAGTGGTTAAGAATTTGCCTGCCCACTGTTTACAATAGCCAGGACATGGAAGCAACCTAGATGTCCATCAGCAGACGAATGGATAAGGAAGCTGTGGTACATATACACAATGAAATATTACTCAGCCATTAAAAATGATATATTTGAATCAGTTCTATTGAGATGAACTGGATGAAACTGGAGCCCATTATACAGAGTGAAGTAAGCCAGAAAGAAAAACACCAATACAGTATACTAATGCATATATATGTAATTTGAAAGACAGTAACGATAACCCTATATGCGAGACAGAATAAGAGACACAGATGCATAGAACAGTCTTATGGACTCTGAGGGAGAAGGTGAGGGTGGGACATTCTGAGAGAATAGCACTGAAACATGTATATTATCATATGTGAAACAGAACACCATTCCAGTTTCGATGCATGAGACAAATGTTCAGGGCTGGGGCAATGGGATGACCCAGAGGGATGGGATGGGGAGGGAGGTGGGAGGGGGGTTCAGGATGGGGAACACATGTAAACCCATGGCTGATTCATGTCAAGGTATGGCAAAAACCACTACAATATTGTAAAATAATTAGCCCCCAACTAAAATAAATAAATTTATTAAAAAAAAAAAAAAAGAATTTGCCTGCCAATGCAGGGGACATAGGATTGATCTCTGGTCCAGGAAGATTCCACATGCGACAGAGCAACTAAGCCCATGAGCCACAACTACCGAGCCCACGTGCTGCAACTACTGAAGCCAGTGTGCCTAGAGCCTGTGCTCTGCAACAAGAGAAGCCACCACAGGGAAACGCCCGTGCACTGCAACTAGAGAGCAGCCCCCACTCCCTGCAACTAGAAAAAGCCCACTGAAAGCAACAAAGACCCAATGCCACCAAAAATAAATAAATAAAATTTTAAAATTGTTTTACAAATTGTTCTAGAAGGATAAAGTGTACTAGGGTGTTAACAGGGGTTCTTTGGGGGAGGTAAAGTCATGCGCAACTTAATCTCTGCTTTTCTGCCTGATTCCTGGTCACCTAGTCAACCAGCTTATCACCACTTCTAAATGGACATGTACTGTTTTAGATGAAATTCCCACTGGTGGTGGTTTAGTCGCTAAGTCGTGTCCGTCCCACCAGGCTCCTCTGTCCATGGGATTTTCCAGGCAAGAATACTGGAGTGGATTGCCATTTCCTTCTCCAGGGGATCTTCCCGACCCAGGAATTGAACCCGGGTCTCCTGCATTGCGGGCAGATTCTTTACAGACTGAGCTATGAGGGAAGCCCCATTAAAAGGGAAATTCTCATTAATTTACTATAACAAACAAGCAAAAAGGCTATATTTCCAAGGTAAATTCAGACTACTGATAGCAATGGTTTTTACAAATGCTAAGTGATGTCAGTAGGATGAAGCCATGCCATCCGTAGGTCAGCTTCCAGGCCATAATTCACCCTGGGGAATTCTCAGAATTCTAGGACCCAGAGGTGCCTTGGGCTCACCCATAAAGCATAGGTAGGCTCATGGCTGAAGGTGGACTATCTAGGATTTTAGGCTTAGAGTCGGGAGTAGAAATAGGTGTTGAAATCACTGCTGGTCTCTTCAGCACAGCCTTGTATACTATAGATGGTTCATTCAAATTACTGTTCACTGGTTGGCATTTATAGGTCACTTGTGCCTATAGCATGGGAAATCTCTCATGTCCTTTGTGCTATGTGACTGCCCAGCCCTGCTTCTGCACGCACTCCTTTACCCTACAGGTCCCTGAGCCTCCACTGACCTAGCATGCTTATCCTTATCTGTGGGAAGGGACAGGCTTGGCCTGTCATCAGGCCTGACATCAAGCATGTCACATCTTGTCTCCACACTGGAATTTTCCCAAGAAGCAAGCCCCAAAGAGTCAAATTGCTTTTTATCTTGTCACTAGACAGCTATGTGATCACAAGCAAGTCTTTCATCTCTATATTTCTGTTCTACCTTGGAAGAGGCTGAATTTCAGTTATTTTTAAGTCTGGCGATCCCACCACTTGGGGAGCATGAAGAATTCAGATTCCCAGGCACCAACCAGAAGTACTGAATTGGTCTTTGGGATGGACATCCAGGAATCGTCATGTTTCCCAGAAGATCTGAATAACTTCTCTAACCACATTCGAGCACCACTGAATCCAAGGTTCTCTCCAGGTCTGAACTTAAGGCCAGACTTAAGGGGCTTGTTCTGATTTTAAAGATGCTGAATGCTAATGAAGGGTGATAGAGAAGGATGGGAGAAGGCAATGGCACCCCAATCCAGTACTCTTGCCTGGAAAATCCCATGGATGGAGAAGCCTGGTAGGCTGCAGTCCATGGGGTCGAGAAGAGTCAGACACGACTGAGCGACTTCACTTTCACTTTTTCACTTTCATACACTGGAGAAGGAAATGGCAACCCACTCCAGTGTTCTTGCCTGGAGAATCCCAGGGACTGAGGAGCCTGGTGGGCTGCCGTCTATGGGGTAGCACAGAGTCGGACACGACTGACACGACGCAGCAGCAGCAGCAGCAGCAAAGGATGAAAGTTCACAGGAGTAAGAGTCTCTGCTCCTGCCCCCACCCCGCACCTTCTGCCCCCATATAGCTATCTTCCTTCTTGCCAAGCCCACTTCCCACTCATCATCATTAATTTATGTCCTCTTATCTCACCAATATCTCACCACCCTGTCAATCAAGTCTGCCTGTGGTATCCACCCAGCCTGCATGGAGGGTCATTTGGGGATCCATAGCATTACCATTAAATACTTCGATAACTTGTTTGAGAGTCTCCAGGGAAATGCCACTGTATCCTTTGGCTAAGACATTGATCCTTAAAGCCAAGAGCATCCGGCATCTCTCAGGGATTAGTGGTTTCCCAACACCTACAAAACAGAACTGATGTTTTCTCTAAGATAAACAAAATCCTCCTCCTCCTAGCCACCTCCATCTCAAATTGCTCTCCACGTCTTGGTTCAGGTAGTTGCACTGCCTTCCCTTCTGATTGTCACGCTTCTTCAGGTCTCATCTTCCAGACAAATGTGAGACTCCAGTTTTGCCTCCCCAGATCTCTTCCTTGGAAGCTTCAATGAGCCTACGCCCTCCCCAACACCCTTGGAATGGTGTCCAGTCTTCTCACACAAGCTCTCTTGCAATCTGATGGGAGGCAATTCTTGACAGTTTCCCTTCTCACCACATCCAGATCCACTCATCCCTGAGTTCCAGCTGTAATTTCGTCCCCTGACTGCACTACTCTTTTGGCATGACAGTATTCATGCTCCTCATCCCAATTCCATCCTTCCATATAGCCCATTCCTTTTTCTGAGATTCAGTTGAAAGGATATCATGTCTGATGCTCTTCTTCCCTCCTTGGCAGCAGAAATGACACCTACTCTTTGGAGTGTGCTAGCTGCTGGTGGCTGATACAGGATGTCTGATACTGTGCTGCATCCTCACCCCTAGGTATCCCTGCAGGGTTCCGGTCCCGCCCCACCCCTCCTCTGGGCTCCTCCCACTCCCTGTCCCCTTCTGTAAAGCAACATAGTACAGTCTGCCCTTAGCACCTTCGGATTCCTTATCTGTGAATTCAACCAACAATTGAGACTGGTTGAATCATTCAACCTGTGAATGTAAGAACCTAGAGATACTGAGGGCTGACTGCACTTCATTCATCAAATCAAACAAAACCTAGGCGGCACTGGAGGTTTGGAATGAGTTACCTGAAGAATGTGAACGTACTAGGTTGAACTGGAGCTCCCTAGAAGAGAAAGTGAAGAAACCCCTCTCAGATACCTCACCATGAAAATGTCCCGTCAGCTGGGAAAATGAAGGGAAAATAGTTAAATCTTTGGAGGCACAGAATAGGGAATGATAGAGCAATGGAAGAAGCCAGCAAGTCTGTATTCTCTATGTCAACCAGTGTGTGAGTTAACCTGAGCCTCACCCTCCTTGTCTGTAAATGTAACAAGTATTAATTATTTCCATTGTTGAAAGGAGTCTCTAAAATGAGAATTTGTGTGTGTTTGGTGGGGAATGAGTTCAACTTATGTGAATGTGTGTATCTTTGGTGGGGAGTGAATCAAACTTACTCGAGTTTACTGACAGGAATTACAGTCCTGGCAAATTTCCCAAAACCCGTAGTAATGCCGTAAACAACTAGAATGAAAAACAGACATCATACAATTGGACGCAGGCTGCATTTCTTAAGTCCATAAAAATAAATATGTAACACAAAGAGAAAAAGATACCAGTTTTTTCTTCCACGATTCTGTCTATGACTTCCCTGGATTTTTGCACCCTCTTTTCAGCAGCGGGGGTGAGCTAGGAAGACATTGGGCAGAGTTGAACAACATGTTGAAGACTTACATAGGCAGCAAGAAAGGTTAGGACATCACCCCTCTCTATTCAGCATACCTTGATTTTGTAGCATCCCTTGCCCAAGCTGACCAGGTCCTCTGTGGTCAGACTGTCCCCATCTAAGGCGATGTACTGCACAAAAAGAAGGGAATCTCTGTGAGTGTGAATAGCTTAGTTGCTCAAACAAAAGGGCAGAAAAGCATCAAGCAGAATCAAGCTTTGACACTTCAGAGATTTTATCACTACTATGAAACATGAATATGGTAGTTGAAAAGACAGCTTGCTGAAGAGGAGGTTAAGGAAGAAAAATTAGAAATGGAAAAGCAGGATTTCCCTGGTGGTCCAGAGGTTAGGAATCCACCTGCTAATGCAGGGTTCGATCCCTGGTCCAGGAAGATTCCACATGCCATAGGGCAACTAAGTCCACCTGCCACAACTACTAAAGCCCACGTGCCTAGAGCCATGTTCTGCAACAAGAGAAGCCACCGCAATGAGAAGCCCCTGCTCACTGCAACTAGAGAAAGCCCTGTGCAGAGCCATGCTCTGCAACAAGAGAAGCCACCGCAATGAGAAGCCCCTGCTCACTGCAACTAGAGAAAGCTCACTGCAACAGCCAAAAATAAATAGGTTAAAAAAAAAAATGGAAAAGCAAAATGTCTTTCCCTATTACACAGAGCTGGATAATGCCCTGTCCTCATGGGTTATGTTTTGCTCATGAATTTTGCTAGCCCTCCCCCACTTAAATGAGGAGAGGGGGGGACTTAATTTTCTTAACAGAAAGGAAGTGGTTTGAAACTTACCTTCTCAGGTTCCCGGTATTTGCTGTATCTGAAGTCAGGTAAAGGAAAATACCGGGGAATATGGAAAAGCCCCCAGTCCCATCACTGGTGGGAGGAGCCCCTAGAGCAGACTAACAGCCTTGCAGGAAAGGATACAAGTAAACTCCTTCTGGCTGCGATGGGATGAAGTCAGGAGACATAGCATCTCCTTCTATAACTGAAACGAGAGTGCGAGAGATACTCTTAGGAAACAACCCAGAGTCACATTTGGCATTACTGGTAAACCAAGAAAAGAGCTCTTCAATTGCCTTTAAGTTCTATAGAAATGACTGCTTTAAAACAACTTCAGAAGCGTTCAGAGAGCAAAAAGTCAGTGATGTAGACATGCATGAAAAGGTTTAAATGAAAGTTCAACATTCAGTCTCCACTTCCATTGCCATTATCAGCTTTATTTTGTTTTAAATCTATTGCTTTAATATATAATACTTTTAATATTTAGTATTTGCAATGCATTTAATAGATTTAATATTTAAACCTATTTGTTTTAGTGTTTGACAGTTTTGTTAAACAAAATTGATTTAACTTGGTTTTAAAATGATGCTACTGGCCTCCTGTCTGGTAGGTTCTTTTGAAGAGCAAAGGGACTTTGAAAATGATCCGGTAAGCAAAGGGCTTTAGCCCTGCAGTCTTGAGTTCAGATCCAGTCTTTGCTATTAGTAAGTAACTCTCCTCCTTTCTGAGTTTGCTACCTCATTGTAAAAGGTGGATAAGAATAATGCCTTCCTGGCAAGGGTGTTTGAGAATTTAAGATGCTCAGGCAGCATGCATTTTCCCCAGAGTAGATCCCCTGGAGGAGGGCATGGCAACCCACACCAGTATTCCCGTCTGGAGAATCCTATGGACAGAGGGAACTGGCGGGCTACAGTCCATGGGGTCGCAAAGGGTCGGACAAGACTGAGTGACTGACCACACACTGCACATACACAGGAAGGGCAGGGACCGTCTCTCCCGGGGATGCCCGGCTACATGCTTCGCGGCCCCTCCCTTCCAGCCACTCACCCACTTCCACGAACTCGTTGTCCTCCAGGGCCACCTCCAGTGGGTCCTCATTGTCCAGCAGGCCCAGGCCTTTGCAGCGGCGCACGAGGAAGCGGGCGTCGTCCACCGAGGCGAAGCCACCATTGTCGGGCTTGTTCTTGATGTACCGCCGCACGGCCTCCCGGCCCAGCCAGCCCACCGTGAGCTGCGCGTCCCGGCAAGGCACGGCCAGCCACTCTCCGCGCACGTGCACCGTGTACCTGGGCATGGCTCCTCCGCCTGCGACAGTCACCGGGCGGGCGGGGAGAGCTTTATCGGGAGTGACTGCCGAGGTGTGGTCGACAGACCTAGGATGGACTTTCAAACTCGCCCCCTTCCTTGCTCTGACTCATTCACGCAGGGGACAAATATTTATTGAGGGCCCCATGGTGTCCATTTGAGTTTTTGCCGCTGAGCGAGGAGCAAGAGTGACGGTTGCCGCTGCTGGCTACCTGCCCTCCACATCTGCTACCGGACAGGCCTGGGGTCTCCAGCCTGGGGGTCCTGGCACCTGTGGGCCCTGCTGCTGACCTCTCTCCACAGGGGCCCTGATTCCTCCCTGCCCTGGTTTCTGTCTGTGACCCTTCATTACCGACAGCTTATAAACACCATGTTCCTGTCTTTATCTGGAATTACTCAACTGTAAAATGGTCTCCACACCAGGAAGTGTGGCAATCCTCATCCATTTGTTTATTCCCCAAATACCTGTTGAGCAACTCTGCCCTTACCACGACTAAGGTTTTCTGAACCTGTCGCTCTAGAGATCATTTTCACAACTAAAGGTCACCATCTGGGTGACAAGCCACTGTCGCCTGGAGGTGAACAGCTCAGCCAGCCATAGGTGGGGCTTGGCTCCACCACTTATCAGCCTGGAGCAGTAAGTTATTGACCACCCTGTGTTTCCTCATCCAAAAACAAAGGGACTAATTTCCTCACTACAGTGTTTGCAGTATGTGTGCCTTGTATGTGCTAAGTCCCTGTGGTTGTGTCCGACTCTTTGTGACCCCATGGAGCCCACCAGGCTCCTCTGTCCATGGGATTCTTCAGGCAAGAATACTGGGGTGCATTGCCATTTCCTACTCCAGGGATCTTCCCAACCCAGGGATCGAACCTGGGTCTCACATTTCCTGTATTGTCAGGCAGGTTCTTTACCACCAGTGCTACCTGGGAATCCCTACCTGTGCTCAAATCCTGGCCCTGCCATTTCCTGACTATGTGACCTCTAGGCAAGTTACTTGACTTCTCTGGGCCTCAGTTTCTTCATCTACAAAATGGAGATGATAATAGTACCTATTTCAAAGGGATTTTGGGAGGACTAAATGAGTTTATACATTTAAAGCTCTTAGAGCAGCACCTGGTACAATGGAAACGCTACGAAATTGTCTGTGATGACTATCATTGAGGCTTTTTAAAACAATATATTAAAAAAATATTTATTTGGCTACATCATGTCTTATCTGAGGCACACAAGATCTTCATTGCATCATGAGTGATCTTTCTTTGCTTGGCTAGATATTTCTTATTCCTTCAATCTCATTTTAGGCCTTCTCTTCTCCAGGAAGCATCCCCTAAACCCTTCAGTGGGGGTAAATGGCCCTTCTCTGGGCTGCTTTCCTTCTTCTTTAGCATTATATAGAAGTTATTTTTTTTTAATTGAAGCATAGTTGATTTACAGTGCTAATTATAGCTGTACAGCAACCATGATTCAGTTGTGTATACATATATACATTCTTTTTAAAATAGTCTTTTCCATTATGGTTTATCAAGTAAATTGACTACAGTTCCCTGTGCTATACAGTAGGGCCTTGTTGTTTATCCATACTATATGTAACAGCTTACATCTGCCAACCACAACCTCCCGCTCCCTCTCTCCCCCAACCACCTCCCCAGTAGCAACCACCAGTCTGTTCTCTATGTCTGTGATTCTGTTTGTTTCATGGATAGGTTCATTTGTATCATATTTTAGATTCCACATGTAAGTGACATCATATAGTATTCATCTTTCTCTTTCGGACTTACTTCACTTAGTATGATAATCTCTAGTTGCATCCATGCTGTTGCAAATGGCATTATTTTGTTCTTTTTTATGGCTAAATAGTATTCCACTATATATATGTGTGTGTGTGTGTATATATATGTATGTATATATATATATATATATATGAATGAAAGAAAGTGAAAGTTTGCTCAGTTGTGTACGACTTTTTGCGACCCCATGGACTGTAGCCTGCTAGGCTCCTCTGTCCATGGAATTCTCCAGGCAAGAATACTGGAGTGGGTAGCTGTTCCCTTCTCCAGGGGATCTTCCCAACCCAGGGATCAAACCCATGTCTCCTGCATTGCAGGTGGATTCATTACCGACTGAGCCAGCAGGGAAGCGCCTGTATACATGTACCACATCTTTATCCATTCATCTGTTGATGGACATTCAGGTTGTTTCCATGTCTTGGCTATTGTGAGTAGTGCTGCTATGACACAGGGCTGCATGTATCTTTTTGAATAGTTTTGTTTGGATATATACCCAGGAGTGGGATTGCAGGAGCATATGGAAGTTCTGTTTTTAGTTTTCTGGGGAGCCTCCATACTATTCTCCACAGTGGCTGCACCAATGTACCTTCCCACGTTGGATGATTCTCTTTTCTCCACACCCAGAAATTACTTATTTTTGTTCACTCAGAAATTATGTGTGAACCCAGCCTGGTATAAAGACATTCAACATACACTTATTAGCTGAGTAAGTGTATTTGCCGAGTACAAAGACATTCAACATATACTTATTGCTGCTGCTGCTGCTTCGTGTCCGACTCTGTGCGACCCCCTAGACGGCAGCCCACCAGGTTCCTCTGTCCCTGGGATTCTCCAGAAAAGAATATTGGAGTGGGTTGCCATACACTTATTAGCTGAGTTAATTGTATGTTGAGCTGAGTAAGTGTATTAGCTGAATAAGCGTAGCAGCCACTGAGCTGGCTCCAGGTAAATCCCTATGAACATTTGTCTTTAGCGCCCTCTACCTCCTCCATCACATCCTTCAAGACCACCCTCCTGCATCCCTGGCCCCAATTCATGTTCAGTATCACTAATCAGTGTAACTGAAAAATGACATTAGCTTAGAGTATGGGGTATGCTTATAGATCAAGGGAAGACTCCTAAAGCATCATCTGGGTCCATGTATTTGCTCAAGCCCAATCACTTAGGGCGTCCCAGGTGGCGCAGTGGTAAAGAATCTGCCTGCCAAAGCAGGAGATGCGTGTTCTATCCCTGGATTGGGAAGACACCTTGGCGGAAGAAATGGCAACTCCAGTATTACTGCCTGGAGAATCCCATGGACAGAGGAGCCTGGCAGGCTATAGTCCATGGTGTTGCAAAGTCAGACACGACTGAGTGACTGAGCGTGCACACAATCACATAGAATGTGATTATATACCATGAACTTGAGCTGAACTCTGTCCTCTGATAGTCCCAGCAAGGAGATGAGTGAGAGCAGGACCTTGACAAACAGAATCACGCTGCAGCGTAGCAACATGCCCAAAGGGAGAGGACTGTTGGGGAGAGTGAGAGCAAGGGAGTCTCAGGATTACAAGAAGGGCCAGGGTGTTTGCTTCAATTTAAGACTTTCCCCCTCTTTTAACTACATTAGCACTTTTGGAGGGTATTTAATGATGATATACCCCCACCCACATTTATCCTTTAAGACACCATTCCTCTTTGCTAGAGTTTACTTGGCCAGGGGTAGATCAAAGCCAGGTCAGAGTCTCACCTGTGGGAGTTTGGAATTAGGACGGTCTCTCCACGTGGTAAGAACTATCTGCAACAGTAAAGCTAGGGGTAGCCAGACTATACAATGTGGGCCACTTCAGTTCAGTCACTCAGTCGTGTCCGACTATTTGCAAATAGAAATGGAAGAGTACTGATGTCTCTCCTGTCCTGGTGTCAGTGCCCTTCTGTGTGTCCTCAGATGCTGATAACCTCCCCTTACCCTGTATTCTTAAAATAATCCTTTTCCCTTTCTGACGTCTAGTCATCCGGGTTGCTATCACTTATGATCAAGGCATCCTAACTAATATAACAGTGGTTCCCAAACTCTGTGCTGAGGCACCCTAGGGCACTTCATTACATTCATGGGGTACTTTGTTACTCTCTCACTTGGATCAAGTTGTTGTATTGTTTTTAATTATTTCTTTCTCTGTGTTTTATGTTGTTTGTTGATGGAGAATGTTTGCTGATCACTAAGGAGATGAGGCACGTTGAATAGATTGTCAGGTATACCTGAGGAAAGAAGCAGGGTATTGAAGTTGACCATCTGACCCTAACAGTCAGGAGAACAGGTCAGCAGGGGGATCCAAGTATGGGGAGCAGAGTGCTCCCACTAGTTTATACATTTTTGGTGAGGGAGTTGATCCTATGTTCACCAGCTGGATGATGAGCAAATCTAACCAAGTGTTCATGTGTAAGTTTATTTAAAGAGAAAAATCTTAATTATGCTGAATTTTTGGTGTGTAGAAGACTCAAATTAGCTTAAAATAAGAGGTAAATAATACTATGTTGACATGTCTATCTTGTGACCATATAGGGAGAAAATGAATATGAAATAACTGAAAAACCTGACATTTATAAATCAAAAGGTTAAGCTTTGCCAAAATTCACTGTACAAAGAACATGCCACCAGGGGTGGAGCAGGGGGAGGTAGCTCAGCTTTATTTATGAAAAAAAATCACTGACAAAACAATAAAAAGCCAAAACTAAAAAGACATTTTTAGTTACAATGTGAGTTGAAGTGTTGTATTTTTTTATGGATTTGATTTTAAAAAGAGAAATATCTGACATCAGCAATGGGCAGGTCCTTAATCCACTTTTAAATCTTTCCCCACAAGCATGGCAGTCACAGGGTGCATGGATGCCTTGTGCTCTTGGTAGGCACGGATGGCTTGATCATGGGATTTGTCAAAGGCAGCAAGATCCCTGCATTTAAAAAAAAAAAGATAATGACTTGTTTTGGCAAATTTTATTATGCTTGCAAAGCAAGCAGATTAATAATAGATAGGTCAGGTTATATTTTTTTCAGAATTCCTGTCAAATTCATAGTCAAAATAATTTCACTGAGGTATTTTTAAATTGTTAAATTTATCTTGTGGCCAAGATAACAACTTTTTTCGATTTTTACCAAGCATTCCTTTATTATATGTCAAGCAACCTATTCTTCTACCTAATTGCAACATTTGAATTAAACAGGTTTGGCTTTACCTGCTTGATCCTTCTTGCATTTAACTTCAGACACTTTTTTCTTGTCCTTCCCTATTCACCAATGATCTTCTACTTGATTTTAAAGATCTTCCTGTGTATGTAAGATTGCCTTCAATTTATTTCCTTTTCAGCAGCATCTAACCCTATTTGGCTGGCCCATAACAGATAATCTTCTAAAAAAGCTAACGAAATCATCTCAAATTTTAAATATTTAGAAGTGTTAACTCCTATTCCAAAATTATATCTATAATCTTTAACAAATTTAAAAATATTATTTTTAGATTGCACTTTACAAAGTATTATAGCAACAACAAAAATATCTGTTTAAGATTTTTCTTTCCCATTCCTAATGTAAAGTCAAACAAAGCACAGTGAGACTTGGTTCTTACTTGAATAAGGGCCGTGTAAACTTCATCCTTCCTTGTTCAGTCGCCATTTTCAGAGCCAAAGGAATTGCTTCCTCCCATTTCGATTGAATGCAGAGTCGTAACCATCTAAAAGGAGGATTTTAGGGGGTATGGGGTGGGAAATGAGGTGGAAACAGGATATGACAGACATATCTGAAAACTTTGTAATGATAAATAATCCCATTATAGCTGCACTGTACACCACTTTATATTATGTCCTTATTCTGAGAATCTCAAATCCTTACATATATCATTCAATAATTGGAGAAGAGAAGGAAGAAGAGTATGTTCTTGAAACATATCATGTTTTAGAATTTGGATTATGTAGGTGCTCATGGGCCTAACATATGCAATTTCTGAAGGAATTAAACTTTGTTTCAGGCTCACACTACCAAATTTAAATTAAGAAAAGATGGACAGAATCAAAGATTTCTGACTGTTCCCATTTCAGAGCCCATTTGGTTAGTTGTGGAAGAGTGCTGATTTACCACTGGATCCTTAATTCTAATTTTTTTAAAGGCAAGAAAAGCTTATAGAAAATTCTAACAAAAATTAATACGATCTTATTACAGACACTGCAAATATTCCTTAAAGACCATTATAATTCTGTATATAGATGCAGTAAATTTAACAAGGATTTCTCGAGACTGGTGTATGTCTCATATGCTGCTTCCCCTTTCTCTACCTGTTAAACTCATTTTCCACTTTCTTCCACAGAGACAAGTTAAAATGATGTACCTGAATCGTATTTCAGAATTGTTAATGGCATTGAAGTTGTACACCTCTTGCATTCGCTTTATGTGCCCCAATGGAAGAGGTGCCTAGAGCAAAATAAAGAAGTATAACGTATCATTTCAACAGGATTCCTTGGAAGAAAGGAATGGGAGAGAAATTCTTAGCCCGATTAAAATCCTCAATAGTGTATCATATAGCAATAAGTTAGATAAAAATAAACAAGTGCACATTAAGATAAATTTTGTGCAAACTTATTCTGAATACAGATGTCCTGTTAGGAGCCAAAGTGTTAGTCACTTAGTCGTGTCCGACTCTGCGACCCCACGGACTGTAGCCCACCAGGCTCCTCTGTCCGTAGAATTCTCCAGGCAAGAATACTGGAGTGGGTTGCCATTTCCTTCTCCAGGGGATCTTCCTCACCCAGGTCTCCTGCACTGCAGGCAGATCCTTTACCGTCTGAGCCACCAGGGAAGCACTGCGAGCCAAGGGTTAATTAAATTAAATGAGAAGTACTCTCTTGAGACTTTTGGATGTATATAAATACTAACTTTCAGACCCTTTAGAGAATCTTTCAAGTTCTTCCTTATACTTTACATATCTTAAATTTATTCTATTCTCCGGATCCAATCACAGTTAATTTTCTTCCTCACTGAGTTCCCCCAGTGTTATCTTTGTATGTTTCCTCTGAAATCCCTTTTAAATTATCTATATCCCTACAAAATAGCAGTTTTTAAATTTTTATCTTACAGAGCCCATCAGAATCTGATGACTAATATGTACCCTTTCCTTAAGGGGAAAGTACATTTACATATAAACACAAACTTATGTGTACAGTTTCAGGGGGTTCATAAACTCTTGTGCCCAAGTTGTGTGTGTGAGAGTGTGCTCAGTCGTGTCTGGCTCTTTGCAACCTCACAGACTATAGCCCACTGGGCTCCTCTGTCTGTGGAATTTTCCAGGCAAGAATACTGAAATGGGTTGCCCTTTCCTACTCCAGAGGATCTTCCCAACCCAGGGATTGAACCATCTCCATCTCTCTTCCATCTCCTGCATTGGCAGGCAGATTCTTTATCACTGTGCCATCTGGGAAGCACTTGTGCCCAGGTTAACCCGCCCTAAAAGGAGAACAAGTTTGGGTGAAGGAGAGAAAGAAGAGTTCAGTTTGGTCACGCGGAGAGTCTGTGGTGCCGCATAATGCAGGCTGAGGAACCACGAGGTAGTTGGTAACTCTCTGCTCCAGCCATGACTTTACCTTACAGAACCTCACTCCCACTCATTAACCATCTCTGCTCTCACTGACTGCCTGAATTGTTTCAATTCAACTAAGCTTCACGTCAAGCCAGGCTGGCCAGCCGGTTAAGGTCTCGTCCTCAGTGCCCTTCCTCTCCCAGTGTTTGATGTGCCTGCTCCTCAGTCATCCCATCATTTCTCTTTTCACAGTTCCAGGAGACAGGGCAGGAGGAGCTACAGAAGTGTGTGATGATGGCTTCATGCACTAAAAAATGCTCTAAAGCCCTTGTTGCTGTAAACTGCTATTCCTCATCTTGTATCAATTCCACAGGAAATTCTGTTCAAAAGTCTCCATCCCTCTCAAGGTCCTTAGACCTAAGAGCTCCCTGTCTTATAATAAGAAAGACCTCATTGTCTCCCACTCAACATATAGCATCTCCTCTCAGCTGTGCATATTCATTTAATCCCCTGCCTTTGAAACCTTCAAATCTGCCTGGACTTCTTCCTGTTAACCCCTAATCCAGTGAGTCCTCAAAGCCCCTGCTCCATCCTGTGATCTCCTTCTCCTTGTCCTGTTCTTTCCCTTTCCACCAGCTCCCTCCCTTCTGTCCTGGGCTCCTTCAAGTCTCCCAACTAACTTCCCTGCCAGCATTTCTCATTCCATCCAGCCTCCCCAGCATCAGAGGAATAGTCTTTCATACCCATTTTAATTTCTCATGTTTTGAGTTAGTACTTACACTCTGGAGCATCTGTGCTAAAAATTCATTTACTTGATGGGAAGAGAAGTCTTTTAGGTCTGCTGAGCTGAATGAATTTAAATCATCATCTTTGGCCTGAAATAAATGTTGCCTGATTATTTACATTCATGTACATATCAACAAAATGTATTGATTTATCTGACATAAAAGTTAAGAAAGAGAAATACAAGGATACGTAAGATTATAAAAAAATAAAATTAAGCATTAGCTATTTTAAATCATTCTGAGATGGCATCAGTATAAGTTAAAGAGCTGATATGATTCCTAGATCTATATTACTTACGAAAAATTAGACTATTAATAGTAAGAGTGGAGGAAACTTGACATCCTCTGCCATTTGCATTATATAGATTTCCAAAGTAAAGAAACACCGCAAAATACATGGCAGGTAATTTACAGGCCAATTCAAAAATGTGGGTAAAAAATCAAATTGCATATTCTTTAAAATCAAATTGCAGTAAGGAACACTTAAGGCCACAAACAGATCTTTCCCTTCATCTCCACATATTCTATTTTCCCCTGCTTAAATCCTGGAAATTGTCTAAGGAAAAAAAAGTGGTTCTGTACTTTTCAATTTAGGATTCACTGTGATTTATCTTTGAGGAAATGATTAAGGAATATTAATAAAGCCTATCAAAATGGGTATTTTTAGAATCTTTTAAAATAGTTTCAAATTGTTTTAAACTAGGTTTTCTTTTAAAAGAAATATATTCAAAGGTTTGAAAAAAAAATCAAATAGGACCAAATGAAAAATTCCTCTGCTTTTGCTCCCTGTCTCTAAGTCCCACTCCTCAGAAACCTATATGACTAGTTCCTCATATATTCCTCCAGAAAATTTAATGTATGCATATATATCTTTGTATAGAGACATTATTTTACAGTTTCCTCCCCTTCAAAATGTCCTTAATATCAGAACTTCTTCCCTTTTTAGAAACTTACCTCAATATTAGAAGTTACAGATCTCATTCTTTGCTTAAAAACATGCAAATTTAAACTATCGAGGATATACTCATTAGTGCTAAAAACATAAAGAGCAGGGGAAAGATAAAACCAAAATTCACGGTCATGGTTACGTGGCAGGGCCAGGTGGGTAGAGAGAAGAATGAGCTGGGGAGGGCAAAGTACTGACAGAGGAGGCATATATGTGTACAGTCAGCCTACTACTCTGACAGGAAACTGCTGAATTTTATATTTCCTTATGTTCATATTTTATTTAAAACCAGAGTATCTTTGTCATGGTTTCTTGCTCTGTTTTCCTGATTTGCCTTACTTCTGATTTGGTTTCTCTCCCTTTTCTGGCTCTCCCTTGGTTCTCCTAATACCTGGAGCTTTCTACTCCTCTCTTACACTCCATTCCCAAACTTTGGGGGAAACTATGCCTCCCTATCTCTTCTTCTAAGAGCCCCTTTATTCACCGTTCCTTAAAAATCATTTCCTCTCCCCTAAGAGGCCTATATTCCCCTTTCCCTTTTAAGATCAAGAAAAATCAGAACCAATACCATCAACATTCATTTGTTTTCCCCTCAAGTTCAACTTTACACACTGGGGGCTGGTATATGTTATTTTGGACAAACCAGACTGAATGAATAGCCTTTCCGAGCACATGAGTTCATAAATAAAGCACCACTCCCCCACTCCATTGAGTAGAAACGTATTTGTACAATTCGAAAAGGAGGCAAAAACCATACATTACTACTCACAGTGATCCATCTTTGACTCAAGGTAATGCAAGCATTTGTCAGGGTCATATCATAACTGCAACGATGAAAAAATATTAGAGCTTATATTTTATACAAAGCCACATGCTTTTGCATCAATGCCATTCTGAAGTTACAGAATATACTTAAATTTCCAAGTTCTTTTGAAAATAACCCCAGAGTGATGGCAATAGGAAATCTTCTACCTGATTTAAATATGACTGATATCCTCTAAGAACACAGAAATCCAAGTAGATACCAAATTAATGAAACACTGGATTATTTTTTTTTTAATTTATTATCATTGTCTGTGCTGGGTCTTTGTTGCTACATGAGGGCTTTCTCTCATTGTAGCAAGCAGGGGCTACTTTCACTGTTGTGTGTGGTCTTCTCATTGTGGTATGCAGGCTTCTCCGTGTAGCGGCTTCTCTTGTTGGGGAGCACAAGCTCTAGAGCTTGGGTTCAGTAGTTGTGGCACACTGGCTTACTTGCCCTGAGGCGTGTGGGATCAAACCCCTGTCCCTTGCGTTGCAAGGCAGATTCTTAACCACTCGACCACTGGGGAAGCCCCAACACTGGATTATGCACTGGAGAGAATGCCAAAACATCTTAGCAGAGACTGTCACACGCTTCAGTAGTATGTGCTGAAGGGGCTGGGCTGGGCTGAGCATATTCAGTGTTTGCTGATGGCAGGAGCAGTTGCAGGTACACAGAACCACATGGCAAACACCACAAGGTCCTTGCTGTCGTGGATTTTACCTCCCATGGTTCCAACCATCTAATCATCCACCAGATCTGCCAGTAACTGCTATGTGACAGGCACTGTTCTAGATGATAGGGAAATAATGGTGACACCCTTGGGAGACTCTGAAATCTTGTGATTTTGTTCCTCTCTTTTCAGAAGAAAGCAGAATTAACGAACCCTGACCATTAAGCAAAGCAACTTATGTTAAGGTTTATGTGTTTTCAGCTTGGAAAACAAATCATGCATTTTGCAACAATGGAAGAGACCATGTAATGTGTGTGAAATTCTTGTAAAACATCTCTCTTTGTCTGTAAGTCATGCTTGCTTGATGTGAAATATTTCTGTTAGAACACAGAGAGGTACCTGTCCTGCAGGGCCTAAATGAGGTAAGTTTTGATTAGAAGTGACCACTGAACTTGCTTTCAGAGTTTGTGCCATGGGGCAAGATAATAAAAGGGTCAAAACAGTGACCTTTTTGTTTGCATTTTGTTTTGTGGCCCCATGGCTTGTGGGATTTTAATTCCCTGACCAGGGATTGAACCTGGGCCCTTAGCAGTGATAGCGTGGAGTCCTAACCACTGGGCCACCAGAGAGTTCCCAGGAGTGATCTTTTTTGAATCAGCTGCCAGTTTATTTTCATGAAGTAGTCAGGCTATGGGCAGTGGGCAGGCCCTTTTGACTGCCCTCGAGCCCAAAGTGGAACCAGAGGTCCTTGACTGTTCAGGATGTAAATTACCTTCAACTAGAACATAACTTAGCACTGATTTCATAAGAAACAGCAGGGCAGTAAAAAAAAAAAAACAAAAAAAACAATCTTCAGCTGGTCTGTTTCTTGGTGCCTGAAACTTCCTTTTCATTGTAACGAAAAATATTAAATAAGGATTAGTCCAGGCAGGCGAAGCAACCCTTTCTTAGGGCAAGGTCCTAAGAAAAGTAACGAGTGAACCAGGTATGAGCCCTGTTCTCCTGGTGCTTCAGTGGAGTGAAGGAGAAAGACTTAATAATTACACAAATAAATTTAAGATTACAATTGTGGCAACAATTGTGGAGAAGTGATCCACAGCACTGAGAAACCCAAAATGGGACACTTGGCCTAGTTAGAGAGTTCAAGGAGTGCTCCCATGAGGAAGTGGTTCTCGGGTTGAGACTGGGATTAACTGGGTAAAGAGTACTCAGGGAGAGGGAACAGCAAGTTCCTGGCTGCAACATGGAAGAGTCAGCATCTCTGAACAGGACTCTTGGGAGACCAGGGTCCAGGCCCCTGCTTTAAGGAGGGTGCTTTGTTTAAAAGGCAGTATAATGGGGTGATGGCAACCAAGGTTTAAATCTCAACTCTCATTACCTGCTGTGCAACCTTTGGCAAGACACTTTACTCTAGCTAAGCCTACTATGCCTCCTCTGGAAGTGGGGATGGTAATTTATGACACTGTTTTAATAATGAACATAAGGCTTTTGTGTTATTTTTCTTACTGCAAAGGTTTTCAAGTAAAGGGTAATACCTTAATTCTTTTCTGTATCTCTCACCATCTTTGTACAGAAAGGAGGCACTAAATAATTGTTGTTGCTGTTGTTTAGTTGCTGTGTCATGTCCGACTCTTTGCAACTCCACAGACTATAGCCTGACAGGCTCCTCTGTCCATGGGATTTCCCAGGCAAGAATACCGGAATGGGTTGCCATTTCCTTCTCCAGGGGAATCTTCTCAACCCAGGGATCAAACCTGCATCTCCTGCATTGGCAGGCAGATTCTTTACCACTGAGACATGAGAGAAGCCCTCTCAGTAATTACCTTCAATGACTTGAACTAATTTATATTTATAATATCACGGAAATTACTTTTTTGACCCCAGGGTTAAGGTTCTAACACCTAAGAACTCAACTCTTATTACAAACTAGTAATAGCTTAATGTGAAAGTAAAGTTGCTCAGTTGTGTCCGACTCTGTGCGACCCCATGGACGGCAGCCCACCAGGCTCCTCCATACATGGGATTTTCCAGGCAAGAGTACTGGAGTGGGGTGCCATTTCCTTCTCCAATGCATGAAAGTGAAAAGTCAAAGTGAAGTCGCTCAGTCGTGTCTGACTCTGTGCGACTCCATAGATGGCAGCCCACTAGGCTCCTCCGTCCATGGGATTTCCCAGGCGAGAGGACTGGAGTGGGGTGCCACTGCCTTCTCCGGGTTCTGTCTATACATACTCTCAAATGCTAAAATTGGGCAATGGCCCCTATGATTATATTTCAATTGAGAAAAATTTATATAGAGTGAAATGCACAGATGATAATTATACAGTTCAGTGAATTTTAACAAATATATTCCACCTAAGGACTGAACATCACAGTCAAGGTATGGAACATTTTCTGCACTCTGGACATTTCCGTCATGCCCTCTTCTAGTCAAGTTCCTCAACTTATGACACTATAATAGCAATCAATGTACTATTCTGCCACCAGAGGGCTTGTTTGCAAGCATTATGTAAATGGAACCACTCAATTTGTCCCCTTTTGTGTCTGCATATTTCCCTCAGCATAGCATTTTTGTCATTCATATTGTGTGTATGAGTAGTTCAATTCCTTTTATTGCTGAAGAATATTCTATTACAACCAGTATTCTACAATTAGCTTATTCATTCTCCAGGCAAGGGATATCTAAATAAAGTTTCTATGATATTTTTGTAAAAATAATATATATAACCATACATATTTTATTCATAGGCTTTAATGGTGCGGATCACAACCTTAATAGCTTAAGGAAGGCATAAAACTCTCTGAGATACTTTGAGGAGCTCTAGCATTTCAGAGAATGAGAAGGAAAGCATTAGAATGTAAGCCCTTACTTGGGTTTTACAGGGGGCAGTCCAGGCGAGTACAGCCAGGTGTTCCAATCCACTTGATTGAGAATATCAACCTGAGAAGAGAAGGCACATGCAGTTTGCTACAGAACAATCTTTTCTATTGAAAAAAAAAAAATCTAAAACAGATTTTTAGGTCCTCAAATGTGTAATTCTGTCTACACTGATGTGCAAGGTAATTTTTAAGTCTCTCTGAAATAAATGTATATTAATCGGCAGTATTCTTTTAAATAATTTAAATAGGAAAATCAAGTACACACACAAATCTCTGAAACATGTTATTGCAGGTTGCTCTGATACAGGAAAATTCTACACATTAGTTCATCCTGTTGAGACCACATTTTAAATAGGAAAACATTCAATGAAAGACTAAGTTTTAAATTCTGGCCCAGTACCACTATCAGGTAACTCAAATCAGCCTAACAAATAGCCATTAAATAAAGATAGATTAGGCATGCAAAATAAGAAAGCTTTTACAATCCAACCTTATCTTTAAAGTGGGAATACAGGAAATCCTTCCAGTTATCAGTAGTTATGCTCTTGTAGGAAAATTTCTCAACATAAGCCTTTAAGAATCCTAGGAAAACCTCTAAGGTTTTTTAAAAAGAAGAAAAAAAAGTCAATTAATAGATAAGTAATTAGTTAATATTTTTTTTGGCACATTGTACCAAACCACAGAGAACATTCAGAAAAAAGGAAAAGCAGTGAGGGCTACAAGGATAGAATAACGTCAAAATGTTCAAAAGCAGAAGTCGAATTTAAGTTGTACCTTGAAGAACATATGTAATTTGGTGGAAGGGAGAAGAGAAATCCTAATTAGAGATAAGAGGATAACATAAGACACAGAAAAGGAGTACACAACATAAATTCTAAAAGCAACAATCCAAGTATGACTAGAGAGGAGGAAAATCAGATTGGACAGGAAGGATGGATCCAGATGAGGAAGGGCTTTCAAAGTCCATTAAGTCAAAGTCCAAAAGAGAGTACAGTTATTTATTTATCTAACCATAAGTTTTTATTTTTTTAATTAAGATATCATTGATTAACAATGTTGTATTAGTTTCAGGTGTACACCAAAGTGATTCAATTATACATATGTGTGTGTGTGTGTATACATATAGTCTTTTCCAAAACAGAGTACTTTTAAATGCTCATCAATGGGGAAGTTTACATAAACTCCATACAGTTGGTATTAAAAAGCATAAGAGATTTGTAAATTCTGATATGGAAGGATATATGTGAACCATTGCTGAATTAAAAAAAAAAAGTAAAAAAATATAGAACAAATATATAGTATGATCCATTTTCTGTATTTAAAATAACTATAGGTACTTATTTGTTCATTTACACTGAGAAAAAGATCTGGAGCCATATACACTAAACTGAGGGACTCTCACTTGTTACCCCTATAACCTTCTATACCACATTAAGTGTTTTCAATGAGCACAAGCTATTTTCCTAATTTTTAAAACACTGAAGAGTTTCTTTTTCCTTTGAAGTGAAGCAGTACAATTCAGAATGCAGGGGCTATTCAAGTTTCAAGTAGAGAGGTAATATCAGCAAATGATATAGATTTCTTCAGCAGCTACATAAAGAATGAACTGGAAGGATAAGACAGAGCAAAAACAATAGTTAAAAATTTTATTACTCTTGAAAAAAAATTAGAAAATGCCAACTACTTGCCTGGTCCTCCAAGAAGCTGTTCAAGGTAAAAGAGTAAAGCAAAGCCCTTCTCATAGGGAACTGAAGAATATGCCACGTCAGGGTCTACATTCGTCAGGTCAACCACGAGTTTGGTGAAAGGATGGGTCTCCCCAAAAGTCTTTATCTGCAGGACACAGAGAAAAGTTCAAATATGAAGTCTGGTTACCACCTTGCAGACAAGTCAGTAAGGAAGTGTCACTTTACTCAGTGTCATATCAGTGTCATAACTTTAGGGGAATCTAGAACTTAAATTTAGAGACTGGTAATTATAGGATATGTTAGCACACATTTCTGGAAATCAATTAATGGAATGGCTACTAGTGTAAGATTCTGTAATATTTCTTGCCTAGATGAGAACAATGTTTCAGTGCCTGGTTAGTAAATTCAGCTCTCAGGAGAGAGCATTTAAAAATGACATAAATACACCAAATAAAATTCAGAGTCATCAAATATATTCATTGCAAAGCCCCAGTAAGCTCTGACTAGTCATGAATACAACCATACACAGGATAAGCATTAACATGTAACAAGAGAACATAATACCAGCATCTGCTGGGTTTCCACACCGGTAAAAATGACTTTCTTATTGCCATTTAGTACAGCGTAAAGTAAAGCTGCCTTACAATCTGAACCTTTGAGTTTCACTTATACAACCTGGGATGGATGCTTTTAGAAGTATGACTCATTTACCGAATTCTGGAGTTCTCCCCATCCGCCCAGAGCGTGAAAATGTCTAAACTTTTCACCGAACAGTCGTCCACAAATGTGGCGTTCCAAGTATACGGTATGTCCTTCATTTAACCTGAAAAAAATTGAAGAATAAAAACACTGGCATGGCTGAGGAAAAAAGGCATGTGATCAACAAGGTATTTTCTTTTTGGCATTTCTACAGAGCAAAGCAATTGTAAAGTGTGAATACTCCAGTCTAAGCAGACCGCTCTGCGTGGCTTCCTTGCATTCAGTTCAGAGCAATGGGAAGCCCAGCCCAGAAGATGGCAGTGGGGGAAGTAAAGCCGTGGCTCCGGTTTTATGTGTCCCTGTGTTAAAATGAGACCACCCCACAAACTAAATAGCATCAGCTGAAAACCTCTATTCTATCTGATACTGTGACAAATATTACAGAATTAAAAAAAAAAAACCCTGTAAAGAGATGGTAGCGAAGATATACACACAATCCAGAGAGGTGGAAGGCAGGGAAAGAAATCAAAAACAAGAACCAATAAAGAAAGAATAATAATAAATCTTACCAAAAGTGATCCCAAGTTTTGTTGGTCACTAGATTTCCTGTCCAACTGTGAGATATTTCATGTGCTATAACCTAAAGGAAATAGTGGAAGTGATTATCTTAACCTAAAATAATTCATTATGTAAGCATTCTACTTTTTTCAATTCCATGTTCAATTTATTTCATTTTTCCCCACATTTTCAGTTTTTTTAACATTAGCTGAGATATTCAAGGAATTATTCAGTTCAGCAAAAAAACAAAAAACAACAATTTAGCCAAACATAAAGTATTGTAGAGTTTAAAAAATAGAAATTAAACATTGTTTTAAAAATACTAAATAGATACATCACTCCATTAAAAAATATTTCATAAACATATGAAGAGATCAAACCATAAAATGTTCTTAAATCTAAGGCAATTAACAGTGTAGTATATGGCTTGATACCTGTTGAGGTTTGACAGAAAACAACAAAATTCTGTAAAGCAATTATCCTTCTATTAAAAAATAAATTAATTAAAAAAATTAAGTTGGATGGTTTCAGAAAAAAAACAAAACAGTGTAGTAATGACTTGCAACAAGATAATCCATTTTAACTTACATTGGAGAGTGACTTGTCACCAGCCTAAAAAAATAAAGAAAATTACCTTAATATTTCAGAAATCAAATTACAGACTATATCTAAATGACAGCCTATGTCAAGACCTATTCTGGCATTTATGGTTCACTGTATTTCTGCTATTGTACTCCAAATAGTTCAAAAGCAACATGTATTGAGGAAATTTTTTTTAAATGCAGGATTAAAAAATAGCATTATTCTTTCTCTCCTTAATCTTGGGAATTTTCCCAATACCAGGAGGCCAGTATACTTGTCTCTAATTTCCCAGAAACATTTCTCCTCTTCCATTTTTTTTAATGTACCCTTATTTTCTTTCATTCTCTCCTTCTTACCCACAGTATATTTAAGAAAATTTTGTAGTGTCCTGTGTCCACTATGGTGTGTTTTATTTATTTAGTTGCCAATCCATTACTCACTTGGTTCTAGGAAGGATTTAAAGTAGCTTACAAAGGCATATAAAATATAGCTATATACTATGGGCTAATTCTTCCCTAGTCATGGTAAATGGAGTTTTGTTTTGCTTTTAACCAGAACCTACATGCCAAGTATAAATGGTATTGTTTCTTTCTCTGGATAAACAATCCATCAATAGACTGTTGTTACACAACCCTCCAGTCCCAGCATCCCAAAGCACCTTGAATCTATATTATTTTCTCCCAAATGGCCAAGTTAGAAAGTTGATATGATGATAGTAACTATATTAAACAATAAAATCAGAAACAAAGATTACATAAATAAGAGAAAAGACTCTAAAAAAAAAAACACTATTAGGAGCCGAAGTTTCTTCTTATCTAGGTTTATGTTTGAGGCAAATTCAACTTCAGATGAAGAAAAATTTACACTTACCAGCAGAGTAGGAGTTACAAAAGTGAGGCAAGGGTTTTCCATGCCGCCATAGGGAAAGGATGGTGGCAGGACCAATAGATCATACTGCCCCCAAATATATGGGCCTCCCAGATCTTCTGCAATTTTAAGCATAGATTCAGTCTGGAAAATGAATGCATATATATTTGTACATCTTAATCATCACCATAATAAATTTCCTAAAAGTACATATTGCTTTCTATGAAGGCTATGAGTTAATGATGCTATTTTAAATAAAAATGATACCCCAAAAATGCATCAACTGCAAACTCATATAAAACAAGATACACTATTCGACTCTTTTACTACAGTACTTAAAACCATTCATTTCATACTCAAAATCTTATATCTACTATCTGTCACTGTTATTAAAAAAGGGTAACTTTATGACCAACCTCAGAAAATTCGTAAGCAGACTTTTCCACCTGCTCTTTCTCAGACCATACCAACGTCCTTGGGCCAATCTGCCTGCAAAATGAAAAGGCTCAATAAAAATGAAATTCAGGGCAAATTACTCACCTGGTTCTAGGAAAGATTGAAAGTGTCTGCACACAAATTCTGACAGAAGTATGATTTACCACATGCTTATAGGGAGGAGGTGAGGCTAAGTGGTTTTTTTGAGGTACAAACCTCCTGCTATACATGTGGCAGTAAATCTGCTTGTCTATAAAGGGGTGCAGCTGGAGCCACGTGAAAATCTAGACGTTACGTGCCCCCAGAGGTTAGCTCACTGGCTCAAGTAAGACCCTTAGGGATCTAAGTTTCTTCCCTCAATCTTACAACTGTAGAAACCCAGTCATGGCTCAATAAGAGATTATCCTAGAATAGGAATGGATGTAAACTCTGTTATGCACTTAAAGGTTGATCACTTTTATAGTAGAAGAAATAAACAGAAAGAGAAGGAAATCCTGTCAAATGCTGTAACATGGAAGAACCTTAAGGATATTATGCTAAGTGCAATAAGGCAGTTACTGATGGACACATACTCTATGATTCCATTTATGAGGTGTCTAAAGTAGTCAAACTCGGTGAAACAGAAAACAGAACAGTGGTTACCAGGGACTGGAGGGAGGTGGAAATGGAGCTGTTGTTTAAAGGGTACAGAGGTTCAATTTTTCAAGATGAAAAAGTTTTGGAGATTTGTTTCATAATGACACAAGTGACTACTGAAATATAAAAGCTAGTTATTGTAATTTTGTGTTTCTCTTTTAAAACCACAATTTAAATAAAAGGAAGAAACAAATATAACTATATATCACATATAGGACTAGAACTCAACAAAAATTTTTTTCATCTAAACTTCATCTTAAAAATTGTATGCAGTGCAAACCCCAAACAATAAGACTTTGCCTTGATATTCTTCCCCAGAAAGGCAGTGGATTCTAGGGCAGTGTCTCTCAAACATCAACGTGCATACAGTTATTTGGAGAGCTTGTGCAAATACAAAGTTTGATGTAGTAGGTCTGGGACAGGACCCAAGGACTTGTATTTCTTTCTCCTTTTCAAAAATATTTATTTATTTGGCTGTGCCAGGCCATAGTTGCAGCATGTGGGGTCTAGTTCCTCAACCAAGGACTAAACCCAGGCCCCCTGCATTGGGAAAATGGAGTCTTAGCCACTACACCACCAGGGAAATCCTTGCATTTCTAACTAACTCCCAGGAGATGCCAAAGCTATTGGTCTGTAGACCACTGTGAGTAGAAATGGTAACCAGTGCTATGCAATATAAATTAATGAGAGCTGCAAATGTGAGCCACGTGTGTAATTTTAAATTGTCTAGTAGCCACATTTTTTTTTAAAAAGGCAAAATGAAGAGGATGAAATCAATTTTAATACTATATTTTAACCCAATATATCCAAAATATTATCATTTTGACATGTAATCAGCATAAAAGATTATTAGTAAAATATTTTGCATTCTTTTTTTTCATATTAAGTCTTTAGAAATCCAGTGTGTGGTTTACACTTTCAGCACATCAAGCCTCATGTAGGTTAGTGGCTGCTCCTCCAGACAGCAGAGTTCTAAGCTACAGGGGCTCCAACATCAGATGGCCTAAGATGGGTCGTAGCTCTGATATTTTCTAGTTCTGCTATTCTGAGCCAGTTATTTAAACTCACTGAGTTTTTTTTATTGGTAAAATGAGAAAGAGTAATTGTATTCATTTCACAGAGTTGTGAGGATTCAAGAGATTGATGCACCGGAAAGTGAAAATGAAAGTCGCTCAGTCGTGTCTGACTCTTTGTGATCCCATGGACTATACAGTCCATGGAATTCTCCAGGCCAGAACACTGGAGGGGATAGCCTTTCCCTTCTCCAGGGGATCTTCCCAGCCCAGGGATCAAACCCAGCTCTCCCACACTACAGGCAGATTCTTTACCAGCTGAGCCACAAGGGAAGCCTGATGCATTGGAGCTGGTACCTAATGCTGCTGCTGCTGCTGCTGCTAAGTCGCGTCAGTCGTGTCTGACTCTGTGCAACCCCATAGATGGCAGCCCACCAGGCTCCTCTGTCCCTGGGATTCTCCAGGCAAGAATACTGGAGTGGGTTGCCATTTCCTTCTCCAGTGCATGAAAGTGAAAAGTGAAAGTGAAGTCGCTCAGTCGTGTCCGACTCTTCGCGACCCCATGGGCTGCAGCCTACCAGGCTCCTCCATCCATGGGGTTTCCCAGGCAAGAGTACTGGAGTGGGGTGCCATTGCCTTCTCCCGGTACCTAATGAGACCTGCTGATTGGCAACTGCTATGACAATGATGATAATTATTATTTAGCAAGTGCCTCCTATACGTCAGGAGCTTTACATATGTTGGGTCTATCAATCCTCACAAAAAAGCTTTGAAGTACATATGATTATTTCTAGGTTTTAGGTGAAGAAGATAAAACCCCAAAACCTTCAGCATCCTCTGAAGTGAGATGTCGGTATGTCTTGGTGAGTATTCATTCTGATGCTCACAGATGCTCACCCTGAGAAGTGAGCTACCCAAGGATGTTCATAGTTAACTTCAAGAGCTGGACCAGGAGCTGTGTTTGCCTGACATGTCCACCATGTCCACATTTCTGGCAATTTAAAGAATGTGATTACTATACAGTCATTCTTAGTTTTCAGTTGTTTAAAAATAAGCACAAACAAGAAATTAAGAAAAGGGCACTTTAGCTGCTGGTAAAACTTTAACAAAATATCTTATATTTCTGTAATATTCATAGGCTTCCGAGTGCTTTAAAATAGTTTATCTCATTTGTTGCACATAATCACCCAACGTGGTAGGAAGGGGGATGTCGTAATTTGAAGGATGAAAAAACGGAGGTTATGAGGATTGACTTGTTTAAACTTGTTTTAGACTCCAGATTAACAGTAAGAGTATGCTCATTCTCTAATACTTGGAAAGTCCAAGGGGTGACTGGTAAAGATCTTTTAATTTAAAATTAATTTGTGATTCACATTTCATGATTAGATTTGAATATTTCTAGAGTGGTCAGCTTGTTATCTTGAGAAACACAAAAGTGATCTAACAATCCCGACAGAGGGTCAAGACACCTAAGGTTTGATCTTTGTGTATACTTCAAAATTTGTTCACAAGCTCACCTGCTTTCTAAAGCTCCAACAACCAAAGCAATCAGGTAGCAGGGGATTGGAACCTGAAGGGGCAAACAAGACACACAGCACATGCTCGAATTAGTGATTAAGAATGTTAACAGAATAAGACAATTCATATTCAAAAGAAAGTTTCCTTTCAAATCTCCAAACATTAGTGTAGATTACTTTCTTTTGGTACTTCTCAAATGGTTCCCATTTTTGACAGGTCTAGCAGTTCAAAATTACAATATAAGAACTTTCAAAACATCTATTTTCCTTTTATCCTATTAGGAAGGAAAGCTTCTGAAATGTAAAAAATATGATTGCATAGTATTACAAGGTCCATCTTAAGCATTTCACAAAAATTAACATATAAGAAGGCAACTGTGCTTTCCTCTTTGTTTTGTCCTTTCTTCTTGAATTAAAAAAACTTCATTTTAAATTGCTTTTTTGAAATCACTCCTGGCATATTTGAGAGACATACAAAATAATCCAGCAATGAAAGGATGCTAAAGGTTTTAGAATCCCAGAAGCTGGGGTGGGGGCAAAATTGTCCGTGATTCAATTACAAGTTCTGCTAAGGAGGATGGTTTTAAAAAGCATTAATGTACACCCACAAAGAGACACACACACACAATTCATTAAAAGTCAAAGATAGAAGTCAAACTACCAGCTACCTAGGAATTGTAACTTAAAGGACTGTAACTGTTTTTTGGTCTAAGATAGCCCTTCCATCTGTGAACACAATGCCAACACATACCCACAGTTCGGTACCAGGGCAGGTCAAAGTAACTTAGAAACAAGAAACCTGCTACTGACTGAGATGAGCAAAAATGGCATCAGGCACACCCCCTACCATACCTACCCAGCACCTTCCTTCTTCAATACAACGTTGCAAGCAAAACCAAATATTTCAAAAGAGCAAAAGAAAAGGAAATGAAAAAAAGCAGAAGCTGCTTTCTAAATTCTGCAATATTTCAAAAGCCATTTTGCTTTCCAAATGAGAAGAAGCTATCTGGAGTTCACCACCAACTGAAACACAAAATCTAGACCCCAAGATCTTACTTTTTGGTGGAATCTGTAAATTTTCCTGCTTGGGTCTTCTGGGTCAGGTGCTTCTCCGTCACGAATGGCACTCATAAGTGCCACCAGTTCTTTGGGGACAGACACCTAATCAAGAAGAAAAGTCATTACCAGTTATAAATAAAACGTTCTATGTAAAATAACCTCTTCTGCCTTCTTGACTCTTGATCCAGTAGACTATGAACCCAATACAATCATAAGTATCAGTTTTATAAACAGAATTAGCAATATGTAAAACTGGCTTCTTTAAAAACGAATGTGAATATCGACCTATTCATTCCCCTATTCATATTGAAAGCATTTGGTAGAAACGAGATTAAAATCCCAGCTCTGACATTTACTAACTGTGTGGACTTGGGTAAATAACCCTCCTGAGCCTCCATTTCCTAAATCAAATGAGGGTCATACTTCATAGAATTGTTTCAAGGAATAAATAACCTAAATTTATGTTACTTATAAAGAATGTACATTATTTATTTTAATCATTTACTTTTATTATGTTAATAATTTTTTGACCACACCTGGCAATGGCAGTCACTAGGCCTGATCCCCTCTATGCACTCAGGAGAGATTCAAAAGGATGCTATACTCACTTTAGAACAGAGGATACAATTCTGAAAAATTTAATATTTAAAACATAAACTTAAGGGTTACAAAATTCTACTTTTAAAATATCTTAATTAATTTATGTATATTTGGCTGTGCTAGGCTTTCTCTAGTTATGTCAGGTGGGGGCTACTCTCTAGTGGCGGTGTGCAGGATTCTCATTGCAGTGGCTTCTCGCTGCACAGCACAGGCTCCAGGCAGGCAGGCTTTAGTAGCTGCAGCATGCAGGCTCAGTACTTGTGGCTTGTGGGCTCTAGAGAGCAGGCTCAGTAGCTGTGGCCCAGGCTTAGCTGCTGTGTGGCATGTGGAATATTCCCTGACCAGAGATCGAACCTGTGTCCCCTGCACTGGCAGGTGGATTCTTATCCATTGTGTCACCAGGGAAGTCCCGAATTCTACTTTTTAAGGGTCTTGAGTGTGAGGAACTTAAACTTATTGCTGAGAAAGGTGAAATAATTTTCTCTGGAACCTTGTATGGAGAAGATCCTTATGGAGCAAACCTATGGTCATTGATGTGTGTACCCTAGCTCCATGATTCTGAAAGTGTTACTTCTAATGAATGCCAGAATAAAGGACCATCCCCTGAGTATTAGTGACTTAGCAAGCATCCATTCCAACAATTCTGGACTTTCTTGTTCTGTCTATACGTAGTAGTATTAGTTGCTCAGTTGTATCTGCCTCTTTGTGATCCCATGAACTGGAGCCCACCAGCTTTCTCTGTCCATAGGATTCTCCAGGCAAGAATGCTGGAGTGGGTTACCATTCCCTTCTTCAGGGGATCTTCCCGACCCAGGGATCGAACCCTGGCCCAGCCCTCAAAGCTGTTACTGAGGCAAGCACAGAATCAGGAGTTCCAGAACCAGTGCTGCTATAGCCACAGATCCTGGAGCTAAAAGCCTAGAGACTACTGTGGTTCCACTTCCTCCCTTCATTTAGGCAGTGATATGTCATACAGATGAGAAAGCTGAGGTGGTGAGGTCACAAGACTTGCCCAAGGTCATGCACTTATTCAGTGGTGGAGAAGAGCCCAGATCCTGGGATTCTTGGCCTCCAACTGTAGTTTCTGCAGCGTTATGCTCAGGGTGGTTTGGTGGTGGGACAATGTGGGAATCAAGAAGTTTCCATAAATACTAGATAGTCCTCAGTTCCATTTGCCTGGTCTGAGTAAGTCTAGCCTCTGGGATAGTATTTATTGATTATAGTCCACCTTTTCGTAAAAGGATTAGCAGTACCCACAACAAGAATAAGTTGGAAATACATACAAATAAGTCTGTAATATACGCCCATTAGGATACCTAGATAGATATTTTCATGGCTAGTTCCCAGGTGGTGCTAGCGGTCAAGAACTCACCGGCAATGCAGGAGACGGAAGGGATGTGGGTTTGATCCCTGGGTCGGGAAAACCCCCTGGAGGAGGAAATGGCAACCCATTCCAGTATTCTTCCCTGGGAAATCCCACGGACAGAGGAGCCTGGTGGGCTACGGTCCATGGGGTTGCAGAGTAGGACACAACTGAAGCGATATGCACAAAGTGCATTTATAGAGCATTTAACCCTACAATTTTTTTCAAAGTTAAAAAGAGTTGCTCCCAAATTCTTGTTTTTAGGTCTAGAATTCTTTTTTTGTACATGTAATTTTATTTATTTTTGGCTGCACTTGGTCTTAGTTGCTGCATAGGTTTTTTCTCTAGTTGCAGCAAGCGGGGGTTACTGTTCGTTGCAGTGTGCGGGCTTCTCACTGCCGTGGCTTCTCTTGCGGCAGAGCATTGGTCTAGTTGCGGCTCCCGGCTCTAGAGCACAGGCTCAATAGTTGTGGCACACGGGCCTAGTCGCTCTGTGGCATGTGGGATCTTCCTGGAGCAGGGATCGAACTCTGTACTGGCAGGTGGATTCTTCACCACTGATCTACCAGGAAAGCCTCTGAATTCTTTTTAAAATCAGAATGATACTCACTTCCTTTTTTTACATTTATGTTTGAAACTGCCTTTGGAACAGAGGTTCAAAATGAGATCCATTTTTCTAACATATTTCAGGCAGAATTTAATTAAGTAAACTACTGCTAGCTAAAAAAAAAAATTATCTCTGCTTATCATTATTGACTTATTTGGTTCATTTTGGAAAGATAATCTGTGTTCATGGATTGGAAGAATTAATATTGCTAAAACGTCCATACTACCCAAAGCAATCTACAGATTTAATGTAGTCCCTATCAAAATTCTCATACAGAACAATTAATTCAGCTAATAATTTCAGTAATAGTTACCTCTGCGCTGTAGGTTAATTTCACGGAAGGAGTGTCCTGGCAAGGAAGAATAGCTCTACAGTGGATGGCCTGGGAAAGAGAGGGAAAAAAGAAACAGCTGTTTCCCTGACTCATAAATCAAGTCATTAAGAAGTCATTACAATTGCAGCATTGTTCTTAGATGCGTTCTTTTTAAAAGTAAAAATGTCTCACATTTCTTCAGTTCTTTTCCAGTAGCAAAAGTAGATCTGTGGATAAAAAAATCTGATTTCCCCTTTTACTGTATGCCCCACCCTCACATTTCAGCTGGAGCATGAAGCAGCGTTAAACAATGATTCCTGAGCAACAGTAGCGCCCAGTGAGAAGTTGTTAGGAACCCTGTCGAAAAACAGCTCCTTAGTGAAGTAAATTTGAGAACCATGGCATGTTACATGCCTGTCTGGGAGAGTCACCAAGAACATTAGCCTTCTGAAGGCTCTGAAAAGACCTAGAATAAAGAAACCTGCTCAAATTCTTATATTTATTTCAACACAAAACCCACTTTCTTTTGGTTAATTATTAAAGCCTAATGGGACGCCAGTTTTCTGAGAAATACAGCTTGGACAATGTGGTTAAGGTCTTGACATTTTGATCTTGTGGCAAACTTTGAAAGTAAACACTAGGAAGACAGGAGGAAGAAAGAAAAGTCTCTTTTAACACCATCTAGACATATCCATTCACCTAATATGTAGAGCATTTCTTTGTTTCTGCATCCATCTGTCATAATGATCAATTCCATCAAGAAGAATGACCAGAGTACCTACGATTTCATACCCTGGCCTGTTGTCAGATAAGTCTGCATCTATTGCTGGTGAGCAAAGGGAACCCAACCTCACTGAGCTTGAAGGAACACTGACACTCACCTCTCTCTCTGAGGTTGTTATAAATCCCAGACACACTTCTGCAAACTTCCTTCTATCCTCCAGACACCAGCTCTTTTCACTTCAGATCTAACAGATTCTCCAAAGATACAGGAGTCCAAGTGACCTCACCTCGAGTTGGATTAAGTAGAACTAGAAGAACCAGATAGTCTGCTCTCCCCAAACAAGGTTCTAAGTCCATGCATTTAGGGTTCCTTAAAGGTCCCTGGTTATGTGACTCCACAATGCCAGGGGTGAGGTTTATGTGTATTTCACTGGATAAGACCAAACCAAGGAAAATATGCATAGAGAACAGCTATAAGCAAACTCATCAAACAAAATCATGTCTATGTGCTTCCTATCAACTGTAGTAATTTAACTGAAATTGCTTTCCTCCATTTGGAAAACTGCTTCCAACAAGAAATGGAATAAAATGTTCAAAATTCACATTCTTGTGACCCACAGATCTTGCATTTCTTGCTAACTTTAGTTCATGGACATTCCATAATAATTACTGATGAAAATCAGATAAGAGATGGAGTGCATAATTGGTACATTCTTGCCTAGAACATGGTATCTCTTCCAAATTAGTGAACTAAGGGTTTCTTAGACAAAAAACAAAACTTCAATTGGCAATAAAAGGTAAACATTGCCAGCACTGCTTCCTTTCTGATAGACTTGTTTTTAAAAGTGAGCCTACCATAGTGTCTTACACAGAGGAATATTTAAAGGATTAAATATTCAAAGTACCTTACACAATGCTTGGAAATATAGTCAATGTTTAATGAAGTAAATTCTTTTAATTGTAAACTATTTGATTGCTAAAAGAATTAGTTTTGTTTCTTTTAGAAGTTTGACACGTATTATTCTTGTGACACACTATCTCTAATTATGTTCTTTAGTTTTTAAACAGAAAACAGATGTAGTCTAAATCATATCATCTTAAAGGTACACTAATATATATATACATAATGTGTACATTTGTACATGTGTAAGAAAAAACTGGAAAGGCTACAGATCAACTCAGTTGTTATCTCTGGACAGTGGTGTCTGGAAAGGAATGGGAAATCTGATCCTTCCCTTTATTGTTAAGCAGTTTTCATAACCGGAGAAGGCAATGGCACCCCACTCTAGTACTCTTGCCTGGAGAATCCCATGGATGGAGGAGCCTGGTAGGCTACAGTCCATGGGGTCGCTAACAGTTGGACACGACTGAGCGAATTCACTTTCACTTTTCCCTTTCATGCACTGGAGAAGGAAATGGCAACCCACTCCAGTATTCTTGCCTGAAGAATCCCAGGGACGGCGGAGCCCGGTGGGCTGCCGTCTATGGGGTCGCACAGAGTCGGACACGACTGAAGCGACTTAGCAGCAGCAGCAGCAGCAGTTTTCATAACCAGTACATATTTTGTTTAACAGTGTTTTCCTTTCATTTTAAGACCATTTATTGAGTGCCCACTCTATGCCAAGTTCTATGGTAGGTGCTGAGGATGTGAATATATTAATAAATGTGACCTAGATAGTCCAGTCTAGGTAGACATGTTTCAAATGAAAGGAAGTGTCTTTTAAAAAGTAATATATGTGGAGAAGGAAATGGCAACCCACTCCAGTATCCTTGCTTGGGAAATCCCATGGGGAGTCTGGTGTGTGATGGTCCATGGAGTACAAAGGGGCTGGACACGGCTTAGCAACTAAACAACAAGCGGCAGTTCTAGCCAATGTATGAGAACAAAAACTTGTAAGGAATAGGGGGTTGGGGCTGAAACCAAAATCCTATTGTTTACAGATGTGAATGTCTATTTAGAAAAACCAAAATAAACTTCAGGCAAATATTAAAAAAAAAAAAAAAGTAATATATGAATGTATTAATGGTGAGAGATATAAATGAAAATGTGGGTAGTCTTTATAAGATAAAATACTATCTTAGGTAAGACCCCAGTATCCGTAAGACCACTGTCCACTTTGCTTCATTCAGTTGCATGAGCTGGGAATAATAAACCATCCTAAGTCTTTTTTACCTGGCACTGACTAAAGAGATAGGGGTGCTCTTTCCCAGAAGTTTGTTCAGGAGTGAGCCACTGGAGAGCAGAAGATTTTGGAGATGTCTCGAAAGAAATCTCTATAACAATTTCTTGATTTCTGTATGAAAGGAACAAATACATTAGTAGTATACAATTCAATCTACCTAAAATTTAAATTTATGATACATAAATAACACGATATACACCAAATAATATAAATAGAATTTTATGAGGTCTCATTACTGCTTGAGAGTAAGTTCTAGGAATGTTTGCCTTGCACGTTCTTACCTGAATGTCAGCCTGTGAGTCTTTTTTTCTACATGGTAACTGCTTATGAAGATGTAAGAGGAACTAGTATTAGGTGAATACCCCAGCTTTTTTCCTGTGATACCAGGTAATCTTTTACAGTGGTGGGAAGGTAGAAGAAATAACTTTGGAACACTGACAACCACTGCAGGCTGGCAGAGCATAGCACAGGGCAGAACTTGTTTCCAAACTGTTACCGAAAGAGTTAAGTCAAGAACTTGAGAGTAAATGTTCATGTCTGTTAAACCTATGATAAAAGCATATGTGTTTGTATTTAATCTCTTCTGCCTAGTAATTAGTTTTTATTGCATTTTACAAAAGTATTAGCTTGTGGTGGACTGGAACTAACAAAAACTGGGTCCTTCACCCAGATAGATTGAGCAGCATTGTTAATGAGGAAACAGCAAGAGCCCTGGACACCAGTGGCTGTGCTTGAGTCTTGATTCTACCACTGACTGTGAACTTGGCTGTGCTGTGAACTTGAGCAAATTATGTGACCTTCCTATGCCACAGTTGCTTCATCTGTGGAATATGGTTAATGATATACCTCGCAAATTATGTGTGTTTCCTTTCTTTTTCTTAAATGGGAAGAGAAGATATGAAAACACTGGCTGCTGCAAGGTGGGATTAGATTGACTTTGTTCTAGGCCAGTGGTTTTTTTTATTCCCTCCACAATATACCAAGGAGTGGTATATACTCCCGATATGACAGCTCTGGCTAACTTTCTTGAACAAGTTACCTTCTCTCTGCGAGAGAAGGTAATATCCTTTCCTCATTTGTCACTTGTATTAATCAAATAACAATGACAAACACATAACCATTTCACCTAACCATTTCTACATACTAATCTTGGGATAAGTGCTGTAGATGTATTCTTTAATCCTTATAGTGCATGCGTGCTAAGTTATGCCTGCTAAGTTACTTCAGTGATGTCCCTTTGTGACCCCATGGACTGTAGCCCACCAGGCTCCTCTGTCCATGGGATTCTCCAAGCAAGAATACTGGAGTGGGTTGCCATGCCCTCCTCCAGGGGATCTTTTCATCCCAGGGATCGAACCTGCATCTCTTACATCTCTTGCATTAGCAGGCAGGTTCTTTACCTGTAGGGCCACCTGGGAAGCCCAAATCCTTATAGTAACCCTTTGTAAAATGTAGATCACACCACAAAGGGTTACTATAGAGATTAGAAGAAAGAATACATCTACAGCACTTATCCCAAGATTATTACATAGAAATGGTTATGTGTTTGTCATTGTTATTCCATTAATAAAACTGGCCAGCCTCTGGCGAGGAGGTGAAAAATACACAGCTTGTAAGAGCTTGCCAGGTGACCGTGAGATGCTTCCTTAAGGCATTCCCACCATCACTCTAGGTATTACTAACATGGTGAGTGAAGAAGTAACAGTTATCAAGTCCTATTTTTGAGTATTTTACACAGTGAATTTCTTTAGTATCTTAGGAATATATAATTTTCACTATAAGCTTCGATCTGAACAGCAGATTGGTAGGAGGAGTGTACCAATTACTACATACACACAAACTAAAAATAGGAAATGAAAAAAAAACTAAAATAAAAATATATATTCCCCTTATTTAGACATAAAAGAGAAAGATGAGAATATCCATACTTGCACAGAGCAATAGGAAGAGAGATTTCCATTGGTGATCCTTTGTAACTTTGTCTTTCTCCAAGAGTATATTTGACTTCTTGTCCATTGATGACCACTTTTTCTATTGTGAGGTCCTTGGTATCCAGAATCTAGAAATAAATCAGTATTTTTAGATGATGAGAAAACTGTTTTATGCACTGGAAAAAACTAAATGTTAGTTACAGTCTTACTACAATTTCAGATTAGAACTAGTTGCTTTAAGACAGAGTAAGATACAGAGTGAAAGACAGGAATTAAAGGAGTTGACAGTTAGCATAGGTCCCAATCCACGTTCTCTAAACTTACCCTCTACCATCTGAGCTACCAGGGACGCCCTGGCTTTAAGTAAAAGTCAGATCTAAATGAAAATGCCTTTGCTCTGTCTCCTAAAACTTAACTTCTCTACTATGAAAAAGCTCATCTATAACTTGTTCTTTCATCATGACTCCTCAATATATATTACCTTGTATTTCTTCCTAGAATTCATATAGTCCTACTGCTCTGTACTGCTTTCATAGACTGCAAAATTAAAACAAATCTTGGTGCTTATTAGGCAAATAAGCAGACTGTACATCACTGCTTTGTGTATCTAGAGAAAGTCCAACCTGGCTACGGCAACTCTGACCAAATGGCCCTACAGAGCAGCAGTCCCCAACCTTCTTGGCACCAGGGACTGGTTTCACAGAAGACAATTTTTCCACGGACCAGGGGGGTCAGGGGGATGGTTTCAGGATGATTCATTCACATTACATTTATTGTGTATTTTATTATTATTACATCAGCTCCAACCTCAGTATGAAGCCCTTTCCTTGGCTGCTTTGACTTCACACATCAATGATTCTCCTCTTTGTCTAACGCTTTTTTCCTCCCCCTCCTTTCTAACTATGAAATCTAGATATGTCCCCATGCACGAGCCTTGGGCTTCCAGTTTACTTACCGTATTCTTCCATCCCTAGTTCTTGTTCATTCTCACATCTTCACCTGGAACCTCTGTGTGGGTTCCTCCCCTCCTCTCCCCTCCCCAGGACTTCAGCAGGTATCTCTAACTGCTTGCTTAACATTTCCATGGGAAATAGCATCTCATATTCAATAGGCTCCTGAAGATTTTAAAAACAAAGCCACCCTTCTGTACCCTAAGTTCGCTCTCTCTCCTGTCGTCTCTATTCCGTTGATGGAACTCCTCAACTTACCTAAGGCTTGAAACATTCAAATAATCCACAATTGGTCCCACTTCTCAATCCCGCATAGCCAATTAACAAATTTTTCTTTCACACTGTCCTCATACCTTTTTTTTCCCTTCTACCACCGCCCTGGGTCAGGCCCTGGACTTTCAGAACTGCTCTCTATCTAACCTTCCTACCTCTGACATCTTTCCCTTGAAATCTGGCCTAGGATAGCATGGGGAGTTAGGCTGCCAAGAAACAGTCACTTTACAGTCACCGCTCTTTTGGATCAGTTAACTGGGTGATAAGTTGAGGAAATTTCAACAATTTTATTCTTATCTAGAGTCAAAGAGTTTTTGGCTGGGAAGAAATTTCCATCCTGGTTTTATTATCTTTTCCCTTTCTTTTTCTTTGGTTTTTAAGAGCAGCCAAATTTGTTATGAGTATCATCAGTTTTCCTCCCAATGGGCAATTACTATTTCTTTTGGAGTACTCTCTCTTTTGGGGGAGTCCCTCAATAGTTGGCCTTACTCTAAATTAAATTGTCTTCCCACTCTTGCATATTCAGAAATACTGGATTTTATAGCTTAAGAATAATAAAGGTATTCCTTTGCTCATATTCCAGTACCTGTTTCTGAATATCTGATTTGTTGTAAAAACTTGATGGGAGTATCTTATGCATATAAACTATTTATGTTTATACTACTTTTATAACCATAAGGGTTTCCCTGCTGGCTCAGCTGGTAAAGAATGTGCCTGCAACATGGGAGACCTGGGTTCCATCCCTGGGCTGGGAAGACCCCCTGGAGAAGGGAAAGGCTACCCACTCCAGTATTCTGGCTGGAGAATTCCATGGACTGTACAGTCCATGGGGTTGCAAAGAGTAGAACACAACTGAGTGACTTTCACTTCACTATAACCATAAGGGTGAATCATTTGGGTCATTTCCCAGTGAAACATATTCTATTTTCTGTTTGCCTAAACTTCTCAAATCTGTTCTGAATCAGAAGATTGTTTTAACTATTTTTCTGTGAAACCTTTTCCGTATCCTCTGTGTTTATTACAGCAGCTGGCCCAGCTTTCTCCAGCAGCACTTACTGTGCCACATTACAAGGATTTGTTTTATCCATTAGACTGAGGGCTCTTCAAAAGAAAAAGAATGTTACTTAGGCTTGCATTCCTAGGGTTTAACACAGTGCCAGAGAAACAGTAGGTGCCAATTAATGCACAAAACAAGTCCTGGACCAAGAGAAAATAGGAAATGCAATGTTTAAGCTGTGTATCTCAAGTCCTAACCTCAGCTAGCACTCCCAAATTACTTAAGAAATTCCCCTTCAAATTTCACTGATAAATGTTATTAAGCAATTGATCAAAAATAGAAAGAAGAAGGAAAAACAAAGGAAACTGGATAGTTGGCTAGTTGGAATTAGCAATTTAAACATCTTCTCTTGAGCTTTGCAGGATGCAAAAAAATAGGCAGGTTTTTAGACTGGAACTTTGAACGGACATAAAATTTAAGTGTCCTAACTCTAGCTTACTCGTGGAACAGAGGTAGAGGTTTAATTTTTATAAATAGGAGTGTAAGGTCATATTAAGCAGTGACAAACTATCAAAATTCACTTTCTTTTACTAAAAGGAGAGATTGCATTGAAAGAGGACTTCAGTTCAGCCGATCCTGCCTGGGCAAAGCTGTCTGCGATAATAAATGATAGCCTGGCATTTCAAGCAGACAAAGGGCAGCCTATAAGGAAATAGTTGTGATATTGCTTATAGTACTTTGATTTATTTATTTCCTTATAGTACTTCTGGGGACTACAAATCAATACATAGAGGAGTCCACCGATTTTTGAAACCAAAATTAGTCTAGGAAAATGTTAAATGACAAAGTAAGAAAGTTAGGTGCTTTATTGGTTCATATCAATGAACTCAAAATACAGATCTATTACTCAAGCAGGCAAAAGTCATAAAAGCCACCAACTCTCATCTAAACTTACTATTACGCCCAATCAGTGGATCCCACTGATTTCCCCCTATCAAGCTTACAACATACCAACAGCCCAGGCAGGATCGGCTGAACTGAAGTCCTCTTTCAATGCAATCTCTCCTTTTAGTAAAAGAAAGTGAATTTTGATAGTTTGTCACTGCTTAATATGACCTTACACTCCTATTTATAAAAATTAAACCTCTACCTCTGTTCCACGAGTAAGCTAGAGTTAGGACACTTAAATTTTATGTCCGTTCAAAGTTCCAGTCTAAAAACCTGCCTATTTTTTTGCATCCTGCAAAGCTCAAGAGAAGATGTTTAAATTGCTAATTCCAACTAGCCAACTATCCAGTTTCCTTTGTTTTTCCTTCTTCTTTCTATTTTTGATCAATTGCTTAATAACATTTATCAGTGAAATTTGAAGGGGAATTTCTTAAGTAATTTGGGAGTGCTAGCTGAGGTTAGGACTTGAGACTTGTTGCTTATTGCTGGGCTGTAGTAGCTATCACCATACTATGCAATATATGTGGCTAGTTTTCTTGTTCTTCTTATTTGTAAAAATCCTTATCTTTGAAATTCAAATACTATCAGACAGCTTGAGTAAGAACACTGAAAACAGGCTATGTTGTACAGATAAAATCATTTAATAACACTCCACAAAGCTAAATAAGTTTTTAATCGTTCTGGTGGCTAGAGAGCTTGGAGAAGTCCTTATTTTCTAAGAAAGTGCAATATTACTTGCTGCTGGGAACCAACTATTAATCATTTGTATTGAGACATCCTTAGAAAGCTTGAATGTCCCACCCCTCCTTAAATTATTCTCAGAGAAGGGTGATAAGAAGCAAAGGTAGGAAGACGTATTACAGCAGGGTTCGGAATTCTAGGGGGTTTTAGAACTGGCAGGGAGATGGTAATCAGTCATATCCTGTAGACCTGCAGGTTGAAATAAAGGGGCCTGGGAGGGAGAGGTGGGACTGAGAATCTGCAGGACAGAGGGCCTGGGACTTAGCTGAGACTATGGGCTGAGGAAAGTGTGCTGGGACTGGAAAAATTTGGGGGCCTGAGGAGGGAGTTCTGGGCTGCAGGCCGAGGAAATGGGGAGAAGGCAGGGGGCGGCTTTAGCGCTGGGAGCTAGGATTAGCGGGGAAAGGAGGATTCCTGCTAAGATGAAACTTGAGCGCTGGGTGAGGAGCGGGGCGTGGAATGGGCACCAGGATGTGTCCAAGAACTGGGAAGGAGGCTTTGGGGAAAGGAGTGGAGGAGAAGGCAGGTATACATAGTGGGTAAAGAAGGAATGCAGAGACTCCAGTTGGGTTGGGAGGGATCGATATGGGATGCGTCGGGGGCTGAAGACGGGGGAACTGAGAAATGAGTGGGGGCTGAAGAAGAGGTGCAGAACACGGGTTGTGGGCTGCGGAGGAGCACCTACAGATGCGCGAAGCAAGCGGGGGGCAGGCGACCGGGAAGGGGCCGAAGCGGGGTGAGAGACAGGAGACGGGTGGCTGGGGAGAGGCGGGCACCCGGGAGCATGTCCCACCATACCAGGCTGCGCAGATTGTCCTCCTGGGACTGGACGGTGAGCGCGGCGGTCCCGGTCAGTACCCGGCGAGTAAAGTCGATGCTGCAACGCAGGTGCAGGTGTTTGGTGTGGCAGACGGACGCCGGGGAGGCCAAGGAGCATGTATCCACTACCTCGGGCATGGCTGTGAGGAGTCCTGATGCACACGATCTGCACCCCAGCTCTCAGCAACCAGACTACACCGCTGAGCGCGAGAGAAAGGGGGAGGGAGGTAAGGAGAGGAGGAGGAATTCGCGGTGTCCGCCGGGAAAGGAAGTTCTTTGAAGTCAGCAACGAGTGCGGTGTGGCATGGATGGAACTACAAGTCCCATGGTGCAGTGCGACAAGGGGTGCGCTTTGCTCTCTGGGAGTGTGCGTGTGTGTGTGTCCAGGGATGTAGAAGTGGATCGATACTGCTCCCGAAGTGGGAGGAGGAGGGAAAGGAGGGGAATGGAAGTTAGAGAAAGGGTAAGCAGATGGAAATAAGTGAAAGCTTTTATTTTAGTTCCATTCAACTTCGATGGAAATTCCAATAGCAGTAGCAGAAATGTCAGGCCTACTGATGATCGTGGGTCATGAGAGGGGCGGGGTAAGAAGAGATAAGAGAACTGTCAGAACACGCTTCCTTGTGCAACTCCTCGTTAGTATAGTGGTGAGTATCCCCGCCTGTCACGCGGGAGACCGGGGTTCGATTCCCCGACGGGGAGGCACGGGAGGCTTTTTTTCCTTGCAGGGTTCATGCAAGCATTTCAAAAGCTACTGTGAAAGAGTCAACATCAAGGTTTATATTTTAAAACTGTTTTGTGTTTGCTTTCCATGTCAGCAACCCAGTATGTACATTTCCAGGCCCTAGAGATCAAAACGAAAATAAACCACATTCTCATTGTAGAAACTTAAAGCGATTACCTCAGTATACTGTAATGAGAGAATTCTATGATAAGAGTGTGCAGTGGGAGCAAGGGGGATGCAGAACTGGGGCATACTGGACGTGAGGAGGAGTTGAAGGATGACTTGCCTAAAAAATGGAGCCTCAGGGTTGAAACTGGGAAAATTGGAGAAGAATGTGTCTCAAAGGACTTTAAACAGCTGGACCTTTAATCTTGAATGCATGAATGGGGTACTCATAGAAGAATTTTAAGCAAGGGAATGACATGGTCAGACTCATGTTATTAAAGGAACACTGGTAGCATTCAGAGAATGTGTGTGTGTGTGTTAGTCTCCTATCTGACTCTTTACGACCCCATGGACTGTAGCCCCTCAGGCTCCTCTGTCCATGGGATTCTCCAGGTGAGATTACTGGAGTGGGTTGCCATGCCCTTCGCTAGGGGATCTTCCCTACCCAGGGATCGAACCCGGACCTCCTGCATTTCAGGTAGAGTCCTTACAATCTGAGCCACCAGGGAAGCCCCAGAAAATGGGTATGAGGTATCAAAACCACAGTCAGGAGATCTGGAAAACTACCAGGCTTCCCTGGTGGCTTAGGTGGCAAAGAATCCACCTGCAATGTGGGAGACCTGGGTTCAATCCCTGAGTTGGGAAGATCCCCTGGAGAAGGGCATGGCAACCCACTCCAGTATTCTTGCCTGGAGAATTCAATGGACAAAGGAGCATGGGGGCTATAGTCCATGGGATCACAAAAAGTGGGTGACTTTCATTTCACTTCCACTGCTAAAATAAATAGTCCAGGAAGAAGATGCTGGGGGCCTGATATAGGTGTCTAATAAGTAGAGATAGAGAGGAAAGAATGGAAGGAGTACTTAAGAGACAAGAGGTGTCACATTAAGAAGGAGCCTAAGATGATTTGTCAGATTCTTGGCTTCAGTGGTTGGGTAGTCATTAACCAGAAAAAGAGACTATGTTAAGAGGACAGACTTAGGTGGGCAAGATCTAAGTTTAACTTGGGACAAATGGAGTTTGAGAATGTATGGGAGTCAGAGTGGAGACATCCTTGAAACACTCTGGAGAAGGTTCAGGCAGATATGAGAGTATCATCATGTAGTGAGTGAAACTATGACAGTGAGTAAACTCAGCCCAGGGATCATGTGCAAAAAGAGCAGTGAAAACAGCTGGGAAGCTTGGAGCGTGCCAGAATTTAAGAAAAAAAGCTAGAGGATGGGAGGAATCCTTTCACAGTGTATATGTATACCAAATCACCACGATGCACACTTTCAATATCTTAACATTTTATTTGTCAATTATACTTCAATAAAGTTGCATTTTTTAAAAGGTGGGGGATGGTGGTGCTAGAGTAAAAGGAACTCATGAAATAAACTAAAAAGAGCCAACCAGCAATGTCAAATACAGCCTAGAGGGCCATTACAATAAGAAGTAAAAGATCTTCCTTGAATTTGGCAATGGGATGGAGGTGGGAAGATGGTGGTTTTGTTGACTTTTGTGGTTTAGTTGAAGGTGGATGACAGAGAGCAGCAATTGAGCAATAAAAAGAGTAGAGGGGAAATAGAACAGAGGTTGCTCTCTCAATGCCTGTGGCCAGTGTGAGAAGGGAAGAAAAATGAGGAATAGGGAGGAGTATAGGAGTATGGTGCTGAGAAAACGTTGTTTTGTCTTTAGAGAGAGGGAAACTTTAACATGTTTAAAGGTGAAAGGATTTCTAGAGAAGCTGAATTGAGCAGTTGGAGAGCACTACATCACTCCGTTCTGTATCAAACTGATCTAACAATTGAACTTGGTCCCAGCCACAGATGGAGAGGCTATTATAGTGGGGTATCCTTGTGTTGGCCCCTGCAAGCCAAAGGAGAACAAAATAAAACCTCCCAAACTATGAAATCCAATACCTTACACATGCATAAATCCTAACTCCATAGAGCCTAAGAATCCATGACATGATTGCCATTTGCAAACGCATTTTGAGGCCTAAAAAGTGTTCCTGGTGTCACCAAATCTAGGGTAACAAATATGATGCACTAGAATTGATTTAGCAAAAGAATATACAATCAAATTATCTTCCTAGTGGAGAAAGGATAGTTTGTTTTACTAAGAGAATGTCAATATCATCATCTTCCATTATTAATCACCAGGAACCCAGAGAGTTTATGCCTCTGTGTTCAAGAAGAGATATGCACAGACAACCACATATGAATCCCTCAAACAGATTAATAGATTAATCAAAAGACAAATATGCGATAGGAATTATTTTCTATGATACCACTGACACCGAAATATAAAGTGTACAATAATAGCAATTCACGGATAGGAGTGTCATTCATACCTAATGGTGGATTGAGTTTTTTAAATGAACCTTTCCATTGCTTTTCTAAAATAAGGATACTATGAGGGTGTATATGCAACAGGAGGTTTACATTTTATATATATATATATTTTTTTTTAAAGGTTTATTTTATTTTTTGACTGTGGGAAGTGTTTGTTGCTGCACACAGCTTTCTCTAGTTGCAGTGAGCAGGGCCTGCTGTTCTTTGCAGTGCCCAGGCTTCTCATTGTGGTGGCTTCTCTTGTTGCAGAGCACAGGCTCTAAGCAAGGAGACTTCAGCAGTTGTGGCTCTCAGGCTCTAGAGCACAGGCTCAATAGTTGTGGCACCTGGGCTTAGCTGCTCTGCAGCACGTAGGGTCTTCCCAGATCAGGGATTGTACCAGTATCACTTGTATTGCAGGGCAGATTCTTAACCACTGGACCACCAGGGAAGCCTTAATTTTATATTTTTTAATTTTATTGAAGTATAGCTGATTAACAATGTTGTGTTAATTTCTTCTGTACAGCAAAGTGACTCAGTTATATATATACACACATATATATGTGTGTATATATATATATTTTCATATTCTTTTCCATTATGATTTGTCACAGGATATTGGATATAGTTCCCTGTGCTAAACAGTAAGACCTTGTTGTTTATCCATCTTAGATATAATAGTTTGCCTCTGCTAATCCCAAACTCCCATCAAAAGGAGATTTTACTAAGGATGAAAAAGATGATTTACGTAAAGGTTTATGAAAAGAAATGCACATATATTTACAGAGCGTTATGAACAGTAGGTATTTCAGCTCTACTGCTCTATGACTCTACCTCATTGTTGTTGTTTAGTTGCTAAATTGGGACCACATGGACTATAGCACACCAGGCTCCCCTGTCCTTCACTATCTCCCTGAGTTTGCTCAAACTCATGTCCATTGAGTCAGAGATGCTATCTAACCATCTCATCATCTGCCATCCTCTTCTCTTGCCCTCAATCTTTCCCAGCATCAGGGTCTTTTCCAGTGAGTTGGCTCTTTGCATCAGGTGGCCAAAGTATTGGAAAGAACAATTCTGGGAGTAGAGAATTCTAAGTTAATCCAATCCTGCACACACTCCTTAACAGTTTGCCTTGCTTCTTTCCTCTCCAGATTATACATCTGACACATAGAGAACATTAACTATTCTCCAATATATATATTTCTTTTCATCTTTAAATAGTAAAACCCTCAATGTTTAGCTGGACACATGGCCTCTCAGAAGACTGCATTTTCCAGCCTTCTTTGAAGTCATGGCCATGTAACTAAGTTCTGACAGAATTGTCAATTATGACTTTTAGAAAGTGTCCTTAGCAGAAACTTTTTTAAAACACTTTTTAAATTCTGTTATGTGGAATGCAGACTTGATGGCTGGCACTCTGTCATATTGTATCATGAGGTTGGAACCATTCTTGAAGGTGGTGGAGCTGCAGCATAGAAGGAGTTGGAAGTATGGGCTGAAAGTAGCCAGTTCTCTTGATCATGGAATGCCCCTGTGGACTCCATTCTTTTCCTTGAGAGAGAAATAAAATTCTGCTTTAAGACAGTTATTTTGGGTTTTCTGTCATCTCCTGGGAACTCAGTCTTTACCAAGACACCTTGTTTCAGTTGGATGAGTTTTTCAGTTTTGCCCCGGATACTTACCCTTGTCCATCCATTTGTTACCACTTGATTTTGAGCTATTACATAAGTTTGAAAAAAGTGATCAAGATAGGCCTTCTTCCCTCTATCTTGTGTTTTCTGCTGCAGCATGTTTTCTAATCATCTCACTCCCCTGCTTAAAAGCTTTCAAGTTCCCATCAATGTTTGCTCTAGATATTCTCTCCTTTTTGGTAGATGTGGCCTGGGTGTGGTTTAGTGAAGATGAGCAAGGAATAGACACCGAGGTGTGAGAGACCATGGAGAGGTAGAGGCGGGGGACTGGAGTTCCTGGAGGACCACGGGCAGTTGGAATCAAAGTTCATAACTGAAAAGATAAGAGGTTGTATGTGGTCAGGGAGTCTGACAGAATAAGATTATGGATGACTGCCTCTTTTTCTATAAAAGAGGAAGGAGAATATATATAAAATTTGCTCATATTCTGGAAGGATCTCAAAAAACTCATGGCATGGTTTGCCTATGAGGAAGGGAAGTGACGTGGCTAAAAAACAGAGGTGAGAGGTAGGTATTTCAAACAAAGTAACCTGTTAAAGTGAAAGTTGCTCAGTCGTGTCTGACTCTTTGCGACCCCATGGACTAGCCTGCCAGGTTTCTCTGTCCATGGGATTCTCCAGGCCAGAATACTGGAGTGGGTAGCCATTCTCTTCTCCAGGGAATCTCCCCAACCCAGGGATTGAACCCAGGTCTCCTCCATTGCAGCCGGATTCTTTACCGTCCGAGCCACCAGGGAAGCCCAAGTAACCTGTTAAGCCTTTGAATTTTGATATATGTGAACATACTACCTATTCAAAAAGGTTATTTGTAGATATTTTAATCTGTATTATCACCAGAACTCAAATCTGCAAATAGAACCAGAAATAGCCTTCAGTGACTTTTGTTTCTATGAAGCTCCCTAGCACTGGAGCCCTGCAGTCTCACCTCCACCTGCTCAGACTTCTGCTCTCACTGGAGCTGGAGGCCTCTACTCCACCCCCACCCCCACCCCCTCCGCCTCCAACCCACCCACCTCCATTGCTCCATGGCAGGGCCCTTCTTTTGGGAGCTAAAGGTGGCTGAAATCATTTCCTCGATTTGCTCACTCACTGGGAGGATGTGAAGGGCATCACACACACCTTGTTCCATGGTTGTTGTTCAGTCACTCAGTTGTGTCCAGACTCTTTGTGACCCTATAGACTGCAGCATGACAGGTTTCCCTGTCCTTCACTATCTCCCAGAATCTGCTCAAACTCATGTCCATTGAGTCAGTGATGCCATCCAACCATCTCATCCTCTGTTGCCTGCTTCTCCTCCTGCCCTCAGTCTTTCCCAGCATCATCTTTTCATCTGAGTCAGCTCTTCGCATCAAGTGGCCAAAGTATTGGTGCTTCAGCTTCAGTTCTTCCAATGAATATTCAGGGTTGGTTTCCTTTAGGATTGACTGGTTCCTTAAGGGGAAGAGATTCCCCTAGACTCCTGTCCAGACCCAGACTGGAGGGAAAGGAGGAAGAGTCCTGGGGGGCAGAGGAGGGCCCTCACATGGCTGACTGGCAGGCAGGGTCTGGAGAACTTCACCAGGGAGCTGGTCTCCCACCTAAATCCGTCTTTTGTTTCTCTGCTTGTGCCCTCAGAGGGACTAGCCTGAACAAGACAGATTGTCAAGCTGTGCCTGGGCTGGAGCTGGAGAATTACAGCTGGTCATTCTCCTAACTCACACAGAGTGGTTCCGGCACCAACAGATCTCAGCCACCACCCCACCTTCCCACAACACACCCAACCCCCCACTCCCACCTACAGGATGAGAATCTGCATCTCACAAGATTCCCCACGTGATTCATGTGCATATTACAGGCTCAAAGGATACTTTGGAAGTCAAGGAAGTTCATTTCCAGAGTTAATCAAACTTGACAAGACCCCTCCTCTTGGAGTTCACAGCCCTGGACCCTCCAATCAATATTCCCTTCACACCCTATTGTCACCCCCAGCACAGCACCTCCCACCTTGTGTATAAGTGTCCGTTTACTTAAGTCCCAGATGGTATATTGTCTCTCTCTGAGCATGTCTGTAGTTTGAATGAATACCTGTGTAAGTGAATGAATGAATGAGATTTCGTATGAGGCTCCAGGCATCCTTGTACTCAGTGTGTTGATCTGTGTTGACTCTGGAGCAAAGAGGGCTCACTGCCCTCTGAGCCCTTCCTTGGCAGTGTGTTTGCTTGCAACAGGGAATGCCCTTACCACCCTCTTGCTAATGGTAAACACTTCAAAAACACTTTTCTTGAAGCAAACTCTCCATACTTAAAAGCACACCTATCTTAAGTATATTATTCTCTGAGTAGCATGGACATACATACACTATATGTTCAGGTGTAAAATAAACAGCTAATAGGCAGCTGCTGTATAACACAAGGAGCTCAACTCAGTGCTTTGTGATGACCCAGAGAGGTGGCATAGGGTAGGTGGGAGGGAGGCTCAAGAGAGAGGGGATATGTGCATACATATAGTTGGTTCTTGTTGTACAGCAGAAACTAACAGTGTTGTAAAGCAATTAGACTTCAATTAAGAAAATAAGTACGTTACCCTCTGAACTTGAACTGAACACATCCAGTGTAAACAGCAGCTAGATTAGACACAGCCTGACCACCATCACCCCTCCCCCGCTACTAGATGCCTTGTCAAATTCCCTTCCAGTCTCTATAAATCTCACTCCCCAGGGGTAACTGCTGCCTGAATTGCAATAACTCACTCCTTCTACTGTTGAGCTCTTTATATTTCCTTTTTTTGTTTAGTTGTGTCTGACTCTTTTGTGACCCTGGGGACTGTCAGGCTCCTCTGTCCACGGGATTTCCCAGGCAAGAATACTGGAGTGGGTTGCCGTTTCCCTCTCCAGGGACTCTTCCCAACCCAGGGATCAAACCTGCATCTCCTGTATTGGCACTCGTATTCTTTACCACTGAGCCAAATGGAAACATGCAGGAGAGGTCCTCTTGAGCCTGACTTCTGCAGCTCATATTTGTGGACCCTCCACACTGTTGTGCATTCTCATTGCTGTGTGGTGTGACATGTGTGGACAGACCATGATTTACTTATCCATTCTACTGTGGATGCACATTAGAGTGATTTTCCGTTCTGGGACTTAAACTGCTTGGGACAATTCCAGAATATGTCTCTGGTGAACACATTATAGCTAAGTTTTGATGTGTTGCTTTTAAGTTTGGACAGCATTTTTCCGGAAATTTCCTGTGGGACCCTTGCACCAAGCCAAAAGTCAGTCATTGGGGCAACCCAGGATCTCGAGTCATGGATCAGGCAAGGGGGGAAGGTGTTTTCCAGTTACAAGAAAAAAATTTCTTTGCAAGTGAGACAGGCTGGAACCTGGGACCCTTTGCTGCAATGCTGCAAAGCTTGCACCTGGACATACCTCTCCTTGAGCTACAAAATACTAAGAAACTGTAGGGGACTAAAAAATTAACTGTGTGCACGCAGTTGAGGCAAATTCTGGAGCAAAAGATACAAAGATATTTCTGAAGATCAGGGTGCAAAATATGGGTATTGCAAATGTCCCCCCTGCACACAATACTACCTAAGGGGTGGGCAAACCAGCTAAGCCACCCCTCCAGCCCAAAAGCCTTGCCTGAATTTCTTGTCTGGACTCTAGCCAATTTCTATTGATTGGAGAAGGCCAAGAACCTTGGTTGATATCACAAGTACTGGATCAAATCATACTTCACTGTCCCCTCAGTCACTTCTGTTTCTTTTCTAGGTGTGGCCGATCTCAAAGTTCAGCTCCACTGGAATTTTTCCTGACTCAGAGATTCCAGGTCTAGTTATACTTTTCTGACAAAGTATTTCATCAGAACAGGTACTTCCACCTTTTGTTCTAAAGAATGAGTGGGATTTGACAAGTGTCTACAGGGTCGTGTTTTCAAAAGCATACTTTCAAAAGTATTTCTGCCTCTTATTGGTTGACTTTGAGCCTGTTTTCTCTTGTTTTGCCAACAGAGCAGGTTATTACTACCTGCTGATGAAATATGTGTTTAGCAAAGACCTTCCCCCATCCCCCTAGAGGCTTTCCTCCTAAACATTTTTCTCATCTACAAATCTTTGTTTGAGGAAGTAACTCTTGTTTGTAATCTCTTTTAAAAGGCCTCTCTTACTTAGTATTTGGAGTTGAGCAACTCTGATAAGCTCCCACAGTTGACTTGCTTTTCACCTTCTCCAGCAGAGGTGCCTTGGTTGTTTCTCAAGCTGAGGCACGGACTTCTTCCTCCACCTGGTTCCCACCACCCTTCCAAGCCACTTCCTCTTGGCTCCTAGACACACCTCACTGTGCTTAGCTGTCCTCATCAGGTTCCTAGAATATCCCCTTCTCTCACCTCTCTTCACCACCCCCTTCCTCCACGAATATTTTCCCAAAGTATTTTCCTTTCTCTTTGGGTCCTTACATTTTCTCAATGCAAGTTTTACACACACACACACACACACACACTCATACACACATGCACACACACACACATGCACACACACACACACACTCACATAGTCAACCTCATTAGTGGCAGATTTCATGTTTCTGAATTTGTCTACTCACTAGAATTTATTTTTTACCCCCAGATCAACACTTGTGGTCATCTGTGTGTGCCCAGAGCTGTGGAAATTTCAAGTTGTGCAGCTGAGGTTGAGCTTAGCCTTCTTGCTTCTGCTGCTATACTGTGAACACGTGTCGGTTTCGTGGTCTATTTAATGTCACGTTTTTCACATTTTCATGCATTTTGTTGGTGATTTTGCTGTTTAAAACGTCCTCCAAGCCCATGCTGGAATGATGTCTAGTGTCCCTATACATGAGAAAGCTGCAATGTGCCCCACGGGCAGTGTACATAGGTTAGCTTCACTCAGGCCTTCACTCAGCACAGTTCAAGTGCTGTCAGCTGTTAGTTCCGTATTAATAAAGCTGTATGGTATTTGTAGGAGTACAGGTGCCTTTAGACAAAAACACACGTAAAACAAGCTTACCTATTGACTGATGAAAATGTTATGGTCTGAGGCTCTCAGGACCCTACTATATTTCTCCTGGGAGCCAGGGATCAGGATTCACTAATTCAGTACTTGAGGTAACTTTATGAAACATAATTGCTACAAATAAGGGGAATTAACTGTATATATTTCTTGTCCTTCAGTTAGTTTGCATTTGTTTCTTTCAACCTCTCTCCCTCTGTTCCCAAAGTAGTTAAGATGGCAAGCTTCTTCCAAGCCTACCTTAACTGTTTCGAAGCACCAGCTCAGTACAAAACAGCATAGCGGGTCCTCAGTGGGTGTGGAGGGAGTAACAGAAGGGGAAGCGTGGGTATGGGGGCGGGGATGGAGGGGGTGAGGAGGAACAAAGGAGAATGGCAGAAACAAAGCACCAGTCATAGAAGCAGAGGTGATTGCTTTGTCTAAGACGGTTTGGGTTCCCAGAATTTTTCAATCTCTCAGTCCTCAAATGCTTGCTCTTTATTTCTGAGCAGAACATTAAACTAGAATAATATAAAATTAGAAATTAAGTGATATTTTGTGATAGATTTGATGTATGGAAGTCTTAAAGCCGTCCTTTTCTGATTTTTAAGGAATCAAACAGAACGGATTGTCCAGATTCTTTTGCGTGTTTTTCCATTTTCCTTCTCCTCACTCCCTCCCCCTAGGACTTCCCAAGAGGCACTTGAGGTAAAGAATCTGCCTGCCTACCCATGCAGGAGACTTAAGAGACTCAGTTTAGACCCCTGGGTTGGGAAGATCCCCTGGAATAGGAAATGGCAACCTACTCCAGGATTCTGGCCTGGAGAATCCCATGGACAGAGGAGCCTGGTGGGCTACAGTCCACGGGGCTGCAGAGAGTTAAACACGACTGACTCGGTCCGTCGCTCAGTCTGAGCATGCACACAAACCTCCCCCCAACCCCCATCTTGGTCTTCACTTGGAGAGAGATGACCACAGAATTCCTAAGCTTGGGCACTCACAGCAGGCATAATCACAACATGGCAGCATCATCAGACACCTTTCGTGGATATCAGGCCTCATGGATGCCTGCTTGTGCCTGGGAAGTTAATACACCTATTGGGAAAATGGAGACGATAAAGTGAAACCGCCAAAGATCAGTGTGGGAGGCTGACTAATTAAAGGGCACTCAGACGGACCAGTCTGCAAATGCTGTACAATTCAATAGAAAGATCAGTGGGCACCTTCCTGGAAGCAGTGAGGCTTGCATTCAACCATAAAGCAGGGATCTCTAAATTTTTAAATTACTAATAACAATAAAAATTTGGGACACACCTTCAGTAAATGTTTATAACTTCTCTACATGTGCTAATATAATTAATGAATATCTAAGGCACAAAATGGGGCTTCCCAGGTGGCTTAGTAGTAAAGAATGGCTTGCCAATGCAGGAGAGTGTGTTTGATCCCTGGGTTGGGAAGATCCCCTGGAGGAGGAAAAGGCTACCCATTCCAGTATTCTTGCTTGGAGAATCCCCATGGACAGAGGAGCCTAGTGGGCTACTGTCCATGGGGTTTCTAAAGAGTCAGACATGACTTAGTGACTAAAACAACAACAAAGGCACAAAATACATCGAGGACAAGGTCCATTGTTAATGACCGTGAATATAAATAAAATAGCCATCTTAATAATGTTGATTTGGCATGGTAGGGGGCTACCGTCTTATCTGACTAATCATCACTGTTTTATTCATCAGATCAACGTGCCCACTTTATCCTGGAGTAGGAGAATCTTTAGTTCTGTCATTTTCCTGTTGCTCATTTGTGCTACATTCTACCTTCTGCGTTGAGATTGCAGTTTGTGAAAAGTGATTCTAGAACTCTGAGTGACTTGAATGTCTAGAAAAGTCATGAGCCTACAGGAGGTTTTAACAGGCGATACTACCAATGAAAGAAGTTACAGGAAGAGTAGAAGAACAGAATATAATTGCTTATGATCATATCTCAGAAGTCATGCCTATGAAACAGAGCAAATATATAAATAATATTCAAGATTTACTATTTTCTGCCCAAACCCACATGATTGCTGTGTGCATGTGTCCAGCCCACTCTGGAAACCCTTTCCTGGATGAATGTGTCAAGTTTGGAGGGGACATTGAAAGGGAAAGGACTCCCAGTGAGGTTGGTGGTTAAGAGCAAAGTCAGATACCAAAGGCAATTTCAGAAAAATAACTCACACTTCTTGAACCCCTAGATGTATTTCCGAAGAATGAGTCCACTGCATTTTACACAAGATGCCTGTGTGCCCTGGGATGGTCCACTCCACTCTGATCTGATGACCGAGGCAGGGACTCATTGAGGTTTCCTGTCCCTTAGAGGAAGAGAAATTGGCAGCTACTGGACAGCTGTCTTCCTAGCTTTCAGCTAGCATCATTGAGCCTTGAAGTGACATACCACCACTTTGGAATGTTCGATTGGTCACATAGAAAACCCTGATGTGATGGAGGGAACCGCACAAAGCCACAAAAGCAGGAGGGTGGGGGTTGTTGGGGACTGGCTACTACCATGAGGTCAGCATTATTATCGCCACTGTTTTACAGAGGAGTAAATGAGGCTCTGAGAAATAATTTGCTCAAGTCATTCAATTTGGAACAGGCAGAGCTGGGGCTCTAACCCAGGCAGTGTGACCCCAGAGCACATCCTTTTTGAGCACTGCCCTGTACCCTGGCCACACCACAAGCCTTTTTCTGACTTCCTTTCTTTCCCCCACTGCACCAAGCCTTGCAAATAAGGTATATTTCCTTTTGCTTAGACCATTTAGAAAGTCTTTGTTTCTTCAGGGTGGAGCTTGGAGAGTTTCCAAAGAAAGCAATATAATGAAAACATCTGGCCAAAGTCCCTAATGTGTACACATTTATTAATTAGTTAAGAAGACTGTAACACAGAGACGACAAATAACAAGACCATTGACCCAATTTCAAAGCCTGACATTTACAAACCATACCCAGGCAGAGTGGGTTGTGTGTACATTCTGTTAAGCTCCTTTTCTTTGTGGTTGTTTGGGTCAGATTGTGGTCTCATGAGGCTGGGTGGGCTCCGCTGAGCAACATTTTGTTAAAACAAGTCTGCAAGATTAGATCTTAGGAAACAAAAGCCGGAATGAGAAACTACATTTCCTATAAAATGCGTAACCGTGGGATAACACATTTGACAACGGTGTGACTGGATAGAGGCCAATTCATTTATGAGAAGGAATGGGATTATATATGATATATAATGTCACCTGTATAAGTGATCACTTGAAAGATAAGCTTTATTTTTTGTTGTTGTTTTTTTTTTTTAAACCAAATTTTTGCTGCGTTAGACATTCCCATCATAAGCCCAAAGCTGCTGGCAGCCTTCATGTCATCATGCCATGTTTGAGAATGACACCAAAATAAAGAAAGTAAGAAAGGAATGAAAGAGAAGGGGTCTGCTGGTGACCCCTTTGCCCTTTTGGATCACACCCCACTGAAATCCAAGATATACTCATAGACTTCATGTGCCAATGAAGTCCCTTTTCATATTATGCCAGTTGGAGTTTTCTATCATTTGCAACCAAAGGAACACTAACCAACAGATATATTCCACTATATATCTATATGTCTATATCTATTTCATTATATGAATATGTCTCCCTACTTGACCATGATTCTTTGAGGGCAGTAGATGCTCAGTATTTGTTGAATGAATTTAGTTGAAGAGTGTTTTTAAGGGGACTGAGCCTAGAGCAGGGACATCTTTTTTTTTTTTAATTGAAGTGTAGTTGTTTTATATATGTATACATTCTTCTTCAGATTCTTTTCCATTATAGGCTGTTATGAAATACTGAATATATTTCTAGAGCAGGGCCATCTTTAGGGAAGATAATGAACTTGGTGCAAGATGTGATCAAGGGACTCAGGTTGGAGTGGGATTGAAAGAGAAGGGACAGATGCCAAACAAGGAATTAGTGAGGCAATGATGCAGAGTAGGGCAGAGCAATAGTTGGCTTAGGTGCTACCGAATTCTGTGTGTTTATGTCTGTGTTGTTTTAGTAAGGTTCTCTCTAGACTAAATTAAAATTGGATTTTACCAGCCTGTCTGAATCATCCAACTCCACCAGTTTATCACAAGTGGGGAAATTCACATTGGAGAATCAGAGGCTGACATACGGGCAAATAAGCATGATGGTCACACAAAAAAAGAGCTGTTCCTAGACAAGCACCATCAGGTCTTCAAAAGGGCACGGCCAGAGCTCAGAGGCCTAAACAGCTCAGTTTGCAATGCCAGGCAACTTCTGGACAACTTAATGGAGTACCGACCGCAAGCAAAGGCCCCCGAGCGAAGTGGAGATTGGAAGGCGAGGTTTCACTTACCTTCTAGATCCACCAGCCAAGAAGAAGACTTGTGGAAGGAATGAACAACAGACCCACCAACCAGCTCCAGGACCCAGTGGAAGGGAGGAGCAAGACCCCCTCTTTCTTCCATCCCATCACCTTAAAAAGTTCTATTGAGATTTGACATCTTCATTTTCAGCCCAAGCCTGGTAGGGTCAGGAGGAGGAGAGGCGCTGTCTATTTTGCTTTGAGATTATTGCTCTTCTGTTCTCCGACTTTGTCACCAATCTACAGGCTCCCAGCTGTGAGGTCACTGTGTGACCCACGCCCAGGTCATCCTTGGGAAGACCCCACGCTCCAGGATAAGGGATCTGCAGCATAACTGTCTAATGAAATTTTCTGTGATGATGGCACTGTTCTGTGCTTATGCAGTCTGTGATGGTAGCCACATGTGGTAACGTCAGCCACATGTGGCTATTGAGCACCCGAGACGTGTTGAGTGTAACTGAGAAACTGAATTTTTAATTCAATCTAATTTAATTAGCTAAAATTTAAGCAGTGACTAGTGGCTGCCCTGTTAGATAATTCAGTTCTCCAGTTTCTTTCTCTCTCTCCCTCCCCTATCCTGCTCTGCCTTCTACTTATCTCCTGACCCATCCCTCTCCCTCTTGCTAAAATAGCTCCTGTGGAATGTGGACTTTCTATTTTTTAAAACTCTTCCCGTCTGGACCAGTGCCCTAACCCAGTGGGTACACAATGAGTCAGTTGAATGTGACGAGGGAGATTCTTGACAGTGAAACAACAATAGAATCTGTAAAGAATAAAACAATATGCTGACATTTTTTATTATAAGAATTTTATGTTGTTGTTGTGTTGTGTCACTAAGATGTGTCTGACTTTTTGTGACCCCATAGAATGCAGCATGCCAGGTTTCCCTGTCCTTCATTATCTCCCAGAGTTTGCTCAAATTCATGTCCCTTGAGTTGGTGATGCCATCCAACCATCTCATCCTCTGCCAACCTGTCTCCTTTTACCTTCAATCTTTCCCAGCATCAGGGTCTTTTCTAATGAGTCGGCTCTTTGCATCAGTTGGCCAAAGTATTGGAGCTTCAGCTTCAGCATCAGTCCTTCTAGTGAATATTCAGGACTGATTTCCTTTAAGATTGACTGGTTTGACCTCCTTGCTGTTCAGGGGACTCTCAAGAGTCTTCTCTAGCACCACAGTTCAAAAGCATCAATTCTCTGGCACTCAGCTTTCTTTATAGTCCAACTTTCACATCCATGCGTGACTACTGGAAAAACCATAGGTTTGACTATATTGACCTTTGTTGGCAAAGTGATTGCTCAGCTTTTTAACATGCTGTCTAGGTTCATCATAGCTTTCCTTCCAAGGAGCAAGCATCTTTTAATTTTGTGGCTGCAGTCACCGTCCACAGTGATTTTGGAGCCAAGAAAATAGAATCTGTCACTGTTTCCACTTTTTCCCCTTCTGTTTGCCATGAAGTGATGGGACCAGATGCCATGATCTTAGTTTTACAAATGTTGAGTTTTAAGCCAGCTTTTTCATTCTCCTTTTCACCTTCAAGGGGCTTTTTAATTCCTCTTCATTTTCTGCCATTAGAATGGTATCATCTACATATCTGAGGTTTTTGATATTTCTCCTGGCAATCTTGATTCCAGCTTGTGCTTCATTCAGCCCAGCATTTCACATTATGTACTCTGCATACAAGTTAAATAAGCAGAGTGACAATACACAGCCTTGATGTACTCCTTTCCCAGTTTTGAACCAGTCCATTTTTCCATGTCTGTTACTTCTTGACCCACATACAGATTTCTCAGGAGACAGGTAAGGTGGTCTGGTATTTCCATCTGTTTAAGGATTTTCCACAGTTTGTTGTGATTCACACAGTCAAAGGATTTCATGTAGTCAATGAAGCAGATTTTTTTTGAAATTCCCTTGCTTTCTCTATGATCCAACGAATTCTGGAAATTTGATTTCTTGTTCCTCTGCCTTTTCTAGATTGCTTGTCTCTTAATAAGAAAAAACTCTAAGGGCCGAGAACATGTCTATAAATGGTTCTGGAGCCAGACTCCCAGGCTCAAGATGACGGTCTCATTTATTAGCTGAAGGCTCTTGAACAAGTTACTGAATTTCTCAGTATTTCAGTTTCCTCCTCCGGGAAAGAGATAATAATACCCAAATGGTTGTGGTGAAGCTTAAATAATTTTTCTTGGGAAAGCAATGAGACAGAGCTTAGCACATAGTAGGTGTTAATCAGTATTGACTAATATTCTCTTGTCACAGAACAGGGGCTCAACAGAAATAAGCTGAATGAGTGAGTGACTGGATTAAGCATGTGGCCACCGGGTGGCAGCAGTGCATTACTAATAGAGACTGAACCAACACCCAGGGACTGCGCTTTACAGGAGATTCACCGAAGATGCACCTCCCTCCTGAAGTCCCAGATGCACAGTATGAAGAACCGAGCCTCTTCTCTCTCCTGCCCCTCCTTTTTCTCTGATCTCTGCCTTCTCTCTACCATGATGACCCTTTTCTCATTTTCCTACTGTATTACTCTGCTCAGGCTACCATAGCAAGACTGGGTGGCTTAGTGACAGACATCTGTTTTCTCATAGTTCTGGAGGCTAGAAGTTCAAGGTCAGGGTGTCTACAGGGTTGGTTTCCAATGAGGCCTCTCTCTTGGTTTGAAGATGGCTTCTTCTCTGTGCATGCACACAGAGAAAGATCTTTGGGATCTCTTCCTCTTCTTACAAGTCACTAGTTATATTAGATTTGGGTTCCACACTTTTGACCTGATTTAACCATAATTATAATTTAATTATAATCCCTAAGGGCCATATCTTCAAATACAGTCAACATACAAATTTTGGGAGGACAGGGACACAATTCAGTCCATCAGTTCAGTTCAGTCGCTCAGTTGTGTCTGACTCCTTGTGACCCCATGGACTGCAGCACGCCAGGCCTCCCTGTCCATCACCAACTCCCAGAGTTGACCCAGACTCATGTCCATCGAGTCAGTGATCCCATCCAACCATCTCATCCTCTGTCGTCTGCTTCTCCTCCTGCCTTCAATCTTTCCCAGCATCAGGGTCTTTTCAAATGAGTCAGCTCTTCGCATCAGGTGGCCAAAATATTGGAGTTTCAGCTTCAACATCAGTCCTTCCAATGAATTTTCAGGACTGATCTCCTTTAGGATGGACTTGTTGGATCTCCTTGCTGTCCAAGGGACTCTCAAGAGTCTTCTCCAACACCACAGTTCAAAAGCATCAATTCTTCGGTGCTCAGCTTTCTTTATAGTCCAAGTCTCACATCCATACATGACCACTGGAAAAACCAAGTCATAACCTTGACTAGACAGACCTTTGTTGGCAAAGTAATGTCTCTGCTTTTCAATATGCTGTCTAGGTTGGTCATAACTTTCCTTCCGAGGAGTAAGCGTCTTTTAATTTCATGGCTGCAATTACCATCTGCAGTGAGTTTGGAACCCAAAAAAATAAAGTCTGCCACTGTTTCCACTGTTTCTCCATCTATTTCCCATGAAGTGATGGGACCGGATGCCATGATCTTAGTTTTCTGAATGTTGAGCTTTAAGCCAGCTTTTTCACTCTCCTCTTTCACTTTCATCAAGAGGCTCTTTAGTTCTTCTTCACTTTCTGCTGTAACATTACATTTACGTCTAATCTCTATTCTTGTGCATATGTGCTCACTCGTGTCCAGCTCTTTGCAACCCCATTGACTGTAGCCCACCAGGATCTTCTGTCCATGGGATTCTCCAGGTAAGAATACTGGAGTGGATTGCCATTTCCTCTATTCTTGTATTTGTTACCAATGTGACTTTCCTTTCTTATTTCTTATCCTTACCCCTGACCTCCCTCAAGCTCTACATAGCTTTTCTAGGATGGGTTGTACAGGTTGTAAACTGAATGCCTCTGGGGGAGGGGTCACCATTCATATCATATTTAACATATATTCGTATATTATGACTATGCTGAGACAAATGGTGTAACATAGACAAAGGGGAGTCTTTTTCTGATTCACACGAAGGGTTGGCTTCCCTCATTTCCCTCCATTGTCTTCCTTTCCTTCTCAGCATCATTCTCTTTCTATGGCTTCCCTCCTTCCTTCCTGTCCTCTTCAGACTGAACCTGCTCCATGTTCATAAAGAGATGATGAAATTCATCACAGCACACGTTTGTTCAGTACCTTGGGGGAGCTGGGCTCTCTGTGAGTGCCAGATGATGCACCCTGCCCTGGTACCTTTAAACCAGCCAGTCCTTCCACATCCAAGAGACTGTTACCCAATGGAATGAGCCTCCAACATCCTTGGATCATTCAAGGTCTTCTCTTACCTTGGAGCAGACATTAGGACCCAAACATGGGCTGGGAGAGGGAGGCATATAGTATTATGATATAAACTAGCATTTACTAAACACATACCATGTGCTGCACACAGTTCTAGACCCTCTCTATGTATTAGATTTAACATTAAAACCATGCTCTTATTTTGTAGATGAAAAAACTAAGCTGCAGAGAACATGGCAGAGACTTCTGATTTCCAACTTCTCTTTCTTGAAATAATACAGCCCATGAATTTTGGCTGGGCCCAGGGCTCCCCAAGAATAGTCTCATTTCTCAGCCTCCCGTGCAGTTTGATGTGGTCGTACAACTCAATTCTGGCCATTTAGATGTGAGTAGAAATGACATCTGCAGGTTCAGGGTTCCCATTCTTGAAAGGAAGCTTCTTGCTCTCTGTCCCCAGGCTTAGACAAGGGTGTGGCAGTAGTAAGCCAGCTTTGACTATAAGAACAAGACTGTGAAGAACATAAAAGGAACCTAGGTCCCTGGATGAGTTTATGGGACAAAGGCACATTCCTGCCCTAAATCTACCTTCAGATTATTATGTGAATAAGAACTAACCTCCTATCTTGCTTGAACCAATGTATTTTGGGATGTCTTCAATACAGCAGCATAGCCTGTATTGTAACTAATATGAAGAAGTAAAATAACATGCCCAAGACCACACAGATAATAAATGGTAACAAAAGGATTTAAACTCAGGCAGGATTTGAATCCAGAGCCCAGACTCCTAGCCAGTAATTGGATAATAATGTCTTATTCCTGCAGAAGTTTATAATCTCCAGGAAGACAACATTCTGTGCTGAGCTTTGGAGGGCAGTCAAGTGGACTCTAAAACACCGTTTGTATAGCCTCCTCATCGAGTATCTGAAAGCCCAATTATTATCATCATTCTCTTCTTTGAGGCACTAGCAATCTGGTTAAAATGTAAACACGAGGTGCGAGCAGCACAGAAAGCTAATATCAGTCCTATCCGACTCTTTGTGATCCTGTGGACTGTAGCCCACCAGGCTCTTCTGTCCGTGGGATTCCCTAGGCATAAATACTGGAGTGGGTAGCCATTCCCTTCCTTCTCTAGGTAATCTTCCCGACCCACGGATTGAACCCAAGTCTCCTGCATTGCAGGCAGATTCTTTACTGTCTGAGCCATCAGGGAAGCCCCTTGGGCCATTTGGTACTAGTTAATTCCTCAGACTTTCTAGTCTCTCAGAGTTGAGATAAAGTAAGACACGGGACGGATAAAATTTAAAGGAATGCTGTGAGGGAGATAGGTATCACTGAAATAGAGTATAGGGGAATAGACTATAGGAAAGAAAACAGAGGGACCCTTTGCCTTAAAGGAAGATGTGGTACATAGAATAATATTCTTCCTGCTCCAGAGATGTCCATGTCTTAATCCCTGGAACTGTAACTATGCTAACTTGCAGATTAAGGATCCTGAGATGGGGTGATTATCCTGGATTATTTGGACAGGCTCAACCTAATCTCTGGAAGCCTTACTGTCAACAGCAGAACAGCAAGTCCTTGGTTCTTGTCTTCTCAAAGAGAAAGAATTCAATTGAGAGACACAGGGCAGCTTTAAGTAGCAAGATTTGCATTAAGCAGAGCTAAAGTACACTCCTGAGAAAGGATGAGAGTGAGCTGTCTGGAAACCAGAAGCAGCCTCGCAACGGGGTAGGGTTGGGTTTTGTAGAGTGGTGGCCGCTCCCTGTGTCCTGCATCATTTGACTGACAGATTGATTGACAGTTTTAGATTATATAGCTTTTCTCCTGGTGCACAGGCACTCACCATAAACACCCAAGCAAAACCCATGGGGAGGGGAGTACAAAACCACAAAGCTAATTTATTATAATTATGGCAAAATGAACCAACCCCAGGTTACTTTGAGTTACCTTTTAGGTCTTGGTGCCTTTGTGCCAACCTGTGATGGTGGTTTTATCTTGCTTGATATGGCTGGACACCTAGTGGGTGGTCCTTGGCTACAAGAGGGAGGGTCTCTGGGTATGTTCTGATCACCAGTGTCTGGGAGGGGGGGAAGATGACCCCATCCAGGACAGGGCAGGAACCCACTCATGTCTGACTAGCTGCTGCTGCTGCTGCTGCTGCTAAGTCGCTTCAGTCATGTCCGACTCTGTGCGACCCCATAGACGGCAGCCCACCAGGCTCCACCATCCCTGGGATTCTCTAGGCAAGAACACTGGAGTGGGTTGCCATTTCCTTCTCCAGTGCATGAATGAGAAAAGTGAAAGTATAGACGGCAGCCCACCAGGCTCCACCATCCCTGGGATTCTCCAGGCAAGAACACTGGAGTGGGTTGCCATTTCCTTCTCCAGTGCATGAATGAGAAAAGTGAAAGTGAAGTCGCTCAGTCGTGTCCGACTCTTAGTGACCCCATGGACTGCAGCCCACCAGACTCCTCCGTCCATGGGATTTTCCAGGCAAGAGTACTGGAGTGGGGTGCCATTGCCTTCTCTGGTCTGACTAGCTACCTACTGTTTATAAGGGAAAGAGGGAAGCAAGAGAGTCAGAGAAGGCAATATGACAGTAGAAGCAGAAGTCAAGAGAGAGAAGAAGAGAAATATGAAGATGCTACACTGCTGGCTTTGAAAAGGGAGGAATGGGCATGAGACAAGGAATGTGGGCAGTCTCTGGAAGCTGGAAAAGGCAAGGAAATGGATTTTTCTCTTAGATCCTCCAGAAGAATGAAACCCTGCTGACACCTTGATTTTAACTCAGTCAAACTCATTTTGGACTTCTGACCTCCAAAGCTGTAAGACAATAAATACTATCAACCTTGCAGTTGTGATAATTGCAATTTACAGGAAAAATGTTTATTTGGTCACTCATATCACCAAAATATATTTCCTATATACATTTGGTCTTCCTCCACAGTTCCTGGCTCACAGCTCCTCAAATCCTATGACTTTCCGAAGTGTGGCAATAAGGGTGTCTTTTGTTATGTGAATGAGTGACTTTTGAAAGGTACCTAAGAATGAGCCAGTGGAGCCAACCTTGTGATCAGAGGGTGGGAACTTTCAGTCCCATTCCTACAGGGAGCAGGGAGGATCTGGAGGGTGAATCAGTCACCAATGGCCTCATCAGTCATGACTATAAAATCCAAAAGGACCAGATTTAGAGAGTCTCTGGGATAGTGAGCATTTGGGAGACCGGAGAGGGTGGGGCCTGTAGCGGGCATGGAAGCTCCGCCCCCTTTCCTCATGCCTGGATCTATGCAGCTCTTCCTGCTGGCTGTTTCTGGGTTATATCTTTTTATAATAAACCTGTGATGTAGGGACTTCTCTGGCTGTCCAGTGGTTAGGAATCTGTGCTTCCACCCAAGGAGTCATGGGTTTGATCCCTGGTTGGGGAACTAAGATCCTATATGCTGTATGGTAGGGCCAAAAAACAAACCAACCAAAAAAACCTGTGATGTAGTAAGAAAACTGTTTCTCTGAGTTCTGTGAGCTTCCCTAGCAAATTAATCAAATCTAAGGAGGGGGTCATGGGAACCACTGATTTGTAGCCAGTTGGTCAGAAGCCCAGGTGATAACCCGGGCTTGTCACTAGCATCTGAAATTGGGTGCTCAGTCTTGTGGGACCGAGCCCTTAACCTGTGGGACCTGATTCTATTTCTGCTTAGGTAGTGTCAGAATTGAGTTGAATGATAGGACATTCCGCGGGTGTCTGGAGACTTGCTTGTTGGTGTGCGGAAACTATCTTCCCTCCAGTATACACACATTGAAATTGGATCTAGGAACACATACGTGGGAATTTGTTAGAATATCAACAGGAAATAGTACAAGGAATGTGGTTGTCAGAGACCCTGCTGGAAACAAGAGGCATGCATATAGGCCTTAAGTATCAAGAGTTTAATAGATTATGTCTTATGCAAGTATGGAGGTTTAAGAGCACAAAAAAGGGTGAGGAGGCTTTAAGCGATTAACAGTAGAGGGGAGCTGATCCCATCATGAGACCTGAAGGACGAGGTGTCACTGGGGACCAGTGAGAGCTACGGTCACAAAGAAGATGCCCAACAGAAGCTGTGGCCACGAAGATGGGGCTCTGGGTGGCAGATCACCCAAAATTTTCCATTATGTATAATAAACTCCATCAGTGAAGAATTCTTCATAAAAGACTTTTGTCCCAGAGATTTATAATGAATTCCTCACTCATTCTCTGAGGCCAAACCAGATGATGTTAACAATTGACTTAATGAGGAAGGAACTCCATTAGACCTGCTTATTTGTGTAACTTAACTCTTGTACTAGCTTTTACTTTGTTTTGAATATGTAAAAATGCTCTTAGTGATTATGATTTATGCTCCTTATTTCAACAGGTCTTCTTAATGGAAAAAACATATCAGTGAAGCTTAGGGTACAAAAGAAATGCAGTTATCCACCCATGCAAAAGCTCATCTAATTGGCAGAAGCTATAAACTGAGTACCACTGTGCATCTGGGGGCAGTGACCCATATTTCAGGCAAAGTAACAAGGGGAAAATGTAAAGTTCCTCTAGTTTTAATATAGTAGTGGTTACCCTAATCTCACAAATCATACCCAGAATCAACTGGGAGAATGTGCAAGGGGAATGGGTACTTTGATCTTTTCATAGTTTCCTTCTTGGTAAATAAACTTATATTTTCAAGCCAAATCTCATCTTGCAATTTCCTGCCAACTTCAGTTCTCTGTGTAGCTTACCTTTGCTTTTTCTACTTTTGGCCTCCGGCATTCAACAAACACTTTGCTTTTTCTTATTTTCCCAGATTTAAATTAAATGTTTTAGAGCAATGAGGCATGTGATAACAGTCCCTGCAGCTCTCCTCTATAGTATGACATTAATTTGGGCCTCTGTTTTCTTTCAAACTTTCAATTGCCCCCTGACTTATATTAAATACAGCTACACTGGAAGATTTAGAGGTAAGTTAAGTGGAAACAGCTTGAGTCTCTAAAAAAAATACATATTGTAAAAGTCAGAATAAAATAATTACAAGCAAATTGGAAGAACAGACTCAGTTTTGTCACCAATAATTTTTAGAATTTGTTAGATTGTCACTTGTTATTACTCTGTTTCCAATTCTTCAGCCAAAACAAGTTCTAACAAATCTGACTATTTTTGTAGATGAATTCAATAAATTTCACATAACTTGAAAGAAATTGCAGAACAATTACATAATGGAATCCAATTCATTTGGATCCAACCTATATTTGCCATGATTTGGATATGAATTTGTTCAGAGTTTACTTTTCCAGTCCATGGGGGGAAGAGTTTACTAGGAAAATAATGTAAATAAGATTTCAATCTATTTAAGAAGTCAAATGGCTTCCAAGTACTTGAAGAAACTTTGAGAGTATTAATTTGCATATAAATCAACTGTTTTGATAATGACTAATGATTATCAATGTCCCTGACTTCACTGACATTTAATTTGAATTTGTAGTTCAAAACATTTTTGTGAATCAGAATTTTTATTCTCACTGTATAGAGACATTCATTCAACAAATATTTTATTGTGCATCTAGTATTCAGGCTTTCCCTATATGGGCTTCCCCATAAATCATATCCAATAAGGTATGAGCTTCCTGAATGGCTCAGAGGGTAAAGAATCCACCTGCAAAGCAGGAGCTGCAGGAGACATGGGTTCAATCCCTGGGTCAGGAAGATACCCTGGAGAAGGAAATAGCAACCCACTCTAGTATTCTTGCCAGAAAAATCTCATGGACAGAGGAGCCTGGTGGGCTACAGTCCATAGGGTCACAAAGGGTTGGACACGACTGAGCGACTAAGCATGCATTCAAGCATGGTGCCAGGCATTGATCCAAAAGCTGAAAAGAAAACTGTAGGCCTGAACCAGAACCTGTACCTAGGTTATATTCATCTTCCCACTCACCACCCCCACCCCAGCACCACTCCACTAAATATTGAACTTGCCCCTTTAAGGACAGAGTGTATGTATTAATTATCTAGCTCTCCAGAATGCCCAATATCTAGAACTGAGCTTGGCACATAGTATATGCTCAACGAATGTTTGTTGAATGAAAAACTTCTTACTCCCAGTCCAGTGTTCTTTTGTTGTAACACAGCTAATACTTATTTAGAGACAATTATGTGTTTGGTGGTTGGCTAAGGAGTATACCTCATTCCTCAAAATAACCCCGAGAAGTAGATAGGTAGATAGTAGTAATAGTTTCACTTAATAGATAAGAAAAATGAAACTCAAAGGGTTGAAAGTATCTTGCCCAGGGTTGCATACCTAGAAAGTGGCATAACCAGCATTTGGATCATCCTAGATCAGGGGCTGCCTACACGGTGTCTAACACCAATTATTTCCTCCTACTTTGCTACCACTAAAGCCACACCCACAGCCCTTCGGTTACACTGCCTGGAACTCCCTGAAGCCACTAAGCTCATACTAAAGGATTTCGAGGTGGACGAGCTTCCCTGGTGGCTCAGATGTTAGCGAATATGCCTGCAATGCAGGAGACCCGGGTTCGATCCCTGGGTTGAGAAGATCCCCTGAAGAAGGGAATGGCATCCCACTCCATTATTCTTGCCTAGAGAATTCCATGGACAGAGGAACCTAGTGGGCTACAGTCAATGGGGTCGCAAAAGAGTTGGACATGACTGAGCAACTAACAAACTCCTTAGATGATCTTAAAAGGAGAGCTAGGACTCTTCCCTGGAGGTGATGGCAAACCCCTTTGTTCCCCTCTGGGCAGACAATTTAGAGAAGGCCTCTGCTCTCTCCCTAGGGGTCCTGCTTTCTACCATCTGTGCACCAACCCCTGAAGGGCAAGTGTGGAGGTGAAGTTCCATTCACTTCCTTCCAGCTTCCCACTCCTCCTTTTAGACTCCTCTTGAATTCTTTGCCAGACCAGCCCAATTAGTCCCCTCACCCTTTCTGAAGCTTTTCAGGAAAGCAATATCACAACAGAGACCCCCTCATTATCCCACTCCTAAACTCTATGATTCTAAGAGCCCCCCCCCACCTCCCGGGGAGGGGGTGGGAGGGCAGAAGCTAATTAGCATGACTCCTTAACCCTTCCTTGAAAGACTTCTATTACACACACACACACACACACACCCCAAAACAAGGTGAGAGGAGGGGGTATTCAAGAATGCATTTTAAAGTGAGACAGAATTTCAGATGGATTGTAAGTAAAAGAGAACACAATTCTATTTAAGTACAATGTGAAAAGTAGAGCACAATGCCTATGTTTCCTGATTCTCACCACAGGATGCAATGAAGACTTTTCTAATTTACGGGTTTGTTAGTATGAAAGAAATCTCATGAGCATAAAATCAAATTGTTAACAAATTATCTTATTAGAAAGGAGTATAATTACATTGTGGGGTCCTTCATCCCCCTCAAACACAGGGTGAAGGGTTACCTTCCAGGCTGGGCCAGTTCTATTCACAGAAACACAACCTTGTGATTTGCACTAGGGCTTTTCACCTTTTCATCTGCCTGATGTCCAAAGTAGATGTACTTGTTCAGGATATCCATTTAAATGCTGTGTCTTCTCTGATGTCTCAGTAAAATGTCCAGAACATAGGCTGGAGGGAGTGGACAGATGCTCCAACTCTGTGGACCCTGGGAGTAACAGAGAGGTGTTTGGAGGGTGAAGGTTTCTGTGGGGCGAGCTCTGTGCACAGAGGGGTAAGCATATTTGTGTTCCTCCACTTCTCTGCTGTCGTGACCACAACTTCTTTGCATTCTGTGATTACTGTTTATGCAGGAGAGTGAAGGAAGGGGTTTGAATTCTCATTGATGGTTATGTTACCAAACAGGGATTCATGTCCCGAGAGACACAGAAAACTAAACTCTGACAATGAGTGTTTGCAGGGCTCCAAGCTCATACTTCAAAGATCCAAACTTCTTGATGATTTTCAGGCAAGGTTTTTTTTTTTTTTTTTTTTAATTTAATTGAAGGATAATTACAGTATTGTGTTGGTTTCTGCCATACATCAACATGGATCAGCCATAGGTATACATATGTCCCCTCCCCTTGAGCCTTTCTCCCACCTCCCACCCCATCCCACACCTCTAGGTTGTCACAGGGCCCTGGTTTGAGATCCGGAGTTATACAGCAAATTCCCACTGGCTATCCATTTTACATATGTTAGTGTATACAGGCGAGAGTTTTTAAAGACAGTGTTGGGATGAGTGATCGGCTCATCGGCCTTCTTCTGACTTGTGAGTGGTGAGGTCATAGAGTGTTGTTTTTGGGAATCTAGGTCGTCATCCTTCTGGTTCCTACCAATCTGGGGTCCACATGACTACATGTGGTCAGCATGTAGTCACCCTCCTCCACCTGGGTGAAAGTCTTAGTTTCTGCAGAACGACTCAAACATACACATCAGATTGCCTTTCTGTATCCCATCAGGAGGAACCAGGAGTCCTGTGACTATTGTCCTAATCTTTAGCTGCTTGAGCCTGCTCTTTGGGAAGGCCTAGGAGACTAAAGCCCTTTCTTTTCTATCAACAAAAAATGGGGAACACGGAGGAGCTTTTGTACCCAGGAAGTGCCTGCAGGTTCCTGTCGGGTTTCAAACCTCCCATTTTTCTTTGATACGTCTCAATCTTGAGGGGAACAGGGGCAGGACAAGAAAAGGAATAAAGTTTGGGATAGAGAGATTAATCATAAACTCAGCAAGAGAACTTGGTTTTGTTTTGTTTTTTGGCTGCTCCACACGGCAGCAAGATCTTGATTTCCTGACCAGGGATGAAACCCACGTCCTCTGCAGTGGAAGTGTGTAGTCTTAATTGCTGAACCACCAGGGAAGTTGAGAACTCAGTTTTAGGGGGACTCAGCTTCATTTGGGGTGGTGGATTAGGCCTGGCCCCAGGAGGAACCATGTTGTAGGCAAGCCCATTTTAACAGAAATAATCGCAGGACTGTACTTCAATGAGCCAGTAAAAGTGAAGCAAGCTGAACTGTGCCTGGTACACAGGATACCGTATCCAAAGCCCAGCGGTTACCCCCTGTGTTCTAGTCCAGTGCCTCAGGCGAACACACACTCACTGCGTGTTTGTTGAATGAGTGGCTGTTACACTCTGTGCCACCCTGGCAGCTCCAACAGTCTTGGGATGATCCTCCTCTTGGCTGTTCTTTTTCTTGCATCCTCTACAAAAAAGGGCATGAGCTCACCACCTGACCCCTACATCTTGAACAAAGGGGCCAACCCTCCCACCTCTGCTCAAAGCTGGGAAGCTTCTGGTTTTGTGGTGAGCGAGGGACCCCTGTTGGCAGTGAAAGAATAAAGGAAGCAGGACCCAGCTGGGTAATAAAACTGCTGCAAGTCACTGCAGGAAAGAGCAGTTGTCTCCAAAAAAATGCAGTTGCACCAGATTTTCTAAACAATAAGGAGGGTCAGTCCCTCTCGAGAGGAGAGAGTCAAGGGTTCCTTTGAGAAGGAACTAACTCCCTCAGTAAATCAGGAAACCTCAAAGCTCTCACTGGCTGAGGGGAGGCCCAGCACCTCCCCTGAGTGATTCACTTGCTCCCACTGAACCCGGAAGCTCAAGCCCAATTGGGCTCCTTCCTGGGAACCCTTTGCTCCCTCTTCTCCCCAAGAAGCAGGTTTGCACCTTTCACAAGACATCCTTCCATGCCCAGTGACTCCCTTCCCCATTGATTCACAGCCTGGCAGCCCCTGACCGTCCCTGGTGAACCCTGGCCTAACTAACGGGCACCCTCTTCCTTCACCTGGAGCCACATTTGGCCTCATACCTGTCCCTCAGGAGCCTTTTAATTGTGAAGCCTTCCATTTCATAAGCCAATGAAAGGTGCTGTGCGGCTTGTACTCGTAAGCAGGTCCTGTGCATGGACTCTACCGAGAGTCCCTTCTGCCTTTTTCCTCCTTCCTTCACCCTGGCCTCTCGAGGGAAGTGCACCATTTTGAAGAGATCAAAAATAAGTTGCTGGGGTGGTTTCACCGGTTTGGGGCTCTCTTTGGGGTGATGAAATAGCTTTGGAACTGGATCGAGGTGGTGATTGCTGAGTATCGTGAATAAACTAAATGCCACTTTAAAAGGGCTAGTTTTATGCTAGCCCTCAATAAAAAATTAAATTGCTTTTACCACCAAATATTGGCCCAGATTCTCAGGCAAATGGGTTTAGGGGAAATACTGTAAATGAAAGAATGGAGAGCTACTTCGGAGAGAGCAAGGGAGGCTTGCCTTTCTCAGGCTCCAAGGCAGAGGCTAATAGGGTAAGGAAAATGGAAAACACAGTCGGCTGCCCTGCGTATGCATTCCCTGTGGTTTTGAAAGGGCTGGGCAGGGCATCGCTAAGACATCAGTTTGCCCTCGAGATAAGGTTACTTGAAGGTTTAAATTTTTCCTATTTTCTTTTTTAATTTACTTTTTAATTGGAGGATAATTGCTTTACAATGTTGTGTTAGTTTCTGCTGTACAACAACATGAATCAACTTTTGTTCAGTGGCTCAGTTGTGTCTGACCCCATGGACTGCAGCATGCCAGGCTTCCCTGTCCTTCACCATCTGCTGGAGCTTACTCAAACTTATGTCCATTGAGCCAGTGATGCCATCCAACCATCTCATTTTCTGTCTTCTCCTTTTCCTTCTGCCTTCAATCTTTCTTTCCCAGCATCAGGGTCTTTTCTAATGAGTCGGCTCTTCGCATCAGGTGGCTAAAGTATTGGAACTTCAGCTTCAATATCAGTCCTTCCAATGAATATTCAGGATTGATTTCCTTTAGGATTGACTGGTTTGATCTCCTTGCTGTCCAAGGGACTCGCAAGAGTCTTCTCCAGCACCACAGTTCAAAAGCATCAATTCTTAGGTGCTCAGCCTTCTTTATAGTCCAACTCTCTCATCCATGAATCAACTATATGTATACGTATATCCCCTCCCTCCTGAACCTCTCTCTCCCCACCCCTACCCGTCCAGGTCATTACAGAGCACCAAGCTGAGTTCCCTGTGCTCCACAGCAGCTTCCCACTAGCTTACACATTGTAGTGTATACGTCGAGGCTACTCTCTCAATTCATCCCATCCTTCCCTTCCTCCCAAGTCTGTTCTCAACATCTGCAATTTCATTATTATAGGACAACAGCATTTCTTTTTTGTGAAGAGTCCTTTGACTGAGTTGGTGATAATTGGTCATTCGAGTTTCCTGTACTAAATCACTCGTCCCTTAAACAAACATTTCTTGAGTCTGAGAACCAACCCCTAGAAGAGTTCAAAGGCTAAACTGTTAAATAAGGAAGGCAGACTTCACAGAAGGATTGCCTTCCACCTCTGCCTTCAGCAGAAGCTTCTGGAGGCATCCTGTACCTGGGTTCAAGTTGCCAGAGAAAATATTAATACTAGGTGCCCATCAAATTTGAATTTCAGATCAAGAAAAAATACTTTTTAAGCCTAAGTATCTCCAGTGCTGTATTTGGGCTATAATTATACTAAAAAAAGAAGTGTTCATTATTTATTTGAATTTCAAATTTAATGGAATGTTCTGCATTTTTATGTGCTAAATCTGCTAAATCCGACTTCTAGGATTACAGATGACCCAGGCTGCGAGTTTGGAGAATATGTGGTCTCCTCTAGGACATGCACTCTCCCACTTTAGTCTTCTCCCCTCTGAACGTTCAGGCTCCCCAAATGATTGTGCAGCTTCAAGTACCATGAGCCTCAAATTTGTAACAAATGGCCAGTGGCTGGTTTTGTTTGTTAATACCCTGCCAATGGCCACAGTAGCCCTTATAGTTTGCACCAGCAGCATCAAACCTTCCAAATGGAAACAAGTTGTGATTAGATGGAATGTGAAGAGGGTGGAGCTCAATCCACTTTGAAGCAGCAACCTAGCTCCATTAAGAAGTGCTTTGTCCTGGCCTCACCCATTTCTGGTGGAAGACTTCCCAGGGAGTTGCTTCAAGGTGGGCCCCCTGGATCTTTTTATTCTCCTCTTACTTGCGTTCTCCTGTGTTAAGCTTAGGCCATGAGGACTAGGTGATGTGAAGAAGAAGTCTAGCTGCAGTGTGACGTTCTTGTAGGTAGGAACTCAACAGAGCTTGGTGATGGTCGGTCCCCCTGCTGAAAGCTAGACAGCCATTCTGAAAGCCCGCTTGCCTCAGCTCAGACCTAGACCCCAGGGCAGTACAAGAGAAAGAGAAGAAATTGCTGTCAACTTCTAACCCCTGCAAATGGTTGACAAGACTGGTAATAGACAGCACCCTCCCACATCATCAAGCCCACCATTTCAGTCCCAGTGCTTCACTTGCTTGAAGATTGAAAGAGAAATAAAAAAGGTTTGGCTCTCATGATGGAACTCACGCCTGAGCACATCCACCCCTGCAAAGTTCAAACAAATCTGCTCCAGGCTGGGGTGGCGATCTTGTCATGAAGTCTCCCTCGTGGAGGCAGTTGGCCAGACCCTCTGAAACACACAATGCTTTGGCCCCGGCTCAAAAAACACCAACATTCATTGCCGACAACGTTCCCACCTATCACCCATCCCCACCCACCCCTTCCTGGAAAGTGTGATGCAGGGTTGTGGTGGTGGGGCAACTCCAACACCACCACCTGGGTCTCCTGAGCAGACCTGGATGCCGGCCCGGAAGCAGCCCCAGCCGGCTGGGTGCACAGACAGCTCCTCTGGGCTGTGTAGGGGGGCGGCCCAGCCTTATTCTCACAGTTTTCACTTCCTGCGGGGCTGTGCAGTCACGTCTGTTGGCTTGGGTCTCTGTGACCTCGGATGATATGGGAAACGGGGGGCTGGTGGGTGAAATTGGGAGGCCGGGCTGTGATATGCCACCATCCGGCTTAGGGTGGGACGTTTTGTCCCCGAAGAGGGAGGGTGACTTCCCACCACACCCAGGCCCAGCACAGCCTTTCCAGGGTCACCGGCCGTCCCCTTCTCTCCATGCAGCGCTGAAAATACAGGCCACAGACTGTGGCCCAGTCGCCGTCGGAGGTAATCCGAACCTGGCAGAGCGGCTAACACTCAGTGCTTTGTCTACTGCTGCAGGAAGTCTTAACTCCCTTTAGGATAGCTGAGTTTTGGAGACCTGTGGAGGAGGGGTGTGGAAAGTATAAAAGCATACTTTCAGAGGTTTGCTCACAAAACAGTGTCGTGCTGAAAACTTCCAGTGATTCCAACAGTACGGACTGAAATCCTACACTCCCATCGATTTCCACTAATCCAGAAATCTCATCAATATGACATGTTTTTCTCAAATGTTTCAAACTGGAAATAGATAGATGGATTCTATCACATCGGCTCAGTCAGACACAACACCCGGCGGCCTCGGCTAGATCCCAAAGGAAGAAGAGTATAGATGAAATCTGACTCACTCAACGGGGTCCTGGAAAAGAGGACACAAAACAGTCACTCACACAGTAGGAGAACCTGATGATAAGACAGACCTTCCTCCTTTCAGACGCTGAGGAGTCACTGATTTTCCTACTCAACACAATTCAGATTACCGAAGTGACGCAGAGAGACTATTCTCAGGTTTTCTCCAGCCAGCATTTGTGGAGGGTCTTTTATGTGCTTGCATGCTAAGTCACTTCAGTTGTATCTAACTCTTTCTGACTCTAAGAACCGTAGCCCACCAGGCTCCTCTGTGCATGGGATTCTCCAGGCAGGGATAGTGGAGTGGGTTGTCACGGCCTCCTCCAGGGGATCTTCCTGACCCAGGGATCAAACCCGTGTCTCCTATGTCTCCACTGGCAGGCGAGTTCTTTAGTACTATCACCATCTGGGAAGCCTCTTGTGTGTGTCTCTTATCAGGTTTCTCCTCAGCTTGGGGCTCCCTATCTGTCATTCCCCTGCCTAGGACTGCTCCAGCCTGGAGCATTTTCAACCCTCAGTGTATCTATCCCTTCCTCAGTGTATCTATCCTTCTCTCAACCTTAGCTTAGCTTCTTCCGTTAGAATTTGTTATTCTTCTTGTTACCGTTAGAGCACTTGCCACAAATGGTATTTTCATATTTAATTGTGGGATGATATATTTACCATAGAGCTCCTTCCTAAGCTAAAATCTCTGTAAAAGCAATGTTATGGGTTGAGTTGTATTGTTGTTGTTATTGTTGTCATTGTTATTATTACGGGTTGAGCAATGGCCCCCCAAATATGTTCTGTCTGATTTCTTGGAACATGTGAGCACTACCTGGCAAAAGGAATTTTGTAGATGCGATTAGTGGGAAAAAAGTGAAAGTGTTAGTTGCTCAGTTGTGTCTGACTCTTTGCAACTCCATGGACTGTAGCCCACGAGATTCCTCTGTTCATGGAATTCTCCAGGCAAGAATATTGGAGTGGATAACCATGCCCTTCTCCAAGGGATTTTCCTGATCCAGGGAACAAACCAGGTCTCCTGCTCTGGAGGTGATTTCTTTACTATCTGAGCCATTAAATGAAATGGGGAGATTTTCCTGGGTTATCTGGTTTGGCTCAATGTTATCACAAGGGTTCATATAAGTCAAAGAGGAGAGGCAGGGTCAGATGTGATGATGGAAACAGAGGTTGGCATGCTGGGATTGCTGGCATTGAACACGGAGAAAGGGGCCACAAGCCAGGGGATGCAGGCGACCTCTAAAAGGACTGGTGGCAGGTTTGCCCCTGGAGCCACCAGAGGGAACATAGCCCTGAGACTACCCTGACTTTAGCCCAGTGAAGTTCATGTCTGATTTCTGACCTACAGAACTGCAAGAGAATATATCTGGGTTGTTTTAAACCACTAATTTGACTTATGTGGTAATTTGTTGTAGCTGCAATAGGAGACCAATGCAGTTATTATTATTTAACCTTTGTATGCCGTTGAATCCAAAACTTGACCTGAGGAGGTTATGGACTTCATTCAGTCTTGTCTGGCCACCCAACCTCATCACTTGCCCTTTCACTTTCTTTAGGTCTTCTCTCTTCCTTAAACTGCTTCAGGCTTTCAATTTTCCATTCCTTTTGCCTGAAATGCTCTTCCCCCAGCTCTTTACATGGCTTATTTGAAGGATTTGGGTCTGGAAATAAATGTCCCCTCCTCAGAGATTTTCTTTGACCATCCTTCTAAAATTTCCCTCCCCACCCTTCTCTCTCTCATTACTCTAATTTATTTACTTCATAGCCTTCATTACTTTAAAAGAAGACTTAATTTTTTAGGATAGCTTTAGATTTACAGAAAAATTCCAAAGATAGTACAAAGAGTTCCCATGCACTCTACCCCTGTCCCCAGTTCCTGTATTGTTAACAGCTTACACTAGCGTGGAACATTTGCCATGAGAAATGGACCAGTATCGATACATCTTAACCTAATGTCCTTTTTCTGTTCCAGGATTCCATCCAGGACACCACAGTACATTTAGTTCTCTTCTTGGCTGCGATAATGCTTTTGATGACCTTGACAGTTTTGAGGAGTACACATCGGGTATTATGTAGAATGTTCCTCCATTGAGATCTCTCTGATGTCTTTCTCATGATTATTCTGGGGTTCTGGAGTTTGGAGGAGAAAGACCACAGAGGTAAGTGCCATTTTTGTCACATTATGACTTACGATCTGGCTTGATTTATGCCCAAACATTTTTAAAAATATTTTTTAATTTTATTTATGGCTGCACTGGGTCTTCATTGCTTTGCTCCAGCTTTCAGTTGCAGGGCATAAATTTCTTATTGCAGTGGGTTCTCTTGCTGAGGAGCATGGGCTCTAGGTGCACAGGCTTCAGTAGTTGTGGTGCATGGGCTTAGTTGCTCCAGTGGATCCCAGACCAGGAATTGAACCCATGTCTCCTGCATTGGCAGGTGGATCTTAGCTACTGCACCACCAGGGTAGATCTGGTTTGATTTATGAATGTTGATGTTGACCTTGGTCACCTGGCTGATGTAGTACTTGTCAAGTTCTCTATAAAATTACTCATTTCCCTTCGTTTTGATAGGAGTGGAAGGAAGTCAGCACACACAGTCCACACTGAAGGAATTGAGAGTCAAGCCCTTGTTATTTTTTAAGTTGTTGTATTTATTTGTTCAATTATGTGTTTTGGATGGCTCTGTTTCTGGGCTAATTCGTAGCCACTCTCAGCCGCCTCTTTAACTTGCTGCTTCCAGGCAGATGTAGGAATGTCAGAGGCCTATTTTCCTGTCTCCCTCCTCACAATGAAACAGAAGGAAGTCTGGTATGTTTGGGGGGAAGGTGTTTGCTTTCTTCACAGGAGAGATAGACACAGTTGTTCTATTGTTTCCTTCTTTCTGCCTTGAAAGTGGAATTCTGGAGTTGCCGTGGCTGTCTTGTGACTATGAATGACAGGCATGGTGGCAAAGTCAACATGCTAAAGATGCCAGAGCAGAGAAATAGAAAAGCTTGGGCTTTGGATGACAACTGATGCCAACCACTGCTTATCTTTGGATTTCCTGTTATGTAAGGGGAGTTTAAGCCACACCTAGTGGGGTTTCCAATTATTGTTCAAAATGTTCTTAACTGATAAGGTAATTCTTTCATATCTTCTTCTAAAGGTGAAGTTCTTAAAGGGAGGACAGAGACCTTGTCTGTCTTACTCATCTTTATGTTTTCAGGGGTTGAATTAGGCTAGATCCTCAGTGTCTTTGGGCTGTATGAAGAGATGATGATGGTTTAGGGGAGAGGTAGGATCTCAGGGGATATTTCTTTTAAGAATTAGAGAGACTGGAAAATAGTTGTAGGATAATGAGAAGGCACCAGAAGAGAGAGGGAGATGGAAGGTATAAAGGAGAGAGAGGGAGAAGATAACTCATAAAGGATGGTCTCAAAAAAGGGAGAGGGGATGGGATGTCATTCCCTGATGGAAGTGTGTGTTGGATTATGAAAGGTCAAAAAAAAAATCAGAGAGAGGCTCTTAATCTCTTCAACCTGGGTACATTTGAGAATCAGCCAGGAATCTATGGAGACTCTCCCTGCACAAAAGCATGTAGTCATATAGACATCATTTTACATTTATTTTCCTGAGGTTCATGGATGCTGTCCCCCCATTCACCCATGGCTCCCTAACTTGAATTTCAGTACTAGTGCAATTAAAAATAAAAGGAGAAAAATTGACATCAGGTTATCAACTTTTGGGGGCTTCCCAGGTTGTGCTAGAGGTAAAGAGCCGACGTGCCAATGCAGGAGACTTAAGAGATGTGGGTTCGATCCCTGGGTCAGGAAGATCCCCTAGAGGAGGGCATGGCAACCCAGTCCAGTATTCTTGCCTGAAGAACCCCATGGACAGAGGAACCTGGTGGGCTACAGCCATAGAGTCACAAAGAGTCAGACACCACTGAAGCAACTTAGCACAGCACACATCAACTTTTTAAATTTAATTAATTAGTTTTGGCTGTGCTGGTTCTTCATTGCTGCACACTGGCTTTCTCTAGTTGCTGAGAGCGAGCGGGAGCTACTCTCTAGTTGCAGTGGGCAGGTGTCTCATTGTCGTGGCTTCTTTGTTGCAGAGCATGGGCTCAAGAGCCCATGGGCTTTTAGTTGCCCTGTGGCATGTGGAAATTTCCCAGATCAATGTCCTCTGCATTGGCAGCCAGATTCTTAACTACCAGGAAAGTCCCAGGTTGTGCATGCTTGTGCTCAATCATGTCCAACTCTTTGTGACCCCATGGACTGTAGCCCACCAGGCTCCTCTGTCCATGGGATTTTTCAGACAAGAATACTGGAGTGTGTTACCATTTCCTTCTCCAGGGGATCCTCCTGACCCAGGGATCAAACCCACATCTCCTGAGCCATCAGGGACATTCTAGGTTATCAACTTTTAACTGTCCTAACTAACGATATTAAAAAATCAAACAGTTGCAATTTCTGTCTTTTCATTAAAGAGTGGTTATTTTAGGTTCAAAAAGGCAGGAAGGAGCTGATCTCAAATGGTATAATACTTATTATTTGTATTGAATAAGTTTAACATCATAGATAACTTACTAAATTTTCCTTACTAGAACCATAATGCGGATTTATGGTCAAACAATCTGAGCTCAGCCCTGCCTCTTATGTGTTGCGTGATATTGGGGAAGTTTCTAAACCCCTCTAAGCTTTGGTTTCTTTAGCAGCAAAAGAGGAGAAAACAGAACCTAACTTATAGGGTTGTAGTGAAAATTAAATAAGATCATGTCAGTGAACCCGTCCTAACGCCCAGGGATAGCCAGTTAGCTTTTAGGGAAGGATCCTTCTAAATATGGGTGTGAAAATGATTATATTAATAGATATAGCTAGAAACATACATAACCACACACACAAACCAGATGCTTGTGTGTATCTCTTTGTACTCTGCTTTCTCCCCCTCTTAATAATAGACCATGAACATCTTTCTGGTCACTGCATACTCTATGACATTATTCTGAGTGGTTACATGGTAGTCTATAAAATGATGTAGCTTCATTTATCTATCTGATCTTGTTGGACATTTAATTTGTAGGAATGCCTTGTTTTATTTTCCTTTGCTTTATTGAGCTTCACAGATTTGCTTTTTTTTTTCCTTCAAGTTAAAGTTTTTTGGCAACCCTGCATTGAAGTTGATCAATGCCATTTTTCCAATAGCATTTGCTCGTGTCTTGTCTCTATGTTACATTTTGGTAATTTTCACAATATTTGAAAAATTTTCATTGCTGTATTTGTTATGGTGATCTGTGGTCAGTGATCTTCGTTACTATTGCAAAAAGATATCTCACTAAAGGCTCAGATGATGGCTAGAAATTTTTAGTAATAAGATGTTTTCTAATTAAAGTATGTACATTGTGTTTTACAACACAGTGCTGTCGCACATGTAATAGACTACACTATAGTGCAAACATAGCTTTTATATGCACTGGGAAACCAAAAATTCATGTGACTCACTTTATTGCAATATTTGCTTTATTGTGGTGGTCTGGAATTGACTCTGCAATATCTATGAGCTGTGCCTTTATTTCCAACTTTTAGCAAAGATAAACAACTCTGCAATAACCCTCTTTCTAATTAAAGTTTCTCATAGCCATGATTGTTTCCTAGAAAACAACTACTAGGTTAAAAAATGTTATGTCAAAGATATATGCTGTTTAAATTCATTTGCTTTATAAAGCCACAATGACTTCTAAAAATGTGCTAATCTAAAATTGAAGAAAGTAGGAAAACCACTAGACCATTCAGGTGTGACTTAAATCAAATCCCTTACGATTATACAGTGGAAGTGACAAATAGATTCAAGAGATTAGATCTGATAGATCTAATCAGGCACTTCAGTTCTAGAGTGCCTGAAGAACTATGGATGGAGGTTTGTGACACTGTACAGGAGGCAGCGATCAAAACCATTCCCAAGAAAAAGAAATGCAAAAAGGCAAAATGGCCATCTGAGGAGGCCTTACAAATAGCTGAGAAAAGAAGAGAAGCTAGAGGCAAAGGAGAAAAGGAAAGATATACCCATTTGAATGCAGAGTTCCAAAGAATAGCAAGAAGAGATAAGAAAGCTCTCCTCAGTGATCAATGCAAAGAAATAGAGGAAAACAATAGAATGAGAAAGAGTAGAGATCTCGTCAAGAAAATTAGAGATACCAAGGAAACATTATATGCAAAGATGAGCACAATAAAGGACAGAAATAGTATGGACCTAACCGAAACAGAATGGCATTGAGACATGTGTATTGTCATATGTGAAACAGAGCACCATTCCATGTTCGATGCATGTGACAAGGGCTCGGGGCCGGGGCAGTGGGATGATCCAGAGGGATGGGAGGGGGAGGGAGGTGGGTGGGGGGTTCGGGAAGGGGAACACATGTAAACCCATGGCTGATTCTTGTCAATGTATGGCAAAAACTATTACAATATTGTAAAGTAATTAGCCCCCAAGTAAAATAAATAAATTTATAAAAAAAAAAAAAAAAAAAAGAAGATATTAAGAAGAGGTGGCAAGGATACACAGAAGAACTATACAAAAAAGATCTTCATGACCCAGACAACCATGATGGTGTGATCATTCACCTAGAGTCAGACATCCTGGAATGCGAAGTCAAGTGGGCCATAGGAAGTATCACTAGGAACAAAGCTAGTGGAGGTGATGGAATTCCAGTTGAGCTATTTCAAATCCTGAAAGGATGCTGTGAAAGTGCTGCACTCAATATGCCAGCAAATCTGGAAAACTCAGCAGTGGACACAGGACTGGAAAAGGTCAGTTTTCATTCCAACATTACTTTACCAACAAAGGTCTGTCTAGTCAAAGCTATGGTTTTTCCAGTAGTCATGTATGGATGTGAGAGTTGGACTATAAAGAAAGCTGAGCACCGAAGAATTGATGCTTTTGAACTGTGGTGTTGGAGAAGACTCTTGAGAGTCCCTTGGACTTCAAGGAGAGCCAACCAATCCATGCTAAAGGAAATCAGTCCTGAATATTCATTGGAAGGACTGATGCTGAAGCTGAAACTCCAATACTTTGGCCACCTGATGCAAAGAACCAACTCATTTGAAAAGACCCTGATGCTGGGAAAGATTGAAAGCAGGAGGAGAAGGGAACGGCAGAGGAAGAGATGGTTGGATGGCATCACCGACTCAATGGACATGAGTTTGAGTAGGCTCTGGGAGTTGGTGATGGACAGGGAGGCCTGGCGTGCTGCAGTCCATGGGGTTGCAAAGAGTTGGACATGACTGAGCAACTGAACTGAACTGAACTGATACTTCTTATAACAATCTATAAAAGTGCCTATTTCTGAACTCCCTCGTAGTACTATATATTTTCCTCTTCTAATTGTTTTTCTTTTTCTGAGAGAAGAAATATTGTATCTGTTATTTTAACTTATATTAACATGATTACCAGTAAAAATCAATTTTTTCAAATGTTTATTGACTCTTAATTGTTTTATGAATTTGCTATTGTATCTTTTATATATTTTAGGAATATTTTCATTTTCTTACTGACTAGTAGAAATTCTTTATATAATAATGCTAATCTTTTGTCATTCAATTATATGGCAAAGGACTAGGTCATTTATGTTCCTGAAACCAAAAGAGAATACAATGAATGACGTTGACCATTACCGGGGACTTTGAACTGGGAAGGGGAGCTTGCTGGAAAGTCAAGGGGTTATGACCTTCTGAAGTGGTACTCATCTCTGACCTTGAAATTCTAACTGTAGAGGGCAGTAAATAAACCAGATCAGAGCTGATGGCTGGGTGAATTGGGAGAGGTTGTCCAAAGACCTAAAGAAGGCCTTGGGTGCTGACAATAATCTTGTCCTTTCATAGAATTGGAATCTTTAACTCAATTCCTTGGGGTCTGATCAAAGAATTTTAGATCCACAAACAACTGTCATTGACTGATAAGACCACAGGACTTTAACATTGCTCTTGTTTCTTATGTCAGTAGCATCTTCCTTCTGTAATGGTTCCCTTTATGCTTATTCACATGGTACAACATTCCTTATAGCACTAGTAAGCATATTGGCTATTAAAAACAATATATTTTGTAATTATCATGATCTTTTGCAGAAATGCATAAAAACAGCCATGCATGAGCTAGGCCCTTAATTAGTATTTGTCACACTGAATGAAATGAAACTTCTCAAAATATCACAAAGCTACAATTCTGATATGAAATAGCAAGTTTTTCTTCAAAAAAAAAATTGTTTCAGAATATAAGCAAAATGTGTCAATAATTGACTTTGCTTTTAGAATGTGGTCAAAGAGATTATGGCATGCTTTATCTTTTCTCTTTCCTTCTTTTTTAAACCTTAGGTTGGTAGGGGACCAAACTCAGCAAGTTCAGCAGCTATGGGTAGAAATGGGTTTCCACTTCCTGCTGCAGTGGCAGGCAGTATTGGAAGTATTCACCTTTCTTTCAGTTCTATGAAGCTAAGTGTTTTAAGTTACCTAGATATTTGCATAACACACATTGTCCTGGGTTTGTTTGAGGGATTGTAAAGTAAATAGTTTTTTTGGCTTTAAACTTACGCGGCACTAAAGACATGGAAATTAGGGATGACTCAGGAGACAGATTAGGTATTATAAATACCCAAGTATGTCCCTGGATTAGGGTCTGCTATTATAGACTCCAAGACTTTCTGGTTAAAGCTAGGAATACTATGCTGAATTATGTTGCTTTCCATTGGTGCTGCTGCTTTCTGCCAAGCCATAGTTCATGACAAATTTTTTGCCTGTTCTCAAGCTGATGAAAGGAGCCAAGACTTATAGAATACCCTTTTTCATATATTTGGTGCCAGGAGCCACTTTTCATATTAACTCACTCAATCCTGATAACAAAGCAGTAAGATAGGTTGTATGAGGGCAGTGAGAATTGCTGTAACAAAGAAACCCTAACATTTTATTGGCTTAATCTAAGAGATGGTTATTTCTCATCCCATAAACTCATCTACAGGTATTTGATAAGGAGGTTCAGGGACCCAAACTTCTTTCCTCTAGTAGCTTTCCAACACCCTAAGATCCCCCAAATCCTTCTCTTCCAGCTAGCAACTAGAGAACAAAAAAGGAGAATTTTTTTGTTTTTAACTGATGAGGCCTGAAAGCAGTGCACATCTTCTGCTATGACATTTGCCAGGGCTCAGACATATGGCCTCATCTAACTCCTAATGTTTAAGAAATATGGTCTAGCTGTGTTTCCAGGTAAAAGAGGAAGTGGTCTTGGTGAACTATGTATCTGCCACAGCCTGTCCTTTGGTTACCAAATAACCTCACTCACCTAACCCTTTTTCCCACACAGATGACACACTCATCCCCTCCCCAGAGGAGATGACCCAATGTCCTTTACAGTCATTACATTCAGCTAAAACTTCAGGATTTCTGGGTGGAATGGGGACTTTTCCCATCAAGATGGAGTGTTTGCCTCGTTGTCCATCAACCTCTGACTTGAAAGGATAAGCTGCTATCTCTGCCCCATTCATATCCCATATAAAGTGTTGGGCGAGAATAAGATAAAGTGATACACATGCCCATTTGGAAAGGAAAGAGTGGGAGACACACAGCACACATCCCTGGTGATGGTGGAGTCCCGACGTGAGCACATTATGTGGTGGCCCCGTCCTGGGTGTAAGAGTAAGTTCCTTGGCTGCACCCTTCTTATCATACCCTTCCCTGTCCTTTGCTCTCTATGGTTCACCTCTGCTCTCTTAAGGAAGGCTCTTCCTTAACTGTTATCCTCCGTGGCCAATCAATAGGAACCTATGGGATATTGGGGAGCCCATCCTCTTTGAGGACTGCACAGCTTTTGAAGTCCACTTCCTGCTTGAACAAGTTTGGAGACTCAAGGATTGCTTCAAGGCCCTCACTGTCAAAGACCTTTAAATCTAGGCTCATTTTTTCATTGACAATGTAATTCCCTAAAAACTTAGAAACCTCCAATCTTTGCTTCTCAATAATTCCATGATCAGAAGTTCATACAAAAGTTTTTTCCCATATAGAATTTCTCAAGTTTCATCTGTTTCTTTGCTTCCTCATTCATGCCTTTCTCTTGAGTGGCTATCTTGAGAGTATCTGAGATAATAAGCAAATGGGAAAATCACACTCTTACTCAGATCTTTGTCAGTAGGTGTGAGTCACAAAGGGCCTTTGCCTCTCAGATAATCTTACTATATGGGATCCAAACGTAGTAGGCTTTTACAACCCTTGGGATCCTGTGTTTCTGGATTCTCAAGCCTCTTTCTCTTCTTTTGAAAATCAGCTAGTCATTCCTGAACATACCTCTTTCCTGTAATTCATTGTTAAGAGCAGAGTTGTGCAAGTAGCTGCCACCTTAATCTTGGGCCCTGGATGCCTCACTCACCTCGTCCTAGTCCTTGCCCTGGGAAGGGTCAACACACTCTATTACTCTGACTCTTCCCAACCACCTCCCCTGAAACTAAAGGCTTAGCAGACATGCTGTCTGCCACTGAAGGCAGCATTTTATAAGACAAATCTCCTCCTTTCCAGCCTATTATGTCACTTTCCTCACCAATTACCACTCAACTGCTAAGTCAATACGGTATTATATTGGGTTTTTATTGTGGCAGTACTCCACTACTAGGTACCAATGGTGCATTGCTTGGCACAGCTCTAGATGCTATAACAAGCCTTGGCATTTCAGTAGCTTAATCCAATGAAAGTTATTTCTTCTCACAGTCAAGCCAGTGTAGGCATTCTCTACATGATGCTTCATGGCCTCAGGCTACTGCCACATGGAGTCCTGCCATGCCCTGAGGGCAAGGAATCCTCAGCTTCCAGGCAGTAGATCAGTAGAGACACAGAAGATCACCCATGGGAGGGTTTTAATGGCCAGTCCTGGGACTTCTATTCTGTCCACACTCTGCTGGACAGAACTCAGTCATGTCCACATTTAATACAAAGGGAGCTGAGGGATATCATCATAGGCCCATGCTCAGTGAGAAGGACCAGGCTTTGGTGAACACAGAACGAACACATACAGCACCAGAACTGAGCCACCACCCAGGTCGTCCTTTGTGTCTTCATAGCATGATGATTTCCATAAAGTACAGATGTGTCCTTAGGGAGGTCTAAGTGCTTGATCACACCTGAGAGTGAGAGTACAGAGTAAGGTTTTGTGTATGTGTGTGTGTGTTTTGTTTAATGGTAATTTACTGCAACCATTTCTTGGGGGCAGTTTCTATAAAGATAGAGACAAACCTAAGGTAAACTTGGACATGTACCTTCCACCTCCACTTTTTGTCTCTGAAATGGCTCAAGGATTCCTCCCTCCCCCCACCATTGATGTGTCTGATGCCAGGGAGCTGGGGCTGATAGACCATAGGGAAGGCGTGTCTGGATGGGAGTATATCAAACTAAGGGGTCAGGAAGCCATCCCTTTAGAAATGCTGAGTGGTGGTGGTTTCCCCCAAAGCAGGACTTGAGTGTATGTAGTCTGGAGGAGTGATCCAGAGGCACAATCAAGGAAGTAGGAGAGGTAAGTCAGGGCAGAGAGAAATACCCAAAGCAGGTTATTGTCAGGGAAAAAGTCACTCACTCAGTTCCTGTGGGGACCTTCTGAGAAACAAGATGGAACATGCCTCAGCACTGTACCCCTGAAATTGAGGAGGCTGGGGCATTTCCCCAATAAGTCCCATTTGTGTGGCTGACAGTTGGCCCCAGAGCACTGAGCATCCTCTCCCCCATCTATGGGTTGTGTTTACAAACAGTCTAGTGAGCTCCTGTGACAGACATGAACAAAGACCTCTCTAGGCACTTGAGATGCGAAGTGATTGGCTGGCCCAGGAGCTGTCCACAGCTGCAGGGGAACTCAGGTGGGCCAGGGAAACTGGGGCACCTGCTACAGGTGGGAAGAGGTACAAGCAGTGAGAAATAAGGATCCTGACATATCACAGCCTCTGAAAACCCACCTAGCAGACATCAAATATTGTATCTCTCTTTTGGGTGGAGCCAAACTCTGCCTCCCTCGTGTATTAACTCGTATTAGCAGCCAGCACTGACTGAATATTCATCAGGTGCCAGGAACTATAAAAGGGCTTGATGTAAGTCATCTCATTTTAATATTCATCGACCACCTTCCATATTCCATGGGGGAAGCAAGAGCAAGTAAGACTTACTCCTTGCCCCTAATTTAAACTCTGGCAGGAAGGCAAATCTTGGCAAAACCCAAGATTTTGTGCAGCAAAGGCTATATGGACAGCAGAAGGGTTACAAATAATGATGAAGTTTCTGAAGCATGAAACTAACTTCTGAATGGTGGATCAGGAGTTCTTGAGGAAGAAGGAGGCATTTGCCTACCCTGGAAGGATGGGCATATTCGGGGAAGTACATTTGTAGACAAAGCTACAGAGTGTTTGGGAAAGTGGAGGGGAAGGAGACAGGACAAAGGTTGAAAAGGAGGACAATACAGGCATTACCAGGAAGCTGTCGCAATACGATCATACCCAGGAGTGAGACAAATCACTAATCCAGATGTGATTGCGAAGGTGTGAAGAAGCCAGATCAAGCGTGAAACTGGCAGATGGAGAACATATCCAGTGGAAAGCATGTGGGAGAGGAGAAGTTTGGGGGAGGAGTGAGATAACAGTGGTGTGGAGGCAAGTGATTCATTCAGGAACAGTGCTGTGATTGCTAAGTGTCTGTAGCAATCCATTCAGTCGCTCACTACCCTTCATTCATTGTTTTCATGCATTCAGCAAGTATTTATTGAACACCCACTATGTTTCAAATACCCGTTTAAATAATGGGGATACAGTAAAAAACCTCTGACATCATGGAGCAGACACAGACAATATCATGGAAATAAAATATCTAGCATATCAGATCATAGGTAGTATGGAGACCAAGTTGGGGGAAGCAGGTGGGCAACAGGAGTGCTATCCAGAGAGAAAGGTTGGTATTTTAGAAAGAGTGGTCAGGGGTGGTCTCCATAGGAAGAGAGACACTTGAGCAAAGACCTGAAAGAAAGGGAGTGAGCCACGTGGCTCCCTGAAGAAAGAGTGCAAGGGCAAAGACCCCAGGTGGAAATATGCCTTACGTGGCCCAGAAACAGTAGGGAGAACAAGTAAGGCTGAGCAGAGTGAGTGAAGTACATTATGGTGTTGAGGTCAGAGAGAGGAAGGCAGACCAGATGGTGAAGGTCACTGGTCTTCAGTGGGGTAGTACCATCTCATAATTAATGTTTTTTGAAATTCATGGAGATGTTTTTGACTTACAGTGTAGTTGCGCCTGAATGTTAAAATACATATTTTCTTACAGAGGGCTTCCTCTGAATTTGTGCCTTATTTATTTACATTGAAAAATACTTGACATATATTATGTCAGCTTAAGTTGTACTCATAAGTGATTGGATATTTACATACATTATGAAATGCTTTCTGTGTTAAGTCTAGTAACCACATAAAATTCTTACAATATTATTGACCATATTCCTTGTGGTTTATTCCAATTCCCAAGGCTTATTTACTTTATAACTGGAAGTTTGTACCTCTTAATCCCCTCCTCCTATTTAATCCTCACCCCATCTCTCTGGCTGGCAACCACTAATATTTTTCTCTTCATCTACAAGTCTGTTTTTGTTTTCTTTGTTTTGTGTTTTAGATTCCACTTATAAGTGAGTCCATATGGTATCTATCTTTCTCCAGCTGCCTTATTTCACCTAGAGTAGTACCCTCTAGGTCCATTCATGTTATTGCAAATGGCAAGATTATTTTTACAGTTGAGTGATATTTCATTTTGTGTTTGTGTGTGTATGTATAAAATATCAAGTCAAAATGGAATAAAAGTTCACCCTTATTTGCAACCATAAAATTATTAGAGTAACTATTCAGATCTTAAACAGAGATTTCTTTTAGTCCAGCCTAAATATTCTTAAAAGACTGTAGCATCTCTAGGTCAAAGAGTATGTTTAACCTCTGAATCTGTAGGGTATAACATCTAGGAGGTATTTGCAGAATGAATATTTGTTAAGTGAATCCATTCTAGTATATTTTTCAGGATATTTTTATTCAGTTCAGTTCAGTTGCTCAGTTGTGTCCGACTCTTTGCGACCCCATGAATCACAGCACGCCAGGCCTCCCTGTCCATCACCAACTCCCAGAGTTTACCCAAACCCATGTCCATCGAGTTGGTGATGCCATCCAACCATCTCATCCTCTGTCGTCCCCTTCTCCTCCTGTCCCCAATCCTTCCCAGCATTAGGGTCTTTTCCAATGAGTCAACTCTTCACATGAGGTGGCCAAAGTATTGGAGTTTCAGCTTCAACATCGGTCCTTCCAATGAACAACCAGGGCTGATCTCCTTTAGGATGGAGTGATTGGATCTCCTTGCAGTCCAAGGGACTCTCAAGAGTCTTCTCCAACACCACAGTTCAAAAGCATCAATTCTTCAGTGCTCAGCTTTCTTCACTGTCCAACTCTCACATCCACACATGACCACTGGAAAAACCATAGCCTTGACTAGAAGGACCTTTGTTGACAAAGTAATGTCTCTGCTTTTAAATATGCTATCTAGGTTGGCCATAACCTTCCTTCCAAGGAGTAAGCGTCTTTTAATTTCATGGCTGCAATCACCATCAGCAGTGATTTTGGAGCCCAAAAAAACTAAAGTCTGACACTGTTTCCACTGTTTCCCCATCTATTTCCCATGAAGTGATGGGACCAGATGCCATGATCTTAGTTTTCTGAACATTGAGCTTTAAGCCAACTTTTTCACTCTCCTCTTTCACTTTCATCAAGAGGCTCTTTAGTTCTTCTTCACTTTCTGCCATAAGGGTGGTGTCATCTGCATATCTGAAGTTATTGATATTTCTCCTGGCAATCTTGATTCCAGCTTGTGTTTCTTCCAGCACAGCGTTTCTCATGATGTCCTCTGCATATAAGTTAAATAAGCAGGGTGACAATATACAGCCTTGACGTACTCCTTTTCCTATTTGGAACCAGTCTGTTGTTCCATGTCCGGTTCTAACTGTTGCTTCCTGACCTGCATGCAGGTTTCTTAAGAGACAGGTCAGATGGTCTGGTATTCCCATCTCTTTCAGAGTTTTCCAGAGTTTATTGTGATCCACACAGTCAAAGGCTTACTATCATTTTATGACTGCATTATCTACTATATGGATGAACTGCAGTTCTATTATCTACTTCTTCATTATTCAACATTAAGACTCTTTCAGTCTATCAAAATAATAAATAAAACATCAATGAACTTTTTTTGTTAATGAGCTCTTTAACTGTTTTAGATTATTCCAGTAGGGTGATAAGAGTTCTTGATCAAAGGTTATGCTAGATAGTCAAAATATTTACCCATATCTGTTTCTCTACTCCTTTTGCACAGTTAGGAAACCTCATTTCTTAGCCTACTTGCCACTGGGTAGGAGTGACTAGTTCTGGCCAATGAAATATGAAGGGAAGAGACATTAATAAATACTACCTCACTACCAATCTGAGATCAGTAAGTTGAGTGAGTAAGATGTAAACCTTTGTTATGATAATCTACTGGGATTGTAGAGTTAATTTGTTATCACAGCTAACCTAGTTTATCCTGATGATTACATAGACTTTGAACCTTATTATGGATTAGAGTGTACATTGGAAAATTGCACAATGGTGGGTAGGTACCCAATAGATATATATTAAATAAATCAGTGAGATTAATAATATGTGAAAATACCAGTTCCACTGTTTTATCAACAGCAATGAATTTATTATTTGATTTTTCTTGCCAATCTAGTAGGCAAAAATATCATCTTGGCCAACAAGAAATTTGCCAATTTCTTTGCTTGTTGGAATGGTTCAACATTTTTTCATTTCTTGTTAGCCGTTTCCTCTTTTGAGCCTTATTTGTTTAAAAATCTTTCATTCATTTTCAATAACTATTCATTGAATGCCTTCACCATTCTGGATATTGGGGCTATCATGGTGAATAGCATTGCTATCATAGAACTTTTATTCTAGGAGGGGAGAAAAATGACATGTAAACAAATGCTTAACTATTTTAGGGAATGGTAAGTGCTGTGAAAAATAAAGCAAGGTAAATGGCTTAAAGAGAGACTAAGTATGTTTTCACACAAGGTGCTCATGCGGCATCTTTCTTAGAATATCACTTGTGAACCAAGGGGATGAAGTAGGAAGATATTGGGAAGAGGGGTGTTGCAGGCTTTGGGAACAGCACATATGAGAAACTTAAAGGCAGGGACATAACCTGGTACTTTGAGGATGTAGCAAGAAGCCAGTCTGCTTGAAGCAGAGTGAGTGAGGGGAAAGTAGCCGGACATGAGATTGAAGAGGTAACAAGCTGGACCATGTAGGGTCACCTAGGCAATTGTTAGGCCTTTTGACTTTTCTCTGGAGTGATACAGGAACCACTGGAGGGTTTTGAGTTGAGGAATGATGCGACATGACTTACTATTTAAAAAAGATTACTCTGGCTTCTCTGTGGATGAAGTGATTGGGGGCAAGTAGGAGGAGACCAAGTAGGAAGCTATTGCAATATTTTGATGGAAGATGATGATGACTTAGCCCAAGGTGACATCAAGGATAAAGTGAGAAGGGGTCAGATTCTAGATACATTTTGTAGTAGAGCTAATAGGGCTTGATGATTGATTGAAAGTAGGCCTGAGTGAGGGAGATGAAACAGTCAAAAATGATTGCAAGGTTCTGATTTGAACAAATAGAAGGATGCAGTCTACTGCGTTCTTTATTCCTCTTTTGAACCATATTTGGTATATTAAATGACTCCAGAAAAAGTCATGTCAGAAATTAAAGGAACAGTGTACTGGCATGGGTGTGATGCTTACTTCCCAGATACAGACGGAAGTTGATTGAAAGTGATCATGGTCTTGAGTCAGCTCCCTTCAGCCGTGCAGGGCTCCCATCTTCTCTAGCTCACCTTGCCATATCCCTCTCTCTTCTGGAAACATGGCCTCCTGTGTGGCTGTCTCTGATGGCAACATCAGGGATTTGTTGACATGCAGGTGAACAAGCCATTGAGGTGAAGAACCACAAGAAAGTGGTGCTCTTCTTTCTGAGTAAGGACAAGAGGATCCTCTGGGAGGAGGGCCAGGAGATCCTGGTAGGTAATGTAGACCAGGCTGATGATGACTACTTGCTCGCTTAGTCAGGGCACCACTGGAGGAGGACTGCCACTACATCCTCTATGATGCAAACTAGAAGACCGAGGAGAGTGAAAAGAGGACCTGGTACTTACCTTCTGGACCCCTGAATCGGCATTCGTTAAGAGCAGAATGATCTATGCCAGCTCCAAGGACCCCATCAAGAAGAAGATGAAGGGGATCAAGCATGAATTACAAACAAACTGGTATGAAGAAGTCAAGGACTGCTCGATCCTAGCAGAGAAACTGAGTCGGGGAGGCAGTTCTGTTTCTCCCTGGAGGGCAGCCTTGGTGAGCCCCCTCCAGCTCCCTGCCTGGAGTAGAGGGCAGCCCCAGACCTACCCACTGGGGTTGCAGGCTGCCCCCTTCCTGACCCGAGGGATCTGGGGGATTCCAACTGGGGGAGAACAATCTCTTTGTTTAGTCACCAGAGAGCCCCCTACCGTGTGGACCTTCCTCATCCCCCCACCATCCCTGGTGGCCTGGCCTTCCTAAACCACTGTTAATCTTCTGATTCCTCCTGAGGTAAAGCAGACCAAGTGCCTCCTTAGTACTGTGGTTCAGGGAGGGTCTGTATGTTTTCAGAGACACTCTCCTATTCCCCACTTATTTCTCCTCCTTCCCATACTACCACCTTCTAACCACAATAGCAAGGCTGTGCTCCTCTGTTTAGTTCTGTGTATAAAGGGAAAGTTGAAGAGATGACCTCACCCCTTGTCCTATGGTTGCAGCCATTCATGGAAGCAGAACAGTAAGGAACTTTCAATTAAAACACACATATATACACAAGTGAGCACACACACATTTTTTTTTTTTCTTTCAAATGTGATCTGCTTATTGCCCATGGCCATAGTGATTGGTTCGGGGTTGGGCATGTGACCTTTGATGATCCAATCAGAGACCCAGGACTTTCACTGAATGATTTGGGATGGCTGTTCCTGCTAGAAATGAACAAGGAAGCAAGCTTGGCTCCCTGAGGCTTCTAGTAGTCCTCTTGTTCCTTTGATAGAAACCAGCCTTAGAATGAACTTGACATCATGGAAAGCAAAGAAAAGAGATAAAAAGAAAGGTTATTCCTTTGTGTGTTTGATGTGGTTGAGTCACTATATCCATCCTCACCTGAAATCTGTCCAGAGATGTTCAGTTACGGGAGCCAACAAGCTCCCTTCTCTTGTGCACATCAGTATGGGCCATGTTTTTTGTTACTTGCCACCAGGCAGCTCCTGCCTTCTTGGAGCGGCTTTCGATGTACACGCTGTCCACAGTTCTCAGGCAGAATGCTTTCACCACCTGGTATCTCAGAACACAGGAAACAGACACCCCAGAAAATCTGAAAACCATTTGAGGCTTAGGTTTGGAGAGTTACATCATGTTCTGAGAGAGTAAAGACCACCTTTGGAGAGTACGCCATCCAAAAATCCTAGAGGAATGGATCCCAGGAACTGTCAGAGCCAAGAACATCACCTGGCATCAGCTGATCTCAGCTGTTCCCCTAGCAGTGAGGGCTGGGCATCCTTCCTGAAACAGAGGGTCTTTGGCAAACTTGCTTCTGGATACTGATGTGTTTACGGTCATATCCACCAATTGCCGGAAACATGGGGTGGAAACTGATTCTGAATGCACAGTCTCCGTGAATACCAACATCCTGCTTCAACATTTGTTTCTGAAAACCTTTTACCAGTTTGTGCTCCTTTTGGGACAGTTTGGGTTCATGATAAACAGGACTACCTGGGCTTCTTCTCTCCTCACTTTCCTGGGGCTGGTGAACCCCAAGGGGTCCCAGGGCTGAGTTCAGCTAGCAGATAAGGGCCTTACATTCCAGTCCCAGTAAATCCTCTGCTACGCACTTGAGATCTTGCAGGATTGCTATAGAGTGGGCTTCCCAGAGCCTGTTTTCCCCAGTTGTCTTGATTGTCATCAGTTTGAAAGGAATTCTAATCTAGTGACCATAAGCATCAACAGCCTACTGCCAGGCTGTTGGAATTTGCATCTTAGATCCACCACCAAGGACTGTGCAAATGACCTTACCTCTCCCTGCTTCAGCTTCCTCCTCTGCAAAATGGAGATAATAAAACCAAACAAAAACACAACTATCTCTATCTCCTAGACTTACTTGGAGGAGACATGAGTGACTACAGTCTTTGAACAGTGCCTGGCATCAGTGAATATTAGCTGTTAGGCTGCCTGTAACTTGCTACTAGATAATAATATAGAAACACCAAAGCAAAAATGAGTTGGGAGAGAAGAAACAGAAATGCTTAGAAGCAAAAACTACCATGAATATCTGACAAAAAAGAAACTGGTTGGGGTGCCTTTCAACAAGGCTCAGTCCTCTCTCTCCAGCCAGGGTGGAGTCTCTGGGCTGGAACCAACAAGAAGGAAGGGGAAGCCCAGCCACCTCCTTCCTGTTGCCGCGGCCAGCAGCCCCTGTGGCTTTTTTTTTTTTTATGCTGCATTAATATTCCTCCTCATCATAACTACCACTCCTCACTTTAACATTTAAGTTTGCAGAGCTCTTTCATACCTCTCTTTATTCCCCTTCCAAAATGATACTCAAAACAGAACCAGGTAGAATCTATTGTTTTCCTATCTCACCGATGGGGAGAACAGGTCTTAGGCTTGCCATCCAGTTTCAGTAATATTCAGAATATGCAAATATTGTGGATTCTCTCTCCATGTACATGTGTATATGTGTATATATATGTATATGTATATATATAGATGTAGTGTCCTAGGGCACAGTTTGCAAACAACACACCTGCTTGATTTCTCTAGGAGGTGACTTTTCTGCCTGGTCATTATAAATGTGTCTGATGGATGCCCCCATTGACTGAGAACCTGGGAAATTTATGAAGTTTAATTAGAGGTATACTTTGTGTCAAGTGAAAGTGAAAGCATTAATCACTCAGTCTTGTCCGATTCTTTCTGACCCCATGGACTGTAGCCTGCCAGACTCCTCTGTTCATGGGATTTCCCAGGCAAGAATACTGGAATGGGTTTTCATTCCCTTTTCCAGGGGATCTGCCTGACCCAAGGATCGAACCTGGGTCTCCTGCATTGCAGGCAGATTGTTTACCTGCTGAGCCACCAGGGAGTTCCTGTGTCAAAGTCACAGTCAGATAAAAACAAAGTACTAAACCTCATATCTTAGCCCCTAAAAATATTGATAACAGTAAACTGGATGAATGGATACCTGTTAGCTGCTCCTCAGTCAAATTCCCAGAGTACAGACCTCTATACACACTGACCCTAAATATCATGTGTCTATTTCTGCCAGGGTTTCTTACTCGCAAGTATTATATTTTTTACTTTAGAAATTTTCTACAGTTAAAAACTGCATTGCTCTTCTTTTGTTTTAATAATAATGGGTAATTCATACTGAACATCACACGTGCCAGGTATTGTCTTAAGAAGGTTATTAAATCATTTACTTCTCACAGAAATTCAGTTAGGTAGCCACTATTACTTTCCTCCCTTTACACATACAATTACTGAGGTACAGTTTACCTGCCTCTATTAGGTTTAAACTCGGGTAGTTTGGTTTCAAAACCAACACGCTTAACTACTATGTTAGTCTACCTGGCCAAGGTAGAATTTTAATAACACCAGCAAAGCGTAAAAGTAGAAAAAAAAAGTTTAAGTATCTAACACTCAGATATAAAAAAAAGTTAAGTATCTAACACTCAGATATAACTACTGTTAACATCTGATGTATATTAATGACTATAAATTAGGCAGGTGGTGAGGTAGAAGGGAAGCATATATCAGAATTATATGGGGAGTTTTTTTAAAAACACGTATGCTTAAAGTTGTCTCCCCAAGGAGGAAGGGCAAGCATGAGGATTTGGTGGAAAAAATTAGGTGTTACTAAAATAAGCAGCCTCCCCTTTTCCCTTCCATATTCCAAATACCATCCTCCATCCTAATTGAAAGACACTGGTGTTTCTTTCCAATCTTTTTTCTTTGCACAGCTACATTTGTATACACAAAAATACACACTTATAAAGGACAAGTCAAAAACAAATGGTTGTAAAAAAAAAAAAAATACCAGGGCAAGCAAGAGATGCTGGCTCATAGTAAGATAACATTCCTAATTGGCCTGGATTCTTACTGTACCTCCAGGGCACATCAGTGAGACAGAGTTTCCAGGTTGGAACCCGGTAGGCTTTTCGGTATTAATCGCTCTTCCTGTGAATTTGTTGTTTTGTGATTTGGCAGGTGGAAGCAGCCAAGTTATTTTTCTGCCCAGGTTCTCCCAGGGGCCTAGTACCCTGGGCTGATTTGTGCTTCACCATTTTCCAGACACAGCTCCGTGCCAGGGCCCTGGATGGCTGCCTGGGCGCAGAGCATTCCCTGTGCAGGCGAGCCCAAGAGCCTGGGGAGAAGAGGCAGGGCAAAGCCAGCAGAATGCCTGGTGTGTTTAGGAAGTAGTGAGAACCTGAGCCCCTAGGGACAGCCGGAATGCAGTGCTTCCTGTCTTAGCTCCGTGACAGCCCACCGTCACCCCTGTGACCCTACACCCTGGTATCAATTTACTCTCCCGTCCCCTTAGTGGACTGGGTGTTCCTTATAGGCAGGAGGCAGGTCTGGTTATTTTGTCTTTCTTCCTCTTTGTATCCTGACTGCCTGGAATGGCACCTGGAACAGAGTAGGAGCAGCAGCTCCTTGTGGAGTAAATTATAGGCATGACCACAGCCAACATCTGGGGCTGCTCTGTTCCTCAAAGGCAGCTTAACAAGACAGTTTCCCATCCAATCTTCACAACAACTCCATAAGAGAGAGTCTAGAGCCTATTAACTAGGCAGAGAGAATTTGAGTAACCTGCCCAAGGTCACACAGATACGTGGCTGGCTGCAGTGAAACCCAGGAAACTGAGCTCCAGAGTCCATATTCTCTCTCTTTTTTAAAATTTATTTATTTGGCTGTGCCAGGTCTTATTTACCACACGTGGGATTTTTAGCTGTGGCACGTTGGATCTAGTTCCCTGACCAGGGATTGAACCCAGACCCGTTGCACTGGGAGCATGGAGTCTTAGCCAATGGACCACCAGGGAAGTCCCCTGAGTTCAGGTTCTTAATCCCTACCCTGTGCTGCTTCTCCCATGCTTCCCCTCCTTCAGTTCATTGGCCAACTGTGAACTGTGCAGGTATGCTCAGTCGTGTCTGACTCTTTGTGACCCCATGGACTGTAGCCTGCCAGTTTCCTCTGTCCATGGGATTTTCCAGGCAAGAATACTAGAGTGGGTTGCCATTTCCTTCTCCAGGGGAATCTTCCTGACCCAGGGATTGAACCCACATCTTCTGTGTCTCCTATATTGGTAGGTGGATTCTTTACCACTGAGCCACCTGGGAAGCCCAGAGTGATCACCTAAAGTTTCACTAGCCCATCACTCTCCCAACCAAGAACCTTCAAGGCCAGCCTCCACAGGGTGGGGTACAGGCTATCTCCTGTTGTCCCTAGTCACCTCACCATATCAGAGGCAGTAGGAATTTGATCCCAGTTCTATTTACTTGCCATGTAACCTTGGACATGTCACTTGACCTCTCCCCATCTCATGCTCCTCAACACACAGGAGGGCAGTTACAGTACCAACTTCATGCTGTGCTCATGAGGGCTTAATAATCATCTGCTGTGGGAACTGCTTGAGCCCTGGGTTTGCAAACTTTTTCTGCAAAGGGCCAGATGGTAAATGTTTTCAGGTTTGTGGCCATACGGTCTCTGTCACAACTACTCAACTCTGCCACTATTGTGCAAAAGCAGCCAGACAATAGGAAAAAGAGTGTGGCTGGGTGCCAGTCAAACTTTATTTATGGCCTCTGAAATTTGAATTTCAAATAATTTTTTTGTGTGTCGTGAAATATCCCTCTTGAATCCCCCACCCCCTACAACCATTTTAAAAAAATGTAAAAACCTTTCTTAGCTCAGGGAGAGGATAAAAACAGGTGTTGGTCTAGATGTGGTTGCTAACTCCTTCTTTGGAACACTGGTACAGAGGACGTGCTTAATAAGTCCAAGAGAAACACTGTGAAATAGGAGCACAAAGGAGGAGTTTGTTAAATGCTGAGGCCTTTGACTTGGGGGGAGGTGTGGATGGAAGAGACAGGCCAAATGACAGAGACTGAATCAAGGAATTGACATCTGCTAAGCGCCCAGTCTGGCCAGGTACCACTTTCTACGTATCTTCCCATTCTATCTTCATGCTGACACTAACCTTCCATCCTATTTACAGAGGAGATGAGTGAGGCTCAGAGAGGTTAAGTAACATGCCCAGAGTTGCACCGCTTTTAAATATTAGAATTAGGATCTGAACCTAGTTTTTACAGGATACCATAGACTCTGCTTTTTCTTCTATACCATGTACTGCACACACACTGAGAACCTGCCACGTGTAAGGTGCTGTGCCAGGTCTGGGAACACAGGGTATAAAAGATGTCACTTTGACCAGATGGAACATATGGTATAGTAGGAAACCAGAGATCCAGATAAGTTATAACTCAGGGTGAAAACACCGATGAGGAGAACACATGGGAACTAAGATTCTAAACCACATTAAGGAAATCAGAGTGGGCTTCCTGAAGGAAGTGATGTCAAAACTGAGACTGCAGGTCAACAAGGAAAGACCCAGGGAACAATAACACTGAGCTCCAGTTTCTTGTCTGCTCAACCTGATTGTCAGTGGGTACTCCCTACCCCTGAGAAACCTGGTTCCAAGATTCATGGCCTTTGAGGTTCATGGCCTTGGATGGTCCCTTCCCAAGATGGGCCCTGAGTCTTCTGTCCTCAGGTGTTCTCTGCCTCTACCTCTCTCATCCTGAAATGCTATCATGATTTTGCCCCCCAGCTCTCCAGAGATAAGACTCAGCCCCTTCTCTATTTTCCTCATTATTTACTTCAGTTATTGTATGAATTGGTGAACCTGACTTAAGATTTTGGTGGAGGGAGGCGGGCATCGTGGGGAGGTTCACTTTTGGAGCACAGGGTTTCCGCCCTCTCCTGGCCCCCTACTTCCTCCCTGGAGCTGCAAGCAAAATCCTCTCTTTGTCTTGCTGGGAACGGCCCGCCCACCTCTGGCCCCAAGGATCTCAGTTTTTACTTCTAGCAAAGTATTTTCTCAACAAACACAGCTCTACCTTCCTAAGAGGAATTCTGATGAATAAAACGCTCTTCTCTTTACACGTACATTGTCTTATCTGATCCTCCTAGCAAACCTCCAACATAGCCATCATTGTCCCCATTTTACAGACGGGGAAAGTGAGTAGCCAGGTGATGGCACTGAGAGTAAAGAGTAGGACTGTCTGAATCCAAAATCTCCATTCTCAGCTACTCTATCCTGCTTTTCAGTACCACTCTGATTGGATCTGGGGAAGAGAGGGGTTGGGAGGGAGGACAAGGAAGATGATTAGAAACTGGGTCCATAGAAAAATATGGATTTCACCAGTGATGCTAGTTTGCAGTGACTTACATCTCCACAACCTTAGGGCAAATGTTTCTCAAAATCTTGTATTTTTTTTCCTTTTGGAGAGGGAGAATCGGGCCTGATTGGCTAAAGTCACCAACACCCTCAAACAGACAAGGCTCCTTTATAAGAGGATTAGAATTGCCCTAACAGGTCAGGGTTATAGTGCTCAGTTTGGGGAAACAGCTGTGACCTGGCTGTGGACACCCCAAAATGCTCAGGCCTGGGGCTCATTCCACCGGCTGGGCCTGAGGACCCTTCTGAAAGTAGTGCCGTTTTTTCCTTATCAGTGAGCAGGTGCTGGGGAGACAGGGAGAAGAGGAAACAGGAAACGAGAGAGAAAAGGAAGTGGAGGGGGGACAGTTCTGTATGAATACAAGCCATGTTAGGTTTACAGTGAATCCTGATGCTGAAGCCAGAAACGGTAGACCCATTCACACAGGTGGAGGTTTGGGGCCAGCTCTTCTGAGAGCTTGGTTCCAAGTCTGGAAAATGAAGTTATTATGAAGCCAGTGTCTCAACCCAGGAATCAAGTGCTCATTTCCAGCAAACAGAAGACTTTGGGGACAGAGTCATTAGCAGCACCCGGGTGCTAGAAGCTTTGAACCTCACCCACGTGTGGGTATGTGAGAGCCGTGTGCCCAGAGGAAAGCCTGACGTGCAGCAGAGAACAGGGAGCCCCGCCTTCAGGAAGTCTTGAGAGAGGAGCAGCAAAAATGTGCTTCCTCTTCCCTCCTCTCTCCAGCCCCGAAGGTCACTGTGGGCTGACAAGCCCTCCCCCCACACCCTGTGACTTGAACCCGGCTCCCCTCGCCCTACCCCTGCCCTCACTGTCCCCCTCTGCTGCATCAGGCCCCTCTTTATACTTGTCTCTGTCCTGGCTGGGCTGTCCAGTCTTTGCACCTTTGCTCTGAAAGACAGTGGGAACCAAAGACCTCTGTCACCATGGCACATGCGCACTGGCCCCAGTAGATCTGCATCTTTTCATGGTGGGTGGCAGTGGGTGGTACCCTGGGTGGCCCAGGAAGTAGGAAATCCTCTTCAGCATCCAGGGCAAATATGCTCAGAACAGCGTCCTGTCTGTGGTAACTGCAGGGGAGCTGTTAGCTGTCATCCTTGCCCCTAGCCCAGCTCTGAGGTGTGTGAGAGTGAGTGGGTAAATGAATGAGGTGGGGATGGAGGGGACCTTGAAGGTTAAACACTTGAGAGGCTGCTTGGGGCAAGTGCCTGTACAAAGGCCCAGCAGTAGGAGTTAGCAAGGTGTCTTGATAGAAATGTGAGTGGACCAGAGGAAGAGAGTGGAGCGGTCACAGTAGTGGAATCAGGTTACAAACCCTCAGATTGCTTAGGGCTCTTGATTGCCAGCCTAGGCTATTTGAATTTTATCCTGTGGGCAATGGGGAGTTGGCTGATTTGACATGATTTTGCTGTCGCAGATTTAGACTTGGTACTTACTTGAACTCTCACAAAGTTCAAAAGTACAAGGTTCAATTTGGTACTAACTTGAGCTCTTGCTTTGTATTTGAGTTCTATGTTTTTTCCTTCCTGCTTTCTCCCTCCCTCTCTTCTTCTCTCCCTCCCTCCTTCCTTCCCTCTCTCTTCCCCTTCCTCTCTCCCTGCCCATCTCCCCTCTCTCTCTCTCTCACTTTCTCTCCTTGCATTTCCCCAATTCAAAAATTTTATGCATTATATCTTTTGTGTAGTTGGTAACTATTACCATCTCCTGGGAATCTTCATGTCAATTGGTGAGAAGTTTGGAAATGTCGCATGTTCTTTTTTTTCTTTATTCAGCAGGATTAACCAGCTAGTTTTACATTCTGCACAGAAGGGAGAGCATCTCACTTCTCACCTCTGAGGTTGTCTGATCCTGTCTTGTTCCACCAGAGACTTAATTTATGCTATTAGGGTTATCATATGCAGCTCTTATTTGAGTTACGAGGGGGGTCTCACTCTCCCCGGTCCTAATAGACAAATGGTTTTCAACCAGGGACCATTTTGACCCTCAGGAGACATTTGACAATGTATAGAGACATTTTTGATTTTCACAGCCTGGGTGTGTGTGTTGGGGGGAGGGTGATATGCCACTAACATTTAGTGGGAGGGGGACAAAGATGTTTCTAAACATTCTACCATGCACAGGATAGCACACACAATTCATTGGATAACAGAGAATTATCCAGCCCAAATATCAATAGTGCTGAGATTGAGAGATCCTGGATTAGACTGGAACCTCTGACTGAGAAAGGAGAGTGAAATAAACTAAGGGTCTGTGTGGACAGGATCGGGATGGGGAATGATCTGAGGAAAAGATCTACCAGAAGCAACTGTGCTGAGAAGGACTTGGCATCAAAACAAAACCCAGAAGTTTAAAAATAATGCTTTTTATGAGCCAGTGCAATTTGCCTATTCTTAATTAGCTCTATGGAGATATTAAAATGCATTTATTGGTTCTGAAGGGCTCCCAGCAAGAGTAGCTACAGTTGTGTTGGGCGTTGCAATGTTGCCAGTAACAGCTTTTGAAGCCCCTCATAGCTTTGACTTTAAGGAAATACAGGTAATAGTCTTAGAAGGGAGCAGGCACTAGACATCTGTTCTGATGGGAGAAATAAAGCATCAAAAGTATTTTTCTAGCCCAAGTGGTAAGACACTGACCCTGATCCTCTTAGAAAGAAAGTAGTTATTAACTGCATGTGAAGGATTCAGGACTCTGATCCTGGTGGTTCCCTGAATCAGTAATCTTGCTCACAGATCTGATGTCCAGGATCTCCGTACAGTAAGCCCTGTGTGCCTGGCTCTGTCCTCAGCCTGGTCCCTCTCCCCTGTCCGCACTCATTGCCATGTGCTCTCATCCATTCCCGAGGCTTTCATCCTCTCCGGGGTCCTTCACACTAAAGAGTGATCCCACTGTATCTCCCCAGTCCTCTGACTCTCCTGATTTCCCTGGAGGACCATTTCACATCTTCCTTCTGCTCAAATTTCCAACATCCCCTTCCCCATCACTCAGCACTGATGACCTGACTTCCTGTTTCCCTGAAGAGACAAGTAATCAGAAGTCACTCCCATGTATTTCATCACATGTACCAACCTCTGTCCTTTTGTCCTTCTTTTCTTCCATTTCTATGGTCCAACTTTAGATTCTGCCCCATCTGCCACCAGACAGACCTCGCTGCTTCTTTCTCCTGGATTCATGCTGCCCCCATGCCCTCAACTGGATTGTTACTATCAAACGTACTTACAATATATTCTATATTTTACAAATATCTTCCTTGACCTTGCACCTCCCTTCAGCCGTGGCCCCAGCCTCCAGTTACCATAACAGCAAAAGAGAACTGCCTCCTTATCCCTTCCTCCTCCTTCTCTGTCCTGAACACTTTATTTTTTACATTCTCACTCATTGAATCACCAGCAAATCCTACTCTTGTCAAGGTCACTGTGACCTCTACCTGGCCGAATTCAATGGTTAATTTTCAGTCCTTATTGAGACATTCATCAGCATCCATCCCAAGGCTCACTCTCCCTCTTGACTCTCCCGTGATAGCCCAGGAGAGCATGGTGGTCTCCTTAGCAGTGAAATGTCTTCAACCTGGGGAACGCTTGGAGATGATGAAGTCAATCACATCCACAGCAGGAAGTTTTTTTATGTGAAGCTCGGAAATAATCTTGCATTTGGTATTTTAAGTGTGTGTAATGTTTAAACAAATTTGGTATATTGGAGAACCATTTGCTACATGAAAAGACTTTTGTAAAGAGTAATCAATTAAGTCAGTTTGTAATCAATTATGGAACATGTGAAAGAATTTTGAACCTGTTATACTACATTTATAAGTGTAATTTTATTAGTTTAAAAAGAATGACTGAAGTAGTCAGGATTCTTTTTCTTTTTTTTTAGTCGATTAATTCAGAGTTAGCTAATTAACACAGGGTAAGAGTCAAAACCTGGATTCTAAAGCCAAACTGCATGGTTTACAAAGTAATTCAGGTATTGTTAGCTACATGAGCTTTTGAAAATTACTCTCTGCACCTCAGTTTCCCTACATTTGAAATAGAGGTGATAATACTTTAAGATATCTGGTTGAATTGTTGTGAGAATTAAATGAGTTAACAATGTAAATTGTTCAGAAAGGTTTCTGAGCCTAGTCAGGGCTGTCAGTGTTAGCTGTCTTTGAAAAGAAAATCACATATATTAAATTAATAGATGCAGTTAAACACCTTTAAAGTTGTTTAATTAACTAAGTCTAAGTGGAACCAACTCATTAATAAAGTCTCCCATAAAGTAAGTTAAGATTTTGCCTGATAAATAGCACAATAAGCTTTGTAAAAGGGAGTTTAAAAGCTTAAAGGAAGGTGGTGATGGTTTAGTCACTTAGTCGTGTCCGACTCTTGCGACCACATGGGTTATAGCCTGCCAGGCTCCTCTGTCCATGGGATTCTCCTGGAATGGGTTGCCATTTCCTTCTCCAGGGGATCTTCCCAACCCAGGAATCAAACCCAAGTCTCCTGAACTGCAGGCAGATTCTTTACCAACTGAGCTACAAGGGAAGCCCCACTTAAAGGAAGGAGTTGAATTCTAATTTGTTACTCCAATAAGTCAAATATGGCTTACTGAGAAAATAAACTGTGGTCCCAAAACAGTCTTTTTCTGTACAACAGAGTTGTCCTCTGGGATGAGCTAACTTTGTAAATTCACAAAGGCAAAACTAATCTCCAAGGAGCCTTGGCATCTTCTAGTTGCCTCTGGATTTCCGAGGGGCCTGTGGTATGAGAAGGAGGCTCATTCAGTGGGCTAGCCCTGAGCCCAGCCCCCTCCCACCCCCCACCCCCCCAAGCCTTAGCAACTCCACTTAGATCAGTGCACTAGGAGGGGTTTCTGCCTCAGATTTCAGGGTGTGAGAGTTTGGACTCCAATGAAGTTCTAAAATACCTTTGTTTTATTTGGATCATGACCTCATCTTCTTTAAGCTTAAAGTTTTAGAGGCTCCTGAGAAGCATTATCCCAAAGGTAATACGTCTTTTAACCAAAGCCACGATATTGAACTCCATACATCACAGCAAGAGGAAAGTCAGTGTGTGAATTCCAACAATGAGGCTCTGTTGTAGACTCAAGGGCTGGAGCTGGACAGGGCTCTCTCTTACCACACAGTGGTTGTTGCAAACCAAGAAGCTGCTCACTTCTTGCAGTGGCGAGAATCTGGCATCAAATGAAATCGCACAGTCACTGAGCAGCACTTGCCAGTGTCTGGTGCATAGAAAGAGTGCCTCGACTATGTAATTTGCTTTGAGGCTGAATTCTCATCAATTCCTAAATTTTTCATTTTTTAAGAAGAGGGATCTGCAAACTTCGAGGGTAAAAGGACAGAGAATAAACATTTTAGACTTTGCAAGTCTAATGACCTCTGTCACTGCTGCTCAGCTCTGCCAAGCTCAGCTCTGTCACAAAAGTTGCCACATTTAATAAATGGGCATGACCCTGTTCCAATAAAACTTTATTTAAAAAAAAACAGGTGGTGGGTCAGATTTGGCCTGTTTTAGAGCAGTGCTTCTCAAACTCTTTCCACTATGACTGTTGAGTTTTTGTTCAATAGTTTCATTCAATAGATTATTGTTCCTTGCCTCCTTGATCCTGGACTCTGTCGTGTGACTGACTTCAGTCAATAGGAGTGTGCCTTCCACTGTACGTTGCCTTTCACCCAGGGAATGTTAGGACGTGAGGCAAGTGGAGGATTGAATTGTGCTTATGGGATGAGGCTTGCTCTTTTGTGCTTTTAACATTATGATGATAAGAACTACTCCCAGGCAACTGCTGCCCCTTTAACCTGGACCCCAGTGACCATGGTGGGAAGGATCTGGGTCCAGCAGTGAGGGGTCAAACTTGGTAGGACCTGCAGTTTGAAGCAAAGCTGCCCAGGTGAGCCCAGCCTAGATTAGCCAATCCTCAGGTGACCCACAAGTGAGTGAGCATGTACTATGTATATAAGCTCATGTAATACTTACACTAACTCTATGAAGTGTGGAGGTATTATTATTCAGGTAAGGAGACTGAGGCATGGACAAGTTCAGTAATTTGCCCAAGCCTGCAGAGCTAGTACATGGTCACACGGTAGAGGTTCGCAGTTGACAGGCCTGGCTCCAGAGTTCATGGTTAACTATACTTAGATATTGTCCATTCCGATATAATCCATTACATTTTTTAAAAATTACATTTTTAAAAAACTGATGGTTGTAGCCCACTACATGGACTTCATGACCTATGATTTTTAACCTCCTCCAAGGAATTATTCTGTGACAAGAACCAAAAGCCAAATTCTCACTCAAGAATCTTAAAAACAAAATTTCCATAGCTGGATTGTGTTCCTAGAGCCTGTCATTGCTGTGTTCCTTGCCGACCCCCAAGAAAAGTGCTTTGAACATGCTCGTTTGTGCCTTAGTGTTGAGGAGTTCAGCAGATAGAATAACTTGGGCCAGACATCCTCTCCCCCTCACTCACCCACTTCCCTCCAACTCCCAGGTGCTGCAGAATCAACAGGAATTGGCAACTTCCTGACGAGAAAGAATGTCACCAGCATTTCAGGGAAAGCAAATGGCTGCCTCCTAGTGCTCTCCGGGGCTCTTGGAGCTTTGGGCTCATGAAGAAGAGCTTGAGTCTAAACAGGAAGGTAAAGGGTGATTCAAGGACAGGAGTTTCTAAGGGGTCCAGACCACCCACTGGGTCAGGGCAGGGCAAACCTCTGACAATTTTAGGATTTGATTGAAATGGAGGGTAGAATTGTAGCATTATAGATATGAGATGGAAATGAAAGCAGTTGTACCCTTAGCTCCGTTGTGGAGAGAATATATAAGACCAACCTTGGGTGATAGCACGGCTGCTTGATTTTTTTTTTTTTAAACAATAGGAAAAAAAAGCCACTTTATTGAGAAATAACAGACATACCTCACTGAATAAGTTGAAGGTATACAGCCTGATGGTTTGAGTTACATATATTGTAAAATGACCACCATAATAAATTTAGTTATCATCTATCATGTCACTTAAATACAATAAAAAAGTTTTCCTTAGGATGAGAACTTTGGGGATCTGCTCTCTTAACTATCCTATGTATTACACAGCAGTGTAAACTATTGTCATCATGTTGTACATTTCATCCCTAATACTTATTTATTTTATAACTGGAAGTTGACAATTTTTGGCTGCCTTCATTCAATTTTCCCTTCCTGGACCCCACGCCTCGGATAACCACAAGTCTGACCTCTTTTTTTCTATGAATTTGATGGAGTTTTGTTTGTTTGTTTGTATTAGATTCCACGTGTAAGTGAGAACATACAATATTTGTGTTTCTCTGCTTGACTTATCACTTAGCGACATGCCTTCAAGGTCCATCCATGAGAAAAATATTTGTATAATATATAATTAACAAGTTTCACATGAAAAGGAAATAGAAATACAAGGTTCAGATATTTAGGAGCCTCAAGTCAAAACTAAGATTAGAGTATTGATTTAGGGGGAGAAGAAAGCTAAATGAAGGCAACTGGAAGTATATAGAAAAGGTGATTTATAGAATGACCTTTAAAAATTTCTGATATTATTTGAATATTTTTAAGTAAGAGTAACAAATGACACTCTGCCTGGCTGCATCTTACTTCACAGGAGTGGTTTTCAGAGAGTCTTTAAGGCAGTAAATTAAAATCTTGCTATTGTCAAGGAACTGACAAAAACTTCCATGCTGTATGTGATTCTTTTTCTGTTTTTTTTTTTTCTTGTCAAAAGAAAAACCCAGAAAGATATGTCAGGTTTGTGTAAATGAGGTATTCAGAAAGAGTGACCAGTTTTGTTTTATGATCTTATGAAGGAAAATGTGTGTGTGTGTGTGTGTGTGTATGTACCTATATATCTTGAACTAACAATGGGACTTCCTTTATATTGCAAATTATATCATTTTTTTTCTTAAAAAGATTTTTAAATACAAAATAGCACATATTAATTTTTGGTGTTAACCATACCTAGAGTCTGTAATTAACAGTGCTGAATTTCAAGGTCTCATGCTGTCCTATATTCTTAGCTGCCTTTTCATTCTCCCTCACAGCAACCTCTGGGCTGTGTTTCAATTTTACACCAGTTATATAAACTACACTAGAGGAAGGGCTGGTCTGCTTGTGGAGAGCCTTCAGTTCCAACCTACAGTCAACTACTGACCAAATTTTGCTTCCTTGTTGTTCCTTGGACAATGTTTGTAGCAGGATCTAACTTTATAAATTAAAAATTGTAGCTGCTTTTAAAAAAATCCCATAAGACTCAAAAGAGAACAAGTAATAATTGCCAATCAACCAATCATCAACCCATTTTTACCAAATAATCATAAGTCTTCCTGGAGAAGGCAATGGCACCCCACTCTAGTACTCTTGCCTGGAAAATCCCATGGAGGAGGAGCCTGGTAGGCTGCAGTCCATGAGGTCGTGAAGAGTCGGACACAACTGAGCAACTTCACTTTTACTTTTCACTTTCATGCATTGGAGAAGGAAATGGCAACCCACTCCAGTGTTCTTGCCTAGAGAATCCCAGGGACGGGGGAGCCTGGTGGGCTGCCATCTATGAGGTCGCACAGAGTCGGACACGACTGAAGCGACTTAGCAGCAGCAGCAGCAGCATAAGTCTTCCATGAACTGTGGAAGATTTATATCTGGGGTATCCACAGTGGAGATTCCTATATGGGATTTAGGAAACATGAGATACCCATCTTCTTTTCTAGTTTTAGAAATTTTTATTTTGAAATCATTTTAGACATATAAAAGTTGCAAAAATACACTGAACTCCTCTATGTTCTTCATTCAAAAACTCTGATTATTAACAATTACCTGATTGTTTTTTGTCATTCTATCATTGTGTGTGTGTATTATTTTTAATACACTATGTTTATTACACTCCGAGCCATTGGAGTGTAAGTTCAGACATGATGCCCCCTCACTCCTATACTTCAATGTGTGTTTCCCGAGAATGTGGGAAATCCTCTCACAGTGTGACTACAGTTCAATTTTCACATTAGGAAATTAAGATTGACACAATATTAGCTTTTAATTTACAGTCCTTATTTGAATTTCACTAAGTGTTTCAATAATTCCCTTTGTAGCAAAAACAATTTCTATTGCTGGCCCAGGATCCAGTCAAGGGCCACAGTTTGCATTCTTATCTCCTCTGTAAGAGTTCTTCAGAATCTGTTTCATGACCTTGACTCTTATTAGAAATACTGACTGGTTACTTTGTAAAATGTTCCTCAGTTTTGGTTCCTCTGAGCTTTCCTCCTGAAAAGGTAGTTTTGGCAGGAATACCACAGAACTGATACTGTTTCTTTTCAGTATCATGAGATACATCATGTCAGTTTGTTCTATTCCTGGTGATATTAACTTTGATCATTAAGATGGTGTCTGCCAGCTTTCTCTACTGAAAAATAACTGATTTTCTCTTTGTAATTAATAAGTAATTTGTGATAGGTACTTCCTCATCAAATTTCTACTAATTTTAGAATCCAGTTGATGATGCTTTCTGAATCAAGCATGACATTGACCAAAGGATGACTCCCCCACCCACCGCAGGTTTATTGAGGTTTGATTGACAACCAGAAGTTGTATACATTGTATAAAGTTGTACATATTGTATAAAGTGTACAACTTGCCATTTTGATACACATATACGTTGTGAAATGATTACCACAGTTAGGCTAATTAACATCGGTCACCTCACATAGTTACCTTTCTTTTCTTGAGTGTGTGGTAAGAGCATTTGAGATCTACTCTCTCAGCACATTTCAAGTATGTAATACATTATTATGAACTATAATCACCATGCTGTACATTAGGTCTCCACAAATTATTCACACATCTTTAACTGAAAATTATACCTTTTGATCAACATCTTTCCTTCCCATTCCCACCCTGCTGCCCAGCCCCTGGTAACCATCATTCTATTCTCTGTTCTGTGAGTGCAACATTTTTTATTTTTTGTAATTCCTTAGCTAAGTGACAGAGAAGACAATGGCACCCCACTCCAGTACTCTTGCCTGTAAAACCCCATGGATGGAGGAGCCTTGTAGGCTGCAGTCCATGGGGTCACTACGAGTCGGACACAACTGAGCAACTTCACTTTCACTTTTCACTTTCATACATTGGAGAAGGAAATGGCAACCCACTCCAGTGTTCTTGCCTGGAGAATCCCAGGGATGGGGGAGCCTGATGGGCTGCCGTCTATGGGGTCGCACAGAGTTGGACACGACTGAAGTTACTTAGCAGCAGCAGCAGCAGCTAAGTGAGATCATGCAGTATTTGCCTTTCTGTGACTGACATATTTCACCTAGAATAATGTCCTCCAGTGTCATTCATGCTGTCCAAAATAACAGGTTTTCCTTCTTTTTCAAGGCTGAATAATATTCCATTCATATTTTGTATATTAACCCTTTACTGAGTATGTGGTGTGCAAATATTTTCTCCCATTCCATAGATTGCCTTTTTGTTTTGCTGACTGATTCCTTTCCTGTGCAGAAAATTTGTAGTTTGATTTAGTTCCACTTGTTTATTTGGGCTTATGTTGCCTATGCTTTTGGTGTCAATCTGAAAAATTATTGCCTAGACTAATGTGTAGGAATAGCTCTTCAATTCTGATGCTCACCTGGACTGCCCTGGAACTTACCCACTCATTTCTCACTCTCATCCACAGGTCCTCTTCTCAATCACACATCCTCACCCCCACTCCCAAACACATACAACAGTTACATGAATCCTTTGTTTCTAAATTATTCTATTATCTACTCCTGAACTACCTTGATTTGAAAATCTATCCACTTAAAGGATTTAAAGAACTCTATTTAAAAAATGAGATATGTTCAGGCAATGTTAAGTACTAAGAATGAAATGAAGTAAGGATGGAAGTGTTGAATGGGGGTGGGACTGCTTTAGTCACTGCGTTCAGGATTAGCATTTTAAGATGAGACCTGCAGCATGAGAAGGAGCCAGCCAGTGAAAATCAGGGAAAGAAGGTTCAACACCAAAGACACTAATGGCTCAAAGGCCTTGAGACAAGAATATGATTGTCTGAGGAAGCAGAAAGAATGTGGCTAAGGATAGTAAGACAATTTAGTGGACAAAGAAACACCGTCTTTTCAACGCATGGAACTAGGGAACTGGATAGCCACATGTAAAAGAATGAAACTGGACCCGACTTATACTATATTTAAAAACGAGCTCAAGTCACAGTCCTGAGTGTAAGAGCCAAAACTATAAAACTCTTCAAGGAAAATATAGGAGTTTATCTCGATGACATTAAATTACGCAAAGCCTCTTTAGATATGACACCAAAAACATAAGCAGTGAAAGAAAAAATAGATAAATTGCAGTTCATAAAATGTTTTAAAGTTCTGTACTTCAATGGACAAAAAGTGGAAAAAACTGAAATGCCTATCAGTTGATGAATGGATAAAGAAAATGTCGATATCCAAAATATTGTAATATTATGTTAATAGAATACTATTCATCTGTAAAAAGGAACAAAATGTTGATATAATCTACAACATAAATGAGCCTTGAAAACATCGTGCTTAGTGAGTGAAGTCACATATAATGACCAGATACTGTAGGATTTCATTTATGTGAAAAGTCCAGAATATGCAAATCTACAAAGATAGAAACTAGATTAGTGGTTGCTTAGCGCTGCAGGCGAGCTTCCCTGGTAGCTCAGCTGGTAAAGAATCCACCTGCAATGCGGGAGATCTGGGTTTGATCCCTGGGTTGGGACAATCCCTTGGAGGAGGGCATGGCAACCCACTCCAGTATTCTTGTTTAGAGAATTCCCATGGACAGAGGAGCCTGGTGGGGTACAGTTCATGGGGCTGCAAAGAATTGGACACGACTGAACAAATAAGCACAGCACAGCATGGGGCTGCAGGGCAAATAGGGAGTGACTACAATGGGTCCACTTTCTTTACAGAGTGATGAAAATGTTCTAAATTCATTCTGGTGCTGGTTGTATAACTGTAAATATACTAAAAACTATTGAGTTGCATATTTAACTTAGGTGAATTGTATGTATGTGAATGATATCTCAGTAAAGCTGCTATATAGAAAGAGAAAGAGAGAGGAGGGAGTAAGGGAAAGAAGATCCAATGAGGCAGACAGAGGGCTATGGCGCTATATGAACATTCACTGCTAATTTTTAAGCGTCTTTTAGAAATCAGTGTACAAAAATATATTGATACAATAGTTCAGATAGTACCTGAAGCATGTGCATAAACAAAGAGTAGGACAAACTTCTAAGGGCCTCGAAGTTAGAAGCAAACATCGTGGATCAGATGTCTTGAATGAGACCAAGGGCAAAACATACAAGAAGATCAAGAGCAGTGTAGAACCGTTTGCTAGACATGTTTCCTTAGCATTATCACTGGCCATTAGTGAAGAGGAACTAATAATAGAGGTGAATATTTATTCAGTGTTTAGTATGCACCAGGCAACATTCTAAGTACTTTTCCAGTATGAGCTCACATAATCTTCACAACATGCTAAAGAGATAGAAACAATTACTAGTCTTTTGTACAGATGGGAAAACCTGGACACTCAGTGAGGTTAAGCCTGGTCCTTCACCTGAGCTGCCTGGCTCCTGAGCATGTGCTCTTTACCACCTCCCTAGAAGGCTCCTTATCATTTCTTCTCTGTCCGTTAGTTCTTTACATAGAAAAACAGGAAGCAAGCTATAAATGGTTTACATTATAGAGTGTGGGGTGAATACAATCAATTCTTTGTTGATCTTCACTAAGTCCCTAGTAAGTCTCAAATATTATTGTGTGTGTGAGCATGTATATGTGTGTGTATTGTTTCTCTATCTCACTATCTTAAACAATATATATATTTTCTACTGAATGAAAAAATACTTACCAAAGTTAAACTTCTGGTACCCAACAGGTACTGTGAAAGCGTGGCACTCAATATGCCAGCAAATTTGGAAAACTCAGCAGTGGCCATAGGACTGGAAAAGGTCAGTTTTCATGCCAATCCCAAAGAAAGGCAATGCCAAAGAATGCTCAAACTACCGCACAATTGCACTCATTTCACATGCTAGAAAATTAATGCTCAAAATTCTCCAAGCCAGGCTTCAATAGTACATGAACCATGAACTTCCAGATGTTCAAGCTGGTTTTAGAAAGGCAGAGGAACCAGAGATCAAATTGCCAATGTCCATTGGATCATCAAAAAAGTGAGAGAGTTCCAGAAAAACATCTACTTCTGCTTTATTGACTATGCCAAAGCCTTTGACTGTGTGGATCACAATAAACTGTGGAAAATTCTTCAAGAGATGGGAATACCAGACCACCTGACCTGCCTCCTGAGAAATCTGTGTGCAAGTCAAGAAGTAACAGTTCCAAATAGGAAAAGGAGTACGTCAAGGCTGTATATTGTCATCCTGCTTATTTAACTTACATGCAAAGTACATCATGTGAAATGCTGGACTGGATGAAGCACAAGCTCGAATCAAGATTGCCGGGAGAAATATCAATAACCTCAGATATGCAGATGAGACCACCCTTATGGCAGAAAGTGAGAACTAAAGAGCCTCTTGATGAAAGTGAAAGAGGAGAGTGCAAAAGTTGGCTTAAAGCTCAACATTCAGAAAACTAAGATCATGGCATCTGGCCTCATCACTTCATGGCAAATAGATGGGGAAACAATGCAAACAGTGAGAGACCTTATATTTCGGGGCTCCAAAATCACTGCAGATGGTGACCACAGCCATGAAATTAAAAGAAACTTGCTCCTTGGAAGAAAAGCTATGACCAACCTAGACAGCATATTAAAAAGCAGAGACATTACATTGCCAACTAAAGTCTGTCTAGTCAAAGCTATGGTTTTTCCAATAGTCATGTATGGATGTGAGTGTTGGACTATAAAGCAAGCTGAGTGCTGAAGAACTGATGCTTTTGAACTGTGGTGTTGGAGAAGATTCTTGAGAGTCCTTTGGACTGCAAGGAGATCCAACCAGTCCATGCTAAGGGAAATCAGTCCTGAATATTCATTGGAAGGACTGATGCTGAAGCTGAAACTCCAATACTTTGGCCACCTGATGCAAAGAACTGACTCATTGGAAAAGATTCTGTTGCTGGGAAAGATTGAAGGCGGGAGGAGAGGGATACGACAGAGGATGAGATGGTTGTATGGCATCACTGACTCAATAGACATGAGTTTGAGTAAGCTCCAGGAGTTGGTGATGGACAGGGAAACCTGGCGTACTGCAGTCCATGGGGTTGCAAAGAGTTGGACACCACTGAGCAACTGAACTGAGCTGAACTGATCCAACAGGTTAGGATTTTAGTTAGGATACTAGTTCGACTACTGTTAAAAAAGTCAAAATAACAGTAGCTTAAACAAATAGAAGTTTATTTTTCTGTCCTCTAATAATCAAAGCATAAATAATATAAGGCTAACGTAGTGACTTCATGATAATGGAAACCCAAGTTTCTTCCATCTTGACTCTCTGTTATCCTCAACAAAGGACTTCTGTCTCATGGTTGAAAGTGGTTGCTCCAGATCCTGCCATCATGTCTGCCTCCCAGCCTATAGGAAGGGGAGAAGGAAGAAGTGGAGGCTTATTCTTTCCCTGTAAGGTGATGGACCAGAAATGGCGCAAATCACTTCTGCTGACATCTCATCAGTGAAAATTTATTCCTTTCCACACCTAAGTGCAAATAATGCTAAAAAATGTAGTCTTTAGTGAAACAGTCACTGGTTTGGCTAAAAGTCAGAGACTGAATCGTCAAAGGAAGAAGGAAGGATTGGCTGTTAGGGGACAGCCAGCAATCCTACCACAGGGTAAACCAGGTCAATAGACCCTTGTATAGAATCCTGCCTTGAGAAGGCTTATTTCATATTGAATACACACCATTTTGTATTCACAAACGATTTTACTGCTTTTCTGTACCTTTTAAGAATACAAAGGAACTACTGATGACTGGCACCTCTAATGTGAATATTTGCAGAGGAACATTTTTTCGCAAAGAAGCTAAAAACTCAAAGGACAACAAAATCAGTCTACATTCCTACACCCACTTAGGGTGAAAGCATAAAAAGTTAAAGGAGATGCGTAAGAGAACCAAAGGAAACCTACTAGCTTGATGTTCCCACATGATATGTACAAAATGTGAGGTACTCAATAGATGGGGTACTTTTCTATCAGCAGGTTAGCAAATTCACTTGGAAATGGAATGGATTCACTTCTGCACAATGCTAGAAACAGCAAGATCACATCTTTTTTTCTCAAACCCCTACCTGCCACATTTAGACTTAGATACTGGCTTCAGTCGGAGAAGGCAATGGCACCCCATTCCAGTACTCTTGCCTGGAAAATCCCATGGATGGAGGAGGCTGGTAGGCTGCAGTCCATGGGGTCGCCAAGAGTCGGACACGACTGAGTGACTTCACTTTCACTTTTCACTTTCATGCATTGGAGAATGAAATGGCAACCCACTCCAGTGTTCTTGCCTGGAGAATCCCAGGGATGGGGGAACCTGGTGGGCTGCTGTCTATGGGGTAACACAGAGTCGGACACGACTGAAGCGACTTAGCAGCAGCAGCACTGGCTTCAGTGTGAATACAATAGGGAATTCCTTGGTGGTCCAGTGGTAAGGACCCTGCGATTTCACTGTGGACAGCCCAGGTTCAGTCCCTGGTTGGGGAACAAAGATCCTGCAAGCCACGTGGTGCAGCCAAAAAAACCCAAAAAACAAAAAGCCATGAACACAGTAACAACTGTGGACACAAAGAGCACAGCCGTGGAACACACTGACAGCCTGGAGCCATTTCCTCACCTTGTTTACTCTGGTCTGAGAGACTGGTTCAGATTACATCAAAGTATGTACCGGTATTAGGAAAACCCATGTCTCATAGAACTGAGCTGCTAAACATTATGATCAATACGAGGCTGACTTGATGATCCACAAGCGTAATATAATTTATAGGTTCATGTCCAAGTTCAAGGAGTACAACAAATATTATAAAATTACAGGCTCTGTCAAATGACTCTAAAACCACCAGTCAATTTAATAATAACAATTAATGAAAATCCATCAGACGGGTTATTTAGGAAACTTGCTAATATAGGCCATACAGTAAAACAACTGAATTTTTCTCTCATCAGCAAATTACCTGTGCCTTGTGAAGACACAAGTTAAAAGAATGATAAAACCAAGGGACTCAAGAAGTCATCACGTCCAGTCCTCCGTCTGTGGTCAGGTCAATACTTAACCTATTTTTAGCAAACTTGAGTAATGGGAATTGAACTGTCTTCCTCTGAAGTCTGTTCCAAGGTCCAATTAGGAAATGCTTTCGTATTCATAACCACCATTGTGCTGTAATCTCAGCCCATTTCCTATAATTTGCTCCTCCATGGAAATGGAAAACAGCTGGCCATTTTTTTCTTGTGATAATCTTTTTTTTTTTTTCCAAATCCACGCACACTCCGTTCTCTCCTTTCCATGTTAAAACATTCAAACTCCTTTAGCCTGTTTCTAGAAACTTCTTTATTTTCTAGTGCTTATTGTTCCAGCTCTTGGTTCTGTGAGTTTCTCTGTATCTCTTTTGAAAATATGAAGTACTGAGCAGTTTAAAATGGCCTTGCTCAGTTCAGAAACACCAAAGGAGTCTGTCTCAGCCTTGGTATCTCACAGTCTCAACTGTAGTCTCTGTTAAAATTTTAGTCCTCTGTGACCTTCAGGTCATTTTCATGACTTGGGAGCCCCACCAATTTTTTCCCCCATTCAACTTTTGGAAAACGACTTCTCTTGTTGGTCAAGGTGGCTTAGGACATGATTTCCCTCCTTCAAAACGTTTAACATGTCCCCAAACCCAGTGTCCTCTGTGACCAATAAACACAATTTAAAAGAATTCCTCCAGCCGCAGACGAAGATACCTAACAGCCCTAAACTAGCACATGTGAGTCACAGAAATATTTCCCCGCACTGGATGCTTCAGAGCACAAACCTCTGCAGACACAGTTGGGTTCACTTGACATATTGACTAAACACTGTGGAAGGTACAGTGAAGACCCAGGTTTAGGCCAGGCCAGGGTTTCTCAATCTTGGCCCTCTCAATATTTGGAACCAGAGAATTCTTTATTTTAAGAGGCTGACCTGTGAGTTGTAGGGTGTTTAGCAGTATCCTTGACCTCTGCTCCCTAGATTCCAGTAGTAATTTTCTGCCAAGGGATGACAGTCAAAAGTGTCCTCAGACATGGCCCCAAATCCCCACTCCAGAATGGAGCACAATCAACCCCCAAGTTGAGAAACCACTCTTCCAGGTGTGTGACTTCCCTTTCCAGGAAGTGAATTGGTTCAAGAAGATTTGCTCACAGCAGGTTCTCATTCTGTGCTTCCCAACCTCCCAGGACCTGTTGGACTGATCATGAATCATATGCTGAGGTGCTTTTCCCATCTTCTCAAATCCCATCCTTTGAGATAAACACTATCCCCTTTATTTTATCAATATTGAGTGGTTGAACTGAGTCATGTATGGATGTGAGAGTTGGACCATAAGGAAAGCTGAGTGCCGAAGAATTGATGCTTTTGAACTGCGGTGTTGGAGAAGACTCTTGAGAGTCCCTTGGACTGTGAGGAGATCAAACCAGTCCATCCTAAAGGAAATCAGTCCTGAATATTCATTGGAAGTATTGATGCTGAAGCTCCAATACTTTGGCCACCTGATGCAAAGAACTGACTCATTTGAAAAGGCCCTGATGCTGGGGAAGATTGAAGGCAGGAGGAGAAGGGGACAACAGAGGATGAAAAGGTTGGATGACATCACCAACTCAATGGACATGAGCTTGAACAAGCTCCAGGAGTTGGTGGTGGACAGGAAAGTCTGTATTACAGCAGTCCATGGGGTTGCAAAGAGTCAGACATGACTGAGTGACTGAACTGAACTGAATTAAGAATGAAGTACCACTCACCTACCAAGGGGTATATTTGAACCCAGATCAGGCAGAATATAATGGCTCTGTTTTTCCATCATCTAATACAGCCTCTTCTCTCGATGATTGGTGATTTGTAATTACTGGGGTCATCCTTTCCCTTTGAACACAATGCAGATCTCATCCTGTAAGAATGCTGCAGTCTTCTTTAAATATAACCCACACTGTTTCACTGAGGTGGTCAAGAAGGAAACCCCAGTGGAGATTCCCCTGCTGGCGTGGACCTTGACAAATCTGGGTTTACTTCATTAGTTGAGATGGCAGCTTCCTTGTGCATCTTTAAAAAGCTGTTCCTTCTCCCCCAACCCCTACGCACACCCTGCCCTCAGAGTTTCACTTCCCCTTGGTATCGTCTGTTATCACCATCCACACATCCAGACCCTTTCGGCCTGTTCAGTTGTACAGGGGCTGTTTCGGTCTCCTTTATCAGATTTCCCCACTGTCAGGGGCATTGGGTTCCATTTGCCTAAGGCTTTGTAATTCCCAAAGCACTTTCCCATGTGCTGTCACATTTGATTCCTGCCCCATCTGTGAGGGAGCCTGGGCAGTGGGATTACCAAGATGAAGAAAACAGAGGTGCAGGGGGGTTCTGGATGGCTGGTGAAGGCCTGGAAGTAGGGTTAGGCCTCCTGACTTCACCTCCAGAGCACATTCAAGGGACATCTGTTTGGTTAGATGGCAGTAAGAGCTCTTTCTGCAAAAGCTGTGCTTTGGTGGCTGTTCACACTCCGCTTTTTTCTGAGAGGGCTGGTTCCATTCCCTGGGTCCTCTCTTTTTATCTAATAGATGGAAAGAATGGTTTTTAACTTTGTGATCACATCAACCTTTAATAATGGCATCATTTTCTGCCTTCCATTGTCCCCTTGTGGTCTGCCTAAAAGATGGATTTCTTTCTTCACACAGACAATCCAGGGTCTAAGAAATCTGTTTTGGCTGCATCCTTTCCATGCACATGATCTCTTCTGCCAGGCACCACCAGAGCCTCCCTGCTTTCCCCTGTTGGCTGCAGCCTCTAGGGAATTCATTCTTTTTTCTTGTGCCTCATATCTCATCCCCTTCCCCCTGCTCACCGCAGCTCAGTGCCGGCACCTTCCGAAGTCCCCAAAGCCAGGCCTCACCCACTTGGTCTCACCCATGCCTATCTCACTGGACTGAAGTGAAAATTGGATGAAACGCTGCCTATGAGCTACATAATATACACAAGAAGGGCATTATGACGAATTTAGTATATGATGTGAAAAGGGCATCCTGTTCCCTCAGACCCTTTGTCCCTCAGATTTCGTTCCCATTAGCTTTTCTTGCCAAAACCCTGATCTTAAAGAAATGCACCTTCCTGCAGCCTGTTTTCTTTATCTCGCTGATTTCTCTCCTTCCTTCCTTAGAACCCTGAATGTTATCATTTTGTAGTCATTTCCACTGAAGTCCCCGGGCACTTTTCTCCAAAGATGGGAGAAATGTGGATATGTTTAGAGGCTGAGCAGGACTCGGGAGAGAGGGAAAAGTTAAAGACATGGAAGACTGGAAGGATTATTGAAGGAACAGAGTCCTGGATGAGATGAGTCCCCAGAATAGGAGCAAGGACTCTCTGAGGTAGGAAGCACAGAAATGAGATGGGTGTAGATAAGTTGGAGGTGGGGTTGAGGGACATTTTAAGGTCTTAGACTTAGCGCAGTAAAGGCTTTGTGAAGATGGGCATGAGGTGAGGCATTGGTTGACTTGGCAGAGCCCAGTGACCCAGCGTAGGGTGGAGGGGGTGTTATTGGTTTAGTGAAGGTTGGGCAGTTTGGAGGACGGGCTTTGGAAGAGAATGTTGTGAAGGAGCAGAACACGCATGTTCAAACTGATAACTGGTGGAATCCAGGCTGGGCAGGAAGCAAGTGAAGCAAAGAGGGTTAATAGACTTGGATGGCGTCCTCAGCAAGAGAGCTGAAAGGCTAGACGTTGGAGGTCTTGAAGGCTTGAGATTAAAGTTTAAGATTTCTGGCAGAGAACACTTCTGGGTGATGACAAGGCCCCAGATGTGGTAACATAAGTGGCTGCCCAAGAACAGTGGAGGTGAGAGCTGACCCACATGACTGTGTGGACGCTGCTCCCAGGACCTTGCCCAGCGTCCCATAAAACAGGGAAGACCTCATGAGCCCTGTCCCTGGAGTAAGTTCTGCAGGATCTGATCTGTACCTGCCCCTTCCTGTCCGCACTGACCCTCAGTCATCAGTTTCACCAGTGTCACCTTTGCCTTGCCTCTCTCCTCTGATTTCTTGCATGTTTTCCATCTCACATGCAAGTAATGACTTTGGCTGTTCCCGACAATGACCCCAACTCTCCCTCCTGGTCTTCGGAGCCCTTCAGTGTACTCTCTCCCAAAGGACCCTCCTTCTCAGGCACTACCCCAGAGAAGATGACTTTCACCCAGCTGGCCTTGGCCTCAGGTGGAGTGTGGACAGGACTCCTTGACACTGAAATCACCAGAGGACAGCAACCATCTGGGGAGAGGGGAAGATTCTAAGGCAGGTTCTCAATGACAGTGAGGAGCTAAGGGCGTATAATATTTTTTCTCTACTAGGACTCAAATTCCTACAGGAACCAAGCAGGTAAATAAACCAGTGATGCCACCCAATGTCGTATGATAGAAACCAGTGCGGCCCATGACCACCTGGCGGACACATGTTCTATCTGTGTGGAGCAAGAGTGCTCAGCTCCCAAATTGTTGCCATACAGGAATGTGGGCTCAGCACTGCCAAAGCTTTTCATCATTCAAGAGAAGCCAGAAATCTAGGTTTGTAAATAAAATCTCCTGGTTTTCAAATGATTACAACTCACTCAAAAGAAAATTTTAAGCAACTTGTTAGCCAGACCATCTCTGATGATTGAATATCACCTGAGAGTCGCCAGTGTACCTGAGTAATGGTGTGGCCACACCAAAGACAAGTGAAGAGAAAGCTTGTTTTCCATCCTGGGAACTGGGGACAGCCCTGGTGCCAGTAAAGGGATTTCCTATGAAGGGTATAATTTTTCCCCCTGCTAAGACTCAAGAGACAGAGTTGACAACGAATTTTAAGCTTTTTTCTCTCAACATTTTTTTCTTACTTTCAACCCATTGGGAAAGTCAATTAAACACACACAGCCTTGATTGGTGGCATGTTGGAAAACTGAGAGGTAAGCAATGAGAAGAAGTAAAACTTCCCTGTGCAAGCCCTCCTTTCGGGTTGTTGTTGTCAGTCGTGTCCGACTCTTTGTGACCCCATGAACTGCAGCATGCCAGCTTCCCTGTCTGTCACAATCTCCCAGAGTTTTCTCAAGCTCAAGTCCACTGAGTCAGTGATGCCATCATCCAGCCATCTCATCCTCTGTGGTCCCCTTCTCCTCCTACCCTCAATATTTCCCAGCATCAGGGTCTTTTCTAGTGAGTTGGCTCTTCTCATCAGGTGGTCAAAGTATTGGAGCTTCAGCCTCAGCATCAGTTCTTCCAATGAACATTCAGGGTTAATTTCCTTTGGAGTAGCTTAGCTGTATTACATCGTATGGGGTAGAGGATGGGCACCTGGAGGATGGAGAACCAGGAAGGCAGCAGCAGGTGAGCCAGCAGAGGGACCAGGAACAGCTGGGAGGGTGAGAAGAAGTAGGAAATGAAAAGAAACAGCTGAAACCAGGACTGACTCTGCTGAGACCCAGGATAAATCACCAAGGAGGATGGCCATGATCCCCAAGGTTGGTGGAGGCTGACATGGAAAGATCTTTGCCATATGTGGCTAGGTGGAAAAGCAAATCCTAAGAGAACATTATAGAATGATACATTTTGTAAGAAACACATGAATATTTAGATGATATGTGCATGGAAAAAGGTTGGAAGAATATAAATGAAATATTAAATGTGGCTTTCATTAGAGAGTAGGGTGGTAGGTGAATGATATGTTTGTACAATCCACAGAGATTGCTTTTGTGGTATAGTAGAAATGGGTCTGGCGTTGCTTTTTTTTTAAGTATCTCTTAATTTTATTATTTTTTAGCCGCACTGCCTGGCATGACAGGTGTTAGTTCCCCAACCAGGGATCGAACCCACACCCCCTGCAGTGGAAATGCCGAGTCTTGACCAGTGGACCACCAGGGAAGTCCCTGTTACTGCTTTTTAAAAACTTTGCACGTATTAATGGGTTTGACCCTCACTACCGCCTTCTGAAGGCAGTACTGTTATTATACCCCATTTTATTATTGAGGAGGAAAAGAAGGTGAGGAAATCTAATAACTTGCCCTTGCTCATACAGTTGGAAGCAGTACAGTGGTATTAATATTAAAAATGTTACAATTGCTATTTTTATAAAGAAGAAATTATCTCCACATGTGAGCACTTATTTGAAAATCTGTGTTGTGCAGTATTTTTTTTCCAGGTGATAATTTTAGGGGTTTAAAACTTTTTGCCTGTTTCTAACCTAAAACAAACCAAAAGTTTTCTTGGTGATTGGATTGCCATCTTCTTTCATCTCCATCACTGATGGTCCAGAGCCTACTCTTAGTCTTCACTTCTTTCCCATATGTTTATTGAATGCATTGTTATTACATGTATAGAATCTGTGTTTACCACTCTCCTGCTTTTATCCCTTCACTGTTTTCCTCAATGAAAGTGAAAGTGAAAGTTGTTCAGTGGTGTCCGACTCTTTGCGACCCCGTGGGCCATACAGCCCATGGAATTCTTCAGGCCAGAATACTGGTGTGGATAGCCTTTCCCTTCTCCAGGGGATCTTCCCAACCCAGGTTTCCTGCATCACAGGCGGATTCTTTACCAGCTGAGCCACAAGGGTTTTCCTCAATATATATTTTATTATGAAAAATAATGGGTTAAGATTCTGTTCTTTCTGGGGCTTCCCTGGTGACCCAGTGGTTAGGACTCCACACTTCATTGTGGAGGGTCAGGGTTCAATCCTTGCTCAGGGAACTGCATGCCACTCAGTACAGTTAAAAAAAATTGAGTTCTTACTATGTGTCAAGCACTATACTAAGCCCCTTTCAGAACATATATTATATTTAATGCTCACACTACCTTATCAATAAGGTGCTCTGATTGGCCCACAGATGAAGACTGTGAAGCACAGAGAAGTTAAGTAACTCTGCCAAGGCCACACAGATAGCAAATGGCAGAACCAGGATTTGAACTCCAGTCTGTCTGATTCCATAGTTTATGCCTTTAAGGGCTACACTCTACTGCTAGCCCTACTCACTGTATAGTAAGGGAGTGAACAAGACTCCTTTGTCCTGGACCTCAGAGTATACACGGACATCCTTGAGGCATAAGGCCTTCTGCTTCCCCTGCCTGGCTCTGTTACTTTTGGCTAAAAATCATGGCAACCTGGAATAACCCAGGCCCCTCCAGCCCACATTCTTGGCATGTTTGCCAGGCCACTGTGTCTCACTTGTGCTGATGACATCATTACCCTGGTCCTGAGCTGAGAAGTCAGAAGCTCCTTCTCTTCACATTTATGTATGACCCTTTTCAGTCGGTCCGTCTGTCAACATGAGTTTTCTTCTTGCTTTCTTTTCCCTTGACTCCATTCTGGCTCTCTTCTAACTTACCATGTCTCTACAGGGGCTTGATTTCCTTTCGGGCTTGGAAAACCCAGGCTGTCTTTGACTTAAACCCTCTGCTCCGTTGGCCCTCCAGCCTGTTCCCGAAGACACTCTCTGTTTACTGAGGACACAGTCCCCTGCTCTCAGATCACACTCCTGTAGAGAATTGAAAATGCTCCTCCAAACCACTTGTACAGGGAGTCTTGTGCATCATGTCCTCTCCTTCTCTTTTCTGCTCAAAGATCTAAAGTTCCTCCTGGCATGCTTATTCTAGTTGAGACTGGTCAATATCATTTCAGCCAAATCAGTACAGATGGCAGTTAGTACTCTGGAGAAATGCTTAGTGACAATATGGAGCTGGGTGTTTAGTGGGTAGCCACCTTCCAGATTCGCTGAGTGATTGGATGACCCGTTTCTCTCCCCAGACCCTCTCATTTTCTGTTCCTCTTCTCTGGTAGGAAAAGGTATGCTCTTAAAAAGCCTCCTTTTAGTGGACCAAGAGCATTCCTTTTTACCCACACTGTTCTAGATCCTAAAGACCCCTTCCCTAAAATGAGGACAACTTGGTGCAATGGGAAGATTGATGATCAGAAGATCAAGGTTGTAGAACTGGTTCTGTTAGTTAACTGTGTGTTTTGAGCAGTCACTTAAGCCCCCAGAGCCTGAATCGCTCTCTCTTTAATATTTATTTATTATTTGTGTGCATTGGGCCTGACTTGCAGCATGTAGGATCTTTCACTGTGGCACAGACTCTCTAGTTGTGGCATGCAGGCTCCAGAGTGCTCGACCTGCAGTAGTTGTGGTGTGTGGGCTTGGTTTCTCCATGGCATACAGGATCTCAGTTCCCCGACCAGGGATTGAACCCATGTCCCCTGCATTGTGAGGTGAACTCTTAACCACTGGGCCACCAAGGGAAGTTCCCTGAATCTCTTTTTATGTGAAATGCTAGTGATCATCCATCCAGTGTCACAAGGTAAGGTTATTAAAACAGCTTTGATGACAATGCAGACATAAAGTCATGTTATTTCTTCAAGTTTTCTGTCTTGGAGGCCCATGCTGTAAAACTATCAAAACTTCACCTCGATTTCTAAGAGGAAAGTTGAAATCCTTAGGTGATTGATTTTAAGGACAGAAGGTATAGTAATGACAAGTTATGGAGGTGCCTGGGGCTGCCTTGGCCCCTCCTAGTCTATGATATGGACAGTTGCCTGCTTCTCAACCTTAAAGGTGCAATGCAAATGCAGTTTCAAGACCTCATCCCTACTTCCCATTTAATTGTCACTTTTAAGTCCCTTCTGTATAGAAATCCTAAAATCATATCAGATTGCTGTCTATTAATTTGTAATGTGAAATTGAACAAAAATTAGATAGCATATATTTGTATATGAGCTATCTATATGAATAGCCACAGTATTTTTCAGTAAATACTCATATTGTTCATATTATAAGAAATAGACATATATAGTGAAGAGGGTTTGTAACAGAACACAGTGCATTTTTAGGCTTTTCCTTGACATACTTTCACATCAATGCTCAGTAGAACCTCTATTATTTACTAAGAAATAGAAGCATCTCTAACATGGCAAATCCAAAGAGTAAAAGTTAAGATCAAGAAGAAGTTGCTTGTCATAGGTCTATCAGGTAGGAATGCTTTTGACTGCAATTTGCAAAAAGAGCCCAATAACAGTTAAAGCCATGTGTATATCTATTACTTACTTAAGAAATCCAGGGTTGATTTCTGTGTTTCAAGAATGAAATCAATCAAGGACCCAGGCCTTTACATTGTCCTACTCAACCATCTTCTGCATGATGCCCTTACATTTATCACTTCATATTTATAAGATGGCTGCCTTTGCTCCAAGTATCATATCCCTTTATGATAGCATTCCCATCAAGAAGGAAGGAAGGAAGAAAGAGAAAGTGCAACAAATCTTTTTCTTCATGTGACTCATCAGGGAGGAAAATCTTTCCTGAATTTCCCAGTAAACTTTGCATTATTTTTCATAGCTCAGATTTGGGTTATATGTCATCTTCAGTCCGATCACAGGCAAGGGAGTAAGAGACTTCTGTTGTGATTCATCCCTCAGACTGAGTGAATTGCAGCCTTGAGTGGCTGTTGGGTAGACAACAGTATTAGCCACAACAAAGTAATCCAAATGTGGGCTTACAGAAAATAAAGAATTTGGGTTAAGTGAAAGCACACACATTTCTCAAATGTAAAGTAGCTGTATGTTTTATTCATGAACTAGAAAATAAGAAACAAATGTACAAAAAGATGTGCTGGGTTATGCCAGGCAGAGAGTATATAGATCTGGTCTGCAGAGTGAGTGTGTCTACCTGTATTAAGCAGGTGAGAATTTTGAGTGGATGAGACCCGCTTGGCTGGAACCCATGGAGATAAGCAAAGTGACAGCAGGCAAACAAGCTTCTATATAGGTATCTCTAGGAAAAAGAACGGAGAAGGCAATAGCACCCCACTCCAGTACTCTTGCCTGGAAAATCCCATGGAAGGAGGAGCCTGGTAGGCTGCAGTCCATGGGGTCACTACGAGTCGGACACAACTGAGCAACTTCACTTTCACTTTTCACTTTCGTGCATTGGAGAAGGAAATGGCAACCCACTCCAATGTTCTTGCCTGGAGAATCCCAGGGACGGCGGAGCCTAGTGGGCTGCCGTCTATGGGGGTCGCACAGAGTCGGGCATGACTGAAGCGACTTAGCAGCAGCAGCAGGAAAAAGAATTGCTATATCCAACTGACAAGTCTCTAAGAAGAGTGATCACTCTGCATTGGATGTCTACCGGCTATCCATGTCTTGGGGGATCAAAACCCCAAGACTCTAACATCACAGTCCCTCCAGTGGGCCTGTGATCTTAATTTAAACTGGTTGAATCCTCCATCCTAGGCATGTGAACCTGGAGCAGAAACACAGAGGGACAAATATAGTTGGAATTAAGTCATCCTATGGCAAGGCCTACAAAGAGGGTTCAGAAGTTCCTCTACTGGTCATCCCTGTCTCCTGTCATCCATTCCCAGGGCTTAATTTTTCAGCTCCTCCTTTCTACTCATTGATTTTTTTGGAGGGGGTTGCTACACTGGATCTTTGCTGCTATGTGTGGGCTTTCTCTAGTTGCAGTGCATGGGCTTCTTGTTGTGATGGCTTCTCTTGTTGTGGAGCATGGGCTCAAGGTGCTCGGACTTAGTATTTGTGGCACATGGGCTTAGTTGCCCTGTGGCAAATGGGATCTTCCCGGGTCAGGGATTGAACCTGTGTGGCCTGCATTGCAAGGCAGATTCTTAACCACTGGACCACCAGGGAAGCCCTCTACTCTACTGATTGATCCCACAAATGTTGGTGAGCATACTGTGTGTGCTGGGCACTGTCCTAGGGTCTGGAGTGCAAACAAGAATGACAGTGTCCCTGCTGTCATGGAATGAGCAGTCTCATAAGGAAGACTGATGACAGAACAGTAAAGAAGATCATTACCCATTAGACAAGTCCTGTGAAAGAGAAAGGGTGTTGGTGTATTAGAGATCAACAGAAGAGGCCGCTTCAGATAGGATGGTCAGGGAAAACCTCCATGAGCTGACCATGATCCTCCAAATAGCCCTTCTTTCTTGCTCTGTGTAACCAGGGTCAGTTTCAATTGTTTGCTGTCGAACATTTCTAACAGACACATGGAACAAAGGGCATTCATGAGACCCTATCACAGGTGGTGCTACTGGTAAAGAACCTGCCTGCCAATGCAGAAGACATAAGAGATGCAAGTTCTATCCCTGGGTCGAGAAGATCCCTTGGAGGAGGGCATGGCAACCCAGTCTAGTATTCTTGCCTGGAGAATCCCATGGACAGAGGAGCCTGGCTGGCTACAGTCCAAGGGATTGCAAAGAGTTGAACACGACTGAAGTGACTTAGCACTATCATAGACAGGAAACATCAGCCTATGGATCACAAGCCCTTCTTTCCCTGAATCCATATACCCAAATCATCCTTTGATAACTAACTTAATTTACTAAGAAAAAAAATCTAGGTAGTATACATATACCATTAATGTAGGGAAAAGGTGTTCTGGAGAGCAGATGGAGGTCTTCTTGCTACTGCATATTCATAAAGAAGCTTTCTGGGACAAATCTGACTTGTCTGAGTCTGGGGAGTATGAGTCAGTTCTCCCAGGGTCTGATCTTATCCCTGAATAAGGTGGTGGCTTCAAGTGGACAGCACTGAGGGGTTAGTACCTGGTTAACTCAGTAAAGTACCACAGCCCATGAAGTCTGGCTGGAAGACTCTGTGGATCTTACCCATCATCTTTAATACTGAGGGTAGTTTTGAAGCCATCTTGACCTCACGGTATTCATGAGGAAACCTAGGTTGGGACCCAGATTGATTACTCAGGGCAACCATGCCTCAGCATTTACCTGGGTCAGGAGTCAGTGTACTTTCAGTCTGGAGCCCTGAGTATGAACCACAGCTGCTTTGATCATGGAACAACATATCTTAACACAAAGAATTTTGTATTCAATGCATGGTGATGGAGGACCTGTAGTGGGAGATGCAGCTTGAAGAGTAGTTTGGAGCCTGATGGTGGAGGGCTGATTTGCCCTTAGGAACAGGGAGACTCAGAACACTTTTAAGTAAGGGAAATGGTGAAATCAGACCTGGGTTTTAGAGAATCGGGTCTGATGAGAAAGGGGAGGAAGGTACTAGCACAGGATCAGGAAGGATGAAAACAGTTCAGGTGAAGTCTTGAACTAAGGCAGTGGGAACAGGGAGAAAGAGAAAACATTTGCAAGACCTTACAGTGATATCAATAGGCCTTGGGGGGAAGAAGAGAGGGAGGGATCTAGTCTGGGCGGATTCAGGCAGATAAGGAAAAAGAGGGCCAGAGAAGTCTAAGTGGGAGTGAGAGGAATTCGGGGTGGTCGTGATGAATTTAGTTTTAGCTTAGTTAGAAACATTTACCTAGAAGTATAACCCCCAGGGTCGGCTAAATCACAGTTTTGTAAAGTAGCCACTGATACTACCCATGGGGAGGAGGCGCTTTGGTAGAAAATCCTAAGAATAAATGGTAGAAATGAAAGAAGTGGGACAAATGTGGGTTTAAAAAGAGAAATGATTTGGGAGTGATGGCTGAGGGAGAGCAGAGGAAGGAGGAAGGAAGCAACAAGAATTGCAGGAGCGAGCCAGAAATAGACCAGGGGCAGGAGCAACCACACAGGAAGGAAGGGGAAAGATGTGAACATGTGGGTGGAAGGGGGAGAAAATAGGTAGGAAGTAGAGGATGTGAGTGTGGAAAGGACATCTCCGTTGGAAGGTGCAGGACACAACTCTTTTCAAAGTTGCTTCCCCCACCCCCTATCTCTCTCTCTTCCAACTACTTGCCTTAGCTGTATCTGTGCAAAAAAGGATTTTATGACGAGAAGCCTGCCTGGATCAGACCTGGGGGGGGTCTTCTGCACCACAGGGTGTTCATCAGCAGTCTTTAAAAAGACCTCCTCTTCCTTAAGAATTTTTGTTGGCAAAACATGGAAGGTATATATGAGGAACAGATATCAGACGCCCCTAGGATTCTTCTTTATCGTCTTCCTCCTCACCTTCCTCTTGGTTTCCCAGGTCAAAAGGGCAGAACTTCCTGTCGGAATTTTAAAGCCTCTGTCGCCTTGATTTTCTTCCTGGCTCAATGGAGATGAATTCCAAGTTGAAAACAAACAATTGTGCCTTGTGAACAGTCGTCCTTGTGTTGAAAAGACGCTAAGAGTGCTTTTTTTTTTTTTTTTTTTTGCAAACCTGTCTCAGGGAAAATTCCCCGTGGGGGAGGGAGGGAGAGTAAAATCCATCCTAGAAAGAGCAACTTCTGATGACTCTGAGAATGTGATTTCCTAAATAAATTCATGAGAGTCAAAGGTGTCTAATAAGAAGAGATGTGGGGTTGATTGTAAAGGGAGAAATAGCATTCCACAGAACAAAACCTCCCTGAGCAGCAGTAAGTCTTGAGGTTAGAAATGTTGCTTGCATATTCTCAGCCTGCTGCTGGGCACTTTACACCTATGATGGCTGGCTGCCCAAAGTTATCATCTCCTCTGAAACACAGAAACTGCAAATTAAGAGCTTTCTGGGTAGATGGACACACAGTGCTGTGCAGACATCCTGCACGCCCAGTCTTGTGCCGCTTGCCTGGGTAGAACCACCTCGACTTTCACTCTCCTGATTTTCAAATTACTGCAGAAAAGCAGAAGTCCTGGATCTAGGAAAGGAGTAAAAAAGTCTCTGAAATTCCTTTCTCAGGATAAAGTTTACCTCGACTCATGCTCAACAAGAAACATTTAAGCAGTATCAGTCATGTGAAGACCAGCCCTCCGAGTTCTTGTCACCAAGTCTTTGCAAAAATTATTTTCTAGAAACTGTGATCCTCTCCTCTCCTCTGTTCTTGCCCAAAACAGATGTAAAATATTGTGTTTATCATCAGTAATAAGTGTGTAGTGACTGCCTAGTGTATGCCATCCAATTGTGCTAACCACTGATGTGAAATTATATTTAAAAGCCAAAGTGATTCAAAATTAATTTTTCTAAATCTTTTAAAGCATCTAGAAATGTTGTAAATTCAAGGTGAGATGTCCCTGTCACAGGGAAATATTTTTTTACTTTTTAAAGTAAAAATGTTTTAAGAGTTCCCTCTTCACAATATCTTTGGAATTTTCTGTTAAAATACTGATTTACTTAATTCATCCAACAAGTAATTGAAGGGTGTGCTAGGTGTCAGGCACCTAAATGCTGAGTAATTCAGTGGTAAATAATAATAATTATAGTTTGTATATATTGAGTACTTTCTGTGTACTCATTGTGTTAAGCATTATGTGAAAGGTGTTATGTGTATTCATTAATTTATTCCCAAAACACTATGATGTAGATGCTATCAATGTTATTATAAATTATTACATATTAATATAAAAGTTTAAGATGAGTAAACTAGGGCAGAGAGAGGTTAAGGCACTTACCCTAAGTCATACATCTAGCTAATAGAGGAGCTGGGATTTGAATCCAACAGTCTGGGTCCAGAGCTCCAGCTCTTAACCTCTTGGAAAACCTCTGCTGTCACAGAGATTGCATTCCTAGTAATTATAACATGTGCTGGTATATTCTTTTGCAAGCATGCGGTGACCTCTAAAAGGTCCACATTCCTCAAACTAGGGGAACAAATAGAATAGTAAAAATGAGCAGTAGATTTAGAGTCAGGAGGCACTAGTGGTAAAGAACCCACCTGCCAATGCAAGAGACTTAAGAGATGTTTGATCCCTGGGTTGGGAAGATACCCCGGAGGAGGGCATGGCATCCACTCCAGTATTCTTGCCTGGAGAATCCCATGGACAGAGGAGCTTGGTGGGCTACAGTCCATAGGGTTGCACAGAGTCAGACACAACTGAAGTGATTTAGGTTCAACACCTCAACAAAGCATTTAACCTTTTGAGATTCAGATTTCTCATCTTTACATTGAAGATAATCACCTACAAGGGATGGTGAAAGTGAAATGAAAGTGTTAGTTGCTCAGTCATATCTGACTCTTTGCAACCCCATGGACAGTAGTCTGTCAGGCTCCTCTGTCCATGGAATTCTTTAGGCAAGAATACCAGAATGGGTTGCCATTCTCTTCTCCAGGGGATCTTCCCAACCCAGGGATCGAATCCAGGTCTCCTGCACTGCAGGCAGATTCTTTACTGTCTGAGCCACCAGGGATGGTATCATTCATTAATGCCTTCTGTCTGTGAGGTTGACCTGTAATGCTGTTGATCAGCTTGGGTGCTGCCACAGAGGGTTAGAGTAGCGAGAACAGCCCCAGCTGTTTCATCTAAGCTTCAGCCGTTTGAGTATGGAAGACATATAGCAGTGTCCTGCTCACATGGAATGCTTTCAAGTGGGAAGAGAAGTTAAGTTCAAAGATGCTCAAAATTTAAAGTAATTAGAGCTGAGCAGTCAGTTTTAACCTAGTTGACATCCGTGTTAGCAATAAATGGTCTACAGATCAGTATAAAGTTGAAAAACTTTTTAGAAAGTATCACATGGAACTAGGAAGTGTTTCTATCAGTATTAACAGTATGACATTCACTGTAAATGGTAGGAATAATGCTTGTCACATATTAAAAAAGACTTAGAAGGTAGAGAATCTTTAAAAATCAATTAATCTTTATTCACAAAATCTTATAAATTAATACTTATTTTCCTTTTCATAGTTGTAAGTCTTGGACAAATTACACACTCCCTGAGCCTTAGATTTCTCATCTGTGAAATGGGGAAGTAATTACATTGCAAAGTTGTTAGGAGGATTTGAGATAGTACATAGTATGTTAGTTCTGGCTGTTATAACAAAATACTCACAGAGTGGTTTAACCAACAGACATTTATTTGTCACATCTTTGGAGTCTGGGAATTCCAAGATCAAAATACTGGCAGATTCAATTCTTTTTTTTTTTGTTTTTTTAACTTACTTTGCTCCATTGGGTCTTAGTTGTGGCACAGGGGATATTCATTGTGCCATGCTGGCGTCAGTATTTGCAGCGTTCGGGCTCTCTCTAATTGTGGCTTGTGGGCTTCAGAGAATTCGGGCTTCAGTAGTTGGGGTGTACGGGCTTAGTTGCTCTGAGGCATGTGAGATCCTAGTTCTCTGACCAGGGATCAAACCCTCTTCCCCTGCATTGCAAGCTGAACTTTTAACCAGTGGACCATCAGGGAAGTCTCTGGCAGATTCAGCTCTTGATCAGGTTCTTTTTCTTGGCTTGTGGACAGCTACCTTCTTGCTGTGTCATCACATAGCTAAGAGAGAGAAAGAGAGTGGGAGCCAGCTCTCCTGTGTGTCTTCTTATAAGGTTACTAGTCCCATAACAGGGGCTTCCCTTGTGGCTCAGTTGGTAAAGAATCTGCCTGCAATGCGGGAGACCTGGGTTTGATCCCTGGGTTGGGAAGATCCCCTGGAGAAGGAATGGCAACCAACCCCAGGATTCTGGCCTGGAGAATTCCATGGACTGTATAGTCCATGGGGGCGGCAAAGAGTCGGACAGGACTGAGTGACTTTCACTTTTCAATCCTATAAGGACCCCACCCTCAGCACCTCATCGAAACCTAATTACCTCCCAAAGGCCCCATCTCCAAACAGCATCACATTGTGGTTAGGGGTTTAACATAGGATTCTGCAGGGACATGATTCTGTCCATAGCACATGTAAAACCTCAGTACAGTGACTAATAGGTGCTCAATAAGTGATAACTATTTCCAGCTTTGGAAGAGGAAAATCAAGAGTTTCCTTTCTCCCCCACCCCAGACACATCTGTACTTATGTCTGTGTTGCCTCTGTTGGGTTCCTGCTGTAAGCCATTCATTCCGTAGTTTGTAGCATACATACAGTACAAGCATTTCCTATACTTGACTAATGCCTGGGCATATTTTACAGTAAAAAAAAAAACACTATAGGTTGATTTCAATTGTGTTTTATTCCAAACTATAGAAGCATAAAATTACATCTAATCTCTTATACAACTGTAAAACCAAACTGAATATAAGAGCCCAAACTTACACAATCAGTATAATTCAGAATAACAATATTAGCATGAGAGATGGTGTTTCAGTTTAGTTCAGTCACTCAGTCATGTCCGACTCTTTGTGACCCCATGAACCGCAGCACTGCGGGCTTCCCTCTCTATCACCAACTCCTGGAGTCCACCTAAACCCATGTCCATTGAGTCGGTGATGCCATCCAGCCATCTCACCCTCTGTCATCCCCTTCTCCTCCTGCCCTCAATCTTTCCCAGCATCAGGGTCTTTTCCAGTGAGTCAGCTCTTCATATCAGGTGACCAAAGTATTGGAGTTTCAGCTTCAACATCAGTCCTTCCAATGAACACCCAGTACTGATCTCTTTTAGGATGGACTAGTTGGATCTCCTTGCAGTCCAAGGGACTCTCAAGAGTCTTCTCCAACACCACAGTTCAAAAGCATCAATTCTTCGACGCTCAGCTTTCTTTATAGTCCAACTCTCACATCCATACATGACCACTGGAAAAACCATAGCCTTGACTAGACGGACCTTACTGGCAAAGTAACATCTCCGCTTTTTAATATGCTGTCTAGGTTGGTCATAACTTTCCTTCCAAGGAGTAGGCATCTTTTAATTTCATGGCTGCAGTCACCATCTGCAGTGATTTTGGAGCCCAGAAAAATAAAGTCAGCCACTGTTTCCCCGTCTATTTCCCATGAAGTAATGGGACCGGATGCCATGATCTTAGTTTTCTGAATGTTGAGCTTTAAGCCAACTTTTTCACTCTCCTCTTTCACTTTCATCAAGAGGTTCTTTAGTTCTTCTTCACTTTCTGCCATAAGGGTGGTGACATCTGCATATCTGAGATTATTGATATTTCTCCCGGCAATCTTGATTTCAGCTTGTCCTTCCTCCAGCCTAGTGTTTCTCATGATGTACTCTGCATATAAATTAAATAAGCAGCATGACAATATACAGCCTCGACATACTCCTTTTCCTATTTGGAACAGTCTGTTGTTCCATGTCCAGTTCTAACTGTTGCTTCCTGACCTGCATACATGTTTCTCAGGAGGCAGGTCTGGTGGTCTGGTATTCCCATCTCTTTCAGAATTTTCCACGGTTTATTGTGATCCACACAGTCAAAGGCTTGGCATAGTCAATAAAGCAGAAATAGATGTTTTTCTAGCACTCTCTTGCTTTTTCGATGATCCAGCGGATGTTGGCAATTTGATCTCTGGTTCCTCTGCCTTTTCTAAAACCAGCTTGAACATCTAGAAGTTCACGGTTGTTTGCACTAGCATAAATTATTGAACATGAGGAGACTATGGCTCTGACTTCTTGGTGCCAGTTCTTTTGTGTGGGCCCCGCCCTCACTTTTCTTCTTTGTACAGTGTTCCTTGATGCCACTTGGTTTCCAAGGTATCACTCAGGAATTAGGTCCATCCATGCTCCTTTCTCATTAACCCAAGATAATTACAGTGCTACTGCTTTCTGCCGATATGACAACAAACACAAACACAGACTTGGGAAAATAGTCCCTGTTTATGGGATTGGTGATCCAGAATATGTTCATATTAAATTTTTAAGACTATATTTGATATTAGTACACAAAAATCACAATTTTTTTATTTTAAGTTTTTATTTATCCTTAAATTTTCTTAAAATATTTATTTGGCTGCATCAGGTCTTAGTTGCAGCATGTGAACTCTTAGTTATGGCATGTGCAATCTAGTTCCCTCACCAGGGGTCAAACCCATGCTACTTGAGATGGGAGCGTGGACCACCAGAAGAGTGAAGTCGCGAAGTCGTGTCCGACTCTTTGTGACCCCATGGACTGTAGCCTACGAGGTTCTATCGTCCATGAGATTTTCCAGGCAAGAATACTGGAGTGGGTTCCCATTTCCTTCTCCAGGAGATCTTCCTGACCCAGGGATTGAACCTGGGTCTCCCACCAGGGAAGTCTCTAAATCACAAAATTTTAGAATCATCATGGCAAACTCTTAGACCTATAGGGACCTGCAGACCTTGGTTTAGGAACATTGATGTGATCCTTAGATCTGTGAGCTTTGCCCTCAGAGAGTCTAGGTTTAAATCCTGCACTACCATGTGGTACTTGTGGAATCTTAGAGGAGTTCACTCTTTTAGCCATTCAACAAACACACAATGACCACCTACTATGTTCCAGGCACATTTTTAGGCCCTGGGGGTATAATGGGATACAAGACAAACAAGGTCACTGCCTTTGTGGAGCTTACATTCTAGAATCTCATTGGACAAATCATTTAAACTCCTCCCCAAGCCTAAGCTTCTGTATTATAAAATGTGAATAATAATGGGGCCTGCCTCTGGCAAGGATGAGATGGTTGGATGGCATCACCAGCTTGATGGACATGAGTTTGAGTAAGCTCTGGGAGTTGGTGATGGATAGGGAAGCCTGGTGCGCTGCAGTCCATGGGGTCACAGAGTTGGACACGACTGAGTGACTCACTTGACCTCTGGCAAATTTCTGGCGGCCTAGATAAACTGACACATACTTAAAAGGTAGGCTGGATTTCCCTGTTTGGCCTAGTTTCACTCTTCATCCTTCTTAATCCTGCTCTGTGCTTCTGGTTGGGCTCAGCTACACCAACTCTCACATTGAAGGGCAGAGGATGGAAGGGTAGGGTTGGGGTACTTATTCCCTAGGCTCCTTGCCTGCCAGGCTTCCGGTAGACAGCTCCTGCTTCAGCCTCATTCATGAAACAGGAATCTTATTTCACAAACTTATATGTGCAAGAAGGGTAACGTATTGTATTTTTGTTGAAAAGAATTAAATTTGCCTCCAATCTCCAATTCCACTGGGTTGGCAGGAAATGCCATGGCATTTCTCTCCTAAGGGTCATGCAGGTTAACATCTCCTCTAAAGGGGCGCTGTTCACAGCAGAGAACTATACTCAGGTTTGTGGGACTGTGAGGGTGGGTGTGTAGAGTCCAGGCCTGTACCTGAGTCTTGGAACAGCAAGGTCCGCTCAGCTCTGCACACATCCTGTAGAACACAAACACGCACACTCACTGGCACGTGGGACCATGCCGTGCCCCACCTCATGCCAGAAGCTGCTGCTTCCTCCCGACCACAGCCCTCAGAGACCCTGTTCCTATGTGCCCCTGCCTCTACACTCAACGGGCTCTCTTCACCTGTCCACATGTACAGCGTGTGTGTGAACAGGAGTGAGCTCGTTGTCAGGACCCCTGCCCAGCACAGGCTCCACAAAGACTAACCAGGGAGAGTTGGTCAGACAGCATGAGAACTGTATTCATCTCCTGGGGCCATAACAAAGTAGCCCAGGCTGGGTGGCTTAAACAACAGGAATTTATTTTCTCACAGTTCTGGAGGCTAGAAGTCCAAGATCAAAGCGCTGGCAGGACTGGTTGCCTCTGTGGTCTCTCTCCCTCTGGTTTGCAAATGGCCATCCCCTTGTTGCTTCCTGCCGTGATCTCTCTGCGCATGTGGCCTCCTGTGGTCTTTTTTGTACACGTGGGCTTCTGTGGTCTCTCGGTGTGTCCAAATTTCCTCTTCCTCTAAGGAATTTGTCAGATTGGATTAGGTCCCACCCTGAGGCCTCATTTGAATTTAATCATCTCTTTAGAAACCCATCTCCAAATACAGTCACTCTCTGAAGTACTAGGGGTTATGGCTTCAACATACAAATTTGGTGTGGGGAGGGGATGGTCACGATTCAGCCCATATCAGTAAAATACTAACTTTATTTTATATGAAGAAGAAGATTGCCTTTTTCTAATTAGCACAGAGGCACTTAAAGCTTCCCTGGTAGCTCAGTTGGTAAAGAATCCACCTGCAATGCAGGAGACCCCTGTTCGATTCCTGGGTTGGGAAGATCCGCTGGAGAATGAATAGGCTACCCACACCAGTATTCTTGGGCTTCCCTTGTGGCTCAGCTGGTAAAGAATCTGCCTGCAATGCGGGAGAGCTGGGTTCAATCCCTGGGTTGGGAAGATCCCCTGGAGAAGGGAACAGCAAACCTCTCCAGTATTCTGGCCTGGAGAATTCCGTGGACTGTGTAGTTCATCGGGTTGCAAAGAGTCAGAAACAACTGAGTGACTTTCACTTCACTACATGGACTAGTGGTGGCCCAGCTGGTGATCCCGTAAAGTTCAGTGATTCCAGGGCTTCTGTGTCATGTTTGGGGTGTAGAAACCCAACAGGCTTGAGTCGAGGGCCTAGAGCCTGAGTCCAGCCTTTCCAGGACAGATGACCATTCCTCTCTGGGAGCCTTAGCAGCAGCACAGTTCCAAGGAGTGGGGTTTGTTTTCCATTGCCAAAGGACTTTCTGACCTTTGCCCTCCTTTTAGTCTGGGGGACTTGCTCCATTCTCCTTCTTTCCTGCTTCTTCCTCCCCTCATTGCTCTCCCTAGCCATGAGATCCAACACTATCTCCTCCAAGAGTTTAGCTTTTTTTGGCCAAAGAGAAGGAGATATGTTATATTCAGCTGACTTTCATTCTTGGTTCTTCAACACCAACTTCTCCTTGATCACTTCTTTCTTGGATTTTTGGATGGGGAGAGAAAAAGAAGGCAATGATGAAAAAATTAGCTTCTCACTGAATTAACCTGCTAGATATGGAACACTTTAGCCCAGTGCCTGTCAAAACCAGCCCATCGTCATCATTATTATTAATGTAATCGCTATTCTTACCACAACACTATATGAAGCATCACTCAGAGTCTATGCCTGAGCAAAGGGCACCAAGAAGCTAGTGTCTAAAAGAGCACTGTCCAATAGAACTTTCTGCTGCAATGGAAATGGCCTTCATCTGCACTGTCCAATGAAGCAGCCATCAGCCGCTTATGGCTTCCGAGCACTTGAAATGTGGCTAGCGCAAGTTTAACTTCAAATACAATGCAGCTGGCTGCTACCCTGTTGGGCCATACAGATTTATAAGATTTTTGTAGCAGCTAACAATAGAGAATGTTTGAGCATTTTCAGTCCAAATAATAGAACAATTTCAATTTCATTTCCCGGCCATCCCCTGAGCCCCATTTTGCCTCTTTGCTCACTATAAAGAGGAGGGTTGCCCCCCTATAGATTCAATAAACAAGCCAGAAAGCCAACAACAACATTTGGAAGACTCGGAGGATGTTTCCATGTAGAAGCCTTGACCTTCCCAGTTCATTCTGCACAGCAGGAGTATCACAGAGCGATGCCATCCTCTCCTGACTTCAGTTTATGACATCCTCTTCCCCAGGTTTTATGTGGCATCTGAAGAAAAGAAAATCAAAGTGGAATTCAGATGAGTTTTGTTTTCCTGCATTGGGGCTGTCTTTTCACGCCGCCTCTCAAGACCCTCCAAGATGCTACGAAGCTCCGCTCAGCCAGGCCTGGGAGGCGCACATTCCAAGCCGGTCCAAGCTGCCAAGCTCCATGAAAACACTCTGAGCACAATTAGGAGTTTTTACTAGATGCCTTAATGGCGTGCCCACTGCAAATGTGTACCTTGGCATAGCCAGTCCTCCAGGCTCCCGTCACCTTCTTACTGCAACTGGAATTGGCATCGCAGCCCCTGGAAAATGGGCACCTCTCTTCCCGACCTTCTGCATGAATCGCTCTGTTCTGTGGAGGAGCAGAGCTCGCCTCAGACGCCTGCAGACAAAACAGACGGGCTGCTTTTCCTGCGTCGGACTTTTCCCGGGGGCTGGAAGAGAGCCGAGGAGCTCTCCTTGAGCTGCTGTAATTTTTCCTCTCTTCCTTCCCTGCCTTTTCCAAATTATATAATTTTCTTGGAGCCACATGTTTTTAAAAGTCTCTCATTCACACACCTTCACAAACACTCTCAAATAATGTTCATGCATCTGGGTGTGCCTTAAAGGGACACACTTGACGAATGCATAGAGTTGAATGAAATCCGATGGTGTCACCCCCTGGGAAGCACTCCTCTGACTCCCCATCACTTACAGAATGTAGTACAAGCTTGTTAATTACAGTAAATGAGGCCTTTTACATCTGGGTCTGGCTTATGTTGACAGCCTCATCTCCCTCTGTTGTTACACTGGCTCCAGCAATTCTAAGCAGCCTATACTTCCTCAGACAAACTTTGCTATTTTGCTCCTTTGAGTATTAGCCTATGCTGTTCCACCTGCCCTGCAACCCCCTTGTCTGCCAGGGAACTGTCCTTCGCTGGTACTTAGGCCAGCAGGCACCTGCTCTGGGAAGGTCTCTCTTGCTCTCCCTGAGTGTTCCTTTCTCCCTCTGCATTGTTTCTGTGCCCTGCATCTTGCATATACCCGTGTTTCACTTGTCTCTTTTATATTATCTTATTTCCTTGCCCATCTTTCTCCTTTCTTGGACTGTGAGATCATTGAAGTTTAACTCTGTGTCTTTTTCCTTTTTGTTTTCTTTATTATTTATTTATTTGGCTGCATTAGGTCTCAGTTGTGGCATGCAGGCTCTTCACGCAGAGCACAGGCTCCAGAGTGTGTGGGCTCAGTAGCTGCAGCGCATGGGCTTAGTTCCCCTGGCCCGGGATCTTAGTTTCTTGACCAGGGATTGAATCTGCATCCCCTGCATTGGAAGATGAATTCTTAACCACTGGACCACCAGGGAAGTCCCTCTGTCATTTTCACCGGAACTGCCACAACCAATCATAGTGCCTGGCTCATAACTGCCAATCACAACCCATTGTTGAAATGAGCTGAAATGAAGAGAAAGAACATCTGATGTGAGAAGTTGTGTATTCTCTTCGGAATGAAGTTTTGTTGAATTCATTTGAATTGGCTTTGGTTGTAATTATCATCGTGCCTTTAAAGAAAAAAGATGTAAATAACCATGGAAATAACCTTTTGCTAAAAAATGAAGGAGATAGCGAGGGAGAAACAGGAAAAATGTATGTGTGTGGAAGCATTCATTCAGGGCCTGTCCTCTGGGCTTCAACTCCAAAGGCAACTTGAATGTGCCTGCATCTCTCTACTGAGTTACATCCACCCTGGTCCAGGTCCAGCCATCTCTCACCTGGATCTCTGCTGCCACCTCCTCTCACTGTTTCCACTGCCCTGTTATGAACTGCAAGTCTGTGTCTTCTCAAAAGCCATATGTTGAAGCTCTAACCCCCAGTGCTTTGGGGGGTAATTAGATTTAGATGAGGTCATGAGAGTGGAGTCCTCATGATGGGATTAGTGTCCTTATAAGAAGAGGAAGACAGACCAGAGCTTTCTGTCATGTGAGGACACAAAGAAAAGATGGCCATTTATAAGGCAGGAAGTAGGTCTGCTGTCGCTGTGATCTTCCCAGTGTCCAGAACTGTGGGAAACAAATATCTGTTGTTTAAGCCACCCAGTCTCTGGCATTTTATTGTAGCCGCCAGGGCTAACTAGCACATTTCCCTCCTCGCTCCAATCTCCGCCCAACAGCTCGAGTCAGGTTTTCCCAACACAGGTCAGTTCAAGTCATACTTCACCACCCCATTCCCTTCCAATCCCACTTGAACACAACCACACTGCTCTCTCCAGCCTACCAAGACTTTCCATGGCCTGGCTGCTACCTCCTTTCTAGAATGCTGTCTTAGCTTCTCCCCCTTGTTCACACTCCAGCCACATCACCTTCTTTCGTCCCTCCCAGGCTCAGCCCATGTGAGCTCTGCCCAAGGGACATTCCTGCAGCCAGTTGGATGGCTGACCCTTCAAAGAAAGACTTCCTGTCACAAGGTCTCCCCTGACTACAGTATCTGAAGTCGTTTCACTGTCACTTTCCACCATGTCACCTGTTTCATTTCCTTCATAGCTCTTTCCGGGACCTGACATACCTTCTTGTTTATTTCCTCATTCATTTTTTTTTTGCCTTTCCCAGCTGGGCTCCTGGAGGACAGAAGCCTCACCTGCTTTGCTTGCTGCCCTATTTCCTACACCTAGAACAGAGCCTGGCCCAAGCGGTGTCAGAAATGACTGGTTATCCAGACACTAGTAGGTGCTTGGTGCTGTGCTGGACACTTCCACAAACAGTACTCCATGTAATCATGTCCAGGAGGGTGTCTTACAAAAGTTAGCAGGGAATGGCTCATGATTTTCAGTGTTTTGACATACCTGAGGTGGATTCATGTATAATTCGTTTCTTTGAAGTAGAAGTGAGTCGGACAGAGTGACTTCATACCCAAGTCTATCCACATCAAAGCATTTATGGATGAACGCCAGGGCAACAAAATTAATGTGACCTTAAAATGGAAGGTTCAACCTTAGCAATGTGGTGGGTGCTGGCAGCACCCCACTGGGGTCTACAGTCCAGCACTTGATCACTCCAGCTCTGAGGCACCCATAAATTGTGATAAGGTCGGTTCACTTTAAAAGCAGTTTCAGTTTTCCCTCTCTACCCCTTTAGAAAAGCTGAGGGCAGTTTCTGAAACACTGAGTTTCTCAGAAGCAAAGTTGACTATGAAGGTTAGGTTGTGTTTTTAGGAGAGCTCTGTCATGGAGAACCACAGAATTTGAGTTCAGATTATATTGCTTGGGAGCTCCTCGGCTTTAGGCAGTTCACCTAACCTCACGTGATCAATTTTTTCCTCTGTAAGAAGTGCTTGCTCTATCCGCTTCAAGAGTCCATTCAAAAGGTCAGAATTAAATGGAATGGTACTCTGGAGGAAAGTGTAAAACGGTAAAGTGCCATATGCATTGGAGTGTTTTACTCTAATTATCATCACGATCTACTTCCTACAGAATCAGAGAATGACAGAATACTAGAAATCATTCATTCAAACCCTTTTACGTGGTATATGTGTGCTGCTGCTGCTGCTAAGTCGCTTCAGTCATGTCCGACTCTTAGCGACTCCATGGACGGAAAATCCTCCATCCATGGGATTTTCCAGGCAAGAGTACTGGAGTGGGGTGCCATTGCCTTCTCTGGATATATGTGTGCACGTGTGTTTAAATATTACATAGGTTATAGAAACATGCTTTTGATGACTTCTTGTCCACTTGAGAACACTAATGCATGTAAGAAATTCTGACAATAGAATGAAAGATCAAATATGTACTTTGTGTGAGTTTGGGGTGGTAGCCTGGAGTATTGTGATGGTGTCCTAACCATCTTTCCTGCCCCTTAAGGCTCTCTCCTCCCCAAGCTACCCCCAAGCATTGGCACAAGAGAGTTTTCTCCAACAAAATGTAGTATAATAAAGTGGTTAAAGGTGCAAACTTTGGACCCAGACTGCTTGGGTTCAAATCCTAGTTGTGCTACTCAACTAGTCAGTTATTTCAGCTCTCTATAAAAATGGGAAAGTATCAGTAATTTCCTCTTAGGGTTATTCTGAGGATTTAATGAATTACTGGGGCTTCCCTGATAGCTCAGTTGATAAAGAATCTGCCTGCAATGCAGGAGACCCTGGTTTGATTCCTGAGTTGGGAAGATCCGCTGGAGAAGGGATAGGCTACTCACACCAATATTCTTGGGCTTCCCTGGTGGCTCAGCTGGTAAAGAACCCACCTGCAGTGTGGGTTTGATCGCTGGGTTGGGAAGATCCCCTGGAGAAGGGAAATGCTACCCACTCCAGTATTCTGGCCTGGAGAATTCCATGGACCGTATAGTCCATGGGGTCAGAAAGAGTTGGACATGACTAAGCGACTTTCACTTCACTTCACAATGAGTTACTATCGGTGAATATTTACCATCTGTCTGACACTTGATAAATACTTGCTATTGTCATTCACTTGCTCTCTGACTCTATCACTGAACTACTACAGATTTTCTCATGGGGTCTTATTTCTCTCTAAACCAAAGTCACAACTCTGAGCATGATGTCAAGACCTTCCTCTCCCCATCTCTGCAGCTTTGACTGTTACTCCCTTCACTCCAGCCAAAGGGAACAATTTGCTTTTCTCGACATCCTTCTTGCCTTCAAGGCTTGTCTCTGCTTCCAGGTTGGAAGTGTCTCCTCTTTTTCTCTGAGCTCTTAGAGAATCTTGTCTCTGTTTCTTAGCACTTGCCATTCTAGTTTCTGAAGTCACTTTCTCTTCCCCTGTTAGACTGTAAGCTCTTCAGTAGCAGGAATTATGGGTTATTTAACTTATATATTCTGCAATATCCCAAACAGACCCTTTGACCATTGTAAGTGTTTAGTCAAGGGTTGTTGAATGAATGAATGAATGAATGGCCTAAGGTGATCAGAGGTCACATCACAGAAATGAGAGTTGAACTATATCCTAAAAGGAGAACAGGTTTTTAAAAATTATTTATTTGCAGTATAATTTAGTGATTAAGATCACACTATATGGAGCAAACTCTCGAGGTTCAAATCCTGATTCTGACATTTACTAGCTCTGGGTGAATTGCTTCGCTTCTCTGTTCCTCAGGTTTCTCATCCTTTGAATAAGGATAACAAAACGCCTTTCTTCTTGGCATCACATTTTGAGGATTATCACATGAATTTAGTGGCATCTTGGCACATAGTGAGTGCTTACACAACAATAGCTGTTATTACTGTTGCCGTAAAAGTAATAAATTATTCTTGTAAGAGGTCCAGGAATACAGTAAAAAGTACAGGAGTTCCCTACTCCACTCCAGCAGTCTTACCCCACAGATGTCGCCATTGCTATTGGTGTAGTAAGCATCCTTTCAGGTCTTTTATGAATATAAAATGTATTCAGCAACATATATGAAATCATATCACATATAGGGCTCTTCAGGTTTTTCTTTACACAACCATATATCATGCTTATCTATTTATATCAATATGTATTACTCCATCCCTTTTAACACTTGCTCAGCATATCAGTTTATGGATCCATGGTAATTAATTTAGTCAGCGCCATATTGGTGGCCACTGAGGATTTCCCAGTTTCTCACCATGATGAACACTGTGCAGTGAATATCTTAGAGGTGCAGTTTTACACACTTGTGATAGAAGATCCTGGATGTAACACCATGGCCAATGAAGACTATTTCTACAGATGTGCAAGAACATCAGTTGTACATTACAATCTTTGGTCCTTCTCATGTTGTCATTATTGGACCTTGCATGGCCCTCTTGTATTTTATTTGTTGATCTATATTTAATGATAATGAACACAATAACCATGTGCTAAAGTTTCATAATCATTTTCCAGTTGCTCTCTGGAACGATAGTAACAGTTACACTCAAAGGATAGGATTTAAACAGGCAGAGAACAGTAGAGTTGCTCTTGTTAGGGAAACAGTTTGTACTTGGGGAGGCAGTACTAAATAAGTCTTGTTGAGGTTCCATGACAAAGAGTTCAGTCTTAATTGAGAATGTTTCTTTACTGAAGTTGTGGCACAGAAAGTCAGATGTGGGATTGAGAAGCAAAGCCAGGGAGCTAAGATCTCACACCAGACTGCAAGATGAATCTTATAATCCAAGAGGTATTTTACAAAGATATGCCCGGGGACAGTAGTCAGGATGGACTTTCACTCTTATATTAATAATTCACTCTTTCAGTGTACAAATAGCTTTTTACACTGAAGACACCTGTATCCGTCACGAGAGATTAGGTTATGTTGCAATAACAAACAGCTGAAATCCCCTAAACAGCTGCTTTCAACAATAAGTCTCTTTCTCTCTCATGCTACCTGTTTAGTGGGGATTGGTCAGAAGAGATATGGGAATGAGGTGGTTCTGCTCATTGATCAGTCATGAAGAAATGAGGCTGATGAACAGTCACAGCCTCCAAAGTTGCCGGCTTTCAAGCCAGAGGGAAGCAGAGGATTGGTGGGTGTCGCATTGGCTATTAAATACTTCAGCCTGGAAGGGACACCTCGCACTGCTCTCCACAGCTCATTGGCAGGAAGTAGCCCATTGACCCCATCCAATGCCCCAAAGGGGACCAGAAATATAATCCCATCATGTGCCCAGCAGGAGGAGGGTTGGAAATAATTGACAAATGTTATTACTACCCATCTCCTTTCTGATACCAACCAGAGTCCTTGCTCTTCTCCAATCAATAGAAATTGACTAAAGGCCAGACAAGAAATTCAGGCAAGGCTTTATTGGGGCTTCTGCACCAGCTGCAGGAGGGAATGAAAACAAGTAACAGGCTTTCTGAACCCCACTCCAGATTGGGAGCAAGTAGAGGTGTGTCCAGGCATTAGGCTGGAGGGGTGGCTTAGGCAGGTTGCCCTCCCTTTAGGTGGTGGTATGTACAGTACCCTGATTTTGCTCCTGACACCCAGGTTTTGCTCCCAGCTCTTCAGAAATGGTTGTTGAGGGTTTTTTTTGTCTTTTTTGTATCTTTTGGCCCAGAATTTGCCCCAACGGCGCATGCACACAGTGCTTTTTAGTCTCCTACAGTTTATTTGTATTTTGTAGCTCAAGGAAAAGTGTGTCCACATGTGAGCTTTGCAGCACTGCAGGCAAGGGCCCCAGGTTCCAGCCTGTCTCATTTCCATTATCTAAAATATACTTTTCAGGTAATCTCATGACAACTGAGAGAGAAGGGCCAAATAATGCTGTTGCGTCCAATGTTATTTCAAAATACTGGGCTACAAACAGGCCTTGACTATGCTTGGAAACAGTTTGCTTCTATAGGCCAAGTACTATTTTGATAATGGCTTCAAATGAAGCGGAATAGCATGAAAAAGCCATTGGAATAGGTGAAAACTTATCCAAGCAAATCCTCATAGCAGATCTACTGTCCTTTCACTTCGCATCTTTCCTTCTCCATTTTCTCTTCCCTGGGTTTTTAGGCCTTCTTTGGGGCCTTTATAAGGCGTATTCAGTCTCCAATAGGTTCTCTGTCCAAGGGCAGAGTACAGTTACAGCAATGATAATCGTAATAATGATAGTTACTCCTTTAGTACTATTTTCCATACCAGTGTTTTCATCTATTAATTCATTTTTCCTCACACCAACTTTATAAGGTCAACATTTCCCCCTTTCTACAAATGAGGAAATTGAGGCACAAAAAGGCTAACTGACTGCACTCACCGAAGATGAGAAATCAGACAGTGTACGATTGCTAGGGCAATTGCTGTAAGAAATGTTCTAGAACATTCCCCTCCCCCAACCACAAACTCCTAGCTACCATAATTTACCACAAAAATGTCTGTGTTTTATTAAAAGCTTTCCACCCCTAACCCATGCCCCATTAATTTCAGCCAGCATTCAATGCAGAGAAATGGCACCACAATGAAAGTTCACGGAGCTGACAGATTCTTTAATAGACTTGACCTGAAAAATCTTATATCAAGATCAGTTATGCTGTCACCTTGGTGGAGGACCTACATTGTTTTTGTTAACTAGTCTGCTTTCATGGTCACTCATACTCCCTTGATGTTTGATGTTTACCTCTTTCCTTTTTTTTTTCACTCTGAATACTTTAATAATTTCACAATGAAAAATCTTCTTTCATGGGGCATGTCTTCTCCTTGGGTAGTGGGAGCTTTGAAACATACACCAATATTCCTTTACCTTTAAATCTAGTTAATACTCATTTGACTTCAGGCTAATTAGGCTCAGTAATGGTGCGCATTCTTGCAGTTTTATAAGAACGTTCATCTGAGACCTGTAGAACATTTTATCTACCTTAATTAATCCTTCACCTCTGTGAAGCAGAGATGGGCAGGGGAAAGTGCAAAGATGAAAATGAACAATATGCTAAGTATGTGACATAAGCCAGAGATGTTCCTTCCACTTTATGTTTTTTTGTGTTCATCTTTTCAGTGTAGGTATGATCAGAAAACTTTACTATTGAAGAATTATCTGGTTGGCCTGCACCTTTTCTTCTCTAGTTTAAAACCTCAGCTATTGGTACTTGCCTACAGGCTCATTCTGTGGCCCGTTGGACCTTACCTCTAAATTATAGGCAAATCCTTTCCTTAGGGTCTGGAGCCACCCTACTACCCTCCCCCTAGTGAAGCGGAGCATATGCTTAGTCTAGGATGACCTGACCATACCAGCTACATGGGAGGAAAGAGAGTGAAGAAGGAATTCCACATTGATAAGAGGCAATCCAGGCCAGCCACTGGCCCAGACTGGTTCTGTTAGTATAGTACTTTGACTCATCCAAGGTATGACCACCACTTTCTGGTACTTATGGTATGGCCTGAGGACTCAGTTTCATCTGCAACTCGCTCCGTCTTAGGGAAGATGAGGTGTGGTGGAGTTGAGGGTCACAGAAGTTAGGGAACTTCTAGGTGTGTGACTGATATGCCCATGAGAAGAAAAGGTTGCTGGCTTTGGGACTGACACTCCAGTGAAGTGGAAGAGATGAAAACTGCACACACTCTGGCCTGGGAACTGGGAGGGCAGGCTTCTGTGGTGAGGGCTTTGAGAACCTGGAAAACCAGGCAGTTATCCCGGATCAAGGTCAAGATTAGCTCAGAGATGTGGAATGGAAGACAGAGTAGAATCATCCAAATAGACCACTGGACCAGCTCTGTGGGAAACTGCCCAAAATTCCCCAACATGAAAGAGCAATGTGGTTCCCTTTCAAAGAACTAGAGAGTCGTGTAGTTGAGAGGACTTGAGAGGCTTAACCGTGGTTTTTGCTCGGGGAAAATCTTGAGCTGTTTTCCTTCAGCCTTCAGTTGTAGACACAAGGGACTTTACATTCCATAGAGAGACCTTGTCAGGTACCCGAGGGCTGCATCCTCCTTGGGGACTTCAAAGTACCCTGAGATATTGTGTGTTAGGTTGATCACATGGCCTAAGTCCAACTGCAACAACACAGCCAAGTGTGGGGGCATAGTCCGCTGTTATTCCTGCTAAACAGTCAGCGAGACATTCTCACTGGAAGCCAAAGGACAAGGTAACTAGTGTAGCCCCAGGCATGGGTGATACACAGGGTCATGGGAGTGGACAATGGGTGGTCTGTGAAGTCTGTTTCTTCTCATGCCTACAGAGTCCCTTCAGATCTGGTGCTCTTGTCCCAGACCCCACCAATTTTTCTTTCCCCCTGGGTTCTCCCCAGTTCTTAGAGCTCATTACGTAGAGCTGGGGAGGAATTTTGTTCTCTTTCACGGTATTTCTGCCAATGTTTTGTCCTTTCTGTGGGTCTTTTCCATTTCCCTAATGGCCTACATAAGCTTTTGAAACTCCAAATCCAGAACAATCTTTTCCCTGACTCTTTTTCCATTGTAGCATCTTTTCTCTGAGGCAGTCAACACAGAAGAGCCCAACTGCCTCCAAGGGAGTAGGGACATGAGGGAAGCACCAAGGAGAGAGTGGAAATGTGGGGATTGAGGGAAAGTATTGGTCAATACAATACAAGGATATTAAGTATTTTTCTCCCACAAATCTAATTCCTTGGAGGCTGATCTAAAGTTGCTTGCCTCACTTGGATAGAAAAACTACCCGGGGTAACTCTGGGCAGATCAATTGGACTTCTGTGTCTGAAACAAAAGTTGGGAACCCCAGCATGAGCACTGCCCTGTGGGTCACCTGGGACCCACAGGAATAGAGTCAGGAAAGTTCCTCCCTACCTGCAAATATCCTCACATAGCAGAAGGTGGTTGAGTCGCTCAGTCATGTCTGACTCTCTGAGACTTCATGGACTGTAGCCCACCAGGCTGCTCTGTCCATGGGATTTTCCAGGCAAGAATACTGGAGTGGGTCACCATTTCCTTCTCCAGGGTATCTTCCCCATCCAGGGATTGAACCTGGGTCTCCTGCACTGCAGGTGGATTCTTTACCAACTGATTCACCAGGGAAGCCCCACATAGCAGAAGAGGAGCCACAAACAACTGTCAGGGTGAGCAGTGGGTGGGAGGAGCTGGGAGTTCCAGGACAAGACTGGCTGGGGCCAGAATCTCTTTGGTCAGAAGTAGGGCTCTGGATAGGGATGGTGTGGAATCAAATTGCCTTTTCTGGTTTCTGTTCTTTTGAGAGGAGTTAAACCTGATTATTTCATGATTCCATCTAGTAACTGTCCAAGTTCTGAGTCCCAGCACCAAGGTGAAAAGTTGACATTGAAAGGAAAGATTCTTCTGTTTATGCAATACTGTGGTTTATATAATTCCTATGTTTAAAGTTTATAGGCAGTAAAACAACCAATTCCCTCAAAATATAATCATCTGAGGTTGATTTTATAGGAAATGAAGCATCTAGATGAATCTTGAATCTTATCCAGATTGACCGAAGTGGTTGAACTGGGTTAAATGGAAAATATTGGGTCAGTTACAAACATACCTTGATTCTTAAGAAACTGACTAATCTTCTGTCTGAATTCTACGTCAACCCCTGTGTCATGCATGAACTATTTTAACTGACGTGAAACCCTGTATGAAGGATTTCAGTTCTTTTAGTGTCTATGCCATTCACAGTACACACACACACACACACACACACACACACACACACACACACACACACACACACACACATCAGTCAAGGTTCACAGCCCCAAAAGTCACTTTATCAAGGGAGAGATGAGAAAATAAAACAAATCTGAGATGCTGGGAGGCAATTTGTGGCAATCATCAAGTCCAAAACTCCCCATGGAAGTGTGATTCCTTTTCAGTTTTGAAAGATATCATTCGTGTAAATGCAGGACACATTCTTTTGGGGGTGAGCGGAAATGTCCCCAATTTCTGGTGGTAGCGGATACATCTGAAAAATGGAGTCGAATCAATTTTGCTCCCCAGAGGGACAGGTAGAGGACTCCCATTTCCTGCCAATTCAGTTGAAAACAATGAGGAGAGAGGAAAAAAAAAATGGAGCCCTCCCTTCTCTTTCTGGCCTTAGACATGAACTCTCGATAAGATCCTGGAAAACAAGCCACGTTTTTTAACAGCCTTTTGCCCTCTTCAGCTGAGAAAACAGCAGGAGCCAAAACTAGGAACTGGGGCCACCTCTATTGTGAATGTGGCCAGGCTGACTTATTGTCACCAAAGAGCAAATCACGAAATGACTGAGATAAGGCATATAATCACATTTTCACATGAACCTTACATTCTTACCTCTTCTATAGGAGAGGATATCCCTCCAGGAAGGAGGAAGGTGGGGCCCCGCCCGTGTCCTACAGGAGCGCTGGGACTGCATTGTCCCAGCCTTTTGTAGGGACACAGGAAGAGGGTACGGAAGTTTCTACAGGAAAACAGAGAAAAGTTCAAACATAAACAGCATCCCAAAAAATTTACCAATAGTGAACTAGGTTTCCTCTCTGGGCCTTCCATGCTTCCACGCACCACTGGGCTGGCAGATTTTAATCTCGGATTCTGTTCACCTTGGTAACCTCCAGCGTGTGTGATTGTGCTGTTTCCCTACTTAATAAGTAAGAGGATGTGTTTTCTATGGCACTGGAGACAAAAACAACCTCTTTCCAGAGACCGTATCCTGGCCTGGCTGGAGTCTGTTCTGTCTTTTCCATTTGTCATTTCTGGGGAGGGCATGGCTTCCCTGAAGTCCCGTGTGGGACAGGGCGGCTCCCTTTTAGGAGGCTTTCAACAAAAGTTGAAAGTGGCCAAATTGCTGCTTCCCATGACAAGGCAAGGGCTTGGGTTCGGCTCCGGGTTTTGGCCAGAGATGTGCCTGAAGAAACACAGTCCTAAAGGATGTGAGAAGAGTTGTGAGCCCACGGCAGCGAGGGCTGAAATTTTTCCTCCCTACCCACAACCAGGGCTCGGAGGAAGAGCCATAAGAATCTCTGAACCCAACCTGAGGCCACATGGCTCTCTCTCTGACTTTAGGCTTGAGTTATGAAAACCACAGCTCGAACTGAAGGAGTGATTTCATTGTTAAATCTGAAAGAAAGAGAGAGCAACTTTTGGGAGTCTCTTCCCCTATTCCTAGTCCCTGTGTGTGAAATCCCTGTGTGAAATCAAAATGGCTGCCCTTCACCTCAAGCTACAGAGATGGGTGACAAGTAATGAGGTCAACTTCTGAAGTGTAAGGAGTGTCTCTCTTTTTTTTTTCCCACTGATTGAAGAAGTGCCTTCAACTTAGCTAGGAATTGTGGAAGCCACTTCCAAACTGGCTCTAATGGGGGCTGCCAGACTCTTAAAAGGAGCATTCGTTACTTCTCAGACAGAGCCAATCACACATTGAAGAACCAAATGGTTACAGTGAGCAGACAGACTTCCTAGAAGATACCATTATGGGAAATTAAAGCACCCCTAATCTCCCCCACCCCTCAACAGCTCTTAAGCCCAAGTATCTTTCATAGCCCGTCAGAGGAGAGAGTTCTGAGTGGACTACTCTAGCATTTTAGGTGATATGTTTTTCTGAATTGCTTTTTCCAGAACAAATGACTTTCATTATGTTCAGCCAGGGACCGATTCTTCACTTAAGTATGTAAAGCAAAATATGGCTTGTGTTCCGGATGTGTTACTCACAGCAGAAAGCTTTTCTGACAGTTGCCCCGGGTAGGTGATTGAAGTGTGTTATATAAAAGCCCAGGTGCAAGTATGAAGGTGACCTTGACTTCTGCAAGCAGTTGAAAATGCTGGTTAAGATGTACTCAGACTGCTCTGCCGCTTGGAAGGAATACCTGCATTTTCAGAAAATAGTTGATGGAGAACTCCATCATGCCACACAGATTTCCGGAACAACTGTTACTGACATCCTCCCATTCACTCATTCATTCGTGTATTTGTTCATATGTAGAATAAGGTGCCATGCATTGGGTTACATTTCAAGGACAATCCAGGGTGGTTTTCAATACATTTCAGAGCGAGGCATTGACTTTGGACGTTCTGCTGGAGGTCCCCCACCTCTGAGCCACGTGTTAACCCTTTAGTTGCTTAGTGCATTTCAGTATTTTAGTAACCACTACAGCTGTGCCAGCACATGAAAGGCTAAGCAATAGTCCTGAATACAATGATGCACAGAGCACAGTCTCCCATCTCTAGAAACCAACAGTCTGGGGCCTGCTGCTCTAAATTAGCAGCAACTTAGAGAGAGACAAGGTCCAAGGCTCTTTGAGTCTCAACTGACCTGAGCCTAAAACCTCAGATAGGCCCCAGGAGGGTCTTAAATCCCACAGAAGGGAAGCAGTGGGAGTGAGGAAGGGCCCTTCTAATCAGAGACAGAGAATATGGGGCTGGAAGCAGCAAGGATGCTGCTAAGGTTGATGAATCAGGAGGGAGACTGACAGTGCTCTGTTCCCTACCTGGCCCAGCAGGGGTGCAGGGAAATCAGGCCTGCAACACTCCCAGACTAGCAGGTACCCCAGCCCAGGCCTCCCCTAGCTCTCCTGTTCTGCCTTCTCTCCAGTCTTTATTCATTGATTCAGCATACTTCACTGATGAGGATACAGTAGTGGCCAAAATGGACATGATCCTGCCCTCAGGGGGTTAATAGCCCAGCCAAATATCAGAAGGAAAGGAAGGAAAGTCGCTCAGTCGTGTCCGACTCTTTGCGACCCCGTGGACTGTAGCCTGCCAGGCTCCCCCGTCCATGGGATTCTCCAGGCAAGAATACTGGAGTGGTTTGCCATTTCCTTCTCCAGGGGCTCTTCCCGACCCAGGGATCGAACCCAGGTCTCCCGCATTGGAGGCAGACGCTTTAACCTCTGAGCCACCAGAGAAGTCCCTAAATATCAGAAAGGTGTCAACTAATACTTGAATCTATTAAAAAGTTCTTCTTAATCATATTTAAACAGACTATTTAGAAGCTGATATTCCATTCTGGTGAGATAATAGATTTTTCCCATCCTTTTTATCATCCAAATGACTTCTAATGTGTTTATATGCTTCTATAATCTATAATAATAAATCAAGTAGAATTTTATTAATATTAGTCATATTTAATTGGATTAAGATTTTTTTCACATATAGAGTTACAAATTCAAACACCTTGAATTTAGCTAGCCCATCTGAGCCAGATCAAGTCTTCCTGAGGATAAAAGGGATTCAAGGCACAGCCTTCTGTTAGAGTACTTAAATTAACACCCAGAGTAGCATTTATGGGCGTGTGTGTGTGAGTGTGTGCTATGATTCAGGCCCTTTGCTAAGCATTTTACATGGATTCTCTTATTTATCACAATTTAAGAAATAATTACTAATATTATCCCCATTTCACCAAGAAGGAAACCAAGGCTCAGAAAGGTTAAATAACAAGTTTTAGGAGAACAAAACTTTTAACGATCAGATCTGCAACTCATTTGGCTTTGCTGCACCCAAGGGCAGAGATGGTGAGGAAAATATTTCACAACTGATATGATGTGGGTATTAACCGATCAGAACGGATGCCAGGTGATGGAGTGAAAGCAGTGCCCCTGGGGGAGAGGCTGAGTTTGCCGGGATAGCCAGTCATAGATGCAATTGGCTAGGACATCACCTATTTATGGACCAATATGAAATTGTTTCAATATGTTAACAACTTAGCCTTATCTATAGAGCCTGCCCAGGTGAAATGGAAAGGTCAGCCCCCCACCACCTCCTCTGGGTCAGCTGAGTGACTACTGTTCAGTTGTGTTCACCAGCAAATTGGAGAGTTACTAAGGGTCAGACTGACATTGACAGCCTATTCCAAATACTTAGTGTATGCTGAGATGGTGAGTATAATTTTATACGAACTGTCTTAAGTTACCAAAGATTTCTTTCCTGATTCTAGACCAGAGCACCCAAATTGAAAGTCTATGGGTCACATTCAGCCTGCAGATATGATTTATTCAGCTCATACAATGACTTCTCATTTTAAATAGCAAAAGCTAACATTTCTGGAGCCCTGACTACACACCAGGTATACATGTGCTTTATTAACTCGCTTAATCTTTACCTTAAAACTATTATGACCACCCCCATTTTACAGATGAGAAAACCAAGGCACGGAGAGGCTTAGTAACTTGACTGAAGTGGCACAGTTAATTAACAAAGGACAGAGGTGGAATTTGAACCCAAGCCATCTGGCTCCAGAGCAAGAGTTCTTGACTGATACGCTCCTCTGCCTCTCTGGTATGCTTGAATTATTAGCTGACACTTAAAAATCAAGAGAGATAAGATAAAAACCCAGATTTCCAGCTTGTCAGAATTAAAAATCATAAGTTCTACTAACCCTGAGCTTATACTCCCCCATGGCAAAAATCTGCCTCTTTTCCATGGGAATGTGGCTTTCTCCAGTCCTCGTCCCTCTCTATGGCCTTTCAACACTGAGCTTCATCATCGTTTGCCATTTGTCATCAGGCTGACACTGTTGTTTTCTTACAGACAGCCCTCTTCAGTCATCTTTACTCATTTGTGTGACCTGCTTGGCCACTCAACTAGACTCTTCCTAAAGACGGAATGTACTTTTGCTCTGATAACACATATATCATGATATGCAGAAGTACCGGTGGAGCTTACCCCTCTTGAGAATTGTTACTAAGTATCAGAAAGATAACAGGTGAGGAGAGAAATGAAGCAATGATGGGCAAATTTATAGCAACTACTGGGAAGAAAATCCTTGATACCCTCAAGCCCAAACCATGTAAGACCTCAAATTTCTACTTAAAAACAACCTGATTATTAAGCTAAATTCCGTGCAACTACTACAAATAGTTTTCCATAAAAATCCAGTATTATACAACATATTACTGTAAACCAATATGGTTGTCTTTTAAAACTCATTTACTGGAATGTTTACATTCAGATGCAAACCTGCTAAGTGATCCCCTTGGAAGATTGGACCCCTTTCCTGTGATGTCCCTGCCAAAAAACATTTTGGGATTCCCCAAGGGGGCTAATCTTCAAGACAATTTTTGAGCCACACAGTAAAGGTCAGTCTCATTGTTTTATATTCACATCTTGTTTTTGATCCAGAACAGTAACACTTACTTTTTTCACTTTTATTCAAATAATTTTTCTGTTCCAAAGTAAAATCCATTAAAGGATGAATATTTGTTTATACTGGAAATAAAATAATTAGCAACAGTCTTGGAAAGCAATTCCATAAGTGTATTAGCAACAATAACATCTTTGAAATCAGAGCATAGCCTCCCAAGGTGACCTCTTTGAATGGCTCATTACTTTTTAAAATATGTTTTGATATGTTTAAAGAATCTGATAAGAGAAATATAAATATCTATTTTTTATGGAGTGTATATATGTACAAACAGAAAGCATATACACTGAAGCATATATATCGAGTAAATAACCATTTCTGGGTAGCACAATTACACATGGTCTTTATTTTCTTCATTAATATTCATTCAACAAGATTTCAGCACTTACTGGCACTATGTTAATGCTAGGAACACAGCATAAAGATTTCCTTACAGTTTTGCATTGTAATGAGAATGTCTTATCTTTACAATCATAAAAATGTAAACTATTTCCATTCTGAAAATGACATATCTATGTATCTATCTGCCAGATGAAGAAAACTAGAAGGGGAAAGAAGGTTTGTCTTTATAAACTTGTTAATTGGGACAACTAGCTCTTTATGAAATTATATAAATTTGGCTTAGGAGATAGAGGCAAATGAAATCTCATGCAAAGCCAGTGGGTGAATTGGAAAACTAATAGATTGGTGTAGAAAAATTAGACATTCAAGACCCATGCCTGACATTATTGTGTGACTTTAATGGCGTTAATTTCTTCTCCAAATATAAAGGTATTGGATTAAATGATCTGTTTGGTCCCTGACAACTTTGATATTTTATGACTATTCTAAAGTTAAACCATTCAGTTAAATCACACAATAAAATATGTTAGTCACATGGACATGCGTTAGTCACAAAAAAAACAGGGCTGAGTAAAGAGATAGACCTGCAGCAAAGAATCACACAAACTACTATGATATGAAGTTATTTTTCAAAACATTAAGCTAAAAACCATGTAGCCCCTGCCCATGAATAGATAAATTCAGAAAGGGTGGCTGCCAGTTAGGAGAAAGAAGTCAGTGCCCAGGCTTGCGGGTCACACTTGATTTTTATGTTTTTTTTAAAGTTTTTATTTTTGATTGGAGCATAGTCAATTAGCAATGTTTTGTTAGTTTCAGGTGTATAGTTAAGTGATTCAGTTATACATATACATGTATCTATTCTTTTTCAAATTTTTTTCCCATTTAGGTTATTATAGAATATTAAGCAGTTGCCTGTGCTACCCAGTAAGTTCTTGTTGGTTATCTATTTTAAATGTAGTAGTGTGTACATGTCAGTCCCATATTCCCAGTCTGACCCTCCACATCACCTCCCCCCCCCCAATCCCCATAACCATAAATTCATTCTCTAAGTCTGTGTGTTTTATAAATAAGTTTATTTGTATAATTTTTTTAGATTCCACATATAAGCAAATGACTTTTGTTTTTCTCTGACTTGCTTCGCTTAGTGTGATAATCTCAAGGTCCATCCATGTTGGTGCAAATGACATTATTTCATTCTTTTTAATGACTGAGCAATATTCCGTCTAGTCAAGGCTTTGGTTTTTCCAGTAGTCATGTATGGATGTGAGAGTTGGACTATAAAGAAAGCTGAGTGCTGAAGAATTGATGCTTTTGAACTGTGGTGTTGGAGAAGACTCTTGAGAGTCCCTTGGACTGCAAGGAGATCCAACCAGTCCATCCTAAAGGAGATCAATCCTGGGTGTTCATTGGAAGGACTGATGTTGAAGCTGAAACTCCAATACTTTGGCCACCTGATGCGAAGAACTGACTCTTTTGAAAAGACCCTGGTGCTGGGAAAGATTGAGGGTAGGAGGAGAAGGGGACGACAGAGGATGAGATGGTTGGATGGCATCACTGACTCAATGGACATGGGTTTGGGTAGACTCCGGCAGTTGGTGATGGACAGGGAGGCCTGGCATGCTGCAGTTCATGGGGTCGCAAAGAGTTGGACACGACTGAGTGACTGAACTGATGAACTGACTGAATATTCCTTTGTGTATATGTACCACATCTTCTTTATCCATTCATCCATCGATAGACATTTAGGTTGCTTTCAAGTCTTGGCTATTGTAAACAATGCTTCAGTGAACACTGGGGTGCATGCATCCTTTCAAATCATGTTTTTTTTTCTCCAGATATATACCCAGGAGTGGGACTGCTGGATCATATAGTAGCTCTATTTTTAGCATCTTAGGGAACCTCCATACTGTTCTTCATAGTGGCAATACCAATTTACATTCCCACCAACAGCGGAGGAGGGTTCCCTTTTCTCTGTACCCTCTCCAGCATTTATTATTTGAATTTTTTTGATGATGGCCATTCTGACTGGTGTGAGATGATACCTCATCGTAGACACTCATTTTTTAGATCCACAAGACAAGAATCCTAAAAGGCAGGCTTTGAGGGAGAAAGGAAAAGTTTAAGTTGGGATGCAGGTATGTGTGTGTGTGAGGGGGCAGGAGGTGATGGTTAATTTCCAAAGCTTGCCTTTACACACAGAGAGGCAAACCTGGATCACGAGATTCGTGGACACATGCTGTGAGTCCACAGAGGCCATATCCTGGGGCTTAGGATCCAAAAAGAGTGGAAGACCAGGGAGAAGCTCTTTTACACTAGGAGAAGGAGGGTGGATGGAGAAAAAGACTTGGGTACCTTGCTGTCCCTCAGATGCTCCAACTCTTTGTGACCCCATGAACTGAAGCACACCAGGCTTCCCTGTCCTTCACTGTACCCTGGTGTTTGCTCAAACTCATGTCCAGCAAGTCTGTGATGCCACCCAATCATCTCATCCTCTGTCACCCCCTTCTTGTCTTCAATCTTTCCCAGCATCAGGGTCTTTTCCAACGAGTCCACTCTTCCCATCAGGTGGCCAAAGTATTTGAGCTTCAGCTTCAGCTCAGTCCTTCCAATGAATATTCAGGGCTGATTTCTTTTAGGATTGCCTGGTTTGATCTCCTTGCTGTCTAAGGACTCTCAAGAGTTTTCTCCAACACCGTAATTTGAAAGCATCAACTCCTGAACAAACATCCAGGCAGGGATAAGGACAGTACAGGTGGTAGAGGGGATTCAGATCAGAGAAGACTGGGCTCTGCTTTCTGCTCAGAACTTAGAGAAAACTCTCTCTTCAGGCTCCTCATCACAGGAGAGTCAAAATGGGGGTGGGTGGGTTTCTGCCGAGTGGGGCCCAAGACTGTTCCCCACTTCCCCTTGGCCTGTTGTGGCATGTAAGGGAAATAGAAGTTCCTCATGACACACTCCCAAGACAGCTGAGGATGTCAGACCGTGAGCTTTCATAGCAAACCAAGACAGGGACTTGAAACTGAGGGCTGGAGGGTGGAGCTGAGCCCCCAAATGGCAGACATGGAGGCATTGGGGATGTCCAAGTTATAAAAGATGTCCTGGAGGTATCCAGGGCCAGCAAGAGCTGAGCTGGGGGTGTGGTGGGCAGGAGATCCCTGGCGTCTCCCAAAGCAGGATCTGTGCAAGGCCAACATCAGAGGTGATGCCCAGGAGGGGAGGGGTCCTCCTCAGCCCAGGGCAGCCCACCTGGGCCCTGAGGCCCCAGATCCATCCTTCCCTGCATCCAGGCCCCATCTTGGGAAGAAGGACCAGCAGCGAAAGCATTTGAGAGGAAAGGGTGAACCCCTGATAGGAAGTGTCGACCTTGAATTAACTGACTGTTAGAGGGAAACAGATGATTTTTAAACCAGAAGGGGCTGTTCCCTTCCTTTGGCAAGTTGAAGGTTTTTTTCCCTCCCCCACCATCAGCAGGAATGGGAGACTAGTTATAAAAATTAAACATTTAAGCTACCTTTAAGAAAAGAAAGAAAAGAAAACCTGAACTGTCATGTGTATATTTCCACCCTGCTGGGTAAGTATGTAATTATAATTACTGTGAGTCCTATGAAAAGTCCCTAGTGCTTTGAATGCATTTAATCAGGGCACAGAGACTGGCAGGCAGCCCTCAGGGACAGCCTCAAGAAGGAAGTGATATTAAGAGCTGAGATTTAAAGGAGGAGTTAGGTAAGCAGGGGAGAGTACTAGGCCCCCAGGAGGAATGAGGCTAGTTCCCAGAGGAGCTGGGAGGATGGGGTGAAGTGGTGACAGGTGAAGAGGTGAGGCCTGTGGCACTGGGCACCTTTTAGCAGCAGCAGCAACAGTTGGCAGGTGCACTTTGACTGAGCTTAATTGATTTAAATGCTCCTCGATTTTGTGGGGGAAAACAACATTAACAACGAATTGTGTTTTAGCAGTTAGGGCAGCAGGGATGCATTTAGAGATAGTCTAAGAATAAGTCAAGATAGCAGCCTAGGAAAATGGATCTGCAGCTTGGGCAGCTGGTAGGAGCCCAGACCACCACCACTGCTGCCACCCACACCTGCCAAAGCCCACAGCCGTCTGAGCTCTCAGGAATTCCTGTGCCCTGCCAGTCTCTCCAGACCTCTGAGGGGCTGGCACAGGGGCTCTCCTTCTTGTGGGACTGAGCCAGAAAAAAGGGGGCCAAGGAGACAGACTAAAGGAGGTGAGCTTCTGGCCAACTCTGGGTACCTCTCACCCACCTCAGGGGGATTTCTCCTGGGCTCTGGGAACACAGCAGCATCGCCGAGAACCCTCCTGGCTGGGTGGATGGTTCCCAGAAGTGGTAAGAGCAGACAGACTTTAGCCTGGAGTGTGTAGGGGTCGTCTTCTCTCCCTCAGTGGGGCCCACACCTGCTCTCACAACCAGGAAACCTGCTTGGACCATTGTGGCCATCCTGTAATTGGTCTTCCTGCTCTTACTCCGTCCTGCCTACATTTTTCTTTCCTTTTCTTTTTTTTTAGAGAACTGTTTTTACAAAACAAATCAGATCATGTCTCTCCTCTGTACAAAATCCCTTAATAGTTCTTCATTTTTTTTCTCTTAATAAAATCAACAGTCCTTCTGAGCCTGCAGGACTCTGGATGCTCTGGCCCCTGCTTACCTGAATCATGCTCCACATGTTCATTCCACACAAGGCACCTTGAACTCCTTTCAGCTTCTCAATATGCTGTTTTCTCTGCCTGTATTAGGACTTTTGCCCTCCCTATTCCCTCCACCCCACATCTCTTCTGGACCTCTTTGTGCCTTCTACCCAAAATGCCACCCCTCCCTCCTGTTCACATTTTATCTTATCTCCCTATTAGTCCTTTCATAGCATTTATCGATCTGATATTTCCTTGTTTACTTATTTGCTTATTTATTGTTCATGTCCTTTACTAAAATTTAAATTTCTTGAGGGTGGGGTTGGCCTTGAATAATGCTTGGCTCAAAGAAGACCCTCAATTAGTGCTTGTTAAATAAGTGCACAAACACATGAACATATAGGTGAATTAACAAATGAACTTTGAGCAAGGGTGGACCAAGGCAATGGAATGATTCTGGACCACAAACATTCTCATTACATGGTTGGTCCTGGAGGGTAGTGGTGTACAAAAGGCAAATAAAATGTGCAAAGAGATTGCTGGCAATCCCATGATTGAGACAGGCACACTCAACTAACCCTAACAGAATTACTAAAGGAAGTGTTGTGGTCCCATTAAAAAGCATTGCCTTCAACTGGGAAATTGAAAAAGTTTCCTAGATCCAATTGAGTTCAGCAGTTCAAGAAACAGTATTTGGGCTTTTACTTGATACTGGGAAAGATTGAGGGCAGGAGGAGAAGGGGGTGACAGAAGATGAGATGATTGGATGGTATCACAAACTCAATGGAATTGAGTTTAAGCAAACTCTGTGAGATGGTGAAGAACAGGGAAGTCTGGCGTGCTGCAGTCCATGGGGTCGCAAAGAGTCAGACATGACTTAGTGACTGAACAACTGCTGTGCAAAACATGGAGCATGAACGAGTCCCGAACTCTGCCTTCAGGGAACATGCAGGCTAGCGGAGGAGACAGACCCAGACAAAGCTAATTATTCTATCGTATAAGGTGATAGGTATGGAGTTGTTGTTCAGTCAGTCAGTCTGGGAGTAGCAGGGAGAAATAGGAAGAAGTGACTGGCTCCACCTGGAGAGGGTGGGGTGGGCTGTCTGGAGTGGGATGGCTGTGAGCTGTGCCCTAAAGGTGAATGGGATTTTAGTTGGCTGAAAAGGCTAGGGTGGATGAAGGCAGAACTAAAATCACCAGCTAGGAGTTATGAATGGCAGAGGCACGATTCTGAATATGTTGATCTTGTAGGGAGCTGGAACACTGATGTGACTGGAGAGCTAGTTTGGGAATCCTCAGCAGCTGTTGGAGCCATGAGCTTTTAGGAAAGCTCCCAGGGAGAGCGTTTGAAGCCAGAAGGGGAGGAGGCAAACTCCAAACCCTGGCAATCAGCAAAGGAACGATCAGAGGAACAGGAACTAGAATCTGGAGAGATGCAAATCCCAGAAACCAGGAGGGAAGAGACCCACCTTTCAGAGTCCTTCCCCAGGTCCTTCTTCATTACACCCATCTTGCAGGCTGCTACTTAGTGAATCCCCGTCCATTCCCACTAGAAATGAAGGTTTGTGAGGGCAAGAAAAGTTTGTCTTGCTTATTGCAATATTGCTTACACCCGGACTGGGTCTTATCACCTAATTGAATGAATGAATGAATGTTTTCAAGTTGCTGCTGCTGCTGCTAAGTCGCTTCAGTCGTGTCCGACTCTGTGCAACCCATAGACGGCAGCCCACCAGGCTCCCCCGTCCCTGGGATTCTCCAGGCAAGAACACTGGAGTGGGTTGCCATTGCCTTCTCCAATGCATGAGAGTGAAAAGTGCAAGTGAAGTCGCTCAGTCGTGTCCGACTCTTAGCGACCCCATGGACTGCAGCCTACCAGGCTCCTCCGTCCATGGGAGTTTCCAGGCAAGAGTACTGGAGTGGGGTGCCATTGCCTTCTTTGGTTTTCAAGTTACTCAGAGTTTAAAAGGCTAAAAGCTGCAAATAAGACTTTAGATTTGGCAACTGGACATGAAGGTGACATTTGAGAGACCCATTTTAGGAATGGGGTTAGCACTAATACCTATGTCATGTGGTAGATATCAGAATTAAATTAGTTAATACGTGTGAATGCTGAGCCCAGTGCCTGGATGTAGTTAAAGCTCAGAAACAATAGATGGTTATTATTTCTTCTAGTCTTCACTTTCAGAAACAATTCTGGTGAATTAATTCTTGATAGCTGTATTGAATCTATCAGATTGGTTTACCACCCTTCCAAGACATACTAGAGACGTATTGCCCTAAAAACTACCACAACAGAGCACTGTCTTATCAAATGACTGTAACAGAACCCAGTGAAATGAGATTTTGCTGTCAAATCTGGCTATGGCCTGGGAGCCTGGCAAGCTCCCAAGAGGCCAGAAGATGGAATGAAGTCTCCTTGCCTGTTAAGGAGACGTGTAGAACAAAGGCTTACCCAGTGGCTCAGTGGTAAAAAATCTGTCTGCAATGCAGGCAACACAGGAGATGCAGGTTTGATCCCTGAGTTGGGAAGATCCCCGGTAGAAGGGCACAGCAACTCACTCCACTATTCTTTCCTGGAGAATCCCATGGACAGAGGAGCCTGGCAGGCTACAGTCTATAGGGTCTCAAAGAATCAGATATGACTGAGCATGTACTCACACATGCATGTAGCCAGGTTTTGGTTCCTAAATCTGTGATTGTACCAGTCAGTTAATCCAGAGGATGAAGCCTGAGAAGTGGGATGGCTCCAAAGACTGGCTCTGTCACTAGGTTTGGATAAAGAAGAGAGAGGCTGCAGGTGGAAGAGGTCTTTGAAGTATGAACTCAGACAAAGGAGACCTGGGTTCCCATTTTGGATGTGCCACTAATTCTCAGAACTTGACCAAGTCACTTAGCCTGTGTGTGGGTGTGAGTCTTCTCATTTGTATAATGAGAGGCCTACATGAACCTCGAAGTCTCTATAGTAGATGGTTTGCAAAGATGGCCACCATTTCTCCCATCTCTATCTGTTCGCCTCCTTTGCAGCATAACTTCACTTTTTCTCCTATCAAGAGGTAGAGTCTATTTCCTCTCCCCTTGAATCTGGGCTAGCCCTGTGACTTGCTTTAATAGAAGTTAGTACAAGTGACATTCTGTTTGAGTCTAAGCATTAAGAGGTCTTGCAGCTTCCACTTTCACTCTCTTGGAATGATGCTGTGGCCGTGTGAGCAAACCTAGGCCAGCCTCCTTGAGTAAAGCTCACGTGGAGAGGATTGGCCAGCATCCAGCACCAAATACCAGACAGTGTGAAAGTGACCATCTTGGACCATTCCACTGCCAGATGAACAGTCAGATGAGCTGTCCCAGACAAGACTAGCAGAGGAACCACGGCGCTGAGCCCCACAAAAATTGCTGACCCACAGAACTGTGAGGAAATATAATGGTTGTTGCTTTAACTAAGTGGTGGTTTGTTACACAGAACCAGATAGCTGATACAGCCCCTTTTATAGCTGAGATTCTAGAGACCAATTTTATTGCTATGAAAAAAGAAATCATGCTGTATGATCTTTCAGTTTCACATTAGGGTTGGTTGCAGAGAACTCAAAGGTTAAGGGACTGTTTCATTTCCTCCCCTCCTCCCCCAATCCCTGACCCTGCAGGTCTTTGCTTTGCAATATCATTGCATATGGAACCACTAGAGCTTAAGCACTTTGCCATCTTCCCACCATGGAAGACACTGAGCAAGATAGGAAGTGGCTTGGTGACTCAGTGGTCCTTTCTTCTGAGTCACCGAGTTGTCACTTCCCCTCTGTGTGGTTCCAGAGAACATTCCTTCATTCAACCGATACCTTGTAAACAGCTACCCTGTGCCAGGCCCAGCCTGGGAAGCAGTGTGGTTAGGGCCGATCTGGCCACGGAGTGGATGGGTCACAGGATCTGCGTGGTTCTGATGGAGAGGGCTCACCCAACACTCCCTTCTCAGATGCTTTCATTTAGGATCTCATGCACATGCTCTGGGCTTCCTGAAGTGGCTCCATCCTAAAGGCATGGAATTTCAGAGCTGGGCACCTTTTAAGGCCCAGTCAGTTCAAGCTTTACTTTCTTATACTTATGAAGTAATGAAGGTCTGAGAATTAAATAATAGAGGTAGCTTGTGGCAAAATTAGGTCTAGAATTCAGGCCTCTTACTCCAAATCCAGAAATCTTTCTATTGCATTAAAAGGCCTCTCAGAGCTCAGATTCTCCTTCCTTCTCATTCCTGAGTTTCCCACACATTCTTCTCAGTTTTGTATTTTAGGCATGAAGTTAGTTCCCTCTTTTGGCTCAAGATTCATACCTTACCTGTGGAAGATAAATTCCAGCCACCAAATGATGATAATTATAATAACATAAACTCAAAACATATTTTTCAAGTACCTGTCATATGCCAGGCACAGCCTCAATTTTGGGGATATAGTGAATTAGAGACACAAGGAACATACCTCTGGGGAATTTACATTCTTGAGGGAGGTAGAGCAGACAATATACAAGAAGGTAAAAAGAATTAGAGGGTGGTGGTACAAAAGTAAACAAGAAAATGTGATAGAGGGAACCAAACTGGGAGATGTATGGCCAGGAAAGGCCCCTTTGACAATGTGGCATTTGAGCTGATAGTTGATTGGTGAGAAACCAATAACTCTTTAGAAAATGCAGAGAGCAAATGCCCCAAACTTACCTTATTTGAGAAAACAGAGAGGAGGCATGTGGTCTCTTGAAGAATGAGGGGATAGGAAGGAGACAGAGCAAGAAGGGGGCAGAGGCAAGATCATGCTGGGCCCACAGGCCACAATACAGAGTCAGGAATCTATGTATTTGTGGGGGCACATGGGCGGGTACTAAGTGATATGACATGATTTACATTTTTAAGAGATGGATCTGACTGCTTGGATGAAGAATGTATGTTAAAGATTAAGAGTGAAATTAGGAGGATAGTTTATTTATATTATGTGTGGGGTACTTTGTATATTTTATCACTAATCCTCCCACACTTCAAATCAGATCTTATTATGCCCATCCTGTGGACAAGGGAATGGAGACTGGAAAAGATAAGGGAACATATTCAAGGTCATGGAAATAAACTTGAACCAAAGACCATCTGACTGCACTGTGGGAGACCTTCCTATGTAGCACGTGGCTTTACTAAGATGGTTTGACCATCCTGGGCTAATTAAATTTTCTGATTATCATTGTATTTTGAAGTGCAAGATTTTAGAGCTGTAAGTTATAAATTGAAAGTTCCTTGGAGGCAATAATCATGTATTACTTATCTTGCCATTTATAATAGTTGTGACTCAATCTCTGACACACAGAAGGTACTAATTCATATATGATGGATGAATGAATGAATGGGTTTCAGTAATGAGAGGTTTTCTGAACCACCTCCCACCTCAGGCCTACCATTTCCAGAAGTATAAGTATCTTTCATGAAATCATATTACAGGGCTGGAATGAGAGTCTAAGCTGCTGAATCATGGTTCTTTCCACCAAACAATGCTAGCTCCAGTTTATCTGTTTAGGACAGATTTCTTGGTTTAACCTAAATTTTAGTTTGGTAAATCATCAAGGTCAGGCAGTGTCTATTTTGTACCATGCACGTTGGGAGTGTGTGGAGTCTACAGAGGAGGCTCACCCTGGGGCTTGGAAGTAAGTTTTCTCTTAGAAAATTAAACAAAAAAGGTTAAATCCACATGTGATGGGGAAAAAAACAGATATCTTCGGGTCCCCTGGAACAGCTACTTTGCTGGAATTTACTGTCTAAAGAAAGAATATTCAGACAGAGCAGGGTGTGACTGGGAATGGAGCACAAAGAGAAAGGCCATCTTGGCTTGATCATCCAGCAGAATGTAGTATAGGGACAATGTACATGAGGAATGGGAGCTTTGTGGTTTCCAGAGATGACCTTCCTTGATAAGAAATTCACCTCATGTTTTTTCACTGTTGACCACCAAGCAACAAATACTGTTCATGGGGTCCTTGAGGGAAGACTACTGAAGTGGTTTGCCATTCCCTTCTCCAGTGGACCACGTTTTTTCAGTGCAATACTTGGGTGCAATCTCAAAAACAACATATCCGGTTCATTTCCAAGGCAAACCATTCAATATCACAGTAATCCAAGTCTATGCCCCAACCACTAATATTGAAGAAGCTGAAACTGAATGGTTCTATGAAGACCTACAAGACCTTCTAGAACTAATACCCCCAAAAGATGTCCTTTTCATCACAGGGAATTGGAATGCAAAAGTAGGAAGTCAAGAGATACCTGGAGTAACAGGCAAGTTTGGCCTTGGAGTACAAAATGAAGAAGGGCAAAGGCTAACAGAGTTTTGCCAAGAGAATGTGCTGGTCATAGCAAACACCCTCTTCCAACAACACAAGAGACAACTCTACACATGGACATCAGTTGGTCAATACCAAAATCAGATTTATTATATTATTTGCAGCTGAAGATGGAGAAGGTCTATACAGTCAGCAAAAACAAGACCTGGATCTGACAGTGGCTAAGGCAATGAGATCCTTATTGCAAAATTCAGGCTTAAGTTGAAGAAAGTAGGGAAACTAGACCTTTCAGGTATGACCTAAATCAAATCCCTTATGACTATACAGTAGAGGTGAAAAATAGACTCAAGGGATTAGATCTGGTAGACAGAGTGCCTGAAGAACTATGGACAGAAGTTCATAACATTGTACAGGAGGAGGTGACCAAAACCACCCCCAAGAAAAAGAAATGCAAAAAGGCGAAGTGGTTGTCTGAGGAGGCCTTACAAATAGCTGAGAAAAAAAGAGAAGCAAAAGGCAAAGGAGAAAAGGAAAGATACACCCAACTGAATGCAGAGTTCTAAAGAATAGCAAGGAGAGATTAGAAAGCCTTCCTCAGTGATCAATCCAAAGAAATAGAGGAAAATATAGAATGGGAAAGACTAGAGATCTCTTCAAGAAAATTAGCGACACCAAAGGAACATTTCATGCAAAAATAGGCACAAAAAGGACAGAAACAGAAAGGATCTAACAGAAGCAGAAGAGATTAAGAAGAGGTGGCAAGAATACACAGAAGAACTATACAAAAAAGATCTTAATGACCCAGATAACCATGATGGTGTGGTCACCGAGAGCCAGACATCCTGGAGTGTGAAGTCAAGAAAGGCTTAGGAAGCATTACTACCAACAAAGCTAGTGGAGGTGATGGAATTCCAGCTAAGATATTTCAAATCCTAAAAGATGATGCTGTGAAAGTGCTGCACTCAATATGCCAGCAAATTTGGAAAACTCAGCAGTGGCCGCAGGACTGGAAAAGGTCAGTTTTCATTCCAATCCTAAAGAAAGACAATGCCAAAGAATGTTCAAATTACTGTACAGTTGCACTCAGTTCATGTGCTAGCAAGCTAATGCTCAAAATTCTTCAAGGTAGGCTTCAGCAGGACGTGAACTGAGAACTTCCAGATGTAGAAGCTGGATTTAGAGAAGGCAGAGGAACCAGAGATCAAATTGCCAACATCTGCTGGATCATAGAAAAAGCAAGGGAATTAAAAATAATCTACTTCTGCTTCTTTGACCATGCTAAAGTCTTTGACTGTGTGGATCACAAAAAACTGGAAAATTCTTCAAGAGATGGGAATGCAGACCACCTTACCTGCCTCCTGAGAAGCCCGTATGCAAGTCAAGAAGCAACAGTTAGAACTGGACATGGAACAATGGATTGGTTCAAAATTGAGAAAAGAATACGTCAAGGCTGTATATTGTCACCCTGGTTATTTAATTTCTATGCAGAGTACATCATGTGAAATGCCAGGCTGGATGACTTGCAAGCTGGAATCAAGATTGCCAAGAGAAATATCAACAACCTCAGATATGCAGATGACACCACTGTAATGGCAGAAAGTGAAGAGGAAATAAAGAATGTCTTGATGAAAGTGAAAGAGAAGAGTGAAAAAGCTGGCTTAAAACTCGACATTCAAAAAACTAATATTATGGCATCCAGTTCCATCTCTTCATGGCAAATAGATGGGGAAAAAGAGGAAATAGTGACAGACTATTTTCTTGGGCTCCAAAATCACCACTGACTGTGACTGCAGCCATGAAATTAAAAGATGCTTGCTCCTTGGAAGAAAAACTATGACAAACCTAGACAGCATATTAAAAAGCACAGACATCATTTTGCTGACAAAGGTCCGTATAATCAAAGCTATGGTTTTTCCAGTAGTCAATCAAATGTGGAAGTTAGACCATAATGATGGCTGAGCACCAAAGAATTGATACTTTCAAACTGTGGTGCTGGAGAAGACTCTTGAGAGTCACTTGGACAGCAGGGAGATCAAACCTGTCAATCCTAAAGGAAATCAACACAATATTCATTGGAAGGACTGATGCTGAAGCTGAAGCTCCAATACTTTGGCCGCTTGATGTGAAGAGCTGGTTCACTGGAAAAGACCCTGATATTGGGAAAGATTGAGGGCAAGAGGAGAAGGAGGTGAAAGAGGATGAGATGGTTGGATGGCATCACGGACTCAATGGACATGGGTTTGAGCAAACTCCGGGAGACAGTGAAGGACAAGAAAGCCTGGCATGCTGCAGTCCATGGGGTTGACTTAGCAATTGAACAACAACAAAGCAACAAATCCTCAAATGATGTGGGAACAAAATTGGGTCATTTGTAGTGATATGGATAAACTTAGAGTCATACAGAATTAAATAAATCAGAAAAATAAAAATATTGTATATTAATGCATATATATGGAATCTACAAAAATAGTACTGATGAACCTATTTGCAGGGCATGAATAGAGATGCAGACATAGAAAACAGACTTGAGACACAGTGGGGGAAGGTGGGGGTGAGACGAATTGGGAGAGTAGCATTGACATATATACACTACCATGTGTAAAACAGATAGCTAGTGAAAAACTGCTGTATAACACAGGGATCCCAGTCCGGCACTCTGTGATGATCTATAGTGGTAGGATGGGTGGGGGAAGGAGGAGATATATGTGTGTATATATATTTTATATATATATATATATATATATAATATATATATAGCTGATTCACATTATTGTACAGCAGAAACCAACATTGTAAACCTATTATACTCAAATTTTTAAAAAAATGTTGATTGGCTTGGTTGGTTATGTAAGTGGTCCTCTGAACAGTAGAGGCAAGTATTTTAGTCACTTTGAAAAAGGAATGCTCTTCATTACAAGCAAATTTACTTGGCAATGTTTCAATAAAGCTGTATCACTGAGAAGATAGTTTCCCCTGGGGGTGGTGCCTTTCCAAGTTGGGAATGGCATAGACCATTGCCATTCGTTGAAGTTCTAGGTATATTAAAAACTGAACAAATGCTAAAAGAAGGGTATAAAACAAAATATTGTCACATTTTACATTTTAATTGTTAACATATAAAACACAATGCAATATGATTGTGCTGGTGACAATATAATTAAGGACCTACAAAAATATTAGTCCTTAGTGCATTTTAAGCAGTGGTTGGAGTGGATGTACATATAAGGATTTGTGATGAATGCCTTCTACTTTCAACTTTATCAGGCTGTCTGCACCTACATAAATGAGATCCTTGGGCAACAATGTTAGAGCTAAACATGAGGCCTTGACCAGTGAGGCCATGCTCAGAGGTGTATTTCTACTCTCTGTACCTGTCAGCTTAGGCTCAGACTGTCACCAAGGAGGTGCTAACCATGGACCATCAGCCAAACCAGCCTTCCCATGGTGACATCTGGGTCTTGTTATGTGCCCCCTACCACTACCCCGCTAAAATATCACTTGTCTCACTACGGTAAACGCAATTGTCCATTGGTATTTGCATATAAGCTATGCACATATAACCTACGCACATCCTCCCGCATGTGTTTTTAAATCGGCTTTTGAAATTTGCTTTTTGATTGATTGGTTTACTTATTAATTGAAGTACAGTTGATCTACTAACACTGTAACAGTTGTATTAGTTTCAGGTGTATAGTAAAATGATTACATATATATATTCTTTTTTAGGTTCCTTTCCATTCTACACTATTACAAGATATCAAATCTAGTGCCCTGTGCTATACTGTGGGATTTTGTCATTTATCTGCTTTATATATATAGTAGTATGTATGTGTTAATACTACACTCCTAATTTATCCCTCTTCCTGTTTCCCCTTTGGTAACTGTACATTTGTTTTCTATGTTTGTGATTCTGTTGCTGTTTTGTAAATAAGTTCATTTGTAATACTTTTTTAGATTCTACATATAAGTGATATCACCTGGTATTGTCTTTTCTGACTTCACTTAGTATGATAATCTCTATGTCTGTCCATGTCACTGCAAATGGCATCATTTCATTCTTTTTTATAGCTGAGTAATATTCCATTGTATCTCCCATATACTTTAAATCATCTCTAGATTACTTCTAAAATCTAGTACAATATAAATGCCGTGTAAGTAGTTGTAAATAAAATGTAAATACTAGGTACATAGTTGCTGAGTACACAGCAAATTCAAGCTTTGCTTTTTTGAACTTTCTAGAATTTTCGCCCCAAATATTTTCAATCTATGTTTGGTTGAAACTGCAATTGCAGTACCCACAGATACTGAAGACCAGCTGTATAGCAGCTGGCTACATACACAGTGAATGTTCCTCAAGAAGCATGTTGACTGATGGGTTGATAAATCAAAAAAGTGATAAACAAAGCTAGGACATTCAGAAGTATCTCTTAAATACTGCATTTGGGGAAGAGAGCTTCAAGACAGAGCTGGGAACGTGCTTGGTGAGATGGCAGACAATGTGAAAGTGTGGGGGGATGTTTAGAAGGACACTGACTCATACACAAACAAAAAAATACTCTCCCTTTTATATTAAGCCACTTCTCCCAGTGGACTTCATCTGGCTTCTGTGATCCTCTTTTCACATGGTCTGCCTCACCACTAACCCTCACTTTTCAGCTTTCTAAGCTGCACCTCTCAAACCATTCAGGGATCTTGAAGTCAAACTGATGGGCTGCAAATGACATTTTCTAAGCAAATAAAAAGGGAGAGAAGATATCAAAATGTATCACACGTAATAAACATTAAAAAAAAATCTATTGTGAAACCTGTTTCAATCCTTTATATGTGTGTATAGGACTTAGATGTAAACTGCATTTACGCCTGTGGGTTGGAGTTAAAGTTTTCAACTTGCTGCTCCAGGGGGCAGATTAAAATGCCCCAGCCTTCTGCTGCGCAGACTCTGTGACCAGGGGCTTCTTAGGCAGAACTGCTGTGAATAACGACAGTGGGAGGTGAGGTCTCAGACACTCTCCGGTCCAGTATCCTCAGTTTCTAGTTTGACGGGGGAAGATGCTCAAACCATTCTAAGAAAGAAACCAGTCTAAGAAAGGCAATATGACAAGTTAGTGGTAGAAGCTTCACTCCCAGCAATTCCCCAGCCTCTCCATTCTAGGTTTCAACTCTTTACTTTGTGGTGGTGTTCAGTCACTCAGTTGTGTCCCACTCGGCAACCTCATGAACTGCAGCACCCCAGGCTTCCCTGTCCTTCACTATCTCTGGTAGTTTGCTTAAATTCATGCCTATTGATTCGGTGATGCCATCCAACCATCTCATCCTCTGTCATCCCCTTCTTTTACTGCTTTCAATCTTTCGAAGCATCAGGGTCTTTTTCAATAAGTCAGCTGTTTCCATCAGGTGGCCGAAGTATTGGAGCTTCAGCTTCAGCATCAAGTCCTTTCAATGAATATTCGGGTTGATTTCCTTTAGGATTGACTGGTTTGATCTCCTTGCTGTCCATGGGATTCTCACGAGCCTTGTCTAGCACCACGATTCAAAAGCATCAGTTCAACGCCTCAGCCTTCCTTATGATCCAACTCTCACATCCATCTATGGCTACTGGAAAAACTAAAGCTCTGACTATACAGACCTTTGTTGACAAAGTGATGTCTCTGATTTTAAATGAGCTATCTAGGTTTGTCAGATTTTCTTCCAGGGAGTAATCATCTTTTAATTTCATGGCTGCAGTCACAGTCTGCAGTGATTTTGGAGCTCAAGAAAATAAATTTTGCCACTGTTTCCACTTTTTCCCCATCTATTTGCCATGAAGTGATCGGAGTGGATGCCATGATCTTAGGTTTTTTACCTTGTGCAGTCCTCTATTAGAACTCAGCAAAGACTACCAGAAAGGATTTGGGGTTTGGTCCAAAAACCTGGACTTTAGTCCCAACCCCATCACTTACTGTATGACCCTTAACCCACAAATCAATATCTCCACTCTTCAGTTGTATCAAATGTAAAACAGGATTCATACTATTAGAGACTGATTGAGTTCATCTATTTAATTGCACTTTTTAAAGTGTGAGGCATTACACATATTTTCTAGTTGTTTTTGCTCTGTGAGTATCTATCACATTTATTCAAGAAATGTGTATTGCTATGGAGATAAAGTGGGGGGTGGGGGTGAATGTAATATTACCAAGTCTCACCCTCTCTTAAGAGTATCCATTGACACTTTGTGGGGAGGGAGACACTTCTTCCATACATTTTACCCCAGCATCTGCTTTTGTCCTCAGAGCTCTCACCGGAGCCTACAGAAATCCTAGTTAATTTAAAGCTAGCTCAAAAACATGCCATTGCCCCAGCTTCCTTTACCTCCAAACCCTGTTGCCTGGTTTCTGACAGCAGCTGTAGGTGGCATTTCTCTTCTCCTCCATCGTGGGTTCCATCTGTAGCCTCAGCAGCCTGTGGGAGATATGAGGCCCTTGGATCATGGATGTTCCACTAATGACATCGTTGAACATCTACATGCTCTTGGAGAGACTCAGTACTGCACCTCTGCTCCCCCTAAACTCAGTCTTCTGCAGGTATTTCTCAGATTCCAATTGTGATGTCTTACAAGGTGACTGGCTAAACCCTCAGTCCACTGAGAGCCTGTTGTATAGCACAGAGAATTCTACTTGAGGCTGTGGTGACCTAGATGAGAGGGAGATCCAGACGGCAGAGGATATGTGTATGCATATGGCTGGTTCTCTTTGCTGTATAGCAGAAACTAACACAATGTTGTGAAGCTACTATACACCAATAAATTTAAAACAGAGAAAGTGTCCTATTTTCTTGTTGTACACATTTAAAATCCAAAGCAGTTGTTTATACAGGAACTCTATGCAAGGCATCACTAAAAAAAAAAAAAAAGAGCCAAGACCATTTGTACCTTTTTGGAAAAATCAGATTTCTATTATGTAGAAAGTGATTTTGACCAGTAGCTGCTCAGAATAGTTTCTCAGTTGTATTCACCCTGGAGATTACAGCAGATTATTATATATATATGTGTATATATATATATCTGTATAATCTACAGAGATTATAGAAAGGAAAATCTCCTTTCCTTTCTAATGATATAGTGTGGTTTGGGGGTGAGTGTGGGTATATAAAATAGTCATAAGTTTCAATCAATTGAGAATCTAAAAAAATCTAAAGCTTGGAATCATTGTTTATTCCTTCCAAATGTCATCAATTATTCTCCCTTCTAGTGATCGTTCATGTGTCTCAGTTAGTAATGTACAACATCATTTATAGAACTTGTATATCAGTCCTTTAATTATTGATGAATTGATTGATTAAAAAATTTGTTAGCACCTTTTTTGGTAGGCATTAGGGATAATGCTAAGTGGTAAAGTTCAAACCCTATATGATGGCGATGCAGGAGAAATGGCCCATGGATTTCATCTGGTGGATCTCGAAAGACTTCTTGGAGGAGGTGGAGTTCGAGTTTAGTCAAAAGGATGAGTAAGACATTTACAAGGCTTTCATGAGCAGAGAGGTCATCTGGGTGGAGCTCTGAAGATATAGAGATTCTTGGATTTAACTTCAGAATCTCAGGGGTGAGGCCCTGGTATGCGTGGTTCCAGTGTGTAAACAGGACTGGGAACTCGGGTTTGTTCAGAGACAAGAGAAAAGTTTGAAAGGCTATCTCCAGGGCTAGGAGAATCCAAACCAGCTATTCCCCATCTCAGCAGAAGACCAAATAAGAGGAATTAAATGAAGTCCAACAACTTGGTTTCCTTTGAGGAAGTTTCTGGATGGGAAGTTTGTTAAAGATACTAAGATTTTAACCCCATATGAGAGAGAGAGAGGTCTCCAGAATCAGAAAGAAAATGCAGCTAAAACCAAAACAAAAAACAGGGCAAAACTTGATGGCCTATTCCAGGGGTTGATAAACTTTTTCTGTAAAGAGTCAGAAGGTAAATATTTTCAGCTTTATAGGCCATACCAGTCTCTGTCACAACTATTCAACTATGCCACTGTAGCACAAAAACAGCATTAGGTAACATGTGAGTGAGTAAGGGTGGCTCTGTTCCAAAAAAGATTTACTTATGGATCCTGAAATTTGAATTTCATATAATTTTTACATGTTACAAAATATTATTCTTCCTTTGACTTGTTTTCAATCATTTAAACACATAAATTCTTATTATTCACTAGAGCCAGGAGGTAGAAGCAACCCAAATGTGCATAAGCAGATGAATGGTTAAAAAAATGTAGTATGTGTACACAATGGAATATTACTCAGCCTTGAAGAGGAAGGAGCTCCTATCACATGATATACCATGGGTGAAGCTTGAGGACACTATGCTAAGTGAAATATGCCAGTCACAAAAATGATAAATACTGTATAATCCCACTTATGAAAAGAAGTGAAAGTGTTAGTGACTCAGTTATGTCCAACTCTTTGTGACCCCATGGACTGTAGCCCCCAGGCTCCTCTTGTCCATGGGATTCTCCAGGCAAGAATACCGGAGTGGGTAGCCATTCCCTTCTCCAGGGGATCTTCCTGACCCAGGGATTGAACTCAGGTCTCCCTCATTGCAGGCAGATTCTTTACCGTCTGAGCCACCAGGGAAACCCAATCCCACTTACATGCGGTACCTAAAGTAGTTGCATTCATAGAAATTTAAAGTAGAATGGTGGTTGCCAGGGGCTGGAGTAAGAGAAAATGGAGCATTGTGTTTAATGGGTAGAAAGTTTCAATTTTGCAAGATGAAATGGTTCTACAGATCAGTAGTACCACAATGTGAATAGACTCTACACCCTACTATACTAAACACTTAAAAACAATGAAGATGATAAATTTTATGTTATGGTTTTTACCACAATTAAACTTTTTTTTTTTAAGAAAAAGTTAATTCTTACCTTGAAAGTTATAAAGAAACAGGCAGTGGGTCTTGTAGACTGCAGTTTGCCAACCTCTGGCCCATGGATGGCCAGTCTGAGGGCAAAAACGATCCAAATCAGTGCTTCTCAAAGGTCCCCATTGATGGACCTCTAACAATGCAAAAAGGAGAAGGCAGACTCTCAATGGGTCTGCCTGCAAGTCTATACAATTATTTTAAATATTCATTCAAATGCAGTTCATGAAAAATTTTGAATCAGTCCATAGCACATGTTGTTTTAATGTAAAATTGGCATTCAATGTCAGTAAAAACTGATGTTCATGCAGGCTCAGAGAGGGTGAGTGACTTAGTCAAGGTCACAGAGGTGGAACAAGTCAGTATGGGACTGGATCTCCAAATTCCTGATTCCGTTTGTCTACTTGCCACCTGTGTGAGTTACCTTTTCATCAGGCTTTGGCTGTCTATTTCCAACTCCCACCCACATCCCCCAAATACTGAGGCAGTCTCCAAAGTAGTGAAGCAAACCACTTTTAAATTTCTACCAAAATTCATCGATTCATAAGTTTAATACTATCAATTTATATGTTTCATATATTATTTGTTCTGCTATGTTCTAGAATATTTTAGTTACATATATTCTAAAACTCACTTTTTCTTGTCCTATCTAATTATACTTCCTCATCCATCTGTATTTTTTAAAATTGTTCACAGCATCCCATTCTGTTACACATTGTGCAATGTTAAATTATGAGGGAACCAAGAGATTTGCTGTTTTTGTAAACCCAGCATCCATTTTCTCTTATGGTAAATTATTTGTTCAGATTTCTCTCATCTTTCCTCTTTGTCCTTCTCCCTGCCCCACTGACTTTTTTTTTTTTTAATTTACTTATCTCACTGTGCCAGGTCTTAGTTGTGGCACATAGGATCTTTCAATTACAGCATGCAAACTCAGTTGTGGCATCTCAGATCTAGTTCCCTGCCCAGGGATTGAACCCAGGCTCCCTGCATTGGGAGCACAGAATCTTAGCCACTGGACCATCAGGGATCTTCCCATTGACTTTAATTTTTTAAAAAAACTTCATGTTTATAATTTTATTTATTTATTTATTTTTGGCTGTGCCGAGTCTTCGTGGCTACGTGGGCTTTTCTTTAGTTTCAGCAAGTGGGAGCTACTCTCTAGTTGCAGTGAGCTGGCTTCTCGTCGCGGTGGCTTCTCTTGTTGCAGAGCACAGGCTGTAGGGCACATGTGCTTCAGTAGTTGGGGTTCCTGGGCTCTAGAGCACAGGCTCAATAGTTGTGGCCCATGGGATTAGGTGCTCCATGGCATGTGGGATCTTCCAGGATCAGGGATTGAACCTGTGACTCCTGCATTGACAGGTGGATTCTTCACCGCTGAGCCACCAGGGAAGAGCCAACCTAATCACTTCCTCCCGACCCCACTGACTTTAGACTTGGCCACGTGACTCACTTTCCCCTCTGGGTTGTGAGTTGACCTGAGGGTGTGCTAGTCCTAAGCAGAGGTTTTAAGAGGCTCCATCTGTCTCCACCCACTTCTCTTGAGCTCTTGTTCTTCTAGAAAGTCACAAGTCCTGTGTTGAGCCTTTTCCTTCAGCCTGGGTCCCAGAATAAGAAAAACATGTGAAGCAAACCTGAACCCAGGCAACTGAGACCCACTTGTTGTTGTAAGCCGCTGGGTGTTGGGGCTGTTTGCTACATACCATTATCCCAGCAAAAGCTGACCAATACACCAAGGTTTTGATTTTCTTCTGGAGACATCCCTCCCTCCACTGCCACTCTTCATCCATAAGGTTTATTTGAGCTGATCCTCTTCCATCCTGCCCCAAGCATCCTCGAACTCATCACACTGACCAACTCCAATCTCTGGTAAGATCTGTTGTTCCTTTCAAACCTCATTCTCTCTTGGCTGGCAGTCATTCATTACGGGTTCCTGTCATAGAGGGTTTCTGAAGAAATTATTCATCATCCATATAATCCAAACTCCTATCTGTTTTATAACAGAAGCATAAAAAGAATGTGATCATACAATACTCGATGCTACATCTTTTGGCCGCTTTGTGATAGTGAGAAGGAAAGCATAGAAAACCAATAGCAGTTGTGAACTAAATGTTCCATGTCTCTCCTAAATTCACATGGAAATGAATAACCCCTAGTGTGATTGAATTAAGAAGCTGGGCCTTTGGGAAGTAATTGGGTTTAACTGAGGTCATGAGGGTGGAGCTCCTGTAATGGGATTAGTGCCCTTTATGATAAGAGACACCAAAGAGTTTGCTTCCTCTGTCTCCTTCTACACGTGTGTATTGAGGAAAGGCCATGTGGGGACACAACAAGAGGTGGCCTTCACCAAGAACCAAATCTGCTGGCACCTAGACCTTGGCATTTATTATAGCAGCCTGAGTTAAGACCTGCTGACACCTCCCTGCACCTTGAGGAAGAGCTGTGTCAGCTCTGAGTTATTCATTTTAAGCAGATGCTTGGACTAGTGACATAGACAACCTAAAACACCAGGAAAACTTAAGGAGGTCTTCATTTGGTCTGGGAAACTCCAGGACTGCCCATGAGTGTTTCAGAAGTGCCTTATACAAAGATGCATTTCTTCCAAACAAAGCCTGATGAAATCATGTAAACCTTCTCTTGCTTACATATTAGGATTCAACAAAGATTTTTTATGAAGTTATATAATAAAAAAGCATGAAATTCACTAGTTTAAGATACACTCATGCTTTGCTTTGGCATACACTTTTTAGATAACACAGGGTTCTGAATTGTATGTGTGAGATTGTTTCTCCCTGAGAAGGATAGAAAATTAACATTCCCCTGGTCCCCAGCTGGATCATTCAAGGGTACAGAGTGAGCTCTACTGAGTGATAGGAGAAGCCCGCTAGGGATTAAAACAATAATCCCTAAAGTGGAAAATTAGCTGTGGAAAATCAGGGGTTGATAAATAGCCCTCTTCCCCATACCCTCTCCTTCTTGTTTACTCTCCTACCATCCCCCAAGACCCGAACTCTTCATATTTTCCCACCTCTCTCAGAGGTCTGGTGGGCTTCAGCCCCACTTCTCAGTGAACTATCCACGCCAGCCCCAAAGCAAAGGCTGAGGAACTGGACTGTCCTATGGTCAGGGGCTCTGATGGACACTTGGGGGGTGGGATCTGGTGCTAACTAGAGTAAAATACAACCCTGCCCTAAGAAGCCCACAGTTAGTAAGAGTGAGAGATTCATAAACAAATAATCTTCAGAAAGAATGCAAAAATAAGAAACAAATAAGCAAGTGGGGGAACTCTTAGAATGCCACCCTTTGGAAAGCACACAGGCCCTGCCACCAGGAAATCTGACTTAATTGGTTTGGGTTGTGCATAGAGATCAATAGTGTTCAAAACACTCCCCAGGTGATTCTAACTTGAGCCTGGGCCGAGAACCATCCCAGACCTTTCGAATCAGGAACTTCTGTGGTGAAGTTAAAACCCGTTTTCACAAGCCCCCTACACAACGCTCTCTTAAGTTTGGGAGGCACGGGTCCGCGGTGCTCAGGAGGGAGAGGCGTGGACACGGAAGGGGCCAGAAGCTGAGCAGTTGGGGCTGGAGCCCAGGACTGGGGTGGGGGATCCTTCCACCGGCCCCTTCCTCTAAGCCTCAGGGCAGTGGACGAGCTCTCTCTTTAGAGCCTGGCCTGAGCCCTTCGAGGCGGGTGTCCTTGTGGGGGAATAGTGTGCTGCGGGGTCCAGTTTTGAGACCACGGAGCCGCCCTCCGAAGCCTCAGTCACTGGGCCCCTGGTGGCTGCTCATTTCCCTCTGGAGCCCCTTAGCAAGCAGGAAAGGTCGGGCCGGGGTAGGCCATAGCGAACGGCCAGACAGGGCTCTTCTGGAGAATCCTGGCTTCCACTTTATGGCTTCTCATCCTTTTCCCCCAAAGTGGGCCCCCTACTCAGCGCTGGCTTTTTTTTTCTTTCTCAGACAAAACCCGCGCCTCCTTTTCTGCACATGCAACAAATATCTTCTCCTCCTTAGCAATCACGCCCCCACCCACGATCAAAGCAGCCCTTTGGCCCAGAGCACCGAGACCCTACTCCCGATGCCCCACCGCTCTTCCATCCCAGCTGACATTAAACAGCAAGTCCAGCCGCCTCCCCACTTTGGGCCTCCGCGTCCAGACCAACCGGGCAGGGCAAGCCCCCACGGCGGAGCCCAGCGCGGTCCCCAGCCCAGGGACCCCCGGTGGCGGGGGGTGGTTAGAGGGTGGAGAAGAGGGACCCCCTCCCCGGCCCCGGCCACCACCCAAGGTCAGCCCCTGAGCGCGCCGGGGCAGCTCCTCCGGGTTTCTGGCCGACTTGCCCGCCCCCCCGTGGGGAGGGGCTGCGGCCACTCGGAGTCGCCAGGGGTCCGGAGGCTCCTCCCCGGGGGTGGCCGATCAGGAAGCGAGGAGCGCGGCGGGCGGGGGCGCGGGCGCGGGCGCGGTGCGGGGCCCCGGGCGGCGGAGTATGCGCGGGCCTCGGCGGCCAGCCCCGGCGCACAGCCGCGGCCGGGGCGCGCGGCGCGGGGCGGAAAAGCCTGTTTACACAGACTGCACACCGCCTGGGGAATAATGCAGTAAAGGAAGTGAGCCGGCTCGGCCTGACTGCTCCAACTTCCTGCTCTCACACACACCAGAGGGGAAAAAAAAAAAAAAAAGAGGAGCGAGAGAAAGAAAAAAAAAGGGGGGGAAATCAGGATCTCATTACAAGAGCAACAGACCGTCTGCAGACGCCTGTCAGCATGGAAAGTCGGGGGCTTTCGCCCGGTTCCTCCTAGAAATTCCCCCGAAGAAGGATCTTGAAAGCTCCCCCACATCTGGGTAGGTAGTAGGGTTCGTGCCTGTTGCTCGGACACTTGCAAAGTTTCGTGGGGGTTGGTTTGGTTTTTTTTCTTTCCTTTCTTCTGTGTGGTTTGGTGGGGGTGGGGCGGGTGGGCACCGCGTAGGAGGCTGCAGGCCCGGGGTCTGCGGGGAGGCCGCGGGGAGTGGGCTCCGCGGGATGTTCCTGCGCCTGGGTCCGCGCGCCGGCCCCGGGGGCTGCGGCCACCCGGCTCGGGCACACCCCGCCCTGGGCTGCGCTGCGAGCCCAGAGGAGGGGGCGCGCCGGAGGAGCGGGGAACGGTGAGACTTGGGGTCCCCGGGAGGATCGGTGACTGGAGCGGGCTGAGTGCCTGGAGGCTGGACCACTGCTGACCTTCCAGGGGGGCTGGGACTTCCTCGGGGTTGCAGTGGGCACAGATGCTCGGATTCAGGGAGAACAGGGATGGGGAGGGAAGAGGAGGGCGTGGGGAGCCGAGCGGCGGGGCAGGGGGCCGCGTCCCCTCTGGCTCGGCAGGTGACCCCCCGCCCGGGTCGCCGCCCCAGGCGCACGCCCAGCTGGACCTTATAAAGCCGGTAGAGTCATTACTGGACGCGGTTTGGGAGGAGGACCCGGCAGGCGATGGTCTTGGAGCCCCCAGAAGTTTGGGATGGGGCTCTTCAACTTGCAACTGAATGTTGGCCTGTAATGCTACTGTAACTTTAGGGGGTAGGAATCACAATTTTGGAGGGTTAAAAGAAAAATCGGAGGGCTGGATTTTTGTTACGTTTTCTGAACCGAATCATCCTGAGGACAAGCTGCAGTTAGGCGGTGGGTGGGGGTGGGAGAAAGAAATGTTATTTCAGAAACTGCAAAAGGGGCTTTTTAGAAGAAGAAAAAAAAAAAAACGAGTGTCGGGAGAGTTTCTGGCTTGTCTGGAAACGGCAAGACTAATTGCCATGCGCTTCCGCTTTGAAACTGGCAGCAGACAGCATCTTGAAAATGACTCACTAGAGGAGCTCACAAAGAAACTGTGGTTTGCTCCTTCTCAGGTTTATATATTTGTGCCTTTTACAGTTTCCTTTGTAGTGTTCGAGGGGTCACCCGCCCCTTCCCCGCCGGCCCCCTCCCACCCTCCCGCTTTTGGAAGCCCCTGGCGGGTCTTTAACTCCCCCAGCACCCCAGCCGGGAGGTGGGGGACGTCGGGGGAGGCTGAGTTGTTTTTGGAGTTGGCTGGGGAGAGGGTTAAAGGGATTCTGCTGCTGCAGGGGGAAAAAGTTCCCTGAATTTTCCACTGGCTGCTGCAGGAAGAGAGCCCCTTTAGTCATTGCTAAGTAATGTCTGCACACACACCAACTAATCTCATTAGGAGTTTCCGCTGCTCAGCACAGGAGGGGTTTTGTGCAGCCACTGTCAGCCGGGGGAGCCCTGCGCTGGAGACAGAGACAAGTTACGGCTTTATTTACTTAGAGGGGCAAGTCGCTCAACGAACCTTTTCAGGGCAGCATCTTAAACTTTGAAGTCATTTTGGATTTTGGGCTTACAAGGTTTTTCTCTCCTAGCTGTCCTTGCGCGCGCGCCTGTGTGTTTGTGTGTGTGTGTGTGTGTGTGAAGTTTCTATTACCCAAGCAGCTCAAACACACCCACCCTCTCTCATCTGTGCTTCAGTTGGAGGGGGAGGGGTGGGGTGCGGCGGAGGTGATGAGAAACACAGCGTGTTCCAGGCATCTATTAATGAGCTCAAATTGATTTCTGAGTCTTATTGGCAAACAAAATACCCTCTGATCTCTCTCCCTTCTCTCTCTCTCTCTCTGTGACACACTTTTATTTGGGAAAGGTCAGTTATGAGTTTCAATTTATGGGGATTATAAAATTACAAATTGTGTTAGGAGGGCTCCCGAGTCAGACAGTTAAGAAGATTGTCCCTAAATGTTTTTAGGGTTTCCAGTAATGATCCTGCCTGCAAAAACCCCTGATGGTTATTCTATGCCAAATATAGCCAAGGCCTTCTGGGTTTTTTTTTTTAACCTTTCAATGTTGGAAATGTGTAGAGTTACTAAAAAGGGTAAATAATTTTAAGGAACCTGATTGGAACTGTGGGTCTCCTTTATTGACAAGGACATGCTGCTCTCTTGAGGGTTTTTTAAGGTGTCAGTGTTTCTTTTCTGGTGGCAAAGCGTGTCCTGAAAACAACCCAACCAACCCCACCAGGGTGTGAGTCAGTGGACATGAGTACAGGATGTCCCCAACACCGCACCTGGCACAGAGTAGATGCTCAATAAATTGTGGCATTGAAAGCTGTAAGTAGGATAACAGAACTTACAATAAATAGATAAGGCAAAAAGCTTTCCAAAGGCAGCATCATTCTGCAGGAGCTATCTTAAGGATGAAGGTTGTAAATATTCTCCTCTGTAGACTACATTTCCTTCAAAATGAAAAGGAAGTCAAGTTCTTTATTCCGATAAGTTATTATTTGGAATGCATGATGTTCGTTTATATCAGTTCTCAACTAAGAGTAATTTTGCTTCCCGAGGGATATTTGGCAATATCCAGGGACATTTTGGTTGTCATAATCAGAGGGGGTACTACTGGCATCTACTGAGTAGAGGTTAGGGATGCTGCTGAACATCCAACAATGCCCAGGATAGCTCATCACAAAGAATTTTCTAGCCCAAAATGTCAGGAGTACCCAGGTTGAGAAACTCTTGTTTATGTTAATGATGAAGATGATAACTTTCATATGAATTCATTCAACAAATAGGACATCTAAAAATCATCACTGGCACTTTTCTGTCACTTTGAATAACAAAGTAGGCATGAATTTTCTCTCCCTTTCTCTCTTCTTGGTTAGTAGTATGTGTGGAATGACATGTAAATAATGATAGTGTAATGGTGTACCTTTGTGAGCTGAGTTAGACCCTCTCTGAACCTCACTCACCTGGTACTAATGCTTTTTAGACCAGAATGGCAGTAGCCCAGAAGGGGGAGAGCAGTGTTTTTTTTTTCAGCCCTATTTTAATTTTGATGTTTGCTAAACATTTATGAAAGACCTTCTCTTATTTAAAAAAAAAAAAGCTTAATAATTCAAACCTGGTAATACATAATAACTGTAATTGTGAGATCCTATATTGAAATTTATATTTGTAATAACTTTTTAGAACTTGAATCTTTTCCTGAAACTGGGTTTAAAGGCCTTCCAGGCAGTGCATATAAATTAAAATATTCCATTCTTAGCTGTCAGATACTGGATTTTATGCATCCTGTGCTGCCCAATTATATGTTTATCAGATTCAGAAAACCAATATGGTTGCAAAACATTACCTAAAACCAAACAAACCCAATACACTGAAAAAAAAAAAAAGTTAAGGATGTGACTTCCTGGAGTCGAGTTTTTTTTTTTGCTGATGTTGAATTACTGCTTACTAATTAATGGCTCTGCTCCTTTCTAGTCCCAGAGAATGATTCAGCCATCTTTGTGATTTCTAGACCTGGGGTTCCTCATTAAACTTTAAAAGAAACAAGATTCTCTATTCCTTTTGGGTTTGACCTGACTGTGGGCAGACAGCTTCTGCCCCTAAGGACCAGTACCTGCACATACAGATGAGCAGTTGTGGTCATTTGAATGAAGGGCTCCATTTCTGGCAGATGTTTCTGTATGTTTAAGGCAAGACATGTTTTTCATATTGTATTATTTCCATCTGTAAATTCCCCTTTGCCTTCACAGATTGACGTATTTGAGGTCACATTAGTATAGCAATATTTTCTAAAGGTTAGTTGTTTTTTTCTATTATAAAAATATTAATGTGAATTATCTTAGAGTGAGAAAACCACAAAGAAAAAATAATCAACATCTCCCATAATCTCTGTTAACACTTCGGTGTATTTTTTTTTCTGATCTTTTAAAATACATTAAAATACATACACATCTACCCACACATGCACACACAAAATTTTTAATTGGAGTCACACTATACTTTCTGTTTTGTAACTTATTTTCAGTTAACATATCGTGTAACACAGTTTAATAACTTGTTCTAAGACCAAAATCACCACCCATAGAGCTTGTATTTATTGATCCAATAAATGTGTTGACTCAATAGTGAATTGACATAATTTCTACATGAACTCGTTCAGTGTTTTTGTCTCTGTGGCTCCCAAGTCATGTTCTAAGAATGCTGCCCTCATGAAAGACTGAATTCATATGTGCTGTGAAGTTTGGGATTTTGATGAGCTTCTCTGTGATTTAAGGATGAGTCATGATTTGTAGAAGAATATCAAGATGTAGTAACAGGAAGTCCAGGGTGCTACACATCAAAATAGAATGCTCAGTGATGAAAACAGAAATACACCTTGAACGTCTCTAACTATAAAGAAGGGAAGAAGGTGCTTCTTGCACATTGGGTGACTCTTATTCATTAGCGTTTCATTTTATATCAGTAAAGTTTCCGTATTTTGAAATTGGTATTTTCAGTGAATTTTCAGTTCAAGATAATTATTGCCCGTGACCAATTTGAATTGAGATCATCCAGCTTTTTGGCTAAGACTGTGGCAGTGAGAACGTGAAAATTCTGGTTTTGCCACTTAGAATACAGCCTCAGCAAACCGAATTATCAATGTGTGTATGTGTATGTCGACTGTTTCTTTTTGATTGATACACAATTGATTTATAATAACGAGCTAATTTCAGATGTACAACAGTGATTCAATTATGTATATTCTTTCTAAGATTCTTTTCCCTTATAGGTTACTACAAAATATTGAGTATAATTCCCTCTGCTGTACAGTAGGTCCTTATTGGTTATCTGTTTTATATATAGTATCATGTGTATGTTAATCCCAACCTGCTAATTCATTGCTGCCAAGTCCTCTTTTCCCTTCAGTAACCATTAGTTTGTATTTTTCTGTGTCTGGGGTGCACTGTTAACACACCCTATGGGCCTTCAAAAATGGTAGATCATTCAGTCTTTTATGCAGAAATTTGACTCTTCATCATCCCTACCCACAACCAAAATGAAAATGATTTTCATCCATTACTGGAAACTCAAATATATGTCAGCAATTTAAAAATAAACTTTGAATTGACCGTTTCAATAAGTTGTAATTTGGTTGACTTGCCACTAGGAATTACTCACAGACCACTTTGTGTGTTTTAATTTACAGTTGCTGGAAAGTTATTACTAAATTAGGAATTAAATGAGATTATTTTATCATTGGATGTGAGATTTATTTGCATATTTTTAAAGAAATTAAGATGATGGTTATGCTAATAGATTCTGATTTGAATTGGATTAAAATAAATTTACTCATATACATGCTCTAAAAAGAAGTTCCAAAGCACATAGCATCAAGTATTTTCAAAGTTACCGTATCTAAGGACAGTTCCTAATTTTCCAAGTATAAATATGGGAGTGATGAGACTGTCTGGTGAGGTTAGGGGTCAATTACTCTAAAAGTAGAATGAATCTGAGATGCTTTGTGTCTTTTTTATTTTTTTCACTGATGTATAATTTACATACATGAAATTGCGCAGATCTGAAGTCTTATAGTATACACCTATGTAATCCCCATCCCTTACCTTCAAGGAGAGAAATTTCTATCATCTAGAAACATTCCCTGGTTATTTTTTTATTATATTATGGCAATTTCATGATTCTACCATGTTACTAAACCCCAGAGCACCAGGATAAAATACTGTAGTATTTTTATTTGATCTGCTTGGTTAAAAATAAATTGTCAGAATGTGTGGATTTCCTCATCATCCTGTAAGAGGAAAAAAAAAATCCCTTCTACACTATTTAGTATCACTTATGCTAACCAACAGTCATATGTATGTTGCGGGGAAAAGTAGATTCTCTTAAGACAAGTTGGGTTTAGAGGCTAACTTGATCTCCCTCGACCAAGTTTATCCTGGCCAGAGGGTAGAGTGGTTGGAGAGTTAGATCCAAAGTCCTATTTGTGTTGGATTTTTTTTTTTTTTTTTAGAATAGAGAACTTGAGTTCTTCCAGGAGTTGTGAAAGTGTATGTTTGCTGTCATCCCCCAAAAGCTGACTTTGAGAGACAGGCAGCAAGTTTTTGAAACTGTTTGGTGGTGGAAAAAGGGATTCCCCCTAAGTTTCCCTTCAATCCCATTTCTGCCCCTTGTTGAATCAGGATCACCCGAGGGAAGGTGCCAAGCTCCTTTTCCTCTGCCTCTTGAGGTTTGTGACAGGCACACATTGTTTCTAAAGACCACGACTGCCTCATTCTTGGGGACACCAGTGACTGTCTCCAGGTTGGGTACTGAGTAGCCCAGATAAGATTTTGATCACCAGGTTGGCTCCCTGCTCTTTCCTCCTGATCATATTTGAAAATCCTCCCCCCGCTGAATCGGAGGGGGTCCACATTTCCCCTCACCCCCTCCAGTCCTTTCCCTGCCCACAAGCTAGAGCAGTCCTTCAAACCCAGTTCCGACCCTGTGGCTCCTCTGCTTACAATCTCCCAGTGGCTGCAGCTGGGATACAGACCAAAAATCTCTAATGTAAGCGACATACTGTGATTTAGGCCAACTCCACTGGCCTTTCCTCAAATCCTCAAATGTGTAACGTGCCCTCTGGCCACTGGGGCCTTCCAAATGCTCTTCTCTCTTCTGCGAATCCCCTCTTGGTCCTCTGTTCCCATCAGCTTCTCTCACTCCACTTTTGAGCCAGCATGTGATCATCTGTCAGGTCTCAGCTCAACCATCCCTTCCCCGAGGAAACCTTTGCCAGTTCTCCAGACCAGATCTCCCCCATCTTCCATCCCTGGCCTTTAGAGCCCTTGCCACCGGCTTTACTTGCGGTTTTCTTTTACCTGAATTCTTCCTCTGCAGATTCTTGCTATCCAAGTGCAGGTACCAAACAGTTTCAGATGTTTATTTCTGGAGATAGGGTTGGTGTTCTTCATTATTCATTAATACTCCTTATCCAAAACTCAGGAACCATGTAGATTTGATAGCTGGCTACCCCTTGTTATCTAAAGTCACCACCCAGACCCTGAAATTCATTAGATTTGGAAACTGAGGGGTATCTGCACATGAATGTATAAAGATGTATTGCTCATCAGTCTTGCCCAACAGTCTCTAAGCTCCCACTGGGCCTCATCTTTTCTCATCCTTGTATTTATTCCAGCCCTTTGTACAATATGTGACATTGATTGAGATAAAAGCAATCTGAAGGGGAAAGATTTTGTCAGTGAACTTGATAAAGCACTTTATTGCTATTCCTAAATCCAGCCCTTTCTTAGACAGTAAGTTATTTGAATTAATAAGAGGCATATCTCTTGGTTAAACCAAAGAGACAGCCAAGAAGGTCCTCTGTAGAGGATATATCATTGTCCAGAGTTTTTGTCCAGATTTGCAGCAAAAGTGAATTTATAGAGATCAGGTTAGTGTGTTATCATCTGAGGGGACAAACTTTAGCTCTGTTGTTGATATCAGTGTTATACTCGGAGTGCTTGGTTAACAGGTAATTTATAGGATAGTACAGCTTGAAAGAACCTCAATGTAAAGTTCTTTCCATATGAAAATGAATCCTTCTACAGCAATTATCATAGTCCTTTATTGAGACTTCAGTTGACCAAATTTCCATAGGTTCCTTGGGCTGAGTTCCATAACACTCACTGTTAAAAGTGCTTCTTCACTTATACTAAAACCTTTGTGTAGCTTTTGTTTATAACTTCTTATAATACATGACGTTTCTGATTGAGTTTTAAAATAATAAGACTGCCTGTGTGATGATGAAAGGATGAATAATTAAATACCTAAATTGTTTTCAGTTGAGGGCTAGATCTGCTGTTAATTTCAGCTGGGTTTTGCCGAGGAGTGGTTTGTTGATAGTCAAACCTTGATTAATCAGGTGTAATTAAGCAATATTTTTTTTCTCCCTGCAGTTAATTGTCAGAAGAGAGAGATTATGACAACTACCACAACAAAACAAGCCCAAAAATTTATTCCAGGATGTGCTCCTGCGTAACTGCAGGGTCTCTCTGTAGGAATTAAATGCAGGAATTCTGAAGATGTTTACACCTGTAAGTCCTTGTCATTGTCAGAATGGTGACACAAGGGCCCAGGAGACTCAGAACGTTCTGTTAGGCAAACAAAAAAGGCTGTAGATGTGAGAACAGTTTCCCAACACTAATAGTTAAGAATATGTCTCTGATTAATACTCAGTGAAGTGGAGAGGTAACTTCCTCAGTACCCCTTTACTGGAGCATTGGCGTGTGTGTGTGTGTGTGTGTGTGCACGCGTGTGTGCGTGTGCCTCCGTAGGTGGAGCTACAAGAGAAATGCATGAGTCTAAGAGAATGAGACAATACGTGGTCTCAGTTTTTGCTCCTTCTCCACAGAGTCCCTCTTCTCATGTAGGATTCAAGCCCCAGTTCTATATAGAGGATTGGCATAAGGGAAAGTTTGCCAGACCTCTTCATCCCATCCCAAAGAATCATTACTTCACTGTGAGAACTCAAAAGAGCTTGGATTTTTTGATATAATTTTCAGGAGAGAAGAAAGCCCAGGTACATCATAATTTTAGCAAGCCCTATATAGAACATACAGGAAGGGACCAAACTTAGCATCATTTGAAGACTATGTGGATGCAGCTCCTTGATCTTTTCTGTATGGTCTTACATTTGAAATCCTCTGGATTCTAGACTTCATGAGTGTTGTGGGGAAGCTATTTTTGCTAATGTTCCTGCCTGTTTTTCAAACTTCAGATACTGATCATTTAGACCAGAAGGTGTTGGGTAGTAGAGCATGGCTAGGTTTTTTTTTTCTTTCTTTTTAGAAGCATTTTAGGACAAACATCTCCAGATTCTCCCAGTGATATTCTGAGTCAGGGTTGGAAGTGATTAAACCCCAGGTGGAGAGAGAAAGATGCTGTCCCGTGGTGCTGAGTCTCTAGAGGAGGGAGGACGGCCTGTTGGTGAGCCCACTCTATCTTTGATAGTCGAGGCAAAACCAGAAGCATGGCCCAGCCAGCCACTAGGCATTCCTGACTTTGCTTCATTCACTTCTTTAGGTTCTTTGGCACTGATTTCTCAATTTTGCATGTGTGATCCTTGGATGAATTGAGTAATTTTGAAGAGTGTTAAACAGTTTCTTAAAGTGAATTACTTTCGTTACAGAAGTATATGCTATTAAAAGATGTCTTGAATCAAACCGAATGACCCAAGCGTACTGGGGCTCCCAGAAGCTCAGCATCACTGCTCCCCAGAGTTTTGTCCTGCTTTGATTTAAATCAAAACCGAACCACAAGAACAGCACCCTCCTCCAGGCTTTGCCACATCCTTTGTTGTTTTTTTTTTTAACCTAAATATTGTATATGCTGTGTGTGCTCAGTTGCTTTAGTCGTGTCCAACTCTTTGCGACCCTGTGGACTATAGCCTGCCAGGCGCCTCTGTCCGTGGGATTCTTCAGGCAGGAATACTGGAGTGGGTTGCCATGCCCTCCTCCAGGGAATCTTTCCAACTCCGGATTGAACCCAAGTCTCCTGCGTCTCCTGTATTGCAGGTGGATTCTTTACCCACTGAGCCACCTAGATATTAAGACCTACCAATTTGTCTTTAGGAAAACAGAGACTTTCAGACCTTGATGGAGAAGATCGTATATGTACCAAATGATTCAAATACAGAAAGGATGATTTTCTTTAGCAAAGGGAAAAGACTCTAAGGTTGAAGCTGGCATTTGTTTTGTGCAATTAATATATTTGTGTGGAACAATTACTGGAAGAGTAAGCAGAGGAACAAATCATATGTGACATGTAAGAAAAGGGCTAAACCGACTTGGTGGATGGCAGATTCCTGCATGGGAATTAAGGTGTGTGAGGAGACTTTCGGCACACTGATGTTGGATGCTGATGCCATCAACAACCATTCTTTTCTGTTGGAGGCTTTTGTTGGTTTCTTGAAGAAAACATGTGCACATCAGCCTGACACAAATGAATGAACTTTCAGTCTTCCACTTGACAGTTTCAGTGTTATTTTGTTCATTTATTCATTGCAGTTTGGGGGTTAATAAACAGATTTTAAGAATAACGCCTTGGAGAAGATTAGTTTTGAAATCACTCATCTGTTTTTGCAACTTAAAAAAAAAAATACAAGTAATTAAACTCAACAGAAACACCAAGATATTTTAAATGTGTTCCACTTTCTACAGTTTATATACAAGTCAGCCTAGATTTTTTAAATGGACATTCTCTGAAACAATGAGATGACTTTTGCTTGCCATTTTACCTTCATGCCATTGTAGTTTCGCTTCATGTTAAAAAGAACTTTATTAGCAGTTATTTGAATTTAGAAGAAACTCTGCATTTTGGTACCATACTTGTCATATATAGCTAAACTTGATATCTCTACAAAAATGTGGGAGAGAATTATGCATATGGAGACAGTAAAGCTATAAAAGTGAGACTCTACCTTCATGACTTTAGATGCAGCTAAAATCCCCCACAGATGTCCACCACATGAGCAGGTGATGATATTTTGAAGACTGCAGAGTCACTGTTTTTTATAGATCCCTTCCAATGTGAATATATTATCATACCAGATTTATGTATAAATGTTGAGGCCGAGAATTTGCATTTTCTAAACCATGCCAAGCATTTTGTCAAGAAGAGCACTTCAGAGAAGTGGTGATGCTCAAGTAAGTGCAGATCTTTGCTTAGGTAGCCACCCCTGGAAAGCAGCTCTTTTGTGCTTCTCCAGAATCCCTAAAGAAGATGTCACAAATACCAGGAACTTGTCACTATTTTTGTAACAGTACTATATATGGTAAGGCCCCCCAAACTAGCTAATGTTAGTCAATATATCCCAGCCAAATTTTGACATTTTCAGAAACCAGCACATTTTGTGAAATGTTACACTTCAGAAAAAGGAAAGGGGAAAGGTTTATATTTATATTATTATTAGCCGTTTGTAAACAGTTCAAAAATGCTGTGACGTTTCTAACACCGATCATATACTTCTAAACAATGTCAAGATCAGCTAACTAGTATCATTTTCTATTTTTAGAAGACATGGAAAATGGTTTTGGTGGACTTATTCCAGGAAAAGAGAAAGATAACTTTACCAGGAGTGTTAATGTTGGTGACCATTTTTCTTTTTAGTGATCTAGGCATTCAGATATGATTGAAGAAATGATGCTTTTTTAAAAAAAAACCTTTATTTGGAGTATAATTGCTTTGCAATGAGGTGGTATTTTCTGCTGTACAGCAAAATGAATCAGCCATATGTATACATAGATCCTCTCTCTTTTGGATTTTATGGAGAACAGTGTGGAGGTTCCTTAAAAAAATTAAAAATAGAACTATCATATGATCCAGCAATCCCACTCCTGGGCATATACCCGGAGGAAACTATTCCAAAGGATACATTCACCCTAATGTTTATTGCAGCACTATTTACAATAGCCAGGACATGGAGGAAATGATACTTTGATTATTTTAAGTTCCTTAGAGAAGACAAGAGAGTTTCCAGTGTCTCCGGGAAGACCACAGCTCTCTCCCTCTCCTGGCCGCTGCCAGGAGTCTCTGGGAAGGAAAGCTGGAAGGAGAGGGTCAAGGGTCCTTTTTGCTCCATCCCGTTCCCAAGATCAGCAGCCTGATGTGTCATGTGTGCGTGAGAAGCAGTCGCTGGCTGAGGGACGTGTTCAGATGATGGTGGTAAGTGGGATTGAGATGGACTGAAACGACCTGTGGGAGGCTTTGGTCAGACAGAGGAGCAGAAGCAGTGGTCACCATCGAGAGAGTTTGGGGGACTGGCGATCAGGGTCACAAGGGAAGGGGAAGCTCTGAGCTTTCCCCCCAACCCCGGGGGGAAGCGAGGGAGGTCGAAATGCCTGCAGATGTTGGAGGTGGCCCGGACCGAGTGCATTCAGACTAGGGAAAGGGGAAGATGCACAGATGGTTACCTTTCTGCCAGGAAATGCCCGACCCTGCAGCTGGACGGGGACACTGAGCACAGCTGTGCAGATTTCCTGGTCCCCACGGTCCCTTGGGGGCCCTCCTGCAAGGAAGGGATGGTGTTGCAGGCCACTCCTGACCCCACCCGGGACTCCTTCCTCCCTGGCCCTGGTGTCGGCCCTGTGTGTGTGTGTGTGTGTGTGTGTGTGTGTATGTGTATGTATACACACGTGTGAGAGAGACCAGGCAGATGTGATGTTCATCATTTGTGTGGGTGCATTGAAGGACTGGCCTGAGGACCAAAGACACAATTGTTGAGCAAAATATTGCTGGTCACCATTGATGGAAAAAGCGCACTGTCCAGAGTTTTAATTAGCAGAGTTTATGGCCTGACTTTTCTTTAAGTCAATATGTTTTATCTTGCCTTTTTTTTTCCTCTCTCTTATGTTTCCACTGGGTGGTGCTGCAGGAATTCCTACCTTTTGCCTTGAATCTACCCTTCCCAGAAAGACGCCTCTAAAGCATAATAGGAGGAAGTCAGTCCTGATTTAGAAAGATTTTACAGTTTCAACACAATAGTGGAGTTTGGAGGATGCTCTGGCAGGAAATGTCTCAGTTTCTGGATGTGGAAAAACCACCATCATGTTGTATCATGCAAAAGTGTTCTGACTGCACTCTGTATATACTTGTGGGCTTTACCAACTTACTACTTAGCACAGAAAAGCTTTCAACTTTATCTGAAAGGTTATGATTTCATCCTAGTAGAAGTGGCATGTGAGATTTCCTTTATTTTTGATTTTCGTAAAACTAAAAGTAGGTAACTAAACATTTTCTGCCTTAAACTTACTTCAGGCAACCACAGATTTAAAAAAATCTCTCTGTGAAGGCTTTATTTGAAGCTGAAGTTATTCCATTTTTATTTTAAAGATCATTTAGACAGCATATTGATCAAAAGGATATCTTAGATTTTTACTTTTGAAATACTCCTCATCAAAGAAAAGTAGTTTGCTAACCCTGTATGGAGCAGAGTTAGGGTTGGTCTTACTTAAAAAGTTGAAACAGAGAAATTAACATTCTTCCCTGAGATCATGCAACTCCTCAAGGTCATGACTATGATGAGAATTTATATGTTCTGACATCCAGTGTTTCTCCTTGCACACAGGATTGAATTTTGTTAACAGTACAGAAATTGAGGGAAAAGATTTTTCCATTCAAAAGCCTATGAAATATAAGAATCAGGGGGTAGTGTAGAAGAAAAGTACCCACTGGAAATTAGGGAGGTTGTTAAATTGAAGCTCAAACTTAAGAACACTTAGCAAGGTTTTAAGTAAGTTTTACTCATGCAAAACACCTTTTTTATTTTATGTGCATGTCATGAGACGCCATGAGATCCCACATATTGCTTTCTTAGAACCCGAAACAGGGCTTCCCCAGAGATGTTAGTTTTTAAAGAAGATATTTTTAGCCTCTGCTGGGTGCTCACCAACTCCGGTGGGTCACGTCTTTTTAGTGGGGTCCCCAGCCCGCCCCTGTTCTTGGTGATGTGTTTCTCATGAGTCATGTCATGGTTACATGAAATGCATGCAGGTTTGGGGCTCTGCTCAGGGGCCAGGTGAGATCACCTGCCTTTCATTTCCTATGTTCCTCCTCCTGGTCCACCATCTAGCGCGCGCATATACACCAAACGGGAGGATGTCTTTCCTGTTGAGAAAGAGCTAAATAACAGAAGGCATAGCTTCTTATCATCAAGTGGCAACCTTGGTTATTTAGCATTGGATGAAGCTGCCGCATATTGAAACCAATAGAAGATCTTTTAAAAAAAGGAAACTTTTTTTTGTTCGTTTTTAAATGATGGCATGGGTTCAAACTTTCTTAAAACAGAACCAGTTGGAACAACTGGAGTCACAGAAATGAACAAAGAAATTTCTTGATTTGATTTCTCATGGGAATGTTAACTATATTTCCCTCTGTGTTAAAATGGGACGTTTCTCTTAGTAGCTGTAAGGTGTGCATATAAGAAATGAAACCTCTGCTGGGAGAACTGTATGTGGTGATTAAGAAGCTGGACTCAGAACCCAGGTGCACCTGGATATGAGTCTCTGTTTTCCCACAATACTCCTGTGGCTGGAGCATCTTATTCTACCTCATTAAATCATGGAGTATCCAATTTAGATAACGTGTATAATGCCTGGTATGTAACATGTTCATCACATGTTAACGTTAAAAAAAAAAGTTCCTCTTTAAAGAAGAAATTGTGGTTTTTTGGTAGAAGCCCTATTCTTGAAAATTCCATGGATACTCAGTATTGCTGGTGGGGGAAGATATAGCTAACATTTCCTTTAGAATGGGGCTCTCTAAGATTTAGCAATTATCTTTAGGATCTAAATATATCTTTTTTCCCCCACTAGAGAATGTTAGATTCTCAAAAAGGGTCCAGGGACCAAACACAGGAGGAAGATACTGCCCTGGAAATGACTGTGTGTGTGTGTATATCTATTCTCTGAGTATATTAATAATTGTATGTTTTAGGTTGACTATAGGAGATTGCTGGTATTTAACTGTTTTTGACCCATGAAAACAATATCATATGGTTCAACCTAATAGCTGTATGGTTAAGAACGTAATCTGAAATAGCATCATAATGAGAAATTATAATGAGGGATAATTATAATTTATTTTCATACGTTACTTATCAAAGCCTCAAAAGTCAGAATTCATCTGACAGCCTTGGGCTGCTAGTAATCATCCTGATATACAATAACTTCTGTGTACAGTACTATCAAGTGGTCTTAAATTTTCACTGGGGACTTATTAGTAGTTTTATCACATTGAATGAATCATTTTTCTAGCTCCATATGACTTTTGATCCAAATGACTACTGTTAGGAGAATTTGCTTAGAATTTTTTTTCCATGTTGAATTCATACGGTTAATTACTCTGGGGAAGGAAAAAAGTCTCGATGAGTTTCCTTGGGCAATAGGCGTAGCAGTGTTCTTTCAGAAAGCAGAGTTTGGCCGTTGTGTTGAGGGTTAAAACAGAGCTGACACACAAGGCAAAATGAAACCAGAGCTGCAATTACAAAGTGGGACAGATGTAGGAGGCCAGGTTTCCTGTGGCCCATTTTCCAGTTTCCTGCCTACAACCTGCAGAAGAAGAGGAAGCTGAATGTTAGCAAGTATGAGAGCTGGAGGGAGATGTGCTTCCAGGCAGAATTAAGATCCTCGAAAACAACGCCGACAACAAAAACAACTGCAAAGAAAGTGAAGGTTCGGGTTTCAGTCCAAAAATGTCTGGGAAGGAGCAATCCATCTGTTTAAAGAACAGGCATTGTCAGCAGAGCCTGGGCTTTGTGAGACTCTATGGGGGGACCTGGGGAGTGTCCCAGGTTGTAGGAACCTCTGATTTTTTATAGCCCTACTTATCTTTCAAGATGTAGTCTGGTTTTTTAATACTGTTGGTTACCTGGAAAGATTTTCTCTGCAGTGCCCAGGACTTCTGAGTCTGTTTTTCTGGGCATGTTGATACACAAGGGAGGTAGATGTGGTTAACCAATTGGCTGTAATGAACTACAGCCCCACTTTGGGAGGGCTGGGTGACCAGTTGGCCACTTTGATCTAGCAGGCTTGTGTTCCTTTAACTGCCCAATAAAATTGTGTCTGATGTTTTCAAAGAAGAGATTAAATGGAGATGTGTATATATGTGGAGGGCTACAGATCATACACTATTTGTGTGGCTACCTGGTTGGAAGCCATGTGGAGCGATGCCGGAGAAGTGGGCAAGTCAATCTTTCTCCCAAGAAAAAAGGAGAAAAATAAAATTCTTCTGTGTCTGGGCTCTTCAGCAGGTGATAGAAGAGTCTCTGAAGTCAGATATTACAGTCCCTATCTTAAAGGGAAAGAAACTGAGATTCATGATACTTTTTTATTGACTGCCCATTGTTTACCAGTTGCTGTGCTGGAACTGCTAGATGACACTGATGTAGCGATTGTCATCGTTCAGTTGCTCAGTCATGTCCAACTCTCGTGTGACCCATGGACTGTAGCCCACCAGGCTTCTCTGTCTATGGCATTTCCCAGGCAAGAATACTGGAGTGGGTTGCCATCTCCTTCTCCAGGGGATCTGATGGCCAACAAGAAATAGCTCCATCGGTGGGAGGCTTGTTCACAGAAGGCACAGATACAGGCAGCATCTAAGCCCTGGGGAAGGCTCACAATGTACAGGACACTGTGCTGAGCTTTTTCTATACACCATCTCATTTAGATCGACCCATTTGTTTCTTTCAGGTGCAGAGAAATAGGTGGGTGCTTCTGGGACAACCAGTTACTTTATTTATTTATTTTTTAACCCTGTGGATTGATCACCACCTCCTCTTCTGGCACAGGAAGAACAAACTCAGTACCAAGAATATTAAGAAGTTTGGAGATGTTGCCAAATTTAGAGACCCAAGGGGTATCCATCCATGCCAGGCAACCTAGAGTGAGAATAGGCCCTTTCTTATCTGCATGTGGGCCTAGTCTGAAAATGTGGGGTGAGCTAGGACTGGATGTGCAGTGGTGGGGATGGGTGGGGTGGGAAATGGTGGGACATGGCCTGAATATACAGATGTGGCAGCAAGTAGAATGGCTGGAACCTACTTTCCCAGCTGGAGTTAACGTAGCCATCCATTTACTTTTCCAAAGGAAATTCACCCTATAAAAGTCACCAGCAAATCAACTGAGTTGCTTCCTATATATCCACAGACAATACAGTTTCAGAAGGAAAGAGGAGTGGATTATATGCACAGTAAACAGCAGATGTTGTTATTATAGTGGCTATCAGTGACTTCCCCAGAAAAAATCTTTCTCTGTCCTCAGAATGATTTGAAAAACATTGTGAACTGCAAAAGGTATTTTAAAAAAAATAAAAGGCTGAGCGATGACTGCCTTCCCTCTTTTCTTGCTCACTCTGCTCTTTAAGGGGGACTTCATAGGTGGTGCTAGGGTCAGTGCAGGAGACCTGGGTTCTATCCCTGGGTCGGGAAGATCCTCTGGAGGAGGGCACAGCAACCCACTCCAGTATTCTTGCCTGGAGAATCCCATGGACAGAGGAGCCTGGCGGGCTACAGTCCATAGGGTCATAAAGAGTTGAACATGACTGAAGGGACTTAGCTTACACACCCTACTCTTTAAAGCACGGACAATCTGCAGATAGTCACAGAATGAATGAGGAAATAAACACTTTTAATAGATAAAAAGAGCCTTGAGGGACATGAATTTAGCCTCACAGATTATTAGCATTTTTTTTACATACAGTGGTTGACAAGAATTAAAATGTCTTTTGAAAATACATGTCAATAATCTTAGCTTCACCTTCTCAAAAATAATATAAAAAAGACTTCCGTTTGTGTTGCTCAGTTACCAAATATTAATCCTTATTGACTTAATGCCCTAAAATTATTCTGTGCCAAGTTACTGCTGACCTCAAATAGTACAAATTGTTGTTTTCCAATTCCCTGCCTTAAGTACAGGTTTTTGCTTTTGTTTTAATGGAATGGTTTCTGACATTTCTCTACAGAACACTTAGTAGATATTCTGGGCAGAGGAATTGAAATTCAGAGAATTTTCGGTACTAAGTGTTTAAGTTTCATCCTGACTTCTCTAACTGTGCAAGTTTTAACAAGTAAAAAGATGTGAACTTGCTGAACACCTACTTTGTTTATTTCTTTCGCAGGAGTTTTTCTCCTTTCCTTGGGCTTTCTCATTTCTAACTGGTTTTTTATAAGTTGGCTAAAAGTTCTCTAGTTCTCACAGTATATAAGCTTTCCAAAGACAATTTTTATGAACCCTCTAAACTCCACCTCAGGGTAGCTTAAAAAAAAATGAAACTAGAAACATGCAAAGAGAAGTGTTAGGTTGCCACAGATAGGAAGAAGAGCAAATAAGTGGGTATTTCAGCTTCTAAGAATGGAAGCAGACACCTCAGGCTTTGCATACAAATTCTGTGCAGCTCCGTCTCACGTTAGGATGTCTGGCGCCACCTTGCGGCAGAATGACTGCCATCAAGAAGAGGAGCACAGCTTCTCAGGAGGAGGCAGCCTGAGAAGGGGTGGGGGCAGGACTAGGTTTCGGGAGGGGTGGTGCTGAAGTTTAAAACAATTTGCAGAAATCCTCTTTGTACAGGCCCCCACAAATTATAAATACAGAATCACTAGAGCTCCTGGACTTGTGCAAGGTGATGGTCCCTGAGGCATTAGCTTTACCAGAGCCCTCTGGTGCAGGGTGACAAGGTGATGCTGGTGGTCATGGGTTGGGACTGACTCTCCTGGCAGCCTGGCCACTGCTGGAGGCTTGGTGGTGTTTGAAGGAGCACAGTAACCTCTGCTACTGGATGGACTTAGCTATTATTTTGCTTAAGGTATAGTTGATTTACAACATTAGTTTCCGGTGTACAGCAGAGTGATTAAACATTTTATAGGTTAAACTCCATTTGTAGTTATTAAGAAATATTGGCTATATTCCCTGTGCTGTACAATCCCATCCTTGTAGCTCATTTATTTTACTGACGGTTGTTCAGCAGTTGGTTGTGATTCTGGTGTTTCCATGAGAGGGAGTAGGCTCATGTCCTTCTACTCCACCATCTTGTCTCCACCCCATGCTTATTTATTTTGTGCACAGTAGTCTGTGGTCCTATCTTATCCCTTCCTCCTTGCCCCTCCCTATTGGTAACCACTGGTTTGTATCTATGGGTCTTGGGTGGACTTTGTTTTTTGTGAGTTGGAGGTTGTCTCTAGGCAGGTTACATGGTCGTCTCGTCCAGGCCTCCTTCCACACTGATTCTTGCTTTGGACTTTAGCCATCACTGGCTGCTCCCACCCCTTCCCTGCCCATGGTGCAGAACTTCTGCCTCTCTCCTCTTTCGTTCAGTTCAGTCGCTCAATTGTGTCTGACTCTTTGCGATCCCATGGTCTGCAGCATGCCAGGCCTGCCTGTCCATCACCAACTCCTGGAGTTTACTCAAACTCATGTCCATCGAGTTGGTGATGCCATCCAACCATCTCATCCTCTGTCATCCCCTTCTCCTCCCACCTTCAATCTTTCCCAGCATCAAGGTCTTTTCAAATGAGTCAGTTCTTCGCATGATGTGGCTAAAGTATTGGAGTTTCAGCTTCAGCATCAGTCCTTACAATGAATATTCAGGACTGATTTCTTTTTGGATGGACTGGTTGGATCTCCTTGCAGTCCAAGGGACTCTCAAGAGTCTTCTCCAACACCACAGTTCAAAAGCATCAATTCTTTGGGTCTCAGCTTTCCTTATAGTCCAACTCTCGCATCCATACATGACTACTGGAAAAACCATAGCTTTGACTAGACGGATCTTTGTTGGCAAAGTAATGTCTCTGCTTTTTAATGTGCTGTCTAGGTTGGTCATAACTTTTCTTCTAAGGAGCAAACGTCTTTTAATTTCATGGCTGCAGTCACCATCTGCAGTGGTTTTGGAGCCACCAAAATAAAGTCTGTCACTGTTTCCATTGTTTCCCCATCTATTTGCCATGAAGTGATGGGACCAGATGCCATGATCTTAGTTTTCTGAATGTTGAGTTTTAAGCCAGCTTTTTCACTCTTCTCTTTCACTTTCATCAAGAAGCTCTTTAGTTCTTCTCACTTTCTGCCATAATGGTGGTGTCATCTGCATATCTGAGGTTATTGATATTTCTCCTGGCAATCTTAATTCCAGCTTGTGCTTCCTCTAGCCCAGCGTTTCTCATGATGTACTCTTACTCTCTCCTCTTACCCTTTTCTTTTTGAAGGTGAAAGAGTGTTCTGTTTTTGCCTTCCACCTCCTAGAACTTCAAATGCTCTCCTACGGCAAGACTTTCTCCTGATGACACAACTCCATGAATTATAAATCTGTACCAGAACCTGGTTGTTATGACCCAACAGAAGCTAAATGTTAACAAGGAAAGGGGAGAAATTATGGGCGCATCCTCTGAACAGAACTCTAGCTTTAAGCTTTTGAAGGAGGGGCTTTGATCAAATCCTCTCAACCTTTTGTTCAAGGCTCTGCTCAAGCTCACTCCTCTAGCAAGCCTTCTCCAGTAGCCTGCTCCTAGTCCTGATCCTGATGTGAGTTCCTTGCTCTTGGTGGGAGGCGGTGTAACAGTGGTTAAGGGCACAGACTGAGGCCTGTACTAACCTCAGTCTTATTCATTTATTTGACAAAGTGGGCAGAGGAAGGCACCGTTGGTGATGAGAGTGATCAGTATATTCAGTCTATAGCATCCTTCTCTTTGAGACTCCCTCCAGATTAAAGAGTGAATCAAGGATACTATTTGTGTTCTTTAAAGAAAAAATGAGTTGCAAACACAGAATGAGGGTGGAAAGTGACTGCTCCGAGTCTGCCTAAATGTCCCTGGCTCCCTCTCTGTGCTGTGGACAAGCTCTTCATGCTTGGTCCACCCCCACCGTGAGCAGCCTGGGGAGCTCCCCAGTTGGGCTCTGTCTTCACAAGAAGTGTCATCATGGCTGTCCCTTGGGTCATCGTTTTAGAGCTCTTCTTTTATCTCTTTTGGAGCCAATGGTTCTTGTCTCCTTAACTCCCTTCCCTGCTCCAGAGGCACAAGATAGATCAGGGCAGAACTAGTCCCAAGGGAGGTGTGAGAACCCAAGGGCTATCTTTGCTAGAGAAACAACTTAGAAGCTTCAGGATAAGCATTTTACAACCAGGGTTTCTTAAGCTGAAGGCAGCAGATATGTGTTCAGGGATCTGAGTTTTCCACCAGAAGTTTTAAAAATCTGTTTTTTGACTTTTAAAAATATTAACATATAGTTGATTAACAATGTTGTGTTAGTTTCAGGTACACAACAATGTGATTCATTATATATATATTCTTTTTCAGATTCTTTTCCAATATAGATTATTACAAGATAGTGAATATAGTTCCCTGTGCTACACAGCAGGTCTTTGTTATTTATTTTATATATAGTAGTGTGTATCTGTTGATCTTTTTTCATCTTTTGATGATAGTCTTTTTAAAAACCCACATAAACATATTCTAGGGCACCTTATAAACAACAGTCGCCAAAGAGCTGCAGATTCTTCCTGGATTTCAGTGCCTATTGTGGAATCATTGCCTAATGAACAAAGAACCAAGGTGCATATAGTATCTAAATGATGCCTTTGAGCTAGGTGAAGGCCAAATATCCTCACAACATGATCTATGAAGAAATTTCTCTGTTGCTTAAAAAATAATAGTAAACTTTGGAATAACACTACGTACCAAGTGTAGTTGAAGTGCATTCTTAGTAACTCATTTAATCCTTGCAACAGCCCTGTAAGGGAGATACTTTTATCATCATCATCTCCATTTTCCTTATGAGGTCATTGAGGCACAGAAAGGTTAAGTAACTTAACCAAAGTCCCACAGCCAAATAGGACTGGTACTTAGATTTGAACCCAGATAGTCTGGCTCTGAATCTGCTCTTCCTCACTGTGTAGCCTTCTAAGTAGACAGAAGCAGTTCACCCACCCTCTCATCTGCTGCAAGTTGTAGAAAATAATTATGCTTCCACAAAAAAGCTGTGCATTGTCTAGACTCTACTCTCCTCTGGAGGATGTGATTCTGGTTTTATGGAAGGTATTTTACAATCTGTTAATTAGAGATAGCTGATAGCCAAAATAATTATTGTCTATAGTATACAAATTCTCTCCTATCTTGTAGAGTTCAGTTGACTCCTCTCTCACCCCTGTTTGTGCATTCATTTCAATATTCCTAATTTATAAATGCCCTTATTATTCAGATTCTTTTTTGAACTTGTTAGAACACCTGCCAAGTTCCCTGGTTGACTAATGAGTGAAATAAAATCTTTAACATGTCTTCATTTTATATCTGTAGGAGAGCCACGATTTTACCCATTTTGAAAATTATTTTTTAACAAAGATTTCTCAGCTCTTAGCTTCTCAGTGAGGCCTTCCATGACCACCTGCTCACACACCCCAGGCTCCTACCCCCTTAACCTGCTCTGGTTGCCTTTCCCTGTAACACTGTTTTTCCAAAATATTGTTTTAATAGTCATATGTTAGTTGTTTATGGCCTGTCTTCTCCCATTAGAATGTAAGATTCATAAAGACAGAGGTCTTCATCTCCTTTGTCTCTGATGTGTTCCAAATAGTGTTCCAAAGAGTGTCTTGACATAAAATGGATACTCAAAAAAAACTGAAAAAGGTGGAGAGAGAATTGAGTCTCTCTCCACTTTGTAGGGTATAATCTTATAAACACATCTTACTCAAAATAACTTACATGGCCATAACTTCTGTGTTGGTTGTCTCTCAACCAAGTATCATGTGTCATATATAAGATTAATTGTTAGTTTGCGTAGGGTGGGAGCGATCAGCTGGTTGTATAAGAACTGTAAACCTTGAAGCACTTATATCCATTTTTCATCTTAATATTGAAGGGAGACTATAATAAGATATTTAGTGAAGATGATTTGCCCACATGAGGACCTATTAATTTTTTGCCTCCTGCTCCTTCCAAAGGAGGGATGTGTGTTATTCAGATTTGACAAACTGTTTTAAATGATCTAACTATCCTCCACCATGGCAATATCTAGGCTATAAATTACAAAGGAGAAGGAACAGCTGGGGCAAATAGCAGGTAGCTCTGTTCTCTGGAGAGGCCTGGAAGAGGCCTCGTCAGCTCTGTGACCGTGGTCTTGGGTTAGTTCCAGTAGAAGTGCTGAGAGAGAAACCATCTGCAGCGGGCGGCAGGGTTGAGATGCAGTCAGGGATGGTACAGAGGGTACCTAATGCGGAGGGCACCTCTTCCTGTAAGAGCAGTGATGCTTTCACAGTGGATCCTCCTAAACATAAAAGTGCAGAGCTTAATGTTCACATTAAGCATGGCATTATGAGCACTATAAAGACTCTTTCAATCAATAAAAATTTAACCTTGAAAAAAGAGGAAAAAATAAAAATAAGAATAGAATCATGTGCTTTCCGTGAAATTAAAAAATAATTTAAAAACCATCATTCAATGATTTTGCAGCTAGCAAATTATTTCATGAGATTTTAAGATTTCAAAGGATGATGTGTTCATATTAAACATTAAATTTTATAGACTCTTAGAAAAAGAAAAGAATGGCATTACCATACCTGATAAAATTTTATCCATTCAAAATAGGGCCTAGGGGGGGAAAAAAAAAGTAACATTTTCTACTCAGCTGAAAGTTTGATTTGGGAAATTTATTTTTAAAGAAAATTATAGCATTTGTTTCATGTATTCTACATATTTTAAGTGGAGAGTTGTGGGAAGTCAGCTAAATGTAGCTAAATCAGCTAGGCTGATGAAACATATTAAGTTAAAGCAGACCCCGGCTTGTATAATAATGTATCAAACATAAATCTCAAGTATCAGTGCTTTCTTGAACTTTTTATTTAGGAAGAGCCACAGGATGCTGCCTGAATTACACACATTCTTCATAATGGCAGCCAGATACACTGGACTTGATTGTACCTTCACGTCTTAACGTGGCTTAACTTTATTAAGGATTCTAGGCATCAAGGAATTTTTTTAAAAAACACTAAAAATAATTTTTTTTTTGGTAAGAGATATATTAATTTTGATGAATTTGCTAATATGTGTTGATGGTTGGGGGGAGAGTGTGTTCCCCAGTCATGTGTTAGACTCTTTTCTTTGCCGTGTCCATGAGGGGGCAAAGTTTGTAGCTGGCAAAGGGGTGAAGCATGACTGTATGTGAAAACAATTGTGTAAATGACGACACTTAATCATAGTTATTAAGGTTGGAACTAAAATCAAGGAAACGCTGAGTATCTTAGTGGTGGGAACCACGGTGGTGAGATCAGTTGCTGACCCCTGTACCCCAACCCGTACCGTGTTCCCACTGCCCTGCATACACTCAGCCATTTCCATCACCAGAGAGGGTGGGAAGGGTGAGGTCCAGAGTGGCCAAGGGGGGCCCACTGTCTCCCAGCATGACTTCTGCCAAGTGTAGAAGTGGGTGACAGATGTTTGTAGATGTGCTAAGCTCGTGGGGAAATATTTTTGAGACTCATCTCTGAGTAATGTGTGGCTGGATTTCTCACAGTAAAGACTTGTGTGACTGCACACTCATTGAAGCTGGCGGATCCACCAGCATGGAAGAGTGGCTGAAGGGCTGGAGAAGGAGAATGGGGCTGTCAGAGGCCGGTTTGTCATGCTTTAGTCAGGAGTGGCTAGATGGCTTAGTCACCTCCGGTGTAGCCCTGTTATTCACATCAACCCTCTGGGGAATCCTCCCACCCTCAGCAGTAGCCTGGCTCCAACACCTCCATGTGGGAGAGTGACGGGGCAGGAAGGGGACGTTCCTCAGCACCCCCAGCCTCACCAAAGCTCTGAGTGTGTGTGCGGGACAGCTCTGTGATTCCTGGTGCTCCGCTTGTGCCTCTCCTTGGCATCAATTCTAGGAATCTGACAGGGCTCTGATGAGGGTGTCCTTGTCCTTACCCTTTGCTCCTCTGCCTTTTCACTTCCCTCTCTTACATCTCCCTTTTCTTTCCCTCTTTCCTCCTTTTACCTTTGCTGTAGGCCGTGCCATAGCACCCATGGTGATTTATGTGGCCCACTTGTAACCCTCAGAGTAAAGACAGGATTGGCCAATCCTCCTGCATGACATGCTTTTTCATGCCTAGACACACCTCATGATTGTGAGTGTAGGTTTACAGTGTAAAGATATTGTACCCCAGCAAAGAGAGGTTTTTTAGACTAAGACATTGTAATAGTCAGCTCTTGCTGCTATGATACTGCATAACAAACAGCCTGAGAGTCACTGGTATACAGCAACGTTTATTTTTCTCATCGGTTGACCTCAGGCACACTGCTTCAGACTGTGATTTTTGGGACTTGGCTCCAGGCTTTGGGGTGAACTCAGATAGGCTCCACGTGTCTCATTTTTGGGCCACAGCTTCACAGTAGTAACGGGAACACAGAGGAAACGTGCAAACATAGGAAGCCTCTTAGACCTCAGCTGGGAAATGGCACATTGTCATTTCTGCTCATCACTCCATTGGCCAAATCAAATAATGTGGCCATCCCCAAATATCAGTGGGATGGGGGGAAAGTACTCTACCCATTCTGGGGCACTGCTGCCCAGTCACTTGAAAGGGAGAAGGAGCGAAAGATTGAGAACATTTATCCGGCCTACTGTGCAGGAGGTCCTCATCATTTATGCCTGGGGCACATGGTGCCAATACACAGGGTTGGAATGCCATGGGAAGGGATTCCAGGAAGCACAAGAAGCTCTGGGGAGTCCTGGTTGGAAGAAGCACTAAGTGTGAAACACATGGAGATGTTTGCATTGTCCTCCTGTTCCATCTGGAACGTGATGGCTCATATCAGAGGTGGGGGAGGTGTGAGTGGCTAGAGCCACCGACCCGGGAATCCCTTCCATCCAGACCTCCAAACCCACTGGCAGCCTTCTACCCTTTGCAGTTCCTCCGAGCATCCACTTTAAAATTTTAGAGATATTTGAAAGCTTACTGTCTGAAGGGTTTGGGTGAGAAAACACTGAAGAATTTGAGACAACTGTTAGTGACTCTTCGTGCCAATGATGGGGAGAAAGCTGTGGTCCATCCTCAAATAATCAGAAGCTCATATTCGGAGCTGGAGCTGGCAGGCTGCTGCGTGTGTTATCACCGTGGTTGTGTTTACGAGACTCATGAGATACAAAAGGCAGTTTTGATCCAACAAGGAGGTGATTTACTGTCTTACAGACTTAGTGGCCACTGTGGTGAAGATTGATTTCTGAAAAGAATATCTCCTCTAAAGAACCATAAATAAAAAGTGCCCTATGGGTATTTGAAGAACATTACTATTCTGTTTCTCTTTAACTGAGAAACCCATGTTGCTCATAGAAACAGTAAAATGTGTTCTTTTGAGTGAACATGTGAAAGGAAATAAATACTTATAGGAAAGCTAGGTATTTTTCACATGGATCCCCGTGTGGAAAGGGAGAAAAATGATTCATCAGTCTGCAAGCTGCCCCTTTAAGAGAAATGCAGGAGAGGAGGTGTGGAGTTGACAAAAATATTGGTACAGTTAAGTCTCCCTAAGGCTGTTACTCCAGCTTCTGGGTCTCCTGCAGTCGCCGTTTCTCACTGCTCCCTTGTTCTCGTCACCCTGGCTGCCTCCTGGGGCTTCAGTGTTTCCTCTTTGCATCACAGCATGATCCCTACTTCTCTCTGGCTTTGTCCCCACCTCACGACTGGCCTTCGAAGCTTCTGTCTGTGCCAGAAGCCAGTTTTCCACCCTCTGGTCATCCTGGGCTTCCTCATTCCAACATCTTTCCCAGATCAAAACCCGGGGCACTTCACGTGTCCAGTCATGAGAGTTGAGCTATGATGAAGCTCTTGAGACCAGCCTAACCGCCTCTCCTTTCCTAATGTGCAATTGTTGATGAGACAAATGGGCATTGTTGTTATTTTTACAATCAGTACCCATTGCCATGAAAGTCTTCAAATGTCTGAAGTTGGAAACTGCCTGGGAGAGTGGGGAAAAATTTCCTTGAGAAGGTCCCACATGAACTGGGTCGTGATGGATGAGTAGGAGTTCACCAAGCTCCAAAGCTGAGGAACAGCATTTACAAAGTCCTCAACAGAGTCAAGGGGAAAAGATAACATTTTATAGGCTTCCTTCTCATAGTGAAGAAAAGAATGCATTTCCCATCTCTGTGCTTGTGATAGTGGTGGGTTGGTTTTTTTTTTTTTTGGTTGTGTGGGGTCTTATTTACCTAGTGTGGGATCGTTAGTTGTCACATGCAAACTCTTAGCTGTGGCGTGTGAGATCTAGTTCCCTGACCAGGGATCGAACCCAGGCCCCGTGCACTGGGAGCACAGAATCTAAGACCACCAGGGAAGTCCTGCAAAAGGTGTTTCTATCTGCAACATGACAAGTGCCTGAGAAAGAGACCAACTCTTTAAGTGGTCTTTAAATCTTTAAAGACCTAAGATTCCTCAGGTCTTTAAGCATGTATCAGTCAGGCAATGGGCTGGGTTATCAGAGCACTGGGAATACAGAAAGTAACCTAACAAAGTCCCTTCTTCGAGAAGCTCCTCACGCAGTCACACCTATTGGCATACTCCTGGCCCCTACATAACCGCACTTATGGGCTCCAGTGTTGCATCCAGGAAACAGCCTAGAGGCTGACCAGCGAGGGAGTTGATAGGATGAATGGGTACAGACACCGTGTTCATTGTATGGGCAATCGTTTGTATGAGGACTGATTCTAGGAAGGGGCAGTCCATTAATCATTTCTTTCATATCATTCCCAGTGTTACCCTGTCACCTGCGGGGATGTGTGTGGCAAATACCGAGGTCACAGGGCTTCCCTGTATTTCTGAATCGTGGCTGTTTTGCAGACATGCAGCCAGATGTGATTCAGAGTGGCTGGTTGGGATGGAAATGACAGTCACTTGATGAGGTTCACTAGGGTAGGGGGCGGTGCTGAGGTGTCCACCCGAGTGCTGCCCCCAGCCTTGGCAGCTGCACTGACGCGGCCCTCCCTCCCCAGGTATGGAGAGTGCAATCACGCTGTGGCAGTTCCTGTTGCAGTTACTGCTGGACCAGAAACATGAGCACCTGATCTGCTGGACTTCCAACGATGGTGAATTCAAGCTCCTCAAAGCAGAAGAAGTGGCCAAGCTGTGGGGACTCCGGAAAAACAAAACAAACATGAACTATGACAAGCTGAGCAGAGCCCTGCGATACTATTATGACAAGGTAAACCTTTGCCGTTTCGGGAGGCTGTCATGGGGAGGGAGCCACCCTCACAGTCCACTAAGGACAGCGGAAAATAGTGTACAGTGTGTGTGGGCGCACGTGCATGCTCAGTCATATCCAGCTCTTTGCGACCCAGTGCAGTAGTAGCCCACCAGGCTCCTCTGTCCATGGGATTTTCCAGGCAGGAATATTGGAGTGGGTTGCCATTTCCTTCTCCAGGGAGTGTACTGTGAAGGGCATCAAATAGGGGCTATTGATGCAAGTTTGGTTGCTGTTTAAGAAAGGCCGTGCTATAGGGACTTTTTTCTGGCAGCCCTTTAGATGGTGGTGTTTTTGTTGTTTAGTCTCATAAGTTGTATCTAACGCTTTCTCGACCCCATGCAATGTAGCCTGCCAGGCTCCTTTGTCCATGGGATTTCCCAGGCAAGAATACTGGAGTGGGTTGTCATTTCCTTCTCTAAGGGATCTTTCCGACCCAGGGATTGAACCTGCATCTCCTGCATTGGCAGGAGAGTTGTTTATCACTTAGCCTCCAGGGAGGTCCACCCTTTAGGTGTTACCGTGGGTCAAATTTTGTTGCCTCTGCATTTTCTTTTGTGGTTCCTGCAAAAATTTGCTCACAACAGAAATTAGATGCAGGGAGGTTCTGGGGCCTCCGTCATAGGTAGAGGGACAGAATGAATGGGACACTCGAGAAAGTCTGTTTATCCTGTCTGGTTTGTGATTCACTCAAACAGGCTTTTCCAGGGTGGGGAGGGGACGGTACCTGGGGCAAGCTATTTAACATTTGGGTGCCTGCTGCCCTCATTTATAAAATGGGGCTCAAATAGTGTGGGCTCAGGACTGCTGTGTAGAACTAAACAAGCCAGCACATGTGGAACACTTAGAACAATGCTTGGTACTCGGGGATCGCGACTTCATGGGAAACCTCCCTAATTAAAAGCAAAACCATTCTCATGTTTAAGTCCCGGAAATAAGTCAGAGTGCTTTATTAATGATAACACAGCATAGTTTCCAAAGCCTGGACAGTCAGAGTGAGCTATAATGCGTTTCTGGAAAAGCAATTGATGTGCCTGCTGGGGCAAAATTATTGCTCTTGAGGGGTAATCATTTCAGGGCTGTAATTGTTGACCATTTCTGTGTAGAGCTATTGTTGCTGAATATTTAGCTTCATAGACATAAAGATTTGGAGTCCTAATAAGGATAAGCTTTGTTCCGGTTTTACTATTCATGTTGAAAGGTGAATTAAAAACTGATTTAAATATTAGTTCCTGAACTATATTTAGTGCCTTCCTCCTGCCAACCTCTTTGGAATTCAAGACAGAAGGATTACACATTTCAGGAAGTGGAGGCATCGTTAATTATAAAGTGTTCCTTTATATGATCGTAATTGCATATGATTATGTCATTGAAATGTTAAAGGTGCTTCCCTTTAATGTAGCAATTAATTAATGCTGGCTTAATGCAGAATCCTACCAAGATGTAAAAAGCACTTCTCACAAATTGCACTGTCTGAAAGCCTCACAGATGGTTTATTGTTTTGCCTTTTTCCCAGGTTCTAAGTCACACAATGAGAATTGGGGCCCTCTGAATGAAAACTGTCATCTTGCTGGCTGGCAGAATGCCTAAGAGCATGACTTTGAGACTGACCAAAAAAGAAAAAAAAAATGATTTTATAGTTTTAAATCAAGGTGTCACAGAAAAGGGGTTCAGTGTCGGTTTCATGACTCGGTTTCTCCTTTTTCACATGGCCCAGGCATTGGGACGGAGGGCTGTGGGTTTTCAGCCCAAAGAGAGATCAGAGGCTTAAGGTGACTTCCCCAAGAGACAGGCCAAGTCATGCAGTTCAGTCTACATCTGATCTCCCTCGGGCAGATTTTTAAATCTCTGGGGAAGCCAATTTCAGATTCTACAGTCACCCAACATGTTTTGTACAGCCTGGTCTCCACACCCCCTGAGACTGTCCTGCGGGCGTCTCTTCCTTTACAGATAAGGACGTGGGCCTTTGATGGGAAACCTTGCCCACAGCCCTGCAGCCAGAGAGCGGTAGAGCCAGGGTGCCCACGTTCCTGACTGGACGGCGCACGCCCTGCCTTCTGAGCCATTTGTTTCCTGTGCCTCTGAGCACCTGATTGTCAGGTAGGCAATCAGACAGCACAAAGGCTATCACAGCCTTAGATGTTTTTGTTTTTTATCAAGCACCCCGGGTCCGAGTGGCCACTGTGGCCTGCTCACCCCCGGTGTCCCTTTCCTCTCTGCTGGGCTGAGCTAAGGTCTGGCCACGTGACCTTCATGCCGCCAGCTAGTGCGGACAGTGAGGGCCAGCATGGCTCTTGTCCGGATGTCATGCAGGCTTGGCCGCTGGGAGAAGATGCCCTTCCTCCTTCCTTGGGAACATGTACACCATATGCTTGTGTGTGCGCTCAGCCATTTGAATCTTTCTCTTGAGACCCGCAATGGTCATTAGACACTGAATACAGGGTGGTTGCGTTTTTTATATATTTTTAAAAAAATTTTAAGTTACTTATTTTGGCCGTGCTGGATCTTCATCGTGGCATATAGGCTTCTCTAGTTGTGGTGTGTGGGTTTGGTAGTTGCACCAAGCAGGCTTAGTTGCCCTGAGGCATGTGGGCTCTTAGTTTCCCGACCAGTGATCGAACCCACGACCCCTGCATTGGAAGGTGGATTCTTAATCACTGGACCTCGAGGGGAGTCCTGACACCAGGCGCTAAATATAGTTTTAAGTGAAAAGAGAAGGAGGGAGGACATGGGGAGGAGATGGAGAAGAGAGGAGAGGGGCATGAGTGAGTGAGGGGAGAGAGAACAGAAAGGGGGGAGAAAGTGGGAGAAGAGATGAAAGAAGGTTAAAAAATTGTATTTTACATTTTGTGATGAACACTTCTTTCAGTTTTGTCAGTGTGACTCTGGGAATCTATGTATAAGTTGAATGGTATGAAACTGCCAATATCTGACTATTTTTGATCCACAGAAATGGCAGTCTTGCATGATCTGATCTCTCACCTGAGAGGTAGATTCGAGGAAGGCCTTTGTGAATGTGGAGCCCCTGACCATATGGGCACCCTTGCTGAGCCCCATCCTGCACTGCATGTGCTTCTCACGGTCACACCCAGCCCTCCTGTGACCCTGCCTGCCTTTCAGTGCCTTCCTCAGTCCCCTTCCTCCTTGTCCCCCCTCCCCTCTCCCCTACTTCTCCCTGACACCTGCCCAGAACCTGCTCTGCACGTGGCATACATTAGGTGACTCCCCACCTTGCCAGCTGCTTCTTTGTTCCTGTGGTCTTTCCTCTTCTCTGCCAGCTAGCATCTCTTCACTGTTGAAACTGCACATCCCTTGGTTTGTCCTAATAGGCAAGTTTTCCTGCCAGAGTAAGCAGGCATGAGGATATTATTGTTTTTATATGCTACATGTTACATTTTTAACCCATTCTAATAATATTTAGAAATGGGCAGAGGGAAAAAGTGGAAAATGTAGGCAAAACTTTGCAGAAGACATCAGAGAACAATGTATGAGCTAATGGTACCAGGTTGGGGCTGAGGCTCTTTAATCCTTGTTCCTCAAGAGGATGCCCTCAAGTCCCACCCACCCCGCACACCGTGCAGATTATCACAGTGAGAACTACAATAATAGCATTAACTCTGGGCTACATGGTTTGAATTTAAATCCAGCTCCATGACTAAGTGCTTTGCCTAATTTCTCTTCGCCTCAACTTTCTTTTCTGTAAAACAGGTATAAGAGTAGAGACTATGTCATAGGATTGTGGTAGGGATTAGCTAAGTTAACACATGGTTAGGGCTGAGCCTCTTGATGAAGGTGAAAGAGGACAGTGAAAAAGCTGGCTTAAAACTCAACATTCGAAAAATGAAGGTCATGGTATCTGGTCCCATCACTTCATGGCAAATAGATGGGGAAACAATGAAACAGTGACAGACTTTATTTTCTTGGGCTCCAAAATCACTGTAGATGGTGACTGCAGCCATGAAATTAAAAGCTGCTTGCTCCTTGGAAGAAAAGCCATGACAAACCTAGACAATGTATTAAAAAGCAGAGACATTACTTTGCCGACAAAGGTCCGTCTAGTCAAAGCTATGGTTTTTCCAGTAGACATGTATGGTGTGAGAATTGGACCATAGAGAAGCCTGAGCACTGAAGAATTGATTCCTTTGAACTGTGGTGTTGGAGAAGACTCCTGATAGTCCCTTGGACTGCAAGGAGATCCAACCAGTCCATCCTAAAGGAAATCAGTCCTGAATATTCATTAAAAGGACTGATGGCTGAAGCTGAAGCTCTAATACTTTGGCCACCTGATGCGAAGAGCCGACTCATTAGAAAAGACCCTGATGTTGGAAAAGATGGAAGGCAGGAGGAGAAGGGGATGACAGAGGGTGAGATGGTTGGATGGCATCACTGACTGGATGGACATGAGTTTGAGCAAGCTCCAGGCGTTGGTGAAGGACAGGGAAGCCTGGCGTGCTGTAGTTCATGGGGCTGCAAAGAATTGGACATGACTGAGTGAATGAATAACAACAACAGGGCTAAGAACAGTACCCAAGCATGTTCAGTGCTGCCAAGTGTTAAGCCACAATAATAATGCAGAGGCTAGTTCCCTGAGCACTTACTTGAAAAATTCAGGCAGGTGCCAAGAAGAAAGTTAGGACTTTCGTGCCAGCATCCTGCACCAGCACACACCAGGGTGGGGGGGTAGGGGTGTTACAGCTCTTCTTACTCATGCTAAGGAATGCTTTGTGCTTTTTTTTTTTTTTAATATTTATTTATTTTTGGCTCTGTTGGGTCTTAGTTGTGACACGTGGATCATCTTTGGTGCTGCGTGTGCTCTCATTGTGGTGTGCAGACTTAGTTGCCCCTCAGCATGTGGCATCTTAGTTCCCTGACCAGGAATTGAACCTGTGTCCCCTGCATTGGAAGGTAGATTCTTAACCACTTAGACCACCAGGGAAGTCCCTGTGGTGCTTTTTAATATCTATTTTGGCTGATTTGAAAATTAAGCTTTCAAAGATGCTTTCATATTTAAATGACACTTCCCACCCCTCCTAACCAGACACTTCCCCGAGCTTCCCCTTGTGGGGCAAGCCTCCCCTCCTCATGCTCCCTTTGTGGTCAGTGCCATCCTGGTAGAGTCCTACTGTGTCTCCATCCACATGTCTCGGATCTGTGACGGGGAAGTGGGCACCAAAAAGCACCTTCCTCCCTGGATTTTGTGAGGAGTACATGTGACCATGTGCTCAGGTGCTCAGCACCTGGTGGTTGTTTAGTTGTTCCATCGTGTCTGACTCTTTCCGACCCCATGCAGCACGCCAGGCCTCCCTGTCCATCACCAACTGCTGGAGTTTACCCAACCTCATCTCCATTGAGTTGGTGATACCATCCAACCATCTCATCCTCTGTCATCCCCTTCTGCCCTCAATCTTTCCCAGCATCAGGGCCTTTTCCAATGAGTTGGTTGTTTGCATCAGGTGGCCAAAATACTGGAGTTTAAGCGTCAGTCCTTCCAGTGAATATTGAGGGTTGATTTCCTTTAGGATTAACTGGTTTGATCAGCACCTGGTAAGGACACACAATAAAAATGCCCGTCATTTCTATTATCTGTATCTGTAAGACTTAACTACCTGGCGGTGCAGTTGTTTGTTTCCGTGACCATTCACAGAGCCATCTACACCACAGGCTCCTGGCTTACCCACTTTCGTTACTCTGGTGCTCTGCAGAGGGTCTGCCTCATATCCGGGGCTCAGTAAGTATTGGAAGCAAATGAATGAGCAAACGGATAACATAGTGAAGTGGCCTCCACCCAGATTCAAATCACTTCTATCATGAAAGTTGATGCTAAAGAGGTGTTAGAAAAAAGTTACTGCCTGTCAGTTATTGTGTTAATTAACTAGGGCTACTGTAAAGAGTCTTCTCCAACACCACAGTTCAAAAGCATCAATTATTCAGTGCTCAGCCTTCTTTATAATTCAACTCTCACATCCATACATGACTACTGGAAAAACCATAGCCTTGACTAGACGGACCTTTGTTGGCAAAGTAATGTCTTGCTTTTTAATATGCTCTCTAGGTTGGTCATAACTTTCCTTGCAAGGAGTAAGCGTCTTTTAATTTCATAACTGAAATCACCATCTGCAGTGATTTTGGAGCCCCCCAAAATAAAGTCAGCCACTGTTTCCATTGTTTCCCCATCTATTTGCCATGAAGTGATGGGCACTAGGTGTATTGAATTAGAGTCCACCCTCAGTACCTCATCTTAACTTGTTCACCTCTGTGAAGTCACATCCACAGGTCCTGGGACTAGGCTTTCCCCTACCTTTTTGGGGAGCACACTTAAACCCGTATGATGTATATGATTTCTGACACTCCTGGGCTTGCCTTTAGATTTTCACAATTACACACCAAAGGAGAGCTTTGGAGATTGTGGTTTGATTCAACGAATCCTAAAGGATCATTGTTCCTGTGACATGTACAGCAGCTCGATTCAACTACAGGTGTGAAACTAGACTCTATGAAAGGAACGTCACAGTGCTCACTGTGGACCAGGCACTGTGCTGGGTCCCCAGGGTGGAACAAAGGCCATGAAGATGAGCCCCACCTTAAAGGGTTTCAGAGTCTATGGAAATTCAGGGGTTCCATGCCCTGAAAGAGCAGAGGACTTTAATACAAGACACAGATTAGCAGAAAAACCTACTGATCCCAATGGCCCCAATCCTGGATTTGTAAAAAACACAGTATCCACAAAGCACAGTAAAAGAAGGTATGCCTATATAATTAGAACCACCCAGAAGCTGTTCAAGAAGTGACTCAATATCCTGAATCCCACGTTGGAAAGACACAGGTCATGAGAGGACACCTGTGTCTGAGCCCATGAAGGGCAGAAACCAGAGTGGACAGAGACCTAAATGGGATGTTCAGTTCATGCCTGGGCATTTCACTGTCATCTCCTACCAAACAACTTGTTTTGCTGTCTTGCTGTGAGCCTCAGAGGTAGACTGGTTCATTACATCAGTAATTCTGGTGGCTTACATTTTGGGGGTAGGGTTTTTTCTCTTCTTAGGTTTAAACTGAGTCTTCCAAAAGGTACTTCGACAGCCTGATGTAGACATAAGGATCTCTCACAGAGGTTTTATTTATTAAATAGTTTAGCAACTCTTAATAACATCAGGCAGACTTGGTTTTAAAATCTCTTGTCCTGGGGTGGGGAAGAGAAGTGTCTGTACCCAGAACACAGCTGTCTCTGGCCCTGATTACTGCCAGCACCCATGGGCTTAAGTGTGAGGGGCATGGTGAACCCATGGGATTCACAGCATTTACTCACTTCGTGAACAACTTCTGGGTGGTTTCTAATTATACAGGCATACCTCGTTTTATTGCACTTTGCAGAAACTGCACTTCTGTACAAATTGAAAGTTTGTGGCAACCCTGTGTTGAATGAGTCTGGTAATTCTCACGGTATTTCAGACGTTTTTATTAGTATTACGTTTGTCATAGTGATCTGTGATCAGTGATCTTTGATGTTACTATTTCAAAAAGATTGACTTGCTCAGATGATGGTTAGCTTTGTTTTAATCAATAAAGTATTTTAAAGGTGTATATGTTGTTTTTCCAGATACAATGCTATTGCACACTTGACAGACTACAGTATAGCATGAATATAGCTTTTATATGGACTGTGAAACCAAAAAAATTGTGTCTCACTTTATTGCGATAGTTGCTTTAGTGTGATGGTCACTTTATTGACGGTGATCTGGGAAACCAAACCTGTGGTATCTCTGAGATATGCCTGTACATCCTTCTCTAGTTGGCATGACCACTTTTTCTCATCTCTGCCTTTTCTTCTATGGTTAGGCCATTCCTTTGAAAACACACCCCCTGCCCTTGAGTGGTTTAGCAGCTGGTCAGGGAGACAAACACGAAAACCAGTTATGATAGCAGAGCGCTGGCTTGGTCATGATCCTAGCATATACCTTGCAGTAAAGTGTTAGTCACGTCCAACTCTTAGAGACCCCATGCACTATAGCCCACAAGCTCCTCTGTCCTTGGAATTCTCCAGGAAAGAATACTGGAATGGGTTGCCATGCCCTTCCCCAGGGGATCTTCCCAGCCCAGGGATTGAACCCAGGTCTCCTGCATTTCAGGTGGATTCTTTACCGTCTGAGCCACCAGGGAAGCCTGTAAAGACAGAGACAAAGCTGCCAGAGGTCCAGACATCTGACCCAGGTCTTGAGGAGTAAGAACACATTTACCAGGCTGGCAAAAGTAGGGAAAGAATATACTGAGGAAGGGACCAGCATATGCAAAGACCTGGAGGTGTGGAAGAGTCTGAGTGTTTATTTAGGGAATGAGGGAGGGATGAGATGGCAAGAGTGAGCGGGGGATGAACTTGATGGCAGGGGCAGCAGAGACCCAGTACAGGGCTGTCAGTGAGAGAGTGCCATGGTCAGGTTTGCATTTTATAAATAAACATCTGTGTTTCCTCTGACTCTTAGTGACATCGGTGGTGTCTCAGTCTGACCCCATAGCCCCGATCTTTGTGGCTAACTGGTACCAGTCGATTGCTGTCTGCTGGCCGAGCTGGTGCCGTCACACCTTCCGCATCAGATCTGCACGCCCCCCTCTAGAACTGACCGAGAGTGAGGGGAGAGAAGGGACAGGGTGGCGTCTGCCTCTTGCATGCACCCGCTAACTGGCTTCTGCTCGAGGAAGCCCAAGCCATGACACTCTGTGTAGCTGGCAGAAGGAGATCTGGAAGCTTACACGATCTTTCATCCTTTTCTGTCCAACAGAGCTTTTTGTCCTTAGTGTTTTTGGCAGTGAACACTCATCCCAGGGGGAGGCTGAGAGCTCTGCCAGCTCCCTTCTCATCAGGAGATTGAAATAGTGATATGATGAAAACTCCTCCTGTCTCCACAGCAACCTCCCGGCTTAGCCTCATGATGTACCGAACGGTCTTAACTTAATTGGAAGGGTTTTTAGGGGAGAACAGTCAAGATAGAGTCACTTGCAACATATTCCTGGAAGCAGAATGCATCACCTTCTTAACTTAATTGGATAATTCATTTTAAATTGGGTGTGCAATCACGACAGGAAAATGTTTGTATTAATAATACATATCTGAACCCAACTGCCTGCACCAAGAAACCTGGCCCGGGTGGAATTCTTTAATTCCTCCAAATAAATTTTGTGAAGATTATGTGATGTATTGTCTGTCAGAGTGGAGAAAGAACAAAAGTCCGGCAAGCATCTGTGTCCTGGCACTTTCTAGAACACCTTTGTGAGTTGTGAAATTTCACAGAAGACCCGTCTATCTTGGACTCTGTTCGGGGGTCTTTTGTGTTTCAGATGGTCCTGCGTGCTCAGCCCTGGGTCCGAGGATTGAGGGCCGGGCGTGTTTTGTTGGGTGTCTTTTTTTTCTTTCGTGTTCTGTCAGCCGCTTGGATGGTTAAAAGTACAACAGATGGCAACTGGGCTTTGCCTGGGGGCCGCAGGGATGACCAGGGCCTCTCTGCAAGCTTTTGGGCCGGGATGCTGCCCGGAAACCTGTGAGGTAGCTGATGGCCTCGTGGAGGCTTCCAGCCTGGCCCCCATTGCCCTGGGAGGGAGCAGCTGGCGTGAGGGAGCCAGCCTGCCGGGGGCCCTGAAGGTTGATTAGGGGTGCCGCCTGTCTTGCACAAACTTCCAAGCCAGCTTCCCCTTTGGCACTCAGTGTTCCCCCAAATAGGGCCGTTGCTAAGAAACACCGAGAGTCTTGGGAGTCACTTCAACACTGTGCTGACGAGGCTGCAGCGCTCGGCAGCCTGGCCAAATCCACTGACGTCAGGCTGTTGCCCAAGCCCACACCAGCATGCCGGCATGAGCCTTCCCAATTCTGGGCTTCTCGTGGCAGGAAAATTGAGTGGTTGTGGAGATGAACTGACAAAACCCCTAGTGCTCACATCACACCGCCCACCACCCACCCACTGGGCCCAGCTGCTCCTCTGAGCCGCCTCCTTCCCATCTCCTTTGGGCTCCAGTGACAGTTTATCTCAGTTCCTACCACACATTTGTGACAGAAACAGGAAAGCTCACATGTATGGAGCCTCTGTTTTGAGCTAGGCCCTGTTTAGAAACTCATTTCCCTGCATCTGAAATGCCCATCAGCTCTTGTCGGCAGTGGACCCATTTTAGAGATGGGGATACTGAGTCTCAGAGAGGTTAAGTAACAGATTCAAGATGAAACAACTGGTGAGCAGCAGAGCTTTCTACCTAGGAGTCTCAACCCCAAGGCCAGTGCTCAGGACTGTAAAGCTGGAGGGTCACACAGCTGCAGGGCCAAGAACTCAAGCTTGAATCCAGTATTCCTAATATTGTTGATTATCGCCCCAGGGCAGGCAGGGAGAGGGGCATTGCCTCCAGTGTTTGTTGTTTGAAATGACAATGGAGGAACTGCTGGCAGTGTCCTCCAAGTCTGCTGAAAGCATGAGGTGGTGGTTCTGGACACCCCAGAACACCCTGCCCTTCCTGTGTGTCCAGATGATGCCACATCGGGGACTTCCCTGGTGGTCCAGACTCCACACTCCAATGCAGGGGGCGTGGGTTCGATCTCCAGTCAGGAGACTAAGATCCCACATGCCACCTGGCGCAAACACTAAAAACAAAAAACTTACCTATTAAACAAAAAAGGCCAGATCAGAGCATGGCACCCCTCTGCTTGTGCACCTGCCCGGCTCCCTGCGGCCTCCAGGAAAGGTTCCAAGCTCTCTACTCCATCTGGCCCCAGCCCGACTGCCTTGCTGCACTGCCCCAGCCCCAGCCCCTTGTCCAGACCTCACGTGTGCCTAGACTCCCCCTCTGCCACTCCTGCCGGGCCCCAGTCATCCTCCAGCTCCTGTTTGTATCATCTCCTCCCGCTGATGTGGACACTTGGCGATGCCTCCTCTGCTCTGTGTTCCTGCCTCACTGACTGGGAGCTGGCCTTCCTTAGTACTCTCAGCATCTACAGCGTGGTGCTGTGCTCAGTCGTATCTGACTGTGCGACCCCATGGACTGTAGCCCACCAGGCTACTCTGCCCGTGGGATTCTCCAGGTAAGAACACTGGAGTGGGTGTCCATTTCCTCCTCCAGGGGATCTTCCCAACCCAGGGATTGAACCCACATCTTCTGCGTTGACAGGCGGGTTCTTTTCCAGAGCCACTTGGGAGCTGGGACCGCATGAACGCAGGATGGAGGGAATGATGAGCGAGCACCAAGACAAGAGAAGCTTCAAGGGAAACCCACCCTCTTGGAATGTCAGCGCTGGAAGGGAGCTGACATCCCCTCCCACCCTGCCTGCCCCTCACTTACCACATGAAGACCCGAGAAGGGAAGCCAAGTTTCAGGAAAATCAGTGGCAAAGCCAGAATGAGACGAGAACATGCTCCCAGACCACCTGTGGTCCCCGACCCCTACCCCCTCCAGCCACCTGCCAGGGCTGGCGGCGGCTGCTCGAAGCGAGGTCACTGCCAACAACTCCCCCACCCACGGGGGAAAGAGGGGAGCAGTTCTGCATTTTATTTTATTAACACTCCAGAAGCCTTTTAATAAAAATACCCTTGAGTGTTGAAAGGGGGCCAGTGGGAGACAAGACTCTCTGTCCAATGAGAAGCAGCCGCGAGCCCAGAGGGGGTGGGATAATGCCCTTAATGTCATGAGATCTGGCTCCCTCCGCCCCCACCCAGTGGGGCAGCAAGAGTTTCTTGAGCGGCAGTGCCAGGAGGATTTGGAAGGGCGGTTCGCCCGACGGCTTAGCAGTGCCAGAGAGTAAAGAGATCTCATCCCAAACCACATGGAAACCTCCCCCGGGAGTCAGTTAGTTCTGAGACAGAGTTGGAGCCCTTTATTGGCAGCACGTTATTCTTAGAAGTTGCAAGTGGGGGTGGATGTGTGTGCGCTTGTGTGCAGGGTGTGCGCTCCGGGCTTCCATGGTGCACCCGGGGCGGCCCAGGCTGCACCCGACCGGGTGCCCTCGGCAACGTGATGGCCCGAAGGCCTGCCAAGCTCTCAGAAAGGAAAGGCCAGGCCTGTCTACCCTGCTGGACAGAGACATTAAGAAAGAAGAGGATGTTTCCTTGGGCTGCTGTGACAAATTAACCCACAAGTTGGTGGCTCAAAACAATAGAAGTGTATTCCCTACAAGTCGTGGCGGTCAGAAGTGTGAAGTCGAGGTGTCAGCAGGACCGGGCTCCCTCCGAAGGCCTTAGGGGAACCTCCTTCCTTGCCGTTTCCAGCTTCTGGGGCCCCTGGAAATCCTTGCTTCCTAACTTGTAGCTGCATCCTCCAATCCTTTCCCCTGCCTACCCATGGCCTTCCTCCTTTGTGTATGTCTGGATCTTTCCTTTACTCGTAGGGACGTCGGTCACTGAATTCAGTGCCCATGTAACTCCAGGACGATCCCATCCTGATGTCCTTAGCTGATTACATGTGAAAGACCCTCTGTCCAGATAAGGTCTCATCCTGAGGTTCTGAGTGGATGTGGACTTTATGGGTGGCAGGGAAGCTCTGTTCAACTCATGACCGAGGTGGAGGACTGCCCCAGGGGAGGCAGTTCAGACTCATGGGTTGGGTCTCAGGAGCCCTTTCATAGCTGCTCTAGGGCAGATGGTGTGCTGTGAGCCTGCCCATAACAGGTTCCCAGCAGAGTCCAGTATGGCTGGCCAACCACTGTGTCCCCTCGGGTTCAGGTGGCAGGGGCGAGAGGAGGCAGGGGCTGCCACTGCCGCCCGAGGAGCTGTCAGATGCTCCGAGGATGAGGACGGAGACCAGGTTCCCTTCCTTTGCTATTCCTCAGAGCCGAGCAAGGAGCTTTTCTTACAAATGCATCTTCAGTGTTTGCTTGTTACGGAGGAGGAACTTGGAGCATGACTCCTACAGTGAGTACTTGTTCTGATTTTGGAGAGAGGACAGTCAGTTTCTGTGTTGGGAAGGAGTGAGTCAGACCATGGTCTGGATGGAAACCCAAGACGAGGAGCTGAAGACCGAGTGTTGGCTGCGAAGCCGGGGGCCTGGAGACTCCCCTTTGCTGCTTACTAGGTTGTGTATGCAGCTCCGAGCCCCAGATTCCTTATCTGTGAAATGGGTTTCAGAGTGTTGCGAGGGTCACATGAGACACTGTGTAAGCCTTCTGTGACTGCATGCCAAAGTACCCATATAAGGAATTTTGATTACTTGAAGGCAGAATAAAATGAGAAGACAGTGTGATATAATGAGGATGCTATTCAATTAGATCATTGCTTGTTGGGCGAAATTCCACTGGGTTAGAGCTCATGCTCTAAAGACTTCTCCGAGTGAGGCACTGATATACATTGGCCTTTTAGAACAAACTGCCCTGTGAGATATTTTTATTTCCCTTTTAGGAATGAACTAGACATCTAGTTGGGGAAAGCAGCTATCTAATACATCTTCTTGTGACATCTTGAATTCGTTTGTATGATTTTCAAAGATACCACCGTCCTTTTGTTTTGAGGATTGTTTAAAATTCATTTTCCTAAATTCATGTAAAAATGTTGCTCTGAGGGTATCAACATTTTATATTAAATATGTTCCAATTCATTGAATTGAGGTGAGCAAACTGAAGCCGGCAAAGTTTCAGTACCTTTTCAAGGTCACAGTAAGTAGTGAAGCTGGGATTTGAACCCTAGGGCAGTTCGTCCCTGTGCTGGCTGCACTTCGCGTCTGGCCCATCTAGGCTCTGGGCCTGTCCCCTTGCGTGAGCACCTCTACCCGGGCCTGTGGATCCCAGGAGTTGTTGGGTGCTCTCCATCCTCCCTCTGAGCCCTTTTGCTGCTCAGAGGGGGCCATAACCAGGCCATATCTGTGGACATCAGCTTCCTGTTATTTTCCCATCACTCGTGGGGGTTGGCTTCCCTGGTGGCTCGGACGGTAAAGAATCTGCCTGCAATGTGGGCTTCTGGGGTCTATCCTGCTGTGGTGGGACTGCTGGGTCCCCAGTGCCTCCTGCAGGGTGTCCCCTCAAAGCAGGCACCTCCATTACCCTGAGGGTGGGCAGAGGCAGCTCCATCTGTAGTTACAGATCAGCCTCAGGAGGGTCGGCCAGCCTCAGGAGGCGTTAGCCATGCCCTGGCTTCCTGATCAAGGGGCTGGTTTTCCCAGGCTTGCCACAGTTGTCCCGAGGCTTCTCGGGAACGCAGAGCCCGCAGAGCCCGTGGTCCTGGCAGGCTGACTTGAGTAGCAACCTTGGAGCCAACTCAGCTGCTTTCTGGGAGAGGGTGTGCTGGTGAGACAGAGGAGGCTTCGTCTGGGCTCTGGACAGAAGCCGGTTCAGCTGCAGCTCCTCTAGTCACAAGCTGCATCATCCTGGGCACCTAAGGTTTTTAGAGCCAGATTCTTTCTCTGAGTTTGACAAGCAGTACATAGGAAACATAATTCTTTTAATGTGAAAATGCAGATTAAAAAATTACAAATCAGCGGTAATCTGTCAAATTTTATTATACACCTTCCAAGATTAATTTTTCTTTTATATATATATTTGTGTGTATATATAATTATTTTGGTTAAAATAATGGAAGCATTTCAGGCCTGCTGCTTTTTTACCCTAATTTTATTTTAAAGGGGCTTCCCTGGTAGCCCAGGCGGTCAAGAATCCGTAATGCAGGAGACCTGGGTTCGATCCCTGGGTTGGGAAGATCCCCTGGAGATGGGACCATCTATCCACTCCAGTCTTCTTGCCTGGAGAATTCCATGGACAGAGGAGCCTGGTGGGCTACAGTCCATAGGGTTGCAAAGAGTTGGACCTGACTGTTAATTTAAAGACATGGGAAAATGCTAATGATGTATTGTCCTCTGAAAGAGCCCTGGGGGATTCCATTATAAGATCCACCCAGTACTTTTTTTAAAAGAGGATTTAAAACTTTATTTATTTGGCTGCCCCTAGTCTTGGTCCCCTGACCAGGGATCTGGGGCTCCGAGCTGAATTCACATTCAGGGATCCAGTCCAGGCCCCCTGCATTGGGAGCGCAGAGTCTTAGCCCCTGGACCACCAGGGATATTCCTCCACCCAACCTACCCCTGTGGATTGGGAAATTGGGTATAACCTCACTTCCAACCAAGAGCCTTGACTTCTGCATCTTTAAAAAGGGACCACAGTGCCCATCTTGCAAGGCAGCAGTGCGTGTGGAGCACTTGATTTGTTCCTGGAAATGCTTGCTTCTTTCTTTTGCCCTTTCTGGCCACAGGTTCCTTTCATGTAGGATATCTAGCCCAGCCAGACAGATGTCCCCCAAATAAATCCTTCCCATTCCCCCATCCCAGGATCTTGTTGCCAGGCACTCAGGGCCAGTTGCTCGCATCACCCTCCCCAGGGGCCGAAGCCACAGTGGATGCTGTGGAGCTGGGCTGTTCCCTCCTGCCTGGGCAGTGCATTTCCTGCTCTGAGAGGCATCAGGGAGATGGGCTGGGGTTAGTGTTTGCACCAGTTGTCAGGCTGGCTATGCGGCATCTCTGCCGAAGCTGAGGGGCCTTCTGGCGGGACACGGATTCCGCAATTGCTCCCATCCTCTGCCCTCCTTGGACTGGTCTTTCTGCCCCCCGCCCCCACCCCCCAGACCTAAACCAAGTAGCAGGTGTGAGGTTTTATTCACAGTGGACGTCAAGTGCTGGCCACTCGAGGCGTGATGGACTGGAGCCTGGAGTTTCCTCCTTGTCTGAACCCAACTAAATAGAACTTCCTGCTTCTCCTCCTTGGTCAAGATATGTAAACTAGGTGGGTTTCTGTCTGCCAGACGATCCACCTGTTACCCAGACCTATGGGAATAAGCACAGCCTTCTAAGATGTTTAATTTTGACTCTTCAGTTGTTATTAGAGCAGATGGAGGGTGGATTTTTCATTTTGTTTTACTTCATTGGGAGTGTAAAAATCAAAACAGTAAGAGCCAGTATATATTGTGGGCTTATCATGTGCGTTCTGCAAGTTTTATGTGGATTACACATTCAGTCCCATAAGGTGGGTGGTAGGTTGGTCCCCATTTTATAGATGTGGAAATTGAAGCGCACAGCTGATAAGACAGAGGGGTAGCATCTGACCTCAGGCCGTGACTCTGGAATGCTCTTTTATGGAAAGAGCCACCACTCTGTTCTCTGTAGCCCTGCTGCCTGTGTTGGGTTCAGAAAAGGACAGTTATGTGTTATGAGCCTCAGACATTTCTCTGTGTTGAGAACAGATAGGAAAGTTGTGAAATTGGGGCAGGGGTCCTACAGTCCCTGGGAACCCTGAAATGGTAGAGGAACAAGAGAGCTGCGGCCCTGCTGATGGGGAGCTCAGAGCTGGACCGGCTCCTCCCGGGGGAGGGCAGTGCTGGGAAGGAATGCGAGCTGGGTAAGAAGTCTGAGCACCGGAAAGCCCCACGCATGACCCTATGTCAGAATTGGGGTGCCAGGCCAGAGCCCAGACACGCAGCAGGTATTTGCTGGGGACTTAGATAAGTAGAATTACAGTTTAGTAAGCTCTCACAGGGTGGCTCAGTGGTAAAGAATTCACCTGCCAATGCAGGAGACTCGGGTTCAATCCCGGGTCTGGGAAGATCCCCTGGAGAAGGAAATGGCAACCTACTCTAGTATTCTTGCCCAGGAACTCCCCTGTACAGAGGAGCCTGGCAGGCTACAGTCCATGGATCAGAGAGTCAGACATGACTTAGCGACTAAACAGCAAGCTCTCACTGAAGGTATGAAGTTGTGGGGCCTTGCATATAGCTCCCAGTGTCTGTCTGGGAGTTGTCCAATAAAAAATGCCAGCAAAAAAGCACATGCCAATACACATATGCAATGCTTCATATGGAGCTTTAACCAGCCTGGGGATTAGCTACAGAAAATTGTGTCTGTCATGGGGTGAAGCCTCCGGCTTCCTGCCTGGTTTTGTTCTATCCACAGTGAGAGTCATTCATTCAATAAACGTGTAATGAACTTAATATTATCCTTCATAACATCAAAATGAAGAAGGTAAATTCAATTCCACAAACATCTCTTTATTACCCTGTATGTAATTTTTAAAAAAATTATGAAACTTAATAAACATACGTCTGAGTTCTCCACTCTAGGGGATTATTTACCCAAATTCCTTCTTCTTCAGTGGGAGGAGCAGGCAGAGTTGGGTGTGAGGGTACATATTTGAACACACCCATGGACACACCTATTTGTGTAAGCAAGCCTGGAACCTGTCAGGGCAGCAGGCAGTGCTGAGGGAAATAGAAATGGGACCCACTCTCTCAGCAGCATCTGCCTTGTTAGGGTGAAGTAACCTAGGGAGGCTCTCACAGGACCAGGGGTGGCTGGTGCTTCCGGAAGGATTTCTTTGCACAAGGCGAGCATGGTGCTGACCCAGATGGACTGCTTGCCCTGTAGGCTCCTACAGTCTTAAAACACACATTGGGCGGTGGCGATGGAGGGAGTGGTTTGGAGACCTGAGCTTCTACTTCTGCTGGAACTGCCTCTTGGAGTGTACTGGATGAATGTCGCTTTTCCCCTTTGCTGAAGCTGGTCCCGTCCTTGCCGCCTGTAACCTCACACAGAATGCTGGGTCAGGAGTCCTCCTTGGTTGTCAATGTACACTTGATGGGAAGTTACGAGTGGAGGCTGGTCCCCTACATGTGGAGGGAAGCAGATGTGTGCAACTGTTGCTCTGAAACCGCGCTTGGGAGAGTCACTCAGCCCAGCTGGACACAGACAGCGTTTGTCAGGTTACCAGGCAACCGTCAACAACAAATACTTGTGAGCCTGGGAGGAAGGGGTGGAAAAAACAGACTTCTAAATATTCTCATCACTTTTCATAATAAGAGCCCATATCCAAGTGCTCTCATGTTCTGGGCTGTGTCAGTTAGCTCAAGTCTTGTGTCACCTTCTGTTATGACCAGGGGCTCTGGGGTCTGATTGCCCAAGTATGTGCTTGTGATTGGGGATGATTTATATTCTATGAGCCTCAGTTTGCCCATCTCTAAAATGGGAGTGATAACAGTTCCACTCTTTCAGAGGATTCAGTGACTTGAGGGTGGTCAAGTTCTTAGTACACAGCCTAACACCTAATAGTCAGCAAATACTATCTAGTGTTATTTCCCTATACTGTATGTTTTCTCAGCAAGCTCCTCCCAGGTTAAACTTGTACAAGGAAACTTTGCTTTGGAAACTTACAGAAAGATCTTCAAACACACATGCCACTGATACCATCCTGGGGTCTGCCCTGAAGTCATGTACGAAGGGGCTGTCAGTTCAACTGCCAGGCACACACCTCCTCCCAGTCTACCCACCACCTGGATCGCTGGCCTTGAACATCTTGGTTGGGGGCTTGCCTTACAGGTTCTCCTCCTGTGAGCAGACATCTCCAGTGTGGAGCTGGGTTCCTAAACAGCTGGCCTGCAGGATCTGCCTTCCTTCACACATCTCACCCTCCCCTCTTTCTGCCTCAGTCCCTTCCAAGCCTTCTATCCTTGCAGAGGTTTCAAATTGTCCAGGTAGCCAGATCAAATCCATCTTTCCTATTAGTTTCTAGAGAAGCAAGACCCAGCCTGGTTCTTTCCAGAAACTGTTTCTTTCTCCTTTGGTCAGCTCCTTTCATCATCTCCATATCCCTGTCCCCGTGTTGCCTTTCCCTAAAGAGCCCTCTCGGTGTCCAGCTGGTTCTCCTCACCAAAGCAGCAGCTACTGAAGGGCCCTGACTGCTTCAGCTGAGTCAGTGGCCTGTGCAGTGTCTCTGTCTTTCTGTTCAGAGTGGGGTTTAGCAGGTCATGGCAGTTGCCATCTAGCCATCAAACGTTCCCACCATCTTCCCTTTAAGCATGCCAAAATTCTTCAAATTCTTTATGTTCTGGATGGACCTTGAGGGCATCATGCTAAGTGAAATAAGTCAGAGAGAGACAAATGCTGAATGATCTCACTTATATGTGGAATCCACAAAAGCTGAACTCAAAGAAAGGCACAGAGTAGCTTGATGGTTACCAGGGGCTAGGGTGGGGAACCAGGTAGGTGCTGGTCATAGGGTACCAATTTCTAGCAGTGAGATGAGTTAATCTGGGGGATCTAACGTAGAGTGTGCTGACTAGAGTTAACAGTACTGTAATGTATAGTGACAGTTGCTGAGAGATCTTAAATCTGCTCACGACAATAAAATGGTCATTATGTGGGTGAAGGATGTGTCAACTTATCTTATAGTGATAAATGTTTTGTGATATATATGTGTGTGTATCAAATCATTGCATTATACACCTTAAATTTATACAACATTCTATGTCAGTTATATCTCAGTCAAGCTGGGGGAAAAAGATTCATGTTTTGTTTTAAAAAAAAAACAGCTTTATTGATGTATGAGCCACATACTATCTAATTCATCTGTTTAAGGCATATCAGTCATGCCTTTGAGCCTATGTACAGAATTGTACATTCATCACCATGATCAATTTTAGAACATTTTCACTACCCACTACCTCCCGCAAATACCTGATTTTTTAACTAGCACCCCTGAGTGCCTCCATCCTACCTAGTCATCCCTTAGGAGATGACTCATCTATTTCTATCTCTATAGATTTGTCTATTCTGGACATTTTATATAAATAAAGCACATTGTGAAATATGTGGCCTTTGTGTCTGGCTTCCTTCACTTAGCAGAACTCATCTGAAGTGCATCCATGTTGTAGCCTGCGGCAGCGCTTCACTCTTTTTCATGGTTGGATGACACTCTTATGACTAGCCACTATTTTATTTCTCAGTTAACCATCATGTGGGTTGTTCCTTACTCCTTGAGTTCTTTTTTTGTTTGTTTAATTAAAGAAACTTGGCTGTGCTGGGGCTTTGTTGCTGCACACAGGCTTTCTCTAGTTGTGGGTGGGGGCTACTCTAGTTGCGGTGAGCAGGCTTCTCATTGTGGTGGCTTCTCTTGTGGTGGGACACAGGCCCCAGAGTGAGGGCTCAGTAGTTGCTGCTTGTGGGCTCTAGACACACAGGCGCAGTAATTGTGGCCCATGGGCTTTGTTGCCCCAAGACATGTGGGATCTTCCCAGACTAGGGATCGAGCCTGTGTCTCCTGCATTAACAGGCGGACTCTTAACCACTGGACCACCAAGGAAGTCCCCTTACGTTCTTTTTAACACATCAAGGCCTGAGTTTGCCTTTAAATTTCCAACCATGTTTATCATTTTTGTCACAGCCCCAAATGACTTCTTGGTTTGCTTGTGAGTGTAATCCCCATTCAGACATTATGTTCTGAATAGCCATAATAAAATTAAAGGTTGGTTCTGTTAAAGAATTTATAAGACCTGCCAGAAGAAAGGATTCAGCCCATACAGTTTCTCTTTTCTTCTGTGTAATTATCTAGGCTCTAGTGATTCACTGAGTTTAGACGAGTGTTCAAACTGGCCGAGAATAAAATGAAGTTTTGCTCCAGGGAGGAAAATATTACGAATGAGAAGCAAAAATACCTTACAATTCTAGCAGAGGGACACACCAGGCAAGATGCTTTCTTTTCGTATCCATGGGTCAGGTGGCACTAATGACACCCTTATTTAACCCTTTCCTGCTTGGGAACTGATTTCTCCTGGGTGAGCTGTATACCGAGGCCTTGTGTGTCCCCTGCAGAGATGCTGCCCATTAGGCCCAGGGGGTCTTTTAGGTTTATCAGATCTCTCTGAAGTTTCTGAAGGTGGTTTTCAGCTCTGCTGGTGTTAAGTGTGAGAATGATGTCAGATGGAATCAATAGGAGTAGGCCAGGGTCCCAGGCACTGGAACTGCCCAGCTTTGAATCTCATGTACTCAGGTCTGAATCTCCTGTGTGCTGGTGCTGAGCCAAGTTTCACCAGGATTTGCGTTACTGGGATTTCTAGTGCTGCTTGGGGACCTTATGTGTCTCTCTGTTAGAAGCCTGCCCTGAGGAATTCCTCCTTGAAAATCTCAGTGGCTTGGTAATTATGCCCATCCTTCCTACTGCTGGATAAATTCACTTCTGGGATTTGAGGATCCATCTAAGGAGGACAAAGGCAAGTTAGCAGGCTGTAATGTAACAAGAGGGGAGGCAAAAACATATTTGTACACCAAACTGATCACAAGAGGAACATCAGAATTTAATTAAATTTCCTCTCATATATTTGAAAGTTGCTAAGAGGATAGATCTTAAAAGTTCTCATCACAAGGGGAAAAAAATCTGTGTTGATTGATGTGAACCAGACTTATTGTGGTGGTCGTTTGGCAATATATACAAATATTGACTCATTATACTGTACACCTGAAACTAATGTTATATGACAATTTTGTCTCATTAAAAAAAACTTTATATGAAAAAATTTTAAACTGGCTCTTTCATTCTTTCCCTGAAACTTTGTGTGGAACTGGGAACAAGATTAGATTTTAGCATTAGTAATCTTGTGGCTCTTGGGCCCATTGCTTCCCGTCTCTGAGCTCATGTCACAAGGAGGATACCTTCCAGCCTGCAAGTGAGTTCGTTTGAGATCATGTGGGATCACTTGTGCATAATACCCAGGACAGAGTAGGTGCTTAGTAGGAGCTACTTTTTGGTTTTTTCTTCTCACCAGTTATCTATTTCACACATGGTAGCATATATGTGTCTGTTACTTCCTCCATTCGTCCCACTCTCTCCCTCCCCTACTGTGTCCACAAGTCCATTCTCTATATCTTCATCTCCATTCTGTCCCTGTAAATAGGTTCATCAATACCATTTTCTAGATTCCATATATATGCATTAATATAGTAATTTGTTTTTCTGACTTACCTTACTCTGTATAACAGGCTTTAGATTCATCCATCTCACTAGAACTGACTCAAATTCATTCTTTTTCATGGCAGAGTAATATTTCTCTCTCTCTCTCTCTCTCTCTGTGTGTGTGTGTGTGTGTGTGTGTGTGTGTGTGTGTGTGTATTCTTTATCCATTCATATGTCAATGGACATCTAGGTTGCTTCCCTGTCCTGGCTATTGTAAATAGTGCTGCTATGAACATTGGGTTACATGTGTCTTTTAGAATTGCAGTTTTCTCAGGTATATGCCCAGTAGTGGGGTTGCTGGGTCATATGGTAGTTTTATTCCTAGTTTCTGTTCTTCATTTGTTGTTGTTCAGTCACTAAGTCATGCCCAACTCTTTGCTATCCCATGGACTGCAGCATGCTAGGCTTCCCTGTCCTTCACTATCTCCTGGAGTTTGCTCAAACTCATGTCCATTGAGTCGGTGATGCTATCTAACCATCTCATCCTCTGCTGCCCCCTTCTCCTTTTGCCTTCGGTCTTTCCCAGCATCAGGGCCTTTTCCAGCGAGTCAACTCTTCACATCAGGTGGCCAAAGTTTTGGTGAAGAGTCAACCCTGAATATTCATTGGCAAGACTAATGCTGAAGCTCCAATGCTTTGGCCACTGACCTCCTCCATAGTGGCTGTTATCAATTTACATTTCCACCAACAGTGCAAGAGGAGCTACTTTTAAAGCTTTTCTCCCCAAAATGATTTTTTTTTTTTTTTTTACCCTCCTTCATACCCAACTTTTAGGAGGAACAGTTTATAAGGAAGTCCTTTCCCCACAGGATGGTGCTGCCACTTCTCTGTGCTCTGTGGAGACCATCCTTGTTTTCCTTGAGTATCTCTGCCAGCAAGCATCTGGTGTTTGCTAATGTTCCAATCTAATAAACCTCAAGAACAGTACAGCCTTTAAAACAAAGTCCATTCTCCCAAAGAGGGGGGTGGAAAATTTGCAGAGATTATTGGTTTTCATTTACATCCTAATGTTTAAGGACCAGAGCCATAAACTGAAGAGCCAGAATTAGATAACATCAACTTAAAATACTGTATGAATGTCCTAAACATCCAAGTAGACACTTTGTTTTTTCCCCCAGCGCCTTTCTTGGCAGCAAATTAAAAAGGAAAAAAAAAAAAAAAAAAGGCTACATGATTTAAGAAAACATTGTGGTGTTTGGTGATAATAACTTACATTTCTATAATGACTTCCAGCTTATAGAAGGCTTTCCCATTATTTCTTTGAATTCTCACAAGCCCCAGAGGTCAGTAAGACAATACTGTATTATGGTTGGGGAAATGCTGCCTCCACCACTTACCTACCATGTGGCTATGTGGGGTATTTAAAGGCTCTAAGCTTATTTCCCTAAGTTTTAAAATGGGAGTTGAATAGTCCCTTCCTCTTAGCATTGCAGTACAGATTCTATGAGGCAATGCAGAAACAATGCCAGTGAAAAAGTAAGTGCCTATTCCTAGGTATAATAATCCTCACTTCACAGACGAGGAAACTCAAAATGACCATCAATTTGCTAAAAATCACACCATTTGTAATTAGCAGACCCTGGAATGTGGCTCAGATTCTTCCACTCTCACCCTCAGTCCTGTGTGCACTATGCCTTAGCTGAGATGTGTCATCAAGGCTGTTTTGATGCTCCTGCCTGCAAAATACCCCCTAAGAATGACCCTCTTAGCCGGTTTCTCTGATGCACTCATCTTTTCCATGTCTGCTTTTGTGTTCGCAGAACATCATCAAGAAGGTGATCGGGCAGAAGTTTGTGTACAAATTTGTCTCTTTCCCGGAGATACTGAAAATGGACCCTCACGCGGTGGAGATCAGCCGGGAGAGCCTCTTGCTGCAGGACAGCGAGTGCAAGGTGCCCCCCGAGGGCCGCGAGGCGCACAGACACGGCCTGTCCGCCCTCAAGAGCGCCAGCCGCAATGAGTACATCCACTCAGGCCTGTACTCGTCCTTCACCATCAACTCCCTGCAGAACCCGCCCGAGCCCCTCAAGGCCATCAAGACAGAGAAGCTGGAGGAGCAGCTGGAAGACAGCCCCCCCGCGGAAGAAGTCAGGACTGTCATCAGGTTTGTGACCAACAAAACCGATAAGCACATCAGCCGGCCCGTGGTGTCCCTGCCCTCCACGTCGGAGGCCTTCCTGGCCTCGTCCGTGTCCACCAAGATCTCCTCCTTAATGTTGCCGAACGCTGCCAGCATCTCGTCCGCCTCGCCCTCCTCGTCTCGGTCCCCATCTCTGTCCCCCAACTCGCCCCTCCCTTCCGAACACAGGAGCCTCTTCCTGGAGGCCGCCTGCCATGACTCGGATTCCCTGGAGCCCTTGAACCTGTCGTCGGGCTCCAAGACCAGGTCTCCATCGCTCCCCCCAAAGGCCAAAAAGCCCAAAGGCTTGGAAATCTCTGCGCCCCCACTGGTGCTTTCCGGCACCGACATTGGCTCCATCGCCCTCAACAGCCCGGCCCTCCCCTCGGGATCCCTCACCCCAGCCTTCTTCACTGCCCAGGTAAGAGCCATTGAGTCCCGTCGTCCCGGCTGCACACAGACTCATTGGCTTAGGGAAAAGCGGGGGAGAGAGGCAACTTCTGTCTTCCCCTCAAAGGGTAATCCTTGGGCCCCTGTAGCAAGGTCACTGTGCATTGTGCAAGGAAATCACACCCAGACAGAGGTGTACACAAGAGAAATAGGCTATGGTGGGACACTTGATTGGGTTCTTTTAGGGGCCTAAAGCGATGTAAGATGGAATGTGCACATGGGCCATCAAAGCAGGTCCAAACAGTGATTTCCGAGGGCCAGTTGAGCACTGACAGTCCCTCAGTCCTGTCCAACTCTTTGAGACCCCATGGACTGTAGCCTACCAGGCTCCTCTGTCCATGGAGTTCTCCGGACAAGAAGACTGGAGTGTGTAGCCATTCCCTTCTCCAGGGGATCTTCCTGGCCCAGGGATTGAACCTGGGTCTCTTACATTGAAAGTAGATTCTTCACCCTCTGAGCCACTACACTTTTAAGTTGCTGAGCAGGCCAATGACATTTCAGAAGGCATTTGGGTTTTATGAAAATTTTATGGCAGAATCCTCTTTGGAGGGCACTTGATAAGTAGCCATTTGTTTTCTGTTAATAAGAAAGTACATGCTAACCAATACGGCCATTGCAATTACCAGTGGGGAGCTGGGCTGTCCTGTAGTCCCTAAGAAAGCAATGCAGAGGCCACACCAAACGATGAGAAAGAGATGCTTCAGTAAAAACAGTGCTGGTCTGAGAAAGCCCAGGTCCCTGGCACAGAGGAGGGAAGAGCAAACTTGTGGAGCAACAAAAGTCTTCAGTGTCATTAACTCCACCACGAAGGGAGCCTCTTCCTCTAAATACACTATTCAGATGCTCTCTTGTCCAGCTGGCAAAGGCAGGGCAGGTACTGGTAAACCTATTTCTTCTTCCCCTGGAAAACTGGATGCATTTCAGTGGCAGAGGTTAAGTTCATTGGCTTCGGGGTCACAGACCTGGATTCAGTTCCTGGCTGCACTGCTGGGTAGAAATGTGACCGTGGGTACTTGCTCTCTGAGCCTGTTTCCACATCTGTGAGATGGATTGTGTGAGGATTAAATGGGATAATGGCCATGGGAAGAGAGGTGGCTACAGTTGGCGGGGTTTAGAATCATGTGACTTGGTGGCAGTGGGGATGTGCTTGAAGCGGATAGGAGCTCTCTGTCCCCATCTCCGTGGGTGTCCTTGCTGTCACCACCATTAGTGGCAGCACAGTTGAGCGTCTCATGTGTCAGGCACTGTTGTAAACACCATCCACGCAGCATCTTACTTATTTATCATCACAGGCCCGTGAAGGAGATGACTGTCATCGTCCAATTTTTCCAGCAGAGGTCCAGTAACTCACCCAAGGTCACCTAGTTAATAGGACTTGGAGGTGAAAACTTGAACCCAATTAGCCTGCTCCAGAATCCATGCTCTTTAAGTAAACTGCTCTCTGCACACGTGCTGGGAAAATGCCCGGGCTTCTCTGATCGTGAGATGTCCGTGGAGTCTGCTGGCAGGTGAAAGCAGCTCTTGGTCCTTTTCCTCTCTCTGGCTTCTCCGGAGTGACTGTCAGCATGGCTTGTGAGCCTGTGCTGACGAGCATGCTGCCACGGAGGGGCGGGCTGAGGGCTTGGTGACAGGTCAGAATGCGCACGTGTGCTCTAAATGGGGCATTTCCTCACTCAGCAGCACTGGCTGGGGACTAACAACCACTAAGTAAATGGCTCAGAAACAGCGGCCTCCGACGTGGCTCAGAGAAATAACCCAAGAAGCTGAGCCCCGAGTGGATCTGAGCATCTCCTGCCCGGCCTCCCCTGTGTTTCCAGCTGTGAGGTGTACAGAGGTCTAGAGCCAGGCCCAGGCCAGCTCTGATTTCAGTCTGTGCTTTCTTGGGGAGTTTGTTATCACCATCTCTGAACACATGCCAGCCCTGTAGCTGTCGGAGGAGAGTGGCTCAGGCTGGCCCTGTGGTCTTGGACCAGGACATGGGGAATGAAGGGAGGCTCCATGCACTGTGGCTGAGGACGTGTGTAGCGGGCCTGGGTGTGGGTGGGGGGACCTTGACACCTCAGCACTTTGTCACAGAAACCACTTTCCCCTCTGGGGTGTGCTCTGTGCAGTGTTTACACCTCCAATCAGTCTTTCTTCATGGCTAGCTTTACAAGAGATAAAAGTTGCTGTAATTACTTGATACCCTGAAAATGAAGTTCCCAAGAACTTGTATTTATTCCAAGAAAGAATTACATTTTATTTATCCATGTATTCCATGAATAATCCCCAGTCAGTTTCAGCAAGAAGCATGGCAGGAAGAAGAGGTGAAATTAAGCCTGTCTTGGCATACTTAGGGTCATGTGGTTACAATTCCCTCCCAGGACCTTATTAAACCACAGACCTCCTGTAGGCCCAAATTCAGATTCGAAATTTCAACCTACAACATGATGGGCATGAAAAAATCATCCGCATTCTGCCAGTCCCCCAGCATCACAGCCTCCACTCCTGAGGACACTTATGGTACAGCCCCTGGGACCTGTATGAATGCCGTTGCGATTCCTCTTTATGAGCCTTTGAGAAACCACAATTACTAATGTAGACAGACATGATGATCACCCAGAGGCGCCCCCAGCATGGACTATATGGAACTGAAAAAAATGAGAATACAAAAGCCAGGTGGGTGCCAAGGAGTAAGGCAGTTGGAGCTTGGCCATCGAGGTCATATTGGTCCGTAGCTAGAAAAGCCAGAATGTTCTCTCTGATGGCATGAGTTACAGAAACTGAGATGGGAGGTGGGGGAGGAGCCGGGATGTGAGACCCTCCTGGCTCCCGGCCAGATATCATGGAAGCCTGAGTGGTGCCAACTGGAACTTCTGATTTTCTGCATCATCTTTACCTGGGTGTCATCTGGCCCTCCTCCTTTCATTTGCCTCTCCCGTCTAGTCTCTCCCTCCTCCTCTCTCAGCAGTGTAGTTAGTTCAGATGAGTGGCTCATCAGTTGTCCCTTTATTTATGCTAAGACCTCTGTTCATCTCCCATGTGATGTCTAAGATGTTGAACTCAGATATGTGCGGGCACCAGGGCATGAACTCATACCATCAGAGTCTGAGCATGCATGCCCCTGGCTGTTTTATTAGCAGCGGCTTTGGATTACCACTAACTGAGTAGAGACAGCTTGATGAGGACTGAAATGCTAAAAGCTCCTTTCTGCATGTACTGATGGATATACAACCTTGAACCCAAATCATAAAGTGGGAATTGGGAGTAAGATGGATGCATGTGGTGAGTATAGACTGTGTCCTGGCTCAGCTCTGGGTGGTTTCTCAATTTACTGTCTCTTTTGCCATGACCACAAAAGGAAAAAGGTTTTCCCCCTCTCCCCCTTCATCCCACTCTGTAACACTGCCCTAGCCTAGCCTACAGCTTCCTCCATCCTGGTCTTGCAGGAGAAGGATGTCCTTTAGGAACTTGGCAGTAGCGGATGTTGATGACAGACTTTTGTATGACTTGACTCTCCAGCTGAAGGTTATTCTCCCCCAGCTCTGGGTGCCTAGGATGAACCAACCGTGATAGCTGTCCCCGCTCTTTCCACCCCGGAACCCGTCTTTTCTATAGATCCTTCACAGATTGCTGACTCCTCCCCTGTTCTGACTTTCTGTTTTTTCCTCTCTTACCATAGCTACCCTACCAATAGCGTAGTCCTCTTTGTCCTCTTCTCCTTCATTTCAGCACATTCAGCGCTACACAAACTTCTGTTTGTGACTCTACTTCTTTTTGAAAGTTGCTGAATACATGTTTTTATTTGAATTCAGACAACTCTAGGAGTTTCCAGGGGTTCACTGTCACCTTTTGAGGATTCTTTTTAACCACAAAATGGCAGTGTCATGGACTTCGTTGGCATCCATGGGAGATTAAGGTTAGAGATGTCTGTTGCTACAACCTGCCCAACCATCAGCTAGGCTCCTGGAGATCAAGAGGTGAGCAAGAAACAGTTCCTGCTCCCATAAGCTTACAGGCTGGCTGGCCAGAAGGTAAAGAAAGAGAACAATTAGTAATTTATGGTGGTGTGAAATTATAGAGGGCCCAGGGAACTCATTGAGGAATTCAGAGGCCAGAAGTCCCATGAGTATAAGTTTCATGGAAGGAATTTGTTTTTATGGGAAAGTAAGAGCTGCTGAAGGTATAAGTCAGAGAAACAAAGATGCTTATTAGAATCTATCGACAAGTAATTATTGAGCATTATTTGCACATCATAGGAAGGACAAGTGCCTGCTTTCATGACCTTTTGTTGTTGGATCTAGCTATGACAAGGTGTACACATGCACGACAGGACTGTGCAGAGAAGGACCTTAGGAACAGGAGGGGGAAGAACATGTAGTTCAATTCAGTGAACACGAACTGAGCACCTGTCATGTGTCATGGGCTTAGCTTGGAGCTGGGAATGCAAACGTGAATTAGGCAGCCCTTGTTAATTGGGAGGAAGCTTGTAACTTACTTTTAGGTTGGTTAAATATAGTATCCTGGACACGGTACATACACAAAGAATTTTTAGGTGTAAAAGGAATACTAAGGAAGAGGGTATTCACTTTGCTGGGGGTGGGGATGTTGCAAAGGCTTGTGGTCATAAAAATGTGCAACAGCTTTGTGCATTAGGGCAGTAGTTCAGTAAGAGGGGTGGATGCATTCCAAAGGTAAAGGAGGTGATGGGAGGAGGAGTCTGAGTGACATGGTGAGAACTGTGTTTTAGAAATCATCCTGAAGACATGGGCAAGGGAGGGGTGAGGCTGGAAGCAGTTAGATGACTGTAAAATTCCAGGTGAAAAGACAGTGAGGACCTATGGCTGTGACAGTGGCATGAGGCCAAAGGAGATGGATCTGACAGACACAGGTGATGGGGTGTGGAGGTGTTAGGGGTGAGCAGAAGTTGAGTATGAGTTTCATGGGAGGAAAGAAACTCATGGGGAAAGGTTCCAAGTCCAATTTGGGCCATGTGGAGTTTGAGGAGCCTGGAGGACATTTGGGAAGAAACACCCAGCTGCAGTTGGAGCTAAGGAGAGTGTCTGAGGTGGTTACAGGACGGTTAAAAACCATGGAAATAGATGAGATCCTTTGTGGAGTGGCTCTAGCCCAGGGGACCACAGGCTGAGGGGTCATGGAGGTTTTGGAGTGAGTGCTGAAGAACTAGTAGGAATTGTGTGGTAATCGGGACCCATGAACAGAGTAGGGACAGGGGTTCACATTCTAGGTTGCTATGAGCCTACCTAGAATTTTGGCCAGGGAAGTTGAACTTTTTTTTTTTTTTTTGGCTGCATGGCATGCAGGATCTTAGTTCCCCGACCAGGGATTGAGCTTTACCCCCTTTAGTGGAAGTGCAGAGTAATAACCAATGGACCGCCAGGGAAGTCCTAGGTTGAACTCTTCTCTTCCCTAAAATTGTGAACGGTGTCTTAAGGTGACTGATTTGAGTGGCGGTGCTCAGATTGGAAGGGAGAGACCAGACACAGCTGGACTGGTTCAGGTGGCAGTTGCCAAATGCCATCTAAGTTGATGGGGGCTTGGATGTTGCAAGCCTGGAAATGTGGGGATAAACAGGAGAGTCAGTTCAAGGAAGGATCTCTAGGCTGTGCCCAGAGGTTGTGGTGAGGAGAAGGGGGAAGGCATCTGCATCTCAGTGCCTGGGACGCTGGGTTGTAGATGGGCTGTTTCTCTGGCACCTGATACATACTATATACTCTGTCAGTATTTGCTGAGTGGGTAGATATATAGTGTTACTGTTGATAGAAACAGAGTCATAAACACTGAATTTGGCAAGGTGGTGAGTTCGTGCCATCTAGCAGAGGGGAAAACAGAAGTCTCTTTTCAGGAGGTGGAATTTTGGTGGTCAGAGAGCACTCAGAAGGGGCATGTCTGGACAACATTAGCTCACTTGGTTTAGCTCAGATGTGTGGGCTTTCCAGAAGACTCAGTATTCAATGAAGAACTGAGTGGGGCGGATGACATGAGGTACTAACAGGAGGGTGTTTCCCCTTGAAAATGAACACCTTGGGTCCAGAAGCATCTCCTTCCCTGCAGGTGACAGGGTCAGGAAGTTCCTGTCTGCACTCAGAAGACCCCACTGGCTAAGACATTCTTTAGTGAAGGAAGAGGAAGCACGCATTTTGCTGGTAGCTTCTTTCTTTAGCCTCTGTCTAGGGCTCAAAGAGCTTGTGGAGAGAGGCTCTGAAAGCTCACACGGTACCAGAGAGAACTCACACCAGGCTTTATAGAAATTTTCCCTAAAAGAGTAACTAACTAGATTTTCCCCTACGGCCATAGAATCTTCAGCCAGAACAAGGATGGGAGGGAGAGGAGCGAATGAAGTCATTTTACGGTATTTATTTGCATGTATTATAGAAGACATTTCAAATATATTAAATAGAAGAAACAGAAGGCTACTATATTCTGAGTACATCCTGTATCCCTTAGAAACAAATGTGCAAACATCTCCAATCCAGACATGGGTATGACATTTAGACTACGAAAATATATTCTATACCTCATGTTGCTCAGAAGGTTAAAAAGGAGTGGATGTATATTTATGGCTGTGGATGAGAGAGAAAGCTGTTTTGTAGTTTCAGGGATTCACTGTCTCTTTAGAGCTGTGACTTTCATTGGTAGGTAAGCTAGGAGGCCCAGAACACGTTGGTTAAATGTTAATGTGGCATACTGTGGTTGGAACCTGGCTTGAGTGACGTGCAAATATTAGTTCTCAGATCAGATGAGCTACAGACCGGACACTAACACAACTGAGAGGAACCCCAAGGTACTGGCTGCCTGGGTTGGTGTGTCTGTTTCAGTTCTTTATACGGTTGAGGATTTCTCCCATGGCTGGGTTTTAATACGGTTAGTCAAATACACTTAATTACTGATAGCAGTCTTGAACACTTATTGAGCATTTCTAATGCGCCAGCTTTACACAGATCATTTACCCTTCCTTGATGATCCTGTAATGTAAAAACATGTAGGTATTTTTCTCCCTGTTTTACAGATTAGGAAACCAAGGCAGAGAGGGGTTGTTACCTAACTCATAAGTAGTGGTTCTGAGGTTGGAACCCTAGTAGAGCCCATGCAGAACTGCCAAGTCTGAACCGTTAGGCCAGATGGCCTGGCCTGTTTGTGAAACTGCCTTGGATTAGAACAAATGGGAAATTTACCCAAAACGTATTTTGGGTAACCTCGTAGGTCATTCAATATGTAGGAAATGCTGTGGAACCAAAGACTCAAATTATTTGAGTCTTTCCAGCAGCTCCATTTTGAGAACCTTTGGATGTTTATCTCCTTTCTGCAGAACAGAGCAGACCTTTCCATTTAGTTTTAAGCCAAATGTTCTGGATAATTAACAAAGCTGCTGAGGCCAATTCTAGGGGGAAAAAAAAACACTTTTGCATGCAGCATGACTCTTGCCGCCCTTCTTCTTACACAGAGCACCTTACTGACATCACGAAACTACAAAGGGGCTCCTCCTAGTCCCTAAGATGCACAGCCACCCTGGACAAGGAGCTTGTCTCCGCTGAGAATAAAAGCCGGGCAGGCTTACCGGCAGGGGTAGGTTGTTCCTTCTGCACTCTAGCTGGCTTGAAGACCAGGACTCCTGCTGCGAGTATGCAAGCAAATGCCATCCTTGGCACTCTCCCAGGAAACCCAGCGTTTTGGCTTTACATCCTATCTGACAAGAACGGATTTTGTTTCCCTCAGAGCCATTCCTGGGGAGATGAATTCTCGTCAGCCCCATATCCAGACTGAAATCTGGTAAACTCAGTTCAGAGCTTTTCATGAAGCTGCTACAGGGTATTTTAGCAGCAGATCCAAAATTACTTAAAGGGTTGTTGATAGGGAAAGTGAAGCTTGGGAGGCCCTTTAAAAATGTGTGTGTGTAGCCCAAGTAATGGATGTCCACTGCAGAAAAATTAATATAGAGAAGGAAAAATAAAGCCCTCTCATGGGATCCCATTTGCTTGTATATTGTCGTGTTCATGTGTGCTCAGTCATGTTTTGACTCTTTGTGACCCCATGGACTGTAGCCCGCCAGGCTCCTCTATCCATGGAGTTCTGCAGGCAAGAATACTGGAGTGGGTTGCCATTTCCTCCTCCAGGGGATCTTCCCAACCCAGGGATCAAATCTGCGTCTCCTGTGTCTCCTACATCGGGAGGTGGAGTATTTACTGCTAGTGCCACCAATCTTGTTTAATGTGTGAGGGGGAGCAAGCTGAAGAAAGAAGCCGGACAACAGTTGTTACAAACTTGAGTTTTCTACTAGAAAGGTTAAGGAACCATTTTCTGTTCTTTATAAATTGCTCATTACAATTAGCACTGAAGGATATTAAACTGCACAGCCCCACAGAAATAACGTCAGATTTTCCTAAAACGATGAGGTTGGTTTGTGGCTGGTGCCCCTGGCCACACTTGACCACAGCAGAAACCGGCGGTACAGGTATCAATCCTGTGTGTGCTTTCTTTCCCAGACACCAAATGGACTGCTTCTGACCCCGAGTCCACTGCTATCCAGCATACATTTCTGGAGCAGCCTTAGTCCAGTTGCTCCACTGAGTCCTGCCCGGCTGCAAGGGCCAAGCACGCTGTTTCAGGTGAGCATTTAGAAATGAACTTGTACATGTGCAATTTCTAAGGGATGTGTTTCCTTTATAAATCCTGCAAGGTAACATTTTCACTGAATGTAGGGCAGAACTCACTGTATAAGTTTCCAAAAGGAACTCATGTTAACGTGGCTGCAAAAGGCACCTTCAGAGGCAGGTATTTTCATTGAAGTGGTGTGCGCATGTCAGCTATCCATAAATGGAACAATAGGTTCTCCAAGTGTTCCATTTATTTTCACTGACTATGAAAACTGGAAATTTATAAAGAAAAAATTTTTAACTGTATTTTATAAAATCTCGTAAGACTTTAACATACTAACCACACAAAATAAAGATAAAAATCGTGAACTCTACACTGTAATAACAGCAAAGTTACCTGCATAATTCTCTGAGTCAGAACCAAGTTTTCCTTGTTCCATACTAGAAAAAAGAAGCATTCAGGGATCTGATTAAAAATGAATTAAGTCTCAGCTGTTCGTCTTGTAAAACTCCCTGTACTAGGTAAGCGCGTTCATTAGTCATCTCCATACTAGAGCCCTGCAGTAGCATCACTTGCTATCATGTGGAAATTGGTATTTCCTCTTGGAGACCCAAAGATTATGACTCACCAACAAGATGTTACTGTCTGAACATGTGAGTGTAGAAAGGATCCCAGGGACAGGAAGGAGGCAAAACTGGATAAAGTGCACACACCTTCTGTTCCTGATTCTGACCTTGTCTGTCTCGTTCACCCTGCCTCTCACCTCTGCCCCCCAGCCTGGCTGACCCCAAGCTGTCGTTTTTTGGTTCTCACTGCATCTAGCACTAACCACTTTGTACTGCCTGTTCATCTGACAATCTCCCCACTAAACAGTGGGCCTCAAGAAGCCACAACTGCATCATCTTGTTTGCTGTGGTGTGTGCCTGGCATCTAGCACACTGCTTGGTACACAAGATGTTCAGCAATTACCACTGACTAAAGGAAGGGATGCCTCAGAATTCACCAAGAGAAGAGATGTCTAAGAAAGTTGTGTTAATAAGATCACGTCTCCAGTGCTTTTCTTTATTGTTCATTTTGTTTGTCAAGGTTAATATTCACCTCTGTGCCAGGGGCTATACATGCTGGTATTTAGGGTCTCATTGGGAGAAGGGGAGAGGTTCTGGTTACTATCTTGCTTCTCTGGTTTCCTAGTAGGGATGAGGTAGGGTGTCACGATGCGACTATACCTGAGTTATCAGGTTTCTCTTCCTGGCCTTCCTTCTTGTTACAAGAAACTGAGATATGGTCATGCACAGCCAATGTGTTGATTCTTAGCCATTTTAACTCGGGCAAAGAAACAAAAACTAGCAATAACAAAAGGTAGTGAGCAAATGCAGAATTAGTTAAGTTTTAGATTAGTGATCTTTTGGTGGGGAAACTAAAAGACCTTATTTCCTAGAAGTCTCTAGATGGGAGCAGCAGAGATTCCTGAGTAGAGCAGACAGGATCGTGTGGTGCATAGTCAGTCAGCTCCACAGTGGGCAGTGGGGCCTGTAATCCTACCCCAATCCTGGAATCTAACACAAGGCCTCTCTAGGTTTCCTGAGATATATGTGAAGAATGAATGGACCCTCACTTCCCTCCTTGCTGAAAATTCTACCACCTGACTGTGTAGGGCTTGGTGACTTCCCAAGGAAGGCCTCCAGAACTACTGGTCCAGAATTCTTGGAGATTTCTAGCCCACTCCTCCCAACAGTTAACAGCAGTTCCGCTCCCCAGTGATTCTACACATTAAAAGGTATCAGGAGCTCTGGGAATTGGCCAAGATGCGTATCCCTTCAGTCACTACTGTAGACTGTAGTTCTGTACTGTAGACCAGTGGTTCGCAAGTTAACACATGGCAGAATCAGCCAGAGGGTGTGTTAAAATGCACCTGGTTGGTTCCCTCCCCCAGAGTCTCTGATTCATAAGGTCTGGGATGGGGCCTGATAATAACATTCTTTAATATGTTCCTAGAGATGCTGCTGCTCCAGAAACCCCACTCTGAGAACCACTGCTGACCAGTGGCTCCTGATTTACATTTAGAATTCTGCAGAAGAAAAGCTGCATTTAATGGCTACCTGCTCAGAACTGTGATTTCACAAACTGGGCCTGTCCTGTCCTCCTGGAGCCATTCAGAATACAGCCCTGAATGGGAAAATGTAACCAGGTGTGGATGGCTGACAGGTCATGGCCATGGGCCCTCTTTTTGGGGTTGGGGTCTGTGAGACTTAAGAAAAATAACTTTGTACCTCTTAGAGTATTACTTCTCTTCCTATGTATGATACGAGGACTGAGCTGGTAAAAGCTGAAATTTGCAGTTTTGAAAATGGTTAAAATAACATGGTAAGAAGAATCTTTTTTTTTTAAAATTAGACATTTCAAATGATCGAGTTTCAAATTTAGATTACTATCAACAGTACTGCTTTTTAAACTAATGAAAGTAACTTCAAAAATAACAAGCCTCTTTCACATATGCTATGTGAATGTGTTGGAGAAGGAAAAAAAATTAGACTTGGCCTATAATGATGCTGGCAAATTTCCTGTTATGATTAGCAAAGTAGATCAGAATCCTTACAGTAACAGTTGACAAGGCTGAGGGAGGAGTTCTGGCACTGAGGGTCTCCTATTATTAGTAAGTGATAGCAGATACTGAGAATTTCAAGGAAAGGAGAGTGGAGATACGAGCCTTTCTAGAAGAGGTATGCTTTGTAATTGAGACACATAAAGAGAGAGATGCCAAAGACACTGTACTAAATCTAAATATACACCTTGGTTTATAAAGTGAGATGGGTTCCCAGTTGGACTGTTTAACATTTTAAGCTTGTCTTTAGGATGTCTGTTCCACTTTTGAAACAGATTTTGATCAAATTTGGAATATACCTAGTAGGTACAGATACAAGGTAATTTTCAACTGAGAAAGTCTTCCATAATTTTTAACTCAACAAATCTAACCCAGAAAATACTTGTAACCCAGGGACTGTGGGGATATACAACACGTGAATACCAGGTGTACACGTAGTGCTTCAGGGAACCCAATAGGAGTTGCTCTTTCCAGCTGGGGCCTGAACAGAGGCCCCAAGGCAGAAGGGACATCTGAGCTGGGAAGAAGGGACAGGATCATGGCAGAGTGAAGTACATTCTAAATGAACAGATATGCATCATTTGGATATAAAAATACATAGTCTGTTCTGGAAGGGACCTGTGTGATCGATAGACTGGTTGGAAAAGCAGCAGTGGGGCTTCGATAGTATACTCAAGAGTTGTTAAGTGAAAACCATGGGAGGCCTTTTAAAGCTGGAGATAACGTAAGATCTCTGTTTTAGAAAGGTATCACTGGTATCATAGTGTGGAGAGAGGACAGAAGGCAGAAAGAGTAAGGGGCAGGAATACATGAGATTTACACTACTCCAAATTCTGAGGGGAGAACCACCTTTTACATAAGAAGAGTGAAAAAGACACTCCAGAGGTTAAATTGAGAGGATGACTTTTAGATGGGTGTAAGGAGTAATTAGTGAAAAATCAGGAAGAGGCGAGGATTACGAAGTGATTAAAAGACTGGGAACGTTGTTGATAACAGCTACACTTTGAGGGCTACTGTATGTCAGACATTGTTCTAAAGCACTTTTCATGGCTCCTTATTTAATAGTCTCAATAGTTCTATTTGAAAAGATGACCAATTTTACAAGAAAAAGGAAAAAGAAACTAAGGCCCAGAGATGTTGCTCAATTTGCCCAAGATCCCATGTTGACAAGTGGTAGAGCCCTGATTCTTGTTTAGTGTTGTGCTCCTTACCACCATTCTTACTGACTTTAGAGTGAGTGGGGAAGAGGTACTGGGGCTATCTGACAGACATCAAGAAATGTTTGTTGAGTACAGTATAAGAGAAAGGAAGGCTGAGGACAAAAGTTGGGGAATGCTATAATTTAAGAAAAGGGACTGTGTGTGGATGATAGGTGGGGAGGGGGGCAATAAAGGGGAGTGTGAAACATGTCAGAAAAGTCAGGCTAACCAAGAGAAACTATGACACCTGAGTATCTAGAAATAAAGAGGACAGAGTCAATAACAAAACCAAAAGGTGATTCTTTTGAAAACACCAGTAAGATGAACAACTAAAATGAGAGAAGATGTAAATAAACTACAAGTATGAGAATTCAAAGTCTGCTCTTCTTCCAGTGTCTACTCTACTCTACTTCAGTGGGAATAGTGCTTAGGAGCACACCTTAAATAAGTATAAGCTAAATGTAAATAGATTTGATAACCCCAGATGAAATGGATAAAATTCTATATAACATCAAAATTCAAAGTGTCAGGAAAGAAAACCTTGATTATAACCATTACAGAAATAGTAATTAATTAATAGCACCACCCCCTTGCCACTGACATTAAAATTAAGTTCAGCAGTTGGGTACAGAAAGCACAGTATCTAGACTAAGTAAGAATTAACTAGAAGACAGCCCAAGAGATCATTGTGGCTCATCTTGTCCTCAACAAGGAAAACAAGTTTTCAACAACCGTGTTTTAGAAGGAGGTCTTTAAGTATTTTGTGTTCAGTTGGGAGTACAGCTGCTATACTTTAGACATGAAAGACATCAAAGCATATACTTTTGTCCCATCTTAGTTACCAACAAGACAAATTAACTATAAATTTTGGCACTTAACGGGTTATTTATTTGGTTTGGTATTATCATTTTAACTAGAATAGTTTAAAGATATTATTTTCTAAATCTCTTGAGATAAAAACATTCCTCATTTTTAACAGTTACTGAGAAACGTCAGTAGTACTCTGGAAAATTGATAGCCAGTTTCAAAATACAATATGAGAAATTACTGATTCATATACAAAGAGTTTCCAAAATTGATTTTCCTTAATATGTAAAGCAAATGATCATTCTGAATAGACTGGAGTCTTCTAGAAACACTATTAGAACATGCTTTAGCAACATATAAAGTATGTATTTTTTTCTAGTAGCCTCTGCACATAAAATAATTTGGAATATTTTCTAAGCCTTAGCCTCTGCTGTATGTAATCTTGATTTGTCATCTTCCAATTACTCATTCTGTAAAATAATTGGCAACATGAACTTTCCCAGTAGTCCAGGCATTAAGAATCCGCCTGCCAATGTGGGGAACATGGGTTCAATTCCTGGTCCAGGAAGATTCCACATGCCTTAGGGCAAATAAGCTCATTCACCACAACTGCTGAGACCTACACACTTAAAGCCTGAGCTCTGCAGGAAGAGAAGCCACTGCAATGAGAAGCCCACACACTGCAACGAAGAGCGAGAGCAGCCAAAAATAAAGAAATAGAATTATTTAAAAAGATTGGCAACTGACCTCTATCAATCACAGAGGTGATGAGAGAACTGGTCCACTGTGGTCTGTCTAGGAATGTTAAAAACTCCGGTCTTCCCAATGGATTTGCAATAATTATTGTAAACATCTTTTTGCCCCTACAGTTCCCAACACTGCTTAATGGCCACATGCCAGTGCCAATCCCCAGTCTGGACAGAGCTGCTTCTCCAGTACTGCTTTCTTCGAACTCTCAGAAATCCTGATGACATCTGGCCACAATTTAAAGACTCATTAACTGATGAAACAAATTTGTCCCCATGGCCTAGTTTACCTGTGTCGTGAGAAGGATGTTGTGAAACCCGTCTGTTAATTTGGTTTGCACTTTTCATAACATGGATGGTCTAGATTTATGTTAGCATTTTAAAAACTTTTTTATATTCAAGTATATATGAAAATCTGTTTTGCATTAAGTGAATTTTAATGTTTTTGTTTTTATATCTTAGCTCTTAAGTGTTGAACACTGTTGACAGTGAAGAACTTTTCTAAATTGTTTTCAATGTAATAAGGATGTGAAGCTTTCTTCCTCTTTAATTCTGCATATGCTGAACTATGCTTATATACACTATAACCAGCTGTGCCTTCCTTTGCATTTAGTTTATTGTAAATTATCTATATATATTTTTAGTATTAAGAGAAAATGTTTGAAAGACAAAAATTAGTATCGAACAACTCTTTTTAGTGGAATTTCATTATTTTTCACAAGTAGGCAATATGAAACCATTCATTACTTTTCTTTTTGGCTTTCGACTGTATATGAGAATTGCCTTAGAACCTCTTTTGAACTGAAATTCAGTGAATATAATGTCCAAGTAACGTTTTTATAAAAAAACTAAGCCATATTTAGACAATAAACTTTCATAAAAGAATGTTCTAAAGTGCATTTTTTTGAAAAATGAACCTTGAAAGGCTAGCCTCCTGTTTACAATCTTTGAGACTCCTTCCACACAAAAGCCTGAGATGGAAAAACTACATCAAGTTCACTCAATCTATGCCCCTGGAATATTTCCTAGGTTAGCACATTCTTATTTTAAAAAATTAACCTGGTTCTTCCCATTTTCCATTGAGAATCATACCTTTCTGCTGCATTTACTGTATCTAAGTTAGGGTTTCTCTGAACCCCAGAAACTATAATTAACATTTAAAAATCCTATGCTTTGGAAGAGGTTCACAAACTGGTGATGAATACATATAACAAAGAAAACATTTTATAATACCAGGTATCTTAATGTGTATGGGTAAAGCCTTGGTTGTGGAAATTGAGGTGAAGTATATACTGCTTTATATATTACTGTTGATGGTGAGAATGAAGGAAAATTGACCAAAAAAATATAAAATTCTTCAGGAACCTTATCATTGTGGAACTGAACTTATTATGTAACAATCTTCAATATTAAGCAGTGAATTCTTTTGTGTAGTGTAGTTTAGAGCAGTGATAATAGAAACAATTTCTGTTCCTTCAAAAAAAAATCAACAGGCATCAGTCTAAGGTGCCAATCTGTATATCAAGTAGTAAAGTTCTAATGTAAGATACAAGAACTGGAAGGTGCCCAGTGCATTCAACTCAATAAGTTAATTACCATCCTTAACTGTAACAGAAGCCAATTTGAAATGTGGCTAAATAATTCACTGATCCAAATGAGGCATTAAATGGCAGGGAATATGAGAAAGGGTAAAAATCAAAGGTTGTAAAAACAAACATTTGAGTTTTCAAGAAATCTAAAATTTGTTGCGACACTTTTAACACTTGAGATGTTCAAATGGAATTGAGATTTTCAATTGGAATTTTATTTGGTGATGTAAGCCCTTATCTGGGGGAAAAATCCAAACACTCTAATATTCATCTTTGAATATAAAGTAATGGCCCTGGTTCCACAATCTGCAAGGAGACACTACTGTCACTACCCACAGGCTAAGGATAATTCTGTACTAAAATAACAGAGCTAGTCCAGGGGACTGGTGTTCACCAAACATAAAATGTTAGAAGAGGCCTTTGAGATACATCCAACCACCATTTCCAGGTAAGGACAACTGCACAGAAGTGGGGATGCCTAAAGCTACATAGCTCATTGAAGGCAGAACAATGGTGCTCAGTCCAGTTCTACTTCCCCATGCCTAGCTATAGTAACTACTGGTCCAAAACTGCATGTTAGGTAGAAAAAAAACAAAAGAGCATTAAAAACAAACAAACAAAAAAGACTTGTCAGATAAGAGCATACCTCAAATGCAAGATTCTTACAGAAAAACTAAGTCAGTCAATATGCAAACACCTCAACCTAGTATTCCCTTCCTCCAAATACTATGATTAACATACACTCTAGCTCCATTTATTAGAAATGGAAAAAATACAGTAATTTTTGATGCACCAAAAAACTCACATAACACAAATAGAAAACTGGAGGTGTTGAAGTATAATCCTTATTGCTCTGCCTCATTCTGTGTGTGTGTGTGTGTGTGTGTGTGTGTGTTGGGTTTGTCTTTTTTTTTTTAAACAATTATTTTAGTCAAAAAATAGGTTTCAAAGAACATAATAACTTTGTTTTCCCTTTTATATGTTTGCTTGATCAGTGTTAAAATGCTATGGTAAAGTTTATAGAACTATAACCTAACTGTTGGTCTCTTTGTACACATCTTTTCTATGACTGCAAATCTTCACTCAATTTTCATATATGTATCATTTTTACTGTTATATTATTTTTGTTCAATAAATACTTTGTGATAAAAGGTGTGAACAGGCAAGTGGGTTGTATTACTTCCAATTACTTGGGATGATTCAAATGCCACTATTCTATGGGTATAAGTTGTTAAAAGAATTGTTATTTAGCTTAAATATTGCACATTGAAACACTATGTATATATAAATCTTATTTAAACAGGTATTTAAGGAAACATACACTTATTGACACTGAGTTGGGTGGAAGGGAATGGATTTGAAAACTGGTCCTCTGATCACTTAAATCTGAAGTTCTGTCATTCTGCATTGAGGTAGGGGGGTAATGAGGAGGGGAAAACTAAATAACCATTTATTCTTTTAGCTGCAATTAATATCAAGAAATTAAAGCCATCCCATGTTCATGGATTAGAACACTTAATATTGTTAAGATCACAATACTACCCAAAGTGATCTATGGATTCAATAAATTCAGAACAATCCCCAAAATCTCATCCGAAAATTTATATGGAATTTCAAGGAAACTGGAATATACAAAACAATCTTGAAAAAGAAAAACAGAAGTGGAGGACTCACACTTCTTGATTGCAAAACTTATAAAGCTACAATTAATTAAAACACTATGGTACTGGCAGAAGGATAGAGATGTAGACTGAGAACAGAATTAAGAACCCCCAAATAAACCCTCATTTCTATGGTCAATTGATTTTCAACAAGGGTGCCAAGGGGGAGAAGGACAGTTCTTTCAACAAACAGGCCTAGGAAAACTAGATACTCACATGCGAAAGAATGAGGTTGGCCCCTCACTTTACACCACAAACATTAATTCAAAACAGATCAAGGTCCTAAATGTAAGCACTAAACTATAAAACTCTTAAAACGGGAAAATATTCATAATCTTGGAGTTAGCTACAGCAACTTAAATATGCAACCAAGAGCAAAGGCAACACAAGAAAAAAAAAACTGGACTTCATGAAAATCAAAAACTTTTGTTTATCAACAGGACACCATAAAGTAAGTGAGCACAACCCACAGAAGAAAATAATTACAAATCATATATGTCATAAGGTTCTAGACTATATAAAGAACTCCTACAACTCAACAATAAAATGACATACAACCAAACTTTTTAAAAGGCAAAGGACTTGAATATACATTTCTCTAAAAGCAGATAATGGTCAGTAACACATGCTGCTACTGCTGCTAAGTCGCTTCAGTCGTGTCCGACTCTGTGCGACCCCATAGACGGCAGCCCACCAGGCTCCGCCGTCCCCGGGATTCTCCAGGCAAGAATACTGGAGTGGGTTGCCATTTCCTTCTCCAGTGCATGAAAGGGAAAAGTGAAAGTGAAGTCGCTCAGTCGTGTCCGACTCCTAGTGACCCCATGGACTGTAGCCTACCAGGCTCCTCCGTCCATGGGATTTTCCAGCCAAGAGTACTGGAGTGGGATGCCACTGCCTTCATGAAAAGGTGCTTAACACCCTCAAGTCCTTAGGGAAATCAAAACCACAATGAGACACCACTTCAAAGCTATTAGAATGAATATAATGGGAAAAAAGAAGTAAGGATGAGGAGACAATGGACCTCATGCATTACTACTGAGAATATAAAATGGTGTGGGTACTGTAGAAAACAGTTTGGTAGTTTCTGAAAAAGTTAAGGATTAAATTACCAACTGACCCAACAATTCCACTCCTGGTATATGAACCCAAAGAATTTGAAAACAAAGGCTCAAACAGATGCTTGTACACCAATGTTCATAGTAACATTATTCACAACAGCCAAAAATGGAAAAAAAAAACATGTCTATCAACAGATGAGTGGATAAGCAAATTATCCATATTTTGCTTGGATAAAGATAAACGGATAAGCAAATGTTGTATAGTCATGCAACAATGTTACTCAGCCATGAAAAAAAATGAAGTTCTGACACATGCTACAATATGGATGAACCTTGAAAACATTATGTTAAGTGAAATAAGCCAGAGACAAAAAAACAAGTGTGGTATGATTCCACTTACATGAAATATGTAGTTTTTGTCTCTATGAATTTGCTTATTCTAGGTAAGAGGTTACCCAAAGGATGGGGGAAGGAGAAAACATGGTGGTGTGTGTTGGGGGGCTGGAGATTATAATGGCTACAAAGTTTCTGTGATGAAAAATCCTGGAAATAGAGAGGTAACTGCTTTACCACACTGTGAACATAATAATTAATGCCACTAAACTGTATGCTTACAAAGGGTAAAAATGGTAAATTTTATGTTACATGTATTTTACCACAATTTTAAAAAATAGTACACACACACACACACACAAACCACATGAAATGTCTTGGGTAAAAAAGATTATAACACGTTAACAAGTAGGCTTTCATAAGCTAATAAAGCAGCCACTTCTATATAGAGTATGACATATGCAACATGTTAACATCATCACTTGGAAGGAAAACAAAAAAGGCATCCCCTCTTACCTTTAAGAACCTTGTCAGTTTAAGATGAATCATCTGTTCAAGGTTCACAATTTGAGCTTCAATTCTCTTCACTGCAAAGTTTTCATAATCTGAATGATGCTCATGTATCAAAAAAAGAAAATCAAATTCCTTAATAAAATGAAGGAACATCTGTAGTTTTTCCTAGGAAGAGCAATTTTATATAACTGTTGGATACAATTCTTCACCTTTTTATATGCAAGAATGAAACATAAGGATAACTGTCAAATTTTCAACAAATCAAATATATAACCTACGAAATGAAAAATCTGACAATTAAAAGTGCTATCCTATAAAATTACAGTAAAGATTAGTAAATGAATGGCCAGCACAACTGTAAATTAATTGCTACTGGCACAGAGACACTTCATTATCTTGAGACACATAAAAGAAAATGGTCCCATCCTGCACAGCCTTCTTCCCCAAGAAAGAACCGTGACTCAACAAAACCACATTTTAACAACATGAAGATTTTGTTATTATAAATTTTGAAACAAAATGGAGGAATTTTCACATAATATTTATAACCTTCAAAGTACAATATTAATACATGTCTGTCAGTTAGAAATAACAGCAGTTTGTTAGGCTACAGAGTTTAACATAAAACCAATTTACAAATATGAAAAGCAGTAGTGGTCCAATATTCACCATTACACATGAATCTGTTTCTTCCAGAAATTTTTTTTTTTAAAAATTAAAACTTCAGTATCATGAAATATTAAAATAACACCCCAAACATGCCACAATCACTATTCACAAATAAAGTTAAAATGAAATATACAAAAATTCACTTAATACTGTTAAATAACAATAAACTACAAGATTTCCTGAACAGAAATGGTAGGACCCCTGAATGTCTTACAGTGAATGTCAGGAAAATGAATTAAGTTATGACTCTTTTCATGATATATAAGCCCCAAATTTACATGACCATTTCAAAATATAGCAATTAAGATTTGCAGTTGGTAAGATGCACTAAACAAATAGTCCTTAAAAGTGAACACAATTGCTTAAAACACTGTTACCAACACGAAGTGTATTTATGATGTTCAAAAAGATGCATAATTAAAACTAATATTTACTATCTCTGGTAAACAGATAATACCTAGAATGCTTTAAAACAATCTTCCAAGTTCTCATTTCTCTTGTTTGTTATTTATCATGGCTCATTTCAAATACATATTACAGCTTTCAGCTGATTCCAAGTGAATGCTATTAAAACACACACATACACACATCTCTCAAATCAAATAAATTGTTCCCCAATGAAGAATCATCCACTCTAATAAAAGAATTGTATTTAAGACAATAAACAAAACAAGATCTCTTATGTTTGACTGGACTTGTATGGTTTGTTTTAACTAAATTAAAGCACAATGTAAAATAGGTTAAGTGTATTAGTATACAAATATCCAATAATATGCAGTAAATATTTCTAAAATGAGGAAAGGTAAAAATAAATAATTTTGGAACTTTAATTTACTGCTATGTAATTCAAGATCCCCAAAATGTTAGGTATTCACTTGCTTGAATCAACTTCTGCATCACATGCTTTCCTAAACATAATGTGCTTATCGATTTCTTAGCTACTCTATTTGCCAATGTTCAATAAAAAATTATATAGCATGAACGTAAGAGTGTTCAAGTTGGCTCACTTATTTTACTGTTAAGCAAAGCTAAATTTACATTCCAGGAAACAATGCAGTTTAATTTTAAAAACAAACAAAAAAATGCAGCAGTAAAACAATTTGTGAGGAGAAACAGATGCATTCACATATAATAAAGCCACTGCAACTTCTTCAGGCATCAACTGTTGTGTTAAATAAACAGACAGTAGTTATTTAGCAGCAATGATTCCGCAATAAATAATGCACTGTGTTTCTCAGTCCTGCACAAAAATTGCAGCTATAGTTACATCAACAGCTGTAACCTACTGGCTCTAATGGCAGAGAAGACCTTAAAACCAACTGTACAAAAAATTGTCACACTGTGACAACAAATATAAAAACAATTTGTAGGTCTGAAATAAAAAGACTCCACTGTGAAGAGGACAGTGTAGACAAACGAAGATTCCAAGTCCACCAAAAGAAATAATTGCCTTCAGATCTGAGTCCTTGATTGATAAGAAAGGCTGGGGGCTGGGCTTGAAACCATGTTATCAGACTTAAAAGAGCATGCTCTGTCTTCTGTTCTTCCCATGTCCTAAAATATAAAGTCATTTTATGAGGCAGTTCAAGGTTCAGTTTTATCCCACATACAGTATTTGGTGACTCTATGAAGCTAATGTTCCCACCAGCAAAAGCTAATTCCATGGAAAGAGTGATCAGCTCTGTCTTAAAGGACCCTCTTGTTGATGGGGTCAGTCTACAGCTTCTATGCTTCGAAGTGATGAACCTGATGACTAGGGGAGCACAGATGTGTCTTCTGCCTCAGGTGCCAGGGATGGCGTGTCAGTGATCAAGCCAGGTCACTTGTAAGAGGTCTCTGTGCCATCTGCAGGTTTCAGGATCCCTGATTGGACTGAATCAATTTCTCTCTGAAGAATTACTGAGCTGCCCACATCATACAGAAAAGTGAGTATGTGCAATGCTAAACATACACCATTGTGGAATGCACTGTACATTGGTTTTTACATCAATAATTTTACTGATCAATTTATAAACCAAAAACTTGGTTCCACGCAAAATTTCATGATCGACATGTGAAATGGTTTATGACAAACACACCTGTCTCTGGATAAGAAGAATTTCGAAAACCGGGGTCCTTTTGCAACTGAATCTCTTTCAAACTGAATATTGATACACCTAAAATGCATAGACAAAAAATAGCAGATGAAAGCCTATCATTAAAGCAAATATAATCCAACTAGAGACAAAATGTCTAAATTACATACTGAGTGAACGTGAAACATTTATACTACATTTACAAGGTTAGAGCCACTGAAATACTTTTGTCTCTTTTGTTTCAAGGTTCTCAGAAGAAAACCAAGCCAAATAATCTCCCCTCAGAACCTTTCTCCTCCAATCTGGCTTTAAATCAGGCTGTGAGTGTGTGTTTCTCTGAGGAGAATGTACACTGTTTATTTCTAGGGCTTAGTGAGGTTGGGAGACCTCATCAAAATGTATTACTCAGTTTTATTCTATCCTTTATCCATTTGTCTTATGATGGCAGTGAAGGTCAAATCCTCAAACTATCTTCAGAATTTTACAGAAAAACAAGAAATAGGTTTATAAACCTTTCCTGCAACTCAAACTTTAAAACTTGATATTATTAGTAATAATGAAATGTAAATAGCATCTTAAAAAATACTTGTAATTCATCTTTCTCATTTCCATTTCTGCCACAGAGGTAGTCTTTCATTACAAAATATCCTTTAAGTTCTAAGTGAAAAGTCTTGAGGAGTCTTGATTCCAATTAGAAAACCACTGTCTAGTAAATGAGAATGGGAAATTAATGAAAGGTTTTGGTAGCTCATTTCCGAAATATTCTCTTAATTCCCCACTCACCTTGCTCAGTTTTAAAGTAAAATATTGGGGTAATTTTTAAGAATGTTCTGAGTAAAATCAAGCAGTTACCTCAGGCATGAGAAATCAGCTATTTTAATGACAATATGCTCACCTCTGTCATGGGGATAGTTAAGTCAGAGTGAACACAGTAAAGGAAAACCATCTTCATATTTTAAAAAGGAAATTTACTTTCATGAGAAAACTAATGTTTTGGCTGTGTTTCATTACAACTTGCTTGAAATCCATTTTTAACAACTCTGAATCAAAGTAATTCAGATTGGGCCTAATGACAATGTCTATCATTGGATAGTATTTTCCAGCTTAAGTCCAATAGGACTAATGACCCACATATAAGTGCTACTGATTTCTTAGAGTCGTAGTAACATGCTCAGTGTTAAAAGAAATACATTAAAACAGGTAAGTAAGACATATGCCTCCCTTCAAGGATTTCTGATCTAATTACAGAAAGATCAGAATTTTAGGCTTAAAAAACAATAGCCCCTTCTTAAACTCCTAATTCACCCCAGTCTCCAAACCTGGATAAAAATATAAAGGGGATGGGAGGACACACTCTAGATTTCTCTTACTTTCAGGTAAAGCATGTATTCTTGGTCCCAGACTTCGAAAGTACACATGTTTCATGGCCTCTTCTGCTGAAACCCTTTTCTTAGATTCATACTGTGAAAAACCAAAAAAACTCCATTAATTTTTTTTTCTCTAAACATTGGAAAAAGCATGTGTGAGGGGCAGGAGACACACACACAAATTAGCATTTAAGCGTTTAGAGCTACCGTTATCTTGATTACTTACTACAATGATTTATTTTTAAGAACCAATTTACTATGCTCTAAGCTGAGTTACTACTGAGCTTATGTAGCAATGATCTGTTACAAATTTCCAAAATAAAGCTGGATCTTAACTAAAGATTAAGATTCCATATATTTTCTGAAGTGATGGAAAAAAACAAAATATCTGACCTATGGTGTTACTTTTCTTCATGAACAACAAAGGATTATTAGAAATGTAACTTAATACCTTTATGAAAGATATTATTAAGTTACCTATTCAATACCCATTTCCCCTTTTTCCTTCATGAGATAATGTAGATTTAAGGCATTCATGCTTCCAACTCTGACATATGAATCATGACTGTTCTAAGTTTAGGCTAATTATAGCAATCCAGCTCTCCAATTCTCAGCCTCTCTTACAATTAATATTCTAGCCATATGAAGATTTCGGAGACATAGGAAGAAGTCCTTAGAGGGGTTTTTGGAAAAGCCTTTGCTTTACAGATACAAGAGGAATGTGACTGACACACTCTTATCCTCTCTGTCGTTTCTGCTCTGAATGCAGATATGGATGGTATTTGGAGGTACAACAGCCTGTAAAGCGTAGGTATAAGGAAAAAAGAAAGAGAACATAAGAAAACATGAACTGCAGAGAACATGGCCTCGACACAGTTGATCAGTGCCAGCAGCTAACTACCTCAGTGAAGGGAATATGCTACGCACATTTTTATATGTCTTTTTTCTGTTTCTACATAGTCTGCTGGCGAATCACCAAGAGAGTCAATGGACAACAACAGCAATTAGCAACTACCTTTTTGGCTTCTATGATTGCCAATAATCACCAAAAATAAGCTTCAAAAAATAAAAAAGGGGGAGGTGAAGGGAATATGCTATGCACAGACCTTCACCTCAGGCTGTTGTAGGTTACAAGGAGAGACCCAGACACACTAGGAGAAACCATATTTTTTCACCTAAGGACGTATCTTAAGCATGCTAGATACTAGCATAAATAATCTTATTTATGAGAGGGATATTACTGATCCAATTCTATAGATGAAAAAACTAAGGCTCAGAGAAGTTATCACACCATTTAATGACTATAAAAAAGATGTAACTTACCTGAAGAAATTTTGTTATCAACTCAATTCCTTCAGAGTCTAACCTAAAAACAAGGAAGGACAAGTAGCAATTTATTTATTAATCTTAGCTGATAGAAACTTTCTAAATAAAACTATTTTCCAAGTGTTTTCATCTGCTAAATTCAAGTGCCCTAAAATAGCACACTTTGCTGCTTTCCAAACAGATTCAAATCTGTTTTATCCTTAAGATTTATCGTGCCACTTGTTTAAGAAACCACAAGTAACTGGGCATTAACTCAAAATATCAATATTGAAGAGTAAATTAGATTACTGAAATGATAGAATTTTTAAAAATCACCATTTTATCTCTAAACAAAATAACCTCTATTATTGAAAAAAACTTTAGTAAACTAGATCTGTTTTTATAGTGTTCTAGTGAAGGCAAGAGTACAACGGCATCATTTCGTATTATACAGGTGAAAACAAAACTTTAAAGGACCTCCAAATTTATCACTGTGGTTCAAGATAAACAGAGATGAATCACTCGACAAATTTTTACAGGACAATATGCTGAAGGTTTGGTACTAGAAGCTATAAAGTTCAATTTAAATATGCCTCAATAATTTCATAAAACTTTATTTAAAAAGGATACAAAACCAACGAAATAGTCAATAGAAAATTCTAAGGATGAAATTAATAAAACAGGTAGTAGAGGATTTAGGGGTTTTCTTAAAGGGATAATCTCTTGATCAGAAGTCACAAGTCACAAATTCTATCGTGCACTGACATTCACTGGCAAAAGCACAATTACGGAAACTGCCTCCCCTCCCTCCCACCTCAAGTGCTCTTAGTAGGTACTGTGGATGCTGTGACCTAGAGATTCTCCAGAGTCTCCTAATCTTTTGCAGTCTGCCATTCTGACAAACACCCGGAACTCTGTGGCTACAGATAAAATGAAAGTCGCTCAGTTGTATCCGACTCTGCGACCGCATGGACTATAGTCCATGGAAATCTCCAGGCCAGAATACTGGAGTGGGTAGCCTTTCCCTTCTCCAGGGGATCTTCCCTGTAGAAGATCAACCCAGGGATCAAACCCAGGTCTCCCACATTGCAGGTGGATTCTTTACCAGCTGAGCCACAAAGGAAGGCCAAGAATACTGGAGTGGGTAGCCCATCCCTTCTCCAGTGGATCTTCCCGACCCAGGAACTGAACCAGGATCGCCTGCATTGCAGGCAGATTCTTTACCAACTGAGCTATCAGGCTACAGATAAGGTAGATGCTAAGCTCATGAAGAATCTGCTTTATAGAGCTGCAACTTTTTACCCTGGACATTACAACAGCAAGCAATATATATATGACAAAAATAGGATTTATGCTTTTATACTAAAAGTCTAACACGTTATATTATTCTTCCTTCTTAGGAAGTCTACTTAGAATGTTACCAGTTAGTTTAGCGACAAGGCTATCAAATCACATAAACACTTTCAAAATAGTTTTGGCACCAGAATGATCTTATTAATCATCCCTATCTTGAGAATAAATGGAACTAGAGTGAGTATGTTATGTTGTGAGCAATGTGAATGGCTTTTGATTAAAACAGATATTTGCCTTATTTGGTATCTTGGTGCCCTTTTCACATTTATTTTTTCTTAAGGAAAGATGAAAAAATACAAAAGGGGTTAGTGATTCTACATTACTCATGGAAATGTAATACATTCCGTAAGTAAAAACATTCTGACTCAAATTGTAATGGGAGTCTTAGATGTATCTGAGGTGGGTCTGTAATTGGATGGGCAACATATAGAATATGAAGGGTCAGAAGGTTCATATTCTTCAAATATAAATTATCATTAACACTGGCCAAAATTCTGATGGGTCATCTTGTATAAGAGCCAAGATTTTACTTATAACACATTCCTAAGTAAATATAGAATGTATGTGCTCAGTCATGTCCAACTCTTTGTGATCCCATGGTCTTTGTAGCCCGCCAGGCTCCTCTGTCCATAGGATTTTCCAGGTAAGAATACTAGAGTGGGTTGCCACTTCTGCCTCCAGGGGATCTTTCTGACCCCGAGACTGAACCTGTGTCTCTTACATCTCCTGCATTGGCAGGTGGATTCTTTACCACTACACCACCTGGGAAGCCCAAAATATAGAATAATTGTGTAGAAAAAATAAATTTCATCATGGTCTTCACAGTATTGAATAAGGCATAAATCAATGTTTTCTTTCTGGGAAAAGGAACAACCTATATAAACCCTAGAATTATATAATATATATATATTCTATGCTCATTTTATTTACAGTTCAATTCTGTGGATTTACCTAGTTTGATGATTCTTGGTCACTGAATTATAAAATTAATTTGCATAGGAAGAAATTAAATTCTAAAATATTTAAGAATTGTGTATGTATACCAAGTATTTTTCCTGAATCCTTACCATGACAAATGGTTCAAGAGACTAAAAAGAAAAAAAAAGAGAGAGAGACTAAAAAGAATTAAAAAAAAAAAAAAAAAATAGTGTGTTCCCCCTTTCACGTAAAGAGAAAAAAAAAATACCTGGGTGCATGGTTAATTAGAGGCTGCGGTTTATATTTTGGAAAGTTGTAGTTCTTGAACTCATCATTTGAAGAAACACCTGGCCAATTTTCCTGAGATGGAGTTCCTGAATTTAAAAATATATGTACTTATAAATATATAGAAATTTTTATACAGGCAAATATATAAAGGCAGAACAAAAGTGTCTTAAATAATAATTTATATTTAGTTGATAATTTGATTGTTTCAACTAAAATTAGAATGATAGAAATAGTAAACAAGATAGACTTTTTTTCAGACTAAGCAAAGATCTCACAAAAATGATGCCTACTTGACATCTAAGTTAAAATATTTCCTAATAATGTGCTAAAAGTCAATTTTCAATAATATTTCTCTTCTCTGTTTTTCCATAAAATCATTATTGCACAGGTAGAAATCAGTAAATAGAAAGCAGAAGTTATCTAGAAGGATCTATCTTTATCTTAACATGCAAATTATGATTCTTATAACAGCTATTTATGTTAGTCTCAGTATCAAATTTATAAATATGTATTTTAAAGATGTAGTCATATCCAGCTACTCAATTATAGGTAACAAATCACTGGGAAGAGAGTTCTTCTGTTACCTAGCAGTCGGAAAATTAAGTGCAGTTCATCTTCCACAGTTGATCCTGGAAACAGAGGTCTTCCAGAAGCCATTTCAAAGAAAATGCAACCAACGCCCCTATAAAATATACCATTAAAAAAAAAAAAGAGTAGTCCATTTATATATTATTAAGCATAAGAATCTTTTCCTTAAGGCTGCCTCTCTGGAGAATTTTGTAATAGCCTGCTAGAAAATCTGCAGATTTCTTTCAGATGTAACTAAACTAACTTGTTAACATTTAGCTTATTTGTCTCATCTTCCGTACTTCTATATCCATTTTCCCCACTTAAAATGTCCAGCCCTCTTCTGCATGATCCTTAAAGAATACCACTAACCATAGCTAATAGTGATTTAATGCTTACTATGTGTTAGGCAGTGGTCAGCAGAGTTAGGGAGAAACAAATGATTCAAGATGTTTTTATGTAGGAAGCAGAGACAGAGCTCATAGATGTGGGGTAAAGTGAGTGAGAGTGAGTAAGACAGAGAGAGAGAGAGGGAGAGAATGTGTTAAGAGAAGGAAGAGAAATGGATAGAGGCTCACTAAATAGATACTGTCTTCTAGGACCTGTGTGAAGACATGAGTTTAAGATAGGAGTCCTTCCTTTAAAAGACTCACAACCTAGCAATTACATATATATAAATTAAAATATTATATAGAAGATTAAATAATGGAGCCACTAGGGAAACAGTATGGTAACTGATCAAAAAATGTAAAATTGAATTGCCATATGATCTAGCAATTCCAAGTATATAACCAAAAGGAAAGCAGTATCTCAAAGAGGTATTTGTACACTCATGTCCACAGCAGCACAAAAAGCCAAAACGTGGTAACAACCCAACTGTCCATCAGTGCATGAATCAATAAACAAAATAACATATACGTACAGTGATTGCTGCTGCTGCTAAGTCACTTCAGTCGTGTCCGACTCTGTGCGACCCCACAGACGGCAGCCCACCAGGCTCCCCCGTCCCTGGGATTCTCCAGGCAAGAACACTGGAGTGGATTGCCATTTCCTTCTCCAATGCATGGAAGTGAAAAGTGAAAGTGAAGTCTCTCAGTCGTGTCTGACTCTTAGCGACCCCATGACTGCAGCCTACCAGGCTCCTCTGTCCATGGGATTTTCCAGGCAAGAGCACTGGAGTAGGGTGCCATTGCCTTCTCCGGTATGTACAGTGATTATTCAGCCTTAAAAATGAAGGAAATTCTGACACATAAAAAAGTCAAGTATCTATCTTCACCAGGGGTAAACCTTGATGACATTTATGCTAAGTAAAATAAACCAGTTACAACAAAACAAATACTGTATGATTTCACCTATATGAGGTACTTAGAAAAGTCAAATTCACAAACACAGAAAGAAAAACAGTGGAGGGAGAGGGAAATGGGAGTTACCATTTAATAAGTACAGAGTTTCAGTCTGCAAAATGAAAAAAGTTGTGGAGATTGATGATGATGGATGCACAGCACTGTAAATGTACTTAATGGTAAATTTGGTTATATATATTTCCCAAAATTTAAAGAAGCTTAGAAAAGAAAAAATGTTTCACAATACAAATTATATAAATGTTCAACCCAAGACAACAACAAAACAAAGTATATGATTTATCACTACACAAAGAGTACTTGCAGTTAAGTGTAACCACAGTTCACAGGAAAAAATTAGCCATGGGAGGCTAGGTTATAGTCAGGGAGGATTTATGAAAAACTATTTTTTGAAGGCCCTAGGCACAGGCCTTAGTCAGAGAAACAGAGTAGTCATTCAAGACAGGTGAACTGGTATGAATATAAGAGCAAAGCTGGGAAAGCCCAGGTTATTTATGAAATATAGTAAGTAGCCATTTGGCTAAATGGAAACATCTATGCTGAATAGTCTGAAGTAAACTGAAAACGGTAGAGACGTTTTATGAAGATTATTAAACATCAGATTGAAGAACGATACCTTATTATATAACAGGTAGTGAATGGGGAAGCAGCAAATGTGTTTGAATAAAGGAGTGTCATGATCAAAGTGCCGGGTGAGGAAGATTACTACTGTATTTCACTATGTTGAGATCAACTTAAAGCAAGTGGGTTTTGGTGAATATTAAACAATGATAAAAATAATAATTTTGTACCAGACACTCTTCAAAGTGCTTTATATATATCAGCTCATTTGGTCTTAACATTATTCACAGAACAGGCTTTTAAAATAGTTATTGTTATGATTCCCATTTCCTTAAATGAGGAAACCAAGGCACAGGCCAGTAATTTCAAAAAGGTTATACAGTTTAAGTGGTAGAATTGGTCTTTAAACCTAGGTGATCCTACTTGCCAGAACTCTTCATCCTTGTTTATATTGTCTCTCTTTAAAAAAACATCTCCTTAAAGCCAAATACCAATCAGTATGTCCTGTGTTAATGGCTACATTCTTTCAAAATTATAAATGGCAATAACATATGCACATATTTACCACATGTCAATCTGTGTTGAGTACTCTGAGGAACCCAGAAGCACATCAGGTGGCCGGTACCAAAGTGTGACAACTTCATTTGAGTAGGTCTTTGTGGGAACAGACTTGGCTCTGGCTAGTCCTTCACAGGGAAAAGAAAACAAGAAATAGCTAGAATGTATTTCCCAGTTCATATGACTACAATGACTCCAGTCACAAGGATGCCTGAAATGGCTACTCGATACCCTTTTTGAAGCTTAACAAAATTCGTTTTATGAATTTTTGAGTATGCATGGTCTTGGGTCAGCAAATTTTCATGTAATTAAACTAAATAATAACAATTCCACAGTCAGGGACTATGTTTACTTTTATGAGTGAATGCACCCGGTCTCAGTATCTGGGCTAATCTAAACTTCAGATATCTTCCTTCTATCCATGATTATGCCAAAATTACTTCCTACTTCAATTTAAATTAATGCAAAACAGGCCAATGATATTAAGATAAACAATTTTACTTCTTGCAGTTATAGGCTTATTGACTTTTAACCTGATTACACTTTTCATTTGCTGTACCAATTCTTACCAAAAAGCATGAAGTTACTGGTCCATGATCCTGTTAAGTTTTATTAACAATTCCCTCGCAGAAGTTTTTATTTAAAAAGTTTCCTTGGAAGAAACTACACTGTCATTCTGTACTTCTTAAGTTTTACGTTATATAGTTAATATTAAAATACAATGAACTTGGTCTTTGGATATTATTAGTTGCTGTAGATAACATGTACCATTCCTTTGCCTGTTGAATATGAAATTCACTGATTATCTAGATATAAAGGCAAGAGCTCACAACTTTCTCTCTTGAGCCACTAGTGTAAGAGTTGCTTTTATTACCTCCATGCCTCCAAATTCTGATCACCTAAAGAAGTAACTTTTTAAAAGCTATCTGAAGAAATAATTTTAACATATACTTTATTTCAAACAACAGGGAATAATTCATTCACAGGCTGTGATTTGTGCTGTGTGTAACTATTATATCTGATTAAAATACTAAGTAAGAAAAATGTCATAGAAAGATAATTCAATACTTTGTTAAACCAGATATAGTCACCCAAGTGAATTTTTTTTTTTTAAATCAGGCAGTACTCATACTATTTTCATTTAGTTTAAGGGCTAAAGGATGTAACTGAAACAACGTTGACATTATTTTATTTAATTACAGATTTTACTCTACCATCCCAATTTGGTAAAATAAATTCAAAATTTTTTGATAATTAGCAAATGGGAGCAACTTTCTGATTCCTCTTCCTGATATAATACTGGGTTATAAGGGGGAAAGGACAGGCTGCACATTTGCTATTCCTATACATACAACATCAAAGCAACTGCAGTTGTAGTTTCCTCAGTACCTATACTTCTTCTCCTGAGAGAATTCTAAACTATGGTACTTGCTCAAACAGGCTTCTGGTTCAGTTCACAATTAGATTTGCAATACTGGCATGAAATGCAATAGACAATAATCTCGTCTAACTTAGCCAAATGTGACATGGTATTATTATATAAGCCATTTTTATTAATGAAAATGTCTATTTATATGAATACTTCCCTGATCACAGGATAATCTAGATCAACAACAACTTTATACCTTTGGAGATCCCCTGAAAGGGTCTCAGCATGTTTAGGGGACTATGGACCACTTCTGAGAACCTGTGATGTTTAGCATTCACTAACATAACTGACCACCAAAATTTTCAAATATCTTCCAAAAACTTCTAAACCCACATAAAAGCAATCATACAGTGTCAATACTCGTTTGTTTTTTTTAAACTTAACCACCTAGAACTATCTACAAATATCTCATACATTCCATACCAAAATCTGCTAGCTTTAATTCTCCTTTTTCATTAATGAGGAGGTTCTGTGGTTTTAAATCTCGGTGTAACACCTTTCTTCTGTGGCAATATGCCAAACCACGTAGAATTTGGTATAAAAACAGCTATGGAAACAAAAAACAGAAATTAGTCTTACAGATAATAAGACATACTTTGGTATAAGTTACGGTAAACAGAAAAGCAACTGACCTAGAATAGTCAAAGAAAAAAAAGGAACCATCTCCTTTTCCTTACATACTTATCTGAATTTTATAATTTATTATTCTATTTGAAGCATCTATTTTTTTAGTGTGAACAAATGAAACTTTATCTTAGTAGTAATAGTTCACTTGTTACTGAAAATGATTTTAAATAAATGTACCTCATAAACTTACAGGTCTACTAATTAGGTTTACAGTTTAATTATGAAATTCTCACAAAACAATCAATCTTCTACCATTACCCCACCCTACTCCCCCTGAAAAAAAACCGATGTGGGACAAAGCCTTTAATATAAGGCACTGGAGTTGGTGGTTTTATGAACATTTTGATGTGTCAAAGAGATCGGTGCTGCACAGCTCTGGCAAATTACGTGCTATAAAAATAACCTAAAATAACCTAACCCAGCTTCTATCACCCACCTCCCGGGTACTTTACTTTCAGCACCTCCCACTCAGCCTTCAAAACCTGCTATGATTCAGAAAAGGGATTAAGCACTGTGGAGCTCTGAATGACTCTTGGAAAAAAGCAATTTCTATAAGGCTAATGGTAGACATTTTTGTTGCAGATTTTGGTGGAAAAGGGAATATGAAACGCAGAAGGTATTTGATTCTTTGTGGTTAACAAAAGAGCCTCAAGTCCAGAGCATTCAGGAGTGTACCCTTGGTTTTCTTGGAAGGTGAAAAATAGCATTAGAACTTCGAGAATAAGCCAAGGCAGCAGGTGAACAGTGGGCCGGAAGAAATTGTAATTAGCAGAGCTTCTATACTCTACATATTTATGTTTTGAAAACTCTTAAATTACTACTTCCAAATATTCTCATTACTTTTTATGTTTAACAGAGAATAAAATACCTTGCAACTTAATTCAGGCATGCAGACTGGGCTCAAGACAAATAAACTTCTCAAATCTTTGTCAAATTATGATAATTAAGGACAACTTTATTTCCAAATTACTGATAATATGATTGCAGGAAAAACCATAAGAAGAAGTAAACACAAGTGAGATTCATAACACTTTGCCAAATAAAATATAAAATATGATGAGAACAATTCTCATAGAAAATATATGGAAAAGAGACTTAAAACTTAAAGCCTTATTCTAAAATTCCTAGCAATGTGTTATATCCAAATATTTTGGACTATTTTTTAGTAAAAGAAACTGGCTCTCCTTTATACCAAACTTAACTATTTTAAAAAGTATCTTAAGTTTAAAGTTAGTATCTATAGACCTGGAACTGTTGCAAAATCACAGCTGGGACAGCCTATTTCCAAAACAGTCTCACGAACCATTGATTGAGTTCGGATAAACAGATCTTTGCTAAATTTGGAGTAAATCCAGTCAAAGAAACCTAGTGTAAGAACACAACTGTATAAAGCGTTTTTACTTGATCTTACTTTTACTTTTGGGCTTTATCTGGCACAAAGTTTATGTCAAACTTTTCTATCATTACTTGCATCTTCACATATTTTTCAGGTAAGAAAACATAATTATCTTACTTTTCCTCCTAATAGTGCAGAATGGTATTTCCAGACTAGTATTCCTAACACCTATGCAGCTTCCTGACCTTACTCATTAGATTAGTACTTTCAAAAGTTGTTTTATAATTAAATTAAATACCATTCTAAATATGAGGACTTTGCCATTTAAAGGAGGCCCTTTACAAAATGCACTGTATCATTTTCATTTACCTGAAACATTTGGATTCTGATAAAACAGGCTTGTTGTTTTCTTTTTAAGCAGAATATACCTATAAATGTATTCTATATATATCCAAGAGAACCAATAATACTGTGAAAGGAAATGTCAGAAGACTTTTCTGTTTTGAAGCAGAAAAAGGTTAAGGTTTATTGAAGGGCCAAGCAAGGAAAACAGGTGGCTCCTACTCAAAAACCTCAAATTCCTCTGAAGTACTTATTAAAACTTTTAAAATGAAGTAGTTCTACAAAAAAGGTCTGATTCTAGGAAATACTACAGTATAGCAAACAAAGTTCTGAGTAAATGTGTTCAGACAACAACAGCCTATTTAAAATGCGTAACAAAAAATTCCGAAGCAGAATAGTTACGAGACTGGCGTATTTCATTATGTAATGCAGTTTGTCTCTGCTTAAGTGTTTGTCTCTAAACAAAATTTTAAACGACACAGTAAGCATACCTTTACATTGTGCATACTCATGATGTTTCCACAGTCATCCATGTACTGTTTTAGATCTTTATCCTAAAAAAATATAGCACTATGTGATACATAGTTTTGATAAGGCATGACATTTACTTATTTAGTTTTTAAAAATAAGTGTGCTTTTTAAAATTGAAGTATAGTTGCTTTTCAATGTTGTGTTAGTTTCTGGTATACAGAAAAGTGATTCAGTTATAGATATTAAATATTCTTTTTTAAAAAAATTAGTTGTTTTTTGAAGAAAGATACTGAATGTACCACACATAATTAAATACTAATAACAAGAATGTCCCTGGGGCTGTTAAAAAAAATCCAATCTGTGATGTTTTATTATAGCAAAATTAAATACTGAAGTTTTATTAAATGCTTACCAGATACTCAAAGACCAGAGTCAAAGATTTATCTGTATGAACAATGTCATGTAAGGTTACTATATTTGCATGTTTTAGATCCTTTAATAGTGAAACTGCAAAACAGAAAAGAAAGCCAATTATTTAGTCTGTGGTAGCCAGTCTTTTAAAAAACCCTAAGTTTAACATATGAATGCCTGAATTTAGGAGTCTCTTAAAACAATCCAAGGGGATTTGTAGTAGAAATTTTAATAGAATTTTTCCTTTTCTTTTATGGTACTGGGTTTGATATTTTTAATACTTAAATTATTCCCAATACTACATTAATACTCTTCATAACATCTTTTTTTCCCTCAAATGTTAACTTATTGAGACTGTCCCAAGTTATGTTTTCTTCTTCCAAACTGGCTTATCAGTTGCCTCAAGCCATTTTCTGGATAATCCTTTAAAAAAAATGGTACCATTATAAAAATATATTTACATCCTGTATACACTATTTATGGTCAGCTCTTCTCCCATGCACCAATATGTAACATTTCCCAATGTCAAGTATTTGTCTATGACAATGATCTTATGACTTCATAGTATTTCATCATAAGATGTATGATAATATATCTAATTCCTTTTTGTTAAATATTTTAGCTTTAGATATCAGGACCTCATTTTATTGTATTCTTTTTCCTCAATGAGATGCCATTAGTTGTGATGGCATATTATTTTCCAGTCATGTATTATTTCTATATCCGAGCTCTTTGTACTTACAAAAAGTGAACTCTTATTACATAGCTTTGGTTTTAAAATGTTCTATATAAATTTCATAAAACATTCTGCTCACAAGAAGTACTAATTATACCTTCTCTTATTGCTGTGCAGGGTGCACCTTCTTCATGTTCCAACCGGATCTCTTTCAAGGCCACCAAATTCTCTGTCAATTTACTTCTTCCTTTATATACTGTTGCATATGTACCCTACAAAATATATTTTTGAAAGATACATGAAAGCAGCATGAGTCTATCTATATTATCAATACAGAAAGAGCCCTAACTAAATTTCTAATTTCTAACCATGTGTTAAATTCCACCTTGCAGAGAAAACTCCACCATGATTAGTCTTGGTTTTCCTACAGCTAAGAGGACTTTCAGTTCCCTGTGCACAGCTTCCCTACTCTTACAACCCTACAGAGTGCTTCAAGTAAAAACATAAGGAGAATATTTAATTTAAAAGTATTGTATTAACTATAACTACAATGGTATGTGAAGATTGAGGAAATTAAGCACATTAAGTGAAAACTGAAACTCTAAGTATTATTAAAATTTTACCCATTTTCAGAATCTCTGTATGCTACAGCTAGCTCTCCTTTAAAAACCAAATGTATTCTACAGACAGTTCTCAAACTCCCTTCAGTTCAGTTACTCAGTCGTGTCCGACTCTTTGCGACCCCATGAATCGCAGCACGCCAGGCCTCCCTGTCCATCACCAACTCCCGGAGTCTACCCAAACCCACGTCCATCGAGTCGGTGATGCCATCTAACCATCTCATCCTCTGTCGTCTCCTTCTCCTCCTGCCCCCAATCCTTCCCAGCATTAGGGTCTTTTCCAATGAGTCAACTCTTCATATGAGGTGGCCAAAGTATTGGAGTTTCAGCCTCAACATCAGTCCTTCCAATGAACACTCAGGACTGATCTCCCTTAGGATGGACTGGTTGGAACTCCTTGCAGGCCAAGGGACCCTCAAGAGTCTTGTCCAACACCACAGTTCAAAAGCATCAATTCTTCGGCGCTCAGCTTTCTTCACCGTCCAACTCTCACATCCACACATGACTGCTGGAAAAACCATAGCCTGGACTAGATGGACCTTTGTTGGCAAAGTAATGTCTCTGCTTTTAAATATGCTATCTAGGTTGGTCATAACCTTCCTTCCAAGGAGTAAGCGTCCTTTAATTTCATGGCTGCAATCACCATCAGCAGTGATTTTGGAGCCCAAAAAACTAAAGTCTGACACTGTTTCCACTGTTTCCCCATCTATTTCCCATGAAGTGATGGGACCAGATGCCATGATCTTAGTTTTCTGAATGTTGAGCTTTAAGCCAACTTTTTCACTCTCCTCTTTCACTTTCATCAAGAGGCTCTTTAGTTCTTCTTCGCTTTCTGCCATAAGGGTGGTATCATCTACATATCTGAGGTTATTGATATTTCTCCCGGCAATCTTGACTCCAGCTTGTGTTTCTTCCAGCCCAGCGTTTCTCATGATGTCCTCTGCATGTAAGTTAAATAAGCAGGGTGACAATATACAGCCTTGACGTACTGCTTTTCCTATTTGGAACCAGTCTGTTGTTCCATGTCCAGTTCTAACTGTTGTTTCCTGACCTGCATACAGGTTTCTCAAGAGACAGGTCAGATGGTCTGGTAGTCCCATCTCTTTCAGAATTTTCCACAGTTTATTGTGATCCACACAGTCAAAGGCTTTGGCATAGTCAATAAAGCAGAAATAGATGTTGTTATGGAACCCTCTTGCTTTTTTGATGATACAGCGGATGTTGGCAGTAAGGCCTCCCTATTAACTAATTCTGTTATTTTGCACTTTATCACTCTGGGAAGCAGACCATTTCAAAATTAGCACTAGTAGCAAGTTCAAGAAAAAAACCTAGAATTTCATTTCAAAAAAATGAGCCAAGAATTTCCTTAACCTTTAAGATGCATCTTTAGCCTTACAGGTAGTATTTTGATTTTTCACAAGTTTGAACACATGGAATTTCCCATATGACAGCACAGTCACAGAGTACCAAGGAGCAAACTAAAAGATAGATGCCTATTTTGTTACCAAAAAAGCACAATATTTTGTGCATCAACAGAAGGTTACAATGCTATTAAAAAAATTCATTTCTTCTCACACTGATGGAATAATTTCAAGAATTGAAGGGCATTTCCTTCTAACATTCTGTTGCCTTTATAGGACAAGATACAATCTTTTAGGTGATAAACAAGAAAAATATGTATCTTACATTTTCGAAATAAGTATTAACTTACCTCTCCAAGCTTTTCCAATTTGATGTAGGTTTCCATTTTTCCAAACCCAATTTCTGACTGAAAGCAAACAATTATGGATTTAGTATTCTTAAAATTTCAATTCTTCTCTGCCTCAATATCTGAAATTCTCCTGCTCTTGGAATGTTTTGGAATAGAAAAATCTGATTAAAGAGTTGAACATCTGTCAAATTTTAAAATAATTTTTTAAAATTTGAACATTCAAAGGCTCAAAAACAAAGTTCACAATTAAAATTGTCAACTCATCTTTTTTACAAATCGATAAACATTCTGCTTTGAAAAAATTCTGTTCTACCTTTAGACTCTGAAATTTTAAGATATCACAGGCATTTTAGGATACGAAAGCATTTTATTAAAGATAACTACATGATTTAACAAAATCACAAAATAACCAATTTTCCTACGTATTTTCCTCCGTCAATCTTTTGTTTTCCCTAGGAAGGCCTGCAAACAAAACACTATTCCAGGTTTTCCCATTGAAATATAATAAGAAAGATAACTACATGTCATACTCTATGATGAGTCAGGAAATGGGTAACACAGAAGAAGTAATATAAGTCTAAATCAGTCTCCTCCATCCCCCACAAAAGGCTTTAAAAGTGAGTTCTCAAAAGCATTGCTTTTAAATTCCTTGAGCTTGTTTAACTATGTTGTATGGAGTCGATAAATGAGGTAGATGGAATACTCAAATATGCAATGGAAACCCAGTATTTAAAAAATAATTTTAAAAAACACCTAACACAAAAGATTTAGGGGAAAAAATAAAATGATAAAAATTTAGAGACTAAGAGAGCAGAGATAGGGGAAAATAGTTAAAAAGAAGAGAATAAGAATTTTCTTAAATTCTTTTCTAGTACCCCTTTTGTAGATAGTGGAAAGGGCAACAGTAATCTAAAACTTCACTTCTCAGAGTGATACTAATGCCCTTAAGTAGCCAATGAAAGGAATAATGTTCTTTTATATATAACTTCAGCTCTTAAAGGTATATGCTGGATCATTAAATTCTATGTCAAATTCTGGAGGTTCAGATACACTTTTTCTGGAGGTGTTGAACAAAATAAAAATGATACTTGACAATCTGACTTAACATCACTCACCGCTTGAAACAAAAAGGTAAACTGCCCAAAACTGACAGTTAAAAGTAGCAGGGGCCTCTCAAAGGAACTGTTGTTATCCTTTTTTACAAGACATATATATCACTTTAAAAGCCATGAGGAAAACTGCATATTCAATGGTACTCATTCAATTCTGGTAAACTAATAAAAACCGTGGTCACAGGTGGTACTGGCAGTTATCACCGAAGGACTGAAAAATTGCTTCTCTCTGTGTACTGTTAAAGACTTTTTTCTATATATGGTATTTAAAAAAAAAAAGAAGTGAGATTTTTGGAACCCATCATGATCCATCTACCCACACACTATTTTATATATGATTGACAGATATTAAGTCCTTATTCTGTATTGTCAATAATTATACAGGATAATAAAACTACAATAGACAACACTTTCCAAATACAAATGGAATCTTTTATTTTAATTTTACTATGGGAAATGTAGCAAAGAGACCACGATTTGATACAGGAGAACCTGATTCTGAATAATCTTTTGATTTTGTAGTTTTTCTATAGTCTATTTACATATGATCTCACATAACACTTAAAAAAAAAAAGGCTAATTGCCAAGGTCACACAAACTATGATAGTGTGTTTATTTTCTTATACCTATCTCTAGAATTCAGGTGATTAAATTCACAAACATGGAACTAATTTGACATGAATTTCAAGTCTCACCTGATTTTTTTATGAAGGAAAAAGAACTAATAGCAAGAATAAATGGAAACTAGTATGAACAAAATTATCAATGTCCCCCCCAACAAGATATAATTAAAATGTCATCATCTGCAACAGTGAGAAGCACATAGTAAAATATAACTATAAGCAAGGAACTTTTTTTTTTTTTTGCCACACCACGTCTTGTGGAAACTTAGTTCCTCAACCAGGGACTGAACCACGCCCCCAACAGCAAAAGTACATTGTCCTAAACCACTGGACCACCAGGGAATTCCCTGGGAACTTTTTCTTATTAGGAGTTTGGAAATTTTCTTATTCATTTTTTTAATCTTAAGTGAATAAATACTAGAATGTCCTTATAAGATCAAGTACACTTTGGTCTAACGGTGGCTTTGACAAAAATGCTAAAGTTTTTTTTTTAAAGAGTGGATGAACGAACTACAAATTCAAGACTGTAAAGACAGTACTGATGTAGAGATTACCATATCATATAAAGTATACAAGGAATAAACTATAAGAGATGCAAGAAATATTAACATTACAAAGAGTCACTCTTTAAATAGTGAAATTTAGTGAGATCATTAAAATATATTGAAAAGTACGCTTTTTAAAAAGAGGGTAAATACTGGAATTGTCTGCCACAACCCAATTAAAGAGGTTTTGAATTGGGTTGACCACATTTTAATGATTCCCAACCTTTAGGATTTAGTAATTACATCCAATTTATTACTTAACTGAATCTTTATATGGAATTTCTAGAAAATTTTGCTTGCATTTTTATCTGCTGAACATGACAAGATTAACAATAGACATAATGACTAGCTTGTTGACACGCTCTCCTACGGAAATTATTCAGAGGACAGAAGACAAAGCTCATTTATTCAACATTTACCAAGCATAATGCTAGGTACTGGGGATACAGTGAAGAAGACAGACATGATCCCTCCTCTCATGAGTTCACAATCTGGACTGAGTTTCATCCTAGATTATTTTAGAATATTTTTAAAGTCTCATAAAAACAGAAATAATAGCTGTATGATTGGAACAATACACTTTGCATTTTAATACAATATAAAAATCTTAATTCTGCTTCAAATGAAGATAATTTTTTTTCTGATACTTCACTGCTCTAATACTTAGCTTTTTGGAAAAACAAACAAACTCCTGTTCAAATAGCTCTTATAGCTGAGTAACATTTCACTGTTAAGTCAGAAAGAGAAAGACAAATACTCTATATTAACGCATGCATCTGGAATCTAGAAAGATGGTACTGATGAACCTATTTGCAGGGTAGCAATGGAAACACAGGACATAAAGAGAACAGACTTGTGAACACAGTGGGGGAAGGAGAGGGTGGGACAAATTGAGAGACTAGCATGGAAACATATACATTACCATATGTAAAACAGATAGCAAGTGGGAATTTGCTGTGTGACACAAGGAGCTCAACCCAGTGCTCTGTGACAACCTAGAGGGGTGGGGTGGGGAGGGAAATGGGAGGAGGGTTCAGGAGGAGGGAGGGGACATATGTATATCTGTGGCTGATTCATGCTGATGTATGGCAGAAATCAATACAATATTGTAAAGCAACTATCCTCCAATAAAAATAAAAATAAAAAAATAGCTCTTATACAATAAGCACATGAAAGTTAAATAAAATAAAAACAAATTATAATTTATAATAGTCTTCCTGTAATTTAGAGTAACTTGTAAGTAGCATTGATTATTATAGGATATTTCTTCGTTACTTTGGTCTAAGAGTATAATCATTCTACCAAAGTTATAAAGAGGTATTACATTCTGGCAATGCAATTCTAAATGAGCTTCAAAACAACTGAAACATGTGCAAAAGCTCTATTAGATGCCATTCTAAGAGTGAATGTGCATATAAAAAACACTGGGGGCAAAGACAGATTTTTCAATTATCCATTTCCCCGCCTTGTGGGATTTACCAAGCTACTGTTACTGATAGAAATGTCAGTCTACTGAGGTAGGTGGACTGAGAATTTCTATTCTACTTGATCATTTGTCTTACAAAATATTAGCTTACCCCTGTCCATAATATACCATAGGTAAATTAAATTGTGGGTGAACTTTGAACCTCATTTCCACACCATGAAATCACTTCTGAAAGACATCAGGACTTGATACCCTATTTTCTCACCCGTCCTTAGAAAGAACGGCTACGTATGATCTATACTGGTAAAGCCATGAGAAACCCAAAACTTAATGTTTAGGAAGAGGCATATTCTTAGAATTCATATAAGCTAAACTTCAATAAAATGAGACAAACTTTCCTATACAGACTTACTTTACTAAAGTTGCACTTAACACTCTTACGAAATTTCCATGGGGCATGCCATCACTGTAAGTGTAACAATGCTCTAATAAATCACTACCTGCCTATGGGCTTTCCCACCAGTCATTAGTTTAAGTATTTTAAGAGTTAGAATATTCCATTTCTTATCAACAATAAATGAACATTAAACAACACTTTACCAATCCAATAACCAATATCTTTAAAATAAGATAGAATGACTAAATGTAATATGGTGTCCTGGATGGGATCCTGGAGATAAAAAGCTATTAGTGAAAAACTAGGGAAATTTGAATAAAGTATGGAGTTTAGTTAATAGTAATGGACCAACATTGGTTTCCTTAGTTGTGACAAATGTACTAAAGTAATGTAAAATGTTAATAATAGGCATAACTAGGTATGTGGTATATGGGAACTCTCTATATGATCTTTTAAATTTTTCTGTAAATCTGTAACTACTCTAAAATAACTTATTAGAGTAGAACTAGTATAGCTGTAGGTAGATTTGTACATTTGGAATTCAGAAAATGGGAGGGTTTCTAATTAGTGGCTTCTCTTTTCTTGGTCATGTAGTGGGAAGAGGTCATTTGCTTAGAGTGAGAGAAGAATTAACCAAAGAAATACAATACAATAGGGTAGCCAAATGATACTGAGGATCCAACTGAGTTTGATGTTCATAAATTTATAAAAGAACCAATCAGCCCTACTGTGTATTCACCAGAAGTGAACTCAGACTTGTTTCTTACCTCTTACTCAAGTGATTTATGTTATTTTTACTACTCTACTTATTATACATTGCAAACTGAAAATACAAAAATAAACATGTACATATTGCTATATTTAAAATGGATAACCAACAAAGACCTATTGTAAAGCACATGAAACTCTCAAGATTATGTGCCAGCGTGGATGGGAGGGGGGTTTGGGAGCAAAGGGATACATGTATATGTATGGATGAGTCCTTTTGCTCTTCACCTGAAACTACCACAACATTGTTAACTGGCTATATCCCAACACAAAATAAAAAGCTTAAAGTTAAAAAAAAAAAGAAAGAAAAAGTTTGTCCTTTTAGAAAGACAAAATTTTATATTTTGTCTTGAAACAAAAATGTTTTTAAGATAAAGAGTATATCATCCATGGAAACATAAGCTCTAACAAATGTGAAGAGTATTTTCGTTTTCCCATCTTCTTTCCATGGATTCTCTAATCCTTCCCCTTCACATATAAACCAGGGAATCAAGAATAATTTTCTAATATACTTCAAAAGAAACCATGGCTTTAGTAAAAAAAAAAAAAAAAAAAGAAAAAAAGATAAATGAAAAGAATGAGCCAATGAAAACCAAAACAGAGCTGCAATGATTAATGTGAAATCAGTAAGCCATTTCAGATTAAAAAAACAAGGGAATTAAGATAGGAACACTCAACGCAATAAAAACTCCAGTCACTCAACATTCATTAGAGGGCACTGTTTTCCTTAATTTCATGTACACTGAAAAAGATAAATCTTAGATGATAGCTTTGGTGACTAAACCATACCTTTAGTCCCAATCTGAATATTTACTAACTCCAAAATTTATCCTAAGTACCAATTTTTAGTAAAACTTGATAACCAAAGAACACTTTGAACCTGGTAATTAAATAACAAAGTTATGTTAATGAAAATGTCTTAAGCAGCGATGTAGAACTATGATGATCATAAACCTATACCAAAATCAAGCTTTAACCTTATTGTATACTGGTGAATGTCAAACAATAATGTGTTCATATTATACAGCATTAGGTAATTTTATTCTTTAGAAAATGCAACCAAAACAGAAGTTGTTGGTGGATAAAAATGTTCCATGATACAATATATAAGAAGATATAACAACTGTTAATGACCCAATACTCATCAATGGCTCCTTCTTGAGACCCAAAGTTTAAGTGGGTACTCAGTTCAGTTGCTCAGTCGTGTCTGACTCTTTGTGACCCCATGGACTGCAGCACGCCAGGCTTTCCTGTCCATTACCAACTCCTGGAGCTTACTCAGACTCATGTCCATCGAGTTGGGGATGCCATCCAACCATCTCATCCTGTCGTCCCCCTCCTCCTCCTCCTCCTCCTCCTCCTTAGTACTAAGTGGGTCCTGAGTCCTGAGTATTTTATCTTTACACAGTCCCTAGCATCTGGGCTCTGCTTTCCATTTCCACATGACTACCACATCATCCTTAACTATGAATAAATTCCTAATTCATTTCCCTGACTCTAGTCTTTCTTTTGTTCTATTTGTTTACACTTTTCCTGAAGCAACAGTTATGAAACAAAAATGTGATTATGTCAGCCCTTGTTTAAATAAATGTCTGAGGTCCTTCTTTTTACATGGGATGAAGTCCAAACTCAAATGGCCTGACAGCTGAAGCTTTTTACAGTCTACAGCAGGGGTCCCCAACCTGTGAGGAACCCAGCCCCACAGCAGGAAGTGAGTGGCTGCACAGCAGGAGGTGAGTGGCAGGCAAGCAAAGCTTCATCTACCGCTTCCCATTGCTCACATTACTGCATGAACCATCCCCCCAATCCCGTCCATGGAAAAACAGTCTTCCACTAAACTGGTCCTTGGTGCCAAAAAGGTTGGGGACCACTGGTCTAGATCTATCCTATCCTTTCAAGGCTTATTCTTTATAATTATTCCATATCCACCCTTCGTATCAATAATTTCCCCAACATACTCACATTCTCTGGGTTTTACTACATGAAGTTTCCTTTGCTTAGAACACTCTCCTAATAACTGTCAACTTGACAAAATTCCTACCCATCTTTTTAGAGCCAACTTGAGCACTATCACCTCTGTAAGCCTGTGCTGTGCAAAGATATTTTACTTTCTGTTTCTTTAATTGTCCCATAGCACTTTATATACACTTCTACCATAGAACTAAAGTCATCCAAAAGAGACCCTCACATACACAATCACCTGAATTTATGTCAAGATGACACTGCAACAGGGAAAGCTATTCTTTCAAAAAGCAGCGCTGGGTCAACTGCTACACAATGGGAGGCCAAGATACATAACTGACACGAGCCTTTTATATAGACTGTATAAAGAAGTCCTCACAAATCAACCAGAAAAAGGCAGACAGTCCAACAGAAAAGAAATAATAGAATCCAACAATTAATTCAAAGAAGAGGATATTTAAATGGCCAATAAACATTAGAAAGGTGTTCAACTTAAGCCATCAAGAAAATGAAAAATAAAACCACAATGTGTGAATCCTCAGTCGTGTCTGACTCTCTGCGACTCCATGGACTGTAGCCCACCAGGCTCCTCTCTGTCCATGGAATTTTCCAGGCAAGAATACTGGAGTGGGTTGCCATTTCCTACTTCAGGGGAACCACAATATGATAACACTATACACTCATCAGAATAATTTAAAAGTTTCTTTGAAAACAAAGAAAACAAAGAACAAAGAAACAGTACAAAAAAAAAAATCATGAAGAGCAACTAGAATGGGGTTAAAATGGCATATAATCACTTTGGAACCAACTTCGACAATACCTAGAAAAGCTGAACATGTGCACACAATCCACCCAACAATTCCACTCCTGGGAAATGCTTACATATGTTAACCAAAACACATAATCAGGAATGGTGATACAAGCAATATTTCATAACAGCCAAAATTAAAAATAACATAAATGTAAACATTCATCAACAGAAGACTGAATAAAATACAGTATACTCACCAATGGAACACCATGCAACAAAAAGAACAAATGAATAACCTAACTACATGCAATAACCCAAATGAAAATAACACTAAGCAAAAGAAGTCAACTGCAGAAGAATACACATTGGTGTACTCCTATATGTAATAGGATATTTTTGTATACTATACATATAAACTTGTATGTATATATATTTTATACATATATATTTGTACATTTTAATATATTTGTATAAAATGTATTTTAATCATTTGTATATTCATAATTACATAAAGTTCAAAAGTTTAAGAATAATCAGAAAAAGAATGTCAAATGCATTTTTAAAATAAGAATGTATGTAAATCAAGATAAAGAAGTCTTTATACTAAAACACTATAAACATAATCAAAACAGTGAAAAACATATAGGTAAAACTAATCTTTGGCATTAGAAGACAGAGACAATGCCAAAGTTGAGGAAGAGCAGGTGGAAATGAACAATGAAGTGGCAGGATGAGTTTTCTGGAATTTGGGAGATTTTCTTTTATTTATCTGGATACAAGTTACACACATATGCTAACGTCACAAAAATTCAGGAGCTCTACAATTACTTTTATGTACTTTTCTGTGTATCTAGTACATATTAATACATACTTATATACCTGGTACATATTTTGTACATCTAGCATGTATCAGTAAAATTTACCGAAAAATAAAATAAACCTAAATTCTATTCAATATAACATCTTTAAAACGTTAAGAAGGGAAAATGACAAAATCCAGAAAACAATGTAATAAACTTTAGCTATTAACAATATAAAAATTAATATAAAATATTTATGCCCAGAAAATCAAACAACTAGATCTAATGTAGTAGGTATAGGAGACTTAAAAACTTACTAAGGAAGCTCTCCGAGACCTTCGGCTCATTGGTTGATCAAACGGTGGACTGTTTATCTGCAACTTTTCAAGATATCCATCAGGTATTCTGATATCTGCAGGCAGTGATAACCGCTTATTTAAATCCTTTTAAAAACCAAGAAAAAGAAGATCTATGTAGGTAACCACAAACAGAGATGACAAGGGCATTTGACTTTTTAATTCATGAGCTCTAATATATTATTTCTTAGCAATCAGTAATTATGAAGGTTTGTTGCAATTACAAAGGTATCTACATTAATTACAAGCAGATTCTTTATGGTCTGAGCCACTAGGGAAGCTGTATGTAATATACTGAAAGCAAATGTATTTACTGTAAGCAAAAGTATACAATGCAGTTTATTTTACAGAAATGATGGTCTACAACTGAGCTGAGTCCCTAATCAGCATGGATTAATTTTGACATTATTATACCATATAGTTGCTTTTAAGTCATTAAGTCGTGTCTGACTCTTTGCAACCCCGTTGACTGCAGCACGCCACGCTCCTCTGTTCTCCACTACCTCCCAGGGGTTGCTCAAATTCATGTCCATTGAGTTGATGATGCCATCTAACTATCTGATTTTCTGCCACCCGCTTCTCCTCTTGCCTTCCATCTTTCCCAGCATCAGGGTCTCTTCCAATGAGTCAGCTCTTCACATCAGGTGGCCAAAGTACTAGAGCTTCAGCAATAGCCCTTCCAGTGAATATTCAGGGTTGATTTCCTTTAGGATTGACTGGTTTAATCTCCTTGCAGTCCAAGGGACTCTCAAGAGTCCTCTCCAGCACAATTTGAAAGCATCATTCTTCAGTGCTCAGCCTTCTTTATGGTCCAACTGTCACATTCAAACATGACTACTGAAAAACCACAGCTTTGACTATACAGACCTTTGTTGGCAAATTGATGTCTCTGCTTTTTAATATGCTGTCTAGGTTTGTCATAGCTTTTCTTCCAAGAAGCAAGCGTCTTTTAATTTCATGGCTCCAGTCACCATCTGCAGTGATTTTGGAGCCCAAGAAAATAGAATCTGTTACCACTTCCACTTTTTCCCCTTCTATTTGCCATGAACTGATGGGACTGGATGTCATCTTAGTTTTTTGAATGCTGAGTTTCAAGCCAGCTCTTTCACTCTCCTCTTTCACCCTCATCAAGAGGCTTTTTAGTTCCTCATTTTCTGCCATTAGGGTGTTATCATCTTCATATCTGAGGTCGCTGGTATTTCTCCCGGCAATCTTGATTTCAGCTTGTGCTTTATCCAGTCTGGCATTTCACATAATGTACTCTGCATGTAAGTTAAATAAGCAGGGTGACAACATACAGCCTTGTTGTACTCCTTTCCCAATTTTGAACCCGTCAGTTGTTCTATGTCTGGTTTTAACTGTTGCTTCTTGACCCACATGTCCTGGCTAAGGGGCTTGCATAACTCAGTGAAGCTGTGAGCCATGCCGTGCAGGGCTATCCAAAACAGACAGGTTATACGTAAAGAGTTGTGGCAAAACAAGGTCTACTGGAGGAAATGGCAAACCACTCCCGTATTCTTGTCAGGAGAACCCCATGAACAGCATACCATATGGTAGGAATAGGCAAAGTCTACCATAAAATGGGGTTGGTTTGAATAACTAATCATGTGGATATTGCATGATTTTGCATGCAACACAGTGAGATAAGTGAAATATTTTATTACTGCTACGTCAGTGGAAACAAGTAAAAGGTATTTCTATTTCATTTAATTATGTGAACTCAGAGAAACAGAGATCTTGCCTATATTATCACACCAAGAAACATAAATCCTATAAAAATAAATCCCTGCTATTAATAATAAACCAGGAGATAAAACTGAGATGTACAGAAATTGTATACAGATTTATTGAGAAATATATGGCTTAAGTATCAAAATACATCATGTTCTCAACTGATGAGAAAATAATTCTTCTTCCAAGTTAGTTTTATATTTTACATAACTCTAAACAAATCACAGTAAGATTATTCTTGGAACAAAACAAAATATTTAAAATTTATCTAGAAGAATAAATAGAAAGCAATATCCAAACACATTCTAAAATAAATAAAAATAAATGTGTGGGTGTGGGGGTCTTTCCAGATAGTAAAGTATACAATAATCAAGAGTGTGTCACCTTAGGGGGAGAATACAGCTCAATGGATGAATAAGAAAGTCCAGATATAGATCCTAGTACTAAATAAAACTTTTAAACCTATAATAAAGAAAATCATACATATGAAGGGAAATAAATATTTTTATTACTATGGTGATGTAATTTATACAGTGATATGAACAGTTATCATGAGTTTGAGTGAGCTCCAGGAGATAGTGAAGGACAGGGAAGCTTGGCGTGCTGTAGTCCATGGAGTCGCAGTCAGACACGAACAACAATGAACAGATATCAAGTTGATTTCAAGAGTTGAAAATGGTATTTTAGCATTTAAAAACTGATATTGTTTTCCGTAACTGATTCAGAAGCAATCTTTGATCAGCAAAAATGCATTCAACCAAAAGGACAAATACCCTAACCTCAACAGCACTGAAAAAAATAACAACATTCTTATTTCAAAATATGCTCAATTTTCTGGAGAAAATTATTTTTAATGTATAGTATACATATGGCAATAATAATATTCACAATCAACTTCTGTCCTCAAGTTTATATACAACACTGACAGAGAGAAGGAAATGAGCTTTTCATTCTTTTACATGGAGAAATAACTTACATGTGCTACAGAGATTAGTAGGTATAATAAACCAAAAAAGGAAGTGATATCCATATTCATAATACAAAGCAAGGAAAAAAAACTGGTGCTTACTTTTTGTATAGTTTTTGAAATCTGAAAATATTTATAAAATCTGAAGTACCTAGATGAATCTCAAAAGTATTAATTAAAATATTTTCTAAAAGGAAGACTTTCCCTAATGTATCGTCTTGGATTTCTGAAACTTTTGGAAATTCAAATTTCCCTTACAAAGACTCTACATAGTATTTTGCAGAATGTTTAAGTATAATTACTGTATATGTGCCTTGGTATAGTAGATAATTAGGAAAAAATATTCACAGACTAGTTTTTATTAATGCAAAGAAACAACTTTCTTACAAGTGTCATTGCCGTCATGAAAATTTTCAAACAGGCATTTATTCTTATGTATTTATACACACAAACACAGGCATATTTATGTTTTTTTAAAAAATGGTACCTCTATTGAGATCCGCCTATGTATACGATTTCTAAGACAAACACCCGTAGGTGACTGAACTTCATCAGATGATGTCCCAGAAGCTTGGTCACTCTCACCATCTGATCCCATTTTTAGATTTTCATGAACAATATCTGTATCAGAAAATGAAATATTATTTATCTTAGAAGAGATATATTAAATTCTACAGTATCACATAATTTATTATCTCTACATATAAGATGTAGACAGCCAACAGTCAAAAATCATAGCATAAAAGGTCTTTTACATTCTGGGTACCACAGATGTGCAGTTAATAAAAACTGCACATTTATAACAAATGTCCTAAAACAGTAGTAATAAATCCTCTTATGCTCTAAGATTATAAAAAGTTATTTTAAAAAACTAACATTCAAGTTATTACCAAGAGTTGAATAATAAAATTAGAGACCAAAAATAACACTTGAGGATTATTTAGTCAGTTCTCTTATTTTCCAGATCTACAAACTGAGACCTTGAAAGGTTAAATGACTTCCAAAGGTCACAGAGCTTAGAGGCAGAGCCAAAATAGAAACCTGATCTTTTATTTAGTTTAGTATTTTTTCCATTTAACAATGTGCCATTGGGTCATATCAAGATGAACTGGTTCTTTGCATAGTCTTTTAAAAAACTGTTTTACAGTTGCTAACGTAGCTCCCCATCCCCAAATGTTAAAAAACAATTCAAAAAAGTATTCACTGAATACTGATTTTGTGTAACTACAAAGACAGTACCACAAAATCTACTGCGGGCAAAAACATATTTCACTTACAATGCAAGGTAAATTATGATTTTCTAAAATAGGAATAAAATTTAAATGGGAGTAGAGGGTAGGGAGATTAATTCCTTTTGGGAATATTAAAAATAAACTTGTACACTTTTATACCTGCTCTTATATTTACATTTGTCAATCACCTTCTAATTCATCTAGCAAGAGTAGCCCACCAGAAACAAATGCTAGATCTCAAACACATCTCTTTCCATGGGTCCTCTCCACAGAATTATTCACTCCCCTAAAAGTATCATGTTCTTCCACACTGAAGCGCTTTAGCAAGCTTTTTGTTTTTTCTTATCTGTAAGAGATTATTTCTTCATTTTATCAATGTGGTGAATCCATTCAACAGTATGCTCATATGTCATCAGGTCTTTTCTACTCTCAGACACAAATGAACACTGTGCCCACACCTAGCACACCAACTGTATTGAAGAGCAGTTTTTGGTTCATGTGATTTTATATCAAGCTATGAGATCCCTTGGGGGCAGAATCTGACTTATTCGCTTTTCTATTCCTAGACCCGAACTAAGTTTGTTTAGTAAGTAGCTCAACAAATACTCCACTGAATTAAACATTAACTAAAAAAGAAAAAGAAAAAGGAAAAAATCAAAGGATGGCCCAGGTAACTGGACCTTTTCTTTCAAATGAAATGTTGTATGAAATATCAACATGTAAAATAAATAAGAATAGTATTGTGCAACTACAAATTTGAACTTCTTAGTTATTTACTTACAAAAATATGAGAACTATTTAAATTAACAAAAAAACCGAACTCCAGGGTCTCATCAAATCAGTCTTAGATTTCACACATTTCTGTATTTTGTCTTGGTAACACATTATTGAGAAAATTCTTATTCACACTGATAAGCAGCTGCAAAAATAATGGTTTTTAATAGACCAATATGTAATTTAAGAATATAGTTTAAGGACACATTTCTGGAGAAATTTTACACTGAACAAAAAATTAACTTGGCAGTAGAAGTCAATGTACTGGCTGATTGATTCCTAATCTGATGGTATTGAAGACATCTGAGACCAAGCATTCTTTTCTACCACTCTTTAAAAATGTTAAAGGTGTCTTCCATTTCCACGAAAATCTACAAATCGTCCTCAAGAAAATGTTGAATATACTTTAAAATGTATAGCTGAGTTTGCCTGACTGCATGCTTAATATCCAGGAAGCAGAGACAAAGAGAAAACTGAAGGTCCAAAGTTGTTATGCAAAAACTGACTGTCACTTTCTTGGGAGGGGTTTCTGATCTTGGTAAGAGTGTGCTTGGATTTAGCCTCCACGCTGAAATAAAAGATGAAGCCTCAGGTGTCCCACTTGCAAATGAGAGCTTTCTGCAGAAAGGCAGGCAACTCTCAAAAGAGCTACATCTTCAGTAAAAGGTAGACTTAAAAAAAGAAATCTGCTCTCCCACATGAGGACTACAAAGGAGTTTATCAATTTCAGACTATGAGTAAATACTTGGTAGCATCTGACTCAAACAAGAAACACCTCATGTCACTAACAAGCTAGTTCCGACATGAATACCAGTTGATATTTTCACTTCCATCAATAAGAAAAGAGTGAAGCAATGAAGCCTTAGGTCAAGACTTCATTCGTTTGTTACCAGTATGAGCAACTTCTTTTCTGAATCAGGTAATAGTTCTTAAGTGATAGAAGAACTTACCTCAGAAATTACTTCTCAAATGGTGCAATTTTTGTGTAATTCACAATGTTAACAGCTACAGACAGACATAACCCACTTTCAAATTTAATCTGCATTACTAACATTTTCAACATCACTTTAAGTTTAGACCAAGGATCAGCATATGCGACTTGTTTTTGTATGGCTCTGAGCTAAAAATCGTTTTGGCATCCTTAACAGATTATTTTAAAAAGATTATTCAACATACCATATATGGCCCACAAAATTTGAAAAAATTTTTACTGCCTGACCCTTTACAGAAAAAGTTTGCCCACTCCTAGTCTAGACAATCAAGAGAACAATAAATTAAGCCCTGATGTGAAGTGTTTTCCAATTTCTGTGAGGGTAAATACTCCCTTTGTGGCTAACCTCAAGCTACCAAATATGGTATCACTGAACACCTAGTTAGGTAATATGAACACCATGACATTAGTATTTTTGAGTATACAGATACAGGAGAAATATCCCCAAAGCATAGGCAACAGTTACCTGTAGTAAAATAATTAGGAAATAATGACTTTTGGCTATTATTACCTTTGTTTTTAGTTTGATTTACTTAATTGTAAGTTTATATAATTTAAATTTTAATAATGGCTGTGATTAACAATCAGCTTGCAAAATTTCTGAAAATTTAACAATCATCTCTCATGAACCAGTCTGAGACACAGACAAAAACCCCTGTAGACAAGCTCATCCTCCCAAAATTAACAGAACACATAAGAAAATAATCTGTGGGTTGATACCATGGCAAGATTAAGTAGATAAAGAAAGAAGCAGAATAAAACCTTCAGAAACTTCAGTAAATATAATTATGTCATGAGCCTATAAAATAATTATATTTAAAATTATTTAAAAAACAAAACATGATAAGAAAGCATCAAAAAAAAAAAAAAGACCAGAGAAATAAACAGAAACTTGCAGACATATATTTTTCTTAGATATTTAAAATGACACAGAGATAAGAATAACAACTCAGGTAATAATCATATATACTAATTATTGCACTTAGCTATCAAAAAGTGATAATCTAGAGTTACTGAGGTATGACCCAAAATTAAGCACCATCTCAAACTGCTATTCATCTTGAGATCTTACATCTACCTCTTAAGGGCTCTGTTTTCTTTCTGGTGAACAGGTTTTCAAATATTACTCCTCCGTAGTGTCAGCACTACTGCCTCTCCAGAACCTTCTAGTTTTTTGCTCTCTCTCCTATTCCCCACTTGATTTTTCCCTTACAAGAAAAAACTAGATAATAAAGGCGGGAGGACTTGCATACAGCTGAGACCTAGCTATGGACATACCCCACCGTCAGAAAAAATTTTTAAAATAGATAAATTACCTAATCTGCTTCCATTTCTGGGCATTGCCATGAAGGAACCGAGGCTTCCTCCAATAACACTATGTGGTCTCCGCAATGGGGGCTTCTTAAAGGACCCTGTGTACTGGTGGAGGAAGGAATGCATACTGTGCGAGGTTGGAGGCCTGCCATTCTTCACAATAGGCTCTGCAGTTCACAGTATCCAAAAATCATTCCATTAATAGCCCAAGATCCAGGATGACATGAGAAGGATTGAGAAAGCAAAAAAGAAAACAAAAGATTATGATAGAGATCATTACATTTAACCTCATTTCTTTGGCTATGCATATAAATACTAGAATTAAAATAATTTCTATGAAAAATACTTACAGAAAATACTATTTGGAACTGATCCAGTAATTTAAAGATCTACTTTTAAAGATTTACTTTTTAATTGGAGGATAGTTGCTTTATAATGTTATATTGGTTTCTGCCATACAACAACATGAGTCAGCCATAAGTATACATACATATGTCCCCTCTCTCCTGAACCTCCCCTCCCACTCCTCTGAGTCCCACCCCTCTATTTTTAATACAATCGAAATTGGTTAGCAATCACAAAGCTACTAATATAGCCCACAGGTTTCTGATCTGTTTAATTCTCTCCAGGTAGAGTAACACTGTTTAAGTAAGAATGGAACATTCCAGTAAGCAAGCAAAAGTTATTGAGCTAGGGAAGGAGGCAAAGAAATAAACAAAAGGAAACTATTAGGAACTAACCAGGAAAGTGAACGTACATTGGATTTATAAAGCAATTCAAGGGAGAAACATCTCTCCTTCCCACCCCACTCACCCAAATATTTACCATTATCTTTGCTGCTGTTTTCTTCAATAGTCATTTGCTCAGCCAATTCAGACAGTGATTCATCAATCGTCTGGCTTCCTCGAAGCGTGAGGGATAGCCTTCTCTTAAATTTTTTCATCCTATCAACTGAATGTGACTTGAAAAGTCCTGAAAGAAGAGAAACAGAATGAACACAAGAGTAAAGCTATGAATATCTTACTGCTGAAGAACAACGTTTTTCTGGGTTTACTGGGAATCTTCAAAATAAGTATAAAGTAAGAATTCTCATGTCCACCAAACATCACAAAATCTAGCCTCTTCCTTAAAAAGATCCATTCATTTTGATTTATGCCACATGTATATAGCATCATCAGAAGAGCAAGAATTCTACAAAACTAAAGATTGAGATTTTAAGCATCACAATTAAACTTATATTAGAAATTTTCCTAAAATGAACTCTCTAAAAGCCACTTTAGTGAAAATATATCATTATTTTGATGTGTCAGTTCCATCATTATAAATATCAATCATCGTATTGGAATCAGTGATATCTTTAGATACAACTGAGGAGATAAGACAGGTGAAAGCAATGAAGCAGGGAGAGAATAAAGAATGAAGTCTGACAATTTATTAAACAGCACCAGCAGAAATTTTCTTTTTTAAGTTCTTATTTAGCCAATATATTGGGGTTCTGTTCCCCCACCCCATCCCATCAGTTGTCAGGAGTCTCTTCCTATTATCATAACAATGCCAAATTTTAGAAAGAAAAAAATGAAAGTCTAATTAACAGGTTTCAAAATGCCTACTCCATAAGACTATTCGTATATCTTAATTCATTTAGTCTTCCTAATTCTAAACAGTGAGTGAAGTGAGTGAAGTCGCTCAGTCGTGTCTGACTCTTTGCGACCCCATGGATTGTAGCCTACCAGGCTTCTCTGTCCATGGGATTTTCCAGGCAAGAGTACTGGAGTGGGTTGCCATTTCCTTCTCCAGGGGATCTTCCCAACCCAGGGATCGAACCCAGGTCTTCCGCATTGCAAGCAGACACTTTACCCTCTGTGCCACCAGGGAAGCCCAGTAGACTATACTATCCCAATTTCACATATAAGCAAACAGGCCCAAAGAAGTTCCTTGACTGAAGGCAAACAATGACATAACTGATATTTAAAACCAAGATTACCGTTTACCTTCTCCCCCACATTTTAACATCTCTGAAATCAGGATGTATCACAATTAATGGGATGTCAGTTATAACTGACAGCCTTCTCTTTTCTTAGTAGTACATATACCAATGGTACAATTCATAGTGGAGTCTTCAGTTCAGTCGCTCAGTCATGTCCGACTCTTTGAGACCCCATGAACCGCAGCATGCCAGGCCTCCCTGTCCATCACCAACTCCGAGAGTCCACACAAACCCATGTCCATTGAGTCGGTGATGCCATCCCACCATCTCATCCTGCCCTCAATCTTTCCCAGCATCAGGGTCTTTTCCAATGAGTCAGCTCTTCGAATCAGGTGGCCAAAGTATTGGAGTTTCAGCTTCAACATCAGTCCTTCCAATGAACACCCAGGACTGATCTCCTTTAGGATGGACTGGTTGGATCTCCTTGCAGTCCAAGGGACTCTCAAGAGTCTTCTCCAACACCATAGTTCAAAAGCATCAATTCTTCTGCACTCAGCTTTCTTTATAGTCCAACTCTCACATCCATACATGACCACTGGAAAAACCATAGCCTTGACTAGACGGACCTTTGTTGACAAAGTAATGTCTCTGCTTTTTAATATGCTGTCTAGGTTGGTCATAACTTTCCTTCCAAGGAGTAAGCGTCTTTTAATTTCATGGCTGCAATCACCATCTGCAGTGATTCTGAAGCCCAGAAAAATAAAGTCAGCCACTGTTTCCACTGTTTCCCCATCTATTTGCCATGAAGTGATGGGACCAGATGCCATGATCTTAGTTTTCTGAATGTTGACTTGAGTGGAGTCTTAGATATGATTAAACAAGGTACTGGTTGCCAAAATCAAGTCCTCAATTATTTACCCATAACTTCTTTTCTAATTTACAATCTTAATTTTTAGAGAAGGAAATGGCAACCCACTCCAGTATTCTTGCCTGGAGAATCCCACGGACAGAGGAGCCTGGCAGGCTACAGTCCATAGGGTCGCAAGAGTCAGCCACAACTTAGCAACTAAACCAGTTTACCAGGTTACCAAGAATATTAAAACCATTAGCCAAACTAAAAGAATCTTCTAAAACTAATATGTTAAAATACCTGTTTAACCATCTAGCTCTGGATATCTATTTTGAATTGGTAAGTATTTTGCTTACCTTTTCATTCCAGGGCTTTACTACAAGTAGCTGAATGTGCTAAACAAGCTACATAAGGTATTTATAATGAATAATTTTTGTCTGCTCAAAGGCTGGGGGGAGGGTATCAAATACAAATACAAAAGTAATATTATGTTTTACCAATTCTGTTTTACATTCTTAAAGATAAATTACTGTTGCTGAATATTTTCTACTATCTTCCAGTTGACTAATCCTCTTTTCAGCTATGTCTAAACTACAGTTAAACTGATCTATTGTGTTCTTAATTTCAGTTACTCTATTTTCAGTCCTTTATTCTTAATTGATTCCTTTCTACAGATTCAAGTTCTCCAGTGAACTTCTTCACCATGCTGTCTATTTTCACGACTAGGTTAGTTACAGTATTTTAAAGCTCTTGCCTATAGCTCCAGAATTACATAATCTATGAATAATCTGTATAACCTGTTTCTACTGTTGGTTTTCTTCTGTTGGTCCTATTGCATGCATAGTAATTTTTTTTTACTGAATACTACACATTGTATGTGAATGACTACATGAAAATACTTAGGAAAAAATGTAGAAGCTCTAGATGATGTTTTCTCCTTCTAGAAAGGATTTAATTTTTTTCCACCTGCTCTTCCAGAGTAAGAGTAGACCACCTGAGCCCAATTAGGAACACATCTGGTTTGAGACTGAGTTTCAGATACAGTCAAGCCTGGCCTACTTCTGTTTGTTTCCACTCCTACAGTGTGGCCTTTCAAACAATGCCAGCTGCAAACCTAGAACAAAAATAACAACAAAATCTACTGAAAGCTCCACTCAACTCCCTCAAATCATATTTGCTCACCTCTTATACACTGCTCAATTTTATCTTCTTATCCCAAAGAGCTTAAGAGGTGGAAAATATTTCAAGAGGAAACCCAGCACAGAGTATCTCGCTCTCTTTTCTCTTTTGATTCTTTACTCCTGAAGTAGTGACTGATTCAGAAGCTCTACAATGCCTTCAAACTATACTTTTTCCCTCGTCTAATAAGGAGCCTTGGAGTCTTTAGTTGCTAACTCCTGTCCAACTCTTGCGACCCTATGAACTGTAGCCTGCCAGGTTCCTCTGTCCATGGGATTCTCCAGGTAAGAATACTGGAGTGGGTTGCCATTTCCTTCTCCAGGGCATCTTCCCATCCCAGGGATTGAACCAGGATCTCCTACATTGCAGGCAGATTCTTTGCCAACTGAGCTATGAGGGAAGCCCTTGATAAGGAGCCTTGGTTTGATACTAATTCCTCTCATCACAGATAGAAATGGAAGTTCAGATATGGATTAGATGCAGATAATATATATTTTAACAAACAAGGTGAATTTATAGGAGGCAGTCAGTAAACTCAAAGATTGATTCCAATTAAGAAATTTGTAACTATAGGGCTGTCCTAAATGTTAGATTCTTTACTTTTCAAAGTCAGTCTTTATTTAGCTCTACCTTGAGAGTCAGTAATTCATGCTATTTGTTTATAAAACAATAGTATTTAAGGTGAATTGAGCTATTGCCAATCTCATCTACCCTTTAGTTTCTTTAGGAATTTATACTAGAGACACACCCTTCCTTTGTAAAGCTCCAGAATCACCCTGTGCAGTAATGGGCTAATTCTGCAAGCTTGGGGGGTCAAAGTCTGCACATTCCAAAGAGGGATCACTTAAGACTAGCTCCTGGAAGATAACCTCTGACTCCTGCAATATCCTGCCTGATAAATTTCTTTGTATACCTGCCTGAAATCTTGGGCCACACCCAATAATTTATATTAACAGTGTAAATTATAGTAAATCCCTATCTTTGTATGCCTATCAGTTTGACCTCTGGGGAGAGAAATAATAAGGGAAGCTGGAGACTGAGTAACTAAAGACAGTCATGTAGGTACTTCCATGCTTATGTAATTGACCTCTAAAAGAAACCTCTGCACACCAAGATTCAGGTAAGCTTCCCTGGTTAGCACTACTCTGCCATGTTGTCATAGAAGACAATTGGAAGAATGAAGCACTGTCATGCAACTCCACTAAGAGAATAACTGAAATTCACACCTTGTTTCTCTTGGACTCTGCCCTACACACCCTTTCCCCTTTGCTGACTTTAATCTTAAGTATTTTTTCCCTCTAATAAAACATAATCATATGCTTAACAGCTTTTTAAAAATCTCTATGCCCTTTTGCAAATTATCAAGTATGAGAGAATCGTAGGAACCCTCAACACATACTCCTTCAAGAAATCTGGGTATCCAAACAAAAAGCCTTAAGAGCTACTAGCTCACAATTACCAACTTTTTGACTCTAATTTTCTCAAACATAGTCACATGGTTACTAATGTCTAATTATACAAACATCACCACTTGAGAATCTTGCACACCATTTCTGAAAATCTGCTGACCATATATCTGCCTCTTATTTTAGATGACAATAAAGATTAAAAAAAAACTATATCAGATGTGTTATTATGGAATTAATTCACATAACACAGAAACAACCCATTCTGACCATTTGAAAAGTAGACAATCCAAACTCCCTTGTACTATAAGTAAAAAATACACACTGGATTTTAAAGACTTAGTAGTTTAAAAGAATGTAAAAACACAAAATCGTTATATGCATAATGATTTTTTAAAATTCTAGATACATTTAGTTAAATAAAATGTATATCAAAAGCTAATTCTAGTAACTGAATATGCCTGCAAAATACTTAAAAAATCCAGTATGGTGCTTGTATTGTATTTCTATTGGGATCCTGCCAATATAGAGCTCCAAGTAAATTTTGGTGGTTTTGGGAAGGGAAGTCGCTCAGTCGTGTCCAACTCTTTGCGACCCCGTGGACTGTAGCCTACCAGGCTCCTCCATCCATGGGATTCTCCAGGCAAGAATACTGGAGTGGTTTGCCATTTCCTTCTCCAGGGGATCTTCCCGACCCAGGGATCGAACCCAGGTCTCCCGCATTGGAGGCAGACGCTTTAACCTCTGAGCCACCAGGGGTGGTTTTAAGTGAGTACAAAAAAGGGGGATGGAGGAAAATCACATAAGCCTTAACTTTTTCTTCATACAATGCTTCTTGAACAAAATAGTAAGAGAAACTCTATGTGTTTATAACTCAGAATAGTAGGCATTTCCATCAAGAGTGGAGAAAATTCTAGTCTATAAAATAACTTTATATATATTTTCTAATCTGTCAGGAATAAGAAAGACATTTCTAATTTATATTAGTAAGAGAAAAGACACTTCATAATAAAACACATCACAACCTCAAAAAGGTCCTATTTTTATCTTCCATGCTGTAACTGTAACCTTTAAATTAAGTCACAATGATCAGTAAACATGGATGTTAAAGAATTTCATCAACACTGCCTAGATCATTATTAAAGAAAAAATACTTCAAAATTAAAGATTTACCAACATTTCTAATTATCTTTAAGTTGAGTTGTGCTTTATTAACCTTTTTTCCCATTAGCCTGAGGACAAAAATACATACAATGCTATAATAAAATACCTTTTGTGAAGTTAAAATTACTATTTACATTAGCTACTATATTATAATAAAGCAGTGCTAAATTACTGATTTCCTAAAACCAAAACCCATAAGAGGTGGGATAAAATATTTTTTCTGTTTTAGCAAAAACTTTTATTTGGAATTGTGAGGATCTTTATACCATCACTTTTATGAAGATTAAGATATGGTAACAAGGTGATTTAGAGTGAATGCTTAAATATTTAGTTTTATTATTTAATTCATGACACTGAAAAAACTGTTTTCACTTGAGAAGGAAATGTGCTGTGATTTAAAATAAACCCTAAATAAAAACTCTGCAACTGTTTTGTTTTAATATTTCTATGACTCACCTATCGAGAGAACAATTATAAATGCTCAAATTTCAGCCTAAGTATTACTGTCACTCTTCAGAGGGCTCCTTCTTGACCCTGACCCCCTCTATTCCTTTCTTTTTTTACTCATAGCACTTACCACATATACATTCCACCCAAATATTTGTGTGCATCTATAATACAAAACAACTTTTATGTCTTTCTAGCTGTCAAAAAGATCTCCAGGTTTTTGCCATAGCTAGATCAAACTTTTAAAAGTAAGTAAATAAGTGGACAGGGACAGGGAAGCCTGGCATGTTGCAGTCCATGGGGTCACAAAGAGTTGGACATGATTGAGTGACTGAACTGAACAACTGGGACCTGATTAACTTAAAAGCTTTTGCACAGTAAAGGAAACTATAAGCAAGGCGAAAAGACAACCCTCAGAATGGGAGAAAATAACAGCAAATGAAACAATGGACAAAGGATTAATTTCCAAAATATACAAGCAACTCATACAACTCAATACCAGAAAAACAAACAACCTAATCAGAAAGTGGGAAGAAGACCTAAACAGACATTTCTCCAAAGAAGAGAACAAACACATGAAAAGATGCTCCATATTGCTCATTATAAGAGAGATGCAAATCAAAACTACAATGAGATAACACCTCACACCGATCAGAATGACCATTATCAAAAAGTCTACAAACAATAAATGCTGGAGAGGGTGTGAAGAAAAGGGAACCCTCTTGCACTGTTGGTGGGAATGTAAATTGATACAACCACTATGGAAGATGGTATGGAGATTTCTTAAAAAACTAGGAATAAAACCACCATATAACCCAGTAATCCCACTCTAGGCATACACCCTGAGGAAACCAAAACTGAAAAAGACACATGTACCCCAATGTTCACTGCAGCACTATCTACAATAGCTAGAACATGGAAGCAACCTAGATGCCCACTGACAGACAAATGGATGAAGAAACTGGTACATATACACAATGGAATATTACTCAGCCATAAAAAGGAACACATCTGAGTCAGTTCTAATGAGATGGATGAACCTAGAGCCTATTATACAGAGTGAAGTAAGTCAGAAAGAGAAGTAACATATACTAATGCATAAATACAGAATCTAGAAAGATGGGACCGAAGAATTTACCTGCAGGGCAGCAGTGGAGAAACAGACATAGACAACAGACTTATGGACATGGAGAGAAGGGAGGAGAGGGTGAGATGTATGGCGAGAGTAACATGGAAACTTACATTACCATATGTAAAATAGATAGCCAACGAGAATTTGCTGTATGGCTCAGGAAACTCAAACAGAGGCTCTGTATCAACCTAGAGGGAGGGGTGGGATGGGGAGGAAGATGGGAGGGAGGTTCAAGAAGGAGGGGACAGTGCAGCGTTGGTGGTATAGTGGTGAGCATAGCTGCCTTCCAAGAAGGAGGGGACATATGTATACCTATGACTGATTCATGTTGAGGTTTGACAGAAAACAACCAAATTCTATAAAGTAATTATCCTTTAATTAAAAAATCATTTAATTAAAAAAATTTTAAAGGTAAAAGGGCAATAAATGATACTAAGAATGACTTCATACAAACCGTGCCTGTTTCCCTTCCTCCCCCAAATACACACAAATACAGCTGAAAATGTTGAAAAATCAGTTTCCAACTACAAGTGCTTAAAATATGTAATGTGTTAGCTTACTTTATCACCAGAGTCTAAATTTGATCTGGGATTGCCTGCTGTACAATTAAGAAAATTCTTCAGGTTATTTTTTTCTTTTAAATCCTGAAAATGTAACTACAGGCATACCTTCTTTCATTGCACACTCTGTTTTATTGAACAACAGATAACGTGGTTTTTTTGTTTTGTTTTTTTTTAATTAATGGAAGGTTTGCAGCAACGCTGCAAGTCTATTGGTACCATTTTCCAATAGTATTTGGTCACTTTGTGTCTCTGTGTCCCATTTTGGTAATTCTCACAATATTTCAAACTTTTTCATTGTTATTATATTTGTTGTAGTGACCTGTGATCAGTGATTTTTGACGTATTATTGTAACTGTTTAGAATGTATAATATATATATATGTATCTTGGAAAATGTATGAATTTTTGCCTAACTGAAAAATTTATGGCATTTTGATTTTTTCTTGTTTGACTTAGTATGAATGGAATGCTAGATTTCTAATTTTAAAAAAATAAATATGCAACAAGCAACAAAGGTTTACTGTACAGCACAGGGAACTATAGTCAATGTCTTATAATAACCTATAATGAAAAATAATCTCAAAAATAATATATGTGTATATGTATAATTGAAATCACCTTGCTGTACATTTGAAATATGGTAAGTCAACTATACTTCAGTAAACATACACAGTGAGAAGAAAAAAAAACAAAAGAAATCAAAATAGCCTTACTTCTGATATGGAGAAAGTTTTAGTAGGCTGGATGGAAGATCAAGCCAGCCACATTCCCTTAAGCTAAAGCCTAAATCACAGCAAGGCCCTAACTCTAATTCTATAAAGGCGAAAGAAGGTAAGGAAGCTGTAGAAAAGTTTCTAGCAAAGGCTGGTTCATGAAGTTTAAGAAAAGATGCTATCTCCAGAAAAGTGCAAGGTGAACCAGCAAGTGTTGTTGTAGAAGCTGTAGCAAGTTATTTAGAATATCTAGCTAAGATAATTAATGAAGGTGGCCACACTGCTGCTGCTGCTAAGTCGCTTCAGTCGTGTCTGACTCTGTGTGACCCCATAGATGGCAGCCCACCAGGCTCTCCCGTCCCTGGGATTCTCCAGGCAAGAACACTGGAGTGGGTTGCCATTTCCTTCTCCAATGCATGAAAGTGAAAAGTGAAAGTGAAGTCACTCAGTCATGTCCGACTCTTCGTGATCCCATGAACTGCAGCCTACGAGGCTCTTCTGTCCATGGGATTTTCCACACCACACAACAGATTTTCAGTGTAGACAGAACAGCATTCTACTGGAAGAAGATGCCATCTAGGACTTTCACTGGAGGAGAAATCAATGCCTGGCCTCAAAATTTCCAAGAACAGGATGACTCTTGTTGTTAGGGGCTAGCACAGCTGGTGACTTTAAGTTGAAATCAATGTTCATTTACCAGTCCCAAAATCCTAGAGACCTTAAGAATTATGCAAAACTACTCGGCATGTGCTCTCTAAAAGGAACAACAAAGTCTGGATGACAGCACATCTGTTTACAACAGGTTTACTGAGTATTTTAACCCTACTATTGAGACCTACTGCTTAGAAAAACATTCCTTTCAAAATATTACTACTCACTGACAATGCATCTGGTCACCCAAGAGCTCTAATGGAGACGTACAATGAGATGACTGTTTCGTGACTGTTAACACAACATCCACTCTGCAGCCCACAGATCGAGGAGTAATTTTGATTTTCATGTCTTGAATATATTTAATACAGCTACAGCTGCTATACACAGTGATTCCTCTGATGGATCTAGACAAAATAAATTTAAAACATTCAGGAAAGGATTCATCATTCCAGATATCATTAAAAACATTCGTGATTCATGGGAAGAAGTCAAGATATTAACAGGAGGTCTGGCAGAAGTTGATTCCAATCCTCATGGATGACTCTGAGGAGGTTGAAGACTTCAGTGGAGGAAGAAACTGCAGATTTGATAGAAATAGCAGAGAAGTAGGATTAAAATGGAATCTGAAGATATGACTGAACTGCTGCACTCTCATGATAAAAAGATTTAACAGATGAGGAGCTGCTTCTTAAAGATGAGCAAAGAAAGTGGTTTCTTGAGAGAAATCTCTTGGCGAAGACGCTATGAAGATTGTTGAAATAACAACAAATGATTTTGAATACCACCACATAAACTTAGTTGATAAAACAGCAGAAGAGTCTGAGAGGACTGAGTTCAATCTTGAAAGTTCTACTGTGGGAATAATGCTACCATACAGCATTGTATTCTATGGAGAAATCGGTCACGAAAGGAAGACTCAATTGATACATCAGTTGTTACAGTAAAAAATTGCTACAGCCACCCCAACCTTTAGGAACCACCACCCTGATCAGTCAACAGACATCCTCCAGCAAAAATATTACAATTCACTGAAGGCTCAGGTGATAGTCAGCATTTTTTAGCAGTACTTTTAAATTATGGTGTATATACTGGTTTTTTAGACATAATGCTATTGCACACTTACTAGACAACAATATAGGGTAAATGTAAGTTTTATATACACTGGGGGAAAAAAATCTGTGTGGCTCACTTTAATGCAGTGTCTGGAACCAAATCTACAGTATCTCTGAGGTATGCCCATACTCCATTTACTTACAGAATATACAGATAACCATTCTGGAATACCAACTGTGTTTTGCCATAGGAATGGGAAACCACTTCTTTCTTTCTTTATTTTTTACTATTGCTACTGTTTTTAAGCCAACAGCTGTATAAAGCTATAAAAACTCACAACTAGGTCCTTCACTATGAGTATTTACCAGTAAAAATGCTGTCATTTCGTGGCCTTTTTGGTACTTCCAATAAAAAAAAAAAATCTGTGCTCAAATTTACCTTTTAAACCAAACTTTTCCTAATTAAAAGATGTGAGTGGCAGTTCTCTGCTTTTATCTTTGAAATATCTTAAAACAATTTCTTATTAATAACTGTAGTTAAAAGTCGAAGAAAAAGCTAAAACTTGTTTTAAAAATGCTATGACTTTCCTTTAGGTAAAGGAGGTAAATTTACATGCAGAACAAATTAAGCATTTCAAAGTTTGGATTAAAATCCAAGACTGAGGGACTTCCGTGGAAGTCCACTGGCTGCAACTCTGCTTCCAATACAGGGGGCATGGGTTTGATTCCTGGTCAGGGAACTAAGATCCTATATGGCACACAGTGAGGTCAAAAGATAAAATTTGTTTAAAAAAAATTTTAATGCAAAATTGAAGTGACAAACTAATACTTTTTCACTTAGCCCTGCTGTTGTCAATCTTTCCAAAATACCTAGCAGAATAATACTTCTCAAAGAGAGCTTTATTTACTTCTTTATAACATTTTCTTCAGTCACTATGGTTTTATATTAAACATGTAAATGAAATAAACTCACTGAGTGGAATATAAGCAAATTTTCTAATAGTTTTTCCTCAATAATTAAATCACAATAAATATCTACCACTTTCTAGCACACTTGAGCCAGCTATACTTAGAGGAATAGCTAAAAATGAAGTTTTTTCACTAGATACAAAAATTTCTTATTTGTATAAAACACTAAGTTTTATACAAAAGACTGACAGAGCCCTGGAATAAAATTTCAGACATGCATATGGGTTTTTCCCACCACTTAACTATCTTAATGCTTTATATGTTCAAATCCGAGACTGATTCTTTTCATTTGAAAATATGAACACACAAACCAGAAAAAAAAAAAAAAGACACCTACCAAAGACTTCTGTCTATTCATAAACACACATTAGAAGGACAATATAATACTGTGACACTTCAGATGCAAAATATCATTGTAGGAAGCTCTTGGGGTTGCTCCCACCCCCACCCCTCACCAAAAACACCCAGCAAAGTGAAAAAAGGACCAAAATCAACTCTCTCTGAACTCTGTCACCTGACTGAACCCATGTAACAACCAGGGGAGTGCTTGCTAAAGGGAGAGGCTGTTGATCCTGACAGGAGAACCACATGTGCAAACCAGTTAACACTGCTCACTCCTCAGCTTGGTTCCAACAATAGAGACGGTTACAATGCAACCTGCATTCCTAGAGCAGCTGGCTGGTGCCAGGGAAGACAGTGGGGAACTTTGACACACAAAAAAATGGAGGCTGCAGATTTTGGTCAGTTTGGCAAACTCCTCGAGAGACTGACACAGATGTAGGCACCTGCTTTCCTTAAGGCCCTTTTGGACTGCCAGGTGTGCCTACACCAGCATCTATTGGGAGGTTTAGAGAGACAGCAATGGTTTTCTGTTTTTGCTTGAGTCAAGTACTAAAGAAGATCTTCAACAGGTCGCTACCTGACTGCAAAGATAATGGAACAGAAACTTTAGTGACCACACACAGGAATACACATTTGCAAAAATCATTTGGCAAAGTCATAAATGGATGGGAGCAGATCTCAACAGCCAAAAAATACCCACAGCCATAGTGTGGGAGTATCTGGTTTACAGAGTTACCACATTATAGTACAATGTCCAGATCTCAACAAAAATCACACAGCACACAAACAAGAAGAAAGCATGGCCCATTTACAAGGAAAAAAGCATTTCACAGAAACCTTGAGGAAGACCAGAATTTGTACTAGCCAAAGGTATTAAGTAAACTGCCCTAAATATGCTCCCACTTAAAGGAAGCTAAGAACAAAGAACTAAAGGAAACCAAGAAAACAATGTATGGAAAGAGAGTATTAATAAAGAGACAGATATTATAAAGGAACCAATGATAAATTCTGCGCTTCCCAGGTGACACTAGTGGTAAAGAACTTGCCCGCCAATGCAGACTTAAGAGACGTGGGTTTGATCCCTGGGTCAGGAAGACCCCCTGGAGAAGGGCATGGCAACCCACTCCAGTATTCTTGCCTGGAGAACTCCATGGACAGAGAAGCCTGGTGGGCTACAGTCCATGGGGTTGCAAAGAGTCGGACAAGACTGAAGTGTCTTAGCACGGCACAATGTAAATTCTAGAGTTAAGAGTACAATAACTGAAAAATTCACAAGAGACTTAAGTAGACAGAAGAAAAGATCAGTGAACTTGAAAGAAAGTAAAAATTACTAGTCTGAGGAACAGAAAGAAAAAAGAAAGAAGAGAAATTAATAGAGCCTGAGGGACTTATGGAACATCATCAAGTGGAGCCACAAAAACAGTCACAGGAGAGAAGAGAAAGAGAAAAGGGTTAAAAAAAAAAAAGTGAAGAAATAAAGATGGAAAGTTCCCTAGTCTGATGAAAAACACGAACATACACATCCAAGAATCTCAACAAACTCCAAGAAGGATAAACTCAAAGAGATTCACGCTGAGACACATTATATTCAAAGTGTCAAAACCCAAAAACAAAAAAGAAAAAAAATTTTGAAAGCACCTAGAGAGAAGCAACTTGACACAAACAAAGGAACCCTCAATAAGATTAACAACTGACATCTCATCAGAAAATACATGGAGATCAGGTGGCCCTAAGAATAAAGTATTTCAAGTCTGAGAAGGAAAAAATAACAATCTGTCAACCAAGAATTCTAATTTGGCAAACTATTCTTCAAGAATGAAAGATCAATAGACATTTCAGATAAAAGCTGAAGAGTTTCATTATTAGTAGATCTGCCCTATAAGAAATGCTAATGCGAGAGCTGTAGGTGGGAATGAACGGACATTCGATGGCAACTCAAAGCCATAAAAACTAAAAAATACCAGTAGAGGTAAGTATGTGTAGTTATAAAAGACAGTATCATTGTACTGTTGGTTTGTAGCTTCACTTCCCCCCCACTCTTTCCTATATGATTTAAAGGACAATGCACACATACACACTTATAAAAATGATAAACATAACCTGTGTTAATGGGCACACAATGTATAAAGAGGTAATCTGTGACAATAGTTATATAGACAAGGAAGTTAATATACTATTTATACATATAAATATATATTTATACATATCAGAGTGTTTATATATCATTGAGGTTAAGTTGGTATTACTCAAGCTAGGTTATTAGAAGTTAATTCCAATTTCCAAGTAACCATTAAGAAATTAACTTAAAAATATTACAGAGGGCTTCCCTGGTGGCCCAGTAGTTAAGAATCTGCCTTGCAATGCAGGGGACACTGATTCAATCCCTGTTGCAGGAAGATCTCACATGCTGTGGAGGAACTAAACCCATGCACAACTGCTGAAGCCTACACGCTCTACAGCCCATGCTCTGCAACAAGAGAAGCCACCAGAATGAGAAATCTGTGCACTGCAACTAGAGAGTAGCCCAAGCACAGCAGAGAAGACCCTGCACAACCATAATTTGAAAAATTAATTAAAAAAAAAATTACAGGAAAGGAAAAAAGGAAAAGAGTAAAAAATCAACTACAAAAAAAATCAAGGAAGTGTAAAACAGGGCAGTAACAGAGGAATGAAGGAACAAGAGACAAAGATATATAGAAAAAATAGCTAAACAGAAGAAATCCTTCCTTATCAGCGGTGGTTTAGTCTCTAAGTCATATACAACTCTTACAATCCCATGGACTGTAGCCTGCCAGGCTCCTCTGTCCATGGGATTCTCTAGGCAAGAATACTGGAGTGGGTTGCCATTTACTTCTCTAGGGGATCTTCCTGACCCAGGGATCAAACCCAGGTCTCCTGTACTGCAGGCAGATTCTTTACTGACTGAGCTCTGAGGGAAGCCCAATACTGGAGTGGGTAGCCTGTCCCTTCTCCAGCGAATCTTCCTGACCCACAAAATGAATCAGGGTCTCCTGCATTGCAGGCGGATTCATCACCAGCTGAGCTACAAGGGAAGCTACATTAAATGTAAATAGACTAAACTCTTCAATGGAAAGGCAGAGGTTGGCAGAATGGATTTTAAAAATATGGTCCATCTATGTGCTGTTTATAAGAGGCTTATTTTAGATACTAAGATTGAAAGTAAAAGGATAGAGAAAGACATTCCATGAAAACAGTAACCAAAACAGAGCTCAAATGGCTAAATTTTTTGTCAGAAAAATAGAACAAAATAGTGAAATAAAGGTACAAGACACAAAGAGACGCTATGATAAAAGATTAAGACATAACAATCGTTAACATCTTCACGTAACAACAGAGGCTGAAAATAATATATTAAGTAAAAACTAACAAAATTCAAAGGAGAATCAGACAGTTCTACAATAGTAATTGGAGACTTCAATATTCCATTTTCAACACTGGATAGAAGAATCAGACGATGAATAAATAGAGGAGCTGAACAACACTATATACCTAGAGTAACAGACTCAACAGACATATATAGAATGCTCCTAAAAACAGGAGAATACACACTGTTCTCGAATGAGAACAGAACATTCTGTGATAGACAATAGTGAGACCACAAAACAAGCCTTACTACATTTAAAAAGATTGAAATCATACAAAGTATATTTTCTGATCACAATGAAATGAAATTGGAAATCAGTAACAAAGAAAACTAGAAAATTCACAATAGCTGTAAATTAAAGAGCACACTCTTAGCCAACGGATCAAAGAAGTAACAAGAGATATTGTAAAATACAGACAAAAGAAAACAAAAACACAACATATCAAAACTTATAGGATACAGCAAAAAGCAGTGCTTGATATCTGTAAAAATCTACAATAAAAGATCTCAAACCAACAACTGCAGGCCTTATACAACTGGAAGAAAAGCAAGTTAAATAGAGAAAAAGTCAACAAAACAGAAACTTTGTTCTTTGAAAAGATTATCAACAAACCTTTAGCCAGACTGACTAAGAAAAGGACTTAAATTACTAAAATCTGAAATAATGGTGAAGAAGTTACTGATTATACAGAAATAAAAAGGAGAATACCATGAACAACCATGGGCTTCCCAGGTGGTGCTAGTGATAAAGAACACACCTGCCAATGCAGAAGACATAAGAGACGTAGGTTTGATTCCTGGGTCAGGAAAATCCCCTGGAGGAAGGCATGGCAACCCACTCCAGTATTCTTGCCTGGAGAATCCCATGGACAGAAAGGAGCCTGGCAGGCTACAGTCTATAGGGTCGCAAAGAGTCAGACACAAATGAAGCGATTTAGCACATGAACAACTGTACATCAACAAACTGGGTAACTAATCGAGTGAATCAATTCCTAGAAATACATAAATTAGTGGAAAGAACTCAATAAGAAATAAATGCAGGTCAATGTTTATGAATTTAGATTTAAAAATCCTTTATAAACTACTAACAGAATTCAGCATACCAAAAGGATTACACTTAAGAACAAGTGGGGGTTTTCTCTGGTGGTCCAGTGGTTAAGAATCCATCTGCCAATGTAAGGGATGTGAGTTTGATCCCTGATTGGGTAATTAAGATCCCACGTGCTGTGCAGCAATGAAACCTGCATGCTACTGAGCCCAGGCACTTTAACTAGAGAGCTACACTACACGACATTAAAAGAATGAAGGAGAAAAACTACATGAACATCTTAATTCACGCAGAAAAATATTTATCAAAATCCAATACCCTACATGATAAAAACACTCAATAAACTAGGACGAGAAGCAAATGTCCTCAACATAATTCATAACACCATGGAAAACCCATAGCTAACATCATATTCATGATGAAAAGATTGAAAACTTTTCCCTAAGATCAGAAACAAGACAAGGATGCCTGCTTTCACCACTTATACAAAGTATCTGGAAATTCTAGCCACAATTAGGCAAAAAAAAAAAAAGAAATAAAATGCATCATAATTGGAAAGAGAAAAGTAGATGTATACCTATTCACATGACATGACCCTACATGTAAAACACTCCAAAGAATCCAAAGTAAAAACCTGTTTTACTAAATGAATTCAGCCACATTAGAGGACACAAAACTGACACACAAAAATCAGTTTCATTCTATACGCTTGCAATGAAAATAGAAAATGTATATAGAATCAAAACTGATAAAACATTTAGGAATAACCTTAATCAAGGAGGTAGAAGTCTTGCACACTGAAAACTATAAAATGTTGCCCCCCCAAATTTAAGAAGATCTAAACAAGTGCAACAACATCTGTAGTCATGTATTGGGTTGGCCAAAAAGTTCATTCCGTTTTTTTCATAAGATGTTACAGAAAAATTCAAATGAAGTTTTTGGCCAATCCAATAAAACTATACTAATAAACAAAAAAAATACTAATAAGACTTAGTATTCAATTACAAAATTACCCAAAGTGATCTATATAAGCAATCCTCATCAAACAAAATTCCTATGGTGTTTTTTGCAGAAATAGAAAAGCACATCCTAAAATTTATATGGAATTCCAAGGGACCTTGAATAGTCAAAACAATATTGTAATAGAAGGACAAAATTGAAGGACTCACATGTCTTGATTTAAAAATTTATTACAAAGTTTGGTCGCTCAAATGGTAAAGAATCTGTCTGCAGTGCAGGAGACCCAGGTTCAATCCCTGGGTTGGGAAGATCCCCTGGAGAAGAGAATGGCAACCCACTCCAGTATTCTTGCCTAGAGAATTTCAGGACAGAGGAGCCTGGTGGGGGCTACAGTCCATGGGGTTGCAAAGAGTCAGACATGACTGAGCACCTATCACTTCACTTCACAGTAATCAAAACATTATGGCAGTGGCATAAGGACAGACATATAGACCAATGGAATGAACTGAAAGCCCAGTCATAAACCTTCATATCTATGGTCAATTGATATACATGAAAAAAACAATTTGGACCCTAACTTTATGCTATATTACAAGAATTAACTCAGAACGGGACAAAGGCCTAAATCTAAAAGCTAAAACTATAAAAATGTAAGAAGAAAAACATGAAGGAAATATTCATGATGTTGGACTGGCAACGATATATTAAGTATAACACCAACAGCACAGGGAACAAAAAAGACAAATTAGACATTACAATTAAAAACTTGTGCATCTAGAGACAGTATCAAGAGAGTGAAAAGACAACCTGCAGGATGGGAGAAAATATCTGTAAATCATGTATCTGATAAGAGTTTACTATCTGAAAAATATAAAGAGCTTCAACTCAACAACAAAAAACAATTTTAAAGAATAGGAAAAGGATCTGAGCAAATATTGCACCAAAGAAGACAAACAAATGGCCAATAAATGCAGGAAAAGATGTTCAATATTATTACTCATTAGAGAAAAGGAAATCAAAACCACAGTGGGATACCACTGAACACCTACTAGGATAGCTACTATGAAAGCCAGGATGGGAGGGAGGAAGGAAAGGGAAGCAGGCAAGGATGTGAACACACTGAACACTAGTGTACTGCTGCTGCTGGGAATTTAAAATATGCAGCCACTGGGGAAAAACTGTCTGGGGGTTCCTCATAAAGTTAAACAGAATAACCATATGACCAATGATTCCATTTCTAGGGTTATACCCCAAAAAATTGAAAACAGGGACTCAGATACTTTTCCACAAATGTCAATAGCAGCATTAATCATAATAGACAAAAGGTAAAAACACCCAGGTGTTCAACAAGTGAATGGATAAATGACATGTATATATACACATATATACATACACAAAAAATACACACACACACCCACAAACACACACACAATGGAATGAACACTACTGTGTCATAAACATGTGAAGAAGCTCTGACACACGCTAAATCACGAGCGCTGTGCACTTAGTCGCTCCGTCATGTCTGACTCTTGCGCCTCCATAGACTGTAGCCTGCCAGGCTCCTCTGTCCAAGGGATTCTCCAGGCAAGAATACCGAAGTGGGTTGCCATTTCCTCCTCCAGAGGATCTTCCCAACCCAGGGATCGAACCCAGGTCTCCTGTACTACAGTCAAGACTCTACCAACTGAGCTACCGGGGAAGCGATGAACCTTAAAAACACTACGCTAAATGAAATAAGTCAGACACAAAAGGACATACTGTATGATTCGACTTATATGAAATATCTAGAATAGGCAAATTCATATACACAAAAAGCAGAATAGAGGTTACCAGGGATAAAAGGGAAGCGATGATGAGGAGTTATTGTCTAAAGGGTACAGAGGTTTTGTCTGGGGTGATGAAAAAGTTCTGGAGATAGTGGTGATAGTTACACAACTTCTTGAATCTATTAATGTCACTGAATTGTACACTTAAAATGTTTAAAACAGTATAGTTCATGTTATGTATATTTTACTACAATAAAAGATATCAACTGTTGTGTCAGCATGTATTCTTATCAGTTTTTTTAATCAAACCTACATATGGTTAATACCATTTAGTACAATTTTATTAAAAGAACAGGCTAAATAATTTCAGTGTGAACAGTCAACCTATACAAATTATTCTGAACACAAAAGAGTAAATACTAGGACTACTGCTAATGGTTGGGATGTAGAAACTTACAAAAGACTATTGTTGCTCCCACTTTAACAATAAGAACAACCCAGAAAGACTATAAAATCATAGTTTTTTAAACTCAGCTGAGATACAATCAATCAATAAATGAATTAAATTCCTAGAGAGAACTAGCCCTTTGCAGCAATGAAAACAGTAATGGCTGGTGTCACAGTGAAAGGAGGAGTAAACCCGCTACAAAAGGGGGAAACTAGCCCCACTTTTAAGAATCTTTTTAGAAATTCATGGAGGCTGGCAAGACATTAAAACCTAGAGCAGCTTCGGTCACAAAGCAAATCTGTACTTTCTCAAAAGGACTCTTTCTCTAAGTATTGAAGTTGTATTAACAAGGGAGTGGCGATGTGGGACTGCAAAATGCTGGGGATAGTGCAGCAGAGTTAACAGAAAAAAATTCTGTCCACAAGGGGCAAGTCCATGCCTACAACAGAAAGGTGTAAGGGTATTTATTAGGTGAATGCTTTCTCCAGAGGCGAGGAAAGCCAGGAGTGGGGCTAAAGAGAAAAGAAAACGGCTCGGCTGCCCAGAACACCAGCGTCTGAGCTGTGAAACAGAGATCTTAGAGTTTTACTGTTGGCTGCACTTTAAACCATGAAGAGATTTCCTGAGTCTCACAGGTGGCTCAGATCCCAAGCCCTAATGAAGGGAAAATTCTGAGTCTGCACTCAAAACATTTGATACCAGTGATGAACTAATTATAACTGAAGCTGTAACAGAGTTAGGACCTAAACTAGGCTGTTTTCCTATCAAATATTATATTTCAGCTTTCTCCCCACAACTATGTCATGGAGACCCATTTACATAAATGAGTGTATCTATTCAAAAGTCTAGCATCTGGGAAAGACATCAAGGATAAAAATAACACTGTATCTCCACTGCCTCCAAACCCTGCTCCTCTAATAATTTTCACTATCCCAGTAAATGGTAACTAGAGTCAATCACCTGCTCTGGTTGTCTTCCCGTTTTTGATACCCCACAATCAACACATCACCAAAATCTGCAGGCTCCTTCAAAATATATCCACGGTTTGACCACTTCTTACCACCTGAACTGCTAAAATCCCGAGTCAAGTCCCACCATCTCTTTGCTTACAATATTTAGAGCATCCTACTTGGTCTTCTCACTCCCACCCACCACATTCCCCCTCCCTGCCCCACTGCTCCATAGTATATTTTCTATATAGCAGCCAGAGCAAACATATTAAGTCATCGATAACATCATCTCTTTTTCAAAATCTTCCAACGACTGGCACTCTATTCAATAGTTAAACCCAGAGTCCTTAAATGGCTTACTAGGCCCTGTATGACTGGTCTGTCACTCCCTTTTTAACCTCATCTACTACCATGCTACTCCCACCTACTCTACTCTAGCAGCACCTGTCTCTGCTGATTCTTGCCTTTGCTCTTGCTCCTCCTCTGCCTGGAATGCACTTCTCCCAGACACGTTTAAGGTTAACTTCCTTCTGGGTTCTACTCAAATATCACCTCCCTAGTCACCCTGTATAAAACAGTGACAACTCTTCAACCAAGTTACACGATTCCATCCCCCTTGCCTGTTTTAATTTCTTTTATTGCCTTACTGCTTGACATTCTAAATATTGGTTTATTACTGATAACCGCCACTAGAATTTAATCTCCTTGAGAACAAGGACTGAATGTTTTGTCAATCGTTGTATTTAGTACAACCTAGCATTTAGCACAAAATCTGGCATTCAATAGGCACTCACAAATATCTGTTTGAACGAATGAATGAATCAGTGAATAAAAGTAAATAATAGAGATAAGTCATCTTTTATAACCCCAAATCTTTCTATCTAAAGTCAATCTATCATCTGGCACAAGTTTTAGATCACTGTCATTTTGATCTGCTTAAGATTTACCCTTATGTTAAAATGTTTTATTCATTCATTCAGCAAAGAGGCCCTACCATGTCCCAGGCAATATGAGGCAGAAAGATAAATAAGATATGAACTCTGCCCATAAGAAACTTAGCTTGGGAAGGTGTCATATCATTTTCAGAACGATGAAGTTGTAGTACAGCAAGTGAGTAACTCTAGGTTAATACATTAATCATGTTTATAATTGTTAGAAAAGCCAAGCAATTTATTCAACCAAGAGGATATTCAAACTGCACTTTTTGTGAAAATCGTTTCATCAATGTGACATCTTATGTGAAATTTAATTTGACTGGCTAACTTTATTAAGGTTGTAAAGATCAAGACATTTTGTTCATTATACTGGAACCCCTGTAGGTACATGAAATGACTCATGATCCTTGGTGGCTCAGACGGTAGAGAATCTGTCTGCAGTGCAGGAGACCTGGGTCTGATCCTTGGGTGAGAAAGATCTCCTGGAGAAGGAAATGGCCACTCATTCCAGTACTCTTGCCTGGAGGCTCCCATTGACAGGGAAGCCTGACGAGCTACAGTCTGTGGGATCGCAAAGTTGGACAAGACTGCTGCTGCTGCTAAGTCGCTTCAGTCGTGTCCGACTCGGTGCGACCCCATAGACGGCAGCCCACCAGGCTTCCCTGTCCCTGGGATTTTCCAGGCAAGAACACTGGAGTGGGTTGCCATTTCCTTCTCCAGTGCAGGAAAGTGAAAAGTGAAAGTGAAGTCGCTCAGTCGTGTTCGACTCTTCGCGACCCCATGGACTGCAGCCTACCAGGCTGCTCCGTCCATGGGATTTTCCAGGCAAGAGTACTGGAGCGGGTTGCCATTGCCAAGACTGAGCATGCACAATTCAATACAAACTTAGATGAAATATAAACCAGTTACCAAGAAGTCTCTAGTGGGCTTCTTGATGTTGAATATAGTCTCTAGTGGGCTTCTTGATGTTGAATATCAATACACTGACTGGTATAAATAATCCCCCAAATCCTTCGTGCCTTTAGATGGTAATAGGTTTCCCTAAAAGTTATTTTGTTGTTGTTGTTCAGTCACTAAGTTGTGTCCGACTCTTTACAACCCCATGACTATAGCGCACCAGGCTCCTCTGTCTCTGGGACTCCCCAGGCAAGAAGAGTAGAGTGGGTTGCCATTTCTTCCTCCAGGAGATCTTCCCGAACCAGGGATCGAACCTGTGTCTCCTGCATTGGCAGCCAGATTCTTCACCACCATACTTCCCTGATGGTTCAGTGGAAGCCAGAGTCAGACATGACTTAGCAACTAAACAACAACAATAAAAGTTATTTTAATTATTGTCTTTAAACATGCATTGTTGATATATATTCTGATGGGAAATAAGTTAAAATTCAAAATGTGATTAAAACCTGATTTAAAAATCACTCAAAATGTAGATACTTCCAGCATGAATAACCATCAATTGATTTGTAGATGATAAATCCTCACAGAAAGGGCATTTGTTTGAAACAACTGTTCAGTTTCAGTGAATTCAGAAAGTCATCTATTAAGAAATGTCATCTGATGCTTTTGACAATAATGGTCTTACTCAGAGCAGAACCAAAAGAGCAATTGTAATCACTTGAGGTAGTGCCTCATTTTGATACACAAATGGTTATATACAAAAAGGAAAAGGCCCATCGAAACAGCAGTCAAGATTTGGAAATAAAACGGTATCTGAAAAATGTATTACCTCATTAATTTTTATTTATTTCTTTGTAAATAAATCAAATTCTCTGAATTATTCATTTCAGCTAGACTTGTTGTACCAAATTCTCTGTGATTTAACCAAAAACTTGCAATTAAATTATAAAACCAGTAGTTCTTAAAAGACACAAAGAGCTGCTCTTAAAACACTTGCTCTGCCAATTATCTCCTACACTAGAAATCAATCATCATCTCTGTAGCTAGTAAAACATTGTTATTCTAAAAAAAATTAAATTTCTCCACTGTAATTCAAAAACAAAGAATGCAATTCAGATTACCATTCTACATCACCTGATCCTGGGTTTGCATATAAGTACTGTATTTCTCAGAATACAACCAAAGGAAGGTTATAGTAGACTTGATTATTCAGAGCTTCAAATTACTTAGTCCTTTGAGATCTACCATTTTTAAACAATAAAGTAAACACTGGGATTTTACAGCTTTGTGTAGTGCCTATCATATTTATTTCATGAAGAGTGATATATTCATTTGAAAATATGTGGGTTATTTTCAAATATCTTCTGATACTGATTCCTAACATAATTTCACACTAATAAAAGATTCTGTATGATTTCAATACCTTTAGGCCATGAAATTTTTGCACCTTCTTTTATGTCCCTGGATATGTTCCAGTGTCTCCTGACTTATAGTCTATGTGACTGTGAAAATAATTTGCATACTATTTTGTGAAAATTATATAAATCTTAATTACGTTGAACTGGCTCATAGAGCTTTTCAGGCCTACTATATTCTTCTACTACTTTTCTGTATATGCATTCTATTAATTTTTCAGTTTTATATTAAAATCCAACCAAGAATCTTAATTTATCTACTTAAAAAATAATTGTAATTATGATGGAACTATATATAACTTTGTTCTATGTTTTCCAAGTCTCCTGTAAATTTGCTGTCATATTTTCAATTAAAAAAAAAATAAAGTGAGCTATTGTTCAAACTACCACATAACTGCACTCACCTCACACACTAGCAAAGTAATGCTCAAAATTCTCCAAACTAGGCTTCACAGTACGTGAACTGAGAACTTCCAGATGTTCAAGCTGGATTTACAAAAGCCAGAGGAACCAGAGATCAAATTGCCAATATCCACTGGATCACAGAAAAAGCAAAGAGAATTCCAGAAAAGCATCTACTTCTGCTTCATTGACTATGTCAAAGCCTTTGACTGCATGGATCACAACCAACTGTGGAAAATTCTTAAAGAGATGGGAATACCAGACCATCTGACCTGCCTCCTGAGAAGCCTGTGTGCAAGTCAAGAAGCAACAGTAAGAACCAGACATGGAACAACATACTGGCTGCAAATTGGGAAAGGAGTACATCAAGGCTATATTTTGTCACCCTGTTTATTTAACTTCTATGCAGAGTACATCATGTGAAATGCTGGGCTGGATGAAGCACAACTGGAATCAACACTGTCAGGAGAAATACCAATAACCTCCGATACACAGATGACACCACCCTTATGGCAGAAAGCAAAGAAGAACTGAAGAGCCTCTTGATGAAAGTGAAAGAGGAGAGTGAAAAAGCTGGCTTAAAACTCAACATTCAAAAAACAAAGATCATGGCACTCGGTCTCATCACTTCTTGGCAAACAGATGAGGAAACAATGGAAACAGTGGCAGACTTTGAAGGAGCTCCAAACTCACTGCAGATGGTGACTGCAGCCATGATATTAAAAGATGCTTGCTCCTTGGAAGAAAAGCCATGACAAACCTAAACAACATATTAAACAGCACAGACGTTACTTTGCCGACAAAGGTCTGTCTAGTCAAAGCCATGGTTTTTCCAGTAGTCATGTGTGGTTGTGAAACTTGGAGTATAAGTAAAGCTAAGCGCTGAAGAATAATTTATGCTTTTGAACTATGGTGTTGGAGAGTCCCTTGGACTGCAAGGAGATCCAACCAGTCCATCCTAAAGGAAATCGGTCCTGAATATTCATTGGAAGGACTGGTGCTGAAGCTGCAGCTCCAATACTTTGGCCACCTGATGCAAAGAACTGACTCATTGGAAAAGACCCTGATGTTCGGAAAGATTGAAGGCAGGAGGAGAAGGGGATGACAAAGGACGAGATGGTTGGATGGCATCACCGACTCAACGGACATGAGTTTGAGCAATCTCCGGGAGATGGTGAAGCACAGGGAAGTTTGTTATGCTATAGTGCGTGGGGTTGCAAAAGAGTCAGACACGACTGAGCAACAGAAATGAACTGAACTGATTGATAATATTAGAACCACAGTTTCAAATTATTCTTGAAGTAGTTTGTTTTTCAACCATTCAGTTCAGTTCAGTCGCTCAGTCGTGTTCGACTCTTTGCGACCCCATGAATCGCAGCACGCCAGGCCTCCCTGTCCATCATCAACTCTCGGAGCTTACCCAAACCCACGTCCATAGAGTCGGTGATGCCATCCAACCATCTCATCCTCTGTCGCCCCCTCCTCCTCCTGCCCCCAATCCTTCCCAGCATCAGGGTCTTTTCCAATGAGTCAGGTCTTCACATGAGGTGGCCAAAGTATTGGAGTTTCAGCTTCAACATCAGTCCTTCCAGCATTAGTATAGAAAAAAACAGTATCCTACCAAATCTCATGAGGTAAAATGCTTTATTTTTAAAATCAGAAAATGATGGTGGAGAAACTAAAGAAGAAAAATTGATCTGAGCACTTCTTAACTACAAGGTCAGAAAAGGTAACTATATTTACATCTTTGGTTCACACACAAACTAGAAACTCAAGTAATTCTTTACCCTTTCCACTCCTTCAACAGCAGTATCCAATATGATCAAGTTAGATCATGCTCCTTTTACATCCCTCACATTTCTCAATCTCACCCTCTTTTCTCTATTTCTACTGCCAGGTCTTAGTTCTAACCACCGTAATTTGTTATCTAAATCACTGCAACAAGCCCCATTATTATTCTCCCTGGTTCTTTCAGAAGAGTTATAAGATAGACAAAGCTCTGGCAGTCTGTCAGGGGTTAAAAAAAAACACCAAAACCGTAAGTGAACAGCATTATTATAACAGCAGAAATTAATTTAATAGGGACCATCTTGTAAAGTTAAACACTGAATACCCTGTGATCCCGCTGTTCTTACCCTTGGTACCTATCCAAGAGAAAAATTCAACAGAAATATGAACAGAAATACTCATCGCAAAAAGTCTATAACAGCATTACACTGGAAATAACACAAATGTCTACAGACAGGAAAATGGACAAATGATGGTCAACTTGCAGAAAGACTATACAGTGGTCAAATGAATGAACTGCAAGCACATGCAGTAAGAATGAATATTAGTGATAGTTAACCAAGCAAGCAAGTCCAAAGACTACATTTAGTATATATTTTTTTAATAAAAACAAAAATCCATACAAAATATAATATATTGTTCAGGTAAACATACATATGATAAAACCTTTATAAAATTTAGAAGACTAAAATACAAAGTTCAGGATGACAGTTACCATTTAGGGAGAGGCAAGGAGAACACACAGGAAGATGCGAGTTACTAGCAAGGTTTGAGAAATTGGATTGACAGATACTATTTTATTGATGTATATAAATATATACACACTAGATAAGCAGATCATGCACAGACCAGAGAGGACAATCATGATCCAATAATTATGATTAGCATTATTCTGTGCAAATTGGTTAAAAACGTTAATACATTTAGAGGGGGAAATTAAGGCATGAAAAGAACAACGGATCAAAAATCTCAAGAGAATAAGTGAAATCTTAGTTATAAAAAGGACAGAGGGCTAGAGTCAATAGGGCTGATCTCTTTTTCCTAGTCCTACCCCTGACAAGCTGTATATTCTTAGACTAATCACTTAACAGGTGAGCTTTCAAAACTGAGTTTCCAAACTGTCAGATGGATTAAAAAACTTCTTCTCCAGAAACAAATGAACTGTATTTAAAGTTATCAGCTATGAAATCTGGTCTTTTTTAGAAGATGTGTCATCTCGTTCTTGTCTTCCCTTCCATTCCTGGCCCGCCAACATTCTATTACTTGTCACCGTACTATTTTGCACACAAATAAGGCACCCAGCTAATCATCCCAGTAGATGCGCTTTATAACTTACACTGATTATTACAAACACTTAGGCTGAACTTCAAAGGACACATATAACCTGGGAGAACAACGGTGAAATAAATGTTGTTGCTACAAAAAAGTATAAGGTTTAACTACGTTATGCTACAGTAAAAAACAAAGCTTGATCGCTTAAAGTAACTAAGACTTTATTCTTTCAAGCTCTATGTCCCTTGAGAGTGGACTGGGGGCTCTGCTCCAACTCTTCAAGGACCTAATCCAAAGTTGAAGCTACCACAGGAAGGGAACAAACAGTATGACAAAGAATACATTTAATACTATCTCTTAAAGCTGCCATCTAGAGTACCACTTTTACTCTTACTTCACAAACTAAATCAAATCACATGGACATGCCTAATTTTTTTTAGCAGGCAGGAATTCCTACCATATTCCCAAGAGGAAAGTCAGAATATGTGTGAACATTTTTCACAATTTCACAATGTCTTAGCATTTGGAGACAAACATCAAATGTAATATTAACATACTATTATGCATTAAAAACTCAAGATCAGAAATAACCAACATAACTGATTTTTAAATGATTTAACAATATAAAAATTCAAACAGCAAATAAAGAAAAGATCAAATGCAAACCAAATCGCCATCAAAATTTCCAAAGATTGGGAAAAATATATATATATATTTCTTAACAAGCAGTAAGACATTTCAAGGAAATACTTACTTTCCCTGCAAAATGTCAGTATTGCTAAGACATTCAAATTGTCCATAGTTAAGCTGCTCAGTTCAGTCGGTGAAGAGTCTGACTGCAGTGCAGAGACCTGGGTTCGATCCCTGGGTCGGGAAGATCCCCTGGACAAGGAAACGGCAACCTACTCCAGTATGCTTGCCTGGAGAATCCCATGGACAGAGGAGCCTGGCAGGCTCCAGTATATGGGGTTGCAAGAGTCGGTCACTACTGAGTGATTTAAGCACACAAGCTGCTCAGCAGATCCTTCACTAAAAAGGAAATACAACAGCAACAGAAAGATTTCCCCAAAATAGTAACTACAGATTTAAATTGTTTGATTTAAACTGAGAGGAAGGTAACTTGCACTAAAGGGTATTACAGGAAGAATGACAAGCAAGATGGAAGCAAGAGTTTAGAACTAGGGTTGATGTAGGCCAAGACAATCGCACCACACACTGGAGAGGGAAGGATATTGTAATCAACTTAACTAGAAGACCTGGAAACTCTCCGGGCTACCCTGTACTAAGCATACACTTACATAATAATGATGAAAGTACACTGAAGAAATAGGGCTCACTCTGAATATAATGAAGGTGGAAGGGGAAGCTTGAAAGTTTAATCAAAGTCAGACATGCTAGGCCTCATAACCTGAAAAGGTATCATGATTTGGACTCTTACCTGGAACAGAGTTGTACAACAGTTGGTGAAGATGTGCTATTAAGAACTAGACATATTCAATCTCATGAACAACTAGATTAAAACAACTGAAGCAGAAAGGTCCAACTAAGCTTGAAGTATGTGTCTTTTGGAGGGGTAGCATATAATCCCTCATGTCATACTAATATTTGGTTTAAACTCAATATCTGAGGAGCTTCAGATGCCAATAATAACCAAAATAAGATCCTTCCCTTCATCAGATAATTTTTATCATGATTTCTGTCCTTTGCAACCATTATCTAAAAGCACATTCATTATTTAAAATACTAACTGAGCATCCAGTATACACAAATCCTGTGTTAGGAACTAAAGACTGGCCTTGAAGTCAGAAATAAAGAAAATCAAACAACAACAATGAAGTGTGACAACGATGTTTCTCAAGCAGCTCTGGGACCACAACTGAGGACATCTGATAGTGGACAGAGGACAAAGAAAGGCCTGGCAGACTGCACAGGCTCAATAACTACTAAATGAAGAGTAGCCTAATTTGATCTCCAGGACTTTAATTTGCAAAGACCTATTATTTTGACCACTGTATTAGTCAGGAATCAATCAAAAAACAGAAACGACAACAGTAATTTTAACAGAGAGAATTCAATTTAAGTTGTTAATCAGGAACTGGAGAAATGAAAAGGCAAAAAGAGGACACAAACTGATAGGATCTGAAGGAGCAGCTATGACCCCCCAGAGCTGAAACAAACAAAGCAAACCTGGAATTATTAAACCTCAAAGGCCTCCAGAAACCCTATGAAACTGGGAACAATCTCTGAAAAGAAAGCATTCTTTGAAGCACACCAAGAACCTGAAGGAGGGTCCTTGAAAAATGCAAATAGGAGCCATTTGCCACTCCTGCCCAAAATTCTCCAAGCCAGGCTTCAGCAATACGTGAACCATGAACTTCCAGATGTTCAAGCTGGTTTCAGAAAAGGCAGAGGAAACAGAGATCAAATTGCCAACATCCGCTGGATCATCGAAAAAGCAAGAGAGTTCCAGAAAAACATCTATTTCTGCTTTATTGACTATGCCAAAGCCTTTGACTGTGTGGATCACAATAAACTGTGGAAAATTCTGAAAGAGATGGGAATACCAGACCATCTGACCTGTCTCTTGAGAAACCTGTATGCAGGTCAGGAAGCAACAGTTAGAACTGGACATGGAACAGACTGGTTCCAAATAGGAAAGCAGTACGTCAAGGCTGTATATTGTCACCCTGCTTATTTAACCTAGATGCAGAGTACATCATGAGAAACGCTGGGCTGGAAGAAGCACAAGCTGGAATCAAGACTGCCAGGAGAAACAGCAATAACCTCAGATATGCAGATGACACCACCCTTATGGCAGTAAGTGAAGAAGAACTGAAGAGCCTCTTGATGAAAGTGAAAGAGGAGAGTGAAAAAGTTGGCTTAAAGCTCAACATTCAGAAAACTAAGACCACGGCATCTGGTCCCACCCCTTCATGGGAAACAGATGGGGAAACAATGGAAACAGTGTCAGACTTTATTTTTTGGGGCTCCAAAATCACTGCTGATGGTGACTGCAGCAATGAAATTAAAAAACACTTACTCCTTGGAAGGAAGGTTATGACCAACCTAGAGAGCATATTTAAAAGCAGAGACATTACCTTGCCAACAAAGGTCCGTCTAGTCAAGGCTATGGTTTTTCCAGTGGTCATGTACGGATGTGAGAGTTGGACAGTGAAGAAAGCTGAGCACCGAAGAATTGATGCTTTTGAACTGGTGTTGGAGAACACTCTTGAGGGTCCCTTGGACTGCAAGGAGATCCAACCAATCCATCCTAAAGGAGATCAGTCCTGGGTGTTCACTGGAGGGACTGATGTTGAAGCTGAAACTCCAATACTTTGGCCACCTCATGCGAAGAGTTGACTCATTGGAAAAGACCCTGATGCTGGGAAGGATTGGGGGCAGGAGGAGAAGGGGACAACAGAGGATGAGATGGTTGGATGGCATTACTGACTCGATGGACATGGGTTTGGGTAAGCTCTGGGAGTTGGTGATGGACAGGGAGGCCTGGCGTGCTGCGATTCATGGGGTCGCAGAGTCGGACACGACTGAGCGACTGAACGGAACTGAACTGAACTCCTGTCCTAGTGTAGTCCTATCTCTGTGGAGATACAGACAGGAAGAAAATGTAAACAAGGAGAAGCAAATCCTCTGACCCTCCTCTTTGCTTTACTGTCTCCCACTGGTATCTCCTACTGGCAGAATGTGACAGAGAACCAGCAGGTCAAAGAGGAATACACACAACAAAATAAAGTTTAGAAGGCTGAGCCTAAAGCTGACAGAAAATATAGCTCAATGGCAGCACCACCTATAATTTTACTTCTCCATTCTAAATATTTAAGAATATAAAATATTTAATATTCTGGAAATATTTAGAATTACAAAACTCTACCTGAATAAAGCTACTTGAGCCTTCTCATGACTTGTGAGGAAATTAAATAATCGAGACCAAAGTGAAGGGATCTATTTTAAAATCCAAATTTTAAACCAACCACCATTTCTGTACTCTATGAATTAGGCAACATATAGACCTTAAAAAACAAAATCAGAATCTCAAGAGTTCAGCAAAACTCTGAAGGCTCAAATTTAATGTCTACACACAAATTTTAGTTCCAGACATGGCAAGGAGAGATAAGAAAGCTTTCTTAAGTGACCAATGCAAAGAAATAGAGGAAAACAATAGAATGGGAAAGATTAGAGATCTCTTCAAGAAAATTAGAGATACCAAGGGAACATTTCATGCAAAGATGGGCACAATAAAGGACAGAAACGGTATGGACCTAACAGAAGTAGAAGAGATTAAGAAGAGGCGGCAAGAATACACAGAAGAACTATACAAAAAAGATCTTAATGACTTAGATAACCACAGTTGTGTGATCACTCACCTAGAGCCAGACATTCTGGAATACAAAGTCAAATGGGCCTTAGGAAACATCACTACAAACAAAGTTAGCAGAGGCCCAGTTGAGCTATTTCAAATCCTAAAAGATGATGCTGTGAAAGTGCTGCACTCAACATGCCAGCAAATTTGGAAAACTCAGCAGTGGCCATGGGACTGGAAAAGGTCAGTTTTCATTCCAATCTCAAAGAAAGGCAATGCCAAAGAATGTTCAACCTACCGAACAATTGCACTCATTTAACAGGCTAGCAAGATTATCCTCAAAATCCTTCAAGCTAGACTTCAGCAGTATGCGAACTGAGAACTTCCAGATATACAAGCCGGATTTAGAAAATGCAGAGGAACCAGAGATCAAATTGCCAACATCCGCTGGATCATCAAAAAAGCAGAATTCCAGAAAAACATATACTTCTGCTTCATTGACTACACCAAAGCCTTTGACTGTATGGATCACAACAAACTGTGGAAAATTCTTGAAGACATGGGAATACCAGACCACCTTATCTGCCTCCTGAGAAATCTGTATGCAGGTCAAGAATCAACAGTTAGAACCAGACATGGAACAACAGACTGGTTCCAAATTGGGAAAGGAGTACATCAAGGCTGTATATTGTCATCCTGCTTATTTAACTTATATGCAGAGTACATCATGCGAAATGCCAGGCTGGATGAAGCACAAGTTGGAATCAAGATTGCCAGGAGAAATGTCAACAATCTCAGATACACAGATGATACCACCCTAATGGCAGAAAGTGACGAGGAACTAAAGAGCCTCTTGATGAAAGTGAAAGAGGAAAGTGAAAAAGCTGGCTTAAAACTCAACATTCAGAAAACGAAGATCATGGCATTTGGTCCCATCACTTCATGGCAAATAGAAGGGGAAAAAGTGGAAAGACCGATTTTCTTTCTTGGGGATACAAAATCACTAAAGATGGTGACTGCAACCATGAAATTGCTCCTTGGAAGAAAAGCTGTGACAAACCTAGACAGCATATTAAAAAGCAGAGACGTTATTTTGCTGACAATGGTCTGTGTAGTCAAAGCTACATTTTTCCCAGTAGTCATATATGGATATGCGAGTTGGACTATAAAGAAAGCTGAGCACTAAAGAACTGATGCTTTCCAATTGTGGTGCTGGAGAAGACTCTTCAGAGGCCCTGGGACAGCAAGGAGATCAAACCAGTCAATCCTAAAGGAAGTCGACCCTGACTATTCACTGGAAGGACTGATGCTGAAGCTAGAATACTTTGGCCACCTTATGTGAAGAGCTGATTCATTAGAAAAGACCCTGATGCTGGGAAAGATTGAGGGCAAGAGGAGAAGGGGTTGACAGAGGATGAGATAGTTGGATGGCATCACTGACTCAATGCACATGAATTTGAACAAACCTCAGAAGATAATGAAGGACAGAGAAGCCTGGCGTGTTGCAGTTCACAGGTTCACAAAGAGTGGGACACGACTTAGTGACTGAACAACAACAACAAATTTTGAACTCTCACCTATTCAAAAATCAAAGGAAATGATTAATGTGCATTAATGAAAGGTCTGAATTGCTAAATTTTAGATAAATGCTACTTCATTACTTTCAGATGTTAGTAGCTTTTTCTTTTAAACCAAATCTTGATCTGAATGACTAATATTTTTATTGCTTGAAATGCTCTGCATCTCTGGAATAACTGACTTAAGGATACATCATTTCAAACACACACCATTTCACCAAATCTAAGATACCATAAACTATGTTGTTGTTTATGTAGAACACATCATTATTGTATAAACCACTAAGGAAAAAATGCTATAAATTAAACTATGACTTCATGAATTCTTTCATGGACTTTTATGACTTATTATAAGAATCATACTCAGAATATGCTTTGACTTAATAACTTTTTCATTGTCAATTGCTGTTACACTAGTTTTTAGAGTACATATAAGTATTTTGGTTTCTTAAATTTCTACTTTTATTCTTCTTATAGTTTTGTTTACCCTATTATTTACTCAGGAGAAGGCAATGGCACCCCACTCCAGTACTCTTGCCTAAAAATCCCATGGACGGAGGAGCCTGGTAGGCTAGTCCATGGGGTCGCTAAGAGTCGGACACGACTGTGCGACTTCACTTTCGCTTTTCCCTTTCATGCAATGGAGAAGGCAATGGCAACCCACTCTAGTGTTCTTGCCTGGAGAATCCCGGGGACGGCGGAGCCTCGTGGGCTGCCGTCTATGGGGTTGCACAGAGTCGGACACGACTGAAGCGACTTAGCAGCAGCATTATTTACTCAACAAATCTTTTTCTCCAGAAAGAGCATCAAGATTAACCTGACTTCATTTCAAACTAGTGAGCTAAACAGTATCATTTAACATTCATAGAGCAAAAGGCATGAGTAGTGAAGGATGGGAAGGAATAGGGTACAGGGGTTTTTTGTTTGTTTTGTCATTTACTGATTTACGTTTGGCTGTTTTGGGTTTTAGTTCAGCATGCAGGCTCCAGAGCACGTGGGCTCTCGTGGGCTCTCTATCTGAGGCATGAGGGCTCAGTAGTTGTGGCGCTCACCAACCAGGGATAGACCACCATCCCCTTACCCTGCACTGGAAGGTGGATTCTTGACCACTGGACCACCAGGGAAGTCCCCGCGTACAAAGTTTCTATTTTTGGGCAAAGGGTGATGAAAATGTTCTAAAATTATTGTGAGGCTTGTAGAACTGCAAATATATTAAAAGTCAGTGCACTGTGCATTTTGAAGGGGCGAGTTTTATAGTACATATAGTTCAAAGCTGTTAAAATAATTATATTTATAATAAATTGTTTTCTCATATCAAAACATAAAATATTTATAGCATACTTTCAAAATAACAGAAAATAACTATACATTAGAGTAGTCTTTAGTTCAGGTGCCAGCAAACTTTATCTGCATATTACTCAGTAGAAAATATTTTAGGCTTTGTGGACCACATATAGTATCTGCCAAATTTTTTAAAAGCAACCTTTAAAAAAGTAAAGCCATTCTTAGCTGTAGGACTGTAGCTTGTTGATCCTGCTCTTATCACATACTACTTTTCTATTTCAGAAAGCAAACAGTCCGAAGAGCCTACAGTGGTGACAACATTAAGGAGGAAACTAACTAGAAAAGCAGTTTCAGTCTTTTGATAAATTCAGTTTTCCTCTCACGTACTGCTGCAGGGGGGAAGGGTGGGGGTGGAAAGTTGGATACAAAAATTATTTTCACATCATAAATCAGACATTCTAGATATATCGTTCCAGTATCCCAGGCACTTTAATGGAAGGAGCCAGCCCTCAGACATTTATAATTAGTAACTCACAAGTTATTCACATCCAAAAAATATTTGAGGGGATAAAGACAATTACAGAAGTGACTCACAGACACACAACTATACATCTAACCAAAACTCACATCATTTCCAGTTTTGAAAGGACATAAATCAATTAGTATCAACTAGCATTATTATAATTAGAATGGCCAGTACAGTTTTTCAAATGGGGTTCCACAGAATCCTAGGGTTCCACGAGGTGCTACTTGTTCTGGAGATTGTGACTTAAAAAAGTAAACACTGGGATTTTTTGAACTTCATACACTGAAAGAGAGCTCACAGTGCTAGAAAGGTGATCAAAGATTTCCATTAGCAGCTTCCTGTCTATAAGCCCCTGGAGGTGGTATATTCTTTAGAATTCCAGGTAAACTGAAACACGTAAGAGTACATAGTCTTACAACACATGATTTCTTTACTCAGCACAGTGACTGTGAAATTAATCCATATTTTATGTACCAGGCTTCCCAGGTGGCTCAGTGGTAAAAGAATCCACCAGCCAATGCAGGAGATGCAGGAGTCGCAGGTTCGATCCCTGGGTCAGAAAGATCTGCTGGAGTAGGAAATGGTAACCCATGCCAATATCCTTGCCTGGAAAATCTCATGGACAGAGGAGCCTGGCAGGCTACAGTCCATGGGGTCACAAAACATGACTTAACTACTGAGCAAGTAAGGATAGATACGGGGCTTCCCTGGTGGCTAAGACAGTAAACAATCCGCCTGCAATGGATTCAATCCGTGGGTCAGGAAGATCCTCTGGAGAAGGGAATGGCTACTCCTGGAGAATTCCATGGACAGAGAAGCCTGTGGGCTACTGTCCATGGGGTTGCAAAGAGTTGGATGTGACGAAGCAAGTAACACACATATACCAGCAGTTTGCTTTTTATTGCTGAAGAGTATTCCACTGAATGGATTACACCACTTTCTCTTCTTTAGCCTGTTAAAGAACACATAGTTTGTTTCCCAAGTTTGAATGTTTCTAGGAACGTTTTTGTACAAATCTTTTTTGCAGGGTCATATGGTAGATGTATGCTTAACTTTCTAAGGAATGTCCAGTTTTCCAAAGTGATTGCACCATTTTTATATTCCCACCAGCAAAGTATGTTCCAGTTGTTCCACATCCTCATAAACAGTGTATTATTTAACTTAATTTTCTACATGGCTATGTACCTAGCTTTATAGAGTTTACAGTCTTCACATCTTGTTTCTTAGAACAATTCTGTGAGATAAAAAAGGTATTATTTATCATTCCCATTATACAAGTGAGAAAATAAAAGCTCAAAATTTAAGTAACTCAAAGTCATTAAACTAAGTAAATCATGATAAAGCCAAAATTCAAATCTTACGTGCTCTTTCCACTAACCCACACACAAATAAGTTTTCATATGCAGTTTACAAGGGAAATACAAACTGCCTTTCAATTTTTGTGAAAACTGAGTAATATTCTTGAGTAAAGTAAATCAAAGCCAACTGTAATATTCTTTTCTAAAAGAAAAATCACAACTTAAAGCAACTTTAGTCATATTAAATTATCTGCAAGTCAACAGATTTTACTTACTACCCTACCAAAATGTGCTCAATAAGCTATTTCCTAATGAAGGTATCTTATCTGATATTTCTTTTAAATATAAACTAGGTTTATGCAAAGTAGATAATACTATAAATAGTACATTTGCAGGAAACCTGTAAACATTCCTCCTTCCCTAGGCCTACAAACATTTCTCCTTGGGCAGAATTAAAGATAAATTCCAGATTCAATTCCACAAGTGGTTAGGAAAAATTTCAACTATTCCTGGTTATACTGTAACACCTCTGAGAAGAGATATCTGACAAAGAGAAGGACAAAAGGCCCCTAGCAAACCTTCGACAGCTATCCAGCCTTCCTAGTCAGTGTATTTTTAAATGAAGTTACGAAAATAATTAATAAACTCTTTTTGAGAAAAGTATTGTCAAGAGTTAAGACATCCCATCAGAGAAATAGGCCACACTCATTATTATAGGAATACAGACATTACTCTTACCCTTACCCCTACTACATAGCTGGCCAATTCTGTCATCACTTTTATGGGCAGTATAACTCAGTCCTTCATATAAGGAAAAACTAAATAAATATCCACATAGAAAGCTTTCTTAGTTCTAAGTATAATAAAACATAGCCACTATCTAACATATTATAATAATATATGATATCTGGTATCTTATATCTAGTGGATAAACAGAAATGAAGAACGTAAAAATCATCTCTGAAAAATAAAAAGTGGAATTATAAAAACTGTTTTTAAATTCCACTATCTCCCCACCAAAAAAGTCAGTTATTAGTAACTCATGCTTGTTTAAAGTATTTGGTAAAGGCTAAGACCAATAATTTGATCCTTATATAATTCAATACCTTACACTAGTAGGAAAATAATGTACCCACAACTCCGGACATTAAGAAATGGAACTACGTATCATTGATCCTATGAGAATTTAGCTAAGATTTGAGGGGGTTGTTAAGCTGGTTTTAGAAAAGGCAGGGGAACCAGAGATCAAATTGCCAACATCCGCTGGATCATCGAAAAAGCAAGAAAGTACCAGAAAAATATCTATTTCTGCTTCATTGACTATGCCAAAGCCTTTGACTGTGTGTATCACAATAAACTGTGGAAAATTCTGAAAGAGTTGGGAATACCAGATCACCTGACCTGCCTCTTGAGAAACCTGTATGCAGGTCAGGAAGCAACAGTTAGAACTGGACATGGAACTGGTTCCAAATAGGAAAAGGAGTACGTCAAGGCTGTATATTGTCACCCTGCTTATTTAACTTATATGCAGAGTACATCATGAGAAACGCTGGGCTGGAAGAAGCCAAGCTGGAATCAAGATTGCTGGGAGAAACAGCAATAACCTCAGACATGCAGATGACACCACCCTTATGGCAGAAAGTGAAGAGACTGGTTCCAAATAGGAAAAGGAGTACGTCAAGGCTGTATATTGTCACCCTGCTTATTTAACTTATATGCAGAGTACATCATGAGAAACGCTGGGCTGGAAGAAGCCAAGCTGGAATCAAGATTGCTGGGAGAAACAGCAATAACCTCAGACATGCAGATGACACCACCCTTATGGCAGAAAGTGAAGATGAACTAAAGAGCCTCTTGAAAGTGAAAGAGGAGAGTGAAAAAGTTGGCTTAAAGCTCAACATTCAGAAAACTGAGATCATGGCATCTGGTCCCATCACTTCATGGCAGATAGATGGCGGAACAGTGGAAACAGTGGCTGACTTTATTTTTCTGGGCTCCAAAATCACTGCAGATGGTGACTGCAGCCATAAAATTAAAAGACACTTACTCCTTGGAAGGAAAGTTATGATCAATCTAGATAGCATATTAAAAAGCAGAGACATTACTTTGCCAACAAAGGTCCGTCTAGTCAAGGCTATGGTTTTTCCAGTGGTCGTGTATGGATCTGAGAGTTGGACTATAAAGAAAGCTGAGCGCTGAAGAATTGATGCTTTTGAACTGTGGTGTTGGAGAAGACTCTTGCGAGTCCCTTGGACTGCAAGGAGATCCAACCAGTCCATCCTAAAGGAGATCCAACCAGTCCATCCTAAAGGAGATCAGTCCTGGGTGTTCACTGGAAGGACTGATGTTGAAGCTGAAACTCCAATACTTTGGCCACCTCATGCGAAGAGCTAACTCATTGGAAAAGACCCTGATGCTGGGAAAGATTGAGGGCAGGAGAAGGGGATGACAGAGGATGAGATGGCTGGATGGCATCACCGACTCGATGGACATGGGTTTGGGTGGACTTAGGGAGTTAGTGATGGACAGGGAGGCCTGGCATGCTGCGGTTCATGGGGTCCCAAAGAGTCGGACATGACTGAGCAACTGAACTGAACTGAATATCATCACGGACACAAAGGATGCGACCCTGGCTAGATAGCTGGGGTCCTTAAATATATAAGTCAACAAAATTTTAATATTTACAAAAACACCTGAATATATTTTTACCTCCTCATTTCCATTGATCGTCTCATTGCATGACATTTTAATGATTTCTACTATTGTTTCTTATTCTGTTCTAACTTAATATATCCTCCAAAAGCACTTGACTACTTGAATTTCTAACAGTTGAAATTAAAAAACTGAATTATACTTAATGAATTAGAGCCAATTAAGGGTTATTTCAATAATAATGTCACTCCCAATAATGAATGAGAGAGAAGAATGGTTTCACAGTTTATGAACTGGAAACTGCTCACAATTCTCAGTCTCTCTTATCTATAGTTTTCCATATGTGAAATTATCTTTGCTGTCATGTGAGTTACAGCATAAACAAAGTTGAAACCTCTAGAAAATAAAGCCCAATAAGACCTCTACAGTGACTGTATGAGTATTCAGAGAATAATGGGAGGCCGAGATTTATCAAAAGAAAGCAATCATACAAAACTGTATATATCAAGAAACACTGGTCTGCTAACAGAGAAGAGAACTGTCACACTCTGGTGTGCTTTTTTTTTTTTTTAAGGAAAAGAGAGGGTTTACAAACACAGTCTCAAGTCTATTATTTTATCTATACTGCATCTATATGAATGATCTAGGAAGATTTCAATAGGAAAAAAAAAACTGAGTTAGAGGGGAGGGATGATTTCTCTATGCAACAACAATAGTACATTATGACTTGTTCCTTTTACTGTTCTGAATCCACCTGTATAAAGGATAAAGAAAGTCAAGAGGTCACAATCTTTAGATGTGGCTATATGTTCCCATGCTATTTTGTGGTTAGAAGTTAGGGAAGTGACTGGAATTGTTCCCTCTCTCAAAGGTAGGAAATGAGAGGTTATCCTAAGGTCAGAATCTTCTAATGTGGCTCTTGATTTAAATTGTGTTAACGTGCTCTGCTCCAGGATGAAAGCAATTATGACCAGATCAATGTGCTCTGCAGCTGGTTAGTCAGCTGCTCCAGAACAGGCAGCCAGCAAAACAGCTTTGGGGCCCTCTCCGGGCACTGTGCCTCCACAGACTCGAATGCAAGCCAGTCTTGTTGATACTAATTCTTATAAGGTATTTTCAGCTCCCCAAGGGAAGAAGATAAACATAAATAGGAAATACACTTTTAATTTTCCAAGCAAGCTATAACTGTTGAACTGTTTCACGTTTCAGTCTAAAATCCACCAGAAAATGAAGTATTTTGACACCTCTATACAAAACTATTATACTGGCTCAGAAGTCTGCCTTAGAAGCATCAGATGATTCCTTGGAAGAGGAAATTCTAAAGGAAGCCATTCTGTTGTTGTTGCTGTTTTTAAAGCCAGAGGTAGGGACAAAGCTAAAATGAGGCATTAGAGGGTTTCCAAACCTAGGTAATTACGAAGTTTTCTTAAAGGAGACAGCTACAATGCAAAATTTTATGACCGTTGCTATAACCACAAGTGGTACTATCTATGGAATCACAAAATATTCCAATTTTACTACAAAATCCATGTTAAAGTTTGAAAAAGTGCTTCAATCCTACCACTTTCTTTCAAGTGAGAGTTTAAGAAAAATGTCTCAGATAGAATGGGATAGTCATTAAGAACAAGAATTCGTGAACTAACTCAGGACCAGTCCACTAATCAAGTCAGTAATTCAATAAATCACAAAAGGGAAAAAATTACACATATGTATCTGATGCATTTTAACTTAAAACATTCAAATGTGCTTACCAATCTTCTGCTGTAAAACAAAAGCCAAGACTGGAATTTCTTACACAAACCCATGTGCCAACGCAGACTCTACAATTTTTAGATTTCTTTTAAATTGAAGGGAACAGCGTAAACACCTGAAAAGCAATCAATGCCCAACTGTGAGATTTGTATGAACGTTCCAGGTTTTTCATTGTCTTCCTTACATCTAATTCCAAATGATTTTTTTTTTTAAAAACATCAACCAGCCTTTATCAACTCCCTCCCAAGTTTTCACAGAAATAACTCTCCTTATACACTGAAATTTTACTGGTTTAGGTAATATTTGGTTAAATTATATAATTACAAGTAAAGCTGGCATACAACAACTGGTAGGAAAAGAAGATGAAACTAAAGACCAGACTACTAGTCATTGGTTAGTATTAAACATGACATGACCATCAACCAGTAGTCTTACAGAGGGACAAATGAGTCAGAGCTTCTACTATACCCTACGTTGTTTTCTTGTACACTGCACACAGAAGACTCTGTAAGCATGCAATCATCTACGTGATCCAAAATACTTTGAACGTAACCAATTTTTTAACTGCAATAGGCATATGATTTGAACTTTCCTTTCTAAATGGAGTGCTAACAAATGGTAATAAAATTTCTACACAGGTTTAAAAATCACTCTTAAACTGCAAAAGAATTTAACCAGAGAAAAGGAAAGAACCAAACTCAGTATTACAGTTGAACAAAAATTTTATTTTATAATCTTACCAGCCTATCTCTGTGAATGTGATCTTTTTTAAATAAGGTTAAATTCCTCTGAGAAACTTTTCTTATTTCATTCTTATACAACAAGTACTGCTTGAAATATGTAGATACCAACTAAGATTTGATTACTCTATATCAGTTCAGTTCAATTGCTCAGTCGTGTCTGACTCTTTGCAACCCTAGGCACACAGCACGCCAGGCCTCCTTGTCCATCAACAACTCCTGGAGTTTACTCAAACTCATGTCCATTGAGTCGGTGATGCCATCCCACCATCTCATCCTCTGTCATCCACTTCTCCTCCTGGCTTCAAACTTTTCCAGCATCAGGGTCTTTTCCAGTGAGTCAGTTCTTCACATCAGGTGGCCAAAGTATTGGAGTTTCAGCTTCAACATCAGTCCTTCCAATGAATATTCAGGACTGATCTCCTTTAGGATGGACTGGTTGGATCTCCTTGCAGTCCAAGGGACTCTCAAGAGTCTTCTCCAACACCACAGTTCAAAAGCATCAATTCTTTGGCGCTCAGCTTTCTTTACAGTCCAACTCATATCCATACATGACTACTGGAAAAACCATAGCCTTGACTAGACGGACCTTTGTTGGCAAAGTAATGTCTCTGCTTTTTAATATGCTGTCTGGGTTGGTCATAACTTTCCTTCCAAGGAGTAAGTGTCTTTTAATTTCATGGCTGCAGTCACCATCTGCAGTGATTTTGGAGCCCAGAAAAATAAAGTCAGCCACTGTTTCCACTGTTTCCCCATCTATCTGCCATGAAGTGATGGGACCAGATGCCATGATCTCAGTTTTCTGAATGTTGAGCTTTAAGCCAACTTTTTCACTCTCCTCTTTCACTTTCATCAAGAGGTTCTTTAGTCTTTCTTCACTTTCTGCCATAAGGGTGGTGTCATCTGCATGTCTGAGGTTATTGATATTTCTCTTGGCAATCTTGATTCCAGCTTGTGCTTCTTCCAGCCCAGCATTTCTCGTGATGTACTCTGCATCTAGGTTAAATAAGCAGGGTGACAATATACAGCCTTGACGTACTCCTTTCCCGATTTGGAAGCAGTCTGTTGTTCCATGTCCGTTTCTAACTGTTGCTTCTTGATCTGTACACAGGTTTCTCAAGAGGCAGGTCAGGTGGTCTGGTATTCCCAACTCTTTCAGAATTTTCCACACTTTATTGTGATCCACACAGTCAAAGGCTTTGGCATAGTCAATAAAGCAGAAGTACATGTTTTTCTGGAACGCTCGTGCTGTTTCGAAGATGCAGTGGATGTTGGCAATTTTATCTCTGGTTCCTTTGCCTTTTCTAAAACCAGCTTGAACATCTGGAAGTTCACAGTTCATGTACTATTGAAGCCTGGCTTGGAGAAGTTTGAGCATTCTTTGGCACTGCCTTTCTTTGGGACTGGAATAAAAACTGACCCTTTCCAGTCCTGTGGCCACTGCTGAGTTTTCCAAATTTGCTGGCATATTGAGTACAGCAGTTTCACAGCATCATCTTTCTGGAGATCAGTGGAGAAATAACTCCAGAAAGAATGAAGGGATGGAGCCAAAGCAAAACCAATACCCAGCTGTGGATGTGACTGGTGACAGAAGCAAGGTCCGATGCTGTAAAGAGCAGTATTGCATAGGAACCTGGAATGTTAGGTCCATGAATCAAGGCAAATTGGAAGTGGTCAAACAGGAGATGGCAAGAGTGAATGTTGACCTTCTAGGAATCAGCGAACTAAGATGGACTGAAATGGGTGAATTTAACTCAGATGACCATTATATCTACTACTGTGGGCAGGAATTCCTTAGAAGAAATGGAGTAGCCATCATAGTCAACAAGAGAGTCCGAAATGCAGTACTTGGGTACAATCTCAAGAACGACAGAATGATCTCTGTTCATTTCCAAGGCAAACCATTCAATATCATGGTAATCCAAGCCTATGCCCCAACCAGTAACGCTGAAGAAGCTGAAGTTGAATGGTTCTATGAAGACCTTCAAGACCTGTTAGAACTAACACCCAAAAAAGATGTCCTTTTCATTATAGGGGACTGGAATGCAAAAGTAGGAAGTCAAGAAACACCCGGAGTAACAGGCAAATTTGGCCTTGGAGTACAGAATGAAGCAGGGCAAAGGCTAATAGAGTTTTGCCAAGAGAACGCACTGGTCACAGCAAACACCCTCTTCCAACAACACAAAAGAAGACTCTACACACGGACATCACCAGATGGTCGACACCGAAATCAGATTGATTATATTCTTTGCAGCCAAAGATGGAGAAGCTCTATAGAGTCAGCAAAAACAAGACCAGGAGCTGACTGTGGCTCAGATCATGAACTCCTTATTGCCAAATTCAGACTTAAATTGAAGAAAGTAGGGAAAACACTAGACCATTCAGGTATGACCTAAATCATGAGTAGTAAGAGTCTGTAAAATGGGTATGAAGTCATTATTACTGAACTCCACAATACATTTTACTCTAATTTTATTCAAACATGGTGGGGGGGGGCAGGTCCATTATTTAATTACTGTGAGCGAGTGCATTCAATTTAATACAGTTTTTTTAAGTGCCAGGAGCATCAAAGTGCTTCTTAAGGAGTCCAATATAGACTCTTCTTTGTGGTGCCAACTGCTTCCAGAAATATGGCTTCTTTTATCAAAGAGATATAACACCAATTAAGTTTTTCCTAGAGCCCTAATGTGTATTAGCCTTCTGTGTACTCACTGCACTAGCACTTCTATCTCTCTTGACATCCTTAGTGAAAAAAAAAAGGACAGAAAGGTTTCTACTCTTTTTCTATTATTTCTGTAAGCAGAAGGGATTAAATTTAAAAATGATTTTCACTGATTTTTCAAAAGACTCCTCTTACCTCTCAATAATCATTGCTCTAGAATGCAGTAATTATTATAGTACTACTCAACCTGACACTGGTTTTGATACAAAATTTGATTTACCAAGAACTACTTGAAAGACTTGTTCAAATGAAATCAGTCTCAACATGAAAATTATGAGCAATTCTCTGTAAAGTTAACCAGGTAACTCACAAGTTTATGCATTCCCTATACACTGGACAATGATTAGGAATGTACAGAAAATAACTAGTACCCAGTGATATTAATGAACAGTTTTTCTCTCAACAAGTGAGATTTAAGTTTAGGTACTTCCCTGCCCATTAGTTTCTCTAGCATTATCATGTAAGAAGGTGTCTATAATAAATTCAGTGGAAATAAGTACTTGAGATTATTAATGTGAATTTAGGTAAAATATAGGCTTCCCTAGTAGCTCAGTTGGTAAAGAATCCACCTGCAATGCAGGAGACCCCGGTTCTATTCCTGGGTCAGAAGATCCCCTGGAGAAGGGATAGGCTACCCACTCCAGTATTCTGGCCTGGAGAATTCCATGGACTGTATAATCCATGGGGTCACAAAGAGTCAGACACAACTGAGCAACTTTCACTAGATAAAATATATTTTAACTGTTAAGAGATCTAGCCTTTAATCAATTTTCTCCTCTTGTGCAAGTCGAAGTAATAAAAACTGTGCTTTGGATAACAACAACAAAAAGAGACAAAATTAGCCTTTCACATTATATAATTTTTCAGCAATCCTTTTAAAATATAAAATCTCTATGAGACTACCAGAAGTTAGCATTATCAAGGAAATTATCTTTTCCCAATTTTATGTAATAGGAAAAGTAGTTAATAATATGATGTGCCAATCTATTCTAGTGCTTTATCTACATTAATTTCTTTTAACTATCACAGTAACCCTGTAATATTATTTAAATTATCCCCATTTTACATATCTAAAGCAGCTGTCACTGACGACTTAAAAACTTGCTCAAGGTTACAGCAGAAGAGGCAGCTGGAACCTAAGCAGTGAGAGACCCTACCAGGTTCATGCTCTGAACTAATATATCCAGAATAGAGTAACACATTGCTTCACTCAATAAAGATGAACTGGCTGTTGCGCTAGTGGTAAAGAATCCACCTACCAATGGAGGAGACCAAAGAGATGTGGGTTCGATCCCTGGGTTGGGAAGAACCCTTGAAGGAGGGCACGGGGCAACCCACTCCAGTATCCTTGCCTGGAGAATCCCATGGACAGAGGAGACTGGTGGGCTACAGTTTACGGGGTCGCAAAGAGTCTGACATGACTGAAGTGACCTAGCATGCATGCACAGATGCTTAATAGATTTTCTTTTAGGAGTTATAAAAATCAGCTTTTAAGAAATAAGGCACATACTAGTCCTTTTCCTTATTCTACTTTTACCTAGAGAAAATAGTCCCTACACTATGTTGTCCTTATTTTCATATACATCGTTTATATAGCATCTTCCAATTTGTTTCTAATTAGTTTAAGTATGAAACTAAGAAAACTTGCAGACAAAGGATGTTTCACTGTTCTTGTTTTTAAATTCCATTTCCTCTAAGAAGGAAGGTTCACGTAAGTGTTGGACAGGACAGAAAGGAGAGCAGTTTAAAAAAAAAAAATCACTCTCTAGAGTAACTTATAAAGGAGAAGTGATGCAAAATTAGAGCATACCTCAGGTAGCATTCTTTCTGCTAAATTCTATTAATAAAAGATTTTATTAGCAACTGTATATAACTTTAGTTATCTAATTTGATTTCCATTAAAGACATGCTGCTGCTGCTGCTGCTAAGTCACTTCAGTCATGTCCGACTCTGTGCGACCCCATAGACGGCGGCCCACCAGGCTCCTCTGTCCCTGGGATTATCCAGGCAAGAACACTGGAGTGGGTTGCCATTTCCTTCTCCAACACATGAAAGTGAAGTCGCTCAGTTGTGTCCAACTCTTCGAGACCCCATGGACTGTAGCCTACCAGGCTCACCGTCCATGGGATTTTCCTGGCAAGAGTACTGGAGTGGTTTGCCATTGCCTTCTCCGATGAAAGACATGAGTTGGTAGTTAAAAAGTGCTCTGTCCATTTTTACAAATAAGGAAAACAGTCAAAATGTTAATGAATTTGCGTAAATTCTTATAGTTAGCAAGCCTTATCATTTCCAAAAGCAGGAAGGGAACATTAAGAATCAAAGCCTATAGCTCCAAGGCTCTTCACAGAAGACAGCTAGAAGTAGATTTGAGAAATAGAATTACTATTTCAGTGCGTTACTACAGCTTAACAGACATAGTCCCTAAGAATATCCAATATAGAGAGGATGATCAAGGGCAGGATTAGGATCCAATTTCATTTTGCTCTAAAGCAGAGGTTCTCCAAGTGTGGTCCGTGGAAGCTTTAAAGGGGGCTGGTACTTGTGTTAGCTGCTCAGTCGTGTCCGACTGTGTGTGACCCCATGGACTGTAGCCTGCCAGGCTCCATGTCCATGAAATTCTTCAGGCAAGAATACTGGAGTGGGTTGCCATTCCCTTCTCCAGGTGATCTTCCCAACCTAAGGATCGAACCCAGGTCTCCTGCATAGAACACAGATTATCTTCTGAGCCACCAGGGGAGAGTTCTTAAGGTCAAAACTATTTTTACAATAATACTAAAAACATATTTGCCTTTTTCACTTTTCTCTCATGAGTATAAAGTGGAGTTTTTCAGATTACATTTCACATAATATTGCAATAGACTGAAATATAAAAGATATGAAAAGCCAGCTGTCTTCTACTGAGATAGACATTAAAAGAGATTTGCAAATATGAAAATAATGCTACTCTTTCTCACTGTATTTTTTGAAAATAGTTTTCATTTATTTGCAATACTTGTTATCTTTAAGTAAATTAATGTAAAAATTAAAGAATTTTTTGATACTGAGACCAAAAAGGTTGAAAAGCCACTGGTCTAAAAAGCTATGTTCAACTAATCCTCAAATCTAAAATCTGCTCTTCTAAACTGATTTACTTACCAAGATAAGTGAGCTATGTAAATGGAAAGTTCCTGAGTTTCACCATATTAAAAACTCTTTAACAACAGAAACATTTAAAAAATCTTTGTGTCTCTACCTACCCTCATCACATCACTCATATACAAAAAAAGTGCGGCATTAAGTCATATTACTTCATTGTACATTTCTAAATCAACACTATATGTTATACCTAAATTACATAAAAGTTCCTATAATACCACATCACCTCAAAATAAACTGAACAGGAATGTTACCCCACATAACTCAAAAGGTCAGACTTTGTCACATGGTGACAAATAATGACCTCACTAACATAAAGATATTCTGTAAGGCTCAGCTAATCATTTACTCTTCCAACCATCTCCTAACCTCAACAGAAGGGAAGTTAAAAAGGCATTTTAGGAAAAGAATCATGTAAAATATACATTTAGATATTTAGAAGGTCACATTCTTATGGCTATTAGAAAAATAAAACTTCCACTCCTTAAAAAAAAAAATCACATTTTCAATTACCAAATAAATTATGTATTGTTTTTATATGTTTTATATCTGTTTATATGTTTTATATGTTTATATGTTTTTATATGAACTACAAATTTCACAAAATCATCTACTTTTATTCATGATGTAGGTTTCACTGAGAATGTTGTTAGCATACTTGGCACAAGATAAATATGAATTTGTTTTTGATGTTTAAAAAAAGGAAAACTGTAGGCAACTTTCTAGCCTCTCTCTCCAATAAACATCTGAACTAGATAATTGAATGTGTTATTTTGTCATTCTGTAACTTGTGATACAATAATAGCTTCACTTTTTTTTTTAAACTAACACTTCATTAAAGGTTTCATAAGACAAATTCTACTGGATAGTGGCCAACTTTCCTCAGCAACAGTGGCATTAAAAATGCCAGCACTCTCCAATCTTCTGGTAGTTGTTCTTTGGGGAAGAAAGGGCTGTTTAGGGGGGAAAAACACTCTTACAAAGTGGTCACTTAGTTTTAAAGATAATAGGAAATACCCCCCAAAAGGATCTTCCTAAGACTGAATCATGTTGATCTCAAATTTTTAAAACTATCAGAAAAGCCTTCTTGCGATTTTTGAGAAAAAAAAATTAATCCTCCACACCACATTACTTGCTAAATGGAAAATTAGAAACTGCTTACATACCAATACTAAGAGAGAGGGAGCATAAACAACTAGTCATTTAACAAGCACACTTAATTTACTTTATAAGATCTATAGAGGCTAGGGTGTAAGAGTTCAATCAAAACATTAAGAAGAAAATTTGCACCTGACTAACCTCCATAGCTACAGTGTTTGTATTTTCCACAAGTTTTTATCTCTAGCATTTTCTAGTCTACTAATTCTACTTATTTAGGAAATCTTTGCATATTAGAAACAAGAAAAGTAAAGAACTAAATTAGATGAACACAACTGAAGAACAAAGACGGTAAAACGTACCTTTTTAAAAAAGTAACCAAAAAAAGGTTACCTATAAGGACACAGAAAAATATTTTAAAATGACAATTCCTAAGTATCTCCTTTAGGTGAAATTAAATGGATTCCAGTTAAAGATTCTAGCTAATAAGGGCCTAGATCCTCTCTTCTTTGCTTCGTTATTGCTTACTACCTATTCAGTCAGTCACAATCTCAAAAGCTGAGAGGTAACATATTCTATATTTAATTAACAACTGTGGTAAAATGTTAACTACATACAAGTTTGGCTCTGGTTAATGAAGGGTTTATAGCATGTCCACTTGGTGAAAGGGAGCATAAGCCTCACTCAAGTTCAAATCTTTTTTCCTTCATATAGACATTGAGGAGAGTGAGAAGCAGAATGTTGAGAAAACCAATCTTAGAAGAAAAGAATTAACAAGAATGTGAGATATACATTAGAATGCATATATATGTGCCTAGCACACAGTAGGCATTCAACAAATGTAAAGAAAGTGAAAGCAACTCAGTCCTGTCAGACTCTTTGCAACCCCACAGACTGCAATCTGCCAGACTCCTCTGTCCATGGAATTCTCCAGGCCAGAATACTTGAGTGGGTTGCTGTTCCCTTCTCTAGGGGATCTTCCTAACCCAGGGAATGAACCCAGACCTCCCGCATTGCAGGTGGGTTCTTTACCATCTGAGCCACCAGGAATGTAACTTTCTCCCGAATTATGAGCAGCAAATATACACACTATATATAAAATTGCTGGCTACACACCGATGACCTCCTTTCCTCAATCACAGTCAAAATGAGAGATTAAATAACTTTTATGGGGTAATGTCGGGGCAAGATGGTAAAATAACTTCTAAGAAGATATTCTTAATTTCAAATAATTACCCTGCAAACAGAATTGCCCACTAGGCAATTCTTATGTGAGTATCATGACACAGCGAATAGTTCTGTGAACAGTCTATATTTTTGTACATGTATAAGAACTGTTGAGTGAAAATTCATCACTGGGGCCAAAAGGTCTTTCTCCTTTTAGACATGAACGGCTTTTGTGTACTGACCCCATTTCTTTATAGCCACATCTCCAGAGACCACATAACAATATCCTGGTTTTCTTTCTACCTCTCTGGCCACTTCTCTGTAGGAGTGGGTAGCCTGGTGGCTGGCTGCCTCCCTCTCTCTCACTCACTCACACACATACACAGTACAGCCATCAAGCACTGAACTCTTTAGGCCCAAGTATATTTCTTCTTACTATACTGTTAGGGGTGGAGAAGGAAATGGCAACCCACTCCAGTATTCTTGCCTAGAGAATCCTGTGGACAGAGGAGCCTGGTGGGCTGCTGTCCATAGAGTCGCATAGAGTCGGACATGACTGAAGTGACTTAGCATGCATGCATGCATTGGAGAAGGAAATGGCAACCCACTCCAGTATTCTTGCCTGGAGAATCCCAGGGACGGAGAAGCCTGGTAGGTTGCCGTCTGTGGGGTCACACAGAGTTGGACACGACTGAAGCAACTTAGCAGCAGCAGCATACTGTTAGGGGAAGCACTCTGATTGAAACCGCCCACCCTGGCCAGGCACCATAGTAACTATTTGCATGAGTTGTTTTATGACAGGAGGTCCTGCTAAGGAACACTAAGAACTAATAAGCCACCACCAACCAGAAGAGTTTGGGAAAGGTCAAAAGGAGACACCACATGTCCGACCACCTCCCAGAATCCTTCTCTCTGGCATCCATCTTGGCTGAACAAGGCATGCACCACCAGGAAGGACTCTGAGTTAGAATGAATGATTGGCTAAAGACAACCTGGAAACTAATCCCATCACCATAAAACCAGAGACTGCAAGCCATGTGGCAGAACTGTTCTCCTGGGTTCCCTTACCCTACTGCTCTCCACCCGGGTGCCCTTTCCCAATAAAATCTCTTGCTTTGTCAGCACATGTGTCTCCTCGGACAATGCATTTCCGAGTGTTCGACAAGAGCCCAGTTTCAGGCCCTGGAAGGGGTCCCCCTTCTTGCAACAATACTGCAGATTCGTGTGTGACCCCACAGACTACAGCCCACCAGGCTCCTCTGTCCACAGGATTCTCCAGACAAGAATACTGGAGTGGGTTGCGATGCTCTTCTCCAGAGGATCTTCCCCACCCAGGGATCAAACCTGCACCCCTTACGTCTCCTGCATTGGCAGGCAGTCTCATATTTACAAGCATCTACTTGGGTGTCTCAGTTAGGCTTCATTTCTCAGGAGGGAGGAAAAAAAACATGTCAAACTCCTCACCAAGAGAATACACTGTCTTTGTAGATAGGCCTAAGGATTAGATTTTTTTACAAACAGATTTTCAAACTTACTGTGGTTTTGAATGGGGACTGAGAACTGAGACCATCTGCACCCAGAGTTTACAGTCCACATTAACATCACTATTCAGCTGTCTTCAACAACACACTTGACTATTCCAGGAAACTCTTGCCCAAGCAGATAAGAATTGCAAATAACTTCATTGTTCATTCCAGGAACTTCACCAAAACCCTGTATAAAACATCAGACTGTTCAACTTTTCAATAAATAGTAGCAAATGATTGTTTACTTTCCAAGATTCTGGGAAAAAAATCTCACCTCAAAATCCTTGCTTTACTATGTCTATCAATCCTAAACTATAACATCATGACCTCTACTAATTCTAATCAAGCTCCTATACTGAAATATCTGCATTAAAGATTTCAAATCTTCAATAAATATTCCAACTTTGTTTTCCTTCCTAACTCTGCCATTCTTTTCACCCATACACATACCCCTCTTGTCCCAGCAGATCCTACAACTCAGGAAAGGTGGTGTCCTCCTTTACTATCACAAGCAATAAACTCACAAGGTTATTTTGGGTAGTATTTTCTAGGAACCAACATTCCACAGCACTATCAGATAGTTTCTCAAATGTCTGTTAAAATTCAGTTCAGCAATACTAGTTTCACAAGTACTATGAGGAAAATATGAATACCTATAAAAAATGGTGTAAGAAATCAGCACCCTGTATTAGGCAACATACGCTGACACTACTGGTTCCAGTTTCTTAATGAGCTAAAACTAATTTCTAAATAAAATGAAATAGAGATTACTGACATCAAAGGAGCCATAAAACCAGTGAAGAGTTCTAAGGAAGATAGAAGATAACACAGAGAGGTTTAATAATCTAAATAGGAATCAAAGGAGAAATAGGAAGGGGTAAAAACTAAATATACAAATAATCCACAATGCTAATCATCTGGAAGAAAAAATACTGCTAAATATACAACAGTATAACAGTGAAAAGAAACTTTAAGAGTCTTTATTTCTGCAAAATTTTAAACCATGATTCAGAATTAAGATACAATGAAATGCTTAATGTATTTTCTACAAAGTCGAAACTTCATATCCACCAAGAGTAAATGTATAGAGATTTCTTCTACTACAAATCATTTAAAGTACAAATAATAAGGCTACAGGCATGCTTACACAGGCATGAAAGAAAAGGTTAAGCATTTAAAATGACTCAGTAATTGGGAGGAACTGAAGAATTCAAACTTTTAAGATCTAAGTGTAAAAAAGAAAATCACAAGTACTAGCAGAAAATATGGATGAATTCCTTCACAACCTTGGAATGGTGAAGACTTTTCTAACTATATTTCAAAATCCAGAAACACTAAAAAACTACCATATAAAAAAGGAAAAATCTGCATGAAAAAAATCAGAGAATCTATACATAAATATTTCCAACCCATATCACAAAAAGGGCTAATCTCCCTACAGGGAACTAGATTCCATATATATGGAATCTAGAAAGACGGTACTGATGAATTTATTTGTAAGGCATCAATGGAGAAACAAATACAGAGAACAGACTTATGGACGCAGTGAGATGGGAGGAGAGGATGAGATGTATGGAGAGAATAACATGGAAACTTACATTACCATATGTAAAATAGATAGCCAATGGGAATTCAATGTATGTCTCAGGGAATTCAAACAAGGGCTCTGTATCAACCTAGAGGGGTGGGATGGGGAAGGAGATGGGAGGGAGGTTCAAGAGGGAGGGGCATATGTATACCTATGGCTGATTCATGTTGATGTTTGACAGAAAACAAAATTCTATGTAAAGCAATTATCCTTCAATTAAAAATAAATTTTTTTTAAAAAGTGCTAATATCCCTATAGAGAACTCCTGAAATTAACAAGAAAAAGGCCAACAACCAAACAGAATAAAGAACATGAAAGTTAACAGAAAGGAAAAATAAGTTAAATGCCCATTAAACATATTAAAAAAATACTCAATGTCATTCATGATGAGACTAACACCACACTATGAGTTATACCAGTTCTTAAAAAAGTTTTTAGATACATCTAACAGAATTACAGAAACACCTATCTTTATTTTTTAATAAATGTTTTATAATAGTTTTAGATTTACAGAAAAATTTCAAAGATAGTACAGAGTCTCCCTACACCACACACTTAGCTTCTGCTATTAAGATCTTGTATTACCATGGTTTGTCATAATTAATGAACCAAAACTGATATATTATAATTAACTAAAGTCTTTATTTAGATTTTACTAGTTTTTATCTAATGTTCTTTTGCTGTTCCAGGATCCCATGCAGTAAACCACATTATAGTATAATCATCTCAGGCTACTTTAGGCAGTGACAGTTTCTCAGACTTTACCAATTTTGGTGACCCTGACAGTTTTCAAGAGTACTGTTCAGTTATTTGTGGAATACCCCTCAATTGAAATTTGTCTGATGCTTTTCTCATGATTAGCCTGGGTTATAATTTGAGGAAGGAAGACCACAGAGGTGAAGCGCTATTCTCAACACACCACATTATCAATGGAATTTATGACTGCTGAAGTTAACTCTCTCACCCTATTCAGGCTGCTATAACAGAATATTTTAGACTAGGTGGCTTATAAACCACAGAAATTTATTTTCTCACAGTTCTACAGGCTGGGAAGTCCAAGGCCAAAGCTACTGCATATTCAGTATTTGATGAGAGCCCACTTTCTAGCTCAGAGACTGCTGTCTTCTCATTGTGTCCTCACAGAACAAGGGATCTCTTAGATTTCTTACCATTAATTCCATTCATGAGGGCTCCACCCTCATGGCATAAGCATCTCTTAAGGGTCCCACCTCCAAATACCATTACACTGGGGATTACATTTTAACATAGGAATTTTAGGGAAATCCTTGCTCTTAGACTATGTTGCTACTGTTATCCTTCAGTCACTAAGTCTTGCGAGTCTCACTAAGTCTTTGCAGCCCCATGGACTGCAGCACCCCAGGATTCCCAGTCCTTCACTATCTCCCGGACTTTGCTCAACTCGTGTCCATTGTGTTGGTGATGCCATCCAGCCATTTCATCCTCTGTCGCCCTCTTCTGCTCTCAGCCTTTCTCAAGATCAGGGTCTTTTCCAATGAGTTAGTTCTTTGCAACAGGTGGCCAAAGTATTCGAGCATCAGCATCAATCCTTCCAAAGAATATTCGGGACTGATTTCCTTTAGGATTGACTGGTTTGATCTCCTTGCTGTCCAAGGGGCTCTCAAGAGTCTTCACCAACACCACAGTTCAAAAGCATCAATTCTTCAGCGCTCAGCTTTCTTTATGGTCCAACTCTCACATCTATACACGACTACTGGAAAAACTGTAGCTCTGACTATACGGACCCTTGTTGGCAAAGTGATATTTCTGCATTTTAATCTGCCATCTAGCTTTGTCATGGCTTTCCTTTCAAGGAGAAAGGATCTTTTAAATTCATGGCTGCAGTCACCATCCACAGTTATTTTGGAGTCCAAGAAAAGAAAATCTGCTACTGTTTCCACTTTTCCCCCAACTACTTGTCATGAAGTAATGGGACTGGATGCCATTATGTTAGTTTTTTGAATGCTCTTGGATTATAAATTATCCATTTGCTTATGCAAATGGTATGTATATGTTATTCATTTGGCAAAATAATGGCAAAAAATAGGAAACACAAAGATCCACACAGGACTGAGTGATCATATATCCAACAGAAGTACAACAACCATTAACAATAAAGGAAGATCTTTATATGTGAAAAAAGCTCCAAACTAAAATATACATTTATTTACAGTTGCAAAAAACACTTGAAAAATAAGCAGGATACTAAAAGAAATGTTTGCCTATAAAAGGTGTGTGAGGAAAAACAAGAAGAAACAAAACTTTTGTGTGTCTCTATACATACTTCTAGATTTATAATCACATTGGGTGCATGCTAAGACGCTTCAGTTGTGTCTGACTCTGTACCACCCTACCAACTGCAGCCTGCCAGGCTCCTCTGTCCATGGGGATTCTCCAGGCAAGAATACTGGAGTGGGTTATGGTGCCCTCCCCTCCAGGGGATCTTCCCAACGCAGGGATAGAAACCGCATTTGTTACGTCTAACCTGCATTGGCAAGCAGGTTTTTTTATCATAAGCACCACCTAGGAAGCCCCATAGTCACATTACTTATCCCAAAAAAATTTAATTTTAATTTCTGCAAAGAATTTTTAATGCCTACAACTGTAAAAAGATTTGAAGGGTTCAAATAGAAAGAATGGGGAAGGGAGAGAATCATTTCTGAAGAGTAAGTATATTATGAGATAAGATAGCTCCCGCTTAGGGACAATTATGTACCAAAAATTCATTGCAAGCTTTAATAAAAAAAAAAAAATGCTGAAATGTACTATACCTGCTAAAATTAGCCTATTCTCAGAACTTAACTGAATTACTATCAGACAAATAATTACAGTGCTATAAAATCACCTTCGTTATTAGCACAAAGATAGTCTAAAGAACTACAAAATCATCTGTATAAGCACAATATTTGTGTTATTGACTAGTAAGCTGATACTTAAGGTTAATTACAAGTATCTATTATTTCTACAAGCTATAAATTTACTATCTTTTTCTATTTCCCCAAGAAAATGGTGAAACCAATTTCTAATATACAGAAACATATTCTCATTGGAAGATAAAAATGGCAGGGGTCTGCAAATAAAAACCCACATCCAAGTGCTCCTAAGAGCCAGTAAAATAATTTTCATGTCTCTGAGGTGAACCAAACCAGAGAACAAGGGCACAGGTAGCTCTTTTTAAAGTAGGAAAGCAATCCTCTGAGGCCTCAATCACAAAAAGCTGTCCATTCAACACTCAGAAGTAGCTCACTTGCAGCTGTTCACAAAACTTTCCCAAAACTCACAGTAGAAAAGATTATATTCTGCCTAAAAATGTTCCACTGGTGAATAAAATCCAAACTCCTTGCTGGTGTATCTCCCTCTCTGATCTCATCTTCTACCACTATGCCCATAAGTAGCCTCTATTTCTCTATTCCTATTATATTATAAGTGGTTGATAGAGAACATATTCTTTTAAAATAATGCTTAAAGTCTTTATTCATACCTCCTTTTCACCCACTTGATTTATCCGAGAATGCTTCCCTTCTTTTCTGTTTGTAGAGCTAATTATCTTTAGCATCTCCTCTGAGAAATCTACCTAAATACCCTTGGCTAAAAGTCATTTCCTCATTCTCTTCAGGTTAACTATTTAAGTTCACCTTTAGTGAGAGCACGAAATGGAAAAAATCTATCATAAGTTACATAAGTTTTACTGAGATGCTCTTCACATGGCATAATCTGGACTAAGTGAATAGAAGTCTATCCTGATTCCTAATACAACTCTTATTAGATATGTTGACCTATTTAGGGTTAAAATTTTACAGCAGAGAAGACCACTTTTGAAGAAAAAAATGGAGACAACTATATCTTTTTTTTTTTTGGCCTGTCATTTACAAAAGTAGAATAAGAACACATATATAATATCAAAATCATTGGGAGAAAATATTCAGCATCTTGCCATACCAGGCAGGAAGATAAAACATGGTAAAAAGTTAAAATAAGCTGGGATTAGTACAAGAATACATGGATCACCAAAACATGGATCACCAAAATGAATTCTCTGACTTTAGAAAAGAAAAAAAGCTTTATATGTAGTAATTTGACACAAAGAAAATATCACAAAATAACAACTCTAGTCAAAGCTATGATTTTTCCAGTAGTCATGTATGGATGTGAGAGTTGGACTATAAAGAAAGCTGAGCGCTGAAGAATTGATGCTTTTGAACTGTGGTGTTGGAGAACTCTTAGTCCCTTGGACTGCAGGGAGATCCAACCAGTCCATCCTGAAGGAAATCAGTCCTGAATATTCATTGGAAGGTCTGGTGCTGAAGCTGAAACTCCAATACTCTGGCCACCTGAGGCAAAGAATTGTCTCATTGGAAAAGACCCTGATGCTGGGAAAGATTGAGGGCAGGAGGAGAAGGGGACGACAGAGGATGAGATAGTTGGACGGTATCACTGACTCAATGGACATGAGTTTGAGTAAACTTTGGGAGTTGGTGATGGACAGGGAGGCCTGGCATGCTGCAGTCCATGGGGTCGCAAAGAGTTGGACACCACTGAGCGACTGGACTGGACTGAACAACAACAAAAAAGCTGTTGAAGGATTTAGGAAATGCTAATAGTCTCCTCCCCAGCAGTTTGAGGGGACAATACAGAGGGAAGGAAAAAACAACAAAAACCAACATCCTAGCAATCAAAGAAATTCAAATAAAATGGTTATCTTTCTATAAGCAAATTATCAGAAGCAAATATTTTAAATCAGTGTCACTGAAAATAGATGTGGTAGATTATTGGCGGCACTGGTGCAACAGGCATTACCAGAAAAGGTTCACAGGCTTCAAGGTGGGAATTCCATTTCTGTACATCTCTCCTCATCCTAAGGAAATGTAAAATGGGGGTGGGTGCATCACATGCTGGAGTTTGTCCTTGCACAATTTAAAATAGTGAAAATTGAAAAGTGATAATTTAATACTTATCAACCACTATGAAATGTTTAAACTTCTATTGATGAACTTTTGATGAATCTATTTCACGGGAAATAGATGGGGAAACAGTGGAAACAGTGTCAAACTTTATTTTTTGGGGATCCAAAATCACTGCAGATGGTGATTGCAGCCATGAAATTAAAAGATGCTTACTCCTTGGAAGGAAGGTTATGACCAACCTAAACAGCATATTTAAAAGCAGAGACATTACTTTGCCAACAAAGGTCCGTCTATGGTTTTTCCAGTGGTCATGTATGGATGTGAGAGTTGGATGGCGAAGAAAGCTGAGCGCCAAAGAATTGATGCTTTTGAACTATGGTGTTGGAGAAGACTCTTGAGAGTCCCTTGGACTGCAAGGAGATCCAACCAGTCCATCCTAAAGGAGATCAGTCCTGGGTGTTCATTGGAAGGACTGATGTTGAAGCTGAAACTCCAATACTTTGGCCACCTCACGCGAAGAGTTGACTCATTGGAAAAGACCCTAATGCTGGGAAGGATTGGGGGCAGGAGGAGAAGGGGACGATAGAGGATGAGATGGTTGGATGGCATCCCCGACTCAATGGACGTGGGTTTGGGTAAACTCCGGGAGTTGGTGATGGACAGGGAGGCCGGGCGTGCTGCGATTTGTGGGGTCGCAAAGAGTTGGACACGACTGAGCAACTGAACTGAACTGATGATTAACCACTAAAAATTATAGCCATAAGAATTAGTATTACCATAAAAACTTACATTATAAAAAGGATCTTAGGCAAAAATATTTAACTATGAAAAAAGACAAAAGGACTATTTGAAGATGATAACCACTGTAAGGGAATTTAAAGTCTATTTTCTACATTATTTATGTTCTTTTATTTAAAAGGTAATTTTCAAAACATAATAATTGAGACTATAAAGGCAGAAAACAGTAAGACACTGGAAAGAACTAAAATAATTGAACAAGATGGGCATTAGACTGGGGTGGTTCTAATGCTTTGGTAGTCTATGTAAGCAAACTAAAACCTAAGCCAGACTCAATACACTTGTATCTGAGAAAATTAAACTTAAGACCAACCAACCAACTAGGCTTTCCTAAATAAGGCAATCACTTAAGCTACAGCCAGTCAAGTTAATGGGGGAAGGCAATGGCATCCCACTCCAGTACTCTTGCCTGGAAAATCCCATGGACGGAGGAGCCTGGTAGGCTGCAGTCCATGGGGTCGCTAAGAGTCAGACACGACTGAGCGGCTTCACTTTCACTTTTCCCTTTCATGCACTGGAGAAGGAAATGGCAACCCACTCCAGTGTTCTTGCCTGGAGAATCCCAGCGACGGCGGAGCCTGGTGGGCTGCCGTCTATGGGTCGCACAGAGTCGGACACGACTGAAGCAACTTAGCAGTAGCAGTAGCAGTCAAGTTAATTTCCTTTCTTTGCTTCCATGTCTTCTCTATAAAAATTCCTCCACCCTCCTATTGGTAGAGCACTCCTAACCACCTGTGGCTTGGCACTGCCTGATTCAAATCAAGGTATGCTCAAATAAAGTTGAAAAATTTTAATGTGCTTCAGTTTACTGGCTTTTGTTTGGCCATTTTGTTTTGTTTTAGTTTTTGGCTGCACTGCGTGGCAAGCAGGATCTTAGTTCCCCAACCAAGGATCAAAGCCATGCCCACTGCAGTGGAGTCTTAACCACTGGACCATCAGGGAAGTCCCCTCAGTTTACCTTTTAACCAAACAAACTAAAAAAGCAAGACGAAAACATTCACTAAAGTAAATAAAATAACTGTAACAGAAGACTTTTGTACATCAACCTAGGAAAACCTCCCCCCAAACACAATTAAACTAGGAAATATAAAATAGAATAAAAAGAAAAAAATAAGATGGAATGATTAAAGTTTTTAATCACTTCTCCTTTACTTCAACTTACGTATGAGTGGTTCCTCCCCTTGCCACTATGCTAAATCCTAGAACAATGACTTTAAAATTCAAGAATTACTTGAAATATTTTTTAAAAACCCAAACCCAGAGTATCCCAATTCAGTTGCTCTGGAACAGAGCTTGAAATTTTACACACACACAGAGGCTTTAGTTTTGTCATTTTTAATCAGCAAGTGTGCTTCTGAAGTTCAAGTTAAGGCCACTGACCTATAAATAAGAGAATAAAAACACAGTAAACAGCAAAAATCTAAGCAGATTTTATGATGACAGAAAAATGCAAAACTAGTTTCTTTTTTTGATGGGTAAGTTGTATTACCTGTTACTCTATTTTGACTTCAGAAAATCTGAGTCACACATAAAACTCATTAAGAAGGAAAGCATATATATACTGTCTAGACCATTAAAATGTCAAATAAATGGTATAGCACAGAGAAACAGGGCAGATGGTTACAAGAAAAATTTGGTTGGCCCTAAGGAAAAGCTTATCAATGTGCTCATCAGGAAGATTATGACAGTTTTATTCCTAATGGTCATTAGATAAGAAACAACAATGAATATCCTACTTTAGTCCTCTAGTCTACGCTATTCCCCTCCTGCCAATACACATAAAGGGTGCAACATACACCCATTAGTAACATTAACTCACTAACACATTGATTCTCAAATTCGGTGGGAGGCATATTAGAAAATCCACGGGGTATATCTATACTTGAAAAAGCCAGAGATGATTTTGACTCATTTACCCTTGTGAATCACTTACTTAGACATTCATCAACCTGAAGCAATGGCTCTGCAAAGCAATTCTAGTACCATAACCAAGTTTTTCCCACTATAATGCAGAGTAATAAAAATAATTGCTAACTGAGTACTCACTAGGTGCAAGGTACTTTGCAAAGTCTTCTATACACACCATTTAATTTCTATAACCCTATAAAAAAGGGTCTGTCATTCCCAATTTTATAGAAGAAAATGACCCTGAAGAGTATAAGTAACTAGCTCAAGATCACATAGTTATTAGTTATTACTGAAGTAGTCTTTATGGGGGGGAAAAAAAGAAAACTATAATCAATTCTAAACTTTACATAATAGAAATGAGTTGTAGAGTTTTTTTCCAAAAAAAATATAGCTAAAAGTTAAAATGACAATCATTTTATAGCTTCTTGGAAAAAAAGGAGTCAGAGGAAAACAGAAATGTAAATAATATCTGGAGAAGGAATGGCAAAAACCCATGTTCACAAACTTACAGGCAAAAATTACTGCAAAATACAATGCTAACTTCTGTTTCTGGAGTGATAAAATGTAGGTATATATCATCTTGAAAATTTAACTGATATAAACATTTTCAGCATTTTAAGGACATATAATAAACTGAGGAATATGAAAAAGCATCAAATCTTACAAATTGTGAAAACTTGTTTTTTTTTTAAATGTCACATCTCAAGATATTATCAAGCTATAATCTGATTTCTCAAATCTAGTTTTTATAACACACTATATCAAAGATATAACTTAAAACTCAATTTTAAAAACCTAAATGAAATGTCTAATTTTAAAAGCAGACAATAAAGCAGTTTTTATTTAAGTACAGTAATTTCAATGAAAGTTTATATATATAAACTATAAGGTTAACAGGAATGACATTAAATGCACTGTTCTAAGTGCAATTCTGTACTTTAACGAATTTAAGTCTAGAATTCTACAGCTAAACAGTTGGATTTCATTAAGGATGAAATTTTATCCAAATCTTATTCTTGCTATTAACCAATGCTTTTAGACCTTTAAAAATAGCTATTTTATTCACATGGGCTTCCCAGGTGGCAGAGTGGTAAAGAATTCACCTGCCAATGCAGGAGAATCAGGAGGCATGGGTTAAATCCTTGGTTCGGAAGATCCCCTGGAGGAGGAAATGGCAACCCACTCCAATATTGTTGCGTGGAAAACCCCATGGACAGAGCTTGGCGGGCTACGGTCCGTGGGGTGGCAAAGAGTAGAACACAACTGACCATGCACATGCACACACACACATTTTATTTACATACAGATATTGTAATTGATATGCAAATTAGATATTGTATCTAACGTGTCTAAAAGAAAAATCTTTGAAGATTACATCTCTCTTCTTTTCATTTGCGTATATCTCACATGTAATTTAAAAGGCCCAATAATACCAAGTTATTGCCCCTCCAAATTGGCCTACTAACTGCTTCTAGATTACTCACATAAAAACACAGCATACACGAAACACAAGCTCTTTATTTTCTACTGTATCAAAATTGACTGACTATTTCTAGGCCATAACTAATCTGACTCTAACTTACTAATTCAATGTTTTTTCTAATTCCATCACTTCATTCACTCAAACAATACATACTATGGGGGAAATACCAAAATTTAAAAAGCATGGTCCCTCTGGTGCCCAAAGCCGTCAAAAGGGTAAAGACTTGTAAATAATTAATTACACCACAATGTATTAAGTTCCACACAGGGTACTAAGTCGCTTCAGTTGTGTCCGACTCTTTGCGACCCTATGGACTGTAGCCCGCCAGGCTCCTCTGTCCTTGGGGATTCTCCAGGCAAGAATACTGGAGTGGGTTGCCATGCTCTTCTCTTCTTCAGGGGATCTTCCCGACCCAGGGACTGAACCTCTGCTCTTAAATTTCCTCTATTGGCAAGTGGGTTCTTTACCACTAGCAGCACCAGGGAGGCCGTATGAAGCCCTACAGTAGAACATAAATGCTATAGCAGGATCATGGTAACTCTGCCAGAATGAATCAAAGACAACTTTGAGGAAGTAACATTGTCCTCAAAAAAGAGAATTTCTCTCCAACTGTCACAGCACCGTAATATCTACATACCAGTTTCCTCATCTTTGTATCCTAGCACTCACCACAGTGGTAGTACGGGGTAGACATGCACTTCAGACATGGATGAACAGATGAATGGATGGATTTCATTAAGGATGAAATTTTATCACAATAAAATTTGGTACATGCTCAAATAAAGTGAACTAATTTTAACACTTTAAGAAAATTATAGACAACTTTTGATTATCCCAATATCATGGATCTATAAATCTACCTCCTTACACATAGTGTTCAATATCATATGTTACAGCAGAACATAGCACTATTTATAGTAGGCACCCCACCCATTAGATTTACTGATAGATGTCTACTGATTTTCCAAGTTGGCCAAAAGAGAGGAAAACAGGCTAGGAAAAGTAAGCTGCATCTCAGATATATTCAATATATTTTTCTGGTACTTAACAATTTCTCTTTCCAGGTGAAACATTTTGCAGATATCAAACTGACTGCCACTAAAAAATTTGGGAACAAAACAATGACAAAGAATTCACGAATGACAGTAAAAATTCTTGGCTTAATTTTGTAAGTATCTCACAGAAATCTTTTTTTAAAAGTCAGTCTAATAGGTCCTCTCCCCACCAATTCAAAGAAATTGCCAACACTGTAAGCTGAATGCTAGTAAATTATACCAGGTTTTCTATCGTAGGCTGTTTTTTACTTCATAGTTACTAAATAAAACACATTTTAAGATGCCATCAACCTACTGTTTATCTTCATCATTTCAAATGCAAAGTGTCATAGATCAGTTTACAAAATGCATTTAAAATACTTTACCCATTTAAAAGATTAAGCAGGAACTACACATTCAAAATTCAAAGAACTGTTTTTCCTTCACATATATGAAAGGGGACAACTTTTAAAATAGACAAAATACTCTAAAGAATATTTTATAAGCTGGATTTAACTTATAATGTCTTTTTTCTATAATACAGCAATACATTCATTACAATTACACATCATGGAAGTATAAAAGCCATATAAATGTCATGTCATGATGCTCTAATTTTTATTAAGACTAGAGAACAGTAATAAAGATTCAAAATGTAATGCCCTATAAATATTCAGTACTATTAGACAATAACAAAGAAAATATCAGGGCAAAAATTGTGTTCATAGAAAATTTTTTTATATTAAGTAACATCATTATTTTCACTTTTGAATGTCTATCTCAGTAGCCGTTGTTCACAATATTTGCAGTGTTTTAGTTAGTACTATTTCACCAATAGAGGAGAAAAATACTGCTGAAAATAAGGGAAAAAACAAAAGCATTGACAGAGTAAATTTTCCACACCATCTCTTTTCACCATAATCATAGGACTAAACCGGTAAATGAAAACTAAATATATCAAATTTATATACTTTTAAATTTCCTTAGTCAACACAGCTATTTTGTGCTACAGAAAAAATTAATTTTTGTATTGGTAAAACCAATGACTTATTAGAACAAGATTGCTGGTGTACAAAGCTACCACTACCACAGTGAATCGCTATCATACACTGAATTAATTATTCTAATTTCATCTTTCCTTACTATGTATCTTTTTGCCTTTTCATTACTATGTATTGCTTCTTTTTTCTTCAGGTAATAAGAGTCACCAAGCAAGCTGCACTATTTCAAATATCTAACACTAAAAGTGATTTTAATGAACCTGAATCCAAAGATGAGAATACATTACACATTTTATAGAAGCTCCTTTCAGTAACAGGCAAATCAGAATACTAACAAGACAATTTTTTTTAACAAGAATTTAATTCTCCATATATATATTTTTTTTACTGATTGTAAAGGTCATCTGAAAATTTGAAAGATACAGAAATGTATTTTTATTCATCTGTAAGTCCCACTACCCAGATCTTTGTTGACTTTTTGGTAGATTTCCTTCTAGTGAGGATAAAACTTCAAGTAACTAATTAGACACTAATAATTATGTAGGGGGGGGAAATCAGTGTATCCTCAATACAGCCTTTCGATAAATATATAAAACATTGATTATTAATGACATGACCTGTTAATTTCACAAAGAATTTAGGGAGTCTTTCAATTCAGACTGATCCCTAAACTGAAGTCCCTTTCACAATTTTTATAGTGTCAACATTTTAACGGCAACAAACAGCAAGATGTGACTATTCTTACAATGATTATCAACAGTGATGTCAAACACATTTCAACATGTTTTTTATTTTTGCTGTTAAAAAAAAATCAATAATATATTTGCACAGTCATTTTAAAACAGTTTAAATTCAAAGACAAAATTCTTTGAAGCCCAGTATTCAAAACCATTAGTCTTCCTGGCCCATAAGATAATTTACCAGATAAAAGGTTACCACTTCTACATCTGGAAATCTCTTCCATTAAAAAAAAAATAATTTCTTAAATATAGCCACATTTTTTCTTTTGTTCCAACCCATTGTTTATGGAAGTATGCTGATATTAGGAATACAAAGACTGAAATGACTTCATTAACAAAGCAACATCAACATTTAATAAATAAACTAACTACTTAATGTTATAAAAGAACAGAACAAAACCAATTAAATGCTAGCAAATCTTTTTCTTACAGTATGGTTGAACCTTATCTCTAGCTTCTAGGAAGGCTTTCCTTTACACAGGACATCAAACACCTTAAAAATCCCATTCATTTTCTTCCGTCTAATGGTCGATACGCCTAAAATACAGTAATTCAGATTTGTTACCCTGACCTTCTTATGTAAGAGCCTTTTAAAAGAAATCCTTCAACAAAGACTAGAGAAAGAACCAGCAAAGTTTGAGTAAACAATTGTCTAAGTCAAGCATTTCCTGACAAGTGACATAAGATCTAGTGGCTGCCAGGGATATACTTGCTGACCCTAGGAACAGCCAAAACTCAAAACAAAATTTGGCACTTCTGTATCTAAAACGTTAATTTGGCTAATAAGTAAAAGGTGATAATCCATGACCAGCGACGTGTCTCTGGTGGACACATTAATATAGAGGACGAGCGCCATGGATTTCAGCTACATGCTTTTGCCATTTTTGCAGAAGAAAAGCTAATTGTTAACGGCCATGTGACATTATAAGATCCCAGAAAGGAAAGGGTGGGAGGAAGAGAGAGGAGTTCAAGGCAGTTCAGGGTCAGAACAAGCTCAGACATCCTGTCATTAGCAAACGTTCCCCAAGCAGAAGGCATAATACTGCTTACCCGAGAAGGAGTGGGCGAGAAGGGAGGAACGAGGGGAAAACCGCAGGAGAGTCAGTGTGGCACGGAGGGGGTGATGGGAGGGAGCAGATCTGGAGCTCTCCAGCTGAGTTGGGGAGCAAAAACCATCGGGCACAAAAACCCTGAGAAAAGCAACTGCGACGCAGACGACAGCACTTGGCAGCCCCTTCATCTCCCCCTCCCCATCGGTTACTGGGGTTTCCCACCTTTCCCTCCACCTCTGCTCTGGCCAACACTCAGGGGTGTGACCCGCCAGCGGGAGGCTGCCCCGAGCTTTGTCTCGGCCGGCTCCCCACGCGAGGGCTCCTCCTCCTCCCGCTCCCCACCCGCGCACACCCCCGGCGTCTCCAAGGAGCTGGAAACGCGGCGGCCGCCGCCTCTTCGCCCACCTCCCGCAGACCCGCGCCCCTTCCTTCCCCTCGGGGCTGCGCCGCCCGCTCCCGCAGCTCCACCCCCGCCGAGGGGACCTTTGTGTCTCGGGAGACTTTCTGCCTCTTCCCCTCCTCGGCCTCGCGGGGAGACCGGCCTGCCCCCGGAGACCAAAACGGCAGCAAACACGGACGCGGCGGCGGCTGAAGGCGCCTTCCGCGAAGGAGCCAGAGCGTCAGACACCCACACCCCACCCCACGCCCGGGGAAATGCTCGGGGTCCGCGCAGGACCCCAGGGGCGACAAGCACCAGCGAGCCCCCGGCGCCGCGCCGCGCCACCCTCTCTCAACTTCCCGACCGGGCCTGAGCCTCCCGCGCCCCTACCCAGCCACCCGCCCCGGCCCCCAGTCCCAAGCACCCTGCGGCCCCACTCGGCCCGGGGTCGGCGGGGCAGGAGGGAAAGCGCCGCGCCGCCGCCGGCCGCCAACTCACCAGCAAGTGCGGGGGCTTCGTCCCGAGAGCAGGCGAGGCGAGGGAGGCGCAGAGGCAAAGCGGCTCCGCCGACGCCCGCGGCGACCGGATGCAGGTCCGGCTCCCAGCCGCTGGCCGACCCGAGGCGCCTCCGACGCGCAGGCCTCCGCCGCCGCAGCCGCCTTCCAGCTCTCGCCTTAGAGTCCGAGTCTCCGGGAGGGGCCGCGGGTCCCTCACGCGTTGCCAAGCCCCCCGGACAACATGGCTCCCAGGCCGCCGAGTCGCGCGGGCGGCCCACTAATCCCCTTGGAGGAGCCGGGGTGGGAGCGAGGCGGGCAGGGAGGCGCCGACACCCGGCTGAGACGGCCGGGCCGGACACGGGCTCCTTCTCTGGGGCCGCCGGACGGTGCCGAGCCGACGAGACGCTCGCCGCTACGTGTGCGTCGCTTTCTCACTCGGCGGCTGCGGATTGACGCCTCCGCCTGTTTCCCGGGGGAGAGCGAGCGCGAGAGAAAAAAGACTTTTATTGAAACGCTCCAACCAGCAGCGGCAGAGAAAGGCGACCGGCAGCAGGAGCTTCCCCCACCCCCTCTTGAGCCGCTCGCCGCGGGCAGCGCGACCCCTGCCGGTGGCCGCGGTGAGGGCGGGGCCTAGAAGGCGGGGCGGGGTATCCCCGGGAAACCCCCCACCCCGAGGTGGGGGCCCTCCGTCTCAAGTGCCCCGCTTCTGGGGTGGCGAGAGGGCGGTGGGAGAGGTGAGGAGACCCCACGAGGGTGAAGGTTAGGCAGTGCCTGTCCACGGCGACTGGAGAAGAAATCCGACTGGTTCAGCCCCTTCATCTTTCAACATCCCCCCACCAACACAAAAACTGTGGCTTAAATTGTCCAAGTAATTATGTAATTTAGATACCATTGCCACAGTTCTCGTTCTCTAGAAAGCTGATGTCAAAGGACCCACACTTGAGCTTGATTGCTGCAACTTTTCTCCTTTATTGTGGGCGGCTGGGTGAATACGAGAGCAGCAATCACTCACACAGGCAGCATTTATTCAGTTAAACTACAATCTCCTCTATATTATGTTTTTGACAATATACTAGGTCCTTAAAGGACTGAGAGTCTCACTGGCATGAAAGATACACCATAAGCAATTATAATGAAAACCTGAGCTTTATGAGAAGGGAAAGAGAAGGTGCTGTGAGAACAGAAAGGAACTTCTGTTGCTGAGCTGGTTAGGTTTTGTTTTCTTGGAGGAGGGGGGCTGGAGAGAGGTTGGCCCAGTTTCTGTAAATGTTTTTACTTTCTTCTCTCCCAGAGGCTAAAAGCTAGTTCAGGAATGAACAGCAGAGTGAAAGTGAAGACAAACTGAAGTAATACTGACCCACTTTTTTCCTTTAAAAAGGATAAAAGCATAAAGTAAACACAAAAACATAACCCCCTAGAGGGAGATCATGAGAGGACTGAAAAGAGAATGGAAACCGGATGTAGACAACCTAAACAAGAAAAAAAAAAATTAAAACCACATAAAAGGCCTGATGAAGTGAGATATAAATATTTTTCCATTGTAATACCCAGAAATAGACTTACTAAAATTTTAATGTAATTTCAAATCACATTATGTCCTAAGGACTTCTGACAGTTATCTCCTTGGATTCCTGGGTGAATCTTTTCTCCCTAAAAATAATGTCTGCCGATTTCTCTTGTTTTGTTGGACCAAACTGAACGTATCTACTGTAATATTCAACAATCATACATTTCGATCAAACCACTCCCATACATCTAAAATTACCAGAATCCGTAAGTTAGCAGCATTTATGCTCTACACATATTTAACACTTGCTTATCATACAAGAACACAAATATATAACAAGCTCTCCTTTAGAACAGGTGGGCTTTAAAAAAAAAATCTGTAATTGACGCTTTTTAAATTTGTCCAAGTCAAAGAACTTTGTGGTATGGCAAGAAATAGCATGATTCAGAGATCTTTTAAGGTTGGGAAGACAGAAAAGTTGGTATTTTTATAAGACCTACTTATATACCAAATATTTATCACATACTTGCCTCATTTAAAAAAAAATTGTATGTCTTTTTTTGGACTCTTAGTAATGTTAGAAATCATAATAAAAGTAAGTTTACAAAATAACATCCTGAGTTACACATCAATAATTCCCCCTTCTATCATTATATTAGAATTCAGTTCAGTTCAGTTCAGTTCAGTCACTCAGTCGTGTCCGACTCTTTGCCACCCCATGAATTGCAGCACGCCAGGCCTCCCTGTCCATCACCAACTCCCAGAGTCCACCCAAACCCATGTCCATCGAGTCAGTGATGCCATCCAACCATCTCATCCTCTGTCGTCCCCTTCTCCTCTTGCCCCCAATCCTTCCCATCATCAGGGTCTTTTCCAATGAGTCAACCCTTCACATGAGGTGGCCAAAATATTGGAGTTTCAGCTTCAACATCAGACCTTCCAATGAACACCCAGGATTGATCTCTTTTAGGATGGATTGATTGGATCTCCTTGCAGTCCAAGGGACTCTCAAGAGTCTTCTCCAACACCACAGTTCAAAAGCATCAATTCTGCGGCGCTCAGCTTTCTTCACCGTCCAACTCGCACATCCTTACATGACCACTGGAAAAACCATAGCCTTGACTAGACGGACTTTTGTTGGCAAAGTAATGTCTCTGCTTTTAAACATGCTATCTAGGTTGGCCATAACCTTCCTTCCAAGGAGTAAGCGTCTTTTAATTTCATGGCTGCAGTCACCATCAGCAGTGATTCTGGAGCCCAAAAAAATAAAGTCTGACACTGTTTCCACTGTTTCCCCATCTATTTCCCATGAAGTGATGGGACCAGATGCCATGATCTTAGTTTTCCGAACGTTGAGCTTTAAGCCAACATTTTCACTCTCCTCTTTCACCTTCATCAAGAGGCTCTTTAGTTCTTCTTCACTTTCTGCCATAAGGGTGGTGTCATCCGCATATCTGAGGTTATTGATATTTCTCCCGGCAATCTTGACTCCAGCTTGTGTTTCTTCCAGCCCAGCGTTTCTCATGATGTACTTTGCATATAAGTTAAATAAGCAGGGTGACAATACACAGCCTTGACGTATTCCTTTTCCTATTTGGAACCAGTCTGTTGTTCCATGTCTAGTTCTAACTGTTGCTTCCTGACCTGCATACAGGTTTCTCAAATTACTCCATTGTAAATCAAAAGATTATTCTAATTGCCCCATCTAAAGCTGGTGAAAAGTACCTTTTCCTCTTCCTACATCTTTCATTACAATAAGGATTTCATAATTAGAGCTTAGTTAATGATTGTATCCATCTATTTGTTCTTTCCATCAAAAAAATTTACTGATTACTCCTGATGTGCCAGGCACTGTTCTAGGCAGTGAAAATATAGAAGTGAACAAGACCAACAAGATATAGCCATTATGGAACTGTTTGTTAGTGGTAGAAACAAGCAATTAACATGTAATCACTTACGGAATTCATAACTCATAATCATGAGAAATCTAATGAAAATGAAGTAGTAATGGAAAGGAAATTGATAGAACAGGGTAAGTGGTGAGGTGAGGAAAGTCTTGATTATCAACAGAGACTGAAAGCCATGGGTTCTTTCTTTGTATCAACTTAGTAAATTATTTAATCTAGAAAATATCACATAAAAAAATAAATGTGGTATTTACATACAATAGAATATTATTCAGCCATTAAAAAGAAGGAAATGATGTTACATATGGATGAAACCAGAGAACTTTACCCTAAGTAAAATAAGCCAATCACAGAAGCACAAATGCTTCATGATTCCATTTATATGTGCTATGACAGACAGTCAAATTCAGAAGCAGAAAATAGGAGAAGGATTGCCAGGAGCTAGAGGGTGCGGGAAATGGAGAATGCTATTCAGAGGGTATAAAGTTTCAATTATGTAAGATGAAAAAATTCTAGAGATCTACTGTACAACTTTGTGGCTATAGTTAACAACACTGTACTGTACCCTTAAGAATTTAAGAGGGTAGATATCTTTTTATCTGTTCTTATGCAATAGTAAAAAAAAAGAAAAAGTCACATTCAGTCAAAATAATGGGTGCATGCATTTGGTTAATTTTTAAAACCAATTTAAAATTCACATGTCATGATTTTGGCATGTTGACCTTTTCCTTAGGTTGTAATATAGATTTTTTTTCTAACCTTGTAAAAAAAGTTAAACGATTAAGTTATAGATCATCTCCCAAACTGTGCTTAATAGATATTTCCTAGAGCTTGGTGGGCTTCCCAGGTGGCTCATGGGTAAAGAATCTGCCTGCCAAGCAGGAGATGCAGATTTGATCTGTGGGTAGGGAAGATCCCTGGGGTGGAAGGGTGGCCATGGCAACCCACTCCAGTATTCTTGCTTGGAGAATCCCATGGACAGAGGAGCCTGGCAGGCTATAATCCATAGGGTTGCAAAGAGCCAGATGCAACTGAGGCAACTGAGCACACACAGTATGGTGGGGGAAAAGGGTTGAGAAGGATTTCAAATTCAATCCAACTACTTGATCTCTTTTGGAAATTCACAATGCACATTTATATATTAAAAGCTCTGAGAAGTCCTGACACTAAAAGTAATTTTCTCTCCAGCTGAACCAGTGTATCCCAAAATGTTCTGATACTAGAGTAGCTTTATCACAGGACATATATGAAAATATTGAGGAACACACAATTGCTGATGAGCAGTTTCAGAAACTGCCCTCTTGAAGCCTGCGACATTTACTCTTCAGCCTCAGGAAAGGGGGCCCTTGAAGGGGAGAATTTGAAGGTCATTGAACTTTGCACAGGGAGTAGATTGGAGGTGGAGACAGAAAATCTTTTCTGTGATTCACACTTTGAGAGTGACATAGCCTGGAAAACAAATGTGAAACATGACCAGATACGATACGGGAAAAAGAAGCTGGTTTTCTTAAGCTGGTTTTCAGTTGCCTTACATCAGTGTTTCTCAAATGATAATCTCTAAAACCAGCAGCAGCAATATCACCTGTGGATTTCTTAGAAATGAAAATTCTCAGGCCCCACCTGATAACAATTGAATCAGGAACTCTGGGATGGAGCCCAGCAAGCAGTTTTAAGTCTGCTGGATTCCACTGAACAAGAAAGGTTGAGAACCACTTATGTACACAACATTAATATATAGCTTTACCTGTCTACAAAACGATTTTCCACATGTATGAATTTCTGGAGCCTTTCCAATTATTAATAATTGTAAAAAAGTCCGCAAAGAAATTAACTTACAAAATTGAGGAAAAGGTTTTTTGTCTATGTGCTTCTCTGTTTCGCTAGGCCAAACACATCGTACGTGTATTTTTTTGCATTTGGAATGAAGCAAATTAAGGGCAGCAATCAACTATCATCCTCTAATATTACTTGAGCAAAGTAATTTTATGTTTCATAAAAGTGAGATTGTGGCTGCAGCCATGAAATTAAAAGATGCTTGCCCCTTGGAAGAAAAGCTATGACAAACCTAGATAGCATATTAAGAAGCAGAGACATTATTTTGCCAACAAAGGTCCATATAGTCAAAGCTATGGTTTTTCTGGTAGTCATGTACGGAGGTGAGAGTTGGACCATAAGGAAGGCTGAACACCAAAGAATTGATGCTTTTGAACTGTGGTGTTGGAGAAGACTCTTGAGAGTCCCTCGGACTTGAAGGAGATCCAACCAGTCTATCCTAAAGGAAATCAGTCCTGAAAATTCATTGGAAGGACTGATGATGCTGAAGCTCCAATACTTTGGCCACCTGATGCGATGAGCTGACTCATTAGAAAAGACCCTGATGCTGGGAAAGATTGAAGGTAGGAGGAGAAGGGGAAGACAGAGGATGAAATGGTTGGATGGCATCACTGACTTGATGGATATAAGTTTGAGCAAACTCCTGGAGATGGTGAAGGACAGGGAAGTCTGGCATTTGGCAGTCCATGGGGTTGCAAAGAGTTGGACACAACTGAGTGACTGAACAACAACAAAAGTGAAACTAGCGCGAAAAGTGTTATTTTCAAAGGATTTGTTTTGAACATGCTTTGAAAATAGAACAGCTAGCCTCACCTCGACATTTAACTTTTATAAATATTTTGTACCAATCCAACATTTGCAAAACAGCTTGATACCAATGCATAATGATATGGCTGTACCCCATTATTTTAAAAGTTAACCGTAGAGAGTTAGTTTACAGAGTCAGATCTATTTACAATCATTATCTGAATATCTCCATAGACATACAATTTACAAATCTGGGGAGGGAAATTTCTTCCCTGTCTACATCTTAATTTTCAGATTTTCAATGTTTGAAATACTGGGTTTAACTGTAAAGGGTTAATAGATAGCATCCAGGATATTTGATACAGTCCGGGCAACATTATAAGAAGCTCTCAGGAAAGTGATGTCAGGTGTCCTTACAAGGGAAACAAATCCAGAAACCAAACTCAGTCTTGGCAGTCAAGGAAGGCATAGTTTTCAACCATTTCATTTTAAAATGAAGTTGCTCTCTAGTTGTTGACAAAATTGCTTCGTTTTTTTGGTCTCTAGAGTGTTAGTCTCCAAGCTTCCAGTAAGGTTCCACACAAGGCTCTATTAAGAGACTAAGCAGGAATTAAATAGTTTTTCTTTGTTTTATAAAACCTTGTGATATTAACTGCTCTTAGCTAAATTGATGGTCTATCTACTGGGGAAAAAAAAAAGCAGGGGTGGTCTGTGAATCAGTATTTGAGCTTCTTGAGAAACAAAGCAATGCATGAAACTATCTTTAAGATTTAACAAATTCATCCCCTTAAAAAGAAAAAAAAAAGGGAAAAGTTAGGGCTGTAAAGGTTTTTTCCCTCTTAAGCATATTAAGAAGAGAGATGTGGCAATTAGCCATTTTCCCAAGGGCTTGTCGGAATGATTACTGACCTTTTTTCATCCTTGAAAGAATGAGAGGAGAGAGGGAGTAGCTGTAATGGCCTTTTCATTTGGTCATCTTTGAAATTTGGCCCACTGGTTCACTTTTAGAGAAGTTTATAATGCTGATTTGTAGATGTGATCCTTCTAGTCTTACTTATTAGTTCACAAGGGCAAGTTTCTCAATAAACCAACTTGCCTTACCCAAGCCAATAGGACCCTGGGATCATTTCAGAGTTGGTATGACTTATGGAGAGGAGACTAGAGGAAATGTTGGACATTTAACCTTCAAAAAAAGATGACAAGAAAGGTAAAAAGCAGGGGCAGAGGAGAAGGAAAAGAATTAAGCCTCATAAATGTAATTTTATTTCAGCCACAAGGAAGTTGCAAATGTTAATTAATATTAAACTTTATGTAATAGAAAGACTAGAAAAAGCACAGGACTAAGCAGGTTAGTGTTGTAGCCCTGAAGCAGTATTTGCAAAGGACCTGTGCTTTGCAATCAAGTAATTGGATAGCAATTTTAGCTTTGCCACTGTGGGATTTTGGTTGGTTACTTAACTAAGAGTTTCCTCATATGTAAAATTGGGATAACATACTTACCAGGTTGTAGGAGTTGAGATAATGAATGAAAAACACCTATATCACAACTTTTTCTTTTGTAAGTAACATAAACAGCAATTCAAATAATCTAGTGTTGTTGTTGAGTCGCTCAGTTGTATCCTACTCTTCTCCACCCCGTGGACTGCAGCCTGCCAGGCTCCACTGTCCATGGGATTTCCCAGGCAAGAATACTGGAGTGGGTAGCCATTTCCTTCTACAGGAGATCTTCCCGACTCAGTGATCGAACACACGTCTCCTACGTCTCCTGCACTGGCAGGCAGGTTCTTACAAATAATTTATACAAAAGGGGAATTTTGTTGTTGACATAACTGCAAAAGCCAGAGGTAGTACAGGCTTCAGGGACATCCTATCCAAGAAGTTCACATGAAGTTGTCAACACCCACTTTCTCTCCTTCCTTTGGTTCTGCCTTTGATAACCTTGGTTATCCACCCACTAGGTCAAAAGATGGCTGCAATATTTGTAGTTCTAAACTTTCTGGTTCAAGTCTTACATGAAAAAGGGAGCAACGTCTGTAGCACAAATCTGACTCTAATTAGCCCAGCTTACATTCATGAATGTCTCTGTGGCCAAGGCAATTGAGTGAGTGGCCACATATACTCTACCCTTAAAGCCAGGGTGGAGTTTGCTTCACCTGGATACCATACACTGAGAGTATGGGAAGAGAGATTCCCTCCAAAACAAAACAGGAGTTTACTCTTACCGTAAGTAGGGTATGGATGCAGGCATCCACATAATTAAAATGCAAAAGACCAGGAACCAAGCAAGCTTTTTCATCAGTTGGATCCAGGAAGTTTGCCTCAGAACACAGTCACTTCATCTTTCACTTGAACCTACCTCTTTCTCTCGCGATTCTTTTCAAGTTCACTGGCATCTCTGGGATCAGTTCAGTTCAGTTCAGTCGCTCAGTCGTGTCCGACTCTTTGCGACCCCGTGAATTGCAGCACGCCAGGCCTCTCTGTCCATCACCAACTGGGATCACACCCTCACAATTCCTAATCTAACGGAAAGGAATTTCTTTAAGAAAATTCCAAAGAAGAACTCTGATTGGTCCAACCTGTGTCATATGTGTCCACCCTACAATCAAAAGAGTCCCACCAGATCATGTGGAATGGGGGAGATGAAGTTGTCCAAGAAACAGGAGGGTACTATTAACAGATGTAAGTGGGAAGGGGTAGAGGACAGTCAAAAATCACAGGGGTCCACTGTACCTGAGTAAATGCCAAGGGCATAATCAGAAACTGCAAATTAGACAAAGTAATTTCGGTGTGGAGGGCAGGGTGAACCAAAAAGATTGAGTAAATGAATGAATAAATAGATAAACTGTGGTATATTCATATATAACATAGGACACCACTCAGCAAGAAAAAGGGATTAGTTATATATGCAACAGTGTGGAAGAACTCCATAATAATTATGTTGAGTGAAAGAAGTCAGATGGAAAAAGAGTACACATACTGTATGTTTCCATTTTTATAAAATTACAGGAAATGCAAATTAATCTATAGTGAGAGAAAGAAGATCAGTGACTGTTTGGGCCTGAGGAAGGGAAAGGTTAAAAGAGGCATGAGTACACTTGCAAGGATGATATGTTCTTTTTTTCTGTATTGTGGTGAGTTTCATGGGTGTACACATGTGTGAAAACATCAAACTGGACACTTTAGTTATGTGCAATTTATTGCATGTTAATCATAACTTAATAATACTGTTTAAAAAGAGAGAGAAAATGTACTCCAAAACACTATCCTGTTTCAAGGCATTTAAAACTGTTACCTCACCTGTCTGTACAAGTCTGAATTTTTCGACAGTATTATAAATGCAGACTTTCTCTAAATATTTCTATATATATATACATATATATATATATATATATATAGAAGTCACACCTCTTAAACCATAGGTAGTATCTAGCCTCAAGGTCAAAGAAGAAGTTAATGAAAAGTACAAATAAGATTGTATTTTTTTTTTTTGACAGATTTCTCTCCATGGTGAAAAAGAATGTAGCAGTAGGCAATAGTAAGTGAGCCATTCCTATTATAAACCTACTTGAACCTGTATAAAATACTGACCTGGTAAATCTAGAACATCCTTTTAAAGCAGATTATAATATTAAATATATAAATTTTCTGAATATATATATTTTTTGTTTTGTAGTCCTTAAATATAGATTATCTATGCAACTGAAAGTGCTTTTCCTCAAGGCAGGGCGAGACCTACTGTTGGGCAGGACATCCTGTTTCTCTGGGCACCTGAAACTCAAGCCATTAGGTAGGTCACAGTCAGGACTGCGTTCCATAGCTCATAACAGTTACTGCTACTGCTACTGCTACCGCTAAGTCGCTTCAGTCGTGTCCGACTCTGTGCAACCCCATAGACGGCAGCCCACCAGGCTCCGCCGTCCCTGGGATTCTCCAGGCAAGAATACTGGAGTGGGTTGCCATTTCCTTCTCCAGTGCATGAAAGGGAAAAGTGAAAGTGAAGTCGCTCAGTCATGTCCGACTCCTAGCGACCCCATGGGTCTGCAGCCTACCAGGCTCCTCCGTCCATGGGATTTTCCAGGCAAGAGTACTGGAGTGGGGTGCCATTGCCTTCTCCGCATAACAGTTAACCTATGTGCAATTGCTAGTTTGATTGGAAGGCATCGGAAGTGCTAAATGTTTTAGTATTGCCTCTCATACACCTAGAAACACAGACATTTTACAAGGACTGCTTGACTTCTTCACTACCTTCTACTCACTATCAAGAGTAAATGGAGTCAGATATGCCCTTTTATTTTGCATAAATTTTCACAAAAGTTTTACCATGATACAATGGAAAGACCATAGCAGCAGTCCTCAATCTTTTTGGCACCAGGGACTGGTTTGTAGAAGACAATTTTCCCACAGACAAGTGGGAAGGGGAATGGTTTCTGGATGATTCAAGCTCATTACACATATTGAGTTTGTTGAGCAGGAGGGAGAGCTCAGGTGGTAATGCGAGTGATGGGGAACAGCAGTAAATACAGGTGATGCTTCACTCAGTCACCCACCACTCACCTCCTGCTGTTCAACCCTGTTCCTAACCCCACGGGGGTTGAGGACCCCTGGACTATAGGATTCAAAGAGTAATGATTTAAACCTCAGCTCCACTATCTGTTGTAAGGTAATGAGAAAGATAGTCAATCTTTCTGAGCTTCAGTTTCATCATATGTAAAATGGGCATATGTCATGCAGTCTTTCATGAGGATTCAAGACACCAAATGTAAAAGTGCATAATACAGTCTTTGGCACTTAACAGGCAATGAGTAAATGTTGGTGTTCTTCCTTCTACTGCACACTGTGACTATAAAAGTCATGGAAAAATACTGTGATGAAAATGCATCTAGGTAGGCAGAGATCTAAGTTTATAATGCTCAAGAGAAATAACCTGTTTTCTAAGAAGAAGTGCCAAAATATTCAGAAAAAAGAAATAGATACAAACATTTTTACTGGAAGATTAGCAACTCCATTTAGAAAAGAGGTGTTTATATCCTAGTGTGTTTCATTACAAGCATTAACATTCAGATGTGAAGGGTCAGTAATAGTTACTATGAATAAAATACATGTACTTTGTGATCTGTAAAGATTTTCCTGGAAGAAGAATAAAACACATGAATATAGATTCTTATTTTTCTACTTTTTACATCTTGTATTTATAAGTACAACTATAAAAATAAACCTCAATTTATTTTATCAGTGATTCTCGAGCAATTTCAGGTTTGGGAAGTGGAAGAAGTCTTCCAATTCTCATGTTTACTTTCCAGTGATCACTATGTTCAAAGTATTACTCCAACCAATAGCTATCTGGCATCTACACTGTACCATGCACTGTAAGGAATAGAAAGATAACAAGCAATGTCTCTGTCCTCCCCATGAGGGGAGAAAAAGGTCTGATCGTAACTCAAAAATAACTAATTGCATAAGATAAAAATTTGAGAAATTCCCTGGTGGTGCCAGTGGTGAAAAATCTGCCTACCAATGTAGGAGAAGCAAGAGATGCAGGTTTGATCCCTGTATTGGGAAGAACCCCTGGAATAGGAAATGACAATCCACTCCAGTATTCTTGCCCAGAAAATTCCATACACAGGGGAGGCTGGCAGGCTACACAGTTCATGGGGTTTCAGAGTCAGACATGACTGAGCGTGCATGCCATACATCATCTATATGCCTAGTGGTTAGGACTCAGCACTTTCACTGCTGTTTCCTGGGTTTAATCCCTGGTGGAATGGTCGGCAAACTAAGATTCCATAGGCCACACACAAAAAATAGGTAAAAATTTAAATGTGCTACTCAGGAAGAGGAGGAGGACTTCTAGTTGAGAGAAGTGGAGGGTATAGGAAATCAAGGCAGGTTACTCTCTTACAGAAGACCAGTCAATAAGCACTTATTGGTGACTAATTAGGAGTCTAGTGTTGAGTGCTATAGAGAATGCAGAAGTACCTTAAGTGGTAATCCCTGACTACATGGAATGCACAACATGTGGTTTGATAGAATATCCTGCTGCTGCTGCTGCTGCTAAGTCACTTCAGTCGTGTCCGACTCTGTGCGACCCCCTAGACGGCAGCCCACCAGGCTCTGCTGTCCCTGGGATTCTGCAGGCAAGAATACTGGAGTGGGTTGCCATTTCCTTCTGCAGAGCATGAAAGGGAAAAGTGAAAGTGAAGTCGCTCAGTCGTGTCCGACTCTTAGCGACCCCATGGACTGTAGCCTACCAGGCTCCTCCATCCATGGGATTTTCCAGGCAAGAGTACTGGAGTGGGGTGCCATTGCCTTCTCCACGGAATATCCTAGCCAGGAGGAATTTGCAAGGTAGGCAGGCTATCTCTACTCCTTTTATAACTTGAAAAACAAAAGAAAACTTGTCTCTTTTTTTTTTTTCATTTTTATTATTTAATTTTTTTGTCTGAGTTGCACTGCATTTGACATCTTAGCTCCCTGACTGAGGAAGTACAGAGTCTTAATCACTGGACCACCAGGAGAGTCCCACCTTTTAAAACTGTTGATATATTTATTTCAAATGCCAATTGCTTGTTAATATTAATTGAAGTATGAGTAGCAATCCAGTCTCAAAAAAAACAAAACAAAACAGCTGCTCTGTGACATGTAGAGACAAAAGGTGAGTGTTTTTCTTTGAGTGATTTGATAAACAGTGAAAAAAAGAATTCAAGACATTTTGAAATAGTCTCTAGTCCTTTGCCAGATTGTGAATGGACCATGCCATTATTTAGCAATTTTGTTTGCATGACAGTATTTTGAAAATTAAAATTTGAAGTTAGTTATTTGGTTACTGCCTAGGCACTTGTTTGTAGAGAATAGTATAGTTACGGTGAAGAGACATATAAAATTTTCATCCAGTGTTTACACACAGCAAGATTAAGTTGAGTACTAAACTTCTATTAGAAAAGTTAAGCGTTTTATTTCACAATAGCTGTGAATCCTCAAATTTATTTAAAAATGGTTGGTTGGTTTAGTCGCTAAGTCGTGTCCAACTCTTGAGACTCCATGGACTGTAGCCTGCCAGGCTCCTCTGTCCATGGGATTCTCCAGGCAAGAATACTGGAGTGGGTTGCCATTTCCTTCTACAGGGGTTCTTTCCTGCCCAGGAATCGAAACCGGGTCTCCTGCATTGCAGGCATTTTCTTTACCCACTGAGCTACAAGGGAATCCTTTATTTAAAAATAATCTTCAGAAATAAATTTAGTTTTTATTTGCATTGTAAGTCCATTAAATGTGAATTAATCTATTTCTTTCCCTAGAATCAAGTTTCCAACTTTCCCATCTAAAACAACTTCAGTCCTCAAGGGTGACACCTAAGTTTTTCGATTTTTCCCCTGAGAAACAGCGCTTGTCCTTTTGTATCTGATTCATGTCTTCTGCTGTCTTATAAACTGTATGTCTCAGCTTTTTTTTTGCAAGTCACGTACTTCCAGCTCAGATTTAGGCATGTTTGTATGGCTCATGCCAGTGACACCCTGGCCAGCAATACACAACAGGCTCAAACTACATCATAATTGAGCCTGAGGGAGAGTAATTATTTTATTTGAACGAAAGAACAAATTAGAATGAGAAGCAGCTTGAAGACAGACCTTGAAAAAATGACAAAGGATGGAAGTAAAAATTATTAGGGTTTTTAAGAACTTTCTCTTTTTCTTGTAGAAGATGAAAGTGTTAATTAAATGTTCTCTTCACCCATTACCTTTTTGGGTAAAACTCTAAAATTTATAATAATATTACAAAAGAGTCAGAACACAAATGAAAGAAAATCACCCATAATTTTTCAACTCCAACACAATAACTTTGACCATTGTAAAGTATCTCTCTGTAGCCTTTATTTCATATTCATGCATCTTTAAGTGAAAGTATTAGTCACTCAGTCATGTCCAACTCTTTGCAACCCTATGGACTGTGGCCTGCCAGGCTCCTCTGTCCATGAGATTCTCCAGGCAAGAATATTGGAATGGGTTGCCATTCCCTTCTCCAGGGGATCTTCCTGACTCAGGGATCAAACCTGGGTATCCCACATTGCACCAGATTCTTTACCATCTGAGCCACCAAGGAAGCCTTCATATATCTTAATACACAGGTAATTTTGTATCACATTCTTCATTTATGGTTATCATAAACGTGTGTTTCTATTGTCTTTATCCTATTTGCTGACTGCCTAACACCCTGGAACCTGTGTTTCCAGGGCCCTCCCCATCTTTCTGCAAAGTCTTTCCCAAAGTGTGCTTGGGAGTGACTACAGGGAATGAGTTCTTCTCTTGTGTTTTTGTCTGGTCAGCTATCATGGGTAATATCTAATTACTCTTCTTCATTGCTAGAGACTACCATGTTTTCAGGAAGCCGAGTCTGTGAAAACTGATGCTGCCCCTGGATACTACTGACTCCCATTTTAGTTTATCCTCTTAAACCACCCACTTGATGCCACCTACTTCTGCTTCAACCTAGAGGGTTCCTACTTGCAGAGAGGGGACTTTGGGCTGGGGGCCTACGAATGCCCTCGGGGTTCCTTAGAAGCAGGCACACATTTTTCCTGAACTACCTCCAGGGATTCTCTAGGCAAGAATACTGAATTGGGTTACCATACCCTCCTGCAGGGGATCTTCCCCACCCAGAATTGAACCTGAGACTCTTATGGCTCCTGCATTGTAAGGTGGGTTTATGTCCCCCTAGAATTCACTTGTTAAATCCTAATCCCCAATATAATAGTATTAGGAAGTGAGAGCTTTAGTAAGTGACTAGGTTATGAAAGTGGAGTCCTCATGAGTGGGATCAATGCCCTTATAAAACACCCCAGAGAGCTCCCTTGTCCTTTCTGCCTGAAGGACTCAGTAGGAAGATGGGTGTCTATGAAATAGGAAGTGGTCTTTCACCAGACACCAAATTTGCCAGTGCCTCAGTCTTGGACTTGTCAGCACCAGAACTGTGGGAAATAAATTTCTTTTGTTTATAAGCCACCCAGCCTATGGTACTCTGTTTGAGCAGCCCAAATGGACTAAGACAGTGTTACGTACAGAGTTCAGACAATGGCGAAATGACACAGCAGGAAAAACTAGGGTTTGGGTTTAGAGAATAGAGACACACCCAGGTGAAGGCCGATGTTGGTTATTTAAGATACTTAAGTCTGCTAGAGGATTTGGAACTGGGACATCTGTCATTAAAGAAGAAAAACAAGCAGGAACAAGATGAGGTAGGTGGCAGATGGATTTCCCAAGCAGCTGACAGGTCTAGACAGGTTGGAGGTGAAGGTTGAGAAAATCCAATAGTAACACATTTGGAACAAAAGCTTTAATTTTCAGTTTTTTGTTTGTTTGTTTTTGGTTGATTGGTTGTTTTTTGTTCTGATTCCAAAGAACTTTCTTATGTGACCGTTGCATATTCCACTGAGGAACTTTAATGGCAATAGAGTACAGAGGCCTTAGACACAGAAATTCTAGTTCTAACACTTCCTAGCTGTGACTTTGAGCAATTATTCCAGTGTTCTGGAGTCTCCACTGTAAAATGAGGTGGCCGTATTTGTCACCATGCTCAATCACTCAGTTGTGTCCGACCCTTTGTGACTCTGTGGATTACAGCCTGCCAGGCTCCTCGGTCCATTGAATTTCCTAGGAAGGGGTATTGGAGTGGGTTACCATTTCCTCCTCCAGGGTTATTAAATCTAGACTTCTTAAATGTTTTGGAGAGGGGGTGTCATTCACCTCCATTGAGCAGATGAAAGAAAAGGATCACTGTCTCACAAAAATGCACATAAACATCCCTTCCAATTTGGGCACACACAATTTTATCACCTTAGAAACTGATTTCCTTCACGTAGAAAAAACTTACAAAAAAATTCCTTTTCTCATTCTTGTTTACTCATACAAATGAAGGAATTTGAAATTAATCCAAGTGTGCAAATATAAAATAACAAAATTAAAATTCCTTCCCAAAGCAAATTTAAATGAGAAGGCTATCATCATTTGACTTGAAGAGAAGAAATTATGGCATAGTCTTTATAACACAGTGTTTGTCATTTGTGCTATTCTTTCAGTTTTGACTTTTAATTTTGATAGGGCTTCCCTAGTGGCTCTTTGGTAAAGAGTCCACCGGCAATGCAGGAGCCATAGGTTTGATCCCTGGGTTGGGAAGATCTCCTGGAGAAGGGAAGGGAAACCCCCTCCAACAATTCTTTCCTGGAGAATCCCATGGACAGAGGAACCTGGCAGGCTACAGTCCATGGAGTCACAATGAGTCAGACATTATCTAGCCACTAAATAACAACAATTTTGTTAGCAACAATTGAAAGAAAGCACTGATTAACGAAGCAGATTGTGGCAAACAGATAGGCTTAGGCAGAGACACACTGGATTTCTCTAGGTTTCTGCAAGCTGATGTAGTTGCATCATTTCCTCTTTCCTTGGGTCAATGAGTTTGGTCATCTTTGCAAAGTCTGAATCATCTCTGCTGTTTATAAGGTGAGAAAATGATTAAAACCCACACTTAAATTTTAAGATCAAATGAATAAAACTAACCTTTGGAGAAGTTCTGCAGTACTTCCAGGTGTCTGTAGATTTTTGCCTTGTGAGAAACTGACACGTTTCATCACTCTTAAGCAGGGCCAAAAGACTCTCCTCCAGCACAGGAAGAGTTCTTATCTGTCTCTTTCTAGTCTCTTCTCCCACAGTGGCAACTTGGCCAGAAGGGCTTGTGGAGTTTCTTGGTGTGTGTGTGTTTTGGTTAGCTTCCAAAATGGTGTCCTCAGAGCCTTATGCTGAAAAAAATATCTTATGCAATTGAACAAATAAATCAAGGAACAAATGACTTTTCCCCTGTGGAATTATTTTAGGAGGGAATTTCAAAGAATAACTTCATATTCTGTTTCCATTTCTTGACAAAAATTTCTTTAAATCCGAATGAGTCAAATCTCTGAGTCTGGAGAAATTGATGACTTCTGTAGCAATAGGCAAAACATCTTCCAGACTGTTGGCAAGGGCTTTGGTGCCTGTGCAAGGTGATGTAGAAAACCGTGATTCATGGTTATGTGTTGAGCTTCTTTCTTCATCAGAGCAGAAAAACTACATGTGTTGCCAAACACTGCATAGGCACTGTAGTTCCCAAATTTTGTCTGTAATAGGAGTTTTTACTTGAAGAAGTAACTCTACCATTTCAAGTAATTCTGGGCCTTTGAGGTTTCCAAATGGGACTCGTAAATTAAAATTATTTACATTTTTTTCCAACACATATTTGACAGACATCAGAAAATGACTGGCACTTTTTTTTGCTGAAGAAACTGGCATAATTGCAAATTTCTCCAAAATAACAGACAAAATGTCAGTAAATCCAGGGCAGAGTATGTCATTTGGCAAAGACACTGGTTCCATATTATACCTTTATTCCAAGCCATAATTTAACTTGACCATTGAAAAGCACAAGGTTTGTGTGTGGCTTCTTTTGTCTAGCAGTGCAATTAGAATCCTTCAGACAGGAAGTGTTGGGGTAAATGCAGCCTTTCAGAAAATTCCAGCCTTTCCAAGTTGAGCCTTCTCAAAATAAAACAAAAACAAATAACAACCAAAGCACCTCATTGTCTCAGGTATTTTAAGAGTAGAGAGATATAGAGGTGTTTCTTCAGCTCTTTACCTGCTAGCTGTCATGAGCCAGAATCACAGTGTACAATATGTAACCTTTCGCATCCCATAACAACAGAGTACAGATGAAGAATTGAAACTCGGAAAGGATAACCAGCTTGCCTAATGTCACACAGCTAGTGGCTGAGCCAGTTTGAAATTGGGTCTCCTTAATTCCAAAACCTGTGCTGTAAATTACTACACAAATATGAAGGAATCAGAGATGTATGTGAGAAAGTAAGTATAAGCAGAATTCTTAGCTGAAGGGTAAATATGGGATATTCATGGGAGGGGAGATTAATCGAAAAAGAAATGACTAAAAGTATCTTTGGAGAAGGTTGTTGCTCTTGCTAGTCTTGCTAGTCACAAGTCATGTCCAATTCTTTGCGACCCCATGGACTGTAGCTCACCAGGCTCCACTGTCCATGGGATTTCCCAGGCAAGAATACTGGAGTGGGTTGCCATTTCCTTTACCAGAGGATCTTCCTGACCCAGGGATCGAACCCATGTCTCCTGCATTGGCAGACAGATTCTTTATCGCTGAGCCAGTGTGGAAGCCCCTTTGGGGAAGGTAACATATTACAAACAAATCCAGCTCCCTTTGCTCGTAAATCTATACTCCCAAAGAGTCTCCTGATTTGTGACTTCACCTCCACAATTGTATTTATCAAGAATGGAGTCCCAATTCACAATTCACAACTCCAAGTCCTTAAAAATTTCCATTGTTATTAATATCTAATGAATTTCTTTCACGTCAAACAATCTCCTGGGTGTGTTGAGCAGTAGGTGACAATTTTTCTGAGACCTAATCACACCAACTCCTCTGAATTCCTTCTTTTATTCATCCCTGTATCCTCCGAGCCCTGCACAGTGGCTGGCAGTTAGAGGGCCCCCAGTAAATGTCAGCTGACTGATAAAATACTGAAAAAGGTTTTCAAAGACTCACCAAGTCGAGTTGGCAGACTAACACCCAGCAACTTGTTGAAATTGTGCTGTAGGAGAAACATTTAGATAAACTTGATCGGTTACTCCTCCTGTCTCCATCCCATTAACAACGTAGAGTTTGACAATGAGCAGAACCATCTTGCAGTTCTTGCCTGACAAACCTTTGTTTCAACAAGCACGTGCCTGAATTAAGCAGCCCTTACTGGTGCTGATTCCAGTGCATCTCTTGGTCCCTGCTGTCTCTTGACTCTTTTTGCAATCATTCTATGCCATCGTTTTTTTATCTTTAGAAAGCATATTTCTCCCACTGTCCTTGGCCATACTAAAATTTGTTCATTTGAATTCTGACCATTTTGATAATACACAACAGTTAATTTGTGCTTTTTCTATTAATTCCTTCCAGAATGAAAGGGAGAAGAGCTACATTTTCTTTTTAGTTGCAAACAATACTTTGACCCTTTCCAAGCCCCCATCATAGTATCAGGTAATCTTAGTGACAGATAACTAAAACACATGATGCTGTAAAAGTGCAAAAATTCCACTTTTCTCCCGAATTATTCTTCAATAACCCAATTTTTGCCGTTTTCCAATTGTTAGCTTGGCAAGGTGACTCTGCAGGTTTTGTTTTTTTTTTTTTTTCTGGGGAAACACCTGTTCTTCCTGCAAAAGAAAAGTGATTGCTCTCACTAGATGAGTCTGAATGCCCTGGGAGGATTTCCTTCTGTGGCTTTGTTTGTTCCTGAAACAGGTTCTCCTGCTGAGCTTTTTCGCCTCTGCAGCTCTGGCGAAGGGAAATTCATTTTGCTGGCAATTTCTCCCATTATTAATATATTAATAGCCCTGTTTTCTTAGCAGTGCCGGTGTAAACTCTTACCATGAGTGAAAAAAAGATAGCCTTGACTACCCATCCCTGCCGCCCCCCCCCGCCCCGCCCCCTGCCAAAAGACAACATTTGCCTTGGGAATAAACTCCAATAATTCTCTTCTGTCTATAAACTGCTTCTATAAAAATGCAAGGGCAATCTTGGCTGACAGAATACAGTTATTTAAGTGTTAAACAATGTAAGATTCTCCTGATGAGTTCAACTTGAGTATCTGAAAGAGCCAGGAACCCATGATCTAATTCCCTGTTAGGAACCAATCTTATATTAAAACATGGCAAAACATTATCTATGAAATTTTACTGCAGTGCAGCTGGGAACTCTTTTTGGAATTTACTGCAGTGCAGTGGGCCGAATTTTGAACTTGATAGTTGGAGGGATTCTTTGTCCAAATTCATATTCTGAAGAAATCTTAAAATTTCTTACATCTTCTAATTGTGTACTAAAGCTATTTAAAAAATACTCTGTCTTTTAGGTCCTACTTATCTATGTCAAATAATCAAAGGTTTTGTGGACTCTCGTTACATATCTCATTATGACAGCTCACTCGGCAAATAATCTGCTTGCAATGTGGGAGACCCAGCTTCAATCCCTGGGCAGGGAAGCTCTTTTGAAGAAGGAAATGGCAACCCACTCCAGGATTCTTGCCTGGAAAATCCCATGGACAAGGGAGCCTGGTGGGCTATAATCCATGGGGTTGCAAAGAGACACGGCCAAAGTGACTGAGCATCATGACCACCAAAGATAGGTCATCAACATCTACTGTATTTTATTTTTAAATTCAATTTAAATAACTTTATGTACATATACATATGTCCATGTAACCATATGTGTATATTTTTCTCCTTCTCCTTCCTGAAATTATATTAAGATGTTTAAAACACCTCACATGATAAGATAGATACTAAAATACCTCATAGTGGGAAAGTCAGATAGTTCCATCCAGGCTCCAGTACTTTCTATCTGCTTGATATTATTCTAGGTCTTAGTTTTTTTAATTCATAAAACTCAGGATTTTTGTAAAGATTGAATGAGATAATTCATGTAAAACACTTAGCACAGAAGCTGGCAAACTGTACTATTAATCATTATCAGGAGAAAAGTCAAAATTTGGGAAAAAGAAAAACACCATATAATAACCATATAGATAAATATACTGCCTTAATTGTTCAAATTAAATAGATTAAAGTTTTCTAGCTCCCACAATAGTAAGATGAAACACAATCCATTATATAAATTAGAAGTTTAAAAAGAAAGAAGCAAATTAGTTCAGAAGTAAAATTTTTGCTAACATTGAATTCCAAAAAGAAGTTCTAGAGAGTACATTGAATAATATACTGAATAATATTTTCAATGCTGTTTAACGGCAAACACTGTAATGAATTTAATATCACTGTTATTACAACCTTTGGTAAAAACCCAAAGCACCCATGGCTGATTCATTTCAATGTATGGCAAAAACCACCACAATATTATAAAGTAATTAGCCTCCAATTAAAATAAACAAATTAATTTTAAAAAAAGAATTAAAAAAAAACCCAAAGCATTAAATTAAAGTGCAGCTCAGTAAAGAACTAAGTATTGTGAAACTTAATCTATGGGCTTAGTAAATATAGCCCCAATTTATAATCATATGGAATTCAAAACATCATTACAGAGTATTTGGTTTGCACAAGATACTGTCCGAGGCTCTGTAAAGATAAACATAGATAAATTGGACTCAGTTCTTGCCCTCAAGAATTTACTAATTCTGGGGACTTCCCTGGTGGTTCAGTGATTAAGAATCTGCCTTGCAATGCAGGGGACGTGGGTTCGATCGCTGGTCGGGAAACTAAGATCCCACATGCTGCAGAGCCATCAAGCCCATGGGCAGCAACGAAAGATCCCGCATTCCGCAATGAAGATCTCTTGGGCCACAATTAAGACCCGACACAGCCAAATCAATCAATAAACATTAAACAATAATTTACTAATTATAAGTCATGAAAGGGAGAATAAGAAAATGATAACAATGACTATGATTAAAGGAAACTTCCCCAAAGGAAGATATAAAATGCTCTGGAGGTGCAAAGGAAGGAAAGGTTTGTTCCTCAAACAAAGCAAGCTCAGCCTCACCTCCTGGCTTTTGCATACACTGTTCCCTGTGCCTGGAAACATCTTCTCCCCATGCCACATATTTCATTCTCCTCTCCCTTCTGGTCTCAGCTTGTGTTTTCACCTTGTGTAGGCTTTCCCTGACCACCTATCGTAGAGGAGACTTCCCCTCTATAATTCTCTGTCCCAGCTCCTTGTTTGTCATTGGTGTTTTCCTTCATAGTATCCTTTACAATTTATGGTAATTTCATTCATCTGTTAATTTACTTCATTTTTTTCTGTCTCTTCATGTACCATATAAGCTCCATGGACTTATATGGAGCTTACATATAAGCTCCAGGACTAGGTCTGCCTGTCTTATCTACCATCTAATCCTTGTTGCCTAGAACAGCTTCTGGTACTCAGCAGGCACTCTGTATATTTGTTGAATGAACCAATGAACAAACAAAAGATCACATTTGGTTGGTAGGATAAGGACAGGGTTCATGAGAGGAAGGAGGGAATCCTTAGAATCTAGATAGGTTGTATGGAAGGGTGGGGAGAAGAGAGATGTTCCAAACAGAAGGAAATCTGTGTACGTGCTTAGTGGTGACCAACTCTTTTGTGACCCCATGGACTGTAGCCGACCAGGCTCCTCTGTCCATGGGATTTCCCAGGCAAGAACACTAGAGTGGGTTGCCATTTCCTCTTCCAGGGGATCTTTCCAACATAGGGCTCAAACCTGCATCATCAGCATTGGCAGGTAGGTTCTTTACTATTGAATCACCTGGGAAGCCCAAATAGAAGGAAAGGCATAAGCAAGTGTTGGGAGCTCAAGAAATACAAAGCATTTTCTGAGAGCAACAAACTCTGTCCATCTTTTAACTTAAGATGCACACTTATCCTTCTTCCCTCTTGTTTTTTAACATTTCCAAATTGGTAAAACTGGTATGTGTCATATAATCACTATCTGAATGTACTGTGGTTATATCCTTTTTTCTCTAAAATGTTATTAAATTGATAGTATTTCTTGTCGTCATCTGTTGCATTTTAGAAATGGGAAAATAAAGTAATTTAGTTTCATTCGAATGTAGAGTATGGGTAAGGGAGCTGAGAAAGTTCTGTTGTAGAAGTTATGCTGTAGGCATATAACAAGGCCAATGTGGTGAATATATACTATATTAATTTATCAACAATGGGGAGTTCCTACTGAAATTGTAGTACTATATATTTTTTTAGATTTTTTAAAATATATATATATATGTATATATGTGTGTGTATTTAAATTAATCAATTCATTTGACTGCACCAGCTCTTAGTTGCGGCATTCAAACTCTTGGTTGGGGCATGTTGAATCTAGTTCCAAGGATCAAGCCTGGGCTGCCTGCACTGAGAGTGCAGAGTCTTAGCCACTGGACCACCAGGGAAATCCCTGTAATACTATATTATCTCCCCCAAAAGTGTAAATTTTTCTGTAAAGATTTATTTTTCCTAGACTATTTACATTTAAACCTTTAACCTCAGGACAAAAGCTTTCTATGGGGAACAGGAGGAGATAATTTCTTCCCACTTGACAATGAGTCTATGAGGACAGAGACTATATCTTCAGCAACTACATGCTACCTGCTATGGAGTAGTATGTGTTAGTCGCTCAGTTGTGTCTTACTCTTTGTGACCCATGGACTGTAGCCTGCCAGGCTCCTCTGTCCATGGAATTCTCCAGGCAAGAATACTGGAGTGGTTAGCCATTCCCTTCTCCAGGGAATCTTCCCAACTCAGGGATTGAACCTGGGTTTCCAGTGTCTCCGGTATTGGAGATATGGAGTAGAAGCTCTATAACTACTTATGGAATGTTAAATTAATAAAGAGTTGCTAAAGAAATGATAAATGGCATTTTACCATTCTTATACAAAAAATTATTAAGTGGATAATGAAAATGAAGGCAATGGTGGATAAGAATTTTTGACGGAGTTATGAATAATTGAGGGGATGGCTTTGGAAGTGGAAGAGGGAAGTGCTTGTTTAGCCACTATTTGGAAGCAGGGGAGAGATGCAGATTGGCAAAGAGAGATGTAAAAACCTCTACCTGGGAGACAAGACACTTAAGTCCTGTTAAGCTTTATGCCCCAAATGGTGAAATATGTGTGGGAGCCAGAGAGGAAGTCAGGGGGAAGAAATTGTACCCAGTGGGAATTCCCTGGTGGTCTAGTGGTGAGGACACTATGCTTTTACTGCCAAGGGTTGGATTCAGCCCCTGGTTGGGGAATGATGATCCTGCAAGCCAAGCAGCACAGCCCAAAACAAAAGAGAGAGAGAGAGAGAGAAAAAAAAAAAAAAAAGCTCCCAGTGAGGGCAGGGAGAGAAGCAAGAAGTGAGCCTCAGAACCAGAGAGGGCCTGAATATGTCATGACTCACTTTTACAGAAAGTTGGTTATGAGCCAGAAAATACACATGGAGGTTTGTGTGTGCATGCTAAATCACTTCAGTTATCTCCTCCTCTTTGTGACCATATCAACTGTAGTCACCAGGCTCTTCTGTCCGTGGGATTTTCCAGACAAGAATATTGGAGTGGGTTGCCATGCCCTCTTCCAGGATCTTCCCAACTCAGAGATCAAACCTGCATCTCCTGTGGCTCCTGCACTGCAGGCAGATTCTTTACCATTGAGCCACTGGGGAAGCCCACATGGAGGTTTACATGTGACTGTTGGAGTCATCCAGAAAGTTAGCAGGATCTCTCTCCCACTCTTACAGGCAGTTTCCACACTAAACACAGGGGATATGTGAGTTCTCCCTACACCTGATAGTTTAGTAATATCTGATTCTATTGACCTAGCTTCCCTTTTAAAAAAATTGTGATAAAATACATATAACATAAGATTTTCCATCTCATCCCCTTGAAGTATACAGCTCAGTGGCATGAAGCACATTTATGTTGGCGTGCTACCACCATCATAGTCCATCTGTAGCACCCTCTTTATCTTCTAAAAGGGAAACTTTATATCCATTAAACCGTAACTCACCATTCTCCCCTCCCCGCAACCCCTGGAAACCACCGTTCTACTTTCTGTCTCTGAGTCTGACTACTCTAAATTCTTCATAAGAGTGGAATCCTATAGAACTTGTCTTTTTGTAACTGGCTTATTTCATTTAGCATATTATGTTGAGTTTCATCCTCGTAGCTCAGTCGGTAAAGAATCTGCCTGCAATGCAGGAGACCTGGAGCTGATCCCTGGGTAGGGAAGATCCCCTGGAGAAGGAAATGGCAACCCACTGCAGTATTCTTGCCTGGAGAATCCCATGGACAGAGGAGCCTGGCAGGCTACAGTCATGGGGTCTCAAGAGTCAGACATGACTTAGTGACTAAACCACCACCTTGCGTTTCATCCATACTGTAGTATGTGCTCAAATTGCCTTCATTTTAAAGGCTAAATAATATTTCAATGTCCGTATAGACCCCACATTTTGCTTACGATCTCTCTTTACTTTAGGAGGCCCGTTTAGGATCTCCCTTAACGTCCACAGCCATTTTTCCTGGTTTCATTCTCACCTCCTTGACATCTGTTTCTCTGCTTCTTTTCAGACTTGTTTAATGTTCCCTAAAACTTGTTCTCAGGCCCACCTCTTCCCTTCCTCTCTACTCTTTCCTTAAACAAACTCACCCAAGACCATGTCTTCCCTGCCTGTTTGTTTGCCAAGGTTTCCACATGTGCAGCCTTGTGGGGGAAGGGTACACAGGGAACAGTGAGGAAGGGGGCTGGGCCATCTGCTTCCCCAATCAGATAGGTAGCATCATTACTGATGACAAAGGGTCCACAGATGTCTCAGCCAAATCACTCTCACATCTGGATCAGGAGTTTTAGTATGACTACAAAGGCATGAGGCCAAGGAAGTTGACTCCGCTATGATTTCATAGGAAAGAATGGAGCACGAATAAGCTATTGGGAGCTCAGGTACATTGTGACTGGTATCTAGGATGTCTTTGATGACAGAAATATAGTTGAAGGAAAATTTTGTTTGTAAAGGAGAAATGGACATAAATTGGTGGTTGAAAACGTGGGATATAAGAAGGGACAAGTTAATGCTCTCCCTAAGGTTTTGGCCTAGAGATGCAACACACCACCTCCGTTTTGATCATGCTTATGTCAAAAGAACACTCCCTCTGAAGACAAAATGAAAAGACCTAGTTAGACTGTTGAAATTGTTTTCCTGCCAGTTCCTCCGATCCCTTTCTACTTCATCCTCTAGGGGTGAAATCTATGCAAAATTCAGAAAGGGAGGCAGAAGACAGGCTGATGCTGATGTCAATTGTCTATGCTTTGCCTCCACTGTTTTTCTCTAAAACTGATTTTTTTGGTTAACAACCTCATTTTTACTCTACTTCTTCCATCCTTCAAAAACAGCCATGTTATATCCCTTTATAATTATCACTGACAGGCTTTCTGAGTTTAAAAACCTCTAATAAACATGAGTTTTCTTTAAAATACAAATGATCAGTGTTTCCAGTCATGTTAAACAAAAACAACCAACAAACCTTAATCATCGATAATGGTTGAATTAGGATTTTAGACAACGTGGTGGATAAGATATAATCCTTGTCCCATCAACATAACAAATATAGAGCAACGAGACAGTCACAAATAACAGTAACAAGGTTGTTTTTCACCTTACTCCTTCTTCTGGTGACAGCCCTCCAAGTTTGGGGTACTACTGGAGACAAGCAATTTTTTCAGCCAAACAAAGAAGTGAGCATGACCCAAGTTAGGCCATCAAATGCTTGCTTGCAGGAATTTGAATCTTAAGCAGAGGAAACAAAAGACTGAAAAAGATAACTTCCCGCTTGCTATCTGGATCCCCCAGGTTGCCCTGGTCCAGGTCTTTTCTGAGCTTGATTATGGAGCTGTGCTTTCCATTCTATGAGCTAATGCACAGATTGGAAAGTTCTTTTTTGGCCTACCTTAGCTTGTTTCCTTTACTTCCAATCAGCATTTTATCTTGAATGCTTACAAGTACCAGGCACTATTCAAAAGGCGTTGGGTGGATGATGTCATTTGATCTTCAACATAACCCTACAATTATTATTCCCTTTTGAACAAATGAAGCTGAGCCTTAGAAAAATTAAAGCTACTTGTCAAACTTGACAGAGTTAGCAAGAAATAGAACTGGGATTCAGATTCAGGTAATATGACTCGTTCTCAGCATCTAATCTCTGGGGGAAATTATTTAGGAAAACTCATTAAGTGGGTCTTTTGGTAATGAAGTGGTGGGAAGTAGTTCTGAGAACTAGGTGAGACAAAAGGTTATGGCTTGGAACTTTCCTTAGGGAGCTACAGTCTAGTTAGAAATGTCTGTGAGTGGCAAGATGGTGAAGAGCTTTATGTATCACCGTGGACAGTGACTGCAGCCATGAAATTAAAAGACACTTGCTCCTTGGAAGGAAAGCTGTGACAAACCTAGACAGGATATTAAAAAACAGAGACATAACTTTGCCTACAAAGGTCCAAATTGTCAAAGCTATGGTTTTTCCAGTAGTCATGTACGGATGTGAGAGCTGGACGAAAAAAGTGTTGAGCACTGAAAAATTGATGCTTTTGAACTGTTGGTGCTGGAGAAGACTCTTGAGAATTCCTTGGACAGTAAGGATATCAAACCAGTCAATCCTAAAAGAAAACAGTCCTGAATACTCATTGGAAGGACTGATGCCGAAGCTGAAGCTCAAATACTTTGACCACCTGATGTGAAGATCTGACTCATTTGAAAAGACCCTGATGCTGGGAAAGATTGAAGGCAGGACATGAAGGGGGCAACAGAGGATGAGATGGTTGGGTGGTATCACTGACTCAATGGACACGGGTTTGGGCAAGCTCCGGGAGATGATAATGGACAGGAAAGCTTGGTATGCTGCAGTCCATGGGATCGCAAAGAGTTGGACATGACTGAGTGACTGAACAACAACAAACAAAGGTGGACTTTTAAAATGAGGCACCAATGAAGATTTCAGAATATGGAAGTGACAGGGTTGGTGGTTAATCTGGCAACCATCTCCATGATGAATTGGAGGGTAGAGAGACCAAAAATGGGAGATGGGTCAGGAAATTCCAAGCAAGTAAGATTCCGAGCAAGGGTCAACAAGGGTCTGGGCTAATGTGTGCTATCTGGAAAAATAAAGGAAGTGGTGGGTTTCAGAGACATCTAGCCTGCCCTGATGCTTTAAGCTGTCTATCACATCTCTGTTTCATGCAGACAGAAGCACACTGAGGGAGTCTTCCAGGAACTGGCCAGACACACTTCCAGTCCTGAGCTTTTCCCCAACTATTCCCCACACTGCATTCTGACATGCTCCTAGTCCCCTTCCCCACTTACTGCTCATCTTTACCCTTTGGACTTCACCCCAGCACTACTTCCCTGGTGACTGATTGGTTTCTACCACTTAAAGGATGTTTTAACAGCTACAAGAAACAGACAATCCAACAAATTGTAGCCTAAGACCATAAGGGTGTTTGTTGCTTACTTAACCAGAAGCCTAAGAAAACTAAGATCATGGCATCTGGTCCCATCACTTCATGGCAAATAGATAGGGAAACAGTGGAAACAGTGACAGGCTTTTTTCAGGCTCCAAAATCACTGCAGATGGTGACTTCAGCCATGAAATTAAAAGACACTTACTCCTTGGAAGAAAAGTTATGACCAACCTAGACAGCATATTAAAAAGCAGAGACATTTCTTTGCCAACAAAGGTCCATCTAGTCAAAGCTATGGTTTTTCCAATAGTCATGTATGGATGTGAGAGTTGGACTATAAAGAAAACTGAGCACCAAAGAATTGATGCTTTTGAACTGTGGTGTTGAAGAAGACTCTTGAGAGTCCCTTAGACTGCAAGGAGATCCAACCAGTCCATCCTAAAGGAAATCTGTCCTGAATATTCATTGGAAGGACTGATGCTGAAGCTGAAACTCCATTACTTTGGCAACCTGATGCGAAGAGCTGACTCATTCGAAAAGACCCTGATGCTGGGAAAGATACCAGGCGGGAGGAAAATGGGACGACAAAGTATGAGATGGTGGAATGGCATCACCGACTCAATGGACATGAGCCTGAGTAAACTCCAGGAGTTGGTGATGGACAGGGAGGCCTGGTGTGCTGCAGTCCATGGGGTCACAAAGAGTCGGACACGACTGACCAGAAGCCTGTCTCAAAGTTAGCTTGATAATTCAACAGTGTTATCAAGAAGGCATATTCCACCTTGTATCCACAGTGAGTCTCCCTTTGTGAAGGTCAGATGGCTGCAACCACTCTAGGAAGCAAGGGGAGGGAGACAAAAGGGTTATTCCATCTCTTTTATTTTATCAGGGAAAAAAATCTTTCCTGCAAGCCCTCAACCAACTTCTCGTTACACTGCAATGGTCAAGTTGGGGTCACATGCCTACTCCTAGACCATTCACTGGTAAAGGAGAATGGGCTCACCATGATTGGATGAAATCGGTCATCACTTATCCTGTGTGCTGAGCACTTTTCCTGAACAAAATTGAGGCTTGTTAGCAGGCAAGAAGGGGAATGGCTTTTGGTCAGGTTCCTCAAGGTGTCTGCATTGGACTAAAGGGCATAGAACCTTAGCCCACCTATCCCAACCTGCTCCATTATTCACTTCCCAACTAGCTCTTGGAACCCCAACCTCAATGCATCCATCCTCTACCTCCCCTGTTACTCAAATGGGAAGTTCTTGACCTGATTCATCCTGAGTCATTAAGCAAACAAGATGTAACAGTAGTCATTATAAAGGAAGAATTGGCTGGACTGGCCACTGCCTAGGTCCTTGAGGCAAGGCTGATTATTGCTCTAAGACATCGGGGGGTCATCTGAACCTCTGTTACTACTTTTACCTTCTGTGCAAAGATTTGAGAATACAGTTCTTTTTTAAAAAAAATCCCTGGAGTCTGCAAGTTGTTGGATTTTAAAGAGGTGGATAATACAAACATCCAGGATTAGAGAACAGTTTGAGGAGGAGCTGAAAGAAGAATAGAGGGTGCCAATGTGTCTGCAGATGACAGGGCTTTTGTAAGCCTCTCTTATTATCATCTTTTCTGTGGTTCATTTCACATTAAAATTTCGCTCAGCGTTTTGGCATGGATAAACCTTGGCAATGTCTCTTTGAAAAAATAATTATCATGTATTTCTTTTTCTTTTTAAAGCCAAGCAGATTTTTTTAAATGGTTACAGCTCTGGAGTATTCATTAGTAAAATCCACTGGGCGTTTAGGAAGTGGGTATCATTAGAGTTCTGTAATGTAGCTAATTTCACTCCCCTGACCCCTTTTTCCATCTACCTTTTATTGTTCTTTTGCTAACAATCTTAGTAACCATAAATACAAAAGAGGTAAACATTTCCTTATTTTTTAAAGAAGTTTTTGCTTTTTACCATCCCCCCAATGCTGTGCTGCCCTGTGCTTACAAATATCCCTGTTAACCTTCATGCCCCGAGGTTTATTTTTGATTTGAGAGGAAGAAGGGCCTTGTGACTAAAAGGGGCCAACTCTCTTTGACCTCGTGAGCTTCTTCTATTTTCCCTAAAATAGCTTATCTGTCCCCCATCCTAGGCCATATTTATGCTAGGACTTCTTACTATGCCAAATAAAATATATAAGAAAATCTGAGCTTAGTTGAGAAGAACTCTAAGGAAGATAGGCTTTTAGTTAAAGAGTGTTTCATTTCTTGTTCTATTCATCTTTATACCCCTCACTTGTGTACACAACACACACACACACACACACACACACACACACCCTACCTGTTATCTGGCCACCCTTGATCAGTCATCATTCACAGAAAAACCTTTGTTCATTATATTCCCTTTATAGAGAAGGGCCATGACTCTCTACATAGTTGTTCCAACATATCCTGTTCAAAGGTGTAAGACCTTTCTAGACATCACCTCTGTCCTATTCTCTATCTAGTCCTGTAAGAGTTTGTAAGTAGCTTTACTTAATGCTTGTAATGTCCCTGCCTGTCCCAGCCCTGCCCACTGCTGGCTGGAGTCTGGCTTCATCATTGGACAGTGCCTTTTAGAACCAGGACACTCCATCCTCCTCTTAACCTTAATACTTAGAGAGGCAAGCTGCAGCTCACACAGCAATTGGCCTGAGTTTTGGGGTAGAAACATCAGCCCTTGTCAGCCAAGTGAGTTCTGCTCTTTGGGCATTATCACTGGGATGGCTGCATATTCTTTAGCCTGATTTACTCCCATATCCCCACTGTTTTCCTGTATTGCTAGACTGTGAGTGAACTCATTGAGTGTGGGGACAGACTTTGCAACCTAGAGATGACATAAACTGCAATATCTCAAACAGCGTTAGAGAGAGTCATGTTAAAGATCTCAGTTTAATTTGTGTTGAGTCATGGTGCATAGGGGTTTTAAATATAGAGGCTCCAAAGATTGTTCCCTTGGTAAAGGTGGCTTCAAAAACTAGCAGTTCACAGAAAAGGAAAAACAAATGATTCTTGAACATCTAAGATTATATTTAATCTCACTCATAATAAGAGAAGTACAATTTAAATATATGCTGAGAGGCCATTTTTCACTACCCAAATATATAAAAAGCAAAATCCTTGCTAACATGCTGTACTGTTGAAGATATGTAATAACATATGCATATGTAGATGCACATATTCTCTGACCTACAAATTATCATTTTCAGACGTTTAGCCTAACAGATACGCAGGTAGGTGTGCAAAACAACTACATAGAATGTTACTTATTTTTGTATTATTTCTGATATGATCAGAGTGTAACAACCTCATGTTTTATCAATAATAGACTAAGTGAGTTAATTACGGTACATCCCCATGTTGGAATACTACGTAGCCAAAAATGTTGTGGAAGTTTTTAATGTACTGATTGAAAGAATTTCCAAGATATCTGACTGGGAGAGTAACAGCATGTGGAAGGCATGAAGTATCAGGAGCATGTGCATGGCAAGAGGGATCTCACTGTTTACCCTCTTGTGCTTTTCCTTTTTTGAACCCTAACAATGCATTACCTTTTATTTTTTTTTGACAGGGAAAATATTCAGTTTATTAAATATTGTGAATGTCAGAAACATCATTTCAATATGTTAATATCAAATCACATGTCAAAGTAAAATTTTGATTATCTGGATTTCTCCTTTCCTTTTCTCTAACAATGACAACTAAGACCAGTCTGTATTTTTTAGTTTCTTCAGCCTTTAAAAGAACTTTAAAAATGATGTTCAAATAAACTTCAAGTATTAATAGTTAACTTCAACTTCTTCTGAATAAAAATGTCCTTTCTTATACTTGATATTACTCAATGGTGTTTGACTTGTATTTTCTTTCCACATTTGACTCCAGAATATCCAGTGCGGCAAGAACATATGTTGGGGAGTACACATCTGCCTCCATAAAGACATTTTTGATTGCAAATTTGTATTTGACACTGTGCTCCTGCCCATGTGGTAGGACAATGGCATATGCTGGGAGCAATACATTCACCACCATTTTTACATTTCTGAAAGCAGATTGGTGTGTTGCATTGTTTCCCTGTCTGGCCAGAAGGACAAGAGCAAATGTTGGGTCCCACACACTTTCCTCCATTAATGCACGTGGGAAGACAGATACTTTTTTGGCATCTCCTACCAGTGTATCCTTTAGGACAGGCGCACACATTATTTCTCATGCAGTGACCACAATTCTTACAGGGAGGCTGGCAGATAGCATTCTGACACTGTGTACCAAAGAATCCATTTGGACAGACGCAAGTGTTTGGCTTATTACAGAACGCACCATTGAGGCAAACGGGGTCACACAAAGCTGTGCTACAGGTAGGTCCATACCAGCCAGGCTTACTCTCACAGACATCTGGTTTAAGACATTTGCCTCCATTTTCACAGTGCCTGTTACAGACAACTTCATCACAGGTTGCTCCACCATGTCCTGGGGGACATTCACAAATGTTTAGCTTAATACATTTTCCATGGTTTTTGCAGTCAGGATGACATACAGCAGCTTGGCAGTTAGAACCGGTATAACCAGGTTTACATTTGCATATGTTTGGGGCAACACACTCTCTGTTTCTTCCACAAGGATGTTTACAGATCGCTCTGCAATTGATACCATCGCAGTAATATCCAAAGGGGCAGCGTCCACACTGGAAGTGACCATCTGTGGTTGGCACACAGGAAACACCAAGAAAGCAAGGGGATTCAGCACAACTTGATCTTTTGGTCAATCCAGGCTTTTCTGGCAAAACAGTGATGGCTCTAATAAGTGATGATGTAAAGCCATCCTTATACTGTGTATAACCAAAAATATGGAATGCTTCACGAATTTGCATGTCATCATTGTGCAGGGGCCATGCTAATCTTCTCTGTATCGTTTCAATTTTAGTATATGTGCTGCCGAAGAAAGCACTGAATTACCTTTTAAAGAAAATGAAACAAACAAACAAAAAAGAGCATTCAGCTGTAGAGGACTAGGTCTTTTCCCCAACACTAAGCACATGGTTTGGTTTTTGCCAGATGTTCAGATTCCCTAGAAAACAGAGCCCGACGTAAGAGCTTATACACCTGGAGTGTAATCCCAGAGAAAAGTGAAGTAAGAGTGAAGAGGAAAAAAGGGAGTGAATCAAAGAGAGAAGAATGAATATGAGGTAGTGCGTCACTGAGCTGGTCTCAGCTTCACAACCAAACAAAGCTGATTGTTTGGTGTCCAAAGAGGCCATAGGAAGCCAGAACAGTTCAAGGATGTGCTGATTTTTTTAAAATTAATTTTTATTGGAGTATAGTTGATTTACAATGTTGTGTTAGTTCCTGATACATATATCCATGGATGGGAAGAAGGACAATCTATTTGTTGGGTTCTCCTGTCCCCTGTCTTTCACTAGGTGAAGTCTACCGTATTGACTTCTTTTGCTTTCTGTGATTTTCAGCCAGTCCAGGCAGCCTCCGGTGAAGTCAGAGCCTCCAGGGTCCAATGCAGCCAATCTGAACATAGAGTCGTGTCAGCTAACACTGTACACAGGGGCTTCTCTTCCTATTGCATTAATGGTGGAAGCATGTTAAATGACTGTGGTGTGGGAATGGGGACCAGACACTGCTGAGTGATCTGGTATGGCACATAAGTGACTCAGTACCAGAGGTGCTCAGGTTTGTTTCCTTAAACACACTTTATTTTTTTTTTTAGAGTAGTTTTAGGTAAAATTGAGCAGAAAGTACAGAGATTTCCCATATGCTCTCTGGTCCCACACACTAAAAGCCTCCCCCACCATTCACATTCTGCCCCAAAATGGTGCTTTTGTAATAATTGATGAACCTACATCACTATCACACAAATTCAGAAGAGTTTTTTTATTTATGTTTGTTTGCTTAATAGGTGGTTGATTCGTTGGTTAAAATAGGCAAGGTATTTCCTATTAACTATAAATCTCAGAGTCCCTAAGAATCTACCCTATTTAAATCCTCCAAACACATGATCATCTTGTCTCAGTGCTGGATTATTCCACTGGACTTAAGGTGATATATGTTTGTGTCAAAGTTGTTACTAAAGCATACAAGAATGCTTAAAACATACTTGCATTAAAACAAGAATGCAAGAAATAAGAAAAAACATTGCACAACAAAAGAGCACAAAATGTGCTCCATCAGGGAAATGATTAATAGCCAAGTGAGAAGTAGATACAATAAATGCTATAAGGTTTAAGCAATTCCTTTTACCTGGAGTAGTCAGGGAAGACTTGATGGTGAAACAGTAAGTTGAACTGGTTTTGAATTATGGACAAGACTTAGAGAGGAGAATAGAAATGGTGAGGTCATTTTGTCTGACAGCTGAGCCTAAGCCCAAGTTCTGAAGCTTGCAACACCATGTATAGACTGTTTTTTTTCCTTTTTATAGATAATGATCATGGGATGGATTGAGATAAATTCTGGAAAGGTGTGTAGGTACTATGTTGTTCGAGGCTTTCAAAGTATTTGCAAATAGACTAGAATTTTATTTCATAATCGAGGGAAGGTCATTGGAATTTTTGAGCAGAGTAGTCATATACCCTATTGGAAAACAGTTTCTGATGAAGTGTCTCCAAGATACCCCTGCCCCAGACTAAATCAGAAGACAGTCCCTCAGATCCTGCCATGGAAATGTCTGTAGTAGAGGCTGACCAAAGATTGAAGGTACTGATTTCCCTAGAAAGAGATCTTGTATATTTCTGGAGCTTACTAGATCATGGGGGGAGAGGGATACTGTTTGTAAAACTGAAACATTTTAATTATTGTCTTCCTATATCTTGCACAGCATAAGCATTTTAAAGGTCTGTGTAGTTAAGGGGTGGTCTTTGAAGTCTGAATCTAGATTAGATCAGTAGAAAACTGTGAATCACTGGCCACTGAATGGAAGGTGGCAGCATTTATCAGCAGCATCTAAGAATCTAAGGCCAGCACTTACAACATCACATCCTCTCCTTTCTGCTATCAGCTGGATGCAACAGGAAACTGACGAAGGTGCTAGGCAGTTTCCTTTCTGTTCTGACCTGACTAGTTTCCTCTGCAGCTTGCTCACAGCTTATTGTAAAGGAAAATCGTGAAATACCAGTGAATTTCCTCCAGTTGGATCAGGTCTAGGACAAGGAAGGAAAAACAAATTTCTAAGATTAGTCAGTTTCCCTTTACAGCTATGAAGTTGGTTCAGGGCCTCCAGCTGAACCTTCTCTTTAGACGTGTCTCTCTTATGGCTCAGCTTTGTAGTATAGGCAAGATAAGGACTTGTGGCAAAGTGAGCAATGCACATTATGCAATTCTTGTAGGAAATCTTGGATTCATTCATGGGAAAACTACTTGCATTGAACAGCTTATTTGATGAACTTTTTATTCTTCTTTGACTTCTATCGAGCTCATGAGTTCAAAAGGGTTAAACAAAATACAGATAATTCTCGTGGGTATACCCAGCAGCCCAGCTCTTTTGCTCTTTTCTCAGTATGACTATGGAGGAGCTGTTTCCGTGGAGAATGTTTATGCAAAATTAACAAAAGAATTGATTTAGTTTTGTGGAAGAGACAGGGTTGGACTACCCAAAGAGCAAGAAGTTTTATCTAGGGTCCTAGGAGGTAAAGAGAATTTTGAGGGGTGTGAGAAGGAGTCGCTATGGCCTGTTGAAAAACATAATGAAGAGTCTGGCATCTGAAGAATGTGACTGGCTTACTTTGTGGAAGTAATTCAACTTCAGAATGGAAGTCACCATTTAAAATATCTTCTCGGCAAACAACAATGTGGAGGAACAATGCCATATTGGAGTTCACATTGAATAAGAGTATATTAAATTAGCAGGTAGATGATTCTTCTGCATTCCATTCAATTTCCTGTTATTTTAACTTACCTGCTTTTAATTTCCCTTTGAAAACTCCCCTCATTTCTGTATTCATCATCATTATTAAAAATAATTCTCCCATAAATTCCCCTTTTATATATTTGCATGATTTTTAATATGTGTACTATAGAAATTCCCCTAACCCCAGGCATAAATTGTGATTGCTGAAATTGATAATGTAAAAAAAAAGAATACAAATGTATGAATCTTTGAAATATAAACAGTTGATAAAATGAATAAGGTAAGGATTCAAAGTTTATTAGCGTTTGGAGCAGCCGTTTTAACAGGCATCTGACTAGTAACAGATTTGTGGGGGCTGTGGCATTCTACTCCTTTTTTTCCCAGGGACTAATTATCTGTTATTTTCCAGACTTGCTAAAATACTGCGGAGTGCTGAAAAACAACTTGGTTGATCAACCGGCAGTAGCATTATTAAACTAACAAACAAAAGAATTTGCACACAGATAATGGGTCTAAGAATCTTTTTAGGGGATCTGTAGATTTTTACTTAACATTTTTGAGAACAACATACCTTTTATTTTTAAAGATAAATCAGCTCTCTGAGGAAGTGGCTATACCCAGAAATTTTTAATTAACCTGAATCAGTAAAATGGTTTCCATTATCATCATTCATAAACATTTTAATAGTGGGTTCTGTGTGAATTTGCCTAGCTAAAATTTTGGACAAAAACAGCACATGTGATTAATTTCATGTAGTCAAAATTTTAGCATATCTGATATCCAGTCAATTGAACAACGTTTGCATTTTTCAGAGTAGCCAATGAATATTTTATGATATATACTCCAATAGGCCTACAAAAATTGTAAAAATGTCTTAGGTCTGCTTTGCACTCCTCCCCTTGCCCTGTTCACCTTCCCCAGGTGTTGATGTCAAGGGAGCTCATTAATAAACCCTCTGCATGCTATAAACTCTTGTCTCAGAGCCTGTTTTCTCAAAGCCCTCAGTCTTGAACAGTTATCCTGTTTAAAAGCAGCCTTGACCGACTGGAGTGTGAGTCAGAGGAAAGGATGAAGGGATGGAGAATCATGTCATATAAGGAGGGGCTAGGCAGAGAGCAAGAAAATAGAGGAGAAAAGTTTGTGTAACACAGTGACTGAGTGAGTAGACTCAAAAAAAACCTAGCTTGAGAGGATTTCCCTGATGGTCCAGTGGTTGGGACTGTGCTTCCATTGCTGGGGATGAGTTCGATCCCTGGTTGGGAAACTAAGATCCTGCAGGCTTTGCGGTATAGCATCCTAGCTTGAATATGTACTAACTGAGAGAGCAGTACAAGTTTCTTCACACTCTGTGCCTCAGTTTTCTATGGGGTCAATGATAATAGTATCTAAAATTATTGTGAAAGTTAAATAAATTACTCCAGAACACTTTGAATAGTGCTTGGGACACAGTCTGTACTACATGTAAGTGTTTGCTGTTATTATTACTTGACTCATCAGATACATGAGAGATTATGATTACATGCAGAGGAGGATGTGACTATATCTGAGTAGTTCCAGAGGGCATTTCCTGGACCAGTGGGTGAGAACGGCAGCAAACTTGACTTTGGCTCAAAGATGAGATCGGTCCAGGGCGATGAGGGCTTGTTTTCACTAGAGCGTGGAACGTCTCTTAGGGATGTTACCAGGGTGAGAGTAGATTGGGCTGGAAACTGGAGAAGATGAATCCTCCCGCACTATTACAACGGCTTTTCCTCCCGTTATCAAATCCATCCTTCCTTCCTCCTCAGATCAGCAGGGGGCTAGAAGGAAGGAGGAATCAGAAAACAGAGCTCCAGCTCTTGATGATGATTTGAACAGACTCCTTCCCAAACAGGAGGCAGAATGCCCACCCACCCAGCCATCTTTTTAATTCCCCGTCTTTTCCCTTCCTCTCATCCAAAACCATAAAGGCAGTTGGTGGGTGTGGTGCTGGTTAAAATTGGGAATCGGGCCGAATATTCCTTTATCTCCTCATTAGTTTCTTTTTGGTATTTTTCTCTCCAACTTTTGATGGAGAAATGATCCTGGAGTTAAAGACATGAGACTTAGCTTTCGCACAGTTAAAATACGCTTATACAATTATGAACAAATGGTGGAATCTTCTGGGGCTAAACTTCTTCTTTTGTACAGGGCGTAGTTTTGGTGGGTGTGACGATCAAGGAGATTGTGATAGGTAATATTAAAGATTTACTCAAACACTGCATTTCAGGTGGAGATAAAGAAACTGAGCAGGACCCTGTGGGCTCCTGGGCATGGAAGCCTTTCCATGTCCCCTGTTTCTTGTTTGTAGGGAATAGACTCCAGCCTCCATGACCTCTCCTGAGTTCCAAAGGGCAGATTCAAACAGTTACTAATCAGGGAAGGGAGGGTCGCAGAGACAAGGGAGGAGCAGCCATGAAACAATAGCGCCTTCTTGGGGTCCTAGTTTCACCGCAAGGGATGCACAGAACAATATCTTTGAGCCCTTTACAGAAGTAAAACCGCCAACAAATGGGAGCTGTTGTGCGTGCTAAGTCGCTTCAGTCATGTGCAACTCTTTGTAACCCCAGCGGCTATAGCCTGCCAGGCTCCACTATCCATGGGACTCTCCAGATGAGAATACTGAAATGGGTTACTATGCCCTCTTCCAGGGGATCTACCCAACCCAGGGATTGAACCCACATCTCTTACCATCTCCTGCATTGGCAGGTGGGCTCTTTACCACTAACACCACCTGAAAAGACCCCTGGAAGATGTTAGTATTCTTTATTCTAGAGAAGACCACTTGAGGCCAGATTAAAGGAGTGCAGGCCCTGCACACACCCTAATCCTTATCAGCAACCCTATCCTTGAACAATTGCTGTAAAACTCCTAGTCAAATCCTCCTGGGTTGGACATACAGTCTTGAGAGGCATGAACCTGCTATGTCCCCTTTTGCCTGGCAAAGCAAAGCTACTCTTCTGATGGGCTTCCCTATGGCTCAGAAGTGAAGAATGCATGTGCAATGCAGGAGATGCAGGAAATGTGAGTTCAATCCCTGGGTCAGGAAGATCACCTGGAAGAGGAAATGGCAACACGCTCTAGTATCCTTGCCTGGAAAATTCCATGGACAGAGGAGCCTGGCAATCTAGTCCATAAGGTCACAAAAAGTCAGACATGGCCAAGCACACACACAGTCTTTTCTTTTACCCCAAACTCTGTATCCAAGACTTGATTCAGTACCAGCACCCAGATATCAAGTTTTCAGTGTCAGTACCAAACCCACAGAGCACACAAGACCCCTGTGGTGTATTTCACCATTCAGGTCCCTCCATTATAGGATTCCTCCTAAGAATACTTGATACTTATTTATTTTAACTTATTTTTAAAGTTTTTTAATGTCTTTATTGAATTTGTTGCAGTATTGTTTCTGTTTTATGTTTTGTTTTTCTGTCTGTAAGGCATGTGGGATCTTAGCTCCCCCACCAGGGATTGAACCCACACCCCCTGCATTTGAAGATGAAGTGTTAACCTCTGGACCACCAGGGAAGTCCCCAGAATACTGATTCTTGAAAGACTTTTACATTCTCCACTTAAGAATACATAACACGAATCTCATTTCTTTGGGAATCTAGTTTGAATAGACTGTAATTAAGTTGCAGTTTAATTTGTTAAAGTAATCTATGGATTAGTTGATGATACTGTTTCCTTCACAAGAAACAAACTTTACTGATATTTTAGTGGAAATTACTTAACCCAAAAGTAACATAAATAGTAGCAACATAAAAGAATGTAGAGAAAATCGGAACAGGTAAACTCTTCAGTGGCCTCTAAATGCACAATGTATTCATTATTTTAATTGCACAATGTAGTCAATTTTAATTCACCTGTGCATATGACTAGCTTATGAAAAGTAAATACTGTCAGTGATGGTTAATGGTGTAGTATAATATTCAAGAATATAGACTTCAGATTCAGGCAACTCTTTAAACAGAATCTAGGGTCAACTCCTTTCTACCTATGTGACCATTAGCTATCTCTATGGCACCCCACTCCAGTACTCTTGCCTGGAAAATCCCATGGACGGAGGAGCCTGGTAGGCTACAGTCCATGGGGTCACTAAGAGTCAGACACGACTGAACGACTTCACTTTCACTTTTCCCTTTCATGCACTGGAGAAGGAAATGGCAACCCACTCCAGTATTCTTGCCTGGAGAATCCCGGGGATGGCGGAGCCTGGTGGGCTGCCGTCTATGGGGTCGCACAGAGTCGGACACGACTGAAGCGACTTAGCAGCAGCAGCAGCAGCAGCAACAGCACCAACCCTTAGTTTTAAAATCAATAATGTAGGGTTGTTGTGAAAATTGTTTTAGATAAGCAAATATATATAGAATATCTGGTATCAATATATTGACTAGTACTGAACAAATGGGAGATCAGTCCTGGGTGTTCATTGGAAGGACTGATGTTGAAGCTGAAACTCCAATACTTTGGCCACCTCATGTGAAGAGCTGACTCATCAGACCCTGATGCTGGGAAAAATTGAGGGCAGGAGGAAAAGTGGATGACAGAGGATGAGATGGTTGGATGGCATCACTGACTCAATGGACATGGGTTTGGGTAAACTCCGGGAGCTGGTGATGGCCAGGGAGGCCTGGCGTGCTGCAGTTCATGGGGTCGCAAAGAGTCGGACACAGCTGAGCGACTGAACTGAACTGAACTGAACTGAACAAATGGCAGTCATTATTCTCACCATTGGAAACTTGAAAATGGCTAACAAATTGATTTTTCCATATATCTCAAGCTCAGTTTTCCCCCAGCTATAAAAAAATAATGTGATCAGCTCTTTTTTTTTTTTTTACTCACATTAATTTACAGGGTCAACTTTCCTAACCCCAACTCAGTATATATGCTCAGGAAATAGTTGGTGAATAGAAATACTTGTGGCCAAGGCTACTCCTTCTGCTGCTACTCTATTGAAGATTGGCATGTCTGCAGAGGCACATCCCAGAAAGAGCTTGTCTCAGCTTTCAGCATTCAGGAGGAACTCACAGATGAGAAAGGTTTTATTTCAATGGCAGTATTTGTAAAGGAAGGGTAGACAGATCAGCCTTGAAAACTCTAGACAGAACAAACTGAGTTGCTTTTCATTGGTTTGACGTTGGCCATCCTCGCTGCTAATGTAAATGATAATGTAGCTGGTTAATCAATGGAGAATCAGAATAGTTCCTGCTCTGAGGATACTTCCTGTTTTCTTAATGTTGTTATGAATCATTTTCATATGCTTATATTTTTGATGTAGATATTATAAACTCATAGCACTACTATGTTTCTGAGATTTATCCATGTTGATAGATTTTTCTGGTTTCTCTACTTATTACTGTACTGGAGTCCACTTAATGAATACATTGTTTTGATCACTAGGATAAAGTTTGGCTAAAGATGACCAACAAAAAACAAAGAGGGTCCTAAACAAGATAAGAACATTTTCTCCCTCTTGTGTGCAAGTCCAAAGGTAGTTTTCCAGAGGTGGTATGGAGTGCCACAAATTCAGGGACCCAATCTCCCTCTACCTTGTTACCTCACTCTGCATGGATGCCTACGTACTGGTCACCGTAAAGTTTAGAATGGCAGCTCCAGCTCTAGTGCACCCATTCACATTCCTCTCACAGAAAGAAGAAACAGAAGACATTTCGTTCTCCAATTTCACTTGCATTCTATTGGCTAAAACTTAATCATATGATTACAGCTGTCAAAGGGAATGGGAAAAGGAATCTTTAAGTGACCATGAGCCTAAAATTTGGCTGTTCAATTATTGATGAAGAACGGGGAAGGTAAAGTTGGGGGACCAAGTACAAGTCTCTACCTTGATGGACATTTAGGTGATTTTCAAATTTTTGCTATCACAAACGATGATGTGACAAATGGGCTTCCCAGAAGACGCAGTGATAAAGAATTCTGCCTGCCAATGCAGGAGACACAAGAGATGCGGATTTGATCCCTGGGTTGAAAAGATCCCCTGGACTAGGAAATGGCAACCCACTTCAGTATTCTTGCCTGGAAACTTTCATGGACAGAGGAGATTACAGCTTACATGGGGTCGCAAAGAGTCGAACACGATTGAGCATGCACGAATGCTGTGACAAATATTCACTATATATATATATATATATATATATATATATATATCTTCCTGTGCTCATGTGAAAGAGTTTCTCTAGGGGAATGTGTTGTTGGTGATTTCTATTTTCAACTTTACCAACTGCTTTCCAAAATGGTTGCATCGATTTTTACTCCAGCTGTAAAAAATTTCCTGTTTTCCCACATACTCCTAATATTTGGTATCAGACTTTTTAAAAAACATTTTTACAATCTGATGGGATTGTGGGGCTGTGACCTTGGCAAAGGCAGTTTTGGTAGAGTGGCAGGAACAGAAAAGACAGAGCGCCTGAGTTGAGAGTGGGAAACAGCGAAATCAGGCTGCTGCTGCTGCTAAGCCGCTTCAGTCATGTCCGAATCTGTGCGACCCCATAGACCGCAGCCCACCAGGCTCCCCCGTCCCTGGGATTCTCCAGGCAAGGACACTGGAGTGGGTTGCCATTTCCTTCTCCAATGCATGAAAGTGAAAAGTGAAAGGGAAGTCGCTCAGTTGTGTCCAACTCTTCGCAACCCCGTGGACTGCAGCCTACCAGGCTCCTCCGTCCGTGGGATTTTCCAGGCAAGAGTACTGGAATGGGTTGCCATTGTCTTCTCCAGTGAAATCAGGCTAGTGGGTGTAAATTATGCTTTCACCAGCCTCAGCTGCAGAAGAAATGAAGAAGTATTAGAATTGGTGGAGCATTTGTGTTACAACTGGGGAGTCTTGAGCTGTTTGGAATAAAGCAGTAGAAAATGTACTCAAGAAATTGGAGGTAGCAATTGGAATGAATTTCCATGGGGTTTAAGATTTCAGATATGGGACAGTTCCAAGTGATGATTGAAGTGGGTGTTGAAGTTGGTAGCTGCTCTTTGATATCCTAGAGGACAAGACGCTTTGAAGCTTGAAGCAAGCCAAATAAATTATTCATGCAGCAAATATTTTCAAGCACCTCCTAGGTGTCAGGCATTGTTCTAGAAACTGGAGTTGCATGTGGAGTAAAATAGATAGGCAAAAATCTTCTCTAAAAAGGGCTGACAGACAACAACTATATAAATAAATGAGATAATTTGTGAGTGCAAAAAACAGCTATTAAGAAAACAGGAAAGGATGCTGTTTTAGCGAGAGTTGGAGCCTGGTGGGCTGCTGTCTATGGGGTCGCACAGAGTCGGACATGACTGAAGTGACTTACAGCAGCAGCAGCAACAGCAGTGTAGGTAGTATATTGCTCTGGTGCTTCCAACTGGAGACATCAGTGTCAAGACGCAAAAGGCAAGCCAGGTGATTAGGGGTGGTATGGAATGAGGGGTTTTGCTGATTGCAAAGAAGTGCATCTTCAGAGAGAATTGTGGGTAACCTGGATGTCCCAAAGAGAGTGTTCACAGATTGATTAGCTCTAACTGGAGACGGTCAAGGAGACAAGACACAGGTATTAAGTTATAAGAATTATTGCTTTTTATGTTGAATTTATAGCTTTTATGAATAATTTATAATTATGAACAACAGACTCGTTAGAATTTATGTCCTAAGTGCCTCTAAATAGTGATTATTGAGTATCCCTAGCTACTTCTTCCTTATAACAAAGGATAAAATACATAAGCTTATTTTTACCTTTTTACCTCCCTTTTCCTTCTATAACATCTCCTCTTGGTCTTATCCAAGAAGGTCTTTTTTTTCTTTTGGTTGCACCATGTGGCATTGTGAGATCTTAGTTCTCCAACCAAGGATTGAACCCATGCCCCCTGCAGTGGGAGCACTGAGTTTTAACCACTGGACCACCAGGGAAGTCCCAAGAAAGTCATTTTTATTTCTGTTAGAATGTGAAATATTAAGTTAAGTGTTAGTCGCTCAGTTGTGCCCAACTCTTTGTGACCCCATGGACTGTAGCTCACCAGGCCCCGCTGTCCATGAGGTTTTCCAGGCAAGGATACTGGAGTGGGTCGCCGTTTACTTCTCCAGGGAAGCTCCCCAACCCAGGGATTGAACCCGGGTCTCCTGCACTGCGGCAGATTCTTTACCAACTGAGCTACAAGGGAAGCCCTGTGAAATATTAATCTCTTGATAAATCATAAATCTTAATTCTCCCTGTTTTCCTTTATCTCAGCCCCTTCTTTAACTTTTTGAATGTTGCAATTTCTAGAACATATTTGTAACACAGAAAGTCAATTGCTATCAGGAAAAACAAGAATTAAGAAAAAAGCTTTCACTTCTCAAATTTCATTAGTAGAGCGGTGATACAGATTACCCTAGGAACTGGTATAAAAACCTGATGCTCTTGGCAAATGAGTCAGTTGAGATGAAAATGTTAATGTATTTGAACAGATATGAGTCAATGCTATTCTGGGAACGAAAAGAAGTATGGTTTACTGTACAGGCATGTATATCACTCAGGAAAACCTGGAAAACATTGCAGGGAACCATGACAGATATGACAATCACTTTTAAAGGCTTCCTTTAAAATCGAGATAATAATTTTCATTAAAATATGGGTTCAGATGTAGATCAAACCTACATAAAATAATCATTTCTAGATGAAAATCTAGATAATAACATGATTTTATGATTTTCTAATTTGGTTCCCAAAGCAACCAAATAGAGAGGCAGGGAGATAGAATGAAAAGAACTCTGAGTTAGGATACTGGGTGGTAATTCTGGCCTTATCACTAATTATACTAATTAGCTGTAAGATGATGGGTGAATGACTTGATCTCTTTGAAATTAGTTTTCTTATTTGCAAAATAATGGGATTGGCCTCGGGTTTTCACTGTTCCTTTCTAATTTAAATAGTATAATTTTGGATTATATACGTTAAAGGATACACAGTTAGGACCCTGAGGTGACCCATAATATACCTACAATGGAGTGTCCAGGAGCTGTGTGGAAATTTCCAAGGTATAATTTCCTGCCTTTTTTTTTTTTTTTTGCCAGATTTTTATCCAGCTTTCTAGATTGATAAAGCAGAGGGAAGTCATGTGTGAATGTTTGTGCATATTAGCAAATGCTGGCTCAGGTTGAGACTGACTACATGACAGAAAATAATCCTTTAGACCAGAAACCTTTCTTTAAAATGACAAAACACTGAGTTTGAAGAAAAAAATTTTTTGTAAGCTTCTGGTTTAAATAGTTAACTGAACTCATGAGTTAACTTCTCTTTCCATTTAAAAGCCCCACAGAAATGACAAAACTAATATAGAAGTGCTAAACCCAGAACAGCTCTAGAAAGCCAGGAACAGTGCTATTGTCTGATATGAGGGATTTAGGTGGTGGTTAAAAATATGAGCCCTGGAACCAACTGCTGGGTTCTTAGTAAGCTGCCTACTCTCTTTGGGTCTTCCAGCCCTTGGGTAAATTACTTTCCCTCTCTACGCTTCAGTTTCCTTATCTGGAAAATGAAAGTATCTACCTCTGAGAATTAATACAAGTAAAGTGCTAAACAGTGCCTGACACATAAGTTTTCACATCTCACCTATAATTATTGTGTATTCAGCTGTGTCTGACTATGGTGACCCTGTGGACTTTAGCCCTCCAGACTCCTCTGTCCATGGAATTTCCCAAGCAAGAGTACTGGAGTGGGTTCCCATTTCCTTCTCCAGGAGATCTTCCCAACCCAGGGATCGAAATCACATCTCCTGCATTGGCAGGCAGATTTTTTATCACTGAGCCACCTGGGAAGCCCATAATTATTGTTATTGTAGGTTTAATATTGAATATTAAAACAGATGGGGTTAGTCATGGATAACACCCACCAGGGATTACAATACATGCACACACACACACACATACACACACACACACAAAACATATAATCCTATTTAGATGAAAGATAACAGTTCTGATGACCCCTGAAAAAGAAATCTAAGATGTTAAGTAATAAGGGCAGAAGAAGGCAGCCAGTAGGATAATTAATTACAGGGATGTGAAGTAGCTATATCAGTCTTTTATTCTGCAAGTGGCTGCTATAGCATTTGTCCCCAGGTTAAAGCCATGAATTCTGCTCTCTAAATTAACTGGTATATATGCTGCCAGATTCTCCCAAGGTGGGTGCCAGGGCCAAAGAGAGAAATGGGACAGTATCTCAGCTAACTTCCATCTGTCATGAGAAGGATGAAAATGTAATCTGCTGTCTAAACTGGGACACTTTTGAGTAAAAGCAAGTGCTATTAATAATTATGCCAGGATAAGAAATGTAACCTGTGACCGTCCTAGGCAAACCAGGACATCATTTCCCTGGACCTTGAGGGATAGACAGATACTGACACCACCAAAGGAAAGCCAACTTGTCAACACAGTCACTCTGTCCTACCCCCAAATTTGCAAAGATTGCCCAGAACACAAGAATTTTATAAGTTCAAACACTCCAGCTACCTAAATAGGTCAATCTAAACCTGAGATTGACAGTGGCACCCCACTCCAGTACTGTTGCCTGGAAAATCCCATGGACGGAGGAGCCTGGTAGGCTGCAGTCCATGGGGTCGCTAAGAGTTGGATACGACTGAGCAACTTCACTTTCACTAAACCTGAAATTATAAGTGTGATAGATGTAGAGGATTCCTGAACATTCGAACAGCCTGAGTGACACCACACTGTTGAAACAGAAGTGTCCTGTGTGGAAACAGAATTAATGCAGGAAGCTGAGAGATCCATACAAAGTTATTATATCCATAAAGCAAGAATTGGTTGCTATTTTTAAAACAAGCAATTAAGTTCTGGGAAAATTAAAAAAAAAGAATTGTCCCTCCTTTATGGTTACAAGATTGAGCAAACTAGAAAAAGGACACTCAGCTAAATTTTAATTCTTTCTAATTGCTTATGAATATGTTGTTGTTGTTTAGTTGCTAATAGTCGTGTCTGACTTTTTGTGGCCCTGTGGAGTGTAGCCCACCAGGGTTCTCTGTCCATGGGATTTCCCAGGCAAGAGTACTGGAGTAGGTTGCCATTTTTTTCTCCAGGGGATCTTCCCAGACCTGTGATCAAACCTGCTTCCCCTGCATTGGCTGGATGATTCTTTACCACTGAGCCACCAGGGAAGCTCTTGTGTTTAAGAACATCAACTTAAAAAAATATTGCATACTTATGCAAAAAAATTACGTTTATCTGAAACAAATTCTAAGTATATAAATTTCATACTTCTTCCTTTAATTGCATTTCCTTTGGCTATCCTTAGTAATTCTTTGCTATGCCAAATTTGCTTATAAAATGTGTTTCAGTTACAGTTCATTTTCCATTTATACAACATAGCTTTTCCAGTTGCCAATTTGTTTCATTCTTTTGTCCATTGAACATCCATTACTGAGAAAATATGCTCAACATTAGTGATATGAAGCAGTGTACTGAAAGTTAACAATGTTAAGAAAGTTGAAGCAGACAATACAATAATACAATATTTCAGGCACAACTTGCTTTTCCATTCTTCAGGATTATGCTGTGATGCTTTGATCAATAACATTTAAAAATACCCACCAACAAAAAAGAGTAATGTCATTGGTTTTTATTCCCTCTTCTACAACACTACACATGATTCCACTTGTTGCCATACTGGAAGAGAATTTAGTACCACCGTGTGAAAGAATAGAATCCTTCAAGTGATTAAGCTGTCATGAGTGCCACATGAGTTATATATGTCATGCTGGGATTTCTTTTCCTGTCCATAAATCATGTTATTCCATTTACAAATAAACTCTACACTTAGAGGGATAAATATTTCACCTGTTTTTTAAGAAAACACACTTAACAAGGGTTTTTTCGTTTGTTTGTTTTTGAAGCAATGGGGGTACTTTAGCTAGATTATCTGACCTGAAAGGCTGATACTGATACATGGTGTGTAAGGTTATTACAGCTTCTGGTGCAAGTATTTTATCTTTTTCATCTGAATTTCTCTTAATAAAATACTGTTATTTTATCACTTCCTTTGGTAATAGGTGAGTAAGGGATACATCTCCTATGCTTAGTTGTTGATATATACGGATTAGTATCTGACTTTCTGTTATTTTTGATATTGGGTAAATAACTGCATACTGAGAGCTTCAAAATGACTTCTTCATTATCTAATGCATGCATTTTAAGTTGCTTCAGTCCTGTTCGAGTCTGTGAGACCCCACAGACTATAGCCCTTCAGGCTCCTCTGTCCATGGGATTCTCCAGGCAAGAATACTGGAGTGGGTTGCCATGCCCTCCTCCAGGGGATCTTCCCAACCCAGGGATTGAACCGGCATCTCTTATGTCTCCTGCTTTGGCGGGTGGGTTCTTTACCACTAGCATCACCTAGGAAGCCCTCCTTATTTAATAAAAGACCACTATTTAGAAAATGCAGCACAAAATTTACATGTGGATTTTCAAATTCGGGATTCAAATAGATAAAAGATAATGGCAACCACTGCCAGAATTGAGAAGATTGAATTTATCTCACAGCATCAATACATCTGTCTACTCACAAGTGCAGCTCACATAAACAGGGTTTGAAGCATTGAAAAGGTTGAAAATTAATGGACTAATGACAAATCAAACTGTCCAATGCAAAAAAAAAAAAAAAGCCACAAAAAACTGAATTTCAGGTTTCCCTGGAAGGGAGAGCTGTACTCAAAAGAACATTTCCCCAAACAAGGCCAAAGCTGATCTTATGTAAGGTTTCAGGAAGCTGGGCATTCAGGGTTTGGTGGGCTTTTTAAGGTAGGAGTGTTCAGGGATTGACACATTTTCAGGTGCATTCCTGTGGTAATGGGAGCTGGGCTGTGGTTCATCCACTGGTTTGAAGCTGATGGGCTGTTGGCTGCTGCTTCTGCTGCTAAGTCGCTTCAGTCAGGTCCGACTCTGTGCGACCCCAGAGATGGCAGCCCACCAGGCTCCCCCATCCCTGGGAATCTCCAGGCAAGAACACTGGAGTGGGTTGCCGTTTCCTTCTCCAATGCATGAAAGAGAAAAGTGAAAGTGAATTCGCTCAGTCATGTCCGACTCTTCGCGACCCCATGGACTGCAGCCTACCAGGCTCCTCCGTCCATGGGACTTTCCAGGCAAGAGTACTGGAGTAGGGTGCCCTTGCCTTCTCCGGGGCTGTTGGCTAGAAGGGCAGAATTGTCTGTCATGGACGGGCTGTCTGTGGCTTTCACCCCTAATTGGCTGGTTTTCAGAAGCCAGGTGCTATCACTAATTTGCCAACTTTCAGAAACAGATTGAGGCTGTTTATTAGTGGACTTTTAGAGCATTTGTACTTGCTCAGAGTTATCTATAATTCAGAGTTGCTACTTGTTCACAATTTGGGTCTTTGGCCAAAGAACAGTCTTATCCTTTCTTGAATATGAAAAAAATTTTTAATTCTCAATCCTCCAGTTTGGTCTTCCTTTAGCAAAACCTACAGGAAAGACCACAGGGAACTGTCCAGATCTTCACTGCAGAGGCAAGTTGTCCTTTCGGTGATTTAAGCACCAATTATCAATATGAGGAAGGGAGAGGCAAAACTGCCATTATTTAAACCAATGAGCCAATGACACAAACAAGATTCTGTGAGATGATAAAAGACGAAGTTACAAAAGTAAACAATCTATGTACAAGCAATAATCAAATAGAAAATGTAACGGAAAAGGACTGCAGACACAATACAATAAAAGCATGAAAATATAAAGGAATAAACTTAGGAAGAAATCTTTAGGATCCACATAAAGAAAACAATACAATTTTACTGAAGGTTATAAAAGAAGAGCAGAATAAATGTTAAGAAGTGATTTCTCCTAAATGTGAAAACTCAGTATTGTTAAGGGGTCAGCTTGCCTTAAGTTAATCTGTAAGTAAAATGAGATCCGAATTAAAATCCTATCTGGATTTTTAAAGCACCATTTGTAATATACCATCTGTATAGTCACAAACGTAACAGATAAATCCCCAAACCTTAGTGGCTTAATACAATAAGGGATTTATTTCTTCCACTTGTTGTTCAGTCACTCAGCTGTGTCTGACTCTTTGTGACCCCATGGACTGCAGCACACCATGTTTCCTTGTCCTTCACTATCCCCCGGAACTTGCTCAAACTCACGTCCATTGAGCCAGTGATGCCATCCAACCATCTCATCCTCTGTCGTCCCCTTCTCCTCCTACCTTCAATCTTTCTCAGCATCAGGGTCTTTTCTAATAAGCTGGCTCTTCACATCAGGTGGCCAAAGTATTGGAGCTTCAGCTTCAGCATCAGTCTGAATATCAGCAATGAATATTCAGGACTGATTTCCTTTAGGATTGACTGGTTTGATCTCCTTGCAGTCCAAGGGACTCAAGAGTCTTTTGCAACACCACAGTTCAAAAACATTAACTCACAGTTAATGCAAGAATTCCTGGTCAGGCTGACTGAAAGCCAGGCATCTTTCCTTCTGTGGCTCTGGCCTCCTGGTAGGTCCTTGGCGTACCTGAATGAGGACAATGACAGTGAAGGAGGTGTACTGCTTCCCCATCCCTTTGACGTGAAAAGGACACTATGTATTTGCTCATGTTCCACTGGCAAGAACTCATCATATGACCCTTTTTAGGCAGAAGGAGAGCTGAAACATGTAGTCCCCAGATATTAATAGGTAGGTTCCTGCTGGCAACAAAGCTTTGACCTGAAAGCATTGATCCTTGCTCTGACCATTATGAAAGAGGAACATGGTGGTCAGCTGGCTATCTCTGCCATAATCTGCAACAGTAAGAGTACAAGAATGCTTTTATTTATTTATTTTTGGCTTTGTCACACAGTGTGCAAGATCTTAGTTCCCCAACCAGGGATTTAACCCCAAGCCCTTGGCAGTCAAAGTGCCAAGTCCTAACCACTGAATCACTAGGGAATTTCAAGAGATAAGTTTTAAAAAAGAACACAAAGTTAACAGATATTAAAATATGGTACAACATTATAGTAACTAAAGTAATATGGTACTCGTAGAGAAAGAACAGTGTATCAGTAGAAAACAATAGTGAGTAGAAACTGAACTATGCGTGTGTGGAAATTAAGTGTATGGTAAGAGTGTCAGTTCAAATAAGTTGGGAATGGATACACTGTTTAGTAAATGGTAATGGAACAACTGCCCACCCATTTGGACAAAGATAAAGGTAGATTTCTGCCTTATATCATATTCCAAAATCTAGGTTATTAAAAGCACAACAATGAAACACAAAATAGTGGCAGTCCCATAAGTAAATATAGGAGAATATTTTTTCACAATCAATTTTCAACCCACCTGTCACGTGAGTGTATGCTCCTTGGTTCTTGTCACGTCACAACAAAGATTTGGAGCGATGGACATTAGAGCCCTCGGCGGGTCACAGCTCTCGGGTCTTGCACAGACCATGTTATAGCTCTTAGACAAATCAGTGTTACAGCTCTATTTTATTTAGATAATAGCAGGAAAATCCATCCTTGAAGCATGAGGGCCTGCCGACCGTCAACCCAAAGACACGAAGAGAAGAACGCCCCAGCACGTGGGAGAGAGAAAAAAGGGAGAGAGAGAGCTTTGGCTCTGCTTTTTATGTTTTTTCCTCTCCCTGAGCCTTCCCTATGTAAATTGGGCTTAGCCAGGAGTGCTGTTCTACCTGAAGTTCTCACTCCAGTCCTCGGACCTTCCTTAGACCTTCCTTTGTTCCATTTTCGTGGGCTTTTCCCTTCCTTTCTTTTAGCCACCACCATTTTGGACTCCTGTTTCCTATTCTAACTACCTAACACACCCAACACACATACACACACACACCACACCCCCTATATGGGGAAAAGGTCACTTTCATATTTTATAATGGGATATAAATTGACATGTCCTAGCAGAGAAATTCAAAAGCATTTGAAATATACTTTAAAATATGTATTGCTTTTGATCCATCTCTTTCTTTTCTAAGTATTTACTCTTTAGAAATATTGAAGTATAGGCACAACGGTTTTATTTGCAGCATTCTTTATGAACACATTGGGGCAATCGGTATGAATCACAGCAGAAGAATGTATCACATGAATTATAATAAATCTATGCCACGGTACTATCTGTTTTTTGAGGAAAAAAAAGTGAGGTGGAAGGAGGCCCACAATAAAATCTTGAGTTAAAATAACACAAGTTACATAATAATAGCTGACTGACATTGAATTGTTTTTAAGTGATTGAGTATTCATTTTCCCAACAGTGCTATGAGGTATGTACTAATATTATTCTCATTTTTAAGCTCAGCAAATTTTGGAATTGAGATGTGTGGTAACTTACAAATGTAGCTTACTATGTGGTTAAGCTGGAATTTGAATCGAGGTGGTATTAACTTAAGCCCCATGTTCTCAAGCAGTATGCTATACTGGCTCTGTGTATAGCACAAAACCATTAAAAAAAAAATTTGTGCACATTTTTATTGCTATTTTAAGAAGTGTGAAAGATACCCGACAATGTAATATTGGTTACCCCATCTAGTGGTGATAGCTTTTTCTGTATGGCTTGATCTTTTTTCAAAAAATATCCCTTGTAACGTAATAAAAACCTTAAAGTAAAAGTTTAAGTTTGATGATACATGTTGGAGTGATCCCATGCTATTGATGCTACAGTGTAATCATTAAGATTTAGTACCCAGCCAAGTATCTTGTTTATGGCAAATACTTGGTAAAAACTTGTTGAAAAAATGAATGAATCATCAGCCTCTTCTGCTAGTCTCTTCAGGTCTGTGGACTGCATTTTATATCTGATCAGTTTCTACTCTGTAACTGTGGATTCCATCAATAAATATTTGTTAAACTTATGCATATATTCCCATTAAATTGAACTATACTTCTTATTTCTTATTATAGTTTCCCTCTCCCCTTTTAAAATCACAGTCTTAAACTTGTGCCTCAAATTTTGTTTATATCATTGATTTAGAAAACTGAAACTGTCTTGTAATACGTCTCCTCAGTAGTAATCAATGCATGCTATGAATAAATATTTAATGTCCTATCATGATTTTTGTTCCTAATGAAGTGAAGTTAATACTGCAAAACTAATCTAAAAATCATCTTTAAGCTTCACATTGTAAAATAATATTATCGAATTTTAGAGCTTAGCTTTCCCTTGTTTGGGGAAATGAGTCAATTTGAACTGTTTGAACCTTAATGGGTACTGTTTCTTTGTTTCTAGAGAACACTATATTTGAAAGGCAAGGACTTTGCTTCCAATTAGAAGCACATCTTTTGCATTCGAGAGAAACCTGGAGCCTCTGGAACATACTGTGACAATCTAGTTCACTTAGCAACTGAAAAAGCGTGGGCTGAGCCTGGTGACATTAAGAAATCAATTTGCAAAGAGGTGGTTTCAAATTTGCAGGCTTTTCTCGAGGTGTTGTGAAGAGGTGTTGAAGCCACCAAGGGATTAGAAAAATGACGTACATTTCACTGCTTGTATAATATTCTGTGGTTCAAATTTCCTCTATATGTCTTCTGTTCTATTTTCTCTTATTCCAAGACAGTACCATCATGCCTTGTAGACACATGTACAGAGAAAAAAAAATAAACCCTGTCCATAGTGTTTGTCTCTAATCTAAGGATCAAACCCAGGTCTTCCGCATTGCAGACAGATTCTTTACTATCTGAGCTGCCAGGGAAGCCCAAGAGTACGGGAGTGGGTAGCCTATCCCTTCTGTGATCCAGGAATCAAACCTGGATCTCCTGCATTACAAGCAGATTCTTTACTATCTGAGCCACCAGAGAAGTTCCTGATAATCACACACCTCTTGAAAGCTTTCCTTTTTCAGGACTATTCACTATAAACAGACAGACATCATAAGGCTCAGAAATTTGGGAAGCAAGGGTACTTTCTCTTCTGAGGTTAAGGTAGTAAAAATGCACTTGTGTTGTAAGATATCTCCTAACAGGACAGGAAGAAAAAGGCCCAGTAATTTATTGAAGTCATAATGAGGAGTGTTGGAACACTTGGGCCAAATGAAGTAAAAAAAAATTTCTGAAGAAGGAAAGAAAACCCAGATTTAACATATCCCAAAATGAATCAATCATCTACCGCCCTGTCTAATCAATGATTCTGGACTCAGAGCACCAGAAAATAAATCTGATTACTTTGTCTTCCTTCCCCCCAAAGTGAATTTATTATAAGGATATCCAGAAAGAATGGCACAAAGGCAGCTGGCCTCTGGGAGGGAACAGAATCAGGACCAGAAAACTCTCATTAACGTAGGCAGTACTGTCTCCAGGTTCTGCCTTGGCTTTTCAAAGACGTCTTGCTTCTCTCTCTCGAGACAACTTTCTCTGTTTTCCCAAGCTCTTGGAAGACTTCACCACTCTTACAAGCAGTTCTACTATGCACAGCAGAGTCTCAGTTTCAGATTCCCAGGAGAAAGAATCTGTTGGTTTAGCTAGGTCAAGTGTTCTTCTTGGTTTAATCTTCTGTAACTGGTGGTGAGATCATAGTACAAACAAGATGTCTGGGTGCATGGGGAATGGTTTTTGGAGTCAAATAGGTTCACGTGCTGGAGAAGGAAACGGCAACCCATTCCAATATTCTTTTCTGGAGAATTCCATGGTCAAAGGAGCCGTGGGCTACAGGCAATGGGGTCGCGAAGAGTCAGACACAACTGAGTGGCTAACACACACACACAGAGGTTCATGTGCATTGGTTATCCACTGTTGTAATGCAAGCTCCTCAAGTCGTCTCTAACAGCCCTTATCTTGAATATTAACATCATTAAGATTCTTTCTGTTCCTCAAGCTTGAAAACTAGGATTCATTCTATATCTTCTTTTACCTTTCAAGCTTGTGTGGCTAACACACACACACAGAGGTTCATGTGCATTGGTTATCCACTGTTGTAATGCAAGCTCCTCAAGTCGTCTCTAACAGCCCTTATCTTGAATATTAACATCATTAAGATTCTTTCTGTTCCTCAAGCTTGAAAACTAGGATTCATTCTATATCTTCTTTTACCTTTCAAGCTTGTCATCTATTTTTTCATTCCTTCATTCATTCATTCACACACATGTTTGTGGAGTGAATACTTAGTGTCAGATGTTCTAAGCACTTGGGAATACAATAATTAACACATCAAAAAAAAAAAAAAATCCCTGGCCTCACTATCAAGTTCTACTGATTCTTCACTCCTGGCTTTGCCTTTCAGTTTTTTTCAACTACAGCCCTGACTCAAGACCATTCAGATTGATCCTTGTGGTTTAATGGAATCACAGGTAAGGAGTTAAAGATTGATATATGATTGACTAATTTTGGAAGTAGAACCAGGGTATCAAAGGGCTTGAAAATTCAGGGAAAACTGTTTATTCTTAAAATATGGGCATATGAAATGGAATTCTAGGTAAGATGATTAAGCACTCATCAGTGAGCCTTTGGAGTAAAAATACATTATTTCAGTAGACTTATGATGTTATTTGGAGTACAGAGTTTTAGAAACTGCCCTAGTGAAACTGTCCTTGAATGGTTGAGAGTTGAGATGAAGATATGAATATACAGATATATATATAAATAAAATTTATTCTGAAGCAGAAAATAAAACCTGTGCTTGTTTTAATCTGTGTTTCCTGCTGAACCCTAGAGAACTGAAGTATCATCTGCTTCTTACCCCCAGATGCTTCTCATTTGTTTTTCTCTTCTTTAAATACATCTGTTCTATATTTCATATGTCATTTTCTGTAGTTCATTGTTTCACAACTAGAGTTTCTCCTCTCATTGTGGGTATGTTGCTGTATACTAGAGATGATCAAAGTTACAAAGTAAATATAGAATAACATCTAAGACAGGGTTGGCAAGCCATGGCCTGTAGACCAAATCTGGCCTGCTGTCTATTTTTGCAAACAAAGTTTTATTAGAACACAGACACACTCATTTGTTCACTATTGTCTATGGATGCTTTGGTGCTACAATGGCAGAACTGAGTAGTGGCAGCAGAGACTCATGGCCTGAAACATCTAAAATATTTATAATCTGGCTTTAACAGAAAAATTTGCTAGTCATATTCTAAGACATTAAATTACTTGAAGATTTTTGGGAAAAAGACTTTTTGAAGTTGGGGTTTTTAAAAAATTTTCCACATTTAAGTGCAAGCAAAACCAGCAGAATCTCACTTCCTTTTGCTTGTGTGTGTGTGTAAAACCAGAGAGTTGAAAAAAATTCATACATGTGACAGAAAATCGGATGATTTTAGCTTTGTACTCATGATACTCTCAAGAGGGCTCGTTATTGAGATTAGAATTGAAAATATACATCAGTGGATAAAAGAAATGAAAGATTTCTCTGTAAGTTTGCTAAGCACCCCAAACAAATCTTTTGAAAAAACAAATGAGCTTATCACCTTATCAACTATTCTTTTATCTTATTATTTTATAAAATCAGTGACGACATCTTAGGCACTTCACTAGTTTTAATTCATTTAACTCTTACAAACACCCTACAATGAGTTACTATTCTTCTAATCTTCATTTTACAGATGAGGAAACTAATGCACAGGGAAGTTAAATGAATTTTCCAAGGTCATGCAACTAACAGGCTTGAGCCGGGCGGTTGGTCTCTGGAACAGTGTCCCTAACCACCCTCCGATACTCCCTTGACCGTTACCATGGTGAATCTGATGACAGCACTATGACAAGCACACAAAGGAAGCCACAGTAAGCAGCAGCTGTCAATTTAAACAGCGTGAGATATGCACTAATGTTTGCTTATTACATAACTTCAGTAATTAAGTCTTTGTGTTTTTGTTTTGTTGAGAAAAACGACACCTGAGTAACAACTGCTTGAAAGTACTCTTTCAGTAACACTTAAAATAGTTATGCAACTTTGGGAGGAGGAAACAACTTTTTTTCTTTCCTGAGAGAACTCTTGGTGGAGAGTACTACAATGATAATGAAAATTCATTAGCTAGAAATTGCTTGCTTCTCCCCTCAAGGTCATCTCATAAAGTATAGTAAAAGTTGAAGTTCACATAATGGAAGAAAATTGGTAAAGCCTCTGCATGGCAAAATTGAAAAGTAACCTTTTCTGATGATGCCATCAAATGAGCAAGTGGTTGCCTAGGGGAGGAAGGTAAGGGAGAACAGCCTGAGGAGCCCAAGCCAATTAGCTGAATAGGCCAAGCTCTTGAGTAAAGCTGGAGCTGAGAAGGTACATATGTGTGTTTGTGTTTTGGGGACAGAAGTGGTGATGGTGGGGATATGGGTAGCGTGTCATGAGAGATAAGTTAGACAGTGGTCTTTGGACTTTCTTGTTTACTCCCTAAAAGCATTTCCAAGAATTCTATATTTCCTTATATATTTTAGAATACATTTGCAGCATGGTGTGAATATTATATTGGCAATGTATCTTATAATGGGTTCAGTTCAGTTCAGTTCAGTTGCTCAGTTGTGTCTGACTCTTTGCGACTCCATGAACCGAAACACGCCAGGCCTCCCTGTCCATCACCAACTCCCGGAGTCCACCCAAACCCATGTCCATTGAGTCGGTGATGCCATCCAACCATCTCATTCTTTGTTGTCCCCTTCTCCTCCTGCCCTCAATCTTTCCCAACATAAGGGTCTTTTCCAAGGAGTCAGTTCTTCACATCAGGTGGCCAAAGTATTGAAGCTTCAGTTTCAGCATCAGTCCTTCCAATGAATATTCAGGACTGATTTCCTTTAGGATTGAGCTGTTTGATGTCCTTGCAGTCCAAGGGACTCTCTAGAGTCTTCTCCAACATCACAGTTTAGAAGCATCAGTTCTTCAGTGCTCAGCTTTCTTTATGGTCTAAATCTCACATCCTTATAAGACTGCTGGAAAAACCATAGCTTTGACTAGATGGACCTTTGCCAGTAAAGTAATGTCTCTGCTTTTTAATAGGCTGTCTAGGTTGGTCATGGCTTCCCTGATAGCTCAGCTGGTAAAGAATCTGCCTGGAATTCAGGAGACCCTGGGTAAATTCCTGGGTCAGGAAGATCCCCTGGAGAAGGGATACGCTACCCACTCCAGTATTCTTGGGCTTCCCTTGTGGCTCAGCTGGTAAAGAATCCACCTGCAATGTGGGATACCTGGGTTCTATTCCTGGGTTGGGAAGATCCCCTGGATAAGGGAAATGCTACCCACTCTAGTATTCTGGCCTGGAGAATTCCATGGATTGTATAGTCAGACATGACTGAGTGAATTTCATTCACTAGGTTGGCCATAGCTTTTCTTCCAAGGAGCAGGTGTCTTTTAATTTCATGGCTACAGTCACCATCTGCAGTAATTCTGGAGCCCAAGAAAATAAAGTCTGTCACTCTTTCCATTGTTTCCCCATCTATTTGCCATGAAGTGATGGAACTGGATACCATGATCTTAGTTTTCTGAATGTCAAGCTTTAAGCCAGCTTTTTCACTCCCCTCTTTCACTTTCTTTCTTTCTTTTTTTTTAATTTTCTCCTCTTTCACTTTCATCAAGAGGCTCTTTAGTTCTTCCTTTTCACTTTCTACCATAAGGGTGGTGTCATCTGCATATCTAAGGTTATTGATATTTCCTCTGGCAATCTTGATTCCAGCTTGCGCTTCATCCAGCCTGGCATTTCGCATGATGTACTCTGCATGTAAGTTAAATAAGCAGTGTGACAGTATACAGCCTTGATGAACTCCTTTCCCAATTTGGAACCAGTCTGTTGTTCCATGTCTGGCTCTAACTGTTGCTTTGACTTTAAATATGAAACTATGAAATTAAAACAATGGTGACTCATAGAATAATATCAAACTATTTGTGTTAGCGTGACTAGATTTTCAGTTTAAAAGATCATTCCAGCCCCTTTGAAGACAAGGTTGGAGAAAGGTCAGAATGGAGGCAGAAACACTAGTGTGGAGGCTTTTGCAGAACCTCACTGAAATAGGATGAAGGCCCGAGCTAAGGCTAGGACCATGGAGCTGAAGAGAAAAAGACAGCCTAGAGTAGTGCTGTCCTATAGAAACATAATGCAAGACACAAATGAGGGACACGTATGTCATTTTTAATTATCTAGCAGCATATTAAAAAGATAGAAATAAGTAGAATTAATTTTAATAATATATTTTAGTAACTCAGTTTAGCCAATATATTGTCATTTCAAAATGTCATCAATATAAAAATGTTTGATAGTCTTCTTTTTTTTAAAGTCTTAAAAAATCTGTCTTGTATTTTACATATATAGTACATTTCAGTTTTTACTAGTTGCTTTTCAAGTGCTTGATATCCACATGGAGTTAATGGCTGCCATATTGGATAGCACAGGTTTAAAACTGGGACTGAATAGGATAGAAGAACTCAAAGATAACACTGTTTATTATCTGGGTAACTGCAATGGTGATATCCAATGGAGGGGCCAAGAGAGTGAGTTAAGGGGACCTCAGCCAATTCATAATTTCAATTAACTCCATCAAGCCAATTTAATGACCATGCAGTCTAAATAACAATTGTGTGCTTGCCTGGAAGATGCAGCTTTAAAACTAGTCTCCTAGCTCTTCCTTCTAACCTAATTGCTACATCAACCCTCTTCTAGTATGAAAATTCTGGCACCTCCACTAGTGAGTGAGAGAAAGCAGGAGAGGAGGAGATTGAAAGATGTATGTTTAGTTTGGATATGTTAAAGTTGAGGTACCCTGGTAGCTCATATTATTCAAAATATTACCTGTTCCTCCCTGTGGGAGGATTATAATTCCTGGCCCCACTGAGAATGGCCTTGATAGTTTGGGTTGTGTTTGAAAATGAAGTGTAAGTGAAAGTGATTGGTGCCAATTTGGGACAGAAGCTTAAAGAGCCATTGAATGGTTCCTCTATCATTTTTCCTCCTCTGCTTCAAGTTTTACAATGTCCCACATACGGCTTGCTCTTCCAGCCTTAGTCCCAAGATAGAGAGTGTGTGGAGCAGAGATTAGCTGAACTACATTATTCATAGATGTGAGCAAAGGATAAAATTTTGTTTTTGTAAGCCATGGAGATACGGTATTATTTGTTACTCTAGCATAATTTAGTCTAAGGAGACTGATGTAGTGTTGTGTACTGAAATTAGGGTGCTGCTTTAAAAGAAAATTAAGATGTGTAGCACTGACTACAGAGCCAGAGTGGGAAGCAAGGAAATTGTTCTCGGAGCCTAGAAAATGACTACTCATGTTATTTTGTGATAAAACATTTGGTAAAACTGACATCTGCAATAACTTGGTAGCATAAAATACACTGAATAAACTTGGGGCTTTAGGTGAAGGGAAACAAAAAGCTTGTGTTGGTTCCTATTGGCTCTAGTTGCCAAGATACCACAAGAAAGATGTGGGAGGGGCTTCCCTGGTGGCTCAGCGGTAAAGAATCTGCCTGCCAATGCAGGAGACATGGGTTTGATCCCTAGTCTGAGAAGATCCCACATGCTAAGCCCATGCGCCACAACTACTGAGCCTGTATTTTAGAGCCCAGAATCCACAACCACTAAAGCCCGAGTGCCCTAGAGTCCATGCCCTGCAGCAAGAGAAGCCACAGCAACGAAATGCACAAGCATGACAACAAGAGAGTAGCCCCTGCTACCCACAACTAGAGAAAGCCCACCCAGCAACGAGGACCCACCACAACCAAAATAAATAATTTGTTAGAGAAGAAAGATGTGAGATCAGAAAAGAATCCACTGATTCTCAAGCGAGGAAGAATGAAACAGTACAAAAACCCTAAGACTTTGCAGGTTTTTAATCCCAGTTTGGTAATAGACGAAACCAAAGGCATTTAAATGCAACTCCCTGACAGGAACCAAATTAAAATTATGGTCATAATGCCCTTTGTATTTCTGATCATACATTCTAGTAAAAAGGTTTGGAAACCGTTAGGTTTTATGACCAATCCAGAAAGTCAGATAAAATTTTTTTTCTTTAAACAACTTGTTATGTGACAAGTAAGATCATTGGAGAGGCCTCTTTTCAGTAATCTTCCAATCTCCACTTTGCTCAAGCTTTTCCTTAGGAGACCTAGTGTTCTGGATTTCCATATCTCTCGTGTATTCCTCTTTATTTCTTGCCTGTAATACACTAGGAGTCATAGTATTTTAATTCATGGTAAATGAAGAAAGTTGGTGGTATGGAGAATGAAAAGGAGAGGTAGGACATTTGGTGGGGTCCATGTCGACCCTAAGGGTTGGAGTTCAGTCTTAAATATCCATACTGTTTAGTTGCTCTGTCATGTCCAACGATTTGCATCCCCATGGACTGTAGCTTGCCAGGCTACAGTGAATCAAAATGAATCAAAGATATTTTCTTATTTATGTATTTATGGTTGCATTGGGTCTTCACTGCTGCACAAGGGCTTTCTCTAGTCCTGGTGGGCAGGAGCTACTCTCTGCTGTGGTGCACCGGCTTCTCATCCTGGTGGCTTATCTTGTTGCGGAGCACAGGCTCTAGGCACTTGGGCTTCAGTAGTTGGAGCACAAGGGCTCAGCAGTTGCAGTGTGTGGGCTTTAGTTGCTCCTAGGCTTGTGGAATCTTCCTGGCCCAGGGATCAAACCTGTGTTCCCTGCACTGGCAAGTGGATTCTTATCGACTATAATATCAGGGAAGTACCCCCAAACCAAACATTTTCTCCTATTTCTGAGATTCAGGAAACAAAGCAAATAGTATGTAGTCCAAGATTGTGCTTCTAAATACTCCCCCCGCCAAATGATGCAGTTAGTGGAAATTCTGTCTAGCTAAGGAATATGGAATTTTTAGTTTTAGTTGGTATGTATATTGTTACGTATCTTCATTCTTTCAAAAAAAGGATGCTTTTTTTTTTTTCACAATGAAGCTAATACATGTTCATTGTAGAAAAATGAATATACCGAAAAGAACACAGAACAAAGATCCTCATCACCCGAAGTTTACTGTTAAGTAAAACTATAAAGTTTTACTTTACTCACTCAGGGATGCCAAAAAGAAAAAAGAAAAGTTTTACTTTACAGTTACTGTTACATTTTAAAATTAACTTTAATTACATTGATACTACAGGAAGATCTTTTCTTTGTTTTTTAAAAAAAAGACAAGGCTAAAATCTCACTGGATCCCCATTTTCAATTCTAGTTCCCTGCCAGACATAACCAGTTTCAATAATTTATTGAGGATTTTTTCAGAACTTCTCAGCACGTTTATCATCTCTTTCACTCTCCCATCTTGCCCAGGGCTCTTATAATATATACACACATATAAATATTATATATTATAATATATAATATATATTTACAATATATATTATATATTTATATTATAGTATCATTTTGTGGTTCTTTCATATAGATAAATGATAACATATTGTTTACATCATTCTAAAATTTCTTTTTTAATTAAAAAAAAGCCTTAAAGTTATTTTCATGTCAAAACAGAGAGGTCTACTACAGATGGTCCCTGACTTACAATTTTTGACTTTATGATGGCATAAAAGTGATGCATGTTCAGTAGAAACTTTTTTGAATGCTGAATTTTGATCTTTCCCAGGCTGGTGATAATGGTGGTCTGCTACTCTCTCGTGGGCAGTGGCAGTGAGCCACAGCTCCCAGTCAGCCTCATGATCAGGAAGGTAAACAACCAATACACTGACAACCATTCTGTACACATACTACCATTCTATTTTCACTTTCAATACAGTATTCAATAAATTACATGAGATAGTCAACACTTTATTGTGAAACAGGCTGTGTTAGGTGATTCTGCCCAACTGTAGGCTAACGTAAGTGTTCTGAGCACATTCAAGTGCCCTGCTGGAGAGGCAGCCACTGGCGCCCGTTGAAATTGCATCTAGGGTAACTGAAGAGCCCGAATTGTGATGCAGTGCTGGACACTGTGTGCCCTCCTGGGAAATGGCTCTGTCTCTGGGCCCATGCACGCTGAGTCTCATGGAAGCACCATCACTGATGATCTCTGAATTGCCCATGTGGTCATTCTTCCAGTGTTTTGAACAACAGCTCCTAGGTTCTGTAGGAGATGACTGATCCATAATAAACTCCTTATCGAATGATCTCTTTGTGTTCTCTTTCAAATATTCTTCCTCATTTTTTACCCTATGAATAGGCTGAGAATTTTCCAAATCTTTAAGCTCCCTTTTGGCTTGGTCATTTCTCTCTTTCCACGTTGTCCTATAGGTTGTCAGGAGGAACCACGCTATACCTTCAGCACTTTGCTTAGAGATTGCTTCAGCTAAATATTCATTTCATTGTTCCTAAGTTTTACCTTCCACAAAACACTAGAATACAAACATAATTCAGTCAAGTTCTTTGCCACTTTCATAGAATGACCTTTCCTCTGTTGTCCAATAATAGATTCCTCATTTCCATCTGAGTGAGGCCTTGTCAGAATGGCACTTACCATCCATATATGTACCAAAATTCTGTTCAAGATTACTTAGTTATTCTCTAAGAAGATTGAGGCTTTCTCTACAACATCTCTCTTTTTTTTTCTAGAGAGGTCCATTCATGAGGAATGGAGGCTTTTTCTAGCATGCACACTAAAACTCTTCCAGCCTCTTTTCATTATCCAGTTCCAAAGCTATTTCCACAGTTTAAGGTATTCGTACAGCTTCCAATGCAGAGGGAATGGTTTCGATTCCTGGTCGGAAAACTAAGAGCTCCACATGCCAGACAGCATGATCAAAAGAAAAAATTCATTGCCAGATTAATAGGAAATATGTATAAGGAATATACATAAATTGACAAGGAATTGACTTGTGATTATGGAGGTTGAGAAGCCCCATGATCTGCTGTCTGAAAACTGGAGAACCAGGAAAGCCAGTGGTAATTCAGTTCACGCCAAAGCCTGAGAACCAGGAGTGCTGACATCCAAGGCAGGAGCAAAAAGATTTCCCAGCTCAAGTGGAGAGAATAGATTTGCCCTTCCTCTGCCCTTTTGTTCTATTTGGACCCTCAGTGCACTGGTTGATGCTCACTCCATTGATGAGGGCCATGTTCTTTACTCAGTCTACTGATTCTATGTTAATATTTTACACTCTAACAGACACACCCACAAATAATGTTTTACTAGCTAGCTGGGCTTCCCTTAGCTCAGTCAAGTGGACACATGAAATTAACATCAGAGCTAATGTCACTTCCTTTTCTCCTACTTCTTGCTTCAGGGGAATCACTTCCAAACAAAGCACAAGCACTTAAGCTTTTACCAGAAGGGGACGACAGAGGATGAGACCGTTGGATGGCATCACCACTGACTCAACAGACGTGAGTTCGAGCAAGCTCCGGGAGTTGGTGATGGACAGAGAAGTCTGGCATGCTGCAGGCCATGGGGTCGCAGAGAGTTGGACACGACTGAGCAACTGAACTGAACTGTTGTCTAGAGAACCCAGGTTAACACAGTGATTTGGTTTTAGTTGCTAAGTTGTGTCCGACTCTTGCAACCCCATGAACTGCAGCCCACCAGGCTCCTTTGTTCATGAAATTTTCCAGGCAAGAATACAGGAATGGGTTGTCTTTTCCTTCTCCAGGGGATCTTCCAGACCCAGGGATCGAACCACAATCTCCTGCGCAGGCAGATTCTTTACCGACCTAGCTACCAGGGAAGTCCAGGGTAATGAGCTATAAAATGACCTATAAAAAGTGGACTCCCCAGAATGGGATTTTAGAGTTGAATCACCCACCATCTGAAAGCAATACGGAGCCAATTGTGATCATTAGTTGGGTTGGCATGCAGTGATTTCACCCATGGTTTCATTGTGATGAGGTGTAGGTAGACAGCAAGGTAAGGGAAGGTCGAATAGCTATTGTACTTAGTCAGTATGGGGCAATATTAATGAAAGGGATTGTAGGATGGCTTCCTTTGAGGCACTGGAAGCTCTTCAAGCATTCTCTTAAAGTCAGATTGCCTCTATTGCAGCTCAGGGTAATGACTGTGTAGACTTTGCTAAAACTTGGGCCCACATTTGATTATGTAGCAGAGGTTCCAAGAAAATAATGGGATTCAGAGATATAAAATGGAGATATTTAGGTAGACAAGTCTAATTTTGAGCTCTTGAATTCCTCTGAACCCTCCAGGGTCGCAGAAACATCCTCTAACCACCTGCCAGAGAAAAACAGTCTTTTTTTTTTTTTGGCCTGGAGGAACATGCAATGACCTAATCTGAAGCAGGTGCCTTTCAAGATGATTCTTGTTTCCCTCTAGATATGCCCCCAACACCCTTCATTACCTCCTGGCTAAAAATCAAACACATTTCAGCACAGCCTGAACGGGAAAATACAAGCTGTGTTCTGGGAAGAAATAGCCCACATGCCAAAGGAATTGCAGGATCTGGCTTACAGGTATTAGCTGAAACTGGGGGTAACATGTGTTTGGAGGGTATTTTGAGTATGTTAGACCAGGAGGACAGAACGAATACAAGGCTGGATGGGGTAGAATTCATTAATATGGGGGTTGTTGTTGCTGTTCAGTTGCTAAGTTGTGTCTGACTCTATCGCAACCCCATGGACTGTAGCCCACTAGACTCCTCTGTCCATGGAATCTCCCAGGTAAGAATACTGGAGTGGGTTGCCATTTCATCCTCCAGGGGATTTTCTCAACTCAGGGATCGAACCCACATCTCCTGCATTGGCAGGAAGATTCTTTACCAATGAGCTACCAAGTGAACCCAATATAGGGGGCTCAGCCATGATTCAGAATTCCTAATCACATAACAAGGTGGTTTCTGGAAGTGCAGATCTGATAATGTTCTACATCAAATGAGGTTAAGATGCAGCACTTCCCTGATATGATTTGGAAGACAGGGCCAGAAAGCCCAGAGAGAGAGAAATGTTAGAATGGATTTCTTACCTAGTCCTAAAGAACCTACCTTTTGACTATGTTTTCCTAGTTGGCCAGAGGACGACTCCACTGAGGATGCAAGGAATGTAACGACAAGGTGAGTAACAGCATCTTTGGAGAAGCTTGGAAGATTTCTGTCTTCTGGGGGCCAGGGCTGTGGGCAGTAAGGGATTCTGCCATGAACTTTAGTCTCATTGTATTAGTGGTGCTCAGTTGCTCAATCATGACTGATTCTTCATGACCCTGTGGACTGTAGCCCACCAGGCTCCTTTGTTCATGGGATTCTCCAGCCAAGAATATTGGAGTGGGTTGCCATGCCCTCCTCCAGGGGATCTTCCTGACAGGAGACATGGGCTCGAACCCATGTCTCCTATGCCTCATGCATTGCAGGCAGATTCTTTACTGCTCAGCCACTGGGGAAGCCCATAGTATTAGTGGGGGTGATGTAATTCCAAAATGGCAAAGCCAGGTGGTAGCAGTTAACAAAGGCCAGCATGAGATGTCATTAACATAATTGATAGCCCAGGCCAGAGTGACAACCAAGGTGCCTCTACCTATAGGGATATGCAGTGTTGGCTGATGAATCATGGTGTTACAGGGTCAAGATAGATGGATGAGAAGGCAACGAAGTTGCTGCTTGATACGTATAATCAGGAAAGTCAAGAAATGGTAAGCAAAAGTCTGATATTAGTTGCTGCAATGGAAAATTGTGCTTCCTCATCTAGTTTCCAGATCTCAGGCCATTCAAAAACCCAAAACCTTTGATTGAAGGTGAGACTTAGTATCTAGCAGAACCCTAACATGGGATTCCTAACCTGTGGCGTTAGAGCTTGGTAGAAGAGCCAAGTGGAGGTATCTGAAACTGTCCACACACCAGAGTATTAAATTGAAGCAACACTGCACTCCAGAGGAACTGCAGACATTTGTTCAAGCATCAGAGACTTAGTCAGTCAGTTTAGTCACTCAGTCATGTCTGACTCTTTGTGACTACATGGACTGCAGCACACCAGGCTTCGCTGTTCACCACCAACCCCCGAAGCTTACTCAGACTCATGTCCATCGAGTTGGTGATGCCATCCAACCCTTTCATCCTCTGTCATTCCCTTCTCCTCCTGCCTTCAATCTTTCCCAGCGTCAGGGTCTTTTCAAATGAGTCAGATCTTCACATCAGGTGGTCAAAGTATTGGAGCTTCAGCTTCGGCATCAGTCCTTCCAATGAGTATTCAGGACTGATTTCCTTTAGGATGGACTGTTTGGATCTCCTTGCAGTCCAAGGGACTCTCAAGAGTCTTCTCCAACACCACAGTTCAAAAGCATCAATTCTGCATTCAGCTTTCTTTATTGCCCAAATCTTACATCCATACATGACTATTGGAAAAACTTTGACTAGATGGACCTTTGTTGGCAAAGTAATGTTTCTGCTTTTTAATATGCTGTCTAGGTTGATCATAGCTTTTCTTCCAAGGAGCAAGCGTCTTTTAATTTCATGGCTGCAGTCACCATCTGGAGTGATTTTGGAGCCCCCCAAATAAAGCCTCTCACTGTTTCCATTGTTTCCCCATCAGAGACTTAAAAGATACCTGGATATTACCATCCAGCATTGTGCACCACTGGTGAGGATGCTGCTGCTGCTGCTGCTAAGTCGCTTCAGTTGTGTCCCACTCTATGCAACCCCACAGACAGCAGCCCACCAGGCTCCCCCATCCCTGGGATTCTCCAGGCAAGAACACTGGAGTGGGTTGCCATTTCCTTCTCCAATGCATGAAAGTGAAAAGTGAAAGTGAAGTCGCTCAGTCGTGTCGGACTCCTAGTGACCCCATGGACTGCAGCCTACCAGGCTCCTCCATCCATGGGATTTTCCACACAAGAGTACTGGAGTGGGGTGCCATTCATCTCTCCTGAATAATGTTGCTGATATCTTTGTTGTGTATCCTGACTACACTGACTTCCACTGGTAGCCTGTGATAAGTAAACCTGTTTTATGTACCCAGTTTCCTTATCTGGTCTTTCTTTTTTTAATTTATTTTTTATTGAAGGATCCAGAGATCAAATTGCCAACATCCATTGGATCATCGAAAAAGAAAGAGAGTTCAGAAAAACATCTGTTTCTGCTTTATTGACTCTGTCAAAGCCTTTGACTGTGTGGATCACAAAAAACTGTAGAAAATTCTTCAAGAGATGGGAATACCAGACCACCTGACCTGCCTCTTGAGAAATCTGTATGCAGGTCAGGAAGCAACGGTTAGAACTGAACATGGAACAACAGACTGGTTCCAAATCGGGAAAGGAGTACATCAAGGCTGTATATTGTCACTCTGCTTATTTAACTTATATGCAGAGTGCATCATGAGAAACGCTGAGGCTGGGTGAAGCACAAGCTGGAATCAAGATTGCTGGGAGAAATATCAGTAACTTCAGATATGCAGATGACACTACCCTTATGGCAGAAAGCAAAGAGGAACTGAAAAGCCTCTTGATAAAAGTGAAAGAGGAGAGTAAAAAAGTTGGCTTAAAGCTCAACATTCAGAAAACTGAGATCATGGCATCTGGTCCCATCACTTTGTGGCAAATAGATGGCAAAACAGTGGAAACAGTGTCAGACTTCATTTTTGGGGGCTCCAAAATCACTGCGGATGGTGACTTCAGCCATGAAATTAAAAGTCACTTACTCCTTGGAAGAAAAGTTATGACCAACCTGGACAGCATATTTAAAAGCAGAGACATTGCTTTGCCAACAAAGGTCTGTCTAGTCAAGGCTATGGTTTTTCCAGTGGTCATGTATGGATGTGAGAGTTGGACTATAAAGAAATCTGAGTGTGGAAGAATTGATGCTTTTGAACTGTGGTGTTGGAGAAGACTCTTGAGAGTCCCTGGGACTGCAGGGAGATCAAACCAGCCAATCCTGAAGGAAATCAGTCCCGATTATTCATTGGAAGGACTGATACTGAAGTCAATGCGAAGAGCCTGATGTGAAGAGCCAACTCATTAGAAGAGATCCTTATGCTGGGTAAGATTGAAGGCAGGAGAAGGGAATGACAGAGGATGAAATGGTTGGATGGCATCACTGACTTGATGAACATGAGTTTGAACAAGCTCTAGGAGTTGGTGATGGACAGGGAGGCCTGGCGTGCTGCAGTCCATGGCATCACAAAGCGTAAGACACGACTGAGCGACTGAACTGAACTGAAAGAAATGGCTGTATTTCACTGAAGGAAAGCATGAAGTTAAGAATGGTCTAAATATTAGATAGTGAGGTAAGAAAGGTAGATCTTCATGCTTGTTTTTTTAAAAATATCTTACATATTTGGGACAGTCCAAACGATTAACATAAGGAATAGAAAGAATATTAACTTTATTCTTTCTCTAACAGTAACTTTAAATGATAAAGACTCTTGAATGGGCAAAAGGATCCCTGCAGCCTGCAGACACTTAATTTCCTTAATTATAAGGAGATAGCAATTTACATTATTTATAAGGAAGCTATTTACATTATTTAGCTGTCAGACAGTTGCAAAGCTCTATTATTTCCTACAGTAAAAAGAATAAAGTGCAGTGACAAGGAAATAGAAAAGATATCTTAATAGCTGCTTCTCATTATCAGAAAGATAACATCTCAAAAATATTTTTAAAAATGATTTAAATACAAACTGAAGAAAATGGAAATATCCATCTTACCACAGTGATGATTCAGAGTATAGCACCCATTTAAATATGCAGATGAGCTCTCAAAAACTACTGAAAGTTATGCATTGTTAGCTTGAGTGTGTGTGCAAGGAGGAAAATGACTAAGATACAATGTTTCATAATTCAAGTATTTGAATTTAATCGGTTACATTTTCTTTTACCAGTGACTGATATGTGTCTGAAGTATGAAAGCTATTTCTGAGAGCAGTCAGATCAAGGGGGAATAATCTACTTTGTGTGTTTTATTTTTATTTTCTTTCCTCCTCTCTGACCATTTTAATTTACATTTATCCTGCAGCTTCAGTTTCATCAATATAAAAGACAGTACTCAGTGGCAAATTATATCAGGTTTTGATCTGAAGTGGACATGTCTGTTATGTAAGAATAAGAAGATGAGAAGAGAAAGAACTTAGCAAGCTGACTTTTTTTAAAAGGTCTATTAATACTTTTTGTAAATGCCCCAAGGATGAATTATTTCTTTAGGCCTAAATTCTTTAAAGTCTTAGCATTTTTACTGCTCACTTAGAGACAAGATAAAAATCTTAATCAAAGAATATTTCTACATTCTTATTGGAGAATTGAATTCCTTACAGTCTGGTGTCAGAGGAGCTTGCTGTTTGCCAGGAAGGTTCTTGGGCCATAATTACCTGCCTTGAAATGCAAGATCATCATCATTTGCCTTCAAAGAATATAAGGGTACAGTACACATGACGTACTAGGCCAGGCTTGCAAATTAGCACAGGTCCAGAGAGTCTGCAAGAAATTAGGTCAGCCCTGAAAGAAATCAGTCTGTGGTCCAACAAGCTTCTTAATCTTAAGTGGAAAATTGGGCTCACAGGGTGTAAAGGTTACTGTCTTTACAGGACGAGTAACAGTTTTCAGTGTTAAAGACCCCTTTTCCTAAGCCATCAAATATTTCTGATCCTTCTCTTAGACAACTTTTGGCACTGCATAAAATTTATAAACAAAGCAAGTTCTATACTAGTTGGAAACTCATACTTTAAGTATATAAATAAACTTACTATTGCCCATAATGTAGGGAAAGAACTTCTCTTGCCCCCAAATAGTTCCCTTGAGGCCATTGCTTCCCCATCAGAAGCAAAATCTCCTAAAATCCCCATTTAAAAGGCAAAATTCTTTGAGAATTACCACTTCAAGCATTAGTACACATTACTGCCCACAGGTTAAGGCTGAGTTAAATGCTCATGAATTTAAAATATAGTGATAACCAAGATAAGGCCGAAATACAAATGAATAAACAGAGTAGTCATAACTACTAGACACCAACATCATTCGCAGTTACAGACCTCAAGGTCCAATAAGAGGGACCAGAGTGGATCAGTTGCATGCAACTGATTCTTAAACTGCTGTCAGATATTTTCCTATTTTCAATTCTGTTGCTAAGCTTAGTTTGATTGCTGGTGGTAGGGGAAGGTCATTTTGAGCACAGCCTTTGGAGTCTGAAGGCAGGTCCCTGACCCTCCAACGGTTTACTCTGACCTTAGTCAAATTACTAAACCTCCCTAAACTTTGGTTTCTTAAACTGTGAAATGGAGATATTAATAATATCCTAAATTGCAAAGTTATAATGATGATTAAATGAGGTAAATGAGATTACTTGTTTCAAATGCTTAGAATAACTCCTGGCATATATTAATGAGCATCATTATTAAGTGGTCGAAATGGAAAAAGCATAGTTTGGATATGTGATCCTGTTTCTGGCTCTCCTATTCGCTCTCTCTCCAGAATCCTCTCAGTTATCACATCCAGCGGTGAGCAAGAGAGCAAAAACACCTCAGGAGTAACATTGCTTTCTGGACAAGGTTTTTCTTCTTTTGCCCTCCAGGGGCCGCTGTCTTTTCCCGAGAGCTCGAGGGATGCCTGGTTACCACGAGACCGTCGCCAGGCAACCGCGTGTACACATACCCCCGGACGGGCCCGGGTCTCGTCAACATGGCGGCACAAGGCACCTGCTCGGCCTGTTCACCAAACGTGTCTCCCTCCGTGTCGCCGCCGACCCCGCCCCCGCCCTCTACTGCGATCTCGAAGTCGCCCCTGGAGTCGAAGGCGAGCTCTCTGAGCCCAGTGTCTCGCTCGACCGGCCGCGAGGACTTGTTGCCCCTCGCAGTATTTTATGGGCCGCTGGACGCAAAAAACCCACTCCTGGCGTCCTGTGAGAAGGAGATTCAGGAGTTGCTAGGCTTCATGAAGAGAAAGAAGGCTTTAGCTACAACAGAGGAACAGAAATACGAGTTCCACCGGCTTTGGTAAGCAGAGGCAGGGCCCTGGGGCGGGTGCTGTCGGGAGAAAGCAACTCCCAGGGCCAGAGGAGGAGATGCTCTGAGGAGGCAGGCTGTGGTCCCTGGAGCTGGTCGGTGTTGCGGATGCAGAACCTGGCCAAAGGGCCCGGCTGCTCCCGCTGCTAAGTCGCTTCAGTCGTGTCCGACTCTGTGCGACCCCATAGACGTCAGCCCACCAGGCTCCCCCGTCCCTGGGATTCTCCAGGCAAGAACATTGGAGTGGGTTGCCATTTCCTTCTCCAATGCATGAAAGGAAAAGTGAAAGGGAAGTCACTCAGGCATGTCCGACTCTTAGCGACTCCATGGACTGTAGCCTACCATGCTCCTCCGTCCATGGGATTTTCCAGGCGAGAGTACTTAAGTGGGTTGCCATTGCCTTCTCTCAAAGGGCCCGGAGAAATACACAAAGTTTAAGAAGTGAAGACTCGTGGCTATTACAATCCTTAATGCCTGGTAAATATGTCTTGACTTCCTGCTCAGGTCAGAATAAAAGTCAACAAAGAAATGTTTCATAATTCACCAGTTCACATAATTCAACATTTGTTCTGAGTGTCTTCTAATTGCCAATGCATGCCAATAAAGTTTTGGCTCACTCACAGGTTTCACAACTTTCCATGTTGTGGGTACAGTTTTGTATATGCAGGGAAAGGAATAACATTGAGGTCACTTAGGTTCATGAAAAAGTTAATTCTTGATGTCATGAAGTATGTCATTCTGTGAACATTTGTACTTTATTCCTTTTTCAACTGCTACTATTAATAGCATCACAGTAACTTGTTCTTGATTTTGTGACTCATTTTGCACGTTTGCCTTTTTTGGATTCCATCACCATGTTATTATCTCCAACTGCAGACTACCTGTTTTTAAGGCTCTTTCCTGTTTGTGTTACCATCTTTCTTTCCCAGTCAAAACACATTGCAAACCTAACAGTTAGAAACGTAGGCAAGTGGTGAAGAATACTAGAATAGTCAATAGTTTCATCTTATATTTTTCATCCATGTATTTAATATGAAGAAATAGTTTTAACTTATATTTATTATCCATTCATGGATTTAACTGCTTATTTTTTGAACACCTCCTAAATATCAGGTTCCATTCCAGGAACTAGGAAAACATCAAGTTAAAAAAATATACAAATTCATATCCCCATGGAGTATGTATTTTTGTGTCTACAAACAGCCACTAAACAAATATGTAAGGAAATTATTTTACAAGGAGGTAAGTGCTAGAAAATTAGAGAAAATTAGAGCAGGGAGGAAGATAATGATATCAGGTGGGTGTTATAATTTAAAATGGGATGGCAGGGAACATGGTCGGGGAAAGTCAGGAAAAGTGACCTTTGAGAAAGATGAGAGGGATGTATGGTAGCAAATGATAAGATTTCTGTACAAAGAGTTGGCCACACTGGGAGAATGGCAAGTGTAAAGGTCCTGGGGTGCGATTGTGACTGTAGGAAGAACATGTTCAGGCAGGAGTGAGGGAGATGAAGAGTTAGTTTTTAGATATATTAAGATTGAGATGTAATTCACCATCCATAGAGTTATTATGTAGGTAGTTGGATAAGTGGAGTCTGGGGGTCAGAGGAGAAATACATTTGGGATTCATTGGCATATGGATGACGTTTAAACTTTGACATTTGATGGAATAGCTAAGGGAGTAAGTGTAGATGGAGAAGAAGAGAGTCCAAGGACTGAACTCTGGGACCCTCCAACATTGACAAGTAGGTGGAGATGAGAAGAAACTGGTAGAGACTAAGAAGGAGTGGCCAAAGAGGTAGAGGAAATCCAGTGGTGTACTGGAAGCCAAGTAGAGAAAATGCTTTAAGAAGGAAGGAATGATCAGTCAGTTGTGGCAAATCCTGCTGATGGGCCAAGTAAAATGAGAACCAAGAATTGACTAAGGAAAGTACATTACATGGCTAAGCTACATGTGTGCACATGTGAGCTAAGTCTGTTCAGTTGTGTCTGACTTTTTGCGACCCCATGGATTGTAGCCGGCCAGGCTCCTCTGTCCATGGGATTCTCTAGGCAAGAATACTGGAGTGGGTTGCCATGCCCTCTTTCAGGGGATCTTCCCCACCCAGGGATGGAACCTGCATCTCTTACATTTCCTGCATTGGCAGGTGGGTTCTTTACCACTAGCGCCACCTGCGAAGCTCAAGCTACATATATTTATATTTAAAATGTTTCCGTTTTTGTGCCTTAGATAATAGTTTATCTTTTCATCTCCACTACCAACATTCCAGTTCAAACCATCACCATCTTAAATTTTCTCTGCAGCCACTTGAGTCTCAAATCTATCCTTCACATACAATCAGGGTGACCTTTATAAACAAATCACCCACTCCCTTATCTAAAGACTTCTGTTTCCCATTGCTTTTAGAATAAACTTACGACTTTTTCTGGTGTCTTCTAGGGTCTGAAGCTCTGGCCTTGCCTACCTTTTTCATCTCAGCTCATCCCTCACTTCTCTCCCTTGACTTTCCGGGGAAACAGACCTTTGTTTATCATCCCAGGGGCTTTATATTTGCTGCCTCCTTTGTCGGAAATGTTCTTTCCTCAATTTTTCAAGTATCTGGCTCCTTCTCTTCTTGCAGGTCTTAGTTCAGTTGTTACCTCCTTATGAGGCCTTTCATATCTAACACAGGGTTCACCCATCAATTTATACTTTTATTGAATATTCATTTCTTATGTATTGTCCATCTCTCCAGTTAGAATGTAAGCTTCTTGTTGAGTTTAGATGGTGATCCACTTTTTCATTGCTGTATCTTTAGCACCTAGCCTGAGGGTTGGGATATTGTGAACATTCAATGAATATTTGGCATTGAAAGAATTTAAGAATTATCCTTTTTTTTCTCAATAATTGTTGATCTGGGTCAGTTGGTAAGTACAGTATCGGCCCCATCTTTAAACAGAGACTCACAAACATCAAGGATTGACATGGGCCTTAGCCATCTAACTTCTCGCATGTTTAGGTATTTATTTACAGAATAATTTTTTATTGAGTGCCTACTGTATGCCAGAGCCTGCACTGTTGTTGTTGCTGTTTAGTTGCTAAGGCACATCTGTCTCTTTTATGACCCCGTAAACTGTAGCCCTCCAGGGTCCTCTGTCCATGGGATTTTCTAGGCAAGAATACTAGAGTGAGTTGCTATTTCCTTCTCCAGGGGATCTTCCCAACCCAAGGATGGAACCTCCATCTCCTGCTTGGCAGGCAAATTCTTTACCATTGAGCCACCATGGAAGATCTATGGCCTGCACCAATTATGGGTTATACAGTGATGAGCAAAATAGATATGGGAATATGTGCTCATGGAGAGAGGGAGATAGGCTTTTAATGAGTCACTAAGTCAACACACAAACAACAAGCACTGTGAAGGAAGAAGCTACTGAGAATTTATATGTGCCATGTATTGCCCTGGGATACATGTATCCTGGGGATACAGCAATGAACCAGACAAAAACCTCCTGCCCTCTTGGTGCTTATATTCTAGAGGGGGACATAAACAATAAACATATTAAATAAGTACATTTTGTGGTGTCCTAGAAAGTGATAAATACTAGGGAGAAAAAGAGAGGAAAAGTTATGGAGTGGGAGACAGGAGGTTGCAATCTTCGATAAGGTGGTTAGAGAAGATAACAACTGAGCACAGGCTTAACGGGAGCATAGTGCAGACCTGCCTTCAAATGAATGGTGAGGGAGCTATCATGAAGCTGAGATTAGAAGGATGCCCGGCAGTCAACCAGCAAGGAAAAAGAGGACAAACAGAGGGAACAATCATGTGGGAGGATCTTGGCAGGAAAGAGGCAGGGGCCTTTGGAGGGGTGGACAGAAGCCTATTTAGCAGTGTGGAAAGTGTGGGTGCAGTGGTATGAGATGAGATTAGAGGAATAGATTGGGGTGTGCAAGGTTTTAGAGGCCATTTATAGAGTTTGCATTTACTCCAAATGCAATGAGAAATCGTTGCTTAGTTTTTGGCAAAGAATTAACCATATGTGATTTTGTTTTAAAATATGTTGTTGACTTTGTCCAAATGGAGTAATGAAGGCAATGTGGAGACCAGTTAGGAGTACTGGAGGTAGGAGTTGCTTTTATAACATATTTGATAAGATGGTTATTTTTTAAAATAAAAAACTGCTTATTTTTATAACTGTAGAGTCTTATATAAGTATAAAATTTGTAGTACCTAAAATACAGATTTTGATCATACCAGCAATGTCCTTAAATTTAGAGTGCGATGTATTTTAAAGATGTGCTTCTGTTATAAGCGCACAAAATTTTGATATTCTTTTTACATAGTTATGTTTTTCTGCTTTAGAAAATTCTAAATATCCAGCAACAGTTATAATCAAATAGCAATCAAAAATGTATTAACAACCTTTCTTAAATGATGTGTGTTACATAGTATATATTATATTTTCCCAATTTAATCATTATGTAAGCCATTTCCCAATAAGCAATTTTAACTTGAACTTATGGCTCACTTTCAAAAAAAGGAAATTCTGTTATGTAACCTTGAGTGATTTATGAAGTTTGTATTTTTCTTTTATGAGTAACAGACCTACTCATCATTATCTCATCTGTAAGGTTTGTGGAGAAAGAACTCTTTCAACTACGTAATTTAAGAATTCTACCTTAAATTTCTTGGACTTACTATATTTCATTTATTATAATGCTATAGCATTTCATGAAGCAGAAATCAAAGTGAAAAAGGCAAAACAAACAAACCAAAACACATCTACCTTTTTAAACTTCTGTGGGCTGTGTTTTCCACACTCTTTATTTGGCATGATTACATGTATATATTTTACTACCCCTAAATATTATTAATCTGTCCACGAAGGCGGGAATACCCTTTATCCGCCTCCTCCCTTGTCACTGAGCTATTATCATTTAATTTTTTTTTTTTTTAAGTTGCGCAGTCGTGTCCGACTCGTTGAGACCCCATGGACTGTAATCCTTGGAATTCTCCAGGTCAGAATACTGGAGTGCGTAGCCTTTCCCTTCTCCAGGGGATCTTCCCAAACCAGGGATCGAACCCAGGTCTCTCACATTGCAGGCGGATTCTTTACTAGCTGAGCCACAAGGGAAGTCCAAGAATACTGGATTGGGTAGCCTAGCCCTTCTTCAGGGGATCTCCCCAACCCAGGAATCGAACCAGGGTCTCCTGCATTGCAGGCAGATTCTTTACCAACTGAGCTATCAGGGAAGCCCCATCATTTAGGTAATTAATTAACTTTTTTGAACATGTTTTTGTTGAGGTTGTTCCATTAATACCCTGATGTGTACCTGATAAGTACTTGAGCCATCTTCGGTCCTTAAGTTTACTTCTTGCTTATATTAGTCAGCTTGGGCTACTAAGAATACTGGAGAGGGTTGCCATGCCCTCCTCCAGGGGATCTTCCTGACCCAGGGATCAAACCCACATCTCCTGCATCTCTTGCGTTGTTGGCAGATTCTTTACCACTGAGCCATCTGGGAAGCCCAATTACTAACTTCAATTCAGTTCAGTTGCTCAGTGTGTCCAATTCTTTGCAATCCCATGGGCTGCAGCACGCCAGGCTTCCCTGTCCATCACCAACTCCCGGAGCTTACTCAAACTCATATCCATCGAGTCAGTGATGCCATCCAACCATCTCATCCTCTGTCGTCCCCTTCTCCTCCCATCTTCAATCTTTCCCAGCATCAGGGTCTTTTCCAAGGAGTCAATTCTTTACATCAGGTGGCCAAAGTATTGGAGTTTCAGCTTCAACATCGGTCCTTCCAATGAATATTCAGGACAGATTTCCTTTAGGATGGACTGGTTGGATCTCCTTGCAGTCCAAGGGACTCTCAAGAGTCTGCTCCAACACCACAGTTCAAAAGCATCAATTCTTCACTGCTCAGCCTTCTTTATTGTCCAGCTTTCACATCCATACATGACTACTGGAAAAACCATAGCTTTGACTAGATGGACCTTTGCTGACAAAATAATGTCTCTGTTTTTTAATATGCTGTCATATTTAATAGGTTGGTCATAACTTTTCTTCCAAGGAGCAGGCATCTTTTAATTTCATGGCTGCAGTCACCATCTGCAGTGATTTTGGAGTCCCCCAAAATAAAGTCTGCCACTGTTTCCACTGTTTCCCCATCTATTTGCCATGAAGTGATGGGACCAGATGCCATGATATTAGTTTTATGAATGTTGAGTTTTAAGCCAACTTTTTCACTCTCCTCTTTCACTTTCATCAAGAGGCTTTTTAGTTCCTCTTCACTTTTTGCCATAAGAGTGGTGTCATCTGCATATCTGAGGTTATTGATATTTCTCCTGGCAATCTTGATTCCAGCTTGTGCTTCATCCAGGCCAGCATTTCTCATGATGCACTCTGCATATAAGTTAAATAAGCAGGGTGACAATATATAGCCTTGACGTACTCCTTTCCCGATTTAGAACCAGTTTGTTGTTCCATAACCAGTTCTAACTGATGCTTCCTGACCTGCATACGGATTTCTCAGGAGGCAGGTCAGGTGGTGTGGTATTCCCATCTCTTGAAGAATTTTCTACAGTTTTTTGTGATCCACACAGTCAAAGCCTTGGCGTGGTTAATTATTAATTAGTCAGTTTGGGCTTCCATAGCAAAATCCCATGGACTGGGTGACTTAAACAACAAAAATTTGTTTTCTTATAGTTCTGGAGGCTGGAAGTCCCAGATGAGGGTCTGGCAGTGTCAGTTTCTGGTGAGAGCTCTTTTCCTGGCTTAAAAGATGTTCACCTTGTTCTCATATAGTCTTTCCTCTGTGAAGCACATACAGAGAGAACAAGTTCGTGTCTCTTCTTAGATGGATTAATCCCAGTGGACCAGCTCCCCCCCCCATGACCTCATTTAGCCGTAACTACTTCCTCGGTGTCTCCTTCTCCAAATGCAGCCACACGGGGGATTAGGGCTTCAACTTGTGAGTTTGGAGGAGGCACTCACATTCAGTGTATAACACCTTTCTTACCTAGAAATTTACGAGATAGGATTGGACAACTATTAAGAGAAATTTAGATTTTTCCTAGAGGCATTTATCATTTCCAAGAGAGAGGGAAGGAGTAAATATTAACTAAATGGGTGAACAAAATAAGCAATGATCTGCTTCCCTTTGAACTCTGGTTAGAAACCACATAGGAAACATAACCCTAAATGGAGTGACTGGACAGATGAACCTTTGAACTCTCTATAGAAAAGCATAAAATAAAAACAAAAAAGTCTTTTCCCTAGTCCTTCATCCATTCATTTTTTTCTTTCAACTAGTATTTATTGAGGGCTGACATATACTAGATACGCACAACTCTTGGGGCTGGATAATGACTAAACAGATGAAGTCCTTGCTATCAGGGAGTTTAGATTCCAGAGGACTGGAAGGCACAGTTATATGCTGGCTAAGAGTATAGATGCACCCTGCCTCAGTTTGATCAGCTGTATATTTGGGATATCAATACTACCCATCTCAATTGTGAAAACGAAATGAAAAATACTCATGTTGGCAAACGATCCAGATTAGGCAACACAATATTAAAGGAGAAGAAATTTGGAAGACTGACACTACCTGACTTCAAGACTTACTACATTAACTAAGACAGCATGGTGTGGTGAAAGAATGGACAAACAGATCAAAGGAACAGAATAAAGAGCCCAGACAGATGTAAATAGAGTCAACTGGTCTTTCACAAAGGAGTGCTGGCAATACAATGAAGCAAAGTCTTTTTAACAAACGGTGCTGCAGTTGTACATCCACATGTGAAAATCATATCTAGCTATAGACCTTATACCCTTCCCCCAAATGAACTCAAAATGGATCACAAACTTAATGTAAATTCTATGCTATATAACTCCTGGAAGATAATACAGGAGAAATCAAGATGACCTTTGGTTTGGCAGTGGCTTTTGAGATACAACACTGAAGACATGATCCATGAAAGAAAGAATTGATAAACTGGAATTCATTAAAATTAAAATTTTCTGCCTTGTGAAAGACACTGTCAATAGAATGAAATCCAAGCCACAGACTGGGAGAAAAAACTTGCAAAAGACATATTTGATAAAGGACTGCTATCTAAAATATACATAGAACTCTTAAAAACTCAGCAATAGGAAAACAAACAAGCTAATTTTAAAAATGGGCCAAAGATCTTAGCAGACATCTACCCAAGGAAAATAAATAAATGACAAATAAATATATGAAAAGATGCTCCAAATCATATGTTATCAGGAAGATGTAAGTTAAAACAGCATTGAGATACCACTACACACCTATTAGCATGGCCAGAATCCAGAACACTGACAATACCAAATGCTGATAAGGATGTGGATCAATGGGAAAATTTTCATTCATTGCTGGTGGGAATGCAAATTGGTAAAGCCACTTTAGAAGACAGTTTGATGTTTTCTTATAAAACTAAACATATTCTTACCATATAATCCAACAGTCGTGCTCCTTAGTATTTACCCAAAGGAGCTGAAAACCTATTCCATACAAAAATCTGCACATGGATGTTTATAACAGTTTTATACAAATTGCTAAAACTTAGGCACAAACAAGATGTCTCTCAGTATGTAAACTGATAAACTGTGGCATATATAGACAATGGAATATTATTCAGTGCTAAAAAGAAATGAGCTATCAAGCCATGGGAAAACATGGGTGAATCTTAAATCCTTATTACTAGGTGAAAGAAGCCAATTTGAAAGTGCTACATATTGATACTATATGATTCCAACTATATGGCATCTTAAAAAAGGCAAAACTATAGAGAGAGTAGAAAGTTCAGTGGTTGTCTGGGGTTAGTGGGGAGTGAATGATGAATAGGCAGAGCACAGAAGACTTTTAGGGTTGTGAAACTACTCTCTATGATACAATGGTAGATACATGTCACTATACATTTGTCCAAAGCGGTATAATGGACAGCACCAAGAATAAACCCTGATGTAAACTAGGGACACTGGGTAATAATGATGTGTCAATGTGTTAATTGTAACAAATGTACCACTTTGGTGAGTGATGTTGATAATGGAAGAGGCTGTGCATGTGCTGGAGATAGTAGTATATGGGGGAATCTCTATCCATTCTGCTCATTTTTTCTGTGAATCTAGAACTACTTTAAAAAATAAAGTTGATTTTAAAAAATGCATACAAAGAGTCAGTCCCAGTGTTCATAGCAGCAATATTTATAATAACTAAGATATGGAAGCAACCTAAGTGTCCTTCAAGAGATGAATGGATAAAGATGTGACACACACATGAACACACACACACACACAGAGGAATATTACTCAGCCATAAAAAAGAATGAAATCTTGCCATTTGCAACAACTTGGATAGACTTGGAGGCCATCATTACGCCAGGTGAAAGAAGTCAGCCGGAGAAAGACAAATACTTTATGATATCACTTTTTTGTGGAATCTAAAAAATACAACAAACTAGTAACTATAATAACAAAGAAACAGACTCACAGACATAGAGAACAAACTAGTGGTTACCAGTGGGGAGAGGGAAGGTGTGAGGGGCAAGATAGATGTAGGGAATTAAGAGGTACAAACCACTATGTACGCTACAAGGATATATTGCATAGCACAGGAAATATAGTCAGTAGTTGATAATAACTATAAATGGAGTTTAGCTTTTAAAAATTGTGAATCACTATGTAGTACATCTGAAACATCATAAGCTATATCTCAATAAAAATATTAAAATTTTAAAATAACATCATTAAAAATGCATATAAAAAGCTGTCAGTGCTTGGTACAAAGGAAATAATACTTATAACCATAATTACATTTATCAGTAATTAGACATTGACAATATGGCACATCAGCACAAGGGAGGAAGGATGGGGGGAAGGGATGGTTAGGGAGTTTGGGATAGACATGTACATACTACTATATTTAAAATGGATAACCAACAAGGACCTACTGTACAGCACATGGAACTGCCCAATGTTATGGGACAGCCTGTATGGAGGGGAGTTTGGGGGAGAATGGATACATGTATCTGTATGGCTGAGTCCCTTCCCTGTTCACCTGAAACTGTCATAGCATTGTTAATTGGCTATTCCCCAATATAAAATAAGAAGTTAAAAAAAAAACTTAGCACAAGATAAGTTTTTAAGGATTGCTTGTTAATTAATTTAGGTTTCCTGCTGACTTTGAAGATATTGTTTTATTTTATAATTTTTACAGTGCCACCTCTTTGTTTAATATCTGGACCAAATACGCCCCCCGGCTGCCAACTGCCTATTACAACGAGAAGCTTCTGAAGGTTGGAGATAGCCTTTGTGAAATGAAAGTAAGTACCTATGGAGTAAAAAGAGCCCAAATGAAACTCATTTGGCTAATTATTATTATTATTATTATTATTATTATTTTATTGGATAGCATTCCTCTTTTACATGATTTGATTTTTTTTTCCCCATTGGAAAAATCCAAGGGAATATGTAAAAATTTTAATGAGGCACAGTGACAGAAAAAGTGTTCATTTTTAAATTTTGTAGTTGGGATTCTCCAGAGGTGAGAGGTTCCTGAACAGAAAGACAGTTGGCTGAGGCTGAGCAGGAGCACAGCCCATAGTTACCAGAGGGTGTGGTAGGCGCCCAACAGGAAATGCTGAGTCATCATGTTCCTACCTCTTACAAAGGAGCCCAGACACCACTTCCTGTTGTTTTTCACATGGCTGACCTTGTCCACAGCCCCTGCAGGGCCTTGCTGCTGTGTTGCTTCTTCCAGGTGCCTTGTTTCAATGACCTTCAGCTCCTTCTCAACAGTTTGCCATCTGTAATTGCAGCAGTCAGTCCATACAGGCCCCAGTTCTTACTCAGTGTTGTGTTCCAACCGAGTTCCTGCCTTATTTCTAGTTCCATTATCAATGCCTGGGTCTTGGATTGCTGCAGACTCATGGGCTTGGTTTGATAAGACCACACCGAGGCTGGGTTTTCAGTTAATGAAAATGTGAATTTTTCCCCATAACATCTGGCATGGGCCCAAATTATTCCAAGTTAAATATGAGTCTTTGGCTCATGTATTAATAGGATCCTTGGACCAAGTGTTATTTTATACAAAGTGATTTTAGGCCAGACATGGGAGGTATTCTGTCTGTTACCAAGCCAGGTCCATTTTCCTGACTTGAAGCAAGCCAAGTAGTGAGCCTCTGAGGTTTGCAGCAGGGAAACAGTTTATTCACAAGGCAACCAGGTGAGGAACAAGTCTCAGATCTGCCTCCTGGAAGGCGAGGGAGTTGGGATATTTATGAGATATCAACAGTGTGGTATTAGGCTCAGGGAAAGGTGATTGGAGGTAGGGGGAAATGTGAGGTAGTCAGAGTTCTGCACAGGCGCACCTGGGTTATGTGTGTATTCAAAATGGAGGTGCATAGCTTGATTGGAGCCCAGAGCTTTTCAGCCTCTGACATCAAAAGGCTGGTAAAGAGATGCCTGGGCAGGCCTAATTGTAGGCTTGGGGGTCCCAACCATCCCTCAGTTGGCTAGCTCTAGGCAAGAGCTTACTCTAGTTCCTGTAAAACAACTGGGCCGCCTGAAGCTGGGAGTTCGGTTCAGTCTCAGTTGTGTCCGACTCTGCGACCCCATGGACTGCAGCACCCCAGGCTTCCCTGTCCATCACCAACTCCCAGAGCTTGCTCAAACTCATGTCCATCGAGTCAGTGATGCCATCTAACCATCTCATCCTCTGTTGTCCCATTCTTCTCCTGCCTCCAATCTTTCCCAGCATCAGGGTCTTTTCCAATGAATCAGTTCTTCCCATCAGGTGGCCAAAGTATTGGAGTTTCAGCTACACTATCAGTCCTTCCAGTGAATATTCAGGACAGATTTCCTTTCGGATGGACTGGTTGGATCTCCTTGCAGTTCAAGGGACTCTCAAGAGTCTTCTCCAACACAATTCAAAAACATCAATTCTTCGATGCTCAGCTTTCTTTATAGTCCAACTCTTACATTCATACATGACTACTGGAAAAACCACAGCTCTGACTAATGGACTTTTGTCAGCAAAGTAACGTCTATGCTTCTTAATATGCTGTCTAGGTGGGTCATAGCTTTTCTTCCAAGGAGCAAGGGTTTTTTAATTTCATGGCTGCAGTCACCATCTGCAGTGATTTTGGAGCCCCCGAAAATAAAGTCTATCACAATGTTTCCATTGTTTCCCCATCTATTTGCCCATGAAGTGATGGGACCAGATGCCATGATCTTTGTTTTTTGAATTTTCAGTTTTAAGCCAACTTTTTCACTGTCCTCTTTCACTTTCATCGAGAGGCTCTTTAGTTCTTTGCTTTCTGCCATGAAGCTGGGAAGGTACGCAATTAAGGAGAGAAAAAAAAGAAAGAGAAAAAAATAACTAAATCTACCTTAATCAGTGAAGGTAGTTTACAAACAAAGGGCTTTTTAACAAACTTTTCCCTTATCTGTTGTTCTGTAAGACAAGCTCATGAATTTCTATTTGTTATGAGCTTCTCTTAACTGTTTGGGGGCACAGTTTCAAATCTTCTCAGTCTACAGTTTCTCAGCTTCATTTTCCTCCTCCATTTCTATTTTCTGGGCTTGAATCTTTTTGGTCTGGGAGGGAAATTTACTGAATAGAGGCAAAGATGCAGAGGAACTTGCATAAGGGAGCACTAAGATCTATTTTCGGCTGCCCAAATTAAAGAATCCTCTCAGCTCCATGTGATTGGACCATGGTTCTTAGAGACTTGAAAATGCAGAGTTTGGGAAATTACAGAAAAAGAAACCCAAGTGAGATCCAACTTGTAAGCTACATTCATGTGAAATGGAATAACAGTTTTCACAAGAATTAGACGAGTGCCCCACTCTTTATTTTTATGCTTCTCAATATAATGAGGCTTCCCTGATGGATCATATGGTAAGGAATCTGCCTGCAATGCAGGAGACCTGGTTTTAATACTTGGGTCAAGAAGATCCCCTGGAGAAGGAAATGGCACCCCACTCCAGTATTCTTGCCTGGAGAATTCCATTATAAGGAGCTGGTGATACACAACACAGTTTGAGGTTGTTTCAGGAGTATCCAGGTGGGTGGAGGGAGGAAGAAGGAACATGTTAGAAGTTGATAAAGCAAGTTGATAATGGGTAGTGGACAAGCATTCAGAGTATTTCAGGTAGAATATCTAAAAGATCTACTAAAGAAACAAAGAAAATGTTTTAACTACTTTTCACTGATGGAAAAGTGGGCCGGTAAAGGTATTTATAACCCTGGAAACAAACTTGAGTGGTTACTTTGGTTTCTAGAATCTATTTTTATTTTAGTTACAGTAAAGCTCATCTTGTTGGACTACTCTTGTTTTGAAGCTAGATTTGAATTCATTATGTGAATCAAGTTAGAATGGAAAAGATTCAGAATTAATTAGTGAGCAAGTAACAAACAAGTCAATAGAAATAGGAACAAAAGAGCATTTTGGCTCTGAATCTGCAGAGGGGCAAGGTAACTCAAGAGGCAGTTCACACCCAGGGCAGCTGCTCTTCCTGGAAACACAGTCGCATGGGAAGAAGCAGAGGAAGGGCTGTAGCTGACTCATCTGTGGAGCCCTGCTCGCATCCACCGCCCTGAAACTCTCCAGGTCAGCTGTGCCTTGTGGGCTTCAGAAATGAGACATCTGACTTTGTAATGGAAACCTAAGCATGAATTAGAACTGACGAGAATCGTTAACTAACAACAGCTCAGACTGATTCGTCCTGATGTAACTTCAGAAACGGGACATGAAAGAGCCAGCTCATCACCTGCAATCTTCTCTTCTCCCTTCTTTCTTTCCTTCCTTCCTTTTTTCTTTTTTACCTCTTCCTTCTTTTCTCCACCCACCCCCATTTTTTCTCCTCTCCCTAGCTGCCCTCCCCTACCTGTCCTTTCTTTTTTGGAGCTTAGGAGGTATCAGAGAAGCAAGGCTGGTTAAACAGCTCCTCCACCTCTGTGATTGAGTTGGTGGATTACTGTCCTCTGTTGAGGTTGAACCTGTTGGATTTTGAGTATATCCAGGTATTACCACACACAATGCCCTGGGGAGTATCCCTGTCTTTGAAGTCTCATCTCACAGTTGGTTTGTTGTGAGGAGAATTAAATAATGCACATGAATTGCCAAGAACAGTGTCCGTCACGTGTGTGTTTGGAAATAGTTGTGATAATGTTAGTAATGATGTCATAGTGGAAGTAATGGTGGTCATAGTAATTATCAACATTGACATCATTGAGAATAATATGAACATTGGGTGTGCTAAGTTGCTTCAGTCATGTCCGAGTCTTTGTGACCCTGCCAGGCTCCTCTGTCCATGGGATTCTCCAGGAAAAAATACCTGAGTGGGTTGCCATTCCCTCCTCTGGGGGATCTTTTCGACCCCAGGGATCAAACCCATGTCTATTCTGTTTCCTGCATTGGCAGGTGGGTTCTTTAGCACTAGCGCCACCTGGGAAACCCAATATCACCTAATGTTAATAATGATAAGAAAAATGGTATTTTAAAATCTTCATCGAGTTTTTTTTATTTCAGGAATATAAATTGGCCCTTTTGCAGTGCTATGGAAGATATCTTCAGCAGTTCAGCATCAACTTTGATGAGAATAAAGCAGACGTGAATCAATTCAAAACTGTCTTTTTCCCAAAAGGCTTTGGAGACAAAACTGCAGCACATACAGTAAGATGAAGGTGGTAGCTAAAATAGCTACCATTTATGATTAGCTATGCAACAGTCTGTCCTTTAGTTGACAGCTTCTCAGTGTCTTTCATTTGCTTAGCGTGGTATTTACCTGTGTACTATAAGTTGCTTAATAAATATTTTCTGTGCTGAATGAGAAAGTGCACTTATTAACTTTTGTAAAGATGCTTTGGAGATTTTGTCACCATAATCACTTATTCATCCAGTAGACAGTTTTATTATTATTATTATTATAACTAATATTAGTAGAATGCTTTTACTCTTCCAAGTACTTTGGAAAACATTGGCTCCTCACAATAACTCTATGAGTTAGATACTGTTATTATCCCTGTTGTGTAAGAGAGAAAAAGAAAGCTAATCACACAGTATAATAACTAGTGACTCTGGAGAGGAAACATAGATCTTTTGATATGAAAAAAAACCCATGGTTTTTTCTAGTATACCAGCATTATTATGTTAATTGCTACCGATGAGTCACTGGTTGAGCAGTTACCATGTGCTAGGTAGTCTTCTAAATGCTTTATATGAACTGTTATCTTGCAGCCTCATTGCAGTCCTAAGAGATGGGTACTATTATGCCTCTTTTACAGATAAGAAACTGAGGTTTATTGGAGAGTAAGAAACATAGTCGATTTAAAGCAATAGACACAGTTGGTATTTGAACCCTAATTCGTCTGAATCCGAAGCTGTGTTATTCCAAACTTAATGATTGTTCTAGACCTTGAAAACAACATGTGGTTTAATAAGCAGAAATGTTGAAGCATGTTTGAAGGCACATTCAGTTTGCCTGTGACACAAGTGCATGAATGAGAATACTAGGCAATGTGAGTTGGTGCTTAAATTGTATGGAGGGGAGGGGTAGGGATCCTGATACCAAGAAATAATTCTTGGGACACTAGCTGATTGTCCTACAGCTCAATTCGATTCTGACTCTACAAGGAGACAGAGTCAGATTCCACAGGTTAAGGGTTCAGTCTTACAAGACCACTCCCTATTCCACCCCATCCCATACCCACTTCAGATGCCAGTTGCAAGCTCCAGTTGTTACCTCTATTTCTGACCGACTGGCTATAAATCAGAGGTTCCTGTGACCCATCCTTGGGTTCAATAATTTGCTGTAGTGGCTCATGGAACTTGTGAAAACATTTTAGTTATTAGATTACAGGTTTATTATAAATGGACATAATGTAACTCAGGAACAGCTAGAGGGAAGAGATATATAGAGGAAAGGGTGTAGTGCTTCTATAGCCCCTGCAGGCACCCCACTCCCAGCAACTCCATGTGTTCATCATCTTGGAAACTTTCCCAAACATCCTTTTGGGTTTTTATGGAGGCTTCATTGTTGTTGTTCAGTCACCAAGCCATGTCCAATTCTTTGAGACCTCACGGACTGTATTATGCCAGGCTTCTCTGTCCTCCACTATCTGCTGGAGTTTGCTCAAATTTATGTCCATTGAGTCGGTGATGCTGTATAACCATCTCATCCTCTGCTGCCCCTTCTTTTGCCGTTAATGTTTTCCATCATCAGGGTCTTTTCCAGTGAGTCAGCTCTTCCTGTCAAGTGGCCAAAGTGTTCGAGCTTCAGCAACAGTCCTTCCAATGAATATTCAGGGTTGATTTCCTTTAGGATTGACTGGTTTGATCTCCTTGCAGTCCAAGAGAGGCTTCATTGCATAATTGTGATTGATTGAATCATTGGCCATTGGTTGTAGATTCAACTTCCAGCCCCTCTCCCCTTCCCTGGAGGTCAGGGGATGGGACTGAAAGTGCTAAACCTCTAATCACATGGTTGGCTCCATTGGCAACTTAACCTCCATCCTTAGCCACTTTCCCAAAGTCAGCTCATTAACATAGCCAAAGATCTTTTTCACTCTCAACACTTAAAACAATTCCAAGGGTTTGGGGAGTTGTGAGCTAGAAACTGTGGATGAAGAACAAACATATATGAGAAACATATTTTGGCCATCTGAGTGGCCAAATGTGTATTTCTTATAAATTGTAATATCTCAATGCCCCATTGGGAAGAGTGCTGAATGAAAAGCTGGAACTTTTGAGCCCCCGCCCCCTCCCCCACTACTCTGGCCCAGGCTTCCATATCTCTTTTACTATTGTATTATCATGCTTACACTCAACCTCCCTAGCTGTGAAATCAGTTTCGTGGTGGCTAGAAATACATGTATCCAAGCAGACAATCTGCCTGGTAGAATAAGGCTCATTTGTGTTATTAAGAGTGTACACTCGCACAGCTTTAGTAGTTCTGATGTTTCTCTAGCCAAAATCACTCTCCTGAACTCCCCATCTATCCAGGTAACATCATAAAGATTTCATAATCGACATGTCCCAAATTGAACAAACATCTTTTCTCCCATAATTGGCTCCAGTCCATCACCCAAGCAGGAAACCATTGCAAGCCTCTTCCTCTCTTTTACCTCTCACTTCTAATTGGTCACTAAATGCCATGGATCTTAGACAGACTTAGCTCTTTCCTTTGTCTTCATCCCCACTTTCAGAGCCCCATTTCAGGGCCCTTTTGTCTCTGGACAACCTCAGAAGCCTTTGATCTCTGCTAGCCTCTTGCATGTAGCTTTGTCCCCCATCTGCTTTGCATCTTTCATACTTTTGTCAGAATTCATTTCTAAAAAGTGTAAATCAAGTACTAGTCCAAATTCCTTGGAATGGTGTCCATGTTGTAACCATGGACCACTTCTATAGCTCAATTTGTCTTAACCTTCTTACCCAATTTTAAAAAAGACTTTCAGTCTCAGTGACCACAGCAATCACCTTAAGCATCCCTAACACTGTGTGTGCCTGGAAGGGTTTTTCCTCTGTCTGAAGCCTTGTCTTCCTCATCTTTGACTCCCTGTTGCTTAGCAGAGTGTGGCAAACAGTGGTGCTCAACAAACATTTCCCGACAGAATTGTGTACATACATAACATCTGAATTAATATGTTAACATGCCATTAGGGAAACTTAAAAATTGTTTCAATCCTATATTCTTGGAAGTAGGACTTCGTACTTATTTATTTATTTATTGACTAAGGAAAGATGATCTTAACTAAATGGATGGTTTGAATAAACTTATTTTACCAAATTTCTTTCCATGTGTTAGTCCACTAAGGCTGCTATAGCCAAAACCCAGAGATTGGATGGCTTAAACAACATTTATTGCTCATGGTTCTGGAGACTGGTGAGTCCAAGATCAGGGGGCTGGAAGACTCTGTGTCTGGTGAGGGCCTGCTTTCCCACTATGTTCTCATATGGCAGGCAGTGAGGTTTCAACATATACATTTTGGAAGGACACAAACATTCAGTCTTCTGTACTCTACTGATCTATTGAGTTAGTTACACATAATTTGTTTCCATTTTAGTTTTTTACATGTTAAGAGGTGCTTTCCTAAGTTGTGTAAACATTATTTACATTCTTTTTTTTCTCATATGTTTCAGTTTCATGCTTTAAATGGCAAAAATATTTGCAACTACCAGCTGGTCTGTGACAGTGATGTGAACCTGCAGAATAAAGATTCTGTGATCCACTGTCTGCAAATCTTGTCCTCCTTCAGGCTCATCATGCAGGTGGCTTTGCCACAGGAGCACCTGTGCTGGATTATCTTCAATGGTATATATCAATGTGCAATATTTTATTTTTCATTGTGTCTTACAGGAAGTTATTTAAATGCCAAGTTCGATGGTGACTTGATTACCTTGTGATTTAGATAACGTTCATTTCATAAGAGGACACTGGTGGGCTTTGTTACATTTTTATTACATTTTAGTTTGTCCTATGAGCAGGGATTCACAGGCAAATTGTGTGGGTTTTCTGCTTAAGGAAGGATCAGAGCTGTGGAGATAATCAGTTTCACAGATAAACAAAATAGGGGGCCACAGTTAGTAAGTTGACATTAGGTTGGCCAAAAAGTTTGTTCAGGTTCTTCTATAACATCTTACAGAAAAACCTGAACAAACTTTTTGGCCAAATAAAAAAGAGGAGAAGGATCAGAGGACCCTTGCAGGTTAGGTTATTTCTAAGCATCATCTATTTATCGGTCCTCTCCTCAAATATTTTGGCCAATGACTAGGGCTTCCTACATATCAACCTGCTCCTCCTGCTTGTTTTTGAGTGAGGAGCTCTGAGAATGTGCATGTATATGTGTATATGGTTTATTTATATACATATATATGCATTGTATAGATAGACATACGTATGCATTATATATGTCTCATAAAATGAATCTTATCTAAATCTTACAAAATGTAACCTTTGTTTTTTTTCTTGTAAGAGTTACAATTTAAATTCAACTTAAATTCTCTTTAAAGCTACAATTTGAAGTTATAAGGAGTAACCTACAATATTGTTCTCTGGATTGCATATTCTTGTAAGAAAAAGAATGACAGTCTGTTCTGAGTTTATAAGACAAGGGCAAAACAACTTGAAAGAAAGCATATTGGATTTTCTCTCATCCATGGCAACTGATAGTATGTTTCCTAGTCTTTTCCTTCTTCACTCTCCCCAAATAATTTTTTTTGACATTTTGACTGTAATCAAACGTTACATTTGCTACTGAGATGAGACTGTCTCTGGGAGACATTTTTCAGGCCAGTGATTGTTAAACTTTTGCATCCCATCATCATCAGAGTTGCCAGGGCCATCTCTCCGGGTGAATTGCTCATGCATCTTGGCAGGGACTGAGCCAGAACAGAGCTTCTGTGCTCAAGAAAAGGTGATAGACCTGAGGGTTGGGCCCTGGGGTCAGGTTCTGCTTGAGAGATGGAGATGATGCAGTGTGACTCCCTGCCTGAAATCCTTCAGAGATTCCCACAAAACCACCCCCTTCCCATTTTCTTTTTAAAAAAGATCGAACAATTTCTGTGTCTTCCACATCCTTATTCTACTGTGTGCTTTTTCTTTCTTATCATGTTCTAGATTTTATCCTGTTTCCTAAATATTTTTCTGCTCAACACTATGGTTTTAGAATCTAGCCATATTCCTATGTGTAAACCTGGTTTGTTAACTGCCTGCTGAATTGTATTTGGCAGAGACCCATGCATGTAAGGATGGGCACCTGGTTTGCCCTGCCTCCCTAACCTCACAGATAATTCTGTAGTGAGTATCCTCACATTGGTCCTTTTATAGACCCGGGTGAGAGTTTTCTGGAATGTATGCCCAGGAGTGGGGTTGCTGGGTTGTGGGCGATTCATACACTTACTGTCACTAGTTGCCATCCCTGTTTTAATTAATTCATCTCAAACTTAAGTGCCAGGCATTGTTCTAGGTGTTAGGGACACAGGAGTGGACAACACACAAAAACCCTGTTTTTCATGCTGCCATAGTACTTCAGAGAGATGACAAACAAATCAAAACTAAATGATGTGTCAGGTGGTGATGAGAGCTATTTGTGTGTATGCTCAGTCATGTCTGACTCTTTTGTGACCCCGTGGACTGCAGCCCACCAGTTTCCTCTTCCATTGGACTTCCTAGTCAAGAGTACCAGAGTGGGTTGCCATTTCCTTCTCCAGGAGATCTTCCCCACCCAGGGATCAAACCCTCATCTCTTGCATTGGCAGGCAGATTCTTCTACCCCTGAGCCACCTGGAAAGCCCCTGATGATGAGAGCTATGGAGGGAAATAAAGTCTAGAAAGGGATTAGTGAGAGTGATGGCTGGTCTGGGGCCTGGGCTGCAATTTTATTTTGTTTTTTTTTTTTTAAGGCTTATTTTATTTATTTATTTATTTATAATATAAATGTATTTTTTTTAATTGGCAGCTAATTACTTTACAATATTGTACTGGTTTTTGCCATACATTGACATGGATCCGCCATGAGTGTACATGTGTTCCCCATCCTGAACCCCCTCCCACCTTCCTCCCCATCCCATCCCTCTGGGTCATCCCAGTGCACCAGCCCCGAGCACCCTGTCTCATGCATCGTACCTGGACTGGCGATCTGTTTCACATATGATAATATACATGTTTCAATGCCATTCTCCAAAATCATCCCACCCTCACCCTCTCCCACAGAGTCCAAAAGACTGTTCTATACATCTGTGTCTCTTTTGCTCTCTCACATATACGGTTATCGTTGCCATCTTTCTAGATTCCATATATATGCATTAGTATACTGTATTGGTGTTTTTCTTTCTGACTTACTTCACTCTGTATAATAGGTTCCAGTTTCATCCACCTCATTAGAACTGATTCGAATGTATTCTTTATAATGGCTAAGTAATATTCCATTGTGTATATGTACCACAGCTTCCTTATCCATTCGTCTGATGATGGACATCTAGGCTGCTTCCATGTCCTGGCTGTTATAAACAGTGCTGCGATGAACATTGGGATACATGTGTCTCTTTCAGTTCTGGTTTCCTCAGTGTGTATGCCCAGCAGTGGGATTGCTGGGTCATATGGCAGTTCAATTTCCAGTTTTTTAAGAAATCTCCACACTGTTCTCCATAGTGGCTGTACTAGTTTGCATTCCCACCAACAGTGTAAGAGGGTTCCCTTTTCTCCACACCCTCTCCAACATTTATTGCTTGTAGACTTTTAGATAGCAGCCATTCTGACTGGCGTGAAATGTTACCTCATTGTGGTTTTGATTTGCATTTCTCTCATAATGAGTGATGTTGAACATCTTTTCATGTGTTTGTTAGCCATCTGTATGTCTTCTTTGGAGAAATGTCTGTTTAGTTCTTTAGCCCATTTTTTGATTGGGTCGTTTATTTTTTTGGAATTGAGCTGCAGGAGTTGCTTGTATATTTTTGAGATTAATTCTTTGTCAGTTGCTTCATTTGCTATTATTTTCTCCCATTCTGAAGGCTGTTTTTTCACCTTGCTTATAGTTTCCTTTGTTGTGCAAAAACGTTTAAGTTTAATTAGGTCCCATTTGTTTATTTTTGCTTTTATTTTCAATACTCTAGGAGGTGGGTCATAGGGGATCCTGCTGTGATTTATGTCGGAGAGGGTTTTGCCTATGTTTTTCTCTAGGAGTTTTATAGTTTTTGGTCTTACGTTTAGATCTTTAAGCCATTTTGAGTTTATTTTTGTGTATGGTGTTAGGAAGTGTTCTAGTTTCTTTCTTTTACAAGTGGTTGACCAGTTTTCCCAGCACCACTTGTTAAAGAGATTGTCTTTTCTCCATTGTATATTCTTGCCTCCTTTGTTGAAGATAAGGTGTCCATAGGTGCGCGGATTTATCTCTGGGATTTCTATTTTGTTCCATTGATCTGTATGTCTGTCTTTGTGCCAGTACCATACTGTCTTGATGACTGTGGCTTTGTAGTAGAGCCTGAAGTCAGGCAGGTTGATTCCTCCAGTTCCATTCTTCTTTCTCAAGATTGCTTTGGCTATTCAAGGTTTTTTGTATTTCCATACAAATTGTGAAATTATTTGTTCTAGTTCTGTGAAAAATACCATTGGTAGCTTGATAGGGATTGCATTGAATCTATAGATTGCTTTGGGTAGTATACTCATTTTCATTATATTGATTCTTCCAATCCATGAACATGGTATATTTCTCCATCTATTTGTGTCCTCTTTGATTTCTTTCATTAGTGTTTTATAGTTTTCTATATATAGGTCTTTTGTTTCTTTAGGTAGATATATTCCTAAGTATTTTATTCTTTTCATTGCAATGGTGAATGGAATTGTTTCCTTAATTTCTCTTTCTGTTTTCTCATTGTTAGTATATAGGAATGCAAAGGATTTCTGTGTGTTAATTTTATATCCTGCAAATTTACTATATTCATTGATTAGCTCTAGTAGTTTTCTGGTGGAGTCTTTAGGGTTTTCTATGTAGAGGATCATGTCATCTGCAAACAGTGAGAGTTTTACTTCTTCTTTTCCTATCTGAATTCCTTTTATTTCTTTTTCTTCTCTGATTGCTGTGGCCAAAACTTCCAAAACTATGTTGAATAATAGTGGTGAGAGTGGGCACCCTTGTCTTGTTCCTGACTTTAGGGGAAATGCTTTCAGTTTTTCACCATTGAGGATAATGTTTGCTGTGGGTTTGTCATATATAGCTTTTATTATGTTGAGATATGTTCCTTCTATTCCTGCTTTCTGGAGGATTTTTATCATAAATGGGTGTTGAATTTTGTCAAAGACTTTCTCTGCATCTATTGAGATAATCATATGGTTTTTATCTTTCAATTTGTTAATGTGGTGTATTACGTTGATTGATTTGCAGATATTGAAGAATCCTTGCATCCTTGGGATAAAGCCCACTTGGTCATGATGTATGATCTTTTTAATATGTTGTTAGATTCTGTTTGCTAGAATTTTGTTAAGGATTTTTGCATCTATGTTCATCAGATGGCCTGTAGTTTTCCTTTTTTGTGATATCTTTGTCTGGTTTTGGAATTAGGGTGATGGTGGCCTCATAGAATGAGTTTGGAACTTTACCTTCCTCTGCAATTTTCTGGAAGAGTTTAAGTAGGATGGGTGTTAGCTCTTCTCTAAATTTTTGGTAGAATTCAGCTGTGAAGCCGTCTGGTCCTGGGCTTTTTTTTGCTAGAAGATTTCTGATTACAGTTTCAATTTCCGTGCTTGTGATGGATCTGTTAAGATTTTCTATTTCTTCCTGGTTCAGTTTTGGAAAGTTATACTTCTCTAAGAATTTGTCCATTTCTTCCAAGTTGTCCATTTTATTGGCATATAGTTGCTGATAGTAGTCTCTTATGATCCTTTGTCTTTCTGTGTTGTCTGTTGTGATTTCTCCATTTTCATTTCTAATTTTGTTGATTTGGTTCTTCTCCCTTTGTTTCTTGATGAGTCTGGCTAATGGTTTGTCAATTTTATTTATCTTCTCAAAGAACCAGCTTTTAGCTTTTAGCTTTGTTGATTTTTCCTATGGTCTCTTTTGTTGATTAGTGAGAGTGATGGCTGGTCTGGGGCCTGGGCTGCAATTTTAAATAGAATGGTCAGGGTAGACCTCACTGGAGATTTGAATAAACACCTGGCTGAGACATCTGAATTACTCCTTGGAAGGAAGGTTATGGCCAACCTATATAGCATATTTAAAAGCAGAGACATTACTTTGCCAACAAAAGTCTGTCTAGTCAAGGCTATGGTTTTTCCAGTGGTCATGTATGGATGTGAGAGTTGGACAGTGAAGAAGCTGAGTGCCGCAGAATTGATGCTTTTGAACTGTGGTGTTGGAGAAGACTCTTGAGAGTCCCTTGGACTGCAAGGAGATCCAATCAATCCATCCTAAAGGAGATCAGTCCTGGGTGTTCATTGGAAGGACTGATGTTGAAGCTGAAACTCCAATACTTTGGCCACCTCATGTGAAGAGTTGACTCATTGGAAAAGACCCTGATGCTGGGTAGGATTGGGGGCAGGAGGAGAAGGGGATGACAGAGGATGAGATGGTTGGATGGCATCACTGACTCGATGGACATGGGTTTGGGTAGACTCCGGGAGTTGGTGATGGACAGAGAGGCCTGGCATGCTGCAATTCATGGAGTCGCAAAGAGTTGGACATGACTGAGCGACTGAACTGAACTGAACTGAGACATCTGAACATTCAGGGGAAGGGCATTCCAACTGGGAGATTAGCAAGTGCAAAGACCTTATAGTTTTAAAACTTTGGAATTTGAGTTGTGAAAAAATGACCTGCAGTCAATTTCTCAAAATACATTTGAACTTTCCTGCTAAACATTAACATTTTTTACTTTAATTGACTTTATACAATTGTAAGAGTTGGTTTCTTAAGTTATGTAATCAATCTTGGTTCTTTCCAAAATCTAACTGGGTAAATGAATATTGGATAATATTGGATAATATCTGACTTCCCAACTAACCTGAACCCAAATCATTTAAGCCTTCAAATAATCAGATTATTTTGGTGGTGGCTGTCTTTGATGAAAAGGAGTCACATGTCAAGGAATCACTTGTCACAAGTCACTCTGTATCAGGGATTTGGTTAAAACATCAAACTATGTTCCAGAGGCATTCTGAGATCATAAGGATTCAGTCTGTGCTCCATTTTGAACCATTTACTCTGTCCATTGGGCTTCTGCAGTGGAATCTGTAAGCCATGCCAATATCCTGAACCATCAGGGAAGAATTCCGTTATAGTCAGGATGCACTAGGGGTGCAAAGATTAAAGGTACATCTTTGAAGTACAAAGGGCCCTTGTTATTCTTGAGGGTGGTCTCCTGGGGCTTTCTGAAGTCCCCCAGTTCCCATTGCTGAATGTTTGTCTGAGTTCCCTGCTTACACCTGAGTCATGTGTTTTGTGAAGAGTCATGTCTCTCCTATGCATATGCTCCCTAGGTGATTTTTTTCCCTAAGTAACACAGTTATACAGATCAGGTCAACAAAGCCAAGTTAAGAATGCTGAGCCTGAGCTCTTACTAGCTGAGTAATTTTTCCCTACTGGATCTTACTGGAGATAAACAATTCTACGTCATGAGAGCAGGCACATTAAGAATGCTGAGACCCTGAATACTAAGGACTTAATTGCATTCTCTGTGAACTTTATGGTTGTTTAAGTGTTTAAGATTTTATTCAGTATAGTTTGGTCACTGATTTGTGTCACGTTTATCATGCTAGTAGGTGTATTGTAATCAAGGGATGTGTGTTTTGGAGCAGATACTATTTTCTCAGAAGCTTTTTAAGTTTAAAAGTGAACATAGAAGTTGTAATTGTTGAATTGTGGTGGATATGAATTTTAGATCAGATATTTTATGGGAAATATTTAGATTGCTTGCAATTATAATTAAATGCCTTTTTAAAGCACACTATACTGTCTTTTGGGTTATGTTTATAGCCTGATAATATGTTTTCTATATAGAAAGATATACGGTGATGTCATTCCCTACTTGTCCTCCAAATGCTGCCATGACATGAGCTGTCTATCTTCATTTAATTATTGGCCTGATTTAAAAAATGATCATACCTGAATGATCTTACACAGGAGTTGGAAATGGCATTTTTCGTCAGAGTGCTTATGGGACATACTTAATAATGGGATAAATATTATATGAAACAGCAAATGAATATAATGTAACCTATTATGCATTATGAGTTTTAAATTATGAGTTTCCTTGTTGAGTATTGTGCCATATGATTAAATATGTATTCTAGTCTTATTTGGAGATAAATCTTTAGTTATGCAACTGTGAGGAAACCATGGCAACCAATAAAATTTTATATGAATTAATAAAACACAAAGTACATATATTATGCTATTAAAATATCCTTTTGTTCAGTATATTTCAAAACTTAAACTTATGTCTTGCTATGGAGCTTGATCTGCATTTTACTGGAAGAGCTTGAACTGTAACTTATGGCCCTGATACTAGTTGGCTAAACAAATACCTCAGCTATGTCCCAGTCATGAGCTGGCTTTGTTTTATAGTAAGGTTCTCACTGACCAGTACTTTAAAATGCCTTTAAAGTAAGACTAAAAGTTTCCGGTGTCAACATTTTAAAAATATGGTCATATTAGTTCTTTTAAAAATTTAGCTACAAGTTGCAAAAAGTTTTATAATGATTATAACTTTGGCCATTATCAGATTTTCTCACGAGAGAGTCATTTGTTTCAGGAACTACCAACTTAAACTATAGAAAGTGGAATGTAAAGTTCTATCATGTGACTATAAAACATATTAATCTTTTTCTCCATCTAGGTACCATTTACATTTACACTATTTGCAGAAAATTGATGATCAGAGGTCATTCTTCCAAGGTATGAAATTTAGTGTCAGAATATCTTCTCCTGTATTTCCTGGTTTTCTTAAGACTTTTGTTAGCATTGAATGCTAAACAAAGAAAATTTGATGACTTAGTGTCACAAAAGTTAGTGGCTGTATCTGTATTACTAGGTATACTGTTTTTAGTTTTCCTTTAACATGATCATAAATAAAAATTTAGACAGTAAAGTAGTCACGAAAAGAAAGGATTTCCTAAATGGATAGATATTTCTTCAGGGTCCCTCAGTCTTTCAGATTAGTCGTAACTTGTCAGTATGATACTGAATATCCACCTAATGACTATATCTCTAGGTAGGGTAGCCATCCATTCTAACTTGTCCAGTGCGGTCCTGGTTTATGCCTGTTGTCCTGGAGTAATTGTTAATAGTGCTCACTTTTACTTTTAAAAGTGTTGTGGTTTGGATGGTAAACTATGGTTAGCCTGTGTGTGACTTGCTGTGGAGCTCAGACCACATTTGCTTGAAGAACTTGGCCTGTACTTGTGGCCCAGATACTCGATGGGTGAACAAACACCTCAGCTATGTCAGTCATGAGCTGATGTTGTTTTATAGTAAGATTCGCACTGATCAGTACTCACTGCTTAGTATTAGCTGGAGGAAATGGCTTCTGTTGACTTCTTACCACGTTGGTAGCACCTTTGTCTGCAGGAGACATATTTATTCCCTGTGTTCACTATCCAGTCATTGGAATGTAGGCCAAGAAAGGACAATATTCTCCCCTCGAGACCATGCTTGAGTTGTTGCTGGCATTTGAGTTTTCTCTATTGTATGTAAAAACTTGCTCTGAATATTCGGACACTCGGGACAGATATTTTTTTCCTTATTTCCTCAAAACGTAGCCAAGTATCTTAAAAACTGATAACACTTGAAAAAATAGATGCCAAGATATTTGCATGCTTAACGGATAGCATTAATTGTGTGTTCTTTCTCTGTTTTGTTCCTTGCATTTAAAAGCTCTATTACTGACAGTGACTTAACAAACTCTATGCCAGCTTTTTGAGTGTGAATTAAAACAAGGAGAGGCTGTACCATGCATAATGTAAATTTGGCCTACAGACTTTTCCAACGATTCTCTATTCAGTTCCAGATGATTTCCTGAAAGGAATTTAGGAAATCTCCTGTTGTGCTTGCTGTGGCAACAAATAACGCTCCACAGAATCACGATAGTTGGGTTTGCTTATAACATTCGTCTGGCAAGGCTTAGAAGGGCAGAGATGTCTGTTCCAACATTTAACTGTTGGTGTTTGTACTTGCTAATGCTGAGGGAATTTTGATTTAACGTGATAGTCATCTTAAAATAATTTCTTATTTATATTCTGTGTAAGATTTCTCCTCTCCTCCTCATATAACGTGAGTTTCTCATTGACAGAATAAGAAAGGCCCGAAGGAGGATCATTTCATAGTCCCAATCTTGTGGAGTGGGAGTCGGGGGAGTGAGGAATGCAAGAATTTTGGGATGGTGGGTGGCTGCACAGTTGGCACTTGCAGATCAGGCTGGAATTCTTTCAGTGTATGTTCAGTGTAATAAGATTCAAGGAAATTAATTTTTTACCCTGAAACTCACAAACCCTCAGCTGATGAGTCGACTCCTGAGCTGAGACTCTACATGGACTCGATGGCTCCATTTAATGGGGACAAGCCCTTGGCAGTCCGGCCCCATCTGAATCCTCCTGATTTTGTAACTACTTTAAAGTTCAAGTCCATTACAGTCCAAAACAGAAGGAGAAACAGACGTGGGGTCCTCAGGTTTTTTAGTGGTGTCACCCCAGAGCAATCTTAACTCCTATTCCTATAGGATTTGATAATTATGATTACCACTTGTTATTATTGAATATTATCGAATCCCTACTATGTGCTAAGTGCTGTGTGAAGGGCTCTGCGTACACAGTAATGCCTTAGTAGTCTTACAAGGGTGAGACCCTAACACTATCATCACTGTTCTTTGTTGAATGAATGCTTACCATCTCTCGGGTATGCTTCTAAGCCATTTTCACATATTATCTCATTGCATCCTCACACCAGCACTTGGAGAAGGTAGCATTATCACTTTTATCTTACAGATGAGGAAGCTGAGGCTTGAAAAGGTTAATTTGCTCAAGGTTGCATATCTAGTTAGGATAGTTAGAGATATAGCTGAGGCCAGAGCCGATGCTGTGTACTGTGTACTACCCCTCAACCCCATCAGAACAAGGCGAGTCTGTTGACAAGTCCCATGACCCACCCTGTTTTGGTTCATCTCTGCAAATGGAGGAGTTGTGTGGAAGCTCCTGATACAATGTTGAAATATTTTCTCTTTTATTTATTTGGCTGCACTGGGTCTTAGTTGCGGTACATGGATTCTTTATTTTAGTTGAAGCACGTGGGATCTAGTTCCCTGATCAGGAATCCAACCTGGGCCCCTGCATTGGTAGTACAGAATCCTTGCCACTGGACCACCAGAGAAGTCCCTGAATATTTTCTGACATGACTCTGAAGGCGTCCTGAAGACCAAGACTGCTCAGGGCTTTTCCTAGATGGGAAGCACTTTTGAGCTGAGGCAGGCCACCAGCATACACTTAGCGAATGCAGGGAGGGCAGTTTTCTGAAGCCTGTTTCCCTGAAGACACGCGGCCATTTGCTTTCCTTTATGATAAAGGCTGCAGTTTCTTCTAAGGCATTTGCATTTGTAGTATAGTGTTCAGCAAACGTTAAGGAATTCAGTAGAATCTGTTCATTCTAAAAAAATGTTGATTTCTGTTTCACTTTCCTATGAAACTGAAATAGTTTGATCACATCTGTGGCTTGAACAGCAGTTGTCAGATTCTTCCACAGACCATCACATAAAGTTCAAGTCCAGACTTTAAAGTGCTTCTCTTCGCTCCCCTCAAAGGCTGTGAACTGAAATAAGTGACGCTGCACTGCCATCTTGTGGCTCAGCTGGTTAATGTGTGGTTTTTCCTACTTGACACCTTAACCATGCTCTTGCTAGGCTCCTAAAATTTGTTTTTTCAAAGTTTTGTTCTGTTTTCTTTTAATGAAGAGACTAGTCCTGCTGAAATCATCAAATTTTTGTTAATAGAAATAATTCTTTCTTTTATGGGTGAGAAAAAAAATGCTGCAATCAAATTAAGTAGTTTTTTTTTTTCTGAAATGGCATTTCAGCTTTGGAACCTGAACGATGGTTTCTCAGAACCCTCAGTGGAATGATGGCTTTTCTTCTTTTCATCGTAGTTGCTCCATGTAGTGGGAACAATCCTGCTGCCCTTAGGAGTCCAGAGCCCGAATTCCAGCCCCAGCTCTGTCACTTTCAAGCAGTTTAGCCTCTTGGAGTCAGATTAGGTTACTTTTAAGGTTCCGTCTGGCACTAAAATCTGTAATGTGGGATCTTTTATGCTAAATCTGAGGCCACACCCAAATATTATGTGAACAACTGGTAACTGTAGCTAGTTTTATTTTGAAGTATGAAATTTTGAATACCAGGAATCCTGAGAGCTTTGAAAACCATGTGGATATAAAGGGAGGAAAATTTATACATGATTTAATCCCACACCCTGCAAACCACAACCATCTGAATGCAAAAATCCACAATAGGATTTCTTTACAGCAGATAACGTGAAACTCAAGAATTTTGACAACCATTAATTCCATATTAGTTCACAGTGTGGCAAAATTAGCAAACAATGACAGAAACACTTAAAGCAGCAATAAAGCAACCCCAGCCCGACTTTACAGAGATATAGGGACCAGAACTAGGGAGTGAGAGTTTCATTTTACTGTGGTCTAGTTATATACTCTTGCCTGGGAAATCCCATGGACGGAGGAGCCTGGTAGGCTGCAGTCCATGGGGTCGCGAAGAGTCGGACACGACTGAGCGACTTCAGTTTCCCTTTTCACTTTCATGCATTGGAGAAGGAAATGGCAACCCACTCCAGTGTTCTTGCCTGGAAAATCCCAGGGACGGGGGAGCCTGATGGGCTGCCGTCTATGGGATCGCACAGAGTCGGACACGACTAAAGTGACTTAGCAGCTTAGCAGTCATATACTGTCCAGGGACATTGGCCACCTCGGATAATACCATGGTAAGAGAGGGAAGCTTTGTTCTGGGAGGATAGAAGTGCTTGGGGATCTTTGTCCTGGAGAGTGCGGGGGGAACGGACAGGCTGCATAGGTGCTTTCAGATTCTTGGAAGGCTGTAATTCTCAAGTTGAGTCTTGAGTGGTCTTGTGCTGTTCTAGAAGGCATCAAACTAGGACGAATGCACTGGAGGTGTATCAAGGTGATTGCATTTCAGGTTAAAGAAGATCATGTTTAGAAGTGTCTTCTTATGCCACATGGCACATTCCTTGTTGCTGGAGGTGGGAGCTTGTGGGCAGAGAAGGTGAGGGGCATCAGGTGGTGGTGCTGGTGATGTTGAGGGAATGAAATTAGATTCTCAGCCCCTTGATGCTATGATTACTAGAAATATGTAGCATCAGGAACTGAAACTTTTCAATGAAGGTCAGTCATCAGTCAAACAACAGAGATTTGTTGCTAATAACAATTGCATTGTTGCGATTAGCTCCTTGGGCTTTGCTTATAGTTCAGCTGGTAAAGAATCCGCCTGCAATGCAGGAGATCCTGGTTTGATTCCTGGGTCAGGAAGATCCCCTAGAGAAGGGATAGGCTATCCACTCCAGTACTCTTGGGCTTGCTTTGTGTAGCTCAGCTGGTAAAGAATCTGCCTGCAATGTGGGAGACCTGGGTTCAATCCCTGCGTTGGGAAGATCCCCTGGCGAAGGGAAAGGCTACCCACTCCAATATTCTGGCCTGGAGAATTTCATGGACTGTATAGTCCACGGGGTCACAAAGAGTCAGACATGACTGAGTCACTTTCACTTTCATGCCTTTCATAATTAGCTGTTAGACTAGTGCTCACACTTGGTAAATGTTAATAAGAATAAACTGAGTTCATAGGACTCTAGGAGCTAGGCAGGAAGACATTGTAAAATGGCTAACTTGAGATTTTGAATTCTTGAAATTCTTCTTTAATTTTTAAATGCTTATTTTTTAGTTGACTCATTATTTGTGTATTTTTAGCATCAGTGACTTATGCTCACCATTCTTCATTTGATTATTTTGAATAAAAATTGGCATTAGTCGCTTAAAATGTCAATCGTGCCCTTTCTGATTCAGGCCTTGGAATACCTCCTGTGGGCCAGTATATGTATGGAGTCCTCAGTGCCTCTCCTGTCCGTCAGGTACTTGACGTGGAGAGCTACTCTTTACACAGCTGTCTGCCAGTGCTACTATGACTGCCAAGCTGGTGTTCACGGAGAGGTAGGCTACTTTTTGGGCTTCCCAGGTGGCACTAGTGGTAAAGAACCTGCCTGACAATGCAGAAGATGTAAGAGATGTGGCTTCAATCCCTGGGTCCGGAAAATCCCCTGGAGGAGGACATGGCAATTCACTCCAGTATCCTAGCCTGGAGAATCCCATAGACAGAGGAGCCTGGTAGGTTACAGTCCATAGGGTTGCAAAGAGTCAAACACACTGAAGCGACTTAGCATGCATACGTGCAGGCCACTTTTTAATTATGAGGATGCTAATACTTAAATTTACAACATATTCAGCATTTTCTTCATTAGATAAGTGGCAAGAAAACAAGCAAACCAACAAAACCCAAAGAACTGCAATGAAGCAAAGATACAAGTCCCAGGCTTCATTTGCAGACATTTACCTGACTTCTCCATTCTGTGAATCTCTTGCTTTTACTTTTTGCTTCCCCGTTTATTCTCTGTTCACTTCCACCATCTTTGCTTCTTTTCTGAGTAAGATCTCTGATATTGTCTCTTCCTTTTTATATTCTTGTATGGAAGCCACTTTCCTTCCCTGTTTAGTTTCTGTATTCCACACTGTCTACTATCTGTTTGTTTTGTTTTTCTCTGCTTCCAGCCACCATTTATTTAGAATACTCTATTTCTTATTTTTCCTGTTTTCCTGTATATATTTTTGATTAAATATTTGAAATGTAGCTTAACTGGTTGGGGCTTCTATTGACCTATGCCACACCTCTGTGCTAATGAAATCCAGTACCCTCACTATAGTATGTAGTACTCGGCTTGTCAATGGATGGGGTCTTGGTGAGAATTAGAGACAGACATTCCTTCCTTTGGACCATCCCATCCCTGCACCAGTGTGCATAACTTGGTGAGTGCAGTGGGGTCTGGATTTCAGCAGGAGAATAGCTTAATTCAGTCCTTGTGGGATACTTTTCTAGCCTAGGATACATTCTAGAAACTATTCACCATATATACACAGTTAGTCTTAGTGTACTAGTGGTGGCATATTGCTATAGCTATTAAATTTATCAGGGATAGACATGTTTGCATAGTTTTAACCATTTGATTCCTATTGGAAATTTTTTCTTATGAAAAATGTAGCCCTTTATGTTACTATTATGTTCTAGAAACATCTCCATGAAAAAGCATTAATTATAAATAAAATACTTGAAAGAACTGCTAAAATAAATTACATGAATGAAACTCATTTTGCTATTATCTCTATCATAGCAATAGAGAATTATAATAATGATGATCTGATTAAATAAGCAAGCCTACCTTCTTCCTTCCTCAGATATTAATAAATACTTTCTGTATGTTGGATACTGGGAATATACAAATAAGACCCTTTAAGGACCTCACAATTTAGTTGACAATGTGTACAGTTGAATAGATAATACAGCTGGTTTTGGTGGAAAAATTAGAATTTGAGAAGAGCACTGAGGCAGGGTGTGTGTGTGTATATGTGCATGCATGTGCAATACTGGAGAAGTGATCATCTATAAGAAGCTACTCTGTAACCCAGAATTTGAATTTCCTTACTTTTTGAATTTCCTTACCTTTTTGAATTCTAAAGTTAGTATAGCCAACGTTTCATTGACTTTAGATTTACAAAAATTAGTGGTACTTCTAGGAAATGATTGACGGGTCAGCTACTATATTCTAAAAAGTCAGCATCAGCCTTGAGTTTAAGTCACAAATTAAATCAAATGTCTGGGAGAGTAAAACATATCCTCTTGATACATTTTTAATCACTGTACTCTAACTTCTTATGAATTAAATTTATTTTAATCGCATGTAGGCATTTGCTCGGCGTGCTTTAGCTAAAATTGATGAGTTACGGCAACTGGAATTAATGAGTTCCTCACCACCACAGGAAGAATCCAGGGAATATTATAGAGAGGCCACAATAAAGGTATAAAAATTTCATGAAATAAATCTACTGTACTCTACAGATGATGAAGTACTTAATATCAGTAGTTGAGAAGCATATCCCATTGATGCTTCATAAGTAATTCTTCTTTTTGAGGCAGATGGCAGTCATGATCTTCAAAAGAGGAGTATTTGAATCTAGAAGAAAAAACAAAAGTTTCTTTAGACCAAAGATAAGAGTTAACATAAAGGAAGCACAAACTGTAAGTCTCAGAATATCTTCTGTGTTTCAGACTATTTCTACAGTGTTTGTATTATACCTCTGTGTCTTTAACGCTGGGTCATTAGGCCTCCCTGGTGGCTCAGATGGTGTAGAATCTGCCTGCAATGCAGGAGACCCAAGTTTGACCCCTGAGTCAGGAAGATCCCTTGGAAAAGGGAATGGCTACCCACTCCAGTACTCTTTACTTGGAAAATCCCATGGACAGAGGAGCCTAGTGAGCTACAGTCAATGGGGTTGCAAAGAGGCCTACAACTAACACTTTCAGCACTCAGTATTAAATCCTGTCCCCTATCTGTGATGACCTAGAGGGGTGGGATGGGGCTGGGTTGGAGGGAGGCTCAAGAGGGTGGGGATATATGTATAAAAGCTGATTCACCTTGTTGTACAGCAGAAACCAACACAATGTTGTAAAGAACATTCTTATCCTCCAGGTAAGAAAATCCTGCCCCCAATCCCTGCAAATAGAAGAATGTCTTCCTAATTTGGACATGGTCTTGTTTCATCCTTTCCTCAGAGCTTTTGTACCTTTGCATAATCCTAGTTTTGTAATGTTAAAGGGCAAGAAGCTGAAGAAGAACCTGGGAAAGTTTCAAATTTACAGCCTTCTGAGTGAGACCGCAGAAGCCTTTTGACCACTCGGTGTCAATTTTGAAGGTGTTGAGGATGGAGAGGAAGTGGAGGCACCTTTTCTTATCAACTCCGGTTTCATCTTTGAGAATATTTAGGATGTAGGTTGGGCTTCCCTCATGGCTCAGTGGTAAAAGAATCCACCTGCCAATGCAGGAGACATGGGTTTGATCCCTGATTAGAGAAGATCCCATGGAGAAGGAAATGGCAACCCATTCCAGTATTCTTACCTGGGAAATCCTGTGGACCGAGAAGCCAAAGAGTCGGACACAACTTAGTGACTAACATAACAACAACAGGATGTAGTTGCACTAGAATAGTAAACAACCCCCATGTCTCAGGGGCTTTAAAACAATAATTTATTTCCTACTGGAGTCAAATGTTATTATAGTTATCTGCTCATGACCGATTGAGAGGTGGTCCTCATTTGGAAAACTGCTGGGTCATTCTGCCAGAGGGGACCTAGGAGAGCTGTGGAGGACTTCACGTAGGTAGTGATACTCAGTATGGAAGTGACTACAGTCTTCTTTCTCACAAGCAAAAACCCCTCACATAGCCCCTGTTGGCCACAAGTGTGTTTGGCCAGTTGCACTAAGGGAGGCGAGTGGGACATAGATAATGCCTGTGGGATTCTCTGCCCTTTCTCCCTTCTGCCTTTTTCCCTCTCCCACTGTCTTCCCCTTGGCCATTCAGAGTCTCAATGTTCCTTAAATCCCAGCTCGGTATATCTTTGCAGTGCCCTGTGACTGTTCTAGACAGCTGTAAACTCTCTTCTATGAGCATCTGTGTAGGGATTGAAAATGAAAGTGGAGGGGAAGAATATGAGCACTTTCTGACAGAAGAAATGTAGAATCTCAGAACCTGGAAAGGATTTTGGAAATCATTTGGTTCAGTCCCTTTCTATTACAGATGGGAAAAAATGAATCCCAGAGTATTTAAGCCAGCTGCTGGCAACCCTTGAACCAGAACCCAGATGTCTAGCCCAGGGTATTCTAAATAATCCAATGACTGCTGTTCTCTTTCCTCATTTCTTCTTATAAACATTTGAGAGGCCTTCTCTTTTCTTTTAAATGAATCCAAATATTAAATGAAAATATTATTTGGACACAGTAACTTTTCATTGCTACTTAGTATCTGTGATATATTGACTGGTGAGCCCAGACATACAGTTCATACGTCCTTTTAAATTGTATCCCTTATTGACTCATGGTGTCTAACTGGTTGAGGGTGGTAATCTGCCAAATTGTAGATAATCCATTGGATGAGCCGTTGAGTAGCCTGCATCTGGTATCATTAAGTAGTAACGCTATACTGTTTGTTAGAGAGCAGGGGTCATATTTTGCAGAATGTTCTGCTTTATGCTTATGAAATCATTTTATTATGTTTCTACAAAAGAGAGTAATTTCAATATGCATTAAATCTATTTTAGAAAAATTTCTGAGTTTGTAGGTCAATTGTTAACTTGCAGTAAATCATTTTTACTCAAAGGATTGTTTCGTAGGACTATTAATTCAGACTTCTGATGATTGACTATTTAGTGATTCATTCAATAAATATTTTAAAGTAACTTCTTTGTGAACAAACTATTTAGAGGTTACATTCTAGTGGAGAAATTACGTAATAAGTAAATTAAAGCCTGTGATAAGAATTAAGAAGGAAATAATGGTGGTGATTAAATGAGTTACATGTAATGCCCCTAGAATGTTCCTGGCACATAGCTCCTTAGTAGTATTAGCTGTTACTGTTATTTATTTTTCATTCATTCATTTAGTAACCATGTATCAAAGGCCTACTGTGGTCCAAGAGTGGTGGCACATATTAATAGAAAAGATGAAGTCACTGTTCTGTCTTTTTTGAATGGCTTTGAAATAATAAGCAGGATTTGACTGGACAGGGAGAACAGGAAAAACATTCTAAGTAAAGGACACGAGCATGATAGTAGGTTGGAGGCAGAAGTAAGCAAAGGCTTTTGGCACACAGTGAGGCAGTGACACTGAGCTTGAACAGGGTGGGTGTATTATGTTGAGAAATTAACACAGTAAGTCTCATGGCATAGATCTCATGGGAGCCGTGGTATTCAGGATTGGAACTTACTGCATGGGTTGTATCATTCAGCTTCTCATCCATCCTGACATTTTAAAAGATGTCTAGTATACCCTAGGCATAGCTCAGTTAATAAAGAATCCGCCTGCAATGCAGGTGACCCTGGTTCGATTCCTGGGTTGGGAAGATCCCCTGGAGAAGGGAAAGGCTACCCACTCCAGTATTCTGGCCTGGAGAATTCCATGGACTGTATAATCCATGGGGTCGCAAAGAGTTGGAAATGACTGTGACTTTCACTTTCACTTTTCACCCTAAGCAGTACATGTACCAGATTTGTCCAGTACTTTTTATTACTAGTATTTTAGTTGTTTTCCAATCCTTTGCTATTATAAATATTGATGTAGTCAACATCTTCAAGTATATTATTTATTCCTTTTGTTTCCTGTGGATAAAATTTAGGATGTAGAATTTGAGTAAAGTTACATACACTCTTATTTCTCTTGATGTATATTGCCAGATTGAATTTCTGAAATGAGTTCTCCAAGGTGACAACCTGCATGTGCCAATTTCACCATTATCATTTTGATATTATTTCTTAATCTTTAAAATAATTAGGTTTTCATAAAATGGCTTGTTTTAACTTTATTGTTTTGATCCAGCTTTCCCTTACATTTGTGTTGACTCATTATATTTTCTTTTTAGGTGAATTATCTTTCACAGTCTTTGACCATTTGTCTACTAGAGATTTTAATTTTTGAATTGTATTTGAATGGGCTCATTCTTTTTATAGACATTAATATTTTGTTTGTCATGTTTGACAATTTAGTGTATTTTTATTGCATTAGCTTTAAATCTTTTTATAGATCTTTTAAATATTTATATTTTAAAATCATTTGCTTGTTATTCATCTATAGATCTCATAAATATTCTAGTTCACTTTTTGTGGTTTCTCTACAATCTTTTAAAAAACTAATTTCACTGTAATCTATCTAGGATTTACCATTTCATTTTGAATACTTCTTTTTTTTTTTTCATTTTGAATACTTCTAATTATTAGGAAGTTTATTATGTTGTTTAACTATAAATTTTTAAACCTTTGTTTTAACCTATAGCAAATATCTTAGAAGAAACCTTGACCTCTGTTTGTAAAGCAAGAGGCATGAAGTTCAAGTTTTACTGAGTTTTTTTTCTTAATTGGAGTATAATCACTTTACAATGTTGCATCAATTTCTGCTGTACAACAAAGTGAATCAGCTATATGTATACATATATCATCTCCCTCTAGGATCTCTCTCCCACCCCACCCCCATCCCACCCCTCTAGGTCATCACAGAGCACCGGGCTGAGCTCCCAGTATTATATAGCAGTTTCCCACTAGCTATCTATTTTACACACAGTTCAGATCAGTCACTCAGTCATGTTCGACTATTTGCGACCCCATGGACTACAGCATGCCAGGCTTCCCTGTCTATCACCAACTCCCGGGGCTTGCTCAAACTCATGTTCATCAAGTCAGTGATGCCATCCAACCATCTCATCCTGTCGACCCCTTCTCCTTCTGCCTTCAGTCTTTCCCAGCATCAGGGTCTTTTCCAATGAGTCAGTTCTTCACATCAGGTGGCCAAAGTATTAGAGTTTCACAGTAGTAGTGTATATATGTCAATCCTAATCTCCCAACTCATTCCACCCACCCCTTCTAGAAAAACGGTACAGATGAGTCTATTTACTGAGGTTTTTTTTTTTTTTTTTTTAAAGTATCAGCCAACCTAAGGGTTGAAAACACATAGACTCTAATCAGCAGGGAAGTTGGTGTTTGGAGAGAAATAGTTCAAAGCAGCTTTATTTCTGCTTTTGCTTTTCTGTCTTCCTCACTTTGCCTCAAGAAGATGAATGAAGCAAGGAAATCATGGGAAATATGGATGCCCGCTAATTGGACATGGATTCTAGAAAAGCCAACTAAAGCTACCTTTCTTATTTCCTGGTAATCTAAGTACAGAGAACAAGTCATTAATCAGAGAGAAGAGTGAAGTGTGTAGGTAGGCCATCTGCCAGGAGTGAAATCCTTTCAGGCCTACACAAAGTAGAGTGATGGGATTCTCACGGGGCTGTGAGTGGCACCTGCTTCTTTGTATCCAGTTGGTCAACTCTTCTTTACAGTTAGCTGCTGTAAGACCCATTACTTATACTATAAAGTATTATTTCCAGTTTGAGTTTGGGGACCTTCTTCATTAGAATTTCCACCAGGTTTTCTAAAAATGCTCCACCCAGACTCACTGACTCTCTGGAGATTTGGTTGGTGAATCTAAAAAGCTCTCCTGAGAGATTCTTAGGCAACTCAAGTTTGAGTATCAGCTCCTCAGGGCTGTAATTAAGTCACCACAAAGCATGTGGAGACCAATGCTGCTGTTTATTAATTAAGGGCCTTTGTAGGCTGTCTTGGAAACACAAACATATAAAGAAAGAGCAAAGTCTTTGATGTAATGGCTGCACAACATAAACTTTAATAAAATCTGGAGTGACACCTCAAAAATGAAAACCCTAGAAGCAGCTGTCTCATCGACAGGCCAACCACTCTCTCTGTTAGCATTAATAAAGCACACCTTACTCATCTTTGCCTTATGCCATCAGACATTGTAGAACTTTAAAAAAGTGGGCTGTATTTTTTTTTTTTTTATTCCAGATGCCATGGCCACGTACGGTCACAGAAAGGCTGTTGGAAGAGTTGTTTGATAGCGCTGCCTCCCGGTTTCTGGCTGTCTTGGAAGCTCTCTCTGACTCAAATCGGCGAACACTACAGACTGGACCTGTTCTTACAGATGAAGTAGAAGTTCGTGACGTTGTCTCAGAACTGTTTATGGCAGGAAAAGAACTTTTAATAAGTAAATAAGTTGTTAAAATAATATTTTGTAAAAAATAAAAATAATATTTTGTGGTAGAACATAAATAACAAAAATTTTAACATGGTAGTTTACACATAAGAAACCAATACCAATTTATTGATCTTTTTTTCCTTAAAGATTTTTTTTTGATGTAGAGCATTTTTAAAGTCTTTATTGACTTTGTTACAATATTGCTTCTGTTTATTTTGTATTTTTGGTTTGCTAAGAGTTTTTAATTCTGAATAGTTGTTGAATTTTATTAAAACCTTTTTCTGGGTTTTTTGAGATTTACTGAGTTCATCAAATGGATGAACTTTTTTCTATTAATATGGTGAGTTACAGTGATTATTTATATAATCTTTAACCATTCCATATTCACTGCATATTTTTGGAATAATCTTAATCTGGAGGTGAGAATTATTCTTTTGATATATTGCTTGGTTTTCTTCCTAGTGGCTAACGTTCCTATTCATGAGATTTCTTTTCTTACAAAGTCCTTTTTGGATTTTCCTCTCAAGGTCATGTTGCCCTCAAACAAAAGTTGAACTTTCTGCCCTCTTTTCCTATTATATGGAAGAGTTTTTGTCAGATTGGTGTTATATCTTGCTGAAAGTTTGAATTTGCTGGTGAAGTCATTTGGACCTGGAATTTTCTCTGTGGAAATGTTTTTAACTATGGATTCCATTTCTTCTATAAATATAAAATGATTTAGAATTTCATTTTCTTTAAAAAATATCTTCTGTTTGGTAAATACTACTTTGATTTTGTCGATATTTTCAAATTTTCATAGAATAGTTTATGACATCATCATCACCTTCTGTGTGTGCTAAGTCGCTCCAGACCTGTCTGACTCTCTGCACCCTGTGCACGGCAGCCCACCAGGCTCCCTGTCCATGAGATTCTCCAGGCAGGAATACTGGAGTGGGTTGCCTTGCCGTCCTCTGATCTTCCTTACACAGGGATCAAACCTACGTCTCCTCTGTCTCCTGCATCGGCAGGTGGATTCTTTACCACTAGTACCACCTGGGAAGCCCTGTCATCTTCTAAGTGAGCTTAAAGATGTGCATGTGTGTGCACGTGTGTGCCCATCTGAGGGCAAGGAGCCTCTGTACTGCAGTTCGGTCTCATCTTTTCTTCACGAGGAAGATACAAGATCTCAGAGGAGAATTCCTTTGACTTCCTTCACCCACACCTGAAAATTTACCTTTATCTGCACATTTCCTTTCCACTGTCTCTCATTACAACGGAAGGGATATTCTTCCTCCTCCCTCTTTAGGTCTTTGGGCCATATCTCTGCAAATTGCCCCTTCATCCCTATCTAACTTCCTCCCTGAATTTCTTCCTCTTGTTAGAGTCAGATTTATTGAAGGAGTTGCCTATGTGCACTGTCCCATATTCTTCCCCTCCTACTTATACTCGGCAGTCTGCTGTCATGGACAGAGAATGTCGTGGACAACTTCCTTATTGTTCAGTTGAAAGTCAGTGCTTTTCCTCCCTTTGCTTTCTGTTGTTGTTGTTGACACCTTCTTTCTCTTTAAATACTCTCCTTTGCAGCCTTTTCTCCCCACCTGCCCTTCTCTTACTTGGGGTTCTTTGCTCTTCTGTTCTTGGCAGCCTTCCATTGCTCACAGCTGATCCACTTACTTATGGTGCCTATGTGATGAACTCTGGAGCTATGTCCCTATTTTAAGTCTCCTTTCTGAGCTTCTAGTCTGTAATATCTCACTGTGTATTTTGCTAGTTAACTCATGCTAATTCTTTATTTTTGAGATTCCACATTCCTTCCTCTGGGTGGTCTTTCCTGACCGAACCTCCTACCCAACACCTGGGTTCGAGGCCCTTCTTATTTGTCCCCAGAGTGTCTTGTGTTTGCCTACTAGGTTTTTAAAAAATTTATTAAAAAATATTTTATTTTTATAGATTTTATATTTTATTCTTATATTGAAAGAAAGTGAAAGTGAAAGTCACTCAGTTGTGTCTGACTCTTTGTGACCCTGTAGACTATACAGTCCATGGAATTCTCCAGGCCAGAATACTGGAGTGGGTAGCCTTTCCCTTCTCCAGGGGATATTCCCAACCCAGGGATCGAACCCATGTCTTCTGCATTGCAGGTGGATTCTTTACCATATGAGCCACAAGGGAAGTCTAAGAATACTGGAGTGGGTAGCCTACCCCTTCTCCAGGGTATCTTCCTGACCCAGGAATTGAATTTTTATATTATATTTTATTTATTCAATGTGTTTTTGACTGCTGTGCAGTATGTGGGATCTTAGTTTCCAGACCAGGGATCAAACCAGGGATCAAACCTGAGCCTTCTGAAGTGGAGGCACAGAGTCTTAACCACTGGACCACCAGGAAAGTCCTTGCCCACTACGATTTCTTGTTTTCCCCACCAGTGTGTGAGCTCTGTGAAGGTGGGAGTTGTGTTTGCTCTTTTCCCTCATTGTTTTCCGAGTGCCTAGTGGTGTCTGATATTTAATGTTTAGTAAATATTTCTTTGCACGAATGACCCCTCTCTTTTCTTTTCTAGTGTCAAATACTGGTGCAGATGGGATACTTGATTTTCCAAAAGCACATCTTTTGGAACTTATTATAAAAAGGAAGAATCTTATTTCTGTGAATGCTGCCGTGAAATTTATAAAATTAGCTTTTATGTATGAGGAATGGAGTTTATTTGAATCTGCAGCTGGGCAGCTCATTGATTTTCTCCAGGTAATACATGCAAAACAACTGCTTTGTTTTTATGGTATTAACATGACGTTGAAGTGCTAATTAACTTGTGAGATATACTTTTCTTAGAGGCAGGATGACCCAGAGTCAAAGAAAGCAGAAAAGGATTTAATTCTTCTTGTTGCAATAGAACCTTTGATCAATGTAAAGAGAAACAAAGGTTTGATCTTTCCTTTTGACAACTACAAAGAAGGTCAAGTCTATGTAAAAAAAATTGCTGTTCATGGTGAGTGTTTATTTGCCTCTTTGAAAACTTAAGATGACTTTATACGCTCTCTATAGGTGAAGTGAGAGAAAATATAGTCAAGGTAGAGGGAGCAGAAGTGCAAAGGCCCTGAAGTGAGAGTGTTGAAGTAGTTGTTGAAGGAATAGCAAGGAGGCAGATCTGCCTGGAGTGTTCTGGTGGTGGTGCTGGCCTTTGAGAATGTAGTAGGGGAACTGAGGTCAGAGAAATAGCTGCCTGGTCTTGCAGGTTCCTAGGCCTCGTACAGATGCTGGATTTTATTTATTTACTTAAAACACTGTTTTTTTGTTCATACGATGGGGCAAGCAGAATCTTAGTTCCCTGATCAAGGATCAAACCCACACCACCTACGGTGGAGGCACAGAGCTTTAACCACTGGATCACCAGGGAAGTTCCTGTATTTTCTTTTGCAACACGGTTTTGGGTAGAAGAATGAGGCTCTATTTTAGGTGCTGCAATGTTAATGAGAGGTCAGCAGGGCATTGAATCAGAGGTATCAATTGACTTTGGTAAGGAAAAGTTTGCTGGTCTCCTGTCTCTTTCCAGTATGCAGAGTTTTCCATTCTAAAACTCTTAATGTTTTAGGAGTTATTGTGTATATAATTGAACATCTGCAGCCTCTTTTAGAGAATTATTTAATCCCATGTTTTATGTTTTATCACATGCTTAAGGCATTGCATGGCTGCTCAATTGTGGTAAATAATTTGTACCAAATAATGATGCTTTTTTTTTTCTTCTAGTGGTTTCTGAATAGATATCTTTGTTATTTTTATTTCAACAGTCACTGATGTTTTAATATTATAAACATTCTCAATTCCGTTATGGACATAGTTGGTATACAGATTGCAGATAATGAAAATGATAATAGTCCATTTTAATTGAATTAAAGCCTACTTAGATTCATTTTCAAATGGAAGCATTTAATGTGTCTTATTGATCTATTTGCCCAGATATCATTTTTGTTATTTTTGGAGAATTTCTGTGTTTCTATGCACTTTCTACTTGAAATTTTGTAACAATTTTTTTTTTTTTTTTGCTTCATTTCCTGTACTTTATAAATTGAGATACTTGTGTGAAGTCTTGTGGATACTCAGAAGACATTTTCCGTTTGGCGACAACCTTGTATTCCTGTGTCTGTGACTCTCCGCAGGTGAAAAAGTTATTTTGGATAATTTGTAATAGTGTCAAAAGAGGCTCTTCTCCGTAATTTAAAGCCATATTTAAAAATAACAGGAATTTCACCTTGCTGAAATTCTATACTGTTCAGTCATTAGAATAAGACATTGAGTTATATCCTGACTTATAATTTTAAATCTATATTTACTATTGTTATCATTTTGGGCATCCATCTTTTCCTTTCTGAGAAATTTCAAGGCTAGCTATATTTCTGATAATGGAGGAAATGAAGCAGTAGTGGGTTTTTTTTTCTTTTATTTATTTATTTATTTTTAAAATTTATTTGTATATTTTTTTTTACTTTACAATATTGTATTGGTTTTGCCATACGTTGACATGAGAGTTAATATTCTTAATGAAACACTGCTTTCCAGTCTGTAAGTGCAAATCCTGGTTACTGTTTGGAGTCGCTTAGCATACAATGGCTGGTATTAAATGACGACTTGTGGGTGTGGATATTTAAGTCAAACTAGTGCAGCTCTGGTTTTAAAACTGAATTCCATGGATCCTCAGAGCTTCTCTGAGGTTCCTTAGGAGCCCAACTTTAGATCATAGCACCCTATAACCTTGAGATTCTGATGGGATTTCTTTTGAAAATTTGGTTTAACTGTTACAGAAAAATGTTTGAAAACTACAATTTTTGAGCATTGTATTACCTTTTGTTCAGGAAAGTGAAACACCGTAAGGGACTTGAGAAGTTCCACTCTTATAATATTTTCTATTTCTTAGTTTATTAGTTTATGTTATAACCTGTGACAAGTATTTAATTTTTGAACTAAATGTATTGATAGCAAATATAAGGAGTATAGTGGGCAAACTAAAAACAAAAAATTCCAATCAAGACTGAGAACGGCATGGAATTTTCATCTCTCTGTTTTTTAAAAAACCATGTGTGTCTTAGTTCAGTTCAATTCAAAAAGCATTTATTGAGCTCTATTATGTTCCCAAGCACTGTACTAAGGTACCATGTGTGCAAAATAAGTCTTAGAGCTGCCCCAAAGGAGCTCAAGGTTGGATATATTTTAATCATAAACTTACTCTCTTTCTAGTTCAGCTCTAATGAGTGACTTTATTTTCCTTTTGAAAAGAGCCAAAGTAACTGGACCAGGAGGAGATATACTCATGTTGGGTCATCTGTTGATATCCAGTGTGATGTTCTGTTTAGTTCCATCATGTCTCTCTTCTTTTCCGTATCTTTTCCCAGCTCTCCTCTCCTTCTCCCCTTGCTACTTTCTCCACTCCCTGCCCATTTTTTGTTATTTTAAACCAGAGATTTGAAAAAGAAAGAAGTATACACTCAAAATCTGGATGGAACTGATTGACTTACATAACTTAAAAATATTTGGAACTTTTCTTTCCAAGAGAGGTCAAGTGACTTAGAGCAGTGAAGACTACTCCAGATAGAGCTAGACTGCTTAGGTTTGAGTCCAGCCTCTGCTACTTTATTTTATCTTAGGGAAAACCATAAAATTTTCTTGTGCTTCAGTCTGCATCTATAAAGTGAGGATGGTTGTAGTAGTACTCACTTCATAGGTTGTTGTGAAGATTAAATGAGTTAGTGTATGTCTTAGTCCATTTGAGTTTCCATAATAAAGATACCATACACCGGTTGGCTTAAACATTTACTTATCATGGCTCTGGAGGCTGAGAAATCCAGCATCAAGGCATCATCTACCTCCTGGTTCAGAAATGGCTGTCCTCTTGCTGTGCCCTCACTTGACAGAAAGAAGGAGTGTCTCATTCTCTTTCTGGGGCTCCTTTTATAAAGACACTATTCTAATTCATGAGGTCTCCATCCTTATACTTCCCAATGTGTGTGTGTTAGTTGCTTGGTTGTGTCTGACTCTTTGCGACCCTATGGAGTGTAGCCCACCAGGCTCTTCTGTACTTGGAATTCTCCAGGCAAGAATACTGGAGTAGGTCACCATTTCCTTCTCCAGGAGATCTTCCCAACCCAGGGATTGAACCTGGGTCTCTTGTATTGCAGGCAGATTCTTTACCATCTGAGCCACCTGGGCACCTCCTAATACCATCACTTTGGGAGTTAGGAATTCAACATAGAAATTTTGAGCTGACCATTCAGTTTGCTGCAGTAGGTATGAAGCTCTGAGAATGTTGCCTGGCACACATTAAATGTTATATGTCCATATCTGTATATCTTATTGTTCTTATTGATTTACTTTACCACTTTTGCTTTCAGAATGCTCAGCCGGATAAAGAAATCGTTGTGGACATGATAATGTTCCTGTGGCAGAAATGCAAATTAGGAATGCAGCGGGTCACTGTGTCCAGAAATGACTACGCAAAGTTTACCCAGAAGATCAGTACTAATAAAGTATTCCTTTTTGTTTCCCTTCATATGCTTTTTGTTATTACTAATTTCATTTGTGATGCATATTTCAAATCTAAATTTTCCCTACTTACCCACCTGCGTTATTACTATTCTTTAAATGTAGTAATGAGGGAACCTTTCCTTTAAGTGTATTCCCTGCACTTCTGCTACAGTTTAGTTTTGGGAAACAGGGAGGTGTTTCAGTTTTTTCAGGGAGGAATAAATATGGTATGTTTAAGGTTATATGAACTTGGATAAATTCATTAAGGTGAATAATAGAAAACAAATAGATGAAGCATTTTAGCTTTTTTCTGTAATAATACTGTATTTAGACTAAAGAGTTCTCTCATGGAAAGGAGAAAGTGGAGCAGGTGAATATTATAATCTGGAAACTTAAGAGAGAGTATTTTAACAATAACTCAGTCTTCTGTGATTCTGAAGCCTGCTAAGATTAGCTACATTAGGATGCATGGACATAATTTTATCATATACTCTAATGAAAAATGATCTGGGTGCATAAATGTTGTTTTCCCATTTTAACTCCCAAAGTGTGATGGCTAATTTTATATGCTAAGCTTTGAGGTTATAGGCATGAAAGACAGCTTCCAAGGCACCCAGTGTAGAGCCTGAAATACCTACTTCCCCCTCACTGTTTGGGAGGACTTTGATAGTGATAGTCACTGCTGCTTTTTGAAGGGAGAATGAGAATTTTGAGGATACAGATAATCTTCACTGATACATAAAAAAGTCAGATGATAAGTTTTCTGTTATAGCTATAGATATGCCGACTACAAGCTAAATAATTCTTCTTCATGAATATGTATAAGCAGAGTGATCATTAACTATCATCTTATTAGGATTATTGATTTTCTATTACTTATAATTAAGCTCCACTGATAGAAAGGTGTTAGTCTCTCAGTCGTGTCCAACTCTTTGTGACCCCATGCACTGTAGTCTGCCAGATTCCTCTGTCCATGGGATCCTCCAGGCAAGAAACTATGGTAGGTTGCCATTCCCTTCTCCAGGGGATCTTCCTGACCCAGGGATCGAACTCAGATCTCCTGTATTGCAGACGGATTCTTTACCATCTCAGCCACCAGGGAAGCTAGTACCTGTATCACATTCCATATGATTAGAAGGTGGTGATTTCAAGGAAGTACTCGATTTATAAAATGTGACTCTTTCTACAATGTAGTGCACTTTCAATTGATTTTACTGTGTATTTTCTCTTTTTAGTGGATTTATCTTCTGTGGCAGATAAATGAAATCATTCACTGCTATAAGATGGAAGACATTGACGTTGTGATGGTGGCAGAGGTCACATTACGATTAAGTGAAATATTGGAGTCTTTAGGAAACCCAATAAGAAAATTTAAAAAATTTCTAGGTAAAATATTGAATGAAAAGGCATGAGGTTATTAATATATATATATATATATGAATATATAAGCATAAATTGTAATACTGTTTAACATCTGTTAATGGAAATTAGACATTTCAGTATTGTGCTTCATCGATGATTTATAATCAAAGATAGAAGTAATATAGGTTCAACCAAGTTGATGTTAAAAAAAAAAGGTTATATGCTTTCTGGTTCAGTGGCAAATGAAAATCTTTGCATCTTCTCCTCACTCATTTATTTCCCTTCTCTGTCCCTCATTGTCCACCTGCACCACTCACCCTCCCTCCCCATTCTTCCTTTTCTCTTTCCTCTCCTCCTTTTAATCCTACTTCCTCCTCTTCCATTTCCCACTAGAGTGTATACTTCTTGAAGGAAGAGAATGTATTCTGGTCACCGTAATTCTTGACACCATCATGCTGCCTGCCACAGAGGAAGAGCTGAAATGAGTGGATCCATGTCTTTCTACCTTTTGTCTCCTTTTTAAGTCTCTTCCCTCTTGATTCCCTCCTTTGAAAATTCTTCTTCTTTCTTCCTTTGTCCTGTTTCTTCTTTTCTTTTTCCTTTTTATCTTCTTCCTCTTTTTGCCCCCCCTTTCTCTCTCATTCTCTTCCTCTCCCTGTCCAATCCCTTCCTGCCACTTTTCTGTTCTCCTTCCGGGAGGTGCCTTCTCTCAGAGGATGCTTTGACCTCCTCATTCTTTCTTCTGCCTGGGATTGAACCCCAGAGTTGTCTGTGTCATCAGGTAACTCGCATATAGAAAATGAGATAGAGGAGCATAGGGGTGCCTGCTTTCCTGTCTCACCCCTCTTATAGTGTGTGTGTATGACATCTGAGGGATTTGGTAATAAGTAGTTATTGTAATAATTGTTCTCCCAGAGATTCGCTAATCTGGCTTTACCTATTCTGCATTGTTGAGCTCAGCTTTGCAGATTGAATTAGATAACCATGGTTCTCAAAGTTTGGTTGATATAAGTATCACTTGGAAACTTGTTAAAAATACAAAGGTCAGTTCTATTGCACCTCAGCTAGTATGGGCCTTTCTAGTCTTGATTAGGTTACCAGGTGATTTTTTGATACACTTAGAAGTTTGAGGACCACTGGTTAGAGGTCTGTGGATAACTAACACTTTCAATGACTTGAAGTCATATTTTTTTCTAACTTTATAATTTTTATTTTGTATTGCGGTGTAGCCAATTAACAATATTGTGGTAGTTTCAGGTGAACAGTGAAGTGACTCAGTCATGCATATACATGCATCCATTCTCCTCCAACCCCCTCTCCCATCCAAACTGCACATAACATTGAGTAGAGTTCTCTGTGCTATGTAATAGGTCCTTGTTTGTTATCCATTTTGAATATAGCAGTGTGTACATGACCTGCCCAAACTCCCTAACTATCCTTTCCCTGCCCCAGCAACCATAAGTTCATTTTCTAAGTTTGTGAATCTTTTTCTTTTTGTAAGTAAGTTCATTTATGTCATTTCTTTTTAGATTCCACATATATGGGGTGTCATATGATATTGCTCCTTCTCTGTCTTGAAGTCATACTTTTTGACATATCCTGTCTTAAAAGTTTTTTCCTTTTTAAAATTTTTATTATGTAGAATTTCAAATAGAGACATTAAATAAGTCACTGAGTACTCATCATCCAGTACAGTAATTATGAACATTTTGCCAACCTTATTTAATCTCTCTTGGCAACACTTTCTTTTTTCCTGGAGAGTTTTAAGGCAGACAGCATGTCATTCACCAACAAATACCTCAGCATATACACATACATGTGTGTGTGTGTGTTGGTCTATCTAACAGAAGGTTTTTTTTTTCTTTTTACACAACCACAATGCTATTAATACATTATACCTTACAAAATTAGCAAACATTCCTATGCCCCTGATTGTATTAAAATGTCTTAAGTTGGTTTGTTTCAATCAGGATCCACTTGAGCCCATACATTTTATTTTCCATCATGTCTCTTAAGTCTCTCTCTGTAACCTATAGTCCTCTTCTCCTTACCCTTGAAGAAACTGAATCATCTTCCTGGAAGGTTTCCCACATACTAGATTTGGCTATTTGCATCCTTATGGTGTTAACTTGTTTCTCTACCTGGTAGTTAGATCTACCAGGTTGGTTATATTCAAGTGATACATTTTCAAAAAGTTTTCTTGTCAATATCTTATTTTTTTTGGCAAGCGTACTTCATGCATACTCCCTATTGCATTGAATCAGGAAGTATGTAATGCCTGATTGTCTCACTTGTTATGATACAAAGATTTACCAGTGAATTCAGATGTTGTCACCTTGACCTTTTCCCTGGATTGGTTTCCCCAGAAGCAGATTCTGAGACAAAGAGTGGAGTGTAGCAGTTTATTTGGACTGCTGTCCTGGGAAGCAAGGTGGTGGGGTGAAGCGAGATAGAAGGAAAGGAAGCCAGGACAGGGTACCGAAAGTTCATGAGAAGGCTGCTGTTGTGGGTATAGAGCTTATTCCCACAAGGGGCTTCCAGAAGACTGTATAGAATGTGCCTTAAAGAGCTGGGAGGTTGGGGTGTTTGTCTGACCTTTATCTGTCATTGGTTGAAGGCTGCTGGAGTAGGGGTGGTAGGAAGCCAGAAGGGACTTCTGACTTCTATCATCTCATCTGTAGTTATTCTGTTGATTTCTTAAGTACAAAACTTGCTTCATCAGCTATTTGGTAAATCTGGTTATTTTTAATCTTGTGGTAGACACTATATTTGCTTCCAGTATTTTATAAAAGTAACTTGAAGCCTTAGATGATCTGTTCTTCCAGGGAAGATTTATGCTTGCTTTTGCCAGATACATGAAGGCACTGCAACTCCAGGTTCCCATTAATCCCCTTTGAGATATTAAGATAATTTAAACCTGAGATGCTCTTTATTCAGCCTATTTTCAGTTACTCTGACTCCTAGGGTGTAGCCCCTTCTGGCTTTTCACCCTTGATGGGCCCTGGATACCAATCCCTGTTGCTTTAGCTCCTCAAGGCTGTCAAAGCACCATTCAGCTTCTCAGCTTACTTTTCCAGAACTGACGAAAATCTTCGGAGGGAAAAGTAGCTCGAAGGACGTTCTCTAGGCCCCGGGCTCTCTTCCCAAGATCCAGGTGATACTCTCTTTCCAAGATTCTGGCTCTGTACTGATATTTTCATTATATTCTTAGCTTGCAGAAAAAAAAAAAAAAAAAAAACCCTGTATTTTTCCAGCTTTTCCAGCCAGGGGAATGTTTCCAGAATATCTGTTACAAGAACCAAAAAGTCTAATGATTGCTTTTAGAAAAAAATGTCTATTTCTTATTAAATTTTATTGTTTTGTTTACTTTGGGGAGACTATTATTTTATTGTATTTTATATTCTTTAATTATGAATGGGCTTCATACAACTGATTATACTGATCCTTTGTTAAAATATTTGATTTCTAAAGAACTAATCAATATTAGAGCATGATCCATTTGTAAATTTGAAAACATCTACATTTATGTCATGAGCAGTTGTCCCCATTTAGATATGTAAAGTTTTATTTTTCCAACAATGTTATTCTCATCATCTTATTGGCACATAAATCATGAAGTACAAGTCATTCTTTCTAAGTTAATTATGATAATATGCTTCAAGATGTTTATTAATATTAGTCTATTAACTAACTCATTGTTTAAGTGGAATTACTGGAAAATTTTTAGACTAGGAAATTAGCATTGTCATATACATTTTTATTATTTGTATTCCTCTAATTAAAGCCAGACTTCTCTGACATTTGTCTAAATTTACTGTTATTTTATGAATGCTTTTCAATGGATTTTCCATAGAATATACAGAAAGGCAATCTCTTTACCATAATGTTACCTTGCTGATTATCAAGATTTTTGAATTGGTTTGTTGTATTACAAAATGCTCTTAAATTTACTTTTATAAAGACAAAATATAACTATATGGAAGAAATAATTTGGTATGCAACTTCTAAGTATTGAATCATTTCTAAACTCATGAATAATTAAAAAGATAACTAATTTAGCATAATGTTTTTGTATGATTATGATTCACTGTTAATTCCCATTTTTCTCTTTCATTCTTTTATTTCCTCTGGTCCTTTTTCTCTCCATTTCTTTCTCTCCTACTCACTTCTTCTCCTCTTCCTATTTTTCCTCTCTTTTATTCTCTTTTTCCTTCTTCTCTCCCTCCTTCCTTCCCCTGCTTCCTTTCCTCCCTCCCTCTCTTCTTTCTTCCTCTTTCCTTCCTTCCTCTCTTTCTCTCTGTTTTTCAGATGTATCTTTAAAGAAAGGGACTAGTGAAATCCTTGGGGCTCCGAAAGGGAGCATAGATATTCTTCCAATAATAAAGGTAAGGTACTGCAAAATATTTTAGAAAATACAGTGAAAAACATTTAATTTTAAATGTTTTAAAATTTAATTTTTTAAAATACTATTACATCTTTAAATGTATAATGCTTAGTTATAGAAATAATTTTGCATATTTAATATCTGAGAAATTATGGTTTCTATATACATTGAGAACTATAGAATATTTTTCTACCTTTTGTTTTTACTTTACAAAAAAATCCAATCAGCTTCAAAAATAAGCTAGATAAAGGGTCTTAGAAGGAGTTATAGTTATATTACTATTGATATTTTGAATGTTGTGTTTCATAGACTCACAGAGCAGGGATGTCCTCCTCAGCACTTACCTGCTCTACGAGTCCATGAGTCACAACATTCAAAAAAGTAGCTCACTTTTTATCTTAGTGCTGTATTTGTGAGGTTGATTTCTATAGTTACAGTGATCATTTTCACTATTGCATTTTATTGGATCAAGGTTGCACAGCTAAGTGGATTTGAAGTTAGAGTGTTTCCTTCAAAGTTCAGGCATTTAGCAACTATGCTATGCTGTCCATTGATTTAAAAAGTGAGTGTCTTCAGAATATTTGTATAAAGTAACTTTTTTAATACACCAAAATACAAGTGCTAAGAAACTGGGTATAAATCAAATATCATAAGTATATCAGAACTTTCTTGAATATTATATTCATCTCTAATAAAAGGCTACAGGGAATGCAGTTTTGAGTTTTCTATGCTGCATTGTGTCTTGAGAGTTGAGAAATTTGAAATTGACAACAGAAGATGTTTGAACTGTGTAAGAGATTGAGGGGGCATAAGAGCTGTCTGCCAGTGGCTTTTCCAGGGATCATTTACAGTGCATATTAAATACGTAGCTTCCTATTTTCCATTTTGGACATAGTGAATCAATTTCAGGTATGAGGTTCTCAACAGTTTGTAATTCAGGTGTGAGGTTCTTAAAAGTTTGCCAGGTAGATTCTTAAGGAAACTAGAATTTAAGAATTACTTGCTTATGTACTGGCACTTACTCTGAGAGGCTTCATACAGGAATAGGAATACTAGTAGAAGTTACAAAGTACTAGATTTTGACTTGGATAGAAAAATTCTGATGATTAAAGGCACTAAATGAAATGGATTTCTTAGAAAGTGACCATGAAGAAACTGAAAATCATTTATGAATTATTGCTACTGTTTTTAAATTGGAAAAATTCACCCTTTCCTTGATATAATTTGTTGCCATCTGCTAGAAAATTGTCAAAATAAACATAGAAGTCTTTGATGACTACAGTGTGAATAGCACCTCTAAACTTGTGCCATATGCTACCTGCTCAGCTGTATGGGGGTATGTGGTATATGGAGTATGGGTGATTCACTGCTATGGCCCTAGGGCATAGCAGTTGATATTGGGGGACTTGGGAGTTGAATTCTGACTTTAATGTTGACTGCGTGATATTAAATAAACTAATCTGATGAACATGTGTCCTCCTTTGGAAGATTATAACAATAATATCGATTCTACTGGTAGTTTTTAAGTGATTCAGTCCAAATGAGATGTTGGTAACATTGTGGCACATGGTGGGAACTCAGTCTTTCTCTTACATTTCACAAAGGGCACTGAATCTCAACCTAGAGTCTCAGAGCTATTTGGAAGGGAGTGAAGTGGGGAGAAGGAGTGAGAATTTATTGTAAGGAGAGTCCAAAATCCATATGCTCACCTAGCAGGGTCTGCGGGTGGGGTAAACTGCATGTTTGTTGTTAATGTTCAGTCCCTAAGTTGTATCCCACTCTCTGCAACCAGATGGACTGCAGCACTTCAGCTTTCCCTGTTTTTCACTATCTGCTGGAGTTTGCTCAGGCTAATGTCCATTGAGTTGATGATGCCACGCCATCTCACCATCTCACCCTCTATCGCTCCCGTTTCCTCTTGTCCTCAATCTGTCTGAGCATCAGGGTCTTTTCCAATCAGTCAGCTCTTGGCATCAGGTGGCCAAGATACGATATCTTGCATATACACATGCAACTATTTAAAAAATATATAGGGTACTATTGCGATTATATTTTTTAAAATTTACTGTAAAGTTTTACTGAATTCATGGCTATTTTTGACAAATGGATTATAGTGTTAGTGTTAGTGTTGCTCAGTCATGTCCAACTCTTTGTGACCCCATGGACTGTAGCCCACCAGCCTCCTCTGTCCATGGAATTCTCCAGGCAAGAATACTAAAGTGGGTAGCCATTCCCACCAGAGAATAATAAGTACCTCATAGGATTATGGTAATTTAAAAATTAGTCCACATAAAGCATTTAGCCTAGCACTTGGAACACACTTTGATTCAATATTAGCTGTAATAATATTACTATATTAGCTGGGCTTCCCTGGTGGCTCAAACAGTAAAGAATCTGCCTGCAATGCAGGAGACCCAGGCTCAACCCCTGGGTTGGGAAGATCCCCTGGAGAAGGAATTGGCAACCCACTTCAGTACTCTTGTCTGGAGAATTCTATGGATGGAGAATTCCATGGACAGGCTACAGTTCATGGGATAGCAAAGAGCTGGACACGACTGAGCAACTGACTTTCATTTTCACTAGCTGTAACGTTGACAAAAATGACGGTGGTGGTGGTGATGATGATGCTAGAATGTGTGTGTGTGTTGGGGGGGGTCTTTGAAACTTTTTGGTGTTAAAAGCTGTGCTTAGAGACTTCTGTTTGTGACTAAATGGGAAACTAGATGACCTGAAAAAAGCTCTTGCTGCAAAACACCTGGAAATTTTGGAGAAAATTGAACAAATATCCTCAAGCACACCACAGAGTTCACAAGAAAGTAAGGTAAATCCCAGGAGCCAAAATAGAAAGGAGAACTGAAAACCAGAATGATCAGTTTATGAATAGATGCTGCAGTAGGTTGTTGGTCTCACTTACAAAGAAATTTAAATTAACCACCACCTAGGGAAAAGAGATAAGCCTTGGACACCTGAGAGATAGGGCTTGGAACTCAGACTCACACATTTAGTTAGAGCCTACAAGACTTATCCCAAGAAAAGGTCGACTAGAAAAGTTTCTGCCTATTTGGTAAGGAGGTTTCTCAGTTTGTGTATTGAGAAGTGGAGTAAACATGAGAAAGGCTCTCTTCCTAATAATTTGGGCCTGCCTTCATGTTGCTCTGTCATTCAAGTTTACACTGCTTGGGTTGCTTAGGAAACTCTCAGAGCCTGTGATTCCTTTTTTTTTTTAATTAAAAATTTTTATTGAAGTATAGTTGATTTATAATGTTGTTAATTTCTTCTGTACAGCAAAGTGATTCATTATGCATCTATATTCTCTTCCATAATGTTTTATCAGGAGATATTGAGTATAGTTCCCTGTGCTGTGTGGTAGGACCTTGTTTATGAACCTCTGATTCTTGAATGGAGATATCTAGCTATATATATGTTGAATGGATGTGTGTAATCAAATTATGTATATTCCAGAATGCAGGGGTGATTTAACACTAGAAATTCCATAATGCAATACACCACATTTGCAGATGACAAGGAAAAAATATGACCACATCATCAGATAAAGAGATGCAACAAAAGCATTTGACAAAATTCAACGATCACGTTTTAAAAAATAACACTTAACAAGTTAGAAATAGAAGAGAACTTTTGTATCCCATGAAGGGTATCAACCAAGACCTTTAATGATGGTTACACCTATGGTAAAAGATTAAAAGTAATCCCTTTATCCCGATGTAAAAATTTAAAGATGTCTGTTATTCTTCTAATCAACATGCCCTAGGGGTCTTAGCTGTGTGAAAAAAGAGAAGCAGAAGAAAGAGTAGAAGGCCTGTAAAGAAGTCTCAGACTAGGATAGTAACATTGCACACTTTTAGTAATAGCAGTCTAAATGTCCATCAGGGGAAGAGTGGATAAGTGAATTGTGATGCAGGCCTCAGCATAATACCATTTCATCCCAGTCATGAAGGTGAATCAGTTCCAGTGGCCTTGAACTAGAGTCAGCTGGTATCATTGCTATCCCCATCCTAATCAGCTTCACACTAGAGCGAGGAAGACCTGGAGCTACATTTCCCACCATCTCATTTCCATATGGTTCTAGGTTAGTCTTCCAATTAGGGGTATTTGGATGAATTTGTTATACACAAGGGAAGAGAGAGTTCTTATACTGCCAAGGAGGATGCAAGAAGATAATTGACCAGCAGTTCATTTGTTTCAGTGTGGTCGACACTGAGATTGTCACCTGGCTCCTGGATTCTTAGCTTGCTGCATACAGTAAAGTCATCCCTGGCAGCTCTCTTGATCTTTGCTCCCCCAGGGCTCCCAGAACTAGAATGGACACTTCTAGTTCTGTGCATTAAATCCCTTTCTGCTTGGAATACCTAGAGTTGCTCTGTGTTCTTAACCAGACCCTGCCAGACACCCTGAGCTGCAGGAGAAGGTTTCAATGACATATGGTTGAGTGAAAAAAATCAACTGCAGAATTTTACAAGAGAATCAAAAACATGCAAAGCTATATTGCATCTTGTTAGTGGACACATACATATGTAGTAAAAATTTAAAAACATGCAAAAGAATGGAAACCAAATTCAAGGACAGTGGCTTCCTCGGGGGGGGGGGGTTGAATTACTGTTAAGTTTGGAAGTGTTGTATATGATTTTCTCTTAAATCTGAATTTTATGTTTTGTTTATAAAATTACTTTAGAAAAAACCTGAGGAACAGTTATTTTTGGCCTATGAACTTCTTGACAAAGCCATTGGTGGCATAAATTTGAACTGCATGTTAACTGCTTTGCCAAATGGATCATCAGTGATTGACCATTGCTATGCCACGGTGAGAATGAGAAACTCTTACATTAGACTTGTTTTCCTTAACTAGGAAGCAGGCTGGCCTTGCAAGTAGGTAAGTGAAGAATGATCTATGGTGGTTCCCCTCTCACAGACTGGAAATACATTCCTCTCCTCTCAGAAGAAATCAAGGAGGATGAGGAGTCTTTGAACCTGTCATTGAAAGGCCACTGATGAATGTGGAAAGCAGATTAATTATTGTGTAAGCCAGATTTTAAAGGGTTAAGAAGTGAGCATAACTTAAAGGCTAAGAATAAAATGATAACCTGAATGATAATAGGCTGGAGCTATTTTTGTATTTTTTGATAACTGTATTCCTTTTTAATTTTTGCTTCAATTCTACTGAAGCACACCCACTATGTAGATGAAGACATGTGCAAACCAGTCACAACGAATAATTTCATAATGGATTTGCATCTTGAACTAATTCAAGCCCAGCACCGAATAGCTGTTGTGCTTCTTGACCAGTTGCAAGGTAGTAGTCATTAAAGCAGATAACTTGTTCTGAATCCATTTTAAGAGATGTTCAAGTGTGGAATCAATTTGATTTGTGAATAATGTTCTTGTTGACTGGGTGTTTTTCAGATAAATTTTGTTGATTTGTTTTTTCTTACTTCCCTGATTAATATCAATAGATATCTTTCATTATTTCTTTATACCTTGCTTAGCAAATCAGTAAACTTCTGACAGTTAAATTGTTTGAGTTATAGTAAATTATTGGTATTTTATTAATTAAGCAAACATTTATTGAAGTGAATATCAAGATCTGGGAACTGTTTTTAGGCTTGGTCCAAAAAAGATACAGCCTTTAATTTTGAGCTCTAGATAAGTAGGCCAACTATAACAGTCAAGGTTAATAAATGCAGTGGAAGTGGACTCAAGAGTGTCTGCTCTCGGCACACAGAAGAGTATAACTGACAAGAAAGTCAGGGATGGCTTCCTGAAAGAGGTGAGAGTTGACCAGCAAGCTAGCCAATCTCTTTATGAAGAAAACTGAAAAAGAGGCAGTCATTTTGAATGGAGAAAGCAACTTTTAGCAAGGTGGAAGCAATTATATGAAGTATAGAAACTGCTGGAATTCTCTTATGGCTGCAGTAAAGAGCACACATGGGAGACTGACACAACTAAGCCTAGAGGTGGATCACAAAGCTTGAAGGGTTAGAGGGTTTGTATATTATCCTGAAGCTATTGAACTGACCTGAACTGACCTGAATTGAAAAATTTAGAAAGATATCTCTGACAGCAGTGTCAGAGGCTAGATGAGTTGGATTATGTCACATCATATACATGGTTTGCTGTTCAGTCACTCAGTCATGTCCAACTCTTTGCGACCCCATGGAGCAGCATGCCAGGCTTCCCTGTCCTTCACCATCTCCCGGAATTTGCTCAAACTCATGTCTGTTGAGTCGGGTGATGCCATTCAACCATCTTGTTGTCTGTTGTCCCCTTCTCCTCCTGCCTTCATTCTTTCCCAGCATCAAGGCCTTTTCTAATGAGTTGGCTCTTCACATCAGGTGGCCAAAGTATTGGAGCTTCAGCTTCAGCATCAGTCCTTCCAGTGAATTTTCGGGACTGATTTCCTTTAGGACTGACTGGTTTGAAAATAGATTTAATCAAATGCTGGTTAATTAAATAATATTTGAGTGCAGATTTTTTTCTTCTCAGCTTTATCAAGGTATTATTGACAATTACATTATGTAAGTTCAAGGTGTACAATGTGTAGATCTGCTACACTAATACATTGTAAAATGATTATTGTTATAGCATTAGCTAACAGCTCCAGCACATTACATAATTGCCATTTCTTTTTTTGTGGTGAGAATATTTAAGATTTACTCACTTAGCAACTTATAAATATATACTCCAGTGTAATTAACTATGATCCATGCTATATATTAGCTCCCCAGAGTTTATTCATCTTATGACTGGTAGTTTGTACCCTTTCACCAACATCTGTTTCTCTACTCCCTCAGCCCCTGGTAACCACCACTCTACTCTTTGTTTCTATGAGTTTGGCTTTTTTAGATTCCTTGTATAAGTGATACCATCCAATATTTGTCTTTCTCTGTATGATTATTTCACCTATCATGATGCCTACAAGTTTTATCCATGTTATTGCAAATGGCAGGATTTCCTTCTTTCTCATGACTGAATAATATTCCATTGTGCATGTGATATATATCTATATGTATCTGCCTCTATATGTACATCACATCTTCTTTCTACATTCACCCATTGATGGACACATAGGTCATTGCAATATCTTTGTTGCCATATCTTAGCTATTGTGAATAATGTTGCTTTGAAAATGGGACCATAGATATCTCTGAGCTCTTGTTTTCATTTCCTTTGTGGATATATCCAGAAGTAGATTTCTGGATCATATAGTAGTTCTATTTTTAATTTTTGGAAACCTCCATAATGTTTTCTGTAGTGGCTTAACCAATTTACACCCCCACCAATAGTGCACAGTGGTTCCCTTTTATCCACATCTTCGCCAGTGTTTTTTATCTCTTGTCTTCTTGATGATCAGTTCACTTTAGTTGCTCAGTTGTGTCCAACTCTTTGCGACCCCATGGACTGCAGCATGCCAGGATTCCCTGTCCATCACCAACTCCCAGAGCTTACTCAAGCTCATGTCTATTGAGTCAATGATGCCATCCAACCAGCTCATCCTCATCGTCCCCTTCTCCTCCCACCTTCAATCTTTCCCATTATTAGAGTCTTTTCTAATGAGTCAGTTCTTCACATCAAGTAGCCAAAATATTGGCACTTTAGCTTCAGCATCAGTCCTTCCAATGAATATTCAGGTCTGAGTTCCTTTAGGATTGACTAGTTTGATATCATCATTCTAGTTGATAGCCATTCTAACAGGCATGAGGTAGTATCTGCTTGTGGTTTTGATTTGCATTTTCCTGATGATTAGTGATGTTGAGCATCTTTTCATGTACTAGAGAGCTATTTGTATATTTTCTTTGGAGAAACGTCGTTTAGTTACTCTGCCCATTAAAATCAGAGTTTTATTATTAAATTATATGAGTCCTTTATGTATTTTGGAGATATGTACGTACATATATTTACATGGAATTAGTTGTTTCTTTGCAGTATCTGGATCTGCTTGATATTTTTCTCTGCATTATTGAACTGCCACCCTGGCACAGATTAACACTTTTTTCCTCCTGTCATCCTTTACTGTCTATGCTGCTGTCTGACTAATGTTGCCTAAAGACTGCTTTTGTCATTCTTATTCAAGAACGTTACAATGGGTGTCTGTTGATGATTGTGCTATAAAGAGTGACTCCTGTATTGGGCATTCAAATTTTTCTTGCAGTCTCATCCTTCTTATCTCCAATGATTATAATCATGAGAGCTATCACTTAATTAGCATTTATAATACCCTAGGTGCTGAGAGAATGGTGCATTATTTTCTGTTTTCCATGCAGGTAAATTTCCTTATCCTTTGCAATTAAAGAAACTTTATATTTTTTAATGGTGTCTATTGACATCTTTTCATCAGGCAGTCATTATCCCATGGTGGCTCATGTGCATTAGCACAAATAATTAAACCTCAATAAAAGAGGTTTATTGTAAGGTTATTACAGGTACCCTATTGCCAGGTCTTTTGAGAACCAGAGCTAGAAAATCAAGAATGTTTCTTGATATATTTTCTACCTCCCTGGGTCAGCATACCTTCATCTTCTTTTCACTCATCCTGCTACCTTTTTCCTGGACCACAATGATGGTCAGTCTCAGCTACACACCAGGATCTCTCACTGCTCATAACCAGCTAGCAATAATTTGTGTGTTAGTTGAAAATTTTGAGAGAGGCTCTGATTTTTATCAGCCACAGATAGAGCAGAGTGGAGATCTTCATGTGGTACGCAGAACTCTTGCAGGGACCATGGATGGAGCAATTTTGAAAAGCTTATGAGGAAGGAAAGTGACCAAAAGTAGGTTGGATCCTATTTATCAGCCTTCAAGATGATTTTATTTAAGGTGAAATAGAAAATCAAATATTTTTATAACTTGAAAATTCTTCATGTTCTCATACTGTGGCTAATAATTTTAATGATAAAACTCTATTAGATTTGTTTGAATTTTTATCTATTAATGAAAAAAGATGACCTATGATAGAGGATTTGATTTAGGTCATACCTGAATGGTCTAGTGGTTTTCCCTACTTTCTTCAATTTCAGTCTGAATTTGGCAATAAGGAGTTCATGATCTGAGCCACAGTCAGCTCCCGGTCTTGTTTTTGCTGACTGTATAGAGCTTCTCCACTTTTGGCTGCAAAGAATATAATCAGTCTGATTTCAGTGTTGACCATCTGGTGATGTCCATGTGTAGAGTCTTCTCTTGTGTTGTTGGAAGGAGGTGTTTGCTATGACCAGTGCGTTCTCTTGGCAAAACTCTGTTAGCCTTTGCCCTGCTTCATTCTGTACTCCAAGGCCAAATTTGCCTGTTACGCCAGGTGTTTCTTGACTTCCTACTTTTGCATTCCAGTCCCCTATAATGAAAAGGACATCTTTTTTGGGTGTTAGTTCTAACAGGTCTTGTAGGTCTTCATAGAACCATTCAACTTCATCTTCTTCAGCATTACTGGTCAGGGCATAGACTTGGATTACCGTGACATTGAATGGTTTGCCTTGGAAATGAACAGAGATCATTCTGTCGTTTATGAGATTGCATCCAAGTACTGCATTTTGGACTCTTTTGTTGACCATGATGGCTACTCCATTTCTTCTAAGGGATTCCTGCCCACAGTAGTAGATATAATGATCATCTGAGTTAAATTCACCCATTCCAGTCCATTTTAGTTTACTGATTCCTAAAATGTTGACGTTCACTCTTGCCATCTCCTGTTGACCACTTCCAATTTGCTTTGATTCATTGACCTAACATTCCAGGTTCCTATGCAATATTGCTCTTTAGAGCATCGGACCTTGCTTCCATCACCAGTCACATCCACAACTGGGTGTTGTTTTTGCTTTGGCTCCGTCTCTTCCTTCTTTCTGGAGTTATTTCTCCACTGAACTCCAGAAGCGTATTGGGCACCTACCGACCTGCAGAGTTCATCTTTCAGTGTCCTGTCTTTTTGCCTTTTCATACTGTTCACGAGGTTCTCAAGGCAAGAATACTGAAGTGGTTTGCCATTCCTTTCTCTGGTAGAACTCTCCATCATGACCCGTCTGTCTTGAGTAGCCACACACAGCATGTAAAGCATGAACTTCCAGATGTTCAAGCTGGTTTTAGAAAAGGCAGAGGAATCAGAGATCAAATTGCTAACATCCTCTAGATCATTGAAAAAGCAAGAGAGTTCCAGAAAAAGATCTATTTCTGATTTATTGACTATGCCAAAGCCTTTGACTATGTGGATCGCAACAAACTGAAAAATTCTGGAAGAGGTGGGAATACCAGACCACCTGACCAGCCTCTTGAGAAATCTGCATGCAGGTCAGGAAGCAACAGTTAGAACTGGACATGGAACAACAGACTGGTTCCAAATAGGAAAAGGAGTACGACAAGGCTGTATATTGTCACCCTACTTATTTAACTTAGATGCAGAGTACATCATGAGAAACGCTGGGCTGAATGAAGCACAAGCTGAAATTAAGATTGCCAGGAGAAATATCAATAACCTCACATATGCAGGTAACACCACCCTTATGGCAGAAAGTGAAGAAGAACTAAAGAGCCTCTTGATGAAAGTGAAAGAGAATAGTGAAAAAGTTGGCTTAAAACTCAACATTCATAAAACTAATATCATGGCATCTGGCCCCATCACTTCATGGCAAATAGATGGGGAAACAGTGGAAACAGTGGCTGACTTTATTTTTTGGGGCTCCAAAATCACTGCTGATGGTGATTGCAGCCATGAAATTAAAAGACACTTACTCCCTGGAAAAAAAGTTATGACCAACCTAGAGAGCATATTAAAAAGCAGAGACATTACTTTGCCAACAAAGGTCCATCTAGTCAAGGCTATGGTTTTTCCAGTAGTCGTGTATGGATCTAAGAGTTGGAGTATTAGGAAAGCTGAGCACCGCAGAATTGATGCTTTTGAACTGTGGTGTTGGAGAAGACTCTTGAGAGTTCCTTGGACTGCAAAGAGATCCAACCAGTCCATCCTAAAGGAAATCAGTCCTGAATGTTAATTGGAAGGACTGATGTTGAAGCTGAAACTCCAGTACTTTGGCTACTGATGTGAAGAGCTGACTCATTTGAAAAGACCCTGATGATGGGAAAGATTGAAGGCAGGAAGAGAAGGGGATGACAGAGGATGAGGTGGTTGGATGGCATCACCGACTCAATGAACTTGAGTTTGAGTAAACTCCGAGAGTTGGTGATGGACAGGGAGGCCTGGCATGCTGCAGTCCATGGAGTTGAAAAAGAGTCGGACATGACTGAGTGACTGAACTGAATTGAACTGAATGATAGAGGAAGCAATAATTTTACAAATAGATAGTTACTCTTTAGTGTTTAGAAAATATTTCCTTTCTTGAATGTAAACCTAGTTGTAACGACAGTCTTCTCTTCAGTTTTGCAGACTCCAACTGTGAGCAAAAATACATCTACCAAAGGTCCAGAGACACTAAAAAAACCTACAAGCCCTGATTGTTTTACAGGTAATTAAAATTTGGATAAAATGCTTTTCCAAATTTCTTCAAGATAGTTTTTATGTTGCCCTTTTGGTAAAATAGTTGTCTGCTTTTACAGAATTAAGTGTAATGGATAAAATAAGGAAGAATAAGCTATCTAAAGCAATTTATTTGATGCAGAAAACTCTTCTAATGTTTGAGAAAGATGCAACCTGTTCTTCTCTACAGAACTACTTGACGGTAACAGTGTACCATTCCTTACTTTAGTCTTGACTTGAAACCCCTGGTAAAAAGGAATGATTTATTGCTCTTTTCTAAAAATAATGTGTTGCCCTTAACATTGGATTATGAACTTTCAGATTTGCCGTGTTTAGTTCTCTCTTTGTGAAGTGAAATAGTTCTAAGCAGGAAAATTAATCTATATCTCCTGCCTTGAACTCTCTTGAAATGAGAGATTCTCCTTCTGCAGGGGGGACCTTACATAAGGAACCAAATAAAATCAGAAGGGTTCAAAATGAGGTAAACTGTAGAATGTAAGTGACACTGTGCATGCATAAATGCATTCCTTACTGTGGAACTAAAATACTTAAAGTCCTTGGGCTAAGGCACCTTTCCTAAGATGGAGATTGCTGATTTATGGATCAATTGCCTTGCTGTTGTCTCTCTGTGACCTGGAAATTGTTCTGTCTTCTTACTAATTCATTTATGTTGATTTTAGAATTTAAATTCCTAAGAGGAATCACATTTTTGTTTTATTTTGCCCCTATGCATCACAAAACTTTGATTGTGTTGCCTGAATGAATGGCACACGATAAATTAGAGACTACCAGAGGCTTGACTGACACAGGACAGAAGAGTGTAGGTCAAAGCTAGGGGGAGGATACAGAGTTGAAGAAGAGTTTGACATACAGTGGGGATCCTACAATAGAAGAGGGAAAGGAGATGAGACGGAAAGCACATACAAAGCGATTCCTCTCCAATGGAGGGTGGACTGCAGAGCAGACACCTCATCCCTCTGATGTAGAAGGCAAGGAGCAAGAGACAGATGTAGATTTCAATAAGTCTGTGGTGGAGGCAGAGAGTTGAGTGGATACTTTCGTATCTTAATCATCTGTTAAAGTAGAAGGCAAGTAAATCTGCCAACCATGGCGTGTGGGGCTGGGTAGATGGACTGAGGAGAGAGAAGGTGATGGGAAAGTGGAGAGGAATGGATGAAGGAGCTAACTCTAAGATAAAGGACTGGCCAGCATCCTGAAGTTCTAGCTGAGGTTGAAGACCATGGATTTCCAGAAGGCCCCATCTGCATGCTGGTATGATATTATCTTGGTGTGGTATTCTTAGTAGCTGTGACAGTAGAATACTTGTGACAGTAGAGATCTGTACCAGACTGGATTTTTAAAAAAGTATGAAAATATAGGTTAAAAGTTCACAATGATAAATGGGTGCAGATTGAGTAGGGAAGGCAGTAACACCCACCAGGGCTTTTAAAGACTTGGTAGACTATGGAGATGTCAAGAGATTGGGCCTCTCTATGAGGTCGGGGGCCATAAAATCAGAATTTGAGAGAGCTAGGATAGGTGCTTGAAGTCAGAAAGTAGAATATTGGAATCTCAGATTTCTGGCATGTAGAGTTTCCTGATCATGAGTCCGTCACTTCATTTATCCAACAAATGGTTTTGAGGGCCTGTGATCCATTCAGCAAATGTTTCAAAGCAAGTTGACTATGTGCCTGGTATTATGCTGAGTACAGGGGATAAAAACAAAGATCCTCTCTTTATTCAACCGATATTGATGGATTGCCCACTCTCTGTGGTTTCTGCCTTCAAGATAAATCCAGTCTATGGGAAAACAGACATGTATGTAAGTGATTAGGAGTCATTGTCATAAGTGCTTTGATTGCAAGAGTGCCAGGGAAATTCGTGAAGAGAATACCTAACCCAACAGTGGAGAATGTTTGAGGAAACATTGAGAAAAGATGACACAAAGTTGAATACTGAAAAACAGGCAGGAGTTGCCAGAGACAGAGAAAGACAAAGGTGGAAAGGACATGCAAGGCAGAGAAAACAACTTGTGCAAAGGTCCTGAGGCTGGAAGGGTCATAGAATGCTTGTAGTCCTATAGGTCATTCAGTGTGACAGAAGCTAAGATGCAATGGCAAAGGGGAGGGGTGTGTTTGGAAAGGATGGTAAAAGGTGAGGCCAGGGAGAATGTGGAGTGTAGTTCAAAAGAAATCTAAGGATTCTGGATGGTTGCTGCCAGTATTCAAGGGGAGGAAGTCTGTCCTGGCCGTATTCAGGCAGAGCCTTGATACGTTAGAATCTCCAGCATTTGAATGAAGGAATTTGATGATGGTGTTGGATAGTCTCAGCTGACCACGCCAAACGGTATCTGATCTCTGTCAGAAGACTCCTGGGGTGTGTTCAGGATCCCATTTCTTAGCAGATGCTTCTGCAACCAATCTTTATTACCCAGTGCTTGGAGGACATTGGTACTGCGGTCCTATTTCGATGGCAAGTAAAGCTTATCTTTCAGAACTATTTCTCTCAGGACTCATCTCATGGCCTCTTAGAGTTCAGAGAGGGTAAATCCTCCAGGATTTTCCCTTTGGTTGTATTATGTCACAATTTTGTCTTTATGCTATCATAATATACCCATTCCCCTGTTTTATCTCTATCTTCCCACTATCATGACTGGGAACACACTGGAGATGTAGGAAAGCTGGTGTTCATTTGCTTCTCCTAGTGTATCTTTTCTTTCTGTTTCTTAAGTGAAACTATTTTAACTTAAGAAAAATTATAATATCCTCTTAAACTCATGAGAAGCGTTTAGAGGCTCCACTTCTTTTTTATGAGGGGCCTTCCATAAGGATTGTCACCAGCTTGGAAATGTTGAATATTTTTTTAGAAGTCCTGAAATTGTCCATGGCCACCTCTGCTCCTCCATGGCAATTTTTTATACTAGTGTTAAAAAGCTTAATGATTAGTCCTCAGGGTACTCTCATAAACGACGATGTTATGGATCAGATAACTGCCAAAATTTCTTTCCTTCAAGAAGACAAATAAATTTCTTTCCCTTGGCAATCATTTTTTGGGGGGCTGTATTACAGCATGCTTTACATTATCATCATCTGGTAATAGAATTATCCCCAAATCAGTATCTGATATGTCACCTGATACCATAAAAAAGATTTGGAAAGCCTGGGTCTTTGCAGAACTCTTCAATAATTCATACCGTGTTTCAGTTTTTCAGAAGTTTCCTGACCTCGTAGAGATGAATGCTCTCATCAGATGTCTGTTTTATTCTAAGTCTGTTAAAGGTGGACCAGCTTGTTGCCACGGATAAGGGACCAACTCTTGATAAGAACCTGTTAGCCTTCCAGATGAGACGGTTGGCTTTTTTTTGTGTGTGTGTGTGGGGATTTATTTTTCTCATTTTCCTCTCTTGGTTATTTGACTTCTGGAAGTCCTTGTTGGCATTTTACACACTATACCTCCGATTTATTTTAATGGCTTGCACCTAGAACCAGTCTGAGATGTCCTTGATCATCTACTTCTGATCAAATAGAGGAATCAGCATATGGCTTATGATCTTCACTCTTAGTTCACTTCAGAGTCCAGCAGTCCAACATTGAGCATCTTTACAGTGCAATTTCTCACTGGGAAAAGGCAGGAATACTCTTCAATACAAGTGCTAAGGGTACCAGGGCAGGTTATATACTGCTGTTTTCTGTCCAACATCCACTTTCCTTTCCAAATGTCACCTTTGGAGGAATTTCTTCTTCCCCACTAGATGTCATCAGATGGGACTTTTCAGGCCACTCTTCTCAGCCAGCCCACAGGATGACTGGTACAAGCTAGGCTAATAGGTTATTCCCTCCTTGGAATCTGAATCTTGAGCAGAGGGATAAAAAGACAAAAACTAGTTGGCATTCAGGACTTCCCAGGTGTCTCAATGATAAAGATTTCTCCTGCCAGTGCAGGAGCCTCAGGAGACAGGGGTTCAATCCGTGGGCTGGGAAGATTCCCTGGAGGAGGAAATGGCAACCCACACCAGTATTCTTGCCTGGAAGATTCCATGGACAGAGGAGCCTGATGGGCTATAGTCCATGAGGTTGCAAGGAGTCAGACATGACTGAGCATACACACACACACACAGAGTTGGCATTCATTCATTCTGATGCCCGTGTCCTGATCAGATTCTTTTACTTGTATTCTGAGGACCCTCTTGCCTCTGGTCCTGCTGTGGTCAAAGTCTCATTTTCCTGTTGCTTCTGTTACCAAATAACCCTAACTGATGCATCTAGTGATCTCCTCATACTGTTTGTTGAAACTTTAAATCAGTAACTGACTGTTCCAAAATTCAGTTATAGCGCTTCAACTCTAAGCAAAGAGCATTAGGGATTAGAAGATTATTTTTTATAATCAACACAAAATCTAATATTATGGCCCTAATTTGGAACCATAACTAATGAAGAAGCCCAGCCACTAGAAGTTCTAATCACTCCTGGCTTTAATATTTCCTGAATTTACAACTCAGGGCTTCCCAGGTGATGTCGTGGTAAAGAAGCTGCCTGCCAATGCAGGTGATACAAGAGACTTGTGTTTGATCCCTGGGTCAGGAAGATCCCCTGGAGGAGGAAATAGCAACCCACTCCAGTATTCTTGCCTGGAGAATTCCATGGACAGAGGAGCCTGGCGGGCTATAACCCATGGGGTCGCAGAGCCAGACATGACTGAGGGACTGAACACAGTGCAGAGCTCCTAAATACTATTGTATTAACTATGTTACCAACTGAAATGACTTTCCCTATTTTGTAGCATTTTAGTCAAATCGATCCTATTTGCTTTTTTGAGGAAAAGTATATGTAAGCCACGGAGAAAGCAATGGCAACCCACTCCAGTACTCTTGCCTGGAAAATTCCATGGACGGAGGAGCCTGGTAGGCTACATACAGTCCATGGGGTCGCAAAGAGTCGGACACGACTGAGCGACTTCACTTTCACTTTTCACTTTCATGCATTGGAGAAGGAAATGGCAACCCACTCCAGTGTTCTTGCCTGGAGAATCCCGGGGACGGCGGAGCCTGGTGGGCTGCCGTCTATGGGGTCTCACAGAGTTGGACACGACTGAAGCGACTTAGCAGCAGCAGCAGCAGCAGCAGCAGCAGCATATGTAAGCCAATTTATTTCAGAGATCTCAGTTCTTTTAAATTGTTCCATGCTAAAATCTTCCTCATAAAGAGTAAATCCCTTTTTGATTCTGACCCCCCTCTTATGAGGTCATATTTTGACCCCAAGTCTTCAAAAGAAGACTTCACTCTTTTAGCATATTTACATTTTAGGATTTTTTCTTTTAAATATTTTGAGGTTATTGCAGAGAAAATATCATCTAGGTTGCCTTTTCATGCTTCTTTTAAACTTCACTTTGTATTAAGACAAGAAATCATAGTGGTTAGACGTAGAAGGATCTTGATTAGAGCTGTGGTTCTGCTGCTGACTAGCTATATGACCAAGGTCAAGTTACTTATGCTCTCTTAAGTTTTAATTTCTTCATTTGTAAAATGGGTGATCTTGGGGAAGATTTAATGAAATGCCTATAAAATGCTTAACATTTGGCACAGAGTAAGCAATCAATATGGGCTTCCCTGGTGGTTCAGATGGTAAAGAATATGCCTGCAATGTGGGAGACCTGGGTTTGATCCCTGAGTTGGCAAGATCCCCTGGAGGAGGGCACAGAAATCCACTCCAGTATTCTTGCCTGGAAAATCCCCATGGATCAAACAGCCTGGTGGGCTATAGTCCACAAAGAGTGACTAAGCACAGTATATGCAGTCGGTAAATGTTAGCCATTATTATTACTACTACTTCTATTCTCTCTTCCTCTTTAAGCACTCTGGGATATTCTGTTTTGTCATATCAGAATAATTTTTGGTGCTTTAGATAGATTTTTCTCTATCAAACTATACATTTATTTCTGTCTTTTCTCTTAGATCTTATAGGTTATATATTTTATTCTCAGCAATATTCTTTGTCAGAATTCTTGGATATGACTTAACCTACTTTTCATCTCCTTCTGAAATGTACATAATATTGTTGAGAACCCAGAATATATTTTGAGAGGTCTACTAGATGAGTAATAAATATGGTGCTTTATCATTCCAGTCTTATGATTGTTATCATGCCCTTCAAAGTTGCATTACATCTTTCCATAAGTGTTCTGCTGCACTGTGGGTGTTAAGGCATTTTCAGATATATTTAACATCAATCTGTCCTTATAAGCATTGCATACATGCTGTATGCATGCTAAGTTGCTTCTGTTGTTTCTGATTGTCTGTGACCCTATGGACTGTAGCCTGCCTCTCTTCTGTCCATGGCATTTCCCAGGCAAGAATACTGGAGTGGGTTGCCATGCCTTCCTCCAGGGGATCTTCTCGACCCAGGGATCGAACCCGTGTCTCCTCTGGCTCCTGCATTGCAGGCAGATTCTTTACTGGTGATCCACCGGGGAAGCCCTTTTAAGTGTTGAGTAACTATGAAAAGAGGTAGGTCACATGTTCTCTAATGGGAACTATAGGGAGAGAGATTGCATTCAAATGATTGCACTTTGGACTTCAGTACTATTGTTTTGTGGCAATAAAACAGTATGGTTTTTTTTTTGGAATTATTTTTTGAAATTGAAGTGTTGTTGCTGTACAATATGTAAGTAACAAGTGTACAATATAGTGACTTACAACTTTTAAAGGTTCTATTCCATTTATGTGCATGCGAAGTTGCTCAGTTGTGTCCGATTCTTTGTGACCTTCTGGACTGTAGCCCTCTAGGCTCCTTTGTCCAAGGGATTTTTCAGGCAAGAATATTGGAATGGGTTGCTGTTTGCTTCTCCAGGGGATCTTCCTGACCCAAGGACCGAACCTGTGTCTCCTGTATCTCCTGCATTGCAGGTGGATTCTTTGCCTCCGAAGCCACTGGGGAAGCCCTACTCCATTTATAGTCATTATAAAATATTGGTATTATTTTCTGTGCTGTACAATATATCTTTGTAGCTTATTTTATTTTAAATTAAAAAAATTATTGGAGTATAGTTGATTTACAATGTTGTGTTAATTTCAGGTATACATCAACAATCTTGGTTTGTAGTTTTCTTCTCTTGTGTTATACTATCCTGGTCTGGTTTTGGTATCACGGTAATGCTGGCCTTGTAAAGTCATTGTGTAAGTGTCCCCTTCTCTTCAGTTTTTTGAAATAATTTGAGAAGAATTGGTGTTAATTCTTTAAACTTCTGGCAGCAATTTACCACTGAAACCAACTAGTCCTGGACTTTTCTTTATAGGGAAGTTTTTGATTACTTATTCATTTCTTACTTGTTACTAATATGTTTGTATTTTCTATTGCTTTATGGTATTTCACTATTGGTAGGTTGTGTATTACTAGGAATTTATCCACTTCTTCTAGGTTATTCAATTGTTGGCATATAATTGTTCATAGTAGTTTCTTATGATCCTTTGTGTTTCTATGGTATCAGTTGTCTCCTCTTTCATTTCTTTAATATGTGAGTCTTTCTCTATTTTTTAGTCATCTAGCTAAAAGTTTGTCAAATTTTTTAATCTTAAAAATCAGCTTTGTTTTACTTGAGCTTTTCGATTGTTGTTATGGTCTCTATTTTATTTATTTCCTCTCTGGTCCTTGTTATTTTGTCAACTAACTTTGATCTTAGGATTTTTGTTCTTCTATTTCCTTGAGGTGTGAAGTTAGATAGTTTATTTGAGATCCTTGTTCTTATGGTGGACATTTTCACTATAAACCTTCTCTTAAAACTACTTTTGCTGAATCCTGTAAGTTTTGGTATGCTGTGTTTTCATTTGTCTTAAGATACTTTTTGACTTCCCTTTTGATTTCTTTTTTAAATTAATAATCTCAAAAACTGCTCAAATATATTTTTGGCCATTGAGCCTGTAATCATATCTTTTCTCATTTGATTTATGGATAAGTTAAATTATATTCCTAGATTTCCTAGTATTAAATCATCTTTTATTCCTGAGGAGACAACATAATTACAGTACACTATTCCTTTAATATATTATTAGATCAGTGAATTAGTATTTTATTTAGAATGTTTGCATTTGTACTTGTAAAAAGATTTCTCTATGTTTTTAAGTGCAGTCATTTTTTTCAGGTTTTGTTATCAAAGCTGTAATAGTTTTAGGATATTATTTCAGAAGCTATCTCTCTTTCTCTGTAGTTAGAAATTTAACAAATGACATAGGAATTATCAGTTCATTGAGATTTGAAATATTAACTTTTAATAATATCATTAATATCATTTAAGATTGACACTTGTGGGAAATAGGTTTTTGGATATCTGAGTTTCTTTCATCATTATTCCTGTGTTGAGGTTTTTCTGCTTTTGTATTTTTGAGTTAGCTTCTGTATTTCCATCTCCAGTGATCAGTAATAATGTGCTTCTTTTCATCTGCTCACTGGCTATTTGTGTTATCTCCTTTGGAGAGATGTCTATTCAAACCCTTTGTTCATTTTTTTTCAATTCATTTTTTTATTGAAGGATAATTGCCTTATAGAATTTTTTTGTTTTCTATCAAACTTCAATATGACTCAGCCATACGTATACATATATCCCCTCACTTTTGAACCTTCCTCCCACCCCCCTCCCTATCCCACGCCTCTAGGTTGATACAGAGCCCCTGTTTGAGTTTCCTGAGCCAAAGAGCAAATTCCTGTTGGCTATCTATTTTACATATGGTAATGCAAGTTTCCATGTTACTCTTTCCATACATCTCACCCTCTCCTCCCCTCTCCTCATTCCACAAGTTTATTCTCTATGTCTGTTTCTCCATTGCTGCCCTGTAAATAAGTTATTCAGTACCATTCTTCTAGATTCCATATAAATGTGTTAGAATATGATAATCTTTCTCTTTCTGACTAACGTCACCCTATAATAGGTTCTAGGTTCATCCACCTTATCAGAACTGACTCAAATGCATTCCTTTTTATGGCTGAGTAATATTCCATTGTGTATATGTACCACAGCTTCTTTATCCATTCATCTGTCGATGGACATCTAGGTTGCTTCCATGTTCTAGCTATTGTAAATAGTGCTGCAATGAACAATGAGATACATGTGCCTTTTTTCAATTTTGGTTTCCTCAGGTAAACTCCTTGTTCATTTTTTAATGGATTTTTAAAATTACTGTTTATTTTTATTATTTTATTATTTTTTATTATTGCAACAGTTCTTTTTATATTCTGAATACAATTCCTTTATCATATATATGATTTGCAAATATTTTGTTCCATTCTGTCAGCTGTCTTTATTGTTTTGATGATATCATTTGAGGTTTTTAATTTAAATGAATTTCAATTTATCTGCTTTTTCTTTGTTGGTGTGCTTTTGGTGTCATATCTAAGAAAGCATTGTTTATCTCAAGGTTGTGAATATTTACTTCTATATGTTCTCCTAAGTATTTTATATTTGAGTCCATAATTCATTTGGAGTTAACTATTTGTATATAATGTGATGTATGGTTCCCTCTTTTTTCTTTTGCACATGGATATCTAATCATCCAAGCACTGTTTGTTTGAAAGGCTATTCTATTTTCTATCATTCAATTTTAGTCTTTACATGGGTTTTTGCTTTAGCACTCTATCAGAGTCTTTGCTTTTTCATCTAATATAAATGGAGTTTAACTCATTTACATGTATTATTGTTGATTTAGTTAGTTTTACTTTTGAAATATTTAGATTTTCTGATTTTTATTTATTTATTTTTATTGTTATTACTAAATGTGTAACCTTTAAAAAGGTTATTGCCTTTCCTTTAGGTTTATAGAATAGCTATTTGTGTATATTTTATTTCTTTTTGCTGATAGTAAGAAACCCTCAATAATATTAATTTTGTAAACCACATATACCAATGATCATTACTTAAGAGTCACGTTTCAAGTTGCACTAAGTGTAAATGCACAATTCATAAGTATAAATGCAGATAATTGTGTTACAAAATTTTTAAGGACAATGAAATATGAAGGCAGATATTCAGAGGACTTGATCTGAAACTGAAATGTCTTATATTAATGTATAATAATAATGATAAATATGTTAGACATACAGTGTAATTGCCTTAATAGCTATTTTTTACTGGTCCTTTTTTAGTAGTTAGTTTTTACTTCTGGAATATCATTCAGTGCTTGAAATATGTATACTACTGAGGCCCAAAAAATACATATATCAAGATAATGTTGTTTAACATCACCAGAATTCTCCAATAAAATGAAGTTCAAGCTCTTGAAATGTATTTTCCTATTTTCACACTTTATCATAGGAAGCATATTCTTTGATTGAGAAGACCGAAGCAGAACAAAGTATACAATATTCACATCAGAAATATGTGGAAACTGCCAAAAGAAAGAAAAGCAGGGTCCCTCCTCCACCCATCCTGCTATCCCGAACTTACCGTTCTGTGACATTAAAACCTGCCCCATTTGTTTCTGATGTTAAGGTATGTTGTCCATTTTGATCTTTACCTCAAGGAAAGCAGCAAAGTTACTTCGATAACTGTAATGATTGATAGTTTTATTGCTTTTAGCAATTGGATAATCTTATTTATAAACCCTGAACATTGAGATTAGTATTTTAATGTCTTAACTATACTTAGTTTCTTCATGAACCTTTTGTCTTTATGCTATTTCCCCTTTGGCTCCATATAGCTTTGCTACACCCAAGTATATAATAAGGAGAAATAAGAGAGAAGCATTTCTCTTGAAGTACCTTTATCACCCTGACAGTCATACACTGATATACTAGAGTGCTCAGTATCAAGAAGGTTTCATTAAAATAGAGTCAGACACTTGAAGGAGACAAAAGTTACGCTGAGAACCAATGTTGAAGACAAGAAAATTGAGGGGTGGTGAATTTAGAGGCTCTTTCTAAAGTTCTTCTAAGTAAATGAGGATTGCTTTAATGAAAGGGTTCCCTGATAGCTCAGTTGGTAAAGAATCCATCTGCAATGCAGGAGACCTTGGTTCGATTCCTAGGTCGGGAAGATCTGCTGGAGAAGGGACAGGCTACCCACTCCAGTATTCCTGGGCTTCCCTTGTAACTCAGCTGGTAAAGAATCTGCCTGCAATGTGGGAGACCTGGGTTCGATCCCTGGTTTGGGAAGATCCTCTGGAGGAGGGAAAGGCTACCCACTCCAGTATTCTGGCCTGGAGAATTCCATTGAATGTATACTCCATGGGGTCACAAAGAGTCAGACTAAATTTTTATAAAAAAAGTCTTAAGCAAACAATAATTCCAGTCACATTATAAGTCATAACTCTGTGTTTATCGAAGCTCTTTCTCCCAGCCCCAGTGCCTTGGAATTAGTCTGTGTGTGACTATAACTTGAGATTTAGTTTCCTCACAAGCATTTGGTTCCATCTAATTTATATTTTAAATATTACATTTTCCTCTTTTGGGTGATGAACACATGCTCTTTGATGTTGTATAAAAAACAAAGTTGTTTCTTTGATTATTTTTAGGATGTTCTGTTTGAACTTACACTGACTTGATACAGTGGAAAGCACATGGGCTTTGAAGTGAGACAAACACAGACGTAAAATTCTCGCTCTAGCACACAGCAGTATGACCTTGAGAAATCTGAATATACTTTCTGAACCTTTCTTAAATTTATTTTGTCACTTTTTCATTTGTAAAATGTTTCTGCTATGAAAATTGAATGAGATATTATATCGTATTCTTGGCATGTTAACCAAGGTCCCTACATTTCTTGTATTAACCGTATGTAATAAGGTTTGCTAAAATCAGTTAATGAGGTTGTACACTGTGATTATGTTATCTGATGATTTTTTTTTCATAAATTCTGTTCAGTGATCATTACTGAGTGTCTGTTATCTGTTAACCTCTATGTGAGGTAAAGTATAGAAGTAAACACAAAGCACGATTCCATTTTTTGAGGAGTTTTAGACTAATGGGGGGTGGATGTCAGTGAGAAGTAACACCACCTTCCTAATGCCTTATAATTGAAAGAATAGGAACAACATTCATCTTATACCCAACTGTGTTATGATAAATGCATTATTGCAATTTCTAGTAGTATTAAAATTCAACTTTGGATCTGAGGGATCTGTTTTAAGAATAAGGATTCATTGGCTTTAGAAATTCAGGGTAGAACTAACACTGGATAATTTTCCAAGAGTTTTTGTTTGTTTTTATGTAAATGTTTTGATTTATTTAACCAGGTTCTAATTTTTTACATATCTCATATTAGTGACTACTTTATTTAATAATGGTTAGAAATAGGAAGACATAAGAATCCCACACTTGACCTGCAGCTGTAAGACTTGTCACTCAGCACACGATGTAAAGTTGATGTATGTTCTATGTTGGGAGAGTTGCATGCTGCTGGAAATGACACCTTCTGTTACCTACTCCTTAGCACTAGATGGTGCTGTGGGCTTAAATATATTTTCTAGTTTGCGATTTCAGCCATCTTTTGTTTTATGAAAATCCTCTTGTTAAGGGATTTGTTGCATTAACATCTGTTTTAATAGTTGAAAATATTAGTGTTATTTATAACATTTTACTTTCAAAGTTAGTGGTTGTTGGTCCATCATGTCCTTACTCTTACATAGATTCTAAGGACTTACTCTTCTTATATAAACTAAGATGTTTTCATCTGGGTGACAAAATAGAAATATAAAGCCTACTTGTAAAAATGCTTTTAGAGAAAACTTACTCTTCAAATTCTGTAGAGCTTCAAAATATGTAGAGCTTCACTTAGAGCAATAATGATCTAGGTCATAAAACAGCACATTTCTTCCTTTTTTACCTCTATGGCACTCTTTTTACATGAAAAGTCAAGGAAAGTTAGTTTCTACGTTTTTTTCTGAGAGTCATGCTGAGTTGTTTTTTTTCCTCTTCTCCTGGCCTCCATCTTCCAAGTCCCTTCAGTGTATTTCTGTCCTTGAAGTTCCACCTTTCCTAGTGCTCTTTAATCACCTGAGAAATTTTCTTTAAAAGCACAAAAGTTCAGCTATCTTGCGCTAGGTGTTCATAGTCATTGAGGGAGGCAGGCTTGGGTAGATGTAATCTTTTTTTAAATGGTTGATTATGTACAAACTGTATTTTAAAAAATGATCCTGCTGCATAGTCAGAGTGGAGAACTACTTGTGCAGACAACACACAATTAGTATTTCTCTGTTGACCCAGAAGGAGAAATAGCGCGGCTGCCCCCCACCCTCTTTTCTAGTTTTAGAAGTTGAGATGTTGTGAGATGGGGCCCTTGGGGAAAAGGAAACGAAATACCACACTGATGACTACCCCTCCATCACCTACCTCTGGACAGCGTACCTCCTAATGATGCTTTTTCCTAGGTATCGCCTCTCCCCCTTCCCCTACAGTGAGAATAATTCATGATGATGAGGAATCTCCATTATTTTGATGTTTTGGCAAAAAGACCATTATTGTCTAACCATTTAGTCAAGTTTTAAGGTTGCTTTTTTTTCTGTGCAATTTGCATTTTGCTTTTGGTTTACATCTGTATATAATAATTACCAAAGGAATACAATGTTTCAGAAAATTTATAGACCAGAGGAAAAAATATTACCCATAATCTTACCATTTTATCATCCAAACTCTACTATTCTTATTTAGAAACATTTTCTTCTAGGCTTTTTCATATGCATTTTTACATTTTATTTAAAACACTACAATTTAGTGCCTTGCTTCTTTTACCACTTGCTTTTTGTCACTTATTAAATAAAATTTGAAAATCATTTCCGTGTTGGTCTTTTTGTCATCAAGATGAGCTCATCTTTGGAGTCACTCTCTGCCACTGTCTGAACACTACTTACCACATAGGAACTGCTCACTTCATAGTAGCTAAAAGTAATTAATAATGAATAATATTTTAGTCTTGGTCCCAGGTAAACTATATTTGTCTTTTTAAAAAGTGTAAACCTAAGTATCTTTGTAAACTGAGGTTTCATATTTTAAAACTCGAATAGTTACATTTTTGTATAGAAAAGTATTCCTTTTGCCACATCATAATAAAAGAAATCAGATGCTGTGTTAAACTGACTAGAGATGACAGGCTCATCTCTCTCCTTGGCAGGTCTGCTGGTACTGCATTTTGGGTCGCAAAGCGGAAGGAAGCTATGGAAAAGTAAGACTAAACAATAATCATCTCCCAAACTCAGGAGAAGCGGTACGTTGAATTGAAAAAAACCTTTGAATGTCAGGAAATCTTACCAAAAGTCTCATTAATTACGACTGAGTGTTGCTGGTTTTTTTTCTTTTATGTAATCACTGTTTCAGTGAATTTCTCTTGATTTCAACTTGAGTCATAACTAAAATCTTACAGTAAATGGAAAGGTGTTTTTTTTTTTTTTTAACCTATAAAGATCACTTAATTTTATTAGAATATACTCTTACTTTAATTTTCCATGTATAACTTGAAATATGTTTTTGTTAATAGATACCAGCGGATGGCAAAAGCGTTTTTGAGGTAAAAGGTTTAGAAACCAATGAAAAATACGTCTTTGCAGTTGCGGCTTACTGTTCTAGTGGAAAGCTGATTGGTGACGCTATTGGCGAGACAACTAAACCAATTCTGGTTTACCCACCTCTTTCTGCTGTTACTACTCGGATGTTATTGACGCAGGTAGATGAGATTTCTCCTAATTTTGTCCTCTATTTTTTATCCTGTTAACCAATTACTAAGTAATTTCTGATGAAAAAACAGTCACAGCAGATATTCTGAAGCCCCTGTAATACATATTTTCTTTGACTACAGTTTAGTCTCCTAAAATATAAATCATTATTTCTCTCACTCATGAGTTTGCTTTATATAATAACATTATTTTTCCTGCATTAAATACATTTAAATGCAACACATACTGATTTTAGAATTTTGGAAATAAATGTTGCCTGTTTTCCTGTCAACCAGAGTAGCAGTTCTTAACCCGAAGCAGTTTGGGCCCCCAGGGGACATATACCAATGTCTGGAGACATATTTGGTGGTCACCATCTGGAGGAGTGCTACTGACATCTGGAAGGTAGAGGCCAGGGATGCTGATAAGCACACTACAATGCAAAGGACAGCATTTACTCCCCTCAACAAAGTGTTACCTGGTCCAAAATGTCAATAGTGCCATGGCTGAGAAGCTCTGATTCAGAGATATCCTTTTCTTTGCATGCATATGTATACATTGTCGTTTAGTTGCTAAGTTGTGTCCAGCTCTTTTGCAGCCCCATGGACTATAGCCCACCAGGCTCCTCTGTCCATGGGATTTCGCAGGCTAGAATATTGGTGTGGGTTGCCATTTCCATCTCCAGGGGATCTTCCCCACCAGGGTTCAAACACATGTCTCCTGAATTGGCAGGAGGATTCTTTCCCACTGAACCACTTAGGAAGCCTGTATGTATACAAATACACATATATATGTCTACACACAATATGTGTGTAGACACATATACACGTGTGTGAATTTATGTATAATATATAATTTTAATCATAGTATACATATTATTTTACATCTGATTGTCATTTACTACATAACTGACTTTTTTCCATTCCATTGAGTATTCTTTCAAAACATAATTTTTAACATTTGTATGGTATTTCATCTTAAAAATGTCATAATGTAGTATATATATATACATATATACAGACATATACACTGGAATACTACTCAGTCTTAAAAAAAGAATGAAATAATGCCATTTGCAGCAACGTGGATGGACCTAGAGATCATCGTACTTTAAGTGAAGTAAGTCAGAAAGAGAAAGACAAATACCATATGATATCACTTATATGTGGAATCTAAAATATGACATAAGTGAACTTGTTTGTGAAACAAAAGTAGAGACTCACAGACATAGAAAACAAACTTATGGTAACCAAAGGGGAAAGGGAGTGGAGGAATGATAAACTAAGAGATTGGGATTAACAGATATAAACTACTGTATGTAAAATAGTTAAAAGGTAGGTTCTACTGTATAGCACAGGGAACTGTATCCAATATTGCGTAATAAACCATAATGGAAAAGACTATGAAAAAGAATATGGATCTATATAACTGAATCACATTGCTGTACACCAGAATCTAATATAACATTATAAATAATTATTCTTTAATAAAAAATTATATCAGTTGTTTTACAATATTGTGTTAGTTTCAGGTGTACAGCAACATGATTGTTTTATATATATGTATATATATGTATGTATTTTTTCAGATTACTTTCCATTGTAAGTTATTTTAAGATATTGAATATAGTTCCTTGTGCTATACATTAAATAGTAATACTTGATGATGTTTATTTTCTGTATAGTAGTTCATATCTGTTAATCCCACACACCTAATTTATCCCTTTCCCCCTCCTTTTCTCCTATGGTAGCCATAAGTTTGTTTTCAGTGTCTGTGGGTCTGTTTCTGTTTTGTAGATAAGTTCATTTGCATTGTATTTTAGATTCTACATGTAAGCGATACATGGTATTTGTCTTTCTCTGCCTGACTTGCTTTACTTACTATGATATTCTCTAGGTCCATCCATGTCGCAGCAAATGGCAATATTTTATTCTTCTTTATGGCTGAGTAATAGTCTATTCGCGCACGTGCGTGTGTTTGTGTGTGTGTGTACCTCGCATCTTAAACCAATCATCTGTTGTTGGGCACTTGGGTTGTTTCCATGTCTTCGCTGTTATAAATATTGCTTCAATGAACATTGGGGTCCATGAATCTTTTCAAATTATATGTTTCTCCACAGATATGCCCAGGAGTGGGGTTGTTGGATCATAAACTAGTTCTATTTTTAGTTTTTTAAGGAACTTCCATCCAGTTCCCATAGTGGCTGTACCAATTTACATTCCCATCAACAGTGTAGGAAGGTTCCCTCTTTCTTCACACCCTCTCCAGCATTTATTGTTTGTAGACTTTTGATGATGGCCACTCTGACCAATGTGAGATGATACCTCATTGTAGTTTTGATTTGTATTTCTCTAATAATTGGTGATATTGAGCATTTTTCACTGCATCTATGATTATTTTCTTAGGGTCAGTTTATAGAAGTGAATTTTCTGGGTTCATAGAGACAGACCTGAGTTTAAGATGCAGATCCTCACACTAACTGTGTGATATTAGTCAATTAACCTTCATCTATGGAGTGGAATAATAATAGTAGTTACCTCCCAGAACTGTTATGAGTATTAAATGGAATTATGCATGTCAAACATTTAACCATAGTACTTACCCCACAGTAGACCCTTAATGAATATTATTGTGGTTCTTAGTTATGGAGATACTTGTGAATTGACATTTTTGCTGAAATAATTGCCTGACTTAAAACATGTCACCAGTGAATCGGATTCTAGAAAAAAATGACTCATTGACCCAAGTCTCAAGCATATAATTTTAAGTTTATTGTTGGCTCTTCTAAATTTTATCCCATTTCTATTGTGCTATTTTTCCTCTTAATAGTTGGTTAGTATTATAGGCTAAAGTCTAACTGGAATTTTATATTATCATATTTTTCAAAGAAAATTTAATTGAGAGAATTGCTAGGATTTGTCTAGCATTGGTTTAGCATGTCATTTGGGCTCATGGTTTTCTGATGTTTTGATTTCTTTGGAATCTAATATATTTCCTAATTTGCAGTGATGGAGTTATTTCAAAGTAAAGCACCGAATATTTCATCAAGGTCTAATTTTTCTCCAGGGAGTGGTTTGACTCTTGGGCTTCATTTGGCATAACTTTCATTGAAAGTTAATAAAACGAAGTCCTAGCTATACTGCTAGGATAATGAGAAGTGTCATAAAGTAATGGCCTGTGTTTCTTTACTGATACTATATTTGCAGTACTGTAGTTCATTTATGACAGTCTAAGAGCATTCTCTCTCATAATGTTGTTAGATAAGCAAAATTTCCTCCGTTTAAAATTTGAGTTTAAGCTTTTAAATTTTAGCAGGAAAATGTACCTTTCTTTTGGAATTGCAATGAAAAGCTGCCATTTTTTATGAGTGGCTAGTTTTTAGTTTCAAGATAATTCTGTTCTTTAAAAAATATTATCATAAATATTTTATAGTAAAATATGGAGTTACTTTGCTAAATGTTTATGAATAACTTGGCTTAGAGTTTTTGGTTGTACTTTTTACTAAACATTATTTTATAAATAAAAAGTCTATAAAGTCAGGTGAATCTTTACTAGGTTTTTCTCTTACTGTAGAAAACTGTAATAACTTAGGCTATCTGGAAAATTTTTTGAGGAACCTTTATGAATTATATTGTCTACATTTATTTTCCAATTTCATTCTCTTTATAGCCTCATTTCTTTTTATTATTCCCTCTTAAGTTGGGAATGACTAGATAATGTGATATAAAATATAGACAATTAGAAATCTGTGAGCAGGATTGTAGGATTTTAGGCAAATTGCTTGGTCTTAATTTCCCTATCTGTAAAACGGATACAAGACCAAATGCCACATACTGCTGGATTATTGAACTACTAAATCAAATAGCAAGTGGGCACCATGACTTGTTGAGATGAGAAAGTGAGGAACATCATTTTTTAAAAAACTGTTGCCTGATAGACATTTTAAAATTCATTATTCCATTGATTACAGTAACTCAGAGAGGTGGTATTATTACTTTCAAGTTCAGGAAACAGATGAATTTAACCCTTCCTTTGCCAATCTCATTTTATTCCAGAAAAGAGTATCTTAGGGAGGTTAAGTAATTTACTCAAGGTTATGCTGGGAAGGATTGGGGGCAGGAGGAGAAGGGGACGACGGAGGATGAGACGGCGGGATGGCATCACCGACTCGATGGACATGGGTTTGGGTAGACTCTGGGAGTTGGTGATGGACAGGGAGGCCTAGCGTGCTGCGATTCATGGGGTCACAAAGAGTCAGACATGACTGAGTGACTGAACTGAACTGAACTCTGGTGGTAAATGGTAAGCCTGCCATTTGAACCAGCTCATGCCTTTCAACTGCTCTGTCCAGGTTCCCAGGAAGTCATGTGTTCACCACCTAACGTGTGTCAAGTTCATCTAGAGCTTATATCTCTCCCGTATATTCTCATCTTAGGTTGGTGTACTCCATAGGTCATCATGATTTGTGGGAGCAGTAGAGTTTGATTTTGGGTCAGGAATCACAATGGTGGCAGGAAACTGAAATTTGTACATTTTTTCCAATTCATGTATGAATTCACTGAAACTCTTTTATTAATAGAGGTTTGCCTTTTGTCTATGACCATTAAAAAGTATAGAGCTGCCAGGTAAAAGGTAGTCATCCCCATTTTTAAAGTTTATAGGAAGTTTCAACTCTTCTTTTCCCTCTTTGAACAAACAAAAAATTCAGTGTTTGTTTTGTGCCAGGTTCTATGTTAGGTATCATCTCTTTTTCGTTTGAACTGTGTTTTTTTTTTTTAAAAATCAGTCTCATCACCACAACAGTAACCCTCGTTTAGATAATTTTGACTTATGGTTTCAGTTAAGACCCCGATTGCAAGAAAGCCTCTCTTGGGGAAATGCAGCCAGGCCCTGGGAAGGCTGCAAAGTTCAGCAACTATAAGCCTTATACCTCTGATACTCTCTATACACTTGCTTTCTTTTTCTCTCTTTAAATATTGATTTTCCTTTCCATCTCTGGAGGGAATATGGCAGTCCCTTGAATGTTTTTGTGTATTCCTCAATTTCATCCATATTCTCGCACTGGTTAATGTCCTAATCTTGATTCCAAATTTCTGGAAAAGAGGCCTGCATTGGTTCACCCAATGTAAGAAAGAGTCTGATCTCATTTTTAATGTTTGGCCACTGACTTGTTTTTAAATCTCATCCTTCTTTGTTCCTTTGGCCCCGCATCTGAGCAGGCTACTAGGGAGGTCTCTGACTTCACCTTCTCCTTTGGTGCCTGCAGAAAATTTAAATGTCCCAGCTGACAGGAACTGTGCCCAGTCCAGCCACTAACAAAGCCCAACCTATTCCTTCTGCTCTGCCCAGAATAACCCGGGCCTGCCCGTGCCTGCCCATGGGATTCTCCCCGGGAGTCCCTTGTGTGAATAATAAACTTTCTGTCAGATTCTTCTAGTGCATGTAATGTCTTCAGCCTTAACACCTGAAGCAGACTGTCTGTGTGTATGTATGGGGTCCATCTTGCTTTGCTGTGGACCCAGCTTGGATCAGGCACTCACCCTGGGCCAGTCAATTGTGTTATTTTATAGCACACCTCCTGGGTGTTCTCTTCTGTACACAGAGAGAAATTATCAGGAAAAGAGGAATTTTAAGTTCATTTAACACAGTATTATTGAGTGCTTACTCTGTGCCTGGCATTGCTCTAGGCTAGTGATTCTAAAACTTGAGCCTGAATCAGAATGATCTTGAGTGCTGGCCTAAAGAGATTGCTGCCCCCACCGATAGAGTATATGGTTCACTTGGTGTGGGATAGGACCTGTTAAGTCTGCATATATAACAAGTTCATAGGTGAGGCAGATACTGATGGTTCAGGGACCATACTTTGAGAACCACTGTTCTAAGTGAGGTGAGTAAAATGCCATGGTAGGAGGTAGTGATAGACAATGAACATAGTAATGAAATAGATTGCCTATTAATAGTATGTTAGAAGGTAAGTCCTGTGGAAAGATAGTGTAGAGTACAGTCAGAGGAATTGGAAATGTGTAGTAGGTTAAAGGAAGGTAAATTACAGTGTTACAGTGTTAAGTAAGTTGAACAGAGAAAGTGTCATCTGGAAGATGAGATGTGAACAGACATTTGAAGGAGGTGAGGGAGCAGCTCTGGAGAAAGAAGATTCCATAGAAGGAGCTAGAAGAAAAGCCTGAAGGTTTCCATAACATAAAGAGCAAGGAGACCAGAATGACTGGAGCAGAGTGGCCCAAAGGATTGCTTAGGGAGGGAAAAGGTGAGCAGATAGGGGGAAAAGTAGATCGTGATAAGAATTCCAGGCCATGGTAGTAAGTATGGCTTTTACCGTGAGTGAAATGGACAGCCACTGGAGAGAGTTTGATGTAATAGGACAACATAACATGACTGCTGTTTCAAAGTCTCACCCTGGCTACTGTGTCATGCACACACCATAAGGCTTGAGTGTAGAAGCAGAGGGAGCTATTGAATACCTACCACTGTCATCCAATCGGAAATGGGAGTGGCTTGGCCAGGGTGATAGTAGTTGATGTGATGAGAAGTGGCCAGATTCTACATATATTTTGAAGGAGCAGTTAACAAGAATTCCTGTTGGAAACAATGGATAGAGAAAAATAGGAGATGCCTTAAAGGTGTTTAGCCAACTAACTAGAAGGACAGACTTGGACCACAGCTGAGTTCGGGATGGCTGTGGATAGTGCAGAGAGAGATCAAAAATTCAGTTGGGGGCATGTTAAGTTCAGATGTTTATTAGATATTCAGAGATAATTATTGAGTAGTCAGTTAGACACATGAATCTGGAGTTTGGGAGAGAGGTCTGGGCAGCAGAGGGAATTGAGAGCAGTCATGTGACAACTACAGCCATGGGGATGGATAATAGCAGCAAGGACATGAGTGCAGAGGAGAGGAAAGGTCAGAAGACTGAGCCCTGGGGCACACCAGTATCATGAGATTGGGGAGAAGAGGAGGAGCTTGCCAAGGTGCTGGAAAGGAATGTATTGGGTTGGCCAAAATGTTTGTTCCATAGCATCTTATGGAAAAACCCACATAAACATTTTGGGATCTAGCTCCCTGACCAGGGATTGAACCCGGGACCCCTGCATTGGGAGTGTGGAGTCTTAGCCATTCGGCCATCAGGGAAGTCCCTCTTTTAATGCTTCTTTCTCATTTTAACCTCACCCCCTCTAAAGTCTATTCTGCACATGATACTACTTAACCATCTTTGAACCTGCGAATATCAAGCACTCCTCTGTTAACTCACACAGACTCATGAATTTATAAACCTTTAATTTTATCATGGCATTTTTTTCTTATTTTGCAATGTCCACTGACTGAACAAATAATATTATTTTTATGTTTTCACCCCTTTAAAAAAAATTGAAATATAGTTGATTTAGTGTTGTGCCAATTTCTGCTGTACAGCAAAGTGACTCAGAAGTAACTATTTTTAAAAAGCTATATTTTAAAAGGAAAGAACATTCAATTATAGTTTCACCAACTCCCTTACACATCATCTGTTATCATTTTCCATGGTGAATCTTAGAATTATAATGGTGTTTTAATGACCACTTAGTCCAACTTTTTCATTTGCCCAATGTGGCCCAGAGAAGGGGCCTCATCTATCACACTAAGTCTTGATTCTACTTTTTCATTTCATTTTATTTATTTTTTTACTGAGTATGTGGCTCTGTACAAATTATTCTACTTGTCAATACCCCAGGTTCCTTATCTGAAAAACAAGGACACTCATAGAGCTCACTTAAAAGAGCTGTAATGAAGAGTCAGTGCAATAATGCATGTGAAATTCTTGGTCCAGGACCTGATATCTTTAAATACTTCCATCTGATTTTAAGGGCTTCCCAGGTGGCTCAGTGGTAAAGAATCTGCCCCCCAATGCAGGAGATGTGGGTTCAATCCCTGGGTCGGGAAGATCCCCTGGAGAAGGATATGGCAACCCACTCCAGTATTCTTGCCTGGGAAATCTCATGGAAAGAGGTGCCTGGTGTGCTACAGTCCATGGAGTCACAAAGGTTAGGACATGACTGAACAAACACACACAAACACATCTGATTTTCAAGACTTTCTGAAGTCCTGTCCCACTTTACCTGTCCAATCATACTGCCTGTGCTGTGCTTAGTTGCTTAAGTCATGTTGACTCTTTGCGATCCCAGTAGACTGCAGCCCGCCAGGCTCCTTTGTCCATGGTTTCTTCTGGCAAGAATACTGGAATGGGTTGCCATATTCTCCTCCAGGGGATCTTCCCAACCCAGGGATTGAATCTAGGTCCCCCTCATTGCAGGCAGATTCTTTACGAACTGAGCCACCAGGGAAGCCCACCATACTGCCTGAGTGAGTGAAAGTCACTCAGTCATGTCCGACTCTTTGTGACCCCAAGGACTATACAGTCCATGGAATTCTCCAGGCCAGAATACTGGAGCGGGTAGTCGTTTCCTTCTCCAAGAGATCTTCCCAACCCAGGGTCAAAGCCAGGTCTCCCACGTTGCAGGTGGATTCTTTACCAGCTGAGCCACAAGGGAAGCCCCACTTTTCTTCAAATTCTGACCTGTCTTTCCAGTCTCAAATGCCCTGTGGCAATTTCCTTCCCAAGACCTTTTTCAGGTTCCATCTAAACTGTGCCCATTTGAACCTTATCCCTGCCTTGGGGTTTATATCAAGCTCTGATTCCTCCTTAAAGTCTTCATTTCTCCTTTTTTAAGTCTCCACAATTATGATGTGATTATTTGCAATTTTTCTGTAATTTCATGTGTTTTACCCCTGTAACTTGATTACAGTTTCATGGAGTATGAAATTGTTTTAAGCTTTGAAGAATCTAGATTTACAGTGCTTAGCACCAAGTAGAAACTTCATAAAAGTTTACTGGTTGGTTGATTATGAGTATTGACTTGGCAGATTTTAAAAGTTCTGGCCCTGTAAGTTATTCCCTTGTGTGGAATATAGTCTAGCAACATGTCATTTACATACTTAATGAATTTATTTATACTTAATACCCTACCTGCTTCCACTGAGAATTTGAAGCAGCATATAACTCATGTGGTGTGATTTCATATCGTTATACATATTTGGATAGAGTGATATAGTTAAAGGAATATATCTCACCAAAAGAAATAGGTAAGTTGATGATTTTTTCTTGCAAGCTTCTAGGTTTTTTCAGTGAAATCAGTTATTTTGCCGAATGGTGAATGTGTGAACCTTAAAACACAATATGGCATTTTATTTCTCACTCTTTTCAGCTCTGAAGCCTTTGTTGCAAAAAAGGCTCTGAAAGCGTCAGTCAAAACCAGAGAAGAATGAAGTATATTTCATATTTTGGGTTTGGGAAATCTGATTGTTTCTCTTGGAACAGATTGTTCATTATAACAGTGTCTGTAATAAATGGAGTGCACTGCTGAGATAGATGGAAATGAAATTAATTTGGCTCAGATGTGATCTTTGTTTTGCTTATGAGAATTTGAAACATCCTTACAGAGTTTCAAATTTCCATGCAATTTAGAAATAAAAGAGATTTCAAAATGTGTCTTTCTCCCTTGCCATGGCCCTGTAGAGCAGAACAGCCAATGTGAGTAACTTTGTAGGAAATTAGAGTGTGATTGGACCTTCTCAGAATTCTTGTTGAAGGTATACACTCCACAAATTAGAGTAATGCCTAAGAGAATGTGCTTTCTGTTGCAGGTTGCCTATCAGACTGGTAACTATGATCTGGCTAAGAAAGTTTTCTTACCAGTCTGGGATTATTTTGTTGCTTCACCACCTCAGGATGACCAATCCATTATTTGTTTAAGCAATATAATGACTATTACACAGAGAAGGTAATTAGAAATGTTCTTTTAAAATATTAATTTGCTTATTGAAAAGACAGGTGTTGGCTGTGAAACGTGGAGTTAATTTATCTTCAAGTTCATGTTGAGATGTTATACGTAAAACTACTTCCAACAAGTAAAGCATAGATATTCTGAAGGTTTGGGTCCTTCTTAGAACTTTCTTTTTTAGAATCAGAAAAAACGCTGGAAACATATGGATGCATTCTGAATATAAGCTAATGAGGTTATGAGGGAAAAAACCCAAATACTAACCAAGGTAGTGTCAGTTTTACTAGAAAACACAAATACGCATTGGGGACCTTTATCACGGAGAAAGTCCAGGTTGAGATTAAGGTTAGGGTCTGATGGGTGAGCTCTTAGGGTAAGAAGGCTTTTCCTTTGCTTGAAGAGGCACCCAGGATTAGGCCATCATCTGCAAACAGGTCTATAGAAGCCATATAAAGCTACAGGCTATCCTTTGCCATTTTTTCCTTAAGAAACCAAAGTTTAAGAGCAGCATCAAAAATGAGCATTAGTATAATTTCGGCCTGTCTCAGGAACATATTCAATAAGAACAGTCTCCTTTACCTGCTTGGTAATGCCTAAAATTCCCTTAATAAGGCAAAACTCTTCACTCCTCAAAGATAATGAGTTTAAAAATGCAAATGCTGAATGAGGCAAGACATTGGTAACACTTATTCATGTAAATGTATAATTCCATTCAATTAAACAAACATAAACTTACTGTTTACCATGTATGAGGATGCTCAATGCTATGGGGGATGGATTTAAGAGGCATTTCAGAAGAGAAAGAGACAGGTCTTGGCAGATGTTATGTGACTTGTGGGGATAAAGCAGAGGAAGGAGGGGAAGCTGACTGGGATTTCCAGCGAGGGTAAGCCTCTGATGTTACTGAGGGAAGCTGAGAGGTGGAATGAGTTTTTGGATGAAGAGAACGAATTTGGGGATATATGGAGTTCAGTTTTTCAGCAGGACAACTCTGTAGAGTTGACACTCAGGAGAGCTGACACTCTCAGTGTAGAGCTGACGCTCAGGAGAGAGGTCAAGGCTAGAGACATATATAAATTGTTCACTGAGGTCATCACTGGAATTTTGACGATGAGTGATATCTTCCGAGAAATGACTGTTGAGCAGAAAAGGTAGAAGGCTGGACTTGAATCCTGGGGCATTGCTTACATTTAAGAGGCAGAAGTAGGAGTTGGAACCAAGGAAGGAAATTGAAATGGATCAGTTCCAGAAGTGAAGGTCCAGGAAAGTGCATTGCCAAGGGAAGTGAGAAGATTATCATGGAGGCCCTGACCAGCAGTGTTATATGCTGGTGCAAAGTCAGATGGAGTAGTCGCTTAAGAAAATGCTGCAAAGAGATTGGGTAGGATGAAAGCCGAGAAGAGGGTTTTAGAGTTGGCAAATAGGAAGACATTGGTAAGTTGAAGAAAGCCATTTTTGTGCTATGATGAGCCAGAAATATATTGCAGTTGGTTAAGGAATAAATGAAAATGGGAAATAGTAACAAGCAAAAACTACCCATGTGAAGTTTGGTGGTAAAGAGCAGAGGAAAGTTGGCGGAGGCTTTTGGGGGAAGGCAAGCTTAAGGACAGAATTTTGCAGGATTGAGATAAGAGAGCCAGTGGTGAGGGAGAGCCTGAGAATGTATGGTGGTGGGGCTACAAAGATGTTAGAACACATGGAGGTGGAGAACAGGAAATTCATATCATTTTCTATGGGGAATATGAACAAGGAGGCATCAGGGATAGATGGGACTGTTGCCGAGAATCATGACTCAGCTGATGTTATGTAACATGAATTGTATCAATTCATGCCCAGTTCCTTGTGGCTGAGGGCCACATATGATTCACCTTATATTCTAGGATCTAGAATAATGCCTTTATACATGGTAGGTGTTGAGCAAATGCTAGTTTGAATGAAAAAAAAGGAATGAGGTGAATAAATAAGTGATTAATTGATTGGCCATTATGGCAAGGATAAAAAAAAATCAGATGATGACATCTATGCAAGGTCAGGCAAGTTTATTATTGCATAAATTATAGGATGCAGAATCCAAAGTGCTGGAGAGGTCACTATGGAAATGACTAACCAGAGCACAAGCTGGGTACTGGAGGAACTAGAGCCAGGAGGAGGTGATAACCTGGACGTACTGTGTGTCAAACTACTCATGGTCATCAATGACGAAGAAAGTTTAGTATGAGTTGTAGAAGCAGGATAACTAAAATCCTCCTGGCAAAGACAATTTCAGAGTTTAACATGGTGATGAAACAGATCACCTTCAATGTCAGTTACTGATGTCGGATCCTTTCCTGTTTTATAGGGAGAGTGGAGGGACCTGAAGCTTAGAAGAGAGGGTTTGTCACCAAGTAAGGCTTAAGGGCAAGGAAGGGACTACAGAAACAAAGAAGGAAGACTGCAGATTTCACAGTTTTGCCAGTGGTGGGCACTGTTGACTGTAATTTAGAAAAGATAATTTGAAGTGACTCTACTTCTGTAGGGAGAGGGCAGTGGCACTCTACTCCAGTACTCTTGCCTGGAGAATCCCTTGGACGGAGGGGCCTGGAAGGTTGCAGTCCATGGGATTGCTGGGAGTTGGACGTGACTGAGCGACCTTCACTTTCACTTTTCACTTTCATGCATTGGAGAAGGAAATGGCAACCCACTCCAGTATTCTTGCATGGAGAATCCTAGGGACGGGGGAGTCTGATGGGCTGCTGTCTATGGGGTTGCAGAGAGTCGGACGCGACTGAAGCGACTTAGCAACAGCATCAGCAGCTACTTCTGTAGGGCTTCCTTGGTGTCTCAGATGGTAAAGAATCTGCCTGCACTGCGGGGGACCCGAGTTTGATCCCTGGATTGGGAATATCTCCTGGAGTGGGGAATGGCTAACCACTTCAGTATTCTTGCCTGGAGAATTCCATGGACTGAGGAGCCTGGTGGGCTATAGTCAGACATGACTGAGCGACTAACACTTTCACACTTCAGGGGCAGATTTGGGATAGAGTTGGAGGGGCAGTGTGTTAATCGCTCAGTTGTGTCCGACTATTTGCGATCCCATGGACTGTAGCCCACCAGGCTCCTCTGTCCATGGGATTCACCAGGCAAAAATACTGGAGTGGGGAGCCATTCCCTTCTCCTGGGGATCTTCCCCACCCAGGGATCAAGCTCACATCTCTTACGTCTCCTGCATTGGCAGGCAAGTTCTTTACCATCTGAGACACCAGGGAAGCCCAAATCTGTCTCTACTTCTCTTTAACCATGGCTGATTTTGCTATAAATAACCCTCACTTTCAGAAAGTTTATTGATTGAAATATTGGGCCTATTTTCCAAACTTCTGAGTATCTATAATGATTTCAATTATATTGATAGAAAAGAGCTAATGTTAGGTCCATGAATCAAGGCAAATTGAAAGTGGTCAAACAGGAGATGGCAAGAGTGAACATCGACATTCTAGGAATCAGCGAACTAAAATGGACTGGAATGGGTGAATTTAAATCAGATGACCATTATATCTACTACTGTGAGCAGTAATTCCTTAGAAGAAATGGAGTAGCCATCATGGTCAACAAAAGAGTCTGAAATGCAGTACTTGGATGCAATCTCAAAAATGACAGAGTGATCTCTGTTCGTTTCCAAGGCAAACCATTCAATATCACGGTAATCCAAGCCTATGTCCCAACCAGTAAAGCTGAAGAAGCTGAAGTTGAATGGTTCTATGAAGACCTACAAGACCTTTAAGAACTAACACCCAAGAAAGATGTCCTTTTCATTATAGGGGACTGGAATGCAAAAGTAGGAAGTCAAGAAACACCTGGTGTAACAGGCAAATTTGGCCTTGGAGTACAGAATGAAGCAGGGCAAAGGCTAATAGAGTTTTGCCAAGAGAACGCACTGGTCATAGCAAACACCCTCTTCCAATGACACAAGAGAAGACTCTACACATGGACATCACCAGATGGTCAACACTGAAATCAGATTGATTATATTCTTTGCAGCCAAAAATGGAGAAGCTCCATACGGTCAGCAAAAGCAAGACCAGGAGCTGACTGTGGCTCAGATCATGAACTCCTTATTGCCAAATTCAGACTTAAATTGAAGAAAGTAGGGAAAACCACTAGACGATTCAGGTATGACCTAAATCAAATCACTTACAATTATACAGTGGAAGTGAGAAATGGATTTAAGGGACTAGATCTGATAGACAGAGTGCCTGATGAACTATGGACGGAGGTTCATGACATTGTACAAGAGACAGGGATCAAGAGCATCCCAAAGGAAAAGAAATGTAAAAAAGCAAAATGGCTGTCTGAGGAGGCCTTACAAATAGCTGTGGAAAGTAGAGAAGCAAAAAGCGAAGGTGAAAAGGAAAGATATTCCCATTTGAATGCAGAGTTCCAAAGAATAGCAAGGAGAGATAAAAAAGCCTTCCTCAGCGATCAATGCAAAGAAATAGAGGAAAACAACAGATTGGGAAAGACTAGAGATCTCTTCAAGAAAATTAGAGATACCAAGGGAACATTTCATGCAAAGATGAGCTCAATAAAGGACAGAAATGGTATGGCCCTAACAGAAGCAGAAGATACTAAGAAGAGGTGGCAAGAATACACAGAAGAACTGTACAAAAAAGATCTTCACGACCCAGATAATCACGATGGTGTGATCACTCTAGAGCCAGACATCCTGGAATGTGAAGTCAAGGGGGCCTTAGAAAGCATCACTACGAACAAAGCTAGTGGAGGTGATGGAATTCCAGTTGAGCTATTTCAAATCCTGAAAGATGATGCTGTGAAAGTGCTGCAGTCAACATGCCAGCAAATCTGGAAAACTCAGCAGTGGCCACAGGACTGGAAAAGGTCAGTTTTCATCCCAATCCCAAAGAAAGGCAATGCCAAAGAATGCTCAAACTACCACACAGTTGCACTCATCTCATATACTAGTAAAGTAATGCTCAAAGTTCTCCAAGCCAGGCTTTGGCAATATGTGAACCATGAACTTCCAGATGTTCAAGCTGGTTTTAGAAAAGGCAGAGGAACCAGAGATCAAATTGCCAACATTCACTGGATCATCAAAAAAGCAAGAGAGTTCCAGAAAAACATGTACTTCTGCTTTATTGACTATGCCAAAGCCTTTGACTGTGTGGATCACAATAAACTGTGGAAAATTCTGAAACAGATGGTAATACTAGACCACCTGACGTGCCTCTTGAGAAACCTGTATGCAAGTCAGGAAGCAACAGTTAGAACTGGACATGGAACAACAGACTGGTTCCAAATAGGAAAAGGAGTACGTCAAGGCTGTATATTGTCACCCTGCTTATTTAACTTATATGCAGAGTACATCATGAGAAACGCTGGGCTGGAAGAAACACAAGCTAGAATGAAGATTGCCGGGAGAAATATCAATAACCTCAAATATGCAGATGACACCACCCTTATGGCAGAAAGTGAAGAAGAACTAAAAAGCCTCTTGATGAAAGTGAGAGAGGAGAGTGAAAAAGTTGGCTTAAAGCTCAACGTTCAGAAAACTAAGATCATGGCATCTAGTCCCAACACTTCATGGGAAATAGATGGGGAAACAGTGGAAACAGTGTCAGACTTTATTTTTTTGGGCTCCAAAATCACTGCAGATGGTGATTGCAGCTATGAAATTAAAAGATGCTTACTCTTTGGGAGGAAAGTTATGACCAACCTAGACAGCATATTAAAAAGCAGAGACATTACTTTGTCATCAAAAGTCCGTCTAGTCAAGGCTATGGTTTTTCCAGTGGTCATGTATGGATGTGAGAGTTGGACTGTGAAGAAAGCTGAGCGCTGAAGAATTGACGCTTTTGAACTGTGGTGTTGGAGAAGACTCTTGAGAGTCCCTTGGACTGCAAGGAGATCCAACCAGTCCATCCTAAAGGAGATCAGTCCTGGATGTTCTTTGGAAGGACTGATGTTGAAGCTGAAACCCCAATACTTTGGCCACCTCATGCGAAGAGTTGACTCATTGGAAAAGACCCTGATGCTGGGAAGGATTGGGGGCAGGAGGAGAAGGGGACGACAGAGGATGGGATGGTTGGATGGCGTCACCGACTTGATGGACATGAGTTTGGGTAAACTCCGGGAGTTGGTGATGGACAGGGAGCCCTGCTGTGCTGTGATTCATGGGGTCGCAAAGAGTCGGACACGACTGAGCGACTGAACTGAACTGATATATTTTAGAATCAGAAAATTTTGCCAATAGTTTATGTTTTATATGTCCATGACATATATCCACATATTAATTTTCTTAGTTATGAACTTGTTAAGAGTAGTCTTTAAAAAAATAAAAAGTATAGTCTTTAATTTCAATTTAAACAGCTGTGTAAGAATTACTATATTACGTACTTTTGCTGCTATCTTGGGATAATTGTGTTGGTATAACAAATCAATCTACAAAGTTGAATTCACATACTAAATCACCTTATACCTGTAACATCATTTACTTCTTTTTGCAGATTACATTCAGATATTTTGGCAGAGAGTTCTTCAATTCTCTTATATCTTTTTCTTAGAAATATTTTTGTAACTAGTGACATTAAAATTAAAGAAGAAAATTTTTTCTGTGATAATATTAAAGGCAATGAGATTTTCCCTTCTCAACAAGTAAGTGAATTAAAATCATTGCAAATGTGTTGATTTCCCTTGATTTGTTTATTGATGTTTCAAGTTTATGAGCTGTGGGAATTGTATATCCTCACTTGTGAATGGACTCAGAGACCTTTGTATGATTATGCTGGTTTATTTGATATTGTTTGTAGATTTCACAGATCTAGGCTCATGGTTTCCCTCCCCTTCTTTTCTATTTATATATATATATATATTCTTGTATAAAAGTAGTATAAATTCAAATATTCAAAATGTATAATGTATAAAGTGAAACCCATTAGAATCCTATTATCCCTAAGAATACTACATTCTTGTTTTCATTTGATTTCTCCCATTTTTAAAAATATGCATAGACAAATACGCTATTATTATTTACAAAAGAGGAATCATGATCGACTCACTGTTCTGTAACTTGCTTTTTGAATACTTTTTATAATTTATCTTGGACATACTTTCATGCTGGTACGTATCCATGTGGTACATTTTTTAAAACTATAATATTGCATCCTGTGCAGAGGCAGGAATTTAACCCATCTCCTATTGATATTTTCTCAAGGTGCTTATAAATATTGCTCTATTACACTTGCAGCCTTACAATGCTCTTGTTTTTAGTAACAATCCTACATTTGTTTTTTCAATCTAAATTGAGGTTCGCTCTTTTTCTCCCTTTCTTCTTTACTTACTTTAGATATATGGAGACTTTTGTCATTTTTGCTTTTCTTTTACAGTTGCTTTTTCCTTCCCATCTACTTATTCATTAATTAATTAACCAATAACTTGTTCCATGAGACTGTGCCAATTTCTGTGGGTATGAAAGTAAAAAAAAAGCAAACATGACTCTCTGCCTAAGACAAGTTCACAATCTTGTAGAGCCCAAGCATTCACAGCCATTGACCTGTTCCTACTAAGTTGCATTCAGCTTCTTTTTTTTTTTTCATCATCTAGGCTGAAAATGAGGACAGTTTTTAAGTACTTCAGTGAATTCCAGAATGCTGGACTACCATTCTAATAACAATTTGCTGTATAGAAATTTCTGGTTGCCCCTCATTTTGTTTTCTTTGAATGAAATCTCTCCCCAGGAAAGAGAAAGGAGTCAGATAGGATTCTTACTTTTCTTAAGTGATGTTTAATCACAAAAAGCCTAACTTTACATTTTGCTTTAAGTAGCAGAAGTATAATAGAAGATAGGTTGGTCTACAAAAATTTTTCCGTTTTCTCACAAATCCAGAAGAGAAATAAGACTCTATTAATCAAGTGGGGGCCATATTACAGCAATACTGTATTTTAATTATTGTTATAGTTTATGTTTTTGAAAAAGCTAGAGTTTTTCTCCTAAAATATAGCCAAGATTTTATCTTACCAATCAAAAAAGATTGGTGCCTTTTCTGTTACTAGTGGTATTTGATTGTAATTCATAAAAAGATTTTAAGTTTAATTCTAAGATTGTGTCATCCGTATGTATCAATAGCATTATTGGGTAGAGTTGTTCCTGAATTTAGGTTTTTCTTTATATTAGCATTCATGTTATTGTTTAAGTTACAAGTATCACATTTCCTTCCCTTTCCCCTCATTAGAGACACACAAGTTAGGTACCTGGTGTTCAGCTTGAGTAACAATACCTATTTCTTTACAGATTGCTAGACTAATTGAATGTGAGAGAGTATTGGTGGCATTGGAACTGAGCAACTACCTAAATGATTCCAGTTATGCCCTTCAGGCTGTGACTCAGTGTTACGGCCTCCTTGCTCCTATCATTTATCACAATATTGTTTTGGTACCTGTTGTACAGGTAAGGGTTTCACCTCCTCCCCATAAGGGTATTTTTTTACAAAGGCAAGTCAGCACTGCAGTTTAGAAAAGAAAATGCAACATGTCTCTTAGAAAGTACAAATAGGTCAAGAACGAGTATTGTGACATTTCGTGAGTTAACTTAAAGACATTTTAATAATTTAAATTATATGTCTGGGGAAACATAAAAAGAACTTAAAATGTGTTTCCCTGAAAACATTCAGCTCTGTTGCTGTCCATATTTAAATATGGGTAACATACTTTTCTAGGTTTTTTTTTTTTAAGTCATTTCAATTTTTAAGGTTTTGTAATGTTAGAAACAGCAATATTTATTCAAGGAATACTGTAAAAGCCATCTCTGAGGGGAAAAAAATTGGTGTCTCTGTGGTGAAATTGGAATTTTTGGAAAAAAAGGTTGATAAGACTTGGCTGAAGGGATTGTGTTAGTTGTTTGTGTTTCCTAAGAAATCACCAAAACTCAATGGCTTAAAACAACACCCATTCACTATCTCATAGTTTCTGTAGGTCAGAAGGCTGGATACAGGTTGTCTGGATCTTTGGCTCAGGATCTCATCAGGCTAAAATCAAGGTGTTGACCAGAGCTGTGGTCTCATCTGAGGCTCAGGGTTTTCTTCCAAATTTATTGGTTGTTAGATTCATTCCCTTGCGGCCATGTGATGAGTCCCTTAGTTCTGAAAGGCTGACCACCAGTGCCCTGCCACATGCCCTTCTCCACAACGTGGCAGTCTGCTTCTTAAAGCATCGTCCTTTCTTCTTAGAGGTGAGAGATTAGAGATGTCAGACCTACTTTGGAGCGGGGGCATGTCTCAGCACGTCCCAGACATTTCATTAATGTGTCAGGCCCCTGACTCTTCTTAGGGTTTATTTCCTTCCTCTGGAAGGCAAGCATCTCACATCTTCAACACACTTGCCATTTCTTGATTATGAGGTTCAGTTAACATGATTTATTGATGTAGTGGTCCAGTGTTTTGTTTTGAGACATGTCCACAAAGTTAAGGTCCATTCATAAAATATTAGGTCAGAGAGTGGAAGTGTTATCATTGCCCTTGATCAAGACTCAAATGCATGTTCTTATCTGCCTGGTGTGAATTGGAACTTCTCCTGATACTTCTTCCCCATAGGATATTATTTCTGTCCAATAAGATAAAAAAGGCAACATTAGCTACCTCAAGGCACCCCTACTCCTTTTTTAAAAAATAACTTTTTATTTTATACTGGAGTATAGCCAATTAACAATGTTGTGATAATTTTAGGTGGATAGCAAAGGGACTCAGCCATACATATACTCTTTTTATTCATTCTCCCCCAAACTCCCTTTTAAGTGCTCCAGCTAAGATGCCACCATGGAACAGTGCCTGCAATTGGTGCTTCACTGGTTGAGTTGAGGGTAGTCCCCTGTCATCCTCTGGGATCTTACTGATTCAGGATGCATTTAACTCAGAAAGTGGATTATAGCTATGAGGGAAAAACTTAAGAAAGGAGTTTTTTAATTAAATTGTATAGTTTAGAGCAGGAAAAGATGAAAGGAACAAGGGAGAGATGCCAGAAATAGGTGTCACTGTGGAAGAATGTAATGTATGATGGAATTGGCTTTCCAATTCAGTGGGAAGATAATGGATATTTTTAGTAACTGGTGGTGAAACATCTGGATATTCCTCTGAAAGAAAGTAGAATTTGACCCCTACTTTGTAACATATATAAACAGTCCAGATATATTAAAGGCTTAAATGTAAAAGAAAGCAAAAACTTTTGGAAAAAAATAATCCCAAGAGATTCCATGTACAGTCAGTGTCGGGGAACTCTAACCAAAATAGAACTCTTAGATATAAGAAATATTTGACTATATTTAAATGGCAACCTATGTGTGACAAAAGGAGCCATAACAAAGATTTGGGAAAGGTATCTGACACTAATGAGAATAAGTATATATAACAAAAAGTCTTTTAATAACAATAAATAATGGGCATGGGATAATAATATGAAGTTTATATGAGAACAAATCTAAGTGGCCAAAAAACATAGGAAAAGATGCTCAGATTCTGAATATCCACAGAAATGCCCATTAAATCAACAGTATAATATCACTAGCAGAATTGAAAAGATCTGTAACTCTTACTGCTGGTGAGGATGTGGGGCAAAGGCATTCTCATTCATCAATGGGAGAAATGTGTACTGTTAGAGTCTTTAGAATTTGGTAACACAAACTTAATTTTAATTAAACTAAGTATAAGTAAAATTAAAAACAAATATGCCTAACATAGCAATTCCTTTGCTAGTAATTTATCTTGTGGAATAAGATTTTAGTAAATTAAAAAGTACATTTACACAGCCCAGCAACTCCTTTCTTAATGATTTATCCCATAGATTAAAATTACCCCTAGTTCCATCTGGGGACATAGTACCACATAATGACATTGATTTAGAGGGTCTCCTGTGCCCTGGAGGATGGTACCTCACCCTCCCTAGGTATCATCTCCAAGCTGGCACCTCACTTGCTGCTCATTTTGGCAACTGAATATGTAGAAGGATGGTTTTTGTTGTGGTTGTGTTTTTTTTTTTTTGGCTATGCCATGTTGCTTGTGAGATCTTAGTTCCCTAACCAGGGATTGAATCCACTGGACTGCCAGAGAATTCCCTGTGTAAAGGTGTTTATTGTAGCTTTCTTGGTGAAGGCAAAAAAGCTGGAGACAAAGAGGACATGCAGTAATTGAAGGATGGCTGGTACTGCCAGACTGTAAAACATCAACCTTAAAACTGTGCAACAGGAAGGCTCTGGAGATGGTTGCAAAATTATGATTGGTTTACAGTAAATAATATTATGCAACCATTAGAAATGATGAACTAAATCTATTCCTGTAGACTTGGAGGGATTTTTCACAAGACATGCCTGAAGGGGAAATGCATAGTTCAGAAAGTGTGCTTAATTTCACTTTGTAAAATAACTAACTCTCTCTCTCTGTGAAAGTGAAAGTGCATGTGAAAGTTAAGTGAAAGTGTTTGTCGCTCAGTCATGTCTGACTCTTCACAACTTTGTGGACTGTAGCCCACCAGATTCCTCTCTCCATGGAATTCTCCAGGCAAGAATACTGGAGAATACACACACATACATATACATACACACATAGGATTACATGAGCCCAGAGAAAACTATAGAACTGCTAGGTGGTTAACTTGACTCGGGGATGTGGAACAGTAGGTTGGGAGAGGGTGATGGTGGAAGGGAGGAATTAAAGCAGCATTGAAAAGAATTCATAAGTGTTCTGTGACAACAATAATAATATTGTTAGATTGATGGCTTGAAGCAATTAATGTGCCCACAAAGGACCAACCTTCTTATATTAATTTGTCCTTTGGGATAATCTGAATGATGAATAGATTGATGCAATCTAAGTCTGCTTTTCTGATAGCAATATTGCTCAGAAGTGTGTGGCAATATTGAAAGCTAAACTTAATTGTCTAGCTCTGGATCAAATTCAGGATCACATGATATGGAGAGTAATTAAGGAAGGAAGTGCCAATATTAATTGATTTCTTGGGATATGAGTGCTTGGTTTTATTTTAAAGGAAGCTCTTATAACAAGTACCCATATTGCTGTATATTTAATATGGTACATAGTCCTTCTCTGTAAGTTTTTTTCAAGGTTCTCCTAAGCCTGAATGTGATCCTTAGTTTCTTGTACATGTAACATTTTGCCTGTATCTTTTGTGGTACTTGTCAGTATGGGCTTTGTTTTATCTATTTTTGTATTTATTTTATCCTCTCCACTAGCTTTCAAGTTACTTTAGATGAAGGACTCATCTGAACATTGAATTTATCAATTTTATCTCAGGGTACACTTCTTTGTACAAGATAAGCAATTGGTCCATAATTATTAACAACAATAAAATGTGATGGCTTAAACTTGCATGATTTAAATAGGGTATTTTTTTAATGAGTAAAGATATTTTCAACAAAAAACACTGTTTTTCTGTTTTTCAGATCTTGATAAAGTGTGTGGTGGTTTTGCAAGGACTACCAAATGTCATCCACTCAAAGAAACATCTTGCAAGCTTTGAAAGTGTACAGCATATGATAGCTTGCTGTATCTTCTACATAACAAAGGTATTTACCTCACTCTTTGGCTAGTGTCATAAGACTTAGGAGCCCTAATGATTTAGAAAGTTACACTACTTTTAATCACAGTGATTAGAATACTTAAAATAATACTTCTTTGTTGTTATTCAGAGCCATTACTTTGTTGTTATTCAGTTGCTAAGTCACGTCTGACTCTTTGTAACACCATGGACTGCAGCACGCCAGGCTTCCCTGTCCTTCACTATCTCCTGGAGTTTGCTCAAACTCATGTCCATTGAGTTGATAATGCCATCCAACCATCTCATCCTCTGTTGCTCCCTTCTCCTTTTGCCTTCAATCTTTCCCAGCTTCAGGGTCTTTTCCAGTGAGTTGGCTCTTCGCATTAGGTAATTAAAGTATTGGAGCTTCAGCATCAGTCTTTCCAATGAATATTGGAAAAGTTCAGGGTTGATTTCCTTTAGGATTGACTGGTTTGGTCTCCTTGCAGGCCAAGGGACTCTCAAGAGTCTTTTCCATTACTTTAGTTGGGACTTAAGTTTGCTTCTGTGGAGGTCTGGCAACAGAGAGGCCTCTACTCTCTACTTAGCAAAGAGATCATGATTTCCTGGCAACTTATGTCCTGACCTCAGGAGCAGAAAATCATATTCCTTCGATCACTCACTGGTTTGCCACTGTGGAGAGACCTCTATGCCCTGGTCTGTGTAGATGCTGAGGGAGCATAAGCCATTAGCAAGAAGAAATGGTAATAATTCACTGATGGGAACTCAGAAACCCAAGGGGAAAGAACAAGCCAAAAACTAGAGTAATTGTGTTATTTGTTCTTACAATGTTGTAAAGGATCAGAGATGACTAAAGAAAAAGAAACCTTTCAAGCAGTACAATTAGAACAAAGTTAATTTTTTCTTCCAGTTTTGTTGGGATATTACTGACATACAGCACTGTATAAGTTTAAGATGTGCAACATAGTGACTTGATTTACATACATCATGAAGTGATTACCATAAGAAATTTTGTGAACATGCACATCTCCTATAGATACAAAATTAAAGAAATAGAAGAAATGTTTTTTTCGTGTGATAAGCACTCTTAGAATTTACTCCCATAGTAACTTTCATATATAACAAATTTAATTTTGGATTAAAAATTAAACAAATGAAGATTGCGATTATACTTCTTGATTCAGATATGGAAGCTCAAGAAACACCTGCAGATGTTGAATAGTATTACCTAGAGATAAATTCAGAAGACAGATCCAGAAGTCATAACATGAAATAAAAGGAGTCTAGAAGTAGAAAAGAGAGAAATAGAAAAGTAATCATCTTTCTGAGTCCCAGGCAGGATTAATGTTAGAATATATATGAAGACACATGTTGGTGAAATTCCTGAAATCCAAGGATAAGGACAAATCTTAATATTTGAGACTGAAAGAGCAGGTTACTTATTTGCAATGAAAAGAGAATCAATTAGCTTCAGACTTTTTATCAGCAACAGTAAAAGTTAAATTCCTGGAGCAACATTTGTAGAATCCTGAGGGAAAAAGACTAAGGCCTGTAAATTAATAACCAGGAAAAGATATCATTCATTTGTCAGGGCAAAATAAACATTTTCAGAAATGCAGGCATTTAAAAAGTATTCCATCCATGTACTTATCTGAGAAAAACACTTGAGGAAATACTCTATCAAATGACAATTGGTTCAGAACAGAAATCCCAAGATAGGGAAAGACGAAAAGGAGAGGAATAATGGGAGCAACGAATCTTGCAATATATGTATTATTAAAATTAAATGGATAATAATGATGTGACTAGGATTTCGTAATATAAATGCTAAATAGGGAGTCTTGAAATAGAAGAGTCATCCATGAAAGAAAAACCTATTAGTAATCAAGAGCTAAAGCTTCTATCCTGTTTAAGGTTGAGGGAGTGATGAGCAACTATAGATTCTTGGTGCATGTGTGTTAAAAACACACATAGTATAAAAGTACATATTGTATAACTTTATTATTTTCTTTTGAAAGAATATGTATTTTTAAAGATGATTCAGGAATATGTAGGCATGAGCTGATCTTTAAAACACTGTAGGACTTCTAAACTGTCAAGAAGGAAAAGCAAACAGAGGAATGACAGGGAGGAAAAAAGAACAAAAAAAAATGGCAGGGGATGAAACATGGCTAATTTAGCAAAAGTAAGAAGAAGGAAATTGAGATTGTATTTCAGATGGAAGGAATAAAATCAAGTACATTAATTACTTCACTAAGCATGAATGAACTCAAGAGACAGAGACTGTCAGATGGGCTGAAAAGTTAGAGTCAAATGTGTATTATTTCAAGACACCCTTGTAAAACAAAATAACAAGGAATTTGAAAAATAAATGGACACAGTTATTGGGAAAATGCAAACAGAAATGAAGGAGGTGTGACAATTTTCATATCTGAAAAAGTAGAATTCAGGGTCCAAAACATTAAATGGATAAATAGAGACATAATGTCCATCCAGTCTGTTCTGTTGACCACCCTTTTCTGTTCCTGGATGGCCTCTGGCACTTTCCAGTTGTGGGGCAGTCTCATTGTCAAGTATTAAAGATCAAGTCTGAATTAAAGCAAGACTAGATTTTTTATAACAGAAAATTAAAGGAGAAAAACAGGTTATATGAAAATGCTACAAAGGCCCTGGATAAACCTTAGCAGCCTTTCCTAATAAACCTTAGCAACCTTTCCTAATAAAATTTCTAAGTAGGTTCGACATGGAAGGAAGTTATTGCATAATGATAAAGACATTTACCAAAATTTTTTAGCAAATATCATGCTAAATGGCAAGTTTCTGAAGTCATTCTTTAAAATCAGGCACAGGAGATATTGACTGTTAATACTGTGATTCATTACTTGTAGAGATTCTGTCTCATGCAACAGATAAGGGCATGAAATAATTTTGTAATATTAGAAAAGCGTAATTTATCTGTAATTGTAAGGTCTCAAAAACACATGAGAATCTAGCAAAAGGTTACTAAAATTAAAAAGAGAATGTATGAAGTGGTATAAGAATTTATAAAGTTACATAAGATACAAACTTGTTTTTATTTTTAATATGATCTGTAGCCAGGACAGGGGAAAATATACCACTTATAATGATATATAGTATTTTAACTTAACAAAATGTTGAAGAACCTAAATAAAAGAAATGTGAAATCTTACTGAAAGACACAAAATAAGATCTGCACATATGGCAGGCCACACCAAGTTCTTGAATAAGAAGACTTACTGTAATAGTAAAATAAATGTTTCCTAAAATAATATTTACACGCAATGCAGCTTTAATCAGAATCCCAATGATGTTTCATTGAAACTGATTAGAATTATTTAGAAGTTCTCAGTAGGTATTAAAATTTACCAAAAGTTCACTCTAGTGAAAAATGGGCTTAACAGAGTAATGGGCAAATAGATCAGTGGAATAGAATAGAGATTCTAGGAAAAACTGGCCCTGGGTCTATAGGAAGGACTTAATATAAGACAAAGGTGGCATTTAGGTTCATTGAGAAAATGATAATTTATTAATAAAAGGTGCTGATATTACTGACTATTCTTTTGAGATAAACAAAGCCAGAGCCCTTTCTCATACCATAAACAAAATGAAGTCCAGATGGATTTGAGGATATTTGGTTGGCCTTGAAATCATGGGAGACCTTCTACAACAGGGCACAAAATTCAGAAGGTACTCATTTGAAAAGACCCTGATGCTGGGAAAGATTGAGGGTAGGAGGAGAAGGGGATGACAGAGGATGAGATGGTTGGATGGCATCACCGACTCAATGGACATGGGTTTGGGTAGACTCCGGCAGTTGGTGATGGACAGGGAGGCCTGGTGTGCTGTGGTTCATGGGTTCACAAAGAGTTGGACACGACTGAGTGACTGAACTGAATTGAACCAGAAAAAGTAGATAAATAGATTACATGATAAGTAAAAAATAATTGTTTATGGCAAGACACTATAAATAAGCTTCAAGGCAAGTAGTTTTTGAAAATACAACAGATGCAGCATTATTAACATTGATTGCCTCAGGTAGTAATCAACGTGAAAATAGGAAATAATTTCACAGTTTGGTAAAAGAAGAATCAGACTGATTTTTAATTATGGAGGATATGATTAAATATTTCGGTCAGCTTAAAAAGTAGAACAGTGAACCAGTACCAGACGATGAATGGCCATCTAATGAAGTCAGAGAGGAGCCATCGAAGGGTTTCAAACCTGGGAATGCTGTAATGAGATTCACATTTAGAAAAAAGAAATTATTCTGGTTGCACAACAGCTAATCATTAGAGGAGAATAAGACCTGAGGCAGGAAATGAGTTAGAAGGCAAGAGATGATAAACGAAGCTAGTGTGGAAAAGTGGGAGATAGAATTGAAAAGGGTTCAAGAATTGTTTATGAGATGGAATTGAATAGAGGGGGATTGGGGAGGGAGAGGGAAGAGTCCCCAATAATCCAGATGTCTGGACAGTTGGGTGAATACAGTTTGTTGAACCCTGGGTAAGAAAGGGGGGAGCTATAATGAGTTTTGAATATATTGAATTTTGGGTCATACAAGATATTCGCAGAAGCGGGAATTATATAATAATTTCTCCAAGCTAGGCTTCAACAGTACATGAACCATGAACTTCCAGATATTCAAGCTGGATTTAGAAAAGGCAGAGGAACCAGAGATCAAATTGCCAACATCCGTTGGATCATGAAAGCAAGAGAGTTCCAGAAAAACATCTATTTCTGCTTTATTGACTACACCAAAGCCTTTGACTATGTGGATCACAATAAACTGTGGAAAATTCTTAAAGAGATGGTAAAACCAGACCACCTGACCTGCCTCCTGAGAAATCTATATGTAGGTCAAAAAGCAACAGTTAGGACCGGACATAGAACAACTGACTGGTACCAAATCAGGAAAGGAGTATGTCAAGGCTGTATATTGTCACCCTGCTTATTTAACTTATATGAAGAGTACATCATGAGAAATGTTGGACTGGATGAAGCACAAGCTGGAATCAAGACTGCTGGGAGAAATATCAATAACCTCAGATATACAGATGACACTACCCTTATGGCAGAAAGTGAAGAGGAACTAATAAAGAGCCTCTTGATGAAAGTGAGAGAGGAGAGTGAAAAAGCTGGTATTTAAAAAAAAAACAACTCAACATTCAAAAAACTAAGATCATGGCATCTGGTTCTATCACTTCACGGCAAATAGATGGGGAAACAATGAAAACAGTGACACATGTACCCCAATGTTCATTGCTGCACTGTTTATAATAGCCAGGACATGGAAGCAACCTAGATGTCCATCAGCAGACAAATGGATAAGAAAGCTGGGGTACATATACACAATGCAATATTACTCAGCCATTACAAAGAATACATTTGAATCAGTTCTAATGAGGTGGATGAAACTGGAGCCTATTATACACAGTGAAATAAGTCAGAAAGGAAAACACCAATACAGTATACTAACGCACATATATGGAATTTACAAAGTTGGTAACAGTGACCCTATATGCGAGACAGCAAAAGAGACACAGATGTAAAGAACATTCTTTTAGACTCTGTGGGAAAAGGCGAGGGTGGGATGGTTTTAGAGAATAGCACTGAAATGTGTATATTATCATAGGTTAAACAGATTGCCAGTCAAGGTTTGATGCATGAGACAGGGTGGTCAGGGCTGGTGCACTGGGATGACCCAGAGGGATGGGATGGGGAGGGGGAGTGGGAGGAGGGTTCAAGATGGGGAACACATGTACACCCATGGCTGATTCATGTCAATGTATGACAAAACCACTACAATATTGTAATTAGCCTCCAATTAAAATAAATACATTTATATTAAAAAAAACCCTCAACATTCAAAAAACTAAGATCATGGCATCTGGTTCCATCACTTCATGGCAAATAGATGGGGAAACAATGAAAACAGTGACAGACTTTATTTTTTTGGGCTCCAAAATCACTGCAGATGGTGAGTGCTGCCATGAAATTCTGACCAACCCAGACAGCATATTAAAAAGCAGACATGACTTTGCCAACAAAGGTCTGTCTAGTCAAAGCTATGGTTTTTCCAGTGGTCATGTATAGATGTGAGAGTTGGACTATAAAAAAAGCTGAGCACCAAAGAATTGATGCTTTTGAACTGTGGTGTTGGAGAAGACTATTGAGAGTCCCTTGGACTGCAAGGAGATCCAATCAGTCCATCCTAAAGGAAATCCATCCTGAATATTCATTGGAAGGACTGATGATGAAGCTGAAACCCCAATACTTTGGCCACCTGATGCAAAGAACTGACTTATTGGAAAAGACCCTGATGCTGGGCAAGATTGAAGGTGGGAGGAGAAGGGGATGACAGAGGATGAAATTGTTGGATGGCATCACTGACTCGATGGACATGAGTTTGAACAAGCTCCCGGAGTTGGTGCTGCAGGCCTGGCATGCTGCAGTCCATGGGGCCACAAAGAGTCAGACATGACTGAGTAACTGAACTGACTGATATATTGGCTTGGCCAAAAGTTTGAGTTTCCTGGAAGAGCTTTTGAGGCCCGAATGAACTTTTTGGCCAATCCAATATTAATGTAAGAATTTTGATACTAGAGCTGATTTTTTTTCACAAACTGATAGGCTGGGAGAATCATCATTTCATAAGTTCCTTCCAGCCTGACAAATAGACCAAGAAACCTGACTACTCAATCCCAGATATGAGGTATTCATTTGATATAAATATATTTTTTCTACAGATTTTCTCTTAGGACATGTAAAGCCCAATTAGTCAAATGACCCTGTTTCTTTTCTCTGTTCTGTTTTAAAGATTGGTAATCTTTCCAGATGGTTCAGTCTTTCTTCTTTAAGTAGCAGTATTTTTTTTTCTAAAAGTTATCAGAATTCTAAATAAAGTGCCACTTCTGAGATATGTCATCTTGTGTTTCATTATTTTTGAGTTGTTAAAAAAATTTATTATGCCAAACATCTGGCATATTTAAAAAATTTCTGTTTGTCATTTGGTATGTTAAATAGCATTGGTTTTCTTTTTCTTTTGTTTGGAAAAATTTCATTCTCATTTAGTATTTTTCACTGGCATATTAAAGCAAGGGGAAAAGATTGAACAGTTGTCTATAAACCAAATAGATTGGAAAGCAAAGGTGGATGAGGAGCAAATGTTAGCTCCTTTCTGTTTTCTAATAACAAAACTCATTCCCTCTCATATTAATTTTACGATGAGTTGGACTGTTTTAGTTGGTATTCAAGGCACTGCTTGGCCTAAACCCCTACTATTTTTGCAAAGTTTGTTTCACCGTTTTCCTTCCCACATTCTGTCCCATAGTCAGCATTAGTTGAACACCACTGCCCTGGTCTTACAGAAATAGTTCCAGTTCTTAGCACTTGCATTAGGTAGGTCTTATCAGATATAAGCAGCCACTCACTGCTTTTCAGCCACTTATATATCCTTCACTTACTGGGAAGTCACAGTTGTAACCTATCTTAAATTGTTATTGTTTAGTCGCTAAGTTGTGTCCGACTCTTTTGTGACCCCATGGACTGCAGCCCACAAGGCTCCTCTGTCCATGGAATTTCCCAAGAATATTCCAATATTCCAATATCCCAAGAATACTGGAGTGGATTTCCATTTCCTTCTCCAGGGGATCTTCCTGACCCAGGGATTGAACCCATGTCTCCTGCTTGTCAGGAAGTTTCTTTACCACTGACCACCAGTGGTAAAGAATCCAGTTATCTTAAATACTAACCTATTCAGCCTAACAGAATACATCTACAGATAAGTTCATACAGACTTATTTATACCCTAAGAGTGTTTCCCTGGGGGTTCATGGTGAATGTGTCCCCTTGTGTGATCTCTTGCTAGAGCAGGGTCTATGCAAATCAGATTGTAGGCCAGGGAAGCTTTCCTGGGTTAATGCTAGAGTCCAGGTTTTAATGACCAGGTAAAGCTGTATAAATAAGGAGGGAAAGCTGTTCTGGAAAAAACCTCCACTGTAGGAAGGCGTGAAGTCCTGACACCATGGTGAGTATCAGGATTGATACTTGATTCGATATTTTGTAAGCTGAAAGTACAACAGAAGGAGATGAATACTGGAAGATAACACAGGAGAGGGAGGTAAGGACCAGGCTAGAGGAGGCCAGATAACAGTTTGTAACCAGGAATGTGGATGAGACTGGGTGGCAGAGTGGCTGCTTCTCGTCTTCTGAGTACACTGTGTACTTCCCAGGGCTCATGGAGAATCTTCCCAAACCAGCTGATCTCCACCCTAGTTCAACAGGAATGTCATGTATATCATTCACAGCTAAAAATGTTCCCCAAGATGTCATGAGGTCAGTAATTGTGCCATTTCACAAAGAAGACAACCCAAGACAAGTTTATGTGGCCTTTAAGAATGATTTTGTTTCAGAAAATAAGTATACTACCCAAAGCAATCTATAGATTCAATGCAATCCCTATCAAGCTACCAATGGTGTTTTTCACAGAACTAGAACAAATCATTTCACAATTTGTATGGAAATATAAGAAACCTTGAATAGCCAAAGCAATCTTGAGAAAGAAGAATGGAACTGGAGGAATCAACCTGCCTGACTTCAGGCTCTGCTACAAAGCCACAGTCATCAAGACAGTATGGTACTGGCACAAAGATAGAAATATAGATCAATGGAACAAAATAGAAAGCCCAGAGATAAACCCACGCACATATGGACACCTTATCTTTGACAAAGGAGGCAAGAATATACAATGGAGAAAAGACAATCTGTTTAACAAGTGGTGCTGGGAAAACTGGTCAACCACTTGTAAAAGAATGAAACTAGAACACTTCCTAACACCATACACAAAAATAAACTCAAAATGGATTAAAGATCTAAACGTAAGACCAGAAACTATAAAACTCCTAGAGGAAAACATAGGCAAAACCCTCTCCGACATAAATCACAGCAGGATCCTCCATGACCCACCTCCCAGAATATTGGAAATAAAAGCAAAAATAAACAAATGGGACCCAATTAAAATTAAAAGCTTTTGCACAACAAAGGAAACTATAAGCAAGGTGAAAAGACAGCCTTCAGAATGGGAGAAAATAATAGCAAACGAAGCAACAGACAAACAATTAATCTCAAATATATACAAGCAACTCCTGCAGCTGAATTCCAGAAAAATAAACGACCCAATCAAAAAATGGGCCAAAGAACTAAACAGACATTTCTCCAAAGAAGACATACAGATGGCTAACAAACACATGAAAAGATGATCAACATCACTCATTATTAGAGAAATGCAAATCAAAACCACAATGAGGTACCATTTCACACCAGTCAGAATGGCTGCTATCCAAAAGTCTACAAGCAATAAATGCTGGAGAGGGTGTGGAGAAAAGGGAACCCTCTTACACTGTTGGTGGGAATGCAAACTAGTACAGCCACTATGGAGAACAGTGTGGAGATTCCTTAAAAAACTGGGAATAGAACTGCCATATGACCCAGCAATCCCACTGCTGGGCATACACACCGAGGAAACCAGAATTGAAAGAGACACGTGTACCCCAATGTTCATCGCAGCACTGTTTACAATAGCCAGGACATGGAAGCAACCTAGATGTCCATCAGCAGACGAATGGATAAGGAAGCTGTGGTACATATACACAATGGAATATTACTCAGCCATTTAAAAAAATACATTTGAATCGGTTCTATTGAGATGGATGAAACTGGAGCCCATAATACAGAGTGAAGTAAGCCAGAAAGGAAAACACCAATACAGTATACTAATGCATATATATGGAATTTGAAAGATGGTAACGGTAACCCTATATGCGAGACAGAATAAGAGACACAGATGCATAGAACAGTCTTATGGACTCTGAGGGAGAAGGTGAGGGTAGGACGTTCTGGGAGAATAGCATTGAAACATGTATATTTTCATATGTAAACAGAACACCATTCCAGGTTCGATGCATGAGACAAATGCTCAGGGCTGGGGCAATGGGATGGCCCAGAGGGATGGGATGGGGAGGGAGGTGGGAGGGGGGTCCAGGAAGGGGAACACATGTAAACCCATGGCTGATTCATGTCAATGTATGGCAAAAACTACTACAATATTGTAAAGTAATTAGCCCCCAACTAAAATAAATAAATTTATTTGCAAAAAAAAAAAAATGATTTTGTTTCAGCATGGCTCTTTTAAGTGGAAATGTCTTTTAATAGTTAGCTTACTATACCAAAAGATGTATACTGTACTAAAAGCTGATTGTCCCAGCTGTGCTGTGCTGTGCTTAGTCACTCAGTCGTGTCTGACTCTTTGTGACCCCATGGACTGTAGCCCACCAGGCTCCTCTGTCCATGTGGATTCTCCAGGCAAGAATACTGGAGTGGGGTGCCATGCCCTCCTCTAGGGTATCTTCCCAACCCAGGGATTGAATCCAGGTCTCCCACATTGCAGGTGAATTCTTTACCATCTGAGTCACCAGGGAAGCCCCAGAGATTCCAAGAATTCATTACTGATGAGATTCCTGGTTTTTCATTTGTTTGTTTATTTTTGGTCCTTTATTTAAAATACTGAAATCATACAGTTTGAATTCTATAGAAATATGATCTGGAGGTATGCTTACATAGCAAAAACAGGGGCATTACATCCAAAACATGAAACTTGTGAATTTCCGGAAGATGATACATGGTACTTGAAAATAGATGCGAATTTCCAACAGAGATAATTAATATTTTTAATTAGATCCTGCGTTCATGGAAGGAATATGACTTGGCAGTAATGATTATAAATTATGGAAAAAAGGTGTTGGACGTCTCATCAGGTTGCAAATCTCTATTTGGTACTACAGACCAAGAGGAAATGCAAGAAGAGGTAATTGTTTGTTCTTTATGTCTCATCTTTAAACATACATTATTTGAATTTTATGAGAGGTCATGTAGTGTTAGTAAATATGTTAAATAATTGATCAGTTTTTAGTTTGTCATATTTACATAAAAGAAGATGAATGTATAGTGAAGAGCTTCTTTTTTCCTTCCTTTTCTTTTAATTTTAATTACTGTCCAGAAAATGAAAAGGTCTCCATGCTAGAATATTGAATAGCACCCTGTTTCTAGAATTGATGATCAGTTAGGTGTTGATAGAGAGCTTTTTATACCCAGTTGGACATTGGACTGAAAGCCCTCAAAGGTCTCTCCCAGACTGAAGATTTTTATTATTTTGGGTGGGTCACTGACTGCAGTAAATATGTCAGAGCTTTTCACTCTGCCCCAAGTAGATTTCCTGAACTTCTTGTGACACCTACATTGTCTTCTTTATGAGGCTTCTAATGTTTGGGATAACTTTTAAGTAAGATGATGCTGCCTCCCAAGCATGGGTCTTACTAGATCTTTATTGCCTTTTCTTGAAACAATGTGGTTAAATGATTTTGTAGAACAAATTTTGAAACATTACTTGGTTTATCCAGTTTCTGAGGTGTACTGGGAACTGCTTACAGCCTCTTTTGTGATCAGGATTGGGGTTGAGACTATAACCCCTAAGCCTGTTTCAAATGGAGTAGCTCCATCTCTATTATATGTGGACAAAGCTTAAGAAAAATCCCATGGCTTCCCTGGATGAATATTTTTAGCCATAATACTTTTTTGGGTGTGTGCGGAGATTCTAGAGAAAGTTTTGATTAAGCTGAAAGTGACTTGAGGATGTTTTCTTCACCAAGTGTTGTCCACTCTCAGAGTCCATCAGCCAGCCCCTTCATGTCACTGATGCCTTGACTCAAGGCCCTGCCCCTTCACATCATGGCAGGACAGGACCCCATCCCCCTTTCCTGGGAGCCTTTAGTCCAGCAGCAGGTTGTGATACTTCTTTCAGAGTAAGACTGTGGGGATTGAGAATCTAGTATCTAGTTTATAGAAGTCAGAAATCATTATAAGCATCCGGGGTCCCTCAAAGCCTAAAAGACCTTGGGAGGTCTATTTTTTCAAAGAGTGGGAGACATGAACCAGTCAATTCTCAGGCTCAGACAGATGAAAACATGGTGGGGAGCCTGAGTGCAGACCGCCAATTCTTAATCCACTAATTACTGATCATGTTAAGTTCAATGAAAGGCAAAGTAGCAAAAGCAATTAGCTTAGTTGTAAGGAAGCTCCCTCTGGGGCAAAAAAAAAAAAAAAAAAAGGAAAAAAGAACAGGGAACGAAAGGATACATTTCTGAAAGCATTTTCTTTTGAGGATTTTGAGAGCTGTATCTTCAGCTGCTCTCAGAAGGGTGTGTGTAGGGGGAAGGGGCTGGTTAGCGGAGTAGAAGTTACTGGGAGGAAGGGAAAGGGAAGAGAACTGTTTTGGTCAAAAACACTTAGTGTTGTGTCTGGCATTTAGTTAGACTACAATGGGTTGTTATTAATTAATTATTAGTACATTTAGCCATGTAGATTCATAACTTGGTCTACCAAGTATGAAAGTATGAACATAATTTAAAGAATGTTATTTGAAAATGACAATTCTTGAAACATGTTGAAGTACGTTCTGACATTTAACCAATGTTGCTAGGGTTCTTCCAAGAAGTCTTGCAAGAACAAGAAGCTACAGCAGGTATTAGTACCTGAAAAAATAAATGAACAGCTGGTTTCATTGGAGACACATCTACTCAAGCTGACAAAACAATGTAATCTATTATTTTTCTTTCTGTATACTTCTGTTTAGCATTTTGTTTTTTTTAAACAAGAAAATATTTTGTTAAAAGGATTAGAATGAGATTAGCATTTGGTAAGCCCTTTAAGGTTTATGCAGTGCTTTTACATTATGTCCTTAATCCTAACAATACTCTGTTAATAAGGGATTGCTAACCGGTTTTTTATAGATGTAGCTCATAAAGATTAAGCGGTTTATTTAGGATTACATAGTTGTCTTGGATTTGAGCTTAAAGCTTCTCATTCTAAAGCAGGGTTTGTCAACCTCAACAATATTGCCAATTTGGGCCAGATAATTCTTTGCTGTGGGGGACTGTCTTAGGCATTGTGCATGTAAAACCACATCTCTGGCCTTTGTCCAGAGATGCATAGCACACCGTCCCCTCAGGACCTGTCTCCCCTACCCCTGCCCCGCACCAGCCCCAGCTGTGACACAAGTGTTGGCAAATGTGTTGTAGAAGGGGAACACAACATTGAGAATCACTGTTCTAAAGGCGGAAACGTAACAGAAATAAAGGGATAGTATGAGAAGTGTTAATATACGAGTCATTTGAACCATGTGAAACACTCAAGTGAAACACTGATTTTAGGTCATTGTGCTGTATCGTAATTTAGTAATAGACCAAAATGCTGACACGATGATTGGAGTTTTGGAGTCTACAGCTTGGAAATCTGATTAAGAAATTGATTTAATTTCTCGTGATGACAATGTTCTCACATTTTTAAGAAGCAGGACTTCAGACCTCCTAGAAGAACAAAAGAGTACCTAAGTTTCTCTCATTAGGAGGTTCCACTTTTGGCCCCTTGGTTTTTGGGAAGTAACTACCCTTGTAGAATTCTGTGTCCCCATCTCACCTCTCTTACTCTGTGCCTCAGTTATATACAGGTGGTTGTGCTGTTTCAGAATTCCCTGACTTGAATCTCTCACTTTATTTAAACACATTGCATGTCTCTGTTTCCAACTGAACTTAAGAATTGAACCCAATGCCTGTAAACGTAGTTTTGGGAAAGCTGTAATTGTCTGGTTACATATAAAAATTACAATTTCTCAAATTATAGAAAGGGTTCTGGAAATGTGAAGGGTTCTGGAAATGTGAATTACTTATTTTCATATTATCACCCTCTCCACATTTCACTAAGAAGCACAATGTAAAGTTACTTGCTAAACAATAGATTCAGTAACAAAACAATAATAAAAATAACAGTTTTGTACAGTGTTCTCTGTGTGCCAAGAACTATTTTAAGTGTTTTAGTCATATTAAAACTTATATAGTCCTTATATAACAGCCATATGAAAAAGGTACTATTATTATCTCATTTTAAAGATAAAGAAAGTGAGGCACAGAGAAGGTAAGTAACTTCCCAAGGTCTCATAACTAAAACGTGTCAGACTTAGGGACTTCCCTGGAGGTCCAGTGGTTAAGACTCCATGCTTCCAGTGCAGGGGGATGGGTTCAATGCCTGGTCAGGGAACTAAGATCCTGCATCCCACATGCTGTGCAGCTGGAAAAAAAGGTGTCAGACTGAGTCAATCCAGGCATCCTGGCTGTAGGGGCTGTGCTGTTCATTACTTTACACTTGACTTTTTTTTTTTTTTAATAATTTTATTAACATGCAGTTCATATAATTGGCAGGTTTCTGTGTCTGATATTTGTTGATAGACAATAGCTGTTGAGTTTTGGCCACCTGATGTGAAGAGCTGACTCATTTGAAAAGACCCTGATACTGGGAAAGATTGAGGGCAGGAGGAGAAGGGGACAACAGAGGATGAGATGGTTGGATGGCATAACCAACTCAATGGACATGGGTTTGGGTGGACTCTGGGAGTTGGTGATGGACAGGGAGGCCTGGCGTGCTGCACTCCATGGGGTCACAAAGAGTCGGACACGACTGAGCGACTGAACTGAACTGAAAGAAAGACTCATGCTTTGGAAATTCTTCCCCTATTTGGTAATAGACTCCTTGGCCTTTAGGGAAAAAATGAAAGGAAAATAATTGAATTATTGAATCTCTTAAATCTCAAAAATATGTAATTTATATTTTAAGAGAAGAATTTAGGATGTATAAAATGTTTACTTGGGTATTTTCCTATTTTTCACCCTCCACCAAAGGATTTTCATTTTTGGTTATTGATATTAAACAGAACCAAGAACTTACAAATTCTTTTTAACCTTAGATATTACAACTGAACTCTCAGGAGCAGAAGATCCCATATTTCTTTACCCTATAGTTTTAAACTGGTCTGTCAAAGGTTCTGTGAAAGAAGGTAGGTTACCTTGTCATACATATGTTGCTTTCTCACCTTACTGCTGAAGGTCTTTTATTCTGTGAATTCTGTTGTTGGCAGAAGATTTCAGGTTCTTACCCATTCAGAATAAAGCAGACTCTTGATTGTCAAGTAAGAAAAGAGACCAAAATAGGTACCTGATTTAAAATCTGAAAATGTGGAACCTTGATGTTGGCTTATTTTGGCAGTAATTCGTGTTGTGGTGTTATGAAACTTACAAAAACTAGGAACTGAAAAATGTGTTAGTGATTTTTAAGCTCAACTGTGAAGAAATAGCAGCATTATTGTTTATCTCAGAGTGAAATATAATAAAAATTAGGATGACTAGTTATTCTGGCAGTTATCAGCAGTATATTTTCCCCCACCTAGTCCTATGTTAGAGAACTTTTAGGAAATCTTTCAAACACTGAGATATTTGGAAAATAAATGAAATTTAGTCTATAAAGGAATGTTTGATCATAGGAAAACAATAGTCTCACCACATTTACTCCTTTGCATTTTTAAAAAGTAAGAAATCTATAAAGAAGTTAAGTGACTTCCCTGGCAGTCCAGTGGTTGACTCCATGCTTCCAATGCAGGGACCATGGATTTGATTCTTTGTTGAGGAACTAAGATTCCACATGGCTGCATGGCATGGGCCCCCCCAAAAAAGCAGGTTAATAAACTTGCCTGTTAGAACAAAATGACTAATAGCAATAGTATCCTTTCAATGACATTAACCAAGTGTATTGGTGTTTATACATGAATTTCCTTGTTTTCACAGTTATGAAATTTAAGCAGAGACCTAGATTCCTGGAATTCTTTACACAAGTTATGCAAAAATGTATGCATGATGAAAAATTTCAAATTATGGTGGAGATAACAAATCCTGTCTATGACTTCTTGAAAAGGTACTGTAATATTTATTAGCATTAACAACTTTAAAAAATGAGTAAAATTGTTCCTTAAAGATATATGGTGTGGTTATGAGTTACATAATCTGTTGTGTCTGACTCTTTGCGACCCCCTGGACTGGAGCCCACCAAGCTCCTCCATTTATAGAATTCTCCAGGCAAGAATACTGGAGTAGGTTGCTATTTCCTTCTCCCAGGGATCTTCCTGACCCAGGGATGGAACCCAGGTCCATCCCGGGTCCAGGTAGATTCTTTACTATCTGAGCCACCAGGGAAGCTCTAAAGATATATAAGGTGGATGAAAAAGAGAGTGGAGTCTATGCAGTTAAAACAAGCATCTAGAAGGTAGTGAGTATCTGTGTCTGGGTAAATAAATAAATACACATAAAAATGTTTGTACACCTGAACTAAAGAATAATAGAGCATGTTCATATTTCTAGTAGGAAATAAATTATCCCTTTTGCTATTGAGATGTGTTGGGTGATTGAATTTCTAGGCCATTAGCATCTCTCCACAAACTTTGGGGTCCAGTTATTTACTTAATTTTTTCATCCAGTTTTATTGAGATATGATTGACATACAGCACTGTGTAAATTTTAAGGTGGATGACATAATGATTTTGCTTATATACATCATGAAGTGATTACCACAGTGGGTTTGGTGAATATCCATCATCTCATATAAATGCGACATTAGAAAAGCAGAAAAAATTTTTTTCTTCCTTGTGGTGAGAATTCTTAAGATTTACCCTCTTAAAAACTTTTATTTATAACATGTAGCATGCATGTTAGTTATCTTTATCATGTTGTACATTACATCCCTAGTTGTTCTTTACCTTATAACTGGAAGTTTGTGCCTTTGGGCTATCTTCAGTAATTCCCCTTACCCTCCTCTCTTTGATGTAGTCCCATTTGTTTACTTATGCTTTTTTTTTTCCTTTAAGGTGTCTATAACTTATTTTAACAGGTTAAAATGATTGCTTACTTTTGCTTTTGTTTCCCTTGCCTGAGGAGACATATCCCAAGAATATATTGCTAAAATTCATGTAAAAGAGCATACTGCCGATGTTGTCTTCTAGGAGTTTTATGGTTTCAGGTTCTTCCCTTTAAGTCTTTAATCCATTTCGAGTTTATTTTTGTGTATGGTGTGGTTTTGAAGTCTGGTTTTGGCCATGTACTATGCTTTTCTAATTCTCTACAGTAGCAAGCAGTCATTCCTTGGGGCTCCCATATGTATATGTGAATGGAGTTCCTCAAATAGAAGTAGTAAAACTTAAAAGTTAACCCTTTTATTCACTAAGCCCAAATGGCTCTTTCTGCCCCCAAGGAAAGTTGTATTTTGTGCCAACTAGTTATGAGAGATGCCAAATGAATCCAGCTTTTCTTCCAATAGTTGGATTTTGATTTTAAAACTGGACATAGGTCTAATCTATCTCATTGTAAGAAAAACATCAGTAGCACAAGATTTACTTTAAAAATGTCAAAGAGGAACATTCTCATAAAAAACCCACAGGAAAATATTCTTCCTAAAATAGGCTCTTCATTTATTAGAACAAAGCTCGGAGTATATGTGCTTCATATTTTCAAAAGATGAAAGAGGAAATTGCTTTTGTTACATGAAAGCAGGCCATTGTAATGAGAGAACTGGACAGAATTAGAAAGTCTCACCAAATTAAATAAACGATAGCCAAAATGAGAACCTTGGAAGCTGTAAATAATATTCTTGATACCAAAGAAAATCAGAAGGCACTTTCAATGTGCAGTAAAATTTGGAGGGCTGACCATGGAGGTCCAACTGAAGAAGAATAGATAATCTGAAATAGGAAAACAGAGTAAGTGTTTGAGACCAGTGGTACAACAAAAGATGTGAGTTTGGAGATTGAGCAGTACAAGTGAGTTCAAGTCAAAGGTAATGATTCCAATATTTAAGGCTGGGCAGATGTTCTAGGATGTTCTTCAAGTCAAGGAATATAGAGGAGGGGCAGATGTAACTCCTTGATTTCTACTTTGCTGGTAATATCTATTTTCTTTTTGTATTTGTATGCTTGACATATTTTTGCATGAAGAAATTTTTTTCTACTTCAACAGACAAATATGCAGCAATATTTTCTTCCAATTTTTTAGTTTCACAGTTTAGATTTAGTGTTTTAATCCATATGGAATTTATTTTGCTGTAGGGATTTAGATTAAACTTTAGGGTTTTTTCCCTTTAAAATTTTAATCATTTGTCTTGGGAACGTTTAAAAGTAATCTCTTTGTTACTTATTTTTAATGCTACCTTTCACATTGGTGATTATATTAATAATGCTTATAAATCACAATGATGATATTTCATGAATTTTTATGTTCTACATAACAAACAATCAAAGTATATGGAAATAACTGATGAAAAGACAAGGCTAATTTGACAGAAAATAATGATATTGAGAGTTTAACATGATGCTTAAAAAGAGATAAGGGAAAAAAAAAGAGATAAGGACAATGAAAATGTACATAACTAATAAGATTAATTTAATATATATAGCCAACTGAGACTAAACACCCTTTATATTATAGCACTTATTAAATTTGAGAAAAGTAATTTTTAAACTGCAAAATAAATCTCAATAGATCACCTAGTCTAAAATTTGTAAAGATCACATTCATACAATGCAATTCATACAATAAAACTGAAATATTATAACAAAACAAATTACTGGTATATATAATTGTATATAATTATAATATATAAAAAGAAATCTAAAAGTATAGAACATGAAAATCATGCTAGTGAGAAGCCCAATATCAAATGTATTTAAAGCAGTAAAAACAAATTTTTAGCTTTAGAAGCTTCTGTTACTTACTAAAAGAGAAAAATAAAATTAAATTAGCTTTTATTGAACTCGAGAAATTGGTAAAATAACAAAATAAATCTAAGACAGCAGAAAGAAGAAATAAAATAAGTTGAAGTTAATCAATTATAAATTGGTTTTAAAATAGTCCAGTGGTAACTGCTAGATTTAGTCTTTGAAGATATGAATAAATTAGGTAATTTTCTGGCCAACAAAATAAGAAAAAGTGAAATGAAAGTAATCCAAGAGAAAATAGTCATAAAATTGGAAGTTGTTAAATTTTAGAAAACAATGTATGTAATTTAACATGAATCAATTTGAAATCTAACTTAAAGTGATGATTATCTGGAAAATTTTTAATTATATGAATTTATTGAAGCAGTAAAAAATTTGGAGAGATCAAAAACTTTTTAAGGCAAGTTCTCTCATAGGAACAAATAATTTTGTTTTACATAAAGCTACTTCAGGGCTTCCCAGGTGGCCCAGTGGCAAAGAATCTACCTGCCAATGCAGGAGACACAGAAGATGCCCATTTGACCCCTGGGTGGGGAAGATCCCCTGGAGTAGGAAATGGTGACCCACTCCAGTATTCTTGCCTGAAGAATTCCATGAACAGAGGAGCTTAGCAGGCTACAGTCCATGGGGTCACAAAGAGTAGGACATGACTGAGCACACAGGCACTTCAGAGCGTAGTTGTAGTTTCCTTGTAAATTTTTACAGCAGACTCTGATAACACATGTGTAAAAAGAGAATAAAAAAGTAGAAAATTAGAGGTTGACTTTATTTAGAAATATACAGAATCAAAATAAAACACTAGCTTATAAATTTAGCTGTGAGGATGTAGATTTTGTTCTCAATATATCATAAGAAGGCTAAATATAATTATCGCTAGTGGTCAAAGGAGTCTTTTGTGCTGAAAAGTCATGTCGTGAAGTTCAGCAGCAGCAATTCCTAGCAAATTAGGATTAGAAGAAGATTTTCTGTTAAAATATGCAGTACCACACAGAAACCTATTATTCCTCCTATCTTTTAATATCGTTCTGAACATTACTGGCAGTGCCTTAAAGTAAGAAATAGAAATTAGGATTAGAATTCATGTGATTATCACATGATAGGGTCCCCAAAATGTTTGCCAAATGAATTCCAAGGTGAAGTACTCAGAAAATAGAAGGATTGATATCTGCAAATTATTATTATTTTTAACTTAACAAGTTAACTAAAAACTATCAGAACTAACAATAGGATTCCATAGGATGGGTAGATGCAAAATCAGTGCTTTGCTATGTCAACTAGAAAGTATAATGGAAAAATGATTCTGTTGTTGTGAAGTACAGGATTAAGTTTATCAGAAATTGTGAGGGGATTTAGGCTAATATAAAGAAGACCAACATCTTTTCTAAGAGGTATAAAAAAATGACTGGAATAAATGGAGAGACAGTACATTACTTGATGAGCAGATGGAATATTGTAAAGATTTCTATTATTCTCAAATTAATTTATTGGTTTAATGCAATTCCAATCAGATTAGTTTGTATGGAACGGGCTAGAATCATGAAATATATTGAAAGAATAAAAAAGTGTGAAAAGAGAGGCTTTTCTGTCAGATAAAGTATAACAGAGTTGTGTTTATGAATTAATAGGCAGAGAGTCATTGGAAATCAATGTTTTGGGTCAGAAGCAGGCATGACGTATGTAACCAAAACAATGAATAAGTCATGAAATCATAGATCAATAATATTGATTATATGAGAGTTTAGAAATATTATTTTTCATAACACACCATCAACAAAATAGAAAGCAGTCAGAGCTAGGAGAAGGCATTCTATGAAGAGGTGGATGAGTGCAGTTTACTCAGTGGAAGAGCATTCTGCAGAGCATGGAGGAGATTGCTGAGAGGATTGGGAAGATGGGGCTCCATAACCTCCTCTTCTTCCCATCTCTTTCTGGAATAACAGCAATAAAAGCATTCTGGTGGGGTGGGAGAGACAGGAGGTAGAAGAGAGACCAGGCTTGTTGGAAAACAGCAGGCAACTAGGCTCAGAATGTAAGCAGCAAAGCACAGAAGAGATTCCCAAGTCTCCCACTGATCAATGGTCCAAACTTTGTGTTACAGTTCAGGCAGACAAAACGTTTGCCAAAATGAATGCCAGCTAGGGGAAAGGGAGAACATTTAGTATTGTTGGCCTTTGGCATCCATTCTGCATCTAGGCATTCAGCCAACCATGGATCGGAAATATTCGAAAAAAAATTCCTGAAAGTTCCAAAAACGTAAAACTTGAATTTGCCACACTCCCATCAACAATGTACATAATATTTATGTTGTATTTACAGTTATTTATACAGAATTTGCACTGCATTTTAAATGATTTAAAGAGATGATTTAAACTGTATAGGAGGATGTGTGTAGGTTATGTATGTAACCTACATACATGTAGGTATACATACACACATACATGTATGTATGTATGTAAATAATATGCCATTTTATATAAAGACTTGAGCCTCCTTGACTTTTGGTATCTGAGAGGGTCCTGGAACTGAGCCCCTGCAGATACCCATGGATGAGTGTAGTAATCTAAAATTCTTAGCTGCTGTTGATGTCCGAAGGTGGTAGTGGCTGGCAGCTTGCACATGATGGAACTAAAGGGCCTGAAGTCTGTTGGAAGCAAGATACCTTGTTTAGGGTCACTCTTACGTAGTTATCTTCTTGGTTTTAAAGGAAGGTGTTCACTTTTTTTTTTTCAGTTCGATTCTATTCCTTCTACATCATATCGATACTTCAGCTCTCATCACATTTGATGTTATGATTTACATTTTGCTCTTTAGAGAGGCCAGCTATTCCTTGATGGGACCGGGAGTATCACAGTCTCATTTATGTATGGAATGCAGCCAATTTTGGAAATGCTTTTAGAACAATTTCAGTGACAATACTCATTAAAGACTTATTACTTTGGGGTAGTTTTGCAAATTCTTGCATATCCTTTTAACTGACTTTATCTTTTTGTAATAGGAGGAATGAGTCCCTTCTCGGAATAAAAAAAATGAAATATAAGGATACTTCTTTGTCTAAAAAGATCAAACCTGTGAAGAAGTACAGAGCTGCAGTAGTGGAGATTGGAAAAGTAAGTTTCATATAAATTTTGAATTTTCAATTAGTGAATTTAAGAGATTCATGTATTTAGAAATGGTTGGCTGCACTATAATTTATTATAATATGAAACAGAAGATAATACCAACAAGCATAATCTTATAATTATACAATATATTTTAATTCTTAACTTTTATGAATATTTTTATAATCTTTTATTTACGGTGGTGTTTCTGTTACTTTTGATAAATAATTTTAATTGAAGGGAATAAAGAAATTAGTGTCAAGAGATAAGCATTAGAATACAAGTAAATTATGTTGTATTCAGATTTGTGTTCAGATTTTAATTTGTAACGTTTTTGTTTTCTCCTGTGTTAAGACTACAGAAATGAAGCCAAAAAAAAAAGCTAAAAGAAAGGAAACTCTAAGAGAATTTTTGAATAAAAATCCTTTTATTTCTGAAATGCCGGAGCATGAAAGGTATTGATTGATTAATTAATTAAATGTTCACTCAAGGGTTACATGTGTTGCGCATTATTTTAGGCACCAGGGATACAATGGTAGACACAGCAGATAGGATTACTGCCATCAGCGAGCTTACATACTAGTAAAAGGAGCACAAGATAAACAAACACACAAATAAGCAAGAAAATTTAAAATTTTGGTAAATTTTATAGAATAAATGAACAGGATGATATACTATAGAGTAACTGGCCTGGGGTAGAGCTAGTGGCAGCAGTAATTTAGATTAAGAGTGGCCAGGAGGTCAAACTGGTAAATTACTTCTAACTATTGGCAGATAGTGTACTTGTTTATAAAACTAAAACTATAATACTTATTGGGTTTCCCTTGTGGCTCAGCTAGTAAAGAATCCACCTGCAATGTGGGAGACCTGGGTTCGATCCCTGGGTTGGGAAGATCCCCTAGAGAAGGGCTACCCACTCCAGTATTCTGGCCTGGAGAATTCCATGCCATGGGGTTGCAGAGTGGGACATGACTGAGCGACTTTCACTTTCATAATACTTACTGTGGTATGTTTAGCTTTTATTGTTATGAGTACACATTTTTGATTCTTTATATCGTTTACCTTCATTATGTAATGTCTTCAAAGGAAGACCTGCTTAGTGATTTTGATCTTAATGTTCAGCATATAAATATTAATGAAACCACTCTCATTTTCTGTTTGTTTGCATTTGCCTCACAATCTGTTTGATTATTCCTTCATTTTCTTTATTTAAATTATGGTATAATTTAGGTGAGTATAGAAAATAATATAAAAAATGAACATGTACTCAATATGCCATGTGCCATATAAAACATTTGGAATGCATTTCTGTCCCCCCTCTATCCAATACTATCCAAAACCTGGCATTTATCATGCTTATGAGTGATTTTATACTTCAATTATATATATGTGTATGCCCCTAAAGAACATGTGATGTTATTTTTTACAATTTGTTTTGCCAATATGCTCTTATTCCTCAATATTATGTTTGTGAGATTTTTTTTCATGTTGGTTATACGTAAGTCCAGTCCACATTTCCATTATGTTAACAGTGCTACAAAGGACATTCTTGTATACATCTCCACATGCCCATTTGAGAGTTTCTGGGGTAAATACATAGAAGAGTAGACTCCAGGATATGAACATTTTAACATTTCTAGATATTGCTAAATTGCTTTAAAATTTTCATCAGTGATGTGTCAGGTTCCCATTATTCAGCATCTTCCCTGATACTTACTATTATTATCAGATTTTCAAATTTTTGTGGACCTATGAGCTATGAATTTTTATTTCTTTGATTATGAATGAGTTTAGGCAGCTTTTCATATTTGTTTAAACCCTAGGGTTTTTCTATTCTCAAGACTGCTTGTTTAGATCCTTTGCTCATTGACAACTTTTGTTTCCTTATTTATTTTTAGAGGTTTGGATACTACTGCTTTTCCCAGATGTCATTCATCCATTTGCGTTTTAAAGGTCTTCTTTTTTAAATTAAAAGTTATAATTGTTAATGGGATCAAAGGTATCAGCATTTCCTTTTATTATTTTTGAAATTTTTCTCTGAGTAAAATATTTTCTTTTTCAATGTAAATATTTGACTTTACAATCGGGAATTTCATCCAACTTGAATCAATTTTTGTGAATGGTGAGAGGAAGAGTCTCTCTTTCCCCTTTTTTTTAAGTTTCATTATACCCAATTGAATAACTCTTTTTATTGAGTAGTCTATTCTTTCATTTTTGTCATTTAGCAAGTTGTCATATGTATCAAATTTAGGAAATTGTCTTTGATTTCTTGTTTTCTAAAAATTTTCTTCTGCATTGTGTTCAATTTTGCTCAGTATTTCTCCACTGAGCTTTTTTCTCTTTTAATCTGTGCAGTCAAATTACATTAACATGTAAATGTTAAACTGTGTGCAGTGTCTTTGTCTCATACCTTTGAATCCAATGGGGTGTCTTCCAAAACCAACCACTTCTCAGGGAGTTGGGACAAGAGAGTGGAGTAGAGGGACTTTGGGCTCACCTCCTCCCTCGAGCACACCAAAATCACAACTGCAGAACAACCATCAATAAAGAAAACTGGAAACTGCCCCCAAAAGATATCCTATATCCAAAGATACAAAACCAACCAATTCTCTGACTCCAACTGAGAGAACTGAGAGACCCTCATACATCCTTCACCTAGTTTTCTCCTGGTGCTAACACCTTGTAGAACTAGAGCATAAAAATTCAACTTAATTCTATCTACCTGGAGACAGCCTTAGTCCCACAAGTTAAAGGACCCTGCCCCACTTGTGATGCCAGCCACAAATAGGATGGCCAGGCTACACACATTTCTGTTCAGTCTATTCCAACTAGGGGGTTCCCATAACTCCTCTTCCCCTCATTTAGGTCAGTAATTTGCTAGAATGGCTCACAGAACTCAGGAAAATATTTTACTTACGTTTACTGGTTTATAACAGATGCAAATGACCAGCCAGATGAAGGAGTCCATAGGATGATGACTGGAAGGGTCCTGAGCACAGGAGGTTCTGTCTCTACGGAGTTGTGATGTGTCACTCTCCCAGCACGTGGATGTATTCACCAACCTGGAGGCCCTCTGAACTTCGTTGTTAACAGATCTTTTAAAAAACCTAGTCTGCAGTTACTCTCTCCAGAGACTGGGGGTTGAGACTGAAAGTTCCACTTACTCCTCATGTGTTTGATTTTTCTGGTGACCAACCTCTATCCTGAGGCTCTCTAACAGCCCAACCCTGAGTCACCTTACTAGACTCAGGTGTATTCTAAAGGAGTTCATCATGAATAACAGGAGACTCCTGTCACTCAGGAAACTCCAAGTTTTAGGAGCTCTATACCTGAAATAAAAGACAAAGACCAAATATATATATTTTATTATAGCATTCTAGGTCTGCCCACATACATTCATTTTTTGCATACTGATTCAACTTCTTTAAGATGGATAGCCAATTTAAGTCTGTGATATGTTTTTGAGTTCTTTTTGATGAATTCTATTTTTTAGGAGATTATCCATTTTACCAAATTTTCAAAGTTATTCATAAAACGTCATTATGTTTTCATGTTATTCTTTGAATCTCTGCTATATCTACAGTTACACACTGTATTGCATTCCTAACTTCATTAATTTTTGTCTTCTCTCATATTTTTGTGATTTATCTTGCCAGAGCTTTGTCTATTTTTTTCCCCATTTTTTTCAAAGAGCCAAATTTTGTCTTTGTCAGTCCTCTTTATTGTGTTTATCTTCCTTTCCCTTAATTTTTGCTTTTACACTTATTACTTCCCAGTTCCTTTTTCAAAACAGCTTCACTGAGATTTAAGGCAAGAAAAAAATGAGTTTTCCTTCTACCCTCCTAAGGTCTCTAGCTGTAACTTGGTAAAATTAGACTAACAGAAGATGAACAAGAGAAAAAAAGCAGGAGTTTATTAACATTTGCTTATGCATGGGAGAACTCAGTGATGAGTAACTCGAAGGGGTGGTTAGGATTTGGGCTGATAGGGCATCTTAAAAAGGACAGTGAATTTACAGTAGAGTGACCAGGGGTGTAGGCTTTCAAGGGCAGCAAACTGTGGTAGAAATATGAGAGAAAACTAATGGAGTAAGACTTGTTTGGGCAGGTCCATCTAGGTGCTGTTTTTCCCTCGTCATGGTCATAACATTTCCCAGGAGAGGAGTTTTATGGCATTCTTCATATTTTTCCGAAGTTTCTATTTTCCCTCAGATAAGGGCATCTCCAAGAAGGCATCCTTCCGCATCTATTGATTCTCATTTACCTCCAGCTCAAAATAATCCTGACATGAAAGCGAGAGCTGTCTCCTTGCACCATCCCACTCTCTCTAACTGGGAAGATGCCTCTGGTCCGGTCACTCTCCTTGGCCTCTTGAGGTGACTTAACCATCTCACATGGAAAGATCACCTGGAGAAGGAAATGGCAACCTACTCCAGTCTTCTTGCCTAGAAAATCCCATGGATGGAGGAGCCTGCCAGGCTACAATCCATGGGGTCACAAACAGTCAGACAAGAGTGAGCAACTTCAATTTCACAACCATCTCACCAGGAAAAAGATTGACTTTTACTTTGGAAATTATAGTTTTAATTCTAAGGTTGAGGTATTTAAAACATTTCTGTTTGGAAATCATGTAACATTACCAAGACAACCAAGTTAAGTGAAGTGAAGTGAAAGTCACTCAGTCATGTCCAACTCTTTGTGACCCCATGGACTGTAGTCCATGGAATTCTCCAGGCCAGAATACTGGAGTGGGTAGCCTATCCCTTCTCCAGCAGATCTTCCTGAACCAGGAATTGAACCAGGGTCTCCTGCATTGCAGGCAGATTCTTTACCAACTGAGCTATCAGAGAAGCTAACCAAAGATAACCAAGCAACAGCAAAAAGCTAAAAAAACCTTGGATTAAAAGGAAGTCAGTCACCAACAAATACAAAATAACTCCACACTGAATGATAATATCAACACTGCATGTCAAAAATAGGTTCTTTCCTTCCTTTCTTTATTCTCCAGAATATCTGTCCTTCCAGTGCAGCAAGGTCTATCGTCCTTCATTCCTTGCATCCATCCATCCCTATGTCCCTTCCTTTATTTCTGTGTGTGTATTGACTCAGATTCATACTTTTTATCTATTAAAGTGGACAATAAAGTATAGAAATGGTATGGACCTGACAGAAGCAGAAGATATTAAGAAGAGGTGGCAAGAATACACAAAACTGTACAAAAAAGATCTTCACGACCTAGTTAATGTCAAAGGTGTCATCACTCACCTAGAGCCAGACATCCTGGAATGTGAAGTCAAGTGGGCCTTAGGAAGCATCACTGCAAACAAAGCTAGTGGAGGTGATGGAATTCCAGTTGAGCTATTTCAAATCCTAAAAGATGATGCTGTGAAAGTGCTGCACTCAATATGCCAGCAAATTTGGAAAACTCAGCAGTGGCCATAGGACTGGAAAAGGTCAGTTTTCATTCCAATCCCAAAGAAAGGCAATGCCAAAGAATGCTCAAACTACTGCACAATTTCACTCATCTCACACGGTAGTAAAAGTAATGCTCAAAATTCTCCAAGCCAGGCTTCAGCAATACATGAACCGTGAACTTCCAGATATTCAAGGTGGTTTTAGAAAAGGCAGAGGAACCAGAGATCAAATTGCCAACATCCTCTGGATCATCAAAAAAGCAAGAGAGTTCCAGAAAAACATCTATTTCTGCTTTATTGACTATGCCAAAGCCTTTGACTGTGTGGATCACAATAAACTGTGGAAAATTCTGAAAGAGATGGGCATACCAGACCACCTGACCTGCCTCTTGAGAAACCTGTGTGCAGGTCAGGAAGCAACAGTTAGAACTGGACATGGAACAACTGACTGGTTCCAAATAGGAAAAGGGGTACATCAAGGCTATATATTGTCACCCTGCTTATTTAACTTAAATGCAGAGTACATCATGAGAAATGCTGGGCTGGAGGAAGCACAAGCTGGAATCAAGATTGCTGGGAGAGATATCAATAACTTCGGATATGCAGATGACACCACCCTTATGGCAGAAAGTGAAGAAGAACTAAAGAGCCTCTTGATGAAAGTGAAAGAGGAGAGTGAAAATGTTGGCTCAACATTCAGAAAACTAAGATCATGGCATCTGGTTCCATCACTTCATGGTAAATAGGTGGGGAAACAGTGGAAACAGTGAGAGACTTTATTTTTTTGGGCTCCAAAACCACTGCAGATGGTGATTGCAGCCATGAAATTAAAAGATGCTTACTCCTTGGAAGGAAAGTTATGACCAACCTAGACAGCATATTAAAAAGCAGAGACATTACTTTGCCAACAGAAGTCCACCTAGTCAAGGCTATGGTTTTTCCAGTAGTCATGTATGGATGTGAGAGTTGGAGCATAAAGAAAGCTGAGCAGTGAAGAATTGATGCTTTTGAACTGTGGTGTTGGAGAAGACTCTTGAGAGTCCCTTGGACTGTAAGGAGATCCAACAAGTCCATCCTAAAGGATATCAGTCCTGGGTGTTCATTGGAAGGACTGATGTTGAAGCTGAAACTCCAATACTTTGTCCACCTGATGTGAAGAGCTGACTCATTTCAAAAGACCCTGATACTGGGAAAGATTGAGGGCAGGAGGAGATGGGGACAACAGAGGATGAGGTACTTGGATGGCATCACTGACTCGATGGACATGAGTTTGGGTAGGCTCAGGGAGGCCTGGCGTGCTGCAGCTCATGGGGTCACAAAGAGTCGGACACGACTGAGCGACTGAACTGAACTGAACTGAAAGTGAGCAAGATTCTTTAACTTACAAATTGAGATCTTTTTTTCCCCCCCTTCTCCAGTATAAATCAGTAGAATGAGGCAGCAACATTGTCAACTGTTTTAAAAAAAAAGATTAAGTATTTTGAAGAAATAAAATCATGCCGTATCAACAATTACGTAACTATGAAATTAGACTTGCTACTTTGAGATTTTGATAGAAATAATTTGAAACAAATTGAATATACATTATCCTTAAAATCTGAACTATCAGCCAAAACTTGAGCTATTAGTGTTTTTCAGAGGATGCTGGGTATGGATGTATGAAGTTATTACATGTAGAGTTGACTGATGTTTTATTTCCTCTGTAGTCTAGATAATGATAGAGAAAAATTGGCTCCATTGTTTTTCTTTTCCTTAAGGAAAAGAACAGAGAAATGATTTTCTTGTTTAATATTGAAGTTAGTTGATGAATGTGAACATTACCTTATAATTTGGTTGTCTAATCTCAGTGGCCTTTTGGTGACGGAAAAGAAAAGCTATTTGGATTGGGCCTAGGACAGACAGCAGAGAATCAAAGGCAATTTGTAGTGTCCTTGTCCGCAGTGTTTATCCTCATGCCTTCTTCATTGTCCTGGTTCACATTTTTAGCGATAAGGAAATGACAAATAAGCCAGAAATATTTGCATAAGGACAGTCAAGTGATTTCTTGCTGTGTTTTGTACAAACAGGAATCATTCTCTGTTATAAAATGTCTAAAAGTTCTTGTAATTGCAAAACTTCCTTTTCCCTCTACAGAAATAAGAGAGCTGATGTTCGAAAAGTAGCACATCGATTCCTGGTGGAAAACTTGGGTCCTTTGATATTAAGTTATGTTAAAAAGAAGAGGTTCCATCAAATATTTCTTGAGGAGATGCCCTGGAAAGCTCAGATGAACCTGTATCTGGCAAGCGCGCACTTCAGCCTGCTTTTAACAAAGCTAGGGGAGCGTACAAAGATAAAATTTGGTTCTTCACCAATAATGGTCAGGTATAGTATATTATCAATGAATACTGTTTTAGTCTCAAAAACATGGATAGTATTTGTATCTTCAGGGCTCCAATGCTGATGATAACTTAAAGAGGTTCACAGAGTGCTTTGATCTTTACTGGTCTTTGGTATATTTAAAAATTTCTTATCTCAGAATCTTTCCCAAACAAGTGCTGGATATAAGTACTTATGAAGTACTAATATGCATGCATTTGAATATGTTATTCAATATAGCTTTCAGGGAAAGGAGAAAGTGAATTTTCCAAGAGAAGTTTAATATTAACTGTATTTCTCCATGCTCAGTCTCTCAGTTGTGTCTGATTCTTTGCTACCCTGTGGACTATAGCCTGTCAGGCTCCTCTGTCCATGGAATTTTCCAGGCAAGAATACTGGAGTGAGTTGCCATTTACTTATCCAGGGGATCTTCCCAACCCAGGGATCAAACCTGCATCTTCTGCCCTGCAGGCAGATGCTTTTACCGCTGAGCCACCAGGGATCCCCTAACCATATAGTAACCAAAATATTAGTAGGCCTTAGGCAAATCTCTGTTTCATTAGAGGTATATTTTAAGCCTCCATAAACACAGGTCATACTTTCTTATATAATTTACACTTTCTGTCATTAATTCAAAAGATATTTTCCAGTTCTTGTTTATTTTTGGTTAAAGTGTTAGAGGAGATAAAATGGGAGGTAAAAATATAAGATAAATACATAATATGGAATACCATGTAACCAGAGTAACTTTATGTAACCAGAGTTTTTCATTTAAAAAAATTACTTGTTGAAGGAATTTCCTGAAGTCTGGTTATTAGTACTGCACGCGTTCACTGCACAGGGCAGTGATCCCGGTCAGAGAACTAAGATCCAACAAACTGCATGTGGTGGTGGTTTAGTGGCTAAGTTGTGTCCGACTCTTTGTGACCCCATGGACTGTAGCCCACTAGGCTCCTCTGTCCATGGCAAGAATACTGGAGTGGGCACAGAATACTGGAGTGGGTTGCCATTTCCTTCTCCCGGGGATCTTCCCAATCCAAGGATCGAACCTGTGTCTCCTGGTTGACAGATTCTTTACCACTGAGCTATCTGGGAAGTCCAATGCAGCCAAAACAAAAACAAAAACCTCATTGAGCCCTTGTTAGAAACAAGGTACTGAGGTAGGCGTGAGGTACATTCTGAAATGAACAGGATCTTCAAGTTGGGATCTGGTCAAGAGGCTCACAAATGTTCACAAATAATAGTCAATAAAGGTAAAAGGTGAAGTACACATAAAGTCTTTGTACCTGGGAAGAAGGCTTTCTACTGGCTGAGACTACCAGAAAAGGTTTCACAGAAGCTACTTGGCCTGGGTTCTGATGGACAGGCAAGATTTTTTTTTTTTTTGATTTAAAAATATGCAGGTAGGGAAATAAGCCTTCTGGAAAGATGGAAGAACGAGTCACAGCCCAGGTAGGAAACTCAGGACAGGAGCCCCCAGTGGTCTGACCACTGAAAAGGAGTGGTCAGAAATGACCAGAAGAGAAGGTCGGTACCAGAACATGGACAGCCTTAACTGTCTATAAATCTGAATTTTAATTTATATAGCATGGGAGATTATTAAGTTTTTTTTTTTTTTTTCAAGCAGGGCTATGATAAGGAATTTTTCTGATAGCAAAATACTGGATGGATTGGAGGAAGGAGAGACTGATGATAGGGATATGAATTAGGAGGGTATTTATTTCAGTAATCCAGTGACAAAATATGCATGTTGAAATCTGCAAGGAACTTGAACCCAGTTTCTGTTTCTTCAGAGTTTGGTTAAAATAAAATTCTGGTCTATGTGGGCTGGGCCAAGTTAGCATTTAGGAAGTACTTAGATTTCTTGACAGAGAAAACTTTCAGCAAGTTCAGTTCAGTCGCTCAGTCGTGTCCGACTCTTTGCGACCCCATGAATTGCAGCACGCCAGGCCTCTCTGTCCATCACCAACTCCAGGAGTCTACCCAAACCCATGTTCATCGAGTCAGTGATGCCATCCATCCCTCTCATCCTCTGTCGTCCCCTTCTCCTCCTGCCCCCAACTCTACCCAGCATTAGGGTCTTTTCCAATGAGTCAACTCTTCGCATGAGGTGGCCAAAGTATGTGACCCATTTTTGAGGCTCTGAAAGGGAAAACAGTTCAGATCAGATGGGCTTCCTTACTATGCTCTGGATTCGGAGAACTCTTCTTCTCTGACTGTCCAATCACACATGACCATTCATGCATCGTTACTTGGCACCATGATAGTTAAACAATAACCGAAAGGCTCAGACGGTAAAGAATCTGCCTGAAAAGTTGGAGACCCAGGGTTCAATCCCTGGATTGGGAAGATCCTCCGGAAAAGAAAATGGCAACCCACTCCAGTATTCTTGCCTGGAGAGGTCCATGGACAGAGGAGCCTGGTGGGGCACAGTCCACGGGGTGGCAAAGAGCTGGACACGACTCAGTGACTTTCACTCACTCAAGTTTGTATCAGGGTAACTTGGTACTAAATCCAATTTCATTAAAACAGTTATTTATTTATTTAGTATTTGACAGAATTCACTTTTGCTTCTATTGTTTTTTTAATGAGTTTTTTTCCCTTTGCAGTTTCCGATCATGTGACCCTACTATGTTCTCACTGTATAATTCAGGAACAGTATTACCAACAGGAAAATTGACTCTAGAAAACTATAAAGTGATGCTTGATTTCCTTCTTACAGCTAAAAGAAGAAAGGCTCACTTACCATCAGGTAAAATGTATACGTTATATACTATCAAATTGTCTTTAGATATTTTTATTCACAAATGGAACACACACATACACAAACACATGTTCCCTGACATGCACCCAAACAGACACCGAGTTACATGGATCATTTTCCAGTGACTTAGGAATTTTGTTGAGTTGTGGTATTTTGTAGAAGATTCTTATTTGTTCTATTTTTTTAAACTTACTACATTTTTATAATATCATCAAATATGTTTGGAAATATTTATATTGAATTTTCCCTTACCCTAATTTGCCCATTCAACAAATATAATGTTCTTTTAAAAATATTCATAGCCTTCAGTGGCCAAAGTAAGTGAAAACTTGCTCTCAGGTGATGAAGGCTTGGATGAGGCAAAGTTGGTGAAGATGGAGAAACACAAACAGACCAAGAACGCCTTTTGGAGGTAGAACCTATGGGATCCACTCAGAACCTGTACTGAGTATCAATGATATACCATGCCTGGTTCTAGGCCCTTTGTATATTCACTCACTGGGTCATTCAACAAATGTTAGCCCTGCCTGCTCTCACATGTTCAATCACTGGGTGGGGAAGATCCCCTGGAGGAAGAAATGGAAACCCACTCCAGTATCTATGCCTGGAGAATCCCATGGACAAAGGAGCCTAGTGAACTACAGCTCATGGGGTCGCAAAAAATCAGACATGACTGAAGCGACTGAGCGTGCACGCAAGTTTCAGGAAAAATTCCTCCAAACATATGCTGTAAGCAGGCATGACAGCATCATTTAGCTGCTTTCTAGTTGTACTCAGGTTCTTGCCTTAGGATCTTCAGTCAGCACCTTCCGTGAAAGCCCTACTCCAAGATGAATGAGATAATATTCTAATGGTAGAATACCAGCCAATACCGTCTTCTGGTCAGGTGACAAGGGGCTCGCAGGAGGCAGAGAGAGGTATGTGAGCAGGGCTCTCTGTTTGGGTGTTGCACTGATGACATTATTCCTGAGTGATCACCTACCTTGAATACCACTCATTTCACAAGCAAACATTTATCTCCAATATCTTTATGTTATTACAAACCCTCGTATATAGATTTCTTTTAAAATGACACTTAAAATGCTGTATGGCTTATTGCTGGACAAGCTATTTCATATGCTGGTTAACTCTCCCAGGAGTTTTGATTCATATTTGAGATACTTGACATGCTTTTTAATTTCTTCAGGGGTACAGTTTTACTGGTACCTGCATGTCATTCTATGACTATTAAAGTATTTAAAAGTGAATTCCCTAGACATAGAAAGAGTCCGAGTTTTCACATGTAGACTACTATATATAATAGTAGTATACTATATATATATATGTATCTTCTTGAGTTTTCTTTTCAACTAGCTACCTAAGACGTCCTATGAAATTTACAATAGATTCTGCAATTGAGACTTAGCATTTAATGCAAAGTTCTAATAAGAGACTGTTTGTGGCAGAAGTCCTCTGTGGTTTTTATGCACAGCAGTGGGAGGATGAGTGATCAGGACTGCTGCACGGCCTAACTGCAGGGGATCCTCCTCACCTTCCAGTGGATGTGTCCAGGGAATAGCCATTTGGAGGGAAGTTAAGAAAGAGTGGGATCCTGTCATTCTCCCCTGAAACATGACATTCCTGCCTCTGCATCATTCCTTTGGCCAATCACCTTTGCCTGGAATGTTCTCCATACTCTTCCCCCACAGCTACATCATGATTCACCCTTAAGAGCTTATCTAAGCACCTCCTTCTCTGGGAACTTTCCCTGGTTCATCGCGTCCATAACAATTCTCTCCTCTCTCCAAACTAATGTAGCAGTTGTTGTCTGAATTATTCATTTGATGCTAGTCACCTATTGTGTTTTCTGAAGCTTAACTCTCTACTTTCAATAACTTTATATTTTATTTTTATACTGTAGATGCTGAAGAATTTTTGACACTTTTTAATTCCAAAATGAGTGATGAAAATGTTTCCAAGACCCAAACGGTTTATGAATCAGACTCTCAGTCAGGACTTAGCGGTAAAGAAAAGGATCGATCTGCAAATGTGGGTCTCTTGGACCATTTTATGAAAATCTTTTTATATTGCAGGAGAGCAATGGTAAGTTGGTCCTTCTTCTTTGTGAATGTAGTGGACATGAATCTCAGCCCATGAATTTGGGCATGTGTGATATATTTATTTCCTTATTATTCATAATTTTGATTTCAACAGTGAGACTAATCTTGTGGGATTTTGTGTCAATCATCTGTGAGGCTTGCCTGCCACGGTACTGAGGTCTCACACGTGGTAGAGTTGTGAGGGAGATGGTGAACCCCTTTTGTCTTTAGTCACCCAGAGCTGAGGTGCCCTTTGTCCTTGTCTACAAAGTCTCCTTGAATATTCAGACACCCGTCTGCTGCTTTCCACACTTGGGACACAGGCTTCTCCAGTGATACCAGGGGTTCTTCTTTAGGCTCTTGCTCCCTCCTGGGCATCACATGCTCCTTTGTCCCCTCTAGGAAAGGGGAAGATCTTTCTAGGCATAGGAAAGCCCTAACCCTTCCCCTTGACTTGCTTCTACAGGCTATTTGTGTCTTCTCTCAACTGCTTTTCTCTTTTGTCTTATGAGATATTATCTGATAGATTATTAAACTCAGAACAGGAATTAACTACAAAGAAATTAATTTCCTTTTTCTCATAGCAAGGAGGGGAAGCGTCAAACTTCTCAAGAGATGAGAAGAAATCTATCCTTTCTGAACAAGAAAGAAAGACTTAAGTTCCCATATTTCTTCATGGAGTAGAGAGTGACTTTTTAAAATATGTGAAGTCATCTCACGTCACCTCCCATGGCCATGAACAATGCATCCCATCCTCCTTTCTAGCAGCTTCAGGGCCCTGGAGGGTCTGGGTCCTGCTTACCTCTCAGAACTCAGCTCCTCTTTCCCTGGTGCAGTCTACTCTCCCCTCTGTGGTTCTGAAAGCACTAAGCATGGTTTAGAACCTCCCTCTTCAGTCCTCAGATTCACCATCCACACTTTGTCCCTCCTGTTCCCTCAGCCCCAAATGCCCTTCTCCTCCCGATAAAACCTGCCCCCTCCTTCACATGACTTGTTCAACTCAGCATTCTGGGCTCTGCTCATATGTCACCTCCTCAGAGAGGACTTCTCTCCTGACCACCCTGCCCTGTCAGCCTTACCAGGGTGAGTAGTTTCTACTTTAATTTCCTTTATAACACTTATCATTCCCTGAAATTGTACTTTGATTTGTCTGCTTACTAGTGTCGGATTTTCCTAATCAAAAGCAGCACAAGGTCAGGCCCAGTTTCCCTTGCTCACTGAGACATTCCCAGCACTTAGAATAATGGGCATGTTGAAGTCCTAGCTCATCATTTAGTAGAGTCATAACCCGGAGCAAGTTAGCCCCATGCCTCCATTTCCTCATCTGTAAAATGGGAAGAACACTAGTGCATACTTACTTCATAGGAGTTGTTATATAGAATGTTATATTAGCATATAAATGTCACAGTGTCTAGCACTGTAAGTAGCATATAACAAATGGTGTTACTTTTATTACTGACTTAGAATATTAGCAGAAAGGTGAAATCACTCAGAGATCTGTAACTTTGGCATTTTTTTTTTTTCTATTCCCTTCTGAATTCCCTCAGGATATAGGACTCAATTCTTGCTTTCTTTCTTTCTTTTTTTTTTTTTTTAATAATCTCTGGCTCAAAAAGACCCTACCCAGTTAGATCTAGGTTCTGCCATTGTCAAATTGAATATTCTGTAAATTATTAAAATAAGGATGTTGAAGTCTCAACCTTAAGGGTGGAATGCCAACCAACAAATCACAGAAGAAATCAAAAAAGAAATCAAATTATGCATAGAAACGAATGAAAATGAAAACACAACAGCCCAAAACCTATGGGACACTGTAAAAGCAATGCTAAGGGGAAGGTTCATAGCAATACAGGCGTACCTCAAGAAACAAGAAAAAAATCAAATAAATAAACTAACTCTACACCTAAAGCAACTAGAGAAGGAAGAAATGAAGAACCCCAGGGTCAGTAGAAGGAAAGAAATCTTAAAAATTAGGGCAGAAATAAATGCAAAAGAAACAAAAGAGACCATGGCATCTTTTGAATGTTGTGCTTGTCTTAGGTTCTTGCTCATCGTGGTGGCTATTGGACTCTGCTTCAGAACTGCTGTCGGGCCCTTTGGAACTTTACTCAGGAGCTGCAAATACTGCATAAACAAGCAGTGGATCTGTATAAGACATTTCCTATTAGCCAGGATAATTTCCTCTGTATCTCTGTTTTACCATTCTATTTGGGAGCAGAATTACTTATTGACATGTTAATAGAACTACAGAATATCGATTCTATTAAGGTAAGAGTATTTGGGCAATTATTTTTATTGTAGTTGATTAACAATTTTTTTGTGTGTACCATACAGCTTGGGATAACTAGAAATTAATATTTTGCTTGAGTTGTTTTTTGGTTTGTCTTAATTTTATTTGCTTTTCATTGTTAATTGGTTCACAGTATATAATGTGCACTGATGTTAATTACAAATATCTGCCTGAAAATCAGTTTCTTAAATGGAAAAGAAAGTAGCATTTATTGAGCTCCAGCTTCTACAGAAACTAACCAAAATACATTTAATCTTCATAGCAATCATTTGACAGAGACCCTAAAACAGATCATGTAGCTTGTTGGTTGATAACTTGTTTTAGTCCCTGTTCTATTTCTCTAGGTATAGAATTTGCAGCCATTTCAAATCTACCACACTATGGTTTAAAGCATGAAAATACAATTGAAAAAAAGCAAACCTCATATAACTTAAACACATTAAAAATTAGTAAACACATAAATATTTTGAATCATGGGGTTTATAACGTTTTTCAGATGTAAAATATACAATAATGATAGTACAAAAGACTGGGATGGCAAATAAAATGGAACTGTTATAAGTTTTTAAACTTTATATAAATATAAAGTGATACAGCATTAACTTTAAGTGGAATGTGATGTTAAGTATGCATTTAATAATCACCCAAGTAACTACCAAAAAAGTGATATAGCTAAAAGGCCAAATTAAAACTAAAATGGAAAACTAAATAATAGTCAGTTAACTAAAGAAAGCAGGGAAAGAGAAATACAAACACATGGAACAAATAGAAAATAGCAAATAACCTAACCCAATTATATCAATAACTGTATTGAACATAAGTAGACTAAATACCCCAGTTAAAAGGCAGAGATTGTCTGGATTAAAAAAGGAAAGAACATTGGGGTACACGTCTCTCTTTCAAGTCTGGTTTCCTCAGTGTGTATGCCCAGCAGTGGGATTGCTGGGTCATATGGCAGTTCTATTTCCAGTTTTTTGAGGAATCTCCACACTGTTCTCCATAGTGGCTGTACTAGCTTGCATTCCCACCAACAGTGTAAGAGGGTTCCCTTTTCTCCACACCCTCTCCAGCATTTATTGCTTGTAGTCTTTTGGATAGCAGCCATTCTGACAGGCGTGAAATGGTACCTCATTGTGGTTTTGCGAGACATCGAAAGAGTCACAGATAAATAGAACAGTATTATGGACTCTATGGGAAAGGGCGAGGGTGGGATGATATGGAAGAATGGCACTGAAGCATGTAGATTATCATATGTGAAACAAATCGCCAGTCCAGGTTCGATGCATGATACAGGGTGCTTGGGGCTGGTGCACCGGGATGACCCGGAGGGATGGGATGGAGAGGGAGGTGAGGGGGGGTTCTGGAAGTGGAAAACATGTACACCCATGGTGGATTCATGTCAGTGTATGGCAAAACAAATACAATATTGTAAAGTTAAAAAATAGATAAATAAACTAATTTAAAATAAAAACAACAACAACAACAAAACAAACAAACAAACAAAATAAATAAAAAAGGAAAGACGTATTTGTCCATAGGAGAAGCACTCTAGATATGAAGAAACAGAGAGATTGAAAATAAAACAGTGGAAGAATTATACTACGAAAATAGTTAGCATAGAAAGGTTGGTGAGCCTATATTAACATTAGATAAAATGATCTTCAAGTCAAAAAGTATATTGAAAGATAAAGAGGGACCTTTCATAATGAGAAGAAACTCAGTTAATCAGAAAGACATAATAATCATAAATGTGTATACACCAAATAACAGAGATTCAGAATATACTTTGGACACCCAAAGCTTGAAGAACTTTCTGCTTGGTGGACACATTGAGGTACCCATCAGATATCAGGCCCTGAGTCCATAGGGAGAGGTCACAGAAGTGCCTTATCTTAGACCCATCCAGACCTGGCCCTTCTTGCATTTGGCTATTCTTGGGTTGTATCCTTTATAAGAAAACTGTGTCAGTGAGTTCTGAGTCATTCTAGGAAATTACTGAACCTGAGTTTACAACTGGGCAGTCAGAAATTCAGGTGCCACAGGACCTGTGACTGGCATTTCCAGTGAGCACTTAGCCCTTAAGCCTGTGGAGTCTGACCCTAACTGTGGGGTGGTTAGTGTCAGTGTGGGGTGGTGATGTACAGTACATTGAGGGAGGTTGGAAACAAAGCACATAGTGTGTTCACCAAGATGGATTGTTCAGTTCAGTCGCTCAGTCGTGTCCAACTCTCTGCGACCCCATGAATTGCAGCACACCAGGCCTCTCTGTCCATCACCAACTCCCGGAGTCTACCCAAACCCATGTTCATCGAGTCGGTGATGCCATCCAACCATCTCATCCTCTGTCGTCCCCTTCTCCTCCCGCCCCCAATCCTACCCAGCATTAGGGTCTTTTCCAATGAGTCAACCCTTCGCATGAGGTGGCCAAAGTATTGGAGCTTCAGCTTCAACATCAGACCTTCCAATGAACACCCAGGATTGATCTCTTTTAGGATGGATTGATTGGATCTCCTTGCAGTCCAAGAAACTCTCAAGAGTCTTCTCCAACACCACAGTTCAAAAGCATCAATTCTGCGGCACTCAGCTTTCTTCACCGTCCAACTCTCACATCCATACATGACCACTGGAAAAACCATAGTCTTGACTAGACGGACTTTTGTTGGCAAAGTAATGTCTCTGCTTTTAAACATGCTATCTAGGTTGGCCATAACCTTCCTTCCAAGGAGTAAGCGTCTTTTAATTTCATGGCTGCAGTCACCATCAGCAGTGATTCTGGAGCCCAAAAAAGTCAAGTCTGACACTGTTTCCACTGTTTCCCCATCTATTTCCCATGGAGTGATGGGACCAGATGCCATGATCTTAGTTTTCTGAACGTTGAGCTTTAAGCCAACTTTTTCACTCTCCTCCTTCACCTTCATCAAGAGGCTCTTTAGTTCTTCTTCACTTTCTGCCATAAGGGTGGTGTCATCCACATATCTGAGGTTATTGATATTTCTCCCGGCAATCTTGATTCCAGCTTGTGTTTCTTCCAGCCCAGCGTTTCTCATGATGTACTCTGCATCTAAGTTAAATAAGCAGGGTGACAATATACAGCCTTGACGTACTCCTTTTCCTATTTGGAACCAGTCTGTTGTTCCATGTGCAGTTCTGACTGTTGCTTCCTGACCTGCATACAGGTTTCTCAAGAGACAGGTCAGATGGTCTGGTATTCCCATCTCTTTCAGAATTTTCCACAGTTTATTGTGATCCACACAGTCAAAGGCTTTGGCATAGTCAATAAAGCAGAAATAGATGTTTTTCTGGAACTCTCTTGCTTTTTCGATGATCCAGCGGATATTGGCAATTTGATCTCTGGTTCCTCTGCCTTTTCTAAAACCAGCTTGAACATCTGGAAGTTCACGGTTCACGTATTGCTGAAGCCTGGCTTGGAGAATTTTGAGCATTACTTTACTAGCATGTGAGATGAGTGCAATTGTGCGGTAGTTTGAGCATTCTTTGGCATTGCCTTTCTTTGGGATTGGAACGAAGACTGACCTCTTCCAGTCCTGTGGCCACTGCTGAGTTTTCCAAATTTGCTGGCATATCGAGTGCAGCACTTTCACAGCATCACCTTTGAGGATTTGAAATAGCTCAACTGGAATTCCATCACCTCCACTAGCTTTGTTTGTAGTGATGCTTTCTAAGGCCCACTTGATTTCACATTCCAAGATGTCTGGCTCTAGGTGAGTGATTACACCATCGTGATTATCTGGGTCGTGAAGATCTTTTTTGTACAGTTCTTCTGTGTATTCTTGCCACTTCTTCTTAATATCTTCTGCTTCTGTCAGGTCCCTACCATTTCTGTCCTTTATTGAGCCCATCTTTGCATGAAATGTTCCCTGGTGTCTCTAATTTTCTTGAAGAGATCTCTAATCTTTCCTATTCTGTTGTTTTCCTCTATTTCTTTGCATTGATCACTGAGGAAGGCTTTCTTATGTCTCCTACATTATAAACAGATTAATATAATGTCAGAAGAAAAATCTTTAAATATCTAGAAATTAAACAACACAATTCTAAATAATCCATGGGTCAAATAAGAAAATATAAGAGAAATTTAAAAAATCTTTCAACTGATGGTAACATATCAAAATTTTGAGATGCAATAAGCCAATGCTTAGCAGGAAATTAATAGCTATAAATGTTTAGTAAATACTAACAGATATAATATCAACCATTTAAGTGTTCATCTATAGGAGCTAGAAAAAGAAGAGTAAATTAAACCCAAAGTAAGCAAAAAGAATAGTGAAAATAGTAAGAAAGAAGAAAATGGTAAGAGTAGAAGTAAATTAGATACAAAACAACCCAGAAAATTAATAAAGTCAGTCAATTAATCTTTTGAAAATATGATTAAAATTGACAGACTCTTAGGAATACTGATGAACAAAAGTGATAAAAGTGTGAATTACTGTTATTAGTAACAAAAGAGGGATATAGTTATAGTTCCCATATATATTAAAAGAAAAATAAGAGAAATCATATCCAATTTTTACTAATAAATTTGATAACTTAGATGAAGTGGACATGTCTATTAGAAAGTACAACTTAACAAAACTGACACAAAAGTGATAGATAAAAATGAATTAACCTAAATATATTAAATTGAGTTTATAATCAGAAACTTTGACATAAAACTCCAGGCCCAGAATACTTTTCTACAGAATTCTAGCAAACATAATGGAAGAAATAATAAATAACTGTTTTTTGGGAAGTGAGTCCAGCTTAACCCTGACAGGGACATCAAAAAGAAAAATATTAATCAATATTACTCATGAACACATACACCAAAGTCCTTAATGAAGTATTAGCAAATTAATCCCAGCATTATATAAAATATACAAAGAATATATATAATATATACAAATGATGATCAAGTGGGGTTTGGTCCCAGATATGTAAGGTTCACATTTGAAAATGAATCAATGTAATTCACCATATTAACAGAATAAATGAGAAAAATCATATGGCCATTCAAATAAATACAGAAAAAGTATTTACAAAATTCTGTATCACTTTTTCCATCTGCTCCTTCTCTACCTCTGGTTGAACAATGCTCGCTCTGAGCTCTGGGTACCTGCTAACCCAGGGAAGCTGTCATCTCCTTCTATCACAACTATTTACCTGGACCTCATCAGCCATCATGTGATGTTCCCTGACGATTATAAGATCCTGAAGATCCTGAGCAGGCTGCGCCTGAAAGTGGAGGGGAAGATGGTCAGCACGGCCGAGGATAACACTGATGGAGATGTACTTTGCTATCCAGTGCTTTCAGTACCCAAGGTGAAAGCACAGTATTCACTGGTGTTGATATGATCATGAATCATCACTTGCAGAAAACTAGTTTCACAAAAGGAGCATGTAAGAAATAAATCAAGGCTTTCCTGGTGGTTCAGTGGTAAAAGAATCTGTGTGACAATGCAGGAGACACAAGTTTGATCCCTGATCTGGAAAGATCCCACATGCCACGAAGCAGTTAAGCACATGTGCCGCAACTATTGAGCCTAGGCTCTAGAGTCTGGGAGCCACAACTACTGAGCCCACATGCTGCAGCTACTGAAGCCTGCATGCCCGAGAGCCTGTGCTCCTCAACAAGAGAAGCCACCACAATGAGAAGTCTGTGCACTGCAACTAGAGAGGAGCCCTTACTTTCTGCAACTAAAGAAAAACTCATGCAGCAATGAAGATTCTGCACAGCCAAAAAAAATAAAATTTTAAAAAAATAAAGAAATAAAAGATTTCATGATCTCAATCAGAGGCAGACTTGAAGAACAGAGACCAGAAAGAATAAAACCTTTTATGAGAGAGTCTGAAAAATAAATCAAGCATTTCCTTGCTAATTTTTTTAAAAAACTACCAGTTTTTTATTGGTGAAGATATGAATCTAGATAGTGTGGTTGCTCTACTAGACTACCGTAAAGATGGTATCACCCCATGTATAATTTCCTTTATGAATGGTTTAGAAATGGAGAAATGTTAACAAATCTGGAAATAACTTTAGATCTATCACCTATAATCATAAATTATTCCGTTTATCATTTGCATAGCAAGAGAACTTAGATAAATGGAACTGGTGTCATTTGAGTTCTTTGACTTTTGATTATTGGATTACAAGGGCGGAGCTTATACTATCAAACAAATGACATCTATCTTTTACTGAGCATGTTACGTGCCAGACACTGTGCTAAGGGGGCAAATTCACACAGGTCATGTATGTCACACCTATTATTCATACCTTCACAAGCAGATGATTTTCAAGGTCTCTTCCAAATTCAAGGGCTATGAATCTTATGGGAGGGAATGTTTATCCTCTACTTTTGAGGCAAGTGGAAGCACTTCTGGTCTTTACTACTTTTGTTGATACCTACTCTCTCCTATGCATGTTATTGTTGCAGTTACCATTAATGGTAACACCAAATTAGGAGAGGCTAGACTCGGTTTGTTGTTATTGTTGTTTAGTCTGACCCCATGGATTGTAGCCTGCCTGGCTCTTCTGTCCATGGGATTTCCCAGGCAAGAATACCGGAGTGGGTTGTCATTTCTTTCTCCAGGGAATCTTCCCAACCCAGGGATTGAACCCATGTCTCCTGCACTGGCAGGCAGATTCTTTACTGCTGAGTCGCCAGGGAAGCCCTACTAACTTTATTGGGCTATAGTCTGTCCAGTGTGTGTGTGCTAAGTTGCTTCAGTCGTGTTCGACTCTTTGCGACCCCATGGACTGTAGCCCACTAGGCTCCTCTGTCCGTGGGATTCTCCAGGCAAGGACACCAGAGTGGGTTGCCCTGCCCTTCTCCAATAGTCTGGTGAGTAGGTGGATCTAAAGGATTTTGCTAATAAACACGTGAAAAGATGCTCAACATCACTCATTATTAGAGAAATGCAGATTGAAACTACAATGAGATATCACTTCACACCAGTCAGAATGGCTATCATCAAAAAGAATCTACAAACAATAAATGCTAGAGAGGATGTGGAGAAAAGGGAAGCCTCTTGCACTGTTGGTGAGAATGTAAGTTGATACAGCCAGTATGGAAAACAGTATGGAGATTCCTTAAAAAACTAGGAATAAAACTACCATATGACCCGGTAATCCCACTAGGAGGCATATACCCTGAGGAAACCAAAATTGAAAAAGACACATGTACCCCCAATGTTCATTGCAGCACAATTTACAATAGCTAGGGCATGGAAGCAACTTAAATGTCCATCAACAGATGAATGGATAAATAAGCTGTGGTATGGATATACAATTGAATATTACTCAACCATAAAAAGGAGCACATTTGAGTCAGTTCTAATGAGGTGGATGAGCCTATAGCCTATTATACAGAGCGAAGTAAGTCAGAAAGAGAAAGATGAATATTGTATAGTAATGCATATATAAGGAATCTAGAAAGATGGTACTGATGAAATTATTTTTAGGGCAGCAAAGGAGACACAGACATAGAGAACAGACTGATGGACACGGTGAGGGGGGAGGAAGGAGAGGATGGGATGTATGAAGAGAGTAACATGGAAATATACATTACCATATGTAAAATAAATAGCCAGTGGGAATTTGCTGTATGCTCAGGGAACTCAAATCTGGACTCTGTAACAACCTAGAGGTGTGGGATGGGGAGGGAAGTGGGAGGGATATTCAAGGAGAGGACATATATATATACCTGTGGCTGATTAATGTTGATGTTTGGCAGAAACCAACACAACACTGTAAAGCAAATATCCTTCAATTAAGAATAAATAAATTTTTAAAATTAAAACATTTCTAGGGTGTATCAAATGCAGTAGGGACTTACAGGAAATGAATACAATAGTTACACAGTAGCTCTTTAATTTTGGTGAAAAGAGGGTCTTCTAGAAGACTTTTTTCTCCCTAAGTTTGACATTTGCATCAGGGAACTGGGCAAATTTTTGTACAAACTGAATGTAACCAATGTATTAGGGAAATTTAATCATTTGTATATACTATAGCCTGTTTTTCCTCATAACTTTACCTTATTTATTGGTTTAATATTCTTACTTAAATAGTGACTATGTACCAGGAAGTATAGTAATGACTAACCATATGTGGCTATTTATATTTAGGCTTAAATAATTAAAATTAAATAAACTTAAAAATCCAGTTGCTGTAGTCATAATTCAACAGCTCAGTATCCACATGTGCTTAGTGGCTACTGTATGGAACAGCACAAATGCAACACATTTCCTTCATCACAGAAGAGCTGTTGGACAGTATTATCAAGCTTTGATTTGCATAATAAATATATTCAATTTTTTTTCTGCTCAGTTCTTTTCCATGTTATATTTTTAGCTATTCATTCCGTGTTCAGACCAAACAAGTAGTGAAACATGAAATTTCAAAGTTTTATTTCAATGTGCTACTTGCAGACTATTGATGAAAAAGGAGAGTTCAGTGTTCCGAGTTGCTACGGAAATATTAAAAATGATAACGGTGGTTCCAGCCTTACCTTTGAGCATCCTCTGGATGATGTCAATGTGGTCGATTTGAAATGGATCCATGACTTTGTGTTAAAATCTCTGGAACTTGTCTATCAAGTAGAAAAATGGGAAACACTCGTATCACTTGCCATTCAGTTCAATGCAATTTCGCAGTAAGTACCTCTGAAAGGGCGGCTAACAGCGATAGACTTCACTGAGAAGAACATGTCTTTACTAATGTTTGTTTCTAATATATATTTTTCTCGTATCCAGTGAAAGATATACAGAACAAGTGACTCCACTCCTGGTTTACGCGCAGCGCCAGCTGCTACTGCAAATATCCAAATGCAAGGGCCCAGACATCAGCCAACAGGCTTGTATAAGATATGAGGCTGAGTACAAACAGAAGGTAAGTTTGGCTCTGTTATTCATGCAGTTGTGATTTCTTATTAGTATGCATATAACTAGCAAGATTTGGGATCAGATAAACGTTGCTATTTTCACTTAGGCATTTATCATTCAAATGAGCAAACATTGTTGAGAATCGCTGTTTGCCAGTATTTTCCAGATACAGAGAAAACAAAAATTAAGTCCTTGTACACAAGGAGCTTATATCCATGTCAAAGCTGATTTACCCATTAGGCACAGTGAGAAGAGTGCTGGAGACATATCACTTTTTTAGGAGCCATTAAATGTTTTGCTTTCTTTTACAATAAGAAGAAAAAAGGAACTTTTACGTTAAAGACAGTGTTTCAGTTTTAATAATATTTTTTAATGGAGCAGTAGGCCTGTGAAGGCAAAAGTTCTCAGGAATGACATTTTGCAGCTTTAAGTTGAGGGAGGAAAGAGATACATCTATTCTCTCATTTGCTCAGATGGTAAAGCATCTGCCTGTAATGCGGGAGACCCAGGTTCAATCCCTGGGTCAGGAAGATCCCCTGGAGAAGGAAATGACAACCCACTCCAGTACTCTTGCCTAAAAAATTCCATGGACAGTAGAGCCTGTTGGGCTATAGTCCATGGGGTCACAAAGAGTTGAACGTGACTGAGTGACTTCACACTCATTCTCTCATTTATTAGCTTAATAAATATGTATTAACTCCCTAAGATTAGAGCTGCTGCATTCAACTGTGCAGTCTGTGTCCTGCCCTAGGGCACTTGGCATATGTTGGGGGTGCTGAATCCAGCCCCTGCCCCACACACTAGTCCATGTGGGCTTGAGGGGCTTGCAGCCTCCCCACCGGAGAAGACTCCCATTTTTTCCTTCTCACAAAGGCTGCTTATGGCCTTGGCATGTTCTTGCCTCTTGCATATTCTATGTAGAGAGAGCTGTGTTCTTGCTTTATGGAGTTTAGTTTCAGAAGCATGGAGGTAGGACTAGTGGATAAATATGTAAACAGATAAAAAGATTTATGATCATCATAGATTCTCTGAAGAAGATAAAATTGGTACATGGGATAGAGATAGACTGGGGTGAGAGGTATAAAAGTTGAGCAGAGGTGATTGGGAAGGTCTCTTGGAGATGGTCACATTTGGTGGGAAGAGGCCAGCCCTATAGTGGAAAAGAACATTCCAGCCTAAGAGGAGAACAGGATCAAAGACCCTGAGATGGGACAGGAAGGAAGCCCAGACCCTGCAGTGCAGCAGACAAGAGAGATGAGAAGAAGAAGGGGCTGCTCCTTCCACATCTTCTTGGGCGCTTCCTCCTCTTCTCCCCAATGTCTCAGTGTTAGTAGAGCCCAGAGTTCTGTTCTTGGTCCTCCAGTACTCTCTATCTAGGTATTCCCTGTTCTTGGTCCTCCAGTACTCTCTATCTAGGTATTCCCTGTTCTTGGTCCTCCAGTACCCTCTATCTAGGTATTCCCTGTACTTGGTCCTCCAGTACCCTCTATCTAGGTATTCCCTGTTCTTGGTCCTCCAGTACTCTCTATCTAGGTATTCCCTGTTCTTGGTCCTCCAGTACCCTCTATCTAGGTATTCCCTGTTCTTGGTCCTCCAGTACTCTCTATCTAGGTATTCCCTGTTCTTGGTCCTCCAGTACTCTCTATCTAGGTATTCCCTGTTGGAGAGTTAAATCAACCTGTGGCTCAAAGTAAACATCTTTATGATGATGGCTACCAAAATCACATCTCCCGTCTAGACCTTTCTCCTGTATTCTGTGCTGATGTATCTAACTGCTTGTATCAGTCAGGGTTCAATCAAAGAAGCAAAACTAGTTACAGCTGTCTGTCTCTCCCCTCCCCAAATATCCACATTGATTTTTCCCACACCTTTTCCAGTCTTGACTGAATATCGCATTCTCTGTGAAGACTTTTCCCTCACTGGCTTGTTTAAATGTATGTGTCTGTTTGTCTGTTTTTCTCTATAGCATTTATAACTCTTAGTCCACTTTATCATGTACTCTATATTTTGTTTATTGTCTATTTCCACTAGAATAAATACCACAAGAAGAGGAATTTTTGCTTATTTTGTTTTCTGCTATATCATCTGTGAGCTTGGAGTAGTGCCTGGCACATAATAAGTGTTCAGTAAAGAGTTTTTAAATGAAGCTGGAGAGGGGGGAAGGACTAGGTCAAGTAAGATCTTAATAGGCTGGGGGAAGGAATTTGCATTTTCTTAGACTGTCCTTACGTCTCATCGTAGAGGTAACTACAAGGGACAATAATAAAGAAGCATCATCTATGTCAGACTGGGGTTCAAGGATGGTTGTATTTTGAGCAGGGGTGTGGGAGACGGGGTGGAGAAATGGAGAGAAGAGGATCTTGGACCTTTTAAAAGAATTACCTTATGTCTAAAAATGCTCTGTTTCATATATTTTATCATTTTAGGACTCAATTATCTGTTAAAAAATACTTTAAAAAATACTACAGAGGATTTAGTTCTGAAAAACTCCACCAGGGAAGTTTAAATAGCGTTAATTATGAATGGAGGGGAAATCTGCCATTGAAAAAGCAGCCTCTATTTTAAATATGTTTCAAGTTACATAATGGGAGATATAGTTAGACTAGTGAATTTACAGAACATCAGAGAAATTATTCTAATTGCTCTACATAATTTGCCTAATGCTTTTCCAGCTGTGGTATACATAAGAAATACGAAAAATTATGTAGCCACTTTCTTTCCCCCAAAAGTTCTCATGATTGAGTGTTACTCTATTTTTATTTGTAGCATCTTTTTGTATCTCTTCTTTTTGGCTAATGAAAAATAAGATGAACATTTCAAGTAAGCAAAAATTTTGGCTCTAAATACCTAAGTGATATTTGTTTTCTCCTTCCTTTTTAAAGATAACCTGCCGAAATTTCGTTGGGATACAGCTCAAGGTTAATCCTCCAACCAATAAAGTGACAGCTGTGGGACACCGAGCAGATGTCCTTAAAAAGCTTATCTATTCAGGTTGGAACCAATCTTAGTTTGAAGCTCTTTCTCTCTTTTTCAAAACAAGATTTGCTGTTGTGTTCTGCATGTCCAGGCTCCCACAATTAAAGTGTTTGCAAAATCTCTTTTGCAGATTTGACTGAAAATAATGCATTTGCTATTTACCGTCTTATATTGCTATAAATGTCACTTAAGGAGAATTAAATCTCATGTTTTTTATTAGTTTAATCTGTAAGTTAAAGAAGGGAAATAAGAGAAGAGGGAAAAAGGAAATTGATGGGGAAAAGTAAAGATGAGAAAAGACTTTCACAAGTTTTTCTCTATTTTTAATCTCACTTGGGAACTCTTTGAACTGATCTTTTGCTATTTTCTTGGTTCTAACTTGATTCCCATAAAAACTTCCATTTCCATAATCAGTATGGATTGTTTTTCTACTGGTGTTACCAAGGTTAACTTGTTGGTTTTTAAACAAGAGTACAACAGAAGATTCTGAAACATCATGACTCCTTTGCTTTTAGCTGGTGAGCCCTCTTGGAATGTTTTGGCAATGTGGCTTATAGGAATGAGGTGATGGGAAGGGATGAAAATGGAAGTAATGCCTCTCTCAGTGGTGGTTTTCCTGTCTCTGTTTTGGGTAAAGGAAAGAAATGCAAGTCTTCCCTTTGATATCTCCTGCACTGACAGGCAGGTTCTTTACCACTAGCATGACCTGGGAAGCCTTGATGTGTTTGGATTCCTTCATTTATTTATCTATTTATTTTAGGTATGTATGTGTGTATGTATGTATTTATGCATTCATTCATTCATTTCTTGAGTCAGGCAGCCATTCAGTCATTCAGCAAATATTTATTGAGTATCTACCATGTGTTAAGTGCTATACTACGTCCTGAGAAACTGGGAAAGATTGAAGGCAGGAGAAGAGGATGACAGAGGATGAGGTGGTTGAATGGCATCACCAACTTGATGGACATGAGTTTGAGCAAGCTCCAGGAGTTGGTGATGGACAGGGAAGCCTGGCGTGCTGCAGTCCATGGGGTCACAAAGAGTCGGACACGACTGAGCAACTGAACTGGATGACTGACTGAGGTCCTGAGAATACAAAGATGAATGAGACTTAAGATTTGTTATATGATTTACAGCCCATTGAAGGAAACCAATAAATAAGCCAGAGATGATAGTGTAGAGTGGTAAGGTCTACTGTTGTGACTCCTGCTGCTGTTATAAACAATAATAGTTAATGGCTGGCATCATTTTTGAGAGACTCTATGTAATTTAGTGGGGTTATCATAAAAGTAAAAGGCAAAAGTTGAGAGTAGAAAGGTCGGCAGGAACTGGGTAATAACGGGTCTTAGAAGGTAGGGTAGAGACTCAGATTTATCTAGGGAGCTGGAGGGAGCTAGTTAGAAGAGTTTAAAGAAGGAAAATGAAATGATCATATTTGTGTTTTTGAAAGACACTTCAGCAACGTGGGGAATAGGTTGGAAGGAGACCACATGGCGGCAGGAGAGCTGCTGCTACCTGCTTATGGGTTTACAGACATGATGAGGTCCTGGACTTAGATAGTGAGAACAGAGGGGTGTGCTTGTTAGGTGAGGGCGATGCATGAGGAAGGGAAGAGTTCAAGTTGCTTTGGTTTCTGGCTTGAGTGGCTAAGTGGTTTTGGTATCTTCACTCTATTAAAAAATACTGAAGCAGGGGGCAGGTTAGAGGAAAACATCTCTTTGCTATTACTGAGTTTGAGGTGTCTGAATAATAGCTGAGTAGAATCATCCAGTCAGTCAGTGATCACTGCAAAGAAATAGAGGAAAACAATAGAATGGGAAAGACTAGAGATCTCTTCAAGAAAATTAGAGATACCAAGGGAACATTTCATGCAAAGATGGGCACAATAAAGGACAGAAATGGTAGGGACCTGACAGAAGCAGAAGATACTAAGAAGAAATGGCAAGAATACACAGAAAAACTACTATACAAAAAAGATCTTCATGACCCAGATAATCACGAAGGTGTGATCATTCACCTAGAGCCAGACATCCTGGAATGTGAAATCAAGTGGGCCTTAGAAAGCATCACTACGAACAAAGCTAGTGGAGGTGATGGAATTCCAGTTGAGCTATTTCAAATCTTAAAAGATGATGCTGTGAGGGTGCTGCACTCAATATGCCAGCAAATTTGGAAAACTCAGCAGTGGCCACAGGACTGGAAAAGGTCAGTTTTCGTTTCAATCCCAAAGAAATGCAATGCCAAAGAATGCTCAAACTACCGCACAATTGCACTCATCTCACATGCTAGCAAAGTAATGCAGAAAATTCTTCAAGCCAGGCTTCAACAGTTCATGAACCGTGAACTTCCAGATATTCAAGCTGGTTTTAGAAAAGGCAGAGGAACCAGAGATCAAATTGCCAACATCCACTGGATCATCGAAAAAGCAAGAACATTCCAGAAAAACATCTACTTCTGCTTTATTGACTACACCAAAGCCTTTGACTGTGTGGATCACAACAAACTGTGGAAAATCCTTAAAGAGATGGGAATACCAGACCACCTGACCTGCCTCCTGAGAAATCTGTAGGCAGGTCAAGAAGCAGTAGTTTTGAACTGGACATGGAACAACAGACTGGTTCCAAATTGGGAGAGGAGTACATCAAGGCTGTATATTGTCACCCTGCTTATTTAACTTATATGCAGAGTTCATCATGAGAGATGCTGGACTGGATAAAGCGCAAGCTGGAATCAAGATTCCTGGGAGAAATATCAATAATCTCAGATATGCAGATGACACCACCCTTGTGGCAGAAAGTGAAGAAAAACTAAAGATCCTCTTGATGAAAGTGAAAGAGGAGAGTGAAAAAGTGGGCTTAAAGCTCAACATTCAGAAAACTAAGATCATGGCATCTGGTCCCAACACTTCATGGCAAATAGATGAGGAAACAGTGAAAACAGTGACAGACTTTGTTTTTTGGGGGGGGGGTCCAAAATCACTGCAGATGGTGACTGCAGCCATGAAATTAAAAGATGCCTGCTCCTTGGAAGAAAAGTTATGACCAACCTAGACAGCATATTAAAAAGCAGAGACATTATTTTGTCAACAAAGGTCCATCTAGTCAAAGCTATGGTTTTTCCAGTAGTCATGTGTGGATGTGAAAGCTGGACTCTAAAGAAGGCTGAGCAGTAAAGAATTGATGCTTTTGAACTGTGGTGTTGGAGAAGACTCTTGAGAGCCCCTTGGACAGCAAGGAGATCCAACCAGTCGATCCTAAAGGAAATCTGTCCTGAATATTCATTTGAAGGACTGATGCTGACGTTTCAGTTTGGCCACCTGATGCCAAGAACTGACTCATTTGAAAAGACCCTGATGCTGGGGAAGATTGAAGCCTGGAGGAGAAGAGGATGACAGAGGATGAGATGTTTGGGTGGTATCACTGACTCAATGGACATGAGTAAACTCTGGGAGTTGGTGATGGACAGGGAGGCCTGGTGTACTACCGTCCATGGGATCGCAAAGAGTCAGACACAACTGAGCGACTGAATTGATCTGAACTGTTGATTGGGTACACCAGTGAGGCACTCAGCAGATTTGTATTTTCATCACCAATACATTGGTAGTGGTTGAAATCAGAGGCTTGAACAAGGTCACCCAGAGAATGTTTTAGGAATATGGACCTGAGGATGCCATCACTTTGGAATCTGTGTCAGTCAGAATGGGCTGGGCTACATAGCAGTCATGAACAATCCCTGAATCTCATTGCCATAACACAAGGGAAAGTCTTTTTTTCGCTCATGCAACTGTGTTCAGTGAGGTTGAGCAGCTGATCATGGATTGATGGAATGTCCATCTCGACACAGGCTTCCATGATTGTTTTAGAGGCAGGAGACAGAACACTGGTGTTATCCTCTAGGGCAGCTATAACTGGAGGCATATAGTAAATGGTTAAGACTTTAAAGTGAGACCACACGCATATACCATACACTTTACACTAAGGGCTTTACGTGGATTGTTTTATTATTATAACAATCTCAATAAAATTCACTGGACATCAGGCACTCTAATAAGTGTTTTGTGAGTATTAGCTTACAACTGCCTGATGAGGTAGGTTTGCTGTTGTCTCCATTTTTTAGCTGGAAAAAAATAATGTTTTGTATATTTTTCATATTTTGTACCTTTATATTCATAGTTTATATATAAGTCAGATGATGGCTCTTCTAGCTGATACCTGAAGGTGACACATTTTCCACAATTTTATTGGCTAAAGTCACGTGGCCACATCTAACTTCAAAAGGGGAGGGTAGTGTGATTGTACTCTGTACCCTAAGGATAAAGACAGCCTATGTGAAGAGCCCTAGTGACTGTGATGGAAAAAGCAGAGGCAGAGCCCACATCTGAAAGAAATTGGGATGTGGCTTAAGAGGTGGGAGGTACAGGAGCTGAGAGTGGTACAAATAAGGCTGAGGAGAGAGAGAGAGTGTATGAGTCAACAGTCAGAGAGAGGTCAGCTAAGATGAGGGATTCTGTCCATTGTATTTGGGAGATCACTGTCCCTGGCTTTTCTGCTATGACACCCTCACCTTAGGGTCTTGCTCTAGCTGTTTCTCCTTCCTAAAGTGCTCTTCCCCCATCCAGATGGCTCTCTGATAAATCCCTCACTTCCTTAAAATCTTTGTGCGCATCTCATCTTTTCAGTGAAGCTTACCCTGACCATTCTACTTGAAACTGCATCCTGCTTCCTTCCTTCCAATTCCTCTTACCCTAATAAATGTATTCTTTTTTTCCCCCCTGAAACACTTATAGCTGCTTATCACATTCTATAACTCAGTTTTTAAAAAATTGTATTTATTGATTACTAGTCTGTCTCTGCTAATAAAAGGTAAGCTCTGTGAGGTCAAGGACAATTGGTTTGTTCATCAATGGAATCCACGTGCCTTCATCAGTACCTGACACATAGTAGGAACTCAGTGTCCACTTGCTGAATGAATGACTTTAATAATAGTAGTTTCAAAGAAATGGTTGTGAGGGTAATGGCAGTGTTTTGAGTGGTGGGTGCGGTAGTGGTAAGCTGTGCCTGCACAGAGTCACTGAATGAGAGTTGCCTTTGATGAAGCTTAGAAGTGACAAGAAAGAAGCAGGAGCAGCCAGAAGGGAAAGTGGAGCCCAGGGGGGCTTTGTTTTATTTGTGTGGTTGTTTTAGTAGGAGAGAAAGAGAATATTTCTATATTAAATGGAAAGAGCCAGGAGAGAGGGAGAGCCAGGAGAGAAAGATATTTGATCAGGCAAGGAGCTTGAGGATAAACAAGGCAGAAAATGGGATATACGGGACTTAAGAGGTTGGGACACCCCTGATGCTAGATAAGAAAGGAAAGAGAGAACAGGTTCAAACGCAGGAAAATTTGTAGATGGTAGTGGTAGAAGTTGAAGGCATCTTAACCAGGCACTAGAGATTTTCTTAATGAAGCAGGGGGTTGAGAGCACAGCCAAGGTTGAGATTCCAGGAGGGATGTGAGATGGTGGACTGGAAAATAGGAGAAAGGAGGATAGGAGGGCTGCAGAGCAGTGTAGACGATCCAGTTGAGTAGGGTTGGTGACCATGAACTTGTAGGTTTTACTGCCAATGATGAATTATATCCTCATATTCGGTGAGCAACAGGAGGACCAGCTTCCCCTCGTCAGTCACGTGTGACTGGTTCCAAAGGGCGTGTTTCTTCCTGGATGTGTTGTCCTTTTCTTTATCTTGTCTGTCAAGCCTCTGGAGATTCCCCAACTTGGGATCCATAACTCAGAATGTGATGTATACTGCTCCCTCCATCCTAAAAAGAACTGGCAACAAATGTGAGAAAATGTGTCAGAAATGCTTGTTATCAATCTTCTGGTTACCGGGGGTGGGGGCGTGGGGGTGTGGTGTGGTGTGGGGAGGGGGAGAGGTGAATTGGGAGATTGGGACTAACATATACACACTATTATACATAAAATAGATAACTATTAAGGACCTGCTGTATAGCACAGGGAACTCTACTCAGTACCCTGTAATGAACTATATGAGAAAAGAATCTTCAAAAGAGTGGACATATGTATATGCATGGCTGATTCACTTTGCTGTGCAGCAGAAACTAACACAACATTGTAAATCAAATATACTCCAATAACAACAGAAAGAAAATGCTTGTTATCAAAATGATGACTAACATCTAAGAGCTAGGAAAAGCATACCTAGGAAAACTCTAGACCCATGTGACCAGTAGGTGCTTAATGACAATGGCTGCAGTGTGTCAGGAAAGCACGTTGCCAGTCTGTTGTTAGGTTATATTTGGAAAGGCAAGAGGGTGGGTGGTAGGGCAGAAAGAAAGATGGGATTATCAGGCTTCAGTGATCCTTTGAGACGGTTCTCAGTGGTGGTGGAGGTAGAGCTAGTTTGAGCAATGAACAGAGTTGTTGTTGTTGTTTAGTCTCTAAGTCATGTCTGATTCTTTTGTGACCCCATGGACTGTACCCCTCCATGCTCCTCTGTCCATGGAATTCTCCAGGCAAGAATACTGGAGTGGGTTGCCATTTCCTTCTTCAGGGGATTTTTCCCACCCGGGGATCAAACCCGAGTTTCCTGCTTTGGCAGGTGGAGTCTTTACTGCTGAGTCACTTAGGAAGCCCATGGACAGAGTAGGAGTATTCAAATAGATAAAACCTAAAAAATATTGTAATGGCAGTAATAATTGATTGAGCCAGTACTTTATTATCTTCTGGTGGCTCAGATGGTAAAGAATCTGCCTGCAGTGCAGGAGATCTGAGTTCCATCCCTGGGTCAGGAAGATCCTCTAAAGAAGGGAATGGCTACCCACTCCAGTATTCTTGCCTGGAGAATTCCACAAACAAAGGAGCCTGGCGGGCTACAGTCCATGGGTTTGCAAAGAGTCAGACATAACTGAGCAACTAACTCTTCAACAATTGTAGGAGGTAGATATTATTATACTTATATTACACATTAGAGAATTAAATGTTACAAGTGAGTGCTTGAATCATGATTCAAATCCTGGTCTGTCTGATTGCTCACAGGGCTCCACTGAGCTATCAGGTCTGTCTGTCATTTGTCCCTTTTGAGGTTAGATTCTCTTATTAATGTATAGCATTCAAGAAAAAAAATTGCTATATATCAGTAGTCATGGGGAGACAGATATTTTATTGTTACTTGTTATGATAGTTGCACAATTTTAAGATGATCCTGCATAACTACTACAGGTTTTACACTGAACCATTATCATTAAAATCTTGGCATCCACCTGATAGCTCCTTATAAAACTCTAGGACCTCTGTGTCTAGGAGCATAATTTGGGCTGCGCTTTTGGGGTATTAGGCAAATTTTTAGGATGCTTAATTTTTTTTTTCAGTGTACTAAATTCAGATCATTAATGTCTTTATAGGCATGATGGTCCTTATGTATATCACTATGACATGTTTGCAATTCTTAAAAGAATTTTAAAAAAAGACCAAGTATACTCCTGATGGTTTTCATCCCAGATTGCTGCTTTAGAACATCATAGATTTTCTTTTGGCATAATAGCATTTGGTGGTAATGCTTGATACATTTAATTCTTCAGAACAGATACTGTAACGCTCCGGTGCCTAGGAACATTTGGTTTTCTCATTATTTAACAGCATTCTTTTCTCCCTCTAGCTATTTAATAATGCATATGTAATTTGGTACAGTCTCTGTAGGATTTGGAGGAGTGAGAATACCTTGCTTTATAGATGATTTTTTGTATGGATGAGTAACCTGCCTGCTTGTTAAGCTTCAAAGGGGTGATAACTCTATGGATATACCTTTTATTGTAGCTGTTTTTGCTTTCTGTCTGGGATCTCTTTCTTCAGCTTTGACCTTATTGCCATCCAAGTTGTCTAACAGAATAGTTCAGTCACCACGTGTGTTGGAATATTGAACCCTCTGGCTGGTATGTTTTATTAGTGCCTCTGGGCATTTGGGTTGATGTCACCAGAGGTGTAGAAAGCGGCCCAAATTTTGTATCACTCACTGGGATCCTTCCTTGTTGAGCCCATTTCTCTGGAGTCATTGGCATTTCAATTTTAATGTCTACACTGGTACATGAGAGACGTAGTAAATCTAGTCTTTTCTTTCCTCCTCCTCCTTCTTATTTTTACCTATTTCAAACTGTTGAGGCTATTAGTGACTTTAAAATAGCTTCTTGAATTATCCATAGAAGTTCTCAGAGAGGGACCCCTTGAGACAGAGATGGCAGAAAAAGGCCTGCAAGCTAATGATACTTCCTTATTGCTTTGCATCATTTATCTCCTGAAGACAACCACCAAAACACCAACAGAAGCCTAATTAGACAATAAGAAAAAAAAAGGGTGTACTAGGACTTGAAAAAAGGGAAAAAAAGTAAAGTAAAATATAAGTTACAAAAACAACCAAGAGGAATGATTTATAAGCATATATTTGCTAAAAAGTAGCAGGATGATTTTATTCAGAGCTCATATTTTCAAGATGGCAAACATCTCCTCTTTTCCCTCTTATAATCCCTAATCACTGGCATGCCTTTGTGATATTTATTCTAGAAGGTAAGCTCTGGGAGAGCAGGGAGTGTGTCTATTTTGTTCACTTGTACCTGCTTGGTGCCTGGCATGGCACCTAATACTGGTATGTGCTCAGTGGACACTTTTAAAATATATGACTGACAGTCATAATGTGAGCTCCATTTAGTAAATGCTTCCTCCATGACTAGTACTGTGCTGGACATGTCACAAACAGGTTCAAACATAGTGTCCAGTAACTCTCAGAGGTAAATCTTACCATCCCAGTTTTAACAGATCTTGCAAATGAAGGCCTGAGAAAGTTATTGTCTAAAAATATTAATATGTGAGGGCTTCCAGTTTCCTCCTTTTCCTTTGCTTTGGTGAACTTCTTTCTCTCATCTCACTCTCTATGGAAGAAAAAAATGAAAGACAAGCTCTTCAATTCTGGCAGGAAAAGTGGAGAAACAGAGCAGAAGCCTATGATCTTCAGGGTGTTGTGCACAAGGGTTGGGGTGGGAGAGGGGAGGGCCTGCCTTGTCAGGGCTCCTGCAGGACTGTGCATGCTTAGAGGAGGGGGAGGTGGCAGAGACAAGGTGGAGGGGACAGGAGAGCAAAGCTGGCAGGAGAAGAGTGTGACCTGTGCCTCATTATTTGATCCCTTAAATGTGTGACAGGGAAGCATGTCATGAAGTGTGTCATGAGCGAACTTGCTGGGGGCACAGAGGCACCTCTCAACATGGCCATGTTCCTGGTTTGACCAGAGCCTCCAGGGTTTCTAGACATCAAGGTGTAATGAAAGATGTGTCTCCATGGCCACTGAACGTGACTCCATGTTATTAATTTCACCAAGACCTCACTGGGCTTACAAGGACCCCAGGCTTAATCTGTATTATTCTCAAAGTGTCTCTGTGCCCACATTAGCAGGCCTTAAATTAGGATCATTGCCTGTTCCCCAAATCTGATGCTCTTTGGGAAACTATTTGGGAAAGGCATCAGACTAAAACCCTGGTTCTCTCTCTTATGTCTTGTAAGGGCTTAAAACAAGTGTTGTTGCTGTTTTTTAATTGCTAAGTCATGTTTGACTCTTTGTGACTCCATGGACTGTAGCCTGCTTCTCTGTCCATGGGATTTCCCAAGCAAGAATACTGGAGTTGGGTTGCCTTTTCCTTCTCCAATTAAGACAAGTGAATGTCCCTCAAATTCACTTTTCCTCCTTTGTAAAGTATGAGTGACATTTATCTCTACTAGTTGTAAGATACTGTGACAATAAATTGAGATTAAGGCCTATGGAAGTGATTATTAATAAAGTTTGTCCCAAGCATTTAGCTTTGAAAACTGTTGTCATTCATTCATGTAACGAATATTTACTGAGCACATACCATGTAATAGGTACAGTTATAGGCCAGGGGTGAATTCAGTGGACAAAAAGGGCAAAAATCTCTGCCCTCACAGAACTTGCATTTTAGTGGTCAGAAGCAATCAATAAATAAGTAAAACCTGTAGTAGGTCAGAAGCTAATGGGTGCTGAGAAGAAAAGAGAAGTTGTGACAATTTTAAAGAGAATGATCAAAGAAGGCCTCACTGAGGAGTTAACAGTTAAGTCATAAGCTTAAGGAGCTGAGGAATCAGACCTGGGGATATCTGAGGGAAGAATGTTCTAGGACAAAGTGAACCACTGGTGCCAAGACCCTTGGGTGGAAGCATGCTGATGTGGGAGGGAGTAAGGGGGAGAATAGTAAGGTCACAGGGTACTTCTTCTTGGTGGGCCTTAGAGGTCAATCCAAGGGCACTAGTGTTTGCTCTAGGTGATGGGGGAGTCTTGGACAGGGGTGTGACATGAGATAACTTATATTTTATAAGGGATACCTTATATTTTAAAAGGGGCCCTCTGGTTCTTTTGTTGAGATTGGCAAGGGTAGAAATGGGGAGACTGGTTAGGGGGTGGTCGCAGTTATTCAGAAAGAGATGTCAGATCTTGGAATACAGTGGAATGGAAGTAGTGAGTAGATCTGGGGAGAGATGGTGGCACTCCAGACATTTTCTGAATGGGGAGCCTCTAGGATTTGTTGTGAATTTGACCTGGGGCTTGAGATGAGGTAAAAAGTCAAGGATGATGCCAGCTTGTGGCCTGAGCAACTGGAAAAATAGAACCACCCTTTAATAAGATGAGGAAAGACTATGAAAGGAGTAGGTTTAGGGAGGAAAGGTTAGGAAATCAGTTGGGAACATGTTAAGTGTGAGATGTCCATTAAGTGCCCAGCAGAGGAGACCAGTGGATAAATGAGCCTGGACTTCAAGAGAGATGGGACTAGAGAAATTTGGGAGCCACTAGCATGTAGATACTTAGACCCATGAGACTAGATGAGATCATCAAGGGGGTGAATGTGTTACTGAACTGGGTTCCTGGACTCTTTAATCAATAGAAATTGATAAGGGACAGGATGAGAAATTCAGGCAAGGCTTCATTGGGACCTATGCTACAGCACAAAGGAATGAGAAGAAGTAATAGGTTCCCTTCTTCAATCTCCAACTGACAGGGGGGCTAGTTTCTTAAATTGGGTGTGAAAGCAGGTCAGTGTGTTGGCAGGGGAGTCACTTAGGTTGGTCTCCCCATGCCCCTGGTGGTGCTGTGTGCAGTATCCTGCTTTTGCTCCAGGCCCCAGAGATGGCAGATGGGTTTTGGCTTTTGTGTATCTTATTGTTCATGATTTGCCCCTACTGTGCATGCACACAGTTGTTTTTAGTCTCTTATAGTTTCTTTGTATTCTATTGCTGGAGGAGACGTTTGTCCAGATGCAAGTATTCCAGTAAAGGGTCCCAGGTTCCAGCCTGTCTCAAATGTTAGTTAAGAAGAAAAGAGAAGCAGTCTAAGGGTTGAGCCTTGGGATTTTCAAATATTAAGAGTTTGGGTTGACGAAGATGAATTAGCAAAGAGGGCTAAGAAGGAGGGTCAGTAGGTTGGTAAAGGACCTTTAAGCCAAATGAAGAAAGTATTACAAGCAGGAAGGAGTTAGCAACTGGGTCAAATGCTGTTGAAAATTTATGTGAGATAAAGCCTAAAAATTGAACACTAGATTTATTCTAGTCAAGATCCTTGGGGTGAAATAATGGGGGAAAAGTCTGATTTAAGCATGTTTAAGAGAGAATGGGGAACAATGGAAATAGAACTTTTTGAGGAGTTTTATTATAAAATGGAGCAGAGAGATAGGATAGTGGCTTGGGGGGAAAGAAGGGTCAAGAAAAAGGGTTTAAAAATTTTTTTTAAGAAATTTAGATACAGTCTCTGTGCTATACTTTACAGTTTCAGAACTTATTTGTCTTTTAATTGACATTTGTACCTTTGGGTCATCTTCACCCATTTTGCCCACCACCCCACAACTCTGCCTCTGGCAACCACCAGTCTCTTCTCTGTTTGTTTGAGTTCGATTTTTTAGATTCCAAATGTACGTAAGATCATTCACTGTTTGCCTTTCTCTGTCTGATCAGGGCTCATCCATGTTGTCACAAATGGCAGGGTTTCCTTCTTTTTCATGGCTCTGAATAATATTCCACTGGGTAAAGACCACATTCTCTCTATCCATTCATTTGTTGATGGATCCTTAAGTTGTTTCCATGTCTTGGCTATTGTAACTAACACTGCAATGAACACAAAATTTTTGATGATTTTTAAAAATATATAAAAAAGCAAAATGGGATGTTGACTCGGTAGAGGGAAAAACTGGTGACTGGGAGGAGAGAGGAGAATTGCTCGAGTGATGACCTTGCAGTGTAGATGGCACGGGGAATGGGGGCTGTGTGGGTCTAGGGGTAGGGGCTTGCAGGAAATCCCTTTGGATTCCTTCCATTTATTCCCATTGAGGTAGGAAGCAAGTTCATCAGCCCTAAAAGGTGGATAAGAAGCAATTTCCGCTCCTTTTTTTTTCTTCGCCTAGTAGCCAATTAACCATTCTCCAATCACTTCTAACGTTGGAATTTTCCCTGTATCCCTCACTTGTTCCCACTGCTACCACCTTAGTCAAGTTCAAATCATACTATATCGGTGTTGTAACTTCACAACCTCTCAGCCACCACCCTCTTTCTATTGCAGCCTGCTGTGCATACAACTGCTGGCTCACGCTTCCTAAAATATGAATCTCTTTCTGCCGGGGTCTTACTCAAAATGCTTTCTTGGCTGCCAGTTAAAGAGTATGAAGGCCATATACGCAGTGAGGGCTTTAAGCCTCTGGAAACCCTTCTTGGTTCAAAAGGACTGGCTGTGTCATCTTACTGTGCCCTGCATTGCCACTTTTAATCCTGATTCCACCCTCTCCTTGTGCAAGCTGGTTCTGTGACCTAAGGAAAGCTGAGACTTTTCTATGCCTGATTCTCCCTGTCTGTAAAAGGAGGATATAATGGGACATACCTCTTATGAGTGTTGCTAGAATTCAATGAGACTATCACAGTGTTTATTTAGAATAGTTACTGGCATAGTATAAACACTTAATCAGATTCAGCTATTTTTTTTTAAGATTTTTTTCGATGTGCACCATTTTTTAAAGTCTTTATTGAATTTATCGCAATAATCCTTCTGTTTTATGTTTTGGCTATTTGGCATGTGGACTCTTAGTTCCCTGATTGAGGATCGAACCCCCAACCCCTGCATTGGAAGGGGAAGTCTTAACCAGTGGACCTCCAGGGACGTCCCAGCTTCAGCTCTTCTCATTCTATCTGAAACCCTTTCCCTTACTTCCTGATAATCTTCCTTGTTCTCTAAGACACAGCTGGCATCTTTTTCCCCCATCATCTGTTTCTTGCTCATCCTTTCCTTCCTGCACTGATCTCTCTCCTTTCTCTCCATCATTTTGGTGTGTCTCCAGACACTCTGTCAGTGTGATTTTCACATGCCAGTGTTAAAATGCCCTCATCGCTTCAGCTGAAGGGTGGATTTCTTGAGGGCAAAGGTCATGCTTCTTAAGCTGTTACAGCCCTGTTCCCTAGCAAGTTGCTGGACTCTCAAGACTTCGGATTTGACAGGGGGTATTTGACCTGTTCAATTCGTTGAAGGGGTAAATTTGTTTGTCGTTCAGTCTGAAGCCTGTGTGTCCTCTCTCCCATGTGCCTGCTTCATGGCGTATGCAGCTGGTCTGTAGCCTAATTCATGGGTCTGTCGCTTCCTCTCTAGAGACCTCACGGCAGCTCTGCCAACACCTGCTCTTCTGGCCACTTTTCAGGATGGCTTTTCAGTTCCATACCTGTTTATGGCCTCATCTTCTTTTCCTCTGCCTTCTCCAGTGTTAGAAAGCTATCTTTTCTTTCTCTTAAGAGAGCAGTTGCCCATCTCCAAGCTTCTTTGTTTCCTCCTTTCGTCTCTTTCCCAAGGCACCTTGGCTTTGAAGAGGCTGCTGAAAGGGAGCAGATTATTTCATCTTTTATGATCAGCAAAGGAAAAAGTAGGAGGCTTCATAAGGAAAATTGGCAAGATCTAAAGTTATTTGCATTTCATACGAATCAAAAGTTTTCTAAGTGTTTTTTTTCTTTTTTTTTTAAAAGAACTGTCAAATAAACCAAGAAAAAAAAAATTGATCTGAACACTGAAACACCTGCTGCAGACCTGGGGGCTTTGAATTTAGCAGCTTTAGTTTGGGCCCAAGAAATTCTCTGAATTAGAAAGGCTTTTGCTGCTCCTTGGCTTGCTGCAACATTTCATTCCTAACATCACTCTTCCCTTTCCTTTCAGAATACCGCAGAGCCAAAGAGCTCCTCTGCGTGCCTGTGGATGTGACAGACACTCTGAGATGTTTTAGAGAGACCTTGGAAAAATCCAAATATCACAACAGATCAATCCGGCACAGCAGAAAGTTGCTTTCGTTATTTCTCGCACAGACACAAGGTAAATACAGTCGTTCCTATGCACCTGCGGGGAATGGGTTCTGGGACCCTCTGTGGATACCAAAATCCATGGATACACATGTCCCTTACAGTCAGCTCCCTCCTGCCTAGTATCCATGGCTCTGCATCTTCAGAAACAGAGGGCTGACTGTACTTGCTCTTGTTCTTGTCTCTTTATTTCCACAGGGTACCGCCCTGTGGGTCTACCATGTTCTACAGTAGGTTCCTCCTTCCCCCACTTCTGTGCCTGCTTTTGGCTGCCTTTCACTTTTTTCTTCTTGTCCAGTGGATCTCTGTTTCCCACACTTGATTCCAACCAAAGCACTGCCTCACTTATCTCTTTTATGCCTTCTGAGTATACTCCCTTGAGTGGAGTAAATATGAAAGCAGTGTTAATGTTTGATTCTATACCTCTGTGTCCTTACTATTTGCTTTGCAAGTATGGTGCTATAGTTTTGTTTTATTTTCATAAGTAGATGAATTGATTCGTACAGAATTAACTACAGTCTTTTACCAAAGCACTACTTTATCAATGTCAAACAAATAGATGCATTTTAATATACACACCAGTAAAATTCCTTATTAATACCAGAGATTTTCATCTTAGCCTTAAAAAAAAGATATTCATTATGTTTGGTTACTTTATACTTGCTTTCTCCCTTCTCAAAATCTATTGATTTGTAAACTCAGTCAAAGCAGGGCTTCAAGTGGTTAACCTCAGAGAGAAAAAGGATACTCAAATGTAGGTTAAGAAATCCCAAATTACCTACATTTAGGTAATCTAAAATCCTAATTTATGTTTATAATCCTTACTGTTCAAATTTATCAGAATAATAAAAATAAATTTATATTAGTAAACTTAAAATAATTGTAAAGTTATTAATAATAGATTTAAATTTAGCATCTATGACGCTAATATTCTCTGAAGTGATGTTTTAGACATTTAGCCAATTGTTTTTTTTTACAACTGCTGACAGAAGTTTACTTATGTATATAATATATGTATCTATGTATGTATATATGCATGCATGTATGAATTCATATATGTGTCGTTGTTGCTCCCCTTCTCCCCCCCAAAAGCACTTGTTATGATATGTACCCACAATTTTTGGTTATATTGTCCACAGACACACTTTACATTAAATTAGCCCTCCATATCATGTTTTTGAGCTTCCCTGTAGCTCAGATGGTAAAGAATCCGCCTGTAATGTGGGAGACCTTGATTCGATCCCTGGGTTGGGAAGATCCCCTGGAGGAGGGCATGGCAACCCACTCCAGTATTCTCGCCTGGAGAATATCCATGGACAGAGAAGCCTGGCGGGCTATAGTCCATGGGGTCTCAAAAAGTGGGACACAACTGAGCGACTAAGCACAGCATATCATGTTTAAACTTCCTTTGGTCATGGTGTACATTAACAGTGGTTAAGGGCATGAACTGAAAAAAGAGTAGATACAATTCCTAAGGATGGTTTACACCACTTCCTTCTGAATTTCACCTAGTATTAATACTAAGATACCCTCAGAAGTTTATCCCCAGTCCTTGGCTGTAGACCTAAATCCATTTTAGCTTCTCTCTCTCTGAGGTTTTTAACTCCTTCCCCTAGAATATTTTTCCCTTTCTTTTCCCTGTGTGCTCTCTGACCTTGCACAGACACAGATTCTTTCCTATTTCTTTCCCCTTAGGTCAGAACTACCTGTACATTGCACCTATCCCAGAGGTCTCTGCCCCAGAGACAAACTAACATCTTATCGTTGGAAACTCTTTTAAAAAAGTGAACTCAAACTGTGCAACTTCTCCCCCCCAACCCCCAAGAGGAGCAAAGCATTATCTCAACATTCACTTTCCAGCAAACTGCCCTCTGTACTATTCCTTCTGAGGTAACACGAGTGTAGAGCGCGTCGACACTCACACACCTGGGCTCTTCAGAAATGGTTTGAGACATGAAGTTTAAGGAAACAGAGTCCCTTGAACTGTAAATAAGGCTCAACTCTATGTAAAATCCTTCCCTCTCCCTTTCTATTTCTCCTGCTTTTCCCCTCCTCCTCAACTTCCCTTCTTTCTCCATTTTTAAGCTTTTTAAAAAATTTTTCCCATGAATTTAGGAGATAAAGGAGGAGTGAACAATTTAAAATTTGCTACTGGGAAGGTGGAGTTTTCCCTGGGAACGGAAGAAATGCACATGCCAACACCCCCCGACCTTTCTCAGGAGCACTTCCGAGTTTTCAGCTCAGTGGAGAAGAGCAAGCTTCCCTCCTCACAACTTGGACTCGTAATTTCTTCTTATTATGAAACTATTAGTAAGGTTTATTCATTACATGTTCATTTTCAATATGATCTGCCACATTAATGTTGAGATTGCATTTGGTCTTGAGATGATATCTTTTTTAATGTATTTTTTATTGGCGTATAGTTGATTTACAATATTGTGTTAGTTTCAGCTGTACAGCAAAGTGATTTGGTTATATATATGTGTATATATTTTTCAGATTATTTCACATTATAGGTTATTACAAGATATTGAATATAGTTCCCTGTGCTGTACAATAACTGAAATATCATCTGTAGAAGTGAGATGAAAGAGCTCGAACATAGAATCTATTCATCACACCCTTGTAGGCAGTGACAGAGCAGTGACGAGACAGGCCGCTGCCAACCCCCTTTTGTGATCGTCTCTCCAGCCTAGCTGTTAACATTGCGAGATTCTAGGTGCCCTCTCGCTCATCCCACTTTAACTGAATCCGAACCGTTTGTTGAGATGTGGCCACTGTTATGTGCTTTTGCTTTGCCCCAGCTGATTCCATTTTCCTTGTCTTTCCACTTGATTTGGCTTTTCTACAAATTCAGCAGTATAAACTCAACATGTTGTAGACCCAATGTCCCCCTTTTTTATAACAGAAAATATTCCCCCTTTAGTGCTTGAAATAAAATTAGTATTAACATACTCTTCCTATACATATTATTTAAAAAAATAAATATTAAGGTCTATATATAAATTGAAGGATAAATTAAATGAAATCACTTTATAATAGAAGAATCTATTGTTAATATGTCAGAGCTTAGGTGGGCTTCCCAGGTGGCTCAGTGATAAAGAACCTGTCTGCCAATGCAGAGATGTGGCTTCAGTCCCTGGGTTGGGAAGATCCCCTGGAGAGGGTCATGGCAACCTACTCCAGTATCCTTGCCTGGAGAATTACACAGACAGAGAAAGCTGGTGGGCTATAGTCCATGGGGTTGCAGAGTCAGACACGACTGAGTGACTAAACAACAACAGTTGCAGCAAGAGCTTAGGCACCAGAGGTACAGAGAATCAATCAGATGCTCATATAGTGTATGTAAGATATTCAGGATACATAGGAATATGACAGCTGTGAATGCAGACTGATACAAGTGTATCATATTGGTGACTCAGGTACTATCAGCATTGTTAATTTTGGTGCCTTGATGTTCTAAAACGGCAATGTAGGGCATTCTGAACAAAAACAAAATACTACAGGAATTGCATTTCTGGAAAACTGAGCATTTTGAAAACATGCAAAAATACCCTTTCTATGTATAAAATGAAGTTAGATGTTAGACTCAGATAATTATCTACAGGTTTCTCAACTTTTTCCTCCCTGTGGGGAAAGGTTCTGTACATTGAAGGCCCCCCAGTGCCAGGTCCTCACTGACGGAACACTAGCAGTTACCCCACTGTGACAAAAAACAACCCCCTCCCTCAGATTTCTAAAATACCCTCTAGCCAATAGTGCTACCCTCATTAGGAACCAATGCAATGTTAGATGGGTTTATTTTTGGCTACACATCCTGGAATGCATGCATTTCTCAGAAAGCAACGACAAATTCAGATGATAGTAAAGATGTGCTTTTTTGCATTTGGGTGAAGGAAGAATCTGATATGCTGCACTCTTGTCACATCTCTGATCAAAACCAAACCATTAAAGTCTTCCGATCTGCTGTAGAATAGTGTTCACATTTTTCCACTTGGCATTCAGATGCCTCAGTAATCATACCACTACTGCTTTTTCAACCTCCCCCCAAACCATATTCTGGCCACATATGACATTTCTGTATTTTATACCCATTCCGATCTCCTTGTATGCTTTTTCTAGATGTTTTCTCCTTCACCATCTTGACCTGCCTCACTGTTACTCTGTCTACTTTATTCATGTTTCCTACCTGTTAGAGCCAGTCTTGTTTCCTCCCTCTTAGATCCACTTTCCTACTCCCTTACATTCAAACAGAACATCATTTGTTCTCTATAGCTATATCGTGTGACATTTAGAGGGTCTATTAATTTGAAGTTTGCTTATCTACACAGTCAAGGTATAATGCAATTTAAAATATTCTTGCAAATATAAAGGAAATATTTTATAGGGACTGACATTTGTTCTTTCACTTGATTAAAAATACAGATGTTCTTCAAACCAGCAATCAAAGAAGTCTTAACGTGCAGGCATTGCATGAACTTGGAAATCTTCTCATCTTCGCACAAAAGAAAAGGTAGCTTATAGGAGTCAGTAAAACAAGGAGAACTCTGTTCACCTGAAAAATGTTTAACTATTGTGAAAAAAAGTACCGTCTTTCATAAATTTTAGTTCTTGGATAATATTCCATTGCTGTCTTTTAGTCATCAAATGCTACCGGAGAGAAACGGTTATGAGCAATAAATGGCACAGATCCATTCGCTAACATTTTGATGAAATGTTTATTCAATGCATTTTCTTTCCTTTTTGAAAGATAGATTTAATAACACAGATCTCATGCTGCCTGATGCCCCGTTTCTTTTTCAGCGCTGCTTTTAAGTGTTGGAGTCAAGCTCTGGATGACATTTTCAGAAAAGAAGATGTGCTCCATACATGGAAGGAGCTTGGCAGCTCACTCACCAATGCCACTGATGGCCGGTCACCTCTAGGTTCCAAAGACTACAGTGAGGAGCTCCTGTCCAAAGTTGGCATCTGGGGGTGTCTGCAGGGAGCAGTGATATCAGCAAAGATAGCACAGTGAGTATGACGCTGGAGCCATCTGTGTAGGACCTGGGGCCTGCCTTCGTGGGCTACCCACCCGGGCCATGCAGGGTGCCTCCCACACACGGGGTTCTTGGGCAGCTCCATTCATATCCTATAGGCTTATTATACATGTTACTTGTTTGTGCTCTTGCTTGTTTATGGCCATCTCCTCTTCCTGTAACCAGGGCCACGTCTGGAATGTGAGCACCGCATGGGCACAGGTCACTGCTTTGTTCACCAGTGTATCCCAAGTGCCCAGCATGGAGATGGCATTCAGTAACAGTGTGTTGAATGAATGAGTGGATGAACAGTTGGTAGGTGAGCAAGAATAACAACATGGAGGCAGGCCACCTAAGGCTTAATTTAAGAGCCTCCTAATAACTCTGGGCACCCCCCGGCAAGTTACTCATCCTCTCTGAGCCTCACTATTCTCATCTGTAAACCATGGTGACAGAAGTTACGTGACATACTGTATTCATTTGCTACTACAGACTAGTGACAGAACACCAATCTGTGAGAGACTTACCGTCTCACAATCTTGGAGCCTTGACATCTGAGATTAAGGTGTTACCAGGGTGGTTTCTTCTGGGGCCTCTCTCCCTGCTCGTAGGTAACTGTCTTCTCACATGGTCTTCCTTTCTGTGTGTGTCTGTGTCCTAATCTCCTCCTCTTGTAAGCCCACCTCTCATATTGGATGATGGCCTACCCTAATGACTTCATTTTAACCTGATCACCTCTTCAAAGACCCCATTTCTTAGTCACATTCTGAGGTTACTAGGGGTTAGGATTTCAACTTAGGAATTTTGGGTGTGCAGGGGGGCTTGTGTGTCAGTGGCTCAATCATGTCCGACTCCTTGCAATGCCATGGACTGTAGCCCGCCAGGCTTCTCTGTCTGTGGGATTTCTCAGGCAAGAATACTGGAGTGGGTTGCTGTTTCCTTCTCCAGGGGATCTTCATGATCCAGGGATTGAACACGGGTCTCCTGCATTGGCAGGCAGATTCTTTACCACTGAGCCACCAGGGAAGACCCAGTGTGGCATATAATTATGCCCATAACACAGACTGCATTAGTTTCCTCTTGATGGTGTAACAAATTCCACAAATTTCAGTGGCCTGAAACAATACTGATTTATTGTCTTACAGTTATGGAGGGCAGAGGTCCTAAAATCCAAGTGTTGGCAGGGCTGAGCTCCCTCCAGAGGCTCTAGGGGTGAATCTGTTGTTGCCTGTCTCAGCTTCCTGAGGCCTCCTGCATTCTTCATCTTCCGTCATCAGGACCCACAGACTTTCATCTTCCTTTCTGTCAGTATGCTTCTATCCTCACATCTTCTCTGATTCTGACCCTCCTTATCTTTCTCTTAAAGGACCATTGTGATTACATTGAACCCACGTGGATAATTCAGTAGAACTTTCCTAACTCAGGGCCCTTAATTTAATCACATCTGCAGGTTTTTTGTTGTGTTTTTTTTTTTCCACTGCATCATATAGCTGGAAGGATCTTAGTTTCCTGACCAGATCATAGATTGAACCTGGGCTCTCAGCAGTGAAAGAGTGGAGTCCTAACTGTGGGACCACGAGGGAATTCCCTTTTTTTTTTTTTGCCACATGAGCAACATATGCATAGGTTTAGGGAATTAGGATGTTGGTATCATTGGGCAGCCATTTTTCAGCCTTCCACACATGGCATATGGGGAAGTCTATCACAATGCCTTATGTCTACTTAGGACTCACAAATATCTTAAATATTTGATTAATGTGAGAAACGTAAAAAGTATGAAGAGAGTAGAGGTACAGGTTTCCGTTACCTCTGTAGTTACATTATAAGGCATGGTGGGCAAAAAATCTGCACAGTATTTTGAGCTGTAGAGAAAAATTTTAAAAATAGTAACTTGTTTTAGTTCACGATCACATTGTTTTCAGAAAATTAGCATTTGGGCAAGGAAAGTATGAATTACCATTTTAAAAGTATAAAACATTCAAAGATTTTTTAAAAACTCTGTCATTTGATTTTCCTTTTGCTCTCCTGAGAAGGAACTCTTCCTTTTACACACACACACACACACACACACACACACACACACACACACACACGTCTGAGTTTATAACTTAGTAGCACTTGGCAGCAGAGAACAGAAAAGCTGAGAAATGTTCCCAGCTTGAAAAGAACAGCTTACAGCATTCCTGCCAAAGGACACCTTAGCATCTCTGAGCCTCTGAAGTTGTTCCTTAGTGATTTTCAACCAACAGAAAGTCATTTCCTGGGTTACCCAGCTGGAAGTCTGACTTCCACAGGCTCTATGGTACTCCAGGAGCTTTGGCTATTCTTGGAGACTCCCTGAGGAGAAGAAACTTCTGTTTCCCACTGTTCAGCAGGCAAAGTACCTCACAAAGAAGCTGAACGCAGACTGGTGTTATTAATACAGTGAAGTCCACTGGTGTTAAAATAAGACTTAGGAGAAGGTAATGTGGTTTATAGTCACCAATGCGAGTTTTAAGACCCGTGTAAAGAAAATTCAAGACTCTACTAAGGGACGTAAAATGAGACAGTAATAAACACAGAGTTACCACAATCTTTGGTGGAAAGATTTAAGATCATAAATGGCTCCATAATGTACTGCTAGTGAGGAAGTACAGTGTTTCAGTCTATGAGAGGAAATTAATTAATTGTGCTCATCAAAAAACCTTAAAATTGTGTACCTCCTTTTCTCCAAAATTCTACTTCTAGGGATTTATCCAGTGAAAGTAATAGGACAAGTGCTCAAAAATGTAGGTATGACAATGTTTGTTTCAACAATGGAAAAAAACCAAATGGAGATGGATATTTTAATACTCTGGTACATGAGTCTGATAAAAATATTAAAGTTCTGTAAAATAATTATATAACTGATTATGTTCAATAATAGAAAATTTGTTTATAAAAATATGTATTGCATAATTTCAGTCTTAATGTGAATGCACATCTGTATAATTATATGTAGAAGGAAATCTAGAAGGAAAGTGACTGAAATGTTACTGGTAATCATGTTTAGGTGAATTTTCATTTTATTTTTTTCTGTCTTTCAATGTCTTAAACCTTACATAAGAATGTAGCACTTTTAGAATTAAAAATTAAATTTTTAATTTTTAATTAAATTAAAGGCTACTTTAATTTTGAGTTAAAATCTATGAGTATTGGAGTTGTATTTATGTAAAAATATCCTTGGAACATTGTCTCTGACTCAGTTTCTTTTTCTTATACTTAGATTTATTCAGACTTTGGATGTTGAAAAGAGAACCAACTGTTGCCTTTTATCAGCATTACTTTTTCAGGTAACACTTCATATATATTGTTCGGTAGTAGCACAGCCATTTAATTAGTAACAGAGTAAAAAATGCAGTGGTTTATTATATTCATAAAACTGACATTAGGAAAATAACATGAACCTTGATTAAAATCCTACGCCTATCTTTCCTTTGATGGCTGAACCCCTGTGGCATTTGCACCTTTAGAATTCAGCAGAGTCAGTTTTCTCATGTTCACTATAGATGGAGAAGTTTCACAGATAAGGAAACTGAGTCTCCTGTCCTTCTTTCATGGATCAGTGAAGCCAGTCTGATTGAGTCTAAAGGGTTGCCCTGCCTCATCTTGAAATAAACTTTTGCTTAATTGCATGATGTAAAATATGCCATATAATACAAGCCAAAAATAAGTTGAAGACTACAAAGGAGAGTGTCTGCAGTTCTTAGTTTGATTTTACTGAAGAAGAAAGGAGCTTTTATCCGAAATATAGGACATTCTGAGATTCAGGAACGTAGCCAGGGGCTTCTGCAATCTCCTAGAGGTCCTGTTTACTTTGAAGGATGGAACACCCTTGTTCTGTTTATCAGAGGAGTCTGATAGCTTATGAAATCTGGGTATATGAGATCTTTTGAGACAGGTTTCTTGGAGTATATGGCCAGACTTTTTAGTTTTCTTATGTTCCATACACCTCTTGCCAATGCTTCAAAGGGACGAGGTGGAAGAGGCAAGGATGTAGAGGGAATGATCATCTGAATCAGATTTCTTCTGTTGTATCCTTTACTTTCTCCTGATATTCCTTGTTCTTGAAGATAATGCTGTTTATGTTTTAGAAAGTAAATAATTTTTTTGCTTAAATGTAGACAGCATTTCTTAGTAATTCGACACCTAAAATAAAAATTAGCTCTGGGATTTATTTTAAAAATCTGTTCATTCTTTTCATGATTTTAAAGCAAATTTGTGAAACTAAAAATTAAACCATTGCATAATATTTTAGACTACGTATCTTATAAGTTTAATGAGCAGTCTGATTAAAGTTATCCCTGATATATACATTAAAATAATTTGATGATGCATTTGTCATCAAGAAATGTCATTGTATAAGAAAACATAAGAAGCACTCCTAAATGTACAATTTGATTTTGTGTGTTCATCTTGTTTGTGAATGTCTGGCACAATGTTGGTCATATAAATTGTATTTAGAAATACTGGTCAAATTAAACCAATTACCTTTTCACTTAATTTAGTTAAAAATTTAGAATTATCTCTGCTTGATTTAGACTTCCGAAATATGTTTTTCTTTCCTCTACTTGTAGGTTGGTAGAGTGGAGAAAACAGATTTTTGAGTCAAATAGACATGTCTTTGAATCTTCTTTTTGCCAGCATTAACTGGGTGACCTCAGAGACGTTAATCGTTTCAGCCTCAATTATATCACTTGTGAGATAATAAGTCTTCCTTCTAGGGGTGGGTTAAGTGAGGATTAAATGAGATAATATTTATGAGGAATAAACTAAGAGTGCCCAACACAAAATCAACTCTCAACAAATGATAAAATAATGATAATTTCTTCTTAAGATAATAAGTATCCAACTACCATGGGGTTTAAAAGGCCCATTGTCAGTGATAAAGCATTTGGAACCTATAGTGATGAGACTATAAGTACCTTTCATTGACGCTTTCAAACTGCGGCATTAGAGAAGGCTTTTGAGAGTCCCTTGGATAGCAAGGAGATCAAACTAGTCAATCCTAAAGGGAATCAACCCTGAATATTCATTGGAAGGACTTATGCTGAAGCTGAAGCTCCAGTATTCTGGCCACCTGTTGTGAAGAACTGACTCATTGGCAAAGAACCTGATGCTGGGAAAAATTGAGGGCCAGAGGAGAAGTGGGTGACAGGATGAGATGGTTGGATGGCATCACTGACAATGGACATGAGTTTGACCAAACTCCAGGAGATAGTGAAGGACAGGGAAGCCTGGTGTGCTGCAGTTCATGGGGTCACCAAGTGTCGGACACTACTTAGCAACTGATCAACAACAAACAACCCTTTATTATAGGGTACAGTGTGCTAGGCATACACAAAGCATTTTGGGAAGGAATACACTTATTCCTTATATCCTTTAAATACTTACCTTTCTTTTTGTTGCAAATGAAAGTTCCAGCTGTTCATTTCACCTTTTTTGTCCTCAGGGTTTGCTTAGAACCACACTGCCACATCCTAAAGCTGAACGTTGCTACGCTCAGTATGAAATCACTCAGCTTCTCCCGGGCATTGAGCTCTTCTCAGACAGATACCGGGCTGACATCTGCTCCGTCATTGCGAGTCTGTATTATGTCATCCGCGAGCTGCACTTTGCTAAGCAAAATCTAGTAGTAAGTGATTTGCAAAATCAACAAATCTTAATTCACTGTATGTTGTACTTTTTACTTGGCAGGGTTAAATTTTACTATTGCTCTTGTGATCAATTCTTGTTTAACTTTTAAACTCTATTTTCAGGATTCTGATCTGTACTTCAAAATAAAATAATTAATGTTCTTTCTTTAACATCACTATTTGCATGCCATTTTGGATACAGTAGCCATGTCTATTTGATTTGGTTCTCTCTTTTTTTAACTCTATTATTTATCATTTCTTCCCCCTTAAGATATGGTGATATTGACTAGAAAGTTTAACTGGTCTGGAACACAGAAATCTAGTGCTCTTATAACTTCACTTTATTAAGTCATGAAGGGCATATCAATATCAAAACTATGGGAGTATTTCTTTATTGAGACAAACTTATCTTGTATCTGTCTCATCTCTTCTATGTTAAGGGCACATCTAAGTGAAAAACAGATTCTAAATATGAAATTAAAGACAGAAACTTCTTAATATCCTAAGAAATTAAAAGTCCCAAATAAAGACTCATTTCCTTTGGGAAAATAAGTCATGAATCATAAATTTGAAATTGATTTCATTTTAGACATAAATTAGTATTTCCTGCTGGTCATTATATATATGTTTTCCTCCTTTATCTTAGTTTTTCTTTTTTTCTTCCTCTGTGCTATTTCCTCTACTGTTGTATCTTTTTTCCCACTGTGTTTGCTTCTTAGTATCTGTTCTTTCTCTTTTTCAGCTTCTTTCTCTTTCCTTTATAATTTTATAATTTTAATACTTACCTTATTTTTTCTCATACATTGTTTTCTGTTCTCTTGTTCTAAATTAACTCTCTCCTTGTTTTGAAAAGATTTATTGTCCTCTGATATTAGTTGTTAAATTATAATGTCATGTGTTAACGTGAAAAGGTTGATACATACTTGTAATACTTGGCAGATTTGGCACACAAAAAATGTTTATTAGAAAAAAATAACAAAAATGGTGTTCCTCTCATTGTTAAGGGGATTCATTTCTGGATTTAGAAAATAGTTTTACCTATTCCCTGGGTAACCTTTAGCTGCCTAGTCCTATTCATATATAATACATATCACCGTACTGGAAAAGAAATGAGACTTTTTTCTCTTAAGCTTAAGAAATTGAGAACATTTTTCTGAATAATTGAGCAGTTGGCAGCAATAAAATAGTGTGTTTTTATTTCTCACTAAAGAAAAGATACAATCTCAAAGGTAATAGCCAACTCTTATTGTTTTGTACTACATTAATTGTAGGAAAAGGTATTGTTATGTTTGTAGAGCATCATTGTAGAAAAATGTATTGTGTTATGTTTGAAATCATTTAAGACCAGTTCTAGTCCTCTTTAAAAGCTGTTGCTATTAGCAGCTGCCAGTTGACTGACAATGAGAGATTCCTTAGCTGAACTTGCAAGATGTAAACAGTTTCCATTTTGTATTACACTACCTTCTAGAAGAAGCCCAGTGCCTAAGAAGATTGCTGTAATATGTAAAATTTACCAAGGGACCATGGGAAATAGTTTGCTAAATAATAAGGATCCAAGTCCCCATTCTTGCTCCATCTCCCTTTGACGGGGCAGGACCCAGCTACAGGGAGTGAACTTCCGTTTTAAGTTGCAATTAGGAGCTGTTCAAAAGTCCAGGCAAAACTATCCCTCAACACCTGACTTTAGCTGGATCGTGGTCAGGTCAACGGAAAAATTGATAGTCTGCAAGCTTTCACATACATCTATGGGACATCAAGAAGGGGTTAATTCTAGGAAAATAAAAATATTATGTGAAGAGTAAGCTTGAACTTTAAGCAGTAGAATATATGTTCTGTGATGGCAAGGACTTAGATTTTTTCATCATTCAACAGTGTCTGACATTCATATAGCAGGCATGTTATACTTTTTTTTTGCTGATAGAACTATTTCAACTGAAGACAATAGCACTTGACATTGAGATGAATAAATAGGAGCTATTAGGGAACATGGATATGAGTTCCTTTGTTTTAAATTCTGCATTTATTTGATAGCTTATTTGCTAGCATGTTTCCACAGGCCTCAGTAATTCCTATGTATATGTTGAATTAATTTTTTTCAAGAAGGATGATTAACTTAATTTTTATTTTTCCATGCTTATGGAAACGTGAAACCTAGGTTTGGGTACCAAGTGGCATCTGTTTGGAACTATAAGTCACTGATAGCACTTTGAAGTTTTGATAAAATCATGAAGCATATGCTAGGCAGATCATTTCACTTATACCAAATAGTACAGTCTTTTAATATGGAAAAAATCAATCACGATTTTGTACAACATCTCTTACATTAATATTTGGTTAAATTGTATTGTTAGATTATTGACTTGATAAAATATGTTTCAAAACAAAGAGTGTTTTTCTCTTGGTAGATTTTGCCTCTCCTTGCATTGTACCAATATTTTGTTTCTGTAATTTGCCAAGACCTAGTCAAAAATCTGGAAGCAAGAATCCTCAAGGTATGTTTCAATCTTTTAAGACATTTGATACTTTTCAACTACTGAAGATATCTTAAATTACTTTGGTTCTAATACTCATAATCATAACCTGATAGTAATACATGGTGTTGAACTGATATTAAAAAACCTTACCCAACATTATCATAAAATGTAAGACAGAGCTAGGTAGAAAGCTTAAATCATTTTATGCTTTCTTTTGTTGTTGTTCAGTCCCTAAGTCGTGTCCAGCTCTTCTGCTACCCCATGGACTGTGGCCCACCAGGCTCCTCTGTCCATGGGATTTTCTGGGCAATCTTATGCTTGGGGCCCACAGTAAAGTGAGGAACAGCTACCCCTGGTAACAGACTAACCCAGCAACATTCAGTCCAGAAATCACCATTTCTGAATGACTGGTTTCTCATGAAGACTAATGAGTCATTTTCCAAAGTTTGTGAGTTGTTTTTGCTAAGGATCTTTTGTATATCATGGTGCACAAGAGTTTTTCATGGCATAGGCAGTTGAAGTGATAAAATTCACAGATACTAAATTACAACTAATTATGTAACCCCTAGAAGTCAGGAGGCTCTCTACCTTCAAGATTCATGTGTAGTTGGCTTGAGCCCCCTGTGGAATGCAGAATGTCAAGCGTCTCCTTTTCTCTGTTTTTACCCTGGTCACCCATTGTCAGAGGCTCCCACTTATGTTGAATTTGTTTCGTACCTGGCTCCTCTCAATAGCCAGCAAATTTGCTCCCTGTTTTGCACTTCCTCATCTCTAATACGGAATGCAACCCTATTCCATATTTTACACACACACACACGCATTCACACATTGCATTCACCTAAGGTCTTTATTTCTATATCAGATTTTACTGAAAATTGGGAACATAAGGCAAGTTGGTTGTTGTTTTTAGTTGCCCAGTTGTGTCTGACTCTTTTGTGACTGCATGGACAGTAGCCCACCTGGCTCCTCTGTCCACAGGATTTCCCAGGAAGAATACTGGAGTTGGTTGCTATTTCCTTCTCCAGAGAATCTTCCTGACCCAGAGATCAAGTCCACGTCTCCTGCATTGGCAGGCATATTCTTTACCATGGAGTCACTAGGGAGGCACTTGCAACTTAGAATATTTGGTGTCTCTGAGTTTAAAATATTTCGTGCTGGTAAATTCTCCACAACCCACTCTAAAAAAATAAAAACTTTGATTTGTAGCATTTGCAATTTCCATGGGATAAATACTCCCACTGCAGTTGACTTCAGCCTGCCAACCAGGCATTACTGAACATGGGGTTGGGACAAGATGTGCACACTCAGTTGGGGGTGAGTGACACCAACACTCCCTTAGCTGAGCTGTCTTTCTCCTTTTTTGGAAAAACCCTCATTCCTCAGATCTTTTAAATGTTGTAACAAGGGAAAATAAGACTTCTCTTTGAACTGCTCTCTCCAGGACCCAACCTGTGAGCCTGTGTTTTCAGACCCAAATAGTCTATGACATCCTATTTCTTAATAGAGATAATACCTTCTCTAAGAGAAGTTCTGGTGCTCTTAAGATAATGCATTTTAACATGGGAATAAGTAATTGGTTTTCACCCATTAATTCTGAGTCACTGAACTCTTTAAGAGTTCTCTGGCTTTTGAATTTCAATAACACTTTAAAAAAAGCTGCATACAACTTTTCTCTCTCTGTTTTTAAGATAGTACTATCTTCAAAACTGAAAAATTCTCAAGGCTAGGGCATGTGTCTTATTCATCTTTTGGTTCCCTATAGTGTCTTGAGTAGTAAATTCATATACTTGATATTCAGTAATTAATTATTAAATTGAATTTAAAGTGTTTAGACATATATCATGTGCCTACTGTCCACACTCTCCTTGGTGTTCAGTGTGAACTTATTAAGAAGATACTTGGTAAATGTTTACTGCTTTATCTCTGAAACAACATTTATCGAGTATCTCCTAATAAAGGCACATGTTAGTAACTCTGATCGAAGAAATGTAACCCATGGCCCTTGCTTGTAAGGAAGTGAAAACAGGGAAGAGAGACAGGACATTCTGTGTGTACCTCCCACTTGATCATTTCCAGATGAGTGTGATGAACACCATTTCCAGGAGCTTGAAAGAGAGGGAAAGGGCTTTGGGTCTCTAGGCTTTAACAAGTTCATAGATAAGATTTAGGTTTGAAAAGAGTGGAACTAACTGAGCAGGAGAGAGGAAGAAGGGAACATTATCAGCCGACAGCTGTGTGAAAGGTACAGAGGTGAGAAAGTGTTGACTTGTTTTAGGGGGCTGAGGGGGCTTGGTTAGACTGGAGAGGGGGTCTTGAGTAGGCAGTTTGGAGAAGATGACATGAGGACACCAGAGGCCCAAGATGTGGAGGAGACCGTGGGCCAGTCTTGGGCTCAGCCAAGCTGAGATGTAATGAGGAGAGTGAGCAGTGAGAGAAATGAGGAGGTGTGGAGTCAGAGTTGCGTGACAGTTTTATCCTGGTGTCACTAGGAGACAAGAAGCATGGAAGGGTTGCAGTGATCATCAGTATCATGTCAGAAGGAGATCAGAAAGGCATTGAAAGAATCTGGAACAAAGTTTTTGATTAAGTGACTAGTTTTTATTGGATTGTTAGCACTTGGCAACTCTTTTTGTACTAGAATAGCTTAAAAACCAGTGAAGAATTATGGAGAGTCTCCTGTAGTCTTGGGCTGACAGGGGGAATTCATGACACAGTTTTGATCAGAAGAAGATGAGATCAGATGTATTTGGTAGGGGTGTGAGGAGTAGAGTGAGATGAGAGTAGGATCTTATTGGCATAGCATGACTGGAAACTCAACTAGAGCATTGCCAGAATCCATGAAAAGGGGCAGTTGTTGCATCATACAGAAGAAGGAATGACAGCTCCTGTGAATAATTTGTCTGACCTTCCTGAACTACCCTGGGGTCAGTGAGTGGGAAAAGAGAAAATCACAGTCAGGAAACAGTAAACAATGATGCTTTCTGACAAATCAAACAGCAGTAAATCACACTGTTAAGTCTCTATCAGTGCTCCAATGTCTTTCAGGGAAAGCTCTAAGACCTCCTTATGATCAACTTGTCTGGCTTCCTAAAAGATGTATTACTCTCAACACATCCAGCATTCCTGGGAAGGATATCAATAGTTTTGTATTTGTGTGACTGAATGGTTGATTTATGGGTGGTTCTTTTTTCCACCTGGCTTGTTTATGCCCACAGTGTTTCTGAAAATACATGTCTATTATTATTACCATGGTTGTTTCAAATGATCAGATTCATTTGATAAACTGAATCAGAGGTAGCCTGAATAGTTACAAGAGGTCCATGTACAGCAATCTCACATTCAAGACCATAGGAGACTGACCTCACACAGATATGGGGAAATGTTTCCTCTAAGGAGCAGAGAGTTCAGTCGACTCCCTAATGCCTGCTTTGGTATTATATGACACCAGGGAGATTAGAGCCCAAAGTGTTTTAGGCAAGAGCCAAAGTGTGCAACTTAATAGACAAGCCATTTCCTCTTCATTAAAAATATTCTCCTGACTTTGTGTGTTTTATTTTTATATTCTTGTCACATCCTGTTTCCTTCTAACTCACCTTCTTTTATTTCTTTAAAATTGGTACACTTGAGATTCCCAAGATAATATAGAGGAAAAGAGAGTAAGATGAGTATATGTGTCAAGGATAAATTGGATTTTTTTTTTAGATATATGTTACCTGCATCCAAGTGTGTATTTTACCCCCTGCTCCCAGTTTACCATTTTCTGTCCTCTATGAAGTCACTTGTTGCTGTTTGGCTAAGTCGAGTCCGACTCTTTGCGACTCTATGGACTGCAGCACACCAGTCTTCTCTATCCTTCACTATCTCCCAGAGTTTGCTCAAACTCATGTCCATTGAGTCAGTGATGCCATCCAACCATCTCATCCTCTGCCACCTTCTCCTTTTGCCTTCAATCTTTCCCAGCATCAGGGTCTTTTCCAATGAGATAGCTTTTTGCATCAGGTGGCCAAAGTATTGGAGCTCTAGCATCAGTCCTTCCAATAAATATTCAATGTCAGTTTCCTTTAGGATTGACTGGTTTGATCTTGCTGTTCAAGGGACTCTCAAGAATGTTCTCCAGCACCACAGTTTGAAAGCATGAATTCTTCAACACTCAGCCTTCTTTATGGTCCAGCTCTCACATCCATACGTGACTACAAGAAGAAGCATAGCTTTGACTAGATGGACCTTGGTTGGCAAAGTAATGTCTCTGCTTTTTAATATGTTGTCTAGGTTTTGCCATAGCTTTCCTTCCAAGGAGCAATGTCTTTTAATTTCATGGCTGCAGTCACCATCCATAGTGATCTTGGAGCCCAACAAAATAAGGTCTGTCTCTATTTCCACTTTCTCCCCATTTGCCATGAAGTCATGGGACCAGATGCCATGATCTTAGTTTTTTTGAATGCTGAGTTTTAAGTCAGGTTTTTCATTCTCCTCTTTCACCCTCATCAAGAGGCTCTTTAGTTCCTCTTCACTGTCTGCCATTAGAATGGTATCATCTGCATATCTGAAGTTGTTGATATTTCTTCTGGCAGTCTTGATTCCAGCTTGTGATTCAAATAGACGTTTTCAAAACATAAGTCAGATACAGACCCTGCCCTGTTAAAAACTCTTCAATCACTTATCATGCAGAGAATCAAATCCTAAGTCTCCACTCTGGTCGACTGGCCACCATTCACACCTAGCTGCCAGCCCTCTTCTCCTCTCTCTAAGCTCCTGCCACACAGACTGTTCCCTGAGCACACTAGGACCCCAGGATTGCTCCTATCACCACACAGACTGTTCCCTGAGCACACCAGGACCCCAGGATTGCTCCTATCACCACACAGACTGTTCCCTGAGCACACCAGGACCCCAGGATTGCTCCTATCACCACACAGACTGTTCCCTGAGCACACCAGGACCCCAGGATTGCTCCTATCACCACACAGACTGTTCCCTGAGCACACCAGGACCCCAGGATTGCTCCTATCACCACACAGACTGTTCCCTGAGCACACCAGGACCCCAGGATTGCTCCTATCACCACATGACCTTTGTATTCAAGGTGCCCTCAGCAGATTTTCCCATCTCCCTCCATCGCATCATTTCCCAAATATTCTCTTGAAAGTTTTCTCCTCAGAGAAGTCCCTCCTGATCACAATTTGAATCATAGTATTTTGTCAGTATCTTTCATGTCTTTTCATACTGGATATATCTTCATGTATCACTTAAATTTAGCTAATCATTTATCCAGTGGATGTAACCTTGAAGATGGCTCTGTGCAGAAGAGAAGCTCAATATACGAGTGAGCAAATGCATGTATTTGATCAGGATCTTTCCTTTTCTTCCTGTAATTTCCTTATTGAAAGTCTTGCTAGGTTATATTCAAAATAAACCATGTACAATATATAGTTTCCAATTGACTAATGCTGTTAAGTACATGTCTGTAAAATCGACAGTTCCATTCATCGTGGGTAAGAAAATGAATAGCTGATGCATTGTGGAATTCATCTCCTGGTTTGTTGAACATCCCTCAGAGTGTTAGAGAAATCAGAAGTGTTCTGTTTTGCCTTTCTAATTCATTTATCTGGCTGCCTTGGGTCTTAGATGTGGCATGCAGAATCTTCCACTGCAGCTTGTGGACTTCTCTCTAGTTGTGTTGCATGGGCTTCAGAGTGTGCCAGTTCAGTAGTTGTGGCAAATGGGCTTAGTTGCCCTGTGGCATGTGGGCTTTTAATTCCCTGACTCGGGATGGAGAGTCCCCTGTATTGGAAGGTGGCTTCTTAACCACTGGGCCACCAGCAAAGTCACTGTTTTGTCTTTGTTTGAAACTATATTTTGTTGTTGTTGTTCAGTTGCTCAGTCATGTCCAACTCTTTGTGACCCCATGGACTGCAGCATGCCAGGCTTCCCAGTCCTTCACTGTCTCCTGGCGTTTGCTCAAACTCATGTCTATTGAGTCAGTGATGCCATCCAGCTGTCTCATCCCCTGTCACCCTGTTCTCCTTTTGCCCTCAATCTTTCGTAGCATCAGTGTCTTTTCCAATGAGTCTTTTCCAATGAGTTGGTGGCGCCAGGTGGCCGAAGTATTAGCCATACTTTACCATGGGGACAAAAGGATGAAGTAAATTGTTTAAAATGCTTCCAAGTCTATCTTATTTCTTTAAATGTGTTTGCATCTGTTATTACTGATGAATGGCCATTGTCTTGAAAAGTCACTTGCTGTGATTCCCTAGTTTCTTGGTCTCTGTATGCGTGAGCTGGCTTAGGCACAGACACATGTATCTCCACAACCGTGTTGTCTGAATGTTAACTTATAACTCATTACCAATATGAAGCAAACATCTTGGATCTCAGAGCATTGATGATTTTTCTCTAAAATTTTAATTTTGTAAGTAAAACAAATGGTTTAATTTAGTATCTCTCTTTTGTTTTCGTTCCTTTAAAGATAGAAGTCCTTACAGATTTAGGATTCTTTTCCGAAGCCTTTCACGAGCTAGCCCAGATATTTTATGGAAAAAACATGCCTTCTTCAGTACCCACCAGCTGTAAAACTACTGGAAAAATGAAGGTAAACCTGCTGATTTAATTCAAAGCTATTTTTTAACCTTTTTCAAGGTCATTTTGAAAACTACATTCTTAAAATCTAGGGAATCCTTCTACTAAGGGTATTTACAAGTCTCTGGCACTGCAGACTTCTTTTAAGGCTGATTATTGTGCTAATCGCTCAGTAGTGTCTGACTCTGCCACCCAATGGATTCCTCTGTCCATGATAGCCTCCTCTGTCATGGAATTCTCCAGGCAAGAATACTGGAGTGAGTTGTCATGCCCTTCTCTAGGGGATCTTCCTGACCTAGGTATCAAACCTGGGTCTCCCACATTGCAAGCAGATTATATATTAATACTTTATACAAAAAAGTTAAGCATATGTTCAAATTTCTTCTGATTTTTATGAGGAGAAAATATTCTAGTTTGTCAAGCCTTATTTGACTGGGAGAGAGTTTTACCTGGCTTGCTTAATTGGTATTTGTAAATTGCATAAGTGAAGCATCCTTGAAAATGAATGTGTGTGTTAGTCACTTAGTCCTGTCTGACTGTTTGTGACCCATAGACTGCAGCCCACCAAGCCCTTCTGTCCATGGAATTCTTCAGGCAAGAATACTGGAGTGGGTTGCCATTCCCTTATCCAGGGGATCTTCCCAACCCAGGGACTGAATACTGACCTTTAAATTTAAATCAGAGTGAGCTATCATTTTCCTCTGCTTTGGTGTTTGCGGTGATCTGGGAATCACCAGGTGATGTTGCTTAGGCTAGATATTTGGACGCTCATCCACGGGCCAGCAATAAGGAAATAGGAGAAGGGAACAAGTCAGTTTCCTAGGAGGGATCATGTGTGAGGAGTGAGACTGACAGTCACAACACATGCTGGTGGGATTCAAATTTGGAGGACCTAAAAGAAACCGTGGAATGGCTATAAATCTTGAAAAATACTTGAATAGGCTGACAGTGTATTTACATATAATGCATACATTACTTCAGGGTGTCCCACTAAAATGTTGCTGCTTTTTCTCAATATGACTGCTACAGTGTTAATATTTATTGTACTGAGGTAACCTAAGAGGAAGGTTTCCCTAGTGGCTCAGACAGTGAAGAATCTGCCTAAAATGTGGGAGACCCAGGTTTGATCCTTTCACTTTTCAGCCTGAGAGGGACATTCAGTAGGTGATGGGATATGTATGTGTGTGTCTATACAGTTTGGGATATGTATGTGTGTGCCTACAGTTTCAACCAACCATGGTTCAAAATATTTGGAAAAAAATTCCAGAAAGTTCCAAAAGGTAAAATTTAAATTTGCCTGCTAGCAATTGCTTACATAGCATTTACATTGTATTTACAGTTACTTACATAGCATTTACACTGAATTAGTCATTGTAAGTAATCTAGAGATGATTTAGGGTATATGGGAGGATACGCCTAAGATATGTGCAAATACTGCGCTATTTCATATAAGTAGTTAAGCATCGCAGATTTTGGTAAAGGAGGGTGGGGGGTGAATCCTGGAACCAGTCCTCCACTGTATTTCTATCTAGCTAGCTGTCTATCTGGGAGTCTGTTGGGTTTTTTGGTTCATTTTCTGTGGCCCAACTAATTCATCTTATTACCTGGGTGATCAGTGTTTTCTTGTTTGTTTCTCAAGCAACAACCTTTCCTTATTGTAAATAGTTTTGTTATTAAAATCATATTTTAACTCATTGAAAAATATTTATTGAGTGCTGACTGAATATAGGCACTATTCCAGACATGGAGACAGAGCCATGGAAAGATAAATGGAGCTCTTGCCTTCCTGGAGGCACATTACCATTGGATGGTCTAGTGAGGAAGACAAATAATAAACGTATTAAGCACATAACTATATGTCAGATGGTGACAATGGTGTGAAGGGTGATCAAGCTGAGTTGAGGGGACTGGAAGTGGCCAGAGTGGTGGACGGCTGTCTTATTGAGGGTGGTTTGGGAATTCTAATAAGGAGTGGAAGATTTGAGGGAGCAACCTTCCAAATTAAGAGGAAGTACAAGAGGAAAGGCCTGGAAGATGTGCTTGTGGAAAACTAAGGAGGCCACGTGAGGCTGGGCCATGTGAGCCCAGACTGGAGAGAAAGAGGAGGGCAGGGCAGCACCCAGGAGCTAGGTCATGTTGGATCACACAGGGCTGGGTGAGGACTAGGGTTTGCTCTGAATATGAGATGGGAAACGTGGTAAAGCTTTGAAAGAGGACTGATGCCATAGTGGTAAGTTTCAGAGAACCATTTGCTTGCTATTTGGGGAATGGATGGTGGATGAGGTTGAGTATAAATAGTGAGACCAGGGAGAAGGGCTTTGCAAATGAGCTGAGTGAGACAAGACAGGTGGTTGGAGGTAAGGGGTGGAAGGAAAGAAATGTGGTGAAGTTCTGGATGTTTAGCTAAGGTAGAGATGACAGCATTTGCTGATGCTGGTTAAGATATAGGAGGTAAGAGAAAGAAGTTAAGCATGACCGCACAGCTTCAACACTAGCAGCTGGTAGGAAAGTGTTTTCAATTGACTGAGATGGGGAGTCCTGCTGCTCTGAGGCAGGGTAGGGAGTGTTAAGTGTGAGATTCCTAGTAGACAAACAGTAGGAGAGGCTGCCTGTGTAGGTGCAGAGAGTATATGATTCAGAGGAGAGGTTAGGGCTGCAGGTAAATTTGGGAGCATTAACAGAGAGTTAAAAAATAATGGGACTGGATGAAATAAGCTGGGGACCAAGGCAGAGTGAAAAGTAGAAGTCAGAGGACTGGACGTTGTGATCCTCCACACTTAGGGTCCAGAAGACAAGGAAAGGGAAATCAGCTGGGTAGAATGGGAAGCAAGAGAAAGTTTTCAGTAGTCACTGGTTTCACCAAAACAAATAAACAAGCAGCCTGAAACTCATGTGGTCAGTGGCTTCAGTTGTGTCTGACCGTTTGTGACCTACAGACTATAGCCCGCCAATCCAAACTGAAACTCATGTTTATAGATAAATTCCAAACTTCATTTTTTTTTTTATCAACTAGTTTGCATAAGACAAAAGTGGGGGCAAGTTGTCTCCTGATGAACTGTGATTTCAGATTTTTTATTCTCAAAGTTAATGTGCAGCTTTCCAGCTTTAGTTGGGAATTTAAAAAGCGTAATTAAAAGAGGAAGTGCGTTCAGGGTTTATAATTAAAATAGGTGCCAATGTTATTAGGCTGCAGGCTAGTTATTTAAAGAAAGGATTAATGAATTAGATTTCAGTGTAAAAGCAGTTACTGAAAAAAATCTTACAGATTATGATTAGACTTTTCACAGGCTTTTAAAAAATTCTATTTTTAAACATACTCATATTGAGTTTCTGTTCTCATCACCAAATCTAAAGTCCAATCATTAAACTTCTTCAAATTATATCACCAGAAGTCTCACCCTGGATTTGCTTACTCACTTTTCAATGTATTCAAGGAGATAAAGACTATCTTCAAAAAAAAAAAAAGAATGTCTTTAAACACTTACCAACACTTTCTTCCGTTAAGAGCTATGCATGATGTCTTGATTTAGGAGTCCCTCAAAAGCAGATCCTGAGATAAAGATTTGGGAACAAGTAGTGTGTTCAGGGGCTTCCCTTGTGGCTCAGCTGGTAAAGAATCCACCTGCAATGTGGGAGACCTAGGTTTGATCCCTGGGTTGGGAAGATCTCCTAGAGAAGGGAAAGGCTACCCACTCCAGTATTCTGGCCTGGAGAATTCCATGGACTATATATATATAGTCCATGGAGTCACAAGAGTCAGACAGGACTGAGCAACTTTCACTTTCACAGTGTGTTTGGGAGGTGACTCCAGGAAAAACTGTGAGTAAGGGGGAAAGTCAGACAGCGAAATAAGGAGAACCACTCCAGACAGTGTTAATGAGATCACTGCCATGGGCAGTCAGGGCCACAGAGAGACAGTCCCTCACCCCTCATGAGTAGTGGGTGCTCCCTATGTGTCCAGCCTCCCTGAAACTCTCTTGTGGCTGCAGACTGCCCTCAGGTAGAGAGGTCCAGGTGCTTGAAGTACGATACCATCCACATATGAGTGACCTATTCATGGAAGATGCTGGTGACTTCCAGGTGACCAAGAGGATGTGAGTGAGGTATTAGTATTGATGCCTGAGAACAGGTGCCTTTTAAAAGGGCTTCTGTACCAAGAGGGATGCACACTCATAATGATACAACAATGTTCTGCAGCAAATGAATGGAATGTTTTCTAAGGCAACATTATATTTAGAGCCAAACATATTAGCAGGTTATTTCACAAACAAGGAAAGAATCACAAAAAGCATCATTCTGAAGAGTAATACAATTTTACCTCAAACTGGCAAAAAAAAATATAGGCGCTAATATGCAATGCTGTTGAAACTGCCCTAATCCTTTTCATACAACGTGGGTGGAAGGTAAACTGAGCTGTATGTATGTGTGTGTGTTAGTCGCTCAGTCATGTCTGACTCTGTGTGACCCCATGGACTATAGCCCGCCAGTCTCCTCTGTCCATGGGATTTTCCAGGCAAGAATACTGGAATGGGTTGCCATTTCCTTCTCCAGGGGATCTTCCCGACACAGGGATGGAATCCAGGTCTCCTGTACTGCAGGCAGATTCTTTACTGTCTGAGCCACCAGGGAAGCCTCTTATTATAACCCAGCACTTCTGCTTCCAGGAAGCTATTCAAAGGTGCTAATCAGAAATACTCATCACCAATATTATTTAGTACAGGGCTGAATGTGGGGTGAAGGTGGAAAGTGGTCCTCTTGTGTGTCTAACAATAAGCAAGAGGATAAGTTATAATGCTACTGGGGTTGGCCAAAATGTTCTGTCAGGTTTTTCCATAGGATGGTACAGAAAAACCCGAACAAACTTTTTGGCCAACCCCAGTACATTCGTAGGCTAGAGTGTCACTGAGCTGTTGGATGAGGTTTACAAACAACTTAATGGCTTGGGAAAATAATTATGATGTAATATTTAGTGAAAAGGAATACAAATCCATATATAAAGCTTTAAAATATATCAGAAGGAAGTTGGTAGTAAAGACACCAAGATATTAGCATTAACAACCTAAAGATGTTTTTGCTTTCTTCTTTATACTATAGTTGCCTTTTCTGACTAGAGCATGTATTACTTTTATAGTAAAACTGGTTTTTGAAAATAGTTTTAGAACACATTAATGTTTTCATCTAAAGGACCACTCAGTACTCTTGTTTCTAATGTTACCATTTTGTATATTGACAGCTATTTCAATCATTTGACTCCGGAAAACCTCTAATTAGTAAAGAAAATATTCAGGTAAGGATAACATTTTATAAACTTTGGCTATTTAGTGTGGATAATTTTTGAGTCATTTCAATCTATTTGGTGTGTATAATCTTTGTTTTTGAGCACCTGCTGTGAATATATTCTTCTATTCTAGTAAAGGGATCTTACCTCCAAATACTGAAGCCAGCGGTATGGTTGGATCCAAATTGATCTGCTTTTCAGATGCAACAAACATCAGTTACTGCTCCTCAATTTTTCAGTTATACATGCATCTTCAGTGTCTTATCTAGCCATGCCAAGCATCTAATATTTATCTTAGTTACCTAGTAACTTTGATCATAAGTAAAGGATTTTCTAATAGGCCACCTATTCGATACTGCTTTTACTTAGACCCTTGCCCCAGTCTGAGATGGCCTCTCAACCAGTGTTTGGAAGGTTTTCTTTTCTTTTTCAATTTTTTACTGGAATGTAATCGACACATAATGTTGTGTAAATGTGAGGTGCACAACTGCATTGATTTGATACTTTTATGTATTGCAATATGATTTCCCCTGCAGGGTTAGCTAAAGGAATATTTTCATATGGCATTTTCATAAATAATTTCTCTGACTTTGCCACTGTTTTTTACAAAGAGAGGGCCAGATTGCCCATCTCAGTAAGTTTGTTCTTGTCAATAATTGAATGATTGGGTTTTAAGCTTTTGATGACCTTTGAGCATTTAAGTATATTTTTTCAAGTCATTAAAAAAAATCTTAAGAGTACCAGTTGTTTGTTCCACTAGAAAGTGTTGATGTGGAAGGTTGGTAGGGTGATCATTGTTAATATGAAGCTCTATACATAGCAGACAGGTAAGTGGTTCATACAGCCAGGTGATGGTTAATGCATCTAGCCAGACAAATATAGTTTTCATTTTTTTTAATGCTCAGAAACAGCATTCTGTCTCACTAAGTATTAATTTTTATGAAATAATTTTGAGAGACATTTCCTCAAAATTGCCTTATTTTTTTCTTCCATAATTTTGATATATCCATCTTTTATTAAATATGTAATCTTATTACTTTTCTATTATTGTTCATTTTATTCCACAAACTTCACTTTTAATTATGCTTCAAGTGACTCATTGTTTTTGTCTTAAAATTTGTTTTAATTTACAAGCAAGTTGCCTGACATTAAAGAGCTGGTATTAGGAAGATACAAATATATATTCAACTTTCATTTTAGTGTTCCGAGACCTTGGAATGTTTCAGAATATTTATTTCTTTCCAGTCATAAATGCCAGGGCATCCTAAAAACACTTCTTTTGGTTTTGGTTATAAAAGTGGTTTGGGGTATAAACAGAATGTCTGATTTTTTTTTTTTTTAAGAGACTGACAGTATAATGGAAAACCAATTTCTATTAGCTAATTAATTAAAACAGAACTGTTGGTCTGCTTAAGACGCTTCAGATTACATTTTATATTTTCTGTAGAAAGAGAGAGAAAGAAGTGTTAGATAGCATTACTAATTAATCTTCTTTTGATCCTCAAGTGTTTGTGTGTAATTGTCAAGGCTCATTAAATCACTGTTTGCTGTGGATAAAAAAGAGAAACCTTCTCCTACATATCCCTCCACCCCTAACCAGTCTGAAGTTCCTTTTTCTAGATGGAGAATGTCAGTCATTTTCCTAGTACAACCATTTGTTACCAAATCAGTCTCGGATTTGCTCCATGTCTGGTTCTGATGTGGATATTGTTTTCCACCCATTAGAAGAGGTTAAGAAAGGAGAATGAACAACAGCAACAGACCTCCCCACTGCCAGCATTGCCTCAAAATCTCTCAAACAATGAGATTTTTCTTTTTCAGTTCTCATAGGGCAAATAATTTCCTTCTTTTTAGAAGTGATAGTCCTGGCATCTGCTTTTTATATTAATTCAACAAATATTTACTAAGAGCCTGTTGTGTACAAGGCACAATTCTTGAGCTGTCAAATAAATGCATCAGTTAATCAACAATATGGATTCCAAGCCCTCAGGGAGCTTATAGTTTAGTGGGCAAGACTAGTAATAAACATGATATATGTCTAAACATTATAAATGAGTAAATTATATAGTATGTTAGAAGGTGAATCATGCTGCAGGGGAGAATGAACCCAGCAGCCAATAAAGAGGGTAGGCTGGAGTTGTAATTTTGAATGAGTCAATCAGCTTAGTCATCACTGAGGTGACATTGGTGAACAGACCTGAAGCAGATAAAGTTGCAAGTCATATGAAATCTGGAGAAAGAATAATCTTAGAACAGGCTACAGTGGGTGCAAAGGCCCTGAGGCAAGATTGCCTACTTAGTGAGGGACACCTTGGCCAGTGTTCCTTGAGTTGTGTGAGTGATGGGAAAATAGTAGGAGATGGGTCAGAGAGGTAACGGGGTGGCTAGTGGTAGGGTGCCCAGATGGAGAAGAGCCTTGTAGGGCTTTCATCATCCAGGCTCTTACTCTGAACAAAAGGAGGAGCCATTGGAAGGTTCAGGGCAGAGGTGTGGCCTGATCTACTGTTTTTTAAAAAATTTATTATTTATTTATTTTTGACTGTGCTGGGTCTTCTCTGCTGCATGGACTTTTCTCTGGTTGCAGAGTGTAGGGACTCCTCTCTAGTTGTGGTGCACAGGCTTCTCATTACAGTGGCTTCATTTGTGGCAGAGCACGTGGGCTCAGTAGCTGAGGCTCCTGGTTTCTAGAGCATAGGCTTAATAGTTGTGGCACGTGGGCTTAGTTGCTCCGTGGTATGTGGGATCTTCCTGGATCAGGGATCAAACCCATGTCCCTTACATTGACAGGTAGATACTTTACCACAGAGCCACCAGGGAAGCCCTACTTATGTTTTAAAGGGGTCACTTTAGCTAATCTGTGGAGTCTACTGTGTGTGCCAGGTACTATTATGGTGCTGTCAATCAGACACATTAACCAATCAACAATATAGACAAATTCTCAGTCCTCATAGAGCTTATATTTTGTGTGTGTTTGTGGTGGGGGTGGAAACCAGGAATAAAACTTTGTACATGTTGTGTTTGAGATGTCTATTAGACCTCCAAATGGAAGAATTGAGTCAGAAGTTGATTACACGAGACTTGAGTTAGAAGAGAAGTTGGAGCTAGACACAAAAATGTAGGACTTAATTAGCATTTAGATGAGATTAAAACCATGAGCCTGATTAAGATCATCTAAGGGGAGAGAATAAGGATACAGAAGGGGTCCAAGCCCTGGGACACTACAATACTTAGAGGTCTAGGCGAAGAGGAGGAACCAGCAAAGAAGACTGAAAAGGAGGAGTGGATAGAATAGGAAAAGAACCAAGGGAGTGTGGTGGCTTGAAAGCCAAGAGAGGAGCGTTATCAAAAGAGAGAAGGTTTATATTATCAGAGAAATGCAAATCAAAACCACAATGAAGGAACACCTCACGCTGGTCAGAATGGCTGCTATCAAAAAGTCTATAAACAATAAATGCTGGTGAGGTTGCAGAGAAAAAGGAACCCTCTTACACTGTTGGTGGGAATGCAAACTAGTACAGCCACTATGGAGAATAGTGTGGAGATTCCTTAAAAAACTGGAAATAGAACTGCCATACAACCCAGCAATCCCACTGCTGGGCATACACACTGAGGAAACCAAAATTGAAAGAGACACGTGTACCCCAATGTTCATCGCAGCACTGTTTACAATAGCCAGGACATGGAAGCAACCTAGATGTCCATCAGCAGATGAATGGATAAGAAAGCTGTGGTACATATACACAATGGAATATTCAGTTCAGTTCACTTCAATCACTCAGTCCTGTCTGACTTTTTGCGACCCCATGGACTGCAGCACGACAGGCCTCCCTGTCCATCACCAACTCCCAGAGTCTACCCAAACCCATGTCCATTGAGTCAGTGAAGCCATCCAACCATCTCATCCTCTGTCATCCCCTTCACCTCCTCCCCTCAATCTTTCCCAGCATCAGGGTCTTTTCAAATGAGTCAGCTCTTCACATTAGGTGGCCAAAGTGTTGGAGTTTCAGCTTCAACATCAGTCCTTCCAATGAACACCCAGGACTGATCTCCTTTAGGATGGACTTGTTGGATCTCCTTGCAGTCCAAGGGACTCTCAAGAGTCTTCTCCAACTCTACAGTTCAAAAGCACCAATTCTTTGGTGCTCAGCTTTCTTTATGGTCCAACTCTCACATCCATACATGACTACTGGAAAAACCATAGCCTTGACTAGACAGACCTTTGATGACAAAGTAATGTCTCTGCTTTTTAATATGCTGTCTAGGTTGGTCATAACTTTCTTTCCAAGGAGTAAGCGTCTTTTAATTTCATGGCTGCAATCACCATCTGCAGTGATTTTGGAGCCCCCAAAAGATAAAGTCAGCCACTGTTCCCACTGTTTGCCCATCTATTTGCCATGAAGTGATGGGACCAGATGCCATGATCTTAGTTTTCTGAATGTTGAGCATTAAGCTAACTTTTTCACTCTCCTCTTTCACTTTCATCAGGAGGCTCTTTAGTTCCTCTTTACTTTCTGCCATAAGGGTGGTGTCATCTGCATATCTGAGGTTATTGATATTTCTCCCAGCAATCTTGATTCCAGATTGTGCTTCCTCCAGCCCAGAGAAGACTCTACACATGGACATCACCAGATGGTCAACCCCAAAATCAGATTGATTATATTCTTTGCAGCCAAAGATGGAGAAGCTCTATACAGTCAGCAAAAACAAGACCGGGAGCTGACTGTGGCTCAGATCGTGAACTCCTTATTGCCAAATTCAGACTTAAATTGAAGAAAGTAGGGAAAACCACTAGACCATTCAGGTATGACCTAAATCAAATCCCTTAGAACTATACAGTGGAAGTGACAAATAGATTTAAGGGACTAGATCTGATAGACAGAGTGCCTGATGAACTATGGACGGAGGTTCGTGACATTGTACAGGAGACAGGAATCAAGACCATCCCCAAGAAAAAGAAATGCAAAAAAGCAAAATGGCTGTCTGAGGAGTCCTTACAAATAGCTGAGAAAAGACGAGAAGCGAAAAGCAAAGGAGAAAAGGAAAGATATACCCATTTGAATGCAGAGTTCCAAAGAATCGCAAGGAGAGATAAGAAACCCTTCCTCAGTGATCAGTGCAAAGAAATAGAGGAAAACAATAGAATGGGAAAGACTAGAGATCTCTTCAAGAAAATTAGAGATACCAAGGGAACATTACATGCAAAGGTGGGCTCAATAAAGGACAGAAATGGTATGGCCCTAACAGAAGCAGAAGATATTAAGAAGAGGTGGCAAGAATACACAGGAAAACTGTACAAAAAAGATCTTCACAACGCAGATAATCACAATGGTGTGATCACTCACCTAGAGCCAGACATCCTGAAATGTGAAGTCAAGTGGGCCTTAGGAAGCATCACTACGAACAAAGCTAGTGGAGGTGATGGAATTCTAGTTGAGCTATTTCAAATCCTCAAAGATGATGCTGTGAAAGTGCTGCACTCAATATGCCAGCAAATCTGGAAAACTCAGCAGTGGCCACAGGACTGGAAAAGGTCAGTTTTCATTCCCATCTCATAGAAAAGCAATGCCAAAGAATGCTTAAACTACCGCACAATTGCACTCATCTCACACGCTAGCAAAGTAATGCTTAAAATTCTCCAAGCCAGGCTTCAGCAATACGTGAACCGTGAACTTCCAGATATTCAAGCTGGTTTTAGAAAAGGCAGAGGAATCAGAGATCAAATTGCCAACATCCGCTGGATCATCAAAAAAGCAGGAGAGTTCCAGAAAAACATCTATTTCTGCTTTATTGACTTTGCCAAAGCCTTTGACTGTGTGGATCACAATAAACTGTGGAAAATGGAATATTACTCAGCTATTAAAAAGAATGCATTTGAATCAGTTCTAATGAGGTGGATGAAACTGGAGCCTATTATGCAGAGCGAAGTAAATCAGAAAGAAAAATACCAATACAGTATATTAATGCATATATATGGAATTTAGAAAGATGGTAATGATGACCCTATTGGGAGACAGAAAAAGAGACGCAGATGTAAAGGACAGACTGTTGGACTCTGTGGGAGAAGGCGAGGGTGGGATGATTTGAGAGAATAGCATTGAAACATGTATATTGTCATATGTGAAATAGATCACCAGTCCAGGTTCAATGCACGAGGCAGGGTGCTCAGGGCTGGTGCACTGGGATGACCCTGAGGGATGGGATGGGGAGGGAGGTGGGAGGGAGGGTCAGGATGGGGAACATATGTATACCCATGGCTGATTCATGTGAATGTATGGCCAAAACCACCACAATATTGTAAAGTAATTAGCCTCTAATTAAAATTTAAAAAAATTAAAAAAGAAGGAAGGTTTAATAGTGTCAAATATTGCTGACAAATGCAGTCAGTCCTGTAATTCACCAAGTCTTAAACATTTATTTAAATAAAACATTTAATAGCTCTGCCGTTAGAATGCATTTTATAGTTGCAGGCATATGAGTGTTTAATTGGCATATAAAATAATGGATTAACATAACATAGCATATGAAACAAGCTTCCCTGGTGGCTCAGATGGTAAAGAATCTGCCTGCAATGCAGGAGTCTTGGGTTTGATCCCTGGATCAGGAAGATCCCCTGAAGAAGGGAATGACTACTCACTCCAGTATTCTTGCCTATGAAAACTTAGAATTGAACAATGGATTTAGCCTAGAGTAGGCCATTGATGACCTTGACCAGAGGATTTCAATGTTAGGATGGAATATGTTTACAAGAAAATGAAAGGAGAGAGATTGGAATAGTGACAACCTTGTAGGTTGTTGTTGTAAACAGAAGTGAAGATTTGGGTAGTAAATGGAGAGGGAAGTCAGAATGTGGAGAGTTAATTGGTTTTTAAAATGGAGAAGACAGTGTACTGATGAGAATGTCTCTGTAGAAAGGAAACATTTTTTACAAATTGAATTATAGTTGATTTACAATGTTGTATTAATTTCTGCTGTACAGCAAAGTGATTCAGTTATACACATATATACATTCTTTTTCATATTCTTTTCCATTATGGTTTATCATAGGATACTGAATTTAGTTCTCTGTGCTATACAGTAGGACCTTGTTGTTATCCATTCCACATATAATAGCTTACATCTGCTAACTCCAAATTTCCAGTGTGTCCCTTCCCTCTCTCCTTCCCTTGGCAACCACAGTTCTGTTTACTGTGTCTGTGAGTCTGTTCCTGTTTTGTAGATAAGTTTGCTCATGTCATATTTTAGATTCCACGGGTAAGTGATATCATGTGGCATTTGTCAGAAAGGGAACACTACGCTGCAGGAGAGAATGGCTGATCAGACTGGTGGGGACGGGACTGATGACCTAAGTAGTGACACAAGCCTTAGGAAGCAGAAAGGAAGGCAGGGCAGTGAGGCAGGTGCATGGGGAGGTGGAGCTGTGGGGTCTGTGGGCATTACTCTGACTGCTTCAATTTGCTCATTTAAGTAGAGGAAGCAAGGTTATTCGCTGGGAGGGGCATTAGGGAGGAAGTGTTCGAATTTAGAAACAAAAAGGGCATGAAGTGGTTGTCTAGGAGAGAGCAAGAGTGAATGGACTGGGAAAATGTAGGATGATGACCAGGTGGCACTGAAGTTTGGTCAGGAATGTAAAGTGGGACCACTTAGAACAACTGTCAAGGGAGTGTGTGTGCAAGGGAGGGGTCAGGAAGTTGAGGGAGTCCTCAAGGCGGGCATTCTCATGACTGACCCAGAATCTAAGCTGGGAAGGGGTTGCTTGTTTACCTGTCCTTCCTCTTCTTCCATCCTGTGAGCCCTAATTCACTCGAGCTAAAGCGGAGCAGCCAGCATACATGGCTGGTGAGCTTTTTAAGTTGCTCTATTTTGATAAGTTGTCCCCTCCTCGATGCCAGCATGAGGCTCGCTCTCATTGCATGGTAGGGCTGGCCTCATGGGGTAGCTCACCACTGGTGAGCAATGGCAGGAGTACCATGGACCTGCTGGCATTGTTATGACATCCAGTCTCTCTCAATGGACCTGCCAATTACAGTCCCTCATATCTAGCCCTCCATTCCTTCATCCTGCGCCAAATGAGGACTGTAGAAGGACTGAAGCTGATCATATCTGAAAACAATATTTTACTACTTTTCCTGTTTTTCATTTTTTTCTCCATTTTTTTAGGCACTTGATGATTTAATAAATAAAGGCATGCCTCAAATTCTGGTTATAGTCGGCCAGCAACATCTCTTAAATAAGTTTTTATTTGTTAAAGCATACTTTTTCATAAATGTGGCTGCAACAATAAATTGTGTCCCAGAACAGATAATGAAACCAGTCTGCCATGGACTTATGAATGAGAAAAGCAAACCAAATCTTCCAAACTTGAAAGGTAACCTTTTATTTTTTTGCTTATTTCTCTATTTCCTTTCCCCACTCGACCCTCTATAGTCCATACAAACATTCTAGCAGGTATTCTTTCATAGTTTTCTCTGAGTTCACTTAATGACACACATTATGTGCTTATGTCTAGGTACCATATCCACCAATTTATCTGCATATGTGTTTACTTTTTTACATTATGTACAGTTGAACCTTGAACAACACAGGTTTGAATTGCACAGTTCCATTGGTATATCATTTTTTTCAATAGTGAGTATTTCAATACTGCAAGTCTGTAGTTGGTTGACTCTGCAGATGCTAAACTGTGGATATAGAGGACTGTCTATACCAAGCACCGAGTATAAATTATACATGGATTTTTGACTGCATGGAGGGTCAGTGCCCCTAACCCCTATGTTGATCAAGGGTCAGCTGCACATACAAAACCAGATTTGTCATTTGGTTAAGAGATGATGTATTTTTCATTTTTCTGCTTTTTGCAATTCTTCTGTAGAAAACTCTGCTAAGCCACCCCAAGTCAACTGCTTTGCTTTGTCCCCTATCTTGGCTATGTGGTGTTCTATGCTGTGAACATCCCATGATTTATTCAACCATTCCTTTGTTGTGTGTTCATTTTGTTTCCAGGATATGGAATATCTGCATATCCCTAGATACCACCATATCCATATTATAGTATATATTTCTATGGGATAAGATATCCATGGATGGAATTTATAGCCCATATATACATATAAAACTATATAAGCATTTTGCAAATGTAAAAATGTTGCCTTAAAAATAGTTTTTTTTTTTAACCACTAAGTACGATATTAACTGTGAATTTTTCATAGCTGTCCTTTATCAGGTAGAGGAATTTCTCTTCTGTTCCAAAGTTGTTGAGTGATTTTATCATGAAAGGGTGTTCAGTTCAGTTCAGTCACTCAGTCGTGTTAAACTCTTTGCGACCCCATAGACTGCAGCATACCAGCCTTCCCTGTCCATCACCAACTCCCGGAGTTTACTCAAACTCACGTCCATTGGGTCAGTGATGGCATCCAACCATCTCATCCTCTGTCGTCCCCTTATCCTCCTGCCTTCAGTCTTTCCCAGCATCAGGGTCTTTTCCAGTGAGTCAGTTCTTCACATCAGGTGGCCAAAGTATTGGAGTTTCAGCTTCAGTATTAGTCCTTCCAATGAATATTCAGGACTAATTTCCTTTAGGATGGACTGGTTGGATCTCCTTGCAGTCCAAGGGACTCTCAAGAGTCTTCTCCAACACCACAGTTCAAAAGCATAAATTCTTTAGCACTCAGCTTTCTTTATGGCCCAGCTCTCACATTCATACATGATTACTGAAAAAACCATAGCTTTGTCTAGATGGACCTTTGTCAGCAATGTCTCTGCTTTTTAATATGCTGTCTAGGTTGGTCATAGCTTTTCTTCCCAGGAGCAAGCATCTGTTAATTTCATGGCTGAGTCACCATCTGGAGTGATTTTTGGAGCCCCCCAAAATAAAGTCTGTCACTGTTTCCATTGTTTACCCATCTGTTTGCCATGAAGTGATGGGACCAGATGCCATGATCTTAGTTTTTTGAAAGTTGAATTTTAAGCCAGCTTTTTCACTCTCCTCTTTCACTTTCATCAAGAGGCTTTTTAGTTCCTCTTCACTTTCTACCATAAGGGTGGTATCATCTGCATATCTGAGGTTATTGATATCTCTCCCAGCAATCTTGATTCCAGCTTGTACTTCATCCAGCCCAGCATTTTGCATGATGTACTCTGCACATAAGTTAAATATGGTGTTAGATTTTATTAAATGTCTTTCCTGTGTCTATTAAGATGATTATATGTTTTTTATTTTGTATTCTATCAATAAGGTGTATTGGTTGATTTTTGAGTGTTTGATCATCCTTGCTTTCTTGAGATAAATCCCACTGGTCATGGTGTAAAATATTTTTATATATTCCTGGATTGTTTTCTAGGATTCTCTTAAAGATTTTTGCATCCATATTCATATGATGTATTGTGTAGTTTTTTCTTTTTTTCTTATGATGTCTTTGTCTAGTTTTGGTATCAGAATAATATTGACCTCTGTTTTAAAGTGTAAGTTTTATCATTATTCAGGTATGGTAAGGCCAACTGTGGAGAAGGAAATGGCAACCCACTCCAGTATTCTTGCCTTGATAATCCTGTGGACAGAGGAGCCTGGTGGGCTACAGTCCATGGGATCACAAAGAGTTGGATACGACTGAGCGACTAACACTTTCACATATATGCTTAAGGCCAACAGATCAGGAACTGACTGCCAGTGAAAACATCGTCTGTTATTTAGAGCCCCCAAGAGGGAGAGGCCTAATACAACAGGGGAGTGCTGCTCAGGGGCAGAGAGGGCCAGAGGAAGATGTGGGTCAGACTCTTCCCAGGGTTTCTCCATACCAACCTCCAGGCATTTGTCTTCTATCCTTGTCTCTCTCGCATTTTCTCTTAGGGAAGAAGACCACATCCCAGATCTTTCTTCTGGGCCCTCCCTCATCCTCAGCTGACCCCCTAGCTCCAGAGCCTCCTAATTTAGGAGATGAGCCAGGTAGGTTGAAGTTGGAAGTAGGGAGGAAGTCAAGAGTGTTCAGTTCCATGTTATTCTGGACTCCCTCTTCCACTTGGCAAACTTAGCCTCTTTACGTGGGTCATTTGTGCATTAATTCCTAGTCAAATACGGACTTGTCATTTTCCTCCCTCCTGTAGTCTAGAAGCTAGGCTTACTAAAGCAGGCAAAGACTGCAATCTAAATTGTCTCAGTTCTCCCTTGCTCAGAATGAGGGCTGGCTTTGTAGGTAGGAATGTCAAGATGTTTGAGGATTGTAGGTTGTGCTGTTCCAAATGGTCTCACTCTCTGGTTTTAGAGTGAGGGGCTGGTGCAGATCAGCTGTACTGACACCTCTAAGGAGATCTTACTGAGATATTATAAACATCTAGAACTCAAAATACTTTGAGAACCTTATAGGATTCCAGGTGAGGAACCATGACTTGTATCAATAGTTGATTAACTTGAATGGCATCAAGAAACATATGAAGGATCCTTTCAAAATTGTCTTGGAGGAGGAAATGGCAATGCACTCCAGTATTCTTGCCTGGAGAATCCCTTGGACAGAGGAGCCTGGTGGGCTACTCCATGGAGTCATAGAGTTGGACACGACTGTGCAACTGACACACACACACACAATTTGTTTTAAGAATCAGCTGTAGTCTTCTAATGTATGATATTTGAGGACCATTGTATATAGCAATATATTTCTAATTATCATTGTGGTTGTTTTTTAAACATTAAAATTTCCAACTAATGATGAGTTTTATAAATTAGAATTCACATTTAAGCTAACCATAGATACATGTAGTTCTTCCAAAATGTTGTGTTTTGTAGAGATGTGTTTTAAGGATGAGGGAGGCTCACTTTGTCATCTGACAAAATTGAAAGAGGACTTTGCTCTTGGCACACTAAAGGTAAGTTTAAAAAAAAATTCTCAAATCATAGTGAAGCAGTTGCCAAAATTCCCACTCTTCGGCCCTGGCCAGACCAACTTTCAGGTTGGTGCTTACTGTTGGGAAATCTGTTAGCTTTTCTTTCCCAAGCATGGGTTGGGGCCAGAGATGGGTCTACTCCCCATGAGAAAAGCAGATGCTGAGTGGTGTCAGACTTTGACCTTTTAACTCAATTAAGTTGCTGTGGAAAATAAGATTTATTATTTGATGGGATCTAAGCTTTCCATACCCTATTTGGCATCTCCTAATCATAACAGTGATTCACAACAGCAACAACAACAGAACCATTTATTCAGTGCTTACTATTATACATGACAGGCACTTTGCATTATATTTAATTATCACAACTCTGTGATGTACCTGTTAATCATTTTTGAACTATATTGTGCTGAACCATGAATAAATTGAGGCTGACAGTAAGAAATTCACTAATGCCATATAACTGATAAAATACAGATCATGTTCTTAACCATTATACTAAATTACCCTAGTCCTTATATAGTATTTACTGCCCTATACAAACAAGTCTTCAAAGACCTGTTCCTTGAAAGTTTGGTTGGGCTCTTTCTCTTTTGCTACATCGGGTTGCTAATTAGTACTGATTGTCCACTGTAAAATCTTGTTATCTTCACAAGTTAGATAAGCATAGTTTAATTTGAAATACAGTTGATCCTCATTGTTTACAGGTTCAGTATTTGCTGATTTGCTTATCTGCTAAAATTTACTTGTAACCTCCAAATCAATACTCTTGGCTCTTTGGTGGTCATTTGGGGACCTGCACAGACCATAGAAGAATTTGATTTCTGACATGCACATTCTCAGCTGAGTTGAACAAGACAATGGTGACTTTTTGTTTCCACTCTCATACTATAAATAAGTATCCCTTTTCATGGTCTATTTATTGCCAAACTTTTCACATTTTTGTGGGGGTTTTGTCATTTCACTATTTGAAATGGCCCCTAAGCATAGGCTGAAGTGCTGTGTAGTGATCCTAAGAAGGCTGTGATGTGCCTTTTGGAGAACATGTGTGTGTTAGACAAGCTTCAGTCATGCATGAGTTATAGAGCTCCTGGCTGTGAGTTCAGGGTTAATGAATCTACACTATATATTGAATTATGTGTCTTTAAACATAGACATACATTAAACAAGATTACATATTGATCAGCTGACAAAAATGGTGTGACCAGAGGCTTGTAGGAATCTATCCCTGTATTTCCCCTAAGAGTAATGCTTCAGCATTCACTGACTCAGTGTTGGCAGCAACTTTCTAGAACACAGCTACTGTGAATAAGCAAGTATGGACATCAGCTGTGTGTGCAATAAAGGGTAACTGTCCTGCACCTTACTCCTGCCATTACTTCCCTTTTCATTCTCTGCTACCTTTTCCTGTTCACTGAGCTCTCTTCTCTGATGATTTTGTTCAGATTTCCTTTTTGCTCTTCCATTCATTGTTACTTTTTAGTAAGTAAAAAATATTTGCTGAGTAAGGATGAGACATGGTTTGTATTATGTCTGAACTTGTGTGACTGCGTGGTATTCTTTCTTTAGTCAATTTTACTGACAGAAGCTGAAGACAGGCTCAACACCCTTCTGTCAGAGATGGAACATCCAAGCCATAAGGACCTCTCTCAGTGTTCTGCTGGTGAGCTGGAGATTGTGGTGGAGGTCAGACTACAGCTGGCTGCCATTGCCCTGCAGAGACACCGGGCAGCATATAGGCGAGTATCTGCACACACAGTTTCTTCCTCACCCTGATTTGTTCACTATATCTCAATTTTATGTAAGCTTCATAAATTCCTAGATTAATAGAGCAGACTTACGATTCACGGTTTTTTTTCACATGTTACTTACAACTATAGTCCTCAAAAAATGAGTTGGTTTATTAAAGCACATAGCTCAGATGTTTTATGTCAAACATTAGCAAATTCACAGACCTCTCCTTTTAAAAATTAATCTATTTTTTTAAAAGGCATAATCTAAATTCTTTATAGCATTTTACAAATAACACCTATGGAGTGTTTTTTCCAACCAATAACAATGAAAAACCAATAACAATATTAAAAAATTAACTCTACTTTTAAAAAGTTACTATTAACTATGCTGTCCTGAACCACTGAATAAACTACTGGAGGTGGCAGATTTTTTAAATGTGATGCAATTGCTAATGTCAGATTTTTCCTTTCATTTGTTCATTGATTGATTCATACATAGTGATCAGTATCTGTTGACATGCCAAGTCGCTTCAGTCGTGTCTGATTCTTTGTAACCCTATGGATGGTAGCTTGCCAGGCTCCTCTGTCCGTGGGACTGTCCAGGCGAGAATACTGGAATGGGTTGTCATGTCCTCCTGCAGGGGATCTTCCTGACCCAGGGATCCTAACCACATCCCTTATGTCTCCTGCATTGGCAGGCGAGTTCTTTACCACTAGTGCCACCTGGGGCTTCTCCCACCTGTCTGCAGTGTGGGAGACAGATTAGATCACTTTTCACTTTCTTTCATCTGCTGACTACCTCTTTCTTGGGCTCTGATCTAGACACTGAGGATACAAAGATGAATAGAATATAGTTTCTGTATTCAAAATCTCATAGACATATAAACACTTGAGTAGTTAAAATACTTCTCAATGATTTTTTAATATTGAGTAATATAGAAATATACTTTAAAGAGCTTCCCATATCAGTTATGATAATCACCTCTATCATGAGTATACTTTCAATAGTGCTTTTTTCAATAATGAGCAAATTTCTTATATTAACATTCGTTCATTCATTCAAAAAATAATTTAGGGGCATCTACAATATGCTAGGCACAGTCCTAAGTTCTATACCCCAGTAGACAAAAAATACGTAACAATATTGACAAAAATCCTACCCTCATGGAGTTTATAATCTAATAGAAGATAAACAGGCTGACAATAAACTGTAAAGCTAACAGTTAGGTAAACTGTATGCTGCTGCTGCTAAGTCGCTTTAGTCGTGTCCGACTCTGTGCGACCCCATAGACGGCAGCCCACCAGGCTCCCGTCCCTGGGATTCTCCAGGCAAGAACACTGGAGTGGGTTGCTGTTTCCTTCTCCAATGCATGAAAGTGAAAAGTGAAAGTGAAGTCGCTCAGTCATGTCCGACTCTTAGTGACCCCATGGACTGCAGCCTACCAGACTCCTCCATCCATGGGATTTTCCAGGCAAGAGTACTGGAGTGGGTTGCCATACCTTTCTCTTTAGACATTTTCAACCTGTTTAGGAGGTTGCTGTGCTCTTCCTGGATAGTTTCCCTATGGAAGTAATCAACCTCTTCATAGTCTTCTTGATGTGCTTGGCATCAGTGTTGACATATAACCCAAATCTGGGGTGGTCAGGGTAGACTTTATTGATGAGGTGACATCTGAACAAATAAACATGGGAGTTGTCCATGCAAATACCTGTAGACAGAGTGTTGCAGGCTGTGGGAACATGCCTGATACACTTTTGAGGGATAGTATAAGGTCTCTTGTGGCTAGAAAGGAGCAAGTGAGAGTTTTCAGAGATCCTCAAAGTTGTACTTGGAGGGGGAGGCAGATCATAAAGGGTCTTGTGGCCAGGGAGAAGACTGACTTTTCCTCTGAGGGAGCTAGGGAGTCATTATATTGTTTTGAGCAGAAGAATGACATGATCTGATTTTCACTTCCAAGGGATGACTCCAGTTGTTAGGTGGAGAATTGATTGTAAGAGAGAAAGGGTTTGAAAGAGGGAGATCAGCTGGGGAAGCTGTTATAATAAGAAGAAAGATGTTAGTGGTTCTGAAAATGGTAGTAGCACTGAGGGTGGTGATAAGTCATTGAATTCTGGGTATATTTTGAAAGTAGAGCCATTAGAATCTGCTGATGCATTAGCTGTAGAGTAGTGAGAAAAAAGAGAGGAGTTACAAAAGAAATTGTCCCTCACCAAAATGGGGAAGACTACAGAGGTTCAGCTTATTTAGGGGAAAGATCTGAAGTTACATTTTGTACGTGTTTAGATTGAGATGTCCCTTTGAGGTACAATTGGCAATGTCAAATATTCTTGGAGTCTTTAGAATATAGACAGTATTTAAAGCCTCTGTTTTTTAAAATATGTATTTATTTATTTGTTTGGCTGCCCCAGGTCTTAGTTGTGGTGTGGGGCATGTAGGATCTAGTTCCCTGACCAGAGATTGAACCTGGGCCCCCTGCATTGGGAATGCAGCAGAATCTTAGTTACTGGACCACCAGGGAAGTCCCTTAAAACTCGTACCCCAATGTTCATCGCAGCACTGTTAATAATAGCCAGGACATGGAAGCAACCTAGATGTCCATCAGCAGACGAATGGATAAGGAAGCTGTGGTGCATATACACAGTGGAATATTACTCAGCCATTAAAAAGAATACATTCTAATCAGTTCTAATGAGGTGGATGAAACTGGAGCCTATTATACAGAGTGAAGTAAGCCAGAAAGAAAAACACCAATACAGTATACTAACGCATATATATGGAATTTAGAAAGTTGGTAAAGATAACCCTGTATGTGAGACAGCAAAAGAGACACAGATGTATAGAATAGTCTTTTGGACTCTATGGGAGAGAGCGAGGGCGGGATGATATGGGAGAATGGCATGGAAGCATGCTTATCATATGTGAAACGAATCGCCAGTCCAGGTTCGATGCATGATACAGGGTGCTTGGGGCTGGTGCACTGGGATGACCCAGAGGGATGGGGTGGGGAGGGAGGTGGGAGGGAGGTTCTGGAAGGGGAACACATGTACACCCATGGTGGATTCATGTCAATGTATGGCAAAACCAATGCAATATTGTAAAGTAAATGAAAAAAAAAAGCTTTTATAATGAATGAGATTCCTTAGGGAGTGTGAATAGATGAATGAAAGAAAAGGACCAAGGACTGAGGGTTGGGCATGGTAAAAGATTGGGGAGAAAATGAGGAACCAACCAGGGAAACTGAGAAGAAATGACTAGTAAAACAAAACAAGACAAAACAAAAAACCAAGAGATTATGAAATCCGGAAATCCACGTGAAGAAAGTGTGTCAAGGAGAATGGAGTGATCAGCTGTGCCAAGAGCTCCAGGTAGATTGAGATGAGAACAGAGAATTGGCAATTGGATGATTTATAAACATGGACATCACCAGTACTTTGTACTTTGACAGGAGTAATTTTAGAAGGTAATGGGGAAAGAGAGCATGTTTAGAGTGGTTTTATGATAACATGGGAGGAGAGAAACTGGAGCACGCAAGTAACGATGATTCTTTAGAGGAATTTTCATGTAAAGGGAAGTAGAGGAATAGGGTGAAGTTGGTAGAAGTAGGATCAAGACAAGTTTTTTTGAGATGAGAGCAACAATAATGTATTATATACTGATGAAAATGACCCAGTAGAGAGAGTGAATTTGATGTTCTGATATAATTTGTACACAGTAGGCTAGGATCCCAGTCCAGTCTTCTCTGTTTCTCTAATACAGAATAAAATTATCCCCTAGCTTGGGATTTCAGAAAGGTCTCTGGGGACTAGCCAGGAAGCTGCTTGCTGCCTGCCCTGAGTATAGTTGGAAAAAGAGTAACCCAAGACAAATAAGTTCCTCAGATGGATGCTTTTGGCAAGTACAGGGTCCAAACTAGCACTGACAATGAAATGCAGAAACCTTGAGAAATTAACTTGAAACTGGTCTTGACATCACAAAGCTGGAGCAGAGACAAAGCAAAGTTGTCTCATAGAGATTAACTTAGGAAATGCAGGACTCCTATGGAAAATAACTGCTGGTAAAGTTAGCACAGAGTCAAATATCATAAACCAAATGCAGAAACAGCCTCAGAAGAGAGCAGACAATAAATGGCAGACTTTGCAGCCCAAGAAATGAACTGTTCAAAGATGTGAAGGATGGAAGAGAATGAGGCAAGATTATAAAAGGAATAGGTGAATTTAGGGGAAAAAAAACTAAATAGAGATTTTAGAACTGAAAAAATATAATCATTGAATGAAAAGAAGAAATGATCAAATTAGATGGAAACATTTTTTTTTCCCTCTCCTTTCTCAGTATACTGAAATTCTGTGCATTAGGTTCTATGCATTGGATCCAGAATTTGGAAAGGGACTTAATTTTTTAGATGGCCTTTCTCTTTAAACAGGAGAAGCACTCCTGCAGCCTTCGCAAAGGGGAAGTCAGTTCAGCAGAAACCCCCCTTTGCTTGTGCTTAGATTGGTAACATACAATCGTCTCATCATTGTAAGCCTCGATTGAAGGCTTTCCATGGTTGTTGTTCAGTCGCTAAATTGCAACCTCATGGACTGTAGCTCGCCGGGCTCCACTGAGTCCACATCTAAATTTGATTTTATGTTAGAGACAGTACAGGTTTAGGGGAATTTATAAATTTTTGTGGTTTCTAAGCAGCGATGAAAATCCATAAAGTCTGTTTGGGGCAGTGATTCTCAAATGTGGTCTGCAGATATCTGGATGTTCCTGAGACTCTTTCAGGGAGGTCTGTGAGGTTAGAACTATTTTTATAGTAGTTTATAACATAGTAACCTATGTATATAATAGTTTTTAAAACAAAGATGTTGTTTGCCTTTTCTGTGTGTTGTTATTTGCAACTGATGCTGCAAAAGCAGCAGTGGTAAAACTTCCATCAGCTCACCATGAATCAAAGCAGTGACACCAAAGCGAAATAGTTGTCCTTCTGTTCTTCACTGCTGCATGCTTGCGATTAAAAAACACAAGGCAGATTCACTTAAGAATGCTTTTGCTGAAGCAGAAGAATCTGTTACATTCATAAATACCTATTCTTAAATAAATTTGTAATAATCTATGGGAATATATTAAGTGGGAAGTGTACTTCAAGCACTTCCACTGCGTAGCGCAGCCTGATGGCTGTCTTGAGGAAGACAGGCATTTTGTTGAAAATGAGTGAAATGAACATGCCATTTCTAGGAAAACAACTAATAGTTTTTGTTGCCAGTGATAAAATCTAAACTTGCATGAGAAAATTGAAGTTTTGGAAAATTTGTATTTGCCATCATGAGCTTGACAGTTTTCTAATGCTTAGATTTTTTGGATGAGACTGGCGGTAACATTAAGGGGCATTGTTTTGTAACAATTGTGTAATGAAATGCTTCAACATCAAGGGGATCTGTATGACCATACATGATGTTCCCAAATCCTGGTTAACAAGAAAGACCATTAGGTTTTCATGTAACTGAGTAGGAAAAGTGCATCAGTGGATGGTATTACATTTCACATAGCAACAAACTTAAGAAACTATAATTTGTTGGGCTTCCATGGTGGCTCAGACAAGAATCCACCTGCAATGTGGGAGGCCTGGGTTCGATCCCTGGGTTGGGAAGATCCCCTGAAGGAGGGCACAGCAATGTACTCCAGTATTCTTGCTTGGAAAATCCCCATGGACAGAGGAGCCTGGCAGGCTACCATTCATGGGGGCACAAAGAGTCTGACATGATTGAGCGACTAAGCATATCATTTGTCACATGTTGGTATAGTATCAAGGAAGAATATTCACAATTATTTGAAGAGGCTCTTAAAATACTCCTCCCATGTCCAGTCATTATCTGTGTGAGGCCTAGTCTTCTGTACTTCAACCAAACATTATGTTACAACAGACTGACTAGTCTTCTACTCAGTAGATTTTCTCTTTTCAAGTCAGATATTACAGAGATTTGCAAAATGCAAAAACAATGGCATCTTTCTCACTATATTTTGTTTTTGAAAATATATTTTCCATAAAATACATTATTTATATTAAGATGTAATGAGTTTTTATTTTTAAATGAATTAGTAAATGTTAATGAATTTAAACATGACTCAATTTAATTTCCAATATGGTAAATATTGATAGAGCTCTTTGATGGTTCTTAATAATTTTCAAGAATGTAAATGGGTGTTGAGATTAAAAAAAAACTTGGGACCCACTGGTTTAAAGTACTGCTGCATTTGTAACTATCTTTAAATTGCACTGGTAGTTGGTTAAAATAGGCTTACATGGCTCAGTGGGTAAAGAATCGGCCTGCAATGCAGGAGACAACACAGGAGACATGGCTTTGATCCCTGGGGTGCTGCTAAGATTCCCCTGGAGGAAGAAATGAGCAACCCACTCCAACATTCTTGCCTGGGAAATTCTATGGACAGAGGAGCCTGGTGGGTTACAGTCCAAAGGGTTGCAAAGAGTCAGACACGAATGAGTGACTAAGTACACATAATAATACACCATTTTCACCACTGAAGTTTGAGGACAAAGGAACTTTTACTATATTATTTCCTATAGAAAATAAATGATTTGAATATATAATATGTAAATACATATTTAGAAAATATTTATATATCTTAATGTATATTATATATATGACTATATGTGTTACCACCATATAGAATATATATGTATATCTATATATGGAAAATAATGAATATATGATTTCCCATGGTGGCAAATGGAACTGTTTTCTCCAAACTGTTTCTCAGAGAGCAATAGCAACTGTGGAAAATATTTCTTGTCTCCTACTTTCTTTGTTTCCCCAGCTCTCTACATGTCTTATATATACCCTTTTAGTATGGAGGATAAGAGTGATTTTTTTTTTTCTTTAGTTAAGAAGAATGAAATAAGAAACTAAACATTACAAAATAGCATAGAAAGGAATGTCACAACAGAACTTTAATTTGATAACCAGATAGATGTATGCAAATAATATGCAAGTATACCAGAATCGTACCAATTTTAAGTCCATGAGCCAGGCCCTTGGGACAAAACCTGCAAAAACTTTGCTATTGCTGGCTGTTAGTGACAGCATTGTCACTTGGGGAGGCCTACTGTCAGGATGAATGTGTTTTTGCAGGTGAACTTCACCCTCTGTGAGCTTCTGTTTGGGCGCTGCTGAGAGTGTTGGACAGTCCCTTTTCCAAATGATGGTTAGCTTGACATTTCATGATTCTTCTAATAAAATTATGTGTCAAGGAAATTGAAAGGCACGTTCCCTCAGGTGACAGGTGGAGTGAGCCACATAGATTTTATGGGAACAAACTGACCATTTTTGTCATGAATGTTAATAAGAAATAAATGGGATCAAAGTTACGCAAACTGTATTTCTACTCCTTTCAAGGCTGCCTCTGTATTTCAGAATCCTGTCTTCTTTTTTTAAATGTTCCTTTCTATTCTCCTTTGTATTTAATTTATTGTCTAAATCGGATAACAGTTGAGCCTTTTAATTTTGTGTCAGAATGAAATGTCCTTCTATTGGGATTCAGGCTGTTTATAGTCAGTAATCCTCCTGTACCTTCTGTCTGCCTAGTGCAGAGGAGCAACTAGAAGTTTTCCATTGTGCAACTAAGCAATACCAGGTGGATTAAGACATACCAGTATGTTTATATTTTATTCACTAAGTTTTGGGGTTTGCAAGATTCCAAACCTTGTATCTCATTTCTCTTGAAATCAGAATTAGGCCTTCAGATCAGAAGAGTGAGATAAGCACTGTTTTCTTCTTCCAAGGTCTCTAGTTGCTATCCTGTGCTAACTCTGAAGCTACTCAATAAACAGAGTGCCTTAGAAATGTGTATGTAGCCTTCAAGGAGGAAGGGTGTAGGGGAGAGGAGATTCTGTACCTGTACACAAATCCCATCAACATTATGTTTTTTTTTTGTTTCTTGCTTGCTTGTTTGATTTTAATTTTTTTTAAAAAACTAAAAACCACCACTATATTGTAAAGTAATTAGCCTCCAATTAAAAAAAAAAAAACTAGTAAGTTTAGATAATCACAAGCCATATTTTAGAAAATACAAGTATTTAAACCAGTTTAATGACCGAGTAAAATCCTGAGAGTTTGAAGTTCAGTAATGGCTGAAAAGCTTTGATGCTGGTTAACAACTCAGAAAAAAAATCAATTTAGTCCTCGCATTTTCCCTGTCCAACTTTATACATCAATAAGGCAATGGCTCCCCACTGCAGTACTCTTGCCTGGAAAATCCCATGGATGGAGGAGCCTGATACGCTGCAGTCCATGGGGTCGCTAAGAGTCGGACATGACTGAGCGACTTCACTTTCACTTTTCACTTTGATGCATTGGAGAAGGAAATGGCAGCCCACTCCAGTGTTCTTGCCTGGAGAATCTCAGGGACGAGGGAGCCTGGTGGGCTGCCGTCTGTGGGGTCGCACAGAGTCGGACACAACTGAAGCGACTTGGCAGCAATGACAGCTAAGAGGATTATAGCAAGGATGCACTGAATACAGTCTGTTTGCTGAGCACTCGTCTTTGCTGAGAACATCCTGCTCTGAATAGAATGTCAACTCTGTGAGGTCAGGGACTGTATCCATAACCCCTAGATTTGCTTCTGGCCCATAGCAGGTGCTCAATACGTATTTTTGAGCGTATAAAAGACTAAGTACCTCATTTAATATCCTTAAGATAACCCCATTTAATGAAGCTTACTGAGTAGAATGCAAGGCAAAAAACATTAAAAAACGGGACAAAGAGGGCCTTTTATATTGTGCAAGGTACAGTCAACAATAATCAGATAGTAACATAAATGTGGGACCAAGTAACACTGTGCCAGGATAAACAAAACGCGATGTGTTAGAATTATAAAAAGGAAGAGGCCACATTATAGCAGAATGATGAATCTGAGAATGCTGCAGGCTCCAGTGGCCTGGGTTCTGATCCTACCTCCCCTTTTTACGTGAGTCACTTTTGTTGTTCAGTCGCTCAGTCGTGTGTGACTCTTTGCGGCTCCATGGACTGCAGCATGCCAGCCTTCCCTGTCCTTCACTATCTGCTGGAGTTTGCTCAAACTCAAGTCCATTGAGTCACCTTAGGCAAGCCATTTAATATTTCTGGGTCTCAATTAACTCATCTATCAAATAAGGATGATAATAATACATACTTTGTAGGTTTGTGGTGGGGTCTAAGTCAATTAATTCACAGAAAGCACTTAACATAGCACCTGGCATGTGGTAAACACAGTAAATACCAGTTACCATTTTAAAAAAAATTGAGGGAAGATGAGAGAGAGGATATCTTTTAATACAACATGTGGATGCATAGCAAAAAAAAAAAAGGCTTTAAAATGTAGTGAAGATCTGAGCATATGTACATACCCTGGGAGCCTATACACAGAGACTATCCTTCTTAGAAGTATCCCTGGACCCTGATGAAGCTGGTTTCTTGGCCAGAAACCTCACTAACTGACCCAAAGGAGATGGTGTACTGACCACAGCCAGGGAGGCTTCTGGAAGGAGGACCTGGGAAATGACATGATCTAATTTACATCTTGAAGAGATATCTATGTGGCCACTGGATAGAGATCAGGACCACAGGGGTGGGAGTCATATCAGACAGGCTGGCCAGGAAGTTCCCACAGCTGTCTGGCCTGGAGATGTTGGTGGCTTGGATGGAGGCATTAGCAGTAGCAGTGAAGGAAGGAAGGAGCTGCTGGATAGTATCCAGATTTGAAGGTGAAGCTGACAGAACTTGTTGACAGATCGAACATGGAGTGTGAGGCAAAGGGGAAGCAGTGGTGATACTGGGCTCTTGATCTGGGGTAGAGAACAGGAAGGAGGAGTAGGTTTGGTGGAGGAGGTGGAAGCAAGGGGCTCTGCTTTTAACCCATTTTAGTTTCCTAGGCCTTTTATACAGTTCATGAGGTTCTCACAGCATCTGTACTGGGGTGGTTTGCCATTCCCTCCTCCAGTGGGCAGAAGATTTGCTATTCCCTCCTCCCAAGGGCAGAAGGAGAAGAGGGCGTCAGAGGATGAGATGGCTGGACAGCATCACTGATGCAACAAACATGAATTTGGGCAAACCCCGGGAGATGGTGAGGGACAGGGAGGCCTGGCGTGCTGCAGTCCATAGGGTCACAAAGAGTCGGACATGACTGGGCGACTGAACAGCAACAAGTTTCCTAGGGCTAGTATAACAAAGTACCCAAGACTGGGTCTTAAGACAACAGAATTTTATTGTCTCACAGTTCTGGAGGCTGACTGTACAAAAATCAGGGCTTTGGCAGGACCCCACTCTTTTTGACAGTTCTGGAGGGAGCCCTTCCTCACCTCTTGTTGCTTCTGGTGTTTGCCAGAAATCTTTGGTGTTCCACATCGTGTAGATGCATCACTCCAGTCACGGGCTGCCTTCTCCCTCTGTGTTTTCACATCAACTTCCCTCTGGGCATGTCTGTTTCTCTGTCCATGTCTGTTTTTCTGTCCAAATTCCCCCCATTTGTAAGGACACTGGTTATATTGGAATGGGGTTTTCCAGGTAACACTAGTGGTAAAGAACCCACTTGCCAATGCAGGAGACGTAAGAGACACGGATTCGATCCCTGGGTCAGGAAGATCCCCTGGAGAAGGAAATGGCAACCGTCTCCAGTATTCCTGCCTGGAAAATTCCATGGACGGAGGAGCCTGGCAGGCTATAGTCCATAGGGTCGCAAAAAGTCAGACATGACTGATGCGACTTAGCACAGCACGTAGCACATACATAGGGTCCACCCCAATGACCTTATTTTAGCTTGTTTACCTCTGTCAAGACTCTATTTCCAGGTCAGAATGCGTGCTGAAGCACAGAGGGTTAGGACCTCAACACAGTTTAGCCCATAACACCTCTTAAATGTGATTGTTATTCACTATTCAAGTGGAGATATCAAGTGAGCAATTAGATAAATAGATATATTGTTCATTGGCTTTCATCCAGTCTTTCTGTGTATAAAGTAGCATAACAACAAGCATTGTCAGGTAGATTATTCTGCATTTGAATTTTGTTTTGGTCTAGATTTTCAAATGAGAAGGCCTGTTGACATATATTATTAAAATATTTTGAAAAAGTGTGACATCAATTATATGTATATCATCATACAGGGAAAGAGGATGGGATGGTTTAAAGTGAAGAAAAACTTACATCCTGGGCAACAACAAGTGAGAAGAGTTCCTATTTCCTGGCTTCTATTTTCTTCATTAAGTACATTTACCTCTTGGCACTGCTAGATACTGATTGAGCAAAAATTTTCCTTAAGAGTTTCCAAGTGCATAGCATTAAGCAACACAGTTTTATGGCATCAAAAAAACCTGGAGAACCATATTCTGATATATGGAAAATACATCTATGCTCATTTTATTAATGAGTGTGTGAGTAAATTTGTTTTAGATCTTGGAAACATTCATTCTTTTGTTCACAGTTTTCATTTAAAAATATTTTTTAACTTCTATTGTGTCTGAGCCACTAGATGCTGGATTTCAACAAGGAATAAGATAAATTAGCTGAGACTATATAGCGGTTTGCAGGCAGTTAAATAATGTGATAAGTACCAGCTTGTGATTAAGACCACACTAGGGCACACAGACAGGGCACCTAATAGTTTTAGGGGGGAGTGGGTGGGAATATGGGGAGGGTTTTTTTGGAGGAAGAGACTTAGGAAATAAGGTACAAATGCCACAAGTGTAATACTAATAATGTTTAAATTATATTCTCTATTTTAGTGCTGCAATAGTATTTTCCACACTTAAACTTCTCCAGGATTCAAAACTTTTTAAAAAGAAGGTAGTAGAAGATGACTCAGAGAATTACACCTCTCCAGGAAGTTATGTATGTATGAATTTAATGTTTATCCTTATAATACTTATTATGGAATAATTATTGGCATACTAGGACATTGTCTCATTATTTAAATGAAACAAAAGGGGTAAAGTACTGAAAACATTGAGTTCAGAGTAACAAGATCTGTGTTTAAGTCCCATGTTGATGCTATTTATTGGTGAGTATACCTTGGGCAAGTTCCTTAAAATTTTTTTAAAGAGCTATGTAGTCTCATTTAGGAACTGATGGACTTGGATGTAATAGTGACTGAAGTCCCACCAGATATATCATTCTAGTCTTCTAGATCTGGTGTCACCAGTAAATGAAGTTGTTTCACAATACTTGGTCTTCATTTCACTTTCGATTATATTTCTTCTTTAGCATTACCAGTGTGACACATGTGCTGTTTTCCATCTTGAATTTCTCACAATTAGATTCTTCTGCACTTAAGCTCTCAAATCTATATGGCAACTGGTGTCTCACATTCTTCAAAATTTTATGGACTTCAATTAGACCAAGTAATTTAATAATACAGGGTTGTTTAGGATTAAAATATAAAGATTCAGTACACTAAACCTTTGCTCATTTTAAAATGAATAAAATAAAGATTAAGCTTTACTAATAAAATTTCTACTATCTAAGTCTTTACAAAACAAAGCTAATTGACTCATTTCTTACTATATTAAAAGCAATATGTATGCTTAAAAGCAATCTGATTCTGAAAATTTACTTAGAGTGGTGGTTGTCAATTGGGGGTGATTTTGCCTCCCAGGGGACATTTGCAGTGCCTAGAGACATTGCGGTTGTTCTAACTAGAGGCAGTGCTAATGGCATCTACTGGGTAGAAGCCAGGGATATTGCTCAACATCCTGTAACACAGACGACATTTCCCCTACAACAAGTATCTGGCCCCAAATGTCAGTCGTGCTGAGGTCAAGAAGCCCTGATTTAGATTAAGCATGACTTGGCTTTTCAATAGTAACAGGCATTTAGGCCGAGATTAAGGTACATAAGTAGGTATTTTTTTCTGTAAATCTAATCTAAGTAGTAGACCTCTCATTCTAATCATGATGCTCTCCCTGGTTCTCTGTTCCCTTCTTACTCTGGTCCCAGGAACCGCTCACCCTCTGCTCCCCTGCACCTCACCTGTCAGTCACTTTAGCCCCCATCAAGTCCAGGTCACAACTCCTTGATAACAGATGTTGCTGACTGGTTGGAGATGGTGAACTGTCAGAGATGCGTAGCAGGCAATTCCTAGAACAAAGAGGCATTGTTCTGGATGAAGTGTCTGAGATTGATAGCTCTGGAAGAGTTCCTTTGTCACCTCCCTCCCATTGGTCACTTCCTTTGTAAAGTGAAAAAATAAGGATAGTAAATCATAAATATGTTCAGGATGTGTTCAGCACCTAGCAATATAACTTAGTCAATTAAGACTGTGGGCTCTAAATTCAGAAAGACACAAGTGTGAATCCTAACCTCTACCAAAATATGATGGGGTTTAAGCAAATAGTTAGCCTTCCTAGGCTTCACTTCTCGAATCTGAAAAACAGAGAATAACAATAACTGCTCTTTGGCTTGTCAGGAGGATTAAGTGAGATAATATGTATAAAGCATGTAGCACAGCCCCTGACACATAATAAGCACTCAATAATTAGCCAGTATTGTTGTTTTTCAGCCTTTAAAATAATGGTCACAAAATTTTTGAAGGTATGAAAACTGTTGATATATTTGCAGTAAAAAATTCAGACTGTAAATCTAGTTTTCAACAGTGGGTACACAGAAAAAAAGAAAGCACTTAAATGAGGATCAGGGTTAATAGTGATTTTACTTGTTTTTTGTATATCTTTTATGTTTTATAGAATGCTAAAGAATAATTTCTAAAATTAAAAATGTAATGCTATTAAATGGTATCAATGCTTCCCTTAACTTATACTTAATACTAGGCTAGAACTTGGACATTTTTAAATGGAAAGATAATCATCATTTTGATATTGTTTAGGCAACTGAAAGTAAAGACGACAATTTTTTAAATCCTATTTCCCTAAATTCTCGAGAATATTTCAACATTCATCTGTGGTTGAGGTGCCGCTTAGCCTTGGTGACTGCGTTTGTTGCCCAGATTCGTGGCATTGGAATCGTGAAAGGTACAAATATATTATCTCTTCAATCAAAGCTTTCAAAAAATGTAATTTTATTTAGGTAACAGGTTTTATTGGGATGTATTTTATTGTGACATTAACATTTTCTAACTTCTTAGCTTGATCTGTTTCCAGAATTTTAAAAATTGAGATATTAAATGAGGATAATCATTTTCAGCAGTCCCTTGTATCACTGAAAATGGCATATATGTTACTGATGTATACATCGCAGGCAAAGAGATTTCAGAATACTAATGCACAAGCCTTCCTGTCATCTAGAAAGGCAGCCTGGTGCAGGGGTCCAGAGAGCAGTTTCTGGAGCCACCCTGCCTTGAGTTCAAATACTCTATCCACCACTTCCTTGCTGTGTAATCTTGGCCAAATCACTTAATTCCCCTATGCCCCAGTTTTCTCCTCTGTAAAATAGAAATAGGGTACCTACTTCATAGGATTATTTCCAGAATAAATGGGTTAAATGTCTAAAGTTCTTAGATTACAACCTGGCACATACAAATATTAGTGCTTGCAGTGGTTAGTAGTTATCTGTATGTGAATCTATCTATTTACGCATCTCTACCCATCTCCCAAATTAAATTATTTCATGCAATATCATTATTACTTTTGCAGCATTTTAATACTCTAAAGTATTTCCCCCAAAATTACATTTATTTTCAATATTTCATGTAGTTTTATTTTCCATCTTTGCATCTTCCTTTTCTCTGTTTTATACAATATTCCTGTGATAAACTTTGAGGATATTATGCTTATACAGTTTCCTCCTTTCTTGGTGCATTTTAAGTAACTGCATTTGTTTATTTTAGAAAATGATATAACAGATTATGTGAGCCTTATCAATGAAGTGTGTGTGGAGGCAAAAACTGCAGGTGACAGGGAGCTACAGGCTGAATTCTTGATGCAAGCTGTAATTATCGGCCTACAAGAAAAGCATTTAAAGGCAGACATCATAAAAAGCCTTCAGGTAGGAAGGCAACCTCATTCACATTGATATTTACTGAAGGATTTTGGTTAGAATAAAAGGAGAGAGTTTAAATTTCCATAAGTTGCTGCTTGTATGGCAGTCAATATGGCCAGTTCTTGTTTTAGTGAATTGTAAATGGTACTATCAAACGTAATAATTTTATTTTAATAGGAGGTAATACAGTTGCTTGAAGGGCATGAGTTTATTTCTCCTCGATCTCATTTAACCCTGGTGAGAAGCATGCTTTTGCTGGATGATTTAACAAAAGCTGAGAAATTCAAGGAAACTCCTTCTTCAAAAATAGAAAAACTGTATTTGTTGACTCAGTCTCACAACATTCTTATAGAACAGGTGAGAATGCTTTACTGTCCAAAAGATTTAGAAACTTACTCTTCTGTCTTTTTCTTATTGCAGACCACATTAGCTAATTACTTATTATAATGTTTCTTTTACAGATGATAATTTTTGGAGAAACAATTGAATTGCCTTCATCAAACACTGACTATGCAAGTCCATTACTGCCTTTGAAAAATATTTATCTTCATCACGTCATGTTATTGGCAAAAACAAAAATGAGAATTGGTAAGGACACTTAAACATATATTCAAGACACTGATGAAAAAGTTTAATTTATTTTCAAGCAGACCATCTTGTGAGTGCATTTAATTTGGGGCAATATTTATGAATACCCAGATTCCATTTATTTAAAAATTAGTTGAAAAAATTATTATTAGTGCCATGTTATTCCTTGTACACAAAGGCATTTAATTAAATAGCTGATTATACAAAGCTATTTACACAGTGTAATCCTTTAGTTGAAAAGTAGTTTGTATGAAAGGATACTTGATAGTGGAAATGTTAGAAAGCAATTATCTACTCAGTTCTTTCTTTTGCTGATGAAGGAACAGACATCTGATCACCTACCATGTGCCAGCCTCCGTGTGAGGTCCTGGGAAGCTACTGGAGATGAAAACAGGTGTAGTTCCTGCTCTTAACCTTGAAGATAGAGATAAACAAGTAAACAAATCATATATAGGAATGAATATTATATCATTTATCATATTATAAATATTGTATAAAACATTTTAATATTTATTCAATATACATTTTTATAATATTTAGAAATTTTAATATATATATTTTATAGAAATCTGTATTTGATAACAGCTATATAGGAAATCAGCAAGGATTTAGAAAGCTTAAATATGATGATAAATTATGTTTATGTATGTAATTGTAATTAGTGTTATAAAAGATGTGGATAAGGTCTGTTGATAAAGAATAGCAAAGGAAGGGGTGTCTGTTTAAGTACCGAATAGAAAGGCCTCTTTGGGGAGGTGGTATTTAACTCTGGACTGTAAGTATTATGCATATGCATAGTGGAGTCATGAATATGCATAGTGGAGTCATGCATAGTGGAGGCAGAGCAAGCAGTGAGTTGTAGGTTCTGAGGTCAGAACACACTTGACATATTCCAGAACTGTAAGGAGACCATTACAGCCAGAGCAGAGTTGGGTAGGGGCAGCCTAATGGGAGGAGGTGATCAGGGAACAGTTTATGTTTCAAAGTATTACCCTGGCTGCTGGGTGAAGAATAGATTGGAAGATAGCCTGAAGCCAGCCAAGAGAGGACCTGATTGTAGAAGGTAGACCAGTAAGCCAGAGGTATATGTGTGTGTGCTCAGTTGTTCAGTTGTGTCTGACTTTTTGTGGCCCTATGGACTGTAGCCTGACAGGCTCCTCTGCCCATGGAATTTTCCAGGCAAGAGTACTGGAGTGGAGTGCCGTTTCCTTCTCCAGGGGATCTTCCTGATCCAGGGATTGAATCAGCATCTCTTACATTTCCCGCATTGGCAGGCAGATTATTTACCATATAACTTCTAGGAAACCAGTATTGCTACCCTTCACAGGAGCTCACAGACACTGTTGACCCAAAGCTATGTGCCTCTAGCTCCAAGGATGTCTTTCTCAGAGGGCTGAAAATCTTGTAACAGCTCTCTCTGTTCTAACCTATATTAATCATGCCTTAAAAAAGAAAAAAAAAACTTGTACCTGGGGCTTTCCTGGTGGCTTAGTGGTAAAGAATTCACCTGCCAATGCAGGAGACACGGGTTCAATCCCTGATCTGGAAAGACCCCACAAGCCATCAAGCAACTAAACCCATGCACCACAACTATTGAGCCTGTGTTCTAGAGCCTGGAGCTGCAACTACTGAATCCCACCTGCCCTAGAGCCCATGCTTTCCAACAAGAGAAGTTACCACAATGAGAAGCCCCTGCAGTGCAAGGGGCTAGAGGGTAGCCCCCACTTACCACAAATAGAGAAAAGCCAGTGCAGCAACAAAGACAAAACACAGCCAAAAATAAATAAATAAATAAAATTATTTTTTAAAAATGTATTCCTGATGCTTTGACATCCAGAGTCTTGCTGACCAGGGAAGGACTTCCCCTCTCAGGGTTAGCCAATTCTTAGAGATTAGTAACCACTTTCCTGTGATGGTGACTTTTATATGCAAACCAGCTTTTCCAGAGCCCACACCCGAACCTTTACTGAGCTTGCTGGATTCTTACCCTTGGGGCCAGTATTTCCCAGCCCTAATCACCCCAGAGACAAATATACACTACTAGCAGAGACCGCTGAAATTATACAAACTAGCCAATCCTTAACCTTGGTCTGCTTACACTCCCCACCCACTCCTTTCCACAAAAAACACAATAAAGACTTGCCCACATTTTCTCCTTGCCCCTTCTGTTACCCCATCCAAGCTCGCTCTTCTTGCCACACAACAGGCCAATATATCAGAGACGAGGTGTTGAGGCAAGGAATACGACTTTAGTCAGAAAGCCATCTGACCAAGAAGATGGCAGACTAATGTCTCAAAATAGCCATCTTATCGGGGTCTGGATGCCAGTATCTTTTATAGAACACAGAGCAGGGGAGGGTGAGGAATTAAAGTAAAAAGGCCATTAATCTTGCAAATATCTCCTGGAATGGCCAGTCTCACAGAGTATGTGTGTTAATTTCTTCCTTTCTGTAGCCATCCACAGGTGGACAGGACCAGGGTGTCTCCCTGAACAAAGGCACTTTGGCTTAACTTTCAGACAGAGGGGTGGTATTCCCTGAGGCAGGCCATTATGTATAGACACTATCCTTTTAATAAACAAAAGCAAAAGGAAGTAAAGGTTAAAATCAAAGAAACAGATCCAACAGGAGTAAGATTTTGTTCTTTCCTGTAACACTCTACCTCCTGACTGAGCTGCATGCTTCTTTGTGGTGCCCTGCATGGCATGTGTGCCCCCCTTCTCTTGAGAACTTTGAGCAAAAAAACCCAGTCTTTTCAGTGGCAATCATCTCCTGACCCACTGACTTTGTCATACTTGAATAACAACCAAACCAACATTTTGAAACATCACCCCTCGCCTACCGGGCCCCACGTACCTCCCATTCCAGCAGCTGCTCAGCTCAAGAGAGGCTGGTGTTTGGACTAGAGTTGGGGAGGGAGGGTAACAGAAGTGTGTTCAAACTGCCCAGAATCTTTTCCCTTTATTCCCCTTCTTCTCCTCCTCATCATGATTATTATTATTTTATGATTATCATCATCATATATGAATTTCATTGCTGTAGGGAAATCTACTCACCCCTATTATTAATGTTTCCTTATTTATGAAATTAAGCTAGCCTAGCTGACCTGTAGAATTCCTATCCTGTTCACTGATCCCATGAGAGCTATTTTCGTATGTTTTCAGCCCACAATTTATATTATCAATATATTTGATTTCTACAAGAACTTAAAGTGCAGATTGTGTTAAATTGTGCAGATTGTGTTAAATGTATTCTCTGCTCTCCTGCCTTACTAATCTTGAAGATGTGTCACCACTCAGTGGCAATACTGCTGCTGTTTTTTAGACTCACTTGAAGCAGAACAGCTTGCTTTCTGTTATGTTATATTAAATACCAACTTAAAGAACAAAAACCAAAAGCAGCTCTTCTGTCAAAACAACGTCAGCTTCACAACATCTTTTTCACAGAGTTGATGTTTATTGCAAAAAGGAGCGCTTCAATATTATGAAGCATAAGAATCCTCTGATTTGCTGTTTCTCTACAGTTTTCCTTTACAGTGATAGTATAGATTGCATTGCAAGAACAGAGGCACTTAGGTTATTTTTTTCTTTGTGAAAACCTCTTACAGAGAAAGACGTTTTGAGATTATTTTTCTAAAACAAAAATAGAAGTATCATGATTATTAAGGATTATTTTTCCCATTAATGACTGAACCTAGAGCTTCCTTATTAGTTGAAGAAGTAGATTACTGATTGTATAATAGGATTGAAAAAAGGTTCAGAAATAATGCTGGGGAGTGGGAATATAACGGAGCCATCATCTCCGCCTTCAAAAGATCTGTCATCTAGTTAGGGAGAGAGAAAGAAAAGTCAATTTCTGTAACAATTCTTTTTCTAATTTTAACAGAAACATAGAAAACAAGTACCATTATTATATGTCAGTACTTATTTATAGTACCATAGTACGCATTGTACATGTATATAAGTGCCTCAATGACATGAAGAGACTTGGTATTTTTGTTTTATGTGAATAAACAGTTGTAGTATACTTTGAAACAATAAGCAAGACCTGTAATAACGGGAGATGTATTGAGATGTGAGGTGGTGTAGGACAAACGGTATTAGCATATCCTTCTTGCCTGCCATCTAATCGTGGTTGGTGATTATTGGGGTTTAAGAGCATGGACTCTGGAGAAAGAATTCTGGTCCAATTCCCTCCAGGAAGTCATTTCACTTCTCTCTGTTTTCAGTTTCCTTTCTCATAGGATGTGGGTAGGAAAAGTACCAATCTCACGGGATGAAGTGAGTGGAATGTGTAACACGTTTAGAAGGGCACCTGGTTTGTTCTCAGAACTTCACGGGTGTCAGCTATTCTCATGGTTCCATGCCTGGCCTCCTTACTCTCTTAGGAAGCCCCGGGAAGCAAGCCTTCAGTTTCTTCATCTCCATTTCTCAGAAAAGTGCCTTGTCCAGAGGAAGGGCTGTGTAACTTCTCCTTGGATAAGAGAGAGAGGGAGGGAGAAAGACCCTTTTCCCACCATGCTTCTACTCAAATAGCTCATTCCTGAACTACACATTTACAAAAAAAAAAACAAACACCTAGGTTTTTTGAAAACACTTTGTAGGGCCTGGCATCTTGGATTTCAAATTTTCAGAACTCAAAGAGACCTCAGATAGTTTCCAGTTCTGCTGCCTCAGTGCTCAGTGGCATGTAGGGACCTGTTCAAAGCCTCTGGTGACACGGTAACACCAATGACTGGCTTGTACCCATCATTTCAGCTGGAATCCAGAGCTGTATCATTCTGCAATTTTACACTATCTTTCTGTTCATATTCCCCCTACTATGCCTGTTAAGCTATTCTATTAATACAGCTTTTCCGCCCAGTTGCCTTTTACTTTTATCTCAACATTTTTCTTCTTTAATCATATCAAAGGTGATCATCAGTTACCTGCCTTGATGGCCGTGCTCAGTAGGCAGACATCCCTGACCTTTCTCAAGTCTGGCCCAGGGCTCCTATAACCTGCTACCACAGTATTCTGGGCTTCCACTGCCTACACAGTCAACCACACAGTATTTTGATTGCCTGTCTGGCCATTCACATTGCCTGTTAGACATTAAGCTCCATGGACTCTCTCTTAAGGAGTTTGCTACAGAGTCATAGTTTAGGGTATGGGCCCTGGAGCTGGACTGCCTAGGTTCAGATCATGTGATTTTGGGCAGTTGACTCAAACTTCACTGTGCCACTGCTTTTTCCTCTGTAACATGAGCATAATAATGATATACACTCAGAGTTGGAAGGATTACATGAGATAATGCTTAAGTACTTGCAATGGTACCTGGCATTGTAGGAACCTTAGTTCTTATTTTCCACTTTTCTCTTTCTTATCCAGTGCCTAAGAATTCAGAAAATTTTTTGTGGAATAAATGTCTGTCTGTCTTTGGGGTGATTAGAAATTAAATCTAATTCCCTTCAATAATACAATAATCCTTAATTATGTTAAGAAATGATGGGACCATACCAGAAGTATGGCGTGAGGTCTTTGTCCATAATGGGTTTGCCAACAAGTTGTAATGAGAAAATATGCAATGTGAGGAACCACTATAGAACTGAATAGAAATTACTGCCTATTAATATATGCAAATTTTATTGGGGACAACATAAAACTTTATAAAACTTCCAGGTGTTTCACTACTAACAACCTTATCTCTGGTACCCAGAAGTTATGTAGAGCATTATGAACTTTTAGAACTGAAAAAGACTCAAGAGATTATCCTTCATGTTAAAAATGAGAAAAATGTTGAAATTTATCAAAGACCAAGTTTCAAAAAGCTATTGTTTATAGTTCATTGAAATATTTGGGTACTGAATTTCCTTAAAGTATTTCTTCAATGCTAAAAACTAAAGACCCCTAGAGTTCTATTCTGTTTTTTTGACTTTGCTAAGGGCTTGTGGGAGCTCATTTCCTGACCAGGTATTGAACCCAGGGCACAGCAGTGAAAGCCTAGAATCTTAACCACTAGGCTACTGGGGACCTTCCTCCCCCTACACACCCAGACTTCTTAATTGCACCTACTTGAGAGGAGTCTGTTAACCTGGAGGTTGGGTATGAACGGTTGTGTGTGTGTGCTGTCGCTTCATTCATGTCCGACTCTTTGCAACCACCTGGAGTGTAACCTGCCAGGCTTCTCTGTTCATGGGTTTCTCCAGGCAAGAATACTGGAGCGGGTTGCCATGAGTTCCTCCAGGGGATCTTCCTAACCCAGCGATCAAACTGGCGTCTCCTGCATTGCAGGCAGGTTCTTTACTCTAGCACCACCTGCGAAGCCCTTGTTATGAACACTATGTATATTTCTCCCTCTTCATCCAGCATCTTTCTTTTAGGACATACAGTGGCCAAGCAAGTATATTATACCAGTAAAAAGAAGGATTCTTCAAAGTGGTTACCTGCCCTTCATCTTTTTGAAATAGCTTTGAAGCTCGCTAGGACATCAGGAACAGAAGAACATGAGGTGGAAGCTGAAATCTTTTTTCAGAAAGGTAAGATGTATTTGGGGTCACATCTATGATAAAGTTTGATGAAACTTTTTTCCTATTAACAAAAGGCTTCTTAAAAATCTGGTCACTATTATATAAAATATTGATTTTACAAAGGGCGTGGTGTTGACAAACACCTTGATGTCTCTGCCAAACTCAGTTTTGGATAAAGTGAACATGTTTATATTAAGTTTACATCTAGAAAGGGAAAAAAGACTCCCATTTTCATTTCTTTTAAAAATTACAACTGACTTTCCTTATGCAAAGTTTCACGTTCGACACAAAAATCTCATTATCAGCCATTTAGCTATGAAAAATGTTACTTAAAGAATGCTTTAAAGATATTTTTATGCATAATTTCATTACTTAGCTAAAATAGCTAGTTTCTGTAAAAGATACCTATCCATTTAAATAGCTATAGCATATCTATACTTATAACTTACAATACACATTTGCATAATGCATTCATATAACTTTGTTGTGGGCATTTTAGCCCTGAGAAGAGTGATGATGACAATTGGTATCATTTATTGAACATCAGGTACAAAGCACTGTAACCAGTGTTTTACATCTCATATTGCCGGTTCCTACAATAGCGCTACAAGGTAGGCATGATCAATGCTGGTTGGCAGATGAGGGCAGTCTGGGCAAATAACCATCTATAAGTCAAGAGCTACTAAATGCCCAGATGTGAACTTCACATGAAGTGGCTCTATGCTCTGTCCATGTGCTGCATGGAAACTGTCAATCCTTTTCATAGTGATTATGAGATTTCCCTTTCCAGCCCTTCTGGCTATAGAAGTAGCTTTCCAGTGCCTGGCATTTGAAGGCTGCAGCTCACCATGAGGGAGAGGGAGCTGTGTGCACACGAGAGCATTTGCATCATCCATGTTGGTTTTCCAGTGTTTGCTGATTTTCTAGGATTTGTTTCTAGCAAAGGTGTTTCTTGTGATGCCTGCAATGATTGAGGAAAGAAGAAAATGGATGTAGATTAAAGGAATGCACTGCAGGAGGAAGTGAGAGCACAAAGTAAGGAAATGGAAGGAAAACAGGATGATAACCCTTGTGTCTGAATGGTGAAAGGAGGCAGCGGAACCTCGAGGTGCCCAGGGAAGGAAGCAGCAGCTCTTTCCCCATTGGCATACCTTCCAGCAGGAAACAAGAGATGGACAAACAAGGAGAGCACATCCAGTTTTCCAAATTTCCAGCATGAAATGTTTGTTCTGAAGTCCTAAATGATGGAAAAAAGAAAAACCATCTTTGTATATCCTTTTTCTCTTTCAGGCAAAATAGAATGTCAAATATTGATGGAAGAGAAACCTCCAACTTTGCAACTTGAGAGTCTATTTGAAGCTATACAGCTAAGCTTGAGACATGATCAAAATTCAGGGTAAAAAAAAAAAAAGAAACCTTTCCATTATCACAATGTGTGTTTGGGTTTGAGCTCCATGTTCTGGATATATGTTGAAATGACTGGAATACTCTCTTCTCGTGACAGGGCTAGTTTGGGGTGTCCGTTGTCCAACTGGTTCACTGACTTCCTTTTCAAGCTTGTTGCTTTTGGCTCTGCCCCAAGGCTTCATTCTCAGTGACAGTTGATGACAGCAGTTAGCCTGCTAGAATATGGACTGTAAATACTGTGACATACTGGACTGTAAATCACTTCTGGGCTACACTCAGCTTGATCTCCTGTCAGTCCCAGGATACAGGAATTTCCACCAGATGTGAAATTGTCTCGAGAAGGGATTTGTGTCACGCTGGTTCATCAGTGCCAAGGCTGGCAAACTCAATTCTGTATAGTTGACTTATTGCACTATTTAAATGACCCTGTCTGACAGGTTGAAGAAAGTAGGGAAAACCACTAGACCATTCAGGTATGACCTAGATCAGATCCCTTATGAGTATACAGTGGAAGTGACAAATAGATTTAAGGGACTAGACCTGATAGACAGAGTGCCTGATGAACTATGGACAGAGGTTCGTGACATTGTACAGGAGACAGGGAACAAGAAAATCCCCATGGAAAAGAAATGCAAAAAAGCAAAATGGCTGTCTGAGGAGGCCTTACAGATAGCTGGGAAGAGAAGAGAAGCGAAAAGCAAAGGAGAAAAGGAAAGATGTTCTCATCTGAATGCAGAGTTCCAAAGAATAGCAAGGAGAGATAAGAAAGCCTTCCTCAGCTATCAGTGCAAACAAATAGAGGAAAACAACAGATTGGGAAAGACTAGAGACCTCTTCAAGAAAATTAGAGATACCAAAGGAACATTTCATGCAAAGATAGGCTCGATAAAGGACAGAAATGGTATGGACCTAACAGAAGCAGAAGATATTAAGAAGAGGTGGCAAGAATACACAGAAGAACTGTACAAAAAAGATCTTCATGACCCAGATAATCACGATGGTGTGATCACTCACCTAGAGCCAGACATCCTGGAATGTGAAGTTAAGTGGGCCTTAGAAAGCATCACTACGAACAAAGCTAGTGGAGGTGATGGAATTCCAGTTGAGCTATTTCAAATCCTCAAAGGTGATGCTGTGAAAGTGCTGCACTCAATATGCCAGCAAATTTGGACAACTCAGCAGTGGCCACAGGACTGGAAAAGGTCAGTTTTCGTTCCAATCCCAAAGAAAGGCAATGCCAAAGAATGCTCAAACTACCACACAATTGCACTCATCTCACATGCTAGTAAAGTAATGCTCAAAATTCTCCAAGCCAGGCTTCAGCAATACGTGAACCGTGAACTTCCAGATGTTCAAGCTGGTTTTAGAAAAGGCAGAGGAACCAGAGATCAAATTGCCAATATCCGCTGGATCATCGAAAAAGCAAGAGAGTTCCAGAAAAACATCTATTTCTGCTTTATTGACTATGCCAAAGCCTTTGACTGTGTGGATCACAATAAACTGTGGAAAATTCTGAAAGAGATGGGAATACCAGACCATCTGACCTGTCTCTTGAGAAACCTGTATGCAGGTCAGGAAGCAACAGTTAGAACTGGACATGGAACAACAGACTGGTTCCAAATAGGACAAGGAGTACGTCAAGGCTGTATATTGTCACCCTGCTTATTTAACTTAGATGCAGAGTACATCATGAGAAACGCTGGGCTGGAAGAAACACAAGCTGGAATCAAGATTGCTGGGAGAAATATCAATAACCTCAGATATGCAGATGACACCACCCTTATGGCAGAAAGTGAAGAAGAACTAAAGAGCCTCTTGATGAAGGTGAAGGAGGAGAGTGAAAAAGTTGGCTTAAAGCTCAACATTCAGAAAACTAAGATCATGGCATCTGGTCCCATCACTCCATGGGAAATAGATGGGGAAACAGTGGAAACAGTGTCAGACTTTACTTTTTTGGGCTCCAGAATCACTGCTGATGGTGACTGCAGCCATGAAATTAAAAGATGCTTACTCCTTGGAAGGAAGGTTATGGCCAACCTAGATAGCATGTTTAAAAGCAGAGACATTACTTTGCCAACAAAAGTCCGTCTAGTCAAGGCTATGGTTTTTCCAGTGGTCATGTATGGATGTGAGAGTTGGACGGTGAAGAAAGCTGAGCACCGCAGAATTGATGCTTTTGAACTGTGGTGTTGGAGAAGACTCTTGAGAGTCTCTTGGACTGCAAGGAGATCCAATCAATCCATCCTAAAAGAGATCAATCCTGGGTGTTCATTGGAAGGACTGATGTTGAAGCTGAAGCTCCAGTACTTTGGCCACCTCATGCGAAGGGTTGACTGATTAGAAAAGACCCTAATGCTGGGTAGGATTGGGGGCAGGAGGAGAAGGGGACGACAGAGGATGAGATGGTTGGATGGCATCACCGACTCAATGATCATGGGTTTGGGTAGACTCTGGGAGTTGGTGATGGACAGAGAGGCCTGGCGTGCTGCAATTCATGGGGTCGCAGAGAGTCGGACACGACTGAGCGACTGAACTGACTGACTGAACTGAACTGACAGGTTTGATAGTGAACACACAGCCCTTACCCACAGCAAGTCATGGCTTTCACTATAACTCTGTGTGTCTCTTTAGAATCGAATCAGTGTAGGAGGGTAGAGACAGAGACCTGGTTTTCCAGGCAGGTCTCTCCAGGCTTGACTGTCATTTCTCTAGTGCCTTGTGTGCCGGAATATTCCAGAACGGTCTTGATGCTGGACTTCCTTGCAGTCATGGCAGGAGTGTTGACAGCACAGGACAAGGAAGAACACGCAGCTGTGTTTAAAAGCTTCTGATTTCAGTAGGGAGGAAGACGCCACAGGTCTTTAAGCCACAGGTGCTATGAAGAGAGGGTCAGTTTAGAACAGATGCTAGTTTTGCCTGTTTTTACCTTCATTTGCTCAGAAATTGTTGTCACATGATACAAAATGATGCTTATGAGTAGTGAGGCTATGTAATAAGTACAATGTTGTATTGTTTTAGGTTGATAAGAGACTCCTACCTTGAAATAGCCTTATTGTTTTTACACATGAGGAAGTCAAAGAGCAGACTTTCAGTGTCACCATTGACGCTTAAGGTAATACATGATTTTATTAGAAATGTAAAGTGTTAAATGTAAAGTATATTGCCTTTGAGCTTGCTTATTTTGCTACCTCTGTGCTATGGATATAAAGAGACATTTTTCTTTGTGACTTAGAGGAATTGATTCATTATTTTAAGCTCATACTCATATTTAGGTACCTCTTTGGAAATTTTTATGTAAGATTCTTGAAATGGATTTCATTTGGAGATTTTTGCCTGTTAAAATGTTATCCATGAAACGTAGGTGCATGTAAATATGCTCAGTCATTAGGATTGATCAGGTGTTTGCAGGAAATGACATATTGCTTAAACTGATAGACAGGTATGGTTTTCATTACTGATGTGGCTGGCAAACAGATCATCTTTTGATCAGAAAAGTCATTCATTCATTTATCACATATCTATTGAGCATGTCCTATGACCCAGACTGTATTCTGGAAGGTGATAAAGCAGAGTCCAGGACAATCTCAGTGCTTGTCCCCATGCACTTACTCTTCAGTGGAGGGAGACAGGTAATAAACCTGTAAAGGAGGAAAGGTGGGAGGGAGTGAGGGAGGAAGAGAAAGGAAGGAAAGGTTGGGGGTGTTTTAGGTGGTGAAGTTTAGGATTAAGAAATAACTTGAGTTGGTGGGATTGTGAATGACTGCAGTGGAAAGAGGTGAAAAGTGAGATTTGATCATTTGGGAGGGAACCTTGCAGGGTGGCAGAGGCACGCACTCCATCAAGCAGCACTTCCAAATAAGGGGCAGAAACGTCTCCAGGGATCCTGTGATCCTGTTGAGGTCAGAGATTCAGCCTTTCTCAGGAGCTCCTGGAAATGCCAATGCTGCTGGTCTGTAGGCCACACCTGGGTACCTGTAGTACCCAGGATTCAGACAGGGAGATTGTCTTTCTTTCTTTTTTAAAAAAAATTATTTATTTATTTTAATTGGAGGCTAATTACAATATTGTAGTGAGTTTTGCCATACATCGACATGCATCAGCTGCGGGTGCACATATGTTCCCCATCCAGAACTCCCCTCCCCCTTTCCTCCCCACCCCATCCCCCAGGGTCATCCCAGTGCACCAGCTCTGAGCACCCCAGACAGGGAGATTTTCTAGGCAGGAAGTTGGGTGGACTGGAGATGGATGAACCCAGGAACTTTGTTTTCTTTTTTTATGAAAACTTGGCTTTTATTTTTCAAAAAGTACTATCTAATTTTTTATTCTTTAAATTTCAGTAGGCTTTATATATTTCATTCTCATTAAATAATCCTCTGACCCACCAAAAACCTCTAGAGAAAATTTTGATGTCAAATCTCTAATCTTTGCGACAACATAAACATGATTTAAATCCTGTAGGCAAATAGGCTTTCAGTCAGTTGGAACAACTTAAATGGTTGCTGCCTTAGGTGGGTAACAGCTATTTTTATTTTCATCAAAATGATTACATAGAAAACTTACTTTTGTGATATGATACACATCTTTACATCCAATAAGAGAAAACAGAAATCTTTGTTTCCATGGAAATTTGCAATGTAAATTAATAAGATGCTAGGATAAAAAATATCACCTTTTGGCTTCTCTAGGGAACTGTTTATAATTAGGAGCTTAAACAAATAAGATTTGAGTGAAAGAATAGTATAACTCCAGTGACTGAACAGCAACAACAAACACAATATGAGCATTATTTTCTGTATATCTTGACATAGCATAAATATTTTAGCAAGACATACAATTATTAGACACACAGAAAACAGTCAAAAACAACAAAAATTCATCTAGGCATATTCAGGCCATTGAAAGACAACATTTAAAATATGTCCTAGTAAAGAAAATTGGTATATAAATCCTGAAAAGAAAGCATTATTGTTTCACTTATATGGGGAGTTTGGAGTATAGTGACTGTCACCCTGGTTTGGGTTGGAATCCTAGCTTCATGACACACTATTAATACCAGTGGGACCGGAGCCTTTCTAACCCAAGTTTCCTCATCTGTGAAATGAAGGTGATGATAACTTACCCCTTAGAGTAGCTAGGAAAATTAAGTAAAATAAAACACTTGGCGCATAATAAATACTCAAAAGAAAACCCAAAAAGAGGTGAGGGGTCTATCCTTTATCACTGTGTAACTTTGACTAGACTCCAACATTGTATCTTTCTGAAGTATTTTGTACATAGTAGGTATCAATAGTTATGTGTTAGTTGAACTATTTCTTGAACTTTCATTCATGTATTCATTCATCAAACAAGCACTTATTGAGTGCTTAATGTATGCCAAGCATGTTATTCTCTTCCCCTAAGAAGCACAGAGGAGCAAAGGAAAGAAAAATTTGTATTGTGATGTACTGAGGACTATAATAAGATAGGTCAAGTAGGGAAGTGGAGCAAAGTAGCTAATTCTGCTTTGGGGGAATGTTAGAGAAAGCTTTACAGATGAGATGAGTTTTGGAGGGTAAGTAGAAGTTTTCCAAGGAATTGAGAGAAAAAATAGTCCAAAGAGAGACATTATCAAACACATGTTTAGAAAATAGATTTATTGAAGCATAAATTATATCTGTGAAATTAACCTATTTTAAGAGTGCAATGCATAGATGTTTAATAATTTTCCATGTTGTGTAACTATCATCACCATCCAGTTTTAGAACATTTCCCTCATCTCCAAAAGATCCCAAGTGCCCATTTGCTATCATTCCCATTTCTACCTCTAGTCCTAGTCTTGCTAATGGTTACCTCTAGGTAACCATTAGTCTGTTTTCTGTCTCTGTAGATTTGTCTTTTCTGGATAGATCACTTAAATGGGATCATACAGTATGTAATCTTTCATGCTTGCTTCTTTCACCTGGCATTATGTTCTTGAGGTTCACCCATGTTGTAACACGTAACAATATTTGTTCCTTTTACTGCTAAGTAGTATTCCTTTAGTTTTATTACCTTTTCTTGATTCATTCAGCTGGAGCTGGATATATGAACTGTTGCCACTTTTGGCTATTATGAATGATGCTGCTTTGAATATTCATATATAGGTTAAAATTTTTTTAACTTTATTTTTAATTGGAGGATAGTTGCTTTACAATATTGTGTTGGCTTCTGCCATACAACAACGTGAATCAGCCATAAGTTTACATATATCCCCTTCCTCTTGAACCTCCTCCCAACCCCTACCCTCTCCCACCCATCTAGGTTGTCACAGGGTACCACGTTGAGCTCCTTGTGTTATACAGCAACTTCCTTTTAGCTGTCTGTTTTACATATGGTAACGTGTATGTTTCAGTGCTACTCTCTCAATTCCATATACAGATTTTTTATGTGAATGTGTTTTCAATTCCTTTGGGTGTATACCTAAGAATGGAATTTCTGGGTCATACTTCAACTCTCTGTTTAGCCTGCTGATCTGTTATATTGCTTTCCTAAGTGCTGTACCATTGTGTATTCCTACCCACAGTGTATGAGGGTTTCAGTTTCTCCACATTCTTGCAAACAGTTGTTATTATTTGTCTTTGTGATTGTAGCCATCCTAGTGGGTATTAAGCAGTATTTCATTAGGATTTTGATTTGCATATTCCCTAGTGGCCATTTGTATATCTTCTTTAGGACAATATCTATTCAAATCTTTTGCCCATACACTAAATTGAGTTATCTTTTTTATCATTGAGTTATAAGACTTTTAAAACGTATGTATTCTAGATATATGTCCCTTATCAGATATATAATTTATAGATTTTTTCCAGTTGATGGCTTGTCTTTTCATGCAATTAATGGTATCTTTAGAAACAAGAGTCTTTACTTTTAATGAGGTACAGTTTATCATTTTTTAAATATATATTGTGGTTTTAATAGCACCTTACCTAACCCCAGATATTGAAGAGTTTCTCCTGTGTTTTCTTCTAAAAAATTTTAGCTTTAATGCTTAAGTCCATCATGGTACATTTTGAATTAAGTTTTGTGTAAAGTGTGAGGTAAGGCTCTAAATTCATATTTTTGCACATAGATATTCATTTGTCTGAGCATTACTTGTTGTAAAGACTATCTTTTCTTTATTGAATTGCCTTGGCTCCTTTGTCAAAAAATTTATTGATCAAAAGTCTAAAAATATTCCTAGACTTCCAATCTATTCCATTGACCTATAAATCTACCTTTATGTGAGTATCCACTGTCTTGATTACTGTATGGCTTGTAGTAAGTTTTTTGAAATTGGGAAGTATTTGTCCTCCAATTATGTTCTTTTCAAAATTATCTTCACTTTGAATCTTTTGCATTTTCTTCTTCATATTAGAATCTGCTTGTCAGTTTTTGCCAAAATGCAGAATTTTGGTACAGATTATGTTGAATCTACAGGTAATTTGTGGACATTTGGCATGTTAACAATTTTGAATTCTCAATTTATATATATGAACTCTCTTCATTTATTTAGATATTAATTTTTCTTGATAATATTTTTTTACTTTTTAGTATGCACATTTTATACATTTTTGTTAAGATTATTTCTATCATGAATGGGTATTTTCTTAATTTCATTTCAGATTGTTCATTGCTGATACAATTGATTATGAATATTGAGTTTTGTATCCTGTGACCTTGCTAAACACATTTGTTAATTCTAGAGGGGGGTGTGTGTGTGTGTGTGTGTGTGTGTTGGGATTTTCTACATATAAGATCATGTTCCCTGCAAAAATTTAACTTCATTTCCTATTCTAGATGCATTTTTTAATTTTTCTTACCTGTTTGTATAGGCTAGTATCTCATATGCAGTGTTGAACACCTCCCATCTAAAAAAATGCCCATCATATTTTTTTTTTCCTGTTTCCATTCTGAGTTCAAGTTTGACCTCAATAAAGCCTTCATCTCAACTCAAAATGAGCTTTCTTTTTTGAATGTCTGTGTCACTAATTGTTCTTACAATATAATTACTTAATGTTACTCTGTAGTCAATGCCTATTAGCCCTGTGTCCAGAATTAAATTGGTAAATTGCCCAAGGTCACAGTCAGTAAGCTGGCAGTGGCTACCCCAGAGCCTAAGCAGTATTATTACAGCTAGTGAGGACCATCTTCATATTTGGAACAGGGCTACATCGCTTAGATTTTAGATTCCCCATGGACTGATCTCTCCAGGTATCACCTGTCTCCAAGCTTAACACTTGTTCTAGTCACATTTGTGCATTGTATTTCCTGCTCTGGCATCAGCTTTACTCATTGCTTTCCCTTTTCTTTGGGAGTCTTATTGCCAGAAGTAAAAAAGGTATTTTTGTTAGTGCTTATTTTATTGTTGAAGATCTAAAAAACCAGGCAAAATATGAACATCAACAAATTAGAATAAGCCATCTAATCGAATAGTTTTTCCAGATTAGTTGAATCTTTAAATTTGACTATTATTACTTTAAAAATGTAAAACAGACAGCTACCATGTTGCTGGCAGGGTTTCTGTTTACTTCTACATGCCACACACACACACACTCTCACATTGCATGTATCTCCGTTCTTTGTCACTTTTTGCTATTCTGTAGAACTTCATGATTACAGTCATCCTTTTAACAGTTCTATAGTTAGAAAGCTGATGGCAAATACCTATCAAAAATCTGTAAGTAGTATTCCTGTTTCTACATCTTTACCACAATTTATATTCAATTTATAGATCCTCTATTAAAATGGTAAATAACACTTAAAATGCCATTTATGTTTATTTTATTGATATTCAAATAATGTAAGCTCACCTAGAAAATCACACAAAAAAGTTAAATATAATTAAATTACCCATAAAACTTGGGATGACCACTGTTGATAATTTTCTCTGTTTGTGTATACAGAGAAATATATATGTACCTATCTTTTAAAAAATGGGATCATACTTTACATGCTATTTTGTAACCTACACTTTTCTTTTGCTAATATGATTAGGATATCTTTTCATGTTGATAGATGCATGTACATTATTATTCTTAATGGCTACATAGTGTTACACTAAAATCTCATCTTCAGAAAATTAGAAAATATATCATGAAACTTTATGATATCTTTATCTGTCTTTATCATAAAATATTTGCTATATTTTGTAGGCTCTTCCCAGAAGGCATAGTTCTATTAAAGAACCAATAGTAAATAAACATGAAATGTACAGTTTATTTGCCTGGATTGCAATAAGAGCTGCTGCACAGGTTGGTGTGATTTTTATTTAATTCTTCTCTTTACTGTCACATCTGTTAAGGCAACACAATCTATTTATTCGAGAGAAAGAAAAATGTCACATTCTTTGAGATTTGTGCCAACGATATTTCTTTGGGGCGATTAGAAGTGCTCTTTATATGTGTAGTGTTTTTAATCTCTATTAGCCAGACTTGGTTTTGTTTGCTTCAACTTTTCTTTAATGAAAGTATTGGCAGATACACATGTGCACATATTTGGGGAAATATCTGTCACAGCTAGGTGAGGGAGCCTATTCAGAGTGACTTATTTATTGATTAAATTGTCAACAGTCATGATTTGTTTGACTTTGATACATAGTACATGCAGGGGATCACATATTGTTTTTCAGATTGTCTTTATTTTTCCTCCAATGTATACCAAATATTATGAATTCGCTTTTTCACATTCTTCACCTAATGGATATCTATGAATCAAAAAGTTTGCATTTATGAATTCTAATTATGCATTAATTTTAGGTCAGTGAGGCTGTGCTGGAAATTAATCTACTTATTGGAAAGACGAATGCTAGAACTGATAAAGTTAGCCCTGGGGCATTGTCAAATATCCCAGAATTTGCTTCCATGGATCTTTTGTCTTCATACACAGATTATTTGCTTGGTATGTTTGGATGTTGGACATTTTATATACATATAATGTTTAATCAAGTTTCAAAGATTTAATTCTACAGATTTGTTGGGTTTTAACTTAAAAACAACAATGGTTTGGGAAACCTCTAAGACCCTGAAAGGGCAAGTCTTATGGTCTAGCTGCTAAAACATAGGGGCCCCTGCTTGCTGTATGTACATACATGTTATTCCATTCACTGCTGCATTTAAGATGCAGGGTTGTGTGGGAAAAATATGATATTTCTTGATGGCCTGTTTATCTTCCAGTTCACACATTTCAAATGAGACTTTGTGGGATTATTTTTTTGAGAGAACTTCTCTGAGCCTCTAAAATGTGTACCTGCTCTTACCCTCTGATATATCTCCCTGTTTCTTTTCTTAGTTCTTTTATATTTGTGTGTGTGTGTGCTTGTGCATGTTTAAGCTTTTTCTCTTATTAAACTATTGTCAACTTCCTGAGGGCAGGGATGTTAGCTATTTGATTTGCTAAGGGTTCTCCTTAGAGACAATGGAGACAATGGAAACAAGAGACAAGAAGAAACAATGGAAACAGTGAGATACTTTATTTTCTTGGGCTCCAAAATCACTGCAGATGGTGACTGCAGTCATGAAATCAAAAGATGCTTGCTTCTTGGAAGAAAAGCTATGACCAACCTAGATAGCATACTGAAAAGCAGAGCCATTGCCTTGCCGACAAAGGTCCGTCTAGTCAAGGCTCTGGTTTTTCCAGTAGTCATGTATAGATCTGAGAGGTGGACCATGAAGAAAGCTGAGTCCTGAAGAATTGATGCTTTTGAACTGTGGTGTTGGAGAAGACTCTTGAGAGTCCCTTGGACTGCAAGGAGATTCAACCTGTCCATCCTAAAGGAAATCAGTCTTGAATATTTATTGGAAGGACTGATGCTGAAGCTGAAACTCCAATACTTTGGCCACCTGATGCAAAGAACTGACTCATTTGAAAAGACTCTGATGCTGGGAAAGATTGAAGGCAGGAGGAGAAGGGGACGTCAGAGGATGAGATGGTTGGATGGTAGCACTGACTTGATCGACATGAGTTTGAGCCAGCTCTGGGAGTTGGTGATGGACAGGGAAGCCTGGTGTGCTACAGTCCATGGGGTCGCAAAGAATCGGACATGAATGAGCATGAGCACACACTACAGAAAATCACATATTACTTATACATAGTGAGGATTGATACTAATATTTGTTAAATGAATGAATGAAAAGTTAGTGGAATTTAAACTTAACCTTACCATATTTTTTTAAATTTGTAACTCCACTGTTGGTTACAGTAAACTATAGTATAAATCTGTAAGTCACACCAGCAATAACATAAATATTGAACAGTCACTTTATGTTTTTGTCCATTCATTCATTCAAAAAATATTGAGTGCTTTTTTGTGCTAAGTGCATGGATAGGTTCTAAGAAGCAAGGTACTGGAATTTTACTTCCAGAAGGATATTTTAGTAACAACAGTATCTAATTTTGCTTGGCATTGGGTGAGCATTGAGCCAAAGGGGATGAAAAGTGTTAACTTTAACCTGTTGGGGTGAGGTAGTCTTCCTAAAGCCTCTGAAATCAATCTGGTAGGCTGGAGCTTACTTCTGAAGGGTCGACTCAACCTTAGCTGAAAGGTTTGTGTCTGAAATCATCTCCTTCTTTGGCTCTGTCCTGAAGAATGGGTGGCCCAGACTATTTTCCAACCTAAAATGGTTTGCTCTGAGGTTAAACCATCAGATGGATTTTTTATGCTAAGGTATTGTCTTCTTATTTTTATTGCCTGGTGGGATTTTGCTTCATCAGACTTCTGGTCCATGACCTGGATCTCAGACAGGGTGCATGGTTTTTCTTAGAGACCCCACAAGTAGGCTCTCGGGGGATAAAGCAGGGCAGTATGGCAGCAGGGGCTGGTCACTGCTTTTTTCTCTTGATACTGCTTGGCAACTCAGTTCTCCCTGCTTCAGAATACCAGGAAGGAAGTCCTCTTAGAAACACACATTATTGTTTTGCCACAAAGGGAATGCAGTATTAATAATGAAGAGGTTTCAGCTTACACCCCAATCCTGTCAAACCATTGAATTTCTCTCAGCCTCATTGTCCTTAATCTGTAGACTGAGTGAATTAGATTTATTTATGAAGACGACTGAAATCTGAATTTTAATACTGTGATTCAAACTACCAACATGGCTATTTCTTTTTCACAGTGGCCCCTTATTACCTCAGATAGATCTGTCTACTTTATCCTGCTCTGTTTTCTCATGCTTTTAAGTTTTTAGGACAGAGATAACAAATAAGTTACATCTGAAATTCTGTGTTAATCAGTTATTGCCAAAATTGCAGTGTATACCCAATGACCCTGAAACTCAGCGGCAAGAACAACATGACTTCTTTCTTTTACTTGTCTCCTGTGTTCTGCGTCAGGCTGCAGGCCAAGTTCCAGTGCACTTCATGTACATTTGTTCTGCTGCTGCTGCTGCTGCTAAGTCGCGTCAGTCGTGTCCGACTCTGTGCGACCCCATAGATGGCAGCCCACCAGTCTCCCCTGTCCCTGGGATTCTCTAGGCAAGAACACTGGAGTGGGTTGCCATTTCCTTCTCCAATGCATGAAAGTGAAAAGTGAAGGTGAAGACGCTCAGTCGTGTCTGACTCTTAGCGACCCAATGGACTACAGCCTACCAGGCTCCTCTGTCCATGGGATTTTCCAGGCAAGAGTACTGGAGTGGGGTGCCATTGCCTTCTCCGACTTTGAAATGATATAAATGCATTTTTTAAGAGGGCCATATTTTAAGCTAAAGCTGGACACAGGCAGGGTGGGCATTTGAGTTTATTTGGAACTTTTTTTTTTCCTGGAAGAAGCACATGTGAGGCAGATATAAATGGACTAGAGGCATGGATACCAGGTAGAAGGGAAGCTTATTTTCTCAGCACTCTGAGCAGTTGACAGTCAGAGAAGCATGGTGATAGAATAGACCAGTCGTGTGTGGAGGATGGTATAAAGATCATCTTGCCAGAACCAGAGAGCAATTGTATGATGTCTATAGAACAGTAAGAGAATTGAGTGATGCAGCCAGCCCAATTTACTGAGGTTTCTTGTACATTGTCTTGTAGGAATACAGACCCTGAAATGATGCTACTGGCAACATGGGACCATATTTAGATTGAATGCAAAAAACACTTACTCAATATCTACTTTGGGCCCCGGTATATTCAAATATATTCCATCTTTTTGTCTTGAGTTTCTTGTGACCTTAATAAAAAATTCCACTAGGATTAAAAATTATTAAATTTTGTAACATGTTTTGAATTAAAAGTGACATTCAGGGTCAGTGGTCCTGGATGCAGCCTCTCACAACTAAATACACTTGATATACAGAAAAATATAAATATGTGTCATGTCAAAAATGAATGTTGATGAACCTACTGTCAGAACATAAAGAGAGATCTATGGAGCAGAACCAAGAATCAACTGATCCTTAGTATTAAAAATGCTTTGCCTCTTGAGACGGAGAAAACCTTCCATCCTGGAAAAAATGCGATTTGTCTTTCCTGTTCTGTCTTGTCCCTGGCTCAGAGATATGGGTCGATGCCAACTAAAAACTTGGATGTCATTCCTCTTCTGCTGTCCTATTTTCTATTCCTCCGAGACACAATTTCCCATACTGGTGGGGAGCTAGAAGGACACATTATATCTTCAAATCCCAAATAATTATACCACGTACAGGTGAGAATGGAGATAAATTATTCGTGCTAGTAACACTGATTATGTACATGCATGCATGTGTGTGCTCACGTGCTGCACCAATTCAGATTGTCAACAATTCAGACAATGAGGGTACGATGAGAATTATCCTCAGTGAAGCAGAGGCCCCAAATCAGTGTAACCAGGCAGTCCTGGCTGGAGGTGGTGGAAACCATTGCAAAGGGATGCTTCTCAATGCAGGGTATAAGGGGCTCTCCCTCCAAAGTATTCTTCTAAAGATAAACTTACAGATAGCACAGATAATATGTGGGCCAATTTTGGCCTCATTTTTGGGTTGTAAAGACAAAGAAAATAATTGTAAACAGAAAAAGCAGAAAAAAATCTCCTTATAGATCTAATTAATTCTAATTAGTGCCATCAAATTAATGCTTCTATTTGTTCAAGTTTCCCTTTTTTTTTTTTGTAACAATCAACGCTGCTATGAGTATCTTGTGGGGGACTCCTGGTACATGTATCTGAGTATCTGCATTTAAAATTTTATTAGCCTCTGCCCACGAATTTGCTCTCACAAGTAGTATATGAGAATTATGTTATCTTCACATTTATTGCTTTCAGATTTTAGTTTCTGTTAATTGCTGAGGAATGTGAAGTGGTATTTCATCTGAATTTATCTGATTTCTAATGGTGCTAAAAATTTTGGCCATTTGGTTTTCCTTTTCTACAAGTTGCCTGTTGAAATTCTTTGCCCATGTTTCTGTTGGACTATCTGACTTTTTATTGATTAAATAGTAGAGAGAAGATAATTTATGTGTTCTAAACATGTTTTCTCAGTCCATGGTTTGTTATTTATGATTGTAATATAAATTTGTTTTAATTGACTGCAATCCTAAGTGTCAATATTTCCTTTACAAATTGTGCTTTTCTTTTTTCACATATGGTTATTTTTCAACGAAAACATATTTGTAGTCTAATTTTTTTTTTTACTTTCAGATAACTACCAAGTTGTCTTCCAGACTGGCTGTACATTTTCTTACCTTAGTGAAGAGATATATGAGGATGTCGATTCTCAGAAAAAAAACCCAATTAAAGTGGATATTACATGGATTCTTCTGCTGCGCTACTATATTCACCTACAAAGAATTAATACTATGAGCAAATTGCTAGGTAAGCCTTTGAAAGAACATATTCCTTTCCAGTTATTAAGTCATGTTTCTTACTTAGAACTATAAAATATGTTTGACATCTTTCTGAGTGAACTCTCATCAGAAGATGGAAATTCCAGGGGTTCTTCACCTGATATGCAGGGACCTTTGAAAAGAACAGTATTTCAATGTATTTAAAAACATCCTTAGAAGGAGGCATCCAGAGGCTTCCCCCAAGACTACTGAAGTGCCGTATGGCTCAAAACAGTTAAGAATCAGAGTGACCCTAATGTGACAGCTTATAAAATGAACAAGGTGAAATCTTTGGCATTAAGAAGAGAATATCTAGTATTTAAAGAGAAAGACAGGATATTTAACTCCATAAAATTTTGAGTTTTGTTTGTTGTTGTTCTTATTTTAAAATCATTGGTGCTCTCTAAAGGATAGCCAAAAAAAAAAAAAAAAAACTGTTATAATCTATGTCACATTCTCTCCTCTTGTGGTTTTGTGACAATGTGTTTATCTGTGCCCATGAAATTGGTGAGCCAGTGTTGCTTATGAGGGCAAACAACTGGGAAAGACAGCTTGACTAAGGCAGCACCCAGTGATGGGGAAATCAGCAGGGCAAAGAGGCCAAGTCACAGAGCAGCTCAGCATGGTTATCAGAGTTAGTGATGGGAGAGGCAAGCACTAGGAAGGGTGGTGGGTAAAAGGTGCATCGTGATAGGCCCAGTTCAGTAGCAAAGGAAGTGGATATAATCCAGCACAGTGGGCCCCAGTGATGCCCTCCTGTTATCGATTCAAGCTTCCCCTGGATTCACCTGCTGGTATCTCCTGTGTCAATCATGCACATTTTACTTCTTTCTGCTCTGGGCTTTCTTAGGAGTGACTGAGGTCCAGCATACAGGCAGGATAGCCTGGAAGTACCAGGGACTGCACACATTCAGGAGTAACCTGCAGCTGCTGAGGGAGGGAGCTGGTTGATAGATATTCCAGCATGCCAGCCCCCTGATGGAACAGTTTTCCGTGTTTTTTCTTAGGAGGTCCTTAGCAGGACTGAGCTCTCCTTGTCCGTAGCTGGAGCCCTTCCTAACTCGCTCTCATTGACTCTTTTCTGTCCCACATTTCCCATTCTCTCACTTGAGATCCATTTTCAAATAAATTACCTGAACCTGAATTTTTGCTTTAAGATTTTTTTGGCTGGGGATGGGGATTCCCAAATAAGACAGCTAGATTGAATGTTTTGCTTTGTTAAGCTTGAAACCAGAAGTAGGATCACAGGGTTCTGAGGTGTTCTTTCCTTCCTGTGACCAGAAGCAATTCTGTTAGTGTATAAGCTTAAAAAAATGGAGGAAGGTCATGGGCAGCCACTGGGTGAGGTGGGAACGTGCAGGAATGAAATTAGCAAGCAAAGGACAGCAATATTGAGACCATTCTGGTATCTAACATGATTCTATAGTAGTTTTTGTTTTTCCTTTAAGCATCTCTGAAGCCAGGATCTGGGATGTCTTTGCCAGATGACACTCTTCTCACTTCTCTTTTTAACTCTGGATTGATTTTGCGCCAAAAAGAAATGCATTTTTTCCTTAAAAGATTCTTACAGCTATATTCTTCTTCTTGTATTGATGAATTTCCAAAAGAACTATTTCAAGTCATGGAAAATCCACCTGTTCCAGAAAAAGTCTTATATGATTCAGCAAGCAAGGTAATGTTTAAAACATTATATAATTATACATTTTTTGGAAGACTTAATCATCCTCTTATTTCCAAAAGAAGCACATTAACCTCCATACTGACACAAAGGTTTTTAGTTTCCTCAGAGGTTTTACCTGAGGAAACTTTTACCACAGCGAAAAGCCAACCTGACATGCCAGTTTTCTCTTTTCATATGTTCTGTTTTGCTGCTCTTATAAGCCTTCAAAATGTCCCAGACTTTTCTGTATTCCTACACATCACAACTTCCTAGAGTCATTTTGCCAAGAAGTTATACAAATTTCAATATAATACCCTATAAGGAAACTAGACTGAGAATTTCTCAATCTATACCCTATTTCTGTACCTTCGTTTTGCATGTGTAATAAAAAGCATTCATTTTTTATTTTTAGCAATCATGAGTGTGCTAAGGGTAAAGAGTAAGTTTTTAGGTAAATTAAAAGTTTGAAGATTTTGTAGGGGGAGGGAAAGTGTTATTCAATTGGATGGACTTCCCCAAAATATGTAATATGGAAACCTCTTTTAAGTTATCTATTGAAGAGACATAAAGAGGCTCTTGAACAAGCCACTAGGGTCTTCTATAACAGTAATTTTTAAATAAATGACCAAAATGAGTGGATTGGAAGATATTGAAAAAGTAGAGTTTCAGTAAAAATGGAGATTTGTTTCAAATTTGGTATGTTCAACAAACATATGTTGGATACTAACAATATGCCAGACACTCTTAGGTGGTAGAGATAGCAGGAGTGGATAAGGCATAGTCTCTGATGTGGTAGTAGAGAAAATTGGTAAAGTTAGCACAAAGGAAAATGGCAGCACCTCACAGATGCTCTTTAAGAAAAAAATGGAAAGGTTAACAGCAGAAAGAATATGAAAATCAAAATGTTAGTTCTACTCTCAGTAACATGTAAGGCTGATTGGCAAAGTATAAGTGAAAGGAAGTTATCTGAGAAAGAGATGATGAAACAGCCAAGCTTATGGTCATGAGGAATGGAGATGAAGATGGATATAAAAGATGTTGCTTAAGTAAAATTGGAAACAAAACACTTTAGTGACTCTATGGTGACGGCAAGGGAAGAAGAGGGAATGAGAAAAGTTTTAGCCCATCATTTGGAACCTCTGCTTGTGATCCCTAGAGCGTAGTAGCACCATTAGCAGATCCAATGGGGCCAGGAGAGTGAGAACGTTTGTGGACAAAGCTTGTATGTTCTGCTTTGAAATTATAGTAGAGAACCCAAGAGCACATAGTGTAAATTTTCAATGTGTATTTGTGAAATGAATAAATCAAGTCATTTGCATAGAATTCTTTCAAAACTAGGGGGAAAAAAGCACTGATTTATTTTGAGTTATCTTGACTTTGGATCTCACCATATAGCCCTTTAATTTTTACAATTATATCCATACCAGACACATTCATGTTTCTGTTGTCAACTGTCCCAGAGAAGTGAAAATGTGGCTTGTTCCCAATGGAACCTTTGTTCATCTTATCCTACTGGAGTATAGTAACCTTATGTTTAGGGCTTCCCTGATAGCTCAGTTGGTGAAGAATCCGCCTGCAATGCAAGTGACCCCGGTTCAATTCCTGGGTGGGGAAGATCCCCTAGAGAAGGGATAGGCTACCCACACCAATATTCTTGGGCTTCCCTTGTGGCTCAGCTGATAAAGAATCTGCCTGCAGTCCAGGAGACTTAGGTTCAATCCCTGGGTTGGGAAGATCCCCTGGAGAAGGGAAAGGCTATCCACTCCAATATTCTGGCCTCGAGAATTCCACAGACTATATAGTCCATGGGGTCACAAAGAATCAGACACAACTGAGCTGTTTTCACTTTCACTTTCAACCTTGTGTTTGAGGTAAATAAGAATAAAATTTTGAAAAGATCATTCTTTGAAACAAGAGAGGAGGGTGATTTTAAAAAGTAGTGGAAAGATCCACTAAGGAATATTTATGGATTCAGTTAAGTGAGTCTCAACTGGGGTTATTGCCCCCAGGACAGTGTATTGCAATCCACATGGGAGGATTTTTCAGTTTACTTCCTAGATACTGGAAGTATTGGAATGCCCCAAACTCAGTGCCCCTATTTCCTGTCCCAGATTCTAAGTCATTTGAGAAATAAAAGAGCAAGACATACTGAGATTAAAAAATACCTTACTTTATGAGTCATGCCATTGATATTGTAGGATATGGTTTATCAGTTCAGTTCAGTCGCTCAGTCGTGTCCAACTCTTTGCGACCCCATGAATTGCAGCACGCCAGGCCTCTCTGTCCATCACCAACTCCTGGAGTCCACCCAAACCCGTGTCCATCGAGTCGGTGATGCCATCCAACCATCTCATCCTCTGTCATCCCCTTCTCCTCCTGCCCCCAATCCCTCCCAACATTAGGGTCTTTTCCAATGAGTCAACTCTTCGCATGAGGTGGCCAAAGTATTGGAGTTTCAGCTTCAACATCAGTCCTTTCAATGAACACCCAGGATTGATCTCCTTTAGGATGGACTGGTTGGATCTCCTTGCAGTCCAAGGGACTCTCAAGAGTCTTCTCCAACACCACAGTTCAAAAGTATCAATTCTGCGGCGCTCAGCCTTCTTCACTGTCCAACTCTCACATCCATACATGACCACCGGAAAAACCATAGCCTTGACTAGACGGACTTTTGTTGGGAAAGTAATGTCTCTGCTTTTAAATATGCTATCTAGGTTGGCCATAACCTTCCTTCCAAGGAGTAAGCGTCTTTTAATTTCATGGCTGCAATCACCATCAGCAGTGATCTTGGAGCCCCCCAAAATAAAGTCTGACACTGTTTCCACTGTTTCCCCATATATTTCCCATATTTACTGGTGAATGGTCTCCCTAGTAGTGATTAGCAAAGTTGACAGTTCTACCAGTCTAGGCTGATGGGTTTTGGTGGAGAGGGGGGTCATTACAGGTCTCTTTAAAACCCGTGGGGACAGAAACCCTTTTAAAATCGGTTGCATGAAGGAGCAGAGGATGTTCACTCCCTGAAAACAGTATGCTTGGAGGAAGAGTAGAATTATGCATATCCAGAATTCTTTTTCTCAAGTTCACTGATCAAATAACTCTCTCTAGGGAGAGGAACAGAGAGAAGGTGAAAAGGCCTGGGATGTACTGTTAATGTCTGGCCCTCCACCTGGCAGGAACCAGTAGAGTAGGATCAGATCATTTCCATCTAACACCACTGTCTGAGTCCTCCTAGGACCTGAGACTGTCTTGAGGATTCCTTCCACAAGGAATCCCAGATAGCTCAGGTGTTTTGGAATAGAAGAGAGAGAATAAGAAGGTTGAGAACTATAGTTTCAGTGGATGTATCCTTGTGAATATTTTATGAGTTTGGAAACTAATGTATGTGATTTCTTAAATACTGTTCTGAAAGGAGCTTTGCTGAGCATTTCATTATTAAGGGCAGCCTATCATTACCCAGTTCCTAAGGATGGTGCTCCAAACGTATAACCTTGAACACAGTGTAAATACATACAATATTTCTAATGCAGTAATGATATCAAAGAGTTGTTTCACTGTGTTTGCTCTTTATTTTGATATAATTAGTGGAACACTCTCCCAGAATAATCAGCCCTGGAGATCACTGTCACTTGCCTGACAGGTGCAAGCCACCTAATCATGTGTTCGTTTCACTGGGGTAGACAGCTAATGAGCATAAAGCCTTTTGCATTTTTTAAAAAGTAAACTCCAAGCTTGGCTGACTTTTATAATAACATTTCTGAGCCTTTAATCACTCAGGAGGCCATTTCAATCAAGCCCTCCCCATAATTTTGTACTTAAACCTGTTTTTCCCCCCACAAAGAAGTAGATGCATTTCCAGAACCGTCATATATACATGTCATGCTCATCAGCTTTGTGAGTCTGCCTGTCGTCAAGTCTATTGAAGCTTTATGATGGAAAAACAAAGACACCAAACAAATTACATAAAAAATTCCAGAAAGGACATGATTAAAATGGTGCACAATGCTGAGTTATTCATGTTTAGTCTGTGTGCCCGTGACAGACTGCGTAAGGTCAAACATTTGATTAGTGCAGAGTGATTTGATGTTTATAGTACATGACGAACAAGAGTGCTTCTGGTAGGTCTGTTGTTTCATTCCTTTCAAAGAATAAATCAAACATATCAAAAGTACCCAGTGTATAGCCCATTGACTAGCTTATGTAATTAATCCCATTAGGAATTAGATATTGTGTTTTTTAAAAGAGAAAAGAAAATTAAATGCCTATATTAATATTGATTTCTGTTGCAGTTCATTATTATTAGGCTATTGTGTGAATAAACACTATATATATATTGACATAGAAAGTATTTACTTTTTATTTTTCTCCACTTAGTTAGCTATTAAATATGAATTCTTTGCTAAAATAGTTGTCAGAAGCTCTGAAAGCCACTCAGATATGAAAAAAAAATGAACATTTTTTTTCCTGAATCAATTATTTACCTGATTTTTTGGTGAACTGCCTGACATAGAGTTAATCATTTTATTTATTGTGCATGTTGGTCATGGTTTTAGTATCCTTCTGCTAATAAATGAGGATTCTGGCTTATCATATCCTTTTATGATAGTCTCTAGACATTTTAAAATAGTTTTCACCTTTAGTATTACCTTTCAGTCAAGACATTTTTTTTCTTTTATCATTAGACAACCAGAAAGGTCAATGTATTTATTTCTCTTTTTATTTTATTTTGAAGACTTTGCATTGACAGTCTTCAGTTGTATCTTGAATAGGCTCAGAAATGGAAGGTAGAGAGTGTTACAGAAACACCAGGCCTTTCTTTATAGTCACTGACATGTTCCCCTTGGTCACCAAACCTTGAGATGCCTTTGGAGGTCAAGAATTGCTTTCCAGTTACCACACTGTAATCTTGGGAATAATGAGAAATTAATTTTGAAAATAGTTTACACTCCATCGAAGAAAGTCCTTTTTAGAAGTGAGATATTATTATCATTATTATTATCTCTCTGGCAAGACTCTACTTTTGTTGACAGCAATCATGCTTTACTTTTTTTAGCTACCTTAAAGAACTAAGTAAATATTTTATGAAATCACTAATTGCAACCTACACATTTATGCTTCTTGAAAACTCCTGATTCAGCGACCAAGTTCTATCAAATGAGCTGGGCCCAGATTAACCAAGACTAAACTTGCAAACCAGGCACATTCATTTAAAGAGGGAATGAAAGTAATGGATTTTGACCTCTTAGAACAAAAACTGTGTCTTGTTTTTCATAAGGTACTGCAAAAAAAAAAAAATGCTATTGGAAAGCAGATAATAAACTGTAGCCAAACCCTTAGTATATATACACCAATGAATAAGCCAGAAGAAAAGTAGATGTTCTTAGACTCTATGGTGATCTCGAGACTGAAGTGATAGCACTGATATTTCCCCTCTAGATCGTTACTCTTGGATATTCACCAAAGTGGAAGACATTTGTTGAGTCCACTGGGTTTTGAAGCATATTTTTTTTCCACAGAAGAATCTTCTCTGTGGTAATTGGGAGGTTTTAAGACTTACATCCATAAAGCAAGCTGAGATGATTCCCAGAGTTTTCCAGTATAGTCACTGCTGCTGCTGCTGCTGCTGCTGCTGCTAAGTCGCTTCAGTCGTGTCCGACTCTTGGCGACCCCATAGATGGCAGCCCACCAGGCTCCGCGGTCCTCGGGATTCTCCAGGCAAGAATACTGGAGTGGGTTGCCATTTCCTTCTCCAGTGCATGAAAGGGAAAAGTGAAAGTGAAATCGCTCAGTCGTGTCCGACTCTTAGCGACCCCATGGACTGTAGCCTACCAGGCTCCTCCATCCATGGGATTTTCCAGGCAAGAGTACTGGAGTGGGGTGCCATTGCCTTCTCCGGTATAGTCACTATTGAATGAAAATTGAATGAATGTCTTATGTATTGAATACATTCATTGCCAGCAATAAAGTGGATGTTTCTGTTTGTTCCCCAGACAGGAGTAACTGATGCTTCTCTACACTCCGATTTATCATTGAAAACCGTTACCAGCCCATTGTACAGAGACGTGGTGCCATCAGTTGTGGCAACACAAGCTTTAAACAAAGAACTTTGCTTTCAGTGGTACATTCCTCCCCTGGAAAAACCTCCAAAGGAAACAGAACCTATGGTATGTAATATAATTACAAAGCTAAATCTTACATTTGGATGTAAAGTTTAACGGAGCCATGATAGCTTTAAGAGTAGAGAATATCCTCTAATTGTATAAACAGAAATGTACAGCAATTTAGAATCTATATTGGCTAGTAAAATGACTGTGCAAGTAACTAAGAAATCTTGAGAATGTCTGATTCCTGTTGATCATTTTCCTTTTTCCTGAACTTAAAAAGAAACTTTTCAGTGTATCACCATTATACGTGACGTTTAATGTTTTCTTATAGTTATCCTTTATCACATTAAGGAGATTTTTTCCTACTTCCACTTGGATAGAAAGTTTTATCATGAATATTTTACTGTATCTATTAAGATGACTTTATGACTTATCTCTTTTAATATGGTAGTTGATTTTATATGTTAAATCAACTGTGTGCTCCTGAAATTGGTCATGATGTATTAATTTTATTGGATTCGGTTGGCTAATGTTTCCTAACGAATTTTTGCCACTGCTGTCAAGAGAAATGGGGCTTCCCTTGTGGCTCAGCTGGTAAAGAATCCACCTGCAATGCGGGAGACCTAGGTTCGATCCCTGGGTTGGGAAGATCCCGTGGAGAAGGGAAAGTCTACCCACTCCAGTATTCTGGCCTGGAAAATTCCATGGACTGTATAGTCCATGGGGTTGTGAAGTGTTGGACACAACTGAGCAACTTTCACTCAAGGGTAATATTGAGCTATAATTTTTCCTTTTTTGTGCTATCTTTGTCAGATATTTTCTGCATTAGGCTTTTGTTAGGCTCGTAAAATTCACTGATAAATAAAATCATGGTTTTCTGTTCAATGGTGAAGTTTGTGTAAGCTTGTGGTGGTGATTTAGTTGCTAACTTGTGTCTGACTCTTGCAATCCCATGGACTGTAGCCCACCAGGCTTCTCTGTTTATGGGGATTATCCAGGCAAGAATACTGGAGTGGGTTGCCATTTCCTTCTCCAGGGGATCTTCCTGACCCAGGGATCAAACCGGAGACTCTTGCATCTCCGGCATGGCAGGCGAATTCTTTACCACTGAGCTCGGTTAAGTTCAGTCGCTCAGTTGTGTCCGACTCTTTGCTACCCCATGGACTGCAGCATGCCAGGCTTCCCTGTCCATAACCAACTCCCAGAGCTTGCTCAAACTCATATCCATCAAGTTGGTGACGCCATCCAACCATCTCATCCTCTGTTGTCCCCGCCTCCTCCTGCCTTCAATCTTTCCCAGCATCAGAGTCTTTTCCAATGAGTCAGTTCTTTGCTTCAGGTGGCCAAAGTATTGGAGTTTCAGCTTCAGCATCAGCCCTTCCAATGAATATTCAGGACTGACTTCCTTTAGGATTGACTGGCTGAATCTCCTTGCAGTCCAAGGTACTCTCAAGAGTCTTCTCCAACACCATAGTTCAAAAGCATCAGTTCTCGTTACCATCGAGATGGTAACGATAACCCTATATGCGAGACAGAATAAGAGACACAGATGCATAGAACAATTTTATGGACTCTGAGGGAGAAGGTGAGGGTGGGACGTTCTGGGAGAATAGCATTGAAACATGTCTATTATCATATGTGAAAGAGAACACCATTCCATGTTCGATGCATGAGACAAAGGCTCAGGGCCGGGGCAATGGGATGACCCAGAGGGATGGGATGGGGAGGGAGGTGGGTGAGGGGTCCAGGAAGGGGAACACATGTAAACTCATGGCTGATTCATGTCAATGTATGGCAAAAACTATTACAATATTGTAAAGTAATTAGCCCCCAACTAAAATAAATAAATTTATTAAAAAAAAAAAAAAAGCATCAGTTCTTCGATGCTCAGCTTTCTTTATAGCCAAACTCTTACATCCATACATGACTACTGGAAAAACCATAGTTTTGACTAGACGGACCTTTGTTGGTAAAGTAATGTCTCTGCTTTTTAATATGCTGTCTAGGTTGGTCATACGTTTTCTTCCAAGGAGCAAGCATCTTTTAATTTCATGCCTGCAGTCACCATCTGATTTTGGAGCCCCCCAAAATAAAGTCTGTCACTGTTTCCATTGTTTCTCCATCTATTTGCCATGAAGGGATGGGACCGGATGCCATGATCTCAGTTTTTTGAATGTTGAGTTTTAAACCAACTTTTTCACTCTCCCCTTTCACTTTTATCAAGAGGATTTTTAGTTCTTCGCTTTCTGTCATAACGGTGGTGCCATCTCCATATCTGAGGTTATTGATATTTCTCCTAGCAATCTTGATTCCAGCTTGTGCTTCATCCAGCCAGGCATTTCTCATGATGTGCTCTGGATATAAGTTAAATAAGCAGGGTGACAATATACAGCCTTGACATATTCCTTTCCCAATTTGGAACCAGTCTGTTGTTCCATGTCTGATTCTAACTGTTGTTTCTTGACCTGCATATAGATTTCTCAGGAGGCAGGTAAGGTGGTCTGGTATTCCCTTCTGTTTAAGAATTTTCCACAGTTTGTTGTGATCCACACAGTCCAGGGTTTTAAGTTTAGAGTAACCCTTTTTCTCAGATTCTTGCTAAGAGTTTATCAAAGTAAAGCATTTATGTTTTTGTTGTGAGACAATATAAGACTAGTGATATAATTCTCCATAGTTAGAGGCAGTCATTAAGCAACAGTACTAACAACGTGCTGGTTTTCAGAGCTGGTATCAGTTCTGGTTGGGCCAATATATGTTCTAATGGTAAGTGAATGTGTCAAAAGAAGTTTTAAGTATTTTAACTGTCACCCCTGTGACAGAACATTGGGGTTTTCTATTTCTTCTTCAGTCAGTTTTGTCTAAAGTTGCTTTTTCTAGGAATTTTTCCATTTTATTTAAAATTTCTCTCATCTTTTTGGATAAGGCAATGGCTACCCATTCCAGTATTCATGCCTGGAGAATCTCATGGACAGAGGAGTCTGGTGGGCTACAGTCTGTGGAGTTGCAAAGAGTCAGACACGACTGAGCGACTAAGCACGCACGCTCATCTTTTTAACCAATCAGTGTATTTGTAACTGAAGTGTCCCTTTTGACACTTTATATTGCTTATCTGTGCATTCTTTCTTAGTTATTGTCACCAGAGGTTTCTCATTAATTAATTTTATTTCATTAATCCTATATATCTTTCTTGTACTGTTTTTTTTATGTGTGTACGTGTGTTCTTTTCCTAACTGACTTCTTGAGATAGATGTTTAGCTCAATATTTAGTCCTTTCTTTCTTAATCTATGCATTTAAGGCTATCAGTTTCTCTCTAAATTTTGCTTTGGCTTCATCCTACAGGTTTTTATTATAGTATTGTCATCATCTTTCAGTAAAAAATAACTTTTAAAATTTCCAATATGATTTCTTCTTTGACTTACAAGTCATTTCAACATGTTTCTGAAATTACAAACTATATGAAGCTTTCCTAGTTATCTTTTGTTATTTATTCCTAGATTATTTTGTTCTGTGTTAATAAAAAATATTCTGTATGATTGACATTTGTTGAAACGCTTTTTCACCAGGAAACATTTCTTGTGTCAATATTCCATTGCTCTTAAAAAGCATGTGCCCTCCTCAGTTGCTCAGGCAGTGTTGATATATGTGCAATAGGTAAGTTTGTGTAGTCTTATTCAGGCACTCTGTATCCTTCCTGACTTTTCTATTTTTGTTTGGCTTCTTGTTTTTTTAAATCAAGAAGTGTTGACCCTTGAACAACATAAGAGTCAGGGTGCTGGCCTTCTACACAGGTGAAAAATCTATGTGTAACTTTACAGTTGGCTTTCCACATCCACATTTGTGGATTCAGCCAACCACATATTGTGTATAATAGTATAATAGTACATATTTATTGAAAAAAATTCTCATAAAGTAGGAGATGTACAATTCAAATCTATGTGTTCAAGAGATTTTACCATTTAATTCTGTCACTGGGATTGTTGTTGTTTTGGTTTTTTCTTGTAGTTCTGTCCAATTTTGCTTTATGTATCTTAGGTACAATCAGAATGACAAGTGTTGTGACTTCTTGGAGATTTCAGTATTTTGTTATTTTGAAGTGACTTCTGACCTTTTCATAAGAATGCTTTTTCCCTCATAAAGTCTGCCTTGTTTGATATTACTAGAGGAAAATGACTTCCTCATGGTTATTATTTTCACAATATTTCTTTTTCCAGCCTTTTGCTTTCAACCCTTTTGTGTCCTTGTGTTTTAGTTGTATTTTTAAATAAAAATATATACTTGGATATTTTAAAATGCAGTCTGACAACATTGTATTTTGACTAGCAAAGTTAATCCAGTCACACTTAATATAAATGCTACTGTATTTGTTTTGAAATCTACCATATTATTTTAAACTTTTACTTCTCTCAGTTTTCTGTCTTTCTCTCATTTTGGGGATTGATTATTTTTCTTGTTCATTTTTACTCTCTGAATTTTGAAATTTATGCATGCTTTTGCTGTGCTTTTAGTGGTTACCCCTCAAGACAACATACATACTTATCAATTTTAAAGTCAGTGAATAATGTCTTTATTCCTGTAATGACTTATATGACTTATATGATTGTACATTTTCTTTTTAGTAACCAAGATAATGTTATTTTTATTTTATACAAGAGTTATTTTCCTTTAGAATTTTCTATATATTCAACATTTGCTTTGCTTTCTATTCCCTCTTGCATTTTAGACATTCCATTTAGGATCACTTCTTTCTGTTGAAGTATATATTTTGGAATTTCTTTTGGTGAGCATCTTCTGGAGGCAAACACTCTCAATTTTTGTTTGCCTAACAAATTTCATTGTTTTACATTATCTAGGAAATAAATTTTTATGGAGTAGAGAATTCAAGCTTGGAAATTATTCTCTTTTAGTACATTGAAAATGTTACTTACTCATTTCCAGTGTTGCTCTTGAGAGTCAAAATGTTGTTGCTTTAAAAAATATTCTGACTTCTTTGATGAACCACTTTGGAGGCTGTCTTTGCACAGTTTTACTAGGAATGGTCTTCTTTTTATTTATTTTGCTTTCATTAGTGTAGTGGTTAAGAACACAGGTTCTAGAGCCCTCAGAATGGGGCAAATCAAACTCCTGTTTTGAATCCCAGTTCTGTTATTATACTTAGTAATTTTGTGACCTTTGGTAGATGAGTGAAGTTTTCTGTATTATGAGTACCCCAGAGATAATTGTGTAAACGTGTTAGTCACTCAGTTGTGTCTAACTCTTTGCTATCCCATTGACTGTAGACTGCCAGGCTCCTCTGTCCATGGAATTCTCCCGGCAAGAATACTGGAGTGGGTTGCCATTCCCTTCTCCAGGGGGTCTTCCTGACCCAGGGATCGAACCTGGGTCTCTTATATCTCTTGCATTGGCAGGCGAGTTCTCTACCATCTGAGCTACCAGGAAAGCCCTAATTGTGTAAACATAACCTAAATAGTAGTTGTTATTTATTATTATGTGATTTTAACATTATTGCACTATTTTAAAGTTTAATAACTTCAAATACACATGTAATACGCTTGGTAAGCACCATTTTTAAAGCACCTTTTCAAGTTTACCAGCAATATGTCCCTAGAGATACTTCAGATGCCAATGTTGTGCAGAAAAGAGAGTAAAATCTGAGTAACCAGCAAAACTGAAGTGCATAGCAAACAGGAGAAAAAACTTAATTCCTCTCTGAATGCTGTTTAAAAATTTGTATAACAAGCATAACTCATTTTAATGTTTATTATCTTTAATTCTGTATCTTTATCCATGTCTATGTTCTTACATGTGTATAGGTGTTTGCAGTAGGGCTAACTGGGGAGCAGAAGGAGAGCTGACAAGTATTTGGGAGCAGTTCAGTATCAGTGCCTGAACTCTTTGGAGATGGAACAGTGATTCCAATTCTGGGAGAGTCTTGAAGAGGGATCAAGCTTTGAAAAATGGGACAATTGGTCACTATCACCTTTTGCAGAGGAACCTTCCACTATAGCATTCCTTTGATTTCTTCTGTCTCTAAGAAGGGCCTCAGGCTCTTTCCCATGAGACATTTCCCATATAGTTTTGCCCTGTTCAGCACTTTTTATTTTTTATTTTTATTTTTTTTTGCCTCCTGCAATGGACTGCTCCTGCACTTCCCAGCTCTTGAGTGCTTTCCCCTCTAGTGTTGCCTCTGATAGCTTCTGCTGCTCCTTGACTCATGTGACCTGTGTCAGATGGTAAAACCTCCAGAGCCCACCCTTTCTTTACTCTCAAGCACAGCTGCTCCCAACAGCCCCTCCATTCTGCTTCTCTAGGCTGGCAACCTGGGGCTAACTCTGGGTCTATTATATATCCCTCCTACCCATACAAAAAAGAGAAACTTTAACACCTCACTTCCCAGAAACATTTAAAGCTGTTTCTCATATTTTGGAAGTACTCGCCTTCCTACCCTTTCCACGTTCAATCCTTGCCAGATATTCCATATGCATTTTAAAATAAAAAAATCTGTGGTCTCTTTTGGGGGAATTTAGTGCAGTAGTTTTCAAATCACTGTTCCAAGAATCCTCATGGGTCATGGAGTCAATATAGTGGGTCACGAGTAGTATTTTTTTTAAAGAAATTAAATATAAGAAGGCAATATCAGAATGCACCACATACAGTAAGTGGAAGTGTTGTTTTCTGAAACATTTGTTTCAGGATAGATTGTGTTAAAAAGAGCATTTCTAGATCGACATTCAGCATTCTGAAGAATTTGTTTACTGGCTGACAAGAGAACCAACAGAGTGATAAAAGAGGATATCCATTCAGAAAGGGTTTGGAAACAGAAGGATGACATGGTTGGAAAACAGATTGTTTACCCCAACAGTTAGTTTTAAAAAATGAGGAACAAAGCATAAAGTTCATTTCACAAGGCCGTAGAAATATCACATCCCTATCAGTCTAGGGCAGGATGATCTGGGGGAGTTAATGCTAAGACTGCATCTGTGGCTGATAATTAGAATAACAAGGTTTCACGCATCAACAATCACGTCTGACAATTAGCATGGAACCATGAACTGGTGTCAGACAGAGATTAGAAGTGGAGCACCAACTAACAAATTCTAATTTAAACAGGTTGCTTGAGTGATTTTCATAAGCCACAAGCAAAGACACAGAACACACAGTTTTCCTATCTTAGTTCAGGGACATTTTTTTCCAACCTTTGACAATAAGTATGTATGTATTGGGTCGTGAGAAAAGATGCAGTGGCTGCCATAAATCTCACTACACAGTCAGGAAATGCTGTTTTGGAGAGCTAGATGTTCTCAAACCTGAGTATATTTTTTCAGAAGATAACGCTGAAATTTGTTTGATGATTTAAATATTATATGTGCTGCTGCTGCTAAGTCGCTTCAGTCGTGTCCAACTCTGTGCGACCCCATAGACAGCAGCCCCCAGGCTCCCCCCGTCTTTGGGATTCTCCAGGCAAGAAACTGGAGTGGGTTGCCATTTCCTTCTCCAATGCATGAAAGTGAAAAGTGAAAGTGAAGTCGCTCAGTGTCCGACCCTTAGCGACCCTATAGACTGCAGCCTACCAGGCTCCTCTGTCCATGGGATCTTCCAGGCAAGGTTACTGGAGTGGGTTGCCATTGCCTTCTCCGTATTATATGTGAGCATTCATCTATTCATTATCTTAGACCTTCAGTGTAGAGTTTAACATTGGAAAGACTAGGTGAAGCTCATGAAACCCCAAGAGATGATACAGGTATTCTACTTCATTAACTTCACAACTCTATGGGATAGGTAGAGTTGTCCCTCAGTATCCACAGGGGATTGGTTCAGAAGCCCCTCAGATAGCCACCAAAATCCAGAGATGCCCAGTCCCTTATACAAAATGGCAGGCATGTGTGCTAAGTAGCTTCAGTCATGTCTGATTCTTTGCGACGCTGTGGACTGTACCCCACCAGGCTCCTCTGTCCCTGGGATTCTGCAGACAAGAAAACTGGAGTGGATTGCCATGCCCTTTTCCAGGAGATCTTCCCAACCCAGGGATCGAACCCGCACTTCTTATGTCTTCTGCATTGGCAAGCAGGTTCTTTACCACCAGTGACATCTGGGAAGCCCCATAAAATGGCATAGCATTTGCACATACACTCTGCACATCCTTCTGTATACTTTAAATCATCTCCCCATTACTTATAAAACCTAATATGATGTAAATGTTATGTAGATAGTTGCTGGAACATGGCAAATTCAAATTTTGGTTTTTGAAACTTCCTGAATTTTTAAAAATATTTTTCATTTGCAAGTTTTTCGATCCATGGATGCAGAAACCCTGGATCCAAAAGGCTGAGAATTGTCATTAGCTGCATTTTACAAAAGAGGAAACTGAGACACAGGATGGAGGAAGACTAGTTGGCAAGGAGTCAGAATTGGAGAATCTGTCTCTAAGTCTGCACTCCTAGGCACGGTGTTACATTGAATCCTCAGATGACAGTCCTGGTTGCAGGCACTTCCAGACTCTAGGCAGGGTGGTAATGAAAATTAATATCTGACTAAGGGCTTTAAGGTTTCCAGGGACTCAAAGGGTCATTGAATAGCAATGTAAGTTACCATAATTTAATTCACCTACTCAATCCACTTCAGTTTATTTACTACATTGAATCAGAAATGCCAGTAGGAACTAAGGTGCCAGTGACATAAAAGTAGAAGTCTGGGGACTGAGGATTTGGAGATAAAATTTTTAGATAATTCAGAGTGCCAAATATTTCCATTCCATGATACTTTAAATTGATAACTTGGAAAAGTCTAAATTCTTAAGTATAGGGGTTATAAATTATACTATCTTATTTAACAGAATTACCTTTAGTAGAATATAATAGAACCACACATGTTATTCATTGAAACTTCTTTACAAGCAAAACATCTTTTGAACCATTTCAGTGTCTCCTAAGGACAATTACTGAAGAGACTGCCAGAGCCTATCATTCTAATGAACCTCCCAGACACTGGCATTAAAAAGAGTTGTGAAGAATGGCTGATTTAGACAGCAGACTACAGCTTAGCCTTAAGGAGATATAGCCATGACCAAAGGTTTGATGGTCCAAATTTGTCTCCAAATTACACTTTAGGGCCTTTAGCTTTAACACATCTCATATTCTTGCTATTTTTAGCATCCAGGGTAACCAGTAGGATGCTTTAGATCACAAGTCAGCCTATTTGAGGTTCAGAATGAGACTGGAATTATGTTTATAACTTGATCAGCCTCAAGGAATGCAACCCAGAGCTAGCAGGGAAGGGGAGGGGGCAATAAAGCGTCAGTAGCTGGCCCTTCCTTTGGCCTGTGAGACCTAAGTTGGAGGGATGCAAACTACTGCAGGGGCTATTGTGTTGAAGGCAGCTGCACAGCCCAAGGCATGTTCTTCAGAGGCGACAGAAGTGGTAGGCAGACAAGCATGATCAAGTTAAAGAAGTCTGATCAGGCAAAGCTTGCCAGACTCCATCTGGCAAGTGAAAACACAGATTTGTACAGAGCTAAAATAGTTCTTGGAGATAAGTTTATTCAGAAGCCCAACAAGTCTGGGAACAAGAAATACAGAGCTAGTGCTCTTTTCTGGAGGTTTTTATACCCCTAAGAAGAGCAAGACACTATTTCAGGGTCCTAAACAAACAGGCTATGCATTCAAGACAAGCTGAGGCCTAGCTGGATAGTAAAGGATGAGTTAGGATTCCTGGGAAAACTAACAAGTCTTAATGAAAGCAGAAGCTCAATGTTATTAACTTGGATGTTAGGAGTGCTATAACTAAGATGATACAGATGCCCAGGACCTCCCTTGAGGTCTTCTAGATTCTGGGACTTGTTGGCTAAGTGATTAACGAGAGTTGGTCCTGCAGATGGGGCCCAACGTCACCTCCAGCTTCTGGGAACTGGGGAAGACAAAAGCTGGATAAGCGAGGCAGGAACTGGCATCTGATAGTCCCTGGCCCTTGCAAAGTGTGGTCAGGAACCAATACCACCAGCACCCCTGGAAGCTCATTAGAAATACAGAATCTCAAATCTCACTTTAGACTCACTGAATCAGAGTATGCATTTTAGCTGCACATTCTAAAATGTATGCACTTTCAAGTCTGTGAAACACTCGTCTAGACTGGTGCTACCAATGCACTTACACTCTAATGATGACTCTCCAAGAAATATTCTATTGCCAATTCATATAGTGGACTCCACTGGTAAACTCTGATTTCTTTTGGTCCCACCCAGGTCAAATGTCAGAACTGAAAGGAAACTAGAATACCTAAGCAACATTCTCATTTTACAGATGAGAAACAAAGTTCCATAGGGGTAAACTGACCAATGTCACAACTCATTAGTGACAAAAAATAAGAATGCAAACCTAGGTTTTTTCATTTTAAATATTAATTTCTATATAAAATGCATATAACTAACTGCTTACTAATGAATTAATAAAGCATTTATTGAGTGCATACCATGTGCCAAGCATTTTGTTGGGTGATTAAGATATCAAGATGAGGAAATTACAAATCAGCTCGATCTAATGGAAGTAGAAAGTAGATTCTTCTTTCACTGTTCCTGGGCTGTAAGGACAAGACAATTTTTTTAAAAAGTGAAGTATAATTGATTTCTAATATTATATTAGTTTCAGCATAATGATTTCATATTTTTATACATCACAAAATAATCACCATGAAAAGTCTAGTTACCATCTGTCACCATACAAAGTTGTTACAATATGATTGACTATATTTCCTATATTTTATATTATATCCCTGTGACTTATTTATTTTGTAACTGAAAGTTTGTAGCTGTTAATCTCCCTCAACTATTTCACTCATCCTCCAACCCCTCTCCCCTCTGATGACCAAAAGTTTATTCTCTGTATCTATGAATGTGTTTCTGTTTTGTTATGTTTCATCATGTTTTTTAAACTCCACATATAATTGAAATCTTGTGATATTTGTCTTTCTCCATCTGACTTATGTCACTTAGCATAATACCCTCTAGGTCTATCCATGTTGTCTCAAATGGCAAGATCTCAGTATTTTTATGGCTCAGAAATATATAATTTTCATTGGCATATATATATTTAATTTTGAATTAGTGTTTTTTCCAGAGGTGGGATTGTTGGATCCTATGGTAGATCTATCTTTAATTAAAAAAATTTTTTTTCTATAGTGGCTGTACCAGTTTACATTTCTACCAGCAGTGCTTCAGAGTTCCCTTTTCTCCACATCCTCATCAACACTTGTTATTTGTTGTCTTTTTTATAATAGCTGCCCTTTTAGGTGTGAGGTGATATCTCTCTGTGGTTTTGATTTGCATTTCCCTAATAATTTTTGATGCTGAGCATTTTTTCATGTGCCTGTTGACCATCAGTGTGTCTTCTTTGGAAAAATGTCTGAGATCCTCTCTCCAGTTTTTAACCAGGTTGCTAACTTATTGCTTTTATTGAGGTTGAGTTGCCTGAGTTCTTTGTATCGTTTGAATACTAATGTCTTACAGATATATTGTTTGCCATTATCTTCTCTTACTCAGTAGGCTGTCTTTTCATTTTGTTTACAGTTTCCTTCATTGTGCAGAGGCTTTTTAGTTTGATGTAATCCCATTTATTTGTTTTTGCATTTGTATCCCCTGCCTGAGGAGACAGATTCAAAAAAATATTGCTAAGGCCAAAATCAAAGAACATATTACCTATGTTTTCTTCTAGAAGTTTTATGGTTTCAGGTCTTAACATTTAAGTTTTTAATCTATTTGAGTTTATTTTTATATATAGTGTGAGAGTAGTCCAGTTTAATTCTTTTGCATGTAGTTGTCCAGTTTTCTGAACACCATTTATTGAAGAAGTAGTCTTTTTCCCATTGTATATACTTGCCTTCTGTTGTAGATTAATTAACTATATAGGTGTGGATTTATTTGTGGCTCTCTATTCTGTTCCATTGATCTATGTGTCTGTTTTTGTGCCAGTACCATTCTGTTTTGATTGATATAGCTTTGTAGTAGGATTTGAAATCAGGGGGCATATTTCCAGCTTTGTTCTTATTTATCAAGAACAGTTCAGTTCAGTTGCTCAGTCATGTCTGACTCTTTGCAACCCCATGGACTGCAGCATGCCAGGCTTCCCTGTGCATCACTAACTCCCAGAGGCTACTCAAACTCATGTCCATCACATCGGTGATGCTATCCAACCATCTCATCCTCTGTCGTCCCCCTCTCCTCCTGCCTTCAATCTTTCCCAGCATCAAGGTCTTTTCCAGTGAGTCAATTCTTCGCATCAGGTGGCCAAAGTATTGGAGTTTCAGCTTCAGCATCAGTCCTTCCAATGAATATTCAGGACTGATTTCCTTTGGGATGGACTGGTTGGATCTCCTTGCAGTCCAAGGGACTCTCAAGAGTCTTCTCCAACACCACAGTTCAAAAGCATCAATTCTTCGGCGCTCAGCTTTCTTTATAGTCCAACTCTCACATCCATACATAACTACTGGAAAAACCATAGCTTTGACTAGATGGACCTTTGTTGGTAAAGTTATGTCTCTGCTTTTTAATATGCTGTCTAGGTTGGTCATAGCTTTTCTTCCAAGGAGCAAGCGTCTTTTAATTTCATGGCTGCAATCACCATCTGCAGTGATTTTTGGAGCCCCCCCCAAAAAAATCTCTCATTGTTTCCATTGTTTCCCCATTTGTTCTAGTTCTGTGAAAAATTCCATTGGTATTTCAATAGTGATTACATTGAATCTGTAGATTTTCTTGGGTAATATGGTCATTTTAACAGTATTAATTCTTCCAGTTCATGAACAGTTTATCTCTCCATTTGTTTCTGTTGTTTTCAGTTTCTTTTTATCAATGTCTTATAGTTTTCTGAGTACAGGTCTTTCTTTTACCTCCTTGGTTAGATCTACTCCTAGGTATTTTATTCTTTTTGATGAAATTGTAAATGGGATTCTTTGCTCCTTCTGATAGTTCATTGTTAGTGTATAGAGATGCAACATATTTCTGTATATTAATTTTGTATTCTGAAACTTCATCAAACTTCATTTATGTTAGTTCTAATAGTCTTTCTTGTGGTGTCTTTAGGATTTCTATATATAGTGTCATGTCATCTTCAGACAGTGACAGTTTTACTTCCTTCTCTAAAATTTGGATACCATTTACCTTTTTTTCTTGTCTGATTGCTATGCCTAGGACTTCAAACACTATATTAAATAAAAGTGGTCATAGTGGGCATTCTTGTCTTATTCCTGAACTTAGAGGAAAAGCATGATGTTAGTTGTAAGTTTGTCAAATATGGCCTTTATTATATTGTTGAGGTATGTTCTCTTTTATACTCACGCTGTTGAAATTTTTTTTCATCATAAATGGATGTTGAGTTTGTCAAAAGCTTTTTGTGCATCTATCGAGATAATCATGTAGTTTTTATTCTTCAATTTGTTAATGTGGTGTATCACATTGATTGATTTGCAGATACTGAATCATCTTGCATCCCTGAGATAAATCTCAGTTGATCATGATGTACACACAAGACAGTTTTAAATATAGTATCCCTCAGTGTTTGTAAAAAATCACATCACTTTATTTTCATTGAAAAAGTCTTTTTGGAAGTGAATAAGGGAGCATTGGAAATTTTTTCATGGGTGTATTACCTCCTAAAGAATCCAGTCCTGGGTATGCAGGGTGATGTAAGTTATCCCTGAGGGTAAAGACAAGTTGGGGATAGAACTAAGCACTATTCTCAACTGAAAACTAAGTGGATTAGATGAGGATCAGATGGGAAGCTGGTTTGGGGTTAGCAGCAGATCTAAGAGAATATGGAAAGTGAGGTATCCAGGTCAGGTAAGGATTCAGGGGTGATCATGGGACTACAAATGACAACAATAATGCTCTAAATACTGCTTAAAGCAATTCACATTGACTCAGTCCTCACACTGATCCATTGGACGAAGATCACCATATCTTCTACTTTACAAGTGAGAACACAGAAGCATAATGTTTTAATAATTTCCCCAAGATCACACAGCCAGTATGTGGTGGAGGCAAACCTGGGCACCCGGGCACCCTGGCTCCAGAGCTCAGGCTCACAACAACTCTGTGAGTTTAGTACTTTACTATTTAATTACAGCCCTATTTTATTCAAGTTAATTCTGACTTCAGACTTTTATACTTTGAATCCAATTATCTAGGCTTCAGTTAAGTTCAGTTAAGGAAGGCTTTAAATTGTGTTGCAAAACCATTGACAAGTATCAGTTTTAGGAGGGAGAATGTCATTTTCATAATCAGGGGTTAAATATAAAGCATGATTTCTATTTAAAATTTTCAACTAACATGCTTTGGGGAATTTGATTAGTTCTTAGCAGATTAATGGAAATTTCATAAATATAAAGATATTAACATGTACCAGGTATATGACTGAGTTGCTTGCTGTGCAACTGAAACTATCACACCATTGTTCTTCAGCTATACTCCAACATAAAATAAAAAGTTAAAAGAAAAAAAATGTATCAGATGCTGTAAGCACTACTAAAAAAGTACAAGATATCACTCCTGTCCTCAGAGATTTTTATATGCTAGCCTGGGAGTCAAGGTTAACAAACACAGACTGAGAGCAAACACCATAAAGCACTGTGAGATCTTGAGCTAATCTCTCTGGGATTCATTTCATTTTCTTTTCAGAAATGTTTCGTCAAAGTTTGAAAAGTCAAATATTTTTAATGAGTAAAAACGAACAGTTCTCTGTGTAGCTCTCCTTCTCCCTGAATTTCTCTCCTCAGATGTAATTGCTTCAAACTCTTTCACCTGTTTTTGTTTGGTTGTTTTTCTTTCTCCCATTTAACTAAATTACGTGCCCAGGTGATGATTTCTTGAGTGATCAGCCTTACACACTCTTCTTCTCTGCACATTCTCCTGAGTCCTATCATAATTCTTAAATCATAGTCAGTGTTTAGATTATGACTATGTAAATATCAGTCACTGCTGAGTCAAATAAGGTACTATTTCCTTTCTTGTCTTCTTTCCTGCAGGAGAAAAAAAAAACCCTGCCTCACTTTTGTTTCACTTAGTATTCTCTGTATTTTAGAATCTCTTACTCTTCCTAAGGTTTCAAATAACTATACAGTCCTTCTCCATGTGGACAAACTCATCAGCTTGTCTCTTAGTTCCTTTCTCCTTTCTTTCAGAGACATGCTTCAAACTGGACCAATTACTTTCATGGCTGAAATATCACCTTCAGAGCCCGTTCTTCATCCTCCTGTAATTCCTTCCTCTCTGAGTTGGATCATGGCTCAAATACCACCTTCAGAGCCCGTTCTTCACCCTCCTATAACTCCTTCCTCTCTGAGTTGGATCATGGCTGAAATATCACCTTCAGAGCCCGTTCTTCATCCTCCTGTAATTCCTTCCTCTCTGAGTTGGATCATGGCTCAAATACCACCTTCAGAGCCCGTTCTTCACCCTCCTATAACTCCTTCCTCTCTGAGTTGGATCATGGCTGAAATATCACCTTCAGAGCCCGTTCTTCATCCTCCTGTAATTCCTTCCTCTCTGAGTTGGGTTCCCTCACTCCCACGTTTCTCTCTGTCTTGGCTTGCTCTCTCATGTTAAATGAACACATCTTCCATCTTCCCGAGAAAGAGTATGCTGGAGGTTCTGGTAATTCAGAGCTCACCAGACTCCACAAATTGCACCCATGGAAGCCTCTACTAAAAAATAAAGCATGGCAGGATGAAGAAAGCACAGATAACCATTAGAGAGACTCAGATACCCAGGGGGAGCTGCCTGGTCTTCTCTCAGTTACACGGAACACATGCTATCTATGAATCATGAACCACTGAAATATGGTGAGATATGTTGGTTTCAAGAAAGCTACGGTCTTACTTGGGAGGAATCTTTCATAAGTTTCTGATCATGTAGTCAAAACCAGACCGTGGGGCCAGACTCAATGAGAGAAGTGATGAAAACAATAGACTCCAAATGTAAGTAATCAACATGTGCATTTTCTACAAAAAAATAATACTGGTAAGCTGGCACAGGCAGCCTCCTGGTGTGTTTCACACCCCAAAACAGAGCTATGTTAATTGCTTGCTAGTACATTCCATTAAGCTTTGGTCAAGGAACAATTCCATGATTTCAGTCCTCTGAGATGATTACCAAGGTGGCGATGGATTGAGATTATTCCTGCACTTACATAGGAAGTAAAGAGACCTTATATACCTGACAAAAGGTCACCATTTTAATACTTAATTCACTATTGTCTCAGCATAGAATTCTAGGTTGAAAATTATTTTCCCTCAAAATGTAGGAGGCACTCACTGTTCATTGTCTCTGGGAATTCTGCTTTGCTGTTGAGAGTTCTGTTCCCATTCTGATTCCAAGCTCTTTATTTGTGACATCTTTCCTCTGCAAACTCGGGGGATGTCCCCTCTGTCCCCTGTGTTCTAAAGTTGCATGGCGCACCTTGGTGTGGGTATTGTTCTGGATCCTTAGGGTGCCTCTTTCAATATGTGAAGTTTATTCTTCGGTTCATGTAGATTTGTTTCTTTGATAATTTTCTCCCTCTAATGATCTCTGCACTTTTTGGAATTTCTGTTATTCAGATATTGAGCCTATTAGATTGAGTGTTTACTTTTCTCATCTTCCCCCGCCTCCTGCCATTTATGTTTTTAAATTTAGGTTTATTTGGGGGAAGATATACTTAACTTTATATTTCAGTAATCTTTTATTGATTAGTTGTTATGATCACTTTTTTAAAATTTAAGAGTGCTTATTTTCTGTTCCATTTTAATAGCATTGTGTTCTTATTTTGCCTTTTTCTGTCCGAGGATATTAATTTTGGTTTCATTGACATTTTCTTCTGCTCTCTGTCCTGTATCTGATTCTCCAAGTCCCTTTCTTACGTTAGTTCTGATCACTACCTTTCATTTCATGTCTAGTGACCCTTGGCTGTTCATTCATGTTTGAGAAAATGAGAATCATATTTAGTCAGGCTTATGGACTTTTGGCCTCACTGCAGTGTAACTGAGCTAGCAGTTTCATTGGAGGATCCTGAAATGTTAGTATCTGCAGTTCTCTTCTCTTCATCTGGTAAATTTTTCCAAAGAGGATCTTTTAGATTCCTGCTTGGTTTTCTACATTCTGGACAGGGGCTAGAGTGGGATAAAGGGATGCCTCTTGTTCAGAATACAGACTTTCACTTATCAATGTTTTCAATTCAGCATTTCATTCCTGGACTATGTCCTTCCTGAGCACAGATCTTTTGTTAAAAATTTTTAATTGGAGGATAATTGCTTTACAATATTGTGTTGCTTTCTGCCATACATCACGAATCAGCCATAAGTATACATATGTATCCCCGTCTTGAACCTCCCTCCCACCCCATTCCATCCCTCTAGGCTGTCACAGAGAACCTGATTTGAGCTCCCTGCATCACAGAGCAAATTCCCACTGGCTATCTATTTTACATATGGTAATTTGTATGTTTTAATGCTACTCTCTCAATTCGTCCCACCCTCTCCTTCCCTCACTGTGTCCACAACTCTGTTCTCTATGTCTGCGTCTCATAGATCTTCTTTGATTTAACCACAACAGAGAGAAAAGTAAAAGAGGTTTGGCCAGCGGAGAAGAGGCAGAGAAGGAGGAAGGGAGTCTCCTGGTTGCAAGGGCTCAGAGAAGGGATGGGAGGGAGATTATTCCTGAGGCTATTGAGGTTCTTGGTCATGCTTGTCATCGGCAGCCCCTCTGAGGACAGGTGGGACACTGCCTTTCCTCTCTGCTGACTCAGCTATGCTCTTCCAGGTGCTTTCACAGCGTTGCTTCCGTCTCTCGTCTACTTCATTTTCTCTCTTGCTTCTGTCTTTGTGAATTGATACCTTTAAGAAATTTTTTTATTCTTAATTCATATTGGGAGACTGTAGGATCTTAGTTGCCTGACCCCTCGTAGGGATCGAACCTATGCCACCTGGGGTGGAAGTGCAGAATTCTAACCACCGGACTGCCAGGGAATTTCCCACATCCGTTTACTCTCACTTTAGTTTGACTTGAGAGGAACCAGAGGTAAATGAATGCACTTAGTTAGTCAATTTTGATCATCAACTCTGGGGCTCAGCTTTCTTACATCTAAAATGAAGGACTTAGGACCATCTCTAAGTTTCTCTGAATCTCAAATTCTGTGAATTCATTATAAAGAGGTGCCGTAGAGTGTAGGGCTGACTCTAAGAACTGTCAAGAGTTCAAACATTAGGTAAATTACTAAAGCATGAGTCATTAGGAGGGGTTTCATCTTAGGGGCGGCGTCTGAAAAATTGCATGTGGATTGTGTGCACAAAAGAAGAAGGGAATCACCTGAGTGCACAAAAGTAGCCAAGACCACTGACGGGGAAAGGGGCATATTGAGAAGGAACAGAAAACCAAGTTGGATATTCACCAGGTATATATTAGAACTTGATGCAGAGGACCTTCAAAAGCTAAAATTTAAACTTAACTGCAGTAAGAACTGTCAGTCTTCAAAAATAATATAATCTTAGTACCAACTAGCATTTATTTTCATCTCATAACCTTTGCACAATTCTTGTTCATATCATTTCTCTTTAAAGTGAATTGGGGGAAAAAGCCTCATTTTTCTCTTTCAAAGAAAAACCTTTTAAAGTATAATGACATTGTTTTGAGAACCAATGCTGTAGCTTTTGAGGTGGAGTGTAATTTTGATGTCACATTTGAGATGTCTTTTCATTTTCTTACAGGTTTTATTGTTGTATGCATATAATATGAAGCCCCTGAATATTTCTGATGTTGCATCTACTGCTTGCAACAGTGTGTACGTAGGCTCTTTCTGGGTTCCACTAAAAAGGCAAGTAAAGATGGATTATCTGCAATTCTAACCCTCTTTGCTGATATTTTCATGAGATTGGCTGTTTCAGTAATATACAAGGTAAATCCAGGAGAACTTTTGGAGGACATTTTTGGAAGAATCTTCCTTTTACTTAGAGGAGTATGATATTGCAGTGGTTAAGAGCATGAACTCTGACTTCAGTCTGCTTTGGTTCACATTCCAGTCGTGGCCTTCCCTATCTTAGTATCCTTGACCAGGCTACTTAACCTCTGTGTGCCTCAGTCTCCTTATCAATAAAATAGGAATAATAATAGGACCTAGTATTGCTGGAGTATTGTGTTGGAGTATTGTCCTAGTATTGGGGGGCTTCCCTGGTAGCTCAGAAGGTAAAGAATTCACCTGCAATGTGGGAGACCTGGGTTTGATCTCTGGGTTGGGAAGATTCCCTGGAGGAGGGCATGGCAGCCCACTCCAGTATCCTTGCCTAGAGAATCCCCATGGATAGAGGAGCCTGACAGGCTACAGTCCATGGGGTCGCAGAGAGTCGGACACGACTGAGCAACTAAGCACAGCACATTATTGGAGTAACAGTTCCTAGTACTTCATAAACAGATCACAGAGAGTACAAAGATGTTGTCTGTACTATATTTTACCTGTAGTTTAGAGTGTGTTTTAAAAATAACTTAATGTGACTCTGTGTTAAGTTGTAATTAAGCCCAAACTCCATCCCCATCCTGGCCTCATCCTTCCCTCTCTGCCCAGTCCTATACGTTGGCCAATCCTATCTGTTCCCCTGTCAAAAGTCTCTGCATCAACCACATTGTTTGCCTCCCTCTTCATCCAACAGTGGATGGAGACTCTTAACTTTCACGCATGCCTGTGTCCTGTCTCTTCTGATTTCACATTATTCAATTCCTTGTTTGTTTTCAGTTTTTTTCTTTGCTTAATTTAGTTGTGATCCCACTATTTGTTACTCTTGTGACCCTAACCCTAACCCATTCCATTTTCTCATTTCTGAGATGGAAATAATACTTTGCCTACCTTTGGAGGTTATTGTTGGGATCAAGACAGACAGTATACGCATATGCGTTGCATGCATGTATAATACATGCATATACTTTGTAAAACCAAAAGCACCGGGCAAATGTCAAGTCTCTTCACTTCCTCCTGCACCTGTTGGCCTCAGCTCTTTCCCCTGTTTGCCACCTACTAAGTGCTCAGTGAACAGAGACTTGGTGCTTCTCCATCCTTCTGAGGAGAGTCTGGTTCCTGCTCCCTGATTTCCATTTGAAAAGACTTTCTGGCCTCACCATGAAAGGGAATAAAACAAGAGATGTTTCAAGAGCTGGCATACTTTCACTTATTCAGTCAACCTTCTTTTCCTCTTTTTGTTTTTTTCAGTGAAATGGCAGAAAATCTTAGACATAAGACTATACTAGCACCACTAAGCCACAACATTGAGAAATCATGCTCCTACCTTTATTGTTGTTCAGTCACTAAGTCATGCCCAACTCTGCTCTTACCTTGTACATCCAAAACGTAGCAGGATTTATTTTTCAGAACTGCATGATGAAAAAGATTATAATTTTGGAGAACAGAATGTAACAAAACTGACAAGATTCTTTAAAAAAAACAAACAAACTACAAAACGCTCTTGATTTTGGTGTGTTTATGATCAACAATAGAGTGACTAAAGTTAGGGACACGCCCCTGTCACTGAGGCTCTTATTGGGGAAGGTACCTGACAAATGTTCATCTGATTCATCCCTTGGTGATACAGTGAAAATAGACTATTTCTCTCACCCAGGGTGGAGTTCCTTGTGTTCCTATGAGGGTCAAGATAAGGGCAGTCTATAGGGAGTTGCTCTTGTTAACTGTCCTTTAGAAGGCAAAGTAAGAGGATGCTATGGAAAACTGGGGAATCGATCTTTCTGCATTTGTTCCTGATGTCATTTTGGTTTTTTGCATCATCTACTTCTTTTACATAAAAATTTCCCTCCATCCCTGGATAGAGACCTGTGGATCCATGCACATTTATGCACGCATCTGTTCTCTGCACACCTGGATCCTAGAGTCACTGGAAGCCCTGCAGGCGGCTGTTTGCCTCCTTTCACTGTTTCATGCTTTTCCAGCTTCTGACCTCATTGACTAGTTAACCCCTGCCTTCAGCACCTCCACAAGTCACTGGATTGTGACTCCAGAAGCCTTCTGGCCTCAGTGTAATTACCACTCTGTCCTCTGCCCTCATCCTTGGCTTTTGCTTTTCCTTCTTTCTTGATTCTTCTCCCTAACCCCCACTCCCCACACGGTACATGTCACTGTGTGGGCTCCTTGATTGGTTTCTTAGAGCCATGGCTGCCTTGTCCTATTTCTTAGCTTCAGACCAGCCAGCCAATCGTAGATGGTACTGAGTTTAAGCAGGAGTAGATCTTTTGTCACCACCTGGTGTTTCTTTGCCCATGTAGATATTTATTTCCTTTATTTTCATCTTAAGCAATATTTTGACTGTCTGCATTTCTTTTCTCACTATGCCTTTGTGCTTGTGGTGCTGTGCTTAGTCATATCCATCTCCTTGCAACCCCAAGGACTATAGCCGGCCAGGTTCCTCTGTCCATGGAATTTTCCAGGCAAGAATACTGGAGTGCTTGCCATTTCCTCCTCCAGGGAATCTCTATTATGCCTTTTCCAGTTTATAATTATAAATCTGACTGGGTATATAACTAAATAATAAACATTATACAGATGAGAATCACATCTCTTGGCTCATGTCTCTTGAATGAAGGAATAATTGAATGAATGATGTTTGGGGGGGGGAGTTGCCAGAAATCTAAGTGTTAAATAACTAAGGATTTATTTTAGACATATTATTGATTCTGGGAATAAATGAATGCCTTTCTTAACTTTTCAAATAAAATGCATACGTGTTTGTTATTTTTAGAGTTATTTCAGTTCATGAGAAACTATCTAATCTTATGCAAATTGCTGAAATATCATTGCCAACAACTCCTAAAGTTACTTCAAATGAAAATTTACGTGAAGTAGAAGAAACAGAAGAGCAAACAGAAATTTCTGCAGTTGATGCAGAAATGGAAGTAAGTTAATGGAAAATTATATTGCAGGATGGATGCCATTATCCATAATCATTAAAATTATTTTTTACTTTGTCAGAGCAGAACTATGTAGCTAAACATAGATCATGTGATTCTTCTGGCCTTTACTTTCTCTACTTAGAGAACCAAATATGACCCAACTTTTGGACACATAAGTAATGTTTTCTTCAAAGCTCTTCTAATACTAAGAATCAAATGGTAATGAAAACAAAGCCAACCTAGAGAAATTATTCAGATATCACCATGGCTCCTAAGAAACAATACTCTATAGCTTTATAATGTTACTTTTAATTTTTCACTCTTAGTCTAATATTTGAGCATTTTTACTATGCAAGTAATATGTGAAGAAAAATTAGAAAATATAGATAAGCATGTATCTTTCAGACTTTTTCTGCACATCTGTATTTTTCTAGCCAGAGAAAAAGGCATATTATATTAACGTTATAGTGTGTTATTCATCTGATTACAGAGTTGAGTGGTTTTGTGATGACTTATGTTCATGTTTTGCAGGAAAGGGTTATTTCTCTTCTATTCCTTCTGTGTTCTAAACCCATTGAGAAATGCGACACAGGAAATGGATACTGTATATGGAGATGTCAAAACATCAGCATCGTTGCTGATAAAACTGATTAGCAAACATGGCATTGGATCTATGGCCGAATAAGCTTATTACCATTCCACCCCTGAATTAGCCAGACTTGCCCACCTAGTCACACAGTTATCTAGCATACTTGTGTGACCATAGAATTTCCACCATTCCCCTCCTGCCTCGGGAAGGCTGACCCCATGGAGGAGCAGAGAATAATAGTCCTGTAGGCAGAGTGCCTCCAAAATTGTAAGCAAAGATTGCCTTGATGAAGCTGAGCCTAGCACACTCTGTTGCTTTTCTCAGACTCACCAAGTGACTCTGCTCTTCTGGCTGGGTCTGAAAGAAGCTACCAGTGTCCCTCCTTCTCAGGAGTGGAGTGGAAGTTCCTAATCCTCTATGGAAAAATGATAGAAGCAGAGAATGTGTGTCCTCCCCTAACCACTTGCTCTTTGAATTTCCATTTGTACATTCATCTAGTTTCTTGAGATATATGTTCCCTAGTTACTACAGCAAATTTTTTTGAAAAAAAAAAATAGATGGACAAGGTTTAAAATGAAAAGGGACAGTTTCCTGCCCAACCTGTCCACAACCTGCAGTCCTGCAAGCAGTCCACTTGCAACTCTTTCAGCTGTTCCTTTTGTTATTTAGTTCCAAGTCTATAAATAATTTGCAGAATCAGTTGCGAAAAACAAGGCAACCAACACAACTTCAAATCCAAGTGAATCCACTGGGCTCTCTGGCTCTTCACACCAGCCTCCGGGCTGGCAGAGCATCCATTCTCTGGAACATCTCCAGGCACTGGGCTGTGGTGAAGAAAGGGAACACATCATAGCCTGGCTCTGCAAGTTTACATCATGTCACTTCCTTTCACATGTCATTGGATGAATAAGTCACAAGCCATGCCAATAATTCTGCTACCAACTTGGAAAGAGGAAAGCCAGAAAAGTTGATGAATAATGCTAATGAGAGCCAAAAATAATTAGTTTTCTCCCTTGATGTATCAATTCCATATAGTATCTATTGATTTTACTATGATGTGTAAGGACTTGAATCCCTTATACTTCTCAACTGTTCCTTTCCCCTTCCTTTCTAAATACTGTTAATCACAGAATTTAATTAAGCCAGCATTCAGTGTTCACATTATTATAACCCCCTAAACAGTGTTCACAGTTTAGAGGGTACTGTGGTTATTTTCCTTTCCTGTAGAAGGTTTGATGTTTCCTCTGTCTATCTTTTTTCTTAGCTTCTCTCTGATCATTACATGAGATCTGTCATGTTCATCCATAAATTTTTTTACCCAAGCATAAATGCTTATGTCTCAACTCTTCTTTCCCTTCCTGGAGGCCCCTCTCTGACTCTGGTTAAGGACTGGTCACCCCCAATGCCGGTAGCACAGCTCTAATTCTGGGACCTCCCTCTGCTGCTTTTCTGTTTGAATTCCCAGCCACTTGGGTCCCATATCTGTTTTACTTCTCTGTTAGCTTTTAGGATCTTTCCTTTATTTTTGAACTGCTGAATCTTTTTTTTTAATCATTTTTTACTAGTTTGACATTTAATTGGTTACCAATAAGAAAACATTTTTAGTTCTTAAAGAGTATTATTGGTATGGGCTCACTTTGTTTTCTTGTTTACCTCATCTTCACACTAATTATGGGAAAGTGCAACATCTAGCAACTCTCTTGATCTTCGGAATACACATGTGGGTGTTTTTCAGTCTAAATTTACCAGTGGAGTAAATGAGTGCATTTTTCACTGTTGTGAAAGCACCAGTCCAGCTGTAAGAGGATTATCAGGCAAGAATAGTTAGTCTTTGCAAAGAAACAACTTTCCAGAGTTTCTATCACCTGTGCTCTGTGCCTACATTTATCATAGAACTGATAGCTTAGAATTTTAGTTGCACATCCTTTACAGGTCCTCAAATGTTATGACACAAGTTACCAGGTGTTTAATGATAGTAATACTATCCTGAGTACTTACGATAAATCTCCTGGTAGATCAGATACCTCAAGCTCATGAGATTCATATATGTAATTCTTTCCCTAAAGTGCATTGTTGCCCTTTCACATCTGTTTTCAAGAACTCATTTTTAAACTTCTTTCATAAATCTCTCACAATCATAGTTTTTTAGTCATAGACCAAACTTAACAGGTTGCTGTCCCTGAGCCATAACCTAGACTACTCTTTGCTGAAATTGTCCTTGAATCCATTATTACATAGTTCGTAAAAGGAAAGTGATTGTTCCTCCTGAACCCATTTGTCTTCCCAGCTGACATTCTGAGACAGGAGATCGAGTGTCCATAAGAGTAAGGATTCTAGGTTGTGCTCTGCCAGTCAGCTTTACTGCCAAGGGTTAGTCACCTAACCTTCCCTGGGACTAGTTTTCTCCTTGTCTCTAACCACGATCTTTTCACTCAGATACTACTGAGATGAAAAGATGGCCCCTTGGTGAGAATGAGTCATCAGAATTTCCCTGGGAGTCAGATATTGGTATCAAGCTCATCCCCATGAGCCCAGCTCCTGAGTCAAGAAGTTGACTATGAATACAAACAAATTAGGAATAAACAGGGAAAGTGGGGGCATTTGGCAGGCAGAAGGAAGAATCCAGATGACCCACCTTGCCTGAGTCAAGCTTTGCATCTTACTTTCATGTCCTGACTAGGGTGATATATATGAGTGGCTCAGTTCTTGAGAAGAATAAACTCCTTTCAGTCCTGATGTTCTCCTCTGTACTTTTGAGTTTGTTTTATTCTCCAACTTAAAAATGTTTCCTCAACTTTAATTAGGGCATTTTGAGATGTGTTCCAGTTCTGGTAGTTATTTATATATGCACGAATGTCACAAAATGAGGAAAAAACTAATATTTTTAGTGTAGGTGAATTAGCAAACAAACTAATTCACAGCATTTGAAAGTTGTGAAATATAAGCTTTTCTTTTTTCCAATATACTAACCAACATATAAGGGGAAAAAGCACCTAGGTTCTGGGTTATATCAAATAAATTCCATTGACTAAAATCTGCTGGTTTGTTGTCATGACAACCTTCACTTGGAGCTAATTAGAATTTAACTAGGACACTTGAAGAGATCAATTCTGGTTGGGAATTGGACAGGATTTCATAACCTCTATAATCTAATATATTTACTTCTATCACAGTATAGATTTTCGGTGGGTTGTTAAACATAAAGGTTCAGAAAATGTGCCTTTCGTTGATATGGGAGGTAGTGAATCTTGTTGATATGGGAGGTAGTGAATCTTGTTATGTTTCTCATTCCCTTCCTTTTTTTCCCCCCCTCCAAATCCCTATGGTCTGGAATAAGCCAAAAACTTGAGAACACAGATATTAATTTAAGATGTTTTGGGAGGGCTACAGAACAGGTGTTCCAGTCACTTCTGGCTTGAAAACATGTCCTTCTTCCAAAATGAACAGCACTGGCTCTGAATCACTGGGTTATTTTAACCTGTCGTTCTTCGCTTTATGGGGTATCTTCAGAGCATATCAGGTGCTTTAAAAGCATATGAAAGATACAAACCATTCTGATTTTAAGACACAAACACCTTTTTGGAATGATAACAACATGGTGATACAAAAAGCCTAAAATATATTTACCAGGTCATCTAAAATGAGTTTAGTAAACATGCGTGGGACACTCGATTGTATAAGGCAATTAAAGTTAGTTAACATATCCCCAATATCAAAGTACTGTGAAAACATAGAACAAAATACAATTAAGCAGTAGCATGAGTTAACACATTTTTGAGAGACTGGTATGTGCAAAAATTTTCTAGGCTTGAGGAGATAAAAACATACCGAAATCAGTACAATTAAGTCCCTGTCAGGAGGAGCTTAATCACTGGATGAGTATGGTCATAGGTACCCAGATGTTGTTCGTAATGAGCCCAGCTGCCTGGTGGCCCTTAGCAATCAAAGTCTGGCATTCAAAGAAGCATAAATTTAATATTCAAAACAGTTGAAAATACATCTAAATCTTTATGGAGCCTCTCATAAGAACATCCGAAAGGGAATCCTTTCATCATATACAGCATAACTTCTTTTAAATCTCCTTTTCCCAACTGTCTTGTTCTTCGTGCCTCCCTGGCGTCTGTGGCTGCTCTCTAACCTCTGAACCTTTCCCTCCAGCCCAGGTGGTGCTAGTGGTAAAGAATCCACCTGCTAATGCTGGAGATGGAAGAGATGTGGGTTCAATTCCTGAGTCGGGAAGATCTTCTGGAGTAGGAAATGGCAACCCACTCCAGTATTCTTGCCTGGAAAATATCATGAAGAGAGGAGCCTGGCTACAGTCCATGGGGTTCCAAAGAGCTGGACATGACTGAGCAACTAAGCATGTACTCCCTCCAACTCAGTCTGCATGCAGTGTTTTGCCTCCTCTCAACTTCCCACTCTGGCTCAGCTCTTGATTATTGAGGTCGCCTTGTCTCTCTGACACTTCCCATTTTCCTGTTTCCTCCATTCTGGGTGCTGCGCTTAAACAAAAGGGCAAGGTTGCTAGAATCCTTCCTTCTCAATGGGGGGACTGTTGATGGCAACTATTCTAATTTATCATTTAAACAAATCTCATTCACATAGGTGTATGTGTGCGTGTGTGTGTGTGTTAAAAGAGAAAGCTGAACTAGACTTTGTCCTTGCTTCAGTAGCTTAGGCAGCATTCTATTAGCCTTTGTAGACTGAAATAAAGACCATGTTTCTTTGCACCCCCAAATACCCTGTGCCCCCTTACTATTGTATATTGTTTTGGCCATTATCTCTTTCTGTGTCTCTTCCTATCTCTTGACCTTGAATTCCTTTGCTCGGGGGTCTGCTTCATCTTTCGATGTTCAATACCTCGCCCAGTAGCTGACACATAGTGCCTCTTCAGTAATTGCTCATGAAACTTGTCATTGGAGACCTGTGGAGAGCACTTACTCCAGACCAAGGATCCAGCAGGAGATGAGATGTGAAGTCATGGAGCTGGATGTTACATCAGGGTGTCAGGGGTGCAGGGTGAATGTAGGACCCTGGGAAAGCAGGGCTGGGTGGGGGGTGGGAGGGTGGAGAAAGTGGGGGCAGCACCCAGAATAGCATCCCATGACCCATCCTGAGATTTGCTAAGATAACCCTGATGGCATGTGGAGGAGGGATGCCGGAAGCAAGAGTTTGGAGGATGGAAAGCAATTTAGAATGTTGTTTTTTTTTTTCATAAAACTTGTGAATGACCATAACTTCAAAGTCAAAAAGTTGGCTCTGTTAGTTTTGAAGTAACTCAGAGGCCCGCCACTCATAGAATCAACAGATGATCCGTCTTAAGGGGGAAAGTGGCAAATATTGAGCAAAGGACTGTCTGTGCCCTCCCAGCCCCCTTGCCAACTGCAGCATCCCTCTGGCAGCCTTCCCAGGAATTGATGAGCTTAGTGCTTCCCTTGTCTTCATTTCTGAGGCAGAAAGGTCACGGGAGGTCCCTCACAACCCAACAGCAAATCAGCCAGTTTCCGACACGTGTACATGGTCTACCTGAAATAACACCAAAGAAACAGAACGTTGTTGAGGCAAAATTTCTGTTCGCTCTGTGTTGAGACAGAACATGGAAGGCATTTATCAGGAAACATGGCTGTCTCCATCTGTTATGTGAAATGTTTAATGATACAAACAGTGTCGTTTTACTTGATAGCTCTTGATGAGATCATGACAGCGGCCCATCACAGCTATTATTGCAACCTTTTGTATAGAAAGAAAACATACTTTAACCAGTCCTAAGAACTCAATTAGAAACATGGAAATGGGGACAAATAAGAACATGTAAGAATGCACTCCAGAGAGTGTGTTGCCCTGTCTAGTAAAGGGGGCGAGACTGCAAAGTTCACCGTAGAGGGGTGGTGACCCCCGATGAGTGCTGGGTGTCCTGCCGCCTTCCATCCTTTCTGGTCCCATGAATGCTGTCCTACTTGTGGTCATGATCGCTTCCTGCCCAAGAAGCCTCCAAGCTCATTTCTTTCTCTTATCTCTTCCTAGTCTAGTTAACCTTTAAACAGTGGCCGGATGGCCAGAATTATTAATATTTTCTTAAAGCAATCATTATTCCCTCAGCCCATTTCCTAAGTAACAAAACCCAAATTCTTTACATTTACATGTCCTATTATAAGTATACCTCTCAGTCTTATTCCTCACCACTCTTACCACCAAGCTTCCAATACACTTCCGTGGTAAAGACCATGCCGGGCTCTTTCTGTTCCTTGAGTATCTGCTGTTACATTGCTCACATGGCTCCCTCCCTCCTTGTCCCCATCCTCTGCCAGCTACTACTTTCTCATGTCTCAATTCCGTTTCTCCAGGAAATGTTCCCTGTTCCATATACATATAATTACTCTCTCTCCCATCTCTTATAACATGTCAAAGCTACCCATGTTCTGACCACGCTCTACTTGGCATATTATTTAGTCAAGTATGAATCTATTTTTTTTTCAGCTCTTATATACTTTGTGAGGACAGGGTCTTTTTCTTTATCTTTGTGTTCCACAGTGCCTAGTAGAATGCCTCAGATGTATTTGTTAAAGTGAATAGAATTAGCTATAGCTTTGGAACTCTAAATTTTGATCTTTTCTGTTTGTGCATTTGTTAAAACTTTAATATGAGTTCAATTGTTTCTTTATATTAAGGCTTTTAGCCAGCCTTGGTGAGCATTAATTTAAAAATGAATGCACTTTGATCATTTTCATATTTCTGGATGTTAGTACACGTATGTACTAATACTACTGAAATAAAAGCAAAGTGTTGAAAGATGTGAGCAAGACTGTGAGATAAGCATAGTTTATCTCTGACAGTCTCACCATCATGATGCCTTTAGTTGTAAGTAAAGAAAAACTATCAGTACTTGCTGCTGCTGCTGCTGCTGCTGCTGCTAAGTCGCGTCAGTCGTGTCCGACTCTGTGCGACCCCATAGACGGCAGCCCACCAGGCTCCACCATCCCTGGGATTCTCCAGGCAAGAACACTGGAGTGGGTTGCCATTTCCTTCTCCAATGCATGAAAGTGAAAAGTGAAAGTGAAGTTGCTCAGTCGTGTCCGACTCGTCATGACCCCATGGACTGCAGCCTACCAGGCTCCTCCGTCCATGGGATTTTCCAGGCAAGAGTACTGGAGTGGGTTGCCATTGCCTTCTCCAATTCATCACTAAGAAGTCACATTTGGGGTTTTCACTCATGTGCAGGCAGCTAACACACCTTTAGGAAAAGTCATCTGCCCTTCCTTTCAAAAGCAAGCATCAAGAGCCATCTGCTGTGGTGAAATTTAACTCTGAATATGCTTCTCAGCTACTAGGATTTACTTTCATTTCACATACTCCTTGGGCTTCTGTGGCAGCTCAGATGGTAAAGAATTCACCTGTAATGCCCTGGGTCAGGAAGATTCGCTGCAGAAAGGAATAGCTACCCACTCCAGTATTCTTGCCTAGGAAATCTCACGGACAGAGGAGACTGGTGGGCTATAGTCCATAGGGTCACAAAGAATCGGACAAGACTGAAGTGACTAAGCATGCACATACTCCTAAGCAACTCAGAGAATAGGTATAGCATCTCCAAGATATTTCGACAGCACTAATCATCAAAAGTACCAACTCTGAGAAGAATCAAGGATCCTGCTTCAGTTTTTAATAGATCTGATCTACTTCTGTTTGCTGCCCTGGTCATTGGGAGAAAACGTGATTCCCATCCCCATCCCATCTGGGACAAGAATCTTGCTTCTTGTCAGTTCTACCTCAGAGCCCTGGTGTTTCCCTTTTCCCTCACGATAAAAGGAACCCACATACGAACACACACACACACACACAAATGCCTCCTCTCCTCGGCTCGCTTGCTCTGAGAAGCAAGAAGCCACTGTCTGTTGGAGCCTTCTCCTGCAGATCCCCTTCATAAATAAACATTGGTTTATCCACACATCTCCAGGCTCTCCTGCATTCATGGGACAACTAGAAGGAGGGGGCTGCAGTGCAGAGGAGCCTTGTGTGGGGCTGAGGCTCCCCAGTGTAGCTGGCTGGAGATGGAAAGCCCTAGCTCAGTCACCTACCAGGTAAACAGGATCCCCATCTGTCGGGTGGGTGGGAAGAATCGGCTCTCGACAAACCCCAGCTGGATGAAGTAACTCATCAGCAGCTCTACCCCCGCCTCATTTCGGCTGGGCGTCCGACAGGCTTGTACTTACACTAGCCTAAATGAAATAGGTTTAGTAAGGAGGCAGTGTTTGGCAGGGCATGGTCAGTAAGCTCTTGCATAACCAAAGACCAGGGACAAAACACAGTGGACCCCACAGAAAATGAAACTTGGAGAGTCAGGAGCCAAGAGTGCACAGAGACACACGGCGGCAAGTTCTCCTTTATCTCTGTTTCCTCTTCTTACTCATTATACATCTAGTCCATGGGCTGCCTTCTCCAACTCCTGTTGGGACCTCTCAGCTCATGCAGCCAGTACTGCTGATAGCTCTCTTCTGTTGTCTTTCCTTATGTAAAATCACAATGATGGAGAATCTGATTGGCTCAAAGCTACCTACAGGTTGATCTCTCTTGGGTCCAGTGTCCGCACAGAAACACAGCTGTGGCCATACAGTAGGGGCCGCAGCAGTGTCCTCAACAATGGACTGAGGACGATACTGACTCTTCCCCTTTTTAAAAAATGCTTATTTATTTGTCTTTGCCAGGTCTTAGTTGCAGCACACGGGATTTCACAACTAAGAGTTCACAGGCTACAGCTGAAAGATCCTACATGCCACTGCTCTCTTCCTCTTTGTTTACTCTTTCCGTTTTTTTTTTTTTTTTTTTTTTTGGTCAATTCCCAACTCTTCATCTTTTCTTAAACCCTTTCTGAGATCCAACCCTCTTTATTCCAGGGCTCTCTTCTCAGAAGAAAAGTGGTCTTCCAAAATCTTATTTTGGTGTAAATTCCTTTACCCGTTCTTCTGTAACATATGAATTTTAATGGTGAATTTGCAGGGAAAAAATCCTAAAATAATGTATTATTCATCATTAAATCTTATATTTTGTGGCTATTTTGTATCTTTTCAAGTAACTGTAATTACTTTAAAGATTGTGACCTCTGAAAACCTCTAAATTTCATCCCGGGAATTAGGGTTAGAGAATGATGTAGCAAAAGACAAATGAAACAAATAATTTGTAACTAAAATACCAAGTATTTTACCAATAAGATCAACCTCACTATGTTGTCTTTTATTTCTAGAACATGATTATTGTCTGTTGCAATGAAATAGTATCTTTGTTTTTGAGTGATGAAATGGCAACTCCACTATCTGAGGTATGTATCTCTTTTAAAACTATATCTGATTCTCTCACAGTATGTTGTTGCTATGGAAATGGAAATGAAGAAAACATCTATTATGAAAGTATCAAGGGCCTAACCTGCCTTAATTAATGTGAAAAAAGTGATAAACATGAGTTTATAACAGCATGTTATTTTGGTTAGACATATTTTTTGTTAGAAAATAAACTAGTACAGAAAATTGTAAAGAGGATAATCTTAAAATCATCTCAAACCCTCCATTCAGAGAATAACCACCATTAACATTTTGGAGAATATCTTACATATTTTTCATATATAATTAGACTTTAGGATTTTTACATCAATGGGATCATTCTGCACATACATTTTTTAACTTTTTTTTTTCTTCAGCAATAATGTTAACAGAGATATTTTTTGTGAAAAGTCTACCCTGTTCAATTTAATGCCTACATAACAGTTTCTTTTGTGTATTGTCATGTCAGGCTTTATTTATATAATTAGATCTTTATTCATGGATCTTGAAGTTGATGGATTCTACTACGTACTTATTTCACCCTTCTGCATTACCCATCCTCCAAGTTAATTGTTAGGAATAGGATTTTGGAGTAAAAAGCATATACCCATGGTCCCTGATTTACAGTGATTCAACTTATGATTTTTTAACTTTACAATATTGTGAAAGCAATACCTATTCAGTAGAAACTGTACTTCAAATTTTGAACTTTTCCCAGGCTAGTGATGTGCAGTCTTATACTTGTAATGCTGGGCAACAGCAGTGAGCCACAGCTCCCATCAACCACATGATCCCAAGAGGAAACAATCCACACATGTAACAACCATTCTGTTTTTAACTTTCAGTACAGTATGCAATAAATGTGCATAATAAATATGCATAAGCTACTCAACACTTTATTGTCAAGTTGGCTTTGTTTTAGATGACCGTGTCCCACTGCAGGCTAATAATGTATGTGTTTGAGCACTTTTAAGGTGTGCGCTAGGCTAAGCTCCGGAGAAGACAATGGCACCCCACTCCAGTACTCTTGCCTGGAAAATCCCATGGACAGAGGAGCCTGGTAGGCTGCAGTCCATGGGGTCGCTAAGAGTTGGACACGACTGAGTGACTTCACTTTCACTTTTCCCTTTCATGTACTGGAGAAGGAAATGGCAACCCACTCCAGTATTCTTGCCTGGAGAATCTCAGGGATGGCAGAGCCTGGTGGGCTGCCGTCTATGAGGTTGCACAGAGTCGGACACAACTGAAACGACTTAGCAGCAGCAGCAGCAGCAGCAGGCTAAGCTCTGATGTTTGGTAGGTTAGGTATATTAAGGATATTTTTGACTTAAAATATTTTCAACGTGCAATGGGTTCATCCATTTATTGTTTCTGTTCAGTCGCTCAGTTGTGTCCAACACTTTTCGACCCCACAGACAGCAGCATGCCAGGCTTCCCTGTCCTTCACCAACTCCTGGAGTTTGCTCAACTCAACTCCATCGAGTCAGTGGTGCTATCCAACCATCTCGTCTTCCGTCGTCCCCTTCTCCCTCCTACCTTCAGTCTTTCCCAGCATCAGGGTCTTTTCTGATGAGTCAGCTCTTCGCATCAGGTGGCCAAACTATTGGAGCTTCAGCTTCAGCATCAGTCCTTCCAATGAATATTCAGGATTGATTTCCTTTAGGATTGACTGGTTTGATCTCTTTGCAGATCCATTTATTGACCCATTTATTGGGACATTACAAACAGTCAGACACTTTTCACAACCCCTTCCTAAATCAAGAAAGATCTGTATACACCTTATTGTGGTTAACCATATATAATATAAAAGTTATAATTTTAATCATTTCTTAAGTGTATATATCAGTGGCAATAAGTACATTCAAAATGTTGTGCAAACATCTTTTCCATCCATCTCCACAGATTTTTCACCATCACAATTAGAAACTTTGTACCCATTAAATAATAACTCCCCATTTCCTCTCCTCCCCAAGTTCCTGGTAACCTCTGTTCTACTATTTGCCTGTTCTGAATATTGCATATAAATGGAATCATACAATATTGGTTTTTTGTGGCTAGCTTACTTCATTTGGACTTCCCAGGTGGTGCTAGTGGTAGAGAATCTGCCTGCCAATGCAGGAGACATAAGAGATGCAGGTTCAATCCTTGGGATGGGAAGATCCCCTGGAATAGGAAGTGACAACCCATTCCAGTATTCTTGCCTAGAGAATCCCATGGACAGAGGAGCCTGGTGGGCTACAGTCTATGGGGCCACAAAGAGTTGGACATGACTGAGCGACTAACACACACATTTCATTTAGCACAATGTTTTCCAAGTTCATCCATGTTTTAGCATGTATCAGGACTGCATTCCTTTTTAAGACTAAATAATATTCCATTGTATGCATATACCATATTTGTTTATCCACTCTTCTGTGGATAGATGAACATTCGAGGTGTTTCTACTTTTTGGCTCTTGTAAATAATGCTACTATAAACATGAGTGTATAAGTATCTAGGCATATACCTACGAGAGGAATTGGTGGCTCATATGGTAATTCAGTGCTTAACTTTTTAAGGAACCCCCAACAGCTGCACCATTTCACATTCCTGTCAACAATGCAAGAGCTAAAATCTCCGTTTCCTCACCAATGCTTATCTTCTCTTTTTTGAAAATAGCCATCTTAATGGATGTAAAGTGGTATCTCATTGTGATTTTGACTTGGATTTCTCTAAAACTAATTTAATTGAGCATCCTTCATGTGCTGATTACCCTTTTGTATATCTTTGGAGAAATGTCTATTCAATCCTTTGCCCTTTTTGAATGGGCATATACAATGTGGTGTATAATTCCAAATGGCCACCAGTTTTCTCTCCTATCTGCAGTAGTGAGAGGCCCAGTTTACCCACATACCCATCCACACTAGTTCTCTTCCTCTCTCTGCCCTCTCCCTCCCCCTTATACCCCTCCTCCCCTCCTCGTCATTCTCTTCTTCTAACTGGTGTACATCTAACAAGTAAAAAATGACATTTTCAATTATTTTATATTTATTAATAGTAAGGCCAAATATAGTTCATATTTTGTTGGCAGTCTGTGTTTCTCCTTTTGTGGAGTGGTGTTCATTCATGTAACTAATCAACAAATACCTAGAGTGAGTTGCCTAGGTGTCAGGAACTCTTTTATAGACCCCTGAGAGCCTGCCGTGAACAAGCAACAAGGACCCCACTTTCTTGGAGCTGCTGTTTTTTTTTTTGTGCAGGGAAATAGTAAATAAATAAGATAAGACCACACTTTGTTAAGTGCTATGAAGGGCAAAACAGAGTGAGATGTTAGAGTAGGGTTGGCAAACTGTGCCCAGTTTGCCAACTATACTTGGCCAACTGCCTGTTTGTAAATAAAGTTTTATTGGAACACAGCCATGTTCATTTGTTTACCAGTGGGTCTAAAGCTGCTTTCAAACTACAACAGCAGAGCTGAGTGGTTTTGACAGACACCACATAGTCCACAAAGCCTAAATCGTTTACCATCTGGCCCTTTACAGAAAAAGTACGCTCATCCCTGTGATAGAAAGTAACAGAGAATGGGTCAGCAGGTTAGATAGGTGATAAGAGAAAACTTCTCTTAGGAGATTATATTTTAGTGAGACTTGAAACATTACACTGTGTCCCTACCACTGGTGCTTTGGCTTCTCTGGAGCGGGGGAGATGCTATCTCAATCTTTGAATGAAGTCTTATAGTGCCTTGTACAGGACGTCACTTGGTTAATGTTTCTTGAACTGAATTAAATTCTCTTTAATTTTCAATACCTGAAATTTAATATCTGCTTAATTTTTTCTTTCATCTGGCCATTCACGTTCTTGTCCCGTTTTTTAAAATGAAGAACTGAATTTTTTATTGTGGAAATGTGTCGAATTACTGCAGCAGACCGTTGGTAATTAAAAAATCAGGCTAAATCTCATTTTGTACAAACTGTGGTTTACAAGGGCTTCCCTGGTGGACCAGATGATAAAGAATCTGCCTGCAATGCAGGATTATGTCACAGAAGAAAACTTTTTTTAAGACACATGTTTTACAACATTAATGGGCTTTGGCTCCTGATAGACCTGGGTTGAAATCCCAGCCTTGGATCTTGTTTGACCCAAGGCAAATTATTTAACTTCTCTAAGCTTCAGTTTTCTCAGATATAAAGTGGGATAATAATACCAATAATGCCTCACAATCGTGAGGATTAAAGTAAATAAAGTATGTTAGTATTGGGAGTAGGGTTTAGTGCAAATAGGGGCTTCTCAGGTGGCGCTAGTGGTAAAGAACCCGCTTGCCAATGCAGGAGACTTAAAAGATGCACGTTCAATCCCTGGGTCAGGAAGATCCCCTGGAGGAGGGCATGGTAACTCCCTCCATATTCTTGCCTGGAGAATCCCACGGACAGAGGAGCCTCGTGGGCTACCGTCCATGGGGTCACAAAGAGTCGAACATGACTGAAACGACTTAGCACAGCATAGCTGATGCAAATAAATGTTTAGTAAATTATTAACTATTTCATCATCATCATCATCATCTTTACCATGGTCCTGCCTTCTGTGTTTGAATTCTTCAAGCTCTAGTCAACTAATTTCAACTGATTTTTAAGATCCAAATTTGTTCTGAAACATTAGAAAAGGAGAGCAATGGTGCTAAAGATAGGGAGAAAACCAGGAGTCATTTTCTGTTCTTGTAATATAAATCACTGTTGGATCTGAGAGAAATTAAGTCAAGGTGCAAGATTCCAATGTGAGATCCCAATCTTGAGTCTTTGGTCCAAGAGAAGGTGCCTCCAATTGACCCCATGCTAACACCTCCACTGAGAGCTAGACTTACCTGATAGTGCTGGATGGAACATAGGCATTTACAGGCTTGTTCCAAGAAATAAATTGTCAGACAAATACAATTACATGCTTTTTTTTTTTTTTTTTTGTCACTGGGATGAGATCTTGCTGTTTAGTTCCTTACTGAACCTACCTATTATAATTGCCTTTGCTTATATTGCCTCTTCTTGATTAAAATAAATATTGCCACATAGCTTGTGACAAAAAGAACCTGCGACTAGCAAGAAAATGAAGTAAGAGAATGAGTGCTCCATGCTGACCTTCTTAGCACAGAATGCAAATGACAATTAGGTATACTTTTTGGTGTGCCAGCAATGAAGCTATCCTTTTACTGCCTACATAAGTTCAAATCACTACAGTTTCCAAGTTGTCAGATAGGATTCAAATATGACACTGAAAATATTCTTTCCACTCTTGCTGTGACTGACTGTGGGGAGGACTAAGTCATCTTACACAACTCTCTGTTCATTGGTAATTATTGACTTCCAGCAGTGTGCAGAACATTGTTGCAGCCATTTTGGGAAAATGCAGTCGGCCACAACATCCAATAAAGCATTCCTAATTTCTAGGACTCTTCCTGCTCGAAGCAGACACTGCTCCTGGCAAACTGCTTAGCCAATTTTTAAAAATTCAGCTGCTATGGAGTTGCTATGTGTTTATACACAGAAGACAGTGTAAAAACTAGGTGAATTCTCAACATACCCTTTGAAATAAGCTATGAAGTTTTTTCTGGGTGTTAGATGGGGTTGTATGTGTCCCTGTTTATGTAGGAGAGCTTCCATATCACTTTTTGGGGAGCTGTTAAATCCGAGAGGATAGTGCTATGCTATTTAACTTCTTTTGGCTAATTCTGTTACATGACCGTATACCTCTTGGTTTCTTTTTAATAAAATTTCCCAAATGATAAAAATGACAAAACCATCTTTAAACTGTCATTTACAGCATGGAGAACAAGCTATCTTATAGTTTGTTAAGTATTAAAAAATTAATTCTATTAATATAACTTCTTTTGGTTGAGAGTTGCAGGGTTTTTTGGTACCAGCTAAGAGCTGTCTGAATAGATTTTATGGGTATCAAGAATTACATCTTTCTTCTGTGAGACATTATCATTCTGTCCTCAAGTGAAGAGTATCCTTTGTATGTAAGTTCATGAGACATCCACTTAATATTCTTATATTCTTTTGAAGACAATGCCGGATGACATCATTTCCACACTGCTTTTAAGACACAGCTCTGACTTTGATTCCATCCGCTCACTGTTCACTTCCAACTGTCAAATTTGGCTAAGGGAAAAAGAAAGCCCTTAAGAAAAGGCCAGGCTATTAATGTGCTCTTCAAAATGCTAAGAAAAGGCTAAGCTGTTTATAGCATTTTCAAAACGCTCATCTCTCAGAGATTTGCCAGCAACAGTGTCAAGGTGAAACAGCTCTCACTCATCCAGGAACCAAGAGCCTTTGTGTTTTCTGTGCTCAAAGCACTGTTCCCACTTTTGTCAGACACGCAATTAGGGGTATAATGATACTTAGATGTAATTTAAACCAAAATATAGTCATGAACCTGATATTGTATATTTACTGGAAAAGTGGTGAGAAGTGTGTGCGCTGCTTGAGAAAGCAAGCCTGGCTTCATTTCGGATACAGCTGTATTTCAGAATCAAGGGGGCAGTTTCCCAAAGTTGAGTCACTTTGTATAACTTCAAAGGCGGTGAGAGGCAAGGACATTATTAGGAGATCTGTTCATTGCTTTCTGTCTCACTGCAAACTGAATTAAGTGCTTAGTTTTCACTGACTTCATCCGTTTTTTGTAATGGTTTTGTCTTGATTAAAAAACTGGTCCCTTAACAGTGGGATTATAATGCATTTTAGGGGGATGCTGATTTTTGCCCCATATTTCTGAGTCAGTGGACAGATCTTTTGAAATGCTCTGAATTAGAGTTCTTTATATTCAAATAAATCTACAAAGGAGGAACTGGTGTAAATTTACCTGTTTTCCTTGTTATACTTTGGACACCAGCCTTTTTGAGGTTTTTGCCCTTATTTCCCCGGTCTCTCAGGCAGCTGATACTGCCATTATGTTCTCTTCTCAACCACCTGTGAGAACACAGCATGGCAGAAGGAGTGCTCTACGAACACTCGAGCCCCAGTGTTACTCTTGTGGACAAGCCATTTGTGCTTAAAGACCTCAGGTCAATTCCATGCTGTTGAAGGTCTCAGAAGCAATGTATTTCAGCAGATAAAAGCATTATTTGATTCTTAGTTCCACCATCCATTGTGATGTGATGGTGAGCTACTCACATTTCCTTCTCTGTTTCAGCTCCTTATCATTACTTTGATGATAGCTCCTTCTCGTGTAGGATTACATTAGAGATGTGCGTGACACATCTGATATACTGCCTGTCAACACCATGTGTAAGCTTCCAATACACTGTGGCCATTTTTCTTTTCCCCAGACTTAAAATAATGGGAAATGAGTCATTTCTTCATTTGATCATTAGTGACTCTCTGCATTAGTGACCTTTGGCCTATCTGAATGCTTGCAACTTTTCAAAAGAGCAAATAGACATTTAATATAATCTTAATATTATTTTTCAACCATTCTTCATTATAGACTCACATGAAATAAAAATATAACATAATAATGTAGTACAGCATGAAGCTATATTACAATATCACAACCAGGATATTGACATTAATGCAGTCTGACTACAGAACAATTTCATCACAACAAGAACCCCTCCTATTGTCCTTTCATAGTTACTCCCAACTCTCACACCCCACCCCATCCCTGACTGTTAACAATGACTAATCTATTCTCCATTTCTATAGTTTTGTCATTTCAAGGATGTTATATTAGAAGAACCATACAGTATGTAAGCTTTGGTATTTTTTTCCCCTCAGCTTAATTTCCTGGAGAACCGTTAAACTATGCTTTTGATGAACAAAAAAATCCATATAAATATTGACACATTTTACTTTGGCCACACAGTTAGCATTAGCCCAAGAGTGCCTGAAGTGGTACCAGGCACACAATATTAGATGTTCAGGGAGGCTCAGGGTGGATCCCACTCTGTTTGATTCATCTTCTTGCTACCTCTCCTCCTCCTCTTCCTCCTTCTCTTTCCTTGCCCCCTTCCCCTCCACATCCTCTTGTTAATATTGACAGACCAAAGGCTGATTGCTCAAGTTAGAGATACTGAAAAAAAAAAACTAAAAAGAAATACTGTATGTGAAATTGCTTTGTAAATTGTATGCTCTGCTACACTTATCAGAAATTGCCAGTCAGTGGTGGCCACACTGTAAGAATGGTTGGCAGCTGCTTGCGGTGTGTATGGATGTGAACAAAGGAATTAGCATGAGCAGTGTTCCCTCCGCACACTAGAGTTCACAGGGCTACCCTCTAGTTTCTGCTGCAGTGGGAGCTGCTGACCAACAAAGCCCTTCATGCTTTCACTCTCACCAACAAAGTCCGGTGAACAAAATGCCAACATCAGTTCACATTCTTTGTAAGTCTTTGCTCTGAAAAAGAGCCCCCTGTTTAGAGTTGCCAGATGTTAAGCTCACTGAACTCCTTCATAAAAAAAGCATCAAGAAATGCCAAGTATTGTTCAAACTCTGGAGTTTTCATTTCAGTCTCCCAGGTCAAAAGCCCATAGGCAGACCAGTCACAGCTGTTCAGGAGGGAAGCCAGCGTCGGCATTTGTACCCAGTTAGAGTGTTTCTTCCTGTAACTTTGCTGCTGAGAGTGAATGACCTGACCTTTAAGTGGAGTCAAACCCTTACGCTGATGGAATGTCCCCTATTCAGAAATACAATCAGGGGAGAGCAAGCTTGCCAGAGTGTACGCGTCTGAGTCAGGATAGCTTAGGCTATGTTCTGTGAACAAATACCCCGTGAACTGGCAATAAAGGTTTATTTCTTATGAAAGTACAGCAAGGGGAGGACAACTCACCTTCAACTTGTAACTCTGCTGTCAGGACTACGTGGCCTCCCAGTCAGAGGTGAGGAGGGCTGGGGGATTTTGCAGGATGTTTTTAAGTTGGGTGGTTATAGATATTCAGGTTTGCCTGTGGCAATCACAGTGTATACCTGTTGATTTGCTATAATAGCTAATATGGTTGGTGGTGGTTTAGTCACTAAGTTGTGTCTGACTCTTTTGTGACCCCATGGACTATAGCCCGCCAGACTCCTCTGTCCATGAGATTTCCCAGGCGAAAATACTGCAGTTGGGTTACCATTTCCTTCTCAGTGGCTCTTCCTAACCCAGGGATTGAACCCTTGTCTCCTGCATTGCTATACAGTCAGCAAAAACAAGACTGGGAGCTGACTGTGGCTCAGATCATGAACTCCTTATTGCCAAATTTAACTTAAATTGAGGAAAGTAGGGAAAATCACGAGACCATTCAGGTATGACCTAAATCAAATCGATTTAGATTATACAGTGGAAGTGAGAAATAGATTCAAGGGATTAGATCTAATAGACAGAGTGCCTGAAGAAGAGGAGGCAGTGATCAAGACCATCCCCAAGAAAAAGAAATGCAAAAAGGCAAAATGGTTATCTGAGGAGGCTTACAAATAGCTGATAAAAGAAAAGAAGCTAAAAGCAAAAGAGAAAAGGAAAAATACACCCATTTGAATGCAGACTTACAAAGAATAGCAAAGAGAGATAAGAAAGCCTTCCTCAGTGATCAGTGCAAAGAAATAGAGGAAAACAATAGAATGGGAAAGACTAGAGATCTCTTCAAGAAAATCAGAGATATCAAGGGAACATTTCATGCAAAGATGAGCACAATAAAGGACAGAAATGTTATGGACCTAACAGAAGCAGAAGATATTAAGAAGAGGTGGCAAGGATACACAGAAATACACAATAAAGATCTTCATGACCCAGATAACCACGATGGTGTGATCATACTTACCTAGAGCCAGACATCCTGGAATGTGAAGTCAAGTGGGCCATAGGAAGTATCACTATGAACAAAGCTAGTGGAGGTGATGGAATTCCAGTTGAGCCATTTCAAATCCTGAAAGACGATGATATGAAAGTGCTCCACTCAATATGCCAGCAAGTCTGGAAAACTCAGCAGTGCCCACAGGACTGGAAAAGGTCAGTTTTCATTTCCATCCCAAAGAAAGGAAAAGCCAAAGAATGTTCAAACTACCGCACAGTTGCACTCATCTCACATGCTAGCAAAGTACTGCACAAAATTCTCCAAGCCAGGCTTCAACGGTACATAAACCATGAACTTCCAGATGTTCAAACTGGATTTAGAAAAGACAGAGGAACCAGAGATCAAATTGCCAATATCCACTGGACCATCAAAAAAGCAAGGGAGTTTCAGAAAAACATCTACTTTTGCTTTATTGACTATGCCAAAGCCTTTGACTGTGTGGATCACAACAAACTGTGGAAAATTCTTAAAGAGATGGCAGTATCAGGCCACCTGACCTGCCTCCTGAGAAATCTGTATGCAGGTCAAAAAACAACAGTTAGATCTGGACATGGGACAACAGACTGGTTCCAAATCGAGAAAGGAGTACGTCAAGGCTATATATTGTCACCCTGCTTATTTAACTTAGATGCAGAGTACATCATGAGAAACGCTGGGCTGGATGAAGCACAAGCTGGAATCAAGATTGCCGGGAGAAATGTCAATAACCTCAGATATGCAGATGACACCACCCTTATGGCAGAAAGCAAAGAACTGAAGAGCCTCTTGATGAAAGTGAAAGAGGAGAGTGAAAAAGTTGGCTTAAAGCTCAACATTCAGAAAGCTAAGATCATGGCATCTGGTCCCATCACTTCATTACCAATAGATGGGGAAACAATGGAAACAGTGAGAGACTTTATTTTGGGGGGCTCCAAAATCACTGCAGGTGGTGATTGCAGCCATGAAATTAAAGAACACTTGCTCCTTGGAAGAAAAGCTATGACCAACCTAGACAGCATATTAAAAAGCAGAGACATTACTTTGCCAACAAAGGTCCGTCTAGTCAAAGCTATGGTTTTTCCAGTGGTCATGTATGGATGTGAGAGTTGGACTATAAAGAAAGCTGAGCACCAAAGGATTGATGCTTTTGAACTGTGGTGTTGCAGAAGACTCTTGAGAGTCCCTTGGACAGCAAGGAGATCCAACCAGTCCATCCTAAAGGAAATCTGTCCTGAATATTCATTGGAAGGACTGATATTGAAGCTGAAACTCCAGTACTTTGGCCACCTGATGTGGAGAACTGACTCACTGGAAAAGACCTTGATGCTGGGAAAGATAGAAGGCAGGAGGAGAAGGGGACGACAGAAGATGAGATGGTTGGATGGCATCATCAACACCATGGACATGAGTCTGAGTAAGCTACGGGTGTTGGTTATGGACAGGGAAGCCTGGTGTGCTGCAGTCCATGAGGTCGCAAAGAGTCAGACACACCTGAGCGACTGAACTGAACTGAACTCCTGCACTGCAGGCAGATTCTTTACTGCTGAGCTACCAGGGAAGCCCAGTACTTAATATATTTCCCTTTTTTCTCTAAAGTCTCCCAGTTTAGGCAATAAATTAAGGTGACCGTTTATAAGAGCCAGCATGGAATCTGTGTCATAATTTCTGCTCAGATCCTCTTGGCCTCACCAAGAGGTGAGGTGCAAGGATGTAGAGAACCATGGAGGAACAAGTATGTAATTTATTTAGTGAGCACTAATAACTTCTGGCATTTCAGGCATCTGCAGAAACACCATGAATTTTTTAAACACTTAATTCGTCACTTCAGTTACCAAAACTCTGTTGAGAAGATATGATATAAATGTGATGTTCTTCTGAACTAAGCTGTCTCATTTAATCACACGTTTTGGTAGGCTGAATCATGTTCCCCCTCCAAGAGATGTGTACACCCTAACCCCTAGAACTCATTATTTTATATGACCTAACGGACTTTGTAGATCAGGTTTAGGATATTGAGGTGGCAGTGATTAATCCTGAATCATTTGCATGGGCCCTAAATGTAGTCCCTAGTATCCTTGTCAAAAGGAGGCAGAGGGAGACTTGAAAGCAGAAGAGATGGCAAAGTGATGATGGAAGCCAAGATTGGAGTGATGTGCTCTGAGGATGGAAAAGGCAGCCATATTCCAAGACAGGTGGACTCTAGAGGCTAAAATAGGCAAAGAAACAGATTCTTTGCTGAGGGCCTCCAGGAGGAACCAGCGCTGCCTCCACCCTGACTTTCAGTTCAGTTCAGTTGCTCAGTCATGTCCGACTCTTTGTGACCCCATGAATTGCAGCATGCCAGGCCTCTCTGTCCATCACCAACTCCTGGAGTCTACCCAAACCCATGTCCATTGAGTCAGTGATGCCATCCAGCCATCTCATCCTCTGTCGTCCCCTTCTCCTCCTGCCCCCAATCCTACCCAGCATTAGGGTCTTTTCCAATGAGTCAACTCTTCACATGAGGTGGCCAAAGTATTGGTTTCAGCTTCAACATCAGTCCTTCCAATGAACACCCAGGATTGATCTCCTTTAGGATGGATTGATTGGATCTCCTTGCAGTCCAAGGGACCCTCAAGAGTCTTCTCCAACACCACAGTTCAAAAGCATCAATTCTTCAGCGCTCAGCCTTCTTCACTGTCCAACTCTCACATCCATACATGACCACCGGAAAAACCATAGCCTTGACTAGACGGACTTTTGTTGGCAAAGTAATGTCTCTGCTTTTAAATATGCTATCTAGGTTGGCCATAACCTTCCTTCCAAGGAGTAAGCTTCTTTTAATTTCATGGCTGCAATCACCATCAGCAGTGATTTTGGAGCCCCAAAAAATAAAGTCTGCCACTGTTTCCACTGTTTCCCCATCTATTTCCCATGAAGTGATGGGACTAGATGCCATGATCTTAGTTTTCTGAATGTTGAGCTTTAAGCCAACTTTTTCACTCTCCTCTTTCACTTTCATCAAGAGGCTCTTTAGATCTTCTTCACTTTCTGCCATAAGGGTGGTGTCATCTGCATATCTGAGGTTATTGATATTTCTCCCGGCAATCTTGATTCCAGCTTGTGTTTCTTCCAGCCCAGCGTTTCTCATGATGTACTCTGCATGTAAGTTAAATAAGCAGGGTGACAATATACAGCCTTGACGGACTCCTTTTCCTATTTGGAACCAGTCTGTTGTTCCATGTCCAGTTCTAACTGTTGCTTCCTGACCTGCAGACAGGTTTCTCAAGAGACAGGTCAGATGGTCTGGTATTCCCATCTCTTTCATAATAGCCCCATGAAACTGAATTCAGGTTTCTTATCTCCAGGACTGTAAGAGAGCAAACTTGTATTGTTGTAAGCCGTGAGGTTTGTATGTTACAGCAGCAGTAGGCAGTTAATCCACACTACATTCTGAAGTTCATTCAGAATGTGACTTTAGGTTTCTGTTTCTGTTTAGATTTCTATTAAAAAAAAAATCTTTACATGTGAGAAATTTAAATCACTTGCCCAAGGTCCCTTAGCTTGTTAGCGTCAGAGCCAGGTTTTATACCCAGGCAGACTGGCTTCCCAGATCACGTTTCTAACCGCTGTGTGGCACTGCCTCTGCCCTACTGCTCAGCTGCCCTTGAACCGTGCCTGCAGTGCCTGTCAAACATGAAACAGCCTGTCATGTGCAGCCTCACCTCCCACATCCACCTGACTTCAGTCCCCTGCTCCTCCCATGGGCTCGGTGGGCCCCTGGACTCATTTTCAGCTCCCACTTTTGGGGGAAAAATTTTTTTATGTAAGGTTCTAGGCCTTCCATATGGAATTCCTCAAGAAAAGTTAAGCTGCAGGCAAAATTATTAAATTTCTTCATATTCAAGTTATGAGAGGACATTATTTGAGGGAAGATATTATTTCTGAATCTTCTTCCTACTCCTTAGTTTCCAATTCTCTTCCTCATACTCCAGAGGGGGAAATGTTCCTGAGGGTAATCAAATAAAGTGATTAATAGAAATAATACTGGGAATGTATTAAGTTTGTTTTACCATGACTCAGAAAATAAGTCTCTAGAAATCTAGTATAAAAAATGTCAATACATTGAATCTCCCATCGACTCGTATTGGCTATATACTAGTATGTGTTTTTTGCCATATTGCCATTTGCTTAATGGCTTCTCTAGTGGCTCAGATGGTCAAGAATCTGCCTGCAATACCAGAGACTCAGGTTCAATCCCTCAATTGGGAAGATCCCCTGAAGAAGGAAATGGCAACCCACTCCAGTATTCTTGCCTGGAGAATCCCAGGGACAGAGAAGCCTGGAGGGTACGGTCCATGGAGTTGCAAAGAGTCAGATACAGCTGAGTCAGAAGCAACTAACACACACATGTGTGTGCACACACACACACACACACACACAGTTAACCACTGAATTAAATATTTACTCCTTTGTGGCCCCTGAAGAACTTGTTTTCTCAGCTGTGGGGATGTGTGGACCAACAGCCTTCAACTCTCAACACCCTCCAGGAAAATTGCCTGCCTAAAGGCATGGCCTTTTTCGGTGGGGGCAGGAAGATGTCTGTATCTAATTACTGGTTGATATGGTGAAATGACCCGACCCACCAAAACCACAATTTAGGACAACTCTAAAGGGCCATTGCAGCTTCACTGCTCCCCATGAGGTTGGCATGGGGTTTGTTGTGACCACATTGCAGCCCATCTTCTCTCTCTCTACCGAATCCTGCTTTCTCTCCTTTTCCCATTGGTGTTGATCCCAAGGGACTGCCCTGATAAACTTCCTAAAAGCCAAGTTCCATCTCAGGCTCTGCTTCCCAGGAACCTGAACCACAACAATGAGTTAAAAAAATGAATAAAAAATGAAGATTCCCCAACTGGTGATGAGTTCATAAGAGTGCTCAATTAATCTTTATTTATTGGAACTGAAAGAGTTCTAAAGGAACTTGGAAACATTGTTGCTGGTTTAAAGTTTATTTTCTAATGTAGAAGTGAGGGGAAAACATCATACACAAGTCACCCACTCATGATTAAAAATACATTCTACAGTGTGACCCAGAGTTCAATCACATTTTCCTTTGACCTCCATTTTAACAGTTAATTTACAAATGAAATAAAGTCTGTAAAGCAAAGATTCCAGCACATATCCAGTCCTCAATAAATATAGGCTTCCTTTTTCAGAGAAACACTTTTTTTCCGGAGTTAAAAAACAGGACTTGATAAAACTTTAAAACCATCTTCTTTCAGAAGATTTTTAATAAAGGCAATGATGTAAGAACAATGTCATCACATATAGAACAATATCAGAATTTATACATCTCCACAGAGAGTGAGGAATAGACACTCGGTTCTACAGCACATTGAGTATAAGCATTTCTATTGAATCACCTACCCCAGGACACTGTTCCTTTAATTCTTCCTCCAACCCCTGATTATAAGCACTGAATCTTTGGCCATGGACTTGCATCTGGCCTTTATGCCTTATGCACTTCATTGTTGGTTGTATAACTCCTGCTTCCTGTTCTGATTAGAGTTTGATGTTTTGAAGGGGATTTGCCCCGTTTGAGACCCTTTATTAGTTCTTTATTTGGTGAAAAAAGACTGCTGGAGTGAGAGAGCAGCCGTTCTTTCTGCACAATAGGGGTCAGGTTTCAAAAGCTCTTTTCTCTGGGACTTAGACTCTTGAGTCCTCAAAATAAGCCTGGATATGTACAGCCTAAACTTTTTACTTTTCTCCTAATGGTCTCTTTTGGTCTTAAAGTATTGTTTTCTTAAATAGTTCTGTGTAAAAAGCATATACCCATAAAGGAGCTGTTGGTGCCAGTGCTATCATTTTTCGTCACGTAGTGCCTTGGCTCAGCCTGGGGTAGGGTATGAAGGGCAGGCAATGTGCAGAGGGGTACCAGGGAGGAGGAGGCAGAGTGAAGGAAAAGCACAAAGGCATTCAGTGGCTAAACACTGCCCTAATCTATATAATACCAGATATAAGTCTTATAGGATTTTCTGGACACTAGCTGATTCTACAGTTTTCTGCCACCAACTGGATGCCCAGCAAGTCAATTCATTTCAGACACTACTATGAAAAGTTAGCACAGCCTTCCACAGGTGAAGGGCTTAGTCCAAGAATGCCCCCACTTCAGATGCCAGCTTAAATGAGGTGCCCAGGTTACCCACACTTCTGCTGCAGCAGACTACAAATTCAGAAGTTCCCCCAGTGTTCACTAAGGTTCAGTAATTTGCTGTAATAACTCACAAAACTCAGGAAAACACTTTGCTTAAGTTTGCTAGTTTATTATCCCAGGTGGCACTAGTGGTAAGAACCTGCCTGCCAGTGCAGGAGACATAAGAGATGCAGGTTCAATCCCTTGGTCAGAAAGATCTCCTGAAGGAGAGCAGGGCAACCACCCTGGTATTCTTGCCTGGAGAATCCCATGGACAGAGAAGCCTGGCAGCCAATAGTCCATAGGGTCGCAAAGAGTCATACACTGAAGCAACTTAGTACACATGCAGCATGCACCAGTTTTTGGTAAACGATACAACTGAGGAATAGCCAAATAAAAAACGATGAATTAGGGCAAGACATAGGGGTTGGGAGGAGCAGAGTTTCCATACCCTCCTTGGGTGCATCACCCTCCCAGCACATCAGTTTGTTTACCAACCAGAAATTCCTTAAAAGATGTCATTGTGAGCATTTTGTTTTCTGTTTTGTTTGTGTTTTGCCCTATTGTGTGTCATGTAGGACCTTAGCACCTGGACCAGGGATCAAACCCATGCCCCTGCAATGGAAGCATGGAGTCTCAACCTCTGGACCTCCAGGGAAGTCCTCATCATGGAGTTTTTATTGAGGTCTCATTATGTAGGTGCGGTTGATTTAATCATTGGACATCGGTGATTGAACTCCATCTCTAGTTGCTCTTCCTTCCCCAAAGGCTGAGTTTTTAGACTGGAAGTTTACCTCTCTAATCCCATGGTTGGTTTTCCTGGTGACCAACCTCATCCCGAAGCTATCTAGGCATCTTTCCTCACCTTAGTCATCTTATAAGCATATGAAAGAAAATTTCCAAGGTTTTAGGCTCTCCATGCCAAAAACCAGGGACATAGACCAAATATTTATTTATTATTGTGCCATAACTATAAAGTATGAACATCACCTAACATTGATTTTTGAACATATATCCCAATGAATGTAGTCTCCCTCAATATTAGCTCCTCTCATGGAGGTGCTCTTCATGTATTTCAATAAAGAAGCCATTGTCCTAAACATTTTTGGCATCTACTTAAATGTGAAAATGGAGACAGGGCTCCTTATGTTGCTGAAATATTTTCGGCTGAACTGAAACCTTTGGTTTCCTGATCATAAGGGGCAATATGTCTGAGCAAGAATTGCCCTTTATTAAAAGGTGAACTCTACTCAAGAGCTCAAGGAAACACCACACATAGCCAGGGTTCAGTGGTTGTAGAGTGTCAGTAACAGTGATGGTGATGGACATGATGATTTAAGAATAGATCCTATTCTTAGGCAGTACGACAATTGAACCAGTTTTCAGAACATATGCCTTCTCTGCCATAATCTTGTCTTCAATTTTTAAATTTCTTCGTCTCTGCAAAATGTCTTTTTAACAATGTTATTTCTTTAAATTTTAATTTAAAAGATTTCTATTATCTTACCAGTCTGACTCTTTGATCCGATATTTTCTTTTCTTGAAAAACTTCTTTTCTCTTATATTTAAATTTTATTAATACAAAAATTCAGTTGATGAAAAAAATAATTTAGTTCCCAGCAAAGTGTGAAATTTCTATGTCTGGTAGAGTTGTTTATAAGCCTTTCTCATATTCCTTAGAGTTAGGTGCTATTTCTGTTAGACTGGGGAGAATAACGTTATTGGTGGTAATGGGATTCGCTTAGTCATATAAAGTATAGAGAAACCAAATACATCTGTTAATAGTTCCCTCTCATCTGAAACTTTTATTAGTTGGGTCACTAGTCATTCATGATATCAGCTCTTAAGTAAGCTAGTATCTCATTATCCTTTCTACTGTGGAATGCATCTTTTTTTCCCAATCCAACAACAACAACAAAAATCCAATAAATCACTAACTTCAAAGATTCGGGTGATATATAAAGAAGATATAAAAAACATGGTAGAACCCGGTTCTACTGAGGTGGATGAAACTGGAGCCCATTATACAGAGTGAAGTAAGCCAGAAAGAAAAACAACAATACAGTATACTAATGCATATATATGGAATCTGAGAGATGGTAACGATAACCCTATATGCGAGACAGAATAAGAGACACAGATGCATGGAACAATTTTATGGACTCTGAGGGAGAAGGTGAGGGTGGGACGTTCTGGGAGAATGGCATTGAGACATGTGTATTTTCATATGTGAAACAGAGCACCATTCCATGTTCGATGCATGTGACAAGGGCTCAGGGCCGGGGCAATGGGATGATCCAGAAGGATGAGAGGGGGAGGGAGGTGGGTGGGGGGTCCGGGAAGGGGAACACATGTAAACCCATGGCTGATTCTTGTCAATGTATGGCAAAAACTATTACAATATTGTAAAGTAATTAGCCCCCAACTAAAATAAATAAATTTATATAAAAAAAAAAAAAAAAAAAAAAAAAAACATGGTAGGAAAAGACATGTGAGAATGCTATATAAAAACAGTATTTGTTTTCCTACCTTGAAGCTATTCTTTTTATGGCTGTGACTCTGTGTTTTAAGGTTCTTGAAAGGACACAAAGTTAAATCCATCTGTATCACAGCGCTTGCACTTTTTCATGTCCCACTTACCAATTATGCTGTGCTGTGCTTAGTCGCTCAGTTCTGTCTGACTCTTTGTGACCCCATGGACTGTAGCCTGCCAGGCTCTTCTGTCCATGGGATTCTCCAGGCAAGAATACTGCAGTGGGTTGCCATGCCCCCTCCACTTACCAATTATAAGAGTAGGTAAATCTAATTGTTTAGTGGTTATTTGGCTTTCTCCCTTTTTTCTTAGTCATTAACACTTAAAATCAATGAAAAGGCAACTGACATTGGGCTGAGAGAAATAAGCAGAGGTCTCAAAGTAGGTGCTCAGTAAAGAACTCGGTGGCTTACGAAAACTCATAGATACTTTGAAGACAATACAATTTTTCTTTCAATCAAGAAAAATAGTAAGAGCAAAGGAACAAAAGTAATAAATCTTTCATTATGGTAAAATCTAGTTTTCATGCTGAAACTCATATAAAATACAGCATTGGCAAATAACCTTTAACTCTCCAGTGGCTTTCAGAACTCCTCTGAACAAGTTCAAGTCCCAGCCAGATTTTAATGAACCCCTTCAGTGTGCTCCGTCTTGATTAACTTCCTTTGCCTTCCTTGTACCATTTCATACTTTTATCCTCTCTAGGCAGGCAAAATCATCATCCTGTCTTTGATACTGCTCCTTGAATCATAATCCACTTGAACTAAACTACAGTCTTCTACCTATCAAGGTATTTTTTCCTTTATTTCTATAAAACCTTTCCTTATCCAGGTAAAGAAACCAAGATTCTCTGTTATCTTATCCATATCAATTTGGGCTCAAGACTATTTACTAAACACATACAATACTTCTCAATAATTGTATGATCGCCAATATTATCTCTGTTGAATGACAAATAAATTATATAATTTCACTTGGAACCTAACTTTTCCTGAGAAATTCTCTAGGGTAAACCCAGAACTATCGATAAAATTTCTGAAAGCCAATGCTGGAGAAGTGTCCACAGTGCCACAGAGACCATGGGAAAAATTTTTAATCAAGGAGATGAAAGTTTTTTTCACTGTAAAGTATGTTGCACTAATGAAAGAATTGAAAAAGCACAAATGAATGAAAATATATTATGTGTTCATGGATTGGAAAATTTAATATTGTTAAAATGACCATATTACTCAAAGAAAACGAAAGTGTTAGTCACTCAGATGTGTCTGACTCTGTGCGACCCCATGGACTGTAGCCTGCCAGGCCTCTCTGTTCATGGGATTCTCAAGGCAAAAATACTGGAGTGGATAGCCATTCCCTTTTCCAAGGAATCTTCCTGATCCAAAGATCAAACCCCCATCTCCTGCATTGCAGGCAGATTCTTTATTGTCCTAGCCACCAAGGAAGTATTACTCAAAGCAATATATAAATTTAATTTAATCCCTATCAAAATTCCAATGTCATATTTCACAGAAATAGAACAAAAATTTTAAAATTTGTATCAGAACACAAAAGACCCTGAATAGCCAAAGCAGTCCTGAGAAAGAAGAATGAAACTGGAGGAATCAGGCTCCCTCACTTCAAACTATCCTACAAAGCTATAGTAATCAAAACAGCATGGTATTAGCTCAAAAATAGACACATGGATCAATGAAACAGGATAGAAAGCTTAGAAATAAACCCACATACTTATGGTGAATTAATCTACAAAAAAAGAGTCAAGAGTGTACAATGATGAGAAAACAGTCTCTTCAATAAGTGGTGCTAGGAAAACTAAACAGTCACATGTAAAATAATGAAACTAGAACATTCTCTAATATCATACAGAAAAATAAACTCAAATGGGCTAAAGGCCTAAATACTGGACCAGAAACTATAGAATTCTTAGAGGAGAACATGCAGAACACTCTGACATAAATCACAGTAAGATCGTATTTGAATCCATCTGTTACTCAAGACAGTGAAGAATCTGCCTGCAATGCAGGAGACTGTGATTCAATCCCTAGGTTGGGAAGATTCCCTGGAGAAGGGACTGAGTACCCACTCCAGTTCAATATTCTTGCCTGGAGAATTCCATGGACAGAGGAGCCTGACACACTGCAGTCCATGGGGCTGCAGAGAGTCAGACATGACTGAGCAACTTAACACTTTCACTTTTTCCTAGAGTAATGAAAATAAAAACAAAAATAAACAAATGGGACCTAGTTAAACTTAAAAGCTTTTGCACAGCAAAGGAAACCATAAACAAAGTGAAAAGACAACCTATGGAATGGGAGAAATTATTTGCAAGTGATGAGACTGATAACGGATTAATTTTCAAAATATATGAACAACTTATACAGCTCAATATCAAAAAAACATGTTCAGTTAAGTTCAGTCGCTCAGTCCTGTCCGACTCTTTGCGACCCCATGAACCGCAGCATGCCAGGCCTCCCTGTCCATCACCAACTCCTGGAGTTTACCCAAACTCATGTCCATTGAGTCGGTGATGCCATCCAACCATCTCATCCCCTGTCCTCCCCTTCTCCTCCCACCCTAAATCTTTCCCAGCATCAGGGTCTTTTCAAACGAGTCAGCTCTTCACATCAGGTGGCCAAAGTATTGGAGTTTCAGCTTCAACATCAGTCCTTCCAATGAACACCCAGGATTGATCTCCTTTAGGATGGACTGGTTGGATCTCCTTGCAGTCCAAGGGACTCTCAAGAGTCTTCTCCAACACCACAGTTCAAAAGCATCTGCATATCTGAGGTTATTGATATTTCTCCTGGCAGTCTTGATTCCAGCTTGTGCTTCATCCAGCCCAGCGTTTCTCATGATGTACTCTGCGTATAAGTTAAATAGCAGGGTGACAATATACAGCCTTGACGTACTCCTTTTCCTATTTGGAACCAGTCTGTTGTTCCATGTCCAGTTCTAACTGTTGCTTCCTGACCTGCATACAGGTTTCTCAAGAGGCAGGTCAGATGGTCTGATATTCCTATCTCTTTCAGAATTTTCCACAGTTTATTGTGATCCACACAGTCAAAGGCTTTGACATAGTCAATAAAGCAAAAGTAGATGTTTTTCTGAAACTCTCTTGCTTTTTCAATGACCCAGTGAATGTTGGCAATTTGATCTCTGGTTCCTCTGCCTTTTCTAAAACCAGCTTGAACATCTGGAAGTTCACAGTTCACATATTGCTGAAGCCTGGCTTGGAGAATTTTGAGCATTACTTTACTAGCATGTGAGATGAATGCAGTTGTGTGGTAGTTTGAGCATTCTTTGGCATTGCCTTTCTTTTACTCAACTATAAAAAGGAATGAAGTAATGCCATTTGCAGCAATGTGAATGGACCTAGATATGATCACATTAATTGTGGTAAGTTAGAGAAAAGAAAAAATCATGTATCATTTATTTCACTGTATCATATTTTAAAAAATGATACAAATGAACTTATTTACAAAACGTACAAACCAGAAACAGAGTCACAGACATAGCAAACAAGCTTATGGTTATCAAAGAAGATGAGGGTTGAGGAAAATAAATTAGGAGTTGAGGATTAATATTTACATACTATTACATAGATAAACAACAAGGACCTTGTGTGTATAGGGAACTATATTCAATGTCTTGCAATAACTTAGAATGGAAAAGAAAAGGAGAAAGAATACACACACCCACACACACACACACACATATAAAAAGTATCATTTTGCTGTATAACTGAAATAATACAACATTGTAAATTAACTATACTTCAATTTTAAAAAGAGGAAAAAATAATCTAAAAAAGTATAGCTAGAAGACTTAACTGTAATATCTAAAATCATTAAATTCCTAGAAGACAATATAGATGGTCAATTCATTAACATCTGGCTTAACAAGGTTTTTGTGGATCTGGCTCCAAAGGCAGGGGAAATAAAAGTGAAGATAAATGGGACTACATCAAATTAAAAGCTTCTGCCCAGTGAAGGAAACCATTATCAAAATGAAGTTATCCCACTTAATAGAAGGAGATATTTGCAAATCATATATTAAGGGATTAATATCCAAAATATATACAGAACTCATATTATGAGATAAAAACAAGCAAGCAAAAAAAAAACCAATTTAAAAATAGGTAGGGATCTGAATAAACATTTTTCTGAAGAAGACATAGAGATGGCTAACAAAAAGACCCTGATGCTGGGAAATATTGAGGGCAGGAGGAAAAGGGGGCAACAGAAGATGAAATGGTTGGATAGCATCATCAACACAATGGACATGAGTTTGAGCAAACTCTGGAAGATAGTGAAGGACCCGGAAGCCTGGCATGCTGCAGTCCATGGGGTCACAAAAAATCGAACATGACTTAGCAACTGAACAGCAACAGTCACATGAAAATATGTTCAATATCACTAATTATTAGGGAAATGCAAGTCAAAGGTACAATGAGATGTAACCTCATACCTGTTAGAATGACTGTTATTGAAAAGACAAGAAGTAACAAAAGTTGGAGAAGATGTGGACAAAAGGGAACCTTTGTATACCTTTGGTGGGACTGTAAGTTGCTGTAGTCACTCTGGAAAACTGTGGTGATCCCTCAAAAAATTGAGAATAGAAGTATTATATGACACAACTATTCCACTTTTGAGTATTTATCCAAAGAACGTGAAAACACTGATTTGAAAAATTACATATACTCCTATGTTCACTGCAGCATTGGTTACGATAGCTAAGATGTGGAAATGACCTAAATATCCACTGATAGAGGAATAGATAAAGAAGATTTAAATCTTCTTTAAATATAAAATGAAATATAAAATCTATTAAATATATTTTAAATATAAAATGAAATACTACTCATTTAAATATAAAATGAAATATATGAATATTTAAATATAAATATAAATTAATATAAAATATATATTCATTTAAATATATGAAATATAAAATTAAATATAAAATATATTTATATTTAAATATAAATATAAATGAATATTTATATTTAAATATAAATATATTTATTTAAATATAAAATGAAACACTACTTAGTCACAAAAAAAATGAAATCCTGCCATTTGCGACAACATGGATGGACCTTGAGATTATTATGCTACGTGAAATAAAGTCAGATGGAGAGAGACAAAAACTGTATGATTTCATTCATAAGTGGAATCTAAAAACAAAACAAGTTAACAAAATAAAAACAAACTCATAGATAAAGAGAATATATTAGTGGTTACCAGAGGGGGAAGGGGTTGAGGAGTGGGCAAAATAGGTGAAGAAGGTCAGCTTTATGGTGGTGATAGCAACTGGAGTTGTGTTGGTCATCAGTTTGCAGTATATACAAACATCGAATTATAGTATTATACATCTGAAACTTGTACAATGAAAAAATACATGTTGGAGACGATGTGAAAAAATTCAAACCATCATACATTACCTGTGGGAATGTAAAATGTTGCAACCTCTATGTAAAACAGTTTGGTAGTTCTTCAGTAACTGAAGTGTACAATTACCATGTGATTCAGTAAGTTCACTCCTAGATATGGACTCTGCAAACTGAAATCAGATGTTCAAACAAAACTTGTATTTGTATGTTAACAGCAACACTTTTCACAATGGCCAAAATGTGGAAACAATACAAATATCCATCAATATATGATTAGATAAACAAATGTGGTATATTCATAAAATGGAGCATTACTCATTAAAAGGAACAAAGTATTTGTAAACACAGCAATGTGGATGAACCTCCAAAACATTAAGTTAAAAAAGCCAGACATAAAAGGTCACATAATTTATGATTCCATTTTTATGAATTATCCAGAATAGGCCTATGTTGATACATGGAAACAGAAAGCATATTTGTGGTATAGAATGAAGTAGTAAAATTAGGAAATTAAAATTTAAACAGATCAAGTATTTTACTCAACATCACATAGCTGGTATATGGTGAGGTCTGAATTTGAATCAAGCAGTCTTACTCTAGAATATACACATTTTTTAAAAAAACTGGAGACTAATTACTTGACAATGTTGTGTTGGTTGCTGCTATACAACAACATGAATCAGCTATAAGTATACATATATCCCTTCTCTTGAGTCTCCCTCCCACCCCCCACAATCCCACTCCTCTAAATCATCACAGAGCACCAGGCTGACTCCCTGTGTTATACAGCAACTTCCCACTAGCTATCTATTTTACACATGGTAGTATATATATATATATATGTCAGTGTTACTCTCTCAATTCGCCCAACCCTCTCCTTACCCTGCTGCGTCCACACATCTGTTCTCTATGTCTGTGTCTCTATTCCTGCCCTGCAAATAAGTTCTTTAGTATTTTTCTAGATTGCATATATATGCGTTAATATATGATATTTGGTTTTCTGACTTAACTTCATTCTGTATAACAGAGGTTCATCTACCACAGTTCAGTCGACACGCTTTTAAACTCCATGTGGTTATTCTACCTCCCTGAATTGGTTAAGGTGGAATTTATCTTACATATTAGTAATTGAAAAAGCAAATAATGGAAATCCAGTTACCCTACTTCAAAAGAAAGAAATAAAGAAAAAAAAGAAGAAAACCTCATACAGATAGTTGTACATCTGTTCAGTTCAGTTCAGTTCAGTCACTCAGTCATGTCCGACTCTTTGCGACCCCATGAACTGCAGCACACCAGGCCTCCCTGTCCATCACCAATTCCTGGAGTTTACTCAGACTCATGTCCACTGAGTCGGTGATGCCATCCAACCATCTCATCCTCTGTTGTTTTGGAAAGGAATTTTAGTTTAAACTCTTTAAACTGCTAACACTGATTACTTCAGAATTTAGAAAGCATGATATTATTAATTTTCCAAGTCTTTATTTTCTGAAGTTATAGAAAGTATTGGAATGCTTTTATCATTTTTTAATCCAATGAAGTGAAGAAAAATAAATTAAAACCAGCTTCTATTTTTAAGTTCATTGCATTTTCTTCAGAATAAAAGTTTCATTTAACAAGAAGACAAGACATTAATAAAACTTGTCCTCTAGTTTCTTACAAGGATTCAGGGCCCCAAGGATTTAATTCATGGTGACCATTCTACATGCTATTTGCTCGTATATCTTCACAAGTATCTAAGTCTGCATGAAATGCTTTCCCAGAAACAAGTAAACACTTGTTTCCTTTCCTTCATGTTTGAGCTCTCTTTCTTGCCCTTCTTCCCACTTAAATAACCAGTGTGCCATGACCCCAGAAACAATCTTTATTTTCCATTTTTCAGATGTCTTTGGCTGCACTAGTCCTCAATGTGCTAACCATGTGTTTCTTTCAGAAAGAAGGAATTCCAAACATAATTCACTTTACCATGTCAGAATTTAAACTCAAAATGAGGGGGAGAGATTTGTCCACTGTGCAGTGTATTCTGAAGGGAAGTGGTTCATTAGGAACTGGACTAAAATTCCTAAACTTAAAATCATATGCAATGATTATATAAAATCAAATGGTGCATATTTCTAGAAATGTCTACCATTTTGTAGGCTCATTTTTGTAGATTTACAGACATGAACCTGTATGCCACTTTTGTATATTCATAGATATGAGTCTTATTAGGATAGAAAATGATATATGGGACATTTCAGCAAAGTAGAGATGTGCGATTTTGTGTCTTATCTTAGGCAAGAGTTAAGAATATTTCACATAAGATCATTACCTAGAATTGGTGTTTGTGTGTTTTGAGAATGTTACTTCAGTCAACAGTTTGAAACAATGCATTTCATGAACGCTTTTATGCTTTTTTTCAGGTCCCATTTGATGTCTCGCTGCCATCTATATTCAGTCTGGAGAGACTTTTTGATCTTGCTAGTGGCTGTATCATATCGGGAGGAAGCCTTTTCAACTGGATGGTGTCAATTATTCCCTGAACATCCTTTGTATGTTAGCCTTATAAAGGGATTGTTATTGCTTTACTTGGTTTGTAATAAACTTTCAGAGCTATCCTCTTATACTAAGGAAAATAAAATTGCTTTTTTTACACAAGCTAAATTTATCTAAAAATCAGTCATGAGTAATGTTTTCAATGATATTTGAATTAAAAGACAAAGCTGTTGCTTATTAAAAACTGTCTTACAGAGCCAGTCATGGAAAATATGTTTGTTCACACTGCAACTATTCCCACTTTTGCATGATGTTGAGGTTGTCTTTGGATGCACCCATACAGCAAGACTGAAATTAAGCCAGTGGTTCTTGACCAGGGGCAGTTTTGCCTCTCAGGTAGCGTTTGGCAGTGTCCAAAGATATTTTGTTATTATTATTACTATAGATAGCCCAAAAGAGAGTGGGCTTCCCAAGTGGCTCAGTGTTAAAGAATCCACCTGACAATTCAGGAGACACAGGAAACAGGAGTTATATCCCTGAGTCAGGAAGGTCCCCTGGAAAAGGAAATGGCAACCCACTCCAGTATTCCTTGCCTTGAGAATTCCATGAACAGAGGAGCCTGGCGTGCTGCAGTCCATGGGGTCGCAAAGAGTCAGATACCACTGAGTGAACATGCAGGCCTCAAAGAGAGTCCCACCAGCATCTAGTGGGTAGAAGCCAGGGATGTTGTGAAATGGTCTACAATGTTCAGAAAAGCCCCCTGCAACCAAGAATTATCTGGCAGAAAATATCTGTGCCAAGGCTGAGAATCTCTTAACAAATCTCGAGTCAACTCAAAGTAATCAGTCAACTTTAGAAGTTTGTAGGTGTGGCTTGAGAAGAAATATACAGTGAATTAGACCTTTCATATTTTATACTTCTGAGAGATAGCATTGCATAAAGTTTCTGAACATGAACTATGGAACTATGTAGACATGAATTTGAATAGTAACTTTACCACTTGCTAGTTTTGCTGCTTTGAGAAAGTAATGCATTCTTTAAGCCTTCCTTTCCTTATCTGTAGAATGGGAATATTAGTAGAACGGCTGTGAGGATTAAATTCAGTGATTTGATTAAAAGGTCCTTCAGTAGCTGAAGTATCAATAGTCATCCTGCTAGGACTTGTCATTTCCCTGCCAAACTGGAAGAGGGTCAGGCATCCTGACCCACTTTGTTTAGCATCAGAGAGTGCTTTACACAAGTGTTTCCTGCATGCAGGCTCACGAATGGATATTCATGGTAAAATGAAAAAACAAGGAAACATAAATATGTTTTTTCTAAATTTAAATGTGTTAAATGAACTACTCTTTATCTGAAGATGGATTTTCTGCTTACTATTCATGTTAAAATGGCCTTTCTTTTTAATTTTTTATTGGAAATTGAAATATAGTTGATTTACAATGTCATGTTAGTTTCAGGTATACAGCAAAGTGATTCACACACACGCATACGGACACACACAAACATATATATATTCACATACATATATATATCTCACATATATATATATTAATTTTTTACATTCTCTTGCATTATAGGTTTTTACAAGATATTGAATAGAGTTCCCTGTGCTATATGAGGAAGTCATTGGTGGTTATGTATTTTATGTATAGTAGCGTGTGTATTTTAATCCCTAACTCCTAATTTATCACCCATGCCCATTTTCCCCTTTGGTAGCCATAGTTTTTTCTATGTCTGTGAGTCTATTTATGTCTTATTTAAGTTCATTTGTATAGTTTTTTAGATTCCACATATAAGCAATGTATGATATTTGTCTTTGTCTTATTTCACTTAGTATAATAATTGCTAGGTCCATCCATGTTCCTGCAAATGTCAGTATTTAATTTTTTATGGTTCAGTAATACTTCAGTGTGCATATATATATCCACATCTTTATCTGTTCATCTGTCGATGGACACTTCGGTTCCATGTCTTGGCTGTTGTAAATAGTGCTGCTATGAACACTGGGGTACATGTATCTTTTCAAATTATGTTTTTCTCCAGATACATGGCCAGGAGAGAGATTGCAGGATCATATGGTTGCTTGATTTTAGTTTTGTGAGGAGCTTCCATACTCTTCTCCATAGTGGCTGTACCAATTCACATTCCCACCAATAGTGTATTTTCTCCACATCCTCTCCAGCATTTATTATTTGTAGACTTTTGGATGTTGGCCATTCTGACTGGTGTGAGGTAATACCTCATTGTAGTTTTGACTTGCATTTCTCCAGTAGTTAGCAATGTTGAATATCTTTTCATGTGCCTTTGGCCATCTGTATGTCTACTTTAGAGAAATATCTTTTTAGATCTCCTGCCTGTTTTTTGATTGGGCTGTTTGTACTCACAAGAATTAAGATGATGATGCATGTCGGATGACTGACTCTGGGTCACAGATGAGGGAAAAACATGTTAGGAGTTCTGCAACTTGTCCAGTGATTCCGTTCAGAGATAGAGCCAGGATCTGACTGGAGAATTTGGACTCTTTGTTGCTGACCTGGCTTCCCCAGCCCTTTTCCCTACTCTACTGCTCTGGAAAATTTGAAAATCAAGGGAGAGGAAGACATAGCTGAACCTCAAGCTAGAACTGGAATACCTGTTGGAGAACACCCTAGAAACAGTTGAAAATCACTCATAGACCTGAATGAATAACCAAAGAACTCATGAGGTGTCTCCAGTGTGATTTGTGCCAATATATTGATTTCCTTTTAGAAAGGTAGGTGCCTTCCTACTATTGGGCTTCCCAGCTGGCTCAGAAGGTAAAGAATCTGCCTGCAATGCAGGAGACCTGGGTTCAATCCTTGGGTTGGGAAGATCCCCTGGAGAAGGAAATGGCAACCCCCTCCAGTATTCTTGCCTGGAGAATTCCATGGGCAGAGGAGCCTGCTGGACTACAGTCCGTGGGTTCGCAAAGAATCAGACACGATTGAGCGACTAACCCTGTACACTTCCTAATATTACCGATAATATTTCAGCACATTTTTTACTTTCTCCCCCACATTTAGTAACGTACAGATGCTGTCATTCTTAGGTGTTGTTTTGACTGAGAGAAATACTGTCTGAAATGGCACAGACTCTGCAATCACAGTTTCCCCACTTTAAGCCATCATTCCAGAAATCCCCCATTTCTTCTAACTTTCTGTGCAAGGCGGTGAGGAAATGATAATGAACTGGCTGAAGTACAAACAAAAAGAAAATTCAAAATCTACTAGGATGAAAGATGTGTTTGTTTCCAGAGATGTCTTTCAGATTTTTCTTTAAAGACCAAATTACACAATTTGCAGCTGCTTTTTTCCCCCCGTGTAACATACAGTATCTACAGATGCTTCATAGCAGGTACCTGCAATGTTTTCTATTTAATTATAACAGAGAATGACAGGAGACAACGTGAAATGGGAAGAAGAGAAGGAGAAAGGGGGGGAGGGAAGCAAGGAGAGAGAGAAGAGGAGCCAGTGCCAGCAGCTAAGTGATGGGTAATAAAACCCCAGCACTCCCCATATCTTTCTCCCTATCAGTTTCCAAGAGATTGCTTTAGAAATTGACCACCTTCCGGCTATTCAGAGCCTTAAATGCAGTAGTCTCAGTTCAGCAAACATGTAGGCACTTTCCATATTCCCCAGCCCAGTTGACTTGTTCTCCTTCACTGAATTGCAGGGGGAGAAAAATGGTACATTTCTGGAGAGTACTAGAAACTTGGCTTCAGCCTCTGGTCTGCTTTGCCCTTCTTTCCCCTCCTGGACAGCATTACACAGATGACAGAGCAGCTCAGATGACAGAGCATAAGGCTTCCAGAACTCTTCAAGTGCTTCCTGGTGCCCTGATTACATGGCTCTTAACAGTGCCCAAGAGCACATAGCTCTGCATTGTTATATTTCACAGCAAGGTCTTATGACCTTAGCTCAAGGGTGTCATAAGTGTGTGAGCCCACCCCACAGTCCTTTGGCTTGAGACTGTGTACATCGTTGTTGGGTGATGTATCTTTTAAGCTACAGGGTGTCCACAAGGCCTGGAAACTTGGGTGAGATATACATAAGATCACTGTGGACATCTTCAATCCATAGAAAAATAAAATATTATTCTAAACTTAAATATTATCTATGTGTGCATAGGATTGGACAAGCCACTAACTGGGAGTTAGGGAAGAAGATAGTGGACCCAGAAGTCCACTGTTTAACCACCTTTTCTCATTTCTCATATTTGAAATGCTCATGATATATCCCTGAAAGAAGCTCCCACCCATATGCCCAAGGAAACATGCGAAAGTGTTCACTGATGCCTAGATTACAATAACAAAACAAAAAAGGAAACCTGCCAAATATCCCTCATATGAAGAATGGATAAATAATAGTGTAATCATACAGTAGAGTATTACACAGAACATATAAATTAATGAATAATATACTACTACAGAGCAACTGTAAATGAGTTAAAGAGACATATCAATCTGGATATGCTTCAAAAAGTAGGTTGAGCAAGAGAAAAAAATGAAGTGACATAAAAATACATATAGGAGATACCATTTAAATAAAGTTTTGAAAATAAGCAAAATGACATAGTACATAGTATTTGTGGATGTATAGCTATATACTAAACTTTTTTAAGTCAAGCTAAGTAAAGATCAATACTAAATTCAAGTTTGTGGTTCCCTCTTGGATGAAGGAAGAAAATGAGGCCAAGTAAGAATTCCCCAGAGGTTTTACCTGCAAAATGTTCTTTCTTAAATTGAGTGGTTGTTATATTGGTGTCTACTTTTTTGCATACATGATATATTTCATAAATTAAAAAGAAACACATCATTTACCTTCCTCATCTTGTTGGCTAGCAAGCTTAATATAGTTATGGGCTCACCTATTAGTAAATAACTCTTAAATGTAAGTTATGACTCTGGTCTCATTATATAACTTCATTGTTCACATCTAGTTCCATTATTTCGGGTTTTAATGACAGCTAAAAATAATTTAAAAACTAAGGTCGAACTATATAGGTGCCCAATTTTAGAAAACTCAGCCCCCCAAAATATTAATTTTTATTACAAGATAGTAGAGCCTCAATAAATGTTTAATTAAATTGAGGTGGATTACCAGTGCAATTCTTATTATAAGTTCCCTAATTATACTTTATTTGATTTTCCAAAATGAGATAAATGCCGAACTTTTCACATGATTGCTTAGTTATGCAAAATGAGTTCACTTGTAAAATACACCTGCTGTCCATAATTTAAGTGTTTTTAAAAATATATTAAGGAAGAAGTTTCTCCTTGCTAAAGATCATTTCCTATTTTTACTTTAGACTTCAGTAAAGCTTTATAAGTTGCAACTTTGACACTAAAATTTCCATGGCAACAGATTTTTTTGTCATAAACACAGGCATGATTAAGAAGAAGGCTTTAATGACAGCAGTTTTCTTCATAATTAAATTCATTACTTAAAATGCTGGGTTAAGAAGCGTAGGAATTTTATTACAACAAAGACGTTTTCAACTGGAGCTTTTGAGATGACACAAAATTAATTGCTATTAAATTGCCTTTGGTCATATTTGATATTTAGGATAACATTTATACATTTTGTATTTAATAGCTTAGAATAGAACATGTCTAAAATCATATTCTGCCCAAGGTCTAATCACCCTGAATCCTCCCTTTAAATTGTCCACAATGTGAAAACTCAGTTGATTTCTATGTATTCCACAACTTTTCTAATTTAATTCTCCCTAGCAATATTCACAGGCATTTCTTGACCTGATTTCTCTTCTTATCATTATACAAGCAATTCAGAACTGATGGAGAGGATTTTCAAAATACCAAAAGGTACAAAGTGGAAGATAAAAGTTGCTCAGAAATCCTCTACTGAGAAACAACCAATGTTAGCATTTAAATGTTTTTCCTATAGCACATCTGTCTTCGCTAATATTCAGAAAGAAAAAAAAAAAAAAAACCTTCAGACTGAAAAGTATTGAGATTTGTGGCAACTATCCATATGTCCTAAGGTTTAGCTCAAATGGGCTTTTTCAGAGTCTATTGACTGGGGACATTTCTGAGTTGGGAGTATTTAATCCTGGTGGTTGGAATGAAATGCAGTTAGAAAAATCAGGATGTAAGTGAATCCAAAGGAATTGTTTGGAGTTCTCCTTTCAAGTAATAACGTGTATGGTAATGATCCATCAGTTCAGTTCAGTCGCTCAGTCGTATCCAACTCTTTGCGACCCCATGAATTGCAGCACGCCAGGCCTCTCTGTCCATCACCAACTCCCAGAGTCCACCCAAACCCATGTCCATCGAGTCGGTGATGCCATCCAACCATCTCATCTTCCGTCGTCCCCTTCTCCTCCTGCCCCCAATCCTACCCAGCATTAGGGTCTTTTCCAATGAGTCAACTCTTCACATGAGGTAGCCAAAGTATTGGAGTTTCAGCTTCAACATCAGACCTTCCAATGAACACCCAGGATTGATCTCTTTTAGGATGGATTGATTGGATCTCCTTGCAGTCCAAGGGACTCTCAAGAGTCTTCTCCAACACCACAGTTCAAAAGCATCAATTCTTTGGTGCTCAGCTTTCTTCACCATCCAACTCTCACATCCATACATGACCACTGGAAAAACCATAGCCTTGACTAGACGGACTTTTGTTGGCAAAGTAATGTCTCTGCTTTTAAACATGCTATCTAGGTTGGCCATAACCTTCCTTCCAAGGAGTAAGCGTCTTTTAATTTCATGGCTGCAATCACCATCAGCAGTGATTTTGGAGCCCAAAAAAATAAAGCCTGACACTGTTTCTACTGTTTCCCCATCTATTTCCCATGAAGTGATGGGACCAGATGCCATGATCTTAGTTTTCTGAACGTTGAACTTTAAGCCAACTTTTTCACTCTCCTCTTTCACTTTCATCAAGAGGCTCTTTAGTTCTTCTTCACTTTCTGCCAAAAGGGTGGTGTCATCCGCATATCTGAGGTTATTGACATTTCTCCCGGCAATCTTGATTCCAGCTTGTGTTTCCTCCAGCCCAGAGTTTCTCATGATGTACTCTGCATGTAAGTTAAATAAGCAGGGTGACAATATACAGCCTTGATGTACTCCTTTTCCTATTTGGAACCAGTCTGTTGTTCCATGTCCAGTTCGAACTGTTGCTTCCTGACCTGCATACAGGTTTCTCAAGAGACAGGTCAGATGGTCTGGTATCCCCATCTCTTTCAGAATTTTCCACAGTTTATTGTGATCCACACAGTCAAAGGCTTTGGCATAGTCAATAAAGCAGAAATAGATGTTTTTCTGGAACTCTCTTGCTTTTTCGATGATCCAGCAGATATTGGCAATTTGATCTCTGGTTCCTCTGCCTTTTCTAAAACCAGCTTGAACCATAGGAGGGGAAAAAAGTCAATTCTTAGTTTTGTCCTTTGGAGGCTGGTCATTTAATCTCTCTTTCAAAGATGCATTAGTATTTCCCTGACAAACAGCTCATTCATTCATGGACCCATTTGTTCATTTGATGGATTTTTTTCTGTGCCTTTGCTTCCCAGCAGAAATGTCCTTTCTCACTCTTTTTATTTAAAAAAAGGCTTATCAAGTGCCTCCTATATGCCAGAGACTGTGCACTTGAGGAATGCCACTTAGGCAATCCCTGCCTTCAAAAACTCACATCTGATTATGCCAGCTCTTCTTTCCAGATTCTCCTGGGATCTCTCCAACCATGAACCTCTATTTTAGCTTCCCTCTGGTGCTTCCTTGTAAACACACATATGCTCTGTCACAGCCACTCTATCCTATACATGCTTATCTGCATTTCTGTTCCCTTCCTTGAGGTCAGGGAGCAAGGTAGGTGAATTCTGTCAACTACAAATTGGCACTTGCCATCTACCTCTACAGGACTTCCCAGGTGGCTCAGATAGTAAAGTATCTGCCTGCAATGCAGGAGACCTGGGTTCAGTCAGGTCAGAAAGATCCCCTGGAGAAGGGAATGGCAACCCACTCCAGTATTCTTGCCTGGAGAATCCCTTGGACATAGGAGCCTGGTGGGCTGCAGTCCATGGGATTGCAAAGAGTCAGACACCACTGAGAGACTAACAGTTTCACTTCATCCACCTCTGTAAGGATTAAATCATGTGCTGCTACAGCTGCTGATTTTCAAACCCCCCTGAAATGAGTTTCAGGGTAGAGAGCAGAAATGAAGCACTCTGTGCTCAGGGGGAAAACTGGCAGAACAGGTCTTCAGAGAAGAGAGTTAGATATTTTCAGGAGCTGACTTTATGAGCCCAATTCGTGTAGAAAAGCACTAAAATCCTTCATAGTGACATCTGCTTCTTGTGACTAACAGAAACCTCTGGAAAAAAGCATGTGCTTAATTTCATGTATTCCCCCTTCACCAGAATCACATGTATACTGACCTCCCCACTACCTCTTTGGAGCAGTTTCTCAGAGCCATATGAGGTGCTGTATCCCAGGCTATAGTCCTCATTTTTTTCCCAAATAAAATTTGACCCACAACTCTAACATTGTACAATTTTTTTTAAAGTCGACAATTTCAAGGAAATCAATTTATTTTTCCATTGTTTATGGGAGTTTCTCATCAAGTTTTGACTTGCATTTCTTTGACTAAAACTGAAGTTGGATTTTTTTTCACATCTGTTATCTGCCCATTGCATTTTTTTCTGTTTTTGTATCTTTTTAGGACCTTTCCCCAGTTTTTTACTTGCATGTTCACATATTTTTCTCTTGTTGGCTTCCAAGATTCCTCACAATCAAGGCTTTGCACCCTTTTTATATGTCTTGTATATTTTGGTCAGGTTTTCATTTGTCCCTCTCAGTTTTTATTTACTGTTTTGTAGTTCTTATTTTTAAAGCTGTGGTAGTCAAATTGAGAGCATTTAGTTTTATTCAGACTTGTTCTAAAAGGGATTTAAGGGGACTTACAAATAAGCATTTGTTAAAACCAGATAAGAAACATGAGGCCAAGAAAACAAATAAAAGAAGAAAAGTAAGATGGAGCCAGAAGTTGTGTTAATTTCTTGAAAAAAGATGCTGCTACAAGCTCTGGTCTTACTAGCGGTCAGCCACAGAGATAGCTGTGTGCTTTCCTGCAGCGTGTGTTGGCAAGTAAATACAACACATTACAAGATCAACTTTGTAATGAGGAGAAAGCAGACCATAGACTTAGAAGAAGTGCTGCTGTTCCAGAAAACAGTTTTTGCTGAGGATTCTCATGAGAATATGCTCTAAATAAACTATGTCTTCAGCAGCAGCCTACAGTAAAACACAACACATTTCATAGATTATTTCAAGGACCATAGACTTCTCTTTCAAGCATTTTTCATGTATTTTATTTTTGCAAAACTGTATCCATTTCTGATTAATTAGTTTACAACAATTTGGCAGGCATGTAGCTAGGGATGGATGTCAAGGAAGGGATATTATTATTGATCTTAAGAACAGTTTCATTTTTGTCTGAGGAAAAATACTTCAATGTGGTTTTTTTTTTTTTCCCTTAGAGCAATTTCACTGGTTAAAAATATTTTCCAAATATATTTGGGGTGGCATGGAAAAACACACCCAAACGGCTATTTTTCAAAACTTCAAAGACTGATGCGCTGAATTACTTGAAGTAAGTTGGTTTATCAGTCTTGAAACTACATTTGGAATGAACACAAGATGCAACCAGCACTGCAGCCATCAGGCAACCACAAATATATTGTTCTACTTGAGGTGCTGTAAGTCAAATTCTAAGAGAAAAGAGAATTGATTTTGCAAGAGCTGGGTAGACATGCAAATACTCTTATTTTGTGTGCTTTTTCTGGATTGAAGGGAAATAATTTTTCTTACATAAAAAGTTAATGTTTTTTGCTGATTGAGGGTTATAATTTTTTAGACTAGTGGATTCATAGGTTTAAAAGAACTATAAAGGTTATTCAGTTGAATTCTCTAAGCTTAATCCCCTTTGAAATGTCTCCATTAAGGAACAACCAGTGCCTACTTAAGTAACATCATAGCCTCACAGTTAAAAGAACCAATACATCAGGTCATGTGAGTTAAACTCTTGGTTTCCCTATTTAACATCTTTATGAACTTGGGCAAGTTTCTTAAACTCTCTGAACTTGTTTGCTCATCTGTCAACTGGGGACAGATAAAGCACCAAAATCAGTGGTCTAGCAGATACCGAATACTCAATAACAGTGATCTCTTACTATCATTACTATTATCACTTTCTTATATTATTATACACACCTTCCAGGAAAGTTCAGCTCTGTCTAAAAAGACCAGAATTTTGTGTTTCTAGTAATAAGGGGAGTTCATTTCTGACAATAGCAGAGTAGCATTTATTGAACAACCATCTGCTCATCACAGTTTTGAATTTTCAACTAAAAAAGCCAGCATAAACAATTATAAGATCTGAATTAAAATAACTGAAGCTCCCAGGGAATGACTGGAAACATGCAGATACTAGAGGATACATAAGTATTGCAATAAGGGAAACCAACTAGGTGAGATCCACACTGGACAGCTTTTTCCTTGAGGACATGCCTCAGTTTGTAATGTAGTTGAGGAAGAGAGCTCAGGAAGAGGCTGACAGACTGGATTAAGGATTCAGAGGTCAGAGTGTGGCATTGCCAGAACTGCTGGAATTGAGGGGGGATGTTCCAGAATACAGGGAGGCAGGATGCGGTGCCCCCCTGTCTGTGCAGAAATTCTCCTCAAATTGTTGGCTGACTACCAGACTGCAGGTGCTCACAATGAGACCTCAGGGAGTCCAGTGGAAAGCACCAGCGGAAAGGTCAAAGCAGTAGTCCCCAACCCTTTTGGCCCCAGGGACCAGTTTCCCAGAGGACGATTTTTCCATTGACCAGACATGGTGGGGTGGGGGTGAGGGAATGGTTTGGGGATGATTCAAGCCCATTACATTTATTGTGTGCTTTATTTCTATTATTATTACATTTTTGTTGTTTAGTCACTCAGTTGTCTCCAACTCTTTTGAGACCCCATGAACAGTACCCCCCCCAGGTTCCTCTGTCCATGGGATTTCCCAGGCAAGAATAATGGAGAGGGTTGCATTTCCTTCTCCAATTGGTACAGTGTGATATATATAATGAAATAATTACACAACTCACTATAATGCAGAATCAGTGGAAGCCCTGAACTTGTTTTCCTGCAACTAACTGGTCCCATCTGGGGGTGATGGGAGACAGTGGCTATGGCTCCCCAGCGCTAGCACCACCACCACAGCTCCACCTCAGATCATCAGGCATTAGATTCATAGGAATGTGCAACCTAGATCTCTTGAAGCAGATGTCTAGTGAAACCTAGAAGCAGTAGGATTTGTGCTTCTATGTCACTGCTGATCTGACAGGAGGTGGAGCTCAGGTGGTAATGTGAACGGTGGGGAGCAGCTGCAAATACAGACAAAACTTCACTTGCTTTCCCACAGCTCACTTCCTGTTATGCAGCCTGGTTCCTACCTTGGGGTTAGAGAAATTGTTGCTCACGTGCTCAGACCCTTGGGTTGAAGATTCTAAGCAGAGATTTCATATAATGCTTGATGCTGGAGAGACAAGGTTTGGAATTCAAGTCCAGCAAAGTAAGGACTTACTAAATTCTTTGTGCTTTTCATTGAAATACTAAGAGGGCTACATGTTAAAAATAAAGATTCAGGATGAAGGACTACAACTGAGGCCCAAGAGCAAAACAACAAGGAGCCCATCCTGTCAAGTCTCCCCAAGATGAAGGTGATTCATTAGTATTTCAACAGTCTACTAGAACAAAACTCAACACATCCCAGGAAGATAATGTATCATCTATAACATATTGCTCACAGTGTACAGTATACAACAAAAAATTACTGTATATTCAGAGAAGCAGGAAAATACAGTCTACAGTCAAGGGAAAAACAATGAAACAGAAACACAAAGATCTAATGTTAGAATTAGCAGATAATGACTTTAAAATAATTATGATATACAAGAAACGAATCTACTGGGAAAGATTGATATAATGATTGATGAGATGGAATATCAACAAAGATATGGAAACTAATTTTTTAAAGTAGAAATCCTTGGGCTGAAAACTAAAATATTTAAAATTAAAAATTCATTGGATGAACTTAACAGCAAATTTGGTATCACAGAAGAAAATAAAGGGATGGAGAAATGTATACCACACAAATACTGAGTGTAAGAAAGTTGGTGTGACTTTTATTAACATCAAGATATATTTCAAGGCATGGATTACTGCCAGAGGCAAAACAGAACATTTCAAAATGATAAAAGCATCAATTCATTAAGATGACATAATCCTAAGTGTGTATGTATCTAACTGATAAATGTTTATTTTCTCAAAATCTGGTATAGGGAGAGTTGCCTTGATTTGAAAGATGTTTGATATGTCTCTTGGAGCAGGTGGCTTCTGTGAGTCATGGGTGTGGGCTGGCTCTGCTGTTTCAAAGAGGCACGTGGTTGTATTTAGTCACTAAGTCCTGTCCAACTCTTTTGCAAACCCATGGACTATAGCCCACCAGGCTCCTCTGTCTGTGGGATTTCCCAGTCAAGAATTCTGGAGTGGGTTGCCATTTCCTCCTCCAGGGCATCTTTCCAACTCAGGGATTGAATCCACATCTCTTGCATCTTCTGCAATGGCAGGCGGATTCTTTACCACCAAGCCACCAGGGAAGCCATCAGAGAGTTAGGTAAAACTACTTAACTTGAGACAAAAAGATAGAGTTAACAATCTTTCCAGTTTTCCCAGGACTGAGATGTTTTCTTGGGACATGGAACTTTCAGTGCAAAAATCAGGACACTCTCTAAATGGAAAAAGTCCCAGGCAGTCTGGAGTCATTATTCATCCTACAAAAAGAGGAACAGAGAATAAAGAGAGTTTGTTTTTGATATTTGTAAGTCTGTTTCTATTTTGTAAATAAATTCATTTGTATTGTTTTTTAGGTTCCACATATAAGTGATGCCATATGGTATTTGTCTTAGTCTATCTGACTTCACTTAGTATGATCATCTCTAGGTCCATCCATGTTGCTGCAAATGGCATTATTTAATTCTTTTTTGTGACTAGTAGTATTCCCTTGTGTACATATAACACATCTTCTTTATCTATTGAATTGCCCTTTAAATATCTGCTATAAATTGTTTACATCAGGGGTTCCCTGGTGGCTCAGTGGTAAAGAATCCACCTGCCAATGCAGGAGGTACGGTTCCATCCCTGATCTAGAAAGATTCCACATGCCACGGGGCATCTAAGCTGGTGTGCCACAACTACTGAGCCTATGCTCTAGAGCTCAGGGGCTGCAACTAGTGAGCCCATGTGCTGCAACTACTGAGGCCTGCACGCCTCAGAGCCTGTGCTCCACAAGAGAGGTCACCTCAATGGGAGGCTTGTACATCGCAACTAGAGGGGGGCCCCTCCTCACCACAACTAGAGAAAAGCCTGTACAGCAATGAAGACCCAGCACAGCCGATAATAAATAAAGAAACAAACATTAAAGATAATAAATAAATAAACAAACATTAAAGATAATAAATAAATAAACAAACATTAAAAAAATTATTTACATCAGAGTGCCAGTTGGTCCCAAAAGACTCTCAGGGAAAGGAGAGTGTGAGTGTGTGAGTGGGTGGGTGGGTAGGTGTGTGTGTGGGGGGTGGTGTGTGTGTGTGTGTCTGTGTATGCATTCCCATGGAATTACCCCAATGCCATCGGATGATGCTTCAGCAATCCTTATAATAGCTATCCCTCTACTTACAACGGAGTTACATCCTGATAAACTCATTGTAAGTTGAGAGTATCATAAGTAAAAAAAATGCATATAATACACCTAACCTACCGAACATCAGAGCTTAGCCTAGGCTACCTTAACCATGCTCAGAACACTTACATTAGCCTGCAGTTGCGCAAAGTAATCTAATACAAATCCTATTTTCTAATAAGGTGTTGAATACCTCCTGTAATTTATTGAATACTATAATGAAAGCGAAAAATAGAATGTTTTATGGGTCCAGAATGGCTGTAAGTGTATCAGCTGTTGACATTCATGATCGTGTGGCTGACTGGGAGCTGTGGCTCACTGCAGCTGACCAGCATCACCAGAGATTACTGTACCATATATCACTAGCCTGGGAAAAGATCAAAATTCAAAGTATAGTTTCTACTGAATGCATATCGATTTTGCACCATTGTAAAGTCAAAAAATCATGAGTGGATCCCTTGTGGGACCGTTTATATTTCTAGCACACTTATGGTGAAAAGGAAGTATTCTGATTGCTCTTTTTTTCCTCCTCAAGGGATGAATGAAAGTTAGAAATAAATCAAAACTGTGACATTAGACTGAGGAATTTTTCAGCAATATCTGTCAGCTTTTGGAGATTTGGTGAGAAGAAATAGATGTGATTCAATATCTTGCTTGCACAGAAGGCTGCAGTTCAGACTTGGATCTTGCTCCACCTGATCATTTATGATATATCCAAGTGCCCCAGATATTGCTTTGAGATTTTGCTCTTGCTCAACTGGCCTCTTATAGCCATTAGGATGTCTTAGCTCCCACTGAGGCAGTTTAACTACTTCCCTTCCTATTACTTACAAATCTGTCTCTTCAGCGTGTCCAATGATCTACTTCCTTATCAAGTTGCTTTAGCTTCTCCAGTCATTTCTGTCTTTCAAAAAGAACAAAATTTCAAAATAACAATGAGTTTTGGATGCATACTTAGTTCTTCATTTATTCAATACACATTTTTTTTTGCAAGCAAGCATATTGGCTTTAATGATAACATAATGTTTGGGACCGATGAACAAAAAATGTTCTAAAGACCACTTATTTGCATTTTAAATAGTATTAAGAAAAAGCCACTCCTTATTTTAAAGACGATGATGATCTTGATGGTGATTCTTGTTTGTGACTGATACACATTTTTTTTTATCATTGCTATGCACTAGACATAGTGCCAGAGTTTGAAAATACGAAGATCTGTGAGCTGTGGTCCAGCCCATAAGATGCTCACAGTTTATTAAGGAGAACAGAAATGCAGACTTACAATTCATGGTACAACAATATAGATGTTAGAAAGAAGCCTGAACCAAATGTTTAGGGAGAGAGGGAATGAACAAGAGTTCACAGAGGAGATAAGGCGGATACTCCATTAGGGAAAGTAAGAACAAAAGAGGGAAGAAAGGCAAAAATGAGAGTCCCTAGCCCAAGATACTGTTAGTTGAGTCACCAGAATGACTACTTCCAGAACGAGGAAGAACTGAGAAGATGTATTGGGTAGATGAAATGCCTAATGAGACCATAAATGAGGAGAATTGCTTCTTACAGCATATGAGAAGATAATTTTTATCAGATAATGAAATTGTTTTCAGTCTTCAGAATGAAAATGAATCCCTTGCTAATGCAAATCATGCTAATAAAGGGAGTGAGAGAGAATGTCGGAATTACACTTGGCTGGCGGTAGGCAGAAACAGAACCTAAATAGTCTAGGAGAAAAAAGGAAAGATAATGAAGTAATCAAAATAATTGCTTAATAGGGAATGTGAAAGATCTGAAATGTTAAATTATAAATGTACATTTTCAAGAAAAATGAGGTGACCTTAAGGAACAGATTGGAAACCCAAATTCATGCCGGGTAGAAACGATGCTTTTCATTAGCAAAGCTGAGGATTAATTAAATCTGGTGGAAGCTTTTTGAAATCCACAAGTGCAAGTTACATTAGAATACAACACAACCAGCATATTAGTTTCATAATTAATGATTAGCATGGACTTCTCTATTAAACTTGCTCTGGCATAGCGATGTAACAGATGTGAAATGAAGAGGACAAAAATGTGTTATTTAAAAACCAAAACTGACTTTAGGAGAATCTGCTTTCAAAAGTGGGGAGGGAAGCATAGTTTATTTAGTGAGGAATATATTGTTTCCTTCCGCCTTTGAAATTGCCTTGAGACCCATCCCAAGCAGGATGGAGGGGCACAGTGCCCCTCACCAACCTCTGGAGGAAACTAGGGAAGAGAGGGGAAGAAAGTGGCTTATCAATCATTTTTCAGTTATCTCTGAATTGATCTCTTGCTTCAGCTATAGAACTTCAGAGACTGGTAGCAGAGCTCGGTGCTTCTCAAGACAGAAGAGTTGGAGAAAATGGTCCATTGTTTATAGAGCATATTGTTGTTGCTTAGTTGCCAAGTTGTGTCCAACTCTTTGTGACCCCAGGCTCCTCTGTCCATGGGATTTCCCAGGCAAGAATACTGGAGTGGTTGCCATTTCCTCCTCCAGGGATCTTCCTGATCCAGGGGTTGACCCGAGTCTCCTGCATTGCTGGCAGATTCTTTACTCCTGAGCCCCCCAGGGAAGCCCTCATTTATTGGGGAGACCAATGGAAAGGCAGAATAGGAAAAGAAAGAACCCTGAGGGGAAAAGAGTGAGAAATTAATTCCTTAAGGGAAGGAAGACTTAAATTCACTTCCTTTGCTCCAGGCACAAATACTTTCTGTGAGAGACATATCAACTCGGAAATCACGAAAAACTGGTCCCAGACTAGGGTGCATGAGGGAAGAGGATTCTTAAACTTAACTGGTTCAGAGAATTCTGAGCCAAAGGTGATATAAAAATGTAAAGTGCAATCCAATCCCAGAATCTTGGAAATACACAGAGCTGGCAAGAGACAGAAACTAACCTACAGTCTTGGGGGAGGGCATGTGATAAAATGGAATTGCAGCCAAGTTTACTCTAATAATGGGCTGACTCACCTAATATTGCATATTAGAGATGGTTTTTATGTTTGGCTGTTACTCTGAGTTTGGCATGAAGATTTTAATTTTGAGTTTGTTTTGTGACACACAAACTTTGGACTATTTAGAGATGCTTCTCTCAGTCACCTTTAAAAGATTTCTGAAAATCTCTTCAGATTCTATTCTGAAAATCCTTGCAGAAAGTGGAAATAGCCACATATATAATTTTTAACTTTTAAAAAAATTTATTTATTAGGCTGCATCTGATATGCATTGCAACATCCAAGATCTTTAGTTAAGGCATGTGGGATCTAATTCCCTGACCAGGCATCGAACCCAGGCCTCCTGAACTGGGAGCTCGGAGTCTTAGCCACTGGACCACCAGGGACGTTCCTTAAATTTCTTTTTAAATGCAACAAATTGTTTTGTGATCACCAGAATGGAAATTTGCCCTGCTTCCCTAGATTGCTCACGGCCAGTGACTAAGTGACACAGATACTGAGGCTGGCTGGTCCCTATGAGACATGGGATTCCTGTGAGAAGTGACTCTGGCTCTTCCCCATTATCCAGACAGATCTTCCCTGTCTCCACCATGATTTACATCATTTCCTGCCTTCACCATCATTCTTCTTTCCCCCTCATAGTAGTTTCACTTTATGAATATCTTGGATATAAAATCCAGTTCTGAATCTGCTGCTCATAGCATCTAGGATTCTTCACCCCTCACTCTGGAAACACTTGTACGGGAATAAAAAATACATTCTTCTCTACCCTTCTAGGTTCACTGACTCAGGTTCTTTGAACCAGATGACCAAAGACAGATTAGCAAGAGAAAAGCAGAATTTATTAACGTGTGTAGCATGCATACACTTGGGAGAAATTCAGTGATAAGTAACTCAAAGGGGTGGTTAGAACTTGGGCTTATAGAGCATCTTAACAAAGGATAATAGATTCCTAGAGAAGGAAATGGCAACCCACTCCAGTGTTCTTGCCTGGAAATCCCATGGACCTTGCAAGCTGTAGTCCCTGGGGTCACAAAAGAGTTGGGCACGACTTAGTGACAGACTTTCTTTTCAACAAAGGATAATAGATTCCTAAAGACCAAAAAAAAAAAAAAAAAAGGTTATAGTTTTGCAAGGATGGCAAATGGCAGGAAGGTAAATATATGGTGGAAACCACTGGAGTATATTTTGTTGTGCAGGCCATCTCGGTGCTAACTTTCTGTTTTCTTCATGGCCATAAACTTCCCTGGGAGAGGGGATTTATCAGTAGGCATCATTTCTCTCATAAGTTTCTGCTTTTCAACAGACTTGAAAATCTCTGGGAAGGTTTCTTTCTGCATCTATTGAATCTCAAATGCTTTCAGCTCAAAATAATCCTTATCCTGAAGTGCCATATTTCAGGGTGGCATGTTTTGATCCCCTAGACACTACACTGTGGGGTAAGGAATCTGGTATCCTGAGAGACTTCAGATGACATGTCCTGGGAGAGTGGGGCAGTTGACCCCATGTGGGTGGACTCTGTCCTGGGAAGCAAGCAGTAGGAGGGGTCAGAACAAGCAGATTGCCCTTCTTCCTTCCCCTCAGTCTGAGGCATTTTTCTCTCTACAGTCATCTTGAGGAATCTGGAATACTCCACAAACACATCTGCTGAGCAAACTGGTATATCTCTTCCAGGCTCATCATGAAGCAGTGGCCAGTGTGGTAACATAGTTCACAACCCTTCTTCCTTCAGTCAAGTCTTCCTCCCTCAACCTAACATTACCCCTCCCTGTCTCCTGTATAAAGCACCAGAACTGATTTCTGGCCTTTAATTCTGTTGTCTAGGAAACCTGGGCTAAGACAAGTTTTAAACTAATCCTCTATATAGATATACAAGTAAGAAATAGCAGCTGTAGGGGGAGGAAAATAGCCTAGACTTAGACAATAGTATATTTGGACACCTAAAGGCAAAATGGAGGCTGACTTTTCCAGAAGTTGAAAGAAGTTTTCCTGGAGCAGAACAAGCCTGGGCGGTGCAGGTCAGGGCTGTGAGAGGATTGGCTGGAGAGGCACCTGGTCACAAATTATTGTAGGGGACACATTAAGGAGTTATGAAAGCGATAAAGGACTTGCAGCTCAGGAATAACAATCAGATTTGCATTTCAGATCTCTGTGGCTGCAGTAAGGATACTAGACTGAAAGTGGGCAAGGGAGAGATATATTAACCTTTGCAAATTTTCCCTAGGGTTGTGGTATTGATGTTAATTTTTATGATAAAGTGAAAGTAGCCTATTACACAGGGCTTCCCAGGTGGTTCAGCAGTAAAGAATCTACCTGCCACACAGGTGGCTCAGGTCCCATCTGAGGGTGGGGATGATCCCCTGGAGGAGAAAATGGCAACCCACTCCAGTATTCTTGCCTGGGAAATCCCATGAACAGAGGAGTCTGGCAGCCTACAGTCTGGGCAGGGGTGGGGATGGGTGTCACAAAGAATCGGACATGACTTAGTGACTGAACAAAAACAACAACAAACTTACTCTAACATTTAAACAATGTTCTTTGAATAAGACAGCATCTTCTAGCTTCCCTCATTAATTAATGAATTAAAGAAAGTCTTTGTCCTGTATTCATCTTATATTTCTATAAGTATAGTGTTTTAATTTGTGAAAATTATATTTTGAAGGGGAAAAACCTATGATATATAGTATAAGCAATAATGACAATAATTATCAATATGTAGTGGTACTATTCACCTTAATCATGCCAGAAAAGAGAGTCAAGAGACTGGTACTTAATAACCATGTCATTTTCTTCATTAGCACCTACTTCACCTTGGTTTTAAGACATATACTTTCATTCTCTAGATATTGCTTTTTCCCCCATTTTCTCTCTCTTCTCTTCTTTGGGAACTCTTATTTCACTGTACATGTTTTAGATCTTTTCATTCTGTCCTCTCTCTTAATGTGTCTTATATTTTCCGTCCATGTGTCTTTCTGTATAATGTCTTTAAATTTACCTTTCAGTATGCTAATTCATATTTTGTGTAAATCTTGTGTGGTTTGGGCTAAGGTTGGGCTTTTCCAGAGGGGATGTTGTGAGGAACCTCTCTCTGAGAGAGCAATTATGTTGATAATTTCTCAGTTTGAGAGTCCCAGATCGAATAGTGAAGAGCTGGGCCATGGCAACAAATTCTCAGGGGAGATTTTTTTTTTTTAACCGAAAGATATAGGAGATTAGATAAGATTTCTTGTTCTTTTCCTGTGCTAATGAGCAGACTTTTTTCTAGTCCATTACCTGTGAAGAGTGAAGTCTATGTTCATTTCCTACTGTTGCTATAGTTTTATAGGTCAGAAGGCCAAGATGTATCTCATTGGGCTAAAATCGAAGTGTCAGCAGGCCTGGTTTTTTTTTCTGGAGACTCCAGGGGAGAAGCCAGTCTTTGTTTTTCCCTGCTTCTAGAGGCTGCTCACATTCCTTGGCTGTTGGTCCCTTTCCCTCTTCAAAACCAACAGTGGTCTTCCTCATGTTGCATGGCCCTGACCTTCTCTTCTGTCTTCCTCCTCCTTTTAAGGACCCTTGTGACAATAAAACTGAATGTGGCCCTGTGGGACTCCCAGGCTTAGAGGTCTTTCTGTTCCCCATTTCTTGTAGGAAGACTCCAGCCATTATAACCTTTGATGGATTCCAAAGGGTGAATTCAGACAGTTGCTAATAAAGGCAGGAACAGCCAAGAAATCACCTGACACAAGATTAAAGGAATCAGAGAAGTTCTTCAAGATTAGGAGACTGACCACCTGAGATGAGATTAATGGGGCTTCTTTGGCAGCTCAGTGGTAAAGAACCCACCTGCCCACGTGAGTTTGATCCGGGAAGATTCCAGAGCAACTAAGCTCATGTGCCACAATTATTGAGCTTGTGCTCTAGAGCCTGGGGGCCACAGCTACTGAGCTTCCTTGCCGAAACTACTGAAGCCCATGAACCTTAGAGTCTGTGCTCTGCAATAAGAGAGACCATAACAATGGGAAGCCCGCACTCCAACCTTGAAGCTGAAGCTCCAGTTCTTTGGCCACCTGATGTGAAGAGCCAATTCCTTGAAAACGCCCCTGATGCTGGGAAAGATAGAGGGCATGAGAAGGGAGTGACAGAGGATGAGATGGTTGGATGGCATCACCGACTCAATGGACATGAGTTTGAGCAACCTCTGGGAGATAGTGAAGGACAGGGAGGCCTGGCATGCTGCAGCGTGGGATCGCAAAGAGTCGGACACAACTTAGCGACTGAACAACAACCACTTGCCTCAACTAGAGAAAGCCTGAGTACAGCAGAGAAGACCCAATGCAGCCAAAAATAAATAAAATTATATTAAAAAAAGGTGAGATCAAAGGATTCAAGCCCTATTCACACCCTAATCTTGTCAGAGACCCCAACTTTGAACAACTGTTATAAAAACCCTCATCAAGTTCTCAAGGGGTGGAGACAGAGTGTTTCGAAGCAGAAGCCTGTTGTGTCTCCTTTTGCCTGGCAAAGCAATAAAGCTATCCCTTTCTACTTCACCCAAATCTCTGTCTCCAGGATTTGATTTGGCACTGGTGTACAGAGGCCAAGCTTTCAACAACAATAACATTAGGAACACTCAGATAACCCAGGATAATCTTGTTATTTTAAAGTGTTAGTCACTCAGTCCTGTTTGACTCTATGCGACCCCATGGACCATAGCCCGCCAGGCTCCTCTGTCCATGGGATTCTCCAGGCAAGAATACTGGAGTAGGTTGACATTTCCTACTCCAGGGGATCTTCCCCACCCAGGGGTTGAACCCGTATCTCCTGCATTGCAGGCTGATTCTATCCTGTCTGAGCCACCAGGGAAGGGTAACATTCACAGACTCTTGGCATTACGGCATAGAACTCTTTGAGGAGTCATTTTCTGTGAACCACAAAGTTTTCTGAGAATCTCAGCTTTTATACCCGAATCTTTGTTCTAACTTGCCATTCTCTGAAGTTCCAGGCCTCAGGCATGCTTAGTTGTGCTTAGTCACTTGAGTTGTGTCCGACTCTTTGCCACCCTATGAATCATAGCCTGCCAGGCTCCTCTGTCCATGGAATTCTCCAGGTCAGAATACTGGAGTGGGCAGCCATTCCCTTCTTCAGGGGATCTTCCCAACCCAGGAATCAAACCCAGGTCTCCCGCATTGAAGGTGGATTCTTTACAGTCTGAGCTACCAAGGAACCCCATTAAAATCCACATCCTTAGGTTAACCAAACCAAATACTTCATCCAGGGAGATTGCAGGATCAACTCATACTCTCTTTACCTTGGATTTCATTTCTCCCTTTTCCTTCTTTGGGGATTTCTTAGAATAAGAAATCTTAATATTTAAAGGAATATTTGTTACATTTATCCAGCATTTCTAGGGGTTCACAGAGAATTTGGGGATTATCTGGCTAACAGTAATGCCAGAAAAATAAATTTCCAGTATGACCATATTCAGTCAATGGGGTATAGAGGCACGGGCTTCCCAGGTGATGCTAGTGGTAAAGAACCCCCCTGCCAATGTAGGTTAGATGTAAGAGTTGCAGGTTCAATCCCTAGATCGGGACGATCTCTTGTAGAAGGAAACGGCAACCCACTCCAGTATTCTTGCCTGGAGAATTCCATGGGTAGAGGAGCCTGGAGGATGGCAGTCCATAGGATCGTACAGAGTTGGGCAAGACTGAAGCGACTTAGCACACATGCACAAGTAGAGGCATATAAAGCGTATATTCAAATACTTGAAGAATACAAATCTAGCTATAATTTTTTAAGGTTAAAATGTATTCTATCATCCTGACTTGAAAAATACACTTCTGTCAGGACCAGTAAGGCCAGATCTGGATGTAGGATTCTCAGATTCCCTGAGGTTCTGTGCTGGACTTTGGTTGGGCAAGGTAAGATGCCCTGGCCTGCGGTCTGTCCTTCTCTTCACACCTGGCTCCATGCAGCACTGTGAGACCTCATATATGTGTGCCTGATCCCCTCTACCCTGCCCAGCCTCTGTCCAAACCTTTGGCAACTTGGCAATCATGGCTGCTTCTCTGAGTTGTGTATACAAATAGCAAGTTTCAAGCCTGGAAGAGAATTCCATGAAGGATCTGGATATTTGCTGAGGACAGTCTAGGCAGGGAACGGTTCTGTGCACCTGAGGTTAAAGGGGGAAGTGATGACTCCAGCAGGCCAGTCCCCTTGAAACCAAACAACTCAGAGTGGGACTTGAACCCATGCACCAGGACTCCATCTCAGGCAAAACCCAGACCGAGACTTGAATCCATGTTCTTTTAATTGAGATCACACACCTGGTCTCAGGACTTAATGAAACTCAGATTCTTTTTCTTTTTTTTTAAACACCAAAAACATTTTGTATTGGGATATAGCTGATTAACAATGTAGTGATAGTTTCAGGTGAACAGCTAAGGGACTCAGTCATATGTATACATGTATCCATTCTCCCCCAAGTCCCTCTCCCATCCAGGCTGAAGCTCAGGTTCTTAATGTGTCATTGCAGGAAGAATTCAGTGAGGGACAAAGTGATAGGAAAGAAGTGGATTTATTTAGAGAGAAACACTCCACAGACAGAGTCGGTGCCATTTCAGAAGGTGAGAGCTGCACCAGGGTATGGGGTTGTCAGTTTTTATGTGGATGGGTAATTTCATAGGCTAGTGAGTAGGAGGAATATTATAGCTACTTTGGGGAAGAGGTGGGATTTCCAGGTTTGGGCCACTACCCACTTTTTGACGTTTATGGAACTGTCATGGTGTCTGGGGTGGGTCATTTAGCTTGCTAGTGGAAGTCAACTCATCCACCATCTTGGACCTAATTATTTTGAATCAGTTTCTGTTGTGTCCTTGGGCTATGCCATTCATTTAAAGATTTTGCCCTGCCCCCTTCCCTCCTGTTTCACCCTTAGGCCTATGGATCTTGCTCTGTAGGTAGGGGTGTAGCCAGAGAACACTTTTCTAAAGCACCATGCCCTGGGCAGGAGGCCCTCTTGCCTGGCTCTCGGCATAGTTCTGCAATTGGCTGCCAAATATTTCTACTTGTGTCTGGACTGTAAGTTACAACTGTCCCAAGTTATTTCTTGGTTCTCCTATTGCAATAGCTTGCTAATTGGTATCCTGACCACTAGTGTTATGCTTGGTCATTAAGAGGCAGAAAACCTGTTTGGAATCCTGGCATTGCTACTTATTAGCTAAATAACTTTTAGGCCCAACATAACTGCTCTTAAATTCTTGCTTCACAGAAACTATGAGAAATAATAAGTATTTATTGTGTTAAACCATTGTTTTCTGGATAAATTTGTTGAGCAGAAACACAAAATTAATATATTACCATTCCACCGCTGCTTCTCAAATCATGGCCTTGATATCCGTTACCTCAGAGGGCCTTTCTGAAGTAATAACGGGAATTTCCTAATTCCCTAACATGGGAATTCCCTGGTGGTCCAGTGGTTAGGACTCAGCACTTTCACTCCTGGGACATGGCTTCAATCTCTAGTCAGGGAACTAAGATCTTACAAGCTGCATGGCCAAAAATAAAAATAAAAACCTAATATAAAACCAATAATGAGGACCTTTAATTAGAAATATATTAAAACATTCTGCCTGTTGTGTGCTGTTAATTCTTCAATTCAAAGCCTGGATTTTTTTTTTTTTTTTCCAAGATAAAGGTTAAAAAAAATACTAGTAAATTGTACATGACAGGTCCAATCCCTCTAATACCAGTGACTCTTCTCATGACATAAATTAAGGTATTGTAACATGGGGGATGGAGGCAGTGCTGTGCGCTGTATCCCTCGCTCCAATTCTAAGCCTATCCATCTTGCCCTACAGCACTGTAGCTACAACACCCTTGAACATTAGTCACTAAGTAAGAAACCTTATTCTTTCTGACTTTATCTGGTAATATTGAGGAATTGAGGAATAGACTGGTTTGGTCAAACATTTTATATAATACTTACCAGGATTGTGAGATTCAAGCTGCCTGTAGAACCTGACAAATGTCTAAGATAATCATGAACATAATTGGCTCGAGGGATCATAGTTTCCCAACCAGGGATCGAACCTGCATCCCTTGGAGTAGGAGCACAGAGTCCTAACCACTCTGTGCCTAATTCCCTCGCACTGGACTGCCAGGGAATTCTCCCATAATTATCTTTTACAATGTAAAGAATACTAATTCATTGTATTCTTATTTTGAGACATTAACACCTGTTCCTAATTTCTTTAGTTTTGTTATTTATTCATTCCTGCAGTATATGTTTATATTTACCAAGTACTTTCTCTATGCTAGCTCCCATAGAATACAAAGTAAATAAAACATTTGGCCTACTCTCAAGGAACTTAGAGTCTAATAAAGAAAGGAAAGAAAGAGACGCTCTTAAGAAAGTGATCCTTTTGCATGAAGAGGAAGCATGTGGGTTCCTGGGACATGCATGTATGTCTATTTTCCAGGTGGGGAAGGGACATTGCTGGGTTGTTGTTTACTCTTTACTGACATTTAACATGAGTTCAGTTCAGTTGCTCAGTTGTGTCTGACTCTTTGTGACTCCATGGACTGCAGCATACCAGGCTTCCCTGCTCATCACCAACTCCTGGAGCCTGCTCAAACTCCATTGAGTCGTGATGCCACCCAACCATCTCATCCTCTGTCGCCCCCTTCCCCTCCTGCCCTCAATCTTTCCCAGCATCAGGGTCTTTTCCAATGAGTCAGCTCTTTGCATCAGGTGGCCAAAGCATTGGAGTTTCAGCTTCAGCATCAGTCCTTCCAATGAATGAATATTCAGGACATTTGGTTTGATCTCCTTGCATTTAACATACATACAGAAAATTGCACAAATCCCAAGTATATAACTCAATGAATTTTTTTCAAAATGAACTTAGTAACCAGCATCTAGATAAAGAAATAGAATTTACTAGTACCCAAGAAGCCCTTTTCTGGTCAATACTTCAGGAAGGGGAAGAAAACATATCAAAACAACTTTTTTTTTTCTTTTCAACCATCTGCTTGAGTCATACCTTCCTGCATCATGAGTCACTCTCAGACTGTTATTAGTCGGTCTTTAAAAACAGTTTCTCTGAGACAACTCCCTCCTCCTCATAAGCTGAAATCAGTGATGAAAGTACAGGTGAACCAGAGTAAAAATTTCCAGTTGTCAAACTAACATCCAGGAAGCATTTTTTTCTTTCCAAAAGATGGGTCTGGACTCATGGAAATTTCAAGAAAAAAAAAAAATCCATTAGGTCATCAGGTGAAGGATTGTTTCCTCTGATATAATTCCTAGTTTTTTTCTTTAGTTTAAAATGAGAGCAGCTGTTCTTATTCAAAGTCAAGTTGTACACACAAAGCAAACCTAATGTATCCTTTATTGTAGGAGTAGATGGCAAGCATGCATAGAACCAATTAGATAGTACAACCCCATGATGCGGCATCAAAGCCTGTGGCATGTTTTTAGAAACCTAGTGATATAGAGTATCTTTTACTTTGTGTTTAGAAAGCACAGGACAGATATCTGACCCAAAGGTGAACCTTACCCAGGTACAATCAGACAAAGCACTTTCCATAGAAATGTAGGAGTTCAGAGCTGTGGTGTTCAAGCCTCCTTGAGTGCTAATATCTATCCGTAGCTATAAGAAATGCAAAAAGTCACTCTTTGGGTTGAATCTTCCTTTAATCTTCCTTTGATCTTTTCTAGAAGAGTGGGTCTGTAGTCAGCAAACAACACAGGTTGGGGTCTCTTGGATCAGGTATTTGAAGTTTCCTCATGGAATTAGAAAAGAGTAAAGAAAACATGAATCACAGCATGTGTGTTGTAAATTTCCATCACATTGTTTAGTGACTTTCTCCAAAGAACTTCAAACTTATTTGCAAAACATAAGCAAAACTAATAGCTCTTTTAAGCAGAAATCTTATTTTTGTTTTTTGCAATTATAGTATTTACCATAGCACTTGGGACATGATAAGTATTTGTTAAATATTAGGTGACTGACAAATGGCTGTGCATACTGAACTGAGTTAAAACTTTATCCTAAAAGCTCTGGGTGTCACTCCCTGAAGCATGTTCAGAAGAAGAGTAAAATAGTCCTATTTACTTTGTAGGAAGGTGCTCTGCAGTACGCCAGGCTCCTCTGTCCTCCACTGTCTCCTGGAGTTTGCTCAAATTTATGTCCATTAAGGTTGGTAATGCTATCTATCTCATCCTCTGTCATCCCCTTATCCTTTTGCCTTCAATCCTTCCCAGCATCAGGGTCTTTTCCAATGAGATGGCTCTTTGCATCAGGGGGCCAAAATATTGGAGCTTCGGCTTCAGCATGAGTCCTTCCAATGAATATTCAGGGTTGATTTCCTTTAGGATTGACTGGTTTGATCTCCTTGCTGTCCAAGGGACTCTCAAGAATTTTCTCCAGCACCACAGTTTCAAAGCATCCATTCTTCATTGCTCAGCCTTCTTTATGGACCACCTCTCACATCTGTACATGACTACTGAAAAAACCATAGCTTTGACCCTACGGAGCTTTGTCTGCAAAGTGATGCCTCTCCTTTATAATATGCTGTCTAGGTTTATCATAGCTTTCCTTCAAAGGAGCAAGTGTCTTTTAATTTCATGGCAGCAGTCAACCATCTGCAGTGATTTTGGAGCCCAAGAAAATAAAATCTGTCACTGTTTCCACAACTATTTGCCATGAAGTGATGGGACCAAATGCCATGATCTTAGTTTTTTGAATGCTGAGTTTTAAGCTAACTTTTTCACTCTCCTCTTTCACCCTAATCAGGAAGCTCTTTAGTTGCTCTTCACTTTTTTGCTATTAGAGTGGTTTCATCTGCATATTTGAGGTTGTTGATATTTCCCATAGCAGTGATATCCCAGACTAAAGTAGGGGATTGTTAGGACTTCCCTGGTAGCTCAACTGGTAAAGAATCCACCTGCAATGCAGGAGACCCCGGTTCAATTTCTGGGTTGGGAAGATCCCCTAGAGAAAGGATAGGCCACCCACTCCAGTATTCTTGGGCTTCCCTGGTAGCTCAGGTGGTAAAGAATCCACCTGCAATGCAGGAGACCTGTGTTCAATCCCTGGGTTGGGAAGATAGCCTGGAGGAGGGCATGGCAACCCACTGTAGTATTCTTGCCTGGAGAATCCCCATGGATAGGGGAGCCAGGTGGGCTACAGTCCATGGGGTTGCAAAGAGTCAGATATGACTGAATAACTAAGCACAGTAGAGCACAGGGGATTGTTAAGGTAAAAAGTAGGCACTAATTTGAAGGATACACTGCTGCTGCTGCTGCTGCTGCTAAGTCGCTTCAGTCATGTCCGACTCTGTGCGACCCCATAGACGGCAGCCCACCAGGCTCCCCTGTCCCTAGGATTCTCCAGGCAAGAACACTGGAATGGGTTGCCATTTCCTTCTCCAATGCATGAAAGTGAAGTCGCTCAGTCATGTCCGACTCTTAGCGACCCCATGGACTGCAGCCCACCAGGCTCCTCTGTCCATGGGATTCTCCAGGCAAGAGTGCTGGAGTCGAAAGTGAAATATATATGATCATATGATTGATAGAATGTGGAGGGAGAGAGAAGATAGGGGAGGATGATTCTAACAATGATTCTTGGAGTTATGGTTTGGCCTTTTGGATGGGTGATGAATTAACTGGTTGAGATGCAGGAGGAGCAGGTTTGGTGTCAAAAACAATAGGGTTTCTTCAGCTCCTTTGGGTTTTAGATGCTCATGGGATATCTGATATATAGTAAATAGAGTACAAATGGTTTTTGAAGCCATTGAGTCTCTTTAATCACAAGCACTAGAAACTCAAATCAGCTTAAGGAATTTATTGGTTCATGTTAATGGGAAGGAGAAGGGAGGATCCAGAGTCTTAATTAATATTAATACCATTTTCTCCCTATCTCTACCATAACCCATTACAAATCTACCTACCATACCATTACAAGTCTGTCCTTCTCTGTTTGGTCTCACTCTCTTCTACTGCAGACAAACATTCTGTCCATGGAGGGGGACAAACTGTAGGTGACTCCGGGCTCGTATTTTCTCGGCCCTGTAAATCCAGAGGAAAGTGGAAATGTCTCTTTTTCCATTTCAGAATACACAACTTGTTAGAAGGAACTCTTGATTGGTCAAGACAGCCAAGATCATGAGCCTACCCTTAAGGCAAGGGGCAGATACTGAGAATGGTGACTCCACCAAAATCACATGGTTTGAGGAAGGAGGAATAGAGCCAAAAGAAGGAGGAGGAAAATGTGCTGTTCCCAGAATTTAGGGTAGGAATGGAGGGTAACTAAAAACAACAGATGTCTACAATCTGTTGAATGATGCTGGTGGAAGCCAGTTTGCAGTTGAAACCCAGTCAGCTTTTTAGACTCAGCTGTCACAGATATTGATTCAAAAACTAAGATACAGTCTCATAGACTATGCTTCATTTTGAAAATGCTTGCCTATTAATTGAAGATATGGATTAAGATATATGTATTCCCTAAAAGTCATACATAAGAGAGGCAAACTTTTCACTCCCTTTATGGTAATTGAAGTTTTTGGCATGAGATAAGATTATAAGGTTATAGGATTTAAAAATAAATAAATAAAAACACTAGAAAGTTTTTCAAGGTGTTCCCTTTGGGAGTCTGTACATTTATCCTAGCACTGATGTTACTGCACGAGACATTTTTGAAAGTTCTCTTTTGAATTTACCTCTGGCTTGAAGGGGTGAAAATCCATGTCTTTTAAGGGCTAGTTTGAATTTTGAAAAAAATCTAATTTGTCATTTGGAATAAAATCTGGTGAAAAGGGCAGGTTAGAGGCATATAGCACAATTATGTAATCCAATAATGAGACAGATTGATTTTTCTCTCCAAGAGCCTGATGACCTCTCCTCTTTCTCCTTCTCTCCCTCCTCCAGTAGGTCTTACACATTCATTCAGATTAATCTTTCTGAAGCATAACTCCAATAATATCACTACCTTTCTCAAAATCTATCAATGACTTGAATTACTGATTTGAAAATACCCAAGCTCTTTGGTCTGAAAGTCACTGAAGTTTGTTATTTGTTCTCCCTTTCAGCACCCCCAAACTGAATTCTTGGATATTTTCTGTTAAATCTCTATGAATTCTTAGCTTGTTGTTTTCTCTCCACGACCAGTTTCTATCTCACCCTTGTGACAAGGATCAGGTCCTAGCATCCGCACGTGCTCTTCTCCCCAAGTTCTGCCCTCCAGTTGATTATTCTCAATTTCTTTCACCCAAGCTTGACAAGTCATTCTCACACCATGGGAATGCCTAAACTGCCAGTTTCTATGTATCTGGAATTTTGTGGGTATCTGGTGTTGGATTGTTGTGATGTTCCAGTTGTTGATAATAATGATATATTTAATATAGCACTTAGAATTTTAAAGAAGTGGACAATAGTAAGACATCTAACACAGATTATATTGATCTTTACAGTCTAATCAAAAGAGTAAGCATAGCCTTTAGAGACAGATAGATTTTAATCCTAACTTTGTTGTTTATTAAATGGGTATCTTTACACAATCTATTATAAACATTTCTCTAAGCATCCATCCTCTCCTTTGTAAAATGGAAATAATGACACTAGTTTCATAAATTAGTTGTGAGGACTAGAAGAGGTCATGGAAAAGGTTTTGAAAAGAATCTTAGAGCAAAGAAGACTTCTATAAGCGTGAGAAAATTCAGAAACTGTAAATACTGATATTTTGATTGCATAAAATGTAAACATTTTACGTGGCAAAAAAATACCATAACCAAAGCCAAAGAGGGTAAACTGTTTGCAACGTTTATGACACATAAAAGGATTGTTTTAATTCATACATCAATAAGGAAAAAGACCAATCCAGCAGAAAAAAAATATGGACATAGGTCTCAAAAATAATCTACAGAAAAGGAAATATAAATAGCTTTTAAACATGTAAAAAGATGCTCAACCTCATGTGTAATAAAGCAAATGCAAATTAAAACTCAGTGATATACTGTTTCTCACCTGAGGGGAATGTACACAGATACAACTTCTTTGAAAGACAATTTGGCAATGACCATAAAATTTATGCACATACTCTTCTGAGCAATTTCATTTCTGGGGATGTATGTATCTATGCTGTCCATTACAGTACCCTGTGGCAACATCTCATTACTGAGCACTTGAAAGGTGGCTCATCTGAATTGAGATGTACATTATGTATAAAATACACACTGAATTCCAAAGACTTAGTACAAAGAAAGAATGTAAAATATCTCATTATTAATTTTTGTAATAACTTACAAAGATCCATACAGTCAAAGCTATGGTTTTTCTAGTAGTCATGTAAAGATGCGAGAGTTGGACCATAAGAAGGCTGAGCACCAAAAACTGATGCTTTAGAACTGTGGTGCTGGAGAAGTCTCTTGAGAGTCCCTTAGACTGCAAGGAAATCAAACCAGTCAATCCTAAAGGAAATCAATCCTGAATATTCACTGGAAGGACTGATGCTGAAGCTGAAAATCCAATACTTTGGCCACCTCATGCGATGAGTCAACTCATTGGAAAAGACCCTGATGCTAGGAAAGATTGAAGGCAAAAGGAGGAGGGGGTGGCAGAGGATGAGATGGTTAGATAGCATAAATGACTCAATGGACATAAATTTGAGTAAACACCAGGAGATAGTGAAGAACAGAGGAGTCTGGCATGCTGCAGTCATGGGATTGCAAAGAGTTGGACATGACTGAGAGACTGAAAAACAACCACCATATGTTGAAATGACAATAGTGCATTAAATATAATACATTAATAAGAACAATTTTAAATGTCTGTTTTAAGTACTAGAACGTTTGAAATTTTGTATGTTGCTCACTTATGAATAGTGATAACATATATGGTTCTACTTGCATGTATGAGAAACTATGTATGCATAAAGAATATCTGGAAACATCTTTAGTATTCACTAACAGAGTCTTCACTAAATAAAATATGATACATCCACAGAGTGGAATATCATGTGACCAGGAAAAGGAATGAGACTAATAAGTACTAAGATGGGTAACTCTCCAATATAAAGTTAAATAATAAAGCACAAACCAGATTTAGTAAGTTAATGTTGTGTTCAGCATACATTGAAGAAATTTGGAATAAATTATATAAAATTGGACATATGCATAGCATATTCCTGGAATGGTACACAAAGAAATTATTTCTAGTTATTGTCCTAAAGAAACCTGAGAGGCCTGCATATAGCAGGCCAAGTAGCAACAGTTAGAACTGGACATAGAACAATGGACTTGTTCAAAATTGGGAAAGGAATATGTCAAGACTGTATATTGTCACCCTGCTTATTTAACTTATATGCAGAGTGAATCATACGAAATACTAAGCTGGATGAATCACAAGCTGGAATCAAGATTGCCAGGAGAAAATCAACAACCTCAGATATGCAGATGATACCACTCTAATGGCAGAGAGTGAAGAGGAACTAAAGAGCCTTTTGATGGTAAAAGAGGAGGGTGAAAAAGCTGGCTTAAAACTCAACATTCAAAAACTAAGATTATGGCATCAGGTCGCATCACTTCATGGCAAATAGATGGGGAAAAAGTGGAAACAGTGACAGATTTTATTTTCCTGGGCTCCAAAATTGCTGCAGATGGTAACCGCAGCCAAAAAATTAGAAGACGCTTATTCCTTGGAAGAAAAGCTATGATAAAGCTAGACAGCATATTAAAAAGCAAAGATATCACTTTGCTGACAAAGATCCATATGGTTTTTGTCAGTAGTCAAGGCTATGGTTTTTCCAGTAGTCATGTATGGATGTGAGAGTTGGACCATAAGGAAGACTAAGCACTGAAGAATTGATGCTTTCAAATTGTGGTGCTGGAGAAGACTCTTGAGAGTCCCTTGGACAGCAAGGAGATAAAACCAGTCAGTCCTAAAGGAAATCAGTCCTGAATATTCTTTGGAAGGACTGATGCTGAAGCTGAAGCTCCAATACTCTGGGTACCTGACGTGAGGAGTCGACTCACTGGAAAAGACCCTGGTGCTGGGAAAGATTGAGCAGGAGGAGAAGTGGGTGACAGAGGATGAGATGGCTGGATGGCATCACCAACTCAGTGGACATGAATTTGAGCAATCTCTGAGAGATAGTGAAAGACAGGGAAGCCTGGCATTCTGCAGACCACGGGGTCACAAAGAGTTGGACACCAATTAGTAATTGAACAACAACAACAATTGTCCTAAAGGAAAGTAATTGTGGCTCAGTATCAGGGGTAGAGGAAGATTTATTTTTAACTCTACCTCTTTGCACTCATTAGCCAATGTCTTTACAATACGTATTCACTACCTATTCAGAAAAAAATACAATTACACATTTTCATTTTTTTCACAAAAAGCTCAAGAAGAATTTCCCAAAGTAAAGTTATGACAGCTTAACAACTTAGGTTAATTTTTTAAAAATAGAACTGATAAACCATGGTGTCCTGCATACAGTAGGTGCCTAAGAAATATCCATTCATCTCCCTTCTCCACACTTGGACTAGTAGCACAGATACTATAACATCACCTTTTTGTTTAGGGATGTCGTAGGTGCTACCTTTATGTTATGGCTTTGGAGATGTCAAGTGTTAACTGGGATGAGGCTGCCCTGATCCTATGACATGCCCTGGAAGTTAGTTATTTCCCCCCAATAAATCCCAGAAATATGTTTGCTTACTTTTTATACCCCCTCATCAAAATGGAAGGCAGCTTGTATAATGTATATCTTCACAGTTAGTGTGGTATTGTAAGCTGTCTGCAAATTTTATTACTACATTAAGGGCTGAAGCAAACTTTTCCAGTTATTACATCCTCTGCACTAACATCCTCACTCTCCTTGTCAGTCTCTTAATTTTTCGGCAGTTAAAACACTCTCTTTTATTTCTGTATCAGAGACTCTGTGTGCCTTGCTAACCTCTTTGTCGACTTCAGTCACCTCTTCTCACTTTCATGAAGTTTGTTGATTGATTGCTTCTCACAGGGTATGGCTGGCTTTCCAGCCTTTTGTCTAAATTTAAAACACTGGAGCCATCCTTCAGAAAGTACACAGTGCTCAATCAATTGCATTTGCTCATAAAATATCTTTTGTTTTTTGGAATAAAAGTCTCTTGATTCTGACTCCTTATTTCCGTTCCCATTGCTTCTGCCTGAGTCCAGGTCCTCTTCATCTTGTCTGGAATATGTCAATTAGCTCTTAACTAGTCGGCATGCTCTCAGACTCCCTACTAGCAGTTCATTTTCCACTTTACTGGTAAATTTTAAAAACAGGGTTCTGAAAAACAGATTTATGCATTCATTCGTTCATTCATCAAACATTTATTAAACAACTCCTTTGTGTCAGGCATCACGCTAGGAACTGGGAACACAAAGACATGTTTTTCCTATGCAGGCACTGTGAGCTTTGAGTCTAGTCCAGGGGGTCAATGAGTAGACGAACACATGATTTATAGTCCATGAGGTTAGGCCCAGCATGCCATGGTAGAAGCCAGCAGGGGAGGACAGTTTCTCAGTCTTTGCCACTTGATCAAATTGGAGAGAGGCAGAGGGACGTGTTTTAACATGCCCTCTCCAAGGGCAAAGGCTGGACAAGTGATGCATAGCATATGTGATCAGTAAGGCTGAACAGATAGTCAGAGAGGAGCTGCAAACAACAGCATGAGGCAGTAAAGGGCCTAGTGCTCAGTCGCTCGGTCGTGTCCAACTCTTTGTGATCTCATGGACTGTAGCCCACCAGGCTCCTCCGTCCAAGGAATTTTCCAGGCAAGAATACTAGAGTGGGTTGCCATTTCCTCCTCTAGGGGATCTTCCCAAACCAGGGATCTAACCCGAATCTCTTTCATCGCCTGCACTGGCAGGTGGACACTTTACCACTAGCACCACCTGCAAAGGAGTTTAGACTTTATTCTAAAGGGCCTAGGTTTTAAGTAGAGTAGTCATATGGTCAGATTTGTATATTATAAAGAGCATGATGGTAAGAGTTTCAGTAGTTCAGTTGCTCAGCCGTGTCCAACTCTTTGCGATGGCATGGACTGCAGCATGCCAGGCTTCCCTGTCCATTACCAACGCCTGGAGCGTGCTCAAACTCACGCCCATCGAGTTGGTGATGCCATCCAACCATCTCATCTTCTGCCGTCCCCTTCACCTCCTGCCTTAAATCTATAATAACACACACACACATACACACACACACACATATATATATACTTCATACACACTATACTATATACTTTATAACACATATATATGCTTTATACACACTATACTATATGTAACACACACACATATGTATATATGGAGAAGGCAATGGCACCCCACTCCAGTACTCTTGCCTGGGAAACTCCATTGACAGAGGAGCCTGGTAGGCTGCAGCCCATGGGGTTGCGAAGAGTTGGACACGACTGAGCGACTTCACTTTCACTTTTCACTTTCATGCAGTGGAGGAGGAAATGGGAACCCACTCCAGTATTCTTGCCTGGAGAATCCCAGGGATGGAGGAGCCTGGTGGGCTGCCGTCTATGGGGTCGCACAGAGTCGGACACGACTGACGCGACTTAGCAGTAGCAGTAGCATATATATATATATACTTTATGCATATACAGACATATAGAGCTTAGCAAACTGTGTGCTCCATAAATATTATATGTCATTGTATCAATGTTATATATTAATGTATCATATATTGTTTCATATATTCTAATCTTCACTTTCCTGTCTTCATTTTCAGAGATTTAGCTGTCTTTTCTTTCTTCTATTTGCCCTTATTCTTCCTGTCCCTACTCTTACCCTATTTTATCTCCCAACTTTTTGGCTCCCATCCCTTTCAAAATTGATTTAATAACCTCAAGAACGGTACACTACAATTAAGGCAGTTGCTGCTCCCTATCTTTCTCGTTTTGAGGCTCCCTATCAATCTTTACAGCTTTTTTAGGACTTCAATTTCTGCTCTGAAAAAGTGTTTTCTCCACATTTATTAGTTTTCCAGTTATTTGCGATATTGGTGCAAATAACCAGGGCTTATGTACCTAGTTCAGAAACACAATCCAAGTATGTACTTGTGCTGAAAGAATAATAACACTGTTTGTAGAAGAAATGCCCTATATTTTATTTTATAAGGACTCTCAGCAAAAATTGTCAGTAGTGCTTTAAAAAATAAAAGGGCTCTGGTATAAGGAGCATATGAAAGCTCAATTCACCTACTTCTTTTTCCACTCTGAGAAGCATCTCCTTCCAAAAAATTCCCAACTAGATGGGAATGTTCCTGACCCCACAGGATGATTTGGAAAAAAGATCACAGGTTTTGAAGTCTGATTAACTCAAGACACTTATGCTTGCCATTACTTCTTAGTCTGCTGCTTTGTAAATTGCATCGGGTATTCTCGGCTCTCCATGGCTTCATCTTCCGGGAAGCCTTTCCCAAACCCACATCCATGTTCATTTTCCTTTCATACATTTTGTAACTTTTCTCTGAGGCAACTCTCAAGAGTTTCCGCTTTTCATTTAAGTATGTAATTATTTATGATCGTCTGCCCCTTATACTGTATTAGCTCCACCGAGCTAGAGACCACGAGCGCTGATTAAACCCTGTATTCCTAGGCTAAACTCAGCACTGTACACCCAGTCTAGCCGAGTGCCTGGCATGCAAGAGGCAGTCAGCGAACAAATGGATGACAAAAGGGAAGCAGCCAGCGGCACCAGCGCCTCCCTGGCGCAGAGAGGAGCCGCCCAGGCCCTCAGTTCCCGCCCTTCCCTCCCAGGCGCTTGGATCAGGACCCCAACCCAGGTCCAGCACTGTCCCTGGCCCTGCCCCGTCAACTTGAGCCCCTCCTTGGGGAAGCGCCTCTCCCGCTGACGCCGCTCGGGGGCGGGACTTCCGGCCTCCGAAGTTTAACAGTTCGGGCGGGAGCCGGAAGCCCAGCGCCGGAGCGGGCCGCGCTGAGGCCCCCGGTGTACGGCGGCTGAGAGGTGAGGTTCCGGAGGTCCTGGGGTAGGGCCCGCCGCCCGCCGCGTACTTGCTCTCTCCTGGTTGCCCACCCACCCTCCGATCACCTCAGGGGGCGGTCGGAGGTCCCTGGGCTTCCCGCGTCTCAGCGCGTCGGGCAGGGGCGCGGCGGCCGCGTTGGCGCGGAAGTGCCCGGGAGCCGCGGGCCGGGGTCGCGCACCTCCGCCTGCAGCGGCCTCCGGTTGGGCCTGAGAGGTGGCCCGGGGCGACTGGGGCAGGTCGGCGGTGGCTCCGGGGGGCTGCACTGACTCCGGAAAGTTTGCCGCTTGCCCGCAGTCCCGTTACCTTTTTGTAAACCTCTCAAATTCGACTCGTTTAGCAGGCACTCGAATGCATTTAACAAGGTAACTCCAGTTGAGCAAGACTCCTGCGAGTAAAATGCATTTTGGGTGAAAGAAAGTTGGAGAGCTTTTGCTTAAGCTAAGTGTCGTAGCGGAGTTGTTTCTTGTAGCCGCGAGGCTGATAGTGTTACCGCCTTGTGTCCTGACAGCTCACTTTTGATGGGAGCCTGTTTCTGAGGCCGATAATGTCGCGCCCTTAAGTGTGCTCAGTTCTCAGAACACTGGTTGATGGGCCTTTCCCCGCTCTACTTTGAGAGGAGCAAACAGACATTAAGTGACTCGGCCAAACTGACTGTCACCTAACTCTGGGGCAGGTCATCTGAGCCAGGACTAAAGTGATCACCGCTACATCACACCGCTCAACAGGTGTGGTCTAAGATTACAGTGAAGACATCTTTCAGTGTTTCCCGGGTTTACAGATGCTTTTCCAGCATTTCATTGTTGTTGAGTAGGAATCCAAAGGGCATAAGTTATAACATGTTAAGGCACCACATCCAAACACTGTCTACATTTCAACAGATGACTAAGGGCTCTTAGTAGAACTGTGTTTATCTGCTGAATGAAGCAGAGTGAATCACGTAAGTGACTTTCCTAGTTAACGAAATTTCAGCCTCATTATAAACACATTAAAAATTTTGCCTCTTGAGAGTTGAAAGGGCCCTGTATTTTATTATGTCTTTAAGTTGTCCTCTGAAATATACTTACAAATGTGATCTGTTGTTGATGATTTGGGAACATCACTTATGCTCTGCTACACTCTTGGCACTGTCTGCACCAGGAAGATGTGAAGGTATATTTTTAGGCCATACCCTTCCCTTCCCCTTTCTCCCAGGCTGTTTTTGACCTTTTGTTTGTTTGTTTGTTTGTTTTACCCATCATGCATTACTATGTGTGTTTTGTCTTCTAGACTGCCTTGGTTTGTGAAATCACTTTGTAGGAATTATGCGTTCGAACTGTGTACTGTGAATAGATAACACAAGCGAAGGCATTGTGGATCAGGTGTTGGTGTAGGGACTTAGTGACATCTTCTCAAGTTGTATTTGCTAATTTTAGAGTTATTTGGAAGACCTGCAGTGCTGATATTCCAACCTGCAGGAGTGCTACAGTTTATCATATCTTTTTTTTTTTTTTAAGATGAGGAAGTTACCTATCCAACAGTTATTTGTTGAGTACCAACTGTGTGCCAGGAATGTTTGAAGACCAGTAATTAACAAGACAAGATCTGTTCTCAAGATCTTTGTTTTGCTCAAGTCAAGGACCACAGATGTTATGAGAATAAGAATTGCAGATAGCAGGAAGGGCCATGAAAAAACGGAACAGGAGAATGGGATATAGAACAACCAGTATGGAGTTGCTTTAGCCGTAGTGGTCAGGGAAGGCCTTTCCGAGGAAGAAACATGAGCTGAGACTGGGATGATGTGAAGGAGATGACCATGGGAACTTGGGAAAGATCATTCCTGGCAGACGAGGTAACAGAAACATTTGTAGGTGAGAAAGAAGACCAGTGTGTTTGGTGGCCCCAGGGAAGAAAGGAAAGTTACGTCAGGCCGGTTTGTGAAATGCTCCACACTAAGGAGGCTGCATTTCATTGTAATTGCTGCGGAGAGCCATTGGGAAGGTCAACTAAGACAGTGATCCGGTTTACATTTTAGGAAGATCCATCCAGTAACTCAGCTTTGTGGTGAGCACAGTCTCTGGGACACAAATGAATGTGTGGAGCCACTTGTTTTGGATAAGATGCCTCATTTTAACTTTTTTTTTTTTTTTGGTAACCTACTCTCAATTGTTTTTAAAGCATGTTGTTTTAAACAATTTGTAGGTGCAGTCATGCAGGAAAACCTCAGATTTGCTTCATCGGGAGATGATGTTAAAATATGGGATTCTTCATCTATGACACTGGTGGATAAATTCAACCCACACACCACACCACATGTTATCAGCTCAGTGTGTTGGAGCAGCAATAGTATCCTTTAAAAAAAAAGTAGCCACTTTTTGTTATGTTAAACAACCAGTAGCAATGAAACTTTTGTGTGTGATCCATAATGAGAAATACATTTGGCATAGCTGTGAAAGATAAAGTGAAATAGGAATTTAATAAACTGTATGTCATATGATAGGGGCTTTCCAAGTGGCTCAGTATTAAAGAATCCACCTGCCAAGCAGGAAATGTGGATTCAATGCCTGGGTCAGGAAGATCCATTGGAGAAGGAAATGGCAATCCACTCCGGTATTCTTGCTTGGGAAATACCATGGACAGAGGAGCCAGGCAGGCTATAGTCCATGGGGTTGCAAAGATTCGGACATGACTTAGCAACTAAACAATGACATATCATATGATTGAAAACTGATATTCTCCATTGATTTCATTAAAAAATTTATTTGCAACCCACTACATTGAAAAGCACTGGTATTAAAAATATATGTTAGCTACTAGATGCAGGCCATAGAGTTTTGTTATCAACAGTTCTTTATTAAATTAAATAGAATAAGGTAGGTAACGATGGAAATAATCCTAAAAGTTCTGGAATGATGTTTTGCATCTACATTTGTGTATTTGTGGATCTAGTTGGGAAATTGAAGACAAAAGCAAAAGTTGAGGGAGGAGATAAAAATTGTAGAACATTTCCATGTTACTGTTGTACTTTCTGTATTTCTCTTCCATTGTATCTGTGTTGAAAAATAGTCTTGTTTCCCAAAAAGACAGATAAATTATCTTGATTGAATTTTCCTAAGGTTGTTATATTTCTGATTCCCACCCTTCCTGTCTTAGTAAATTTCTGTGTACTAGGTCACTTCAATTGTGTCCAACTCTTTGCAACCCTACGGACTGTAGGGTCCGAACCCACCAGGCTCCTCTGTCCATGGGATTCTTCAGGCAAGAATACTAGTATGGGTTGCTATGCCCTCCTCCAGGGAATCTTCCCAACCAAGGGGTTGAACCCACATCTCTTAGGTCTCCGGCATTGGCAGGCAGTTTCTTTACCACTAGTGCCACTTGGGAAGCCCGAATTTATTTATTTGACTTCTTTGAGTCTTAGTTGAGTCATGTGTGATCTTTTATTGCGGTGTGCAGGCTCTCTGCAGGCTCTTTATTTGTGGCGCTCCCCAGTGGCATGTAGGATCTTAGTTCCCTGACCAGGAATCAAACCCATGTCCCTTCCATTGCAAGGCAGACACTTAACCACTGGACTACCAGGGAAGTTCCTGGTGGATAAAATAAACTCATAAATAGGGATTTCTCATTTTGGGCCAGATAATGTTTTGTCATGGAGGCTGCCTTGTGCATTGCAGGATGGTTAGAAGCCTTCCTGACCTCTACCAGTGAGATACCAGTAGCCCCAGTGGTAACAGCTGCGAAGCATCTTCAGGATTGCCACATACCGATTCTGTGAGGGGCCAGAATCATCCTCCGTTGAGAACCATTGCTGGAAACAAAGTACTGTTACCACCTTTTGTATGAAAATGTTCTGTATTCTTGGTATGGTAGAAATAATCATTCTTTTGTGGAACTCATACAGTGTTTCTTAAACAACAGATTAAACTTGAACATGTGCCTGATCTTATCAGTATCAAAGTAGTAATATTCTGCTTCCTGATGAAAGTAAAAATATCAAAGCTTTAAATTATGAATGATTCATGAACAAAAACGTTAGAAAGTTTTCATGCCCAGTCTAATTATTCTTGTAAAGATATAACAAAAATGACAAGTTTTCTTATTGAATTAAACTTTCCTCTTCATCATTCCTTGATTTTGTATTAAAGTAGCAAAGTAAGTTACTTTGGCTCCCTGTTAATCAAACTCATGTGAGGGGACTGTGTTTTTGAAGGCCTCTGCAGATCTATAGTGGGGGGAAATGTTTAAAGAGAGTGACAAATATGTGATGTTGCTTCTATTATTAGATTTTTATTATGTTTATAGCTTAATTTTCCCTGTTACTTGCTACATAAAAGTACCAGTTCCTGGTGATTATTTTTATTTCAAGGAGTTTTATTAGGAGTTGGCATTTACTGATAAACCACTTAAAGGTCTAGCAACAAAACTGATGTGACTATGACTATGTGATGGTGTCCTTTGGGTTTTAGAAACTGATTTCTGTAGTTTTCTTGTATAAGTACATGTGCACTGGAAACCGTTGTATTGTTTTATTCCTATTGAGGCTTTGATGCCTTCCATAGAGGTTAATTACTGAAGACCAAGGGATTCCCAGACTCAGATGTTTGGGGACCGCTTATCATGGATTCCAAGGACAGAGTTAATAGTGAGGTACCATGAAGATCAGTTTTCTTTTTTTTAAAAAATCAGTTAATTATTTTTTTGGCCCTCCAGGTTATACTCCTCACTTTCTTAAGACTTCTAAAACTGTATGAGAAATAAATGGGGTAACGAGTATACTTTTGTAGTATCTTCTTTCAGTCCTTTCTTTAATATATTCTATAGAGAAGAGTAACAATAAACATAGGAAGAAGCCAAGGAAAGGGAAAATGATTTATTTTTCTCAATGCTGTAAAATCTAGATAGGTGGAAGGGATTTTGTTTGAATCATATATCATGATAAAATTACAGTCCATGGTCTGATCACAAAATAGCTGAATGTTCTACAAATCACTTAAAGTAATGCAGTTTGGACTTTGCTTGTTAAAAGTATTTATTTAAACTTCTGATATTTTGTTTTGACTCTCAAAATCAGACTCTTGTTCTTGGTTGTATTATTGTGTTTAGTCATGTAAGTTTTAAAATACTTACATTATTTTGTGTTTACCGATTATTTCACTTATTTATGTGAAATAAGGTAAATTTAATTTTCAATTATTAAATCAAATTTTAAATAATTATTAGTTATTTTAATAATTTAAAATTGTATTTTAAATAATTTAAATTTAATTGAGCCAAAATAAAGTTAAAATAAAACTCATAGTTGCTGTATAATCGCACTTACTTATATTTGCTACATACACTGTAATATTCTTTTTTTTTAATTTATTTATTTTAATTGGAGGCTAATTACTTTGCCAATGGCACCCCACTCCAGTACTCTTGCCTGGACAATCCCACGGACGGAGGAGCCTGGTAGGCTGCAGTCCATGGGGTCTCGAAGAATCAGACACGACTGAGCGACTTCACTTTCACTTTTGACTTTCACGCATTGGAGAAGGAAATGGCAACCCACTCCAGTGTTCTTGCCTGGAGAATCCCAGGAACGGCGGAGCCTGGTGGGCTGCCGTCTGTGGGGTCGCACAGAGTCGGACACGACTGAAGCGACTTAGTAGTAGTAGTAGTAATTACTTTGCAATATTGTAGTGTTTTTTCCCATACACTGACATGAATCAGCCATGGGTGTACATATGTTCCCCATCCTGAACCCCCCTCCCACCTCCTTCCCCATCCCATCCCTCAGGGTCATCCCAGTGCACCAGCCCTGAGCACCTTGTCTCATGCATCAAACCTGGACTGGCGATCTGTTTCACATATGATAATATACATGTTTCAGTGCTATTCTCTCAAATCATCCCACCGTTGCCTTCTCCCACAGAGTCCAAAAGACTGTTCTATACATCTGTGTCTCTTTTGCTGTCTCGCATAGAGGGTCATCATTACCATCTTTCTAAATTCCATATATATGCGTTAGTATATTGTATTGGTGTTTTTCTTTCTGGCTTACTTCACTCTGTAATATTCTTAATACATTTAAAATTGAAACGCTCTATCACAAACATTCCAGTCCATTCCATTCCAGAAAATATCAGGCTTTATTTTTTAGTGGAAAAATAGGAGACTAATGTGGATATTTTCCTAGCTTAAACTGGTATCAAGCACTGCATTACTAAATAATATCTTAAACCATATTTATGGAAGAAAAGGCTGATTGGTATTTGCCTGATGTTGCTTTTATCATGCTCTCATTCTTGAAGGATAAAATTAGATCTTCTGGCCTACTCTTTGAAAATGGGGTAGTATTTCACATGGGTTAAATAGCTTTCAAGTGATAGCAAAGTCAAAAAGGATAGTTCTTCCCTGCAGTAATAAAGAGAATTAGTCTTAGTAATTAGTAATCTGAGCCAGTTTTGAAAGCTAATGTATCAGCTATATTCATTGTCTTCTTAGTGTTAGTGTGCTTGCTTTTATCGTCACATTTCTTTATAATGATAGTTGAATGATATAATGCTAGAACTGCTCTTGGATTGTTTGTTACTCCATAACTCTTGTTTTAGATAACTTTCTAGTGACAGCATCTTCCAGTGGTGACAAAATAGTTGTTTCAAGCTGCAAATGTAAACCTGTCCCTCTTTTAGAGCTTGGTGAAGGGGTAAGTGATTTTTTTTTTTTTTAACTTTTAAAAATCTTAGTCCTACTTGCGTGGTAATTGCTTATTTATTATGGTGCTAACAACTAAGTATAAAGGAGTTTAAAAGGATTATTCTTAACCTGAGCTTAAAATAATACAGTTAACATTTGAAGGTGAGATAAGTGTGGTTACTGAAACATCTTTAAGTAAAATAATATTGGATCCTAGGGGAGCAATCAAGGACTTAGATTTCATCAGGCAGGTAGCATCTCCATTTTCCCTCTGTTGGAGGTTTCCTGGTATTGCTGTGACTTTTTAGGACTATGTTCCACCAAGGTTGCTAGGTTGATCTGACCAAAAGAGTCCTGATGATGTAGCCCTTTCCTTACTGACAATGGGCTCAGCACCATCAGCTAAAGACCCTTATCTGATGGTGACCTTCTGCTTTAGCTTCGGTCCAATGGGTACTACCTGAGCCTCTCCAAGCCCTCCTGTAACAGAATGGGCTTTGTCAAAATGAGCTTTGGTCCCAGAGCATTTAAATGAATTTCTCACTATATATTCTTACCCTTTTGTTTCATAAGTTAATCCTTCTGATTCAGGATAATGCTGGCTTTTTCATTTCCAATCACACACTTCTTGAAAGCTGTTTCCATTTTAAATAAGATCTAAATAAAAAGGAATATATAGTTGGTGGTTCTTTTTTTAAATTTCAAAGTTTTATAGTGGACTCTAAACCATAATGAATTGTCATGATTTTACACACTGGAGTAGGTAAGGCAGCCCAATTAGTAATTGCTCTACTCCAGTTGCTTTGGAGTGGAACACAGCAGGACCACACAATATCAGTTAATCTAACATATTAATAAAAATGACTTAGAATTTCTAGCAGTCCTTTCCTAAAGGTGTCTGGTAGGATTGATCTCAGCATCAGTTCCAGCCCACAGGTGATGGAGACTGGGACAGACAGAGTATTTGTTAAGGGTAGGAATGGCAGTTGCCTTTCAGCCTCAGTAAGTGGAATTGAGGCATGTGGGATCTAGTTCCCAGACCAGGGATTGAATCTGCATCCCCAGAGTGCCACTGGGCGATAAAGGTAAACTGTACTCTTCAAGAGGAGGCAGAACATCTTAGTCATTTTTAGATCTTCAGATCATTTCCAAGTTGATCAGCGAACATTTGTTGGATTAAATATCAACATCAAAACAGTTTTGATTTTGGGACTGCCCTGGTAGTCCAGTGGTTAAGAATCCTCCTTCCAATGCAAGGGATGCAGGTTCCATCCCTGGCCCAGAACTAGGTCTCACATGCCTCAACAAAAGACCCTGCATGCTGCAACTAAGACCTGACACAGCCAAAACAAATAAAAAGCCAAAAAACAAAAACAATTTTGATTTCCACTTCTTCCACTATTTAAGGTGGAACTTTATTTAAAGTCCATATTAATTTTCTTTGATTTTGTATTTTACCTCTCTAAAGTAGACAGATTGGTCTTGACAGTATGATAATGGATATGGTAACCTAGAAATTTGACCTGATGTTATCTTTAAATTTTAAAATTCTACCTATTGCTTTTGTCTTAGGGTACAGGATTCCTGTAATAACTAACTTCCATTAATTATTTAAGTTCATTAGCTACATTAATAATACATTAACATAAAAAGATACTCTCTCATTAGGGTAAGCAGCTAAAAATATAGGTTTTGTTCTGAGCCCTTACAAATAATTTGAGTTGTTTTTGATGATTGAAATTTTAATATATTGATCTTTGATGGATGCCATTCTTATCTATTTTATTTAAAGGTAAACTCTTGATCTGCAGTAATAACCAGTTTCTAAATTTTATTAGTCTATTTAGACCAAAGTCAATTCCTCGAATGATGTCTGCAAGAGAATTATAGTGACCATACTGAAATATTGATGTAATGTGTTCCTGATATTTTTGTCTGTGTTAATAATTTTGACTCGGTTAGAATTTCAAAGCTGGAAGAAACCTTGGGGGAGAGAGAGGGGGCCATCTGCACCCTTTTAAGAATCTGGTGCTCTCTTGAGCGGAGGATGTTTTTGAAATGCATAGACTATCAAGAACAGTAGATCTGGTCCTCATCTCTCATTTCTCAACGGTAGAAATGTAGGCTCAGAAAGATGAGATTACTTGCCTAGAGCTATGTAATTTGCCTTAGGTCACAAAATGTACCCTTTGGAATTAACTTTTATTTCCCCCCCTTATGGTGTTCAGCTGGAGTGGGAATAATTCATGCAACTATATAGTGTATCTGAAAGTTAATAGGAAAAAAACCAACAACCATGCAACATTGTTCTTTGTAGCATAGTTACTGATGATACCACCAGATAGATGACATGCATACATACTCATTGTGAGAAAACTTGGTTACCGCTGTAGTTTTAGCCATTTGTTCTATAAATATTTATTGAACATGGATATGGTCTTTGCTCTAAGGAAACTGACATTCTGGTGAGAGACAGACAATAAACGAGTAAACAGTACCCAGTGATAGTGGTAAGTTGTTATGCAGAGAGCTGAAATACGTTATTGAGATAGCAGGTTACGTTAGGTGGGGAAGGGAAGTCTTCTGAAATTGTGGTATTTAAGTTGATATCTACTGACCAGGTGAAGTCATTCAAGCCAAGGTTCAGGGGAATTAACTTTCCAGGCAAGAAGAGCTGTGAAGTCTGGAGGCAAATATAGTGTTATCACATTTAAGGAATGGAAGATGGTCGTTGTGCCTAGAGAATCAGTGGGTGGGGAGGAAACTGGTAAGAGACCAGTTAAGAAAGGGCTGGATGAATAGGGCAATGAAAGCCAGGTTAATGATGAGTTTGGAATTTAGGTGTGATTGGAAGCCACTGAGGATTTTAAAATAAGACACACATGATCTGATTTACCTTTCATAAAGGTCACTCTATGTATGGAACATGGAATGTAGGGAAGCAAGAGAGGAAGGCAGACAACCAGTTAGGAAGCTGCTGTTGTGCTTTGACAAGTTTTGGATCAGGGTGCTTGCAGTGACGGTAGATAGAGGGGGTCCCTGTGAGGTATATTTTAGGGTTGGAGTTTAGACAACTTGCTGATAGACTGAGTGGAGGGAGAACGAGGAATCAAGGTTCCTTCTGAACTTCTATCTTGAGTAGCTGGATGAATGGGACCTTACAGTAGGGGGGAAGAGTGTAGAGTTAGTTTCTGATGACAAGATGTTTGAGACTTGGTCTGTTTTGGAGAGATGCACTGTGACTTGGGACTAGTATCTTGTCCTCTTTATAAAACTTCACCCTCTGTAAACTGAAGGATTTAAACTAGGCATTCTTCAAAGTCTCCTCTACCTTTAGAATTTTCTGAGCTGTGGGTTGATTTTAATTTGAGATGTTCTGTGGAGTAAAAGAGCAGGTTTTGTTAAAGGGAAATATGCAGGGCAAGTAAGCCCTAAAGGGACTCCACTTACTGGTTTCCTAAGCTTCCTCTGTCACCACCTTTATGTGGAAAGAACATGAATCTGATTGATTTCCTTAAAGCCATTTTGAACACTTTGCAGACTACTGAATCCTTGTGAAAGATGATGAGAGCTGAATCTTTAGTACAAGAATTGACATGTCTATAGCATTTCACTCAAATGTTTTTCATGCGCTTACTAAGTGTTGGATGAGAATTGAAAGTCAGCTCTGGTCTCTATTAACTTAACATGACTTTTTTTTTTTTTTAAATAGCAAAAGCAGACATGTGTCAGTTTAAATTCAACATCTATGTATTTGGTAAGCGGAGGCCTAAATAATACTGTTAATATTTGGGATTTAAAATCAAAAAGAGTTCATCGATCTCTTAAGGTAAGCAAATTTTTTTTTTAATCTTTACAGAAATGTGTTTATTAGTAATTACCAAAATTTAATTTTGAGCTTTTATGATAAAAATAAGCTGCTTCAGAATGAAGTGAGATTTGATAGGGAATATAAAGATGTGTAGCCAAAAGCTTACTATTTTGAGTTTATTTTTCCTTCCATGTATGTTACTATGTTATTGTGTTGCTGGGGTTAAAACTTTTTCCTTATTTTTTCACTTTGTTCTGCTCTTGAGTGGACCACTTCCTTCATTTTTAAAAAACTATGATTTGTCATTAAAGATCTTCTTAAGGTTCTTTGAAAAAATGAGAGTGATTTTGGGATGATAGTATTCAATCTGGTAATCAGTTTGGAGATATGGCTTCTTAGTTCTCTGCTGCTATTTGTGTTATTTTTGTGTGTATTTTCATCTTGGTAATAAAATGTTTCTAAAATAATTTACTATTTATAATTAGTGCTTCTTTAAATAGCTTTTGCAGTTTCAGAAAAACGAAAAGAATCATTGTGAAAGCCTCTGGTTGTGATTGCTTTTTTGGACTTCTGTCGTTTCAGTATTTGGAAGTTCATCTTTAAAATTGTTTTCAATTTTTGTCTTTCAAAAAAGTTTTAATATGCAAAATTTTAAACATATTTTATATATACACACACATACCTACACAGAGAAAGAATTTCCTAAAATGTAAAGGCATCTCCCAGCATGCCTCAGGGACCATTTGAGAAAGTTGTAAAATAAATGGAATATTATAGCTACAATTATTGTTATTACATTAATTATTAGATTCAAAGATTGGTTTGTTTCTGTTATTAAGATGTGACATCAAATTGTTAAAAACTATGCTGACCACTGTGCTCTTAGGCTAGATATCTTTAATTTAACCTTGGAAAACATAGTCCTTGTGAACTCAGTTTGTTCTAAATTAAACGGTTTTATTTCTTCAAAATGGATTCCCCTATAGATCAGGGAGACAGTGCTAGTATACTAGGAGGAAAGTAAGCTTGAATCCTAGCTTTGCCACTGGCAGTTCTGTGAGCATGCAGTTTGTTAACCTTAGTTAAGTCATCTGTAAAATAGGAAAAACGACTGCCTCCCATGCTTGTTCTAAAGATTAATAAAAAATTAAAACTCCAGCCTCAGTTGGTACTCAACAGATGGAAGCAGCGTCTATCAACTCTCAAACATACTATCTCAGTTTGACTTTGGGGCTTTTTTTTTTTTTTGCTCTCTTCCATTTTGCAGTGTTAGGTTTCATTCTCCTTCCCCTAACTTACCTCTATTTTTTTTTTTTTTAAATTTATTTATTTCAGTTGGGGGCTAATTACTTTACAATATTGTAGTGGTTTTTGCCATACATTGACATGAATCAGCCATGGGTTTACATGTGTTCCCCATCCTGAACCCCCCTCCCACCTCCCTCCCCATCCCATCCCTCTGGGTCATCCCAGTGCACCAGCCCTGAGCGTTTGTCTCATGCATCGAACCTGGAATGGTGTTCTGTTTCACATATGATAATATACATGTTTCAATGCTATTCTCTCAGAACGTCCCACCCTCACTTTCTCCCTCAGAGTCCATAAGACTGTTCTATGCATCTGTGTCTCTTATCCTAACTTACCTCTTAATCACTTTCTTTAAGGTTGAACTCAGGTTTCCTGTCTTCCATAAAGCTTCCTTTGTCAGCTCAGTTCATAGTGATGCCTCTTTCGCTTTCCTCTGACACTTTGCCTCTGCCACTCATTTAGAATTCATTCTGCTGTTTGCGTGTTCACTTAAAAGTCCTATCTTCCCAATTGAACAGTAATATTCTCAAGGGCAGGGACTCTCATAATAGTCAACTTGCAATAAATGTTACTTGTCAGTGGAAGTGAATTCTTTAATGTAGGCATAATGCCATTTAGAAAATTACCTTTCCTTTTTGTCTCTTGTTTCATAGTGCCTGATCATTATTATGGTTATGAAAAATAAATCTTTGTTCCCTGAAAAGACTTGGTGCTGATCAGATAGTTTACTACTCATTTGAGTACTTTTTTTTTTTAGATTATTTTGAGGAAAATGTTAAAGCAAATATTAGATTGACAAATATATAATGTTTACCAAAAAACATGAAAAATATGCTATTTGAAGGTTGTGTGGCACTCTATTTACTGTCATTTCTTTCATTCAGGATCATAAGGATGAAGTAACTTGTGTAACATATAATTGGAATGACTGCTACATTGCTTCTGGATCTCTCAGTGGTGAAATTATTTTGCACAGTGTAACCACTAATTTATCTAGTACTCCTTTTGGTCATGGTAATAACCAGGTACAGTATGGGTTTATTCAAAATAAGGGTGATAAGAGATTTTTAATTATCTTACATAAGGCAATGAATTTAAGTTTTTAAACTTAAGTATTTAAAATTTGCACTTAGCGTGCTTGAAAAACTTACAGGTAGCTATTTTTTAATGGTAGTATTTAAAAACTGGTATATATTAGATGATGGAACTTATATGAGTTTAGTTATGCTTTGAACAGTCACATGCTCCTAGAACTTAACTACAGATAAAAAACACAAATAATTATTAATAGATTAAGCCTAAAACATGGATATTAATCTATGACATTACAATTACAGAAGTGTCGCATAACTTAAACTATGTCAGCTACAAGACATACTTATGTTCATAAATACTCTGATGGACATGGAGTATTTGTTTTTAGGCACAGGGCAAATTGAGTTTTCATTTTCGTTTGTTTCAAGTATGTGATAGTTAAAGTATCAAGGCATGTTTATGTATTTCAGGTTAATACAGGAGTATTTAAGGAAATACTTTATAAATGACTTTTATAAAGCAAAATTAGTCAGTCACTGAATATTTCTTTATAAAAAAATTAGTCTATAAAATTCTTAAAAGAATAAATTTAGTTTCTCAAGAAATCTAGTTCTTGACTGACTTTCCATGAAATTATCCATAGGAATTTCCCATAAGATGCAACTTCTTTTAATCTTACTTTTTATTGTAATCACTTTGGCCGTAAGTATTTTTAGGTAAAAAATATGAGAGCACTCCAGTTTTGAAAAGCCTTAAAATCATTTTTTGAGCAGTTTATGTTTAGTGTTCAAGGAAAATTTAACGAGTATTAAAAATATACAGAAAAAAGTCTTTTCTCAGATTTTATATATGTTGAGGTAATAGAGATACAAATGATTAGGTTTCTGAGAAAGTGAGAGATTGTTGAGAAACAATCTTATGATCATTCAGAACAGAGAAAAAACTATCTGATTGGGAATAACAGAGAGAAAATTGAAGAAGGGACAATGTCAGCTGGGTCTAAGGCTCGGTCTAAGGGTTTTGCTTTGTTTTACTACTGTATAATTTGATTCTGCCGTGTACTAGGTTTAGCTTTTTGCATGTCCACATAGTAGTTGGAACTGTGTCTTGTTTCCTTGTCCTCAGCTGTTGTCTTTGTGCCTTACGTGGAAAAGATCTTCAGTAAATATGTGAATGGATGAACACATTTAAAGATAAAGATTTTAATACACTAATAAAGAACTTTGGGAGAGGAGTATTTTATTTGGAGGAAATCATACAAACAAAAATAAAGAGAAAGGAAAGTGTATGGGTTTTATGTAGAGCTAATGCGAGAAAAAGAAAAGTAAGTAGGAGCTAATGTTGATATGGGACTTTGAATGCCAGACCGAAGGCTTGGCTGTTATTTTGGAAGACATTTAGGGAACTAGTCAGAATATTTTGATTAGTTGAATGTCAGAACCATAGAATCCTTGAACTGAAAAAAGCTTTTAGAGGTAATCTCATTTTCTGCATTTTATGGATGAGGATAAGTGATTTACCACAGAGAATGATTAATATGGCCATAAAGATAGGAAGTAATATTTTGTTTTTGTAATTTTTTGGTTATTTTTATTATAACTGAGACATAAAACCTAAGCCCATAGATATTGGAACTATTGGAAAAAAAAATCTAGTGTTCAAATAGACGACTTGCTTTTTAAAGAAACAGAGTAGTCTTCTCCTTCCTCTTCTGCTTCTTTCATCTCCTTCCTCCTCTCCTTCCTCTTTTCTTTCTTCTTTTCCTTCCCCTCCCCCTTCCCTTCTTCCTCTTCTCCCTCCCCCAACTTCCCTTCTCCTCTTCTTCCTTCTTTCTCCTCTTTCTCTTTTTCTCTTCCTCTTCTTTGGAAAAGTGAAAGTGAAGTCACTCAGTCATGTCTGACTCTTTGAGACCCCGTGAACTGTAGCCTACCAGGCTCCTCTATCCACGTGATTCTCCAGGCAAGAATACTGGGGTGGGTTGCCATTTCCTTCTCCAGGGGATCTTCCCGACCCAGGGATCGAACCCAAGTCTCCTGCATTGCAGGCAGACGCTTTACCCTCTGAGCCATCAGGGAAGCCTGAAGCATGATATATTAGAAGCATGAGAAGTTTAGATTTATAAATTCTGGGTTGACTTGTCAGTAACATAAATATTAGGTTAGATACTGCCATGTTTTTTCTTTAAGTTTTTACTGTATTTTACTGAGGAGTTTTGGTTATTGCTTTTGGCCTTATTCTCTGTAAAATATTAAAGTTTTAAAAATTGAGATATATATGAGATACATGCAATAAAGTACATATATCTTAAATATACAGCTTGATGAATTTTTGTACGTGCATACACCTGTGGAACTACATACTACCAAAATCAAGATACAGAACATTTCTGGCATACCATAGGTCTCCCTCTTAACCCTTTCCAGTCACTACCTCATATTTCTTAAAGGAATGGTATGTGTCTGGTTTCTTCTGGTCTTCATTATGTTTGTTGCATGGAATAGTAGTTTATACTGCTTTAACTCCTGTGAAGTGTTCCATTATAAGGATATACCACCATTTATCCATTCTACTATTGATGGACATATGAGCTGTTTCTTATTTGTATCTATTGTGAGAAAGCTACTATGAATATTCTCATATGAGTCTTTGTGGATATATATTTTCATTCCTCTTGAGTAAATACTCAGGGGTGAATTTGCTGGGTCTTAGGGTAGGCATTAAGTTTTACTTTGTTAAAAATTGTCAAAAAGTTTGTACAGTGCTTGTGCCATTGTATATGTCTATAAGCAATGTATGTGAGATCCAGCTGTTCCACGTTTTTGCTCATGTCAAGTATTGTCTAGGTCATTCACTTCAGCCACTTTGATGGTTGTGTAATTGTATCTCATGGTGGGTGTAATTTGCATTTCTCTGTTGAATGAGTTGGGCACATTTTTGTATACTTCTTTTGTGAAGTGGCTATTCAAGTCTGTTCTTTTTTGTTTGGGGTTGTGTTTTTCTGATTGATTTATAGTTTATTCTGTTTTCCAGATGGAGTCATCCTTTGGATATACATGTTGCATATGTCTTCTTTTTTAGCCTATGGCTTTCCTTTTCACTCTTAATGCCTTTAAAAAATGAACAGAAGTTCTTAAATTTATGTCTATTATGCTCCATTTCAAAGTAGTTTTTGTGTGTGGTGTGAGATGGGATTCATCTTTCCATACAGGTATATGATTATGCCAGCATTATTTATTGCAAAGACAATTTGACTGCCACTGGGGTGAGTGTAGGTGATGAGAGGGTTTGGAGAACATTCCAGGTAGAGGTTATCACCTTTATAGAATTCTTACCACCATTTATTGTGTTTAAAGTACAGTAATTGTCACTTTATATGTATTTCTCACTTATTCTTTGCTGCTCACTTCTGAGGTATAGGTTATTCTCATTTTAAGAATGAGAAAACTGAGATTCCAGGACTTTGAGATCACAAGATTCTTAGTTGACTGACTTGAAGATCAACTCTTGAAGAGTGGTAGCATTGTTTCCTTTTGGATCTTTTTCTGGCTCGGGGGCAGCTAAATGTGTAAGTATTTGAGGATCCAAAGCTTCAGGAAACTTTGCAGCATTCTCTTGTCACTTCGTACAGGAGTCCAAAATTTTGTTATCTCTTCTTCACATAAAAGAAATATATTTTAAAATGCTAGGTAGCAGGTTACCGCATTGTTGATTTTCAAAGGATTTTCATTGATGACTTTGCATGGCAGACCTGAATTTATCTTCTAGTTTAGGAAGACAGTAATGCTGAAAGCTTATCTCTTATCTCAGTTCATCCTGTCAGATGAACTGCAGCCTAGATTTTTCATGTTCCCACTGCCTCCTGCTCGGGCAGTTGGCCTCTCTGTGAGCTTTTTTGGGTATAGCTTTATGTTGTAAATCCCACATTTATTTGGAGGGCTAGCTCTGTGAGCCTGGGCAAGTGACTTAACTCTCAAGCCTCCTCTTCCTTAACTGTCAAGTGAGAATGAAAATATACTTTCAACAAGGTTTTTGTTTTGTTGTTTTTAGGCCTAAATGAGATGCTAATATAGTTCCTAATATGTGATAGGAGGTCAGGGAGCTTTTGATAAATAATCATATTAATTTATTAAAATAGTTTTGTGATTAACTTCTACAAACTGGTTTCTGTCTTTAGGTTTAATGCATTCCCTCCAGATTAACCAGTTGTAACTTGACCTCAGTAATCATAATTTGTGTTTTAGAGCAATGTAGAGTAAGGAGAGCGTTAAGAAGGTGAAGAAATCAAACTGGAGCAATTTGTTTTTTTTTTCTTTTTTCCTGGAACAAATGTTTATATATTTTTCGTATACTATATTATTTCATTTTTCTCTACACCATTAAAGCAGAGTGCCTGGGCTCTCTGTAAATACCAGTTGGTCTCTATGTATGTAAGTATGCAGTCTGTTTTCTTAGTGAAGAAAGTCAAAGTTATGATTCTGCATATTTACATTTCCATTTTGCAGGCAGCATAATTGAAATCTGTGGAGTTTTTAAAATTGATTCCTCAAAATTCATTTAAGATTTCAAGTATATTAAATACTCATTTTAGGCATTCAAACAATGTTCATAAAAATTTCAACTCTAAAAATTGACATAATCCAGTTCCAGTATACTGTCATCCAGGCAAGTTCCTATGCTGATCAGTTTTACTATAGGGTTTGGGTTATTGAGAAAAATAGTAGGTAGGGCACATCTAATGATTAAATTAAAAATTTCTAATTTTGTTTCTATGAGCCATCAAGAATTTGAAAACTTTAAAAATCATCAAATTGATTTCTTAGCAAAAGTGACAAAACCACGGAGTCTCACTGAGTCTTTATACTGAATTTCATATTAGAAATGAGATTGCCTGAATATATTTAGAATCTTACTTTGAATTGTCTGAGCTGAATTGAAGCTATTAGTTTTCTGTGGATTGCAGTATCTATCTGCAGGGGCAAAAAGCCTTACTGCTTCTGCAGAGCTGCCAGGGCTGACACACTCCTTAGATTGTAATTGCAAGTCACTATTTGGCAAGTTCAGCAGCTTAGGCTCACCAATAGGTTAACCTGTGTTGCCTTTCTCAGACTGCAGCCTTTTTGAAAGCAGTATTGATTCCTTAGATTTAAAAGTGATCTTTAAATGTAATGTCTGTGAGATTTTAAATATAACATTTTCAGTATATGTTAAATAAGTCCATTTTCTTCAGTGAAATTTTTGACATTTTAAGTATAGATTCTATAAATATTAATAAGCATTTTGAGTATGTGTGTTAGTCACTCAGTCGTGTCCGACTCTTTGCGACCCCATGGACTGTAGCCCACCAGGCTCCTTTGTCCATGGGATTCTCCAGGCAAGAATACTGGAGTGGGTTGCCATTTCCTTCTCCATTTTGAGTATAGAGATCTGGTAAATAATTTTTAGTTACATTTTAAAAATAATTATTTTATCAAGAATGAGTTTAATTCCAGTTTGGTTGACTTGGTTGACTGGTTTTGTTTATACCTGAACTGTGACACTCAAGAAGTTTGACTTACCACAAAGCTTTGTATCTAGAGTAGTGGTTTCCTTTATGTTATATGGGGACATTGGTATACAGTTGTGTATTATATAAAACGTCCTTGATTATCTCAATATATTTCCTTAGCATTCGTACACTTTTCTAGCCTTTATATAATGTTTTTGAGCAGTTTTGTGATTGACATGTTGGTGTAAAATAAACTTCCTTATCTTTATATATTGCTTCTTAAAGTATTATTTTGTCCTTTGGTTTTTCTCTTCTAAATATTCTTTAATAGGAAGTGATTTGAAGAATGTTTTCTTGCAGTTTATCTGTATAGCTCTGTCTTCCTTCCATAAATTTATAATTGTTCCATTGGTCCAGTCTTCTGCTTTTTCTTATTAGTGTTCTATCCTAGGTATTCTCATATTTCTAGTCTTCACAATTACAATTTTTAGTGGCTATATAATATTCCATTGTTCAAATGCCACGGTTTATTTAGATAATCCTATACTTTAGGTATTTTTTGAATTTTTATAATCACAGTGAATAACAGATGTTAATACTATTTCCATAGTATATGTTTTCTGATTTTAACTTTTTCTTTGAGATTAAAAATTCTCTTTCAGTGTAACTCTGTTGCAGGCTCACATTTTCTTTCCTTGAAGAGTTAAAATGTGTTATTATCATTTTTGGTCTCAAATGTTTGATCGTAATTTAAGTATTTTTTTCCTTATAAGTTACTTGTTCCTTTTCCTGTATGTGCAGAGGATTATTTTTCCTTTAAAATCCAGTAATTCTACTAGATTGTGTCCTGGTGTTGGTTATTCTGTATTGCTATTCTTAGGTACATTGTATGATCAGTTAATATGTAATTTCAAATCTCTTTTTCTTTCAGGGAGTTTTCTTGAATTACAGTTTTTAGTATTTGATATTTTCTTTATCTTTGTTTTTTCTTTGTTGAATCTGCTTCAGTGATTTACTACTTTCATATCATTTTTAACTTTTTTCTTTATTTTTGATTTTTAAAAATTCTTTCCTTTTGACCTATCTTTAAGGTATTATTTGTTATATTTATTCTTTTTGTATTCGTTACACATTTACATTTCTTTTTTTTTTTAGCCTTCATTTTTAAAAGGATTAAAATTTCTAATTCTTTTCCAAGTTCTGACATCTCATTTTTGAGTTTTCTAATTCTGATTTACATTTTTTTTTAATGTCTTGTATCATTTTACTGTCTTTTTGGGCATCTGTTGAGAATGTCTTCTTTCTTGTTCTCTTTGTTCTCATAATAACTTTGTCTGGGGTTCATCTGTGAAGTCAGTTTCCCTTAACCCCACAACAGAGATGGAGTTTGGAGGGTAACTCTTCTGAGATTGCTTGGTTTTGTTCTGCTCCTGGACTTGTATGTGGATTTTCACTTTCCTTCAACTCTCTTGGCTCCAACCTGTTCAGGTTTGTTTTCACTGCTAACAGTGTCTCCTCAGTATGGAGCCCTGACCTGGGAAGGAGATGCCTTGGCTGGACAGTTTTGGGGGTGTTCTAGCCCTTCAGACCTTTCTGCAAACTTCTTGGACAGAACTACTAATGCTGATTCTGTGGATATTCCTGGTTTAGCTGATATTGTCAGATTGGCCACCATACTTTCCTGTGGATATTTTTGGCTACGTGGGGCTTTTCCTGTTCTCAAATCTTTCTCAGCCCCTATAATTTCCCTCTGCTTCCTCCTTCACAGATACTAACAATATGAAGGACTATGGCTGTTAAAAGTTTGATCTACTAGTGTATTTTGGGGCTCATGGGGATACCTGAAATGGTCTAGTTTTATTGCAAGTATTGTTCATGGGGTTTTAGTTTTGCTATCTGGTTTGCTATCTGTAACATATACACACTCACACGTTATACTCACAATCTGTGCTGGGATTCCCAAGACCAGGTTTGATGATTCACTGAGAGGACTCACAGGACTCAGTGTAGAAAGATGGTGTTCATGGCTATGATCTATTATAATGGAAGGATACAAAGCACATCAGCAAAGGGAAAAAGGTGCATAGGGTGAAGTCCCAAGGAAACCAGGCATGAGCTTACAAGAGTCTTCTCTCAGTGGAGTAGATGTATTTAATTTTTCCAGCATCAAATTGTGACAGCATGTATGGAACATGGTTTACCAGGGAAGCTTTTAAGAGACTGATTGGCCAGGGACTTTGTTAGAGGCTGGTTATCTTGACATCCTCTGCCTAGCATGTACTGAAATTCCAAATTCTAATGAGGAAAGCAGGTGTTCACCCATGGTTCAGTCATAAACCATATCTTTTGCACAAACAGTTTAGGCACAGTGAGCCACTGTCTTCAGTTAGGGTGGTGGGAACCCCCCAAAAATCCAAGTTTGAAGACTCCAGCCAAGGGCCAATCTTGAAAGCAGGACTTAATAAGGATAAGCAGTCTTAGGCCTGCTTGTGCACACACACACACACACACACACACACAAATGGAGGGATTTAGGGAGATTGAAAAACTCTGCCACGGTCGTAACCTCTATCTTCTCAGAGTCCTCCAGTTACAAGGACTTTAGGCAAGACAGAATTATGTTCAAATTTCCGGCTTTGAAGAAGTTATTGCTGCAGTGGTATGAAGGGTAGACAGCAAGCCACTGAGAATGGAAATAGGCAGTAGCTCAGGTGACAGATGATTGGTACTTGAAAGAAGACAAGCGAGTGAAGAAGAGGGAGGAATGGAGTTGAAGGGATACTGTATATATTAATATATGTATAAATATATTAATATATACTGTATATATATTAATATTTATGAGTATTTGTATGTGTATAAAAGGCTTTCCCGGTGGCTCAGCGGAAAAGAATCCTTCTGCTAATGCAGGAGACATGGGTTCAATCCCTGATCCAGGAAGATCCCCTGGAGAAGGAAATGGCAACCCACTCCAGTATTCTTGCCAGGGAAATTCCATGGACAGAGGAGCTTGGTGGGCTATAGTCCATGTGGTTGCAAAGAGTCAGATACAACTTAGCGATTAAACAACAACAACATAGTAATTATCTTACCTTAGGTGTCAGGTTGCAAATACTCAGTTTCCTTAAACAGAATTTGTGTTATGTTATTCTTACATATTTTTTGTTGTTGTTGATGGCTAATACTTATTGTTTTGAATCATCTTAGAAATAGAATATGAGTTTTTAATATGTAAAAGCTAGTGGAATCTAAATTTCAAATTTTATGTCTTTTTGAAGTGTGTTAGATTAGATAGAACAAACAAAAAGCCTTCAGGTTTGACTTTTGTTCTGTTGCAGTTTTATCTGGGACCTGTGTGTGTAGGTGATAACTGCCAACTATGATTCATTCAATCATTCATTGCTTCCCTTGAGACTATAAATAAAAGTGTCTTGTAGCTAGTTTCCCAATCTTGTGGATTCTGCTTAATATTGATTTCTGTACTTTTATTTTGCTTAAATGTAAAAAATCAGGTGATTGTGAAATATTTAATTCTCAGCACAATAAATGATAGTATCAGCCAAGTTAGAAAGTAACATTTCAGTAAAAGTGGATAAAATTCATCCACTTTCAGTCTCAGAAGACCTGCTTACTCAAACTGGATCTTTATTTATTCTTGTCCAGCAGAAACTGGAAAAAATGCCTCCACTGCCTCCAGAGATGAGTGTTTTAGAGAAAGGCTAGCGTTGCCCTCAGGCCAATGCTTTTGAAAGAATGGTAGAGTCTAGAGTGTTGCCAATTCCCCCTTTATATTTAGTTAATTTTTTATTGTGCTTCCACTGTTGCGCTGCCAGCACATCAGATTCAAAGAAATATATTCAAATATCAAAAATATATATTGAAAACAAATACAGACTGTTATTACTTATTCTCTACCGGTGTTCCCTTATGCTTATTCATGATCTGACTGTGACTGGGTCTTTTATTTAGGTGGAATGTTCTAATCCTGATGAATTAATATAGTTTATCTCAATATATTGTATTTTTCTTCTGTAAAAGAGGTAACTCTACTCTGATATAATAAAATCATGAGTACTGTTCAGTTACTAGAATTAGGATCTTATAGCCCGCTAAATGATTTTATGGTTGTCCTGATTATGAAACCTGTCATGCCATAAACCAGAGAAGTTCTGAATCCCTTGTGAATAATATGGTTGATATTTGGCCATTATTTATACCTTATATAAAATGTTCTTATGTATGCTTGCTATTACATAAAATTTATTTTTATTTTCCTAGTCTGTTCGGCACTTGAAGTACTCCTCATTTAAGAAATCACTCCTGGGCAGTGTTTCAGATAATGGAATAGTAACTCTCTGGGATGTGAATAGTCAGAGTCCATACCACAACTTTGACAGTACACATAAAGCTCCAGCTTCAGGCATCTGTTTTTCTCCTGTCAATGAACTGCTATTTGTAACTGTGGGCTTAGATAAACGAATCATTCTCTATGACACTTCAAGTAAGAAGTAAGTATAACATGCTCATTTCTTAATTTAGTAACAAATAATTATTTCACTAATAGCCATATTTGTGATTTGCATAGACCTCTGATGAATGTTAAAAGACCTAGAGATTATATATTTGTTGTCTAACAAGGTAAAATCTTCTCTTTTTCTTCCCATGTGCAGAAAGAACTTGATGAGATGTGGGTGTTCTTTAGAGTACTTCTGGGTGATGAATGTTGAGGGGTGGCATGTTGATGATTTCATATCTTTATTTTAGCATGCACGCCATGTTATTCTCTTCAGAATACAACTAAATTGGTGTATTTTTAAAGCAACATGATTAATTTGCTTTAAAATTACTTCAGTGTCTAGAGTAGGGTTTCTAAGCCTTGGCATTTTGGGCTGGATGAGTCTTGGTTGTGGGGAGCTGTCTTGAGCTTTGTGGGTTATTCAGTACCTTCCTTGGCCCCTACTTACTATTAGGTTGGTGAAAAAGTAATTGTGGTTTTACACTTGAAATTTTCCATTTGATATTGAAATATATTCTCAAATAAATGTGGTTATGTTGTTGTTGTTCAGGCGTTCAATTGTGTCCAACTCTGCAACCCCATGGACTGCGGCATGCCAGTCTTCACCCTCCTTCACAATCTCCTGGAGTTTGCTCAAACTCATGTCCGTTGAGTCTATGATGCCATCCAACATCTCCTCCTCTGTTGTCCTCTTCTCCTACTGCCTTCAATCTTTCCCAGCATCAGGGTCTTTTCTAATAAGTCAGCTCTTTGCATCAGGTGGCCAGAGTTTTGGAGCTTATGTTATAGATCATTTTAATGTACATTTACCACTTTGTTTTTTTGCTAATACTTATTACTTGCTGTTTTTTTTTTTTAATGTTATTTATTTTTATTTATTTATTTGACTTTGCCAGGTCTTAGTTGCAGCATGTGAGATCTAGTTCCCTGACCAGGGATCAAAACCCTGCCCCCTGCATTAGGAGCATGATGTCTTAGCCACTAGACCACCAGGGAAGTCCCTGCTGTTTATTTTATATTTATTTTAGACTATGGAAATAATGTTGGGCTTCCTTGGTGGCTCAGGTGGTAAAGAATCTGCCTGCAATGCAGGAGACCTGGGTTCGATCCCTGGATTGAGAAGGTCTCCTGGAGAAGGGAATGGCTACTCACTTTAGTATTCTTGCCTGGAGAATTGCATGGACAGAGGAGCCTGGTGGGCTACAGTCCATGGGGTTGCAAAGAGTTGGACTTGACTGAGTGACTAACACTTTTACACTTTACATGGAAATGATGTTAGACAAAAAGCAAATTTGAGTGATTTTCTTATTTGAGTTTAAAATGGGTCATAAAGCATCAGAGACGACTCACAACATCAGCAATGCATTTGGCTCAGGAACTGCTAACAAATATACAGTGCAGTGGTGGTTCAAGAAGTTTTGCAAAGGAGACGAGAGCCTTGAAGACTGAGGAGCGTAGTGGCCAGCCATCAGAAGTTGACAACGATCAACTGAGAGCATCACTGAAGCTAATCCTCTTACAACTACCTGAGAAGTTGCCAAAGAATTCAGTGTTGACTATTCTATGATTGTTCGACATTTAAAGCAAATTGGAAAGGTGAAAAAGCTTGGTAAGTGGGTGCCTCATGAGCTGACCGAAAATTTAAAAAATCATTTTGAAGTGTCATCTTCTCTTTCTCTATGCAACAGCAACAAACCATTTCTTGTTTGGATAGTGATGTGCAATGAAAAGTGGATTTTATACAACAACCAGTGATGACCAGCTCAGTGGTTGGACCAAGAGGAAGCTCGAAAGCATTTCTCAAAGCCAAACTTGCACCAAAAAAGGTCATGGTCACTATTTGGTGGTCCAAATCCACTACAGCTTTCTGAATCCTAGTGAAACCATTACATCTGAGAAGTATGCTCAGCAAATCAATGAGATGCACCAAAAACTGCAATGCCTGCAGCCCACATTGGTCAACAGAATGGGCCCAATTCTCCATGGCAACACCCCACCACACGTCACACAACCAACGGTTCATAAGTTGAACGAATCGGGTTACAAAGTTTTGCCTCATCTGCCATATTTGCCTGACCTCTCGCCTACTGAATACCACTTCTTCAATCATCTTGATAACTTTTTGCAGGGAAAACGCTTCCACAACCAGCAGAATGCAGAAATTGCTTTCCAAGAGTTCGTTGAATCCTGAAGCATAGATTTTTATGCCCCAGGGATAAAGTTATTTGTTGTTGGCAAAAATGGGTTGATTGTAATGGTTTCTATTTTGATTTAAAAAAAGGTGTGTTTGAGCCTAGTTACAATGATTTAAAAATCACTGTCTGAAACCACAGTTACATTGGCACCCACCTAATAGATGTTAATAGTACTCCTTAAATTAGCAAAGGTAGCAAAATTACCTCCAGTTGAGAACCCCTAATATAGTGCTAAAGGGTATGTAATTCTCTGAGTAGCTAGGGCTGTTATGCCTTTTTGTCTTTCTTGCAGTTATAAGTGTGCTTGGTTAGCTTAAAAAAAACAAACAAACAAAAGCTTCAGGAGTGCTGGAGGTATATTCAAGACACCTACCAGTATCTGAAGATCATGTGAAGAGAAGTAGAAATAATGTAATAATACTACTAAGGAAGGACCTACTGTAAGCCCCTTTTTTAAGTTTACTGTAACTTATTTCACTCTTTTCATTTTTATTTTCCTTATTCTTTGTTATTCTTTTATTTTGAGCTAATTTACTGAGAGCCCTAACAGTAAGCCATTACTCTCATATACCAGACACCCCAGCAAGGAGCTCAGCTTAGCTTCCAGCAGAGTTAAGCCTCATGAGTTCTAGCTTTTGGGTTAAGAGATACAGAACTAAGAGCAAAGTAGCAGCTGCTTCCTTGTCAAAGGTCACAGCCTCTTGAGGCCCAAGCAGGTCCCTAAATGGAAAGGATATACTTAGAGCCTCCCTAACCCAGAGGCTGTGTGTGTGTGTGTGTGTGTGTGTCTGTGTGTGTGTGTGTGTGTGTCTGTGTGTGTGTGTGTGTGTGTGTGTGTGTGTGTGTGTGTGTGTGTGTGTGTTATTCACTCAGTCATGTCTGACTCTGTGTGACCCCAAGAACTATAGCCCACCAGCCTCCTCTGTTCATGGAATTCTCCAGGCAAGAATACTGAAGTGGGTTGCCATTCCCTTCTCCAGAACCCTGAAGCTATAGAGCCCTTACTTGTGGATCCATATTCACTGCCAAAATAATAATTACTCAAGAAATAGGTCCTGTTTCTAGAAAGTATTGACTGTATCTGTTAGAAGTGAATAGAAAAATAGGATGGAGTGCTTAGCAGTTCCTTATATTAGAAATGTCTTTAGGTCTAATTCTAAACTTCTGCTTTAAGCAGGTATTTGAGATGGATATTCTACGTAAATAACTTTGCTGAATTCCAAGTAACTTTGGTTTTTGTTTACAGTTATTTATATGTTGTATAGGCTTATATGCATACATCTACATATCTATATATACTTTGCTGTCCTTTCCAAAGGCTCGTGAAAACTTTAGTGGCTGATGCTCCTCTGACTGCGGTGGATTTCATGCCTGATGGTGCCACTTTGGCTATTGGATCCTCCCGTGGGAAAATATATCAATATGATTTAAGGATGCTGAAATCACCAATTAAAACCATCAGTGCACATAAGACATCTGTGCAATGTATAGCATTTCAGTACTCCACTGTTCTTTCTAAGGTAAGATATTTTCTTTTCAGCATTTTTTGATTGTACTAAATAAATCTAGATCAGAGTATAGAAATCATATGTTGTCAATTACACACAGTGTACTTTTGCTTCATAATCATTTATTATCAAAACATTTTTAATTTTAGTATAAATCCTTTTGATACTTAGTTTTAAAACTTTTATTTATTTATTTTTTTGTACTTTTCACAATTCTCTCTTTTTAAAACTATAAAAGGCTTTTATGGTTCAGAGGGACACTCTCACATCCATCAGCGAGCTTAAGATTTCTAAGGGAAAAAAATACTTTTTAAATGAATAGGGAATTTATAAAATATTAATGTGTAGTATGGAGCATTAGAAACCTGAGCTTTTTACATATTCCATTACATTTCAGTCAGGTTTGAATAAGGGCTGTTCAAATAAGCCCACAGCTGTGAACAAACGCACTGTTAATGTGAGCTCTGGTGGGGGAGGAGCCCAGAATCCTGGAGTGGTCAGAGAAGCAGCCACCACATCCATTGCCACAGTTCTGCCCCAGCCCACGGCAGCTGCTGTGGGGAAGGGAACAGTTGCTCCTCAAGACAAAGCAGGTAACTGTTGCTTATACATAGTATTTGGAGTTCCAATCCTGTCTCTTCACCAAATGAATGTCGTTATCACTTTTCTCAAGAACCTAGAATTTCAATTCACTTAAGGACTTGGGTAAAATTATTAGTAGATAGTGAAAATTGAAAAAGGGATAAGTTCCACTGTAGCTCTAACTTTTTAAAAAAATTAATGAAAGATTCTTCACTTATTCTGTTTAGCTGAAGTTCTGTTTTAAGAAATATTATCTTAAAAGCAGAATAATGACCATTCAGAAGTACTGCTATGGACTAGATGACTTTTCATTGCATCTTTAGCTGAATCAATAGAGAATATGAAACTTTGATGCTTTCATTATGATTTGATCTCTTAGTTATAAAAAAAAAGCTATTAATGGCTCTTTTACTTCATATTTCAAAATGGAAAGTAAATCAGGTGGTAAAATGAATATATTTAAGTGCTGAATAGTGCCTGGTACATATTAAGCAGTACATTTGTCATTTGTTAAATAAAAGTGAATGAAAATGTTGCAATTTTTAAATAATTTCTATTCTGATAATCTTATCAGTTCTTAAATAAGAGTTCATTTAGACTTTGTAAAGGTATAATGTGGTGATAAGCTTCCCCATACTTCTTGTAGAAAATACTCTTCGCCTACAATAAATAATTCCCTAAATTCCTGAAAGCCTTTTTGTTTTTATTTTAAGAAATTATGCTATACTCTCAACTTTCAACATATTTTTTAAAGTCTGCATGATATACCAGTATGTCCCCAAAGTACTCTTATCAGAATTGAACGTACTCATGTCTTTTTTAATTTTCAGGATAAGTACTTAACTTGAACACAAATGCTTGTTGGTGCTTTTTCAGTTTAGTATGAGCTAACTATTTCCAAGTATAAGCAAAACTTTAATTTGTTAGTCTTAATAGTGTGGAATAGTTTCTTTAAACAAATAGTAAGTATATTCACTATAAATTATCTGTGAATATCTGTATCATCCTTACATAAAAATCATTATAAATTATATAGCAAATAATAAGTTTCTTATTTAAGAACTTCTAGGAATGAATACTATTACTGTCTCTTTAAAAGAAGAAATGTTGCATTAACTATATTATGAGAACTGGCATTTTTCAAAATTATTATTTTATTCATAATTTTCAAAAATTAAACAAAGATTTTGTCATTTATTGTAAGCTTGCTGAAGTCTCAGTGTCTTTAATTTTTAATAAGGAAGATTATATGTAACAATGACAACACGAATTAGATATGCAAGACTTTGGTCTGCAGGGCCATTATTTAATGATAATTCTTGACTGATTAGCAGTTTCAGGCAAAATGAATGCTTACTGTGTACTCCCAAAGAGTTAGAAGTTTGTGTTTATTAATTTTATTTTAAAATAATCGCAGACTTACAGAAAAGTGTGAATAACACTGCAAAGAACTCTTGGGCTCTGGTATGTCCTTTAGCAGATTCATCATTTTGTAAACTCTGCCGCATTTGCTTCATTATCTTCCCTCTCTCAGCTCACACACACAGGTATACGTTTTTCCCCCCTCAGAAGCATTGAGAATATATTCGGCTTCGGTCTTAGAACTGTCACCTTCCTACCTGGATGATGCTAGGCAGTTTTCTTAACCACTCGTTAGAGTCTCATTTTTCTCTTCCATAGATAATATTTAGCATTTAGAGTTATTGTGAAAATTGGAGAAGATGTATCAAAAGTGCCTGGTGGATGTAGGTACCCAATAAATTATAATGTTGTTAATATTGTCATTATGATCATTATTGTTACTATTACTTTAAGCATCATGTAAAATAAATTTAAAATTTGAAAAAAGTTCATATGGCTTTCTACTGAAGGTGTCCTAATTTAGTTATTGAAAACAACCTCTGCAGGCTTGTTGCTAGTGCTGTTTTTCAGTAGGGAACAGCCATTTAAGAAGTGAAAAATTAGACTTTCACACTACTTTCAAATGATACCAAGCTTCTATTTCATAAAGTTCCAGAGGCTAGAGTTACTCATTAAAACATGTTGAGGACCTAGGAAAAGGAGAGGAAATTTCCTCTGTATGACCATTTGTACTCGTGGTATAAACACCCTTCAGTGATGGTGATAAACAAATGATTGGTCATATTTTAACTTTCTATGAGCTTGCTATTAGGTTTATTTCATTAGCCAGGCTTGGACATTTTTTAATATTTTGAACAGAGCGAATCTTTGTTTTTATCCCAGGCTTTTTCAGGTTTCATTTGGGACCAAGATGGCAAATAAAACACCTTTAAAAACAAAAGGACAGAAATATGCTACCAATTCAAGTGCCAAGCTTTCATCAAAGTTCTTGATTCTCTAGAACTCAATCCTTGACCCAGAAATGAGCAAGAGGTTACTGAGCCTGCAGAATTCCTCTTATAACGCCTCCCCTAAAGTCATATTGAGAGAGAAAGCCAACTTTCTGCATGTCTGCGTGTCTCTATTGTTAGTCTACTGTACTGATCCTTATGAGTTTGGTATTCTGGTTTCCTTCCTGTCCAGAAGCTGTCCTAAGATTAGTGAAGGCCTTTAAGGTCAGTAATGCTAAGAGCAATGTTAGTTTCCCACTGTTAGTGAAGAAAAAGATAAAGAAGGGAAAAGAAGAGATCCATTCACTGCAAGTTGGGAAAGGGAACTAACATCATTTGAATACTGCTGCGTGTTTGGTGTTGTACTATATGCCTTAGAGACATTTTTTAATCATTGTAGATGATCCTGAGTCAGTCACTAACAAAAATAAGCTGTGCTCAGTATACTTTGTGTAAGAAAAATACATAAAGTATTTAGAAAAGTTCTATCAAAATAGATTTAAAAAGTGGTATTGTATAAATAAGTTAGTTGCTTTGAGGAGCCCTTCATTCCATGAAAATGATGGTTAACTGAGCTGTTGTTTAATTGTAGTATTACCAATGATATAGGTAAGACATTAGTTTTTAGTTCCTAGCTTCTCATGATAAACTTATTTAAATATAATACCTTATTTTTATATCCAATTTCTATAAGGTCTGCCTCGAAGCATAAACACCGATACTTTATCAAAGGAAACGGAGAGTGGGAAAAATCAGGATTTCTCCAGCTTTGATGATTCTGGAAAAAGTAGTTTAGGTGACATGTTCTCACCTGTCAGAGATGGTAAGTCTGTTCAGATCAGAGGATCATGTTCTTTTGCTCTGGTGGCCATAACGTTTTTATTTTGGCTAAAAGATGTGGATAATAGCTTCAGTCTCACGCTATTCATGACAGTTGCTGGTTTTCCCAGTCCCTGAGGTGGTATTTTTCCCTTTGCCCTGAGATTTCAGATGTTATCTTTCTAAAATATATGCTAATAGTTTTCACAAGGGAACCAAGCAAATAGCTCTCAAGTTAGCATTTTTAATTTGCACTGAAGTTTCTTGCAGGAAATTCTGCCTCCACAGACAGTCTTTGTATCTATTTCTAAGAAAGTCTGCCCCAAATCTTGGATATTTTGATAGGCAGAAAATATCTTCCTAACATAAAAAAAAAAATGTTTCTTTGATTATTAGGAACTGGTATTAAGTGTTTCATGGAGAAATATGGCTGGGGGTTAGATTGCCTCATCTTTTACACTAACTGTATGAAAGTACCCTCAACACACACACACACACACACACGCACACTCTCCATAGCTAGTAGGTGTTCACACACACACACGCACTCACCTCCTCTCTCCTTCTCTCCCCACGTCACTAGTAGGCATTGCCATTAAAAAGAAATAAGCCTAAAAAATAAAACAAAAAAACCTTTGCCAGTTTTTAAACAGAAACATTATGTATCATTGTTGTTCACTCTCTATGAACTAGGCACATAGTTTGGCTGTACTTTTTTCGGTGCTGATGTTCATACTGTTTTCTTTAATGGGATAGTCTCACTACTAACAGTTTTATCAACAGTATGGGGTAAATTTCTAGAGGATGATTTGGCAGACGTAAATATTTATACTTTTCGTCCTGTTAATTCCATTTCTATAAATTTACCTTAGAAGATGTTCAGAGAAACCCTCAGAGATTTGTGTTTACTGTTTATTTATAATAATGAAAAACAGGAGTGAATCTAAATGTCAGCAGCATCAGGGTGTTTAATTTATTATAGCCACTCATGATCTTATAAATTTAATATTTTACTTTAAAATTGTCTTTCAAAATTTTCTTCAACTAATTTCATAAATGGAAAGGATAAATATATATGTAATGGTACAGGATTATTGAGTGTCTTCTTCCTTACCCTGGCTTGAAAATGACTCCTTAAATTGCCCAAATTCCTACTTCTATCTAATAAAAGAGGAAGGATTCCTTTCTTTCAGAATGAAGAGAGGTCATACTACATAGTTGAGGGGTAAGGAGAGGAAAGATATGGGCAAAGCAGGTAGAAGTGGCTTGGGCTGGGGATCAGAAAGGTTTTGGAGTTTAGTACCCAACTGGGGAGCTTTGTTTATGAGAATCGTTGAAGTAGTTTTTTATTTGAATTTAATTTTTTAATTGAAGGGGCTTTTTGGAAGTGTTTGAGTTATAAATAAAATATTCTTTAATGGTGTTTGATGGTAAAGTACAGGATATAAACTCCCTTTTAATTGCTTTTGCTGTTTAAAAAAGATATGATTAGAATTTGAGCCATATGCCCTTCCGTTTATTAGAGTTTGATATTAATAAGAAAAAATGTGGATACTCTATATAGTACTGGTTTTCACTGTCAAGAGATTTGAATTTTAATCTCTAAGAGTCAATACTACTTAGGTAAAAGGCTTAATCTTTTTGTGCCTCAATTTCTTCATCTTTTAAATAATACTTTTGCTTTTGTTAGGAAAAAATGAGTAACTTCTAAAAATGTGTGTTGTATAATTACTAGACGTAATGCGCACATGCAGACAGAGATATGAATGGATGGAGATAGAGATGAAAGTCCTACTCATGTGATAATCATGTATGATAATTCATTGGCCATTTGAATTTCTGGGGAATTTTTAAATGACCTTTCCCCATTTTTATGTTAATCTATTAAAACTGAGATAAGCAGTTTTTGGTTCTAATTGATAAATGAATAATAGTATAGTATTGAAATATTCTTAAACATATTCTGTTATTGAAAAGATATTAATAAAACCTTATATTTTTAATTAATATTGTATTGTTTGCAAAATATTTTTACATTATTTCAGTTGATCCTTAAAACAATTTTCTGAGGTGGCCGGGGCATTGTCCCCATTATATAGGTGCAGAAACTGAAGCATAATTGTATTAAAGCCTTGTCCAAGGTCACAAAGCTGTTAAGTGGTATAGGCAGACCTGGATTACAGGTCTTTGGAGCCTTCTCCAGTGCTTTTTCTAGTATGCCTTGCTGTCTCATTAAATGACTCTATACCATAGAATTATCTTTTCATATTTGCTACTATGCATGAAGGTAAAAGAATGAAAAGAGAATTTTTAGGAGTACTAGCTTTACCTTCATTTAGATTTTTCTTCATAAAATCATTAGTCTCTGAACTCTTTAGGGAATGGATAGGAAGCCTAAATTGCTGTGGCTTCTTTTGCATTATTTTTTAAATTTTATTTTCTAATTTTATTATAGATGCTGTGGTTAACAAAGGAGGTGATGGGTCCATAGGCAAAGGAGATGGTAAGAACCGTTGAGAAGTATTTTTTAAAAAAATACTTAAAAGTGATTTTGTGTTATCTACTTCTGTGTAACAAATTACCCCAACATTTTGAAGCTTAAAAGAATATTTATCATCTCATAATTGTGGATTAAGAATCCAAGCATGGCTTAGCTGGATGCCTTTGGCTTCAAGTATCTCATGATGCTTTAACTAGGGTGTCAACAGGACTGCAGTCATCTCAGGGTATGACTGCGCAAGGATCTGCTTCCAAATTCATTCATGTGGCTGTTGGCTAAAGATATCAGTCCTTACTCATGTGGGCAGCTGACAGCATAGCAGCTGACTTCACTCAGAGCTGGTGTGAGATGGAGAGGGTACTCAGGATGGAAGCTAATGACTTCCCTAGTGGTCCAGTGGTTAAGAATCTGCCTGCCAATGCATGAGACAAAGGTTCGATCCCTGGTCCAAGAAGATTGCACATACCACGGAGCATCTAAGCCCGTGCACCACAACTACTGAAGCCCGTGCCTTAGAACCTGTCTATACGCCTCAACAAGAGGAGCCACTGCAGTGAGAAGCACATGTGCAGTAATGAAGACCCAGCACAGCCAAAAGTAAATAAATAAAATATTTTTAAAAAGATGGAAGCCACAGTGTGTTTGTAACTTAATCTTGGAAGTGAAGTCCACCACTTTTTCTATATGCTGTTTGTTAGAAGCAAGTTCCTAGTCCAACCCACATTCTAAGGGAGGTGATTATATGAGGCTGTGGATCCTTGGGAGGAGGCAGGGATCTTGAGGAGCCATCTTAGAATGAAGTAAGGGGTAGAGCTGACAAGTGAACTTGTCTTCTGAATGCAGATCCCATGTCTTCCTACTGTATTAACATATCTGTTATGTTAAGTGCTTTTCTTAAATATCCAAGACTGGGGGACAGTCCATGTAAGTGCTGGCTTTTTTCTTCTCTTTTTCAGGCCTTGACTTCCTACCACAATTGAACTCAGTGTTTCCTCCAAGAAAAAATCCAGTAGTTTCAAGCACTTCAGTATTGCATTCTAGTCCTCTTAATGTCTTTATGGGATCTCCTGGGAAAGAAGAAAATGAAAATCATGATCTGACAGCTGAATCTAAGAAAATGTATCTGGGAAAACAGGAATCTAAAGACTCCTTCAAGCAGGTATCTGCCTGTAAATGATATTGAACTCACTGCGTGTGTTTATTACTAGCAAGTATAATGCATCTCATCACTAGAAAGCAGGCAGCTGCCACTGGATATGTCCTAATTATTGACAGTGCTATGCACTTACTAGGTGGAAAATATTCTTAAATCTTGATGTCACATATTAAAAACTGAAGAACACTTTTGAAATCTGTCTTTGGATATGTTGGAGGTAACAGCAGGTATAATCTTACATATCTTATAATCTTTTTTCCTAAGACAAGATACTTGATTTAACTGTCTGTAAGAATATTCTATCCCTGAATTCTTTTAAAATGTATTTCCATTGCAGCACAAAGCACCAAGTTGGTGGTCCTTTACCCTAAGTCTTAGAGCAAATTGACGGTGCTGAGAATGTGTTTCATCATCATTACCTTCTGCTGTAATCTAATAGGGTCTGTTGTTTAGTATGTCTATTTTCATATTTATCTTTTAGAATGGTATTGAAAAGATATTTAACAAATATGAAAATCTTTTGACTTATTTTTCAAATATTCCTGACTAGTTATCACATGAGAGTTTGGGGATTTATTTTTTATTTATTTTTTGGCCTGTCATTGCCATCTTAAATGATATTCAATAGCAGATTCTTAGTAAATAAGCTTTTCTTTGTCATGTTATCATCAAAGTTGTTTTTGATTAGTAAAGTTAATTATTTTGCCATGGTCCTAACAACATTTTCTTTTCTTCTTCAAGATTCATTTCTATTCTTCCTTTTTCTGACCTTAGTTACTGGGGAAAAATAGAGAAAAGTAGATAAAAATTATATGGATAATATGGATAAAACCAGAATTTTTTTAACTTTTTATTTTGTATTGGGGTATAGCCAATTAACAAATAATGTTGTGATAGTTTTAGGTATACAGCAAAGGGATTCAGCTATACATATACGAGTATCCATTCTCCCCCAAACTCCCCTCCCATCCAGGCTGCCATATAACATTGAACAGAGTTCCATGTGCTATACAGTAGGTCCTTTGGATAAAACCAGAATTTATATATTAATTATTTATTTTAAATGTGAAGTTTGCAAAGTTGATCTCTGGTGCTGAAACTGGAAATCTAAATGCCTCTCCATCATCTAACCAAATAAGAAGCCCTGAGAAATTTGAAAAGCCAGAAAAAGAAATTGAAGCTCAGTTAATAAATGAACCCCCAGGCAATGGATCCTCAACTCCAAGTAAGTACATAATACTTCTGATGTTTGAATGTTAAGTTGAAAATTCCCATTATTTAACTTGTAAAAGATAAGTTGACAGTGATCACAAATGAAAAAGTTAAAGGAATTTAAAATTTGTGACACTTCTCTAATGTGTGACTCTTTTACTAGAAGACAATAAAATGAAAGGTTAAATTCAACCACATTAATTTGGTACTCTTTGGGTATGAATTTCATTTTCAATCCAATATGTAAGTGTCTTGTCTACTGTGGTACAGATAGGAATATAATATAGGGTCATTAACTACCTGAAAATGTCTTTTTCTTTTTCCATATTAAAGTTCTGTCTATATAGAGTTCATGGCAGAGACCCTAAAAATTTGGTCACATTTAAAGCAATATTAGGTTTAGCGATAAGAGGTATCTATACAAAAGAACTCTTTGTATAGAAGGAGCTCTTTTATATAGATACCTGTATTTTGAGGTTTCTGTGGATATATTGCATTAGCTTAAACTCTAGGGCTTTGCCTGAGAACTACTTTACTCCTATGTCCCTTCTGTTTGTTTCTAATAGTCTTGGTTTATCCAGCAGCTTGTCACATTTTTTTGTAAGAGAAAATGGTTCAGAGATCCTTTAAGACTTAGTTCCTCTGTCAGATGTTATTACATTAGACAATTGGCAATTTATCTATATCTATATCTATATCTATCTATCTATCTGTCTATCTATATGAATGACTATTAGAAATAATGTCATAGAAAGTTTCTAAGACTTGTATTCCAGACAGTGAATTTTTCTAAATGTCATGGGAGCACTGTTTTTTTTGGAGGTGGCAGGGGAGGTTGCCAGTTTTTCAGGCTTTCTCATGCTGAATCATATTTAGAAGTATTTGATGTCTCTTAGTCCAAGCTGACTATTAATAGTTTCTCAAATTTTTATTTCAGATCCAAAGATAGCATCCTCTGTCACTGCTGGAGTTGCTAGTTCACTATCAGAAAAAATCGTTGATACCATTGGAAATAGTCGGCCAAATGCACCGTTGTCATCTGTTCAGATCCGTTTTATTCAGAACATGATACAGGAAACCCTGGATGACTTTAGGTAATTGGGAAATTACTCTTTCTATCTAGACTTTGACTAGCTTTTTTGTTAGGTGTAAAACCATAACTATGAGTAATGATGGTGGTTACTACTTTTGCCTGGGTTCTGGGATCTGTAAAAACGTAGAAGACATGACGAGTTTTGTGACTCTTTAAGTGCCGAATTTATTTTATATCAGCTAGGAAAAGGCACGTTTCCCTGGGGCAGTTATTAGAGGACTTGACAGTGTGGTGGCTGGCTGCCATTGTGAATTTTTTTATCATTAAAATGTGGACAGATTCTAATCAGCTCAAATGGGATTCCTACAATATTTATAGACCACCTGTTAACTATGCTATGTGCAGTAATGTGGTAGAGAAAGATATTTTTAAAGGAATTCAGAATATTTTCAAATAGAATGTGTCAGAATATACCTGGTGGCTCAGACGGTGAAGAATCTGACCCCAACGCAGGAGACCCAGGTTCGATCCCTGGATCAGGAAGAGCCCCTGGAGAAGGGAACAGCCACCCACTCCAGTATTCTTGCCTAGAGAATTTCATGGACAGAGGAGCCTGGTGGGCTGCAGTTGATGGGATCGCAGAGAGTTGGACACAACTGAGCAACTAACACACACAGAGAATATTAACACATAATTTTAAAAAGTTCTTGCCTGGATCTGCCCTTGCCTTCTCATTCTGAATTTTGAACATCGTAAGAATGTTCTAGAATGTTGGTTCCTTTTACCTGTCTTCTCAATATATTTTGAAAGCTCTTTTCAATTATCAGAATCTTTTTATGTTTTTTTTTCCCTTTCTGACCTTTACTTAGTACTCTTGCTCAGATTTGGAATATCATGAGCAAGAATGTTGGAGAAGATGTGCAGTTTTTGTTGTTACATGTTTCTTTTTAATATTAAAAATGTTTTGAAAAAAATTTAAATGTTAAATATATTTTTAAAGAAAAATAATCATTTTGACTTTTTAAATTAACTAGTTAATTAATTTAAATTGAAGGATAATTACTTTACAGTATTGTGGTTTTTGCCATACATCAACATGAATCCCAGAGAAGGAAATGGCAACCCACTCCAGTGTTCTTGCCTGGAGAATCCCAGGGATGGGGGTGCCTGGTGGGCTGCTGTGTATGGGGTCGCACAGAGTCAGACACGACTGAAGTGACTTAGCAGCAGCAGTGGCAGCCGCAGGTGCACATGTGTCCCCCCGTCCTGAACCCCCCTTCCACCTCCCTCTCTACCCCATCCCTCTGGGTTGTCCCAGATCACTGGCTTTTGAGTATCCTGCTTCATGCATCGAGCTTGCACTGGTCATCTATTTTACATATGGTACTATACATGTTTCAATGATATTCTCTCAAATCACCCCATCCTCACCTTCTCCCACATAGTCCAAAAGTCTGTTCTTTATATCGGTGTCCCTTTTGCTGTCTTGTATATAGGGTTGTCATTACCGTCTTTCTAAATTCCATATATATGTGTTAATATACTGTATTGCTGTTTCTCTTTCTACTTACTTCACACTGTATAGTAGGCTCCAGTTTCATCCACCTCATCAGAACAGACTTAAATGCGTTCCTTTTTATAGCTGAGTAATATTCCATTGTGTATATGTACCACAGCTTCCTTATCCTTTCGTCTGCCAATGGACATCTAGGTTGCTTCCATGTCCTAGCTGTTGTAAACAGTGCTGCAGTGAACATTGGGGTACATGTGTCTCTTCCATTTCTGGTTTCCTCAGTGTGTATGCCTAGCAGTGGGATTTCTGGGTGTATGGCAGTTCTGTTTCTAGTTTTTTTAAGGAAGTCTCCACACTGTCCTCGATAGTGGCTGTACGAATTTGCATTCCCACCAACAGTGTAAGAGGGTTCCCTTTTCTCCACACCTTCTCCAATATTTATTGTTTGTAGACTTGATAGCGGCCATTCTGACCAATGTGAGATGATACCTCATTGTGGTTTTGATTTGCATTTCTCTGATAATGAGTGATGTTGAGCATCTTTTCATGTGTTTATTAGCCATCTGTATGTCTTCTTTGGAGAAATGTCTATTTAGTTCTTTTGCCCACTTTTTAATTGGGTTGTTCATTTTTCTGGTATCATTTTGACATTTATAATATGCCTCGTATGTATTGGTACTGAGGATACAAAAACAGGTGATCTGCCCACAAAGACTTTATAGTTTAATTAAGATAGGTATAGTGTGTCCTGCTGTGATGTGTGTTACTTTGATGTGAGATAACTCATTTGTAAATAGGGCAGCAATGACAGTATGATGAGAAAGTTTTCTTGGTTCATGTAACAGCTGCCAAAACAAAGAACATGAACACAGGTGAAGGCTGCAAGCCACCCATCTATGCCCATCTCTTTCTCTTCCCATCCTCTTAACTTGGTTTGGCTATGCGCTGTTTTAGGAAATGCTTATTTTGTGATTTTTTTCCCCATCTTTGGGCATTTTATTTTTGCCTTCATGCTTGAGAGCCCCAGTCTTTTCTCTTATCTTCTTTCCCCTTTTATCAAGTAACCCTCACTTTTTTTTAGGGTAAAATCTTTGATTATTCAATATTTAAGTTGTGCTAGTATTTTTATTAGGATTTAATTGTTTCTGTTAGCGCTCTGGTTGCAAATTTTATATAGATTTTGAATAATCTTCCAGAGTCCTTTTCCTTTAAATTCTGTTATTTTTGTTTCTTTTTTTTTTCTTTTTCAGTGTTATGGTAAGAATACTTACTATCAGATCTACTGTCTTGGAATTTCAAGTGTATATCATAACAGTGTTTTTAACTGTAGACACAGTGTTGCACAGCAGGCCTCTTGAACTTACTCATTTTGTGTAACTGAAATTTTCTGTTCTTCAATTAGCATCTCCCTGTTTCCCCTTCTCCCCAACCCCCCTTGCTTCCATGAATTTTATTAGGTATCTCATGACTATTTTATTAGATATCTCATGCAAATGGGATTATGCAATATTTGTGTTTCTGTGTCTGGCTTATTTCACTTAGCATTGTGTCCTCCAGGTTCATCCGTGTTGTCACATGTCACAATTTCTTTCTGTTTTAAGGCTGAATAATATTCCATTATATGCACATACCAAATTTTAAAAAATCTGGTCCTATTATTTCCCATACATAGTTTTTAAAAATATGAGCTATTTCAGGAATGTGTCTGTGGGGAAAAAAACAGAATTGTCTGGGTACAGCTGTAATATAATGTGGAACAAAGCAGTGTTGAAAACACAGAAAGGGAGCAGTTACGCTGGGGCAAATTTAGAAAGAAATCACTGTCCTGCCTTCAGCTTTCAGCTTGTGTTGTGTCCCTGTACCTAGGGAGTGAGGGCGGCTAGGGGCCCCTAGCCAGAATGACTCAGAGGATTTCTGTAAATTCAGCTGCTCTTACTTCAGCCTTTAGTAGGTCTTGCCAGCCAGACCTTACTTGGAACAAGCTACAGACAGGGCTCTCTGCTAGCTGTTCTCCCTCAGCCTGGAGGCTGCCTTTTCTCTGCGGGTCTTCATGCTTCAGGGGGGTTACTCGGTTCTCCTCTGCTGCTCTAAGTCTTCACCAGGCTCTGTGCATCTGTGCCCCAGGGGTGCACTCTCTCAGACCTCCTGCTTTGCCCCTAATTTTTTTTACAGAGCATTCAGTGAAGGCCTGTGGTGAAAAGTTGTTGAGTGAATGGAGACTTTATATTTGGCTGGGATTCCTTGGGGTTCTAGACTTGTGGCAGTCTTCACTTGGCCTTTGAAAATCTAGAGGAGTTTCATCTATACTTCTCCTTACCCCGTCAGTGGCAGCTTTCTTTCCTCACCACTCTTGTCAAGGATGAAAACAATTGCGGGTCTCTGTTCTTCTGGAGAGACTCACCATTTTCTGGATTTTAATTCACTTATATTACTTTGTACTCTCAAAGTTGAATTTATTTTCAAATGTTATGATTTTATAGGTTATCTGGCTTGTGCTCATTATTAGAGTTGGAGAGCTTACATCCTAAGCAGAAGTCTGCAGGTTTACTTCTGTTGTCTTTCAAGATTTAAGTTTCCTCTGGCAAGCAAATCACTTCCTGGGTTTTTAGTTTGTTTCTGGTTTTTTATCTTGGTGGGTCCTGAACTTTAACCTCCAATTCTAATGCATCACAAGGCCTCCAAATCCTTTTCTCCTCTTTAGCGGCCACTTTATGTTTGGTTTCCTGCCATCTAACCTCAGTACAGGCACAGCTTAGGAGTCGAGACGTCTTGAGGGGAAATTGCACAGTTTCAGGTTTGCTTTCTCCTGGTACCCGCTTCCCAGAAACCTTGCAGCTCTGGCTGCCTTGGGAGTTGTGAATTCTAATACTCCCCAACCCAGTGAGACTGTCTCAGACTCTGGGCCACTGCTTTGCTCTCAGTCTCTTTTCCCCATACTGTGGAATCAGCTCACCCCCCAGATATGAGCAGAGGTAGTTGTGAAGCTTACCTGGTAGATCCCCTTGTTTACAAGACCGTAGCATTACCAGTCCTGGCGACCTTAGTGATTCCATGATGCCTTCACTCCTTGTTTTTGTTTCTTTGTGTTTTTAACACAGCGTTTATCATAGGTAAAAGCAGAAGAGAAACTTTTTAAAAAGTACTTGTAATTGTTGCGATAGAAAAAATAAGATACTTGGGAATAAATCTAAAGATGGTAAAGATCTGTGTAGAAAAACATTTAAAAATGTATTAGAAAGCACTAACAGATACATGGGAAGATATTGTGAAGCTGTCAGATCTTTTAAATTGGTCTACAAGGTTGAACACAATTCCAATCAAATCCCAACTGGGTTTTTTGGAAGAAGATGGTGAGATAATTCCAAAATGTATATGAAAAAAGGAAGATCTGGGAATAACCAAGGCACCAGAGAAGAATAAGGTTGAAGGGGACTAGTTTGTCAGATAGATAAGCTATAATTAAAATAGTGTAGCATTAGTGCAGAGTGGACAGATTTTGCAAAAGAATCAAATGTACCCCAAAGAAGCCTATGTATATGTGGAAATGTGATATATCACAGAGGAAATATATAGATCCCTGTTCCATGCTATTTAAAAAATCAGTTCCATACAGAGTAAAAGTTTAAATGGAAATGGAAAAATTTTAGGAATTGTAGAAGAATTTATATATGACTTTGGATTTAGAAAGTTACTTAAATATAAGAGGGTACACTACCAAAAAAATATATTGGTAAATTTACATTAATATTAGGTTAGTAAGTTTGAGGATGTCAGTAGGAAGTGTTCATCCAGGACACCATTAATAAAATGAAAAGACAAAAGATAACTGCAGTACTCATATAACCAATAGAGGATCAGATTATGTAAAGAACTATTATGAATAATTTCTTTTAAAAAGACATTCAATAGAACAATAGTTTAAATACATATAGACAAGCATTTCACTGAAGAATAGTATATGAACACAGGGAAAGTTGCTCAACCCTGCAAATTAACCAAAGAACTGAAAATGCAATTGGTTACCATTTCACACCCAGTAGATGGAAACACATTTGTAAAAAGTCTGGCAACGCCAAGTCTTGGTTTGGGTGTAGAGCTAGAGGAACTGTTTTTATTCTGATGATGAGCATGTCTGTTAATACTACCACTTGGAAAATAATTTCTATTATTTTGTAAGTCTGAACAGTGTACCTTTTGATCATACCTGTGGCTCAGCATATCTTAGATATATTATCTACAGAAATTGGCACATGTGGGTTGGAAGACATACATTATTGTTTATAACAACATTTTAATAATAAACACTTAAAAACAGTTCAATTTGACAGAAGAATGTACGTACACTAGTACAAATCAATGAATTATAGATAAATAGAATATGACCTTGAAAACATGATACTGGATTATTTTTAACTGTACACTACTCAAGACTACATAGGATATGGTACCCTTTTTGTAATGCTCGAAAGTAAGCATAACAAAAATATATTGACTACAAATTCTATGTTATGCAAAAAAATATAAATACATACACATATATATACACATATATTTTAAAAAACATTTCTTTGCTCAAACAAATTCCAGAGAATAGTGATTTCTTTCTTGGACTTCTCTCAAGAGTTAAGAGAGGAGCACCACAGGAAGCTTCTATGATTTTCATTATGTTCTAGCCGTAATTTCTGTGGCAGGTGACACACAGATATTCCCTTTATTGTTACACTTCATAACTTTTATGTCTTCTCTATCTTTTTGGCCATGCCACGTGGCTTGTGGGCTCTTAGTTCCCTGACCAGGGATTGAGCCCTAGCCATGGAAGTGAAAGCCCAGAGTCCTAACTACTGGGCCACCTGGGAATTCCCTTTCTTACGGTTTTGCAGGCATGACTTAATTGCATTTTATTGAGTAAACCTCTGTTATAAATAGACTCTTTGCATTCTGCTGGAAGTTTTTTTTTTTAATAACTTAAACTTTGATAATAGTTAAACATTGTAACCTAGAGCATTATCTGTATTTCATTGTAATAGAAACCCGTGTCTTTCCTTAATGATGATTTCTGTATTAAGGAATGTAGTTTAATGAGAGTTCTGGAGGTAGACAGCTGGGTTTATATCCTAGCTCCAGCATATACTAGTTGTGTGACTTCGGTTGAGTTGTAACTTCTCTATGACTCAGTTACATGGGTAAAATACAGGTAGTAATTCTACCTGCTGCTGCTGCTAAGTCACGTCAGTCGTGTCCGACTCTGTGCGACCCCATAGAAGGCAGCCCACCAGGCTCCTCCGTCCCTGGGATTCTCCAGGCAAGAACACTGGAGTGGGTTGCCATTTCCTTCTCCAGTGCATGAAAGTGAAAAGTGAAAGTGAAGTCACTCAGTCGTGTCCGACTCTTCGCGACCCCATGGACTGTAGCCCATCAGGATCCTCCGTCCATGGGATTCTCCAGGCAAGAGTACTGGAGTGGGTTGTCATTGCCTTCTCTGGTAATTCTACCTAGTCCTGAAGATTAAATGAGTTGTTACATCTGAAGTACAAGACACAGAGCCTAGCACATAGTAAATAAATACTAGGTGCAGTGGTATTTTTACTATTATTATAATTGTTAACACTCAGTAACGTGAAATAATAAGAGTACAGTCATTTTCTTGAGTGATTCTAGAATTGGTAAAACTGTTCTAATTCTAATAAATATTATATGTTCTCCCCTAGAGAAGCATGCCATAGGGACATTGTGAATTTGCAAGTGGAGATGATTAAACAGTTTCATATGCAATTGGTATGTATTGACATGTTTTATTGTAAGTGAGCATAGCTATGGATCTAAAAAGTCCATGAAAGGGTGATGTATTCTTACTTAGTTATATCTAATCGCTAAGAAATAAGGAGTGTTTTAGAAATTTAGTAAATAAAATAGATTTTAACTAGTCACCCTTCTTTATAACCTGTGATAGTTAAGGCTACTTTTTCATGGCTATTTTTTTTTTTTTTGGCAGTAAGTAAGCAAAAATCTTTCCAAATGTGCAAATATAAGCTTTCCGAATATATAAATTTTACCAGTGCTCTTTCGGTAGTAAGGGTGGTTAAACTGAAAAAAAAAATTACTTAGTTAATCGAACATGAGAAAAATGATAGCTGAAAATATGTAAAACAATGTCAAATAAATGTGAAATGCCAGTAATTTTTAAAACTTTTTTCCCCCCTTTTCTAGAATGAAATGCACTCTTTGTTGGAAAGATATTCAGTGAATGAAGGTTTAGTGGCAGAAATTGAAAGACTACGAGAAGAAAACAAAAGACTGCGGGCACACTTTTGAAATTTCAGTGAATACTTTGATGTTTTGTAATTTGGGAAGGTTCTGACAACACAGAACTACATGAAATCAGTATTGTTTTCATAACCTCTGGGAGAAAAAATTTTTTTCAGTAAAAGGGTGATGGGATTTTATACCAATCACTATTTCATCTTTTCTGTCAAATATATTTATATTTTTATATTAAAAACTGTACACTGTGTCATCTGCCTAAGAGGAAAGCCAACAGAATATTTTATGAAAGCTTTAGCTATACACTAAGTGCCCTTTTTCATGAAAAAATTGTGCAAAAAAATAGGTTATGTATGTTTTTTAATCATCCTTTCTAAACATACTATTTTTGGTTGACAGTTGCCTTCCAAATTTTTTTGGATGTTTGATGACTAAAGAGTTTGATATACCTTCTATTTTTATGGAGAAAGTAAGTTTTAATTGGTGTTTTGTGTTTCCAAGCAATTGACTAATAAAACACAAAGTTGGTTAGTAATTATTTTGTTAACTTGGTGAAGTCAAGTATAACTATTATTTATTACTTGTACATTTGATAAGAAAATTTTCAGATTTTGAATTGCACAGATCACATTATATCTATTGCATTACTCTTTTATACTTCTAACTGATCTCTATTCTGGTTGATATTTTGTAGTTAACTTTACCTATGAAAACTTTTAAGGGTTTATAAGACTCAACCAGAACTGCGTATCTGCTGATTATCTCATTAATTAACAGCATAAAACTTATACTATAATGTTTCAGTCAATATAATTCAGCTTAATAATCAGTGAAAATTTCATATTATACTAAGTATTACAGTATTAGTCCATTTTTTTCTTCTCCCACATGAGGTGTGGTTTATTTTGTTCTGTGGTTTATATCATTAACTTTCTTTAATTCTTTTGTGTGCTTTGTGTAATATTTTTATATTATTGACCCACTATAAAATAAATAAATTTTTTTTTTTAAACAGTAATGTTAATTGTCAAAAGAATTTACACCTCTTTGACAATATGTGAATGTTGCATGCTTTGATCTACATTTTTAGTGGTATAAGATTAAGAGGGCAGCTGGCTTATTTACCTCTTGTAGTCTCTTGTCCCAAAGATTTAAACTATACCTTGTATATAGCATTCCTGCTCAGTTTTAACTTTTGAGATGAAAGTATTTACTAAAATAAAAAAGACGTCTAGCTGGATTACTAACTTTTTCCTTCTAAATGATGAAAGATTTTAAGGATATATTTAGTAAGTGTAAAATACTAATAATTACTTCAAGAAATAAATTACTTTGTCTTAGTGGAATACATTTGTATTAAAGCATAAGGGAGCTTCGCAGGTGGCACTAGTGGTAAAGAACCCACCTCCCAGTACAGGAGACATGAGACTCAGGTTCAATCCAAGAGGCAGGAAGATCCCCTGGAGGAGGGCATGGCAACCCACTGCAGTATTCTTGCCTGGAGAATCCCATGGACAGAGGAGCCTGGCAGACGGCAATCCATAGAGTTGCAGAGAGTTGGACACACTGCAGTGACTTAGCACACAAAGCATAAAGGGATGCTAATATAATCTTTTTTTCCTGACAGGTAATGAAAGCATTATGGCTTGTAACAAGTTTTGTCACATATCATTATCAAACAGATTTAGAAGACATAAGGTGTGTTTTGCATTATCCGTTGATATTTTCCTATTGCCTTTTTCTGTAAATGCACATAATGTATATTAAAAGAAGTTAGATAAATAAAATAATTTTGGTAACCTTATGCATATAGTGAAACATTTTTTGTCATGGAATTTAAAAGCTAAGTAAGTAAAAAAAGTTAAATTTTAAATGGTAAAAATGGGAAATCAGAAATTGAATTTTAGCCTCTAGCCAAAATAGAATAATAGAGATTAGCAACTAAATTTTAAAAAGACACAAAATAGTTGAAATAGTTTTCAAATACTGAATTTTTGAAGATAAACTCAACTTGGAATTCTTTACCTAGAGAAAATATCTTTAAAAATGAAAATTAAAACTTCTTCAGACCCAGAAATGTTGAAAGAATTTATCACAAGCTAACTTTTGCCCTACAGGAAGCATTAAAAGTACCAGATAGAAATCTGCTTCTATGCAAAGGAATGAAGAGCAACAAAAATGGTAAATATGTGAACAAATATAAGGCCTTTTTTCCCCTTTATTTTAAATTATCTTTAAAGAGTAGCAGACTATTTAAAGCAAAAATAATAACAAGGTATTATGTGGTTAACATATGTAAAGTGAAATGTCTGACAAGAGTATCTATCTTCAAGGGTGGGAGGAGGGAAATGAAAGTCCACTACTCTAAGGTTCTTTGATGGTGAAGCAGAGTACTGCCTGAAAGGAGCATGCTGCAAGCCAACAGTGTGCACTGTAAACCCCAACCTAAGCGCAGAATAAACACAGTTCTAGTTAGTAAACCAACAAAGATGATAAAATGTAGCCATTAAAAAAATCCAAAAGAAGCAAAGAAAAGAACAAGGGGCAAAGAATAAATGGGACAATAGAAAATAAACAGTAAAATGGTAGATTTAAGCAGCAATGTCAATAATTACATTAAGTATAAATCATCAAATACCCTTATGAAATTGAATTTTTTAATCCAGTGTATACTAAATCGATGAAATCCACTTTAAATATGAAGATACAAATAGTTTAAAATCAAAAAGTTAAAGTAAAAAATTAGTACATATACTGAACTGAATGGAAATGAAAGCAAATTATCATATTTTGTGGGAATCAGCTAAAGCAGTACTTATAGGCAAATTTATATCATTAAATATCTGTATAAGAAAAGGAAAGGGCTCAATAGCTTCAGCTTCCACCTTAAGTTAGAAAAATAGCAAGTAAAAACTCCAAAGAAGCAAATGAAAAAAGATTAGAGAATACAGTGCAAAACAAAAGTCAATTGAGGAAATCAGTGAAAGTAAAAGCTAGTGGTTTGAGATCAAACTGTTAGCTAACCAGTTGAGAAACAAACAAAAAACCCTAAATTACCAGTATCAGGAATGAAAGAAGTGAATCACCACAGAGATATGCTACTCAGGTATAAATTTGATAAAAGTTATGTATGACCTGTACTCTGAATTCTACCAAACATTACTGAGAAAAGGTAAACCTAAGTAAATGATATGCCAGGTTCATAGACTGAAAGGCTCAACATTGTTAAATATCAGTTTTTCCCATATTGATTTTCCAATTCAATGTAATAATAAAAATTTTAGCAGAAACTATTTTTCTCTTCACCTATGTCTAATTTAGCGTTTACCTAATCTGGTAAGTATTTAATATCATCTATTATATTTTTTATCCTAGAATTTCCATTTTGTTATTTTTTTATGGTTTCTAATTCTCAGTGAAATCTCCCAATTCCGTAAGTATTTTGATTTTAGTTTTTTTTAGTTTAAATGAATTTTTTTGTAAACTATACTGAAACAAAACTAGAAAAAAGGTGTGAAGTACATAACATATATGTATGTTTATCATTTATAATTAATTTGAATTTATCTTGAGAAAACAAAAACATTAAACAAATCAATTAGTTTAAATCACCACATTAAGGATCATCTCAATAGATACAGAAAGGTATCTGATAAAAGTTATTAATGATTCATGTTAATCTTGTAAACTGAATAGAAGAAATTTTCTTTATCCTTAGAAAATAGAAACCTACTGCAAATATTTTGTTTTCTTTTTTAATTGCTGCTACTGCTAAGTTGCGTCAGTCGTGTCCGACTCTGTGCAACCCCTTAGACGGCAGCCTACCAGGCTCCACCGTCCCTGGAATTCTCCAGGCAAGAACACTGGAGTGGGTTGCCATTTCCTTCTCCAGTGGATGAAAGTGAAAAGTGAAAGTGAAGTCGCTCAGTCGTGTCCGACTCTTCGCGACCCCATGGACTGCAGCTCAGGAGCCTGGTGGGCTGCAGTTCATGGGGTCTCGAAGAGTCGGACACGACTGAGCGACTTCACTTTCACTTTTCACTTTCATCCACTGGAGAAGGAAATGGCATTTTCAGTAGTATGTGTTTCAGGTGTGCAACGTAGTGATTCATAATTTTCAAAGATTATAATTCATTTATAGTTATAAAATATTAGTTATATTCCCTGTGCTATACAGTATTTCCTTGTAGCTTGTTTATTTTGTGTATCAGTTCAGTTCAGATCAATCAGTCATGTTTGACTCTTTGCAACCCTGTGGACTGCAGCACACCAGGCTTCCCTGTCCATCACCAACTCCCAAAACTTGCTCAAACTCTTGTCCATCCAGTCGGTAATGCCATCCAACCATCTCATCGTCTGTTGTCCCCTTCTCCTGCCTTCAATCTTTCCCAGCATCAGGGTCTTTTCCAGTGAGTCAGTTCTGTGCATCAGGTGGCCAAAGTATTGGAGTTTCAGCTTCAATCAGTCCTTCCAATGAATATTCAGGACTGATTTCCTTTAGGATTGATTGATTTGATCTTCTTGCAGTCCAAGGGATTTTCAAAGAGTCTTCTCCAACACCACAGTTCAAAAGCATCAATTCTTCGGTGTTCAGCTTTCCTTATAGTCCAGCTCTCACATCCATACATGACTACTGGAAAAACCATAGCTTTGACTAGACGGACTTTTGTCGGCAAAGTAATGTCTCTGCTTTTTAATATGCTGTCTAGGTTGGTCATAACTTTTCTTTCAAGGAGTAAGCGTCTTTTAATTTCATGGATGCAGTCACCATCTGCAGTGATTTTGGAGCCCAGGAAAATAAAGTCTGTCACTGTTTCCATTGTTTCCCCATCTATTTGTCATGAAGTGATGGGACTGGATGTCATGATCTTAGTTTTTGGAATGTTGAGTTTTAAGCCAGCTTTTACACTCTCCTCTTTGACTTTCATCAAGGGGCTCTTTAGTTCTTTGCTTTCTCCCATAGAGTGGTGTCATCTGCTTATCTGAGGTTATTGATATTTCTCCTGGGAATCTTGATTCCAGCTTGTGCTTCATCCAGTCCAGCATTTCTCATGATGTACTCTGCATATAAGTTAAATAAGCCAGGTAACAATATACAGCCTTGATGTACTGCTTTCCCAACTTGGAACCAGTCTGTTGTTCCATGTCCAGTTCTACCTGTTGCTTCTTGACCTGCATACAGATTTCTCAGAAGGCAGATCAGGTGGTCTGGTATTCTTATCTCTTGAAGAATTTTCCACAGTTTGTTGTGATCCACATAGCTATGCTATTTTATACATAGCAGTTTGTAACTCTTAATCCCCTGTGTCTATCTTACTCCTCCCTTAGCTATTTGCAAGTCTGGGTCTGATAACTAATATCTGGATATCCTGTGCTTTTGTTTCTATTTTACATTATTTCAGTTTTTGGTCTCATTGTGTCATATGTTCTTCTTGAATATTTCTTTATTGAGTGATTGATCTCATAAAAATTGTAGGAATACTTGGAGTCTCAGTGCTACTGTCGTCCCTCTGAGAAGTTTTACCTCCACTGTGGCAAGCAGCCAGGCTAGGGGAATGAGCATGCCCATGGCACCTTAATGCAATCAGGGATTGAGATGCTTCCTAGTTGAGTTTAAATTTCTGGTTTATTCTCATGTTAAAGGTTTAACCCTTCAGAGTTCCAAACAAACTCCTGGAGTTCAACAGGACTGTCCTACTTGGCAAGTCATGAATTCTAATTTTTATCTCTCCAACTCTTCTTTTCAAATTCTGCTTCTTACCTTATATCAGTAAGGTTTAGATGTATTAGTTTGCAGTGGAAGTTAACAAAATGCCAGATAAGTTAATACTATAGATAATCACTGTATATTTCTAGTAAAGAATTAATGTATTAAATGATCAAGTTCCATATACTTATCTTAGATGGAGCTCTTAAAGCCTACAGAGACAAAAAGATAAAGAGGTAATCTGTTCAGACTTAGATTATTTGTGGGAAAATCAAGGATGTAGCTGTGGAAACTATAGTTAGAAGTGCTGAAAGGAAAAAAAAAAATGTAGTTTGGTAGACCAATAATTCTTAAAATGTGGTTTGGTGAGCCCTGAGAATTTCCAAGATCCTTTTGGGGGCCTGTGAGGTCAAAATTATTTTTGTAATGATACTTAAGACATTGTCTTTTTCATTCTTATTTTCTCATGAGCATAAAGTGAAGTTTTCCAGAGTGGTTACATCACTGTCTTGACACCTAATCAAAGGGGTTCTTGTTTATTCTTGTACTTTCTAGAATTGTCAAAAGTAGCTGTTGGGAACCTTCAATAATTTTTAATAGTACAAAAAGATACCTGATATTAAGAAAATTTAGGACCTGTGGTATGCCTTTTCAAGTGGTATAAAGGACACCTAAGAAGCTTAAGGACATGGTCTCACATGAGTCTGATATGCACTCATTAGTAATAGTAATTAAGTTGAGAGGGAAGCATGTCTGGAAAATAATTGTGGGTGGAAAATAATTGTGGGTATGACTTTTGGTTCACTGAGTAGACTGGTATCAAATACATAAACATTTACAAAGTGTTTTAAATTAGATTCAGCAAAAGCACTGCTGCCACCTAGGACTAAAAAAGTGAGGCTTTTCAAAAATATAAAAAATTATCTAAGCCCTCAATTTGTAATGCAGGAGGCAGGCTGAGAAAGTCACTCAAATTGCCAAAATGACCTGTCTTCCAAAGCCCTTTTCAGAAATGATTGCAGTGAAGAAAAACTAAGGACATCTTGAAGAGCAGTCAGAAACGTTGTGAGAACAGTGGGTTTGGGAGGCACCCCTAGGGCGCAGAATGCAAGTCTAATTAAGAAACATTTCCCATCCATAGAGCAACTTCAGCCCACTTGGATTTCAGAATTGCTGTGGGTCAGTGACTGCTGGGAGTCTCCCATTCTTCTAACAAAGAAGTGTTTATTGCAGTTATCCTGTCCTAGTTTCTCTGTAGGCTCTCTCTGTGTATATACACCTCAGGAGTAGCTCATTCTTCTGTTTATTGTTCTCTAAACAAAGAGCAATGCATTGCTCTTATTATGATGAAACATATCTGAATATAGTGTAGGTTGCGTGCATGCTAAGTCACTTCATGTCCAGCTCTTTGCAACCCTATGGACCATAGCCCGCCAGACTCCTCTGTTCATGGGATTCTCCAGGCAAAAATGCTGGAGTGGGTTGCCATGCCCTCCTCCAGAGGATCTTCCTGACCCAGGAATTCAAACCTCATCTCTTATGTCTCCTGCATTGGCAGGCAGCTTCTTTACCACTAGTGCCACCTGGGAAGAGCCTAGTGCAGATTAAAAATCTGCCTGGTGCTGTGATTGGATGAGACTTTTAGAGTCCTGGGGTTGGGGTGAGTATATATTGCATTTGGGAAGAAAATGAATTACTGTGGCCTGGAGGCCAGAGTGTGGTGTGTTGCATTTTTGTCACCACTCCTAAACTCCAAGCTGTATTCCTGCCCTTTGCCCTTTGACATTGCAGTTCTTTCTACTAAAGAGGTGGAATATGTTTCCCCTCCTTGTGATGGGTTTGGCCATGTGGCTTGATTTGGCCAATAAAGCAGAAATGATGGTGTGCCAGTTCCAAACCCAGGCTTTCAGAGCTCTCACATATTTCCACTTGCTCTCTTGTACCCCTGACATGGATCTTAAAAAACAAACTAAACACAAAAAGCTACCCAGGACAGCTACTGGTCCCAAGAAAGATGAGATGCAGAGGTGTCTCAACCAAGCTGCTCAGCCAAACCCAGCTTAATCCAGCCCAATAGACCCTTAGATCTCTGGGAACAAATGCCTATCATGGTATGCCGTTGGGAGTTTCTTGGTTGTTTATTATGCAGCAATAGATAACTGATAAACATCTTGGCTCACCTTTATTCCAGCTGCTGTGATTTGGAGCTTCTTCATACTTTGCTGAGATTTATTACAGGAGCCTCTTAATTAGACTTTGGGTCTTCCTCTATTCTTATCTGTTGTATACACTTCTATTAGTGTTGTCCTCACCCAAAAGGCAAATCTCATTGTCCACAGAAAAAGACCACATGTAATCTTTGGCATGACATTCTCATCCTTCCTGCTGCTCTGCACACCCTGCCCCAGATATTTCAATCTCGGGCAGAAATTGAAAGTACCATACCATTTCATAGATCTGGGCAACTACTTCCTTCTTTCTACCTGACAAACCCCTACAGACCCTTCAGGACACTTATCACATGTCGCTTCTTTTGTGACATTTTTCCATGACCTAAAGGTAATCATGCTCTCTTCCATGCGTCTAAAAATTAATTTCCTGTCATTATAATTCTTAAAGAATTGGAATGATCTGTCTCTAGGTCTCTCTCCTCATAGGCAGAGGCAGTTTTGGAAAACTTTCTGTAGATGCACTACCTGGTGTGATGCTTGAACTTCATAGAGGTTCAATATCATCTCATCTAATTTTATCCATTGTTGAATAATTGGAAAACAGGTAGGGATTGCTATAAATTATTTCTGTATGGTGTTTATGATATTTGCAATAAACTGGAAATTTGGTTCATAATTCTTCCTTCTTTGCACATGTCAAATAATAGTATTTATAGTAGTAAGATACATTTATGAACATAGAAAAATGACAATAATGGTTGAAGATAGTTGACATGCCCTTGATATGTAGATACTGTGGGTCCCTTTCAAGTGAAAGCTGACAACCAGCTCACTTAAAATGTCAAAAATCAATTATGCTTCATTTTGCATTCAGACAAATTGAACTTTTCAAAATTTGGTTTGAAGCACGTCTTATGTCAAAAGACACCTACTCTATTATTTGAATACTAGTGATATGAGAGAACATTTTATTTCTCACTTTTTAAGATGATCATACACACTAAATCTTTATCTGCCAAAAAAGAAACTGAAGAATATCTGGATATCTAAATATTGCTATCATTATTGAACTCTCTTTAAATAGCAAAGTTTGACTTTGGCAAAGAACAAAGTTGCCTAAATTTAATAGGGAACTTCTGGGATGTGGCCGACACAAAGAAGCTTGTACAAGAGAAGACTGGAGAGGAAGGTGGTCTAGATCATGAAGGACTTTGTAAGACATGACTAAGAGTTTAGAATTTATCCAATAAACAGAGGGATGTTTGCCTGTAGATTATGGAATGAGGGGACTGACTGCTCTGTTTCTACTCTTGTTAGAAAGTGTGCAGACTCTTTTAAGTGTGGCCACCATATTCAGCTTTGTTAGGTAAGTGTAACTGACATTCATTTTGTGCTAGTTTGGCTTTGTAAATTTGAAAGCAGAATAGCACATCCTCTGAGTGTGGGTGTGAGGTGATCTGAGTGGGTATATAGGATATCCCTTTTTGTACAGTCTATGGGGTTCTCCATGCAAGAATGACTGGAATGGGTTGCCATTTCCTTCTCCAGTGGACCATATTTTGTCAGAACTCTTCACTCTGACCTGTCCATCTGGGGTGGCCCTGCACAGCATGGCTCATAGCTTCATTGAGTTACCCATGCCTCTTGGGTGCAACAAAGCTGTGATCTAAGAAGGGAGTCATAGAATGCTGAAGAATTGATACTTTTGAATTGTGGTGCTGGAAAAGACTCTTGAGTCCCTTGGAAGGCAAGGGGATCAAACCAGTCCATCCTAAAGGAAATCAACCGTGAATATTCATTGGAAGGACTGTTGCCGAAGCTGAAACTCCAATACTTGGCCACCTGATATGAAGAGCCCACTCATTGGAAAAGACCCTGATGCTGGGAAAGATTGAAGGCAGGAGGTGAAGGGGATGACAGAGGATGAGATGGCTGGATGGCATTACTGACTCAGAGGATGTGAGTTTGAGCAAATTCCAGGAGACCGTGAAGGACAGGGGAGCCTGGCATGCTGTAGTCCATGGGGTTGCAAAGAATTGGACATGACTTGGTGACTGGGCAACAACAACAATCTAGAAGTTTGATTTGTTGGGGTTTCTCTCAGGATTAGTGGTAGATAATACTCTCAGGCATTATCCCTGTGTCTGGGCAACTCCCATGGAAGATTCCATTCTTGACTGTGCTTCAGGAGAGATGTTTCAACTGACAGGACTCACTTCCGCTTCCTCGTCTTCATTTTTTTCATCATTCATTCAGTGACTAGTGGTCATGTCCTATGTGCTAAGCACTGGGAATCATACTGAAGAGCACACTCACTGAGCAGAAAAAAACAGAAACTGAATACTCATGTGCTAAGAGTGAGGAATGGGATATATGCACAGGGCAGCAGAGAGGGGTATTAGTTGCAATCTGAGAGTAGTATCTGAGAAGGCTTCCTAGAGGAAATAGGAGATAAAAGTCCTGAACTGAGGATTACAGGTGAGTAAACACCTGGTGGAGAGGGAGGAAGATGTACCTCTAAGACGGGAGGCTGGAAATAGGCATAGGACCTGCCAGGGCCAAGCAGGGGAAACAGGATGTGAATTGCAGTGATGAGCCTTGTCAGATCATCAGGAGTCTTGGGAGTATACTGAGGTATAGGATTCTCTTTGGAGGAGCCAGTCAAGTGTTTTTAATCATGAATGTGACACAACCAGTTTTAGAAAGATGATTCAGATCACAGTGAAGAGAATGGTTTTGAGCGAATTAGATTAAGGGCAGTGATGTTATTGTAGTGTTTGGGCTGCTGTAACAAAATACCATGACTGGGTGGCTTAGAAATAACAGGAATGTATTTTCACAGTTCTGGAGGATGGGAAGTCCAAGATCAAGGACCAAATATGGTCCTGCTTTCTGGTGCATAGAAAGTACCTTCTCACTGTCCTAAAATGGAAGAGGAGGTGAAGGATCTCTCTGTGGCCTCTTTTATAAGAACACTAATCCTACTCAGGAGGGCTCTTTTCTCATGACTTATCACCTCCAAAAGCTTCCACTTCCTAACCCTTCACCTTGGGGGTTAGGATTTCAATGTATGAATGTGGGGGGATGCAAACATTCAGATCATAGCATTCATCATTTAGGAGACTGTTCAATCTTCCAGGTAAGAAAACACCAGGCCTGAACCGTCAAAAGATTGGAAAGCTATTTGGAGAATGAAATAAGAAGAGCTTCATCAAAAAGATAGTGGATTTAAACTGGAATGCATCTAGAAGCTACCTGTTACACATTAAGTGGACTATTGATTGGAGAAGGCTTTTTAAGGTTTAATAATTATCCTGTAAGCCCTAATTTTCAAAGTGTTTTAAACATTAAAGGTATGAAGAGAAATTTAATAGTTTCTAACATCTGTTGAACATCCCCTCCTTTAATATCTATAGATGTGAGTTGCTGTGATTTGTTTTTGAATATGGACCCATCTTTTGTTTGAAAGATGGTCAGAAAGGATTACTCCTTTCATATAGTGTTGTATTTTCCCCCTAGTATTTTACTTCAGTGTTTCAATTCTATTTTCATAGCAATATAAATTTATAATTATCTTTGCCAGATTTTTGTATAGGGAATGTTAGCTTCTTAACAAAATTAGGTTCAGTTAAATACGTTTATCTAATCTAGCATACAAGTTCGATTAAAAATAATGTTATAAAGTGACATTTTATACCATATATGTTTATGATGCTAGTTGTGAATTTATTTTATAAGCAAGATGAACAGTCTTTTTATGCCAATCTTTATAACTTGAAGCATAATATCTTTATTTTAAATTATTACAGTGGCTCTGAATCTCTTCTTTGCTTTTATTATATATAAATTGACCATATCAGTCACAGCAATGACTTATTTGATGCCGGGTCATTAACTTCCTGTGATAGAATTAATCCTAGGAGAACACTCTGACTCAGACAGCAGAGGCGAGGAAGGATTGCAGCAGGATAGGTTGTGGACTCTTTCGTGTGCTGTTGTGTATTGTATAGTAAGTATGCTCTTCTGTTTGTTTTTTTATGGTTGCATTTTGATCCTTAAAACTGCTGTCTTTTTTTTTTTCATCTGAAAGCAACAAACTAAAAGCCAAAGGAATTGCTAAGAATGAAAGCCTAAGGTGGGGGTGGTGGTGGGAGGCGGAAGTGACACATTCTATTGTAGAGCAAATCAAATTAAAGCATTCAATAGTCACTTCACTTTATTGGGGAATTGGCTACAAAAGCATTTAAATTTTGTTCTACCCAACATGTTCTTTCAATCATTCATTTAGTATTTAAGCCATTTAGGAAAATAAGTAAGAAACACATAGCAACAACAAAAACATCTTCACTAGCTTAAAATGTATATTAGTTTCTATTTATGCATGAAAAATTGCCACAAATTAACAGCTTCAAGCAATCCAGAATTTATTGTCATGTGTCTGGCATGGGACAACTGGCTTCTCTGCTCAGGGTTTCACAGGGTGATAATCAAGGTGATGGCCAGGGCTGCATTCTCATCAAGAATGGCTTGACTGGGGAAGAATTCATTTCCAAGGTCATTCAGGCTGTTGGCAACATTTGTTTTCTTGTGGCTGCATGCCTAAAGCCCCCACTTTTCGCTGGCCATCACTTGCTGGCTGCCCAAAGTTCTTTGTTACCTTCTCTGCCATGGCTAATTACCTCATTATCCTCACAAGTGAAGTTTCTTGCTTCACGGGACATCCAGTCTCTCTTTTGAGGGATTTCACCTGAATAAGTCAGTTCCTCCCTCCTGCAACCTGAATAATTTCCTTCTAATTGGTCAATTGACCAACTGACTTAGGACGTTAATTTCATTGGCAAGATTTCTTCACCTTCACTGTATTGTTTTGGCTCCAAGTAAGTCACAGGCTCCACCCACACTCAAGGGTAAGGGATTACACACAGTGAGAACACCAGGGAGCTGTGTTCTGGGGAGTTACACACTGGGGCCTCCCTAGAATCTTCCCACCAGAGAGTTTTATCTTACCACACATTTCTCATATCAATGTTTTATTAGAAAGTTATACTTTTATCTTTCAGAGTGAGGGAAAGGGGCAGTTTTTCAAGACTGTGGTTGTCAGCTGTGTCGTGGGCTTTAAATTTGGAATCTCACCTTCCAGTCTTACCCTCTCAAGCCCTGTGTACCACAGTGTGGGCCACTTGCTGCTCCCAAACATGTCACTATCTTTCATTACAATTTATTACTGCTAAATGCTTATTTCTGAAAACCTCTCCTTTCCCATTCTTACTCATTTTTCAAGACCTAGCTAAATGTACACATTCTGTAGTAGAGTTTTGATGACTCTCTCAGAGAAAACACCTCTGTTCCCATGATAATTTTTAGAAGCCTTTTTCATATGAGCTTTTATCTGGAGTTACAGCTATTTGCTTATATACCTGTTTCCTTGCTTTCTTTGTATCACAAATTATGGCTTACTCTTTTCTGTATCTCTGGTCCCTTATCTCTAGTACAGGACTTGATCCCTGTAGGGGAGTACAGTAGGTACTCCCTGGATTAAACTTAATGAGTGAAGAGTGAAAATGAACTAGAATAAGTAGTAAAATAATTGTAGAAAAATAGGGTAAGAGAAAACAGGAAAATAGTAGTGTGGACAGACTACAATGACATAATTTTTACTGGTTTTTATCAGAATGTGAAGAATCATAGTTGTGAATAAGTCTACAAAAGTCAGATGATGGAGGGTCTTGAAATTTCCAGGCTAGAAAATGTGGAGTTCATGGAACTTTAAATCTAGTGAGGAATAGACATAGTCTCACATATACTTTAATTTCAAGTTGTGTAAAGCTCCATAGAAGAAATATACAGAATGTTAAAATAACAATTGGCAAGGAGAACTGATCTAGCAGAGGTCAACTGAACAAGTCACATTTGAGGTGAGACCTGAAAGCTGAGTAGGAGAAAAGATAAAGGTAAAGAGTGAATGGTAAAGAGTGGTATATCAGGCTGAAGAGGAAATTCAGAATCAGGTCCTGCAGAACTTTACAGGACACATTACCATTTTGGTCTTTATCCTATGAACAATGGGAGAAAATTGAAAAATTTAAAACTAGGTAGGTTTGAAATGGGGGCTTCCCTGGTGGCTCTGATGATAAAGAATCTGGGAGACCTGAGTTTGATCCCTAAGTTGGGAAGATCCCTTGGAGGAGGGCATGGCAGCCCACTCCAGTATTCTTGCTTGGAGAATCCCCACAAACAGAGGAGCCAGGAGGGGGCTACAGTCCATGGTGTCACAAAGAGTTGGACTCAACTGCGCAACTAAGCACAGCATAGCACAGGCTTGAAGTGGGGATAAGAGAACGAGAGAAAGAGGGAGATGATTTGTCTTTTTTTAAAAATTCCCTGAATAATAGAGTAAAAAAGTATAAGAATAGATGCAGGTCTAGTTAGGTGACCTTTTTAATGGTGCAGAGTAGACCACAGTCATTTGATCTAAGGAATTGCAGAGGAGCTTGAAAGAATTGGACAGATTTAAGATAAATTATGGAGTCTCAGTTGACAGGAGTTGGATATGGAAAGTGAAGGAAAGGGAAATGTTCCCAGCTTCCCTGGCTAGATAAATGGTGGTACCCAGAAAGAACAGTGGAATATGGACACGTTTGGGGATGTTGGAGACCATGAAGTCTACTTTGGAAATGTTGAGGTGTTTTGTGTTGTATGGCCTGATGGATACATATAGGTCTGAAGTTCATAAGAGAAATCTGCATAAGGGATAATAAGGGTTCCCGTATATCTATGGTCAACTGTGTTTTTTTTTGTATATTTTTCAAAGGATGGAATTTAAAAAAATTTTTTAAAATTATTTATTTTTAATTGGAGGTCAACTAATTTTTGACAAAGATGCCAAGACCATTCATTGGGGGAAAGAACAATCTCCTTAACAAATTGTGCTGAGACAACTGGATATCCACACACAAAAGAATGGAGTTAGATTCCTATCTCGTGTTGTTTACAAAAATTAACTCAAAATGAGTACTCAGGAGACCTAAACTTAAGAGCTAAAACTTTAAAACTCTTAGAAGAAAGCATTGGGGCAAGTCTTCGTGACCTTGGCTTTGGAAATAATTTTTTTCCTCTTTTAATGACTTATATATGATACCAAAGCAAAGGCAGCAATAACAAAGAAGGATAATCTGGACTTCGTCAACACTGAAAACATCTGTGCATCAAAGAACACCATCACACGAGTAAAATGTCAACCTACAAAACTGGAGAAACGAAGTGCAAATTTTATGTCTATTAAAGGTGTAGTGTCCAGAATATATAAAGAGCTCTTACAACTCAAAAGCAAAGTGACAAATAACCCAATTTAAAAATGGACAAAGGACTAGAATAGACATTTTTCCAAAGAAGATATATATAAAAAGCTAAAAATCATATGATAGGATACTCCGTATCATTATTCACTAGGCAAATGCAAATCAAAACCACAACACATGGTCCATTGCATCCATCAGAATGGCCATAATTTTTTAAAAAATGGAAATAACGCGTCTCTTTCAATTCTGGTTTCCTCGGTGTATATGCCCAGCAGTGGGATTGCTGGGTCATATGGCAGTTCTATTCCCAGTTTTTTAAGGAATCTCCACACTGTTCTCCATAGTGGCTGTACTAGAAACCAGAATTGAAAGAGACGCGTGTACCCCAATGTTCATCGCAGCACTGTTTACAATAGCCAGGACATGGAAGCAACCTAGATGTCCATCAGCAGACGAATGGATAAGGAAGCTGTGGTACATATACACAATGGAATATTACTCAGCCATTAAAAAAATACATTTGAATCGGTTCTACTGAGATGGATGAAACTGGAGCCCATTATACAGAGTGAAGTAAGCCAGAAAGAAAAACAACAATACAGTATACTAATGCATATATATGGAATTTGAAAGATGGTAACGATAACCCTATATGCGAGACAGAATAAGAGACACAGATGCATAGAACAATTTTATGGACTCTGAGGGAGAAGGTGAGGGTGGGACGTTCTGGGAGAATAGCATTGAAACATGTATATTATCATATGTGAAACAGAACACCATTCCATGTTCGATGCATGAGACAAGGGCTCAGGGCCGGGGCAATGGGATGACCCAGAGGGATGGGATGGGGAGGGAGGTGGGTGGGGGGTCCAGGAAGGGGAACACATGTAAACCCATGGCTGATTCATGTCAATGTATGGCAAAAACTATTACAATATTGTAAAGTAATTAGCCCCCAACTAAAATAAATAAATTTATTTTAAAAAAAAAAAGGAAATAACAAGTGCTGACCAAGATGTGGAGAAATTAGGACCCTCATACATTGCTGGTGAAAATATAAAATGATGCAGCAATTTTGGAGAATAGTTTAGCAATTATTCAAGTTAATAAGTTACTTGCTTTTCCAGGTAGCTCAGCTGGTAAAGAATCTACCTGCAATGCAGGAGACCCTGGTTCAATTCCTGGATCAGGAAGTTTCTCTAGAGAAGGGATAGGCTACCCACTCTAGTATTCTTGGGCTTCTCTGGTGGTGCAGACAGTAAAGAATCTGCCTGCAGTGTGGGAGGCCTGGATTCAATTCCTGGGTTGGGAAGATACCATGGAGGAGGGCATGGCAACCCACTCTAGTAATCTTGCCTGGAGAATCCTCATGAACAGAGGAACCTGGTGGGCTACATTCATAGGGTCACAAAGGGTCGGACACGACTGAGCAACTAAGCACACAGTAAGTTAAACATAGGAAAAAATGACCCAGCAATTTCACTCCTACGAATATACTTCACCATCCTTAGGCTTTTTGGTTTGTGAGTTTTCTGCCTCCCTCTGTCAGTTGTTCCACTGACTTGTCAGTATAGTCAGATGGCAGAGGTATCAGAATGTAGCACGTATTTCATTTATTAATAAAGTACATACTAAGAATCTACTGTGTAGTACTTACTGTTTTAGGTCCTGGATGTAAAAAGGAAAACAGATGAGTCATTATCTCAAAATTTTCTATTTTGAAGGTAGTGTTTAATTAGTTTCCAGTACTCTTTCTGATATTGCATAACAATTTTCTTGGCTGCACTCAAATAAAAAATAAATGACATTTTTTATATGTATAATGTGAGGACTCAGAAGAGTTTAAGAATGAATCCCCCATGGACATAGAGTATGGATTTCAAGATTTAGTCAATGTTGTAGCCACATGTACTCATATTTCTTTCACATCTTGTAGTTATTGTTGATAGCACATACAGTGTGGTGTAACTTGTTATGGAGTCAGATAGCAGGTTCTTTCTGTTCATCCAAATTTTCCGGTCTTGAAGCTATTGATAATATTCTTTGAGACATTCAACTTCTTTTGCTTTCATAATGAAATTTTTGCCTATGAATTTTCACTTTGTTCAGGTGTTTATCAGTCTGATGTTTGATTTGATGTCTAGCATATGCAAGCATACTTTTACCTTCAAGGAGTAATGAATGACTTACTCCTGTGGTTCTTAACAATAGTGAGTGACAGCTCACTCAGATTCCATCCTATTCAGAGAATAAGCACTCATTTATTCAATCAATTTATTTCTTCAATTTATCCTGTGACTCTAAGTCCACAGTCCTTTTTTTTTTTTTGATATGGACCATTTTTAAAGTCTTTGTTGAATTTGTTACAGTATTGCTTCTGTTTTATGTGTTGGCGGGTGTTTTTTTGGCCAGGAAGCATGTGGGATCTTAGCTCCCCAACTAGAGATCAAACCTGTACCCCCTGCATTGAAAGGTGAAGTCTTAACCACTGGACCACCAGGGAAGTCCCTAAGTCCATAGTCTTTTATCTGAAACTGGAGCTTTGGAATTTATAATTTTTTGATTTAATAAAATTAAGAGTTTGTCCTTAGACTGTCTGACCATCCTGGCAGGGTCTGTAGCAGCAACCTATAAGCACACACACACTAGTTGTTCCTTAGCAAACCATAGGAATAGTCACTTTACGTGGGATAAGTGAGGACCATGGGCAGCCTCATGTCTATGCAGGCCATGTATGTTTTGATACCAAATGAGTTACAAAGGGACTTCTGGTTTTCATAGGTTTGTGGATTTTGGAATCTCAGATAGGGGAATGTTTGTTTGCTAACAAAAAAGTGAGTAAGATGTAGTGTCTTCCCCTCAAAGGACACAGACACTTCATGTTTTGTCTATTAAGTCTTTTCTGTTTGTTATAAGCCAGTTCAAATGCATTTAGATTTTTTTTTTTTTAAGGAAGGTGTTGGTGTCGGAGTGACTTATTGATTCAATAATTGAAAAGTCTAGCAGGCAGATTTTGGACAATGCTGTACTCAGGGATCAAATGAAGTCATTTAGCTGGTTTCTCTTAATCTTTCACATACCTTCTATTCCAGAGGTTTCAGTCTCTCTGTCTCTGTATGCTCTAAGCCAACTCTTTTGTGGTGACAAAGATGGGTAGGGCAGGTCATTTCATAGTTAAGTTTTCTAGGGAAGAAAAAGAGCCCCACTTCCTGTTGGAGCATTCCCAGAAAAAATCTTTTTGCATTTCATTGGCTCTGATCTGGTCACATGCCATCTGTCACTGAGGTCAGGGAGATGAAATGGGCTGATTGGTCTAGACTGGTCATGTGATCCACTTTGGCATCAGGAGAGTTAAGCACATGAGCTGAGCAGGTGGGCTTTTGTCAAACAAAAACTGGGAGCTGTTGCCAGAGGACATGGGGAATGTTGGGTGGCAAAGCATTCATGTAGACATTCATGGGTTGACACTGGATTTCCTTTGTAATTAAAATTCTTCTGATGGAATACAGTGGAGTTAATATCAGTTGATTTGGTCAGCTGATATATAACTTTCCTGCTGATCATATAACTTTCCTGCCAATTATATAGCGAAACATTATTACTCTTTTATATGTACCAAAATATATACGAGCCTACAAGTCTAAAATCAAAATTGACTCTAAACTGAACTCCTCCTCAGACCATAAGAATATACAGCCTGGAACCCAATTGCTTTCATTTGAATCTTTGCTTCACCCACTTTCTTGGATGAGTTACTTAACCTCTTTGTACTTGTTTTCTTGTGTGTGAAGTAAGTGTAATGGTAGCATCTAACTCACCAGGTTAGTTTGAGGACCTCATGAATTAATATGTGTAAAGTATTTAGAATGGGGTTTGACACATAGTAAGTGTGCTATAAACTTTAGCTATTATTATTATTATTCCATAGGGTAACACTAACTCTGAAATTCCCCATGGTGAAGTAGGAATTTTTACAGCATGGATATTAACATTTCTGTGCCTTTAACTAATATTGCAGCTGCCCTGTGTACATTATTATGGGAAATGCCATTTGTTTTATTGTCAGATTAAAGTTTAAAAAATAAGCCAGCCATAATTTTTTTTTTTCAGAAAGCATTTATTTTGACCCAAGAGATTCCAGTCAGCCTTATAAACTTAGAAAGTGGAAATCCTTCCTGAACTGATGGAAAATGAATCCAATTTCAAATCCCAAACCGGATTCTTGTTTTTGTTGCTATTCTTCCCCTAAAATGACAGAACCTGATGTTTTCACAGTGTATATAAAACAAATTTTAAGATCCATATATAGCACAGTGTTTACCACCCACCTCTGTCCATGGTCATGAATATCATAAATTCTTTAAATTTCCCAAACATGAGATAAATGTCAGACCATTCTATAAATTGACTTTATGAGGCATTTCTGAGCTGAGCTTTCTGACATTCACACCAATGTTTCCATAGTAACTAATGTGTTCAGAAGGGGAAAAGCAGGAGGAGATGAAAAACAAAGGAGATGATCCAAATAAAAGAGATGCATAAGTAAGGGAGAGTAGAAGGTTCCATAACTTTGAACCATTGCTTCTTGCAGGAGACAAGCATTCTTGTTCATAGGAGCAACTTCCCCTGCTGGCTGAGTGATTCAGGGGGTCCTTACTGGGAAAAACTCCCAAAGCTTGACCAACTGATACCCGACTACACTTGGACAATGATTCAATAATGCCAATTTAGACTATTCCTTCCCCCTTTTATTTTAATCTTATTTTTTTCTCTCTTTGGACATCCCTTAGTTACCACGGTAACAGTGAAGTAATTTGTGGCTGTCACTGAATTGTCAAAAAAAAAAATGCAGTATCAAGTCAATTTAAAGAATGGTTGGAAATGGAGTGGGGCAACACAGGTGTTAGTGAGCATCACAATTTGCAAACATTGAAGAAAAGACTGCTAGAATTCTCCTAAAATATAGGTTCTCTTTTCAAATCTTATTCAATGTTGGCCGATTTGTTGCACTTAAAAGCAGATTTTACTGACCAATTATTCTCTCATAATGGAGAAGGAAATGGCAACCCACTCCAGTATTCTTGCCTGGAGAATCCCATGGAAAGAGGAGCCTGGTGGGCTACGGTCCCTGAGGTTGCAAAGAGTCAGACACGACTGAGCACATAGCACATTCTCTCGTGATGTCCAGAGCACAGTACCTTTTTCTTACTAAACATCAACAAACTTACTTCAATGAAAATGTGTTTAAACTCCAAGTTGTTTATAGGCTTGATCAGGTTAGAGAGGAAAAGTTTTTTCCTGAACCATTTGAGGAGAAAAATACAGGCATCTGACTCAGGTAAATAGGTACTTGTTGATAAGCAAAATCATGGCCCCTCAAAATTTCCATGTCCTAACACCCCCAAACTTGTGAGTACTGGTATATAAAACAAATTTAAAAATCCATACATAGCACCATCCCGGTCCGTGATAATGAGTATCACAAATTCTTACATGGCAAAAGTGACTTTGTCGATATGATTAAATTAAGGATCTTGAGATAGGAAGAAAATCCTGGATTACTGAGGTGGGCCCACAGATAACCTCAAGGGTCCTTATAAGAGGGAGGTGGGATGGCAGAAGCAGAGATGAAGAGTGATGTGGGTCCAGGAGCCAAGCTATGCAGGCAGCCTTTAGCTGCTGGACAAGGCAAAGAAACGAATTCTTCCCCAGAGCTTGCAGAGGGAGCACACCCCTGCCGACACCTTGATTTTAGCCCAGCGTCGCCTTTGACCTCCAGAATTGTAAGGGAATAAATGCGTGTTGTTTGAAGCCACTAAATTTGCAGTAATTTATTACAGCAGCAGTAGGAGAATAATACAGCATTGTTTGCAGTCTCTGGCCCCACCAGTTCCTCTAAGACAGGGTCATTTGGTATTTACTCATACTTGGCTGTAGAAAATGAAGCCAGTTCTGGTTGTAGGCTGAACATTCTGAGTGTCACTGACTGAGGGTCCTGTGAGTAGAGTGTTCTCTGTGTGATACTTTAGGGACCTTGGATCTGGTCCAGGTACTTAGATCTGCCAGTTACTGAGGCAACACAGACCTCCAAAGGCCTGGCTTGAACACCACAAGAGAACAAATGCTTGCATGTCCTGGGTGAAAAGTCCTTGAGAGAGAGAACTTTTGTGCTTATAATTCATCTCTCTATGAAAGGGCATCTGTTTGTTTCTCTCTGGCTTTATGGAAATCTGTAAATCTCACATTTCCCAGCACCATTCTGAGCCCCTAGTAGATACGATGAGAAATAACAACTCCTCCTCCTCTGAGTTACTTCTTGTTTTATTTTTTTTTCCATTTATTTTACTTTTACCATCCAGGTGCTGTGTAAAGCATCTGATATGTATTATCTCATCCAATGCTTACAACTCTGAGAGAACCCCTGTTTTCATTCTACAGATGTCAAAATAGAGATTCAGTGACTAGACTGAAAGGTAAAAAGTGAGTCAGTGGCAAAGTTGGGCTTGCTGTGTCTTGCTGACCCACCACTTCTAATTGCTGCCTTGCTGCCAGGCCAGAAGCACTGTGGGGTGGGTGTCAGTGGCCTTTCTTCTCTATGGCCCCCAGTTAATACCCTTTATCCTCTGAGCTCCAGCTTTGGCTCTTACTCTCACTCATGCAGGGGGTGGAGGAGGGGAATGAGAAGGTTGGAGAGGGCTGAGGGCTCAAGACTGGATGGAAGGCAGATATTTTGGGTACTGGAGGCATCTTTGACATTTAGACAATGGTTATTTTAGATAGGTATCTGGTGTCCATAAATTAGCACAGTTCTATAGCTTTATGCTTTCTTGATTTATTTTCCTCTATCCTTTCCTGTGTCAGGAAGAATTCTAAGATGACTTGAAAGATTCCCATCCCCTGGTATGCATGTTCTGTTTGTGTCCTCCCCCCACCAATGCACACACTGAAGCCCTAATCTTCAATGTAACATTATTAGGAGGTGGGGCCTTGGAAGGTAATTCCAAGGGGTAGAGCCTGTCATGGAGATATTCGAGCCCTTAAAAGAAGAGATACTACAGAGATGATCTCTTTTTCTGGCTTTGAGGATAAAATGAGAAGGCATCTATCTGCACACCAGGAAATGGGCTGTCACTGGGAACTGAGCCAGCCAGCACCTTGACCTTGGATGATGTGAAATAAATTTGTTTGTTTGTTTAAGCCACCCAGTCTATGGTATTTGTTATTGTTGTTTAGTGGCTAAGTCATGTCCGACTCTTGTGACCCTATGAACTGTAGCCCCCAGGATCCTCTGTCCCATGGGCTTTCTTGGGCAAAAATATTGGAGTGATTTGCCATCTTCTCCTCCAGGGGATCTTCCCAGCCCAGGGACTGAAACTGAGTCTCCTGCACTACAGGCAGATTCTTTACCACGGAGCCACCTGGGAAGCCCATCCCTTCCATTACCATTGATCTATTAACTTAAGGTAAAGAAGGCTATGCTTTCCCCTGGAAGAGCCAGGAATGAACAAACCCTCTCTCCCACAGTTGGATGGATGAAGTTGATGTAGATTCAAACACCTAATAACTCCTAACAACTCCTAACAATTTCCAAAGACTGAGCATGTTCTAGGAGTTGGGCTAAGATGGCTACATGCACACATGACATCATTTAGGCTGCTCTGGGTTAATCCCATTAGAATGTACACTCAGAGGGCAGAGGCTGGCTCCAATTTGGTTGTCAGGGTATCCCTAGTGCCACAACATTGCTTGGAACATATGGGGACCTCAAGGCATATTTGAGTGAATGAATGAATACATGAATACATGAGCACGATGGCTTAGATATTAGGGTTATCACTATTTTATTAGATTAAGAGGCTGAGGTTCAGAGAAGTCAAGAAGTTTAGAGACGTCTCTGGTGCTCTAGTGGCTAAGACTCCAGGCTCCCAACACGGAGCTGGGTCAGGGAACTCGATTCCGTGTCCCAGAACGAAAGATCCTGTGTGCCACAACTAAGACCAGGTGCAGCCAAATAAATAAAATTAAAAACAACAACAACAAAAAAAATTTTTTTAAGTTCCTCATGTCTTAAAAAAATATTCGTCCATTTCCTTACCCAGTAGTCCATCTCCCTGGCTCCTTGGCTACCCCGGGGTGGACCTCCACGACGGCTTTCGGGCCCGCGGGCGCCCTCTGTCGGCGACGCTCAGGTGGCGCACGGGCCCGCTGCTGCGGATGCGCAGGTGCGCACGGCGAAGGTCCCCCTCATTGGCTGTGGGGCCTGAGTGCTGGCTTTCACGTTTGGAGGTGCTGAGCCGTTCCCTAAATGGGACCTGGACATCACTTGTGAGTTTTCGGGGTCTGGATGGGCGCTCGACCAAGGGGCAGGAGAACTTGAAGAGTTAACAATTGCCTGGGTGGCTCGGAACCAGAGGCAGAGGGAAGCCGACAGGGCTGAGGTTCTAGAACTCCGGCTCCTTATCTTGGCTCCTTGACTTCCCTCTGAGGAGGAGCGAGGACGCGGGAGGTGGGGAGTGAAGTTGTCTTTGGGCCAATGGTCAGAACCTGTAACACGAGCGTGGTCCAAATTAACCGGAAGTGAGGGCCAAATTAATGTTTGCATCCATTTTCCAGAACCTTCTGTTGCAGTCCCGCCTGTCAACGCAAGTGTGCTCAGGGTAGTCGGGTGTAATCTCTTACACTCCGATGTGCAGTAGTTCTACTCTCGCCCCGCGCACCAGCCTTACTCAATCCTTTTAGTTTCCTTCCCAGTTCTTTACAAAAGAGATACAACATTCACTCACATCCAAGGCAGATTCACAACCAAAAAGATGTCTTTATTCTCTCTTTAAAAGTTGGTGGCTTTGTTCTTGTTTTTGTAAGGACTACTTTTGGGGTTGTTTTGCTTTTGATCCCCTCTCCATAATTACATCCTTAATTTTAGATTTTTGTCAATTGAAATTGTAACTTTATTGATGTCTATCTCTAACACTTCAACGAGAAATACTTACCTCTTACTTCTCTCACTGGAATAATATATTCCCCAGATGGGGAAATTTAGGGATGAAGTAAAAACCTACAGGACAAAAGGAAAATGAACGGGAGGTGGTGAATTGTTCTGAGAAGGTAGAACGCATTCATTTGCTGGTCTAGATGATTCGATTTTCTCTGGGAGTGTTGGAAAATATGGTTTGAAGGGGGAAGGCAGTCATGCAGTGTTCACTAGAAGAGGTTTGAGGATATTTGATTTGGAACTACCGCTCTTTCCTTTCATAATATTCAGCATGTCCCTAATCGTTGTATTCCAGATATTGAACACCAGTTTTTAATCCCTTCTACCAAAATGTTTTGCACCCATTTGAACATTTCTAAATTGAAATTCTAAATTAGTATTCATTGAAAACTGGTTTGACACAAAGAAAGGAACATGAATGAAACCTTCTGAGCCTTCTTTGCATTTCCAAGCGCCTGTTCAATTCTTTAGAAAAGTCATTGTTGTCGGTTTAGGAAAGATTTATTCAATTCCCAAGCGCCGCCTCCAGAGGGCACAGCTGTCTCAAAAAAAAAATTTTTTTTTTTCAAGTTCCTTCAGTTTTGCCAAGGAACTCTTCATAGTCTGCAGTTGTGATTCCTGGGATCCAAACTTGAAGTAGTTTTACCTCATATATTTTAATATTCCTTGAGGTGTTATGGTATTCTATATTTTCAGTGATTAACATTTATAATATTTTAAATTTTTATAAAAGGAAGAATTAAATCCAGTGTTGTCAATTTGCCCCCTACTTAAAAAGAAATCTCTCTGTTCTCTCTAGTTTTAAGTAATAACTCCAGACAGAGTCAGACAGCACCCATTAATTTTTTAAAACACATTTAAAAGTTTATTTGCTAAAACTTTGTATTTTCAAGAGATTGCACTCCTGGCCCCAGTTATCCTAAAAAATGAAGTATGAAATGTGCATATAAATTATTTATGATTTAGTGCCCAGTGTATTCTTGTAGAGTCTGCTATTACATTTAGAATAAATGCGTTGGAAGCTTTCTACTCCTGAAGCTACACAAACTGTCTGAGGGATTTATTTTTTACAACATCAAAATTTATGGTAACTTTTTATTTTAAAATGCTTTTATTCATCCACAGAGGAGAGGAAGTTGAAGTGAATTTGCTCAGAAAAGAATGGGGTTGTTTTCTTCTAAAATGTACATTAAACGATTTACTCTCTCCCTCGTTTGTCTCAGACATCTCTGCTGTGTTTAGTGTGAAATTGAACCCTGTAAGGCTAAAATCTAAGAAGAGGGAGACTAAGGATTCATGCAAACAATTTACGTGTATTTCTTTTCTGTGTTTTCTTTCAGGCTTTCAGTTGCTGCTCACTTTGGGCTATTTTTCTTTTCCTGTTATTTTTTTCCCCCCTGTTAACATTATGCAAAAAATCTATCAACAGGGTATGAAAGGAATTGTTTGTAAGTATTTAAAACCACTTAACATCTATTTATATGAAAATGCTGTTTAGTTTTTGGAAGCTTATTTGCATGTTGGCATGGAAAATTTGGAAAACTTGTGCAGGGTTGATGTTGAAAGTGTTTAACTTCCATATTTGCTTTGCATGAATGGGGAAGAGCTAGAGGAGCCACCAAATCAGTGTGTTCTGTAAGGAACCACACTTATGAAGTGGTGTCAGCTAAACATGTGGAAGAATCAAGAAAGGGCTTGATGAAATAGCCTTGAAGTCAGTTTAAGCGAGGGATTAGCAATTCAGGCCTAATGTGTATGATACAGAAGTATAATTAGCAAATCCATGCATTATCCCTCTTCTATTTCAATTCTACATAACAAATGTTAGTTTAACGATATATTCCTTTACCTTGTACATTAGTCTTGTCTCCCCAGTGGGATGATGGAAGATCTTTGATGGGAAAGAACCATGTCTGATACATATTTTTTTCTGTTTCATCACAACAACTAGCCCAGTGTTAGCCCAAAAAGGCCTTCCACAAATAGCTGGCGATTAATTATTAGTCTGTGGAACTCTTGGCCAGGATCTGCTCCCAAGTAGAGAATGCCAGACTCGAAAGTTTAAAGCATTCATGGAATCCAAAGTGTTTTTTTCTCCATTGTGTCTCCCTGAGGCTCCTGACACTGTCTCCTTAGGTGAATGAATGTGCTGTTTTAACTTGATGGATGATTTACAAGAATTTTGTCATAAGTATTTGGGAGTTTTGGTGCTGCCATTTGTATAACTTAGATAATAATTCCAAGAACAGTGTAATGGAAGGGATTCAAATGTGGGTGAAGTTACTTAGAATATTTGCAATGGAAGGGTTGGGAAACGAGTGTTTCAGCAGAACACAGACGACTAAGATAAAAAATATGGTCTCCCCTTGTCCCCTTGTTTATATACGGTAGAACTTTGCTTGTTCATCTGTCAGTGTTAACTGTTCTACACACGGTCGTGTGCCATTGTGGCTGAGTGACACATAGAGCCTTGGAAGGCAGTTATCTCTTGTCAGTGGATATACTTAAGTGAGTCTATCACACATGTGCCGTAGGGCCTTGAGCCTTGGAGGAACATTTTGATAGGTGAGCCCTAAAGTCACCTGCTGATGAAAATGCTGTGTGATTCTGCATTAAGTCTGCATTACACTCATTTATTGGAATCAAAGACAGTTCTACAAGTGCTGGAGCATCATAAGGAAACGTGAGATGACAACCAGTGGGCTAAAAGCCCAGCATCATTAGATTAAGGGTGTGTCATCCCCATGCAGGGTCCTATTTCTCGGCCTGTTAGCCTGGGTACGTGTGTTAATTACACGAGCAGTTCAGATATTCTGTCTCTGAAGGGTGAGTCTAGTTTGAAATGCTTATAATTCTAATTTAATTAGAAATGCATTCAAAGAGCTAATGTTATTTGTGAGAATTTAGAAGTAAATCCCTTAGTAAAATAAATGGACCTTTGGTAAAGTGAATCATAACCTAATTTTGAATGTATGGATGGATATTCTATCAGCTTTGCTTGAAGTCTGGCAGAATTGGGGGGAAAATTCTCGTGTAGATGCAGTACTCATCTGTTCTCACTGTATGACTTAGTTGAAGATCTGTATTCTCTCAGCTGCCACCACAGTCTTCAAAGATAAAGTCATTTATTGAAAAAGTCTGTAATCTAAACAATTCCTACTTTTCTCATTGACAAGGCATCTCCTGATTACCTGCACGTCCATGGAGATACATGACCTCTTAGCAGGGAGGCAGTGTTGTAGGAGGAGAGTCAGTGCAGTGCTGATGTTCACTTAACATTCAAGCAACAGTACTCTCACCTTTCTTTGGTTGTGGTCAGTGGTTTTTACTCCATTATAGTCATGGGCTGACTGCATGCAATCAGCCTAAAAGCCAGGGCTGTGCTGTGGTCTGTCCTGTAAGTGGCTTCCTGGTGACACTAGAAGGTGACTTGCTCGGCACGGACAACTACATGTTTGGCAAGCAGAAAAGATGCCGGGTGCTCTCCCCACAAGTCCACGTGCCTTTTCAAAATCCGTTTGATGACATTCACTGTGATGTGGATGGGTTCCCCTAATTTATCTTTGGTCTCAAAAAGTGGTTTAGGGCTGGATGCACATGCTGGTGTTTGTTAATTCCTGAGGTGACACTTTTAAGTCCAATGTTTGATGTTCCACAGTCCTGGAAAGAATGATTTTTGACTCTTTGATCCTGTAAGAAAAATCCAATTGTTTTGCATCTTGCAGTTCATGCCGATGGCTTTTGTTCCCTCATCGTTTTAGCAGATATTTTCTTTTTTCAGGGCAGAGTTGTGATGAGGGGAGGTCTGTCAGGCTATTGCAATAATATAAATAACAAGCTGGTGGAATTACAAATAGAGCCGAGATTCTTAAGAGGTTAGAGAAGAAAAAAAAAAGTGGTTCTGGTTATCAAGCTGGAGGACTATTTAAAAAAGGTCCAGAACCCTTTTTTAATGTCATGTCTGTGTGCAGCTTTCCTTAGTTTAAAAATCATCCTTTCTTTCCTAAGAGAAGAAAGCACAGGCTAGGGAATAAAACGCTCTGGAGAAGTTTCATTTAGTTAGATTTTTCCTTGCTTGGTCTTCCTGGTGGTTTTCAACCTCTCCTGTTCTCTAATAATATTACTTGAAGAATTAAAGACAACCTGAAAAACAAAAACTGTATCAAGGGAGAAGGGCAGACAATAACAATAACTGAGTTCTCTAGGCTGTTCACAGAATGGTAGCAAAGACAAAAGAACTTTTTTTTCATCTTAATGAGAGCTGCTGTTACCTTTTCTTCTCTTTCAGACCTCAGACCTCTTTCTCCCTGTTCTTAGCTTCCTTGCAGCTTTCAGTGTCTCATTATGAATGGCTATTTTAACTCCTCTTTTTATTAATAAATAAGATAATGTTACTGTTACTAATTTACTATTTGGAAAGTAGAGCCTTTAAATTGGCATTCTTGATGGTTTTAGAGTAATTGTAATTTTAAGTCTTTTTTTTTTTTTCTTTTTTCACCCATTGAATGGAGTTTTCTCTCAGCCAAAGTGCTTTGCCTATTCTTTACTGCGTTTTTTTTTTTAAAGGATAATTGAAAGTTGTTCTACAAATATAGCTTAAAAAATTCATGTTTCTCGGTGAAAAACAACCCTGAAATGAAAGCCAACTTAAATCACACCAGAAAAGACTCACAAAATGAAGCTGACATCCTGGAAGAAGGGAGAAACGCTAAGGCTCCCAAGTAATCAGTTTGGGCCATTTAGGTGCTAAATGACAGGATCAAGAAGAAAAATTTTTAAATTGATTTTTAAGACTGTCTGAAAAAGGAGGCTGAAATGAATATTAAGTGATTTCTTTGGGGCTGTCAGAAATAATAATGGAAGAAGAGACAAGCCCGGTCTTGCTGCCGATGGTAGGATCAGAGAATTTAGAGTCCGCGCAGGTTGGAGATGAAGTTCTGCACTTCAGTTGTTAAGAAATGTGAATGAAGAGAAGGGAAGGGAAGCAGCAAAGGAACCTGATATGAGTAGGTGTGAGCTGGAAAGGGAAGTGAACCCACGCTGGGTTGTTAGGGAAGAGGTGCTGTGGTGGGTGTGTGCTGTGCTCTGTGTTCTGTGAGGAGAAGAGACCCCATTCCTGGCAGAGCCTGGCACATGAGGTGCTCCTAGCAGTGTGGATGGACCGGTCAGGACACATCCATTCTCTCTCCCACCCACCACCCCCTACCCATCAGCCCATGTCCCGGCCAGTAGCCATATACATCTATCTGTCAGTTGGCCGATGGGAGTGGGGCTCCAAGCTGGCTGTTGAACAAGCCCATATGGCATGAGGGTTGCATTTGTATCTTTGGTCTCATTAGCACCATGTTGGAACAAACAGAGTTAACCGGCTAATTAATAGAGAGATACATTGAGTGTTCTCTGGGATTTGGAATCAGTTTCCCTTAAATTAGCCATGTCAATTACCACAAGCCCATAGATACCAGGAGCTGGAAAAAGATCTGGCAGGATTTAAAAACACATGGGACCACGGAGAATGTGAATAAAAATGGAAAAGTAGACCCACCTCACTAGGACTGTGCTTTTCCAGCACGTGGATGCTGTCACAGCACTGTGAAGGACTGATACGGCGTTCTGATGGATTATGTTTTCCACCATCTGTTTTTGGAAGTTTCTTTAAGTTCTACTTTTTTTCCCCTTGTTTTCTGAATACATTGGACTAGAAAACATACCCTACCGTAATGTTCTGCTTACTAATGTGGAAATGGACAGTGAGCCTTAATGCCCCAATCATTTGGCAACAGGATCCAACTTTCTTCTTGGAGACGTATCCATGCTCCCTCTTTGTCGTATGGGATTCTACATCAAGGTGCCTGGCCTTACCTAAGCCATTAGGAGGTCAATATTGTGATTCAGTCTCAGCCTGTGGTTCTGAACTAGGGATGAGTTTCTCTCCCTGGGGATGCCTGACAATGTCGGGAGACATTTCTGGTTGCTACAACTATAGAGGATGCTACTACCATCTAGCGTGTAGAGGCCAGAGATGCTGCTTAGGATCCTACAATGGACAAGATAACCACCTCCAAAGAGGAATTATCTGATCCAAAATGTCAGTAGTGCATAGGTTGATAGACCCTGTCTGAGCCAACTTGACTTTCCCTTCTGGGAACCTGAAACATCAGTGATGTGGTATAAGCAACACCCCCCCCCCCAAATTAGTCAAACTCATTTATTCTAGGAGCAATGCCTCATTCAGACGGTCCTGTTAGCTAGACCTCCTCCTGAAACCTTTCTGGGTTCCCACTTTTTTTATTTTTATGCTAGATCCTCAGGTTATCTGTTCTGTGAACTCCACCATACCCTTTTGATACAGTCCTTTTCTGCTGGAATTAGCCAGAGTAATTTTCTGTTGCTCACCATCAAAGAACTCTAAAGTGTGTGTGGAATAACTGGTGGTTTAGCATAGATATGTCAGATGACACATCATTCGACAATTCCTTTATAAATCCTATCTTTGGTTATTAAGCATCTAGTAAGTTGAGAATCAAGTTAGAGGAAGCAGAAGCAGTACAACAGAGAACCCTGTACATTTGAGGGTTCTCGTGCTGACGTTTAACTGCAATGGTAAGAGAATCGATAGACCCACAGAGAACTTGAGAACTCACTCTCAAGCAGGGAAATAAAGTTTTCCAGCATGGTAGGGCATCAGTGGCAGCAGATCAAGTGCAAACCTCAAAAAGCAGGTTTAAAAAAACAAGTAACCTACCATTTTGAGACTATGCCTGCCTTTGACCTCCTTGGGCTGCTCTGCACAATGTTGAAGCCAGGGGTTGCAGATGAATAATTTCTTGTCTTTTTAAAAAATCATTCTTCTCAAGGTTCATTTTAAAATAATGAAAGCATAGATGGCAGTACCTTACTCACACATACAGAAGTTTTCTTTAAAGATGTTTAAACTCAGAACTGATGCTGGCGTGGTGCTCTAACTCCATTAAATACAAACTCTACTCAAATTAAGATGATTCAGGGAACAGAATCTCTTGATTACCGAGGCTGGAATAGGTGGGTGTGGGTGGTTGTCTGAGCCCATTTAGCTGTTGGAGACCTTGGGGGCTGCCTCATAAAAAGACCTGTTTTGTTGGAAGCTTCTCTTTCTCTAAGTGCATGGGTTGGAATATGTTAAACTATTCTTCAGTGAACAAAGTCATAAAAGGATGTGAGCATACAAATAGAGAATTCGTGTTGGAGATCTCATGAGGTTCATTGTACTTCTCAGACAGGGTTTCTTTTTTTAAGATGCCAGCAAAATGCCACGGTATTTTATTTTTGTCTCCAGTAAATTGCTTTGGAAACTTAAACAAATTAAACATCCTGTTTTGTGTTTCTGAGACTCACTGGGGAAACTCAGTCTCTCTAGTCTGATGTTTCAGGTGGAAGTAATAGGTGTGTGTAAATCACCTTTTTAAAATAGTTATGTGTGTGCATGACCCATTCAGTATCACCTGGGCTTCTAAGCAGTTGTGTATATTATCTAAAGAAGAAAACAAAAGTAAAACTTTTTGGAGTGTGTGTGTGTGTGTGTGTGTGTGTGTGTGTGTGTGTGTGTGTAGGTATGTGTGATACTGTAAAGATGAGAAATCATTCCTGATGCTTTTTATATTTTAGGAGCTGATTTCTAGTACATTATATTAGTATACTCAAAATCCATTGTTGAAGCCATTTGGAAACAAGTTTAAAGTAAATCTTAATAAAAATAATTATCATCATTCAAATGGAAGGTAACATGACAGAAATTAGCAGCTAAAACTTAGAGTCTGCCTTTGAAATTTAATGGGGCACAATTTTTCTTGGGTTCCTCATCACAAAAACCAGGATGGGCAACACATGTAAACCCATGGCTGATGCATATCAATGTATGGCAAAAACCATTACAATATTGTAAAGTAATTAGCCTCCAACTAAAATAAATAAATTAAAAAAATAATAATAATTTTTTTTTGCCATTTCCTTTAAAAAAGAAAAAAACCACTTTCCTTTGTTTTCTGTGTTGGTCAATGAAAACAGCTCCTCAATACATAATGCCCCTGCCTCTCTCCCTCACTCCTTCCCCCATCTCACTGGATTTCTCTGCAATTGAAGGATTGTTTCCTTTTAGTACCTCCCTGCTAGGAGGAATGGAACAGCTTGGAGGGCTGGTGCCCCTGAGCCTGAGCAATAAAATTAGCCTTCGACAGGGTCTCTTTGACCATAGGAACTGTCTGACTTGGTTACTTCTCATGGAAACATCCCAGATTCCCATGGTTTGAACTCTTGGTTGAAATATTACATTTAAACGCCAGACAGAACCCAAATCAATGAATGATTGCAGCACCTTTCAAATGTCACTTAAAAAAAATTCTATGTAGTGACGACTCAAGTCCTTTGGGAAGGAGCAGGAATGAACTATCACCCTCATCCCCCCTTGGCTTTGATTGTGGCTTTCTCTCCCTCTTGTTGGCTTCTCTGCTCTCTCCCTGTCTCCTCCTTCCCTTCTCCCTGCACCCTGTCCTCGCACACACAGCTGAGCTACTTGAGTGGGTGTATGCCCTGGAGGCTGAACTATGCAAAAGGTGTCACCTACAGAGGTGTTTCCTTTCGGAATGTCATTGTTTAACTTCAGGGTCCTGTTATTCTTGTGCGAATGAAATGTCAGAAATGAATTTCACCGTGTAATTTTCCAGGCATTGACAGGCCTTTGCCATCTGTCATTGGATCATGATTTTGCCTTTGGTTTCCTGCCATGTTTAGGGTTTTGACCTATCCCTTTGAGTGCCAGTAATTTTACTTCGCAATATAGCCTCTGATGGAGGTCTCTGCTGCCAGGTGTGACTTGTAACTTTAAGGCATGGAGGGATTTCTTCCCCGGGCTTTGCTTTTTATTATTTTTAAAACCTCAAGTGTCATGAATCCTGTCACTTGAACAGTGTTGATTTGCGATTAATCCCATGGGTATTATCTATTTTTGTCTGTAGTCTTTGCTGATGAGGAGGTCCCACATTATAGCAAAGTCTCTGTCTTTTTGAAACGTAGGACTGAGTTTTATTGGCTGAGAGAGGCAGTTTAGGGGAGAAAGATTGGAGTAGGAAATAATGTTTTTTTTAATAAAGAACCCAAGTTTAATTGGAAAGAAGGAAAACTGAAGTTTTTCATTTCCCTACATAGTGAAGATTTTGAAAAGTCCTACTGCTCTGAAGTCAGAAGACGGATTTTATAAAGTACAAGCAGATTGTTTTTGAACTGAATGTTAAAGCTCTGCTGTCAGAGTTGACAAGTTCCCGAATTCAATTTTCAAACTAAAACTTAGAAAACCGAGGAGACACTGTGTCTTCTCAGTAGCTTATCAAAAGAAATGCGGTGGCAGGCTCCCGCCGCTGTCTCGCCCAGCCAGGTTGGGGGGAGGCGGACAGCACCCCCTTCACGTCATCTCTACTCCCCCTTGGCACCCTGTGTGTTCTTGATATGGGCTGGATAGGAAGGGCCCCAGCTGCTCAAGCTTTCTGAGATTGGACGATGATGACAGGCCACCCTGCACTTCTCTCCAAGAATGGAGAGAGATTTTTTCTTTTTTTTTTTTTTTTACCATTTTTAGAGAAGCTTCAAGCACCAGTGATCTTTGCTCAGGACTTATTGGTCTTCATGGTTGGCAGACAGAGGATTAAGAAGCATCGATATTAGCACACTCGTTGTGGCTTTACAAGAACAGTGTAAAGCTATGTAGAATTCTTGGCATGGCTGCCACCAGCCCTCTCATCTTTCTTTCTTTGGGGATAAAAATTAGCTAGTTATGGCTCATGAGTTTTCAGGATCTTCTTTATGCATGTAGACAATAAAAGGTTGTCCTAAGAAAAGAAGGTATTTTGCCACTAACTACTAATGTAGGTAAGTATTAAATATTTACCAGGTGCTACATGAAATTTACATGTCTTATAAATTTACATAACAACCCATGAAGCAAATTACATCATCACCATTGCGCAGACGGGGAGTGAGGCTCAGAGGGTTTTTTCAGGATTTCCCAACTAGTGAGGAGAAGAGCTGGGATTTAAACCCAGCTCCAACTCCTAACCTTGCCCTCTTAACATTTTACTGTAAAACTGCCTCCAAAGCGATGACAATGATGAGCTCAGTGGTAGAATTTCTTCCTACAGATTCTTTCAGCAGTAAATAAATATCATGACCTTTTGAATACTCTTCAGGTTGTGTGATTCTATTAAGTCTTAAAATTTTCACAGGCTTTTATTTTGTATCTATTTGGTCTTTGAAAATTCAGAGTTATTAGTTGCTATATTTCGTTTTTATTCCTGAAACTGTTATAAAAACTTATTAAATTGAAATCTTACTACCTGGAACTCTCAATTAGCCAGATGTTTCTTTTCTTTTTGTTTCCTTTCCTATATTCCACTTTGTAGAAGGAAGAAGAAAACCATAGAAAAATATGCGCATATCAGAGTTTCTTTTCGAGATTAAATATGTCCTATGGTCCTTTGCCTTTTAGATGTTACACCTAACTCCAGCTGTGTTAGATGTTAAAATATAAGTAAATCTCTTTATGATTTTGAAATGCTTAACAGAAAAATCTGCTAAAAGTGTTAAGGGAGTTGTATTAGTAAGAGTAAACTAAGGGCTATAACAAAGAGTCCTTGCATCTTAATAGCTTATCATAATAAAAGATGACGTCTCATTCACTTCACAATGCAGTGGGAGTCAGCAGTGTTAGTGGGGAGAGCAGATTTTCTGCTCCAGACCCTCATTCAGATAACCCTGTGGCTCTGATAATTCCTTTAGAATCTCACAGTTTTTCACTGAATTTAAAGAACCTGACTGGCAAACAAAGGAAGACAGCCAGCCTGGAAGATTCTTTGAGAAGTTACTAGGGGTCAGGATTGAAAGTGGTTCTGCCCACAGTTCTGCCCACATTCCGATGGCATGACCCCACCTAACTGTTAAGGGAGGCTGGGAGATACAGTCCAGCTCTGTGCCCAGGAAGGAAAGGACATGGGGTTTGGTGTCTACCTAGCATGGTCTCTGTCACAGCAGTGACATAAAATCCTGAGGTCTTTATGGCTCTTCTGATATTCAAAACATGTAAGAAACATCTGATTCTGAACTGGATTAGTGATTTCCGAAACTTTGGGTCACATGTGTGTACTTAGTCATGTCAACTCTTTGCAACCCTATGGATTGTAGCCTGCCTGTCTTTGGAGTGGGTTGTCTTTTCATCCTCCAGGGGATCTTCCTGACCCCCGGATCGAACTCACATCTCCTGCGTCTTCTGCATTGCAGGTGGATTCTTTACCAGCTGAGCTACCTGGGAAGTCTCCAAAATTTGGGTTATTAAAAAATATTATTGGAATATCACTTAGACCCACGCAGGATCAGAATGGAAGTATGGACTGCCAGGGGCGGGGATGAAGCAGACCAGGAATCTCTGTTTTTCAGAGGCTCTCCAGGTGATTCGGATATAGCCAGGCTGGCACCAGTTTGCTGTTTGGTAATCGCTGGTCTAGATAATGTACTTGATAAGGCAGGTTATTAATACAGATTAATTCATTTCAGGAAGGACTTTTAGCAAAAATGACTGGGAGGAAAAAGAGTGATTTTTAGTTACTTGGTTAATGAGCCTAAATTCCTATTTATAGCAACTACTGTAATTAGTCAAGACCTCAGACATACTCCGTGGCCGGTAGTTTTGAAAGTCCGGAGAGTGCTTTGTAGGTAATGCGGTTTCATTTCCCAGGGAAACACCCCATGTAGAAGGAAGCCATCCTGGTTATTGCGGATGCTGACCGCCTATATTTTGTTATAATTGTTAAAAAATTCTCCATGTCTCATTTCAACCTTTTTCACCCTCCTAGCAAGCACAATTGTAGATTCCTAATTACCTAAATTATGTCAGTAGATGTGAAGGCAATTACAGTAGTAAAAACAGTTTTCTATTTCAAACAGTCACTGGGTTTTAAAAATCAAATTATGTTCCTTGTTTTGGTCTTTAAGAGTATGGCATTGCCAGTTTGTCTGTTTTTAACCCACATGTTCCTCACATGACATCCTTCTTCTCCATTTAAATTTTTACTACTGTATGGCTTTTGAGGGATAAAGATAACCTCTTATAACTGATACAAGTTGCTGAGTGAAATCGATCTCGTTGATTTTGTGCGGCCGTTCCGTGGTTACTACCCCCAGTGAGAGTGGGAGGACTCAGGGTGATATTTCAGGTGTACTCTTTTGTGTTGCCATCAGGTTGGATTTATGAAAGACAGTGGAAATTTATCACCTTTCTCTGTTATTCTGAAACCATAATTTTCTGGTCTCTCGGTTGCTTGTGAACACTTCTGATAAAATGCACTGCTCTCTGAACCTTTGTAACACAGATTTGTTTAAGATCTTAAATTATATGTTGCTATCCAAGCAAAGGATGAGAGACCTGTCTGCTGTACTTCAGTATTATAGGCAACATTGCCAACCATTCTGCAAGTTCTGATCATACTACTCTCATAATTACTCGATAGTGCTTACCTAATCAACCCCACCTTCCTTAGCCTTGTGTTCACGCATCCCTATCATCTGACCTCTGCTTGAAACTGCTGGTGAGCTTTCCAGTCATTTAGCTTGAAGAGCCCTTCCTCGAGAGTAAGCCTTTTTACCCTAGCCAACTGGTCAAGTCCTCATCCTTCAGAATGTCTTGAGTTTCTTTCCGCCTCATGTTTCTAAACCCCGTCTCTTCCTAAATGAAATTCCGTCCATTGTTTAAGAATCAGTTTGAAATGCCACAGACTCTAAAACCTTCCCTCTTCAACTGAACTGTGATGTATCACTTACCGTGACACATTATTCAGTTTGGGATATGCAGATTAGATTTTCTACTAGAATGTAAGCTCCTGGAGATCAAAGAGACTGCTTTATTCATCTCTTATTCCTTATGGTCCTTTAACCATAGTGAGCATTTATATAACCTTCGTAATAAACAACACTTGGTTGAGAATTAAGATTCAAAGTTAAAAACGCTACGTTATACTATTAATTTAGCGCATGATTTCCCGAAGTGAAACAGTAATATGTTATTTGGGGAAAAAAATATCTGGCTAAGTGTACATAGGTTGTTTTACTACAGGGCTTTTCAGAGTCTTTTAGTATGCTTATAGAATATAATATGCTAATATGAATATCTAAGAGAGAATGTGGTAAGCATCATATTTCACATTCTTTTCACCATAGAGCTTTTTTTTTTTGTGTGAACATATTAATAAACCAGGGTTGTTGTAACTGATTTGGGGAACTACTAATTGAAGTAGTGTTCTGCATTTTTTTAGTGCCCCATGTTATCAAAAGTACTTTCACTCTTAAAGTCATCCTTGATTTCACTAAATATCACTGACTGGTTGTAAGAAAACAAACATATTGTTTACAGTTTGTACTTCTAAATATAATTTTGGGTGTTATATATATGTGTGTTTGCTAACTGCCAAAATTCATCAAATCTACTGTTTAGCTAAGAGGCAGATATAGATAGATTGTTGTTCATTCACTCAGTCATGTCTCTTTATGACCCCGTGGACTGCAGCACGCCAGGCCTCCCTGTCCTTCACCATCTCCCAGAGCTTGCTCAAACTCATGTCCATTGAGTCGGAGATGCCATCCAACCATCTTGTTCTCTGCTGTCCCCTTCTCTTCCTGTCTTCAATCTTTCCCACCGTTAGGGTCTTTTCCAGTGAGTCAGTTCTTCACATCAGGTGACCAAAGTATTGGAGCTTCAACTTCAGCATCAGTCCTTCCAATGAATATTCATGGTTGATTTCCTTTAGGATTGACTGGTTTGATCTTCTTGCAATCCAAGGGACTCTCAAGAGTCTTGTTCAACACCACAGTTTGAAAGCATCAGTTCTTCGGTGCTCAGCCTTCTTTATGGTCCAACTCTCACATCCATACATGACTATTGGGAAAACCATAGATTTGACTACATAGACCTTTGTCAGCAAAGTAATGTGTCTGCTTGTCATAACTTTTTTTCCAAGGAGCAAGCGTCTTTTAGTTTCATGGCTGCAGTCACCATCTGTAGTGATTTTGGAGCTCAAGAAAATAAAGTCTCTCTCTGTTTTCATTGTTTCCCCATCTATTTGCCATGAAGTGATGGGACCAGATGCCGTGATCTTCGTTTTTTGAATGTTGAGCTTTAAGCCAACTTTTTCACTCTCCTCTTTCACTTTCATCAAGAGGCTTTTTAGTTCCTCTTCACTTTCTGCCATAAGGGTGGTGTCATCTGCATATCTGAGGTTATTGATATTTCTCCCAGCAGTCTTGATTCCAGCTTGTACTTCATGTAGCCCAGCATTTCACATGATGTATCTGCCTGCAATACAGGAGACCTGGGTTCGATCCTTGGGTTGGGAAGATCCCCTGGAGAAAGGAACAACTGGGTACTCAGTCCAGTAGTCTGGCCTGGAGAACTCCATGATACAGTCCATGGGGTCGCAAAGAGTTGGACATGACTGAGCAACTTTCACTTTCACTTTTCACTCCGCATGTAAGTTAAATAAGCTGAGTAACAATATACAGCCTTGACGTAGTCCTTTCCCAATTTGGAACCAGTCTGTTGTTCCATGTACAGTTCTAACTGTTGCTTCTTGAGCTGCATACAGGTTTCTTGGGAGGCGGTAAGGTGGTCTGGTATTCCCATCTCTTTAAGAATTTTCCACAGTTTATTGTGATCCACAGAGTCAAAGGTATCGAGTAGTCAATGAAGCCGAAGTAGATAGATAGATATTTCGGGAAAAATCCTGGTGATCCAAATGAAACCTTTAATAATGAAGACATGCAGGTGAGAGTCATTCCTTTGTTAAACATCTTTGAAGAGACATGCAAAGGCCTTTCTCTTAATAGTAATTTTCCTGAAGTTCATCTGCATTCAGACTATTTATGTAAATCTGTATTAATTCAAACTTTACTGAATGATTTGCTGAATTAAAGTCAATGCTTGGGATTTTCTTTTTTTCTTTAGCCATTATTGATTTATCTGGTCTACCCATTCTTTCTGTGGACACAGATTTAAGAAAAAAAAATCAGATCATTTTGTGTTTATATTTGTCTCCTTTAAATGAGTCTGTTATCATCTGCAATCATTTGTCAGGGTTGTAATTGCATATACAGTGGATGAGATCAAATTTCAGAGCAAAAGGAGTTAAAGGATCTTTTAGATCAAAGTTAAACCTGTGATTTTCTGTGAACTTTGGTGTGCCTAATTAAGCGATTAGTAACAAGCAGGAGTTTCCAAATGTCAAGTGTATAATTATGAAATAAACAAGAGCTGGTTTTTCCAATAAACTTCTGTACTGTGCTTTATTACCTCTTGCTGGGGCCCAAACAATGTCTTCTGGTGAAGAGTATGAAATTAGGATGGATTTCCACTGCCGAAGGCGAGAAATCTTATCTGCTGAAACATAACTACAAGATACTTAGTATAAGAGTAAATTTGAACCTAGTAAATCTATGGATGGATATTAATTCCACCTCTCAAACCATATATTATAAATAAATTCCATTTTATTCCTTTTTGCATTTTTATTTTGCATGCTTTGGACTCTCTTGCTATTGAGCTTTACCACCAGTATTTCTCTCTCATTTCAAAATTCAAAATAGTTTTTTTTTTTTTAACTGAAAGGTGAATTAAATTTGGTGGGGATGAGGAGTTGGGAGTTACATGACAAGTCAAACATATTACTGTTTAACTGAGTAGAAAGTCCTCTGTGTTATTTCAGGTGAAGGATATCATTTTTAAAGCCCATCCCCAACATTTACTCTTGGTGTTTCTGTACAGATAGTCAGTGTTTGACTGATTCCCATAGGTTTTAGCCAATCAAATATTAGGGTCCATTATTATATTCTAGGGAGAGTGGCAGAGACAAAGAAAATAAAAGTTTTTATGTCAATGTTTGGGAAGTTTAAAAGATAATTGAAGAGGCAGAGTATATGTTAAGTAGAATGAGTAATACTTATCATGAAATATTTTTGTCATTTGTTATACAAGTAATACATACATTAATTAAAAATATAATGCACATATGGCTTATTTTTCTCTGAGAGGTAGGTAGATCAATCAATCTAGTTCTTTTAACCACCCACTTTTATTTATTCATTTCTTTCATACTAGGCATTTGCAATGTGTTCCAGCTTAGTTGCAGTCAGTAGAGAAGCCTAAACAACAGGGTTCAACTAAGGTAGAAATTCATTTCTCTCTCATCAGAAAGGAGGCCAGAAAGGCAGCATAGGGATCTTCCCTCGTGTGGTAGATACTCAGGTTCTTGCCAGCTTACTGCCCAGGCATATCCTTGCTTTCTGGTCCAATATAGCTGCTGGAACATGAGAATCACACCTGAATTCCAGTCAGTGGGACTGAGGATATGGAGGAGAAAGATGGGCTTCTCTGTCACTGACCAAAATTTAGTCCTGTGGCCATGCTATATTTAGCTGCATGGAGGGCTGAGAAATGTGTTTTGTTGATGTTGTTGTTTTGTTTTTGTTTCTTATTTTAAGCTGGGTGGGAATAGGCCTAGCTAAAGATCAGAGTTTTTATATTAAAAAAGAAAGGTAGAAGAGATTTGGGAGGCAGCTGGTGATTGTTACCATATGTTACTGTTACCAAAAATGCAAAAATGAGCATTCCTGAACATGTTCAGTCATGTTGGTTCATGCCAGTAAGTGATATGTGTCATGAGTTACAGGGACAGACAGTTCTAGAGGAAGAGCTTGGAGAAGGATGAGATCAGGGTGGGCTGGTGGCTGAAGCAGCCATTGTCATGGAGATGGATCTGAGCTTGGTCCTGATGGCTGGGTGAACTGCAGATGGGAGGACTAACAGCATATCTGGACCAGGTGAATAGCATGTACCAGTTCATTCAGTCAGTCATTCAACCACTATTTGTTGAGCACTTACTATGTGCCAGACACTGATCATACAGAGATGGAACCAGCATAGCTCCTGCCCTCATTGGAACTCACAAACAAATAATTCATGCCACTTTAATCAGCAGAACGGATACCTTTGTGATAGGCGATGAAGCGACCCTATGCTGGATAAGAAGGCTCAGGCCAACTAAAGAAAACTTGGAGGCCTGTTTAAAGACTGAATCCTGATTTTGTAGCCAGTGGGGAGACACTGAATGTTTTGATCAGAGGAATGATCTGATCCAACTTGTATTTGAGGAAAACCTGACATGCAACAGGTCAACTAGAGAGGGCAAGGAGGACTTGAAGCAAGTGCTGTTACTGAGCCTTTCCTGTGTGGTGACCAGGACCTGAGCTAGGGAGCTGGCCTTGAGGCACAGGCAGGGGCACAGTGCATTGGCTCAGGGCATACTTTCTGGAGATAGAGGTCCTAACTTTGGATCCTACCTCTGTCTTCTAGGAGTGGGCTGGACCTGGTCCCTGCCTTAGGCTGACGTAATGGACTGTCATAGACTGAGTGAATTAAACAACAGAAAATTATTTTCTCACAGTTTTGGAGGCTGAGAAGTATAAGATAAAAGTGAAAGTGAAAGTGTTAGTTGCTCAGTCGTGTCTGACTCTTTGCAACCCCATGAACTGTAGCCCTCCAGACTCCTCTGTCCAGGGAATTCTCCAGGCAAGTATACTGGAGGGGGTAACCCTCCAGTTACCCTTCTCCAGGGCATCTTCCCAATCTAGGGATTGAACCCGGGTCTTTTTGGGGCTCCAAAATCACTGTGATGGTGACTGCAGCCATGAAATTAAAAGACCCTTACTCCTTGGAAGGAAGTAAAGTTACGACCAACCTAGAGAGCATATTAAAAAGCAGAGACATTACTTTGCTCACAAGATCCGTCTAGTCAAGGATGTGGTTTTTCCAGTAGTCATATATGGAGGTGAGAGTTGGACTATAAAGAAAGCTGAGCACCAAAGAATTGATGCTTTTGAACTGTGGTGTTGGGGAAGACTCTTGAGAGTCCCTTGGACTGCAAGGAGATCCAACCAGTCCATCCTAAAGGAGATCAGTCCTGGGTGTTCATTGGAAGGACTGATGTTGAAGCTGAAACTCCAGTACTTTGGCCACCTGATGCAAAGAAATGACTCATTGGAAAAGACCCTGATGCTGGGAAAGATTGAAGGTGGAAGAAGAAGGGAATGACAGAGGATGAGATGGTTGGATGGCATCACCGACTCAATGGATGTGAGTTTGGGTAAACTCCGGGAGTTGGTGAGGGACAGGGAGGCCTGGCGTGCTGCAGTCCATGGGGTCGCGAAGAGTCAGACTCGACTGAGCAACTGAATTGAACTGAACTCCTACATTACAGGCAGATTCTTACCGTCAGGGAAGCCCAAGAGCAAGGTGCTGGCTGATTTGGTTCCTGGTGGGAGCTCTCTTCTTGGCTCATAGATGGACAGATGCCTTTATGTTGTGTCCTCACATGGTAGAGAGAGCAAACTCTGTATCTCTTTCTCGTTTTACCAGCACACTAACCCTTTGAATTAAGAATATAATCCATATGACCTAATCTAGCCTTTATTACCTCCTCAAAGGCCTTATTTCCAACTATAGTCACATGGAGGGGTGAGGCTTCAACTTATCAATTTAGGGAGACATAAATGTTCAATCTGTAAGAGTCCCCATGACCATCTGAAACACAATTTCTCATTAGCAAAATGGAGGAAATTCCGTCAACCTCTTTATAGGTTTGTCATGAGGATTAAGTGAGGTGAGGTGTGTTCTCAGCATGGTGTCTGGCACCAGGGAGGTTTGCAAATAACTGGGAACTAGAAGGGCCAGGGGGGGCAAGCATTTCAGTGGAAAAATTTTCAGGCTTGGGGAAAGGAGACGGAAGACAAGGGAGAGTCTGGGCACAGAGATGACGCTGAGGATCTAAGCCAGGGTGATGGGGAGAATGATGTCAGTTGACAGCAATGGGTGAGTCTGGGAAGAAGCCAGTTTTGAGGAAGAGATTGATGAATTTGATTTCAGGTCTGTTGCTTTTGATGAGATGGCTGGATATGTGAGTGGAAATTTCCAGCAGACAGTTGGGGTTTATTTACAAGAGAGGATATATGGCTGCTAACGACAGCTCCTGGGGGACATGAAATTGGTAGAGGCTGAAATTCAAGAGGAAAGAAACAGAGAATGCAAATGAAGCTGCCCAGACCCAATAAACCTGAGGCCCTAGCCTATGCAGGAGGAATTTAGTTTTGTAAACTTTTCTGGTCAAACAAATGAATAGTCTGAGGCAAACTTCAGGCTGGGAGCTGAATTCTCCAGGTCATTTCCTCAGTCCTCCACTTTACTTTGCCTATTGTAGATGCAAGGAGGTGGTTCAGGATGCAAAGCCATACAAACCTGCAGAAAGAAATTTACATCTTGAGCATTTGGGTTGTGGATTTCATGTGAAGAGAGAAGTAGCCTTCTCAGGAATAGGACAAAGTAGCTGGGAGATTTCTGAGCTAGGATATTGTCTAAACACTGCAGAGGCTGGGACAGTCTGAAAAGCCCTTAGCACTTCAGGATCCAATTAAAAGGGAATTATTTTCCCATTCCACAGCTAAGGAAATGGATCAACAAAGAGGCTGAATGACTACTTTAAAACCTGACAGATGGAACACGACAGACAAGGGGATGGGATTTGGAGCACCACCGACCCCCCCCTCCCCCGTCCCTGGTCCGGAGATACTGAGTTATTTCCTTCTTAGTGTGGTCTGTCAGTTCTCCCAGCCATGAGTCAGTTGAAATCAACCTCTGATAGACTCATGCCAGTAAATAAAAAATAGCCCACCTTTGTCCAGTCTCAGGCAATGGAAAAGGGCAAGTATGTAGAATTTATGTACTTACTATTAGCTTTTCATTTTCCATCTTTCATCCTCTACCCACATACTCCTCCAAATAAAAGTAAAATACTATTTTCCTCACTTTAATTTGCATCTGCTTAACTTTATGTTGCTGAAATAGTTCTTGCTAGCATCCCTGCTGCTTTTTAATCACCAGGTCCATTTGGACTTTTTTCAAAGTCCTTTTCTGGATTTTTCTGCTGTTTGCCAATACTTCATAAAAACCTCTGCGCGGCTGGCTTCTGTGGAAGCTCACTCTTCTGGTTGTCATGACACCTCACAAACTATCCCTTCTTGGTTTTCTTCGGAGGATCCCCTACTGCTTACCAGTTAAATCCTGGCATCCTTTTTATCCTAAGCAAACTATTTTTCTCATTCTGCATGTTCTCCCACCTGGTTGATCCAATCCATTCTCATTATTTCAGTTGTCATCGATGTGTTGATGACTCCTGAATCTCATCTCTGGCCCAGATTCTTCTCCCAAGCCTCAGACTTGCATATGCACTGAATAGCTTTATGCAGATATCTCCTGAACATCTGAAGATCAAAATATCTAAAACCAGGAAAGTCTTTTCTCTTCAAGTTCTTTCTCCTTTATCACCTTCCCATCTATGAAATTTGCAGTCTCAGAACCAATGATAATCCCTTCTCCATCAGCACTCTGGGCACCTACATAGTAGTTAATCATTCACTAACTAGTGCAAACGTTACTTATGCTCAAGGCTGGCATTTGGGGAAGATAAATATAGCATGATTTATAATAAGAGGAAAGTGACCAAAGTTTAGATACAGGAATATCCAATAGTGGTATAGTTGAACTATGATCACTTCCACTTTAAGGTTCCATCTTTAAGGTAGACTTGGTTACTCCACGATGATCCATACATTCCAATGAGATTCAGCTTTTTTTTGGTGGAGAATAAATTGTAAGTATGGGCAATTAAAAACCTTGAATTTTGTAGCGTTTACATATATACAGACTCATCAGAATGTGTGGATTATTTTGGGGTAAACAGGTCTACCTTAAAGATGGAACTTGGGAGTGATCATAATTTAACCACACCATCTATGTATTGGACATTCCTATATCTAGATTTTGTTGCTTTACTCTTCTTACAAATCACGCTATACATATAGCTGATTCACGTTGTCATACAGCAGAAACCAACACAGCATTGTAAAGCAGTTGTATTCCAATTAAAAACAAAAACATTGGACTCTGTATCAGAAAGTGCATACCCTCTGCCCATTTCCAGGTGGAACATATGAAAATCCAAGGGAGAGAAATGTCTTCCTAGGGTCAAAGAGCTTGCTTGCATGAACTTGCAGGTATTTTGAGTTTCTCTTCTGTGCTCTTTCTTCTCCACTATGACTTCTCTGTGTACTATATGCTGCTCTGCACCAGCAATGACTCAGGAAACACTCATAATTTATCCCTAGAAACTTTACTGGTGAATTCAACTCAATCCACCGATTACCAGATGGGATTGGACATGTCCAGGTCTGGCCAAACAGCACATATGTCATCACGCTCCCTTCCTCTATGTTAGGTATTACCAATCAGTTCAGTGCTGTGCTCCTAACAGCACATGAATTGTCACCCCTGCTCCCCCCACCCCGCCATGTTGATGATGATGGTTTAGTTACTAAGTCGTGTCCAACTCTTGCGACCCCATGGCCTGTAGCCTGCCAGGCTCCTCTGTCCATGGGATTCTCCAGGTAAGAAAACAGGAGTAGGTTGCCATTTCCTTCTCCAGGGGATCTTCCTGACCCAGGGATTGAATCTGGGTCTTCTGCATTGCAGGCAGATTCTTTACCGAGTGAACTAATAAGGAAGCCCACACCTTATAAACCCAACATAATACCTCTATGTGAGGTATTGCCAATCAGTTCAGTGCTGTGCTCCTAATGAGCCCAGCATAACCCCATAGTCCTTAACAGGAGGCATTTGGCAGTCAGTGTCCATCAGCTGGTGTTTGTAAAAGAATTGAAGCCAATTTTTCGTACCTTCAGGAATGGTTTAAGCCCCCATTTCTTTTGTTTCTGAGATTGAGGAGGTGAGCAGTGATGCTCTGAGGAACTTCATCAGCCTTTCGACTGGCACCTTGTCCCTCATCATGGATCTTTAGGTTATTATTGAGCAGTCAGTCCATTGTTTTAAGTCTGTTCCTTTCCTGTGCTGCATTTATTTTTATTTTTAATTAGCAATGTTGTAATTTCAGGTGAACAGCTAAGGGACTCAGCCATAAGCTTACATATATCCATTCTCCCCCAAACTGCCCTCTCATCCAGGCTGCTACATAACATTGAGCAGAGTTTTCTATGTGCTATACAGTAGGTCCTTGTTGGTTATCCATTATAAATACCTGTGCCGCGTTTATAAATCACCTGTGAGACAGTGTGCTGGAGAAGTACTTCCTACCCATTGTGGATTTTTCCATTAATCCAGCTCTGCTGAGCCCTGTGCTGGGTTCTGGGTTTCTTCTTTATGAGGCTCAGACCAGAGTATTTCCCACTCTTGGTGGGAACAGCTCAGGCACCAGGAAAGGAAATGAGGAGGCATAAGACAGAAAGTCAGTAATGGAGTCAGAGCCCTGGGCCTCCTGAAACTTCAGTTCCAACATGCTGTGCCTTCCAAACACTTTTCACTGCTTCCTGAAGTATATTCCAGATTTAACATATCATTCTTCTTTCTTTGGGTTAAGTTTTTGAAAATATAAGAAAGATTATATTTCTGAATTGATAGAGTCTCTGAGACTCAAAAACAGTGTGCCAGATGGCTGGAGCAGCAGGAAACACGTCCTGTCAGGAGTAGAGAGGTAATTGTGAAGGAATGGAGAAGAGACGGGAAGGACTGTAAAATGATAATGAGGGAATAGAGAGAGGCTAGGTTATTGTAATCATTTTAAAAAGAAATTCCAGTTGGATTTCATGACATTTAGTTACTGGATTCTAGGTATTCAAAGTACGATTTCTTTATTTCCAGTACTCTCCCAGGTATCTTGATAGATGTGATATAGCTCTTTTTTCAGAGAAATGTAAAAATCTCACCAGAGAGATAACTACTTATGAAAGGATTAGAGACAAATGTGAGTTGTCTCTGCAGCAACACACACATCTAGTATTAGTACATCACCTTTCTCATCTTTTCCCTGGTGGCTCAGTGGTAAAGAATCTGCCTGCAATGCAGGAGACCTTGGTTCAATCCCTCGGTTGGGAAGATCCCCTGGAGAAGGGAATGGCTACCCACTCCAGTATTCTTGCTTGGAAAATCCCATGGACAGAGGAGCCCGGTGGGCTATAGTCCATGGGGTTGCAAAGAGTCAGACACGACTGAGTGACTAACATTTTCACTTTCTGATCTTGGTTCTGGGGTGACACGTCTTCCAGTGTTGTACTTGGATACCACCTGCTTGGCAGGTCGCTCTCAATTTCATTTTCTTCTTCTTGGTCATTAGTCACTGAGGACTGTGTTTAATTCCATCTTTTATCCTCAGCTCCTTGCACCATTCCAGGCACATAAAAGACACTCAGGAATTGTTGAATTGTTGTTTGTCTCCGTGCTTTCATTCTTGTAGTTCTTCCTTCTAATTCAACCATTTGGAAAACTCAGATTCACTGCCTCCTGATTTCACACCTGGATTATTCTCCTCTCTTCCAGTGCTTCACTCTTGCCAGATCAACCTTTCTAAACTGCCACTTTTCTCAAATCATTTCCTTGCTCAAGGATTTGTGGGTGTTCCCTGTTGCCTGTGTTGTCAACTCTGTACTTCTCTGCTTAAGCTTTTAAGAGCTCCCCATTGTCTCTGTCTGTCTCACCTGTGCATCTGTATCCATCATTATCCTCAGAGCAAGCCTGGGGCTTCATTAAGGTCAGTCTGCTTCTTAGTTCCTGCCTGTACTGATGTTGGATTCAGCTTCTGAGCATGTGAGTCTGCTACTCTGCTTGCTCCACACTGTGCTCTTCTGTAGTTTACTTACCCAGCCCCATGCCACTCAATAAGACTTTGCTCACTCGTTAGTCAGTTAATCCGCACACAGTAATGGACTGTCTGCCATGGAAATAAAGATCAGGAAGATGTCATTCATGCCCTTAGGAATCTCACGCTAATCCAGTCCTCTATGCCTTATGCTAAGCACGGTGTTTTGTACTTTTCTATTGAGTTGAGTGACAGTGGTGGTCACTGCATGACCTTGGACAGACTACCTAATCTTTCTCATGTTCCTTATCTAGTAGGAATGGCAACATAGATATAGATATGTAACTTATTGCCTGGCTCGTTTAAGTACTCATTACTGTAGCTGTCATTATTATTAACATAATACACACTGAAGATATATAGTGTCACACTGTCTTTTAAGTTTCATAAGTTCAGCAGTTCTGTCAGTTGGGCTGGAAGCTATGGGTGGACCAAGTCTTGTTCTTTCTCTATAACCAACATAGTGCCAAGTGCAGGGCTAGGAGATTGTTCATGGAAGGTTCTTGTTGATGAAATGTCAGCAGTTCACACCAGGTCTTCCGTATCCACTGCATGGCCAGTGTGAGAAGGATCCAGTGAAATAGACTGAGATTGGTCATCTCAAGAGGCAGGGCAAATAGTACCAGGAGGAGGGTTAGTAGTTATGGAAAAGAGAAAAATATGGGCTTGTAGGAGTTTCCAAGTTCACATAAAAAGGGTTTTAGGAATGAAACAAATCTTGAGGTTGGGGTAGGGATGAAGAAGAACATTTGTTGGGTTACTTCTGTGTGCCAGGCCCTGGAATTGCTACATTCGTGGGCACCATCTCTTTTATTCCTCAGGACATCCCCATGTGGCTAGTATTGTTGTCTCTGTTTATGTTTGGAGAACCTGAGTGGGTATTCTCCTGGCAGAGTGGGTATTCTCCTGGCAGACGTGGAATTGGCAGAATTTTCGGCTGTCCTGTGGTAGGTAGTGATATTCGTGTAGTGTGACAGTTTCTAAGGAAGTCTGGCAAAAGTCGTACCATGTAATTTAACTTAATGAGGCACATACGGAGCAGATAATACATCGGCAGTCACTATTTTGTTTTGTTTGTGCTTCTGATGAGTTCATACTCTGCCTTTCTTTAGGCCGTTGTCCTTGTAGAATCTCAGCAGTGGGTAAATGTATGGATTTGGCATTTGTGCATACAAAGAGCACAGCAATGTGTTTTGCTCTTGTCTGGGCATCCTTTATGGAATACAAGTATATGAGGGATGCTCTAAGAGACATTAGTAGACAGTTTTCTTTCTCTGTCTGGCACATCACACTAGTTTTTCTGAAATGTCTATGTTGCTTATGTCTTTGGGTAAAGATAGTAGAGGCTTCTTTAAAAATTGGTTATATAGGACTTCCTTGGTGGTCCAGTGGTTGGGAGTCCACCTGCCAATTCAGGGAACATGGGTTCCATCCCTGGTCTGGGAAGATCCCATGTGCCGTAGAACAGCTAAGCCCGTGAGCCACAACTACTGAGTCTGGGCTCTAGAGCCCCTGTGTCGTAACTCCTGAAGCCTGTATGCCCTCGAGCCTGTACTCCAATAAGAGAAGTCACCACAAGGAGAAACCTCCGCCCTACAACTAGACAGTAGCCCAAATGCAGTAACAAAGGCCCAGCACTGTGAAAAATACATTAAAAAATAAGTCATGGATCTTAGGAAGGGGGGAACCTCATGAAGCACTCGTCAATCGTCAGTACCCTGGCTCCGGGAGTGAGCATGTCACAAGAGTCTAGATAGGAGAAGAAGGACAGATAATTTTTTATTGCAAAGAGAACAATAGGAAAACTTGGACGCTAGAGCAGAGACCCTGGTGAGCTAGGGAGAGAGTAGGAGGCTGCCACACATACAGAGGTGGGATACAGGTGTGGGTATACAAATATCCAGGGTAAGCTTTCAGTTAACACAGATCCTGAGTGTTGGAGGGGCAGCAGGAGCCATCAGCAGGCTGCCTTGCCTGTTGGGTGGGGGTGGCTGGGCATGGCCTAACTTTGTTTTGCAGGAGGATTCTTTTCCTTTGTGCCTTTTTTCATGAGAATGGTGCTGGTCTGCATTAGAACACCTTTCATCGGGAACAGTTTGCTGTGTGTGTTTTCTGGAGAGGAAACTCATGAACTGTCACAGTGCAGGGATTCTGGTAGCCTCTCTTGTGGGTCAGAAAGACCTCATGGGCCCAAGAGCTATTTCCGGAGGGGAACAAAGACAAGAACAGTGAATGCACAGCAATATTCTCTCAGGGATACCTCGCTCCTTTTCATCCCACACCAGAAATTCACCCTCTATCACGATTTTGAATTAAAACAATAATTACACAAACTATGCAATCATTAGGTTAAATCAAACCCAGCAGCTTTGATTTCCAATCTCTTAAAACTGTGCTGAGGCAGAGGGAGAAGAGAACATAAAAGCGATCCTTTGGAACCTTTTATTCTGCAAGGCTGTTTACCTGGGGCATCGTAGCATGTACAGTGACCAGCCTTGTTTGACTCCCAATTATTCTTGTGACAAAGATGCAGATTATGGGGCTGGGAGTGCAGGGAGTAAGATCGAAATGTTATGTCCTTCATAACCTTACAGCCAATTATTGGAGAATCGGACCTTGTTAAGACTTGAAGCTGAACAGAGCTAAATTATGGCATAAAAATGCTTTGCACCAGAGTTAGGCAGGATGTAAATCTTGCCCATCCCTTCTTCTGGAGGTGGAGACAGAAGGAACATAAAACTGCCCTTTTCAAATCTTGGCCATAGATTAAAATGTGCATTTAAAAAATGTAGCTCCAAGGGTTTTTTCCTATGAGGGTACATAGGCTCCAGAGAGGATGGAAATAGTTTAGTTGAAATGGGTGAAGATCAGAAGTCGAAACACGCAATTATTCCAGAAATCTAAGTAGGTTAAAAATGGGCAGCAAGAGAATATTGTCAAAGGATGAGTCAGTCTTCACTGTGAAAAATGCTTTTTAGCATGTGTGTACTTACTGTGTGTTTCATTTGGATCAGCATGCAATTCATGGTTATGGCAGGTTCTTTGTTTCATGCATTGCTTTATTTGCGTACATAATCTCGTTGTTTGGTAAAAGTGAAATAAGACCCAATTGAGTTTGTTTGGAAATTCTTGAAGAGGAAATTCTTGGGAAAGCTGATTCATCTTTGAAGCAGAATTAGAAAGCAACAGGCATGGGGCAAAGCATAGGTCATCCTTACCAAGAAAGGGATCAGACAGAAAGGAAAAGCTTTGTTCTGGCTGACCCTTTTACATTTGTAAGTCATGGGATCAGCCTGTGATTGCCAGCATGAGAAGTAGTTTTTTAAATGTCTTAAGGTTTTGTTACATTTTCTTTATAAAATACCAATGAAGTTTCTTTTTGTTTATGTTCACAATTACTAGAAGTTCTTTGGAGATCTATCTGTAGACTTTCCCAAGTTAAAAAGTAATAGGTTGTGGGCTAGGTTGTACTATTTTTTTTTTTTTTTTTTGGTGTGTGTGTGCGTTTGCGCACGCACTGTGCTGAGCTGAGTTGTTCAGTCGTGTTTGACTCTTTGCAACCCCATGGACTGTAGCCCTCCAGGCTCCTCTGTCTATGGGGGTTTTCCAGACAAGAATACTAGAGTGAGTTGCTATGCCCTCCTCCAGGGGATCTTCCCAACCCAGGGACTGAATACAGGTCTCCCACATTGCAGGTGAATTCTTTACCATCTGAGCAATCCAGGAAGCACAAGAATACTGGAGTGGGTGGCCTATCCCCTCTCCAGGGAACTTACCAACTTAGGAATCAAAGTGGGGTGAGCTGCATTGGTGGCGGAGCTACCTGGGAAGCCCGTGTGTGTGTATACACACATATTTATTTGGTTTATATATATTTTGGTATTACATGTGTATCTATATTGGGGGTATTTACATATATATGTGTATATATATATATGTGTGTGTGTGTGGTTGGATGGGCCTTTTGGTATATGAGAACAGAAACCATCAGCGAACTTTCAGGAACAAGTTTTGTTACTCACAGTTGCTGCAGGGTACATGGCATGCCCCAGGGCTACATAGGGAGGTCGTGGAGCAGGGTGGGCAGAGAGGGAGAGGGAGAACCTAGGGCTCTGTCTTTTTTAGGGTTTGAGAGTGGTGTGCTAGGGTTTCATGGGTTCCTCTTTATTGGCTTATTTCAAGCGTGAGAGCAGGAATTATAGTGTGGGAAGGGAGAAGAATCACTCGAGTGGTCAGTTACCTAAGTTACCCAGGAATTTCTGAAAGAGGGACTTTCACGGGTGGGGTTGGCCTAGTTTCTTGTCGGCTTGTTTTGCTGGTAGCTGTGTCATACAGCTGGCAACCTGTTTATTCAAGATGGATGTCTTTTGAAAGGCATGCCTCAGAAGCTTAATGCCAGTCACTTACACTCTAGAGGAGCACTGGAAGTGGTAAATATGGAGGTCAGTATAGGATCGATCTATCATTTATTGTTATCTTTGATTCTCTTAATTTCTTTAAAACTGCAATCTTGTTTAAATCAATAATTATAATACTATATTGTTGGGTTTATAATATATAAATGTAATATATTTGACAGTAATAACACAAAATATGAGGGAAGAAATGAAGAATTATTGAAATAAAGTTGATATATTTTACCAGAGTGAAGTCAATATTAACCTGAAGTAGGTTGTAATAAGTTTAGAGATGCACATATTAAATAACTTTAAACATGGATAAATATCAACAGAGGAATGGTAATGGTGTCCTAACAAATAGTTAACTCAGAAGAAGGCAGCAGATGAAGAACATAGGAACAAACAGTCACTTGGAAAGTTATTCAGCTGCAGGTTCCTGAACTCCATCACAGGGATACTGATCCTACTTATTGGATCCTGTTGTCTACATTTTAAACACAAAAGTTTGGGAGTCATTACTACAGACTTCAGAGCTATACTAAAGATAAATAACTCTAACTGCATCAACAATTGCATGGAAATTTTTAAAATATGAAATCGTTAAGCAAATCCATCACATTAAATGGAAGAACAAATCTGCCTGTAACAATAATTCCAGCAGATATGAATGGAGTAACTAATACTCAGATCAGAAGGCAAACACTTTTAGAACTGATACAGTAGCAAGACCCTTCTATATGCTGTCTTCTAGAAACGTAGTTTAGGTTCAAAGACACAAATAGGTTAAGAGTAGAAATATGGGACAAGATATATCATGCAAACAGTAACCATAAGACAGCTAGAGGGGCTGTATTTCTATCAAAAGCTACCTCTGTGATTCTGATGTGCAGTCAGAGATGAGAATTGCTCACTTCACCCAGAGTGGGGCTGCAGAGCATCAGGGAAGGCTTCCAGGAGGAGGCAATACACAAGTGGTTAATTGATATCAGTCAAGTAAAGATGATGATGGGTTGAAGGCCATTTTATTAAAAGGGAAGGATGCAATGTGAGTCAGCATTGGGTGTACAGTGAGCTACAGTTGGACATTGTTCCAGGCTGAAATGAGAGGTGAGGAATGCTGGGGAGTGGCACAGGGCCTGATGACCAGTGGCCTTACATACCATACATAAACAAAAGTTCTTTTATGCTGGCATGTTAGATTTTAAGTGAAATCACTATGAAATGTGAAGAGGTAAGGATAAAAAGAAGACCATCACCATACAGTGATGGAGGAATCAGTCTTGTGCCCAGAGGCCCTCTTAGTTTTGGCCCCTGTGTTAATTTGCTGGTTTGTGGTGAGGATGTGGGTGGATGAATTTGATTTACCATGCTTCATATCAACAATGGCATGCTTAATGCCAATTATTTTTTCCATAAAAATAATTAGAGCAGGGACTTCCCTGGTGGTCCAGTGGTTCAGACACTGTGCTTCTGCTGCAGAGGGCACAGGTTTGATACCTCAGTGGGGAAATATGATCCTGCATGCCATGTGGCGTGGCCAAAAAATAGAAAACAAAATAGAGCATTTGCACAGAGAAGTCTAGTTAATTTCATCTGTGTCCATTTCAAATCTAAGACTTCATTAACTGGACAGGGCTTTCTTCAAAACTCTTGAAGTATGAAAACTTCCATGGTTTGGGCTTTACAATATTTTTTTCATAGTGCACTATCTCTTGTGGTAATTCCTGAACTTTTATGTTGAAATGTGGGTAACAGAGTTACAAGTGGGATCAATATCTCAGGGACAGAGGTCAGTAACCTGCATCTTATCACCAGGGTGATTCTGATAGAGGAGTTTGTTGGACTCCACTTTGTAAAGTGTATCATTGCTGGACTTTTATCCTTGACCTTTTTTGCTGTGTATGATATGGTAGTCTTTTTACATATCTAGGAAACTCTTCTTTGTAATGATGACTCCACTCTGAAATTCAATGACCTAAAATTGTCGGGAAGAAAGACATGCAAAAGCTAACTTAGATGTCAGCAGATCAACACAGTTTTCAGCATACTTAAATATTGGAAATGTTATCAAACAGAAATGGATGTTATACAACAAAATACAGATCAGTTACTTGAGGAGCTGCCAGAACTATTTTCAGAGATAAAAGTTGGATGATGCCGTTCATTGCCAAACTCAGTTTCCTCAGCTTGTGAGGAAATCTGTATCTCACCAGCCTCTGTGGTATTGTAGTAAAAAGGAGGTCTTGGGAACCTGACCTAAGTTTGAATCCCTGATCAATTTTTTATGAGGGTGTTGGGATTCCCTGATAGCTCAGTTGGTAAAGAATCCGCCTGCAATGCAAGAGACCTGGGTTTGATCCCTGGGTTGGGAAGATTCCCTGGAGATGGGAAAGGCTACTCATTCCAGTATTCTGGCCTGGAGAATTCCATGAACTGTATAGTCCATGGGGTTGCAAAGAGTCAGACATGACTGAGCAACTTTCACTTTCCCTTGCACAAGAGTCTTACTTGGCCTTCTTGTGTTTTGTGTGTCTCATGTACAATAGATGGACAAGAGTATAGCCATGAAGGGTCATGGAGGGGATTAAATAATAAAATGCACATAAAGCATTGGGTACAAGAATGTTCTTGGCAAACGTTCATTCCCTTTTATATATATGCATAAAGACCCTCATATGGAACTAAACTTGTATTGATAATGAGAAGGACATATTCTAATAGCTTGAGTTTATTCAGTTCAATTCAGTTCAGTCACTCAGTCATGTCCGACTCTTTGTGACCCCATGAGTTGCAGCACACCAGGCCTCCCTGTCCAACACCAACTCCCGGAGTTTACTCAAACTCTCGTCCATTGAAACGGTGATGCCGTCCAACCATCTCATCCTCTGTCATCCCCTTCTCCTCCTGCCCTCAATCTTACCCAGCATCAGGTCTTTTCAAATGATTCAGCTCTTCACATCAGGTGGCCATAGTATTGGAGTTTCAGCTTCGGCATCGGTCCTTCCAATGAACACCCAGGACTGATCTCCTTTAGGATGGACTGGTTGGATCTCCTTGCAGTCCAGTCTTCCCCAACACCACAGTTCAAAAGCATCAATTCTTCTACGCTCAACTTTCTTTATAGTCCAACTCTCATATCCATACATGACTACTGGAAAAACCATAGCATTGACTAGATGGACCTTTGTGGGCAAAGTAATGTCTCTGCTTTTTAATATGCTATCTAGGTTGGTCATAACTTTCCTTCCAAGGAGTAAGCGTCTTTTAATTTCATGGCTGCAGTCACCATCTGCAGTGATTTTGGAGCCCTCCAAAATAAAGTCTCTCACTGTTTCCACTGTTTCTCCATCTATTTGCCATGAAGTGATGGGACCAGATGCCATGATCTTAGTTTTCTGAATGTTGAATTTATTAGTAGGTAGTAAAATGGTCCTAGTATTGTGAAGATGCAATTCAGGATGCTGACATCCTTCATCTGTTTCTCAGGGAAACAGGTCTCCTGCCTCAGTAGTCAACGAGGAGGTCAGTACCTATTCCTCCTGGCCTGTTTGGGGTGGAAGTGGTGAGGTACATTCCTGTCTGTCTCAGGGATTCTTCAGTCCTGTGACCTGATCCACTCACCTCTTTATCAGCCCTGACCTGGGCTAACCACAGGTTTGTGTCCCTCCTTCCCCCACACCTCTAAAAAACCCTCTGACCTTCAAGATGCTGGCAGATTTTGTTAAGAAAGACTGTTAATTACTATATTCAAGTACTCAGGAGAATTGACTAAAGGTAATGAATCATGAGGCTGACATTTTAAATATGGGAATAATAAACATTTTAATAAATGTTCTCTAAGTAATATAATTCAGAGAAGGCAATGGCAGCCCACTCCAGTACTCTTGCCTGGAAAATCCCATGGATGGAGGAGCCTGGTAGGCTGTAGTCCATGGGGTCGCACAGAGTCGGACACCACTGAGAGACTTCACTTTCACTTTTCACTTTCCTGCATTGGAGAAGAAAATGGCAACCCACTCCAGTATTCTTGTCTGGAGAATCCCAGGGACAGGGGAGCCTACCTTATTTCTGAAAAGATTCAGGCAGCATAAAAAAATGCAGTAAACTGAAAATGTGATTATTTAGGTGTCCACTCTGAGAACAGTGCTCAGATTGCTTTAAACTTATTTTTTGAGGGGGAACGTTTTGATAAGGATATTTAGAGTATAAGGTTCTTTACGTTTTGGTAAATTCAGACTTCAAGGCAAAACTGAACATTTTCTTTGCTGAACAAAGCAAACAAACTAACGTGGCTGTGAGTCTGGGGCAGCTCCCAAGAGATAGGAAGAAGAGGAAAGGTGATTCATAAGATCAAACAGGCTCACAGAAGCTTCCATTAATTCATTTTGGTTCTTACAAGTGTTCCTTTTGTTTGTTTCAAAATTGATATAAAATATGATTTTGTTACTGATTATTATTTATTGCAGATTTAAATTCTAAGGTCTTTTCATTATAGAGAGAAAAGCAATATAAATATAGCCATTTTATTAGAAACAGGCTAGGCGGTATTTGCTAACTTGTAAATCTGAAGATTCAGTTCTGGAGTGTAGCCCAGTTGTTTTCTGCATGGAAGATTACAGAAGGAAACAGACTCCAGACCATCTTTTCTATCTTTCATTTATTACATGATTCTGAGACAGACAGTTTAGAAAGAGTTCTCATTGGAATAAGGAATAGAACCAAGAAACTCATACTTTATTCTGTGTCATGTCTTTATTACATGATCATTATGTAATTATATGCATGGGGGAGGGTCAGCAAAGTACATATATGAATCGTCTGTCTGTGCTTTTGGTCAACACACATTTCTGTGATGAAAAAGTCATGATTTCTTGTTGAGTATCTTTCACGTGTGATTTCAGTTGAAATGACTTTTATGAGGAAGTTACCATTAAAGTAGCCTAAAGTTATAAAAAGACTGTGTACATAGACATCATGCTTGAGTCTCCAGCCTGAACTAGTAAGGAGAGACTTGTAAGAATGTCTTCCTTGTTTTAACAGAAAAGTCATAGAGAAAAGTTAAAGCTGAACAGATCTTGTAGCTTGCACTTAACTTTTTTTTTTTAATAAAAACAATTCTGATGACTTACTAGTCAAAAAAATTTTTTTCACAACAATCCTATCAGGAAAAAACTGGGTAGACTGGGAAAAAATAAGAGAAATATTGATGGAGAAAACACAGCTATGAGCATCTTGGAAAAAAAAAATACAGCATCTTGAAAAATAAAAGGAGCTATTCTACTTTGCCCTTGTGGAAGGGTATAGATTTCAGTTGCTTATTTTAGGTATAAGATTAGTATCAAGCATATACATTTTAAATGTAAAGGAAAGAACTGCCTATTTCATTTTAAGATATTATGTGTTGACTCCCATCCCATCCCAAGTATGGAGAATCTTGTATTTCTTTCCTAAAAAGGGAGCAGGTAGGGAGAGAAGAGAGAGAACATAGCTCTCATAGCTCTTTCCTCCAGGAAATCTGAAGCTGCCTCCCTTGCCAATTTTTAGTGTTTTGCTCATGTTACATCTACTTTAGATGAATTTGAAGATGCTTAATCATAAATAATAGACACAGTTACAAAGTTGCTGGAAATTTTATGAAATTGCTGGGTTGAGCTTCAGTAAGACACCAGGTCAGAAGCAAGTTCCCACTGCTTCTCCATTCTCTGAAGCAAGCAGTTGTATGCGGCCCTGCATGAACTCCAAAGGGGTGTGTCAACTGTGCTTTTACAATGACACAGAGAACTAGGTTAAAATATATTTTTCTCTCTACTTGGAATCAAAACAAAACTCCATTGGCCTCTATCCAGGTTTAGAAAAATGCGTTTGTCAATTTTTGTAATAAAATTAGTATCATGGATGACGAATCTTAAAATTAATGACAAGAATATTTACATTATTCCCCTGCACCAAAACACTTCCTATACCATTTCTTCAAAGAAGTCCTTTCTATAGACTAGGCAAATCACTTAAACAATTACAAGGAAGTCTTTAAAACTTAGCTGTTGTAATGGGATGTATAGAAAAGGAATGTTCTTACAAAAGATCTATTTGTTAGTTTTCAAAGAATGGGGAATTAGGGATCCCTTTTGAATACTTTTCTTTCTTTCCTCCTTCCTTTTCTCTGTTCCTCCCTTCCTTTCTTTCTTCGTTCCTTCCACTCCTCTTTCCTATTTAAACGTGATTTTTTTTTTTAAAGGCAAAAAGAATCGTTGCAGGGATGCATCAGAAAACTTTCCCATAAACAAAACCTTTCTAGTTACTACTTCGAGTCCTTAATGCAGCTAATACTTAAATTTGAGAAGTAGAGGTAAAGAGCAGAGGCATTCTCTATGCTGAGCAATTGAGGAACTACAAGCATTTTAAGTATATTTTGATCATATTTATTAAGCATCAGAAGACTGTTGAGAACTAGTTTTTAAAAACCCTCTAAGATCTAAAATAACCACCAAAGACTTTTTCATTTTGCAAGAACCAACAGGATTATGAGACTAGGTAACTTTTTCCTTAAGGAGCTATAAATGCAAGTCATTAGTAAAGTTCATTCGCTCCATTGGAATTCATTTCTTATAAGGTCTGCTGGATAATTATTCTTTCTAAACACGACAACAAAAACCGAACAGATGTTTAGGTAGATAACAAGTGTGATGGATAAGATATAATGAATCTGGTCTTTTCATTGTTTTTAATAAAAAAGAAATATCTCATGGTAAGGTTTCTTCAAGGTTCTTAATAGAATATGTTCCCTAGATTAAAGAAGAAGGGGAAAAAAGGTGATATAGAACTTGATGTGATGCTAGGATAATGAAAAATGTATCACTTAACAAGGTCTGCATTATTCAGAGTTATGCCCATGCAACTGTGTGCTCTAATCCCCAGCCAATACGTTGCTTGGTAACCAGTTACCTGCACACCTGCTTCGTAGCTATAAGAGACAGTGCATGTATGGTTATTGGTTGTATTTAGTACCAAAGAAAAAGATAAAAATCCAACAAATATTAATATTTTATTCAACAATATATCTTTTACCTTATTACTACACTCACTGTTTAGCCAGAGACCTTTTATTCTTTAAACTGAGAAGTCACTGCTTTCTACCCACTATCACCTCTTGAATAGCGTGAGAAAGGACTTAAATTCCTTTCAGAGCATCTGTAATCAACTCTGTTTGCTGCAGACAACAGATGCTACCATTAGGAGGGATTTTGCACTTAAGTGAGAGGAAAGGCTGAATGGAGAATTTCAGTTTATAAAAGATTCCGGCTCTGGAGGCAGAATCATCCTAGAATCAGTGTGACCATAAGGGTCTGTCTACACGAACGCTTGATTAACACGGCCCTAGAAATACCAGTCATTGTGATTAGGCTGTGGCATGGCTGGATTGTTCCTGATTATTTCCCTCTCAGGTTACAGTTCAGAACAGTTCTACCATTGATTGTGTGGCAGTGACCCAGTAGGGAAGCCCTAAGAGGCAAGCTTTGGGACCAACTCATGAAGCTTGTCTCTTTTTTTCCCATAGAAGGCTGATTGCACACTACGTATTTGAGCCTCAGGACTACTACTAGAAAGGACGTCCCAAGGGCCTTAAAGTCATTTGCTCTAACTTATGGCAGAATCACAGCAGTTTATATAAGAATTGGAAGGTACCTGTAGGGATCATTTAGTTCTTTGATTCTCAGTCCTGCCTGCATATTAGAATCACCCAGAGAGCTTTTAAATCATGCTGATGCTGGGGCCCACCCCCAGAAGATTCTTCAGTTCAGTTCAGTCGCTCAGTCATGTCCAACTCTTCACGATCCCATGGAATGTAGCACACCAGGCTTCCCTGTCCGTCACCAACTCCCAGACCTCGCTCAAACTTATGTCCATTGAGTTAGTGATGCCATCCAACCATCTCATCCTCTGTCGTCCCCTTCTCTTTCTGCCCTCAATCTTTCCCAGCATCAGGGTCTTTTCCAATGAGTCACTTCTTCACATCAGGTGGCCAAAGTATTGGAGCTTCAGCTTCAGCATCAGTCCTTCCAGTGAATATTCAAGATTGATTTCCTTTAGGATTGACTTGATTGATCTGCTCTATGGAACCAAGATGGCAGAGTAGAAGGATGTGCGCTTATCTTCTCCTAGCATAAAAAGATTCTTATGCTCAGTCTATGGTAGGATTGAGGCTGAGAGAGTGAAGAGCTGGACCACGGCTGGGTATGTCCTACTAACTGATGGCCCTTCACTTAAAGGGCAACATGGAAAGTGAAGAACAACTATTCCCTTTCTGTTGGTTCCCATCCTTTTGTCCTCTTATCAGCATTAACCACTTGGTTAACCAAGGCCCCAGCATTGAGGCTGTCCTCTTTGGTGTACCTGGGGCCCTTGGTAGAGTCCTTCACATGCCACTCTGCCTCTGGAGAAAGTCACTTGCTTGTGGACAGAGCTGCCACAAGCTGCAAAGATCTGCCAAGACTGTACGTGGCATCTTATGCAGGCTCAGCAGTTCAAAGCCAAGTGCATAACTGTCAAAACCAGCCTCATGGACCATGTAAACTGCTACACACCCAGACAGCCCCAAATCACAGGCTCCACCTTCAAATGCTAACATGTCTTATTTCTCAAAGCTTCTGGTTCATGCATCAGTTGTTTGTAGTGGTGGTGAGGTTATTTCCTTTAACCGTGAACCTCCCTGCTCTGTGGAAATGCAGACTAGAAAGCATGCTTCTATATGCTTCCAAGGGCAGCTTGCCTGTGAAAGAGTGGAAAGAGAAGAGGCTGAGCTACACACATCTCCTTTCTCTACTGAATTCACCATCAGACAATAGCTATAGTTTGAGGTGGGTGGAAATAAGAGAACAGAGAGAGGCCAAGAGTTTTATATCAATTGATGTCCTTTTGTGTTGAGAGGAACATTAGAAATGGGAAGGAGGTGTTCCTTTCCTGATAGTTGTTGACACCTGTCCTACTCCCAGTGTCCATCATCGGTATGACTGGGTTTTCTCTTATTCCACCTCCTAAATATCTAGTGCATTCATCCTTCCACTCTTTCCACCGCTACTGCACAAGTTAGGCCTGTTTTTCTCTTTTACTAAGATGTGCATTCTCTTCTTTGCTGGGATTCTGGTCTTTGTGGCTCGCCCTCGCTGCTTCTTCCTCCTTACCTCCAATATACCCACAAGCAAAACTGAAAAAAATATTTGTCTTCCAGATCATCAAAAAACTTGTTATTTTATTGTACACATCTGATGATGTTACTCCATGCTCAGTATCCATCAGTGGCATCCCACTGCCTGGAAGATAACTTTCTTAGCTCCCTTGTCTGGTGTACCAGATCCTTCACAATTTGATAGATTGTGGATTCTGGAGAAAGAATACTGGGTTTCAAAGCCATTAACTAACAGTGAGTCCTTCATCTAGTAACTTAACCTGTTTGTGCCTCATTTTACTCACCTGTGAAATTAGGGATAATAATAGTGCTTACCTCAAAGGGAGACTATTTTGTAGTAATAAATAATAATCCATGTGAAACACCTGTCATTATGTGTACCACATAATAAGTGCTCAAAACTAATCCTTATGATTTTGGTTCTGCTTGATTATCTAGCCCTGTGTGTCCCATGGTTCCCACCTAAACTGGGAGACCCAGTCTTAGCTACTTGCTCTTCTCTGACCCTGCCACGTTTTATCCATGACCATCCATGTTGGTCCTTCTGTTGGAATGCCCTTGCGCATCTTGATTGCCTGGCAACGTTATCTTCATCTTTCAGTTTTCAGTTGAAGTGCTTTGTCCTCTGTGAAGAGACTTGCATTCCCTCTCCTGGACTCCCAGAAAAGCAAATACCTCCATTCTCCTTACTCTCTGCACCCCTTGGGGCTGGGGACTGGCTCTCTCTGCCTTTTAATTCCTAGTGCCCAACCCAGTAAGTAGTAGTAGGCATGTATAGAAACTGTTCACAATGTTTCTTGAATAAGTAGCCATGCGAATGAGGAGGCTCTTTTCTAGGGGAAGTAATTTGAAGTTTTAAAATCTCTGCATGTTCTGCATTTTATGGAGAATCAACATATTTTCTGCAATCCGGTGGAAACTTTAAATGAAAAAGAATCTTAGGATACAGATAATTGCTATTTTCCACTTTAAACTACTTTTTCAAGTCTAAATTCAGAATTAATAGAGAATTACTTTTACCTGTACTAATATATTGTAGGTGTGAGAAGGAAGGGGAGAAGAATTCACAACTAACCTTTAGCTACCTTCTCTGTTGAAACAACTTTTCTAAAACTAAATGATATAGTTGATGCAGTCTCTTTGAAATGAATTGCAGTGCATTAGTATTACAGCCCTAAGTAAGTTGGTTGGTTTCAAGGCAAACAGTTCTTGTTTACTGATCATTTAGAGCTTTTTTTTTGCATTTTAAAAGGTCAATTGGTTTATTTCCATGTATTTAGCAGCAGTTTACAAAGCAATCTTTTTAGAGCTGTCATTGTATTAATTTTCATGGTTTTAGTAATTGTGAATTTTATATTTCCTTGGGAAGCAATTAATACATTTAGGGACCTCTCCTGGGTTTCATAAACACTTCCAATTAAAATGTATTGATTTGGCAGTGGTTTCTTCTTGCTATTCGTTCACAAAGACCCAACAAGTGATTCATGTGGCTTTGTCTAACCTGAATTTGAGCAAAGGTGAAGATAGTATTTCTTTGTCCGAAGATAGTAGTTCCTTTTCTCTTAGAAGTTAATTAGTTCTATAGGTGTTATTATCTTGTAAGTGCCTGGAGGGCAAGGATAATGTCTTATTCGTTATTATATCTCACCCAGGTTCTAGCTGAGACCCCGCATATGTTAAGAGTAACAGTTGGCACCCCCACCAGGGAATTTGCATAAGTGAAGGCACTTTCCCAGTGGCCAGTGTGGAGCCTAGAAGGAGAATCAGCAAAGGTCAGTGCAAGAGCTTACTGAGTTCTGGGAAACAGAACAGGCTGCAGCCTTGCAGAGTCACCTGGGATTTCGTGGGAAGATGGGGGACCAGCAGAGGAGCCCCCTTCCTCAGAAGCCTAGGAAGGAGAGAGAGTGGGGCCAGTCAGGAGACTTCTGGATGTGGTATAATTCCTTGAATACATTTCAGGTTGGAATCACCTGGAGGATTTGAGTGACTAGATAGATATTTGCAGAAATGGGAAAGATTCCGAAGTCTGGGCACAGGAGGTCCGGTGAGGAGTATTTGTGAGGAGAAGTATTTGTGGTGAGTATATATTTGTGGTGAGGAGTATTTGTGAGGAGCAATATATGTGGTGAGGAGTATCTATAAGGAGTAGTATTTGTGAGGAGGAGTATTTGTGATGCTTTCCCACTGAAGGGTATGTGTTTGTGGTATATGTGTGGCGTGTGGCTCCTTATCAAAAATCAGGCCACTCTTGGAGCAAAGGTTTGGATTTCTCTTAGAGGCTCATTCTTGCATATAAGGATCAATATATCCTTCTTACCACATGCCTAACGCTCAGTCAAATGCTATGGAAGTACAAATAAAATAGAAAATACGGTGTTCCCATCAGTAGTTCCCATCAGTAGTTTACAATCTAATTAGATGTGTAAAAAAGATCATGTAGGCATCGGGACAGGATATGATTAATGAGGAAATAGATAAGTTGTTCAGGGCATTCAAAAGAGAAGGTCATTCTGAGCTGGCTTTGTGGAGAGTTGAGAGCTTTGAGGGGTGAATGAATGGCATTTCCAGAAGTGGAGAAGAGATGTCACATACGTGAACTGGGGTGCAGACTCATGGGTTTTGAGTGCAAGCTTTTGGATGGTATAGAAGATTTCTGTTGTGTGAGGAGCTGAGGCAGGGAAAGTTTGCATGTATTAAAGACTCACTGCAGTCTGGCCTCTAATGTCAGGTAAAAGCATTTGAGTTTCACCCATTAGGTAGTGGAGCATTGTTTATGGTTTTTTACCAAGGGACTGGCATGATCAAAGTAGCCCTTCAGAAGATTACTTTAGCAAAATAATCTGGACTGCGATGAAAGAGATGACTCTGAAGGCAATGAGTCCAGTTTAAGGGTGTCAATTACCTAAAACTCTGGAACACTGTCATCCCTATTTATCCAAATATAATTTGGCCACTTTCAGGTCATTCTCAGCACAATGACATCTAAAAAATGAACTAAATTTTTACTACACTTGATCATATTGCATAATACATATTAAAGTCTTAAAATTCTCTTCACTTATTTAAAGGATGAATTTTTAAAAGATAAAATCATGACTCTCATACAGATATAAAATGAATATGTGCTGACGATTTTATTTAACTCATTAAAGAGGGAGCCTGTAAGATGTTTTAACCAGTTCAAAGGAGAATTCAAAGAATAGCTGCACTTATAGATCAGGAATATTCATGTAAATGTCCAAATGGAGGTAAGACTGGATTTTTCCATGCTAGGAAGTGAAAGAAAGTTAGTTGCACAGTCGTGTCCAACTCTTTGCAATCCCATGGACTGAAGCCCGCCAGGCTCCCCTGTCCTTGGAGTTCTCCAGGCAAGAGTACTGGAGTAGGTTGCCAATGCTAGGAAGAGTAGTCAGTTGAACTTCTGTCAGATAGAATTTACATGTCTGTAGACAGGCACTACTTTGAATAGCTATCGGTTATCTGCATTTTATAGTTGTAAACTAGCTTAATGGCAATGAAAAACTAGAATCAGATAATCTAGAAGGGGGTGCTGTAGACAGTGCAGAATTTTCCATTGAAGCACAAAGTCTTTTTCTAAATTCCAAAGACTAATGTCTTTCTCTTTTTACCAAACTATTTCAAAATGCCACCCCCTTCACCCCCTTCACACTGGGCTGCTATTTACTCTTCCCTGTGGGTCAATTTTCTTTTTCCAAGAGCAGTTCCAGACCCTTTCCTTCTAGTGTAAGTTAACTAATTCTTTCTTGCTCCTCTCAATTTTCCTTCATTCTTTACTAGGTCAACTCATGAAGACACAGAGTGTTTTCCTTCTCCTAAGAAGAAAGTTTGTGAAAACACATAGTTCATATTTTCTCCATCATATCCACATAGTCAAATTTTCATGCAGTTGTTTTGGACCAAAAATATTTTGAGGTTGTGATCCTGATTGCCACTTTTCCCTTAAAGAGTGCAAAAGAAAAACAGCTGGTAGGAAGAATCATCAATTTTCTTTTCTAATTCTGCTATGAATCTCCTACTAAGAGATCTTCTGGTCCAGCCTTGTTTCAGAGCTGAAGCAGTTGAAGACATTTAAGGTGAGTGCCTCCTTCAATTAGAGGCAGAGGTAAGACTGGATGCTGGCTTCCTTGGTCTAAGAGTCAGTTCTGCGATGATTTATTGAGTGCCTACGGTGTGCCAGGTCTTCTTGGAGCTTCCATTCTGTGTAGAAGAGATAGGCAATAAATAAGATGAATGAGTAAATGATGCAATATATATCATGTATACATTATACTGGATTATGCAGAATGTGAAAAAAGCTATGAAGAAAAATAAAGCAAGGCATTTAAACTGGGGTGTTCATGGAAGGCGGTGTTTGTGTAGTGACTTGGAGGAAGTGAGGGAGTGAGTCACGAGGATATACTGGGGGGGCGGTTCTGGGCATAGGGACCAGGAAGTACGAAGGCCCTGTGCTGGGAGCCTGCCCGGTGTGTTTGAGGACCAGCGGGAGTACAGTGTGACTGGAGTGATGAGCAGCGTGGCAGGAGGTGAGAGTAGATAAGAGTGGGGAACGGGTGCAGATCAGATAGAATCTCGTCGGCCATTGTAGGGTTTTTCTGATTGAGGTGGGAAGCCACTGGGAGGTTTTGAGTGACACTATCTATTTTATATTTTAAGAGGATTATCCTGTCTGTTATGTTGAAAATACACTGCAAGGGGACAAAGGTGGGATCTCTGTGGTCAGCAGGGAGGTCACCACATTCATCTGAGAGAAAAATGACAGAAACCTGGAGCCGGGATGAGCGGTGAAGGCGAAGTGGTAAAATAGTGATAGGTACAGTGTTGGCCTTGGGTCACTTGACCCAAGAACTTCAATTACCGAACAAAGTCGAGGTATTTAGTAGTTTTCTAGGCATCTTGCTAGGGACTGGGGTCCAGTTATACAACACCCTGTTCCTACCCCCGAGGAACCCAATCTTAAAAAAGAGGCAACTATAAAAAAATTAATAGCAGTAGAATGCATTGTGGCCAGTGTAACAATAGAAATATGTTCGAGGTACAGAATGAAACCCCAAAAATGGAATGACAAGCAAGGAAGGCTTTCTCCAGGAGCTACATTTTGAAAAAGGAACAAGAACTTCCCAGGGTGCCCTTCCCAGGGGGAGGGAGGCACTGCAGGTAGAGGGAACAGCAGGATCTGTGGGGTAGGCTAAGCTTTAAGCTCTTCACTTCTGTTTTATTTTTGGTGGTGTAGTAGAGCCAAAGCATTGAAACAAGACTCCCCAGTCCCACTCCCTGTGCTCCAAGAACAGACCTGTGTTAAGTTTAAAGTCTGTCTTTGGGGGAGAGTAGCAGGCAGCAAGAATGGCCGAGTGTAAAGATCTCCAACATCTAAACTTGCTCTGTGTTTTTCAGGAACATGAGGAGGCTGGAGACTAGACTGGGGAGCACAGGAACAGATAGCTGAATGCCTGAGTCCCTGGGAAAACATTTAGGGCCATCAAGGAGTTCATCTGGAGCTTTTCTGAGGGGAGGGAAAGCAAGCAAATTTTTGTATTTTGAATTGAAAAGTAAAGTAGCCCAAGAAGGGTGCTGCTGCTGCTGCTGCTAAGTCGCTTCAGTTGTGTCCGACTCTGTGCGACCCCATAGATGGCAGCGCACCAGGCTCCCCCATCCCTGGGATTCTCCAGGCAAGAACACTGGATTGGGTTGCCATTTCCTTCTCCAAGGCATGAAAGTGAAAAGTGAAAAGTGAAAATGAAGTCGCTCAGTTGTGGCTGACTCATAGCGACCCCATGGACTGCAGCCTACCAGGCTCCTCCGTCCGTGGGATTCTCCAGGCAAGAGTACTGGAGTGGGGTGCCATTGCCTTCTCCCCAAGAAGGGTGAGGTAACCTCTTAGAACTTGAGAGAGAGAGAGAGCTAGAGATGGCAGCTGTTTTCTCAAGTGTAGGATATGAAGGTGTCATGCGGTAGGAAAGGGGCACATGGATGGGCTTGGTCAATAAGCCCTGGTGACACTGATGCCGTTTCTCCCCAGCCAGTCCTGCTGTGTACCACCTTAGGAGAGGGTGCAGAGGGCTGTCGAGCAGGAGTCTGGGGTCAGGCCGATGGGTCAGATCCCAGCCCTGCAGTCACCCTGGACTAATTGCTGTACCTCTGTGCCTTGGCTTCCACATCTGCTCAGTTGGGCTGGTAAGGAGGGTGCCTGGCTCACAAGGTGGCTAATGAGGACTCTCTGAGTGAATATCGAGAATTGCTGACACCAATGGCTAGCACATGCTAAGTGATATGTAAGTATGTGCCATTACTATTCCTACCCTCTGGGGCCAGCAGTGCCTGGTGCCTGCAGAGAACCTTGACAGAGAGAGTTCAGTAGCAGAGAGGATGGTCCCAGGAGGGCAGCCCTGTGGCCTGGGGACAAGGCCTCTTCCTGGGGGAGCCTTGGGCTCCTTAAAGAGCTCAGTGGGTGGGTTGGGGTACTGAGGGCCAAGACTCTGCTCCCTGGGATTGGATTTCTCATCAACCCTGGCAAATAAAGGCTGAGCCTATTTTAATTTTATCTAGAAAAGTAAAGAAATGTGATGTTTCTCAAGTGTATCATGAAGCAAACTCTTAGTGGTTACGTGTGCTTAGGGAACTATAAGCAGCTGTAAATTGCTGAAAGATAGATTCTGAGGTGGGGATAGGTGGCAAGTAATGGTGAGAAGGTGGGCAGGGATCAAATCAAGATGGACCTCAAATGCCCTTCAAATGACTTTGCCTTTATTCTGTACATGCTGGGGAGCCAGAGAAGGATTTGTAAGCAGAGGTGACAGAATCCGATTTAGATCTTTCATAATTTTGTTGGTGACAGGGGCATAGCTGTAAAATTGTCAAGATGGGAGAGAGTTAAAAGGCTGTTGCAATAATTCCGAGGAAGAAGAGGAGCTCGATTAAGGCATTGACAACAGGATAAAGAAGAGACAGTGGAGCTGAGGCATTACCTAGAAAACTCAGACCTGACGTTACAGATGGAGAAGAGAGAAATCAAGCTTCCAGCTTTGGATATGGGGAGGCCAGGGGGAGGACAGATTTGAGGATGGCAGTGAGTTCTGTTTGGGTCCTGTTAGCTTGAGATGCCTGTGTCCAAGTGGAAGGTGTCAAGATGAGGCCAAGATAGAGGGACCATCAGATGGAGATGGTAGAGGTGAGGGGTAGAACTGCTTAAAGCAAGGCAGTAAATTCAGAAGAAAACCCTGGGAACATCACAGGCTGTGGTGAGGATCACTGGGAAGAAGTGGTCAGATAGAAAAACAACAGGGAGGGTAATTGCCAAGGAATGAGGCTAAGAGTTTCTTGGAAGCCTCATTATGAAATGCAGAGACTTCAAGAATAGAAGACTTTTGCTAATGCATGTCAGTAGGTGAGCAGAAATAGTCAGTTTTCAAGTCAAGGGAGCAGCAAAAAGTGAGGATGTGGTGAAAGGAAGTGTGTGGTCCACACTTGGAAGAAATTTATGAAGAGGAGGATGGTACCTAGAGGGACGAGGCTGGGTCAAGGAATGGTCCCGTCTCAGTTCTCCAGCTTGTACGTGCATACTAAATCACTTCAGTCGTGTCTGACTCTTTGCGACCCATTGGACTGTAGCCCGCCAGGGACCGCATTGGACTGTCTGTCCATGGGATTCTCTAGGCAAGAATACTGGAGCGGGTTGCTATGCCCTCCTCCAGGGGATCTTCCCAACCGAGAGATCAAACCCTGTGTGGATTCTTTACCACTGGTGCCACCTGGGAAGCCCTCTCCAGCTTATAAAACTTATTAAATAGGCCATGAGAAGTTCTCAACAGAGAGAGAACATTTGAAAATTCGCATGTATACAGTTTAAAGGCTGGGATGTGTGTAATACGGTTAGAATACTTTCTCTGAAACAAGTCTTAAAAAGTGATCAATTAGACTAGATGAAAAATTCACGTAAGTAAGAAGACATGAATGCAATGTTAAGTGAAGACTCCTTATGTTTAATTGACATTTTCCTCAAAGATTGACGTTTGTATTTTCTAAGATGTGTTTTATTCTGCATACGTCAGGGACTCTCTGGCAGCTTCATCTCATTGCATGGCTGTGTGTACTTTGTCCCATCAACTCATCTTGAAACATTCTTTTAAATCTGATATTAAAGTACACGGCTTTTCCCGCAGCTCAGCTCAGAAAATTTAAACCCATGAGTCAAGGGCTGAACAGTGACGACATCTGTTTTTATGATTCGAAAGGGTGCATGCACAGGGGAAAGAAATGGAGCTTTTATTTTGGTGAACACTGTGGGGGGTATATTTGGGATAATTGTAAATATAGTTTTTCCTTGCATGAATGAATCTAGATTGTTACTTAGGAATATTCTGAAACAATACAGTTATCAGCAAGAAAACAATCAGATGCCTCATTGCGTTCAGTGGTTTCTTTCATTAATTGTAACACCTGCCATTTCACAGCCTGTGCATCTGTCTCCAGACACAAAGTAAAGGAGGGGGTCCCACAACAAATATTGGGCTAATTCATGCTTCCAAATAATACAATAATAGTCAAACTGTGTACCGTAGCCTTATTCATCTGAATATATCAGGTACAAGCGATTTTCTTCTTGTTGAAATGTAATGTGTTTGATCTGAATTGTTCATTTAACAAATACTAATGAAGTGGCTTTTATGTGCCAGGCACCATGCTAGGATCTGCACTTATGGTGGAGCCTCAGACGGGCAAGCTCCCTGGCCTGGTTTTATTATATCAAGGTAATGCTAAAAATAAATTGCATGCATGAAGAAGGAAAGAGAAAACACCGTGGGTCATAGTGATACTCAACAGGCAGGAACGTCAACCGAGATAAATCAAGTCTGTTTACCCCTTTATTTGTGTGTGGTGATGGCTTAGTCGCTAAGTCGTGTCCAATTCTTGTGACCCCATGTCCTGTAGCCTGGCAGGCTCCTCTCTCCATGGGATTCTTCAGGCAAGAATACTGGAGTGGGTTGCCATTTCCTTCTCCAGGGGATCTTCCTGACCCAGGGATTGAACCCAGGTCTCCTGCATTTCAAGCAGATTCTTTACCGACTGGGCTATGAGGGAAGCCCTGTTTGTATGTGGTGGAGGTGAAAACACTAATTCACCAGTTCTGACGGTTCCTCCATGTCAGGGAACACCCACCAGACATCCTGCCTGGCCTCTGATGCCCCTTCACTCACCGCCCCCCAACCCCAGTCCCCAGTGGTAAGCTCAGGTTAGGACCTGGGCCCACTGAGCTCAGCCTCTTCCCCTTCCTGGCAGGGTTCTGGTCCATTTCTCAGCCAGGTCGCCAGGGATGACTTCCAGCTGCTGGAAGATCACTGAATTCCCTGTGCCCTTCTGAGCACTGGCTTTCAGTGATGAGCCTTAGGTGGTGTCAGAGATGTACTCTCCAAATAATGGCCTTTTTCATGTTGAGGCCAAGGGTGGTGGTGACGGTCATGAAGCAACTAATCTCTTAGATTTTGTTTTCTTAACCAGGGGCTCCTTAGGATCATGACCACTATGTGACCCTAGTTTGGCTTTGGATTGTTAACTACTGCCCACACTGCTTTCTCCCCCAAACCATCTCCACCCCTGCTATACCAAAATCTGCAGAAGCTCAAGTCTCTCATATAAAAGAGTGGTTTTTGTGTATAACCTATGCACATCCTCCCATATCCTTAAAATCATCTATAATATCTAATACAATATAAATGCTTTGTAAATTGTTGCTGGCATGTGAACAATTCAAGTTTTACTTTTTGGAACTTTCTAGATTGTTTTTTTCCTGAATAATTTCAATCTGCAGTTGGTTAGTTGGTTGAATCTGTGGTGACAGAATCTGGGGCTATGGAGTGCCAAGTATATATAAGCTCTGGCCGTGAACTTAAACTTTGACAATTGAAAGAGTGTCTTCATCCATAAAGAAGTGTTAGATTTCATGAAAGAAAAGGAATGAAAGAAGATGGAGGGAAGGAAAGAAGGAAGGGAGAGAGAGGAGGAAGGAAGGAAGGAAGGAAGGAAGGAAGTCTGGCTTAATATAAAGAGAATATGCCATAGTCTTGGGTTTCAGTGCAGAAACAATTCGATGGAATTTTTGCAAATTTAAAGTCCAGGAAGACAACTCAAAAGGCCTGTGTGCGGGACACCTTAGAAATCAGGTTTGCTTTGGAAGTCAGGCAGGACTTGGAGTTGTCTGAAAACATATTCAAGTTTTGCTATCATAACAGAAGCAGTGGAGGAATGAAAACTAAGAAAGATGGGTTAACTAGAGGAAAAGAGAGATTCCTAAGATAAAACAGATATATTCTTGGTCAGACCAAAACAGACATTCATAAGAACAATAACTTTCAAGACAAGGGGTAGATACAAAATGTAAAATGAGGTTCTTTAAGATCTACCTCTTCCTAATGAAAGTACTAGAAAAGGAAGGCCTTCATTCAATAACCACTTATCATGTTTTTTTCAGTGCTTCTTTTGTGTCAGGCACTGATTGTGAGTATTAGAAATATATCACTGAACAAAAAAGATAAAAAAGAAATCTATCTTTGTGGATTTTGCATTTTAGTAGGATAATCAGACATATAGTGTGTTAGAAAATGATGAGTGTGACAGAAAAGAAAATATGTCATAGTAAAGGGAATTAGGAGTTCCTGGGAGGGAAGTGGCGGTGGTGGTCAAGGTGGGCCTTATTGAGAAGGTGCTATTGGAGTAAAGATTTAGGGGAGGTGAGGGAATGAGACATATGATTTCAGGGAGAAGAGCATTACAAGTAGAGGGAATAGTCAATGCCAACACCCTGTGCCAGGAGTGTATCTGGTGTGTTTGATGAGGAGCAAGGAGGCTAGAGAGGTAGGAGTAGGGGAAAGAGATCAAGGGGAGGGATAGTAACAGATGACCTTAGAGAGGTGGTAAGAGGCCATATTAAGAAGACCTTTCAAAGTCATTGTGAGGACTTTGACTTCTACTTTGAATGAAGAATAAGGGTATCCTGAAATTGTTGCAGCAGTCCAGGAGAGGGATGAAGGTAGCTTGAAGTAGTTGTTGGCAACAGAGATTGGCCAGCTTGTGGATATTTTTGGAAGGAAGAGCCAGTAGGATTCCCAGATTGAGTGGTTGTGGTATGTGAAAAAAAGAGAAGAATCAAGGATGACTCTAAGGATTTTGGCCTCAGCAACTGGAAAGATGGAGTTTAGAGATGTTTCAGTTGTTATTAGGTCAAAAATGGTGGTTAGGGCTCAAAATATCTGGAGAAGAGAGGCAAGATCTTAAAGAGTTCATTGAAATGATTCCAACTTGAAAGATAGTACCCAGGAAAGCATTAAGAAATACCCTTTTAAAAAGTTACAGACAGTTTTCTCCAAAATCAACTGGGAATGTATCCCTCCCCTTTCCCCGAAGAGTTTTATTTATTTATTTATTTATTTTTGGCTGTGCTGGGTCTTTGCTGATGTGTGAACTATTCTCTAGTGGCAGGGCCTGGGCTTCTCTTTGCGGTGGCTTCTCTTGTTGCAGAGTACAGATTCTAGGGTGCGCAGGATTCAGTAGCTGTGGCACTTGGGCTTGGTAGTTGTAGCTCCCGGGCTCTAGAGCACTGACTTAGTAGTTGTGGCTCCCAGGCTTAGTTGCTCTGTGGCACATGGGATCTTTCTAGTCCAGGGATCGGAACTGTGTCTCCTGCATTGGCAGGCAGATTCTTTACCACTGAGCCACCAGAGAAGCCTCTTCCCCAAGAGTTTTGATACTGGTTACAGATAGCCTGGACAGATGTGAGGAGAGAAGTCCAGAAAGATCAGTGTGATTACTGAGTGAATTTTAAGGTGATATGATGGTCCTGGGTCATATGCTCAACAAACGTAGAATTAGATGTAAGTTTGGTTCATGCAAGGGGAAACATTAATGGGGACCAGCTGGGTGTTAATAGTTGGAGTTTGAGTCTGATGTTGATCTGATGAGAACATATGTTCTAGTTGGTATTATTCCATTAGGGGTAGGAAAGATAGAAAAGAGACTAGATTTGTTTGAACAAAGAAGCCAACCGAAAAGACCCAAAATTCATAGACTTGATAACTTTCTCTCTCACTTTGGGAGATCACACTAGACTCTTTAGAAGAATATTTGAAAAACAGATGCCTTGACCAGAAAACAAAGAGGCAATTAAGGAAAAGAGACATTCCCTTTCAGAAAATGATACTAGACGTACATGTATTGGAACCACTTCAAGAGATTAAAGCTGTTATGACCTCTACTTAGTCTTCCTGAATGGGATTAAAAAGGCAATGCAAGGAAACAAAACTCCAGAGGCATGTCTTCCTGCAATAAAAGATGTTGCATGAGGAAATGCTTCTTCGTCTGGAATATGCAAAGGCCTAGAAGAGACTGTCTTGGCGTGCCTGTGGCAATGGCCAGTGGTATTGGTTGTCACTAACTCCCTGGGGCTCTGACTGCAGAAGCTACAATTTAGGAATCTGCTGAGGGTGATTCTCAGTGGAAACAAATGTGAGTTGAGAAAGAACCTCCCCAAAAGTTAGTCTTAAACAGTTTCAATCAGAGCAGTCCCAAGTCACAGGACAGGAGGTGACTCCCACTGCATGACTGGAGGCCATGCCACCAGTGAGAGCCTGCAGAGGCACATGGGGTTGAAAAGGAAAATGGAAGTTAGGAGGTTTGGAAAATATTGGAATATATTGGAAAGAGTGACACTTCTCAGCTTTGCTAAAAGTCGGCATTGTCTGCTTTGAGAGAGGATACATTTATCTGCTGGGATTTGCCCCCAGATTCGGCCATGAGTAGTTCCCTGATGGACAGTTTCTCCCAATTGAGTTGAAGGTCTTGGGCTGTATATTCTGGCCACCTGGCACATGCTGGCTGATATCCTACCTAGGCTAAGACCCAGATATTCTTACCTACTCTTCAGCAGTACGTGAACAGAGAACTTCCAGCTGTACAAGCTGATTTAAAAAAGGCCGAGGAACCAGAGATCAAATTGCCAACATCGTTGAATCATAGAAAAAGCAAGAGAATTAAAAAAAAATCCACTTCTGCTTAATTGACTACACTAAAGCCTTTGACTGTGTGGATCACAACAAACTGCAAGATTCTTCAAGAGATGGAAATACCACACCTGCCTGGAAAAACCTTACCTGCGTCCTGCAAAACCTGTATGCAAGTCAAAAAGCAACAGTTAGAATGGGACATGAAACAACAGACTGCTTCAGAATTGGGAAAAGAGTATGTCAAGGCTGTATATTGTCACCCTGCTTATTTAACTTCTATTCAGAGTACATCATGTGAAATACTGGGCTGGATGAACCACAAGCTGGAATCAAGATTTCTGGGAGAAATATCAATAACCTCAGATATGCAGATGACACCACCCTAATGGCAGAAAGTAGAGAGGAATTAAAGAGCCTTTTGATGAAGGTGAAAGAGGAGAGTGAAAAGGCTGGCTTAAAACTCAACATTCAAAAAATTAAGATCATGGTATCCAGTCCCATCACTCCATGTCAAATAGATGGGGAAACAATGGAAACAGTGACAGACTTTATATTCTTGGGCTCCAAAATCACTGCGGATGTTGTCTCAGTTCAGTTCAGTTCAGTCCCTCAGTCATGTCCAACTTTTTGCAACCCCATGGACCGCAGCACACCAGGCCTCCCTGTCTATCACCAACTCCCGGAATTTACTCAAACTCACGTCCATTGAGTCGGTGATGTCATCCAACCATCTTATCCTTTGTTGTTCCCTTCTCCTCCTGCCCTCAGTCTTTCCCAGCATCAGGGTCTTTTCAAATGAGTCAGCTCTTTGCATCAGGTGGCCCAAGTACTGGAGTTTCAGGTTCAACATCAGTACTTCCAATGGATACTTAGGACTGATTTCCTTTAGAATGGACTGGTTGAATCTCCTTGCAGTCTAAGGGACTCTCAAGAGTCTTCCCCAATACCACAGTTCAAAAGCACTCAATTCTTCAGTGGTCAACTTTCTTTATAGTCCAACTCTCATATCCATACATGACTACTGGAAAACCTTGACTAGCCTTGACTAGACAGACCTTTGTTGGCAAAGTAATGTCTCTGCTTTTAAATATACTGTCTAGGTTGGTCATAACTTTCCTTCCAAGGAGTAAGAGTCTGTTGATTTCATCTCTGCAGTCACCATCTGCAGTGATTTTGGAGCCCCCCAAAATAAGGTCAGCCACTGTATCCATTGTTTCCCCACCTATTTGCCATGAAGTGATGGGACCAGATGCCATGATTTTAGTTTTCTGAATGTTGAGCTTTAAGCCAACGTTTTCACTCTCCTCTTTCACTTTCATCAAGAGGCTCATTAGTTCTTCTTCACTTTCTGCCATAAGGGTGGTGTCATCTGCATATCTGAGGTTATTGGTATTTCTCCCTGCAGTCTTGATTCCAGCTTGTGCTTCATCCAGCCCCGCATTTCTTATGAGGTACTCTGCATATAAGTTAAATAAGCAGGGTGACGATATACATCCTTGACATACTCCTTTCCTGATTTGGAACCAGACATGGAACATGTTCCATGTCCCATTCTAACTGTTGCTTCCTGACCTGCACATAGGTTTTTCAAGAGGCAGGTCAGATGGTCTGGTATTCCCATCTCTTTCAGAATTTTCCATAGTTTATTGTGATCCACACAGCCAAAGGCTTTGGCATAGTCAATAAAGCAGAAATAAATGTTTTTCTGGAACTCTCTTGCATTTTCGATGATCCAGCAGATGTTGGCAATTTGATCTCTGGTTCCTCTGCCTTTTCTAAATCCAGCTTGAACATCTGGAAGTTCATGGTTCATATATTGCTGAAGCCTGGCTTGGAGAATTTTGAGCATTACTTTACTAGCATGTGAGATGAGTGCAATTGTGCGGTAGTTTGAGCATTCTTCAGCATTGCCTTTCTTAGAGATTGGAATGAAAACTGACCTTTTCCAGCCCTGTGGCCACTGCTGAGTTTTCCAAATTTGCTAGCATATTGAGTGCAGCACTTTCACAGCCTCATCTTTGAGGATTTGAAATAGCTCAACTGGAATTCCATCACCTCCACTAGCTTTGTTCATAGTGATGCTTCCTAAGGCCCACTTGACTTCACATTCCAGGATGTCTGGCTCTAGGTGAGTGATCACACCATCGTGATTATCTGGGTCATGAAGATCTTTTTTGTACAGTTCTTCTGTGTATTCTTGCCACCTCTTCTTAAGATCTTCTGCTTCTGTTAGGTCCATATCATTTCTGTCCTTTATTGAGCCTATCTTTGCATGAAATGTTCCCTTGGTATCTCTAATTTTCTTGAAGAGATCTCTAGTCTTTCCCATTCTATTATTTTCCTCTATTTCTTTGCATTGATCGCTGAGGAAGGCTTTCTTATCTCTCTTTGCTATTCTTTGGAACTCTGCATTCAGATGGGAATATCTTTCTCTTTTGCTTTTCACTTCTCTCCTTTTCACGTCTATTTGTAGGGCCTCCTCAGACAGCCATTTTGCTTTTTTGCATTTCTTTTCCACGAGGATGGTCTTGATCCCTGTCTTCTGTACAATGTTACAAACCTCTGTCCATAGTTCATCAGACACTCTGTCTATCAGATCTAGTCCCTTAAATCTATTTCTCACTTCCACTGTATAATCATAAAGGATTTGATTTAGGTCATACCTGAATGGTCTAGTGGTTTTCTCCACTTTCTTCAATTTAAGTCTGAATTTGGCAATAAGGAGTTCACGATCTGAGCCACAGTCAGCTCTCAGTCTTGCTTTTGCTGACTGTATAGAGCTTCTCTATCTTTGGCTGCAAAGAGTATAATCAATCTGATTTCGGTGTTGGCCATATGGTGATGTCTATGTGTAGAGTCTTCTCTTGTGTTGTTGGAAGAGGATGTTTGCTATGACCAGTGCGTTCTCTTGGCAAAACTCTATTAGCCTTTGCCCTGCTTCATTCTGTACTCCAAGGCCAAATTTGCCTGTTACTCCAGGTATTTCTTGACTTCCTACTTTTGCATTCCAGTCCCCTACACTGAAAAGGACATCTGTTTTTGGGTGTTAGTTCTAGAAGGTTGTAGGTCTTCATAGAACCGTTCAACTTCAGCTTCTTCAGTGTTACTGTTCGGGACATAGACTTGGATTACCATGATATTGAATGGTTTGCCTTGGAAATGAACAGAGATCATTCTGTCGTTTTTGAGATTGCATCCAAGTACTGCATTTTGGACTCTTTTGTTGACTGTGATGGCTACTCCATTTCTTCTAATGGATTACTGCTCACAGTAGTAGATATAATGGTCATCTGAGTTAAAGTCACCTGTTCCAGTCCATTTTAGTTTGCTGATTCCTAGAATGTCGATGTTCACTCTTGCCATCTCCTGTTTGACCACTTCCAATTTGCCTTGATTCATGGACCTAACATTCCAGGCTCCTATGCAATATTGCTCTTCACAGCATCGGACCTTGCTTCCGTCACCAATCACATCCACAACTGGGTGTTTGCTTTGCTTTGGCTCCGTCCCTTCATTCTTTCTGGAGTTATTTCTCCACTGATCTCCAGTAGCATATTGGGCACCTACCAACCTGGGGAGTTCATCTATCAGTGTCTTATCTTTTTGTCTTTTTTACTGTTCATGGAGTTCTCAAGGCAAGAATACTGAAGTGGTTTGCCATTCCCTTCTCCAGTGGACCGCATTTTGTCAGAACTCTCCACCATGACCCATCCATCTTGGGTGGCCCTACACGGCATGGCTTAGTTTCATTGAGTTAGACAAGCCTGTGGTCAATGTGACTTGATTGGCTAGTTTTCTGTGATTGTGGTTTCAGTCTGTCTGCCCTCTGATGCCCTCTCTCAGCACCTGCCGTCTTAGGCATCATAGCTTGGGGTTTCTCTTGCCTTGGACATGGAGTATCTCTTCACGGCTGCTCCAGCAAAGCACAGCTGCTGCTCCTGACCTTGAACATGGGGTATCTCCTCACCGCTGCTGCTCCTGACCTTGGACGTGGGATATCTCCTCTCAGCCGCCACTCCTACAGCCATGTAATTAAAAGATGCTTACTCCTCAGAAGAAAAGCTGTGACAAACCTAGACAGCTGTATTAAAAAGCGGAGACATTACTTTGCCAACAAAAGTCTGTATAGTCAAAGTTATGGTTTTTCCACTAATCATGTATGGATGTGAGAGCTAGAGAATAAAAAAGGCTTAGTCCCAAAGAATTGATGCCTTCAAACTTTGGTACTGGAGAAGACTCCTGAGAGTCCCTTGGACAGCAAGGATATCAAACGAGTCAATCCTAAAAGAAATCAACCCTGAATATTCATTAGAAAGACTGATGCTAAAGGTGAAGCTCCAGTACTTTGGCCACCTAATGCGAAGAGCCAACTCACTGGAAAAGACCTTAATTCTGGGAAAGATTGAAGGCGGGAAGAGAAGGGGATGACAGAGGATACGATGGTTGGATGGCATCACTGACTCAATGGACATGAGTTTGAGCAAGCTCCAGGAGATGGTGAATGACAGGGAAGCCTGGCATGCTGCAGTCCATGGGGTTGTAAATAGTTGGACACAACTGAGTGACTCAATTTCTGTCAGGTGGTGCTGAGTCTTTGGCACTACTAATAAGCATTTGGTTCTAGGCCTGTAATTGTGAGAAAGGTAAATATGTACATAGTTGGAGATTGTTTTCTTTGCTGAACTTGGCAGATGTGGGGCTAGAACTGGGATTCTCTTGTAAGTCCTATTAACTTTGTGCACATATGAAGACATTTGTCTTTAAGGTCTTGAAAGGTCATAGCCTGGGCTTTCAGAATGAAAAGAGGTAATGTGGGTAGAGCACTTAGCACAGTGAGAATAGTATGAGAAATTGTTATTAGTCAATAGAATGGCTCTTTTTTGCGAGGGGGTAGTTTAAGTCTGCCAAAATGGTAATAGGTGGGACTGGAGACAGAAGTCAGACCACATCAGGCTGGCTCTTGTCCTTTTGTACCGAAGAGTTTAGACTTTACCGTTTTTTTTCATTTATTTATTTATTTATTTATTTATTGTAAATCAACTGTCCTTCAACAAAATAAATTTTTAAAAATGTGTAAAAAAATGTGGGTAAGTATTCTGGGTTGGATAAGTTTATGATGAGGTGCCCCCTTGTGGTGTGGAGGACAGTCTCACCTTGAATGACAGACTTCATCAGGAGTTTGAACAGGAGCATTTGGGGAGAAGATTTCATCTTTGAACGTCACTCTGGTTGGAAGGTGGAGGTTGCTTATGGGAGGCAGGCGGGACGATCATTGGGGAGTCTGTTGAGGTAACAGGTGAAAAGGGGCAGTGGCCTTCACCGAAGGTAGTGGAGTGGCAATGATATGGGAAGAGGTAGAGACCTGATGGCCTTGGTGAATGGACATGGAGGTTGAGGGCAACAGTGTCATCAAGACTTATTTACATGCTCTGGCCTGAATAACTGAGCAGATGGTGATATCCTCCGTGAGGCAGAGAACTGGAAAAATGAAAACAAATGGAAGGCAGTGGTGTTGATAGTTGTAAGAGCTATGAGCATCATTTGAGCCCTTTGTATGTTTTTTGAGAATATGTGAATTGCCTCATTGAATATGTGTAGCAACGAATGTGGTAATTACTGTTAGTGTCTGCCTTTTTACAGCCAGGGCAACCCAGGCTTGGAAAGGTTAAGGGACTTGACCTCATCTGGAACTGCTAAAACAAAAGTCTGGAATCAGATAGATCTCAAATCCTGGACAGCCAGTCGAGGGAGCTCAGGGATGTCCATTAACTTGTCTACTGTGGAGAGGAGACTTTCCACCTGAGACACTGTGAAAGGACATCTACAGGGTGCCCAGCACAGTGCCTGGCATAAGGCAAACACAGCGAACAAAAGCTATCACTGACAAAGTGATGGCAGTTATTATGCTACACCTGTGAGCTAAGAATGATAAATATTCCTATTTCATAGACTTCCTCAAAAAGGACAGTTATTTATTTGTGCACATAAATATATGTGCCATGTCAGGGAGGCTTCCCTGGTGGCTCAGTGGTAAAGAATCTACCTGCCAATACAGGAGATGTGGGTTTCAGGAAGATTCCCTGGAGATGGAAACGGCTACTCACTCCAGAATTCTTACGTGGGAAATCCCACGGACAGAGGAGCCTGATGGGCTACAATTGATGGGTCACAAAGAACTGGACACAACTTAGAGACCGAGTATGCCATGTCAGGAGGCTAAGCAAGTTTGTCCAATTTCCAAATCCATATTCTTTTTACTACAACAGGCTGTCTTGAATTTTCTTGAGTCACTTGTCTCCAGTGAAGCTGGGAACTGTGTATGCTCCCCAGCTAATATTTGCCTGTGTGGCCAGGTTGTGAATTGCATTTTGAGAATTCTAAGTTCTTGATCTGTTATTAGTAGCTGTGATAAGTTACAGTCACCTGGGTTTCCTTCTCAAGAGATTGAAGGTAGATGTTCCTTCCTCTCCTCCCAGTCTGCACAGTTGTGTTTGCTTTGTTGCATTTCCATTTCCTAAGTAATTTTTCAGTATAACTTGTAATAGAACATTAGATATCTCTTATTTATTTATTATTTTAGCCAACATTTACCCTGTGCCAGGCATGTGTTGGAATGAGAAATGAGACAGCCTGTCTGTCCATCATAAGGTTCACAGACTATGAGTGAGACCAAGGTGTTAGTATATATCTGCAATCCTACATCACATGGTAACATGAACAAGAAGACAGTGTGCACACAGAAAAGGAACAGAATGATTCTGAGTGTGTGAGTGCATGATGGGGGTTGGGGATGGTGTGGAGGAGGGTGGTCACAGGAGGCTGAACAGGAGAGGTGTCATTTGAACTGGTTCTTTCTTAAAGAAACTTAGTGGGTTCAGAGGGAATAGCGGCATGAATTTAATCAGTGGATGGACTCCTATGTCTTAGAGCAGATTACCCAGTAAAATCACGTGGGAGTCTGTAAAAAAACCTGTTCTCAGGTCCCTTCCAAGACATTCAGAAACAGAGCCGCTGGAGGTAGGGTCGGAACACTGATGTTTTTCAGAACTCCCTAGGTAGTTCTCAAATGCCCTCAGCTTTGCAATCCACTGCCCTGCAGAAACTCCAGTGCAGGAGCACAAAGGACTTCAGTGTGTCCATGGCAGCACTGTTAGTAATAGCAGAAAAATCAGGAACAAAACAAAGCAAACAAATGTGTCTTGACAGAAGATAGGATAAGTTGTGCAGTGCACGCCTCCCCTTGAAATTTGAGCACTGTGAAGGGAGAGAGGGTGTCTGTGTGTTCACTGCTGCATCTCCAGAACCTGGAACGGTGCCTGGTCCGTAATAAGCACTCAGCAATTTGTTTAGCAATGAGTGTGGCGTATGTGTATAATCCCATTATGTGGAGTGCCTGACAGCCGTGAGTAAGGAAGCAGTTACATGTATGACATGGCCACATGTCAGAAACATGAAAGTGAAAGGTGAGACAAAAGAATCACAACAGTATGATGCCCTGTTTTAAAGTTCAGAGCAAAACCAAATAATAGAATATTTAGTGACATAGGCATTTTTGATACATTTCTATATAAACACAAGAGAAGGCTGAAGAACCCAAACTCAGGATGGTAGTGGCAGTGGTTGAGGGGTAGGAGCCCCAGGATGGCTTTGGGGAGGAAGCACATGGAAACTTCTTTTGGAAATGTTCTGTTTCTTAAGTTGGTGGCAATTTCAGGGGAATTTGTTTTACTGTGCTTCATTAATAACTTGTGTCTATATTACATATATTCATTGGATGTGCAAATATTCTGTTAAAAAAAGAGAACTGATGGTAGTTGATCAAAGGGAAGCAGGTAGTTTACAGAAGGTACTAAATAGCAGGGATTCAGGGTGTGGCTTTGCTCTCTTCCTGGTTTAGCAGGAGCTCCTGCTATGGGTGGTCTTCCCAGGTGGTGCTAGAGGTAAAGAATCTGCCTGCCATTGCAGGAGACATAAGAGACGGTTCCATCCCTGGTCAGGAAGATCCCCTGAAGGAGGGCATGGCAACTCACTCCAGTATTCTTAAGCCTGAGAATTCCTTGGACAGAGGAGCCTAGTGGGCTACAGTCCAAAGGGTTGCAAAGAGTTGGACATGACTGAAGCGACTTAGCATGCACGCACCTGCTATGGGTATCATCTGCATGTCTGAGGTTATTGATATTTCTCCCGGCAATTTGATTCCAGCTTATGATTCATCCATCCTGGCATTTTGCATCATGTACTCTGCCTAGAAGTTAAGCAAGCAGGGTGACAATATACAGCCTTGATATACTCTTTTCCCAATTTTGAACCAGTCTGTTGTTCCACGTCTGGTTCTGTTGCTTCTTGACCTGCATACAGGTTTTCCCAGGAGTCAGGTAAGGTGGTCTGGTATTCCCATCTCTTTCAGAATTTTCCACAGTTTGTTGTGATCTACACAGTCAAAGACTTTAGCATAGTCAATGATGCAGAAATATATGTTTTTCTGAAATTCCCTTGTTTTTTCTATGATCCAACAGATGTTGGCAATTTGATCTCTGGTTCCTCTGCCTTTTCTAAACCCAGCTTGTATATCTGGAAGTTCTCGGTTCATATATTGTTGAAGCCCACCTTGAAGGATTTTGAGCATTAACTTGTTAGCATGTGAAGTGAGTGCAGTTGCATGGTAACTTGAACATTCTTTGGCGTTGCCCTTGTTTGGAGTTGTAATGAAAATGGGAAGCTGAGGGAAATGCCTGGAATTGTCACTGAGGTAGCCTTCCTTGGGAGCATGAGTGTATGCATCTCCCTTGGGCTCCTTGAGGACAGCCATGGGGTGAGGGGCTGGGCCCACCTTCTGGAGGGAGAGCAACCTGGAGCCTCCAGGAAGCCCTGGTCTGGTGCTGAGGAGGGAGCTGACGGTGGACCTTGTGCCCAGCAGTGCCCTTGGTGGCTGCTGTTAGATACCAGGGAGGGGCTATGCACACAACCTGGGATTTTGTTCCAGTTGACCCGCCTTCTAATTTACTCTGTGAACTTGGTGGGCACCACCTCCCTGGGCTCCAGCCCCCCTATCCGTATGATCAAGAAATGGGACCAGAGCAGTCGCCTTCAAGCTGTGTCTCTGTCACCTTTTGAACTCTCTGGTGATACTGAAGGGTCACTTAAAGAGCAAGTGGGTGCAACTATAAAGGAGGTCTCAGCCTGGTCACCCCCATTCCCATCAGGGCAGCTGCTCTTTTATGTGTTTAGGTTCCAGGTAGGATTTCAATAAGAGAAGAGTTCTTCTGCCAAAACAGAACACTGTGAAAATGCAAAGGATTAAAAGTAGGAAACCACTGGCCTTAGATTAGTGTTTCACAAATGTACCTGAATATCAAATCATTCTAAGGAACTAAAAGAAATACAGACTCCCCAGACCTTACCCTTGATTTGTTGAATCAGTATTTTTAGGAGTATGTCCCCATGAGCTTTTGTAACAAGCCCCTATATGTGGATCTCGCAGCGGCGGCCCATCTCTGGTCCAAAGCCTGGTTTCTGGACACCCCTGTTGTGTTGGAACCTTGGAGTTCTCTTCACAGCACTAACATACTATGAGTCTGTGTTTATATTCCTCCTGTGTATAACACCTTCTGTTCCATTTGTTTATTTTTTCTCCATTTCTACAAAAACAACAGCTTCCAAGAACCAAAATATCAAAACGAAGCTGCCATCCTATTTTTAATTTTTCCCCATGTACAAAATGTGGAGTTGTTTCTCGGGTTTTGTGTCTCCCCCCCGCCACACACCCCCCAGAACATTCTGTATAAAAATAGGCTCTTTGTTTTTCCTACAGTGCTTACCACTGTAGCTCCCACATGCTTTGGAAATCAGGCCATTCAAGTTTGAATAGATACCAAAGGAGCCCAGGGAGTAATTTCCCTTTGCATCATTCTGGTGACAAAATATTTCCAAACTGTGCTCTGATATTGACTTTGAAATATTTCTACCTTCCTGTTTGCCCCCACCTCCTGGAAACATATAAGCCTGCTTGATTGAGTAGTACACTAGAGAGAGTTAAAGATAAGGCTGGGAACACCTGCTCTTGAAATAGTGTCTGCGGTTAGTACCCCTTAACAAAGAAATATGATTCTTAGAAGGGCCAGTGAAGGGCAGATGAAAGAATTAAGGGAATATGTGGGCTGAAACATGAGGTCAAACTAAGAAGATTAAGACTTTCAGCCCACAGAGATGAAGGCTGCATGGGGAGATGATCAAAGTCGACAAAGCCATGAAGGGCATCAGTATGTTTGAGTTCACCAAATTCCAAAGCACAAGAATGGGCAGGGAGAACTCTTTGAAGCCTGAAAGAAGAGAAATTTAGGACAAATAGAAAAAAAAACAACATTAGTTTACACAGTGAGTCATAAACTTTTGAAACAAGTCATTCCCAAGATAGGGTCTGGATTGAAAATAATAAAGGTTCACAGAAGGTGTAATATATTTATGAATCGTAGAGACACAATGGTTTCTTGAGAGTGAATTATATCATCCTGTGACACCCCTTTGGCATTTTGTGTTTGTACTGCTCCCGTGTCCGAGACAGAATGCTAAGCTATGTTTACTCTGCAGGTGATCTAAAATGACAAAATTTATGTGCTTATGGGGGAAACACCCTATTCAGTCAGGGGCCTTAAAACTTTTAAATAATGGAAACAATTTTCTCACTACGTAGAGATTTCTTGCCTTAAGAAAACTCTCTATCCCATCTTTAAGGCCATAGTTTGTCAGTTTTGGGGGGCTGTTTTCAGTGACACAGGGAAGCTGGGGTGAGAATGAGACAACTGTAGTAGAGACTGCATTATGGAACCTCTAAACATGTGAGCAGGGCCAAAGAGGGCAAAGGCAGGAAGAGACACCCCTGATGCCATTGTGTACCCCCTGAGGTCTCTGCTGGTGAGAAAGCCATGTGAATACTCCTGAGAGTCACATATGGAAATTCCTTCATGAGGCAGGCATGACCTTTCTGCCTTCTCCTCAGTCGTGCAAAAGACTGACATTTGGAGCAGACAGACAAGGGAACACTGTATCTGGGATGTGAAGTCAGCCGTAGAAAGAAGTGGAGATAAGAAGTGACATCAAAGCAAGAACTGTTAGCCTTCTTTCAACTCTTTCCCAAATTCAAATGAAATATATCCATAAATAAATAAACCTAGTCATAGTACCCCAAACAACAGGAGCCAGAGTTCATTCCTTCTTAGCCTGTCAAAATTATAGTGCATAAATGGCTGAGTCATATAAGAAATTTAGCTGGAAGCTTCAGTTATTGTTGTGTAACAAACCACTCTGTAATATAAGTGCTGAAAGCAACAACCATTGAATGATGCTTATGAATTCAGTAAGTCAGTAACCTGGATGGTTGGTCTCATCTCCACAATGTATGGGACCTCCAGATGGCTTGGGGCTGGAATCATCTACAAGTTTTTTCACTCATATGTCTGGCACCTGGGTGAGGATGACTTGAAGGCTGCGATCAACTGGAAATGTCAGTCGCAGCACCTACATATGGCCTGTGTGGCTTGGACTTCTCTCAGCACAGCGGCTGGGTTCTAAGTGAGAGAATTTGGAGATCAAGCAGATGGAAGCTACGTGGCCTATTATAACATGATCTACTTTCAGAAATCACGAAGCAGTCAGTGTTGCTGCGCTCTGATGGTATGTGAATCACTGAGGCCAGCCCACATTCAGGGGATGGTGTTAGATACCACCTCTTGATGGAGGAGAGATAAGGGTACGTTACAGAAGAGCATGTAGGAGAGCAGATATTCTCATGGCTTTTGTGGACAATGAAATACAATCTTTTGTCACAAGGATATGACTGTTGTATGTATGAATAATCACCTTTTTTTTTTCTTGCTTTAGAGTCTGAGAGAGGAATTCTACTGGCATCTGGATGACAGGGAATGCTTATAATCTAGGATGTATTTATTTGGGGGTGAGAAGAAAGTAGAGGATTAAGAGCAATATTTGTAACTTATCCATCTGAGAGAGGAACTGGATAAAACTCTTCTGTAAAGGGTGAGGAAACAAACAAATAAAATCAACATGGAACCTTTGGACCGTTTCTGCAACTTCTAAGAAGGGGACTGTTGTCTTGAGAAGTCATGTGGAATGCATACTTTGAGAAATGACCTGTTAAAGGAAACTAAAACATATTTCTGAAATCTTCTGTGGAAGGAAGAAAGGACATTATCAAGACAGGAAACACTATGTCAGTTACCATGAAGACGAAGTTGAGAGGCTCCTTTAGAAGGCAAAAGAAATGAGATGAACATGCTAATAGTGAAGTTGATCCCTATGGAATGCAGATATGAAATAATGAAACCATGAATGTAGGGAGTTTCTGAAGATAAAGTCAGCACAAATGGTATCAAAGTAATAATAAAAATAGTAATATAAAGAAGAAAACTTTCCCAAATGGAAGAAAGACTGAGTCAGCATTTGATAGCACTCAGTAGTTCCCACAGAAAATAAACAGGGTAAGACTTGCTTTCAGGCATGTCCTGGCAAATATAGTTCAACTTTATAGACAAAAACATTGCTATGAAACCTCGAATTCACAAAGTTTTTGCAGAGGAACAGAAATCAAGCAGAATTCAGACTTCATCTCTACCATATTAAATGCCAGTGATAGGGTAACCTCTATAATATAAAGCACTAGATAATAACAATATGAGGGGGACATCCCTGGTGGTCCAGTGGTTAAGAATCTGCCTGCCAATGCAGGGAATGTGTTCGATCCTTGGTCAGGGGATTAAGATCCCACGTGCCAAGGGGCAACTAAACCTGTGTGCTGCAACTACTGAATCTGCGTTCTAGAGTCCGCGCTCCGCAACAAGAGAAGTCACTGCAATGAGAAGGCCACACACCACAACTAGAGAAAGCCCTCGTGTAGCAGTGAAGACCCAGCACTGCCAAAATAAATAAATAAAATTTTAAAGCCCCAAAAAACAATTATGAGGGAAAAAGTTTTGAACAAAGTATTCATCCAAGTTCTTAATGTGTGAAAGCAACAAAAAAACATTATCTAATATACAAAGATTCAGAAAGACTATCACACTTGTATGATTTCTCAAAAATAATTAAAGATATGTCAGCTGATGGCCTCTGGAATGAGAAACTGCACATTACAAGAAACTTAGTAATAATTAAATGGATTTCAAATTTCTTGTTGGATTAACAAAGACAGACAAGTAGTTATAGGAGAGACAATGCTGAGTTCTCAGTTTACATACAGAGAAGTGACAGATGAACCGTTTCCAGTTCTGGGAAGTAAATTGTAGACTGGGAGAAAACTTCCCGCCATAATATTTGCAGAGGAGGTTGCAGCTGAGGAAAGAGTAGCCTGTTTAGAATATTCCAAAAAGAATCTAACCCAATTAAAAAATGGCCAGAGGATCTGAATATACATTTTTCCAAAGAAGACATACAGATGGCCAGCAGGCACATGAAAAGATGCTCATCATCATTAATCATCACGGAAATGCAAATCAGAACCACAATGAGATATCACCTCACAGGTGTTAAAATGGCTGTTATCAAAAAGACAACAAATAACAAGTGTTGATGAGGATGCAGAGAAAGGGAACCCTTTGTGCACTGTTGGTGGGAACATAAATTGGTGCAGCCGCTGTGGAAAACAGTGTGAGGAGTCCTCAAAAAACTAAAAATAGAACCACCATATGATCCAGCAATTCCACTCCTGGGTATTTATCTGAAGAAAGCAAAAACACTAATTAGAAAGGATATATTCCCCTCTAAATTCATTGCAGCATTATTTGCTATAGTCAAGAAATGGAAGTCACCCAAATGTCTATCAATAGAGAAATGGATAAAGGTAATGTGATATTAGCCATAAGAGTGAAATCTTGCCATTTCCCACAATGTGGATGAATCTAGGAGGTGTTACACTAGGTGAAACAAGGCAGAGAAAGACAGAGACTGTATAATTTAATGTATATGTGGAATCCAAAAAGCGAAACAAGGGTAATTCCCTGGCAGTCCAGTGGTTAGGACTCCGTGCTTCCACTGCTGGGGGCCCTGGTTAGATCCCTGGTCAGGGAACAAAGACCCCATAAGCCATGTGGTGTGGCCAAAAATAAATAGATAAATAAATAAAAAACAAAACAAATGAATTAACAAAACAAAAACAGAGTTATAGGTACAGAAACCAAACAGGTGGTTGCTAAAGGGGAACAGGATAGAGGAGGAAAGAAATAGGTGAGGGAGATTAAGCAGTTCAGACTTCCACTTGCAAAACAGATGACTCACAGGTGTGAAAATGTTCATGTGGGGAATGTAGTCAACAACAACATAATATCTCTGAATGGTGATATACTGTGATTAGACTTATGGTGGTCATTTTTAAACGTATAGAAATACCAAATCATTGTGCTGTGTAGCAGAAACTTACATAGTGGTATAGGTCAGTTATACTTCAAAACAAACAAAAACAAACTTAACAGAAAAAGGAGTCAGATTTGTGGTTACCAGAGGCCAGGGTGGTGGGAGTGGAATTGGATGAAGGCAAAAAAGTACAAACTTCCAGTTATAAGAAAGTACTAGGGAAGTAATGTACAACATAATCAATATAATTAACACTGCTCTATGTTATATATGAAAGAGTAAATTGTGAATGCTCATCACAAGAAAAAAAATTTAATTTCGTATCTATAGGAGATGATAGACGTTCACTAAACTTAAGGTGATAATCGTTTCATGATGGATCTAAATCAAATCATGCTGCACACTTGACAGTTATACAGTGCTGTATGTCCTTTATATATCAATAGATCCAGAAGAAAAAAAAGAATATATACTTGAAGCTCAAAGAGAGTAGATAACTGAGTGGGAATGAGTTTCCAGAAAGTGGAATATTAAAGGTTTTTATTTAAAGACTTGTTCGTATAAGAACACATAGTCTACTTTCTCCTTAAGAAAGTCTAGAAACCAAACATTTTCCTTTAGGCAAAAACAACAACAGCAACAAAACAAACCAGAGTGTTCTTTTCTCAAGAAATTGAACATACATTCTGGGAAAACTTAGCTGTTAGTGTGGGTGTTATCACCCTGGAGTCAAGCCCTTCACATTCTGTCCTTCAGTGGCCCAAAAATAAAGCTGGCTCTTACTTCCTCATCATGTCCCTTTAAACAGAAGCCTTTGAGTGGACAAATTCTGCTCCTAGTTAGTCTTGTATTTCAGAACTTTCACAGCTTGGAAGAGAATGCAAAAGATAATCACAAAAAAACTGACCCCTGAAGAAACAGAGAATTCAGGGAAACAAAAATAATTTAAAAACAACTCTATTGTCCTCAGATTTGACAAGATAGGGCATGTTATTGTCTCCATAGAAGGATAAGAAGAAGTTTGTAAAGAGAAAAATACAATCTCCCAAGACTGAACCAGGAAGAAATTGAAAATGTGAGCAGACCAATCACAAGTACTGAAATTGAAACTGTGATTAAAAAACTCCTAACAAACAAGAGTCTGGAACCAGAAGGTTTCACAGGCGAATTCTATCAAACATTCTATTTAGAGAAGAGTTAACACCTATCCTTCTGAAACTACCCCAAAAAATTGCAGAGGAAGGAACACTTTCAAACTCATTCTATGAGGCCAGCATCACCCTGATAACAAAACCAGACAAAGATACCACAGAAAAAGAAAATTGCTCAAATAGAACATTCTCTCCAGTGTAATTGGGAGAAAAGTTGAGGAAGTTTCCCCAAAAGTAGCCTGACAAGAAAGGATAAAAGCAAAGATAAAATCAGTTAAAGTGAGGATTTAAAAGTGTCCAGTGAATGGATTTAGCAAAAACGAGGTCATTGGTGATCCTACCAAAAATAGTTTCAGGGGAGCTGTTGAATGAATGCCACATAAATATCCAAATCATCTGGTTCTGTTTGACTGGCTTAAGAATATTGGTTCAGGGCTTCAAAGTTACCGGAAAAGAATACTGTTTTTCATCCCAAATATGAGACCCTAACTCATGCATACAGTTCAATGGATAATGACTTCACAATCTTGAATTCTTACCCCCAAACTACCCACTGCATTATTTGTTACTTCTGGTTCTAGGTGGGTGGCAGTGACCCCAGGTCAGAAATGAGCTGTGCCAAGGTTGTCCAGATTATTATTTTTCAGGAATCTAGGTTGTATACCATTAAGGATCTTAATGGTATTGATAGTATTAGGTTATAAATTGGTGATCTCTTTCCTGGTAGCTCAGCTGGTAAAGAAAATGCCTGCAGTGCAGGAGACCCTGGTTTTATTCCTGGGTTGGGAAGATCCTCTGGAGAAAGGATATGCTACCCACTCCAGTATTCTTGGGCTTCCCTGGTGATTCAGACAGTAAAGAATCACCTGCAATGTGGCAGACCTGGGTTTGATCCCTGGGTTGGAAAGATCCCCTGAAGAAGGGAACTGCTACCCACTCCAGTATTCTGGCCTGGAGAATTCCATGGACTGTATAGTCAATGGTGTCGCAAAGAATCAGACACAACTGAGTGATTTTCACTTTCACTAGAGGAGGGACGTGTGAGTCATGTGATTAGCTTATTCATTACTGTATCATAAATTGGTACTTTATTATATAAGCAATTAGAATTTTCTGAGGGTAAGCATTTTGGTTTTCTGCACATAAATTATAGCAATTCAGGTAGATATTAAAGGAAACAAATGAAGAGGAGGTGGCCAAGAAAGTGAAGCTTAAGCTACATTTTTGAAAGATTTGCCTGAAGTATTCATTGATCTTGGGCTTCCCAGTTGGCTCAGTGGTAAAGAATTGACCTGCCAATGCAGGAGACACGAGACTTGGATTTGATCCCTGGGTTGGGAAGATCTCCTGGAGTAGGAAATGGAAAACTGCTCCATTATTCTTGCCTGGAAAATTCCATGGACAGAGGAGCCTGGTGGGTTACAGTCTATGGGGTTGAAAAGAGTCAGACACTGCTGACTGACTGAGCGTGTGCACGCGCGCACACGTATTCATTGACCTTAAAGTAGTGTCTCAGCATCTTAAGAGAAGGAGTAACTTGCTACACTGGTATTATTATGAGACTTTAAGAGGGAAAAAGGTTGCCCTCTGGGTAAGAACTGTCTTGCAGCTCGTTGTTTAACAACAAATAAAACATTTCCAGCTCTGTGTGCACTTTAACTTTGTACCATTGGCAGGAGGCAAAATGATAATGGGCAATCGCTAAAAAAGTCACTTTTTATATAGCGAGTGAGCTTGAGACTTTCAGGCCCGCAAATTAAGTTAAAATGAATGGCTTCTAAACAGCACATTGGGTGACAGGAAGTTTATAAATGTTATGTCTCCTGAGGTGTTTCAGTAATAGTAAGTTTGGGCAGAATAAGCTTTTCCTGTAACAGTCTCCTTGGAAAGACCAGCAGTCTCCAGAGAGATTGGTTAATGTCAATTACCTGAATGCTGAAAATGAAATAGAAGAGGTAAGGGAATAAAAAAGACTTCGAAGGAGAAAAATGTTAATTTACCCAGTTCAGTGCTTCCCCTCCCTAAATGATACTCGAGGCTGGCTCACCTACTGTCTATGGTTTTACTCTGATTTCGGTTTGTATGATGGCCTCCGCAGACACAGGGTCTTGTGTTTTGGTCATGCAGAGTTGTTACAGAGGAGACAGTGGATGTGAGTCTCAGGTTTGGTCTGGGAGAAGGCTGAAAATGGCCTTCGGAGGACCACTGGGATGCTGTATGATTGGACAGCCCAGTGTGTGGGATGCCTTCTCGTTGGCACGAACTACTCTTGTTCTGCCTTGCTTTTGCAGATCTCAGTGGGCATGGAGGTAATGGTAAGTGGTATACCTGTGTGTCGCTATCTGACAGTCATCCCTAAAAAACGCATTTTCAGTTTTCCCACTTGAAGATACTCTCAGAGGAAACAATTAATTGCCTTCAGAAATGCCTTGAAACTTTGAGATCACTGGGTAAATGGTGCTGTATAAGTTCATAAACAGTGTGTGCTTGCATATGTGCAGGAAAGAGCACCTCCTTGAAAAAGGCAGGGCTGTTCGCCTGAAGTTTTCTTTTTTTCTTGTTCTTGGAATGAGGTAAGCTTCTGAAGCAGTGGTGAGAGAGGATTGGGGTCTCTTCAAGCTTCACTGGCCGCCAACCCAGCAAGTCTCCTGGTTTCATTTTATACACGTAACCCTACATATGTTTACACACAGTTTCTTTTATTTTCTAGTAGCCCAGAAGTTAATAGTGTTGTTGTTAAATAAATGAATGTATTAATTTTAATGTGAAATGATTTTCGAAAAAGCAGTAATGCTTTCTCAGGAAAGCTTCATGAAGTATTCATTTTTCTATCACCACATTGTAAATCTATTTACCAGTTCTAATCATTTTAAGATTTACTTTGTTTGCTTTTTGGTTATTATTTTGACTGAGAGGGCAGGGAGGAGAACATGACATCATTTTATCAGCTCTTTCCTATCTTCTGCTCTCCTTTCTCTGCTCTAATGCCACTGCTCCTGGTCAGGCTTGCATCGCTTTCCCTTGCTTGGACTCTTGCAGTAGACTTCCCCTGACTGAGCTTCTTACTCCAGCTTTGTCCCCCTGCAGATCCTCCAAACAAAAGTGATAGGTCTCAGGATCATATATGATCATGTCAATTCCTTCCACGATTTCCACTGCTTAGAAGAAAATATCCAAATCCCATGTAAAACCATTTGTAAACTGACCCATTTCTATCTCTGTAATCTAGTTATTTTCAATCAGGATCAAAATTTGTCAGTTTTACCACACAGAGGACATTTGACAATGCCTATAGACATTTTTGATGGTCATTATGAGTGTGTGTGTGTGTGTGTGTGTGTGTACTGGCATCTAGTGGGTAGAGGCCAGAGATACTATTAAACAGTCTACAATGCACCAGACAGCTTCCACAACAAAGAGATGAACAAAATGTATGTAGTGCTGAGTTTAAGAAGCTCTGCTCTTATCTAGTCTGCCATTTCTCTTGTGCTTCCAGAACTCCAGTCATGGAACTACATGCCCCTCATGAATCTGCCTTGCAGTTTGTCTTGTCTTTGTCTTTGCCTATGCTGTTCCTTCTGACTGGAGTGCCTCCCTCCCCTTTTACCATCTGGATGTCAAGCTCTCATAGTACCTTGGGCGTCTATCTAATTTGTGCTTATGTTGCACTGTAATGTTGGTTTAAACATTTTCCCCCCTCATTCCCTACTGGGCAGAGCTATTCATGTTAGGCATCAAGTCTAACATCTTCCTATTCCCACCATCTGGTACAAATCTTGGCATATCGTAGGTGTTCAGCGTGCTTGTTTGTTGGATACTTGGCTAGATGCATGGATGCATAGAATCTGTATTTAGATCAAATGAAAGAGTCCAAGATTGTTTATAACCCAAGGCTACTAATATTCCATCTTGGAAATTAATTCTTCTTCTAGACCACCACCTTGGTTATTTTCTTTTGATTCTTTTCATATTTTGACTGCTGGTGCCCTGAATGTGGTAGGTGATCAGTAACTAATTATTAAAGGATTGTTGGCTATAAGTCTGGATTTAAACAGATCCATGTCAATGTAAGGCAAAAACCACTACAATATTGTAAAGTAATTAGCCCCTAACTAAAATAAATAAATTTATTAAAAATAAATAAAGAAAGAAAGAAAAAGAAAAAAAAACAGATTGCTGCATTGAGTAACCTTAGATTCTTTCACTTAAGACATGCAGGAAAGAGAATTTTTTCCTTCAAAATTGGCCTCTGGGTTGCCAGCTACCTTGTTCCTACTCTGTTTCCCTCATCAATGGTATCTCCTTGACCTCTACGCCACCCACCACAGCTCAGCCCATCTTGAAAGCTTGGGTGCGGAACTGAAGACTCTGGGCGTGAGAAAGCCAAGGGGCCTCCACAGAGAGAGCTGCCTTTATTCAGTTCACCCCACCCAAGTTCAGAACATTAAATCCCACTCTCCGTATTGGTAATAGCAGAGATTTATCTCCACTTCCTGCCACAGCCTCTTCCCTTGCTTCTGTCCCCTTCAATTTTGAATCTTGGTTCACTCACCTTGCTTCTACTCTTCAGTCCAAAGTGGAGCTGTTTCTATGTTTAGCCTCCCTTTTGTCATCTAGAAGAGAGTGGTCTGTCAATTTCTTCTGAATGTCCTTTCTTCCTCTGACTGGAGACAAGGATCATTAAGGAGAAGGACCATATTTCAGGTTTGTATTTGGGTAATTTTCCATTCACTTGTCCAACCTCCCCATTCTCACCTTTTTCTCTCAAGACATTCAGTCAGCTGTTGATTGTCCCTGGTTTTAGACCCATTTTTCTTGTTCCTTGGCTTTTTCATTTTTTTTTAAAAAAAATAGATTCTGGTCCTATTCTATCTGCAACATAATTACTTTCTTTCTTGTGAAGTCTTGGGTTTTTCTCCTGGACTCTTGCTCTTTGCCCTCATTCCTCTGGAGGCATCCATTAGCACTTACATCTCTTCCCTCTGAATTTACCATATCCTTTTTAGGCCATGGCATTTTTTCACAAGCCTTTAACTTGAGTCTCTACTTATTGTACTTCTTGAGCCACAGATGCTTGGTGGTCTTAATCTTCAAGTTTTATTGTGTCTAGGAAATAGGGTTGAAGAGGGGAGAAAAGGAGTATTTAAGAAAGAAGGAGGCAAGAGATCTTCATTTCATTCTTATCAGAAAAGGGCAAGGATCACAGAGAGGGATTCTTTCCTATTAAACTCACTTCTGGGTTTTGTAGAATTTCCTTTTTTTTCTTAGAGCCTTGATCTCTACTTCTACCCATAAGCAAAGTTTCAGTAATTTGTAGGATTTGAAAAAAAGCAAAGCCAGCCTCAGAGGGGTTGGAGTCTATTCTGTACTAGGCATGGCATGATGCAAAACATACAGTCTCCCACGGGGGAAGCCACAGGGAGATGGGTGTATTCAAGACCAGTGGCATTGGAACAGAAATAGGTTAAGGAAAAAAAAGTCAGTTTTCAGCAGTCAGAAAGTTGCCCTTCCCACAAATATAAAACCAAAAGTAAAAACAAACAAACTGTTCCCTTTCCTTTGCTACAGTCAGGCAAAAAATACAGAATAGCCCATCAAGAGCTCAGAGAGTAGACAGGCAGTAAGTCACAATACATCATAAACTGAGAGACAAACAGTGTATGTCAGTGGTTAATACAAAAGGTCAGCAACTAGCATGTTCGAGAGGCTACTGAGAGGAATCACAGTATCCTCAGCAAAATGATTGATAGTAAGGACCCATGGAGTAAACTCTGAAGTGCATTAAGAGAAGTTTAACCAAAGGACATTGATGACAAATGCAGTTACTCCATTGTGGACCAGGGTGGAGTAAGAAGAGGATGGCAAGAATGGAGGAAAAAGAACAGTATCAGAAGCACTGTTCCCTCCCCTCAATGGCTAAGGGTTTCCAGCAGTTTTTTCCATGAAAGAACTATTAGGTGTTTCTTTTAGACCCCTACTCACTTTTCTTTATATTTATGTGTGAATAAAGTTCAGTCAGGGCTTCCCTGGTGGCTCAGTTGGTAAAGAATCCTCTTGGAATGCAAGAGACTGCCTGCAATGTAGGAACCCTGGGTCAGGAGAAGGAAATGGCAATGTACTCCAGTATTCTTACCTGGAGAATCCCATGGACAGAGGAGCCTGGCGGGCTCCATGGGGTCACAGAGTCAGACACAACTGAAGTAACTGAGCATGGACACAAGTTCAGTCGTTCTCAGTGTGCTAGTTATCTTCATGAAGTTACCAGTTAACCAGTTAACCTCACTTGCAGACAACTTTTATTACATACAATTGATCATATTTTTCAGTCAAGAGTCTGACATGCAGAAGGGGAAGAGTGGGTAGCAGCACCTTTACAGAATATTGTCTTGCCCAAGCCTCCCCATCCTTTGCCATAAGTTTTTTTTATATAAAGTAAACCTCCAATGAGCCAGTATGTTTTAACAGCTGCAGTTCTCACCTCCACTCACTGTGGTTTAGAATATTTTTAAAATTTTCGTGAGAAAAAAGGTCAGACATCAAGAAAATAGATGGTAGCAATACTCAGTATGTGAAAAGATCCTGCAAACTATTTATGATCAATGAATAAATATTCTGGGATTAATATAAAGTGCCATCTCCTTTACATGATTTAAATCAGTCACTATGGAAACTTGTACTTGAAGTCTGTTGTATTAAGCCTGAAATGATGACCTCAGTCATCAAAGGAAAACTCAGCTATTCTGGATGGTGAATATATTTAGGCTGGAAAGGGAACTAATGCATATTAGAAGGGTTTGAAGCAAAGGTTGAAGCAAAGGTTTCCAAGAACATCCTCAACACCTGCTTTTTAAAACTTTTTAAATGAAAAATTTCAAACATACACAAAAGCAGAGAGGATGATATAATGATCTGGGGGTTCAATTAGATTCAGGTTCAGTTTGTAGGCAAGACTTTTTGCTGGGTGGTGGGTATTCTGTACTTCCTGTTGTTTCATGTCATGAAGCTGGAAGTTCTGGTTGTCTCCCTTGAAGTGATGCTCAGATGGAGTGGGGGCAGGTGTGGCAGCCTTGTCCTCCCATTATCAAGTGTTGGTTCCTTGATAACTGTTGTCTAGATCCATTATTTCATTGAACAGCTTCCAAAATGTGATGGATTAGTTTTATCATAACTTCTTCATTTACTAATGGAGAGTTTTCCCATAAAGAAGGAATTTCCTTCATTAACTGTTTGATTACCCTGAAACACAGGAAGTACTACCATAAAGCAGGATAAATTCTAATTCATTCTTTTCATTGTCAGCCTCAGAGTCACATGTTGCAGCTCCAGCAATCAGATTTGTGGCCACTTAATGAATGTGACCTGGGGGGTTGTTTTTAAACTCTATTTGCTAAGGTCTTTGGTGAAAAGCTTTTGTCCCCCTGTTCTAGAATTATATTGTTTTCTTGATTAAACGTAGCCCCCTTACCTTCCCATACATATCCTGACTTCAACAATAACTACTAAAAATTCTCAAACAGAAGTGACAGTAGAGGCATTGGGTTGAAGGCAGAGTTATGGTTTTTGGGTTCATTCTTCAAGTATTTTATGATTTGTATTTAATACAAGGACCTCCCAGACCTGACATTGCAAGGGTAGCTTTGAATATAAATTCTAGGTGTTGAGAGGTGATGTATGGCCTCCTCTGTCCTTTGTGGCGGGCCCAGTGTAAGAATGTGCACAAGCTTATGATATATGGACAGGGAACTGCTGGGGCAGTAGCATTTCTCTGTACTGGGGCTCATGCATCCTGGCAAGAATGCATCTGGTGTTGTCAGAGTGCCTTGTCAGTATTGTAGGAAGTAACAATAGCACGCTTCCATAGGAGATTTCTACCATACTATAAACTGTGTCTGAAATAGGGCTAACCCAAGGAATAATCATCAGCACTCCAAGTGCTTTATTTTGGGGGTAGATTTATACCAGGGGAAAGAAATTATTTATTATTTATTTATTGCTTTCCCTCTTTTCTCTTATACCTTGGGTATTCTCTGAATTCAGAGTTTGGTGACCACAAAAGTGAGGAAGTAAAAAAGTGTAAGGGTTTGGGCAAAAAGCTGGTTGAAATATAATTCTTTGAACCTTTCAGGAAAAGGACTGAAGGTATTACCAAAGGGAACTTGGAGCATTTGATTGCCAAATAAAATACAAGATACCCAGCTGGAGTTGAATCTCAGATAATAGTTAATTTTTCAGTAGAAGTAAATCTCAGCTATTGTATGGGGCATAATTCTACTGAAAAAATTGCTAGTTTATCCGAAATTCAGCTTGAACCGGATGTCTTGTACTTTTATCTGCTAAATCTGGCAGCATTCCTTGAGGGGCTCAGGGAATAATCTGAGAGTTGTGTGTGGTGCTGTGTGCTGAGCCTCCAGCCCTTTAATTATCTCAGGAAAATTCAGGGGAGTACTAGTAATGACCATGAATGTTCCTGTACTGTGTGCTGATACTCATCAGAGCAAAGCCTGCTGTTCTTTAATAGGTATACCTTTAATGGCCATCTTACTGTATAAAAGTGAACATCAGTAGGCATAGAGTTTTCTGGGCTGGGGGAGGGTTCTGAAGACCACGAGCTAATCAATCTCTCCTACTGAGTGTCTTAGTTATATGAGGTCACAGTCTGGGAATGGTGAAACACAAGGATTCAGGGTGGTTGTCTTCAGATTTGACCAGGTGAAATGGATGTTAAATAAACTTTTAACTTGTTCACAGATGCAGTAAAGAGGCCAGTGTGAAACTTACATTTTTCATAGCCTGGTTATGGAACTGGAAAACTTCAAGGAGATGTGAGTATCTTTTGTTTTTAATGTCATCTCATAAAATAGATCTCATCAAAGCCTTTATTTTTGGTGGTCTCTGAGAAGTTTGCACCTGAGATTTCTCTGTATTTAGGATTATCAGCCATGCCTAGAGGTGTTCTTTCTTCTTCCTATGGTACATGTTGTTCCGTTGATTTTTGTAGTCTATGTTTATACCTGAAATAGAAGCAAGGAGGTGGCTGTCCAGCCATCTTTATGTGATATTGAATAATGCTCAGAGAGAAGTCTTTCTTCTGTATTAAAGAACTAAGATTTTATACAGTTGAGCAGGCAGGGCTTTACAGTTTTCTCTCTCCTTTTGTAAACCTTACTTCCTTTATTTCAACCTTGTGGATGTCTAGGAACTGCCATTTTTATAAAATATGTCCATGTACTCAGCCTATGGTCCAGGGATGGTTACTTAATAAAAACTGGGCCAATTATTATAGAACTCTGCCCTCCACCCTTCCTGATCACCTGAGACATCTCCAGTATTATTCTAAAAAAATAAATTCCTTTTTTCCCCTAAACTAAAAAGTTCAAGTCAGATTTCTTAGATTTGCAAGTCCCAACTTGTAAAATCCATAACTAAATTTTTACAAAATATAGTGAATAAACCTTTGTTTTTGTTGTTTAGTCGCTAAGGCTTGTCTAGGTTTTTTGCGACTGTGTGGACTGTAACCTGCCATGCTCCTCTTCCATGGAACTTCCCAGGCAAAAATACTGGTGTGGTTTGCTCTTTCTTTCTCCAGGGGATCTTCCCCACCTAGAGCCACCTGGGAAGAACAAATGAATAAATTGTTAGGTTACATTAAAAAAAAAAAAGCAACAAATTAAAACCCAGCCTCCCCCAGCCTTCTCTTGAAATGTTTCTGTTTATACTAATTTTATGTATTGATTTATTAAAAAATTTTTTTGATGTGAACCATTTTTAAAGCCTTTATTGAATTTGTTACAGTATTGCTTCTGTTTTATGTCTTGGTTTTTGGAACACAAGATATGTGGGATATTAGCTCCTCCACCAGGGATTGAACTTTCACCCCTACCTTGGAAGGCAAAGTCTTAACCACTGGACTTCAAGGAAAGTCCATTTTAATGTTGCCTCAAAATGATGCTTTTTAAAAAAAAAAAAATTATTGGAGTGTAGTTTATTTATAAGTTTGTATTGCTTTCCAGGTATACGGCAGAATGAATCAGTTATACATATGCATATATACACTCTGTTTTAGGTTCTTTTTCTCATATAGACCATTACAGAGTATTGAGTAGAGTTTTTGTTGTGCTGTACATTAGATCATTATTAGTTGTCTATTTTATATATAATGGATGCTTTTATTATTCTTTTGAAATTCTTTTTTCCTTTAATGATTTATCACATTTCATTATCTGTATCACACTTATTCTGCTTAATTCATACACTGTTTTACCACAATTATTTTTGTTCACCTCTTTCTCCTGTACTTGAGAGCAGGGACCAAACTTTTACTCATTTTAGTAGCTCTTGCAACATCCATCATGTGAGTCAAAAATAATATTTGTTAAATTGATGCATAAAGATTTTCTTGATTATTCTTAATGGGTTTAGGCTGTTCTATATCCCAGAGAAGCTATTAACAATAAAAAAATTACTTTTGGTTATTTAGATATGAGCAGATATGCATGTGAATGATGTATTTCACACAAAACAGAAAAACTCAGTTTTGAAACTCTAACTCAAAAGGTGGGGGAAATCTGTGACTGGCTTGCAGAAACAGGGTATCCATTGAGATTCTTTGTGGGCTCTGAAAAGACCAGCCTCTCTTGGTGTCAGACATTGATGGAATTTCTTGTCATGGAGATTTGACAGCAACAAAAGAAGGACAACAACAATGATGTCCTTGACTTGCTTCTGGGAGGAAAGTAAGAAAGAGGCCTGTCAATGGAGTCAGGCTGTGGAATGGACTGGATTCCTAGAGAAAGACATGTGAAGAACTAAAGTGAAGTCACCCCAAGGGAAGATATTCTGGAGGTTGCCTAGAGTGTGCTTGTGGAGATATCAGAGAGCACGGATCCAGACACAGTGCCTCTCTGGTCCCTAATCTGTGCCTCTCAAGAACACCTGTGTGCTCTGGCATCTAAGGAAGCACAGTGTCTGAGGGAGCCCATGAACTCTGATGGCGCTTCCATGCCATTTGGCCTGAAAAAAATGCAATTATTTAAGCTTAACTTTTTATTTTTAACTCATATAATGCTCACATGAGACTCAGCATTCAAAAAACTAAGATCATGGCATCTGGTCCCATCAGTTCAGTTCAGTTCAGTCACTCAGTCGTGTCTGACTCTTTGCGACCCCATGAACCGCAGCACGCCAGGCCTCTCTGTCCATCACCAACTCCCAGAATCCACCCAAACCCATGTCCATTGAGTCGGTGAGGCCATCCAACCCTCTCATCCTCTGTCGTCCCCTTCTCCTCCTGCCCTCAATCTTTCCCAGCATCAGGGTCTTTTCCAATGAGTCAGCTCTTCGCATCAAGTGGCCAAAGTGTTGGAGTTTCAGGTTCAACATCAGTCCTTCCAATGAACACCCAGGACTGATCTCCTTTAGGATGGACTGGTTGGATCTCCTTGCAGTCCAAGGGACTCTCAAGAGTCTTCTCCAACACCACACCCCATCACTTCATGGCAAATAGATGGGGAAACAATGGAAACAATGACAGACTTTATTTTCTTGGGCTCCAAAATCACTGCAGATGGTGCCTGTAGCCATGAAATTAAAAGAAGCTTAATCCTTGGAAGAAAAGCTATGACCAACCTAGACATCATATTAAAAAGCAGAGATATTACTTTGCCGACAAAGGTCTGTCTAGTCAAAGCTATGGTTTTTCCAGTAGTCATGTATGGATGGGAGAGTTGGACCATAAAGAAAGCTGAGCACCAAAGAATTGATGTTTTTGAACTGTGGTGTTGGAGAAGACTCTTGAGAGTCCCTTGGACTGCAAGGAGATCCAACCAGTCCATCCTAAAGGAAATCAGCCCTGGATATTCATTGGAAGGACTGATGCTAAAGCTGAAACTCCAATACTTAGGCCACCTGATGCGAAGAACTGACTCACTTGAAAAGACCCTGATGCTGGGAAAGATTCAAGGCAGAAGGAGAAGGGGACGACAGAGGATGAGATGGTTGGATGGCATCATTGACTCGATGGACGTTGGTTTGAGCAAACTCCGGGAGTTGGTGATAGACAGGGAAGCCTGGCGTGCTGCAGTCCATGGGGTTGCAAAGAGTTGGACACAACTGAGTGACTGAACTGAACTGAATGCTCACCACAGTCCTCTTATACACAACTGCCTGATTTCCAGGCTCCTATTTTAATTTATCTTTGTTCACAGAAATATATCTTCTAGCCTGTTTTTAGAATTCTTACATATCTGAGAATGTCTTTATCATTACTTTATACATGGGTAGGAAGCTGGTGAAGTGGAAATATTTAGATAACAAGTTTTCCCCTTCAAACCCTGTAGTTGTTGATCTATTTTTCTGTACCCTTTATTGTAAAGAGGAGCAGTCTGAGGCCAGCCTGATTTTTTTCCCTTGTGGATTACATTTTTTTCTACATGGGGTCTAATATGAGTTCTTCTTTAACCTTGTAATTCAGTTTTTTAAGTGTAAAATCTTAGTTCTTAATTTTTCCTGGAATGTAATAAGCCCATTTCACCTGTATACTCAAATCAATTTTTTTTTAGCTTTGGAAAGTAATTCCTAATCATGTCTGGTTGTTGCTTCTATTTCAAATATATGGTTTAATTTTCAGAAACATTTATAATTCTTAGTTTAAATCCATGTCAATTGTGATGTTTTAGTGTCTGAGGGCTGCTTTTGTGTAGAGAAAAAGGCTCTGCTGTTATTCAAGGTTTTAATTTAGTATTCACTTATTATAGGTACAGTTTTTTAGAAATCTAGTTTTCTCAAACCTTTAAGTCCACCTTACACATTTTATTACTTGATTTATGAACCTAGTAAATTTTAACTATTGCTTTCAAGGGAGCTTTTGAATAATATTTGACCAATTTACGTTGAACACATTCAACTCCCAAGCAGGTCCCTTTACAACTTAGTTAATAAAATCCCCTTAAGTATTTAAAAATCCATTTATACATTTAATACGTTCAGGTTTCTTTTTAAGCTTTTCAGATGCCTAACCTACCAGTCAAGTCTTAACAACACCAGTAAATCTAATAAATTAACCTTAAATAATGAATCACATGTTTTCCTAGCCATTCTGATACTTTCAAACTGGATTGAATTCTCCAAATCTTTCCACATAAAGGTAAAAAGCCTAAAATCCATTACTCAGTTACCCCTTTTAAATTGGAATCCCAAGGCTAATCTGTCATATTCACTGATATGCCATATGTTATTAAACATTAAACCTCTTTGTAAACTACATTTGTAAATACTGCCCCGTGATTTGAAACCAATTCCTAAATGTACTATGAAAGTATTAGTTCTGTAGGTTTGATTTACGTGATCATTTCTATATTTAATGCAGACTTTCTGGAGGGAAAAGACACTTACCTACTAGATTTTATTATGGAAAATAAATCCAGGTTGCCGTTCTAAACAAGTTGAAGCCAGGGAGACCTGAGTGCTGTGTTTCATCAATTGGCTGAGAAGGCATTTTGGCTAGAGATTTTTGACCAGGATGCATAGGGTCTAGGGTGATAGCATAGTACTGTTGTTATGACAACAAGGGACTCCCAATCCACTGCCTTTAGATGAGATTTGCTCCTTCTGGTTTGAATTCTTCTTTTTTTTTTTTTTGGATCTGAGTAGGGGGTATCTTACACCTAGTACTGCAGCTAGTTCCAAGACTGCCTGTTTGGCATTTGCATTTCTTTAAGTTATCTTCATGTACTTCACTTCATCTCTAGGGCCATGTATATAAATCTGTCCTCTGATTTGAATGACAGCAACAGCATAGCAACAACTCACTTACTGAGCATTGTGCTATGTGCCAGATGAAGTGATGTACATAATGTCACTCTTTTCAGCTTCACAGCAGTCTCATGAGGAAGGAACTATGATTATTCCCATCTTATAATAATTTAATTATAAATTTAATTTTTTAGACAAAAAAGAAATAAAGTAACTGACCAAGCTCACATAGTGAGGGAGCCAGGGTTTCACCCTGGCAGTGTCTTTAGGCTTACTCACTATGAAATGCCATTTCTTTTTCTATCATAGCTAAAACCAGATGGGACTTTGAGTCCAAACCCTCTGGAGAGGAGTGGCCTTTCCTTGGTTCAAGTTATGCCTTTAGTTTTATAGTACAGCTACTAGATTGTAGTTAATGTCCTTTCCAACTTCTTTGCTACCTGATTGAACTCTTGACTCGTCCACAAGCTCTTCATGCCGATAAAGAGTTGTACTGCTGATCTTGCCTGCCTTTGCCTACATCTCTTATTACAACCAGTATCTTGCTAATCACATGCTGTTAGTTGTTCTTCCTTTTTACTTGACATTTATAAAGAGGCCAGTACTCATGTTTTCCCCATCTTCATTTCTGATTTGATTTTTTACAATGCGAATTCCACTTTTTACTGTCTTCAATATGCTTTCATTCTGTTATGGCAGTTTTAGTTTTCTTGAAAGTCTTTCTTGTTCCACCCAGCTTCTTTTGCACTCAGCTTATTGCTTTCTCTTGTCTTTTCTCCCTCAATCTTTGCTTTCCTGATGGCTTCCTTTCTGGGTATCTTTGCGGACACAGCCTCTTGGATGGTACCAAATACTGTACAATTGACTGCCAAGTTCATTTTTAGAATTTTTTCTGACTACTTCAAGTAAAGCACTTTCAGGAGTGTGTTCTTCCTCCAAGATCCAGGATGTTTTCTTTTCCACCTTTTCCATGTGATGTTGCAAACACCCTTGGGAAGGGAAGAGGTCTTCCCACAGTGTACAGCAAGAGGACAGCACGCACCAGCTACTCTCTAGTTCTGGTCTTGGGATTTTCTAGGATTTCCAGTCTGAAGAAATTGAGAGAGTTTGGTGAGATGTAGGAGGTGGGAGGACAGCAGGGAGAGGGAATAAACAGCCTTGGCTGCTCAGGTTACCCTTCAGCCCTGCGTCTTGGTGGCCCAGCAAACAAACATTTTAATCCATGAGCCATATAGTCGACTGAAATACTTCTCAAGAGTCTAGTAATAGTTGTCTCTAACTCTATTTTTTTTTTGATGGCAGTGTGGATTTTGTATTTTTGTATGACTTTTGTAAGTATTTCAACTAGGAATATTACTCAGCCATAAAAAGGAATGAAATTGGATGATTTGTAGAGATGTGGAAGGACCTGGAGACTTTCATACACAGTGAAGTAAGTCAGAAAGAGAAAAACAAATATTGTATATTAACGCATATATGTGAAATCTAGAAATATGATATAAATGATCTTATTTGCAAAGAAGAAATAAAAACACAGACATAGAGAACAAATATCTGGATACCAAGGGGAAAATGGGGGATGTGAGGAACTGGGCGATCAGGATTGACACATGTACACTATTACTACCAGGTATAAAACAGATGACTAATGAGAACATACCGTATAGCACAGGGAACTCTACTTAATGCACCATGGTGACCTGAATGGAAGGAAGTCCATATGGGAGGGGAGATATGTATATGTATGGCTGATTCATTTTGTTGTACCGTAGAAATAAACATAACATTTTAAAGCAACTATATGTGTGTGCGTTCAGTCACTCAGTTGTGTCTGACTCTTTGTGACCCCAAGGACTGCAGCCCACCGGGTTCCTCTGTCCATGGGATTCTCCAGGCAAGAATACTGGAGTGGGTTGCCATCCCCTTCTCCAGGGGATCTTCCCGACCCAGGGATTGAACCTGTGTCTCTTATGTCTCCTGCATTGCAGGTGGATTCTTTACCATCTGAGTCACCAAGGAAGCCCCAAAACAGTTATACTGCAATACAAATTAATTAAAAAAAAGAGAAAAGCCATATCAAGGGTTACCGGCCAGCTTCCATTTTAATCAGGAGTATTTGGCTATAATTCTTGACAACCTCTATGGGAAAGGTGCATGCATGCTGAGTCAGTTCAGTTGTTTCTGACTCTTGGCAACCTTATGGACTGTAGCCCAACAGGTTCCTCTGCCCATGGGATTATCCCAGGCAAGAGTGCTGGAGTGGGTTGCCATGCCCTCCTTCAGGAGATCTTCCCTATCCAGGGATTGAACCTGTGTCTTAGTCTCTTGCCTTGGTAGGTGGGTTCTTTACTACTAGCACCACCTGGGAAGCCCATGGGAGAGGTTGGATATCCTAAATGACATTTCCTGGATTTTATACTGTACTTGGGTTTATCTCATCTGTATTTTTTTTCTTTTCTTTTCATCTGAGAGATAACCTTCAAAATCTTATTTATCTAAATAACCAGAACTGAGTGTTATTTATTTATTTTTGGTTACTTACAGAAGCCCAGCAATGTGTATGACTTTTAAAGGTAATATGAAACCTTTAGCTCACCTGCTTTTATAATAGAGAATAGCATAAAGAATGCATTTTATTCCGTAAGTGCAACAAATAACAAAAAAATGATGGTTGGCTGGAATGAGAGGAGAGGGAGGGGAGTATCTCAAAGACAAATCTTTAAAACCCCACCAGAAACATCATTGGCTCTCCCTGGTGGGCAGTGGAGTCTAAATCCCTTACCTGGCATTCAAGGCAGCCTACGTTGTGGCTCAACTGGTAAAGAATCCACCTTCAATGCAGGAGACCGGGTTTGATCCCTGAGTTGAGAAGATCCCCTGGAGAAGGGAAAGGCTACCCACTCCAGTATTCTGGCCTGGAGAATTCCATGGACTGTATAGGCCATGGGGTCGCAATGAGTCAGACATGACTGAATGACTTTCACTCACTCACTCACTCACTCACTCACCCACAATTGCATCCCCTCTGCTTTTGCAACCCTCTCTCACCACCTCTCTATATGAACTCTTCATTTAAGGCAAAGTAGTCTACTGGACTGTACTTCTCAGCAAATAATGCCTTCTCTTACCCTTATATTTCTGTTCGCAAAATTCCCTGGGTGAACATTCTTCCTTCCTACTTAGGGTCAGCTTCCAGGGTCCAGTTCTTGAAACATGCCTGCATTTACAGTCAGATGCTGCTTGGTATGGTGGAAATCTGGTTCCAGTCTTATCTTTCAGCTTGTTTGATGAGAACCCCACAGTGTATTCATGTTTGTCCTGAGGGCTAGCAGATTTACTTGCAGAGAGTAGGATCACAATGAATAGGTCATTTGATTGAAAATAGAGTTATAGTGAGAAGGAAAATGGAAGGACAATTGCTATTACTACTACTAGCTAGCAATAAAAGGAGAGATAGGGCAGACAGACAGAATAGACCTGAAAGAAGGGGAAAAAAAGGCAGGTAGACAAGGAAGAGTGAGATAGACCTCACTTTAATTCAGAGAGATACATGTTTTTTTTTTTTTTTTCATTGAAATGCTTATTAGCATGCCAGTGCCTTCAGTATTAGGGAAAAGAGCCTGTCTGCTTTCATCTAAATATTCGAAAGCTAAGATTAGAAATAAACATTTATTTTCCCATGGAATGCCACAGATTTTGTATTGTATCAAAGAATGTGTTCAGGTTTTTAAAAAGCATTTTGAAAACTCCAGGGTGTCTATCAATTTTCCAGTTATATTGGTGCGTCTCTTTGACATTCACATTCTATCGTTTTTGCTTAATCTTTGTTATTTGAGAGATGAGTTCCATCTTGTTTCACAATACCTGAAAGATTTTATTTGAGAGCAGCATTCATTTCATTCTGTGTACATTTTTTTTTCCACACAAAAGTTATCATTTTCTCATATCCAATCACTTTTGGTTTTATTTTAATTGTCTCACAGTGGGGATTACATGTAGCAGAAACCAAACTAACAGTAAAAAATTCATCAGGAAGAAATCAGTTTCTCCCTATTCCCAGCTCTTAAGTTGTTCTTATACACTTCCAGAGCCTTAATTTTGAGCTTAGTCATCTGAAATGCCCATTGCAGCCAGGTTAGGCTGCGAGTCATCATGTTACTGCTAGTTCAACGCCACCTCATAACAGCTTTTCTCAGGCCAAATGCAGTGAAGGCTAAATGTGATTTCTAGGCTGTTTTCCACTTTTGCTTACTCCTAAGGTTCTAGTCAGTAAGAGATTTAAACATCCTGAAGCTCTTGTGATACATGCCCTTGAGTAAGTGGGATAAAATTAACTTTATGACTTTTTGAATTTGCATCATTTCTCTGTGGGAATAAGATTCCAAACTTTTCATCTGCGCCTGCTTCATGGTAACAGATATTAAGATGGTGATTCTTGGAATCTGGCCAGCAGCCATGTTTCTCGCCTCACTACCATTGGAGGGCATTTCTAGTGGAGGAGGTGTATTGGGAGGCTGCTTGGGAAGCCATTGAGCAAGGTGTATTATGGAAGAAGTTTCCAGAGTGATGGTAAGTTTAGGATGAAAGACTACAGAACCCATTTGCATTACTGACAGTTTTGGTATTAGAAAGTTAAAGTAGAGCATGAGAAAGCAGCAGTGGAGGTAGCGGGTGGGAAGGTAGAAAAGATATTTCAGGGAGAGGCATCAGCTTACGCAGAGATCCAGAGGCAAGAGCTGTGTTCTGGGAGCTGTGAGTGTAGGTAGAATGCAGTGTGGGATTTGGGAGCTGGAGAGAGATAATTCAAGAGAGATAAGCCAAGGGCCCTGTATACAATGAGGCGATGCTGAGGCTTTTTGCTGCAGAGACCTGGCTTCATGAAATGGAAATATTTAACAGTAGCGTGAGCCTGAGGATTCAGTTCAGTAACCTGTTTCCTGGCTTAGCACTTAGAAAGAGCTTAAGTCAGGGTGGCTTCTAGCCTGTACAGAGCCTCTGCATGAGTTAGAAATAGGTCCTGGTGGATGATGTCCCAGTTATCTATTGCTGCAGAACCAACCACTCAAAGCAGAGTGGCATTAAAAAAACGCAACATTTTATTATGCTCCCAGACTCTGTTGATCAGGGAATTAGACTGGGCCCAGCAGTGACGGCTTGTCTCCACTCCACAGTATCTAGGGCGGTGGTGGAGAGACTAGAAGGGTGGAGGTGATGCAATAGCTTGGTACCCTTTGGAGGTGTCTTCCCATTCGTGTTTGCTGGTTGATGCTGGCTATTGACCAAGACCTTAGATGTGACTGTGAGGCAGAACACCTGCAAGTGGCAAGTCCATGCTATCTGACCATCCTCAGGGCATAGTGGTCATTTTCCAAGAGTGAGTGTTGCAAAATGCGGGAGGAGGAAGCTGCTACTTTGTCACTTCCAATATTCTACTAATAGAACAGTAAAAAGCTTAGGTTCAAAGGGAGTGGAGTATAGATCTCACTTTCTGACAGGTGGAATATCAAAGAATTTGGAAGCAATTTAAAAAATCCCCACCTGTTGGTCTTAGGCTTAGTGAAATAAGTCAAACAGAGAAAGACAAGTGCTGTATGGTTTCACTTATATGTGGAATCTAAAAATAAAACCAAGGAACAAATAAAACAGAAACAGACTGACAGATACAGAAAACAGACTGGTGGTTGCCAGAGGGGAGGTAGGTGGGGGAGGAGAAAAATGGGTGAGGGGGATTAAAAGGTACATACTACCAGGTAGATAAGTTACAGGGATGTAATATATAGCAAAGTTAATATAGCCAATATTTTATAATAACATTATATGGAGTATAATCTATAAAATATTAATTATTATGTTGTATATCTGAAACTAATATAATATTGTAAATCAACTATATTTCAACTAAGATAAATAAAAATAGGCTTCCCTGGTGGCTCAGATGGTAAAGAATCTGCCTGCAATGCAGGAGACCTGGGTTCTGTCCCTGGATCGGGAAGATACCCTGGAGAAGGGAATGGCAACCCACTCCAGAATTCTTGCCAGGAGAATTCCATGGACATAGGAGCCTGGCAGGCTACAGTCCATAGGGTTGCAAAGAGTCAGACATGACTGAGTGACTAACACTTTTACTTTCAATAAATTAAAAAAATAAAATCACTATTTAGAAAAAGATGCTCCCAAGGTGCAGACATATCCCTTGAGACAAGAAAAAACTACCCCTTTCTCCAAATTTGTGAAGCGCACACCAGGGAATGCCGTCGGGATCCTGCCTTACTCAACACCTTCATTGAGAGCCTTTGTCCAATTCATAGCCTGCACAACTATACATATCGGTCCTGGGCCTAGTGAATCTTAGGTCCTCACCTTCCATCACTTCTCTAAATCAAGAGGAAAACTACCTTTCTCCATGCAACTCTCAGCTTTGCTTTCTACATCTTTTTTTTCTCCTTGGAATTGATGCCATTTAATTAAAATTATTTTCTGACATGTGGCTTATGCTGATCCTGGGCTTTTCTTGCTTGGTCATTTTAAAGAGGACTTCACATTACCTGTCACTGAATAGTCTCATTTTCTATTTGATTCCCCTCCACCCTCATCCCTTCTTGTAACATACTTCAAACTATTCAAATAGTGGGTAATTGTTTTTGAAAGGCCCAGTTTCAGTCATTCGTATTTTATTTTTGGATTTTTTTTGGGGTGGGGATAAAGTATTTTAAAAGTGCTAATTCTCTCTTCTCTTAAAAACTTTCAAGTTTTAAATATTTATCATCTCAGAGAAGTTTTTAAAATTCTTTCAAATTCAATCACTTATTATGATATGTTTGAAACCTTCCTTAAATCTTGTCTGAAGAAATTAGTGTTAGGAGAAAGTAGGCAAGGAAATGAATTAAAGATAATGTGTACTGGTGAGAAATGGTTACTGAGATAAAAGTAATTGAGCTATAGGGGCTTCCCTGGTGGTCTTATGGTTATGAATCTGGCTACCAATGCAGGAGACATGGGTTTGGTCTCTTGTTCTGAGAAGATCCCACATGCCTTGGGGCAACTAAACCTGTGTGCCACAGCTACTGAGTCTGTGTGCCTAGAGCCTGTGCTCCCCAAGAAGAGAAGCCACTGAAATGAGAACCCCACGCGCTGCAACTAGAGAGTAGCCCCCACTTGCCGCAACTAGAGAAAAGTCTCTTGCACATGACGAAAACCCAGTGCAGCCAAAAATAAAGAAGTGAGTACATAAATAAATCTTTAAAAAAGGTAATTTAGTTATAAACAGGCAAATGGGAAGAAGGACTGGAATAGCATGTTCATAGCTCTATTGTGGAAAAGATGGGAAGGCGATGAAGAGAATTTGGGGCAGAACACCATTGTGTGCCAGGCACAGCTGAGCCTGTTAGCCAAGGAGAGCTTGGGTACTACATGGGTAGAGGAGGAAGTCAGGGAGAGAAGGGAAAGGGGCATTATTTTAGGAACAGAGGACGTTCAAATAAACAGTACATTTATGTATACTAATAGATTGATTAGCAATACTCGAGTCTGTGTATTATTGTGTGTTTTATTTCCTGACTATAAATCACCTAAATTCTGAAGTTGGGTCAGATTCTTATTTTAATGCCAGACCTGTAATAAGACCATTAAAGTATGGAGTAAAATTCAATCGTGATTCCTAACCAATGGCCTTTGCAGCCAAAGTGCCTTTATCCTTTTATGGATCCACTTTTCTTTCCTTTCTTTTTTTTTTTTTTGAAATTATGTGTTGATTTATTTTTCTGCACTGGGTGTTCATTGCTGCATGTGAGCGTTCTCTAGTTGCACTGAGTAGGGGCTACTCTTCCTTGCAGTGCATGGGCTTTTCATTGCAGTGGGTTCTCTTGTGGAGCACAGGCTGTAGGTGTGCAGGCTTCATTAGCTGCAGAACACAGGCTCAGTAGTTGCTGTTCTCAACTTGTGGCACATGGGCTTAGTTGCTCTGCGGCATGTGGGATCTTCCTGGACCAAGGATTGAAGACATTCCTCCTGCACTGACAGGCAGATTCTTAACCACTGGACCACCAGGGAAATCCTTCACTTTCCTTTCTAGATGAGGAGATCTTGAAAAAGAGAAAGAAAAATTACTTTAGGAGTCAAAAGTATGAAAACTATCTTTAGATTGTCAGAGAATATTCCAATTCTAAGAATGGTAGTGTTTTAGTCATTGGGAGACTGTAAATGAATACGTTGTCTATTACATATTGACAATAAGGGACTAGTTTTGAAGCAAATGGAAAGTTTTGCAGGTAACATTTCAGTTTATAAATGGTGTCTTTTGGAACATCCCAGGTGAAACCAGAAAGACATACTATTTTAAATGGGCCCACCAGGATTCAAACTAAGGATTCTACTTTAGTAGAATAGATTCCCTATGGCCACATTTCAATTTCCTCTGGGTATTCAGTTACTTCACATCAGAGAAACACTGCCTTCCTGGCTTGTTATTCCCTGTAGAGCAGAAGGAAGAGGATTGTAGAGATGAGGGTGTGAGGTGGTAGTTGAGGCTGGAGAAATCCTTTGCTGTCTTGCTCTGGTTCTCTGCCTAGGGATTGCGGGAGAGACAATGAAATACTCTCAAACTGTCCTCTGATGTGAAGATTTCAAGACATGACCTCTCTTCCTTTAATCCACTTCCAGGAGTATAACACGGTTAGATTATTTGTCTACTAGAGGACTCTGCCCTAAGGGATTCATTTTTACCTTTGCACACTTTAACTTTTTTTTAATCCACTTCAGTTCAGTTCAGTCGCTCAGTCGTGTCCGACACTTTGCGACCCCATGAACTGCAGCACGCCAGGCTTCTCTGTCCATCACCAACTCCCGGAGTCTACCCAAACCCATGTCCATCGAGTTGGTGATGCCATCCAACCATCTCATCCTCTGTCGTCCCCTTCTCCTCCTGCCCCCAATCATACCCAGCATTAGGGTCTTTTCCAATGAGTCAACCCTTCTCATGAGGTGGCCAAAGTATGGGAGCTTCAGCTTCAACATCAGTCCTTCCAATGAACACCCAGGATTGATCTCTTTTAGGATGGATTGATTGGATCTCCTTGCAGTCCAAGGGACTCTCAAGAGTCTTCTGCAATACCAAAGTTCAAAAGCATCAATTCTGCGGCACTCAGCTTTCTTCACCATCCACTCTCACATCCATACATGACCACTGGAAAAACCATAGCCTTGACTAGACGGACTTTTGTTGGCAAAGTAATGTCTCTGCTTTTAAATATGCTATCTAGGTTGGCCATAACCTTCCTTCCAAGGAGTAAGCTTCTTTTAATTTCATGGCTGCAATCACCATCAGCAGTGATTTTGGAGCCCAAAAAATAAAGTCTGACACTGTTTCCACTGTTTCCCCATCTATTTCCCATGAAGTGATGGGACCAGATGCTATGATCTTAGTTTTCTGAACATTGAGCTTTAAGCCAACTTTTTCACTCTCCTCTTTCACTTTCATCAAGAGGCTCTTTAATTCTTCTTCACTTTCTGCCATAAGGGTGGTGTCATCTGCATATCTGAGGTTATTGATATTTCTCCCAGCAATCTTGATTCCAGCTTGTGCTTCTTCCAGTCCAGCGTTTCTCATGATGTACTCTGCAAATAAGTTAAATAAGCAGGGTGACAATATACAGCTTTGACATACTCCTTTTCCTATTTGGAACCAGTCTGTTGTTCCATGTCCAGTTCTGACTGTTGCTTCCTGACCTGCATACAGGTTTCTCAAGAGACAGGTCCGATGGTCTGGTATTCCCATCTCTTTCAGAATTTTCCACAGTTTATTGTGATCCACACAGTCAAAGGCTTTGGCATAGTCAATAAAGCAGAAATAGATGTTTTTCTTGAACTCTCTTGCTCTTTCGATGATCCAGCGGATATTGGCAATTTGATCTCTGGTTCCTCTGCCTTTTCTAAAACCAGCTTGAACATCTGGAAGTTCACGGTTCATGTATTGCTGAAGCCTGGCTTGGAGAATTTTGAGCATTACTTTACTAGCGTGTGAGATGAGTGCAATTGTGTGGTAGTTTTTGCATTCTTTGGCATTGCCTTTCTTTGGGATTGGAACGAAAACTGACCTTTTCCAATCCTGTGGCCACTGCTGAGTTTTCCAAATTTGCTAGCATATTGAGTGCAGCACTTTCACAGCATCATCTTTGAGGATTTGAAATAGCTCAACTGGAATTCCATCACCTCGACTAGCTTTGTTCGTAGTGATGCTTTCTAAGGCCCACTTGACTTCACATTCCAGGATGTCTGGCTCTAGGTGAGTGATCACACCATCGTGATTATCTGGGTCATGAAGATCTTTTTTGTACAGTTCTTCTGTGTATTCTTGCCACCTCTTCTTAATATCTTCTGCTTCTGTTAGGTCCATACCATTTCTGTCCTTTATTGAGCCTATCCTTGCATGAAATGTTCCTTTGGTATCTCTAATTTTCTTGAAGAGATCTCTAGTCTTTCCCAATCTGTTGTTTTCCTCTGTTTCTTTGCACTGCTCGTTGAGGAAGGCTTTCTTATCTCTCCTTGCTATTCTTTGGAACTCTGCATTCAGATGGGAATATCTTTCCTTTTCTCCTTTGCTTTTCGCTTCTCTTCTCTTCCCAGCTATCTGTAAGGCCATTTTGCTCTTTTGCATTTCTTTTCCATGGGGATTGTCTTGATCCCTGTCTCCTGTACAATGTTACGAACCTCTGTCCATAGTTCATCAGGCACTCTGTCTATCCACTTAAGAAATGTGAAAAAGATAAGTGATTTTTAAAGCTTTGCACTTCAATTGAATGCACCATTTTCAACTTGTGTTAAAAGCACTTTTTGAGGGATATGATACTAGAATAATGCCATATTTCATTCACTCAAGGCACCAGTGTTTTATGTACCATTAAGAAAAGAGAAAAATTCACCAATTAATTAGGATATACCAGATGCCATCAACTGTAAAATACATTTTGACTTCAGAGGTAATAAAAGGCAAAAAATAATATCTTAGAGCCAGTGACTTTTACCACTGTATAGCACACATATAATTTTACATAAATACAGTGTTATAGTGCAGTCTATTTATCTCTCCTTTCACCTACTATTGCTACTATGTCTCTCTCTCTGTCTGCCTATCTATCATCTATCTTTCTATTTCATTAATTATACACATATATCATATAATTAAATAGTATAATATAATATATAAAATGTATATTATATATAATCCATATTTATCTTCATGGTCATATATAAACCTATATTCACAAACTCATAAATTAAGATTTTAGGAGGTTTTATAATTGTTGTATAATAATATGCTTTTTATAAAAATTTTTGTACATTCAGATTTTGTCACAGAAAACACTTTATGGAAACCCCTTTTTATCCCAATTGGCAGAGCTGTAACTCATCCTTTTTGATGGCCGTAAAATACTCCACCATGGATCTGATTGTAAAGCATTCACTTTGTTTCCATTTTGTTGTTGTTGTTAGCCTTTACAAGCAGTGATATAATATGTGTTCTGTATTTGAGCTTTTATTTCTTTGCCTAGAGTCCCAAGAAGGGGTAGTTTGAGGTCAAACATATGTGTGCTTTTAATGAATGTGGACAGACTACTTACCAAAAGCTTTTTATAATTCACACTTCTTTTTAAACACATTATTGCCTCATGCATATTTTTGTCCTATTTAAGTAATGTGAAATGGACCTGTTTTTCAAGCTCAGCATCAGCAATAATAATTATTAATCTTTCATAATTTGCCAATCTGATGAGCATGAAGGATATCTCATTTATTTTCACTTACATTTTTTGCACTGCTAGTGAAATCAGTTATCTTTGAATATTTTCTTGCCACTTATATCAACACTTCTGTGAGTTTTCTCCTCCTGTTCCTTTCATATGGAATAAAACTGTTTGTATTCCCATTGATTTGTAGGAGCTTCTTGTATATACATTATATATTAACTGCCTGTTTTTCCTCTGTTTTTCAGTATTTTTTCCAAATATATTGTTTGTCTGTTGGATTTGTTTAGGGGAACTTTTGTCATCAAAAGTGTCTTGTTTATACTTAACCAAATGTGTCTATTTTCTCTTTTATAATATGTGAGTTTTAAGTTTGAAATTAAGATCTCTCCTTCTCCCTCAACAAACACATAACCTCCTAGATGTTCTTGAAATATTTTCAATTAATGTTTTCACGTTTATGTCTTTTTTATTGATATCTAGTCGCTAAGTCATGTCCAACTCTTTTGTGACCCCATAGACTGCAGACTGCAGCCTGCCAGGCTCCTCTGTCCATGGGATTTCCCAGGCAAGAATACTGGAGTGGGTTGTCATTTCCTTCTCCAGTTTATGTCTTTAATGCATATAAAATTTGTTTTGGAATATAGTGTTAGATGTTAGTCCAAACAATTTTTTTCCATGTGGATAACCATAATAATTTATTGATACATTTTTTATCCAATGGAAGGAAATGTGACCTTTGTCATTTATTAAATCCTCATATGCTGGCCTCTGGTTCTTGATTTTCTATTGTTTCAGTGATTTAATTTTCTGTTTCTAAGATAATACCATATTCTCTTTATAGTACATTCTGAATCTGGTAAACCAAGATCTTTTTAATACTTTTCTCAACTGTTCTTAGAGATTTATTCTTTCATATAAAATGTATGAATCATTAAAGTCAAAATTTTTAAAATATCAGAACTTTAATTGAAGTTAAATTAAAATTATATAGGTGCATAGATAGATGTTTATATAAACATTTTCATGGCAGTAAGTCTTCTTCTCTGATAACAGACCAATTTTTAAGTGACATTGTGTCAGTATGAATTTTTCCACTATGTTATTATAATTTAGTATTATATTAAAGCTAGATTTGACTAAGGAGATCTCCTTCATCTTCTGTGGCCTAGGATGGCTTAAATAACCCTGTTTATCAGATCACAGTGCAGGGTTTGTTTCTTTTGAGACCCTTCCCTGTGGCTTGTAGGTGGCCACCTTCACATGGTCTTTCCTTTGTGTACATGGATCAATCATATCTCCTTTTGTGTCCAAATTTCCTTACTCTCAGAAAGACGTTACTCTCTCTGGCTTTATTATAATTTAAATATATATATATATAAATATATATATATATTTATTGTGTATTATTATACTTAGTTTATTTTCTGGCATCCTCACTGGGACTCAGATCTGGTTTTTGGAGCTCTGAAGTGCTAGCATCTCAGGAAGTAAGTGATAGAAGGCAGTGTGGTCTGTGTTCTAGGTAGTTGGCTTGTTTCCAGCCTTGCACAGAGGCGCCAGGAAGAAGCCTCTTGTCCCAGTTTTTCTTAGACTCTGCGGAGTCCTTTGACTTCCTGTCTGGAGACAGGCAGGAGCAAGTCCACCTGCCTAATTACTTTTTATCCAATCATCTACTATGTCTTGTCTAAGGATCCCAGGCAAACTCAGGATACTTGGAACCAACTAAATCCTGTGGACCAAAACTCCTTCTAGCATCTTCAGGAGCTGTGGTCCTCATGCTAGGCCTCTCAGAGATTGGCCTCCTATAGTCTTGCTCCTTTAGCTCCTATGTAGAAAACTTGAACCATCTCCTCCTTTGAGGTCTAACTCTGAGTGGAGGCCTCATTTCCACCCAGCAGTTGTTGAACCTGAAAGAAGCAGATAGACTACAGCTGGGACTACAACTGTAACAAACCTTAGCAATGTGGCCATATTTTCAGAGTCCTTAGAGGCGTGTCTTAAAATGGTGACATTATAAGTCAGCAGAGTCTGAGCAAAATCTAGAGAGTTCTCTAGCCTTTTAAATCAGAAGTAATCAGTCTGGGCTGATTCTTTGCCTTAATGCATATGGGCAATGAGGGCTAAAATGCCAAATGGTGGTTTTTTTTTTTTTTTTTTTTCCTTTCACATGTGTGCGATGGAAGAACATTTATTGTAAAAGTTAAACAGAATGACATCTTGCTTTAGCTGATGTGTAAGAGTTCTTGACTGGTCTCCTTTCCTTTCTTCCATAATAAGTAGTTAATAGAAATTCACTGACCTGCGGTGCAGACTTAATTTATCGCATATATCAAGTTGAGTTAACAGGAATGGAATGTGGTAGAACAATAGTTTCCCTCTCTCCCCACCTCTTGGTGATTCTCCAACATTTCGTCTGGAAAGAAAATCAGATTTAATACTATGTAGAACCTTTGTGATTTTAAATAATTGGACTATGTTTGAAAAAAGTATTTCATCAGTGGCAGTCATCTGTTTATTTGAAAAACCCTGGGTTGCGGAGGTGATATTGTCTCTGAAATTTTCACTTGTAGGAAGAGTTGAAGTGGCTGAGTACACTATGTACTTTGCACTCTACTAAAGAAAAACTGAAAATCTTGAATTGTTTCTTTCTCTCATGGCATGTTCTCTATTTAGAGAATCCTTAATTAATTTTGTGTGAAAGCAGACGGTCAAAGGATTTAAGGAAGCAAAAAAAAAAAATCTTGAATCCCCTACTGCTTGCAAAGTGGGAAAGTGAAAATGGTAGCCTGATTAAAGGAAGTCATCTCGAAGTCTCCCATTATAATGAGATGTAAATAACAACAGCAACAAATCCAAATCATTTAAGAAAGTTTGCACAGGATTTTTCCATTTGAAATGCGTTTTTTTTCTTCAACTTTGTTCTCTTGAGACATCAGCCATTTAAAAGCATGATATTGGAACTAACCCAGCATCACTTTTAATTAGCACAGAAATGCTAATTATACTTTTTCTGTGTGATGTTTAATGCGAGCTGTCAGGGCACTGCATTTTTCACATCAGTTGCAGTGAGGTACACACGATCACCAGACCATTTTAAAATTGTAAAGGCCAGTACCTCCAAATTGATTATTATTTTTAAACTACAGGAATCTGCTAGAAGGTACATGAAAAACAGTGGCATTAATGTGAAAAAAGTGTGCTTTTTGTTTTCTCCAGACACAAGCATATTTCATTTTGTTCAATATTTGTGGTCTGTGCAAATCAAATTTCTTACCATTGAATTGTTTCAAATACCACATAAAGCCTGATTTTGAAAGAAAGCTACTTTTTCATGAAACTGAGTCTCTTTTGAAAAGCAAATGGCCATCCTCTCTTCATTTTATGAATTCAGAGCTTTTCATTTTAGATTTTCTTAAACGAAAGCTGATCTGTGTTCTTGATGTAATTTTTTTTAAGTTGCTAGCTCTAGACTTGTAGCAGATACTGTCTTTTCATAAAGTCTTTCATATAAATTTAAGCACAAATTTAATTAACCTTATTTTAGTTACTGAAGACAATTAGACTTAATTCTTCCCAACTCAAACACATAACCCTCCCTCTAATCTCAAACACAAAACAAAGCAAACATATCCAACTATAAAGTCTTAAGCCTTTACATTTTATCAGCATATATCAGAATCAAGGTGAGAATCAAAGCTTTTAAGGTGTATATTCATTGTAAAATTTTAGGATTCTATATAAAAAAAGTGATTAATTTTATATTAAATATATTAAGAAAAAATATAATGAGCTTTAGAGTTAGCCAGAAACAAGATGAAGGGAATTACTCAACAAAGCTTTGGATTTTGGAGGACACAATTTTTTCCTCAACTAAGGTAAATCTTCTGTAATTTAAAGTTGGGGAAAATTTTGAATTAAATTTCTAAAAGTCTGAATGCAAAATATTATAAAATAAATTGAATTGAACAGCGTTTGGTACAATTGGCCTATTGTATAATTATAATAACAACATGACAGTAATCACTGTTGTATTTATTGACTGCCTGTATGGTCCTGGCACTGCGCTGTGTGCTTTACGTAAAAATCATACCAAGTCAGAGCCGTTACTGTCTTCATTTTATGACAGGACGATGTGACTCTGGACGTTGGGGGCTTGCCGGAGGCTGCAAGTGCAGGACTGAGTCACACCCAGGCCTGTCTGCTACTAAAAGCCTCTGGTAACCACTGCATTGTATGATGAAATTTATATGGGTTTAGTGATAGTGGGCTTCCCTTGTTGCTCAGCTGGTAAAGAATCTGCCTACAATGCAGGAGACCTGGGTTCGATCCCTGGGTTGGGAAGATCCCCTGGAGAAGGGAAGGGCTATCCACTCCAGTATTCTGGCCTGGATAATTTCATGGACTGTATAGTCCATGGGGTTGCAAAGAGTCGGGCACGACTTCCAGTGAATATTCAGGACTGATTTCCTTTAGGATTGATGGGTTGGGTTTCCTTGCAGTCCAAGGGACTCACAAGAGTCTTCTCATACACCACAGTTCAAAAGCATCACTTCTTCACTGTTCAACTTTCTTTATAGTCCAGCTCTCACATCCATACATGACTACTGGATTACCTAAAGGATATTAATCCTGAATATTCACTGGAGGGACTGATGCTGAAGCTCCTATACTTTGGCCACCTGATGTGAAGAGCCAACTCATTGGAAAAGATCCTGATGCTGGGAAAGATTGAGGGCAGGAGGAGAAGGGGGAGACAGAGTGTGAGATGGTTGGATAGTATCACTGACTCAATGGATATGAATTTGAGCAAACTCTGCAAGACAATGAAGGACAGTGAAGCCTGTTGTGCTACAGTTCATGGGGTTGCAAAGAGTCAGACATGACTTAGCAACTGAATAGGAGCAACAAATGTACCATTCACTGAACTGTGTTCCTTAAGTATGCAACTTATTTGACCGATCTTCACAATAATTCTCTGTGGTAGCTACTATTATTATCATTTTATAGATGAAGATACTGAGGGACAGAGAGGTGAGCAGCTTATCCAAGGGCAAAGCTGTAGGTAGAACAAGAAGAGAAACAATTCAAACTCAGGCAGTCCATCTCCCAAAAACAGTCTTTCCATCTTATTCTTCCAGAGGCTGTCAGTTTTCTTATCTGTAAAATGGGGATAATGGCTGCTCTGTTTATGGGAGGAGGAAAAGTAGGTAAAATCATGAATGTGAAAGTACTAAAAAGAAAACAAAACAAAATATAAGACCTTAAGAATTATTAGCACAGATTTTCAAAATTGCTATTTATTTGGTGAATATTTCTACCTCAACTTCTTCAAAAAATAAGTTGAGACAAGCTACCAAAACAGAGCATAAAAATAAGATCAATAGGAAAATCAGATTTAGCAAAGGAAGAAGACAGAGCAGCAAATAATGGTAAGCATTCACAAAGAGACAAAAAAGTGGAACATAAGCTACATCATTTTATCAATAAAAAAGAAAATCAGGAGAATTTTTTTCCTCCCATTACATTTAGAAATAAATTTCTCATGTTGGAGCTTCCCAGTAAACATAATGATCAATGGTTCCACAGAGTAAGCAATTTGATTGATTATAGTATCATCACTTTTGCTTCTTCCTGTCGTGGTAGAGATATTTAGGAGCCATGAAACTGTCAAATTTGGTCAGCAAGAGGGAAATATTGTAGAATATAAGGATACAGATAATTTAAGACTAGATGATCCACACTTAAATTGTTAAAAATGGACTATTTCCCAAGAAAGACCCCCCTCAAGGGTGCCAGATAGATCTGCCACGGCTGTGACAATGCTAACCACCAGATCATTTCACAATGAGGCCATGTAAGGTGGGATGCTGGATGCAGAATTAGATGATTAGATGCGGTTTCTACTCTTGGGGCCCAAATTTTAAATTAGCCAAGGCATGTTAGTGAAGAGACTGGATAAGAATATAAATAAGGGGAATACTAAGAAAATATAAAAAAAATATAAAGAAGTCAACATCGACCAAAGTACTACCATTGTGACTCTTTAGTATTTAGTTCCTTCCAGTCTCTTTTTCTCATTCTCATTCCCTCAATAGATAGAGATACAAATACATGGAAAGTATAGATTTGTTATAGATGTAAATATAGGTCAACAAAGACATAGATGCATGTTATTTGTTGACACATGCTTCCCCAGTGGCTCAGCAGGTTAAGAATTTGCCTGCAATGCAGGAGATGTGGGTTCAATCCCTGGGTCAGGAAGATCACCTGGAGGAATAAATGGCAACCCACTCCAGTATTCTTGCCTGGAAAATCCCAGGGACAGAGGAGCCAGGTAGGGTACAGTCCATGAGGTTGCAAAGAGTCAGACATGACTGAGCACACACACCCCCATATGCTCTTATAAACCAGAAAAGAACTATAGTAAGCCTGACTGCTTTTAGTGTAGATGTAAATAGGTTGGTAGAAAATGACATTTTACAATTTGGTATTTTATAATTGCTAGCTATTTAAATTAAATAATGTAGCTATTTAAGTACAGAAAATAAACAGGTTGTATCTGCCCCCTTTCCCAGGTTGAATGTCCAGCCAGTGGTCACGGACAGTGTAGCTTAGTGCTTCATGAACATTGGTCACTGGGATGTTCTACATTTGAATCATTTGGGGAGGTTTTTAAATCTACACATTTTTAGATTCTACTCTCCAAAGATTCTGATTCTGCAAGTCTGTGTGTCCAGGAAGCTCTGTGTTTGCTGGCCAGGCTTGGAAATTACTTAGTGGCAGGAAGAGGAATAGATGCAGTCCCCAACCATATGTGTCCTTGGGCTGGCTATTTTGATTTTTGGGGTCTTTTTTTTCTTATATTTAAACTGAAGGAGTTGAAATGATGATCTTTCAAGTCCCTTCCTGGTCTAAGTATACCTTCATTTCATTCACTAAAGTAGTTTTTCTTTGTTCCCCTCTATTCTTATGTGACTCTCATAAAGTGCTTCTCCTACTTCATAAAGGAGATAAAAGAGATAAAATTCAAACCAGCATTTCAGCTGTCTTTTGACTGCCAACAAGATGACAGTTTTAGGAGTGTCTTGGTTTAGTGATGTGTAACAGTAATGATAGTGAGCAGTGTTGTATATAATTTAATCCGTAAGCATGCCTCCACCATTTAATGTTATTTTCTATACACTTAAAATGATAAAATAGTGAGCAGAATTTTTTTTAAACGTTATTTTGTTATTGTATATGTGCTATTCCCGCAGGAGAAAGTGTAGTGATTTTTTTTCTTCTTTTCTTTGGAAATCAAGCTCATGCAAAGTGACAGGTTTAGAACATATTTCTAAATCAAAGAATGACCATTATAGGACTCGATCATACAAGTTACTTCCCTAACTACCATTTATTTGTGCTAAAATTGGCTACATTCCTGATGATAATTCTGCAAGACAGCAGTAGGATATGACTTGCCTTCCCACTGTTTGATATAAATCTCCCCTGATACGAATTGAGTTCAGCTGCAGTGAACTTAAATGCTAATGTTGAAAACATAAGGCAGCCTGCTGTTTCATTTATACCAGAAAGTTTTAACTTCTCCAGTCTCCTGTATACCCCCTCCCATCTTAAGTTAGATCAAATTAGAACCACTCCATTTCTGTCTGAAGGGTGAAATTCACAATCTTGATTTACATAACTCAACATGAAAACGGAAGAAGGAATTAATCCTAAGGATGGGTGCGCTCCTCTTGTCCTTGAATAATATACCGTAACAATTGGGGGAAAACGGTCGGTGCAAGAGCATTTATCAGGTAGCCAACCAGTGTTTGTGAAGTACTGGCTCTGGCCAGTACTGCATAAAGCATTCTAAGATCAAGAAAATAAAGATAGTCAAAATGAACAATGGAATTTGTTGAGTGCTCTCTGTGTGCCAGGCAGTGTAGTAAGCACCTTACAGCTGTTATATCAAGGAATCCTCAAATTAACCCCATAAAGTAGGCACCTATATGAAGAAACTGAATCCCTGAGATACTTAAAATGGTCCGGGGACTTTGGTGGTGGTCCAGTGGTTAAGAATCTGCTTGCCAATGCAGGGGACACAGGTTCAATATCTAGTTTGAGAAGATACCACATGCCTTGGGGCAACTAAGCCCATGTGCCACAACTGCTGAAGCCCACACTCCCTAGAGCCCATGTTCAGTAACAGGAGAAGGCACCACAATGAGAAGCCTGCCCACCACAATTAGAGTAGCCTCTGCTTGCCGCAACTAGAGAAAGCCTGCACACAGCAACAAAGACCCATTGCAGCTAAATAATAAAAATAAATTTTAAAAAGTGGCCCAAGGACTCCAAAACCAGGATTCAAACACGGGTATCTGTATTCTTGGCTTCTTGATGTTCCCTAACTTTAAACGGCTTACAATCTGAGTTAGGAACACAAGGAACATAGCTACTTTGGAAAAGGCCTCACATTGCAAGATAGGCATAAAACAAGTAGCATCAGAGTTCCTCCCTGATTGTGGGAGATGTCAACAAAGGTTCAAGTATGAAACAAAGGTTAATTCTGGAGTGGGAGAAGTACCCAGCTTAAAGGAAAAAGCAAGAAAGAGGAAGATCAGTTCACATGTACAACACTTATCTGATTCACAACTAGGATATTCCCTTCAAGCTTACAGATGAGCACTTTTCTCATTTCACTTTTGCTCTGATTGACCATCGGTCCTGTGATGCCTTAATATGAGGTGTGCCTGGAATCTTAGATATTCAATGTGACCAATGCTCTGAACTTGAAAGGGAGAGTGGAATGAGAAGAGATGGAAGCAGCAGGCAGGGACCAGACACTGGGGGCTGGTGAAGGTGTCCTAAGGAATTTGGTCTGTATCCTAAATTGCACAGGGGGATGACATGCTTAAAATTGTTTCTGTTGCTTTGGCAAAATTATTCTAGATTTGGGAAGGGGAATAGAATGAAGGAGATGCAAACATGACATGTGTGAGCCTGGATAATAGTTTCAACTTGAATTAGGATGAAATGAATGAGGCCTATCTGGGAAATATTTAGAAAGAGGAGCTATAGGATTTCTGGTCTATGCCGTCATCATTCTGCCAAGACCAATTCTATTGTAGTTGCAATCACTCAAGGTGGAGGAGTCTGTGAACATTTTTCTCTTCCCTTTTTATTTGACAGTATTCTAGATGGTTGACCTCTTGACTTTTGGACCACATTTTTTTCTGTTACCTGCTTTTCTCCTTCTCAGTTTATGTTCACCTATTTCTCTTCTTTCTAGCCTATTCTTCCAGTCTTTTTTTTTTTTAACAATTTTTCTCCCTTGTAACCACCTGTGATGAAGTTAGGCAGGGTTGATTCTGGGATTTCTTTCCTTTGCTCTCTGCAGTGTGTAGTGGCTCTGCTGTTTTTCTCATCGATTTAACTGTCTATATGCTGCTGACTCACCAGTTTGTGTGGTGAGGCCTAGACTTCTCCTCAAAGTGTGAGGCTCATAATCCCCAACTACTAGTTGACTAGGCAATGTGGACATCTAATAGACATTGCAGGTTCAACACATCTGAACTTCCTGGTTGATTCCCTACCTTTCCACCACCTCAGCTCATATCAATAGCACCATTGACCCAGATTCTCAGTTGAGAAGCTGGAAATATCCTCCATTTCTCTCTCTCTCTCTCTCTTTTTTTTTTTTGATGCCTACATCCAGTGAATCAAGAAAAACTTTCAGTTCCACCTTTCAACACCTGTCAGTGCTATATCTTTCTTTCTTTGTTGATCAAATTCTAGCCCAAAGAGTTAAGCTTCAACCTGTCTTATTTTTCCTTCTATTTCTTGCTTTCTCATTTGTTTGCTTGTTTATTGACTACTTTTTTCTCTACTAAACTGCAAGTTCCATGAGGATAAGAAATACGATTGTTTTGCACCCCCTAGCCCCTAAGACAGATGATAGACTCAGTTAATATTTGCAGAATGAATGAATGGATGGACTTGTGGTTGATTTAATGTGAGTGGTGAGAAACAGAAAGGAGAAAAAAAGTGCCAAAAATCATTCCCAGATTTCTGATTTCAGTAAGAGGTTACTTGCTCTGCTGTGCTTAGTTGCTCAGTTGTGTCTGACTCTTTGCAACCCCATGGACTGTAGCCCACCAAGCACCTCTGTCCATGGGGATTCTCCAGGCAAGAATGATGGAGTGGGTTGCCATGCCCTCCTTCAGGGGATCTGCCCAGCCCAGGGATCAAACCCAGGTCTCCTGCACTGCAGCCAGATTCTTTACTGAGCCACCAGGGGGCGCCCAAGAATACTGGAGTGGGTAGTCTCCCTTCTTCAGGGGATCTTCCCGACTTAGTTATGCTGTTTGCCATGATAGGAGTAAGTTTGAGGGAAGAAGTTAAGTTATTTTTTAGACATATGGAGTTTAAGGTTTTTGCCAGACCCCCAAAGGAGATGTCCAGTTGACCTTTGGATATGTCAGACTGAAGCTTAGAAATCAGTTCTGATCTGTAGATGCAGTCTGCAAACTCCTCAGCTTAAGGGTGGTACTCGAAGCATGGGAGTGACTCTGGAAGATCCCCGGAAGGAGGGCATGACAGCCGACTCTAGTATTCTCACCTGGAGAATCCCATGGACAAAGGAGCTTGGTGGGCTCCAGTCGATGGGGTTGCGAAGAGTCAGACACGACTGAAGTGACTTGGCACGCACGCAAGCTCCTTTAAGTGAGAGGAACGAGCTCAGAGAAACATTAAAATTATGAAATCTGTAGAAGATAAGAAGTGGCCAAAGTGGTAGGAAGAAACTTAAGAGTATGGACTGTCAAGAAAAAATGATACTTTTTTCCCATGTATTTATTTATTTTTGGTTGTTGCTGGGTCTTTGTTGCCATGTGGGCTTTTTTTCTAGTTGGGGTGAGCAGGGGTTAGTCTCTAGTTGCAGTGCGAGGGCTTCTCATTAACTGTCTGTATGTAGAGCGTAGGCTCTAGGGTGCGCAGGCTTTAGTAGCTGTGACTTCCAAACTCTAGAGCACAGGCTTAATAGTTGTGGTGCACGGGCTTAGTTGCTCCAAGGCATGTGAGAGCTTCCCGGATCAGGGATTGATCCTGTGTCTCCTGCATTGGCAGGCAGATTGTTTACCACTGAGCCACGAGGGAAGCCCAAAACATGAGAATTTCAAGAAGGAGAGACTGGCCAATCATGTCACATAATGCTGAGAGGTCAGGAAATTGTAACTAAAGCGTGACATGGGCGACCGTGGTGATATTGGAAAGCCATTTCAGTGGAGGGCAAAGTAGAGGTCCAGATTTAAGGAGGTGAAGAATAAGAGAGATAAGAAAGGTGGGAAGATTTTATTTAGGACAGAAAAGGAAAAAGAAGGAAACCTGGAGATTGGATGGTGAGATTTGTTTGTTTTTTTAATGTAGGAGAGACTTGAGCATGCGAAATACTGACTAGGAAAAGAGAAAAGGAAAGTGATGAAGTCAGGGGGGGAGGGGAGACAGAGAGAGGGATGGAGAGAGAGAGAAAGGATAACGATAGAGGATAACATTGAGAAGAGAGAGGTAATCGTTAAGAGAACCAGATGTGGGAGGAGGTAGAAACCAAAGCACAGTTAGGAGTGGCTTCCTCCTGGAGGAAGAGACAACCTGTGTTCTCCCAGGAAGGAGGGGGGACCCAGTGCACTTAGGGCTGACTTGTGGGTTCACTCAAAATCGCGAGAGCCTCATCTGACGGCTTCCCCTTTCTCGAAAGAAGGAAGACAGGTCTGTGCTAGGACCACCCCTTTCAGGGGCTGCGCATCCTCAGTAAGGACTACTCTAAAATGTTCTGTACTGCCAGGTCCTCTTGAAATACTTCCTTTTGGTGTTAATTCAGAAATGAGCCATCTCCCTTTCTTAACGACATTACCACTCTGTGGACAGACCTTCAGAGCATTGTGGTCAGGGTAGTATATTTGTGCATGGGTATCATTGTTCCCATGACTAATATAAAGTTGTCTATTTACTATTCTTTTGTTCTCTCTTCTTTTTTTTGGCTACTTTGCATTTCACCTTTCTGTTTGTTGCCAGGCATGATGAGCTGGAGTGGAGATACTTAGAATAATGGTTTCAAATTATAATATCAGTACACTTTTGATGCCTCTAGATAATTAATGCTAAAATTCACAGCCAGTGGTGGTAACAGGAGTCAGAAAACAACTCTAAGAATGATGCAATATGCTTAATAATTGGTTCATTTTTTTTTCCCTCTGCCTAATAATCAACTTTATTTTTACCTACTATGACAAAGACTGGCTGGGGGAAAAAACTTGTTATGTAACAGTCTCCTCCTTGAACGCATCCAAGTCTAAAAGACGTATTACTGTTCAGTGTGTGACTGGGAATCCAGGCAATATTGTAGTCCTGGCTTTTCTGTTTCCATCTTGGACATAACAGTAACTACAATATCACTCAGCTCTTCAAAGACCTGAGCCACAGTATCAACAGTCCTCTCACATTGGTTTATTATGTGACCATTAAACTATTCCAAAAACCAGCTTTTCACAGTTAATAATTAAGTAATTAAGGAGTTATGAGCTTTGACAAGAGTTCATCGTTTTTTGATCCCTACAGGAAAAATAAAAACAACAAAGTGGAAGTTAATATACTGAATCCACTAACTGGTTTCCAAGTCCATTGAAATTTCAGAGAGAGCTGGACCAGGCATCTCGGAAATGGATTATTCCTCCCCTCCTCTTCCAACTGGATGTTTTACTGGAGATCTCTCTTTTATCCCAGAGATAAATATGCATGACATTGGTTAGGTGGCCCTTTGGGAGTTTCCCTTATTCAGTTAGAGGTTTGCAGAGCACTGAGAATCCCTTTTGAATGTCAGTAGAGTCTGAACAATGGTAAACAAGGGAAGAATCATAAACAAGGAGAGAAGAAAGCCCTCAGAGTGATATTTTTGTCTTGAAGTAAAATGCACTGATCTTGAGGTCAGATTTTGGCTTCATAACTTATTATTTTTCTCTCTGACAAGTTACTTAATTTCTCTGAGCCTCAGTTTCTTACTTGCACAAAAAGTGTAATAATACTGGTTTCAGGGAATCCTGGGAATTAAATTAAAGCAGTTCATGAGAGCTCCTAGCATAGGGTCTAGCAGATAAAATTTTCAATAGTTCTTTTCTCCTTCTTTCTCAAAATAAAATTTCTTGCAGCTCCAGGACATCTGAAGTCTTCTTTAAAAATTCTTGTTAGATCTACTTCTGCAACTCTCTCTTGCATTCTGGGTCTTCCTTTCCATTCCTGCTCCTGATTGCTATCCTAAGTTCAGATGATATCTTTAAACCATGATTCCAGTTACGCGATAACTCCAGATACATGAAGGGCTATCATGAAGGTCTGGAACCTTCAGCAGTTTTTCCATTGCCTGACTAGAAAAATCCCAGACTTCTTAGCCCAGATAGTGAGGCCCTCCATGTTTGAATCTTTTTCACCCTCATCACTGAATTCTGTATATACACTTAACCTGTTGGTGCTGTTCCTTTTTCCCTGAACGCTGCTCACCCCGGCCTGCCTCTTTTCATCCTCTGGCTCAGAGTCTCCTCTCACCATCCCATCCCTTAGCCCGTGCCAGTGCTCTGTTTACTCCAGGATGTACCCTCCTCCTCCCACTCCTGAAAAAGGTTTCTCCCTCTGAAAGCTTCCGTAAAAATGTTTCTTTATTTAACCAAATCTGGAATGTACTTCCCTCCTCTCTGAGCCTTGTCACCTCCTATCAGTCCTAGAGTCTCAGCCCCAAATTGCATCTTCAGCTGTTGGGTCTGCATCAGCCCCCTTTGGGATAAGCTGCCTTAACAATATGTAGCTGGGTCTGATCACTCTGTTAACGTCTGATCACCCACTTATAAGACTGGAAGCTCCTTCAGGAGATGGTGGGTGCCTGTTTTTCTCTGTTGTGTCCTCAGTGCCTGGCAGAAAAAGCGCCCTGTAAATGTTTGTGGGATCAATAAATGAAGTATATCACTTGCTACGAACTGCCTTTCTTTACAGCTGTTTTTATCCATGGGGTTTCCCTGGTGGCTTAGTGGTAAAGAATTCGCCTGCCAATGAAGGAGACACAAGAGATGAAGTTTCAATTCTTAGGTTGAGAAGATCTCCTGGAGGAGGAAATGGCAATCCACTCCAGTATTCTTGCCTGGGAGACTCCATGGACAGAGGAGCCTGGTGGACTACAGCCTGTGGGATTGCCAAAGGGTCAGACGTGACTGAACAACAACATTTGTATGCATACCTATCACATCTATGACACTGAGAACAGAGGCAGAGTCATATTAATTCTAATTGGCTTCATAGCACCTAGATTAATGCCTTGCTGATTATAAGTGCTCACTAACTAGTCAGTAAAAAATTAGTGACTGTAGAAGCAGAGAATCCTAGCAGGAAGCCTGCTGCAGGCGTGTTAAGTGGTACAATAGTTATCTATATGTAGGGGTTGGGGAGAGACTGAGCCCACTTCAGGTTTAGTAGCGTCTTTTTGTTTTAGTAAACAAAACACTCATAGTGGGTTATCAACACCTTGATTTTTCATACTGCATTCATAAATGGCAAGAATTTTTTCAAGAAAAAGCCCTCTCAAAGCAGAGATGAAAACATGAACCCTTTCAGTAACAGAAGCAAAAGCTTCCCTTCCACCCCCATGTTTCCGATGAAATGGCCTTTTGCTGGAGACATAATTTCCTCTGTTCACCATCTTTCTTTTAAATTGCCCAATCAATCAGGAGGGGGGATTTGCACCCCACCTGTGGTGAGACATTTTAAAGAGAGGAGACGTTTGAGTGCTATGTTTAGATTTATGGGGATTGAGATGACCCTGAAGATTAAATGAAGAGAAGCAACTGGGAAAAAGGAACTGGAACAGGAGAGAACACTGATTCTTAAGTTGAAGACATATTGGTGTTGAGAGGTTTAAATGAGGAGATAGGTCAGAACAATAAGTCCAGGTAGGTGGGGGAGGAGGCATCTGGAGAGGAAGCCACGTTGTTCAATTGTCACTGGTGTAATCCCTGTCGACCTTCAGGAGGCTCCAAGAATGATGATATCATGAGACTTGAGTTTTAAAATCACATTTAGTGAACATCTAATCACGGCTACAGATGGGCTTTAGATTTGATCGTCCTGATGAAACTGAATTAAGACGGGGTAGAAGACAGATAATAAAGAGTGACTATGAGATGAAATTCCTCAGAGTTATTTTTCAAGATGTGAGAGGCAGCAAAAATATATTGCTGGCTAAAACAAAAGAAATTTAATCAGTGAAGATAAAAAATATGATTATTTTTTTCCAAAGGGAAGAAAACTATCTTGGAGACTTCCCCAAAGTGTATGAGAAGTTTCTTTAGAGGAGATCTACTCCTGCATACCAGAAATTGATTTATTTCTGTTTCCCTTCTTGGTTACTGGTCTTTCATCTGTTGTTCTACATTTTGCACTATGACATCATTCCTTTTTGCCTTTTCCCTACCACCTTTTATTTCTTTCTAAATTAATTTTTATTGGAGTACAGTTGCTTTACAATGTTGTGTTAGTTTAGACTGCACTGCAAAATGAATTGGCCATACATATACATATATCCCCTCCCTTTTGTACTTCCTTTCCATTCAGGTCACCACGGTGCATTAAGTAGAGTTCCCTGTGCTATACAGTATGTTCTCATTAGTTATCTCTTTTATACATAGTATCAATAGTATCCATGTGTCAGTCTCAATCCCCCAGGTCATCCTATCCCTCTTTCCCCTTGGTATCATACATGTTCTCTACATCTGTGTCTTTATTTCTGCTTTGTGAATAAGATAATCAAAGATCCCCTGGAGAAGGAAATGTCAGCCTGCTCCAGTATTCTTGCTTGGAGGATCCCATGGACAGAGGAGCCTGGAGGGCTACAGTCCATGGGGTTGCAAACAGGCAGATATGACTGAAAGTCTGAGCACGTATCATTTTTCTAGGTTCCACATATGTGCACTAACATATGATATTTGTTTTTCTCTTTCCGACTTACTTCACTCTGTATGATAGTCTCTAGGTCCATCTATGTCTCTACAAATGACCTAGTTTTGTTCCTTTTTTATGGTTGAGTAATAGTCCATTATGTATATGGACCACATCTTCTTTATCCATTCCTCTGTTGATGCCCCATCATCTTTTGGTGACTTCAGAAACACCTCTCCAGGACTGATTATGGAACTTCAGTGGCACTCAGTGGATATATTTTGGGGGCTTGCTCTTAACAGTATTGTAGGATTTAAACTACAGGCTCTGTTCTCAAGAATTTAAAGGACTTTTGAGGATACAGAGCACATACATGAAATAATGAATAAACAACTAACCATAGATAGAAGTCTAATAGGAGTCCAGGAGAGAGGGGAGAGTGCTCTGATGGCTGGGCAGGCCATCAGGGTAATTCCATGAAGGAGATAGAACTTAGATACAGCACTGGAGAATGGAGAAGTTAGAGGTAGTAGAGTGGATGGTAGACTAGCACAAACTTGAGCCCAGTTGAACAGGGGAATGTTGTGTGGTCAGTGAGGAGACTGACCTGATGAGACTAGAAATTGCTTACTAAGGAGAAGTGGAGATCAACTGAATTATAATCTGTGGATTTTGGGTAACTGTTTGACTGGGAAAAGAACTATATATATGTTCTAAGAACATGATTGTATAATTGTTGAGTTTTTATGTGTTTAGGCATAAGTACATGATGGAAACACCAAGTCCTACAATTCCGTTTGTTTTTTATCCTTGGAAGCCATTCTGTTTACATACACACACACACACACACACACGGTATGCAAAACACTTTGCTAAACATCAAGCTCCATGCAATATATATTTAATATGATCGATTTTTCTGGTGTGGGGAGAAATAGCAAACCAATCTAAGCACATTCTTCTTACTCAGTAAATAGGCTAAAGGGACTAATACATGGCCTTCTGCATGGGAAATAGAAATTACCAGATACAGAAATTCCATTAATGCATGCAAATGGGAACAAAATGATGATAGCTAAATGATTTAAATACCAGATTGTTCTCCAGAAATATACATTTAAAAATATGAAGTAGAGATGTTTGGACAATTAAAATATATCAGGAATGATATAAGAATGTATCCTGATGTATAGGTGAGAGAAATGAGTAGGGAGAACAGATTTGCATTTCATAATATTATAAAAAGAATTATGCAGCTTATTCAGGCATTGAATTTTAAGTTATAGAAAACTTGAGCAGTAAAGAATGAGGGCACAAAGTGTAACATATTTAGAGGCATCGTGAATTGTTGAATAAGTGAAGCACTGGGTTGAGTATTTATAAAAATTTCAAGCTCTGTTTTCAAACTCCGTTTCTCCATTTTAAAGGAATGCTATAAAAAATAATCATCATCACTATCATCATCACTTTTCCTAGATAGTCCTTGGCTTATTTGTTCTTGGACCCCTTTCTGGTCTTTTTCCTGTTCTAGTCTAAGGAGCAGAGGTCTCTCTGTTTCTAGAGGTCGCATTTGTTGTTATTGTTCAGTCTCTGTCATGTCCAATTCTTTGTAACCCCAAGGACTGCAGCACACCAGGCTCCTCTGTCCTTCACTATCTCCCAGAGTTTGCTCAAACTCATATCCATTGAATTGGTAAAGCTATCTAATCATCCCATCCTTTGCCACCACCTTCTCCTTTGACCTTCAATCTTGCCCAACATCATGGTCTTTTCCAGTGAATCGGCTCTTTGCATCAGGTGGCCAAAGTGTTGGAGCTTGAGCCTTAGCATAAGTCCTTCCAATGAATTTTCAGGGTTGATTTTCTTTAGGATTGACTGGTTTCATCTCCTTGCAGTCCAAGGGACTCTCAAAAGTCTTCTATACCACAATTTGAAAGTGTCACAATTCTCTAGCACCACAATTTGAAAATCACTGGAGGAGGAAATGGCAGCCCATTCCAGTATTCCTGCCAGGAGAACCCCATGAACAGTACAAAAAGGCAAAATAAAAAGGTCACGTGCCAGCTAGCATTTTGCTGGCTCAGCAGGGGTAAGCACCTGCAGATGACTGGAGGACAGGAGAAGCCAGGGCATTTCCTCCCCTGTCTCTCTGCCTTGGCTGCTGCTGCTTCTTTATTGTAGTCATTGCAGACAAACCTCTGTTGTTCTGGACTGAGTAGGGGGACCCTGCACCTGAGTTCTGGAAACACACACACACAACCTCTTTCGTTGGGTTTAGAGGAAGAAACTTCCTACACTCCTCATGTGTCAGTTGCTTTACTGTCCCGTTTGGTTATTCACATCTTTCATCACCTGTTCAACAAAATCCTCCCAGTATTAAATTCCCCTTATTTTAAATACTGTTTTCTTGGTTGGACCCTGACTGACATGTTGGTTTTACATGGATAATAAAATGAATGAAATGATATATTAGGCCAGCCTGAGATATTTGGAGAAAGACAGTTATACATGTTCAAATAATAATTTTTATTTGAGACTTCATGAATCTAGAGTAATCATAGTTAACATGACAGGCTTTCAGAGAAGTATTTCAAGGCTTACCCATGAGATAAAAATCCCCTGGTAACTCTGAAATTATCCTTTAAGCATTGCTTTCTGGATTGTCACCAAAAATTGATGAATTCTCAAGTTCTGGATTGTATCCAGTATATATACAATGTGAAAGCAACCCAGATTAATGCTTCTCAATATTAAATTTGTTTTAGTTCCTTTGATAGGAATACATGCTTATTTTTTGCCTGGGTAAGTGATTATAATGTTTCTTCCATTGCTTAATTGGTTTGGTTAAAGAGTAGAAGATTATGGTGAATGAAAATGTCTATCTTTGTAAATCAAGTATATTTCAAAGCAATTCTAGCACTGCTAATACAGGTAATACTGTAAGAACTCTGTTAGTCTGTCATCTTTACAGTCCTGATTATGCTGGCAAGTCATTTGTACACTGTTGATCTATAATGGCTAGACTCTGTTCTGGACCTTTGAAACTTCGATTATCCTTATCAGTTTTTCTCAAGGGTAGTTTAAGATATGCTTATGTTGGAATCACTTGGCGGTGGTGAGTGCTTGTTAAAAGCACAAATTCTGAATCAGAACCCTAGAAATAAGGTATAGAGTCTTGAATTTTAATAAGATTTTTTTTTTTTGCCTACCAGATTTGTAAAATACTGGACATAAATGAATACAGAATCCCCATTAGTCTGTATCTTATCCCCTCAGTGAGATCAATGGCTTCTGGAGGAAAGTATCCTTCCTCTGTCTTCTCTATATTGTCTGGCAGATAAATAGGCACTTAGTAAATGTGCAATAAGTATTTGTAGAATTGATTTGAATCCTCTTATCACCCCAAATATGAGAAGTAATTTCTTGAACATTATCCTAATGATAATGATTATTGTTTTTCTTTGAAAAAATGAACACCACTGATGTAATTATCTAGCAAAAGCAAGGTAAATCTATATTGGAAGAATAGAATGAACGTTAATAGAAAATATGCAAGCATTGATGAAACATATAAGGATAATGATAATGGACATTATGAAATAGAAGTTTAAAAAGAGTAAATCATACCAGAAAAACTTGATTGCTTTTTTTGATAGAGCTATAAGATCAGTAGATAACAGTAATGTGAAATTGTAGATGCAATCTATCTTAATTTTGGTGAAGTGTTTGATAGTGTCACATGAAATTTTCCATCCTGAATTAATTGAAATTGGCTTTGGTGTGAACTTCTTGTTGTTTGCTGGATGCTACAAAAGGCTGCTAATATGAAATAACGATGCATCTGATGACAAGATATTTCAGAAATGAATTGCCATATTAGTGTTTGATTTGGATGCTGTTATTTAAGTAAGTTGGTGACATTTTATACTTAGATTGCATTAAAACTTGTTGGAATCACTAGGGAAAGAGAAATTATGCTAAGATGTGCTCAGATATAATAAATATTCATATTTTGTACCATTGACAACCTTCATGCTTTTAAATATTCTACTACTTGCATAGCTCACATATAGTCTTTCCTTGACTTTGCAATTACACAAGCATATACCTGTTTCAAACATATTAAGCATTGCCAGATTTATCAAATTAAAATACAGACTGAAATATTAGAATTCATTCTCAAACACAGATGCTTTAGGAGATCCTACAAAAAAGTTATGAAAATAATAATAATTATACTCATTCATCTAAATGTGCTGGGTCAATTCTTTTAGGGCTCACCTATTTTCTTGGATTGATATCAGTGTCTAGTGTGAAGTATTGACGTGGTCTCCAGGTAGGTATGTTTGGATGTGAATTAGAAATAGCGTATTGAAAAGGACATTGGAACTTTTCTTATGATTCTGAGGAAAGCATTATTAGACAGCATATTAAAAAGCAGAAAAATTATTTTGCTGACAAAGGTCTGTCTAGTCAGGGCTGTGGTTTTTCCATAGTCATGTGTGGATGTGAGAGTTGGACTATAAAGAAAGCTGAGCGCCGAAGAATTGATGTTTTTGAACTGTGGTGTTGGAGAAAACTTTTGAGAGTCCCTTGGACTGCAAGGAGATGCAACCAGTCCATCCTAAAGGAAATCAGTCCTGAATATTCATTGGAAGGACTGATGCTGAAGCTGAAACTCCAATACTTTGGCCACCTGAAGTGAAGAACTGACTCATTGGAAAAGACCCTGATGCTGGGCAAGATTGAAGGCAAGAGAAAAAGGGGACGACAGAGGATGAGATGATTGGATGGCATCACCAACTCAATGGACATGAGTTTGAGCAAGCTCTGGGAGTTGGTGATGGACAGGGAAGCCTGGCATGCTGCAGTCCATGGCGTCACAAAGAGTTGGACATGACTATGTGACCGAACTGATAATTTAAAAATTTTCTTTGTGGAAAGTGGTAGGAGTACTTAGTCCTGAAGTATTTGATCCATGTAAGTTAGAAAGGGGAAAAGAAAGGAAATAAATATTTGTAGTTGACTGAAATGGTAACTAAAGGAATGTGGCATCTTGAGATGATTAATAAAATCCAAAGGATATGAACATTGTAGGATTAGTTACCATGGTACATAAATATTGATAAATGACATTAAGTAAATAGATATTTAAAGAGAATGATACCAGGGTGAAATATTTTAATTATAAAACTCTTCTAAGAAACTGTTGGGTTAGTCCAACTTTCATTATACTTAAAATTAGACTAACACCCATCATATGCCTCAAAAGGCTTTTAACTAGAGATGACAACTTATTTCTCATTTTCTCTCATTGTATTAATTTTGCATTTTTATATGTAAGAGAACTAATGATAGTTAACTTTTAAAAACTTTTTTATTTTATATTGAAGTATAGCCAGTTAGCAATGGAATCATTTCACGTGGACAGCAAAGCCAATCAGCCATATATATACATGTATCTATTCTCCCATTAACTTTTATTTAGTGCTAAGAAACAGACTTTGACTAAGCATTTTTACTGGGATTAGTTCACCAAAGTCCTCCCAGCAATGCCATACCTATCAAGAAGGTAGGTATTCTCGTCATCCTCATTTTATGGGAGAAGAATCTGGGGCTTTGATGAGTTTAAATGATTTGCCAAGGTCTCACAGCTAGGAATCAGGGGTTTAAGCTCAGGTCCATCAGTCTCCTAACCCTGTACCCTTAATCATGATGCTACCTAGCATATAAGTAGGCATTGATTCAATTCCCAAAAGAGCTTATTATTGTTTTAAAGGATAAGCTTCACTGGTACATTTGGAATTATTCAGTTGACTCAAATATGACTTAAGCACAGCTCTTTAGGAACAGATGTGTTGGGTAAAGTGCGATCTGTCTGCAGTGCTCAGATGTCCTTTGATGGTGAGAAACATCAGTAAACCCCACCTCAATCATGCTCTATGCCACTAATGATATGAGATTCATGAACATAAAGAATGCTTCATGCAGTTCCTGAAACTTCTATGGATGATCTCCCAGGCCTAATGTCCCCAGAAAATGTGTGCATTACCTCAGAGGAAAATGTAATAGTTGAGCCTAGCAGAAAATACTTAACCCACAGAGGATCTAAATCTATTTCTTCTGTGCTTTTTCTAATATCACTGTACAAATAATGGTATTTTAGGGAAAATTGTATTATAAGGAAGAAGACTTAGTTTTTTATGGTACGTTCATTAGTTCTTCAATTAACCTCTCTGATCCCAACGATTGCTTTATAAAAATCAGGGTAGCAGATAGGGTCTCAAGTTCTGAAACCTGACTGCTTAGCTTCAAATCTGAGCTTGAGATTACCTGCCTCTGTCTTAGATGGAGTTATAGGGGCTACATTTACCTTCCTGCCTGAAACAACTAGAAAACTGGACAACATAAATGGCATTGGACAGTTTCTAAGACATCATGCCACGAAGGTCAATGATCCCTGAGACGTGGGAAGTGAACGAGGTGAGTCCTACAATCGTTGCTACTGACTGCCTGGGGAGAGTTTCCAAGCTAAGGTGCAGGGCAGGGAGCCCCAGCTAGAATAGGGTGGTCTCCCTGAGTTGAGAAGAGAGAGCTGAGAATCCAGAATTTACAGAAGAGGGGTCATGGAGAGAGCTCTGGATATCTGCAGAGGGTCCTCCTTGAGTCTGGCTGAGGTTGATCAGCACATTGATGCAAGGTAACTGCAAGGGTGGGGGAAGAACCCCCTGAAAAGATTAAAAGGGTAATATGAGGAGCTCTTGCAGACCTGGGACCAGTTCCTCTTCCCACCAGTCAGAGTATAAAACTTCATAATTCAAGTGGCAGCAGATAGGGTATGCTGTAGCATTTTGTCTCAGTAGTGAAGAATACTTAGCCCTTGACTGAACACTACTTTGGTCTTACCTAGCAAAGCTTAAAAGCAAGGGCTGAAACAATTTCTCCCAAGTATCTTAACTACATTCCAGAACACAGCTCTAGAAAACAATACAACAATATCCACTAAATAACACTGTAAAATTCACAGTGTTTAGCTTCAATAAAAAATTGCCTAATAATCTAAACTTGAACACTTACCATCTTGAGTAAGTATTCAGATTATGTAATCCTCGGTTTCTTCATTTACACAGTAAGGATAACAATAGTACATTTCATAGAATGGTGAAGCGAAGTGAAGTAAAAGTTGCTCAGTCATCTCTGACTCTTTGCGACCCCAAGGACTGTACCTAGTGGAGGTGACAGAATTCCAGTTGAGCTATTGCAAATCCTAAAACGTAATGCTGTGAAAGTGCTGCATTCAATATGCCAGCAAATTTGGAAAACTCAACAGTGGCCACAGGACTGGAAAAGGTCAGTTTTCATTCCAGTCCCAAAGAAAGGCAATGCTAATGAATGTTCAGACTACCACACAATTGCACTCATCTTACACACTAGCAAAGTAATGCTCAAAATCCTGCAAGCCAGGCTTCAACACTATGTGATCCATGAACTTCCAGGTGTTCAAGCTGGATTTAGAAAAGGCAGAGGAATCAGAGATCAAATTGTCAACATCCATTGGATCATCATAAAAGCAAGAGAGTTCCAGAAAAATATCTACTTCTGCTTTATTAACTATGCCAAAGCCTTTGACTGTGTGGATCATGACAAACTGTGGAAAATTCTTTAAGAGATGGGAATACCAGACCACCTGACCTGCCTCCTGAGAAATCTGTATGCAGGTCAAGAGGCAACAGTTAGAACTGGACGTGGAACAACAGACTGGTTCCAAATCGGGATAGGAGTACCTCAAGGCTGTATATTGTCACCCTGCTTATTTAACTTACATGCAGAGTACATCATGAAAAATGCTGGACTGGATGAAGCACAAGCCGGAATCAAGATTGCCAGGAGAAATATCAATAACCTTAGATATGCAGATGACACCACCCTTATGGCAGAAAGTGAAGAGGAACTAAAGAGCCTCTTGATGAAAGTGCAAGAGGAGAGTGAAGAAGTTGTCTTAAAACTCAACAATCAAAAAACGAAGATCATGGTATCTGGTCCCATCACTTCATAGCAAATAGACAAGGCAACAATGGAAACAGTGACAGACTTTATTTTTGGGAGCTCCAAAATCACTGCAGATGGTGACTGCAGCCATGAAATTAAAAGTTGCTTGCTCCTTGGAAGAAACCTAGACAGCATATTAAAAAGCAGAGACATTACTTTGCCAACAAAGGTCCATCTAGTCAAAGCTATGGTTTTTCCAGTAGTCATATATGGATGTGAGAGGTGAACTATAAAGAAAGCTGAGCACCAAGGAATTGATGCTTTTGAACTATGGTGTTGGAGAAGACTCTTGAGAGTCCCTTGGACTGCAAGGAGATCCAACCAATTCATCCTAAAGGAAATCAGTCCTGAATATTCATTGGAAGGACTGATGTTGAAGCTGAAACTTCAATACTCTGGCCACCTGATGCAAAGAACTGACTCATTGGAGAAGACCCTGATGCTGGGCAAGATTGAAGGCAAGAGGAAAAGGGGATGACAGGGGTTGAGATGGTTGGATGGCATCACCTACTCGATGGACATGAGTTTGAGCAAGCTCTGGGAGCTGTTGATGGATAGGGAAGCCTGGCATGCTGCAGTCCATGGGATCTCAAAGAGTTGGACACAATTGAGTGACTGAACTGAACTGACTGAAGTATACAGTCCATGGACTTCTCCAGGCCAGAATATTGGAGTGAGTAGGTGTTCCCTTCTCCAGGGGATCTTCCCAACCCAACAATCGAACCCAGGTCTCCTGCATTGCAGGCAGATTGTTAACCAGCTGAGCCACCAGGGAAGCCCAAGAATACTGGAGTGGGCAGCCTATCCCTTTACCAGGGGATCTTCCCAGCCTAGGAATTGAACCAGGTTCTCCTGCGAGAATGGTAAAGAGCAAATAGCTTCACATATGTGAAATACATAGTATAGTACACAGTTCATAACAAGTGTCCGACAGATAGTAGTCATGCATACTGCTATGGTTACTTGTGAAGAACTCTATTTTTTATGCAGACTTTCAGACACCTGTTGAAGACCCTTCTGTTCCTAACATCTAAATGTCCATAAAGTACAGAACAGTGTTTGTTATTGTTTAAAGAAACACCTTTACTCTAAGGCATACTTTGGTTTTTAGCAGTACCTCTCCCCCCCAATTTTATGACTGTAAGTATTAGTTGGGAATATACGTAGGATAACAAGAATGTAAATATTCTCTCTTGATGGACAAAAATATGAATTTTGTCAATTGCAGGTTTTTATTTGGTGAATAAAATAGCAGAAAGAAAATAATGCCATCACTTCAGTTCAGTTCAGTTGCTCAGTCATGTTCAACTCTTTGCAACCCCATGGACTGCAGAACGCCAAGCCTCCCTGTCCATCACCAACTCCCAGAGTTTACCAAATCTCATGTCCATTGAGTCAGTGATGCCATCCAACCATCTCATCCTCTGTCATCCCCTTCTCCTCCCACCTTCAATCTTGCCCAGCATCAAAGTCTTTTCAAATGAGTCAGCTCTTCGCATCAGGTGGCCAAAGTATTGGAGTTTCAGCTTCAACATCAGTCCTTCCAATGAACACTCAGGACTGATCTCCTTTAGGATGGACTGTTGGATCTTGTTACAGTCCAAGGGACTCTCAAGAGTCTTCTCCAACAACAGTTCAAAAGCATCAATTCTTTGGTGCTCAGCTTTCTTTATAGTCCAACTCTCACATCCATACATGACTACTGGAAAAACCATAGGCTTGACTAGACAGACCTTTGTTGGCAAAGTAGTCTCTGCTTTTTAATATGCTGTCTAGGTTGGTCATATTTTTCCTTCCAAGGAGTAAGTGTGTTTTAATTTCATGTCTGCAATCACCATCTGCAGTGATTTTGGAGCCCCCCAAAGTAAAGTCAGCCACTGTTTCCACTGTTTCCCCATCTATTTGCCATAAAATGGGAGCTTATTATTGGGAGCCTCTTCTGACAGGAAGAAGGGAGACCAGGATTGGCCAGAGCTTCTCTCGACTCCTGCCATCTGCCAAAATCTTAGTTCTGTCAAAACTGCCTCTCAGGAACCTGACTCACAAAGCATTGTCCTGTGATCTCTGCCCATTTTTCTCTGTTACCAGTCTTTCTCTAATCCCGCCAGGATCATGGGGACCAAGGCTACAGCAGACACATCATGGGGCAGGTGCCACCTCAGCCAATGAGCCCATCTCTGACTCTGGACATGATTATTTTGAACATCTGTGGCTGGCTCTACTACTTGTCTTCCTTGTGCAACTATATTTTTAGCAAAACAGAATAGAATCCATTATATTTTATTTGGTGCTATGGAGCCTAACATAAGGAAGTAAACTAATTGAAGTGGTTTTAATGTGGAATGACTTGTTTCTGTTTCCTTCCATTTTAGGGTATGAGTCTGTTATTTCTAACATGAGGCAGATTTAAGCAAGTTTCTAGTATTTTTGTGTGTGTGTGTGTTTAAGGGTTCCTATCCTGTTATTTCCCCTCATGACCTTTCTTTCTTTGGTTACTGGATTCTTCGTTTTATTTGTTTTTTAGATGCTGGCCCACTGCACCTCTAAAGGTTGTTAGCATTTGTCAGCTTTCAGAATGACAGTTCTATTCACTATAGGAGACAAGTCATTTTCTTCCTGAAGAAAGGGGAAGCTAATCTCCTCCCACAGTAACATGTTTTGAGAAACATAATGCAGTGGGAAAATGTACCAATTATTTCACTGCCGATTGTCTCCCTTCCCCTAGATAGACAATCATATCAACATTTTCCGATTTTTGGATTCCTTTTTTTTTTTTTTTGCAGTTTTATAACAAAGCTCTCCTCTTGCAAAGTTAAAGTTGATGTTAAAGAAAATGAACGAATATTCCATGAACTGTATGAGTGATAATGTATTGCTATGTGGTTCTGGGCAGCTATCATTTGAGATTTCATTTCTGTTGATAGCTTCCGTCCAAGCCCTTTAGCAAGAACATTTGTTTTCCATTACACAGGGCCAGCGGTGGGGAAGATGGCTAGATCGGTTAGTTATTCTTTGTGAATTTGGCAGGGGAAATTAGGTAGAGGGTGTTTATTACATATCCACTCCACTCTGACCTCTCGAATGATAGGAGAGCAATAGGAAGAAGGGAATAACTTCTTCTACGAGTCCATGTGGAAACTAGTTTGTGCATTGCTTTGGATACAGAGTCTAACCTGAGTTCAATTCCTGGCTCCTGTGCATGGTGGCTAGGTGGCCTTGGGCAAGTTGCCCAGCTTCTCTGTGGCCTACTTAGTGCATCTGTAAAAAGGACACTGTCATAGGACCTTCTCTGTAGGCTGCTTCTGAGGGTTAAGGGCCCAGTGTACTCAGTGTAGGATCCGGTAGTCAAAAAGAGGCTTTAGGGGACTTTCTCGGCAGTCCAGTGGTTAAGACTCCAAGCTTCCAATGTGGAGGGTGCGGGTTAGATCCCTGATCAGGGAACTATGCCATATGGTATGGACAAAAAAAAAAAAAACAAACAGGCTTTGGCATGGTGCCTGCTTGCTATGATCATGACCATGATCTTAGATATATGTATATGTATATCTACGTGTTAAATGACTTTAAGATGATTTTAAGTCATTTTAATGTAAAATTGGTGTGTGTTTGCTCAGCCTTGTCTAACTCAATGAAACTGTGAGCCATGCCGTGTAGGGCCACCCAAGACGAATGGGTCATGGTGGAGAGTTCTGATAAAACGTGGTCCACTGGAGAAGGGAATGGCAAACCACTTCAGTATTCTTGCCTTGAGAACTCCATGAACAGTATGAAAAGGCAAAAAGATAGGACACTGAAAGATGAACTCCCCAGGTCAGTAGGTGCCCAATATGCTAATGGAGATCAGTGGGGAAATAACTCCAGAAAGAATGACGAGGCAGAGCCAAAGCAAAAACAACACCCAGTTTTGGATGGGACTGATGATGGAAGCAAGGTCCGATGCTGTAAAGAGCAATATTGCATAGGAACCTCTGGAATGTTAGGTCCATGAATCAAGGCAAATTGGAAGTGGTCAAACAGGAGATGGCAAGAGTGAACGTCGACATTCTAGGAATCAGCGAACTAAAATGGACTGGAATGGGTGAATTTAACTCAGATAACCATTATATCTACTACTGTGGTCAAGAATCCCTTAGAAGAAATGGAGTAGCCATCATGGTCAACAAGAGTCCGAAATGCAGTACTTGGATGCAATCTCAAAAATGACAGAGTGATCTCTGTTCGTTTCCAAGGCAAACCACTCAATATCACAGTAACCCAAGTCTATGCCCTGACCAGTAATGCTGAAGAAGCTGAAGTTGAACGGTTCTATGAAGACCTACAAGACCTTCTAGTACTAACACCCAAAAAAGATGTCCTTTTCGTTATAGGGGACTGGAATACAAAAGTAGGAAGTCAAGAAACAGCTGGAGTAACAGGCAAATTTGGCCTTGGAGTACAGAATGAAGCAGAGCAAAGGCTAATAGAGTTTTGCCAAGAGAACACACTGGTTCCAACAACAAACACCCTCTTCCAACAACACAAGAGAAGACTCTACACATGGACATCACCAGATGGCCAACACCGAAATCAGATTGATTATATTCTTTGCAGCCAAAGGTGGAGAACTCTATACAGTCAGCAAAAGCAAGACCTGGAGCTGACTGTGGCTCAGATCATGAACTCCTTATTGCCAAATTCAAACTTATATTGAAGAAAGTGAGGAAAACCACTAGACAATTCAGGTATGACCAAAATCAAATCCCTTACCATTATACAGTGGAAGTGACAAATAGATTCAGAGGATTAGATCTGATAGACAGAGTGCCTGAAGAACTATAGACAGAAGTTTGTGACATTGTACAGGAGGCAGCAATAAAGGCCATCCTCAAGAAAAAGAAATGCAAAAAGACAAAATGGTTATCTGAGGAGGCCTTACAAATAACTGAAAGGAAGAGAACCTAAAGGCAAAGGAGAAAAGGAAACATATATCCATTTGACTGCAGAGTTCCAAAGAATAGGAAGGAGAGATAAGAAGGCCTTCCTCAGTGATCAGTGCAAAGAAATAGAGGAAAACAATAGAATGGGAAAGACTGGAGATCTCTTCAAGAAAATTAGAGATACCAAGGGAACATTTCATGAAAAGATGGGCACAGTAAAGGATAGAAATGGTATGGACCTAACAGAAGCAGAAGTTAAGAAGAGGTAGCAAGAATACATAGAACTATACAAAAAAGATCTTCACAACCCAGATAACCACAAAGGTGTGATCACTCACCTAAGGTCAGACATCCTGGAACGCAAACTCAAGTGGGCCTTAGGAAGCATCACTACGAACAAAGCTAGTGGAGGTGACGGAATTCCAGTTGAGCTATTTCAAATCCTAAAAGATGATGCTGTGAAAGGGCTGCACTCAATATGCCAGCATATTTGGAAAACTCAGCAGTGGCCACAGGACTGGAAAAGATCAGTTTTCATTCCAATCCGAAAGAAAAGCAATGCCAATGAATGTTCAAACTACTGCACAATTGCACTCATCTTACACACTAGCAAAGTAATGCTCAAAATCTTCCAAGCCAGACTTCAACAGTATGTGAACTGTGAACTTCCAGGTGTTCAAGCTGGATTTAGAAAAGGCAGAGGAACCAGAGATCAAATTGTCAACATCCTTTGGATCATCGTAAAAGCAAGAAAGTTCCAGAAAAATATCTACTTCTGCTTTATTAACTATGCCAAAGCCTTTGACTGTGTGGATCACGACAAACTGTGGAAAATTCTTTAAGAGATGGGAATACCAGACCACCTGACCTGCCTCCTGAGAAATCTGTATGCAGGTCAAGAGGCAACAGTTAGAACTGGACATGGAACAACAGACTGGTTCCAAATCGGGATAGGAGTACCTCAAGGTTGTATATTGTCACTCTGCTTATTTAACTTACATGCAGAGTACATCATGAAAAATGCTGGACTGGATGAAGCACAAGCCGGAATCAAGATTGCCAGGAGGAATATCAATAACCTTAGATATGCAGATGACACCACCCTTATGGCAGAAAGCGAAGAGGAACTAAAGAGCCTCTTGATGAAAGTACAAGAGGAGAGTGAAGAAGTTGTCTTAAAACTCAACAATCAAAAAACGAAGATCATGGTATCTGGTCCCATCACTTCATGGCAAATAGATGGGGAAATGATGGAAACAGTGACAGACTTTATTTTGGGGGGCTCCAAAATCACTGCAGATGGTGACTGAAGCCATGAAATTAAAAGATGCTTGCTCCTTGGAAGAAAAGTTATGATCAACCTAGACAGCATATTAAAAAGAAGTGGCATTACTTTGCCAACAACTGTCCATCTAGTCAAACCTTTGGTTTTTCCAGTAGTCATATATGGATGTGAGAGTTGGTCTATACAGAAAGCTGAGAGCCAAAGAATTGATGCTTTTGAACTGTGGTGTTGGAGAAGACTCTTGAGAGTCCCTTGGACTGCAAGGAGATCCAACAAGTCCATCCTAAAGGAAATCAGTCCTGAATATTCATTGGAAGGACTGATGCTGAAGCTGAAACTCCAATACTTAGGCCACCTGATGCAAAGAACTGACTCATTGGAGAAGACCCTGATGCTGGGCAAGATTGAAGGTGGGAGGAGAAGGGTACGACAGAGGATGAGATGGTTGGATGGCATCACCAACTCAATGGACATGAGTTTGAGTAAACTCAGGGAGTTGGTGATGGGCAGAGAGGCCTGGTGTCCTGTAGTCCATGGGGTTGCAAAGTTGGACAAGACTGAGCAACTGAACTAAACTGAATGCTCAGTTGTGTCTGAGTCTTTGTGACCCCATTGACTGTATCCTGCCAGTCTCCTCTGTCCATGGGATTTTCCAGGCAAGCATACTAGAGTGGGTTGCCATTTCCTCCTCCAGGAATCTTCCCTACCCACAGATCAAACTCTAGGCTCTGCATTGGCAGGCAGATTCTTTACCACTGTACCACCTGAGAAGGAATGTCAAATTAGCCCTGTACAAACTCCATTTTATAATTTTGTCCCCCAGTAAAGCGTATCCATATGCAAATATATGTAGTATATGAGAAAGTAGCAATCACATTTCCTGATACATTGAAGGTGTCTGGTCCATATTATTCCCCTATCGTATCTGGGGGTAAGTAACTGTAAGTGAATTAAAATTTTAGGTATTTAAAAATATACAATTTTTTCAAATTCAGATTAGTAATTAAGTCTATAGCTGAAAAGTATTTACCCTGCAGGGTCTGCTTCAGCAATTTGATAACATCTTAATTTCTAGAGATTGGGGAGACTTTTGTGGTTGTCTAATTCAACCATGGAGTTTTATAATTGAGGAAACTGAGATCTAGAGAGTTTAATTTTTTTTCCCAAGATGTGTAATTTATTTCCAACAGGGTAGAGTATGAACTCAGATTTCTGAACTCAGATTTCTTTCAGCCTAGTTGAGTACTTTTTACATGATATCATTCTGTCATTGGTTGACTTTTTTGTAATTTTAGCCTCATTTTTAGGCAGTGTTTATATCAGAGGCCTCATAAATGTAAAAGCAAGTTACCTGGTCTTCTTTTCATACTGTTTACAGTATTAATTTGCCTTTGATTTTTTTTTTTTTGTTCAGTGAAGCTCTAGTCAAAGTTACAAATCTGGAAATAGTATTTTCCAAATGACTGTTACTTCAACGGCATCAGTAATTTCATTGCACTTTGTATGGTTCTTAATAGGAAACATTTTGTCTGCATACCTGTGCATTTTCCCACCTTGAAAAGAATAAAATTAAGCTTTGTAGAGATAATAACTCAAGGAGAAACCCAACAAGGTTTTAATTTGACAATGTGAGTCACATGTGTGCTAGACGCACAGCTTGCATCTTCCCCCTTACTATGCAATTATCTGTAAATACTGTATGTGCTCAGCTGAAATGCTCAGAAGTCTACAATTATATTAATGTAGCTCCTTAATTGCATATAATGGGATTTTCAGGCTACTGCAACCTATCACATTTATCATATTCCTAATAAAATTACTCAGTTTTTGTCTAAGGCCTTTTTATTTACTCTTCATTTAATTTAGAAGAACTCTAGAAAATAATTTAATTCTTGAGAAATTAAATCATTTGTAATGAAGGAGGAAAATATGAAATCCAGATTAAGAGCCAAATCCACTTACGAGGCAGTAAGCCGAAACCCGGAATCCTTGTGACAAGATATTTTGTGCCACAGGCAAGGAACACTCATAAGTGAGTCAGGCCAGGACTCTGCTTCTAAGATTCTGGGCTGTCCTTTGGGGAAGAATAGGCATGTGTGTAAACCCTTTGATGTTGAAAACAGATATTCCTTGGTATATAGAATAGATGTCTTCCCCTCCGAAAGTTAGCTGCCTTTAAGGCAAATTTCTTCACGTTTAAGTCCCATTTGCACCAATGGCCATTAAGAACTCCAACTGGCATTTCAAAACTAAAGTCTCTCCAGCATAGGTAGCGTAGAGTTCCTAGTAAGAAAAAAGACAGTGGTTTATAAGAAAAGGTTAATGGTATTTAAAAATCCCTGAAAAATACCCACGCTGACCCTCAAAAATACCAAGCTCATTTTAAACCTGTTGTGGAGAGAAACGGGGGAACGAGTGCTCAGGAACTGGTGAGCAGCGAGGATGGCCAGGCTCTCACTGAGGTCATGGTGAGGACCCGGAGCCTGGGGCAGGGGGGCAGGCGCAGAGGGGCCAAGATGTGGACTGACTTGCTGGCTCACTCTCCTTTGCTCTGATTCATCCTCTTTGAATTCCTCTAATCTCATTGCACTTGTTATTTGTCTGCTCAAAGCTTTCCTTTCTGGTTTATCCAACCCTGGGGTGGAATCACCCTCTCCTTACATCTGACTGGAGCCCCTGACTACATGTGTGCATGCTTACTAAGTTGCTTCAGTTGTGTCTGACTCTTTGTGACTCTATGGACTGCAGCCTGCCAGGCTTCTGTGTCCAGGGGATTCTCCAGGCAAGGATACTGGAGTGGGTTGCCATGCCCTCCTCCAGGGGATCTTCCTAACCCAGGGATCAAACCTGCATTTCTTATCTCTCCTGCATTGGCAGGTGTGTTCTTTACTACTCATGCTGCTTGGGAAGCCCTGACTACACATATGGGAGTGGCCAGTCCACTCTTTTTCTATTTCTGGGGAAAGCATGACATTGAAAGAGAAAGCGTAAATGTGCTGCTTGGCATCTTCCTGGTCTCACCTTCTCAGAGTCATCCCTCCAGGATGATCATAGTCTCTGACTGTTCTCCTAGGCTCAAAGAATACTTCCTCTGGCCCATGGTCTCTGGCTCCTGAGAATTTTGGATCTGTCTTGGACCACAGGGTAGGTAGAGGAGTCATGTCTCATCTTGGCAGCAGTAACTCTCCAGAAAACATCTGACAACTGATGCTGCTGTCCAGGAGTACTGGGAGAAGAAGGGAGAGAGAGAGGAAGAGAGGGGGCACGTGCATTGAGAAGTGGAAGATAGATAGTGGTACAGAGGCATTTGAAGGTAGAAAATCTCGAGTCAGTATTTGACTTGTCCAAGTGCATTGGGGACCCTCAAGGACAATAGATCAGAGACGTAGCAAGTCCAGACGTTTTATCTGAGGTTTAAGCCCCCATACCAATTCTCCCAGTTTCATCATATGGAAAGTGGGGGTAACGACCTTTAAAGGGTTGTGGTGAGGCATAACTAAGGGGCAGCGAGAATAAGTATTCACAGTGTGGGCTGTTATTACTAGAAGTCCCAGAGTAGAATGTCCAACCCACCCTTTCTTAATAGGTGCCTTGTAGTTTTGAGGTCAAAATATTGTTCATCTTTGGGTAAAATTAATAGGCAGATTTTTAGGGAACGCAGGTGGTATGTCTTTGTTTCCTGTTGCATATACAGTGTCACTGGGAAATGCTGCTTGTCTTGCTGCTCTATCTTGACAATTTTTTGCACCATATGCAATGTGTATTTAACATATATGGAGAGGAGGGTGACCAAACCAGAGGCCTTAAACTATAGTATCTTCAGTGACAGAAAGGCTTAAGGCTTTCCCTCTTGAATTATGCCTGCAATTTTCTATGAACCAGGTGCTTTCCTTCAAAAATTTTTTTTGGTAATACCTGTCTCTCTCACAACCATTTCCCCAGTCCCTAATTCTAAGCACTAAATAGCACATCTACCAGTGCTATATGCAGGTAAGACAGCAAGAGTTCTTGAATTTATCTTTATTCTACTGAGAACTTTCATTCAGGTCTTATTGGTGGACATAAGAGTGATGAAGTGGATGTTAGGAGAATTCTTACTTTTAGCTCCTTGTTTTTCACCTATTTCAAGGATTCCTCTTGTTGGTTCAACAAATAAGAGAAGTACCAAAGCGTAGAATATGTTTTTTTCCCCGAATCTAATGGAATTGTAGCTTTGAAAGTGTTAAAGTATGGTGGACTATGTAGAGGACTAGCTCTTTGTGCGGAGAAGGCAATGGCACCCCACTCCAGTACTCTTGCCTGGAAAAATCCCATGGACGGAGGAGCCTGGTAGGCTGCAGCCCATGGGGTCGCTAAGGGTCCGACATGACTGAGCGACTTCACTTTCATTTTTCCCTTTCATGCACTGGAGAAGGAAATGGCAACCCACTCCAGTATTCTTGCCTGGAGAATCCCGGGGCGGGGTGGAGCCTGGTGGGCTGCCGTCTGTGGGGTCGCACAGAGTCGGACACGACTGAAGTGACTTAGCAGCAGCAGCAGCAGCTCTTTCTGGCTGCCTGGACAATGAGAATGTTTAGGGCCAGTGCATTATTTGCCTGCCTGTTTGACCTGATGCACTGGTGTCTGAGAGAAATGAATCTCAGGAGAGTATTTATTTGGGTTACCATAGCAACAGAAAGAGGAGGGTGCAAAGATGGGTTTGGAAACCTGTAAAGAATGCACACAAGTCGGTATTTCAACTGCAATACCTACTTCTCTGAGTTTAGATCTTTCAGGGAAAGTCTAATATTTAACTTTTCCAGTGGCATTCAAACTTTTTTCTGGCCATTGGTGGTTAATGTGGCATGACTCAGACTTTGATGTCTGATGTCTTTTTAAGAAGTTAGATTCCTGCAGGAATTCGGTGGCTATTACATTTTGAGTCATAATACTCCTGTGGCAGTCTAGCAGGAATAAACTTTTTCTTTTTTTAATTATCTTGTTCTATCTTTTTGGCTTCTGACTAATAAAAAAAAATGTTCTTTTTACTGATGTGTACTAACACCGGGTGCCCTTCTTTATCATTCCATTATTGAGCTGAACATTTTAAATGTCATTTAGAAGAACATTATATTGAGCTCCTCACAAAGAAATGCCATTCATGTTGGGATTCAATATGGGAATTTAATTCAGCCTTGCCCTGAGATACTGGAAAGATTAACAGATTATACGATGAGAATGGAAATTTAAATGACAGATCAAAGAGAGTTGAGTAGGCTGTGGTCTTGATTTCCCCAACTAAGAGACAGACGAGTAAAATAAAAGCATGTGTATTGGGGAAAAAGCAGGTATAAAAGCAAGTTATACACATTTATTTGAAATCTCTACACTAGAACCTGGGTGTTGGAATCTGTAGATGCATGGAAATCTGAGGAGCATAGGGTTGCTAAGACAAAGACTTCCTTCCCATCCATCATGTGTTTTTATCTTCACTCTGTCCCGTGCTAAGTCGATTCAGTCGTGTCCGACTCTCTGCGACCCTATGGACTGTAGAGTACGCCAGGATCCTCTGTCCATGCATTCTCCAGGCAAGGATACTGGAATGGGTTGCCATTTCCTACTCCAGGGGATCTTCCTGCATCTATGTCTCCTGCTTTGGCAGGCAGGTTCTTTATCACTGGCACCACCTGGGAAGCCCTGTCCCAACTGTTCCTGCTCCATCTCTTGCTTTGGCTTCTTTAGATCTTGTGTGGAATCTTCTCTTAGCTCCTCCTAGGCACTGAGTAGGTTGACCAGTGGTTCCAGTTTGCTGGGACCATCACATTTGGAGCATTGAAATTCCCATGATGCTCCACAGTCCCAGTCAAACTGGGCAGGGGGTCACCCCAGCACTGAGTGTTCTTTGCATATTCTTTCCTGCTTTCCACGTCCTGTTTCCTATCACTGCTCTGTGTGCAGCCACTTTATAACTTGTCAATGGTCCGTACAAGTGCAATATAATACGTCAGCCACTAGCTCCATGTGATAATGATTTAAAGTAAATCATTTAAATAATGATTAACGTAAAATGAAAAATTCAGCTCCTCAGACTCTAGCCAAGTGTCCGAAAGGCAGGTGGCCACCCTCTGGACAGTGCAGCTATAGAACATTTCTAGGCTCTCTGATGTTCTATTGGGCAGTGCTGATCTATCTAACAGAGCTCCTGAGAATGGGGCAGGGGCACACATGCAAATTTTCTCTGCAATTTGTGGCTTAGATATAATGTTCCTTGGACACATTAAATGCTAGAAGAACCAAGTAATCCTTAGGCTCCAATTTCTTTGAATTTCTCTTTACACCAACTGTGGAACATGTAATAAGGCTATCTGTCATCCTTATTGGGTCATTTGTCAAGCAGGTATTGAGCACCTGTGCTAGGATACCATGATGAATTATGGTGTCTGTCTTCCAGTAACTTATGGTCTAAAATGAGAAGAAGAGTTGTGATAGTTATCATATAATAAGTCTCTTCATGAGGCACATAAGAGGGGTTGATGAGCAGTTGAGGTTCTCAGAGAAAACTTTGCAGAAGAGATGATACAGAACAAGGAATTGAAGAAGCAGGAAGAGGCAGTGCAGTGTGTGGATAAGGAGCTGGAACATCTGAGTTTGAATCCTGCTTCCTTGCTTCTCCCAGCAGTTCACTTGCTGTGTGACTTTGGATAGGTTTCCTAACTGATCTGTGCTGAAATGTCCTCCTCTCTAAAATGAGGACAACAATAGTATCTTTCTCACAGGGATGTAATGATTAAATGAGTTAATACTCATAAAGCTCATTGAGTAAGATGTGGCCCATGGTAAGAGCTCTGCAACTGTCAATAAACAACAAGGGAAGGTAATTGAGACACAGCATATGAAAGTGCAGAACATGCATTACAGAAGCATGATGTGTTAGAGAACTAGACTTTTTAGAACTATAGGGGTTGAAATGGTGGTGGTGGGTGGTGACCATGCTAGGGGCATGGGGATATAGAACAGGGAGAAGGGGCAGGGAGGATTAAGGACAAAGTAGATGAACATATGAGTGGACTACCCCCATGACTGGTGACATGATTCTGTAAGTGAGAGGAAGTTGATTTTTTTTAAGCAGGGAAAGGAGGAAATTAGATCTTCAGTTCACACAGATCCCAATCTGATGGCTGGGAGGATGTGTTTGAGAAGATTGACAGCATCTGAAGTATGAGAAGGCCTGAAAGGATACAACGGACCACAGTCTTGTCTATCTCAATGAAACTAAGCCATGCTGCATGGGGCCATCCAAGACGGATGGGTCATGGTGGAGAGATCTGACAGAATGTGGTCCACTGGAGAAGGGCATGGCAAACCACTTCAGTATACTTGTCTTGAGAACCCCATGAACAATATGAAAAGGCAAAAAGATAGGACACTGAAAGATGAACTCCCCAGGTCAGTAGGTGCCCGATATGCTAATGGAGATCAGTGGAGAAATAACTCCAGAAAGAATGATGGGATGCAGCCAAAGCAAAAACGATACCCAAATGTGGATGTGACTGGTGATAGATGCAAAGTCTGATGCTGTAAAGAGCAATATTGCATAAGAACCTGGAATGTTAGGTCCATGAATCAAGGCAAATTGGAAGTGGTCAAACAGGAGATGGCAAGAGTGAACGTCGACATTCTAGGAATCAGCGAACTAAGATGGACTGGAATGGGTGAATTTAACTCAGATAACCATTATATCTACTACTGTGGTCAAGAATCCCTTAGAAGAAATGGAGTAGCCATCATGGTCAACAAAAGAGTCCGAAATGCAGTACTCGGATGCAATCTCAAAAACAATAGAATGATCTCTGTTCATTTCCAAGGCAAACCATTCAATATCACGGTAATCCAAGTCTATGCCCCGACCAGTAACGCCGAAGAAGCTGACGTTGAACAGTTCTATGAAGACCTACAAGACCTTCTAGAACTAACACCCAAAAAAGATGTCCTTTTCATTATAGGGGACTGGAATGCAAAAGTAGGAAGTCAAGAAACACCTGGCGTAACAGGCAGGTTTGGCCTTGCAGTACAGAATGAAGCAGGGCAAAGGCTAATAGAGTTTTGCCACGAGAACGCACTGGTAATAGCAAACACCCTATTCCAACAACACAAGAGAAGACTCTACACATGGACATCACCAGATGGTCAACACCGAAATCAGATTGATTATATTCTTTGCAGCCAAAGATGGAGAAGCTCTATACAGTCAGCAAAAACAAGACCAGGAGCAGACTGTGGCTCAGATCATGAACTGCTTATTGCCAAATTCAGACTTAAGTTGAAGAAAGTAGGGAAAACCACTAGACCATTCAGGTATGACCTAGATCAAATCCCTTATGAGTGTACAGTGGAAGTGACAAATAGATTTAAGGGACTAGACCTGATAGACAGAGTGCCTGATGAACTATGGACAGAGGTTCGTGACATTGTACAGGAGACAGGGATCAAGAAAATCCCCATGGAAAAGAAATGCAAAAAAGCAAAATGGCTGTCTGAGGAGGCCTTACAGATAGCTGGGAAGAGAAGAGAAGTGAAAAGCAAAGGAGAAAAGGAAAGATATTCCCATCTGAATGCAGAGTTCCAAAGAATAGCAACGAGAGATAAGAAAGCCTTCCTCAACTATCAGTGCAAAGAAATAGAGGAAAACAACAGATTGGGAAAGACTAGAGATCTCTTCAAGAAAATTAGAGATACCAAAGGAACATTTCATGCAAAGATACGCTTGATAAAGGACGGAAATGGTATGGACCTAACAGAAGCAGAAGATATTAAGAAGAGGTGGCAAGAATACACAGAAGAACTGTACAAAAAAGATCTTCACGACCCAGATAATCACGATGGTGTGATCACTCATCTAGAGCCAGACATCCTGGAATGTGAAGTCAAGTGGGCCTTAGAAAGCATCACTATGAACAAAGCTAGTGGAGGTGATGGAATTCCAGTTGAGCTATTTCAAATCCTCAAAGATGATGCTGTGAAAGTGCTGCCCTCATTATGCCAGCAAATTTGGAAAACTCAGCAGTGGCCACAGGACTGGAAAAGGTCAGTTTTCGTTCCAATCCCAAAGAAAGGCAATGCCAAAGAATGCTCAAACTACCGCACAATTGCACTCATCTCACATGCCAGTAAAGTAATGCTCAAAATTCTCCAAGCCAGGCTTCAGCAATACATGAACCGTGAACTTCCAGATGTTCAAGCTGGTTTTAGAAAAGGCAGAGGAACCAGAGATCAAATTGCCAATATCCACTGGATCATCGAAAAAGCAAGAGAGTTCCAGAAAAACATCTATTTCTGCTTTATTGACTATGCCAAAGCCTTTGACTGTGTGGATCACAATAAACTGTGGAAGATTCTGAAAGAGACGGGAATACCAGACCATCTGACCTGTCTCTTGAGAAACCTGTATGCAGGTCAGGAAGCAACAGTCAGAACTGGACATGGAACAACAGACTGGTTCCAAATAGGAAAAGGAGTACGTCAAGGCTGTATATTGTCACCCTGCTTATTTAACTTAGATGCAGAGTACATCATGAGAAACGCTGGGCTGGAAGAAACACAAGCTGGAATCAAGATTGCCGGGAGAAATATCAATAACCTCAGATATGCGGATGACACCACCCTTATGGCAGAAAGTGAAGAAGAACTAAAGAGCCTCTTGATGAAGGTGAAAGAGGAGAGTGAAAAAGTTGGCTTAAAGCTCAACGTTCAGAAAACTAAGATCATGGCATCTGGTCCCATCACTTCATGGGAAATAGATGGGGAAACAGTGGAAACAGTGTCAGACTTTATTTTTTGGGGCTCCAGAATCACTGCTGATGGTGACTGCAGCCATGAAATTAAAAGACGCTTACTCCTTGGAAGGAAGGTTATGGCCAACCTAAATAGCATATTTAAAAGCAGAGACATTACTTTGCCAACAAAAGTCCGTCTAGTCAAGGCTATGGTTTTTCCAGTGGTCATGTATGGATGTGAGAGTTGGACGGTGAAGAAAGCTGAGTGCCGCAGAATTGATGCTTTTGAACTGTGGTGTTGGAGAAGACTCTTGAGAGTCCCTTGGACTGCAAGGAGATCCAATCAATCCATCCTAAAAGAGATCAATCCTGGGTGTTCATTGGAAGGTCTGATGTTGGAGCTGAAACTCCAATACTTTGGCTACCTCATGCGAAGGGTTGACTCATTGGAAAAGACCCTGATGCTGGGAAGGATTGGGGGCAGGAGGAGAAGGGGACGACAGAGAATGAGATGGTTGGATGGCATCACTGACTCAATGGACATGGGTTTGGGTGGACTCCGGGAGTTGGTGATGGACAGAGAGGCCTGGCGTGCTGCAATTCATGGGCTTGCAAAGAGTCAGACACGACTGAGCAACTGAACTGAACTGAAAGGATACAACAGATTCGAGAGATATTTTAAAGGTTTAAAAAAAGACCTGTGGGGAATGAGCAAAATGGAGAAGTACTATGCAACAATATATTAGTTAACCTAGTGCACTTGAAAGTAAGAACATCGGGTTAAATTTGAGGGCTAATTCTAAAGACAGTCTTCTCTGCTTCTAGAAGATTTTGTCACAAAGAATATGCTATTATTCTTACTTACTGCTTTATCGTAAACTTGTAAATGGAGTCTTATTTTTTTTAAAGAAAATTTCCCTGTTATATATAGAGAAAGAAAGAAAGAAAATGTGAGGGTGGAAAGTGGTAGAAAGTTTAACATCATTCTGTTATTCTAAGTTATTACTTTGTCTTTGGAAAAGTAATAAAAGCTTATTTCCTTTATAACTTCATCTGTGTTCTCGGGGCTGTCACATTAACCCCACATTAGTATTAGATTTTAATAAAGGACAACACTGCAGGAAGAAAGATGTTTGCTAAATCTAGGAGCAGGCCATATAATTTTGTTTTTGGAAAGTTTCTAATATTGTTTTTATTTTTTCATTGTCTTGAAAATGATATTTAACTTTGTCACATAACTGCAACAGAAAACAAAGGCTTTTTTGAATAGAACTTGGGAGGTGTGGACTTCTGTTTCTTTACAGGTTTACCTCTTGGTAGCATTTTGGAGCCAAAAGGGTGTTGGGCCCCTTGTTTTGAAAGTCCCTAGAGTTCATTTCTGGGCTGAGGTATGCTGCCTTTCTTCCCGTATTATATACTCCGTGAGTCTGATGATGATGTTACAGTATATGACCTCGTGTCATCTGTGAGCCTCTGATGGCTAATGAGCTTTGCTGCTCAACCCAAGGCTGGTTTCTGCTGCACAGGCACCTCAAGATATCCTTGGCATGCTTCTTCTGGAACCTCTACCCTCACAGCTCCTTTTGAGGCCTCAGATTTCCTACAGTATCTTAAGTGATTCAAACCTAAGTGTTTCCATGGATGGAAGATCTTTCCATCTAATACCCCATCTCTAAGATTTAGTTCCCTGACCAAGGATCGAACCTGGGCCCTTTACAGTGAGAATGCAGAGTCCTAACCACTGAACCGCAGGGAATCCCCCCTTCAGAAATATTTTTATTGACTCCTTAATTTCAAGTGAGATCAATCACTCTATAACCGCCTTCTCATGGCAGGATCCTTGAGCCTTCATTAATATCATAATATAATTATATTAATGGCTAACATTTTGGGTGCTGAATACATTCATTATTTCTTTTATTCTTTAATAGAACCTACTTAAGTTTGTGCAGTTATTATCCACACTTTACAGGGGAGGGAATGTAAAGTTGGAGAGGATGGTGAATCTGTAACAAGTAACACAATAGAAGGAGATGGAGCTGGGTGACCTAGCTCTAGAATCCAGTCTCTTAACCAATATCCTGTAGGGATCACTTCCCCTGCAGCCACCAGTCTTTCTCACAGGCACCTTGCTTTTAGGAAATTCCCCATGTGGTAGGAAAGTCTGCTGAGATGTCACTTGGCAGGATCTTGCAGAAACCAGACTAGTTTTGCCTTTCCTGTTAGGCATGACAAGCTTCTAAGCCTCACTTCTCAGAGGTTCCCGAAGTTCTCCTAAGAGAAAATTGCCAAACCTCAGCACGTAAGTGCTGAGTTTCCAGGGGTAACTTTCTCTTTGTAAGACATTTTGATAGCAGTAGCTCAAACTCCTTGAAGAGGAAGGCACAGTTTTATAATCTTCATTACTATAGATGAAAAATGGACCCCAAAATAGTTAAGTGGCTTCTTCAGGTTTTGAATTGCAAGTCTTCAGAGGTAACAAAAATGGTGACCGGAAGATAAAGAAATCTCTCCTTTCTCTCAAAGTCTGATAAGTTTGGGGTGTATAGGATTCTCTTTGCTTCTTCAGCGTATCCGGCAGCACTCCCAGGGACTGACCTGACCCCCCGCCCCTGGGAGAATGAGGCAGTGCAGCAGCGAGTTCTTGCAGGGGCCCAAGTGGGTTGATTCGTTGAGTAACTGCCTTTTGTTGCTCTCTTCCATGCAGGAAGGGCTCCTTTTTCCCTCTGTGCTTACTCAGTTACACTGCTGAGAAAGGCCACAGCGTATTTTTATTTTGGTCATCCTCTCATTACCCTTGGATAAAGTAGCCACAGGCACAGTGTAGGTGGCATTTATAGTGGTTTGCAGTGGAATTGGTGTTTTCTTCTGTTTTGTCAAAACACAGCTAAGAAAAATCTTCTGGTTGTGGGAGGAATGGAAGCTGCTCACCCACAGGTCATATCCTGTTACAAAGAATGCGGCCACAGCTGCCATCGCCGTGTGATGAAAAGGGTTTTCGGCTACAGCACCCATCTTTCAGAAAGCAACATGAGACCCATTTACGCCTTCCAGCTACCATTTCATCTCGTTCCTTTCATCTTAATCACTTCTGGAGCATTATTCCATCTCACAATTTGAAATTTCCAGACACCCCTTTTAGAACAGCTGTTATTCCTCCAAATTATACAGAGTCCACCTCTTTTTACTAAGATTGCTGAAGGTTCCCTTGACTGTCAGATTCAAAGGCTGCTTCTCAGTCACTCCACCACTTTGGTGCTATGAACAACACCTTTACCCTTCACTAGTCTGCAAACTCTCTGTGGATCCCGCTCAGTGTCTAGTATATACTAGGAACACATAGAAGAATCGCCCACAATGTCTTGGCCTCTGAGGAATGGTGTCAAGCGGGCTGCCCATTATTTCTCTGACAACCCTTCTGTACTTCCTCTTTCTCACTTAAATACCTCTGGAGCTGTAGCCTGGGTTTCTAAACTTTCCACCTCTGTGTTTATCATTTACATCCTCTAGCTACAGTTTTGTTTCTTTCAATTTGCTTAATTCCTACTTCCAGCACGTCTGATATTCTTCACTCCCAACCCACATGCATACAAGGACACCTGTAGACTAATTGTCATGGGGACTGCTTCCACCAAAGGAGTTAGACATCGTCTCCTCTTCAGGCAGCAATCTGGGTCCCTGTATCTGTCCACATAGGCCTCTCTTCTGGTGACAGATATAGAAAAGTGACTGGTCAATTTCAGATGACTGCCCTCCCAACCTCCTAGGCCAAGAGTCAGCAAATATTTTCTGTAAAGGGCCAGATAAATATTTTATGCTTTGAGAGTTTTGTGGCCTCTGTGGCAACTGCTCAACCCTATTATGTGAAGCCAGCCATAGGCAATGTGTAAAATGAATGAGTGTGTCTGCATTTCAGTAAAACTTTATTTACAAGAAAGCCAGCAGGCAGGATTTTGTTTGTGGACTAGAGTTTATTAACCCTTGACCTATGCTGTGTGTTTTTTTAGCCTGCAATCCTTGAAAGAGTTAATGGGATTCCCAGTGTAATTTTTGTGATCAGGCCCAGGTCAAACTGCTGTGTTTGTCCACAGGAGTGTTACCCCTGAACTCTTCTGGAATGTGTGCCCAGATACTTTTGAACTTCTCTCTCTCCCTTGCTGACACTTATGCATTCCCCTTTCAGACTTCTGTTGATATAATCTTTCCCAGAGTCCCAGCCTTAAGCAAGTCCTTTTATTTAATTTCTTTGGTTCTTTACTCTTTTCAGTCATAGCTATGTTACCTTCAAGTCATCTCTTTGGTCTTAGGAATCCTGGATCCAGGTTTGTTTGCTTTTTCTTTCTTGCCATTATAAAAGAGAGTTGGCGAAAACATACATATGGTGGGAAAAGCATGGAGTCTAAAAGATCTGCTGGTTATCCTCAGTTCCTTAGTTGCAGACATTAGAATACACTCTAGGCAGTTTAAACAGAAATGACTTTATTACAGAGTATTGGATAATTTGGCTTCCCAGGTGGCGCAGTGGTAAAGAGTCTGCCTGACAGTGCAGGAGACACAGGAGACTCAAGTTCAATCCCTGGGTCTGCAAGATCCCCTGGAGGAGGAGATGGAAACCTACTCCAGTATCTATGCCTGAACAATCACATGGGCAGAGTAGTCTGGTGGGGTGCAGTCCATGGGGTCACAAAGAGCTGGAGACAACTGAGTGACTGAGCACATTGGATAATTTATAGACTTACCAGGCCTGGCAAAGAAGTTTGTATGCTGTGCAAGCAGAAGTAATGCAGCCAGCAGAAACACTTCAGAATTGCAAGGGATTTCTTTATGTAAGATCTCTCTACAAACTCTATCTAAGGCTCCTCACTCCTATGCATTGAACACATAATTTCCTTGACCACTGCACTCAAAGAACCAAAGGTTACCCTGTGCTTGGCCAAGAATTCAACCTCTTCATTTGATGCTCACCACTGCCTTCTTCATCTTGCATGGTGTATCTGTTTGGCTGAACCTAGGTCATATATAGATGAGAAAACAGTGGAAACAGTGGCACACTTTATTTTTTTGTGCTCCAAAATCACTGCAGATGGTGACTGAAGCCATAAAATTAAAAGACGCTCACGCCTTGGAAGGAAAGTTATGACCAACCTAGATAGCATATTAAAAATCAGACATTACTTTGCCAACAAAGGTCTGTCTAGTTAAGGCTATGGTTTTTCCAGTAGTCATGTATGAATGTGAGAGTTGGACTATAAAGAAAGCTGGGCACCGAAGAATTGATGCTTTTGAACTGTGGTGTTGGAGAAGACTCTTGAGAGTCCCTTGGACTGCAAGGAGATCTAACCAGTCCATCCTAAAGGAGATCAGTCCTGAGTGTTCTTTGGAAGGACTGATGTTGAAGCTGAAACTCCAATACTTTGGCCACCTGATGCGAAGAGCTGACTCATTTGAAAAGACCCTGATGCTGGGAAAGATTGAAGGTGGGAGAAGAAGGGGATGACAGAGGATGAGATTGTTTGATGGCATCATTGACTCAATGGATATGAGTTTAGGTAAACTCTGGGAATTGGTGATAGACAGGGAGGCTTGGCATGCTGCAGTCCATGGGGTCGCAAAGAGTCAGATATGACTGAACAACTGAACTGAACTGAACTGAGGTCATATATGGGACCAGAGCTGCAAGGGAGTCTAAACACTAGCCTGTATAGTACAGCAAAGTACAGTGGAAGAGAGTAAAGTGGATTAATGGTGGTACCAGACACAATCATTTGCTGACCACAACCTTGGGTATATTACTTTGAATTTTCCTGTAGAAAAAATAGGGCTAAAATACATTTTATAATGTTAATAAGCTTGTTTGCAAAACACCTGACACATAATAATAAGTGCTCAATAAATGAACATTTTAAACTACAGTTGACTCTAACAACATGGGAGTTAGGGACACTGACCTGGATAATTGAAAATCTGTATATAACTTTACAGTCAGCTCTCCATATCCATGATTCTGCATCCCTGGATTCAACCACTATGGATCATGTAGTACTCTAGTGCATATATATTGAAAAAAATTGTTTACAGGTGGATCCATGCAGTTCAAACTTGTGTTTTCAAGGGTCAGCTATATATGAGGATACAATGAGCTCATTAAGGAAAGTTTTCTCATAGAAAAATAATGAAAATGGAGCAAGTTTCTCACCTCAGTAGTGTTAGTGTTCTGAAACTCTGTCATTCTGTCTTTTGGTCAGTTCAAACAATTAGCAAAATGCTCTTTGATGTGTGTTCATTGAATCAAATGCTTTCAGTCTAACTCCAACCTCTAAAATTCACCCACATCTTTTTACTCATAAAACATATAAGTTTGATACATGATCAGTGTAGGAAAACTGGAAAATACAGAAAAGTATAAAGAAGAAAGTAAAGATCCCAGGCGATTCACACCCATTCCTCACTTATGCATGGTAAAGTAAAAAGGCATGCATGGCAGCCAGTTCAGGTGTTCATTATTTGATGCTAATGGAATTGAGGTTGGGGTTCAGCAAAAACTGGAGCACAGGGCACTGTGTTTTGATATGTGTTATTGATTTGTTTCTCATTAACAGCTAGGGAGGCAGCTCTACCTGTCACCTGCGTCTTACAATGGAAGAAACTGTAACAGGAAGTGACCAGTGTGTGGTTTCTTGAGTGGCTAGGATTCAAACTTGGGTGTTCAGACTCCAAGTTCAGCTCTCTTTCCAATATCGTATGTTTCTTCTCTTTTCATGAGTTGTGTTTCCCTGTCAACCAGTAACAACAATTCCATCACATTCTTAACCCATTATACTGTCCAGGTGGGCTGTTCTTGTGCACTCTATGATAAGGAGAACATTAATATCACACTCTCAGTTTAGGAGAGACAATGTCCTGCTCAAGGTTTCACCAGTTAGTTGCTCCAGAATAACTTAGGGCTAGTGACATAATGAATTAACAGTACAGCATCAGAGGTGGCTTATTGTGTTATAATCATAGAAGTGTGAGTTGTTGTTGTTTTTTTTGACTGTGTATGCTATCAGAGTCTCAGTTAAATATCTTTTGAACTCAGTTCATGTTCATAACAAAAGTATTTGACCTGTGGGAAGACATGTTTCTAAATCATTTCCTAGTGATTAGTCTCTTCTCAGGAGTTATTTCCTCATATACTGATCAAATGAAAATAAAAGACAGCAAACAAACACCATCCAATTTAAATTTATTTGACTTTTAAAAATATTTTAAAATACATTCTCACATAATATTTGAATTTACAAATGGGAAGATTTTTTTTTAAAGGACACCCTGAACGTGTGCCAGATGCAAAATATTCCCCTCACTCCCCTTTCCCGTGACCCATGGGAGGGGACCCCCATTCTGTTCCTTTCTGCATGCAGCTGCAGTACTTCAAATATGTGCCCAAGCTCTCTTGTTCAATTTATGCAGTGCTTCACCATACATAAATCTATCCTCAAATTGACTCAGTCTCATCAGGGCTAAAAGCAAAAATAGAAAAACAAAACAAAACAAACTCTTGTGTAGCTGAGAGAAGAGGATGGACCCAGTTGGTTCCTAGGGACACTGGGTCTCTCACCAGGGCTGTGGGAAGCAGAGCTGGTTCTACACGTGTGGCATCACCCCATGAGACTGGCAGAGCTCACAGTAGCCCAAAGTCTGCATGCACTGAGGCTGAGTCGTGGTCAAGGGAGAAGAGAGTGGTAGCCAGTCAGCAGTAGAAATGCGCCTCCACGGAGGCATCACCTTTTGGGTCCTAATGTGACTATTTGATTTCCTGTCCAGGGCATGCACACAGCTGGGTTTCTTCTGGAATGTCACCATATTGTCTTAGTCTTTCTATAGAAGCTGCTTTTAAGAAAAGGCAGGCCTTCTCTTTAGGAAACTAAATGTCAACTATTTCAACATATCTTTCACTCTTGTTGTAGACACGTTTATTGTTTTCTGTGAAATTTAATTGCTTTACTCCTTAACTAGCGTTTTCCTCACTGCATTTCCCATAATAGTAAGAAATGGTCTCTCACACGAGAGAAGGAGGAGAGGTAGTGAAAAGGTATCAGTTTTCTCCCTTCTCATGATCACCTTCTAGTCCATAGATGTCAGCAAAGACAGCCCCACTTTAAACATGGTTCTTTGGTTTCTTCAGTAGAAACATTTCTAAGCTTGGAATAGATTATTGTGATCTATTTTAAATGCAAACCAACAGGGGTATCTTTTTCCTGACACCGTGCTTTACTTGTGTTGTTAATAAAATTAGAAAGTGCTTACAGTTCTGAAATTCTTTAAATTTGCCTGGTAGTAAAAATAGTAATTAAAGATGAAAACTCTTCTAGTTCTTTAATTCTTGGGGAAACCATGAATTCTGAGTGAGAATTTAGTTCTTTCTCTAGGGTTAAATTCTGTCTTTAAAAACATGTCACTTTTAAATTACCAATGGGTATTGCAAGCCTCCTTCATTTTCTGACAATAGGAAAGTGGACATATTTCCATTAACTCTAGAGCAGTGACTCTCAACCAGGGCTACACATTAGCGATCACCTGGGGCACTTTAACAAGGACTGATTGTACCCTCATAGAGTCCTGTTTAATTGGCTTGGGGTATGGCCTGAGTGCTAGGATTTAAAAACTCCCCAATGATTCTAATGTGCAGCCAACATTAAGAACTACTGATCTAGAGCAAGGATTTTATAGCACATCCGTTGTATCCTGTTTATAGCTATTGAAATGGACCCTTGCTATGCATTTGGACCAAAGGAATTTGTTAGAGGATAAAGGCAAGCTCACTGATGCAAAGAAGAGTTACATGACTGGGTCTCAGGGAGGATGGAAACCTCCCTATTGTTATCTATTGAGGTGGCATGAACTAATGGACAAACTCTTTAGGCATTGCTGGGATGAATCAGCTCCAACCATTTTCTTTCCTTGAGGTTCTTTTGCTTAAGTTTCAAATGCCAGGGAGAGAAATAGGATTGACTGAACTCTTAGTCCCACCTTTGGCCAGGAGAGGATGGGATGGAGTGGTTCCCCAAAGGAAAATTGATTTGCTCTTCTTGGAAGAGGGCACTGTGGATTCTTGGCAGAAAACATGGACAGATGTCTCCACACCCTGAAACCATTTTGCTCCGGATGGGGAGGATGTAAGGAACATTTCTCTCAAAAAGCAGTTGGCTCAGGATCAGACTCCCTTGGTGTCTGCTGATTTGTTCATAGTAGTTATTCATTCATTCAGAAAATGTTTATTGAATATCTATAATAGGAGTCTCTCTGGGACTGTCAGGTTAAGGAAGTAGCTGATGGTTTTAGGATGCTTACAACCTCATAACGATAAGAGACGTACAAGTGTAAGCATGATATTCCTGACAGACCCCCAGGCAGTGCTCCTCAGAGTAAAAACAGCATTAGTCAGTCACTACTTGAGTACCTACAATTGATTAGACCCTCATAGGCCCTGGCCAGGGGATAGGAGATGGGAGACCATCAGATGTCTGCAGAAAAGCTTGATCCTTGCATTGGTTACCCATGGTTGGGATTTCTGATCTTCTGATGGAATCTTTTCCTATTGTTTCTCAGTCTTTTGGAATGTGGGTGGCACCTCTCTTCTAGTGTGCCTGGATTCAGAACCACCTTCCTCCTCCCGCCCTGCTTTACTTGAGTTTTCTGGACTTAAACCTCATGCCTGACTAACTCAGAACCCTTGCCATCATAATTATTTTTTTCCAAACCACTGCTCTGACTTAGTCCTACCTTCCTGCTTTTCATTGTCAAACAAGGTCCAAGAAAACAAGCTCTCTCCTTAATCATGGGCACATTTTTTTGTCTGCACCACACAGTCTACAGGATCTTAGGTCCCCAACCAGGGATTGAACCTGTGCTTCTGCAGTGGAAGTGCAGATTCGTAACCACTGGACCATCAGGGAAGTCCCTGGATACATTCCTTATTAGACGTGTAGAATATACTACTAAATGGTGGGCTGAAAATATGTTCTTAAAACTACTCTCTGGATTTCTAGACTTATGTTGTAAACTCAGATATTGTCAGATAACTATTATGTTAGACCTATATTGTATTGTGGGTTTACTTTCTTTAATTTCACCCTCAAAATATGGTGGAAACCTGTCAAAGTTATCAGCCTAGCAATACTGACAACTACAGAAATCAGAATATTTCCGATTTTTTAATTAAAATATATAACTATAGGATCAAATAATAATAATAATAATGGCTAACATTTATTAAATGTTTGCTATACTTAATACATGGCACACAGTAAATGCCCCATAAAGACTGGTTGTGGTCTTATGGTTGTTATTGTTCGTATTGTTGTGTGAGTTGGTGGGCATTGTATATGCGTATACATATAAAGATAAGCTGCAGTTCATGGGGTTGCAAAGAGTCGGACACGACTGAGCGACTGAACTGAACTGAACTGATAAAGATAAGTACTTTACATTTACAAACTTATTTGGTTCTCTCAACAACCCTATGAGGTCAAGGTAGCTTTATTAAACACATTTTACGGATGAAGATACTGAGTTATACAAAGATTCAAGAGCTTATTCATGGTTCCATAGTTAAAACTAAGTAGCATAGTTAGGGACTAAACTTGGGCAATATGGCTCTGTTTTCTTAATTCTAAGATAGACATTGTTTGTTTTTACTGACCAATATAGTGCTTATATTTGGTTGCTTCACAGCTGTTTGTTGAATGAATGAATGAATGAATTGTAGGTTCTGTGGCTGGGTTTTTTCAACATGCTCCCTACTACCATGCTGAAGAGCACAGGAATTGGAATTTGTTTAAAATTTTACCTAAAACATAATCATGATGACAATTTATCTACATAAAAACTACATACTCTATGCTTTATAAACCCAATTTGCATTTAAAATGTTTTAGTTTACTTATTATTATTTTTCCATCTTTATGATGCAATTGACATATACCCTTGTGTCAGCTTAAGGTATATGAGTGGTACCATGTGTAAAATAGCTAGTAGGAAGCTGCTATATAGCACAGGGAGATTAGTTCAGTGCTCTGTGATGACCTAGAGGGGTGGGATAGTGGGGTGGGAGGAAGGGAGACTCACAGCAGGGGGACATATATATATATTTATACCTGGATTAAGTTGTTGTACAGCAGAAACTAATACACTATTGTAAAGCTATTATCCTCCAATTAAAAAATATATATAAGGTATACAAAAGTTGATTTGGTATATATTGCAGCATGGTTATCACCATACGTTAGCTCACACCTCCATTCCATCACATTATTACCATTTCTTTTTTGTGGTGAGAACATTTAAGATTTACTCTCTTAGCAGTTTTTCAAGTTATGGTACAACATTATTAACTATAACCATCATGCTATACATTAGATCCTCAGAACTCGTTAATCTCGTAACTAGTCATTTGTACACTTTGACCAATATCCCCCCCTTTCCTCCACTCTCCAGTCCCTGGTAACCACTGCTTCACTCTCTGTTTCTCTGCATTCAGCTTTTATCCAGATGTTTGCTTAATGTGATTCCTCATGATTTTACTAGTTTGAACCACTGAAATTTATTCTCAGACGAGTAATAATTTGGCCAGGGTGGGCAGTACTTCAGGAAAAGTCAATAATAACCAAGAGGAGAGATAGGACTGCTTCATTCTTGTCATCTTCCTGATTCTATTTCCTGGGCTTGCATTTCCCAGGCTGGAGATGACTCTCCCCAAAGTTAATTCCTTCATTGTCCTTGCCCTGTCAGATGATGCCTTTCTTTTCTGAAGGATTTCCTTAATCCACTGTGGTTCTTTAAGTGGCTGTCTTGATAACACCAAATACTGTCTGGCAGGCGAATGACCTTACCTGAATATCCACATATATTGTCAGAGGAGATTGCAAACTTTGTTTTGGCCTTAATTTTAGGAAACCAAATCCCAAGGCAGATATAGCAAACATGAAGACCTTTCCTATTTCCTGTTCCTGCCCTTTGCTAGAGATTAATAGAAATGACTGCTCTTTTCAACTTTGTGTTTATTTACCTATTTTTGGAGGAGCTGCTTATTTGTAAGTGACAGGGAAAGAATGCCAATAAAGCAATACCTGGCTGAATCACAGATTGAAAGTAACCCTGCTGGGGAAGATGCCGCTGTGTCTTTCAAACCAGGAGGTCATGAAGGCAGGTGTTTACCAAAAACCCTGTAAAGCTTTGCCTTCAGTGCTGAGTTGTGCTGTGACAAAACAAATGTCTGTAATAAACACTAAGTTCTAGTCTTCCTGGGCCTAGGACAGTCAGAATGAGGCAGACTCCTGGGTGTGGTTTTAGGAAAATCTTCAGTCTAAGAATCAGAGTTAGCCTGGCTTCAGTACTGGAGCAGGTCTCCACGCAGAGCAGTCGCTGGGGCTGGCAGGATGGTGGGCCTGGGTGGTAGGTGAACCCATATGTATCCTCACATGAGATGAAAGAAAGAGAACATCTGCAGGCATTGTTGTCGTTCAGTTGCTAAGTAGTGTCCAACTCTTAGTGACCCAGTGGACTGCAGCACACCAGGCTTCCCTGTGTGGCTTCTCAAACAATTCTAGGCCAGGAGAGAAACGTCCAGCTCAGGCCAGGATGAGCTGGAGGAAATGACCTCTGATCTATGTCTTAAAGAAATATGGGTCAACTCAGCAAAGAAGTAGGAAGAACTTCCCAGCTTCCTGTGTAGAGACATAGAAAGAGAGAAACTGAGTAGCTGATAAAGCTCTGTGTGGGCTAAGATGGGAGAAGTGAACAAGGACCAGATTACAAAAGCCTTACTTCCTCCTGATAAGGGTTTCTCCTTTATCCTGAAGGCTCTAGAAAGAGACAGGAAAGTGACAGCAATGGATTTTCATTTTTGAATCATCATTCTGATACAAAGGGTGGGTCAGAGGTGATTGAAAACTAGAAGAGGCAGGGATATCAGCTTCAAAGAGTAGTAGCAGGATGAAGAGGAGGGGTTTGGGTTTATGAGATGCTTCAGTAGGTAGCAATCAACAGAGCTTGAAGAAAGACTGAGTGGAAGGAGTTAAGGACTTTCCCCGGGCTGGGAGACTGGGTGAATGGTGGCTTCGGTTTCTAAAAGGGCTGCTGAAGAAGAAGCAGGTTTGGAGAAAAATAATATGAGTGTGCATCCCTAGAAGCTGACAAGATTTATATACTAGGCTGTTTTTTCTGTCCCAGCTTACAATGTGTACATACATAATGGTACTTAAGTTCTCAGCCTTGGCTGACGCAGGCCAGCAGTCCTTGTTAAGATTGTCACTACTGATTCTCTCTTGAATCATTCCAAGACCATAGGAGCTTGAAAGCAGAGATATCTCCCATCTCAGAATGACTTGAGATCCTCCCCCAGGCTTGAGCCTTCGAATCTGGGGAACCAAAGCAGTGCTTGGGCTTACCAGCCTCTGGGGGTGGGGAGTAGAAAGATGGTATCACAATCAACTATACCTGACAGCAGTCGAACCACTGGATCTACAGGGAAGGGTTACTCCCACAGCCTCCCAACCCCATTACACAGAGCTCCCTCATCACACAGGAGAGGCCCTGGCATTTCTGCTTCTCTTTCCTTCTGCCCTCACAAGACAGCATGCCATAAAAGAGCCACACATCTTATGCTCTTGTCACCTGCAGGTTCTTTATAGATCAAACATTTTATTATTTCCAAGATTCATTTTTCCCATGTGCTCACAGGAGGGGTCCTCATGTTCTTGTCTTCTGACTGGTCACCCCAACCAGCCACCGCTGCTGATCCTGCCATTGTCTTTCATTTGTGGTGGGGATTACAATGCCTGTGCAAAAGATACTCTTAAGAATTCCCGGCTTGATGTGTGATGGTCAAGTGAAGGTGTCAACCTTGCTAGACTATGGTGCCAAGCTGTTTGGTTAAACACTAGTCTAAATATTGCTGTGGAGGTATTTTGTAGATGTGATCAACATTTGCAAACAGTTGGTTTTAGGTAGAGCAGATAACTCTCCATAATGGGGAGGACCTCTTCCAATTGGGTGAGGGCCTTAAGAGTAAAAACAGAGATGAAGAAATTCTGCCTCAAGACTCTAAAATTGAAATCCTGAATTTCCACCTGCTGGCCTGCCTTGTGGATCTTAGACTTGCCAGTCCCCCACAGCCAGTGATCCAGTTGTTGAAAATCATTCTCTCTTGCTCTCTCTCCATCTCTAATGTTGATTCTGTTTCTCTGGACCAAGAGTACTCTAAGCATTCTTCCTTCTTGAGTTTCCAAAGAATTATGACTATGTCTGCAGGGAAGAGGCCTCTTTCCGTCACCTGCGGGCAGTTTGTCACTAGGGCCCAAAGTGACTCAACCCATGCCTCCCTTTCTCAGTTTTCCTGAAAGCTTCATGAACACTTTCCCCCTAGTATCTACCTGTAGCTCATTACTCCATATCACTCAGTTACTGATGGAGGGTCAGTATTCTTGCCTCTAGCTGAAACCACCTGTGCCTTATTCACCCACGTGTCCCCCAGTCCCTAGTAGACTACTTAAATTTGAAGTCAGTGTTTATTTGGGGAGTTGTCATGCAATAGGACATGTTGTGTAACAGGTACAAGTAAATATTTGCAGATTGATGCATTGAGACAGACCCTTCCTACTGCCTGCTTTACTGGTCACTTTCTCTAGATCCAACAACCCAAATGCACATCAACTTGTTCCAGTCCTGCCTGTGACAACCAACATGCTCAGGTCAAGTCCAGGTAGCACTTTAGATTCTAGTTGAGATAGAGTATGCAGTTCTTTCCTCTCTGGCTGGAATTTATCCCCCTGGGGCTCCCTCCCCACCCGCAGAATCTAGCTCATCTGCCTCACTTTGCATTTTCAATATTTTTTCCACTGATCCTGATCCCCAACATGAATGGAGCCCTGATTTATATAGCTTTGTCTTAGACAGTATCTGGAGCTTCTTAGATGCTAAGGTAATTTTTCAAAAAGAAAGAATGGGCCTAAGTAGGGAAGGGAAGATGATGGCAGAAAGAATAGGGAAAAAGACAGAAGGAGAGGAGGAAGGAAAGATGGAGTTGATTAGAGAAGCAAATTCCTATTTTTAAGACAATCTCTGTTCTCTGGGAATTGCATTTAGTTCTGTCAGATTCTTTGGGTAGCAAGTGTTCTGTTAGCTAGTACATGAAGTAGTTTGAGAGGTTTGTTAGTTTGAAACTTGGTACAGTACATAGACGCTTACTTAAGATCTGAGAATAACCTGTTCAACTCACTGAACCTCAGAAGCCTTAACTCATTTCCTACACTGGAGTCTGGAGCAGACACTTAACTGCTATAATGGAAAATAATCCTATTGCACGATATGCTTTGACTAATGAATGTGTGGGATGGTGCTCCCGTGACAGCGGTGCACATGGCTTTAATGTGGCTAAGCGGAACTGATGTCTCTGTGCAGAAATCCGGTGTTAGAATTGTCGCGTTTGCAGCCAGATCCTAGAGAGACTCAGAAGGAAGAATCAACCACAATTAGAATGTCAAATTACACTTCCCCTCTTCAAATTGCATTTCTAAAAATAAGATAATGAAAATATGTATTTGTGTGGGAGAGGGCTTATTGTACAAAGCTGCAAATAAGACACAAGGAAATGTCTGTGCTCAGACACCCCATTCAGGAGGAGGCTTTCACTGCGGGGAGCTTCTATGCCATGAAGAAAGCTGCATAATGTGCTCTTCGCACAAAAGGGTCACAGCCAAGAAAGCTGATTGCGTTTCTAAGCCTCTGGAATAAAAAGGCATGCAGACAACATTGTTTTTCCGGTTAAAGCCAGTCTTTCCTTCTCCCTGTCATTGGATTTCAGACATTCTTTAAAGGGGCTGGGGAGAGACTTACATGGTCTATTAAACCTTACTGCAGTTCTTAAGCCTTTATAAAATGATTCATTATTGAATACATTTGGTGGCCACTATGTAATGGAAAGCATCTAAGGAGTCAAAGGATCACTCCTATACTTTCTTTTCTCCAGCTTCCTATTGTGTAGATAAAACCAAATATAGTAAAAAGGTTTAGGGTTGCTGCTGATGGCAAAGAAAAGAATCAACTGATTTGTGAGGTTCCTTCCTTTAGGAGGTTATTCTTTGATAGTGAGAATTATTTGAGGTAATCTCTGTCTTTTGGAATGAAAATATTAAGTGGAAGGAGAAGTTTGGGGGACACATATTCTTGAGATTTAGTTTTTATTTGGGGAGTTGTAATGAAATAGAATCATTTTCAGACGCAGGAATAGGCTCTTGGATTGTTCTTTTTCTTCGTTTTTGAAGGCTAATGGATTCTTAAGGACTATAAGATTTTTCTGACTCAGGATGGGAGTAAGGAAACTATTCATTTGGAGCAAGGTGTAGCTAATGCTATTTTAACAGTTAAAACTTACTAAGAGATAATCAATGTGCAAGGAATTGGTGATAAGTGGTTGAAATACTTGCTGCTTTGGGGATTAATGACAGATATTTGAAAATGTAGGCTTTTCATTGCTTCCTGCATTTCAGTGTTGCTATTTCAGATTACTTTTCTTCTGCCTGAAAAAAAAAAATCCTCTTAGTAATTTTATTTTTTAGCTCAGGTCTGCTAGAAATGTATCCTTTCCTTTCCATATTTGGGGTTTGTTTGTCTTGAAATATCTTACTTTTCTTTTTATTTTTGAGTGTTGTAATCTTTGTGGTTGTTTTAACACTTTAAAGATGTCATTCCATTGTCTGCTAGTTTTCATCATCTCCCATGAACGTTAGCTGTTTTCCTACTGTTACTGTAAAAGATAATGTCTTTTTCCCCCCCTCTCTGCTTTTAAGATTTTTAAAATTTTCTTTGGTATTTAGTAGTTTGGTAGGATATAGCTAGATGTAATTTTCTTCACATTAATTTTTTGATTTACAGTTCTCAGAATTATTAAAGCTATAAATATTGTCTTTCATGAGTATGGAAAATTTTTGGCCATTTTTGAAGACAAGTATTGTTTTTGTTCTATCACTATTTTTCTTTTGGGATATCAATTACATATATGTTAGACTTTTTTGTTGTTTGATATGTGTTTATGCTAGTTTGTATTTTTTACACTTTTCCTGTCTGTTCTTCAATTTGGGTATTTTTATGGGCCTGTCTTCCAATTTAGGAATTTTGTCTTCTGCCATATTAAATTCATCTAATAAATTCTTAATTTCAGTAATTGTATTTTTAGCTCTAGAATTTTTATTTGACTCTTCTGTATATGTTTTAGTTCTTTGTTAAAATTCTCCACCTTTTCATCTATTTAAGATTTTTTTCTCCTTTAATTTCTTGAAGTTATAACTCATAGTTATTCTAAGGTTTCATTTAGCTCTAATATCTGGATCAGTATGGACCTATTTCCATATTTAGTTTGTCTTTGGCTTTTAGACATGTTCTGTCTTTTAGCATGTCTAGTAATTTTTAAATTAAATTTCAGGCATTGTATGTAAGAACAAATTGTGATCTCCAGATAATATTATCTTTCTATAGTCACAGAGTTTATCTTTCTTCTACTAGGCAGAGTTGAGACTCTTTCTTAATTCATGTAAAGACTATGTTTCAGTGTTGGTAAAGCTCACTCCACTCCTGGTTCACCCCTGCCCATGAGGCCTAACATTCTTAAGAGCTTAAGAAGTTCACTGGGTCCCTCTCCCAGGCAGGGTCTAAACTCTAATCCTTTTCTCCTTAACAAGTGAGATTCCTAAAAACTCTGCCCTGCTTTTCCATTTATCTGCTTAGCTTCTAAGCCTCCTGGCCTTGCTTCAGAAATTGGCATTTATATTAAGGAAAGAGCTGGCTGTATATCAGGCTTAGTTCTCTATTCCTCACCTTGTTACCAGAAACTTGGCTCTTTAAGTCTCAAATTTTGTCTCTTAAGCCTTATAAGACAGTGAAAAATTCTGCTCATTTTTCTGTCTGTAGCAGTGGCCTTCCACCTGGTTGCAACCTAGATTTGCATTCTTTTGCCCCAAATCCAGAATCATCCAAACAATTGCACAATGTCAGTGTGTTTTCTAGTCCTTTCCTTCCCAGAATCTTGTCCCCTTTGGTTCTGCTTGTTTCAGCAACATGCTGATGCTTTTAAATGGATTTTATTTTTTAATCTCAAGTATTAAGTTATTCCTGAATACGTTGACCCACCATTCTACTGGCTATCTTTTGCAGGGAAGACCTGTTTGTTTCAGCATCTAAGATGTGTGTATCAGAAACTGTTTGAGGCCTAAGTGCAAAGGCAAATAGAGTTGAGTGCAAAGGCAAATAGAGTTGATAAGTTCTTGGGGTAGGTTTTGTTCTACATAGGAATAGGGTCTTATTATGGGTTAGATTGTATATCCTTCAAAAAGGTTGATTGAGATTCTAACTCCTAGTACTTTAGAATCTAGCCTTATTTGGAAATAGCATCACTGCAGATATAATTAGTTATTATGAGATTATACTGAAGTATGGTGGGCTCCTAACTCAGTGTGACTATTCTTATACGAAGACAGCCATGTGAAGACCCAGAGACAAAGGGAGAATAGCCTATGAAGATGAAGGCACAAACTGGAGTGATGCATCTAGAAGTTAACGATTGCCAAGAATAGACAGCCACTGTCAGAATCTAGGAAGAGATAAGGAAATAATCTTCACTACAGATTTCAGAGGGAGATCATTTGCTGACACCTTGATTTTTTACTTCTAGCCAAAATTGTGAAATAATACATTTCTGTTATTTCAAGCCACTCCATTTCAATACTTTGTTATGGCACCCCTAGAAAACGAATATCGCTCTTGTCTTTAGAAATCAGAGAAGCTACTCTGAATAAGAGAAGAAGAATAATTATGAACTCCTGCGAGATAGAGAAAAGAAGGAGCCAGGAGGAAGAGAGACAACAAGTTAGAAATAGTGGTTTGACATGATACTGTATGTTGACAGTAATGTTTGTGACATTCTAAATCTTTGGGACATTTTAGAAGTGATACCTAGCTGATATGATGAGATTTCTTACAGCAACCAGAAAAGGGCTTGAGAGCAATGTCTAAGTAATTGTGAGACAAAACCAAGTTAAGATAAATGGTGTCAGAGGACAGAAGAACCCTGAAACATCTAAGCCTTGGGCATTCAGAGACCTCTTAGGGAGGATTTTGGAATTCTGTTGGCTCTGAGAGTTTTCTTCAGTGGAAGTGAGGAGGATTAATTTTAATAAATTTTACCTTGAACCCAAGAGCCATTGCTATTAGTTATTCATGTTTCCATTCACTCAAAAATTTGTAGCATTTGGTGCCTTATTAGCTATATTCTTGAGTCATGGTTTTCAAAGATTGCTTTCTTCCCCTGGTTATTTTTTCAAGCAGCACCAACTATATTATAGGATAGGCTGTCAATACTGCAAGAATAAATCCATCCTGAAACCTTAGAGGTCTTAACAAAGTTTATTTGGTTTTTTTTCATAACAACTAATGTGGCTAGCAATGAGGGGTATTCTGCCCTGCGTAATCATTGAGGTACTCAATATGATGGAGGCTCTGCTACCTGGATCATCACCATTCACTAAGGCAGAGAAGAAGAGAACATAGAAGGTTGTGTGCCAACTCCTAAACTCTTTGGTGGTCTGGGTGACACAAGTACTTTTGCTTATGGCTTATTAACCAGAACTAGTCATATGATTCACTTCACTACAAGGAAATGGGGAAGCTATGGGAACATATGGAATATTTTGATAAGCATTATTGTCTCTGCCATTCCATCTTAACTAGTAAATGAGTTACTATTAATATCCCTGAAGAATAGATAGGAACATTTGAAGCATAGGGAAGTTAAAGTAATTTGCCCAAGGTCACATAGCTAGTGAGCTGCAGAGACAGGACTCACACCCTAATCTGAATTCACAAGCCCTTGTGCCATATTATATGGAGAGGAAAGAGTGGTCAGTACGCTTTGAATTTTGACCTTCCTAGTGTTCTTCTCTCTGTCACCCATGCAATAGGGATTTCTTTATGGTATTTCTGATTCCTAAAGTAAGATATCAAGAGCTGAGTGAAACATGTCTTTTGCTCATTTTTGGAAAATGAGAAAAATAGATTATTTTTCACTAAATATTTCTTAACTAGCTGTCTTACTCTGTTCAGGCTGCTATATCAGAATATCAATGATTGGATGACTTAAACAACAGACATTTATTTCTCATAGCTCTGAAGGCTAAGAAGCCCAAGATAAAGGAGCCAGCAAATTCAGTACAGATGAGAACCTACTTTGTCATGTATAGGCAGTGGTCTTCTCACTGTGTCCCCAAATGGCAGAAGGAGCTGGGGTCTCTGTTACAAGGAAACCAGTCCCATTCACAGGAGCTCCCCTCTCATGACGTAGCTATCCTCAAAGGCCCTAGACTCTTAAGACCACCACACCTGGGATTAGGTTTCAACATGTGAATTTTGGAGGGCACAAGCAGTCTAGTGCTAAGTAGCTAAAATGGATCTTTCCTTGCTCTGAACCATCACTGCACTTGGATTGCATTGCAATAAGAAGGAATTGAGGGACATTAATTTTTCCATATTGCTCTGAACCATCACTGCACTTGGATTGCATTGCAATAAGAAGGAATTGAGGGACATTAATTTTTCCATAATCCCATAATCTTGTAATATCTTTTGGCCTCCTTACCATACATGCAACACACACACAGACACAAACACACACATACACACACAAACACACACACATACACATACGCATCTCTTCACTATGTGCGATAGTAGTTGCTGTTGTTTAGTTGCTAAGTCGTGTCCGACTCTTTTGCAACCCCATGCACTATAGCCTTCCAGGCTCCTCTGTCCATGGGATTTCCCAGGCAAGAATACTGGAGTGGGTTGCCATTTCCTTTTCCAGGAGATCTTCCCAACACAGGGATCAAACCAGCATCTCCTGCACTGGCAGGTGGATTCTTTACCACTGTGCCACCTGGGGAGCCCTTAAAGCACTTTATGTACATTCAATTTCATCTTCACAAAAACTTAGAGGTAGACATTGTACATTAGCTCCATTATGCCTTCACCTCACAGAGAGGTTAACTAATGTTGCAAGGTCACATGGCCTTGACAGTAAGTATTAGAACAAAAATTAATGATTTGGGAAACTGATATTTTAGAAAAACTCTTCCTGTTTGAGTGTACAGGAGGGAGAGAAGGGTGAAAGTATGGAATCAGGGCAGATTATGAGAAGCTATTGCAACAGTCAGAACAGTAGTATATCATGAGCATTAGGGTCCTGCAGACACTTCGAAGTGTCAGAGATGATACCAAAGATTTCAGTCCCTGCATCTGGGAGAAGATTACAAATTCAGAGAAGCATCCTGTTGGGAGTGATGCTCTAGGAATAGTAAGTCGCATTGGAAACAAGTTTGGGTCTGACTGTATCTTAAAGTCACTGCAAAGACCTGCAGTAAACCATACACAATTATGTCACAGTCATGCATAATCAATAGGTAACTCTCTAGCAGTTCCTAATCTCAGGAAATGGTTGATAATCAATGCCTATATTTAATTGCTTATGTTGCAAAGTCAAGAATATTGTGAAGTGATACTGAATTGAGGCCAGTGAAGACTCTGGAAAGATCTAAATTTAAAGATCCTTTCTTAAATATCTGATGGAGAGAAACCCACAACTTGGAAGCAGGCCCTGGACTTATCAAAATCAGATTTTAAAAGAACACAAAGACTTCCTAATATCTGTGGCAGGCAGGATAACAGCATCCGCTTCCCCCCACCCCCCCACCCAAGATGTCCACAGTCTAATCTCCAGAACCTACAAGTATATTAGGTTATTTGTTATTAGGTTATTTGGCAAAGGGCAATTAAGGTTGCTGGTGAAATTAAAGTTGCTAATCAGCTGACTTTAATGAAGGTGAGAGTCTTAGTTCAGGGGTCCCCAGCCTCCAGGATCTAATGCCTGGTGTTTTGAGGTGGAGCTGATGTTGTAATAATAGAAATAAAGTGCACAACAAATGTCATGTCCTTGAATCATCCTGAAACTGTCCACCCCACCCTGGTCCATAGGAAAATTGTCTCCCACAGAACCGGTCCCTGGTGCCAGAAACATTGGGGACCACTGCCTTAGTATATCCAAGTGGGCCCAGTGTAATCACCAGAGTCCCAGACACTTTACCCTCTGAGCCACCAGGGAAGCCCCCTCAAAAGGAACAGAGGAAGACAAAGGAGAGCCAGAGAGATGACAGTTGAGAAAGACTGGGCCCAATGCTGTTGGCTTTGAAGTTGGAGGAATGAGGATGGTCTCTGGAAGCTGGTAAGGCAAGAAACTAGATTCTCCTAGAGCCTCCAGCAAAAAGAAAATGCATTTTGCCAACCCCTTGATTTTAGTCCAGTGAGATCCACTCTGGACCTCTGACATGCAGACTGTGAGACCATACATTTGCATTGTTCTAAGCCACTTAACAGAGAGGGCAATGGCACCCCACTCCAGTACTCTTGCCTGGAAAATCCTATGGATGGAGGAGCCTGGTAGGCTACAATCCATGGGGTCGCTACGAGTCGGACACGACTGAGCAACTTCACTTTCACTTTTCCCTTTCATGCACTGGAGAAGGAAATGGCAACCCACTCCAGTATTCTTGCCTGGAGAATCCCAGGGATGGTGGAGCCTGGTGGGCTGCTGTCTATGGGGTTGCACAGAGTCGGACACGACTGAAGCGACTTAGCAGCAGCAGCAAGCCACTTAATTTGCAGTAATTTGTTACAGCAGTCACAGGGAACTAAGTCAAGTATGTTAGAAGATAAACTTTTCTCTGGGTAGTGCAAACTTTTATTTTAACGACGTATCTTTAGGCTGACTCTTGTCTACATGAAACAAACAAAGCTAACAAAGCATCATAGATTTCCATTTGTATTCTTGACAATGGAAATGGTCTTAACCAAGAATTGAGCACAAAAACTTCTTACTGAGTCATATTCTACCTAGTCCCCTATTCATATTAAAAAAAAAAAACATGCTGGCAACAGTGTTTCTCACATTCTGGGAGGCAACTGCTTCTTTTTATCAGGACATACCCTTAATTTAAAAGCAAAAGAGGCCAAGCCAAAAATATAGTGATCTGTGTGAACATACAGGAAACAGTCCTTTGTCTCAGCAGAATAATGTGAGCGGAAAACGTCTTGCTCAACGAACACATTCTTAAACTGTATCAATAGTTGGTTGGCATGAAAAGGAGAATGGTGAAGACTGTGACCTTATTTTCTTCCTGCAAGTTTCCTCCTTTCCAGGGTGTTCTCTTAAGCCCATTCTCTCAGTTAAGAGGCACAGCTCTTTCTGCCAATTCTTCAGCGTTATTCTCAGCAGGTTGCTGAGTTTGAGGCTGTGTGGTCACTTTAAGATCAATGCAGCCCTTCACCTTATTAAGTAGTAAGACAAGAGAATTCCAGGCAGTATGAGGGTCTGTAGTCCAATAAAAGTTCCTTTAACCAAGTCCCAAGTGTGATAACACAAGCGATGTCACCTTAGAATTTAAGATGAAACCTGCCCTGTTTGGGGGTCAGAAAGCAGGGGAGAACTTAACTTGATTAAAAGAGCCCTGTAGCTTATTTTAAACAAGTTCCTGCTCGAGGATCTCTAAGATGGAGCCAGTATTTTGCTAGTTCAGCAGTATTACCTGCATTAGAAACCGTATTACTCACCTGCTTAACTTTAGTCAATTACAGAAAATATCACCTCTGACTTCAGTCTAATACTTTGAATTTCATGGGTGAACATAGAGCCTCTAATAGAATAAATTAACCTCTGACTACATCAAAACCAACCTCAAAAACTTGAGCATCTTCCTAAGTGGGAAGAATAGAAAAAGCTGGAGCCCAGTAAGAATGTATGTCAGCCTCAGAAAGCTCCTTCTGCCAAGAAATCCTAGAATTGCTTCTCAAGTCCAGATGGTCAGATAATTAATAATCAACCAAGAGTTACTGAGAGTTCAACCAAGCATGGTGGAAGGACCTAACAAGTATAAGATGAGCCTAATGCCTTCAAGAAATTTGCAATTAAGTTGGGGAAATCAACCATGGAAAGGTTACAACAAGTAATTATACACTTCTTTGTGTATCTGTTGGTCCTACCTTTACCCCATAGAAAGAGACTCTATGCACCTTATTCATTGCTGCACCCACAGTGAGCAGCACAAGGTATGCACTCAAAACTACTTTGAGCAAAGAGAGTGAATCCCCAAATGTGTGAACAGTAGCACCAGAATTTCTACACAATTCTGCTACTACTGCATAAGATTGAGGACATTGTCAATTGCACGTTGGGCTTCCCAGGTGGCTCAGCGGTAAAGAATCTGCCTGCAATGTAGGAGATGCTGGTTTGATCCCTGGGTCGGGAAGATCCCTTGGAGGAGGAAATGGCAACCCACTCCAGTATTCTTGCCTGGAAAATCCCATGGACAGAGTAGCCTAGCCGGCCACAGTCCATGGGGTCGCAAAAGAGTTGGAAGCGATTTAGCGACTAAACAACAAAGGTGCCTTAAACAGTTTCAGGTATACCGTAAGCAAACGTTGGCAGGTGACGTTATGATCATCACCAGTGTGATTAGATATGTGCTCTTGTTTGCAGGTCCCTCAGGCTCGGTGACCTCTTCATCTTTCCCTGCTCACCACCCACCCACAGTCCCTTGACCCAGGGCTTCTTATCCTCTCTTGGGAAAGGAGAGGTGGGAAGCCTTCGTTTATCTCATGAAGCCCTTTTGCCTGCACCCCACCTGGACCGGAGCTTCTGAGACTTTAAAAGGCCAGACTTTGAACTTCAAAAAAGCCTCTTCTCTTTGTTTTTGTTCTAACAACACTTCCTGAGTTGGCAGCTTCATTGTTCAGCTTGAATGAGGAACGTGCCAGAGTGTAAATAAAGAAAATACTAGGAATCCCCCTAATCCTGTATACACACCTACCCACCAAATTATTAAAGTGTTACATTATTTGACTTAAGAAGTATTTTGAATAACAACAATAACAAATATTTATTAAGCTTTTTTTATGGCTTGAGCACTGTCTTTGGCTGTAGATCCCTTGTCTCTGACCTCCACTTCATTCCTTGGCCCTGGATTTGCATCCCTACCACTGACAGTTTGACTCAGCTGTTTCCCCCTGTTTGAATGTTCTCCTATTTTGTTTATTTACTAACTATATCCTCCATCGTTTCCAGCCCATTTGTATCACTGATCACTCTAAAACCCATAGTTCCTCTCTCAGCCAGGCACCATGAGACATAAAAGTGAAGCAAAAGGAAAGGATCTTGCCACTGAAAAGCTAACCAAGGTGATAAGGCCGATAAATACAAGACACAATAGAGAAAACTCCACAGTCCTGTGAAATTCTGGGGTAAAAATTATAATTGGTGCACAAGTGGCCAGAAGGCATAGCCAAACAACCAATTATAATCCTAAATCGACACAGGTATAGAATTGACCAAATCTTTTTCATCCTCGAAGCAGGTTTCTATTATGAGTTTATGAACCTGTTTCAGTTACTAGATATAGATTAGTTGGGGGCTTTTCACGTTCAGCAAAGCTGATGTAGACACACACGAAACAGGATTTACAAAACATTTTCAGTCATGATTATTTCCACCAAAAGTCTCACCATAAAATTTCTTATAAGGAGCGAAGCTTATTTGCTAAATAGATTTAAAACATGATTTGATTGCAAAATGGTTTTGTTTGCATGGGAGTTCAGGACAGATAGCCACTGCATTAAAATAAGGCAAACTTGTAATTACTTTACCCAATAGCCTGGAGTGCATGAGTTCATGCTCTTCCCCAATAAGCTTAATTCATTCCCGAGAAGTCATCTGAATTTAAGTTTTGGTAGAAGGTGTTCATAAAGCATGTCCAAGAGATAATTAACTGCTCATAGTCATCAATTCAGATGCCCTTAGGGGAGTCTCGCCTCCATCTTTACTCATTTATGACTTTATTTATGCATAGTGAATCACTGCAAAAAAGAGAGTTTGAACCAACGAGACAAGAGATCTTGGCATTTAGATTGGTTCTATCTCTAGAGCAAGGGTTCTTATATGAGATCTTCAAATTATGGATGAGTTTTAGTGGAAATTGTAAGCCAAAAGCTGTGTGTACATATGTGCTTCCTGTGAGGACAGCACCATAGCTCTGATCAGATTTTTCAGAGGCATCCATGACATCTTTCCCAAAGCCAGTCCTTATTCCCCATGGCTGAGCGCTAGGAAGTTTCAGGAACCACCTCAAATTCTATCACAGTCTTGTATGTCAGAGATACCTGGTTCAAAGCCAGCTGGGTACCCAGACTCTCAGGCTTCCCAGGTGGTGCTAGTGATAAAGAATCCGCCTGCCAATGCAGGAGACATAAGAGACTCGGGTTCGATTCCTGGGTCGGGAAGATCCCCTGGAGAAGGAAATGGCAACCAACTCTAGTATTCTTGCCTGGTGAATCCCCTGGACATCTGGCAGGCTATATAGTCCATGGGGTTGCACAGAGTAGGACATGACTGATGCGACTTTGCAAGCACACTCGCACGCACGCACCCAGACTCTCAGTTCCCCTTGTCTTCCCCTCCTTCACCCTACGTTACCCTGGCACTGACATTTGCCAATTTGGATTCTGAGAACTTGACTTTATATAGAATTTCATAAAACATATTTCCCTTAGTATGGTCAAGTGACAAAACTAAAACAACTTAGTATGAGTTTGATGCCTTTATTCAAGTGAAAACAACCCATGGGTTCGGGAAGTGCAGGGCCCCACTAGCAGTGGAATGCTCTTCCCAAGGGAGTTTGGGCGAGTACGAGCTTTATGGCGCATTAGAGGAGGTGCTGTGGAAACAGGGCACAATTGGCTAGGAGGTGGAGGATTTCCTTATAAAGTGAGCAGGTCCTGTGTTCTAGGATGAGATGAGCTCGCTAACGCTTAGCTGGGGGATTGTGATTGGTGTTACGTTTTCTTGACAGTGAGGCATTTACCATAAGTGCAAGCTGACTTAGGTCTTTTCTTTACTTCTATTTTTTATTTTTTGGCCATACCACATGGCATCTGGGAATCTTAGTTTCCCACCAGGGATCTGATCAGCATGCCCTGCATTGGAAGCATGGAGTCTTAACCACTGGACCACCAGGGAAGTCCTGACTTACATTTAGATTTGTGACATGGCCTGGGCCTCTGGGGCAGCCTTCATGCTATGGGTCCAGATATACAAGTAGACTTTATCGGTGTGGATTTTGTACTTTATGAGCCTCAGTGCCTTGAGAAGGGGTCACCATGTTGTCATCCTTGCAGTGGTCTATTTGTTGTGAGTTGTACCGGTGTCTCCTTTCAGAGCGATCATGTAGTTTTTGTCAGAGGTATTGTGTGGGGCACGACACTTCTGATGTCTGCTTTTTCAGTGATTGTGAGATTATCTGTACCAATTCATGGGTTTATTTTGACTGTAATGCAATTTTTCCCTGCATTAAAGTTTAATTACTTAACGGTATACCATGTATATACCTTTCTGTGAGCATTGTCTCAATCATTAGATAGAAAATAGCTCCATAAAAAACCTAAAAAGGATCAGGGGAACAGCCATATTGTAGAATAATTAATGAAGGAAAAACACCTTGTTAGGTTATGTTATGATAATGAATGTTAACTGTTGAGGTAATTGAGCCCATTGTAATGGGATTTGATGTTGTTTTAACATAAATGCCTATCAATTTGGAGAATGGAAACACAAAACTCTTTCCCATTGAAATTGATTGTAATAACATTTTGAGAAATAGCCCTACAGATTTCTTTTCAGGAACAAATTACTCTCCCATAGATTAGTGTAACACTATTTTGTTCTTTTTCTGTCTGGAAAGGCTCTTTTTCAGTATTTTCAGACCTGTGACTGTATTTACTTCCTCTAGCTTTGGGAAAATTGCAGTGTGTTTGATGACCATTCTTCCTTTTCACAGCCAAGTGACTTTTTTGTTGGCATTAACAAAAAAAGTAGCTCACACTGTAAACATGGTATCAAAGGAAAGGAAAAAAGATACAGATCAATGATTGCCTTACAGAGATTCAGGTAAGATAAGTTTCCTCTTACTGTAGAATGTCCCAATTTTTATTAGCATGGACTTGAAGTGCTAAAAGCACACATATAAATCTATTTGATGAGTGTGTGTGTGTGTGTGTGTTGTATATGTTGGGATATTGAGAAGAAGCAAGACGATTGCTATTGGTCCCGTGGTACTGCAGGAAGATTTTGATAGATGCTGTTTACTGTTGTTGAAGATCTGACTCAAGCCTTCTGGAGAAAGGTCATGAATGACATACAACAAATCACTTTTATGTTGTACCTGATGTGAAAGTCAAATGGAAATTGTTTATAAAAGTCAATCAGAGTGAAGCTCACTGTAAGTCTGAGTAGAATAACTTTCCCCAAACTTATCAGTTTACAGGCAAAATAGCCATGACCAAGAGCAACAGAAATCAGAAGAGAGAAAAGATTCAGCTTCGGTAAACACTGTGGGAATGAGGGCCTGGAAGAGAAAGGATTTTCAGGGCAGGACGGCCTTTCCGAAGTCAGAACAGCATGCCCCCCTCGCCCCCTCCCGCTCCTTCAGCTTCACCTCAACAATGTGGACACTCAGCACAGAGGCTGCCAGCGCCGTTGGACCAAACCTGCCAGGCGCAGCCTGCTAGCTCAAGCATAAAGACCCAGGGAATTGAAGTCCGTGATTAGGAAATTGAAGACTGGCTGAAAACTTGAGATTTCCTGTACTTAGCTGGGGGGACTCGTGAGAGATTTGATTAGAATGCGCACCGAGAGGCCGGCTCTTTTGTCTCTTCTGCTCTACTCTGGGCTGAAGTGGTGGGGTGCATTCCAGCGCCCTTATTGGATTTGTCGCTGAAGATTTAAAGCATTCAGAAGTAAAATTCCATTGATCTGAAAGGTCAGGCGGGGTAGGAGGAGGCATTACAGGTTTAATTTCCAGTTTGGGGCAACTTCCTGGAACTTTCCCTCCTTGACTCAGTACCTCATCTGTAAAAATGAAGGAAATGTTTTTTCGGTTTTTTTTAAAGGAAAAAAGAAAAGGAAAGGAAACATTCCTGAGAAACTATACAAATGATAAAAAAGTAAGCATGCTAAATGCTTTCAAAAGAAGTTAGCAAAAATGAATATTGTTAGTACTGTTCCAGCCTAAGTCTGTAGAACTTACTGCTACCAATATAAAGCAAAAATAAGTCAGGAAATTGTGTGCTGTAGTTAATTATGGTTAATGTGAACATACAGTATCTTCTAACAGAGACGAGAAAGTTGGGGCTTCACTGTAGCTTTGGAGCTATGACGACAGAGGATGAGATGGCTGGATGGCATCACCAACTCGATGGACATGAGTTTGGGTAAACTCCAGGGGTTGGTGATGGGCAGGGAGGCCTGGCGTGCTGCGATTCATGGGGTCGCAAAGAGTCGGACACGACTGAGCGACTTAACTGAACTGAAATGAACTGAATGAAATCCACATATCTAAAAGGAAAAAATAAGAGAGTTCAAGACTAGACCAAACGTGCACACCAGGAATAGTCCACTGTGGGTAACTTGGGTGCTTCTGACAGGTGCGTCAGGAGGTGTGAGCGTGTTAAATGTGGCTCCCTGCCATCTGGGAGGCCCTGACAATGAGAGGCTGTCTTCTTCATCACTGTGAGCCCCTTCCAAGTTATCCCTTGATGAATTCCTCCAAGTTTTTCTACTGCCAGAGTTATTTTGATTTAGTGACACTTTACGATCCATCTCCTGTGTTTTCTTCCTCCTTTGGTCTAAAGTTAGCATGGCCAGATCACTTTGATGATTCTGAACCTCAGAATCCCAGAGAAAGCCCAACGGTGGCACATCCCTGACTCTGCTAGCACAGAAGAAGGCAGAGCTGAAGAGTATCTGTAATGGAAAATATTTTGAATGGCCCTGCTCTCTCTTAGTTCCCATGTCATTTTTAACATTGATTTTGTATTCCAGCCTTCCTCTCCCTTCTTTCCATTTGGTGCTTTTACATCAGGATTCTTTCCAGTCATTTCCAGCTAACTCAGCTCCCACACTGGTGATGGTGCAGAACTCTTTGATATTCTCACAGCTGATTTATGACAGGGACATGTATTGTCAGAATGCCAGAGAAAATAAAAAAGCAAGAAAAGAAGCTGGGTGTTACTCATGATTATGTCTCTAATGCCTAATGTTTCTGCCTAAGCTGCCCAGCACCTTGCCTGGCTCATGTTAAGCGCTAAATATGTATTTTTCCAATGGAATAATTTAATCTACGGTGAAAGTACTAATGAGCAAAATTAATGACAGACCCCAAGATCCCAGAGTCATCTTTTAAAATCAGATGTTTCCGAATTTTAGGTAGAAAAAATATTTATACTGTGTTTGTAATTAGCACCTAAGTCAGAGGTAACTACAGTCCAATCTGGGGGTCCTCTCTGTTCATTTGTATTTCTTGTAGGTAATTATAAGTAATGGGAATAAGTTCCTGTCTTGATTTGGTAAGTAACATTGTCAATACTATTTAATGTTACATTTTCTTTCCTGTAAAAAATGGTAAAGAATCCACCTGCAATGCAAGAGACCCCAGTTTGATTCCTGGGTTGGGAAGATCTGCTGGAGAAGGGACAGGCTACCCACTCCACTATTCTTTGGCTTCCCTGATGGCTCAGCTGGTAAAGAATCTGCCCACAATATGGGAGACCTGCGTTCAATCCCTGGGTTGGGAAGATCCCCTGGAGAAGGGAATGGCTACCCACTCCAGTATTCTGGCCTAGAGAATATTATGGACTATCCATGGGGTCACAAAGAGTCGGACATGACTGAGCGACTTTCACTTTCTTTCCTGAGCATTCCTTTTCATTTTTAATAGTACTGCCATCCTGCCAGTCTCCTATACCGAAGACTTTGAAGTCATGCTTCTTTTTTCTCTCCCTCATCCAATGAGTGTGTGCATGTGTGCATGCTAAGTCACCTCAGTCGTGTCTGACTCTGTGCAACCCTATGGACTGTAGCCCTCCAGGCTCCTCTGTCCTTGGGATTCTCCAGGCAAGAACACTGGAGTGGGTCCCCATGCCATTGTCCAGGGGATCTTCCCGACCCAGGAATCGAACCTGTGTCTCATGTCTCCTGCATTGGCAGGTGGGGCCTTTACCACTAGTGCCTGGGAAGTCTATATCCAATGAGTAAACACGTCCTGTTGTCTCCACTTTCCAAATACCTGGACTATGACTGTCTCTCACTACTTGGGTTCAAGCTACCACTGACTCTTGTCTGAATGGTCACAGTGCCCTCCTACCAGGTCTCCTACAGACTTTTCTCAGCAAAGCAGCCACAGTGATTCCTTAAGACCCTTTTAAGTCAGATTCTTTAAATTCCTCTCCTCAGAAACATTTCTGGCTCCCCATTTCACTCAGGGTAAAAGCCAGAATCCTTATAGTGACCTCAGATCTGCCCTGCTTTGTCTCTTGGACTTCATCTAGGACCTCATCTAGGACTTCATCAAGAGCCTCATCTAAGACTTCAACTACAACTTTCTCGCCCTCCCATGCTTCCTCCCGCTGGCCACATTTGTCCTCACAGGACCACAAGTGTGGTCTTCACCCCGCCTTCCCCATTCCTCCCATACAGAACACTCTTCCCACACATATCTGCATGGCTGCTTCCCCGACCTCCTTTAGGAATTTACTCAAATGTCGCCTTCTCCAAAACCCTTCACTGACCACTCTATTTTATTTTTTATTGTTGCCTTTCCTTTTTATAGATTGATTTTTATTGGAGTATATTGTTTATAATATTGTGTTAGATTCTGCTGTACAGCCAAGTGAATTAGTCATACATATACTTATATCTGGGCTTCCCAGGTGGTGCTAGTGGTAAAGAACCCAACTGCCAATGGAGGAGACTTAAGAGATGCTGGTTCAATCCTTGGATCAGGAAGATCCCCGGAGGAGGAAATGGCAACCCACTTCAGTATTCTTGCCTGGAGAATCCCATGGACAAAGGAGTCTGGTGGGCTACAGTCCATAGGGTCGCAAAGAGTTGGACACAACTGAAGCATCTGAGCTGGCATACATGCATTTATATATCCACTCTTTTTTAGATTTCCTTCCCATTTAGGTCATCACAGAGCATTGAATAGAGTTCCCTATGCTATACTGTAGGTTCTAACTAGTTATCTATTTTATACATAGTAGTGTATATATGTCAGTCCTAATCTCCCAATTCATCCCACCTCACCAACTGCCTTGGTAGCCATAAGTTTGTTCTTTACATCTGTGACTCTATTTCTGCTTTGCAAGTAAGTTCATCTTAACCATTTTTCTAGATTCCATATATAAACATATTATATAATGTTTGTTTTTCTCTTTCTGACTTACTTTACTCTGTGTGACAGTCTCTAGATCTATTCACATCTCTGCAAAGGGCACTCTTTGTTCCTTTTAATAGCTGAGTAATATTCCATTATATATATGTACCACATCTTCTTTATCCATTCCTCTATTGATGGACGTTTAGGTGGCTTCCATGTCCTGACTATTGTAAATAGTGCTGCTATGAACACTGGGATCCATGCATTCTTTCAAATGATAGTTTTCTCTGGGTATCTGCCTAGGATTTCTGTGTTGTATGGTAGCTCTAATTTTAGCTTTTTAAAGGAACTTCCATACTGTTGTCCATAGTGGTTGTGCAAATTTACATTCCCACCAACAGTGCAGAATGGTTCACTTTTCTCTACACCCTCTCCAGCATTTATTGTTTGTAGATTTTTTGATGATGGCCATTCTGGCCAGTATGAGGTAATACCTCATTGTAGTTTCGATTTGCATTTTTTAATAATCGGTGATGTTGAACATCTTTTCATGTGTTTGTTGGCCATCTGTATGTATTCTTTGGAATGACCACTCTGTTTTAAATGGTTTTCTCTTGACATTCCTATTCCTGCTTTATTTTTCTTCATATTACTTATCATCATGTGATCTTCTTATATTTTACTTATTTATCATTAACTGTGGGTCCCCCCAGCATAACGTGAATTCCTTAAGACTTAAGGTCTTCATCTGCTCTGTTCCCTGCTCTGTCCTTGGAACTCAGAGAGCTGATTCATTAAATATTTGCTGAATGAATAAATGAACACTTTCCTATTGTTTGGACTCAAGTTCCAATGCTTATCTCGATTAATTCAGCTTTTAGCAAACCAAGTAGACTGATTTGTTCTGTGATAGAACTTAATAATATGATTTAATACACATTTGAAAGTAGATGACAGAAAGAAATTCCACCAGACCTGTACTCCTCAAATGAACGTAGCTTTGTATGTAATTACTTTAAGCTTCATGGGAATGAAACTTATTGATCTAGAATCGCATGCTGCTTTATCAAATTGCCTTTAAAATTATTGGTACTCCATTATCTCTATAAGCCCATCTACTCAGATTCATCATACTTATAAGTCTAAAGGGACAGTCATGTTGCCTGGCTATCAGGAAGAAAGAGATGCAAGAGGTTAACAAATAGGTGGAAAATACGGTTATGGTCATACACAGGTGGAGGAAACCATCTGTTGTTGATTACTTGTTATATATAGGGGACATTGCAATGTTTGAAAATTATTACACTGTGTAAAGCCTGGAAAATATTAGGTAAATCATCATGTCAAAGGTGAAATGATTATGAAAAGCGTGGCACAATCTTTTCTGAACGTTTATTGGCCTTGCTTACGAACTAGAGAAAACTGTAAGAATATTTGTCATAAACAATAGTAACCAAAGAAAACAGATCCCTTAAAGAGCTGACTGCTCTTGAAATCCCATTAAAGTATCAGCTGCATTCCAGAGTCCATTAGTAAACCTAATTAATGGCATCCTATTTTAGTATTAATGAGACAACTCTTTGACATGGTCTTTGGCTTTGTAACAATAAAATATACAAAGAACAGTAAGATGTAGAAAATAAAAATAGACAATGCTTGGCCCTGTTACTCAGCCCATGAAACTTAGAAGCCACTAGAGTTTTCTAGCTGAGAGTGCTTTAATAGGATTAATTACTCATGTGAACTTATTTCCTTTTACCTTTAAATTATTGTATAAATACATCTATATATTTATGTTTATGTGGATGTTGAAATATAATCAAAGATGATAAATCTAGAAAAATGCTTTATTTGGAATAGAGGTATTATTAGGTGACCTTCTACTTTCAGCTCAGTCAGAAGTATTTTTATCTTATTTAACCCATTATAGTTATTCAGATACACAGTATTTTTAGAAGTCCTGTTTAATTTCCTTTATTGAGCACTAATTTAAAGGGCTTATATCATGGCAGTCTAGTATGTCCTCTCTTACTTAAAATAATGCTAAACTTGCTGGTTTGAAAATATGATAAAAAATCTATAGTGAAAAGAAGTATTAGAAAAATGTTTTTTTTTCCCATTTTCCTAAAATTTTCTGTGTTTTCCATTCATCACCAACTAATACATGGTCATGTTTATATCTGTCCATAATATTTTGCAGCTTAGGGTACAGTGGTTGTTAGACATTTGTGCCTACCATCTAAATTATTAAATTTATATCACAAAATGTGTGACAGTAATGGTGCTATGCATAGAAAAGACTGTCAGCCTTGTTGACTATCACTGCAAACCCTGAGAGAGCATCACATTCAGTATTTAAGAAGGAGAGTGAAAGGTGTGCTATTGAATGCATATCAAATTATGTAGCCTTTTGAAGTCCATTGAATTTTCATCAATCTGTTTTTATTTCCTTATAACGATTTTTATAAACATTGTAAAGCCTGTGCCTTTGCAGGGGCAAATTTCTCTCTGCAAAACAAAAATAGTTTTAAGGAGGTTGTTCTTACATTGAAACAAATGGACACCAAACAGTTGGGGTTCTAACTCCATCTTTGATACTTTGTAGCTGTGTGATCTTGGGCAAGTAAATTAATTTCTCTTTACAATAGTTACTTCATCTGTAAAATGGGGATATTAATTGCATCTTCCTTAAAGTCTTGATATAAAGATAAAATGAACAAATATGTAACATGGTTAGAACAATGTCTGAAACATAGTAGATTCTATTAAATGAATGAATGTATGAATGGACTTTGGAATCAAATCAAGGTTTGAATCTTTGTTCTTCTAATTATTAGGCATGTAAGCAGTTATACAACCTGTCTCAGTTTAGATTTCCTCATATGAAAAATCAGGGAAATAATTTCTGTCTTCTAGGATTGTTGGATAACAACAAGTGAAATTATATTTTTCACTATTAGAGTGGAAAATCTATACATTTGATTCTCTGCACTGTTGGGAAAATATGGGGAAAGGGTTCATACTCCATTAGCAGAAGTATAAATTGGTGCAACTGTTTTGAAGGAGAGTTGGCAATATCTGTTATCCATTTAAATGTACCTGTTTTTGTCCAGCAATTTTACTTCTAGAAGTATATGTTGTTGATAAATAAAAATACCTATGTGAGGATCCTTATTGCACCATGTTTGTAAATAGTAATGTTACAAACTAAATAGTAATAGTTTGTAAATACTTTGTAAATAGTAAATGACTAGAAACAACTTATCCATCAATTGGGAACTAGTCAAATGATAATAAATTTGTATAATAGAATTATATGTAGCCATGAAAAGGAATGAGATAGATACACAGTTATAGAAAGATATCCAATATGTATTATTATACTAAATAGCTAGTTGAGCTAGTTGAAGAATAGTATATGTAGGTATCATGTAGAGACACATGCATATATATGTGTATACATACATACATATAATAAGTATATAAACACAAAAAATATGCAGGATCTTGTATGTAACCAGCTTGATATGCTCCACTAATTTGGTACACAGATGAATACACCTGCCTTATTTGTCCCACTAACAGCTCAAGTGTCCACCTGCCCCAATGAATTGTCCAAGAATTCCAGGGTTTATGCAAGTTCAAAATGGGTGTGTCAATCCAGCTCTCAACACCAGGGGGAGCCAGCACAGCAGCGTCTGTTCGGCCTTCTCAGCCTGGCTTTTCCTTTCCAGGCTAAATTGTACTGGCTGGTTCTAGTGCCAGCTACTAGGTTATGCTTTTTCATGGCTGTTGGAGTGCCTCACTCTTCCAGAATCCTGAGAGGCTGTGATGGTTCATGTTTGTGCTATGGAAGAATAGCTGTCTTAGTTTGCACAGTCATTATTCTCTAAATCACAGATCATGCAAAATCACAAAAAAAAATCACAAAATCACAAAAATCAATCACAAAATCATGCATTTTCTACAGGAGCCCTTCAATGGAAGCCCACGGACTCAGTGATGACCTAATGTCCTCTTGCCCCCCCTGGCGAGGCCTCTGTGTCTTTTCCTGGTGGAACCACCCAGCCAGCCATTGAACCAGTTTCCCTAACTTCGGGCACAGATTGAACTTTCTCTTTCCTAGAAGACAAAGGAGACAGTGGTTTTTTCTCAAATTCTTCCATCTCCTCTCCAAACTCTGCATACCAAGGACAAGAGTGGCTTTTGATAAAGCAAGCATGTTTGTATTGTCCCTTCCTCTCCCATCCCAGGACATTGGGTGTCTGCTGGCCTCGTGTTTGCATAACTATAAACAGCTGCTTTTTCATTGCAGAATGAAGACATCCACTTCAAGGTGACTTTCTGGATCTGCCCATTCAAATAGGTAATAATTTGGAGGGAATGGGTGCTCATCCCTGACTTACTCGGCATCCCATTTGTCTGAATATTTGTATTTCTAAAGCATGCTAGTTTTTGTTTATTTATTTGCTTGTTGACAATGCATAAGTGTATAGAAACTCCCTGGAGTAACTGTTATTAATGCTATTTGTCTATGAGAAATAAGAATGGTTGTTAGGAAGAAGACTTTTATTTTTTACCTTATACCTTACATTTTTGCTTGGATTTTTTTAAAGTGCATATTTTTTATACATATAAAACATAATTTTGAAAATGAGAAATTGTATTTCCTAGCCTATGACCAATATTAAAACATGATTGTTTCCTTTCTCTACCTGTCACTGGCATTTTTCTGACCCTGTTATCTGGACAGGAGAAGATGGTCAAATCTGTCATGTCTAATATTCATGAAAGTGTTTGACCATAGTTGAGATATGAGCGAAGAGTCAGAAAAGACTTAACTTTTTTAAGGTGGGCCAGTGTATGTGAGTACTCTTTAGCATAGTCTTTGCTCATAAGGCTGCAATATACAGTTGTATAGGATGTGCACTAAATAAGATGTGTATGTCTAAGGGATATGTTCATATAACAGGCATAGCAAATTGGTAAGTGTCCTGTTCAAATAAAATTGTTATGACAGTCTTATAACAGATGAAAGTAAAGCACGTGGGCACTGTAGAGCAAATCACAGCAGGCCACTGCCGGAATTGATCATTTCCAACAGTAATGGTGAAGGCTGTTCTCTGCTCTTCTCTGACTTCCACTCACCTCTGTAATCGTGCTATCACGTGCCACCATATCCCTTTCCTGTAGGAGGAGAGAAAAACAAATGATGGCATACACTTTCCTCTTCTCTGAACCTTCCTCTCAAACAAGGTATCTTCAGAATCAGTGGATGAGTTTATTGTCATTTTCTGTGAACCAAGATGGAGGTTCTCCTGTGGTCCTTGCTTGTATTAGAGTGCTCTTAAGAAGGATGTGACTGAGTTTAAACTAGCTGAAATTTTTGTACCCTCAGAAAATTCTCTATCTTCAAATTGTTATGGACTTTTAATGACAAGGAACCAAATAGGGTTAAGAGCATTTGCTTGAATTTATTTTTTTGGTATATTTATCAAAACTCAGAAACTGTTTTTAGGGTACTGCTTGGAACTTTCCAAAGATTAACTTTTAATACATTGATGCCTATTAATGTTTGTATATGTTATTTAACTTTATGCTTAATTTATTTATAATATAATCATTGATAGCTATTTTTATATCCTCAGTGTGTAAACTGTTGTACTCAGACTGTAAAAAAGCAAGTGCTACATAAATACTTAAAGTTTATGCATTAAAAGGAATACAGTTCCAGGAGTATGCCTGTGAAACTCCATTGGCCTTATCCAGGTATAAAAAATAAATCATCTGATAACAATGCCTCTGAATAGGGTGTTAAATAGATAAAAGTTTCTATCAGTTAGGACTGTTTCAATTGTAAGGCAGAAAAACTCACATTGAATTGGCTTAAGCACAAAGAGAATTTATTGCTCTTACAACAGAAATGTTCAGAAGCAGGGAAGGCTTCAGGACTGGCTTGATCCAGGGGCTCCAACAATGTCATGAGAACCTAATCTTTCCCCAAGTAAGTTTTTTTTCCTTGGGTTTCTTTTATTCCAGAAAAACAACTGTTAAAAGCTTTAAACATGAACTTATCCAGTTTCAAGTCCAGCAGAAAAGAACATGTTCCTCCCTTAGTCTCTGCATCTAATATTGATCATGGGCCCATTCTTGAGCCAACTGCTGTAGCTGGAAAACATAATCTTCTGTTTTTCTAGAAGTGAATCACATGCCCACTTTGGAGTCAGAGTGGAATCAGCTCTACACCCATAATCTAAGGTTGGGGGAAGGGCTGGTTCCTCAGAGAAATGTTAGGATGAAGGTAGCAGAAGAAAAGGCACTGGGATGCAAAAAAAAAAGTACAGTGAGGTAGAAGTGTCAAATCGAAAGAGAGTGGGTAGTCCAGATTTCCCGGTGAACATTCCTCTCTAAGGTGTAAAATGAAAAACAGCAGTCTAAGCTGTCAGGAATGTGTGATGACGATAGTATTATGACCTTCTGCTCTTCACTGATTCATTAGATTCATTTAAATCTTAGTGACTTTTTGTCTAAGTCTGATGGAAAACACATGTAACATTTTGTTTTTGAAGTGATTTCCTTTTTAACTTCTTTTTTAATGCTAACAATTGCATCTCTCCCCACACCTCCCATCTTATGTCTTTGTAGAAAACTTGGAAAAATCCCATAAAGAGAAATGAACAAAAATCACTGAGACTCATCAGCTTAAGATTTTCACTGTTAGCATCTTGACATATTTCCTTTTATCTATTGTTTTATTTTGCATCAAAAATTATAGGAGTGATTTAGAAAGATCAATGAAATAGTGGCAGTTCTGGGCTAAGAGCTTGGTATCTAAAGATTCAGATACAAATGTTTCAAGAGGTTTTAATGTATAAAATCAAACCTCAAAAAACAACAGCATTTTCTGTTGCTGTGTTCTATGCTTCAGGCAAGACATTATTCTTTCTTGGGGTATGAAAGGTTATTTCTGTGATATTGGCTTAAATCAAAGAGTCAGGTCAATCTGTCATATGTCCCTGAGTTTTCCAATCAGTAGGATTTACAATATTATTAATCACATTTTTATGTCATTTTATCAGGTGTAGAGGTCCTGTGAGAATATACAGTGTGTCATACATTTTTAATACACTTGATATTAGGTCTTCCATAGAGCTTCTCTCCATTCATATTGGTATATTCGTATATTAAATCATTTTTAGAATAACATGAAAGTAAAGCAAAGGAAGGTTGCTGCTCTTACTTCTCTAGATGCTCTTTCCCCTCTGCAAATGGAGATCGTGTTTAATAAAAAGTTACCTAAAAGCAGGTCTCTCGGTGCGTTAGCTGGGGGCCCTCCTGGCCCAGTTTCTCATGTACTCGTGAAGGCCATAGCTTGCTTCTGTCACTGAAAAAGATGTAAGTTCTCACAACCATGTGTAAAATGGATAGCTAGTGGGAAGCTGCGGATAGCACAGGAAGCTCAGCTTGGTGCTCTGTGATGACCTAGAGGGGAGGGAGGCTCAAGAAGGAGAGTGTGTATATATATATACATATATAATATGGCTGATTCATATTGTTGTACAGAGGAAACTAACACAACATTAGAAAGCAATTATTCTCCAATTAAAATTTTTTAAAAAAGCATACAGCTTCCCATGTTCCTTTCACAAAATCCTGTATCAATGTCCTATGGTTCAGACATTCACTTTTGAATTCTTGTTTTTAGTGTTTGGTGACCACTTAAGTAAAAGCCATCAATGATGAATATTCAAATTCAGCTATGGCAAATTTCTCTGGTGGCTGTTTGTGCCCAGAATGTCTCAACCTTATTCTTGCCCCTGATTTATAAGACAACCGACTCAAATGCTGTGCATGAATGTTCAGTCACTGAGTCGTGTCTGACTCTTTGTGATCCCATGAACTGGAGGGTGTCAGGTTCCTCTGTCCATGGGATTTTCCAGGGAAGAATACTGGGGTGGGTTGCTATTTCCTTCTCCAGGGGATCTTCCCAACCCAGGGATTGAACCTGTGTCTCCTGCATAGATAGGAGGATTCTTTACCACTGAGCCACCTGGGAAGCCCCACTCAAATGTTACTCCACTCTTATTTGTTGTTCAAGTCTCCAGTAATTTCACCTGATACTACTGAGTGTTAAATTGGAAGAATCCTCTAAAGATATCTAATCATGAAAGTTTTAGGCTATTGGCATTCACTCTCTCCCCTCTTTAGACTTCTCATCACCCACTTGGCTTATCTATAATGTTGAAAGTCATCTGACGTTTCATTCATCTCCTCTAGCAGCTCTCCACCAACCCTAAACCAGGTGGTGTAAGGTTCTGCCAATTCCATGGCCTTGCGTGCTAAGTTGTTTCAGTCATGTCTGACTCTGTGTGACCCCATGGACTGCAGCACGCCAGGCTTCCCTGCCCTTCACCATCTCCCGGAGTTTGCTCAAACTCATATCCATTGAATCAGTGATGCCATCCAACTATCTCATCCTCTGTCGTCCCCTTCTCCTCTTGCCTTCAATCTTTCCCAGCATCAGGGTCTTTTCCAATGAGTCAACTCTTCGCATCAGGTGGCCAAAGTATTGGAGCTTTAGCATCAGTCCTTCCAATGAATATTCAGGGATAATTGTTAAATGAATATGTAACTTGGCCTAGGCCCTATGTCCTCAGTAGTGACATTCTTTAGGATACTAGAATCAAGCTAACAACTCACAGAAATCCAGGTAGATTTGGTGAATACCCAAGCTAACTATGGGGTTTCCCTGGTGGCTCAAACAGTAAAGAATCTACTTGAAATGCAGGAGACCCAGGTTCAATTCCTAGCTCAGAATGATACCCTGGAGAAGGGAATGGCTACCCATCCCAGTATTCTTGCCTGGAGAATTCTGTGGACAGAGGAGCCTAGCAGGCTACAGTCCATGGGGTTGCAAAGAGTCAGGACACAACTGAGCAAGTAACACTGTCACTTTCACTTTCACTGGGGTAGCTATACCACTGGCTGACAGAAGGCTTTGCAAAGCTAATGACTGCTCATGGTTTAGGTCTTAGCTCAAATACCTCTTTCTTTGGAAAGCCTGCGATAACCTTCCTTTTTCTTTAGGGTTGGAAAGTCAAATGCCAATCAGGTAACAGATGAATATGGTGAGAGGATATTAGCAGAAAGGCAACTTAAGCTGTGTTCTTCAACATCCTTGCCGTATTTTGCATTAAAAACAATTCATCATTTCTACAAAGAAACATTTTCCCTCCTGTTTTTCTGGGAATAAGCTGCATTTTCTGTCTTTACTTTCTCATGTTTGATAGTTTCGCTGGTACGAGGACAGTGTTCTCGACCGGAAGTCAGACAGCACCGTGAGCAGGGTGGTTGTGGCTCCTCGCACTTGGCTTCAGTGTCAGGGACAGAATATGAATGGTGGGGACCCAGGGAGCTTGGTTATTGATGCCTCTTGTTCAGAAGGTTATTTACTACCCAACTTTGGCTGGAAATGTGGGTCCAGCTTTGTCAGACTTAATTTTTCAGAGAAGGTAAAAATCTAGATGATTATGGAGAATCTCTTTATTTTAAAGCTTGGGGCAAATAAAAGAAACAGGAACCAAGTAAATATGTGCCAAACATAGCTGGAGTTCAGATCTGGCTTATGAGTTTGCATCCTTTGTTTAAAGAATCAAACTCTAGTACTTGTTAGTATCTCTAAACAGAGTGGGAAGATGGATGTGTGGGTGAGTAAAGCACTGATCTTTCTGCTTCCAATTTCTTCTCCCTTAAATCTTTGTAGTCAGCAGAATAACTTTATAAAATGCAAATTGGATTATGGTGTTCCTACTTAAACACCATCACCTGACTCCTCATTCATTACCTTTAAATTAAAATACAAATCAACTAGTATGGCCTTCGGAGAAGGCAATGGCACCCCACTCCAGTACTCTTGCCTGGAAAATCCCATGGATAGAGGAGCTTGGTAGACTGCAGTCCATGGGGTCGCTGAGAGTTGGACACGACTGAGCGACTTCACTTTCACTTTTCACTTTCATGCATTGGAGAAGGAAATGGCAACCCACTCCAGTGTTCTTGCCTGGAGAATCCCAGGGACGGGGGAGCCTGGTGGGCTGCTGTCTATGGGGTCGCACAGAGTCGGACACGACTGGAGCGACTTAGCAGCAGCAGCAGTATGGCCTTGCCGGAGTCTTCACCTCTTATATGTCTCATACTCCAGGCACGTTTGCCTACTTGCCACAACCTTGGAGAAGTGAATCTGTCCTAACTTTGTTCTTACTTTTCCCTTAGGTTAGAATGCTTTCCTCCTCATCCCCACTGCTTTATATCATGCTTGTCTTGCAAATTCCATATTAGGTGTAACATCCTCTATGAAGCCTTCACAGATGTGTAAGACAGAATTAATGAATAGCTTCTTATGTCTTCTCCCCTCCCTTTTTATACCACTGATATAGCTTGGGCTCTGTTCTAATACATATCTATTTTTAACTGTCTCTCTTGCTGTGTTATGAAACACTCAAAGGTAGAGACCAGATCTGGGACTCTTCTTGAGTCATCTCTGTGTTTTATTGCATCCTTGCTTTTTTAACTTAATTTTTCATTGGCCTGTCAATCCCTTAGCTTGCCAATTAAGTTGGAAACTCATTAAGGTAGAGATTGGATGGCTTATAAGCCATCTTACACTGTTATATCTAGAGTACATGCTTAATAATTATCTTTTTGATATGTCTGAATGATTGCATCACAGTCAACACCTTTTGGAACATAATAATGAAGATACTGTGTAAGACCAGTGATTTGCTCTGTCTTGTCTTAGAAATAAATTGATTCTAAGGACCATTAAACTGGGCTTATTACGCTTAATTGAAGGGAAATCTAGTTCAATTTTATTTTTTACAGTACAAAACCAGAAGTATATATTTTGTTAAGGAAATTCTATATTTGTTACATTCAAATTCATGAAGCACAGTGCTTTTTTAAAATCAACTGTATGAAATTGTTTTATGAGTATTGAAAGGATTGCTGGCCTTCATACTTAAGCAGACCAAATTTCAGCTTTGTTTGCACTATTCATTTGCTTAGCAATGAATACTTTGTCTCGTCTCCTACCCACATCCAGTACAAAGGCAAATATCATTGGGATGTGATCGCTCTACCATGGTTATTACTGCTACACTAGACACTCATTATCTGTGGACAACCTGTTGAGCCGTCATATGACAGATTCTAATATGGAGCCATCTTAGACAAAGTGGTATATAATATCTATTATTTAGGATTCTCTGGTTGCAAGAAATAGAAACTGATTCTGTCCAATTTTTTGTTAGATTATCACGTACCTCATAGAATCAATAGGCTTGATTTTTCTAATTCTGGCAAATTCTGATTTTGTTTATTTTCATCCTTTTTTTCTTTGGATAAGTGATCCCACAAGAAATTTGCCTTAATTTCTAGTCTAGCAGAATGTCTTATAGTCTCCTTAATGATAAGACCTCAAAAAAGAAGTAGCTGTCCCATCACGACCTTGTCCACCTCAACCTTGACTTTCTTCCTTTCTAATCTGGGCTCCATAGGAAACATGAAGTAACACCAGGAAGGAAAACTTCTCCCTTCTTTTAATGGGCACACTTGCATTCCAGGCTGTAAGTGAGTTTCAATTCAAAACAAGTGGAAGGTCAAATGCATGGTATTAACGAGAACTGTATTTTTCTTCGTTAGTGGCTATTAAAATGATATATGCCAGTGCAGTGGACTAGAGGAAACCCACTCAAGACCTTCAGTGTTACCATCCATTGTTAAATCTCACACACATGTGTCATTACACGTGAGTGGTGTACGTGCAGCCAAGCTGAGGCCATGGCTACTTCCCTGTCCTGTCTGTCACTGGGCTGTCAAGTCCCAAGCCAACAAAGAAGGTTTCCTTATTATTGATTCAATGAGAAACAGTGAGGAAAAGTTGAAGCCAGCTCTTGGTGGGTGCATTCCTGAGCCGGGTTCAAGCCAGGCCAGAAGGGTGAGAGTCAGGCGGCAAAGCAAATTATCCCATGCAGAACGCTGGCCTGAAAGGTGATCTGCAGAGGTGAAGCTCTGTTTTCCCAAATGGTCTTGATCTCTAAGTCTTACCTTTCTGTCAACTGCTCTCATGTTTACTGACAGTTTTAAGTACTGCTGTTTTACTAGACAGCAGTCATACCTGCTATTTTAAATCAGAGTGGAAGGGGAAAAAAAAAAACATGCATTGGGAGAGGCAGAGTGAGATAGTAGAGAGAAAAGAATTCAGATGGGTGGTTAACATGACATGGATCCACTGCATTCATTCATTTACTCATTTACTCACCCGTTATTGAACACCTCTGTGTGCACCGTGTCAAATGATAGGTGTGTCCATGGTCCTCAAGGCTACCCTCAGATTTGACAGTTCACTAGAAGGACTCACAGAACTCAGAATAGCTGTTATATTCATGGTTTTGGTTCATTATAGCAAAAGGATACAGATTAAAACAAGTGAAGGAAAAAGGCACGTAGGATGAGGTCCAGGAGAGACCAGTGCAAGCTTCTAGCTCTCCTCTCTCAGCAGAACCACACATGTGTGAAGTATTACCAACCAGGGTGGCTCAGCTGAGCTGTGGTGTCCAAGGTTTTTATTAGGGGTCAGTCGTGTTGGCATGGAGCACCTGCATTATGACTTCAGCTACTCAGTGTCCAGCCTCTACACCCTCAGAGGTTAGATGGATACAGTGGGTCTCAAGGACCCAGGCAAGCAAAAATAGGCAATCACCATAAACCACGTTGTTAGCATAAACTATCTGATGTAGCCCAAGACTCTATGTATACGGAGACACTCTATCTGGCAGGATATTGCAAGGGTTTAGCGCTTATCTCTCAGAAGCTGATCAAGGGCCAATTCTTATTTGGAGGATTGGCGCACCCCAAGCCTGTCGAAGTAAACTTCTACCGCCCATAGGGGATGGGGTTCTTTTTCCTAAGAGCCTAGAATTCTGGCTATACAAACAAATGCATGTAAAATAACACAACTAATACTATTTGTTCTTTTGACTCAGCTTCATTTCTTCTTCACTAGCTAGCATATCTACTGTGTGCATGGGACTGCTCTAGTGACTGGATAAAGTAGTGTTCTAGACATCATCTCTGTGCTCATGGAGCATCCATGCTAGCTGAGGGAGGTAGAAAACGGAAAGGTATTGTTAATAGATAATTTTATGTCAGATATCACGAAAAAAAGTAAAGCAGGGTATGGGAATAGAAAGAGATGAGGATATGGGAAGGGAACAGGTCCCACTGATAAGATGGCATTTGAACAGAGCCTTGAGGTGGTTGAGTGTGGGAAGGAGTTCCAGGCAGAGGAACAGTGATTGTGAAAGCCGGGAGGCAGGGGCTTGCTTGGTGTTCAGAGAAGGAGGAAGGCAGTGGTCAGAAGCAGAGTTAGGAGGGAGAGTGAAGAAGAGATGCCCTCAAAGACAGAATCAGGGCTGAATCTTGACTCTAGGAGAGATGGAAAGACTCTCCTAGAAGATGTTGAGGAGTGATGTGATCTGAATTACATTTTCCAAGTATCTCTCTGGTTTTTGTGAGGCAAGTAGACTAAGATGGCAAGGGTGAAAACAGGGGGATGAGAGGGGAAGCTATTGTAATGGTTGGTGGCTTAGAGTAAGTGGTTTATGATGGCTGCAGCTGGGCTGCTTAGACAGAATCACAATCTTTGTCAATGTCACATACAGAACTGCAGGATTTTCTGGTGGAATAGGAAGGAAGGAATAAAGGATAATTTCACTAAGATAAGTGGTTTCTCCGTCTGAATTGCCCTGTAACCTTTAATTTCTAAAATATTTACCTGATGCTTCATCCTGAAGCACTCCAAGATCAAATATAATTAACACCTATGTAGTGTTTTATGATTAACAAAATTTCATTTAGTTGCTGAGATACTACATGGCATATGAATTGATATTCCCATTTTATAGATGTCAGGTGAGGCCAAGGGTCAAGTTCTGTCAGTGAAATATGGCAGGCATGATTGGTTCAACCTTCAGTCTTACTGTTCATATGTGACATCATTATTCAATGAACCCTTGTATCTTTCAAATGTTTTTGGCTATAAGAAATAGAAACCATATTCAACCAAGCTTAAACAGTAATGACATTCCTTATATTACAGAACAGCAAGTCCATGGATGGGGTAAGTTACAGTCATGTTATAATTAGGGCTCAGAGATGCCATTGAAGATCCTAGTTCTTTCTTTCTCTTTAATCTGGCCCTTAATGTTAGCTCCCTGATAAGGGCATTTCTCCTTAACGTTGCAAGATGGCTGTCAGTGGCAGTCTGGGCTTCATGCTTTCTCTTCAAGTAAGAGAGAAGCTTATCTTTCAGGTGGGGGATGAAAATCTTTCCCATCGTTCTTACTGGTGCAGCTTATCACCCCATGACCAATGGCTGTGTGAGTTTGCTCAGTCGCGTCTGACTCTGTTCCTCCAGGGCTGTAGCCCACAGGCTCCTCTGTTCATGAAATTTTCCAGGCTGGAATACTGGAATGGGTTGCCATTTCTTCCTCCAGGGGATCTTCCGAACCTAGGGATCGAGCCCATGCCTCCTGAATCTCCCACACTGGGAAGCAGATTCTTTACCACTGCACTACCTGGGAAGCCCTGGCTCTCGCCAGGCAAATGTCATGCACCGATTGGTTTATATTAGCCAGGATCTCTCCTTGATTCATGAACTGGGCAGGCAGTGGGAACAGTTACAGCAGAGGTCCTAAAGAACATTCCTAGAACACTCTAGAAATAACAAGGACATGAGAGTGGTTGGAGGGAAAAGAATTAAGGGGTGAGTAGTAGAGAATGAGGTTAGACAATGATGGGGGTCAGATCATGTGGGATCTTATCATCAAATGAAATGGGGGGATATTGCAGGATTTTGACCAGAAGGTTGGCATGCTCTGACTTGTATTTCAAAAGCATTTTCTGGCTGTTGTGATAGAAACAGATGCTAGGGAAGCAAAGGTAAAAGTTATTGGAGCAGGTGGTTTTGGTGGCTTGTGTGTCAGTAGCAGTTTAGCAGTAGAATTGTGAGAGGTGCTTGGGCTCTTAACTATAATTTGAATTCAAAGCCAACAGAATCTCCGAAAAGACTGGACTCATATTCAAAATAGGAACAAAATGTATAGTTAAATTAAGGGTTACTAATATTGAAAGCTAACATTTATTGGGTTTCCCAGGTGGCCCAGTGGTAAAGAATCATCCTTGCCAATGCAAGAGACACAGAGATCTACGATAAACACATGGACTATTCCATTTGTTACCCATGACCTATGATTTAGATGCCACTGCAATCACCATTTTAGAGATGATGTAACAGGGATTAGAGAGATTGTGTTACCTAGAAAAGGTTTCACTGCTACAGATGGTAAGATGGCAGACCTGCAATTTGAACTGGGTCTTATTTATATAATTGGTTCTCCTGATATTACAAAGTTTAGTCTATGTAAAATGCATGGTGACTAATAAAATTCTAAGTGCTACAGGAATCCTTGATAAATTTTATTGAATAAAATCACATCACTGGGTATATGGAGATGCCCAAGCCATGCCCAGTTTGTGGGTATTCTTTGGCCAACTACCCATTTTCCCAGCTGAGATATTCCTCTATTTCTCCTTGCTATAACCAGGCAGATACAATTTCAGGTTGCCTAGTTTAAAAGCAATTATACCTCTAGAGAATCTCATTGCCTCTGATTTCTAAGTGCTGGTTGTTTATAGAATTACTGCTCAGATCCCTTTAGTTCAAAATGAACATGCCAATGAAACTGAAATGAGAATCTGCACTTCTAAATTGGATTATCGGCTTCCCTAGTGTACCAGTTTGCACCATTCCTCCCTCACTGAAGTTGCCAGTGATTCTCAGCAGTTTAGTTTTATAGCTTATGCTGGATGGTTGGAGCTAGGTGCATCTAGTTAACTTATTAGTTATGCTGCGTCTTGGGGATGACTGTTGCCACAGTAACAGACCAACAGACCTTCTCAACCTTTTAAAATAGATTCTAAACCTTTTTTATTCCTTAAATTATATTGAGAGAAGGGTAAGATACAACTACCAGTTCTAAATTTGCATGTTCCAATGGAATAATAATAATAAAAAACCCAGGACATATTCTCTTGCATCTTTCTCTTTTGCTTTCTGCTTGGAAAACACTTCACTGCTTTTCTTTGTACAGTGGGAATCAAGTTGAAATCAATATGGCTATTTTGATACCATCACAATTCATACAGCATGTTTCCATTGCTTATTATTTCTGTTTGGCACTGGCATAATTGACTGATGTCAACGAAGCTGGATTCATGTTTATCAGTTACCTGCAACAGAGCTGTACAGAAGAGGTAACACAATGCAGTGTTTTCATGAACTTGATAAAAAGAGTGGGTGGTTTAATTTCTCCCCGAATGGAGTATTAGAAGAATTAGCAGACTTTCTGGAACATGGTATGCTTTCAGGTAAATCAGACTTGGATCTAATTTTAGTTGTTACCTTTTTCATTTCCAGAAAATGATTGAGCTAAAAGATTTGTTGAGGAAGCATTTTTTTTAATACAGTTGCAATGAAATACTGCATATTTCCAATTTAATAGTAAGAAAAAGCTCACTATATTCCCAGGACTTTGCAGTAACAATTAATTATGGAAGGACAGAGCAACCGGATGTCAAAGTTGAAGAAACCTGACCTAGGGATACATTTATGACTTGGGAGCTGGACTCTGAGATCACATGGAGGATAATTATGCTCTTACGTGGGCAGAGGGAAGAATGCTGATGGTCCACAGACCATCTTTGCCATGCTATTGATTGGCACATACTCCTCAGGGAGGAATTTTCCTTCTCTGCCAAGGGAAATAAAAATATGGCAACACATTGGCAGCTGCTAATGAGAATGAAGAGGCCAAATGGGAAAAATGGAACACATTGTATTTATTTAGCTGGTTTGAGACTGGATTAAAAAGATACTGTGTACCAAGTGCCACTCACCCTCCCAGTTCGCATGGAAAATGTCTCCCTTTAAAAATAGAACTAAAGTTAAGAAATCTCTGCTCACCTGGGAGCTTAGATTTACCCTGTGACTTGCTGCACATGGTCTTGCTGCCCTGCCTTGCCCACCTACAGGGTGAAGCCCTGGGCTCACATTAGAATTGCCTGGGTATCTTTCAGAAAGCTTGAAACCCAGAGCAATTCATCAGCATCTCTGGCATTGTTATTTAAACAATCAAACAATCAACATCCCAGGTGATTATAATGTGCAACCAAGGTTGAGAACCTTAGGTTTATAAGATGTTGCTCTCCTGTCTGCCTAAAAGTTGCAGGAGAGGCAGAAGTCTTTATTGTACAGAGGATTTGCTAATTTGGGGGAGAAAGCATATTTGAGGATAGTGGAAAGAAAATACTTCCTAGGATGATGAGGTGTACAGCTTTTTCAATCTGGAAAAATATTTTTTAAATGGAAATAAATGCTGGGCATGAGAGTTAATAAGGGCAAATGAGATTTATTAGCACCTAACTTTGTGCAAGGGACATGAATAGATATTTTTATGTCATATTTCTTTCACTCTTCATAGCAATTCTATAAGGTAGCTGAATTTATCCACTTGACAGATGAAGAAATAGAGGCTCTGGGAAAAATACGTAAGATTACACAGCTGGTTGGGCTGGAGCCACATCTGTAGCTGAGAAATGTCAAAGCTGCTTCCTTCAGACTCACTGCTTTTCCCACAGCCTAACTTTAAAGAGAAACTGTGCAACTTTGGACTTTCTCCCTTCATAGTCATCTCTCAGAGCTGTAGAAACAAGGGTGCTGTTCTGTATTCTTCATATTATTTGAAATTGTCTCTGTTTTCCTCTTTGTTTATCCTTTTTCCTTTCTATTATTTTGTTATCCTATCTTATTATATTACTGCTTTTCTTTTCCCTGCTAAGGCCAATATTAGACTGTTTAAATTGTGCATTGCAGAATCTGCTTTCTGGCACATTGAATATATATATATGTATATATATTTACCATTATTTGCACACATTCAACTCAGCACACATTTCATTAAACAGATGGGGAACCGAGGGGAAGCAATCTCATTTTTTTCTCTATGATTTGAAATATTTTCCCCAGTGTAAGAGTCTGACCATACATCTCCCATACTGTAAAACTTTACTCTTGCCAAAAGCCTCCACATTATAAATGAGGGAAAAAAATGAAAGGCAGAATTCCCACACTGTTGCTTTCTAGAGTTGGCAATTTGTATGCCTTGGGTAAATGCCTGCTCTTCATGTTTGTCTGGGGAAGCACACTGAGATGCTAAGGGTATGACCTAAAATGATGATTTGAAGAATGGTATGAATTTGAGGTGGGTCCTCGTGTGAGTCATGATGAATAATACCTTTGTCTGCAAATGGATGATAAGCTGCAATTGAGATTCCTGTTTCCAATATAGTTCAGGAGAAGACCTATTAAAATATCAATAAACTGCCTCCATTAATATAGCGTTGTGGCAGATGTAATTGGTGAGTTTCTCATTTTTCCATGTTCCTCCTCCCCCTGACTTATTTATGAGTGTTACATAGTAATGAAAAAAGATAGGTCGTAATGAACTACTGCTAGGCAGTACATTTTTCCGGTGTTTCTAAGAGTTCCTTTTCTTTTGGACCAAATTGTTTTGTTTTTTTTTTTTTCTACCCAGTCATCATTAGTCTGTGTTTTGATGATAAAACAGAATGAGAAAGTCAGATATCCATAATTAATACATGTTTACCACGCCAAATGGTTTTTTGCTAGAGAAAACAGTGGCAGGAAACAGTATAAGAAGGGCTTCATTTCTCCAACTCTCAATTAGCAAAGCCACATTAGTTACTGCAGAGGGTGGTGTCTTAAATAGCTGTGTTTTGGAGTGGGAGTCCACAGAAGAGTTTATTTAAATAGAGTTTCTTGGGGCATTCAAGGCATTTACTGCATTTCCTGGTTCTTCTTTTTTTGTCTAACAGAATTAAAAGGTTTGTTACAAATAGTAACAAATCTTCTGAAAAAACAATTATGCTAGCAGCTGCAAATCTGAAAAGCCAACCAGACAGTCAAGCTGTCCAATATGGTGGTTCCTATTGGCAGTCCTAATAAGAGATTGATATTAGTTACCATTTTGGAACATTGGCTTATTCGTAGTTTCTGCCTGGAAAAAACTCCAGACATTTCTGATGGAAATCAGAGGTAATATATGGCTTGCTTCAAGAATGATAGCTTTGTATCTGTTCCTGGAAATCATTAAGCCTCATCTTCTCTCTGCCACATAGTCCCATGTTGTGCTGGAGCCATAGAATTTTCTTCCTTCTACTTTTTATTTGTGGTATTTATGCGTTTTATTGATTATGTGACATAATAAAACATAGGAAGTCAGAGCCATACGCGCTATATATTTTGTTCAACCGCAATGCAGTGTTGGGGCTCTGCTCTCCACTTGGAGAAACATCTTGCTGGGATATAAATAGATTTATAATGACTGTTAGGCTCTGTGCCTGCAAAATATCCTGGTAGGTAGCTCATTATAGAGCTAACATCATTAATAAAATAGCTGAAAAATTTCACAAGTACAGGAATATCTTTTATATCAGTAGCTGTAAGGGAAATACCTAGCGTATGCATAATTTGAGACTCATTTTAAAGCTATAATTTATCATCATTATCTACATATTATAATGGCAAAACAGGTTTAATTGCTTTTGACTGGACTGGCATGGTGATAAGGAGAAAAGTTAGTAGCAGATGGCCCCACTGTCAAAATTGCAGTCTCTTAGCCCAAAATAAAGTAACAGACTGAGGAGAGCATGTTTCTGGTTTTTAGTTCTATCTTATCTTGATAAGCATGAATTAGCATTTTCCAGTATCATAATTGTCTAGAGAAATGGAGAAATAGTAATTATTTACAGAAGGATAAAATAGCTGTGAAATTCAACTTTAACAGGTTTAAATTGTCTAATATTTTTGGATTAACAGAAATATTTACTTTTGATATGACTTAGTGGGTTTCTAAAATATTTCCACTTCAGCTTTACAATATTAAATTGCTGGCATGTACACATTTTAGAGCACATCCATTTTGGTACTGCATAATATTTATTCTTTTGCTTCTCCTGCAAAGTTCTCCACTCTTTTAGTAATAACAATGACAAAAACCATTTTATTTGGAATAACCAGCCTTTATGTAAACAATTTATCCAGAAGCCCTTAAAGATGTACACTATTTATATTTCTCTCTATTTGAAATTCCAGCATTACTGTATCAGTTACGGTATAACTGGCAAGAGTCCTCCTGTGTTAAATCCAACACTGATGGATAAATGTGATTTGTTTATTTTTAAAAACTGAGAAAATAAAAAAAACCCTCCCTACTCAGTCATGGCAGAGAAGGCAATGGCACCCCACTCCAGTACTCGTGCCTGGAGAATCCTAGGGACAGCGGAGCCTGGTGAGCTGCCATCTATGGGGTCGCACAGAGTCGGACACGACTGAAGCGACTTAGCATAGCATAGCATACTCAGTCATGGAGTTTCTCAGCAAATCAAAGAATTAAGATCAAATCATAAGAATTAAAACAATAAAACTGCAAAAATTAAGTCTTCTTCTTTGTCTTTTACGACTTTGGTGGCCCAAGAAGAACACAATTATCAGGTGGTAGATTATACTGTTGGCTGGTCAATGCAAGTAAATTAACCGCTCTAGCTGATAGAAGAGAAATGCCAGCCATAGCAACTTAAGTGAAGGTGACATGCTATCTGCAAAATAATGTGAATTCGAAAGTGCAGTTTAACCCCAAAGTAAAGGGAAAAAAAAAAGAATGGAGCAATCTGCCAGACTAAAATAATGTGCGACAGAGAAATTATTCGGAAATGGAACTGGTTATAGAGATACAGATTTATTATTTGGTTGCTGTCATGATAAATTTGCCTCAGCTATGCCCATACATGTTACAGTATTCATGTCTGAGATGAGTGGAGATGTTGCAAAAGGCTTTGCACAATTGAAAATTCATTCTGAAAATATAAATGAGTAAATGCTCATTTTTAAGAATATATATAGATGTACACACTCACATACACATTTACACACACATGGATGTATTTTATATTTAAAAAAAATGGTCAGTTACTTGAGATGTTCACACACCATAAGGGATTTGAGACTATAAAATGAGTTTATTATTACATATTGGTATAAATGGTTTAAAAAACCATTTCAATGGAAATAAAATGGTTATTATGACCTAATATCAAATAGACACTATGTGGATCAAAATTATTAAATGTGTTGTTCATTCACTATTAGTAACATGTCTAGCAACATTTTCTTGTTTTTGTTTTCACATATAGCAATTTCTACTCTCATGATATATTCATCATGAAGTAGCCTTAGCCAAATATTATGAAAAGTAAAAAGATAAGAGGATATGCAATTACTTTTGGTGTAGATTCATGGAGCCCCCCATAGCTTGGGAAGCCATAATTTGGGGGGCCTGTTAGGTGAGATTTCACAATTTGCTTGGTAGATTTCCACTAATGAATTATACTAAAATCTCCATTTCTACTGAATCTGTTTTCCTTAAGATGTATTAATGCATGTGACTCCAGTCTGGACAATTCCAATGATATGAAGCTTGTCTCTACTCTTGGAAATTTTCTGTTGAATGATTATTGTCATTCGGTAGCAGAGTTCTGCTTCTAGTTTTTCTTGTTTTCAGACATTCTTCTGGGGCCCTCTGAGGCATCTGTGGCTGTACCATTGTCTTCATCTCATCTTCTCCTTTTAATTAAACAAGTCTCCTGACTCCTCTTTATTCAGATTTCTTGTCTCTAACACTGAGACATTTTAAATACATTTCACTTAAAACATTATACTTTGTATCAAGTACAGGGAAGGAAAAAATACTTTTTCTTCTACTTACTATAGGCTCATTGCCTGTGTGCCTTAGTGCTAAACTGATTCAGTCCTGTCCAATTCTTTGGGACCCTATGGACTATAGCCCGCCAGGCTCCTCTGTCCATGGGGCTCTCCAGGCAAGAATACTGAAGTGGGTTGTCATGCCCTCCTCCAGGGGATCTTCCTAACCCAGGAATCGAAGAGTCTCCTGTGTCTCCTCTATTGGCAAGTGAAGTCTTTACCAATGAGCCACCAAGGAAGCCCATTTTGAACTTTTAGAGGCAGCAGATTGTGGGCAATTAAATACATGGGAGGAGCTTCCCAGGTGGCATAGTGGTTAAGACTCTCTGCCAATTTAGGAGATGCAGGAGACGCAGGTTTGATCCCTGGGTCGGGAAGATCCCGTGGAGTAGGAAATGGCAACCCACCCCAGTATTCTTGCCTGGTAAATCCCATAGACAGAGAAGCCTGGAGGGCTACAGCCCATGCAGTCACAAAGGGTCAGTTTCCAGGCATCAAGGAGATCAGTTCACGTGTATTCAGAGCGAGTATTTTGTGGTGTGTGAATCCCTAGTGTCAAAATTGTTATCACCATCATCATTTTCACCGCATTATTCTTATCACAGAGATTAATTGACAGCTTTATACCTTGCAGGCACTACCTCCGCGTGTATGATCACATTTGATACAGCAGCAAGTGAGTTAGATGCTTTTATGATCCCCTCTTGACAGATAGGAAACTAAGGTTTAAAGAGTTCAAGTGTCCAAGATCATACAACTGATAAGGGTGACCTGAGATCCCAGCCCATACCTCTTAGACTCCAGAGTCTATGCTGTTAACTACCAAGCTTTTCTGTTGTCTTAGGATTTCAGATTTTGGGTGATTTATAATTAAATGAAGTGATGTATACTTAGCCCATATATAGGTCTTTTTTTTTTTTTAACCCATATATAATTTTGATGTTGACATCATTCTGGAGCTACAATTTTATTTTATTCCTTTTATTTGCAGAATATATGCACATAATGAATCAATTCATTTTTACTTAGATTCTATATTTGCAAAATTTAAAATGACAGATTTCCCCTCAAATAGTTTTTTATATTTAAGTTCATCTTGAAAAATATAGGATTGGTTAGAGTTCTTGAAATGACCAGTATTTGAAAACTTGTTGGAAAAAAAGAAGTGAAAAGTATAACCAGTGAAAAGGGAGAATGATAGTAGGTAACATCCATTTGTTTTATTATAGCACTCTTGTTTTATGTTTTGAACAAATTGGAAACAGCAATCAAATTAATGTAATGTAGAAGCTACTAGTTGGGGGCAGTTCAGAAAGTTTTACTGTAGTAAAATCTATTTCACCTAATTCCTGTGTAATGATTTATTATATTCTTCTTTAGAATAATGGAAAAAGAGCATTTTGAATCTATGCTGCTGGAAATACACATTTTACCACTGTAATGTATAATTATAGCCTACTATAGCAGCTTACATTATCCTTTAAATATTTATCTCTTTGAATAATTGGGTTTGGGAGATTTGAATTCATTTGGTGCATATGCTATTAATTTTTCATATAGTTTGATAGTATACCAGTCATTCCACTTGTTTAGCATCTAGCAAATGTAACTGAGCAGAGTGGAACTTTATAGCAAAATTATTCATCTTTCTGGATCCTTTTGAATATTTACATCCAAAAGAAAATGCTCGTAACAAACTGGGAAAATTCAGTTACTGACTTACTTCTGGTGGCTAAAAATTAATTTGACTAGCCATCTCTTTTACTTCCCTTTGTACATGGAGGTAATGGTTAAAAATAAATGAAGACAATATTACATCAAAACCATTCCAGAGCTCAAAGAGGTTCATAGGCTGTTTCCATGGTACCCAGTGTGGCAGCTCACCAGCGGAGTTTGGCAAGAGCTGCCTCAATAAAATGGGCCTAACTTTTGTTTTCTGCAGGAACAGTAAGACTCTAAAGGCCTGTGTTGACAGGTAATGAGATTTAATTCATAAGAGGACAAAAATGTGGTGGGGGGGGGATAGAAAATATCCATATTCATTGCTTAATCAAATAAAATTCTTGCAGAGGATTCTGAGAATTCTCCCCAGTTGTTTCCAATGCTTCCCTTTGATAGCTGTAAACAAATTACCTTACGAACAACTTCTTAATCAGGGAAGAGGAGAGCTGTTCTCTACTTGATCTTTCCCTTTGGGTGGTCCTGTTAGAGAGCAGCGGTCTTCCTCCCGATAGCCTGGCTTCTAAAAAGCCATATAGCATTGTGCTGACAGCTGTAGACCTCTTTTTTGTTAGGATAACAAACATCCTGTGTTGAGGACAGCATCAAGCCAGCTTGCAGTATGCCCAATTAGAGAAGCTAAAATCTCATTTGTTTCACCATGGGAGCCCCCTGAAAGCACACCGTTTTGGCCTCATTACAGTATTTTTAACTTTACAAAAACAATTTCATTATGGAAATTAAAGAAGCTCATTTGGCCTTAGCATGTATACCCAAGTTAATAAATTCCAGAAGTATTTCAGCTACCCACAGCATGTAGCTTTGTCTTCCCTTAATCACAGCCAATAGTTGCTTTATAGAAAATATGGTGGGTCCAAGGAAAGTTGTCGTTTTCATCTGCTTTTGATTAAAAAACAAACAAACCTGCAAGAAAAATATTAACTTCAACTGTGTTGAAATAGAATGGATTCATGAAGTTGGTGTCTTTGTGATATGTTGATCCCCTGAATACATTAAGCTTGACATGCTCTGTTTACATGCAACTTCTTTGGCCGGTGACCACAGCATACAGAGTGAAATTGAAATAGCATCCTCTGCCCACTCAGTGAAGTTGATGTTGGATGTTTAAAGAAAGCACTAAAAGTTTCCACATTTACTAATGTTTGAAAAGGGAAGAATTTTCCTTTGGAGATAGTTGGCTTTTGTTATACCAAATAAGAGGGGAAATAATACAAGTAATGAAACGGTGATGTTTGGTAGTGTTAGATTTGAGAGTCCAAACAGCTTTGTATAAAAAAAATTATCAGTGTGACTGTCCAAGTAGTGGATACATTGTGCTGGTCCCCAGCATATCTCATGGTGGACCCTGTGCTGGACTACATGCAACTCAGTGAATTACTTTCTGAGATGCAAAATGATGTACTAAAATACATCACATCTATTTTCCCTTTTTTTGTTGTTGTTCGTCAAAATTCAAATATCCTAAGATCATCTCATTTAGATCAAGTTATAACTAATAAATTGATGACACTAAACAGAAGACCTCTAAATTTATAATATTGAGACTTTAAATTATTAATTAAGATGTAAATACATACTTTTCTTCCCATCATCTGAAGACAGAAAAATTGTGTATTAAAAAAGTTGGCAGGAGGTGGGACGGGGAGAGGGAGAAGACAAATATCCATTTATAAGCTAGAGAAAATAACTGTCAAGAAGCATTGTAATGGTTTAGTTTGAAAAATAGAAGATAATGAGCCATAATTCCACCTTTCTGACACACAGAAATCTACTATTTATTTTTGTGTGCTTTTGCCTAGTAACTCTCTATGTTCATTCAACCTCCTTCCTTCCCTCACTGGCTCCCTACTTTCCTCTCTTCCTTCCTCCTTCCCTTCTTTCCATCCATCCATCTCTCTATCCGTCTATTCATCTATCTTTCATCTCTGTCTGGAGAACAGTTGAATAGTTACAGAGAATGTTCTTTGTTACATAATGTCAGTCTTGCTGCATTTTACGGTCCAGCGCTGATCATTTGATGCCTCTCCTGTAGGGATGTAGAAGTACTCATAAGGGCAAACCTAGGTGTGATTAGGTTTACTGTCAGATTAGTTCCACAACCCCCCATAAAGATAACTTTCCTGCCTCATAGTGGAAAATTCTGCCAGTGTCTCCAAAAATATTATTAGCAATTTAAACTAAATACTCCTAGCCTTTCTCATTCTCAAAGATAACAAACAGCAACTTGATGTAGTAGAAAGATTACTGGAAGGCTTAAGTTTTGGTCTAGCTCTGAGTGTTAACTATTGCTTAATAATACATTGTACCAAAATTTAGTGGCTGAAAACAACAGTAAACATTTATCATCTTAACAGTCTCTGTAGGTCAGGAATTCAGAAGTGGCTTGTTTGGATGGCTGTGGATTGTATTAGTTTTCTAGTACTTCACAAGCTGAGTGTCTTAAAACAACGGACTCTCGTGGTCTCACCGTTATGGAGGCCAAAAGTCCAAAATCAAGGTGTTTAGCAGGGTCATGCTTCCTCCAAAAACCACAGGGAAGAAGCCCGTGTTGCTTCTTCTCTCTTCTGGTGTTTACATGGAGTACATACAATCTTTGGTATCCCTTAGTATGTAGATGCATCACTCTAGTCTCTGTCACAATTGTCACATGGCTGTCTTCTCCTGGTGTGTCTTGGTATCAATACCATCTTCCTACTGTGTGCATCTCTGTCTGTGTCTAGATTTCCCCTTTGTATAAGCACAGCATGTATAAGCAGTCATGTTGGTTTAGGGCCCACCCTAATGACATCATATTAACCTTCTTACATCTACAGTAATGAGGTCACATTCACAAATGCTGGGTGGGGGTGGGGTTAGGAATTCATCGTATCTTTTTCAGGAAATAAAATTCAACCCATAACAAGACTGTTTCATGAAGCTGTGGTCAAGATGTTGGTCAGGCCTGCAGTCATCTGAAGTCGTAACTGAGGCTAGGAAATCTGCTTTCAGGGTAGTTCATTCACATGACTGGTGTAGGAGACGAGAATAGGCCAACCCAAAATATACCTTTTTAGCATCAGGGTTATTTTGAGAAACAGAAGACACAGGAGAAGCTCTGAAGACACAGTGTAAGTTTCCCTTTTGTGAAGGAAATGTATATTAATAAGGGAAGTTTCCAAAGGATGTTTCCCCACTCTGTACCAGGAAGAGAAAAATGACTTACTCCCAAGACACTCTTATCCATGGAGAAGGCGCTGGCTTAAATTTGTATACTAGATCTTACCCTTGTTCAGCACACTTTTCCTGACCACCTTCCTGTAACTTGCCCAGAAGCCCAAACCCCCTTTCCCTATGTTTTAGCCCCAAGTTGGTTTATAAACCCAAGTTGTAACCACTCCTTTGAGTTTCTCATCTTTGAGTTTCTCCCATGTATATATGAGAGATACATTTAGTAAACTTATTTCTGTTTTTCTCTTGTTGCTCTGTACTTTTTTAAAGATCCCTAGCTGAGAACCTAGAGGGATAGAAGGAAAATATTTTTTTCCCTCCCTGACACTGGTGTGTTGATGCTGGTTGTGGCAGTAAACCCTAGTTTTTCCCCAGTTGGGCCTCACTAGAGGCTGCTGGAGTGTCCTCATGACAAAGCCACGGACTTCCTTCAAAACAGGCAATTCATAAGAAGGCAAAGCAGAAATGAGAATGTCTTTTGTGACTTAAATTTGGGACTCACACACCACCCCTTCTACCACATTCTCAGTGTCAGGAATGAGTCATTAAGTCCAGCCCACGTTCGTGGAGTGGGGAATTAGACGATACATTTTGAAAGGAAATACATCAGAGAACTGGTGCACATACTTTACAATCACCCCACTCAACTGTTCAGCAGCTGGATGATCTTGGGAAAACCATAATGTGTTCGAACCTATGATAATCAGCTCAATCATCTTGTAGTTATGAGCATGAATTCACTGCTTTATAGACCCGGAGACAGTCCCAGTCATAGAATTGGAACAGGAAGGACCTTAAATCTCCTCCTGTCTAAATATTTCATATTCCATATAATCCCAAAGCAAGAAGTCACATAGTAAGTATTTCATCTACCTTTCTTCCAGAGTTCTTGGATGAGAGAGATTCCTCATCTTCTTTTGAAGCCTGTGGGTGTTCCTTTCCCACTCTTCTGAGCTCAGTATATTCATTCTGCTCTCTGGTACTGGAGATGGACATCAAGCTCAATGTTTGGATATCATGATGGTTTCACTGTGCTTATAAGTCAAGGTTGAGTGCAGGAAACCAGAAACACTCTATATTTCAAGCACAAAGTGATTTAAATGATCTATTGTGCAGAATTACAGTCCTTTACAAAATCAAGGTGCAATGGTTAGTTTTATGTGTTAACTTGGCTGGGCTATGGATGCACAGATAGCTGGAAAACATTGCTGAGTATGTCTGTGAGGGTGTTTCTGGAAGAGACTCACATTTGAAGTGGTGGACTGAGTAAAGATCACCCTCACCATTGTGGATGGGCGTCATCCAATCCATTGAGAGCATGAATAAAACAAAAGGGAGGAGAAAGGGAAGATTTTTTTCTCTGCCTGAGCTGAGGCACCCAGCTTCTCCTCAGACATTGGCACTCCTGGCTCTCCATCATTCAGACTCAAATCAAGACTTACAAAACTGGTGGCAGATCATGGGACTTCTCAGTCTCTAGAACTATATACCTATATGTGAAATTTGGGAAAGATGGAAGGAAGGTGGGGGGAAGAAGAAGAGAAGAAAGGGAGGAAGGGATGGGGATTGAATGAACATAAAGAGAGAGTCACTAGAAGGGAACACACAAAAATTATAAACACATAAACATTTTCTATATATATTCTATTTTCCTGGAGATCCTTGACTAATATACGAGGTGAGAGCTAGAAAAGCTGAAGTCATGAGGGTTCTACCAGACTGCTGGTTGAACATTCAGCACTGGAGCTATAATCCAGGCATCAAAAACCTGCTGTGATAGTTGTTTTATACCCACAGAGGGGGCCTGAGTGATATAAAGTCCACCACTGTAAACACTCAACCTGTTGGGACTTACTCTCCAGCCACCAGTCACAGCCACAGGAAGAATACCACTGCCTGTCTGTACCAATGCAGTCTTAATCTATGCAAATGTGTCTAGTTAGCAAAACACAATTTATTCTAAAAGTCCTAGCTGCAAGGGAGTCTGGGAAATGTCATTTCACATTTTCTAAACACTCCAAATAGAAGCAGCGTAAAGTGAAACCTGTCAATCCTAAAGGAAATCAGTCCTGAGTATTCATTCAGCTGATGCTGAAGCTCCCATACTTTGGCCACCTGATGCGAAGAACTGACTCATTAGTAAAGACCCTGATTTGGGGAAAGCTTAAAGGCAGGAGGAGAAGGGGATGACCGAGGATGAGATGGTTGGATGGCATCACCAAATCTATGGACATGAGTTTGAGTAAGCTCTGGGAGTTGGTGATGGACATGGAAGCCTGGCGTGCTGCAGTCCATGGGGTCACAAAGAGTCGGACATGACTGAACAACTGAACTGAACTGAAAGTGAAGGTGGAGAGAGCTAGTGAGAGGTTATATACATCATACACTCTGACTGAAGACTTATTATGGTCACTGCCATATACCATGATAACTCATTTTGATGACAATGACCTTGGAACATTTTACTTTCATCAGTAAGACCCTAATGCCTTCTTGTGGATGTTTACATTCTTTCAGTAGTTGCTAGTGATTAGAAATTCCCACCTACCCTCCCAGTAATTAGATTTCAAAAATTTGAAGACAAAGAAAGACCTCCTGCAATGTTTTCACCACAGCAACCTCAGCATCTGATCCAGTGGATCTGCTTTTTTAGAAGCACAATAGAAATTTGATGAATGAATCAATGATTATGAGCTGTTAGTCTTTAGGCACTTTCATGCTTTCTAGTTGCTGGATTCAGGTTGCAAAGTGTTTGTAAAAACAGAACCTTCTTCAGAACCAGAATCAGTGCAGGTAGAATTTTGAAGAGGGGTTTTAAGCAGGACCGTAATAAAGAAACTTTTTTTAGCTATCTTTTCTCAGAATTGCCTGACAATCAACTATCTGGGTCAATTTGGTTGAAGAGTTCTCTTGCTGAGTGCCATTATCCCATACTTTGAAATTTCACATGACCTTGGATTGGTTTTTAACTGGCTCTTAATATCTGTTGTAATGGCATAGCTTATTTACCTGCTTTTCACTTATGTATCCTATTCACAGTCTGCTGATGTATTGAAAGAGCTTTTGAAGCAGACCAAGATAGTCATTCTGTTCAACCTTCTGACCCAGTGTTTCATCTTAGATATTGTTAACTATAATAATGTTATTAAAAAACATCTCCAGGACTATGTGCCTAGAGTAGTTAACAACTTAATGATATACTCATTTTTTATTTCAAGTAAGACCATCTTTGCTTTATTTCTGGGCATTGTGTCATTTGCCTTTGACCTCAGTGACCCAAGGAAAATGTGTTTCTGGCCTCATAGATGCCTCTTGTCTTGTTTCTCCCTTATTTACTGTACACTTCTATTGAAAGGGCAAAATAAGAAATCTAAAATTTATTCTCAAAATGCACAATGATTCAGACTCCAGATCCTACCCACAGAATTTTTCACATGTATACTACATAAATCAGTTGTCTTTTATTTGTCTTTCTTGTTTAGTTTGTACTTGGTACTTCAGAATCTGCACTGGTGGCTCCAGAATTTTACATTGGAGGGGTTGAGGGGTAGAAGTCTGGCCTGTGATTTTGTGGCTGTGTGTGTATTGGGGATGGAGGCATGTGCATATCTACATATTGGTGCCAAAAAGTTTTATTCTTTTTAAAAGATTTTTGTGTCTAACATTTTGATAAAATGGGAGTATTAGAGTCTTAGAATATCAGAGCTATCTGAGCTTTCAAGAGATTTTCCACTTTTATTCTCTCATTTTATAATTAAGAAAACTGGGGTCCAGAGAGGTTAGATCTGTGGGGGGAAAATGAAAAAAAAAAAAGCACAGTTGGGAGAGTTGATCCAGTTTGGGGACACCCAGGCTAAACCAGTGTTTAGAGTTCTGCTTACTCCAGTGTTAGAAGACAAATATAAATAGTCTTTCATTGCTACTCAGCAGTGAGAAAATTAATTCAAAAGGCCTGAGATATCCTAAACATCAATAGTCTCGGCCAGATGAGTAGTTATATGAACTCATTTAGGAGAGACAGGATATTGATAAATAGATTTGGCTGCTGCAGCCAAGTGTAAACAGCTCCTTCATTGTCTTAGAAGTCAACGATTCTTTTTAAACATTAGACATACCTCCTGAGAGATACAATTAATGCTCCTAAATGTTACTGGAGAATTTGAAGCTTGAAGAAAGTTTAAATAAAAATCAAAAGAAGGAACTAATGCCATTCAGTAGGCAGTCTACCCTGTGTACCATCTGATTCGTGCTAGGAACATTGTTTCATAGATCAAGGGTTTCACGTTCATACCATACACACCAACAAATCTGAAAAGTGGAGCTTCTCTTCTCTAAATTGAGGCTGATTTTCAAATAGGGGTGTTCTCACGATTCTACATATTTTGATCAAAGTGGCAGAAACTATAGTACAAAGCAAATATGAAATTTTGACAGGTCACTTATCTCCCTAATCCTCACACCTGTATAATGAAAGAGTTCTTGATGAATCCCCAGGGGATGGAATTGAGTGATTTATTTATTCATCCATTCATTTAATCATTTCTTCAACAAGTAATTGAGGATCGAGGATGGCTTTATTTCTAAAAATGACTCAGTCCTTTTCTCACAAAATGAGAATATGTTGTAATTTGTTTTCTGCCTGAACCTCTCCTGCTGCTACTAGACTATAAGCCCCCTGAGGGCAACCACTATGTCTTATTCACTGATGAATTCCTCCCAAGAGGCTCCCTGTCACAGAATGGATATTTGATCAATAGCAATCAGTGAATGCAAATATGTCCCTACTAAGTCCTCAGTGTCCTGACAGAGACAGAAAACCAACAGACAAAAGTCAGAGCTCCTAGTATGGACTGTGAAAGGAATGTAAAGTTGGTTTTAAGGAAGCATAAAGGAGAAGCATTGACCCCAGCTAGGTGAAATTAGGGAGAAAGTGTTGAATCTTTACAAAAACTGTGAGATAAGTGCTGTTCCTTTCATTTGTATCAGTGAGGGCAGTGAGGCTTGATAACTCTTAAGGCTCAAGCATTTCAGTCAGAAAGTACTGAATTTGGGTCTTGAACTCATGTGTGTGCATCCAGACCTTTTCCCCTGACTCTGCTGTGCTTCTTCCCCAGATTCCGGGGAAGTGGCCAGAAGCTCAGTGAGCCTCTGAATCACTTGAGATGGAAGAAGTTTTGTGTTGTGGTGTCTTTGAACTGATAGAACACTTCCAAGGTTCTTCTTTGTTTCAGATGGTCCACCTGAAGGCAAGGAGTCTGATAGGTACAGCACTCCTTTTAAAAAAATATTTATTCATTTATTTATTTTGGCTGTGTTGGGTCTTCATTGCTGTGTGGGTTTTTCCTCTATTTGTATGAGCAGGGGTAGCTATTCTCTAGCTGTGGTGCTAGGGCTTCTCATTAAGGTGACTTCTCTTGTTTTGGAGCGTGGGATGTAGGGCATGCAGAGTTCAGTAGTTTTGGCATGTGGACGAAGTCATTGTAGCCCCCAGGCTCTAGAGAGCAGGCTCAATAGTTCTGGCCCACAGGCTTAATTGCTCTGAGGCATGGAGGATATTCCTGGACCAGGGATCGAACCTGGCAGGCAGATTCTTTATCACTGAGCCACCAGGGAAGCCCTGGTAAGTGCAGAATTCTTGTATCTCTATTCCAAATTGTCCATATAATGACCAATAAATGTCCAATAAATGAAGTGCTATTTCAGCTTGTTTTTTAATCTTCAGGGATATATTGATTAATAGAAACATAAAGTGCCTTGGCTTCTTGTTTTGTGATTATAAAATAAAAGTATTTAAATTCCAAAAACAAGATTGGTGTGCCCATCCTTTTTCCTTTTAGTTGTAACTCCTGTTTTGATCTTTCATGCTCCAAACATCCTTTCTGTGGTTTCAAAAGGTAACTTCAATACTATTGGTTACCAATTTAATGATAGCTTTTCAGTTTTCTACTCACTGGATCAAAATGTTAACCGACCTTTGTCTCTGCCATAAATCCCATCAAAGTGTTTACATCTACCCCAAATCTCTTTTAAATGCAAATAAACAAGTTCAGCAGAGACACAAACACCACGTGGATAGTTAACAGCAGCCTGCACTCTGTTCCAGTCGTTAACTGCAGCTTGCAGAGATTCTTGACAAAAAAAGAAAAAGAAACAAGAAAGAAAAAGAAAGCATGGATGGTCTCTTTAATGAGGCTTTCCTTCTCATTTATCAAAGATGGTGTAGCTTTGCCCAGCTGGTCTGGTTTGAAAATCGGAAAATCACTTAATCTGATTCACATAGAAGACCTCTCTAGCAGGTGAAGAAATACATGTATTAAGAAATATGTTTCTTTGATTTATTTTTTTAAGCCATGTCCTTTGCCATTGGTCATAAGACTTAAGGCCTATGCTAGAGGTCATTAAAGAACACCAAAAATCTGACATTTGAGTAGAAAACATATTTTTTTTCTTTCCAATTATTTAAGTGTCTTCCCAGTTGGGATGATTGAGCAAGGATTAGAGGGAATTGTGGGCTTCCTACGTGGCTCAGTGGCGAAGAATCCGCCTGCAATGCAGGAGATGCTGGTTCAATTCCTGGGTCAGCAAAATCACCTGGAGGAAGGAATAGCAATCCATTCCAGTAGTCTTGCCTGGAGAATCCCATGGACAGAGGAGCCTGGCAGGCTACATACAGTCCATGTAGTCGCAAAGAGTTGGATACAACTTGGTGAATAAGCATGCACACATGGGGCTGGAGAGTGCGTAGAAATGCTCAGACTCAGACCCCTCATTTCCTTAGATGTCAATGCTGACTCAGTGACTTAACCAGTTTCTCACAGATAGTTTGGGGGGCACTTGTGAAACCAGAAAATAGGTCATCCTGTTCCTGACCAGAATCCTTTCCTGCTACTTCACAGTGGTAAGTTAGGCAAAAAACATTTCCTTCTACAGAGGGTGAAATATGCAAAAGTGTTTTAAATCTCTTTGGCATGGTTCGTTCAGATAAGGACACACACAAAGCTCAATACAAATGGTCTTAAGTGACAAAATAGAACCTAGTAGCTCATGCAAGACAAAGTCTAGGACTTAAAGCAGGCCCAGGCCTGTCTGAATTTCTGATCCCCTGACGTCTTATCATCATGGTTTCATTGTAGGCTCCATGCAAGCTGGCCGCCCACAATGCCAGGACGACACCTGCTCAGGTTTGAAGCCAAGGCAAAAGAGGGTCCCTTTCTTCTCCAGTAATTTGACCTAACACGTACTAGCTCAGTTGGGTCACACACCCACTTCCAGATTTATCCTTACGGCCTGGGGGAGTGATGCTTTCCAGGGATGGGCCTGAATCACGTTCCTTTGGAGGGAAGAACATCATCAATTCTAACAGAAGCATTGGGGGTGGAGAAGGCTATTCTCTAGAGGAAGACTGGGGCATGTTTACCTGACAAAGGTTGAATGGATGTGGACAATATGGATAATCATTACAAACCACATTTGGTGACAGTCTTTTCAGAAATCAACAGCTTCCTTTCCTTTGTTCATTTGTAAATTTCTCTCAGCTTTAGCCCAGCAGAATCATAAATATGCAAAGAACAGTTCAAGTCCTATGGGAAAGAGTATGCTTGAATATGATAATGATCCTTTCATTAAAATGTAAGTTCTTATTATTTTAGAAAAAAAAAAACATGGTGAAATTTTAAAGCAATAACCTGAGTTGACTACCGATTGGCTAGAGCACTTGGGGCATACAGGCAGAGGTCTCCGGAGGGGAGGAGCCCCTTCAAGCTCGGCTGAGTCCCTCTTTCCTACCGCTCACCCACTGTGCTCCTTGGTGAATATTGCTGCAGTGTTAGCGGGCTTCTTAGCATTCAATTGCTGCAGAATTTCCTCCTCATTATTCTAATTCTCCTTCAGCAAATAGAACGCAAGTCACCACACACCGACTGAGAAAATTTCAGTGTCCCTTTTCTTTTCTATCCGGGCTGGATAATTATAAAGAGTTTAGATTTAGTTTGACCACAGAGAAATGCAATGAGTCTTGACATGAGGCTTCCCAAGCTCCCAAAACCCTCTTCTGTTGTATCTTCTTAGATTTCCAAGCCTGGTTTGGTGGTACAGCAAGCATCCTGAGTCTCGATATTTTAGAGCCTTCTTCCTACTGATTGTCCTGAGGATGAGAGAAAGGACTCGTGGCCATAGGGCAATGTCATCTGGGATGCTCCATTTGAGAACCAGTGGGGCCTCTGGAAAATGGATCCCATCCATGCCTTTAGTGTGAAAGTGGCTTCACATTGTGGGTCCATGCCGCAGTCTATAGTATCACCTTCAAATGCAAGGCTGAGAGTTATTCATTTAAAATCCCACCTGGAGTGATTCAAACAAGTGTCTGTCCATGCTGATTAGCTCTCATTTCCTCACTCTGGATTTAATTTAGATTCAATTTGATTTAGATTCTGTATTTGAAATAGATTCAATAGGGGTATTTAGCATACTCAGATATTGATTAATTAGCAAATATGTCTATGCACGAGTACTAATATACCACCAAACATTCTCTTTTGCTAGGTTAGCTTGTATACAGATAATATTCTCCAGCAAAAGAAATTGACCCCAAAGTGAGAGTTTGGTTAAAAGCTGAATACCAGAGTAGTAACATGTACCCAAAGCATCCCCTTTCCTATAAAATCTCTCATTTGGGCACAGCATGAATATACACTTTCACTATTCAGCCAAAAATGGGAGATTGCTTGAAGCCTTTGATTAATGCAAATAATTGCTGCACAAGAGCATCTCTGATGCTTAGGAGGCCATTAGTGGTACACAGCTGCCATCAACCAGGAACAAGCTGCACATACAAAGATGACTCATGGGTGGATTCTGTGGCCGGAACATCCTGGGTGTTCTATAGGTTGGGAGGATAATCCTTAGAGTCATTTGTACAGTGTGTGCCAGGGATCGGGATACAGGTGTCTGGGACAGAGTGCCACCTGGGACAGAGGTGGTAGAGCAGAATGGATGAGAAAGGAAGTTTCCTCAATGGCAATTTCTTCTACATCTCTGGCACTTTATTGTTTATCTACTTTGACTTATATTCCCACAGTGTGTATGTTAAGTAAGGAAGAATTTATCACCTCTGTTTTACAACTAAGGAAAATGAGGATCATGGAAATCAAAGAACTTGTTCAGAATCATAGTGATGATGGTTGGTGGAATCAGGACTCTTTGAATCCAGGTCCAGTGTTCTTCCTGCTTTACCAAGTAGTAGCATTGCTCTCTGGGGCTTCCCAGATGGCTCAATGGTAAAGAATATGCCTGTCAATGCAGGAGATAAAAGAGATGCAGGTTCAATCCCTGTGTCAGGAAGATCCCCTCAAGAAGGAAATTGCAACCTACTCCAGTAGTCTTACCTAGGAAATCCCATGGACCGAGGAGCCTGACAGGCTACAGTCCATGGAGTCACAAAGAGTCAGACACGACTGAGCATCTGCACGCACACACGCACAGCCTTGCTCTCTGGCTGGGTATAAAGATGTATGTGAGTTCATCCCTTAAAGATTATGAGTGAAGCATGGGGCATGAGAACTACGTGAAGGGTAACTGAACTTTGTATAAATATTGAACCCTGTGCACCAAAATCAATACATGATTGGCCAGACTTTGAACCTAATTGTCTATGGAGCACAGTCTTATTTGCATGGGTCATGCTGTGCAGTTCTTGGCAAATGCTTTGAACACAAATCTGACTAGTCAGTCCATGGAAAATGCATTTATTTCTGGAGAAGACTCATATAAATCAAGTTTGCAGAGATCGTATGCCAAATTATGAATTTACCCTAAGCAATAGAAGATCAGGAAGAATCTGATGGCCCAGTTTCTTTTTGCGCACATGCTGCATGGAATGCTGTGGGGTTTCTTTGCATTTGGTGGTTTATTTGCTAAGTCATGTCTAACTCTGCAACCCCTTGAACTGTAGCCCACAAGGCTCCTCTGTCCATAGGATTTCCTAGGCAAGAATACTGTAGTGGGTTGCCATTTTCTTCTCCAGAGGATCTTCCCAACCCAGAGATCGCCCGTGCCTCTCCTGCATTGCAAGCAGTCTCCTGTATTACAAGTGGATTCTTAACCAATTGAGCCACTAGGGAAGCCTTTTTTTTTTATTGCATTATTTGTTTACAATTCTTCCTTTTCCTCTCACCTTTGCCATGATTGACTGAGGGCAGGTCTTGGTCCTATGACCTGGCCTTGGCCAATGGACTATGAGGGATGTTCTGTACAAAACAGGTACAAACCATCCAGTGTGAAGCTTTAAATGTTCTTCTATGGTTTAGATTACATTTGTGTCCTGCTCAATAGCCACAGTCCTTCATCCTGAGTCTTGGAAGAAGAGAGAGACATGTACAACAGATCTGAACCCAACCTGAAGTCTGAAACAGAACAACTTTAGCCAACCCAAAGATCTGTGAGCAAGCAACAAATGTTTGTTAATGAAGGCTACTAGGATTTTTGCATTGTTTGTGATGGAGCATTACTGTAACAGTTACTGGCCAATACAGGTGCCAAGTCACAATCAGAAAGATACAGACCGGGGGTGGAATGAGATCAGGTGGTTCAACCTCATTATTGGGTCTGATCACCTTCTCTCTTGAAAGGGCATTTCCATTTTCAGCTTTCTTTTCCTTTGCTACTCTGGCTTACTAACTCCTCTTCTGCTCAACATAGCCTGTTTTTTTCTTGATGGGGAATACCTTTAAGTGAGATGACATGTCTCTTTTATGTTTAAAGTTTTACCTACAGAAAGGAACCAAGTTTCCCTGATTTCTAGCTATAATGGTGCTTCCTTTGAGCTTCTTCGCAGTAGCAACATCTATTGTAGTTAAGCCTGGACCATTTGGCAGGTGGGAAGGAAGCCCCTGCTAAGCTCTAGTCATAGTTGAAATTAAACTACAGTTAATACTGAGCAGTTTATGACTGGAGCATTTTGTGATCAAGGCAAACAAGGACTGGGATCCTGCCTACCTTCCTGAGATGGGGATGGGAGATGGGTGTTCATGAGCTGATTAACTTTGATTGCTGACCACCTACCTGGAAAAGTGAGAGGAGAGAAGGGGAAGCTATGAAATGTGGGGTCAGACTAAGGATCAGGGACAGTCAGCCAGGCAGTTATTCTAGGTCCTCCAACCCCAATTAAACCAAATCTACTTAGTTGATTGAAAATTGACCAAGTCAATTGCTTGGAGGGAGGAGAGTTTTAAATGGAGACTACACTTAACATAGTCATATACTCTCAGGATTAAGACCACAAGTTCAGGAGCAAGTCTACTTGGGTTTATGCCCTGGTCTCTGCCACCACTGTAAGCTGTGTCACATGAGTAAACCTCAGGTGTTATATGGCGGTAGGAAAATGTCCACCTCCTAGGTTTGTTTTGGATATTAAATTAAATGACATGCATAAATGAGTACTTATTAGGATACTGCTTGGAACATAGTAAAAACTCAATAAATAGGGCTTATTATTTATCAGATACACAGTAGTATCAAATCTTGTATGATACCAGATGTAAGACAATTTTTATGTTTAAGGAACTTAGAGTCTAACTGAAAAGGCTGCTATTTATCTATAGAAAGGAAACAATTGTTCAGACAGTATTATATATTTGAAGGGGAAATTATAAATATCAGTATATTTTATATTTTAGCATTAGCTGAGATTCTTCTGTGCTTGGAAAACAGGAAAAAATATTATGAGACTGATTAAATAAATTATAGTAATTTCGCATGATGGAGTACTATGAAGCTGTGAAAAAGAATGAGAAAGAACTCTAGATTCTTATTTTGGTGGTCTCCAGGGTGTATTGTTAAGTGAAAGCCAACAGAGTCAGGTTCAAGTTTATTGTATGCTACCTTTGATGAGAAAGGCAGTCAAATAAAATAATTATGTGGCTATTTGATTACAAAATAAGAAACACTGGAAGGATAAGTCAGTTTTAATAAAAATGGCTACCTTTATGGATGAGGAGGGATAAAAACCAGACTCCTTTGAGTGTAACTTTTATATAATTTTGATTTTTCATCATATGAATATTTTACATATTCAAAAGACAAAATTAATTCAAAAGATTGAAAAAAAAGACAAACCTCCAAATGTAAACAAATAAAAATAAATTAGTCTGATTCTATATCAGAATTATGACATAATCATGCAGGAAGTGTATCCCAAGTGACTTGTGACCACAGTGTTCTGACTGTACATTAGTAGGGTATATGACTGAAATGAAGTGAAGTTGCTCAGTCATGTGTAACTCTGCAGTTCCATGGACTGTAGGGTACCAGGCTCCTCCATTCGTGGAATTTTCCAGGCAAGAGTACTGGAGTGGGTTGCCATTTCCTTCTCCAGGGGATCTTCTTGACTCAGGGATCAAACCCAGGTGTCCCACAATGCAGGCAGGACTTTACCCTCTGAGTCACCAGGGAAGCCCTATGACTGAAAACAACTACCAAAAAACAATCTTAAATTTCATTCAGTGATTTTGTTGTTAATAGTAGTAATGGTGGTACAGACTTGAAACTATTTCACTTATATTGTATTAAAAAAAGAATGTTCATGCTAGTAGAAACCAAGGTGTTCTAATATGAATATAAAACTGAAGACATTAAGAAAAGTCCTGTAATTTAAATTTGGACTGAAAAATATCAATATAAATTTGTGATTTCCGAATCACTAAAGGATTTAGGAGCAATAATACTTCAGTAGAAAAGAGTACATGTAATAATGAATTTTGTTTTCTAACTACCATTCCCCATTCAAAGAAACCAGAGCTCATTAGAGAAATGGCTAATTTCAAATTTGGAACAGGGGATAATATGAGCAAGGGACAGAGTGCTAGAAGAGAAAGAAACACTCAACAGACTAATGGGGCATGTCAGAGAACTCAGGAGTCAGCTCAGTGGTGCTTCCACTGCCCCAAATTTGTGGCAATTTGAGCATCAAAAGAATAATTATTGTAATTAAGTTAAAAACATCGACTGAAGAAAAACTGTGAATCCTAAGAGAGAGTCATTTCACAATACTGGAAGTGGTTATCACATCAACTCTTTATTCTGAAATTTAGTGATTCAAAAGAAAAGAAAACAATAAGAATAACAAGTTTATTGTATTCTTTTTACAATAAGAATAACAAGTTTATTGTATTCTTTTTACAATAAGAATAACATGTTTACTGTAAGAACTATATTTCTGGTTGCTGAGGAAAGCTCTTCTTTACTAAAAAAAAAAAAAAAATCCAAGGTCTAAATGTTGAAAATTATGGGATGAGGAAATCACCATCTGCAGCCTCCAGGAAAAGTCTTGATTTAGACAAGGATGGTACATGGATGATTAAACCATTAGGTGAGAGGTTGTTGGGGCATTGGGATGCTGCCATGGTGCTAAAGGATCAGACCATAGTTTAATTGCTGATTGCAAAGGGAGAGCCTACCTTTATAATCAGGGTGACAACTTAGTATCATGAATAGTGGGACAACCTAACCGTAAGTGTCTCCACCTGATGTAACCTGAAGATCCAGCATCTCCTATCATATTCTTGCCCGAAATATTTGCATGTGTGCTCAGTTGCTAAGTTGTGTTCGACTTTTTGCAATCCTGTGGACTGTAGCCCACCAGGCTCCTCTGTCCATGGGGATTTCCCAGGCAAGAATACTGGAGTGGGTTATTTCCTTCTCCAGGAGATCTTCCTGACCCATGGATTGAACCTGTGTCTCTGGCATTGGCAGGCAGATTCTTTACCTAAGAGTCACCAGGAAATCCCCAAAATATTTACCCAGAACCTATAAAATGCTTGCTTCTTGGAAGAAAAGCTATGACAAACCTAGAGAGCGTATTAAAAAAGCAGAGACATCACTCTGCCAACACAGGTCCCTATAGTCAGAACTGTGATATTTCCAGTCATCGTGTACAGATGTGAAAGTTGGACCATAAAGAAGGCTGAGCGCCAAAGAATTGATACTTTCGAACTGTGGTGCTGGAGAAGACTCTTGGGAGTCCCTTGGACTGCAGGGATATCAAACCAGTCAATCCTAAAGGAAATAAGTCCTGAATATTCATTGGAAGGACTGATGCTGAAGTTGAAACTCCAATACTTTGGCCACCTGATGCGAAGGGCTGATTAATTGGAAAAACCCTGATGCTGGGAAAGATTGAAGGCAGGAAGAGAAGGGGACAACAGAGGATGAGATCCTTGGATGGCATCACCAACTAGATGGACATGAGTTTGAGCAAACTCTGGGAGTTAGTGATGGACAGGGAACCCTGGCATGCTGCAGTCAGTGGGGTTGCAAAGAGTTGGACGTAACTGAGTGACTGAACTGAACTGAACTGAATGCTTTTGAAATGTCTATGTTATTGACAAACTCTTCTATTAGATTTTATTCAAGCATAAACCACATTAATGCCACCACTAGAAGTGTGGATTTCTCTATTGTAGAATTTATTTATTTGCTCTTAATAGTAATTTCCAGGTAGGATGAGCTGTGAGAAGATCTGTCCTTTAGTAACACTCGTTTGTGTTTTATTTTTCTGTGACTGTCTTGTCAGAATCCAAAAGGAAACCCATCTAAGCCTTCACATCACAATGATCAAGTTTGAGAGAATGTAGTACATCTTCTCAGAACTGTTTGAATAAGAGTCAGATTCCATGTAAAATAAAGGTTATTTGCAAAATGAATACAATAGAGCTATTGTGCATCATTTTGGGATTTGAGGAAGCGTACTGACCTTTTTTTTTTTTTTAAAGTGAGTTAGTGCTCAGGTGATTGGCTTAGGGATCCAATGAGATGAAATAAAATCTGTGAAAATTTATCCTGGAAATAAAACAGATCAGGATTAAATTTTATACTATCTCTGGGACTGGGTGTGAATCTGATACTAAGAGTCTGTCCTCACAGACATCTGTCAGCACCATGCCTTAATTAGGGTAGAAGAGACTGAATGGAGAAAGTTCTTTGATCCCTTCGATCCCTTTGGTGATTTCTTGTGTATAGTGTTTGTATATGTGTGTCCCTATGTATGTATCCCTTCCAAATGCTTCTCCTCACCCTCCACCTTTGCCCCACCACAGGAAAACTTTCTCTTGCTTTCACTGCATGTCCCTTCATACAATTGGACTCCCACTGTCAGTCATTAAATGCTCAAGCATTCCAGACAGTCTGGGCTCTGTCTTGGCATGGCTTTCCTGTCATTCAGGGTAGCTGGGGGTTGGACTTGGAGAAAACTGAAGGGCATGGTAAGCCCTGTTATTGCTGCCTTGCTGCTTTGATTTCCCCCAGCCAGGGAAAAAGATTTGGAGGTGGAACCTCCAGGGCAAGTAAGCAGTTTTCAGGTAAGACTTACCTATCTACAAAGAGAGGCCCTGTGAGGAATAATCAAGTGATCATTTAAAACTAGAAACAATAACAGAATAATAAACCAGGAACAGGAAGCTCAGCTTCAGTTCAGTTCAGTCACTCAGTCATGTCTGGCTCTTTGTGACCCCATGGACTGCAGCATGCCCAGCTTCCCTGTGTAGCACCAACTCCCGGAGCTTACTCAAACTCATGTCCATTGAGTTGGTGATGCCATCCAACCATCTCATCCTCTGTTGTCCCCTTCTCTTCCTGCCTTCAATCTTTCCCAGCATCAGGATCTTTTCAAATGAGTCAGTTCTTCACATCAGGTGGCCAAAGTACTGGAGTTTCAGCTTGGTGCTCTGTAATGAATAGATGGGGTTTGTGGGGAGGGAGGATCAAGAAGAACGGGATACATGTGTACATAGGATGGAATAAAACCACTTCATTGTACAGGAGAAGCTAACACAATATTGTAAAGCAATTATACTCCAATTAAAAAACTAGATTGTTAATATTACTTTATGTAGTTGGATATCTACAAAAAAGAAACACTAGAAGGATAAATCAGAAACCCTTGTCTCTCATTTAATGATTTTGATTTGTTTCTAAAAGCCTTGCCACTAAGTGAAAAGCCATTAAATAAAAACATTTTTTCTATTAATTTTAATTGGAAAAAGTTCTGATGCATTCCTCCCAACCCAGAACACCCAAGCAATGTTTAAAATAGAAAATAGGATCAACTGAACAACAGAAGTATCTTTCTATAAGTAATAAATGACAATTTGAAAGTAAATAGGCATTGTTTATTTAAAACATGAAATGTAATGTAGGTTTATTGTAATGTCAGTTACTCACCAAGGAAGAGAGATGATGGTTGGCAGATACTAGGGAGGCATTCTTTTGAAGATAAGAGAGAGTCAGGTGATCAGCTTCTAGGCAGGCAACCTAGGGGAGGCAAGGTGGAGGATGGTGGAAGAGGTGCTCGGTTTTGAAACCATGTGAATTACTGGATTCTTTTTATCTCTCTCTCAAGCTTAAAAAACTCAAGAGGCCACTGAAATCTTTATCTGGATGAAGTTGGTGGGGGGAAATTTACAAATGCTGTCTCTATCTCAGCTCAGTTCAGTCACTCAGTCGTGTCCGAATCTTTGCAACCCCACTGACTGCAGCATGCCAGGCTTCCCTGTCCATCAATCACCAACTCCTGGAGCTTGCTCAATCTCATGTCCATTGAGTTGGTGATTCCATCCAACAATTTCATCCTCTGTCATCCCCTTCTCCTCCTGCTTTCAATCTTTCCCAGCATCAGAGTCTTTTCCAATGAGTTGTTTTTTGCATCAGGTGGCCAAAGTATTGGAGTTTCAGCTTCAGCATCAGCCCTTCCAATGAATATTTAGGACTTATTTCCTTTAGGATTGACTGGTTAGATATTCTTGCAGTTGAAGGGACTCTCAAGAGTCTTCTCCAACACCACAGTTCAAAAGCATCAATTCTTCAGCACTCAACTTTCTTTATAGTCCAACTCTCATATCCATACATGAGTACTGGAAAAACCATAGCCTTGACTAGACGGATCTTTGTTGGCAAAGTAATGTCTCTGCTTTTTAACATCATGTCTAGGTTGGTCATAGCTTTTCTTCCAAGGAGCAAGTGTCTTTTAATTTCATGTCTGCAGTCACCATCTACAGTGATTTTGGAGCCCAAAAGAGTAAAGTCTCTCACTGTTTACATTGTTTCCCCATCTATTTGCTATGAAGTGATGGGACTGGATGCTATGATTTTAGTTTTCTGAATGCAGAGTTTTAAGCCAACTTTTTCACTCATCTTTCACTTTCATCAAGATGCTCTTTAGTTCTTCTTCTCTTTCTGCCGTTAGGGTAGTGTCATCTGCATATCTGAGGTTATTATTATTTCTCCCAGCAATCTTGATTCCAGCTTGTGCTCTATCTGCTGATATTGTGCCTCTATCTGCTGATGGCATATCCCCATCTCCTTTTAATTTTTTAAATTATTTTTTAAAGTCTTTTTTGAATTTGTTGCAATATTGCTTCTGCTTTATGTTTTGTTTTTTTTGGCCCAGAGGCATGTGGGATCTTAACTCCCTGACTAAGGATCAAATCTACATTCTCCGTGTTGGAAAGTGAAGTCTTAGCCACTGGACCTCTAAGGAAGTCCCTACCCATCTCAAAAAATGACATCTGTTTCTGTTATTCTTTGTATTCATTCTGTACCAGAGTTCTCCCACTAACACTCCAAGAGAAAAAGAAAAGTGAAGAAGAAAAAGACTTTTATTTAGTTAGTTTATCATGCCCTGTGGTTATTTGTTTATTTTTACTTGTTGTGTTGGGGGAAATGATTGTCCTGGGCATGTAGGCTAAACACTTAATTGAATTAAATGTTTGTTTTACTCAAATCTCAAAGAGTGATATTTTATAAGAGTTAAGAAGTGGGTTTCCTCAAAATCTTTTAAACTGTTTTCCCCCAAATATCAGCTTCTAAGATATTTCTTCCCAGCTGTTTTTGCATATTTATTTTCTTGTTGCAAACCTCTCTGTTGAGACTAGAATTCACAGCATCTCCCCACAGTTTCTTCAGTAACATTCATTAAGATACTCTTTTGTCTCATCATGTAGATCATTAATGAAGCTGTTAACTAACACTAGTGCCTCATTGATTCCTGAGGCAGGGCTACCAGACTCCTCTGTAACTTGACACATTGCTTTTATCCTTGGTTTCTATGTCACCAACCCTCAGCTTTCAGCCAGTAGAGAATGCTGGAGTCCAAATCCAATTCAATTTGAATTTATTTTGCAAGTAAGACTTTATTAGAAACTGTATTAAGTGCTTTACCAAAATTAGGTTGTGTTACATCTTCATTCTCTCTCTCTCTTTTATTAATCATGCAATTCCCTCTCCCTTTAAAAAAAGAAAAAAAAAAGCAATTAGGTTTGCCCAGCTTGATTCAATCTTAAAATCCAGGCTGCTTATTGCCCCCGGTTCCATTATAATCTAAATGCTTACAGATGCTAACTGTCAGGAGTCTTGCTTCTCTATGAAATCAGTACCATATTAGCTTCTATCAAGACTTCACACCTCCTTAGGCCTTAGTGGTTTTAGGCTGAAAATCCCACCTGATTAATGATGCTTGGATCTGGAAGTATCTCCAGAGGCATTGAATAATGTGGTTTGAAAGGGCTTTCCACGAAGTCCTGTTTCCCAATAGGTGCCTTGGGAACCACAAGGGAATGATAAGGCAGAAGCCCAGAGGAAAAGGTTCTTCATCCTTGTTTTAGTGAGAGCAATTCAGTTTTCATCTGTCTTCTGTATTTAGTGTTCTATGTAGGCCTATCTCTAGGCCATGTGGAGGCTTCATGCAAGTTGAAAAGAAGTCACCCTTCCTCTGTGTGGGCACTGACCCACAATAGGGTGGCTGTGGTTTTCAATAACACTTGATTTCCAAAATGGGACTCCATGACCAAAAAGTAATTTGGAAAACCACTGACCTAGGCCAGCCACTTTAGGTTCGTGCATGCTGTCACTTCAGTCATGTCCGACTCTTTGTGACCCCATGGATTGTAGCCTGCCAGGCTCCTCTGTTCATGGGATTCTCCAAGCAAGGATACTGAACAGGGTTGCCATGCCCTCCTCCAAGGGATCTTCCTGACCCAGAGATCAAACCCGCATCTCTTCTCCTGCATTCGCAGGCAGGTTCTTTACCACTAGTGCTGCCTGGGAAGCCCCAGCCATCTTAGGTAACCCAAGATAAAACCCAAATCAGCAAGACCAACTTTTCACAATTCTACAGTAAGGCATTGTGTTCAGGTCCTTTGTCTTAAGTGTGCAAATATTTTGTTATTTTCAATGGATAGGCACCCCTGCCTTGACCAAATATTCATACTCACAGACAAATGAATTCGTTCAACACATACTTACTAAGTACTTACAAAGTCTGTGCTCCTATGAGCTTACATTCAGTAGGAATAAGATACATCCTAAACAAAATCCTACATAACTGAAATGCTAGGTAGTATAACAAAGAAAAAGAAAGAAAGAGAAAGCATGATAAAAGGAGAGATTTAACTATTCTCCTTCTCCACTTGGTATTTAAAACACATTAATCATGGTAATAATCAAATATATATCAAACATAGTTTTTAATTCATGTAATAAATATTACTGTAGAGATTAAAAGGAATACATGCAAACAAATAAGATGTGTAATAAAAACATATTTCCTGCCTTCAAAGGAGCATGAAGTCTAGTCAAAGTCAGGATATACATTTAACCAAACTATAATGTATTTCCTAATGAAATAATTGTTCACATGTCTTTCAGAGAGCAGTGATTAATTGCAGCTGGCAAGATACTGGGAAAGGGAAAGTTTTATTCAATAAAATTCAACAAACATTTGTGTGTTTGTATTTAGTAAGTAAAGGTTGGTCATTTGTGCGAGGCATCGGGGGGATGAGAAAGATTTCGTAGGAGGTCAGAGGAGAGAAGGAATGAGCAGAGACAGAAAATCTGGTCTGAAAAACAGAGTAGCCTGATGTGGTCAAAATGTGCAGTGTGGCTGAGAAGACCCTGGAGGCATGAAACTGCATGCTAAGTATTTGTGATTTATCCTATAGGCAACAGGGAAAGATGGAAGACTCTGATACGATGAGCGAATCAATCTAAAGGAGGTTCACAATGAATTTGTGAACCTTATATGTATATTACCCAAATATATATAATTAATACATAACATAAATAATAGTAAACTTTATTAGGGTTCTCCAAAGAAACTCAGCAGTGGCCACAGGACTGGAAAAGGTCAGTTTTCGTTCCAATCCCAAAGAAAGGCAATGCCAAAGAATGCTCAAACTACCGCACAATTGCACTCATCTCACATGCTAGTAAAGTAATGCTCAAAATTCTCCAAGCCAGGCTTCAGCAATACGTGAACCGTGAACTTCCAGATGTTCAAGCTGGTTTTAGAAAAGGCAGAGGAACCAGAGATCAAATTGCCAATACCCGCTGGATCATCAAAAAAGCAAGAGAGTTCCAGAAAAACATCTATTTCTGCTTTATTGACTATGCCAAAGCCTTTGACTGTGTGGATCACAATAAACTGTGGAAAATTCTGAAAGAGATGGGGATACCAGACCATCTGACCTGTCTCTTGAGAAACCTGTATGCAGGTCAGGAAGCAACAGTTAGAACTGGACATGGAACAACAGACTGGTTCCAAATAGGAAAAGGAGTATGTCAAGGCTGTATATTCTCACCCTGCTTATTTAACTTCTATGCAGAGTACATCATGAGAAACGCTGGGCTGGAAGAAACACAAGCTGGAATCAAGATTGCCAGGAGAAATATCAATAACCTCAGATATGCAGATGACACCACCCTTATGGCAGAAAGTGAAGAAGAACTAAAGAGCCTCTTGATGAAGGTGAAGGAGGAGAGTGAAAAAGTTGGCTTAAAGCTCAACGTTCAGAAAACTAAGATCATGGCATCTGGTCCCATCACTCCATGGGAAATAGATGGGGAAACAGTGGAAACAGTGTCAGACTTTACTTTTTTGGGCTCCAGAATCACTGCTGATGGTGACTGCAGCCATGAAATTAAAAGACGCTTACTCCTTGGAAGGAAGGTTATGGCCAACCTAGGTGGCATGTTTAAAAGCAGAGACATTACTTTGCCAACAAAAGTCCGTCTAGTCAAGGCTATGGTTTTTCCAGTGGTCATGTATGGATGTGAGAGTTGGAAGGTGAAGAAAGCTGAGTGCTGCAGAATTGATGCTTTTGAACTGTGGTGTTGGAGAAGACTCTTGAGAGTCCCTTGGACTGCAAGGAGATCCAATCAATCCATCCTAAAAGAGATCAATCCTGGGTGTTCATTGGAAGGTCTGATGTTGAAGCTGAAGCTCCAATACTTTGGCCACCTCATGCGAAGGGTTGACTCATTGGAAAAGACCCTAATGCTGGGTAGGATTGGGGGCAGGAGGAGAAGGGGATGACAGAGGATGAGATGGTTGGATGGCATCACCGACTTGATGAACATGGGTTTGGGTAGACTCCGGGAGTTGGTGATGGACAGGGAGGCCTGGCGTGCTGCAATTCATGGGGTCGCGGAGAGTCGGACACGACTGAGCGACTGAACTGAACTGAACTGAACTGAAAGAAACAGAACTAGGAGTATATATATGTGAATGTGTATATATATGTATGTATATATATATTTATTTCTAATATTGATAAATGTTAAATATATTTAATATTTTAAAGTATATTTAAATATCACAAATATGTTATATATATTTTATACATAGGAGAAGGCAATGGCAACCCACTCCAGTACTGTTGCCTGGAAAATCCCATGGATGGAGGAGACTGGTAGGCTGCAGTCCATGGGGTCGCAAAGAGTAGGACACGACTGAGTGACTTCTCTTTCACTTTTCACTTTCATGCATTGGAGAAGGAAATGGCAAACCACTCCAGTATTCTTGCCTGGAGAATCCCAGGGATGGGGGAGCCTGGTGGGCTGCCATCTATGGGGTCACACAGAGTCAGACATGACTGAAGCGACTTAGCAGCAGCAGCAGCATATATATATTTGCATGTATATATAGAAAGAAAGCAAGACTGGTTGAATTTTAAGGAATTGGCTCATGCAGTTATGAAGGCCAGTAAGTCCCAGATATTCAGGGTAGAACAGCAGGCTGCAGGCAGAATTCTCTCTCGCTTGGGGGAGATCATTCCTTTTTCTCTTAAGTTCTTCAACTGATTGGATGAGATCCACCTACATTGTGGAGGATAATCTGCTTCCCTGAAAATCTACTGATTTAAATGCTAATCTCATCAGAAAAGTGAGGCTTCCCTGGTGGCTCAGCAATAAAGAACCCACCTGCAATGCAGGAGACACAGGTACAATCCCTCGGTCTGGAAGACCCCCTGGAGGAGGCATGGCAACCCACTCCAGTATTCTTGCCTGAAGAACCCCATGGACAAGGAGCCTGGCAGGCCGCAGTCCACTGGGTCTCAAAGAGTCAGACCCGACTGAAGCGATTGACCACACGTGCGTGCACATGCACACACACACATACTAATCTAAAAAGTACCATCATAGTAACATTTAGATTAGTTTTGAAACGACTATCTGGGTACCATAACTTAGCCAAGATAACATAAAATTGACCATCACAGACATTTTTCTACCATTTTGTCTCTGGTACTTGCTAGATGCTCAGTAAATGGTTGTACCTCTGGGCTCAGTAGCAGTAGGTTTGTGGATAGTGTAAGTTGCAGCATGTGTCCAAGTGATGGAAATAGGAGGAGAGCGCTGAGGTAAATATTTCGAGAGGGCACAGTACTGGAGCTCAGTGCTTCCCAAACACTAACTTGCTTGGGAAGCACTTGGAGATCTTGTTAAAGTACAGATTCTGAATAGGTAGGTCTGAAGTGAGACCCAAGATAGGCATTTCTAAAAAGGGGAGATGATACCACTGGTCCATGGTCCACACTTAGGGCTGCAAGGCAATAGAATTTCCAAAGCTCTTATTTTGACAAGATAGATGGGAACCTGAGTCCTTGTGGAGGAAGAGAAGTCCTCTGAATTATGATTTGAGGGGTAGCAAAAATTGCCTCTAATATCTGTTTAAAAGCAACTGTTGTCATACTTTTGTGCCTCACGGTCCCTTAGAGACCTTATAGAATGTAGAGGCTCACCCTCCTGAAATTGTGACTGAATATGTCTGGCTTAAGGCCAGGACTCCACATTAATAATAATAATCCCAGGGGACTATGATGAAGTTCTGAGACTACCTTTTGAGAAACACTGGTTTAAATTTTTAAGGCTCAGGAAAAAATACAAATATATTTTCCAGGAAAAGACTTTGAGTCACCTGCAATGACCTTTGCTGAAAAACAAAGCAAAAGTAGGAGACGGAGAATAAATTTTGGCAAATTTAGAGTTTTACTGCGGATGAGGGAATATATAGCCCTGGGGGGTGGTGAGTCTACAGTTATATGGAAAAACCATACTGGACATCAGTTCCTCTCCTGCTCAAGGCTTACCCAGGGCAAGGACCAAGAATTGTCCTTAGGACCTGTGCATAGATACAGGAAGTCTCTGGCTGTGCTGGTTATAGTATTTAGGATTGTCTAGTTGTTATAGAAAAATGCCTGCAATAACAGTGAGTTTACTGAGATTTCTCTTTTTCTCATATAAAAGAAGTCTAGCAGTAAGTTGTTATGTGGTGTGGCTGGTGCGGTGACTCTGGAAAACTCACAGACTTTTTCTATCCTTAGTGTATTGCTTCATGGTCCAAAATGGCTGCTAGAAAGCCAGCCATCATTTCCACATCTTAAGTAGCAAGAGGGAGGAAGGATTGAAGAAGGGCATATATTTTTTCCTTTTAAAAAGACTTTCCGGAAGTCCTATGTAGTACTTACTTTTACATTTTAATGACTGTACTTATTCAAATGACCAGTTTAGTTTGAATTATGGAAATATCTCTCCAGTTCCATCCCGTATTTGTATTCTCTGCTAACACTCAAGTGTTCTTTTACAAAGGGAAAGGAGAGAATCAACATTGTAAGGCAGCTAGAAGTGTCTAGGATGAGTTGCTAGAGATTAATCAGGCCACAGAGATGCAGAATGAGAGGGAGGGGAAGTAAAATGCATTCTTACTTAAATGATGTAGGATGGAATGACGTATGAAGGCAGGGGCTTTATAGCTAATTTTGTAATCACTGTGGTCTTCATTCATTTATTCAAAAATGCTAATGGAATTCCTTCAGTGTGCCAGACACTGCACTGTTTGATAATACAACCATGAAGAAGGTCCAGTTCAGGTCTTTCAGGAACCTGATAAGAGTTACTGATAAATTGAAAGATTTTACAATGTGTCAATTGCAATATTAATGCTAAACATAAGTGCTGAAGTAACCCATGACATTGATATCCAGACTAGCTCTGGAAAACAAGGAAGATGTCCTAGGCGGGGTGTGGGGTCACTGAGAGTTGAGGAGTGAGGAAGAATTCATAGAAATGTGTGGATATGTAAGCGTGTGTATCTGTGTGTGTCCATGTATGTGTGCAGATATGCACACATCTGGAGGAATGTTCCAGATGCAGAGAAGTCCCTTGCACTAAATAGGGAAGGATGTTAAAGGGACCTATTGTGGCAGGCTGCAAAGAAATTGGCTGGTTCCTGAACTGCAATATACATCTGCATCCAGACCAAGTGGTAAGCCAGTGAGTGTGTGTGCCAGTGTGTGCAAGTGTGCTCACTTATGTGCTTTCATGGAAAAGTGAGGTTTCATTGGGTATAAGGCTGAGAGAAGCACTTATTTGTAAGGCTATGTAGGAAATCAGACAGTCATGTCTGCCTCTTTGCAATCCCATGGACTGTAGCCCACCAGGCTCCTCTGTCCATGGAAATCTCCAGGCAAGAATACTGGAGTGGGTTGCCGTTTCCTTCTCCAGGGAATCGTCTCAACCCAGGGATCAAACCTGCGTCTCTTGTGTCTCCTGCACTAGCAGGCAGATTCTTTACCACTGCACCGCCTGGGAAGCCCAGGAAATTATATTTTTAATATCCTCTACACAAAATCAAATATGTGAATGATGAAAGATATTTTTCTCACCTACAAGGGATCATGGTACTATGATTGTGTTAGGGCAGGGAAATGGCAAAATCTAGTGTGTCTGTAGCCTTGTACAGCTTCCGTGCATGCATGCATATGAAAAGGCTGGAGTAATTCTCCCGAGATTAGTTTTCCAAAAATAGAATTTTACATTCAGAAGGGCAGAAGCCGTCCTTGAAACCAAGGGTTGAATTTTTTTTCAAAGATGCCAAATTTGAAAATTAAAATTTTGGTGAAAACTCTTTAATCATTGTGGTCTCTTTGGGCGACTGTGGTAGATCCATCACAAACCCTAAATACCCAGGATGGAAGGTTAGTATACTGATAAAACTTATCCACAACCCCAAAGATGCTGTAATAATTAAGAAGTTTTTGTTTCTCCTAATGGAGTTTGATGGTCTTAGTTTATCAGCAACCTTTGAATTGAATTAACAACACAAAACTAATTAATCTTGGTGTACCCTAGCAATCCACTTAGAAGCCGCATGTGAAATTCAATTAAGTCCCTTTGCCTTTTATGAAGCATGCACACTCAAGAAGCTTTGGTGTACAGCTGAGAATTAGGTAACAGAAAGAGCTTGTCGTGTTTTTCAAACCCAACTTTTGAAATTAAACAATAGGTTTTAGAATTCTTCCGTGATTCAGAAAGTTGGAATCTGAATAAAAAGACCGAACAAAAACCCTCCCCGAGCTAATCAGCCCTTTACCTCCCTCGCCTTTCCTGAGATCAGAAGAGAAAGATGGTGGTATGTGCCTCTGCCTCTCTGGCCCTGGTTTGTCACCAGAACCTTATAGCTCGAGCTGTTTCTTGAATGCTTTTTGCAAACTCTTCTTTTCCTGGCTTCTGGCATGCTCTGTGCTGTCAGTCTTATTGATTAAAACCCTTGGTGGATTTCAAGACCTCCTCGCCCTGTATTGTCACAGATCTACTTAAAATGGATTTTTTTCTCTTTGCTGGACCTGTGTTTTTCAGTTGGTTGAGCAGATGCAAAGCAGGTGGTACTGAGATTTCAAATAGAAGCTGTATCTAGTTAGTGCAGGAATAAACGGTGGTATTATCACTTCTTTTGTTTTTTTGTCTCTTTACATTTTTATTTATCTAAAAAAATTCTTTATACTTTTCAGTATGTACGGTTAATTCAAATAAGTTGTATTGATTGCTTTTAATAAAAGAATATTTGGCAGGTGTAACAATCCGAGGCTTTGAATATCTAAGACATGACGTGAGAAAGACGTGAGAAAATGCACTGTAAGGCTGAAAATGTGTTGTGTGTACTGCTTGCTGCTGCTGCTAAGTCGCTTCAGTCGTGTCCGACTCTGTGCGACCCCATAGACGGCAGCCCACCAGGCTCTGCCGTCCCTGGGATTTTCCAGGCAAGAACACTGGAGGGGTTTGCCATTTCCTTCTCCAATGCATGAAAGTGAAAAGTGAAAGTGAAGTTGCTCAGTCGTGTCCGACTCTTCGCGACCCCTTGGACTGCAGCCTGCCAGGCTCCTCCGTCCATGGGATTTTCCAGGCAAGAGTACTGGAGTGGGTTGCCATTGCCTTCTCTGGCTAGCTGCTTCTTCCATATTTATTTCCCTTTCCTTTCTAACAGTCCTTGGCACTGGAAAAAAAAAATCATGGAATCTGGTAAATTTGATTTCAGCCCCTCTAGCCTCAGGTTTGGAAGCTATGGCTTAAGAGTCATCAGAACATTTTTTCCCCTGGCTAGGTGAATTGGTTCAGGAGCCAACAGTGATCTCAGATGATCCTGTCCGAGTGAATCTCAGGACTTTTGTTTGAAGTGCCAGGATTAAGGCACTCTTTATCTCTCTATTTTTCAAGATGAAATATGTGAGATGAAGTATGTAAGAATGTCATTTTGTACCAAAGGGACAAAGCTGACACATGGAAGAGTCCAGAGGCCAGAGATTACAGAGAGATTAACAGAGATTTTCAGAGGACATGCTGAATTTATGGGTCAAAACCAGCCAAACTATCATTGGCCTTTTCAGTTTGGTTTAACAACCCATTTTAAAAATGCTTAAGCTAGCTAGGGGCTTCCCAGGTGGCACTAGTGGTAAGAACTTGCCTGCCAATGCAGGAAACATAAGTAGAGGTGGGTTCGATCCCTGGGTCTGGAAGATACCCTGGAGGAGGGCATGGCAACCCACTCCAGTATCCTTACCTGGAGAATCCCAAGAACAGAGAAGCCTGGCAGGCTCCAGTCCATAGAGTCGCAGAGTCGAACACAACTGAAGCAAGTTAGCATGCACACATCTAAAATGGAAAACATTCAGAATCAGCTTTTGCTTCATAACAAAATACCCGAAAATTCAATGACTTTTTAAAAACAGAAAGGTAATTTATTATTATGGGACAACTGCCTGTGGGTTGGTTTGGGTCCACTGATTCAGGTTCAGCTTTGCTGAGGGGCTCTGCTAATATCCCCTGGGCTTGATCATAAACCAGCTGCAAGCCAGCCAGCCTATTGATTCTTCTGAGGATAAACTGGGGCTGTGTTTGAGTCTGAGCTGGGTTGAGTCAGTTTGCCTGAGACAGCTTCATTCCATGTGTCTCTCCCTCCCTTGGGACCAGAAGGCTAGCATAGGCATGGTTTTTTTCATGGCAAGGTAGAGGCACAGGATGAAAGCAGAAACATGCACAGTCTCTTGAGGCTTGGGCTCCTTATTAGCTCTATTCTGCCTCATTCTTTTAGCCAAAGCCAAAGAAGTGACCACATCCAAAGTCAAGAGATGAGAAATTAAACTTGATTTCTTTGGGGAGGAAGTGAAAAGTCACATAAAAGGGCAGGGAAAGAAGGAGTGACAAATTGGGACCAATGAGGCAAACTGCCACAATAGATGATATATGATCCATGTATGTGTTATCTCAAGAGCTGAAGATAGTTAGAAAACTGGGTCATAAAACTGTATAGAAAGCTGTTATGCCAGATGTGGCAGCGATTTGAAACCTAACTTATGTTAGTTAATCTATACACATATTTGTGTTGTTTTTCACTGAAGAAGCACAATTTAATTTTGGATTATGCTTCAGTTTCTATATAAGCTAACCTCTATTCATACATGAACTAATCATTTTCTAGATTTGAAATATTTACTTTCTCTGCACATACTATTTAATGATTGTAAAAACCAACCATTTCCTTGGAAAAACAATGTTTGTATATATTTATGGTCTAACAGGGGCTTCCCTGGTGGCTCAGACAGTAAAGAATCGATCTGCCAATGCAGGAGATGCAGGTTTAATCCCTTGTTTGGGAAGATCCCCTGGAGAAGGAAATGGCAACCCACTCAAGTAGTCTTGCCTGGTGAATTCCATGGACAGAGGAGCCTGATGGGGCTCCTACAGTCCCTGTGGATATGACTGTGACTAACACTTTCACTTTTTATGGTCTAACAGTGCACCTTATGTGTGAAAATATTTAATTTATTTTACTGGAAAAAAGCACAGGTATTGAAAGCCTGAAACTTTTCACCTTCTGCATTCAGTTGAGACTTGGATATTCTATTGAGATTATGACTATAATCCTAATAATAATAACAACAATAATAGCTGATGCTTATACAGTGTTTCCTATGGGTTAGGCACTATCCTGAAGTGCTCTACATAGATGACCTCATTTAATCTCAGAACACAATATTATCTCCATTACACAAACAAGGGAACTGAGGTACAAATTCAGACACATGGTAAATGGCACATCTGGGATTTCATGATCTTAAATATGTTAAAATAACATTGGAAATGTCATCATTGTACCGTAGCATACCATGATATCTATTGTTGTTGCTGTTGTTGTTCAGTCGCCAAGTCATGTCTGAGTTTTTGTGACCCCATGAACTGCAGCACGCCAGGCTTCCCTGTCCTTCACTATCTCCCTGAGGTTGCTCAAACTCATGTCCATGGAGTAGAAGATGCCATCCAATCATCTCATCTTCTGTTATCCCCTTCTCCTCCTGCTTTCAATCTTTCCCAGCATCAGGGTCTTTTCCAATGAGCTGGCTCTTTGCATCAGGTGGCCAAAGTATTGGAGCTTCAGCTTCAGCATCATCCTTTCAATGAATATTCAGGATTGGTTTCCTTTAGGATTGACTGGTTTGATCTCCTTGCAATCCAAGGGACTCTCAAGAGTCTTCTCTAGCACCACAGTTCAAAGGCTTCAATTCTTTGGTGCTCAGCCTTCTTTCTGGTCTAACTCCAAGGTCACTGGTGATACTGTAACAATATTATTCTCTGGGCTGTGAATTCCTAGGGACTAGTTTTATTAATTTTTATAAGCCCAATACCTGGTATAGGGCCAGTAGTATGAAGATTATTAATATTCCATGGATACAGAGATACATTTATCACTGTAAGTAAATAAACAATTATTCAAATCTATAATTCATTTAAGGTCTTATTTGTCATACTACCTTGATATTCACTTAGTCATGGCTCATACCTTCTGTGCTGTTTTTGTGGGTGAATTCATTTTTCCTCCCCTTGAGATGATAGAATCCTAAGTATTTCAGTGATGTTAGTCTGCTATTGATACTGATACTCAACAAAACTCCAGTAACATAGATTGTAATGAGAAGTTGATCAAGCGTGGAGTTTGATGTTGTAAGAAAATATAGGCATTGGTCTAGAAACGAGAGTTCTTTAATTAATCATTTTTTTCAAAAGTTAAACATCAAATCTCTTAACTGCAGTTAACTCTTCAAAGATATGTAGAATCAAGAGTAGGATGCTCCTGGGATTTTCAAAGTATTTTATTCAACTTTTATTTTGATTATTTATGCTCTTACAGCATCTCCAATATTGTTTTGGGCAGGAACATATATTGTATTCCATGCACATTCGGTACCATAGCATATTAGAAGTCTCTAATACTCAGAGTTAAAACTGAACTTAGAAAAAATCTGAACTTTAATATTACGTTCTGTGATTCATTGACTAACACAATGTAACGCAAACAGAATTGGCTTCATTTCTCTGCTGCCGTGTTTTCACAAATGTTGATGAATTAGACCTTGAACCAGACACCACTATTGAGTTTCTTTAGAGTAAAGTTTATATCTTACTTATTGACATGCTACAGCACCTAATATGGTAGCTGGTGCATAATTGTTAGCAATGAAAAGATAGATGGGTGAATGACTATCAAAGAAGTAAAATTGATGTTTTTATAAGATATATATTAATGTCTTTTGATCACATGGAGATATTGCCAATCAATAGGCTAATGGCAACTGAAACACTTATTTTCTCACCTAAGTTAGTAGCAACAGTTATAACAGTGATTATTAAAAATAAAAGAGCAAAAAAGTAAAAACAGTGTGTCTTCAACTATCCGTACCACAAATCATACTTCCAGTTGAACGCTGTCCTTCAAACACGGGGAAGTAGGCTCCTTATTTAATCCTACTTTGCTGCTTATGCTTACTGCATTTTTGCAGTTTCCTTGAAAAAGATGTCACTCTCTCAGTCAAACATTTGGATGCTTGTTAAAAGTCATACACATTACTTTGTACTTACCATGCTCATATTTCATCAAGGTGAAAAGATGACATCTGGAAAAACAAGAGATGACAGAGGTAAAAATGTTAACTTTATCGAACTAATGAGATAATATAGTGATTAGCTGGGGGATTTGATGGCAAAATGAGAGTTTTGAAATGTTTCTTTAGCTATAGGACAATGATAAAATATGCCAATTACAAGACAGGACCTCATCTGCATTTCACTGTGGAAGACTACATTTTCAAAGGACTCGTTTTTAGCTGGGTGTCCTTTGGTTTATGTGCCCTAATATTTAAGTAGGTGGCTAGATGGAAGAGTTGGAAGCATGCCTTGAACACCTGACTATCATTTTGCAGTTTCTCACATGAACTGTCTCTTAAAGCAAGTACCATTATCCTGTGTACCTTCATAACAAGGACATTTTGACATTTTCCTAATAAATTATTGATAAGTGCATTGAGAGATGTAAAAAGCTATGTAACTGCTATTATCTAACATTGAGCATCCTGTAGTTCATTTTTAAAATGCCCATTATCATCATATTTCTTCAGATCGTTTAAACTGTGAAAATTCTCTACGTTCATTAGAATTTATATGTAATGGGGTCTTTGGGTTTTTGAGGCTTCTATGGGAAGTACTGATTCTCAAAGAGGAATTCAGAATTTTTTTTATTTATATGAAATTTTCATTTTCTTCATCATAACGTCTTTAGAAACCCTCAGCCTTCTCATCTCAGGATAGGGTTATATCAAGAATTCAGAAAATGTAATTTTCCATTTTGATCGTTGAAATCCTGGGATCATGGTTATTCTGTCAGTTATACCACAGTTGTATATGTCATAGTGATTGTTACTATATTAGTAACTGTGACAGTTGCTAGCAACTTTCCTCCTAGGTCCTTTTTCCCCCTTTTAAGCATATGTTGAGATTATTTCAAAGAGCCACAGCCATCTTCTTGTAGAAAACCACATTCTCTTATACAGTTGGAACCATACTTAACCTCTGCTTGGGTTTTACCATCATAACTTTCCCAGTCCTAGGAATTTAAATAATACATTTGTTTGTTCTTTTTTTTTTTAATTTAATTGGAGGATAATTGCTTTACAAAGTTGAGCTAGTGTCTGCTGTACAACAACTTAATCAGCCATGTCGTTGTTCAGTCACTCAGTCGTGTCTGACTCTGCGACCTCGTGGACTGCAGCACGCCAGCTTTCCCTGTCCTTCACTAGTTTGAGTTTGCTCAAACTCATGTCCATTGAGTCAGTGATGCCATCCAACCACCTTATTCTCTTGCCCCCTTCTACTGCCCTCAATCTTTCCCAGCATCAGGGTCTTTTCCAATGAGTCAGCTCTTTAAATCAGGTGGCCAAAATATTGGAGCTTCAGTTTCAGCATTAGTCCTTCCAATGAATATTCAGGGTTTATATATATATATATATATCTCCTCCCTTTTGAGCCTCCCTCCCACCTGCCCCTATCTACCCGTCTAGGTTGTCACAGAGTGCTGGGCTGGGCTTCCTGTGTTATATTGCAGCTTCTCACTAGCTGTCTATTTTGCACCATTTGTTTACTCTGATGTCCTCTTTTTACTTCCACTAAGCAGTTGCCTAACTTGTCCAATACTGTATTTCTGTCTTCTTTTATTATGAACCTGCCTTCCTTTACTTTAATTTTTTTTCTACTCTCTCTTTTTTTTTTTTTTTAAACCAGAATCCTAAGAATTCTTTTAGAAAGATAGAAGGAAAATATAAAATCCTTTGGGGGATTTAGTGTAGATAGGGATTGACTGAATTAATAAATGTGACTTTAAATATTCTGGATAATATGGCAAAATGAAAAAGATTGTTTTCTCTATGCTAAAATATTATTCTCCCCAACAGTCCCACCCCTGCCAAATATGTGAGTTGTATAATAAAACAGAGAAAATAAAGTAATCTCTTCTTCTCAACACTGTCATCTTGTTGTTGGCTTGCCTCTGACACCGGCAGTAGTCATTATGAGATATATGGATTAGCAGGAGAGTGACAAGAGCCAGTGAAAAGATTTCGGACGCATCAAGGAGAGGGGCTTCTAAAAGCTCTGCTGTTTGCTAAAATAGGCTTTTGTTAAAATGGAAATCTCCAGTCATCTCTAAAATAATTGATTGGCAAATACAATGAGTGACCTAGCTGAACCAGAAAGAATTTGAAAAGTACCAACAACAAAATTATATCCTTTTAGCCAAATATGTTTTCTTCTTTTCACTGAAATATGATTGACTCATAATAATGCTAATTATGCCTAATTATCATCTCAATTATTTTATCCTAGCAAGAACATTTCATCATGGTGGTGTTTATCAGTTATCCAATAATAATTTATATTGTTTCCACTTTTTCAAAAGAAAAGTTTCACTGGTTTAAACACACTTCCATGGTTTGGTGAGATGCATAATTATTACTGGCTTTTTATTTGACTGTTGGTTTTTGATGAGTTAGGGAGCATAGATTTCTTTAAACTCTTCTATAGGAAATTCTATCTGGAGACTACCTTAAGTGACATAACTGGGCCCTTGTAGGAAGGCTATCTGTGGCTTTACAGATTAATTTTGGGAGTTGAAGTATCTCTTTGTGGGATAAATGTGCTACAGGACCCAATATAGAAGCAATAAGAAGAAAACATTGTTGCAGAGTATTACATGTGAAGGTGAATCTGTTAGTTACTCAGTCGTGCCTGACTTTGTGACCCAGGGACTGAAGCTGGCCAGACTCCTCTGTCCATGGAATTCTCCAGGCAAGAACACTGGAGTGGGTAACCATTCTCTTCTCCAGGGAATCGTCCTAACTCTGGGATCAAACTCGGGTCTCCTGCATTGCAGGCAGATTCTTTACCATCTGAGCCATCAGAGATGGATAAACAACAAAGTTCTATTGTATAGCACAGGGAACTATATTTAATACCCTGTGATAAACCATCATAGAAAAGAAAAAAATATATATATATATAACTAAATCAATTTGCTGTGCAGCAGAAATTAATGCAACATTGTAAACCAACTATACTTTGATAAAATTAAAGAAAAATTAAGCTGCTACCACAGCCTCAGAGTTGCTAAAAAAAAAAAAAATTAGAAAAACTTACAGACCATTAAATGGGAAAATTCCCCTTTTGCCTTTGTATCAATCAAATCTTCAGCTGGTCTGCCTTTGAACATCTCCAGACTTGAAGAAGTCAATTGACTGAAACTATCCTTCCCATCAGTGAAGAGTTCTTTTCTCTGAACAGAAATGCTGTTAACTCTTGGTCCCACCTCCACCTCTTGGGGCCACACAGAGCACATCTAAAACCTCTTCTGCATGACAAGCCTTCCATTTTAATAATGGTGCTTAACACTTGTGAAGCATTTGCTCATTGACAAAATGGTTTCACATACATTATCACATTTAATCCTCTCAGTGACCCTGTGACATAAGCATAGTTATCCTCCATTTCAAAGAACACTTTCCTCTCTCTGCTGTCTCACCTTCACCTTTCTCCAAACCTGTCTCATTCAACTTTCGAGTCTTTGGACACACTTCTGTTCTGGCTGTTGCCCTCTGAGTTCTTTCTCTCTTGTCTGTTTTACTTGTTAAAAAGCGTAACTTTGGGAATTGTGCATCCTGCTAGACTTGGCCATCACAACCTGCTTTAACTTACTGAGATCCAAGATGGCTCTTGGAAGGCAGTGTAATATTGCATTCGGCAATGCCATCCTGTGAAGGATTGATCTGGGCTTGACCTCAACTGAAACTTCTGAGTTTTAATCATATGGCTGCTCAGTCCCCTTCTTGCTGTTGCCTTTCCCCATCCTTTACGTATGAGAGTGGTTTCTTTTTCTATTTTTTGTTTTTGGCTATAATTCTAGGACAGCACCAATTACTCCTGGGGGATCTGGGGTGAATTGACTGACCGCTGGACACGGACAGGTCCGCCCTGAGCTCAAGTTCCTGCTGTACAGTTAGTTAGCTAGTCTTTCCATTTCAGTAATTGGCAATGCCATCCTTCCAGTTGCTCAGGCCCAGAACCTTAAAATCAGCCTTGACTCCACTCTCCAGAGTCCTTTCAGCTTCAAACATTTCTGGAAGCTGATCATATCTCACCACTTCCATCAGAACCTCTCAGATTCCCATGCATCAGTTCTTGTCTGGGTTCTGTAGCAGCTTCCTAATTGGTGTCCTCACTTCCACACATGCCCCTTTACCGTCAGTTCTCTACAGCAGTCCAGGTGATCATTTTAAGTCATGTCAGAGCAGATTATTCCTCTGCTCAAAATTCTCCAATGTCTTATCATTTAATTCAGAGCAAAATGTAGACTGACAAGGTCTACAATCCCCAGCACAAACCATTTCTTCCCTCCACCCTGTGATTCTCTCCTTATTCCAACTATTTTCATGCTTGATCACTCCATCCATCCCTGGATGCCTTGTGTTCCTCAAACTCATTAAAAACATGCTGTAGGACCTTTTTAAAAACCTTTTTATTTTATATTGGGGTATAGCTGATTAACAATGTTGTGATAGTTTCAGATGGACAGCAGAGGGACTCAGCCATACATATACATGCATTTATTCTCTCCCGAACTCCCCTCCCATCCAGGCTGCCACATAACATTGAGCCGAGTTCCACGTGCTATATAGTAGGTCCTTGTTGATTATCCATTTTAGATATAGCAGTGTGTACATCTCCCTCCCAAACTCCTTAACTATGCCTTCTCCTTATTTTTCCCCTTGGAAGCTGTAAGTTTGTTCTCTAAGTCTATGAGTTTTGTAAATAAGTTCATTTGTATCATTTCTTTTTAGGTTCCACATACAAAGGGTGTCAAATGATGTTTCTCGTTTTCTGTCTGACTTACTTCACTCAGTATAGAAATCTCTAGGCCCGTCCATGTTGCTACAAATGGCGTTATTTCATGTTTTTTAATGGCTGAGTAATATTCCATTGTATACATGCACCACATCTTCTTTATCCATTCCTCTGTTGAAGGACATCTAGGTTGTTTCCATGTCTGGGCTATTATAAACACTGCTGAGTGAACACTGGGGTGCATGTGTATCTTGAAACTCTGTTCTACCAGGTATCTGCTTGGCCCATTCCATCACAGCATTTGGATCTCTGCTCCAATGCCCCTTCTGAGAGAACACTTCCCTAGCTGTACAGAATAGAACTTCCTGTCTTCCACAGCCTGCTTGATTTTCCTCAGTAGCACCCACCATGGCCTGCCGTGTCACATTGTTAAAAGACAAGCTAAGGTGTTATTACAAATTTTAAGAGTGGATATGAGCAAAAATGGATTCAAATTAGGCAGCAGCAAACCAGAAGTAGTTAGGAGCACTCCAATGATGGACGTTCCGGCCAAGATTTATATAGAGAGGGTGCAGAAGCGAGAAAGGAAATGACTGGCTATAGCTTAAAGCCTAGTTGACTGTGGGCTTGGCTTAGAGTTTGATTTTATACCTTTGAGGCATTTACAGGTTTTAGTTTCTTTACACTGGCCACCAAACATTAGAGCCACTTCAATCTACTGGCCTCCATGTTTAATTAATTTAACAACATATTCACTTGGTTGCATTACTTACTGTCTGTCTTCCTCAATTATAATGATAATTCCTGAAGGTCAAGACTATTTTGTTCACTGCTGAATCCCAATACCTAGAATAATGCCTGGTACATAGTAGTCATACCACACATATTTGTCAAATGAATTTTTCAGAGTATTGTTACATTTCTGACTTTGGTTTCTTTGTAAAAAAAACATAAAATAGAATAAAAAATGAATGGTGTTTGTGTTAATTTCATAGAGTTGTTGTAATGAAGTATCACCCACTTGGCTTAAAACAGTAGAAATGTATTCTCTCATAGTTCTGGAGGCTGGAAATCCAAAATCTAAGGTATCAGGAGGGTTGGTTCTGTTTGTTTTCAGGCTCTGAGGGAGAATCCTTTTTTTGTGGTTGTTTTTAATTTTGTATATTTATTGTTGGTCGCACTGGGTTGTCACTGCTGTGCGCAGGCTTTCTCTAGTAGCGGTGTGGCATGCAGGGGCTACTCTTTAGTTGCAGCGTGTAGGCTTCTCATTGCAGTGGCTTTTCTTGTTGCAGAGCACAGGTTCTAGGGCATGCAGACTTCAGTAGTTGCAGTTCATGGCCTCAGTATTTGTAGCACACGGGCTTACTTGCTCCTTGGCATGTGGGATCTTCTTGGACCAGAAATCAACCCATGTCCCCTGCATTGGCAGGGGGATTCTTAACCACTGGACCATCAGGGGAGTCTTTGAGGGAGAATCCTTTACCTATCTCTCTCCTGGCTTCTGGTGGCTACTGACAGCCCTCAGTGTCCCTTGGCTTATAGAGGCATCCCTCCATCTTTGTTCCCACCGTCACATCACCTCTCTGTGTCTTATCCCCTTCTTTTCAAAAAACCATTGTCATTGGCTTTAGCATTCATCCTAGTCCAAGATGATCTCATCCAACTTGATCTTAACTTAATTGCACCTGTAAAGCCCCTCTTTTCCGAATGAAGTCACATCCATGTGTTCTGGGTGGGCAGATCTTTTTGGGAGCCACCATTCAACCCACTACAGCACTATTGTGAGGACTATACCAAATAAGGTTTATGGGGGCTCTTTGTATTACAAATTTAATATAGTAGTCAGATATGAGTCATTATGTTCAAACAGTTCATCCTCTGAGATCTTTTCCATTGTCCCAGGTCATTAAATATGTTTAAATACTAATTCTAGTTTCTGATATATTCACTGGCCTTCCTAAATCCTGTGTGGCTCAGATGGTAAAGAATCGGCCTGCAAGGTGGGAGATCCGGGATCAACCACTGGGTCGGGAAGATCCCTTGGAGAAGGGAATGGCAACCCACTCCAGTATTCTTGCTCGGAGAATCCTAGGGACAGAAGAGTCTGGCAGGCTACAGTCCATGGGGTCCCAGAGTGGGATGCACGACTGAGCAACTAACACTTTCACTTTCCTAAATCCAAGTTGTTAGTAAAATTGCTGAATATGTCTTCCATATATTCATCCTGGTAATTGATTTTAAAGACACAGTGAAAGCACCGAGCCATGGAGAGAGCTGTGAGATCTGAAAGCAGGCTGCTTATTTGATTGGCGTGAATTGGTTAATCAGTACCTTTTGGGTATCAGGTTTTGTTCAATTCTGACTCTCCCTCAGGGTGCTGTCCTCTTTCTGTTTCACCGTAGCAATATTATGGTATCCTGTTGTATATCTTATGGAAATATAGATATAGTTGGCATATCCTATTTCATTTATTTATTTGTTGATTTATTCACCCACTCATTCAACCAGGAAACATTGAGTGCCTGGTACTAGGTGCCAGGCACATAGAGAAGGTATCTCTATGCTAAGAGAGCTCATTGTCATTATCTCCTAGTCTACGTACTGGATTTAGAATAAAAACTGTGTGTGCGTGTGTGTTGGGGGAGGGGACCGGAAATGAAGTCAGCCAGTCATGACTTTTTTGTTGTCCATCTTAGCCATCACTGTTCCTTCTTTAGGTGTTTTCAACCATACCAGTCAGCTCATCTGTTCATGCCTTCCAGCTTTCTCCTTATCTCATTTGAAAATTCAAAGTGCATTTGCTGGCCTTCTGTCTGAGGGTGTTGAGGTTTCTCCAGTTCTTCAGATTCTACCTTGTGGAGGTTGATCAATCCCCTTGGAAATGTCTCTTGGTCCTTTGAGGTATAATTCACTCAGGGCAGCAGACCTGAACCCCTTATCAGAATCTGGATGCCCTTTACTATAGCACTAATATAAGTATTATTTTAAAGACAACAGCCACTACTATAATTTATTCAGACACTCTACTGGGTTAAATGTTTAACATATTATGTTTAAATAGCCTTACAAATTTCTCCTATGAAGAAAGCATTTTATCTCTGCTTTACAGATCAAGAGGCTGTGTCAGCGAGGCGCTAAGTAACTTGCCCAAGGTTACACAGCTAGTGATTGTCAGAACCAAGTTCAAACTCAAGGCTCATATTATTTCACCACCAGGCTACCTGCCTCTGTTCTTTGCCTTTGATCTCAGAGCTCTTTAACTCCCTCCTGGTGTTCTCTTTTACTGATCTGTGCTCCACCCCTTTAGGGCTAGAAATCCCCCCCCAACCCCCGCCCTTTTACACAGCCCTGTTCTTCCTCTTGGTTATCCATCGACTTAGACCACCAGCCCAAGGCCGAAAGCCGCTTAGCCCTGTCAACTTCATGTTCTGAATACAACTGTAAAAGCTTTCTTTGTTGTCCCTCGCATTTTTCTCATCAAGCCTCAGTTCACTTGGGGCTTTTGCCTTTCTGACACAATTCTTATAAGTCCATGCCTCTTTCATCTGGTTAAGAGCCCTTCTTAGCATCTTTAGAATATTTCCATTTTAAAACTTAAGTGTCTCAGAGAATTGGCTTCTTTCAGTACTTCTTTTTTTCTTTCTTGATGAGATTTATTTGCAATTGGATGTCAGAATTACATTGTTTTTTTTTTAAGAACTTCCCATTTTTCTTGAGTAATCTCCCTTTTAGCATTTTGTAGTCTCAGGTTCACCAAAAAATAGTTATATATATACAGTGGGTCAAGCACTGTGTTCCATACAGAAGTCTTAAGAATCCAGTTCCTCAATCTCTTGGAGATATTATAATATAACATGTATAGCAGCATGTACTGACATATATATTAAGTGTCAAATGTGTGCTTACTCATTAAATGGCATAGAATGGTTTAGGGAAATAGGTGTGACCCAGAGCAGTGAAGGAAACCTTCATAGAACAGGAGGGACTAGAAGGATAATAATAGAGTATATGTAACATTACAAACCCACTTAATCCTCCCTACAACTGACTGTGTTAAGTACTTAGAGTAACTTCATGTTTCTGGCAAGACAATGGAGGTACAGAGAGGCTAAGCTAAGCAAGTTGTCTGAGGACACACAGCTTGTATGTGGCTAAGTCAGGATCTGAACCTTGTGAGTGCCTCTAGAGTTAAAATTTTTAACTGCCAGGGTCTCCTGGGAAGCCTCTAGTAAAAGAGGAAAGAAAGCCTGCCAGGTGAGCCATGTTCAGGTCTTGTTTGGGACAACATTGAGAAGAAGAGTTTTGTTGAAGGACCTTTACTTTTGATGATAATATGATGCTTTAATATCTAAACTGAAAACCGACTGAACCACATGGGCTCAGAAACTTGAAACAGCACCACATTTCCCAGTTCTGATACCGCGCCCAGAGTAAAAAGAGGCGAGACTCATTCTGTGAATTAAAAAAATGGAGTGGCAAATGACAACAAGCAGTTTCGATAGTTGCCTCTTGCAACTAATCAAATGCATTCAATGTGAAAAATCATTCGAGTACATTTTGACATCTTGGGTCATTCTCATGCTCACAGATAGTTGTATTGTTAACAACATTGTCACTGAAAAGGAAGAAAAATGACACACATAACAGGTAAGAATAAAGCCATGAGAAAGGTGTGGAATTTCTCAGAAAAATGAATTTTGAGAAAATTCGAAGAAACATGCATTTGTGCCAGAACTCAATTATTAAACACCTGGAATGCAAAAAAAGATGACTTTGAATAGCAGTTGGCTATATTATCAGCCGGTGGGACCTACCCCCAATAGGTAACCCTGTGAAAACACTACTCCTCTTGTGATCTGCCCCCAAGTTTTTCATGGAGCATTAAGTTGCTTTCTAAGGATTTCTAAATACCAGGTGGCTGACTGGGTGTGATTATTAACAATCAAAGAGTTCTGTTCACAAGGGTGAGAGCTGCAGTCCTGGGAATCTGGCTAACTTCCAACTGGGTAATTACATACAGAAATCTTGTTGAATCCCCCTTGGAGCTCTAGTCATGAAAGCAACTTTTAGGGTGATTTGTAATTGCACCTGTGGCCAGAAAGATAGTACAATGTACCAAAAATAAAATAAGCAGTAGCCTCCACTTATAAGGATAGAAAGCCACCATCATGCCTGCTATAGGAGGCTAATGGTCACCATTAAAGAAAAGAAAAACAGCAACAACAGAGACTCCTGATGCAACCAAATATAATCTAAATGAATTCGTTCAGTTCCTAGTTTTGTCGAATACCGTCAACTAGTAAATTACAACAGTATGTCAGAGATTAGTTTTGAGGTAATAAAACATTTGCTTTTGCATCATTTATCCTGGGTATATTATTTCTTAGGAGACAATTGTAGTCTGAGTCCTGTTAGTTATTTTTGATATAATAAAGCAAAAGGTTTTTTCTTCTGTAAATTATATCATCTTGAACTTTGCATCCCGTAGATAAGGAAGCAGATAAAATTTTTGCTGTTAAAAGATTTGACAATTTGCATTGTTGGATCCCAAACCCATTAGATACACCTGAAGAGCTTAAAGATTAAAAGAATTCCGTGTTCCCAGGTCCCACCCATGACCTATTTGATCAGTAGTTTGGGGTGGGGGTAGAATTTGGTAAGCTGTATTTTTTAAAATCCTCTTCTGATAGTTATGATGTGCAGCCAGGTTTGAGAACATCTGATGAATCCCACTTAGCCTGTATAAAATTCCTTTCCTTGAGAGTGAAGAAGAAGAAGAGAAGAAGAGAAGAAGTGAAGTCGCTCAGTCGTGTCCGACTCTTTGCGACCCCATGAACTGTTGCCCACCAGGCTCCTCCATCCATGGGTTTTTCCAGGCAAGAATACTGGAGTGGGTTGCCATTTCCTTCTCCAGGAGATCTTCCTGACCCAGGGATTGAACTCAGGTCTCCCGCATTGTAGGCAGACACTTTACTGTCTGAGCTACCAGAGAAGTAGTGAAATGTATTTTAAAAATGTCTTAGATTAAAAGAATGATAGAGACCAGGATAACTTCCCATGCAAAGGAGAAGCAGAACCCTGGGGACTGATGGTGCGTGCTAGGGTAAGGTGCTGTCACCACCTAGCCATGGTGCTGACATGGCCTCAAAGTTGTTGTTGAAGGTAGAAAAAATATTTTTTAAAATCTGATCTGTATCTGATTTATTAGACAAAGATTATCAACCACTGAGAAATCCTTGTGTCTTAGGTGTGTTTCACAGTACCTTCTTGAAAATAGGCTACAGTCATTTCCAAAAATAATTGCTTTTAAGAAAAATATAAGGAACTGCAACATTTTCTGTTAAAATCTCAAAGGGAAACTAAGTAAAAGTTCATCCACTTCTCTTTCTAGGGGCATTGTTTTTGCTCCCATGTTGATAGTATATTTATAGAAGTGATGAAAACTACCTAACTTAAATTGACTGTTTATAAAAAAAAGTTTATTTTTTGTGGCGTGGAGAAATTCTAGTGCCTTCGGCTGAACTATGGCCGTCTCAATTCATCAGACCACCTATAACTCAAAAGAGTTGTATTCATCCGATTTTGCCGGTTTATTGGCAATGGAAAAGAAAAGTTTATTCATCTTGTTGAATTAGATGATCTCTAAGGTCCTTTCTGTTTCTCAAATTCTATTATTCTTTTCCATCCCAATGATAGACAAAGTACAGAAATTCATCACCTCTCGCTGATTCTACTAGTAGAATCCCCAAGTACTTTAACCCCCAAATTTTGGTCTTCTCTTGTATTTCACTGGTGAAGCACTTTATGCAGTCTTCACTTTTTTATGATTAAAAAGTAAAAATTCATCAATAATAGTGGTCACAATCAGTATGAAGGTGCTGACTGGTGGTGGTAAATAATAGTCTCATTACTATTCTCTTGGGTCTTATTCCTAGCTGTTGATAAATAATCTTTGCAATAAATAAGATCCTCTAGGATATTAAATTATATGAAACCTATGGAATATCAAATAGCCATGCCTCTACCTTTGGTATTCCTGTAGTTTTCACATATCTGTTAACTCCTCACTATTTTGTTTTGGTTATGTGTCTGTTTCACCTACCAGGCCGGGAACTCTTTGAGGGTCAGATCATTCATCTTTACTTCCTGAGGACACAGTCTGATGCTTAGAGCATATTTAGTTGGCATTTGATAGGATGTCTCTTGAACTGCTTTCCAGTGACTGCTTGATTTTTTTTTTAAATAAATCTTTAAAGACAAAAATCCTTCTGCAAAATCTATGATGAAGCTCAGAAAAGAAGCTAGAAGAACCTAAGTACCTAAAGGATGTTAAGTGAAGAGAAGAAGGCTGGAACGTTCACTTACCAGGCCAGTTTTTGTTTCTTTTTTTTTTTTGCTTCTAGTAGGATTAGGTAGATCAATTAAGCTATCATTATATTTCACTTCAGTTTAGTGTCTCTTAGTGTTTAGATCAAATGACACCATATGCACCATTGATTTCATGGGGGAACTTCTCCCTAAGCCAATATTTAGGGATTTAGTGGGCTGCCTTGGCAAGATATTTAAACAGCCTGAACCTTACTACATCTTTTAAAATGGAAAGGTTAAGTTAGATCCATAGTTTTCTATCATTATTAATAGTGCAATCTTTTCTGTCTTCAAACACATGCTTATGTAAAACCCTTTATGTAAAAATGGTACATACAGTGTTATTTAGAGTGAAAAAGTGATTACTTAAGATATTAGCACTAGTAATGAAATAAATGACCCTGAATCTTAGTAATGTAACAAAATAGTTTATTTTCTACTCACATAAAGTCAGTTTATATCTGAGAGTAGAGTTTGAGGGATTATATGTCTCTCTGGATGATTACTCAGCGGATAGAGTCTCTGACACCTTCAACACAGGGAGGCCAAGGCAGCCCTAGGTTTTGACCTAACTAGAAAATGGGAAAAGAGAGAGAGGATTACCCATGGGAGATTGTTTACAGTCCAGGCCTGAAAGTAGGAGCATCAGTTCTGTCACACCTAACTTCAAGGGGGGCTAGGAAATGTGAGCTTCCTCTGTACTCAGAACAAACAAGAGAAATGGGTTTGGTAAGCAGATCGCTGTGCTCTGCCACAAAGGATGGGGTCTGGCACCCAGGAAAGATTGCCCAGCACTCTAAGGAGCATAGTATTTAAGCCCTAAAGCAGATGTAGCCCAAGAACCCCTCAGCTTAAATGTTCTCTGATTGTACCCAGCGCTGTGCCTGATACACAACAAGGGTTCAATAAAATACTTCAGTTTCCCTGTATCTTTGAAACAGAGATGTTAATTCCTGCTTGGTCACTTAGCACAGAGCAGTAGTAACACAAGCTGTGTTTTGGTACATCCTCTCTGCCCTCTCCGACAGTGCAGTAACACTCCAAGTAGTTTTGGTGGGCCTTGAATTTGGGCTCACGGAGTGTGAGCTTGCAGAGCTATCTTATTTCTGGTGTGAAGTTGTGGAGTAGGTTTAGCTGTCTTTAGTTAAGATTAAAGAGGATTCATAAGACATAAATGTATAGAGTTTGACTCACCCATACCAGATAAAGATTCAAATCCAAGTGGTGCTCTAGATATCAGCTCTTCTTTCTATGTTTAACCACTGTTGCAAACTCTTGGCAAGATCTTACTCCACCCATGCCTGGCTTGTGTCCTCTATTGGCTCAATTCTTTCATCCCTCCTCTTGCCCTGTGTCTCTCATCCTTTGTGCTTTTCTTAAGCAAGCTAACTACAGAGTTTTCATTATTATTTGATGACTTCCAAAGCTGTTTATTCAGTGCAAATGTCTCTCCCCATTTCTATAGGTCTGTGTATCCAGTTGCTCACTTGGCAAGATATTTAAATAGCCTGAACCTCACTACATCTTTTAAAATGGAAAGATTAAATTAGATCTACATTTGGATCTCTCAGTGTATCTCAGGTTCAGAATGTCCAAGACCAAAATCCTGTTCTTCCTCTCCCTCAAAGCTGCTCTTCTTGGATCTTGTGGACATCTCGGAAGAAAGCACCATCATTCGCTGTTTCATCACATTCAGACCCAGGAATCATTCTGTTCCTTCCTCTTTTACAAACTCTTCCAAGTCAAAATGTTCACAAAGCTATAATGACTTCTGTCTCCTTAAAAGGGTTTCAGATTGCTCCCTTTTCCCTTTAGTGCCCATCTTTCTCAGCTGGACTATTTCCACAGCCTCTTAGCTGATCTCACAGCCTCTAGTCTCTCCCCTCTCCAGTCTGCAGTGCGTATAACATACACATCCCTGTGTAGGCCTTTTGTCTGCCCTGAGGCTATTCATCATCAGACTCCTGCCAACTGTTTGTCTTCATTTACTGTCCCTCTCCCACATGAACAATTTGCTACAAATGCTTTGTGCCTCTCCTACCTCTAAGCCAGGAGCTAGAAACAGACATAGACAATAAATAAACAAATGGACATGGCTGTGTTCCAATAAAACTTTATTTAGGGGTTTTCCTGGTGGTCTAGTGGTTAAGAATCTGACTGCCAATGCACAGGTCATGAGTTCAGTCCCTGATCCAGGAAGATCCTATGTGCCACAAAGCTGCTAAGCCAGGGCTCCACAGCCAAGGAAGCCAGTGCGCCTAGAGCCCATGTGCCACGAGAGATTCCACCACAATAAGAAGACTGTGCACCACAACAAAGAGTAGCCCCCGTAGCAGTGAAGACCCAGCACAGTCAAAAGTAAGTAAATAAATCTTAAACAAAATAAAGCTAAAGTATTAAAAAAGCTATTTACAAAAGTATATGGCTGCTGGATTTCACCTTGAGGCTGTAGATTGTTGACCCCTGCTCTTTGTCTGTACCTGTTGTTCTTTTTGCCTGGAATGCCCTTCCGTCTTCAGTGCACACCTCATTGTCTACACCTACACTCCCATTTTGAACTTCTAATTTTTTTAACTTTTTAATTTTAAATTGGAGTATAGCCGATTTAGCAATGTTGTGATGGTTTCAGGTGGACAACAAAGGGACTCAGCCATACTTATACATGTATCCATTCTCCTCAAAACTCCCCTCCCATCCAGGCTGCTACATAACATTAAGCAGAATTCCCTGTACTATACAATAGGTCTTTGTTGATTATCCATTTAAAATATAGCAGTGTGTACCCGTTGATCCCAAACTCCCTATCTCTTTCCCCTATTTTTCCTCTCTGGTAGCCATACGAACTTCTAACTTTTAAAATGTTTACTTACCATTCTTCTTTTATGAAGCCATGGCATGCTTGAAGCCATGCTTGAATACTTATCAGCAGTTTTATGCATAGAGTCAGTTCTCACTATTCGCTGTGGTTATTTTCTATAAAGGTGCCTCAAACACTGAGTTAGCAAATACTGAACCATTGCGCCTGGGGGAGGTACAGGGTTAGGTTCCTGAGAGCATGTGGTCACAACGCTTTCACTAACCAGTTGATACCAACCTTGTTTATAAGTGTTTCTGTCTAAAGACACCTTATATAATATATTGCTTATATATTGTTGGTTTATTAGCATTGAACTCACCGCCAACAACCGTATAACTCATGCCTAAATGAAGCTTGTCTGACACACTTATTTTCTCCATAAGGCTCATCACAGCCTTCTGCGCTTAGGATCACTAGATAGCACTATAGCACTACACTTAGGGGACATTTTAAACATCAGAATCACCAATGAAAGAACACAAATGTGAAAAATGTGGGACTAAATTGACCATAAAAAGAACAGTTGTTGGCAGTGTGGAGTGGAAGCAAGAAGTCTGAGTCCTGTCTCAGACTATTGCTGCGACATGCACACCAGGAAACTTAACATCTTCACTGCTCTGTACATGTCTGTGAAAGACTATGAAAGCACCAAGAGTTTTGAGTTTGGGGTTACAAATATGTTTTAGAGAATAGAGGAATTTGCAGATATGGAACTGTTGAGTAATTGAGGACCGACTGTATCTCCATAACAGAATCAACAGACTGGATCAGTTCAGTTCAGCCACTCAGTCATGTCAGACTCTGCAACCCCACAGACTGCAGCATGCCAGACTTCCCTGTCCATCACCAACTCCCAGAGCTTGCTCAAACTCATGTCCATTTAGTTGGTGATGCCATCTAACCATCTCCTTCTCTGTCATTCCCTTCTCCTCCTACCTTCAATCTTTCCCAGCATCAGGGTCTTTTCTAATGAGTCAGTCTAATGAACAGACTGGATAGCTAGGTCGTTGTAAACTCATTAATTTGTTTTCTTCTTCCTTTCTCCATGACCTTACTGCTTAAATGAAGGTTTTGAATATTTGTATGAAGGAAGGAAGGAATAACTGAATGACTTGAATAAAATATATTTTGCTTAATATTTTCAGTACAGTCTATAAATGCAGGAAAACTTTTTAAATGCTTTTTTTCAGCATTTGTTAAGTGATTAGCAATTCTGCTGCAACACATAGGGAATGATGTTGCTTTCTTCTTATTTAACATCTCATTAATGATCTTCAATAGTCAGTAAACAATAAATTAATGAAATCTACAGATGATCCTAAATTAAGAGGTGTTGAAAACACCAGTGAGAGTACTGCTGTAGCATAAATGCACTTAGAGAAGTTAAAAATGTGAAGTAAGTCAGGACTGAGGCAACTGGAAAAATACAAACTAGAAAATTTAGCCAAACAAATTCTAAATGTTCAGGAAACCAGGACACTACTGCTTGTTAATTTTAAATTACCTGTGTATTTATTCACTCAGCAGGCATTTATGGAGGGCCTACCATGTACCTAACCTAGTGCTCTGTCCTGGACTTTATCAAAGTGAAAAAGACAGTTGAGGCCCCTGCCTCATGGAATTTATATTCCAGTGGAGGAGACAGGAGAGAGGATTGAATAGTTAAGAATCTCTGAGATAAGTGGGACGTGATATTGGAGTTGAAACATGAGGGACAAGCGGAGGAGTAAGGTGGGTGAGTGCTCCAAAGAGAGGACTCTCTGGAGTGAAGGCCCAGAGGGGGAAGGTTAGGCATGGCAGACACAAGGAGCAGAAAAGAGGACGGCTAGCGCTCACAGCTGGGTGACGGGAGGGTACAGATGGCTTGTAACCATGAAAGAGCAGGCAGGGGACACATGTTGTGGTGCTCTTCAGACATTGCCAAGGAAGTTGGATTTTATTCTAGGTACCAAGGGAAACCACTGAGGAATTTTAAGAATGGTGAAAAACAGTTTGGCTCACACTATTGAATGTACTTAGGACAAATATATAGCAAGGTGTTCAGTTAGGAGGTGGTAGCAGTAATTCTGGCTTCCTGATCGCTTAGCTTGTAAAGAATCTTGCCTGTGATGCAAGAGATCCTGGTTCGATTCCTGAGTTGGGAAGATCCCCTGGAGAAGGGATAGGCTACCCACTCCAGTATTCTTGGGCTTCCCTGGTGACTCAGATGGTAAAGAATCTGCCTGAAATGAAGAAGACCTGGGTTCCATCCCTGGGTTGGGAAGATCCCCTGGAGGAGGGCATGGTAACCCACTCAGTATTCTTGCCTGGAGAATCCCCATGGACAGAGGAGCCTGGCAGGCTACAGTCCATGGGGTTACAAGGAGTCGGACATGACTGAGCGACTAAGCACACAGCAGTATTTCTGGCAAAAGAAGATGGTGGCTTGGACCAAGACATGGAGCAGGCAAGTTTGGGAAGAATTGGGGTCTATGCTGGAAGGCAGCTGTGCTCACCACTATAGCACCCAAGCTGCACTTGGGATCTATCTTAGAGTGAAAACTGGTGGGGCTTGCAAATGGACTGGCTGAGAGTGGGGAAACTGTGGAAGGACAATGAGGAAGCAAAGATGACTCCTAAACGTTATGACCTGAGTAACTGATCGCTTGTGAAACCAAGAGCTGGAGCCCATACTGAATTAGGGAGATCTAGAGGCTAGAAAGGGCTTCCCTGGTGGCTGAGATGGTAAAGAATCTGCCTGCAATGCAGGAGACCCAGATTCGATCCCTGGGTTGAGAAGATCCCCTGGAGGAGGGCATGACAACCCACTCCGGTATTCTTGCCTGGAGAATACCTCTTCCATGGACAGAGGAGCCTGACAGGCTACAGTCCCTGGGGTTAAAGAGTCAGACATGACTGAGCAACTAACACACATACACACACAGAAGAGAGAGAGTTTAAAGGAAGGAAGAACAGAAATTGGTACTTTGTAGATATGTTAAGCTTGGGTACTTATCAGACATTCAAGAGAGATTTCATTATGATTTTAGTTTGTGTTTTCCTGATGGCTAATAACTCTCAGTGCTTTTTCATGTGTTCATTACCCATTCATATATTTTCTTTTAAAATGTTCCTGCTTAAGATTTTTGCCTGTTTTAATTGGGTTATTTATTTTTGCTAATATTTGATAACTATTTTGCTTTTTTTGATCATAAGAGAAGAATTTTAGTCTTTTTTAAAAGTCTTTGTCTAGTTTTGGTGTCAGGGTAATGCTCACCTGTAATTTGGCTATAGATTTTCATAATGTATCCTTTGATGAATAGAAGGTTTTAGTTTTAATGATGTCCATTATATCTTTCTTTAAAAAATTATAGTTAGTGCTTTCTGGTTTCAAACAAATCTTTGCCTATCTCAATGTAGAAATTTTGGGGAAAGTGGCACTCTTGGGGGAAGTTCCATGCCTTTCCCCTTACCTAGCCCTGTGCATCTTGTTTGTCTGGCTATAGTTCTGAGTTATAGTCTATCATAATAAAGTTATAATCTAGTAAGTAAAATGTTTCTCTGTATTCTGTGAGCCACTCTAACAAATTAATCAAACCCAACAAGAGGGTTGCTGGAACCTCAGATCCACAGCTGAGTGGTCAGAAGCACAGGTGGCAATCTGTACTTTCAGTTGGCATATAAAGTGGAGTTGGGTGCATATATGTGGAATCTAGAAAAATGGTACAGGGGGACTTATTTGCAAAGCAGAAATAGAGACACAGATACAGAGAACAAACTTATGGATACCAAGGAAGGAAGAGGGGATGTGATGGATTGGGAGATTGGGATTGACATATATACAGTACTGTGTATAAAATAGATAATGAATGAGAACAACTGCTATAGCACCAGGAACCTAAATAGGAAAGAAATCCAAGGAAGAGGATGTGTATGTGTGTGTGTGGCTGATTCACTTTGCTATACAGTAGAAACTGACACAACAGTGTAAAGCAACTACGCTCCAATTAAGAAAAATAAAGTGGAGTGAGGGACTGTCTTATAGGAATGAGCCCTTAACTTGTGGGGTCTGATATTGTCTCCAGGTTGGAGCTTCAGAATTGAATTGAACTAGAGTCCAATAATTGATTGTGTGGGAGACCACCCCCACACATTGGAAATTGGGTCCAGAAACTTTTTACTGTCCGTTGAGATTTTACTTATGGGCTGACATTTGGTCTATCTTGGAAAATGGCTCATGTCCATTTGAAAAGCATGTGTATTCTGCTTTTGTTGAATAGGTCTGTGTGTGTCTATTTGATCTAGTTGGTTTATTGTATTGTGTAATTTCTCTCCTTCCTTACTTCTTTTCCATCTGGCAGTTCTATTCATTATCGTGAGTGGTGTACTAAAGTCTCCGACTATTAGTATAGATAGAACTGCCTATTTTCCCCTTCAATTCTGTTGGGTTTTGCTTCATATATCTTGATGACCTGTCATTAAGTGCCTGAAAGTAAAAGTGTTAGTCACTCAGTTGTGTCTGACTCCTTGTGACGTCATGGTCTGTAGCCCCCTGGGCCCCTCTGTTCATGAAATTCTCCAGGCAAGAATACTGGAGTGCCTTGCCTCCAGAATGGCAAGGAAGGTTGCCATTCTGTTTTCCAGGGGCTCTTCCTGACCCAGGAATTGAACCCAGGTCTTCCGCATTGAAAATGGATTCTTTACTGTCTGAGCCACCAGGGAAGTCTAAGTGTTTCTAATTATTCTATCTACTTGCTGTATTGAGCCTGTTATTATATATACTGTCTTTTGTCTCTTGTAACCTTTTGTAGTTGTTGTTTTAAAGTCTGTTTCTCCCATATTAGGATAGCTACACCTGTTCTCTTTTGGTTACTATTTGCATGAAATCTCTTTTTCCATGTTCAATCTGTTTGTGTCTTTGGATCTTAAGTGAGTCTCCTGTAGCCGGCATATAGTTGGATCGTTTTCATACATTCTGCCAATCTTTGTCTCTTGAATGGAGAATAGGATCTTTCCAAGTTTCTGCTCTGTGCAGGCACTGTACTTGGTCTTGTCAGTAAAGCCAAAACTAAGGCTTGTGACTAAATTCCCTAAGTCTGTGACTTCAGGAATTTATGTATTCTTGGAGGTATACTGTCATTAAAAAATAATCACGTAATTAATTTCTTCCAATTGGATAAATCCTACAAAGGACAACATATAGGGGAGTGAGACACAGAATGACTTGCGTGAGATTAAATTCAGGCTTCAAGCCCTAATTAATTATTTAAATCTGGAACTGACAAAAAATAATAGTGTAAATGTTCCTCTCTCTCCATGACTTTACTTGATGGGCAACTTACATAAAATTTTTTGACAGATCACTGTTTCTTTTAATGAATAAAATACATCAAGAAACCATTTAAACGTTCAGAAATAGACCACAGAGGATATGCCTGTAGTGATAACTTTTCTTAGAAACAAATAATATTAACCTATTTAATACTTGGTTTCATCACAAGAACAGGCACATTATATTTTCCTTACTGCTGGATTATAGATATTAGAGATGGAAGAAAAAGGAATTGGCTACAAAAGTCAGCCCCCACCTCCTCCCCATGGCTTAAGAAAATGTCTAAATCTCCAGGAGCCTGTCTGACCTCCTCGTTCTGGCCCACCACTTTAGAGTGATTGCATCAGCTCGCCCATTGTGCTGGGCAGAGGTAAGCAGTCCTAATGTAGCTGACAGGGGGTGAGTAGGTGGTAGGGTAGACGATTTCTCAAAGCTGTGTGATTGTCTCAAGTGCCTCTATGGGCTAGCCAGCCACAACTGGCCTGATTACTTCCTTTCTCCACATGTTTGATTTTGAGTTCTCTTAGCGAAAAGTTAGCTTAATTTTTAAAACTCTCTGAAATTCGATTTTTAAATACATTTCATTGGATTCAATATCGACAGCCTCATTCTATGCTGTTCCAAATCCACTAATAAATTAACCATAATTCAACTCACTTCTGTGTATTGGAGTTTTTGCCAGAGGTGCTGTAATTAGAAGAACACCACCAATTGCTTGTTATTTAATCTAGTGATTCATAAGGATTTTTTAAAAAATGCTTATAATAGGAAACCAAGTGGCATTAATTGAGACTGTTGTTTCTCCATTCATTTCTGGACTCTAATAATTAAACACAGCTTCCTGAGAGAGCTGGTAATGAGCAGCAATGTGATAATAATATAAGCTATTAATTGACTCATCAACTTATAGGACACAAACTATTCAGTTAACATATTTTAGGAGTTGGAAAAAAAAAAATCTCTTTGGCGAATGAGGGTAGAAGGTGGGCATACTCATAAGTAAGAAAGTTTAATTTTCTCTTTCAATGTGAACTTTATGAATAGTTTTAAGCTCCCAAAATCTAGAATTCAAAAATGGATTTCAATAAGCGTGGCATGTGCGGGAAGCCAGTGATGTGACAGGGCAGGGAGATTTTGTCAGGCCATGCGATTTTATCACAAAAGCCCATGGCCTGCAAAGAAGGGCAGGTTTCCACGTTTCTGTTTTGGTCAGCTCTTTGCTTTGTTGATTGCTTCACTGTAGTGCTGTTGTCAGGACTTTGTCAATAGTCACGAAGATCTCATGACTGGCATTTTGCCTTTTTAAAACCATCTCCTTTGCTGTCATAGAGAATTGGAACCTTGAAGCCTGGTGGGACTAGCTGGTGCCTTTTTATTATCATTTATGAATTCATCAGAAAAGAATATTGACTTCTAATTAAAACCAGAAAATTACTCCTGGAATAAATTGCTAAAGGTCAGTCTCTTTGCAGAGAACTTGCTGTGTGTCTTTTTGTGCCATATTCTATCACTTTTATAAATGAGGCAGCTTTCAACCTATTTTTAAGAATAGGTAAAGATAATAAATTGTGATATTAGGTCTTACTTTTAGTACTGAATTTCAAGTAAAGTTTTCTTATGCTTTTTCTGTTCTTGGTATGTTTGTCTTCTGAGAGTGGGGAAATTTTCTCTGTAATTAAAACAATTAGAATATCCCATATTTTTTTCTTAAGGAAAGTAGTATGTGTATCTTTGGTCTAAGAGAGTTAATGGCAAAACTACTTTGGGACCTGACTTCCTAACAACAGAGAAAGTCTTTCTCCCAATTATAGGAAGTTCTAGGAAAATCATTTGTCTATTTTAGATTAGGAAATCAAAGTGAATCAAAATACTGTAATAATCAAAAGAAATAATCAAAAGAAACAGCCTCACTTGAAATTTTGGCAGTGAATAGATATTTAAATATTTAACAACTCTTTTTATCTTTACCTGTTCACAAGTTATAAACAGGGAGTTGGAATGAAATGAAGAAAAAGCTGCCTATTGGCTTTGAAATTAAAGTAGGTATTATGCCCAGGTTTTGAATAACTTCCCTCTGGTCTGTCAGAAGGCTCTGCTCTCAGTCTTGCTGGGGTTAAATTAATTGTACGTGTAAGGATGTGGTCACCATGTCATGTCTTTGCCATATATTCACTTATATTTTTAGATTATTGAGCAGGTTTTGAAATTTATCTACCCTGAAAAAATACCTTGGAGGTGATTTCTGTAATCTTGTTGTTATTAAATTTGATTAATAGATTTAAAAAATTGCCATCTTTCTAATTTAAACACTTAGAGCAGAGGTTATCAACTGGGGGTGTTTCTGGCAAATGTCTGGAGACATTTTGGTGCCACTAATGGGGGTCATGGTGTTACTGACATCTAGTAGGTAGAGGCCAGGGCTGCTACCCAATCTCTTTCGATGTTGACAAGACAGCCTTTAACAACAACAAAAGTTCTGGCCCAAAATAATAGGGTAGGAGTCAAGAAATTCTAAGTTAGAGAAATATGATAAAATGTTATTCAATGATAAGAGTGCCTCAACAGTAAAACTTCACATTGGGAAATACGAATTAAAAAAACCCAACAAAACAAGATGTCTTTTTCATTCATCTGAATAGCAAAAATCAGAGGAAACAATAACACTAAGCTCTGGTAAAGATGGTAGGAAGCAAGTACACTCATACATTGCTGATAGGAGTAACATGGCAAAATCTACTAAGAATGAAAGTACAACTTCTACTTCACTCAGCAATCCCTCATTTGAAAATATCGGTACACAAAGATCCAGCCTTTTTGTTCTGCTTAAAAACTTATGGGGGAAAAAGCCTGAATATTAACAAATGGGGGAATAATTTGTGGGACATCTATAATATAGAGTATTATAACTTATTAAACGGTAACATTTTAGATCTATGTCTAAACATGGAGAGTATCCACGATGTCTTATTAGGTGAGAAAAATCAGTTTCATAATAGTGTGTGTATTATGAGCTCATTTTTGTAAAACAACTAGCAAATTTCTTCTGTTGTTGTTGTTGTTCAGTTTCTAAGTCCGACTCTGTTTTCGACCCCATGGACTGTAGCCCTCCAGGCTCCTCTGTCCATGGGATTTCCCAGGCAAGAATATTGGAGTGAGTTGTCATTTCCTGCTACAGGGGATCTTCCCAACCCAGGGATCAAACCCACACCTCCTGCACTGGCAGGTGGATTCTTTACCACTGAGCCACCAGGGAAGCCTACATACTATTAACAACTGTTTAACTTGGTTATATCATCGGAAGAGATAAAAATGATGATGGCTGGAGCTTAATTAATTAACTTTTACTTTATTTGATTTTCCATTTCCAACTTGAGTCTTAATTTCAAAATTGCTTTTGTAATTTGCAAGCAATTTGACAGAGAAAACCTTATGGAAAGTGTATCAGTCTTCTGTGGCTGTTTTATATTCAACATCCTTGTTTTGTTAACCTTGTGGAAATTTACACCTCAGTTAGTGTAATCACTAGAAAGATATTGGGCTTTGTGTTTTTACATGATACGTGAATAATGCTAAACTTTAAGATATTATAAAGTAAATATATGTAAATACTTCTTTTTTTGTCTTCATGGCAAGTATTTTATTCTACCATTTATCATAGGATATAGATTTCATATAATAAAAATTTCCTGCATTGAGAAAATCTGAAAACAATATCGTATAATGATAGCAGATAGTGAGGACGAGAATTGGGAGCAGCTCTGCAGGCCCACGGGCCAGCCATGCAGAGCCGTCCAGAGACCTGTTGAGGAAAGGGCATTGTTGTTTTCCAATGTCAACCTCAAAGGTTAGGAACCCATCCTGAATCTTTTATTATCTCTAAGTTATGGGTAGTTATAAGCGTCTCAATAACACAGAAGTTGTTGAAGGTGTGACTTGATTTTGTTACAGTTTGAGAACAATAATGCAGTTACTTCCTTTTCTTAAAAATGACATGTGAAAACTTTGGTGCATAAATTATGGTTAAAATATGACATTGGCTACCATCTAGAAAGGGAAAGAACAGTGAGAAAATGTGTCAGTACCTTCTTCAGAATTTAGATATAATGGATTCAAAGTCACAACAGAAAAGTATTCACTGAACTCCATGATTCTAGCCCCAACTTCTCCGACAAAATCTGCCAGCATTATGGAGTCTGTATTGTGTTTTTGACCCTATTATGATCTGTTTGTATGTATTAATTATGTTGATTTTCATTACAATCTGAAGAGCCATATGTTATTTCAATCCTTATTTTATATATAGGAAAACAGACACAGAGAAATTAGGTAACTTGCCCAAAGACACACAGCTTCTATGGAACAGAGCCAGAATTCTGGTCAAGGAAGTGTGACTCCAGGGTCATTGAAAACTTAATAGAAATTCAAGACTATGTAAATGAAAGAATTTTATTATTTTCTTCTGAACACGATAAGAAGAAAAACCTACCACATCCTAATTCCACATATTCTTAGCTTTAATAATCAGTAACTTGGTAAAGAAGACTCTTATGGACTAATGTAAGAATTGATATTGCCTATTATGGACATTGGGTTTCCTTGGTGGCTCAGACGGTAAAGAACCCACCTGCAATGCAGGAGACCTGGTTTTGATCCCTGGGTTGGGAAGATGCCCTGGAAGAGAGCATGGCAACCCATTCCAGTAGTCTTGCCTGGAGAGTCCCCATGGACAGAGGAGCCTGGCGAGCTACAGTCCATGGGGTCTGAAAGAGTTGAACATGACTGAGCAACTAAGCACAGCACATTGTGGATACTAGCGTTTGATATTTAGCTGGGAGTTGTTCATAATTTTTTAAAATTGTGTTTATTTTGGTGAAGTAAGTAAATAGCATAATTTCTTCAACTTCTCCTCTTCTTTAGACTGAATATGTATATATTCCTGAGATTGCCTTGGAGTCAGTTTGTAGGCAACACAATCTCCTATAGATAAAAAATATTGAAAATTTAAATCATTTGAACTGTAATCCAGCTTTTCTGGCCTGGTGATCTTGTGCCTATGATTATAATGTATGCAGTTCTATTACCTCTTAAAATCTCATGTATATGTTCAATTGCATTGTGACACCAATACATCACAGAATGTAGGTTATTATATGAATAAAAATAAATAGTTCGAGAGTGCTTTCTCACATTTGAGGTTTAATTCTCTCTCTGCTGGGAGTGTTATATTGAGAAGGACGTATTTTGCAATCTTTCCGCCTTTGCAGTTACAGTTCTCAATTTCTGTCTGCCCGTTTCCTTTATTATTTCCCTGTTTTTATAAAGTTCTTCAGCCATAAAGCCTACTACTAGGTGACTGGCTTTGAGGGGTCCACTATGCATCTAGGTTTTCTTGTCACTAGTGAGCATTTTTCCCCTTCTCAATTTATTGCATAGATTTTTCACACAGCACATAAACCACACATCCTAAAGTGAAAACACTGGTACAGAGTCCATATTTGGGTGGCTGAGTGCATCCCCTCCTTTTTCTTTGCCCCGAGGAACAGAAAATTCAAAACATGAAAAACTGTAACAACGTATCCACTGCTTTTGATGAACAAACACTTGTACTGACAAGGTGAAAAAATATCTAAGTGTGAAGATCTTTGAGCTAGAAGATTTCTGACAGTTGAGGTTATCTGAGATGGGAATAAGTGAGGGGGAGGTGTGGGGTCTCTCCTTCCTGGAGATGGCTGTGACAGGGCAGATGGCTCTAAGGTCAGACTCCCTCAAGGATAATTCTTCACGATGGTGCCTAGCATGATGGGGAGTGGGCGACATAGTATCTGCCAGTCCTTCTTAGTGCTTTCCCAGAAATATAATCAAACAATGTAATCAGCCTGAGGAAGAATTGACAAGAAGGTATTAATATACCATAGCATTCTGCCTAAAGAAGAGTGGTATCTTTGGAAACAATTAATCTTATTGAACCAGTGTGCTTCTCTCTTTTTTTTCTCATAACCATCTTTTACCTATGAGATGTAGAGGGTGAACAAAGTTGATTAAGACATGATTGGCACCTGTTCTCCAGAGGTACATGATCAATTGATGATGTATATGAGCATTCTTGGAACTAAGTCTAAAAAAATCAGATTGAGGTAAGAATTATTATGAAGTATGCAAGTTATGTGAAATTTAAAGAAAAAGAGGGGAGATTGGTTACAGTCAGGGATGGAACATCTAGGAAGAGCTCAACAGGAGGTGGTATGTGAACAGGGTCCTTTAAAATGTGTAGGACTTGGGCAGGAAGGAAGAGAAAGATCGTGGGAGGAGGGTACAGTCTGAGTAAAAGCAGGAGGATGCAAGTTGTGCAAAGTGACTACTTTGAGATGGTTGAAATAGGGAATATCAAAGAGCTTGCAGTGAGAGAGAAATTTGGGATTCAATCATGGAAGACCTGGTGCATTTTAATCACTTGGTGGAAGGGAAGGAAACATAGTTGCATTATGCATTGTCTAGCACTCAATAGATGCTCTATGTATGTTTCTGCATAAATACCGAGTTCTCTTTAACCTAAAGAGTTAATTCCAATCTGGTTGTGTGCTCAAGTGTGTTTTGGCAACATTCACTCCTACCCATTATCAATATGAATTTCCACCATTAATCCAGTTTTAAGCAGAATGTGTTCTGATTTTTAAATCTTATGCAGAGGGGATCATTACTTTGTGACACAGCATTATGCCCAGAGTTGTAAATATGGAGTAGGTGGCCCTTGACTAAAATGGGATTAATATAACCCCTCATTTGTTTGGCCAATTGGAAGGAGATTAAACATGTCCGTATCCACCAGCAATACCCCCAAACACTATAACTCTGGAATTAAAAAAAAAAAAAACCTGATGAGAAATGCCTTGGCTACTCCATCTTTTTCACCCTCTCCATCTTGGACTTCGGATTGAAGGGGAGGCAGCGTGTGAATAAGGCGAAACAAATCACATCAGCATAATGGATCGAGGTTGGGCTTGGCACACCCCAGGTGATTGTGTTGGGAGGAAGAGTTGTCAATTTGCTCCCCCAAAATGGTGTGTGGTAGTCATAAATATTTCACAGAAATGTGGAGTGGCATCTGCTTTTTTGTTTATTGAGAACAATGCCTGCTAGAATGTTCCTCCTCCAGACAATTGTTCCTAGTCCTGAGCTATCAAAAACTTACTTACCTACATTGGGAACTGTTGCTATTTCTTTTGTTTTCCTTTGAGTTTTCATTTTGATTTTTGATAACTGCATATTCTCCAGAGGCAGCTATTTTTTGTCATGCATTCTGTGGGAAGCAAGAGAAAATATACATTCTTGGTTACCGGTTTGAAGTGGCAGTTTCTAAAGGGCAGAATCATTTTTCATGTACTGGTATTTTGTGATTCAGGGAAGAGAAATGGAGTTCTTATAGCATTACCATCAAGAGAGAGATCAAAGTACACTTTGGAATTTTGATTGGACCTGTTACTGCTTGTACGTAGTCATAATAATTTATATTTTTTAAAGTACTTTTATATGTATAATCTTATATGATTGTCACAAAAGTGGCAAGAAAGGGTAGGAATTAAAAAAAAATTTTTTTTTTTTCAGAAAGGAGCAAAGCAAGCCTCAGATGGGTTAAGATACTCACCTGAATTGATACAGTTAGTTTAGTGGTGGAACTAAGATTAGAACAGTGATCATTCTTGCACAGTTTCTTGCATGTGCGTGCGTGCTCAGTCACGTCAGACTCTTTGGGACCCCATGAACTGTAGCCCGCCAGGCTCCTCTGTCCGTGGGTTCTCCAGGCAAGAAGGCTGGAGCTGGTTGCCAGTTTTCTTCTCCAGGGGATCTTCCTAATCCGGTGATTGAACCCCGAGTCTCCTGTGTCTCCTGCATCGGCAGACAGATTCATTACCACTGAGCCACCTGGGAAGCCCTATATAGTTCCGTAAATATGCACAAAAGGAGTCTTTAAAATGTTGCATCTTTTTACCTGTTAGTTTTGTTGTGTATGGAGCATTCAAAAGTCAGTACAGTTAAGATCATGGTTGGCTATGAAGTTTATTTGTGTTATTTTGCCCTCTTTGCTGTTAGGAGAAATTGGGGTAGGGGCAGAGGAAGTGAGTGATTTATTTATGGTCATGGAGCGAGCTGTGGGAAAGACGGTCAAGGCTCTGTGATTTTTCAGGCTCAGTTTAATCAGGTCGCCCTGCAGTTGAAGCCTCTTCCTTTTAATCCAAGTAATGAAACTGCAGAGGTGATAGTGTGCTTGTAATCATCCGTCAGGGCTGTCGGTTAACTGCGCCATCCTCTCCCACCATCACTGTTACATGCTGGAAAAGCAGCTACCCGGCTTAGCCAAGGGCTCCCTCCTTTGTTAAAATTACTGTAACTCTGAGTTATTGCGAGGCCAGGCTGCACCCAGTGCTGTTTCCAGTGGAAGTGAATTGTTATCCAGTGTCTGTTTGAAAGCAATAGAACTGTTTTTGTCAAAAAAAAAGTTCTGAATAGACACTGAAAGTGATTTTGAAATATAACTTAATGAGGTTTCTGTGGTAGCTGAATGTTCAAATGGGCACAAACCTGAGGTTATTCCAATTTTATTTTTGCCCCCTCTCTGGGGGATTTACAATAGAAAGCAGCTTATATTATTTTGTAATAGGATCCTACTTTCAGTTTTTTTCTTTATTTTTACAAATATTTGAATTAAGTGCTCTTTCCCCTATTTTCTAGGGCCAATTTTTTTTTTTTTCAGTAAAAGATTTGAGAGGGCATAATATTGAAGAGTGGTGGCTTAGTTGCCAAGTCGTGTCTGACTCTTGCAACCCCATGGACTGTAGTCTGCCAGGCTCCTCCATCCATGGGATTCTCCAGGCAAGAATAGTGGAGTGGGTTGCCATCTCCTTCTCCAGGGGATCTTCCTGACCCAGGGATTGAACCCTGGTCCCCTGCATTGCAGGCAGACTCTTTACCAACTGAGCTACAAGGGGAGCCCAATATTGAAGAGAGGTAATATAAAAAATTATCCACAAGGATATATTTCAGTGTGCTTCTGTCTTTGCAGGGATAGGCAGGTCTCTGTCACCACTTGCACTTTGAGGTGTTGGACTGTTTGCTCCTGCTGCTGGGGGAGCTGGCTGAAGGTTTGTCTCCAGGACCTTGCTTGTGGAAGAATGCAAGTCATGCTGGTGTCTATTTTTGGTTGGATTGTTTTTGTGTCTGGGATTAATGGGAATGTAAAGTCATAAATGGGACTTTGGGGACATAGAAACAGTGCTGAGCAGGGAGGCTTATTCTTGAGGACAGCAAGGAAAAATAAGTATGAACTTGGTTGGATGGATTATTCATTCCTGCCCTCCGTTATGAACATAAACCAGTGTATAGGGCCAAGATGCAGACGCCCTGAGAGGCACTGCAGTCAAACTGTCCTTGAAAGTGCCGGCTTGGTCTTCCCAACGACGTTGGGCCCCTCTGACAACATACTCTGATTAGAGTGAGCCTCACCATGCTATCCCCAGTCAGATCCTGGGACCTGAACATTCTGAAGATTTTCTTTCATTCTCTGGAATTCCTGTGAGTTTTCAGTTTAGGGCATATTTTGGCTTCCTGAATACATTTTAGGAAATGATCAGACTTGTTTTTCTGTAATGCATGCATACAGTGGTTTCTCGTTTGGCTCCAAGTCAATAATGCAGTTGATTTAGATCATGAGAAATAGAATTGGATGAATTTTTCACCTTGAAATGAGATTATTGGGTCTGATAGACAACTCCATTATTCATTCATCTATTTATTCAGTCAGTCACTCAACAAATGTTTGTTGAGTGTTGACTGCATAACCAGTAGTGTCCTTGGCATTGGAACACAACTGAATAACAATACAATGGCAATAGTAAGGTTGAGCATTTATGGTGCTCAGTGTGTGCCTGGGATGGTTCTAATAGCTTTTTACATATGAATTTACAACAAAATGAGGTTATTCCTATATTATTTCCATTTCACAAATGAGAAAATTGAGGTTCAAGAAAAATGCCTAATAAAAGTACCTTGAAAAAAAGTGAAAGTGTTACGCACTCTGTCGTGTCTGACACTTTGCAACCCTATGGATGGCAGCCCCAGGCTCCTCTGTCCATGGGGTTCTCCGGGCAAGAATACTGAAGTGGGTAGCCATTCCCTTCTCCAAGGGATCTTCCCAACCCAGGGATCGAACCTACATCTCTTTTGTCTCCTACATTGGCAGGCAGACTCTTTACCATCTGAGCCACCAGGGAAGCCCCAATATAAGTAACTTGCCCAAGGTTGAATCCAGTCTCTCTTTAGAGTCCAGTCTCAACACCACAGAATCTTACCACTTAGGAGAATGTAAGCTGAAGGGCAGTGGGTCACGTTCTACTAGAGTGAACAAATAGATGCATGCACTAATTTCAAGAGAGTTGTTTATTCAGAGAATGAGGACAACATGAGCTAGTGTATTCAGAGAAGAGCTCTTTGAGGAATTGACAGGGGAGCTGAGACCTGAGTGACTAGAAGCCAACCCTACGAAGTCCTGGGAGGCACTGCACACCCAGTAGGGGAGGGGGCAACCAGAGTGAGATCCTTAAGGTACGAACACACTTGACATATTGTAAACACAGAAGGAAGGCCATAGTTACAAGAGTGTGGAGCTTATGAGATTATATAAGACAAGTTAAGAAAAGTGGGCAGAGGCCAGATTATGAAATTAGAGAGTTTGGATTTTATTCTCGTGCAATAAGGAATTTTAAGCACAGGCAAGAAAACACCTGGTTTATATTTTGCAAAGATTCTTCTGACTACTCTATGGAGAAGAGGTAGCAGGTGGCCCAGGGCAGAAGTAGAGACATTAGACAGAGGACTAATGTACTAGCCCAAGAAGAGATGACAGTGGCTTGGCTTAGTCTGGTAATAGTGGAAGGGGAGAGGAGTGGTCTTCTGGATATGGAGGGATGTAAAATGCTGGCTGCTTATTAATCCACTTTTGGACAGGGGCTTTTCACTTTCATTACTCACTGTATTTGTGATGGCATCCTACTTTCAGAGTTTTTTTCTTATATTTACTTTTGCAAAAACTACTTGAATTAAATGCTGTTTCCTCTATTTTGCATGGCCCAGGGTCAAATCTGTTTTTTTATGAACCTAAAGAGAAGTTAATTGAATATTCAATTCAAAACATTATAATAGAATCGTGTGTATCTTGTCCTCAGGTAGTGGATAGTCTAATGAAGGAAATAAAACATAAATACAAAATAAAATGCAGGACATAGGGCAAGAGATGAGTGCTTTAGAAGTATAGGTAAAACAAAAGGAGAGTTCAGAGGAGGGAGGCTGCTTTGTATAGTTACTCTTTTTCTTTAGTCCCTACTATGGCATTGGGACCATATTAAGATGTATTTCTGTGTTGTTTTAGAAATTATCTTAATTTGTATGGAGTTACTGAAACACCCTTGAGATGTACAGCTTTATCTCTTTGCATTCTGCTTTCCTTCTATGCCGGGTAAAGTTTTGAGCTCAGTTCAGTAACAGGATTGATCTCCTGAAATGCAAAATGTACACAAAAAAGTGCATAGTGCGGAGGCACTGACAGAAGGCAAAAGGATGAAATCAAAGAAAGTACAAAGAGAAAGTAGCGTTTGACTTGGGATGGAATGGTCAACTAATGCCCCAATAAGGCTGTATAATAAAACACCTCACACATCATGCATTTACTCTCACCCCTGTATCTATGGGTTGGCTGGGGGTTGGTCTAGTCTTAGACTGGCAATAACTTGGGTAGTGAACCTGTGCCACTGTTAACTCATGTGGCACTGACTCCAGCATCAGAACTCCTGGAATGGAATATACCTCACTTCGGCTGCAGCAGTCGGCAGTTGGTTTGGGGACAGGTACATAAAACAGTCAAGCTAATAAGAGCCAATAAGACTCAATTCTGTTTTTTTTTTTTTTCTGAGATAAAGAGAAAGCTAATCTTTTCCCCCCAATTTCTCCCGAAGTTATGAAGGTAGAGAGCAGCCGCAGCCATCATATGTGCATGCTAAGTCGATTCAGTTGTGTCTGACTCTTTGCAATCCTATGGATTGTAGCCCGCCAGTCTTCTGTGTCTATGGGATTCTCCAGGTAAGAATATTGGAGTGGGTTGCTGTGCCCTCCTCTGAGGGATCTTCCCAACAAAGGGGTCAAACCCGTGTCTCCTTTGTCCCCTGTATTGGCAGGTGGGTTCTTTACCACCACTGCCACCTGGGAAGCCCAGCCATCTATGATCTGTGTGATAATGAAGCCATATACAAAGCAAGGCAGAGGTGAAGAAAGAAACAAAGACAAATGGTCGCAGTGTCAATGGGGTGGCTACTTCATCAAGCTATTCTGAAGACAGAATTACCTCTTGCTTCTAGTCTACAGATAAGAACAGTTGAGTAGAACATCTGTTGCATACTCAAATCATTTGGGAACGTATTTTATTTTTTGAACTTGCTGATAACATCTCTCATGAGTTCTTTAGCCATTTCATGTGTCTGTCCATAATTATAAAACTTCTTAGATGGGAGATTTCCCTACAGGAAGACGTAATTTCCTTTTTGCCCTCTCCTCACCTGGTGCCATAGAGAGCTCATGAGGCTGACAACTAATTGGTTGCTGACAGCTCTTCATGAAGGCTCTTCACCCCAAGATGTGACTCATTTCCCTCATTAACTTTACAGTTTGCATTCGAGTTAGTCAAGAAAAAGGATCTTCTACCTACTGCTACCACTTGTCTCCTCTGTACATTTTTTTCCTCCTAAAATTGGGCAAGTTTACTCAAGAAGACACAGTTCCATGTCCCATAAACATAAACTGTTGTTATTGACAGTATTCTGTGATTAACTTCCATCCAGCTTTAAAGTTTAAAAATTTTTACTTCTTCAGTGGTTTCCAACCCTAAAAAATGTATAAAAATTCTAAATAAATTTTAAATGCTTTCTTTAAGACATCTCTTATCATCCCATTTTTATATATGTGTATGTGCATACACAACTACATACAAATTATTTCTTGTAGGCCAAAGTTAAAGATCATATAGCCTTTGTTCAAGAAAATAACAGAAGTTTAACATTCTTATACAAAGAAATCAGTTTGGAATTCATATAGTTGAAAGCAAGTGAGATGAAATTACCCATGATCTTATTATTATATTATCTTTGAGAATTATACCCGATACTTTCATCATTTACTAAGCACATCATTTTGTTCTCCGCAACAAATGTGTGAAGTCTGAAGAGCAAGTATTATTTTTACTGCTTTTTACGGATGAAGAAACTGACACAGAGAGGAATTTGCCTGAGGTTCCATGTAAATGACCAGGTGAGGATGATTCCAGCTTACTCTCCCTGTCCCCAGACACCTTTGATTCTTACCTTGTTTGGCATCTTGTTCACAGTGCTTTTGTAGTATGGTTGACTAAGGTTTCTATTCTAATATCTCCACAAAATCAAAACCGATTGGGAGTATACCAGGATTCGGATTGATTAAAATTTTGAAAGTAAGAGAAGCCTCATGACTTAGACAAACTCTGATGAGCCAAGCAGTATGTGTGGTAGCCATCATTTCTGTGTGCACACCAACCTTGTGCAGTAGATATCATTCTTCACATTTTATAAATAAGTGAAGAAACAGCAGTGCGATATTGTGAAAGAATCTATTCAAGACTAGTAGCAGAGCTGAGATTTGAACCCAGGATTTTGTAATTCTCAGGACTGTTTGCACAATTCTGTTTCCCATACTTACAAGAGAATCGGTTAACTCCCATTCTCAGCATTGCCACAATATTCAAAGGGATAATGAAAAAAGATGAGGTGGTAGAAAAAAATTCTGATCCTCCTCTGTAGAGAAACAAAAAATACTTCCAGGGAAACTGTTTTCACTGCTTTTTAACCTGCATGCCATTAAAAAAGTAAGGGACAATGGAAATGAATCCTGATATTCCTTTGAAATCTACATATTCAGTGAATTGCCTTTTCAGTAGAATGTGATTAATCTAGACTTTTAGTTTTGAAATTATTCAACATCTGTTAGTCAACATCTGGGAATAACCAACAGTAGCAGGTAAAAGACAGAAAGAAAATGTGACTGTATCAGGCAGGTTCCTGTTAATAACACAGATGGTTCTGGAAGCAAGCCTATGGCAGTTGCTCAGATACAAATACCCCAGTTCATCATCTCTTTTTTAGAGTCGAGAGTGAAGACCAGTGACTTAAGAAGCAACTGGAGCAATGGGATGACCCAGAGGGATGGGATGGGGAGGGAGGTGGGTGGGGGGTCCAGGAAGGGGAACACATGTAAACTCATGGCTGATTCATGTCAATGTATGGCAAAAACTATTACAATATTGTAAAGTAATTAGCCCCCAACTAAAATAAATAAATTTATAAAAAAAAAAAATAAAAAGCAATTCTATTAAAAAAAAAAAAAAGAAGCAACTGGAATCTCTAAAGTTCATGGTGTGACTGTGAGCACGTCATTTCTGGCCCCTTTAGGCCTGTTTTCACCTCTGAAATTACACCTAATTGTCTTCACAAAGGTTTTGGGAAAAAATTCATTAAGGAAATTACCACTCATTTAGCAAATTGCTGCTCAAGTTCACTAAACGTCTCCCTGGTGGGCTTAATGAGCAGGAGGCCCTGCTCAAGGCGGATGAATCACCTTTGTTTCCCTGGGGAAGAGCTGTGCTTTTTTTCCTCCACCCCACTCCTTGTCTAGTGGTGCCCAGGACTAACAGTTTGGTCTCCTGAGGAAGAACATGACCTATTTACTCCATCTTTTAAAAAGAACTTTGCTTCTTTAAAGTGGTCTGGTTTGTTCTGAGTATTTCCTTCCTATTCATTCTAGACTTGTGAACATGAGGGGTGTTTAGAAAGCGACCCGTGTAGAGCAGCATGAAGATGGGCTCCCTTGATGTTTCCATAATGACGAGTGATTATTCACTCTGTAATTTTCGGATATGATTAGTCGAGATAAACATTATTTTGTGCTGAATTGATGTATAAAGGCACGTAAGAGTGGCATGCCAGACAGTTCAACGATCATACCCACTGTTAAGTATTTCATAACCCACTTGTTTCTCAAGTCATCAATGAGCACGGGAACAAAATGCCAAAGACAGCCTGACTTGTTCAGCAATCAGACGGGTAGTTGAAGATGCTTGGTCAAAATCCTCAGTGAGTATTTGACTGTATGAACAAAATGATGAAGTAGACACTGTTATTATTGGAGCTGATGGTTGGAAAGACTGGAACATTAGAAATTTGTCTTTTTTTTTCTTGTTGCTGATAACTTAAGGCTTTAACCATCCTCCATTCTACATTCTCCTCTTGAAAGAGAAAACATGGGAATTATTCTGATTGACTAAGAGCTTTGGCTGATAGAATATTGTTCATTTCTTCTGTTTCTGGCCCTGCGTGTCTTTCACATAATGGTCTCTGAAATCAAGGCCTGGGCTGGCAAACACTTTGAGCAGAGACTCTTCTTGTGGAGGCTCAGTGTGATGAAAAATTTTCGCCATCATCTTTTTGTTGATTTGGGGGCCCTCCTGTTGCTGGATGGAGGCTATCACTGGGGCTACAAAAACAGACCTCAGGTGGCTTTGCAAACCAAAAAGTCAGCTTTGTAGGTATGTTTTCTCTAATTCTATCATTACTTAATATTTCTCTAATCATATTCCAAACTCATGTATAAGGAAATATTGGAGTCCATTTATTCATGCATCCAACCGACATTTTATTGAGATTTTCTATATGACATTATCTATACAACACAATCTATACAGTAGTACCTCCAAGTAGTAGAGAAACTATAATGAGGAGAAAGAAAAAAGATGGTTCATGAAGCTCAGATCCTATACATCAGTGAAAAGCAGAGTTAAGGAAAGATGGTGAAGCTTGTGTGTATGTGTCTGTGTGTATGTGTGTGTGTTGGGGGTGTCAGGAGGGACAGAGACCTATACAAACACTGACCAGGGGACTTCCCTGGTGGTCCAGTAGTTAAGAAACTGCCTACCAAACACAAGAAACTTCAGTTGGATCCCTGGTTGAAGAACTAAGTAAGATCCCACATGCCGCAGGGGGCAGCTAAGCCCATGTGCTGCAACTAGAGAAAGCCTGCACACCGCAATGATGACCTAGTGCAGTCACAAGAAAAAAAGAAACACTGACCAGTTCATCTCTCTATTGAATAAAGATTTGTTCTAAGTATTGGGGAAATAATGGTAATGGGGTTTCTGCCTTCACTGTGTTTTCGTTTGACTTGATGGAATAGTTTGAAAGATTCTACTTAAGAAAATTTGAGTTCTTTTAAAGACCTAACAGTATTTGGTAAGTAGTGGAGGGCAGGCCAGGTCTTGGAGGTCTTGGGGACTCAGGAAACAGGTAGAAGGAAATAAATGACCCTTTGTTGCATCTGTACTGTGAGCTAGTACCCCGCCAGGAGCCTTCACTGCTACTATCTCACTCAGGGTCTCTGCAGTCATACACTGTAGGTCAGGTCTCTATGTTTTAATGACAAGGCAGCCTCAGAGAGATAATTTAGCTTCTTCAAATGAGGAGAGAAAAGGAGAGAACCTCCCCACATCCAAAAAGGCTGTAGTAATTAAGTAGTGCTTCTTTTGGCTAAACATGAGAGCTTTTATAATCCTAAGCAGCCTGGCTGCACCCAGACCAATTAATTCCTGCTTTCTGGGGGTGGAGCCCCAGCATCAGTGTTTTTTTAAAGCTAACAAGGTGAGTCCAGTGTGCAGCTCCTGTTGAGAACAACTGTTTTAGATGATATTTAAGGTACATTTCGTGTATATTTTGTTCCTCAAGACAAAGAATGTGAAGACAGGAAAGAACTCTAAAATCATCCAATCCAATTGGTTAATTGTACAAAGAAAGACACTAGGAGTGAGATAAGTCAGGTGACTGACAGTATTCTTAGGGCTAATCAGGGCTAGAGCTGGGTGTCTTCTTGTCACTTTGTCTGGTTGGCTCCTCCAGAAACACTTGAACACAGTTAAGATGAATGCTTACTCTTGGAGTTTTGTGTGTGTGTGTGTGTGTTAGTCACTCAGTCGTGTCTGACTCTTTGTGACCCCACTAACTGTAGCCCACCAGGCTTCTCTGTCCATGGAATTCTCCAGGCAAGAATACTGGAGCGGATTGCCATTCCCTTCCCCAGCTTTACTACAAATTTTCTTGAATTTTCTTTTTTTCCTTTTATTAGCCATACCACACAGCATGCAGGATCTTACTTCCCCCACCAGGGATCAAACCTGTGTCCCGTGCACTGGAAGCACAGATCTACCACTAGGGGAGTCCCAAAGATTTTCTTGATTTTCTTTTTTTTAATAGTGGAAGCCATTTCTATACATACCACTGTACGTTAATATTTTAGTATCTGTTTTGATGGGCTTTATTTAAGGGTGGTGATCTTTTTTTTTTTCTAAAGAATATCCTGAAGGCGAGGCTAGAAAATAGAAAAGTAATTTAAATTTTATCAAGTTTTTGCATAACTGGTGTATCTCTGCTGTCTCAGAAAAGGACTGGGGAATCAGAGGTCAACTTGAAGAACCTCATTTATATGATAATTACCAGTAAGCAGTGGCCAGCGATTCATGATACAAATCATTTGTTCCTCTGGGACTTGTATGTTTACTGGGCAGGAAGTATGTGATTATGTCGTACTAATTAGTTTCTTGGTGACAGAAAGAATGTAGCACAATTGAGACCAAGTTTGTTAATTGTGTACTGTTTAGTTTCTTTATTTACTTGTTATGGCAGAGTTTTTAATTTAATTTTTAATCCACAGTAAGTCTCTGGGTGAATACACACCTGGATGACTAGATACTAACTTCATATTATCACTTTCATAGTTTATAAGATGCTTAATATGCTAATCTTATGTAATCCTAGCACCAGTCCTCCGAGGCACATGTTATCATTGTCATAAAACTCCCTTTCCAGATGAACAAGCTGAAGGCAGAGAAGTTAAGAGTAAGACTTGGTGATCCTACAACTAGAAATGGATCATATTACTCAGAATCCACATCTCCTGTAATTAATAATTATAAGGAATGATAATGAACAGCTAGAAATGATAATTGTTTAGCTGACTTTTTCTAATTTTCTCAACTACTAAGAAAAAGACTATGAAGAAAGGAGATAATAAGAAATTGTTATCTAAGGAATGGGGAATAAAATTACTGGTGGGAGTATAATTTGAAGAGGTGATATTTTCACAACTAGGGGAGAGAGCTTCAGTGGACAAAAGCTGAATTTAAAAACAATGGAATGCTATATGCTATTTGTAGTTGAGCCAAAAAAACAGGAGAGGTCTGAGAAAACGGAGAAGGTAAGAGCAGCAAAACAGAAACTGACAAAGACCAATAACAGCAAATATGGAAGGACAGAAGAAAGTGGAAGATAATGAGCAAATACAGTGAAAGAGTAATCTGTCATTAAACCAAGGCATGATGGGAAATTAAAATTAGATGAATAATTATCACTTTGTTTTTTAGTGATTTAAAAAAAAATGTTTCTTAAGTCAAGAAATGTTCATTTAAAGGGTAGACAGAAAGTCATTATTATCTGAAAAGGAACAGAAAGAATGGATAGGAGCCATTTCTATTTACAGCACACTGTTCACTGCATTTGTCGCTAAGGCAAATGATTCCTGGATATGTGTGATGGAGCCTTTCTGACAAATAACACAGAGAGTTGTATTGCCTGAAGTATGAGAGAAATGCTAGCTAGCATGGAAACCAGAGGCCCTCAGATATGGGTGACGTGGAAAGAATATTATCTCTGAGATGGCAGATTTTGCTATGCTTATAAAAAGCCTTGGGCAAAATGTAGATTTTACAAGAACCCAAGTCTGTCATTGTAGAGGTAAAGCATTCCACAATCTGATAGACAGAATGGTGCTGCCATAGAAGAGTAAAATTCACAAACACAAAGGGCATCATTTGATTTAATGCCTTTTAAAATCCCCCATGATTTCCTGAGGAAATGTTTCCGTATTTCCATAAATTCACAGTCAAAAAAGAATTTGGGGCCAAGGGTATGCCATATATTGTTACCAGTTAAGTCTCCATTAAATAAGCTTTGATCATGTTCAGCTCTCAAGTGGCCCATCAGGAGAACATCAGAAATAACTAGTGTACTAGTCAGGGTTTTCCAGAGAAACAGAACCAATAGGATGCATGTGTATGTATACGGAGAGATCTGTTTTAAGGAACTGGCTCAGGTGATTATGCTGCTGCTGCTGCTGCTAAGTCGCGTCAGTCGTATCCGACTCTTCGCGACCCCATGGACGGCAGCCCACCAGGCTCCTCCGTCCATGGGATTCTCCAAGCAAAAGTACTGGAGTGGGTTGCCATTGCCTTCTCCATCAGATGATTATGAAGACTATCAAATACAAAATCTGCTGGATGAGCTGGCAGTTTGGAGACACAAACTAATGTTGCAGACAAAGTCTGAAGGCTATCTACTGGCAAAATTCTCTCTTGTTTGGAGGAATTCAGTCATTTGTAGTATACATTCCTTCAATTGGTTGGATGAGGCCCATCCATATTGGAAGGGCAATATGTTTTACTCAAAGTCCACAGACTTAAATGTAAATCTCATCCACTACCCCCATTCCAGAACCATCGAGAATAATGTTTTACCAAATAGCTGGGCTACATATTGCAGCCACATTGACACATGAAATTAACCATCACAGCTAGCCTGGTGAGATTTTATATTCATTGACTTTTACACTATATGAATTCTCTTATTCAAACTCTTCAAGGTGTGTGTGTTTGTGTGTGTGTGTGTGTGTGTGTGTATGATCACTTCATCCCCAAAGGAAAGGGAAACATCATTGGCTGACTGGAGAAATCACACTAGAATTCAACTCTTTATCGGTGTGGATGGGAAATCCAAGAATAAATGTATAAAGCTGGACATAACTTTTGACAACAAATTCCAGTAGCTTTGGATGACAGTATCTGTGGAAACTACTATATGAATATGTAAGCACAGAGATGAGTGTTTCTATTTTAAAGGAACAATCTTTGGATGTGCTTAATAATGGAGAGATATAAAATTTACAAGATGTTCCAAAGAATAGGACTTGAGTCTTCAAAAGGAAAAGACACTACTACATTTGGTTTATGGAATAACAATACTAATAATAGCTAACATTGTAACAAGTCCTTTAAATGCATGATTTTTATGGAATCCTCAAAAGCAGTCATCTGAGTCTCCAAATGAGGAGACTAAAGCACAGAATGGCTAAGTAATCTGCCCAACGTCAAGAAGTCAGCAGATGCTAGGAAGTCCTTGTGCAAAGAGGGACTTCAATGGTCATGTGGGTTGCTCTCCAACCCAGTGTCCAGTTCTTCCTGACAACAGTGTTGGCAAAGGGCCATCCTGCTTCCACCCATAATTTCCAGACACAGATTACTGAGTGTTTATCATTTTTGCAAATCAAAGAAGGATTCTGGTGAGATGTCCATTTATGAGCAGTGACCTACAGTTCATTCTAAGCCCCACAACTACCATTAAGCCCTCCGTGCTGCCTGGCCATCATTTCACTCATCTCTGGATGGCAGCTTTCTCTGTTCCCATGATGGATATTTGGAACCTTCACCAGTCTCAATACCCTTCCCATCCCTGGTCACTCAAGGAGAGTGACCTCACTGAGCCTTCCTGAAAATGTAGAGGCTGGTGAACATGCATTCCTACAACTTACCTCCTCTCCATCCAAAAGGCAGCCCCATCTTCACCCATCCTAGTTCCTTCCTTCCATCCTAGAGCCTTTACTCCAAGCTGATCAGTTCAAAATGGTCCCGGAGGAAGTTCAGTACTTCACATAGAGGTGGGCAAGGGGGTTTCTTAGTGCACACTTTCTATTCAAGCTAAATCTTGAACTTTCCCATATGATCTTTTCAAACTTTGCTCACTTGATTTTTTAATTTCCTGACTCAGGGCTGCTTAATCCTATTTTTTACTCACCTGTCAGATTTAATGCACAGATTTTTGTTTTTGCTTCTTTTTTATGATAATTTTTGCTTCTCTCTCAACCATAGTGATGACTTGCCTTCCTGAAATTCTTCCTTGAAATATTTAGAACGGACAGTTAGCTACATCATCATCATCATAATAATAATAGCTAAAGGCTTCCTGAGTGTTTACCATATGGCTGGTACTATTTTAAATGCTTTCCAGGGACCTCCTCATATAAAGATACTTAACTTGTAGCACTAATTCCTTTGAGAACCTAAATCCTTTTCCCAGAAAAATCTGCACCCACATATCTTCTGTTTTATTGTCTATTACTGTGGAAGAAACCACCCCCAAACAACAGTTTTTGTTTTTAAAAAATTTCTCATGATTGCACGCATTGATAGGTGATTCTTCTGGTTCATCTGGTGTCACCTGGGACACTGGTGCAGCCAGAATTCCAAAACGGCCTCATTCACATGGCTGGAAGCTGGTGGTAGTTTTGGTCATTTGCTTCAGTTGTCTTCCTCAGGGGCCCCTCCATGTGGCTGCTGGAGGGGCCCCTGACCACAGTCTGGTGGTCTCAGAGTCACAGGAATTTTTACAGGTGACTGGCTTTTCTCAAGTCTTAAAATCTTAAGACCAGATCTCAACACTGACACTTCCTCCAAATTCTGTTAGTTCATGTAGATCACAAAGCTTTCCCAAGGTCACAGGAGGGAGCTACACAAGCACGTGAATAAAGGGAGGCGTGATTCAGTCCACTCATCAAGGATCCCGCCTACTCTGTGCGTGCGCAATTTTGTACAATAATTTCAAGAGGTATGTACACCTCACAAATCCTTTTAAGGATCCCAAGGAATGGATAGGTTTCAGGTTAAGAACTCATGACCTAAGATCAAGCAAGGGAACCCTTTTACCCAACAGTCTAATGTAGAGTTAAGGAATTGCACCTGCACAGTACATGGCATGTTCTAGGGATAGTTAGAAATCAGTTGACTAAAAGCCTTGGAACTAAGATTGAAATCAGATTATGGAATATTTGGAAAGGCAGCCAGTGGAGCTTGAACTTCATTCCATGGCACTGGGGAGGCTATTGCAAGTGTTTTAAAATAGATATAGCAGCACAAATGTCAGAATAACTCAGGAGAACTACACGAGTTAAGAAATAAGGAGAATGTTGCAGAGGAAATTATGTTAAAGAGCTTCCAGAGGTGATGGAGTTTTGACTCAGAAGTAAGCTTTAAAGTAAGGACTGACAAAATCATCCTCATAAAGGATGGAATCATAAAAATTTACAGTAGTTAAAGGCTTTGTAGTGCATGATGTAGCAAATATATGACAATATAGAAAACATTATATATCTAGTATCATTTTGTATGTTTGGATTAACAAAGAGCTCCCTCAGCTTTTATGGCTTTAATTGACATGAAGGAAAAAATCGAGAAGGGAATTTTTGGAATTGCTCTCTGCCCAGAGTTAATAGAGTTTCTAGTGTGGCTGTAAAGGAGTCTAAGACTAAAATAGTCTGATTTTGGTCCCTAAAAACAAAGACAAAGCCTGTGGGGTCAAAGCAAACCTTGACTGTTACTGAGTTACTTCTCACTAAGGGAGAATACTAAACATACAGCAAAAATCCCAAAGGTCAGAAAAGCATCAGTAGTAGTCCATTTGCTGTTTGTCAGCCCACAGAATTGAGTAGAAGACCTCCCCACTTTGGGCCCTAAAATGATACCTGCAGTAGTGTTTAAAGGATATATACAAGAGGTTAGGTAAAAGGACATAAAAGCTCACATTTATTTCAGGGGTAGATTTCTCTCGTAGACTTGAATCTGCTGTTTGCCTTCTGAAACCACCTCTATTGGCCTTTATCGTCAAGCTCTTGACTCTATTGGTACCTAAAATTGGCTCTACTAGGTGAGAAGATGGATCGGTGCTGAGCTGTCTACATTGTCACTGCAACTTTCTAAGGTTTACTGATCACTATTTAAAGGCTTGGACAGGATAGCATTGAGAGGGCCATCCAGGGGTATGGAGCTGGTCAAAGTCAATGAGGCCACAGGGATTTCTCAATACTGGCAGTTCTCAGACTTAAAAGGAAAAGAATGCTTCTGTCTCACCCCAGACATTTTCACTTACTTGGTCTTGGATAGAGCCTGGAATGGGGGATATTGTATGCATGTGTGCTGCTGGTCTTCCTTTTTCTTTTTCTCTTTTTTAAAACTTTATTGAGGAATAGCTGATGTGATTATATATATATATATATATATATATATATATATATATATAATAGAATGATTACCAAGATCAAGATAACTGAAAATTTGTGTCCTTTGACCTGCATCACTGGAATGGGTGATTCTAATGGGCAGCCATATTTGAAAGCCACTACTTTCTACTCTGCTTCTTACTATGGGGCCCTTTTGAGCTAACTTAACCAGCCATGGTTCCTGATTTTGTAAGTATTAAAGTTATTTGGGACAGATTGTTCTCAGGCACTTATTAGGAGATGGAAGATGGCAAAAGTAAGTCCTGTATCTATGGTATCATAAGTTATTGGCTCAGAAAATTCAGAGAATACTGGAATCAGGATTTAGAGGGTTTTTAGCTTTCTACTTTCCTAGCAGTAAGGTCTCTGTGGTGAAAGCCAGGCAAAAACCAGCCTGGGAAATACACTTGATCTGCAAATGAAAGAAAAAGAAAAAACCATAGCTGTTGGATTTTTCACTACTGCATCCTAGTGCTTAGTGGGCTATATATTTTGTCCTCTTGTACTCGATGCGGGGTGTTCCAGCCTCCCTTCTCAGCAACCCAACGTTGTGACTTCTGGATTTCCATCGTCTCCTTAGCCATTTGTAATTGTCACTTCCTTGTCAAAAGGCATGGCTTCTGGCCCTTAATATGCTCGTTGTACTTTTAAAGTCTAATTCCATTTTGGCTGTTCTGCACTAAGTATGGCCTTTCATCTCTCAGCTCTGTGTTTTCAATGCCGTTCTCACCAGCTAGCATTTTACTCAACCTGTCTCACTCTTTCTCAATCCTCCTCCAACCAGTGCCTCCCCCCCCCCCCCAGTTTTAATACTGTTTCATCTCTCTTAGTCTCACTTTCAACAATCCAAATGTAGTCTCTCAGGCAAAAGTCACATTCAATAACTTCAGGTTTCCATTTGCTATATTGGAGCACACTTTCTTTTTTCTCACTTCACCAGCAATAGCCTTTGTGCTGACATAGCAAGAGCTTTGTTCTCAGGATACCAAGAGCTACAAATAAATGTGTGTATGTGCATGTGTATACATAGCAAGATAGGGAACGAGATAGGGTCGAAAAGCTGAAATATGGACAAAGATAATGGTCTATGCTGGGCTTGAAAACTAGTTGGACAATCTGTCTTGACTTGAGTTGAAAACTTTTCTTATTGAATTGCCCTCTTGGGGATGGAATCTATTCAAATTGATCTTTTCTATGAGTCGGCAGATCATTTTAGAAACGTTTCTGTAAAGATGCGCTGTTTTCATGCTTAGGGAAGCACACTGCATGCTGAGTGAGACCGAAGGAAATGCCAAATTAATTCATTATTTCCCTGGCAATGTTCTTTTCCCAGGAAAGGGCGGCTTTAATAAGGCAGGTGGCTGTGTGTGCCCTGGCGTGCCTGCCTCTGTAGGAAGCTTGGTAATCTTCTCCCCGGAAAACTCAGCTACCGTGTTTGCTGTTTGAGGCTCTTGAATGTACTGTTAGTTTACAGTCCCACTCCTAGACATATTATATAAACAGTGGGGGCAGAAGGACAATGGAAATTATGGCAGAAAAGGCTTGAGTTAAGCCTTTCAGAATGGCCGGTGTTGTGCGTGGCTATGGGTCTGTTTTCAGCACCCTGCCTGAAAGCGTGAATGGCTGCGGTTCCCCGTCGAACGCAGGCGACGGTGGGGCCACTTCAAACCATTAGTGCAACAATGTTATCAAGGGGCAGAGTTCCTGCTTCTGTCAGTAAGCCATCATTATTCCTCAGGAGCCAACTGCAGGAGAGGGCCACTGCGACAAACACAGTCTTCTGTTGCATTTTAATGTGCGCCAGTCAGCTTAACGCTGGCCCCAGCATCCGTCTTAGGTACTGCTTTCCCGCAGCAGATGCCCGGCCTGCTGCCTTCAGCCGGGGCTCCCCGAGGTGTCTGAGAGAGCAGAGGCACCACGAGAGGTCACCTCCAAAGAAAGGGAAAGGAACTAAATCCGTGGGTGGATTGAGCGCTTTGCGATTAAGTTCTGTGATCTGTTCCAAAGTCCTATCCGCATTGGTGGCTGAGCAGTCTGCACCTTCACCGATGGATGTGTTCACAGGTTGGAGGCTGAGACATCTACCCAAGTCATGATGCGCTTCTGCTGTCAAAGTGAACCAGAGAGTCTGTTGATCTCTGGGGGCTTGTAGGTCCTGTGGGGATTTAGTTTAGTTCTTTAGGGAGGGGTGTAAAATGTGGGTGTGATGCTTGCTGTCACTTGACATTTCAGGCTTGGGTGTGGAGGCCTCCAGCGGTTGTTTTCTTGAGCTTCCATGCCTCAATTCTAGATGGCTACTGTGGTGGCTGGACTGTCATTTCTGGGTCACAGAAACCTGTCCTCCTGGAAGAACAGACAACTGAGACAGTGATCATCTGTCTAACCATGTTTGTCCTGTGGGGCAATGGGGAAGAATTTTGTTATAATATCTGAGCCAGATAATCGCTATACTTTAAAAAGTCTGAGTATGTACTTTGAGGCTGAAAGAAACACATATCCTTTGGTAAACTCAGTAATCACCTGCTATTGACACTTATACTTTTGGGCTTTTTTATAAAAAAATGTTCATCTTGAATTTCCTAAACAAGTTAAACCTCCTTGGAGGTGTTGTAGGTAGTCTTAAGGTTAAATGTTTTCATAGCTTTTGCTCATTTAGTATATTCTGTTAGCCCAGGGTTCCCAAATGCTGTGATGAACTACCAGGAAAAGAGAAAAATATGCACAATGTGATGAATTTTTTCTTAAAGATGGATTTATTGAAATTAAAGTTCTGTTTTATTTTGAGATTATGGCTTTACTACTTCTAGTTAAATTGCCCTTTCCTTATGAAATGACAGTGAAACACATTGTTGTCTGTGGTTTTTTACATCCTAATTTGGCAAAATGAAGCTTAATGTCTATGATAATGTATTCAATCCATCTATTCACCCAGCTACTTTTTTCCCCTTGGTTCATGAAATCCAGAAATCTAGGAACTGCTGTTTCACCAAATAAATCATAAATTCTTAGGAGAAACATTCAAAATGTCTGTGGGTTCTCCCAGCTGCCAAATAATAACAAACCAGACTATAACAAAGAGCCAATTATGTAGTGATATGAGATGTAAACCTGTAAAAGAAGCCACAATTTTTTTCTAATTAGCAATTCTCCACTCCTTAGCTTTTCGAACCCTTCAGTTTTCTCTCCCATTGAGTATCTGGTCAGAGATGTTTACCAATTAATGTACATCAAATGTAATTCATATACTTAGTCATGAAATGTTCACCTTTGTGTTATGCTATGTAGTTTTAGCACCTTTAAAAATGTGTAGCCTTTGTCAGAGACATCTGACATACTCTCTTTTTTTTTCTTTTTCTTTTTTTTGCTGCACTGGGTCTTCCTTGCTGTGTGTGGTTTTTTTTTTCTAGTTGCAGCATGTAGGGGACTACTCTCTAGTTGCAGTGCACAGGCTTCTCTTTTGTGGTGGCTTTAAGAAAAAAAAATTTGTATTTTTAATTGAAGGAGAATTGCTTTACAATATTGGTTTCATTTCTGCCATACATCAACATGAATTAGCCATAGGTATACATATATTCCCTGCCTCTTGAACCTTCCTCCTTCATCCCACCCTTTCCCACCCTTCTAGGTTGTTACAGAGCCCTGGGTTGAGTTCCCTGAGTCATACAGCAAATTTCCATTGGGTATTTATTTTACATGTGGTAGGGTATATGCTTTCATGCTCCTCTCTGCATTCATCTCATCTAGTGGCTTCTTTTGTTTTTGGATCATGGGCATGGGCCTCAGTAGTTGCAGTACACAGGCTTAACTGCTCCGTGACATGTGGGATCTTCCCCAACTAGGGATTGAACCTGTGTCCCCTGCATTGGCAGGCAGATTCTTAACCACTGCACCACCAGGGAAGTCCCTGATATAGATTCTTTTAAAGTAAACAAGTTCCCAGCCTCTTCTAAATTTTACTTTTTGAACACTGGGATCAGGATTTCAAACAAAGTTATGATGTAAATGCTTAATGATAGTTGCCTATACTTTCAAGCTTCTACCAGATGTTATATAAGATATTCTCAATCTCTCCAGCATGCTTGCATGAGTTTCCATGTTGTGAGATTCCACACTGAATAGCTGAATAACAAGATTGGTTCTTTTGACAGGTACATCTTAAATAGGAAGAATCACACAGATTATCTTTTACAGCCTATATTTGTTATCAGTTGCTGCATAAAATTACTATAAACTTAGTGACTTAACACATCCTTGATCACATCACAGCTTTGATGTGTCAGAAATCTGGGTACAGCTTAGCTAGCCTCTGCATCAAGTTCTCTCATGGGCTGTCAAGGTATTGGTCAGGGCTGGATCTTATCTGAGGAATCAAGTGGGCAAGAATCTGCTTCTAAGCTCATGTGTTTGTTGGCAGAGTTATGTTTCTGGAGGGTTGTTTATAAGGGCCTCAGTTCCTAGCTTACTGTTAGCTGGAGGCCACCCTCAGTTCTTTGCCAGGTAAGCCTCCAGAATGGCCACTTGTTTCATCAGACCATGCCAGCTGAAAAGGCAAAAGAGAGTTAGCTAGCAAGACGGAAGTTATAATCTTATGTAGCATAAACATGGAAATGACATCCCATCCCTTGCCGTAGTCTATTGGTTAAAAGCAAGTCATAGGTTCCACTCACACTCAAGCAAAGGGGATTACATAAGGGCATGAATATCTCAAGGCAGGGGTGATTAAATAACTTTCAAATTGAATAACTTTAAAAAACTTTTTTGAAGTTGAGTAACTGTTAAAAATACAATAAAACATCATTACATACAATTCCCTTTGAAAACTCTTTCCAATTCACTTCTCAAAATTAACTTACAAAATTTTGTGCAAAAACGCTGACCTCAAATAAATAGGGAGAAAAATGGGAAGAGCTAAACAGTTTTTTGTTGTTTTATTTTTAAATTAAAAGTTAAAAGCAGTAGGTGCACTTCAAAGTATTTGCAGGATGAAATCTATCAAGAAGGCCATGTAAAACAGCCTTCAGAGTCAGAGTTACATTTTCAAGTGAGAGTTTCTGTGTTCACAATTCAAGAAGGATGCCTCTGTTGCAGTCCCTCACCACTCCCTCCTTAAGTAGCTTCAGGAGGAACCTAGCCTCTTTTCTTGTGTTATTCGTGGTCTGAAGGCTTGGGGCAGCCATGCAGAGTTTGTCAAAGTAGTGCAGATAGGTTTGGGGTTGATTGAGATTATATCCAAAGCATCTTAGAGTCTGTCTGCCATATAACCCTGGAATATGAAGGTATGAAACCTAAGAACCATGCTTAGTTCTTTGTTTCCAACTCTTCTTTGAAGAAAGAAGTCTTTGAGTTCATTTGGGGGAGGTGCGTTTGAAATGAGAGATCTGAAATGCATGTATGTTTGCTACTTATAATAGAGAATATCTTAAAATTAATGCCAGTTAAGTATTATCAATGTAAGTTCCTCTCTAGCATTCTTTAAAAACTGTATCATATCTATTTATAATTATCATTTTGATTTCTTTCCAGTCAATCATTGAGGAGGTGTTTCTTGTGTTTCCAGTGCATGATAAATGTGGTAGGGAATACAAATTAGGATTATGACAAGGTTTGCTCTCTGAAGAGACTTGTATTTAGAAACAAGGAGTGGTGAGAGGGGAACAAAGCATACACAGCTGTAATGGAGAACAAAATAGAATTATACAGCCAAATGCTCCATGCAGTTAACAATACCCTCAACTCAGTGGTACAGGAAAGAGAGAGATCCATGTTGACTGGAGTTACTAGAAGCCTTCTTGGGAGTAGAACTTGAAAGATGAGTGGGGTTTGAATAAGAAGTGAGGAAGTTAGGAGAATGGGAAAAGAAAATAAAAAGGCAGGAAGAGCCCAGAACTTATAGGGAAACTTTAAGAAGCTGTCCACAGTGAATGGAAAGGGGGGCAGGGAAAAGAGGAATATAACTAGGTTTGTTTTTGAATGCTGCTACGACAGTGACTTGATGGGCAGTGGAGAATCTTTCTAGATTCTTCAGCAGAGGAGAAAAGTGGTATTTGAAGGAGATCTGTTTGATGTGTATGTGAATGATGGAAAATATTAAGAGAGCCTGGAAGAGACAAGCTTGGGGTGACAAAAATCTGGGCTAGGTTGGTAGTAGTGGACATAATATATCAAAGTGATATTTATGATGAAGAATCTTCAGTTTGGGGAGATTGACGAGATGTGCTAATAGCTGTGTTCACTGTGCCCAGCCCTTGGGCAGCCTCTTCTCTCCACTGGAAATTGTATAGCATCTAGGCATTTAAGGGCTTAGATAGGATTCCTGTTGAACATTGGCTGTGCTAACAAGTTGTCATCTTTTGGCTTTGATTCCTGGGATATTTGTTATTAATAAAGGTCTCAAAAGTCCAACAGCCCTCACTTATTGATATTTTACAACTTAGAACAGTGAGTTAGAAGAGATCTTTATTTGTGCCTCAGATCACACCATATACATGATCAGATGAAGATGGTTACAATGCTTACTAAGGCGTTCCACAAACCAGTGGTTTCTGTAATACTTAATATGTTTTCTGGGGAAAAAATCAAAACAAAATCATATATATTGTGGAGAGGTCCATGCTCAAATACGTTTGGGAAAACCTAAGTTAAAACTCAAAAATCTTCAAAAGATCAGTGTTAATGAACTACCAAGAGGAATATGGGAGGAGTTATAATCAAAAGTGTTTCCCAGGCTTCTTCACTAATGGAACCTCGTGTGTGTGTGTGTGTATGTGCATGTGTGTGTAGTATTCATTCACATCATCCTTAGGACTAGTATTCTGCCCAACACACTTGGGTAAATGTCAAGGTATTGGCAAGTTTTCAGTGGAGTCAGTGATTGTTTCAGCTTGTGGATCATCAGGTTTCTTCTCATCATAACTTGCTTTGATATTTTATATAACTGCTTTCCAAAGATACTTCTTCCCCCGAATTTTCTATTCCAAAAATTGAGCAAGACAAAAAAGTAGAAAGAAGCAAGAGTAATTCTTTTGCTTCATATTTCTTATAAGTGTTTCGAGAGAAGCATAGCAAAGGAAGTAATTCAAGCTAAAGTGGTACCTGCCTGGGAGGTCAAGTTGCCCAATTTTTCAAAGATCTTTTCTTTCTGCCACTACCCTCACTTAACAGGCAGATGTGGGTTTAAGTCCTGCCTGGATCACTATCTGGCCATGGGGCCCGAGATAAGTTACTTAACCTTCCAGCTCCTTCCATCTTTTTCTGTTTTCTTTTTTCTTCTCCATTGGTTTATATTTTTCAACACTGTGAACTTTGTTTCTTAGAGTTTCTATAGGAAGAGCAAATATCTCTTTAAACTCATAATTTGAGATGTATGCAAGTTTAAAAAAAAAAACCCTCCCACTAAGGTATTTTATTAAATTGAGGTTCTGGATGATCAGTTCTAAGATGCTAGAAAGCAGTTGTAAGATGTGGTGGTTGGTAAATTGATGTTGGTCTGAAGTGTTCAACTGATCTACTTTATTAAACACATTTTCACCTGCTATTGTCATTCCAAAGGTGCTATTTTGCTTTGCAAGGTCAGTGTCATAGTAGAAAATCTTTTATATGCCTATGCCATGTAATGTTTATGCTTTGTTTGCAAGATTTCTGACATGATGTAGGTTATTTAACTTTTCAAGCATGTTGAGAGAGAGAGAGAGATTCTAGACTACTAAAATGGTAATAATTTTACATCTTAAATGAAAACTCGGTGCTATATTTAAAAAAAGAGCCTACAGAGTCCTCCATGCAAAGCCCACCTAATGTGTGTTGTTATCATCATTGCAGTTAATTTTATTTTCATCACACGGGTCTTGTATAAAACTTTGAAAAGCAGAATTTGGGACATAAGCATTTGAAGATTATTTTAACTACATTGTAGTTAAAACCATGACATGGAATGAAGTTGCCCATGGAGAGTGTTGTACTTGCATGTTGAATGTAAGTTATAGGAATGTAAGTTCTCCATTTGATTCTTTGTTCAGATTTGTTAATACTGAGAGAGAGAAAGAGCGGTCCTGACACATAAAAAGCTGAACTCACTAAAAAAAATGATGGCTCTCATTATTATTATTTATCGAACACCTGCTATGTATAAGGGGGCAGCAGCACAGCTGGGAACAAATATACTAGAACCAGATGCAACACAATGGTTTAGGTCTGAGAGCAGCACAGAAATGCTGTTGTCTCAGAGACACACATCCTAGATTTTTCCTCATCTTTAAAATACTGACTTTCAAGACATCTGGCTGCCCCCACGACCTAAGGTCGAGTCTGCAGTGCTGTGTCCTGTCATGATAGAGGTTCTTTAATTATCTATCCATCCCCAGAAGCACTAAGGTATTTCATCCATTTTTTCTGTTCTTTCCTAATTCCTCATGAATGTTATTGAGCTAAGTGGCAGTTAGTTGCCCATTAACATTATCCAGTTTAAGGTTTGCTCTGTGCATTTCATCCCTAACTTTTTAATACTAGTTAAAATGCACCTTAACTTTTAAATTTCTAATTTATTGAGTTCAAATTCTGTCATTGCATGAGGCTGCCTCTGTGAGATCTTCCCTGACCTCCCATCCACCTCCAATGGAGCCAACTGGTCTCTCCACTGTTCTCTGCCTCTATTATACTCCTATCACACGAATGGCATTTAATTATTCAGATGTTGAACTCACAGAGCACTGGAGCTATATATTAATCATCTCTGTTGCTATCACATAGCACAGAGTCTGAATCATAAATATTAGTTGAATTGGACTGAACAAGCACAGCAAAGAACACTGCCAGGAAACACAGATAGCAATGCATTTCTGGCCAGTCTTTACCTTGTCTCCAAGCCACCATATAGAGTACTGGGAAAGGAACCAGGTACATGAAAACTCATTTGGGAAATTCCAGTGAGTGTAGCCAGAGAAGGCAATGGCACTCCACTTCAGTACTCTTGCCTGGAAAATCCCCTGGACGGAGGAGCCTGGTAGGCTGCAGTCCATGGGGTCTCTAAGAGTCAGACACGACTGAGCGACTTCCCTTTCCCTTTTCACTTTCATGCATTGGAGGAGGAAATGGCAACCCACTCCAGTGTTCTTGCCTGGAGAATCCCAGGGATGGGGGAGCCTGGTGGGCTGCCATCTATGGGGTCGCCAGAGTCGGACACAACTGAAGTGACTTAACAGCAGCAGTGAGTGTAGCCACAACTTTTAGAAGAGAGGAGGCCCTTTTCTTGTTTCTTTTGATAAACACTTACCAGAAAATCTTAACCGGAAAGAGTTTCTAAAGGGGTCCCACCAAAGCAGGACATTTTCAGTATAGTCATGTTAGCTGCCCAGTCATGTCTGACTCTTTGCAACTCTATGGACTGTAGCCAGCTAGGTTCCTCTGTCCATGGAATTCTCCAGGCAAGAATATTGTAGTGAGTTGCCATTCCTTCTCCAGGGTCAGTATACTTAGTGGCGTGTAAATACTTATTTTTTTAAGCCTATCAAGACAGAAGCTGTTGAATCTGAATGTGTATGCTAAGGAGATGGCAGAATTTTCCTTTCTGACAACCTGCTATGAATTTTAACAATATTTGAAATATTTTATTGCTAATTAGCCAATTTGATATTTGGCTGCTGCCTTGGGGAATACACAGTGACCTGTTAACAATTTAATACTAGGCCCATTAGGTAAAACTTTCAGCTTCCTGGAAATGCCTAAGTACTGTAGGTATATCATACTTGAGTTCAGTTCAGTTCAGTTGCTCAGTCATGTCTGACTCTTTGCAACCCCATGGACTGCAGCACACCAGGCTTCCCTGTCCAGCGCCAACTCCCGGAGCTTACTCAAACTCATGTCCATTGAGTTGGTGATGCCATTCAGCCATCTCATCCTCTGTTGTCCCCTTCTCCTCCTGCCCTCAATCTTTCCCAGCATCAGGGTCTTTTCAAATGAGTCAGCTCTTCGTATCAGGTGGCCAAAGTATTGGAGTTTCAGCTTCAGCATCAGTCCTTCCAATGAATATTCAGGACTGATTTCCTTTAGGATGGACTGGTTGGATCTCCCTGCAGTCCAAGGGACTCTCAAGAGTTTTCTCTGACACCACAGTTCAAAAGTATCAATTCTTTGGCTCTCAGCTTTCTTTATAGTCCAACGCTCACATCCATACATGACTACTGGAAACACCATAGCTATGACTAGATGGGCCTTTGTTGGCAAACTAATGTCTCATACTTGGGTAACTGGATATTAACCAGTGCCCTTCTCACTCCTGCCTAGAAGATGTAGATAAGCTTCCCCAAAACCACAATTCTGTGGCCCATTGAGCATTTCCAGCCCTCCCATGTGACTGGGGGTGGTGATGCTGGTAGTGGTGGGGGAGGGGGTGGAAGAAGGAAGCTACTTCCTCCTGCATTGCCTCTCTTTCTCTCTCTTTTTCTCCCCTACCCTCATCTCCCCCTACTCCCCAACCACCGCCACCTTCCCTCTGTGGAGTTACCATGCTATCACAAAAATCTGCAAGAAGCCCAGCTCTCCCTCCACGGCTTCTTAAAAACTTCACTTGAGCTTGAGTTTAGTAACTTGATTAAGTCAGGGAATAAGGTAGGGGTCGAATACAGGGTTTGCTCACAAAAAATGCAACAGTTAGCCTTGTCGCTTTCCCCCATGCAGTTCATCATCCTCCACAATATCCTCCATCATAACTGAGTTTTTCCATTTCCCTCACATAGAAGAGTTCTATCTACATTCAAAGCGATATATTTACTCTAATGTGGCATATCCAAGTCTCTTTCCAGCAAAGATAAAGCTTTTCTTGAAATCAGTCTTAGAACTAGCAGCTACATTTTTCCATATTGTTACTCCTATTATACTTAAAAAAAATACTAGTTTGTATTGTTTTAGCTTGAAAGTTATATTAAGTGATTTCTTGGATTTTATCGTGACTTTGCTTGATTTGGGATCAGGCAGAGTTAGGGAGTGACCTGGACTATAAAAATTCTGCCACCAGCAATGCTTTTGTGTGTGTGTGTGTATGTTAATTCCTCAGTCGTGTCTGACTCTTCACAACCACAGAAGAGCTCGCTGGCATGGGTAGCCATTCCCTTCTCCAAGGAATCTTCTCCACATAGGGATCGAAATCTAGGCTGACTAAGCAAGTCTGGAATCTGTAAGGAAGAGGTCAAAAGTAATTCATAAGCAAGAGCTGAAGCTTTTGTCCATAGACAAAATTTCTTCTGTTTTGGGGAGAAGCCTCAGTCCTGATTTTTTAGAAACATTATTGTGGTCAAGTACACATAACAGTTTCTACCCGTATTATATAGTATGTAACCCTGGATATGTTTGAATTTTAAGTAAAGTCTTTTGGTTAGGGATTTAATTGCATATGCAAAATACCTATAAGAGAACCGCCTTGCTTAGTGTTTTGTGGAGTAACTGGGGACTATAGCCCAGTCAAGCTGAATATCATAAACATTTATTGCAGATGAGGAAACTGAATAAAATATTTAACATAGAATAATGGTTAGAATGTATTCAACAAAAATTTTAATCTTGATAGTTTAATAAGGACAAACAAAGGAAATGACACAAAAGGAAGAACTCTCCTTCTACTATTCTTGACTCTTCACCCCAGTGTTTTTCCTAAGGAAACATTTAAAAGTACTGATGGCAAATGAACAAATTAAAGAGTATCATAAGAAATAATGCTTATTTTATTTATTACATTTTCAGCATTCTGCCTAAATTTATAATTACGGCCTGAGAAGGAAAAAAATAAAATGAGCTTCTTTTTCAAAAGGACTACTAAGAGATTTTATAATACAGAACTTGTTAAGCCAATAAATTTATTCATTCAACAAATAGGCAATGTAAAGTTAGTCTATTGCAGACCCTGTTCTAGATTCTGTGGATAGAGTGATGAATAAAACAAATGCTGACTGACCCTGCCTTCAAGAAATCTACAGTCTAGGAGAAAAAGCATAGTAAATATTGACACAAATAATTTTCACAAATGTGATAGTTTTGATAAATCTGCATTAAATGGTTCCTGACCTTCTGTGGGATGTCAGTAAGTTTACCCGAGGACAGATGTTTGAGTTGAGATCTAACGAATGGGCAAAAGTTACTTAGATGAAGAAAAGGAGCAAGAGATTTCCAGGCAGAAGTAAAAACCTACTTAAAGAACCTGACCAAAGCCAGGAAGGCTGGAGCACAAAAAGTGGGGGCAGGGGACATGGCAAAAGGCTATGCTGGAGAAGTTGACAGAGCTAGCATCTTACAAACCACATTAAGAGCTCTATTTGGTCTTTATCCTAAGAGCAATGGAAGGCATGAAACGATTTTAAGATTTCACACAAGGGAGTGATGCAATCAGTGTATACCTTCTAGCAGGGCTTTGCAAGATAGAGGTTTTATTTTAGCCCCTAAGAAAGAGATAGCAAAAATTTATTATCTGTATCAGTAAATCCCTGCTCCTTATCCATGGCAGACATCACCAATTGATCATGACAGATTGTTTTTTTTCCCTTGACTGAACCCAGAGTTAACAGTCTCAGATCATTCCAGACAGGCAATACCAATCAATGTGACTCAGCATTTAAGACAAACCCTATTTTACTAATATTTTTGGCTCTTCATAATAAAAAATACAAGATTGTTTGGGATGAGGTTGCCAGATAAAATATAGAACAGCCAATTAAATTTGAATTTCAAATAAAAAATAATTTTAGTGTAATCATGTACTAAATTGGATGGGACACTTACACTAAAAAATTATTTGTTGTCTAGGTGAGATATGTGTAAAAAGTTTTGGTTTCTGACTTACCTGATTTTTTTCTCCATGTATTAGCTATAAGAAATAGTCAAAGAATGTCTAAAGGTATAATTCAGCTGTTTCCCTCTCTTATTTTTCTAGACTAATGGCTTTCTATCATGTTCTATTGTACCCTACATGATAGTACAAGAAACCCACAGTTCACTTACTCCACTCATTTCCTCTTTCTAATGAAGAAAAAAAAACATAATAAGAACATGCCAGTGCATAAGGTTAACCAAACAACCCTCAACAACCTACTTTGATAAAGGTAAAACTAAATTAAACAGTAACTTTTAATTCAAAAGGAAAAATCATAGTTATTCAAATCATAAGCAACTTGAGAAAATTCTGGATGTAATAACAACAAATCACACTTTCTGAATTTTGTGGGGTTTCCAGCAATATGCAAGTAATCATACGCAACGAGAGAGGAGTTTTCATCCTTGTCCAATGCTGTATGGCTGTCAGATGTCTTGGAAAGAATATTGAATTACATTCCTCAGTAAACTCTAGGAGCTTCCTAGTTTTAGTTCATGAATACCAATTTCAGTGGCTTTTAATCGATTTAGGAATTTACTGGAAAATAAGCCTTGGTTGTTTATATATACTGAGGCCATGGAATTATGGGTACTTCACCCCAAAAGACTAAGCAGAGACTTGCAATCGGGCTGAGAATCATGAGATCAGCCCCATGTGGTCCACACTTTGAGAATCACTGGTCCAGGCAGAAGCGCTGTCTTTTTGTGGCATTTGAACTCTAAAGTATACGATAGATATTACAGTGTCTCAAACTATAAATTCAAGTACACTTTATGAAACAAAAACAACGACTTCAGGCTTCTAACTTTACCACCAGAAATTAGGGAAAATATGAGTTGCAGCATACCAAACACTTGGACCTCTTGGGTACAAAATGTATTATAAAGGCACATTATTTATTGTATGTCTAATTACTTCTAACATCTCAGTATCTCTTAGCTGGCTGGAATCAGCATGCTTCTGGAAGAGTTTACATTGTAAGTCTAACTACCATTTTTCTTCAAGGGATTTTTTCCTGGCTTGACCATGGTCGTATTATATTCAAGACTGATGCATTTCAAGATCCCTTGTGGGCCTGCCCAGATTCTTTTCAATAGAAAGGTCCTGTAATTAAGACTGGGAGGTGTGGTTTTGACTGAGTGCCCTGCAGATTGCTCATTAACATGCCATCTGAACAATTTAATAACCTTTTTAATTAATCCAAAGTTGGCATGTCCCCCTTTAGGCTACAGTACTGCTTTTGCAAGAGTTGGTCTCTTGGTAGTTCTCAATTTAGCTTATTATTTGAAACCTAAATCTGCCCAGGCTAATGAGCGTGACCAATTCCTCTCACCAAGACCACATAGGAGTCTCCCCATCTGCACTTCACGAAAGGATGAGAGGACCAGATGTCTTGGGGTGATATTCTGGTTCTTGGCTTTTTAAAGAAACTCCCATCAGACTAGAGATGAAAAAAAAAATTTATAGAGTAGTTGAAAATCAGTTTTTACTTTCACTTTCTGTTTCTTTTATCATTTTTTTTTCACTTTCAGCTTTGACATTTTAGAACTTTCAGTTGCAATTAGCCCCTTATACTTTGGTGCTAGATATAATTTTAAATAATTTAATGGTTTTCAGTAATTTGATATTCTGAAGAAAATGGCTATTTAAATGGTTCTAAAATATAATTTTGGCAAGGTGGGGCTTGTACTTAATATTTTTGCAATTGGAAAAATAAGACTGGGGCACTTTTATTTTAATTTTTAAAATTTTTATACAATTTTTAATGATTGCAATCTATTTACAGTTATTATGTTATAAAATATTGGCTATATTTCCCATGTTGTAAACTATAGTTTTATAGCCCACTTTATATCCAAGAGTTTTTATTTTCCAGTCCCCCATGGTTATATTGTTCGTCCCCACTCCTGCCACTGGTAACCACTGGTTCATTCTCTGTATCTGTGAGTCTGCTTCTTTTGGGTTAAATTCCCTGTTTTGTTATATTTCTTTAGATTCCACATGTTAGTGATATCATATAGTATTTGTCTTTCTCTATCTGACTTATTTCACTTAGCATAATGCCCTCCCCATTTCATCCATGTTGCTGTAAATAGCATAATTTTGTTTGCTTTATGCTAAGTAGTATTCCAATATGTGAATGTGTGTGTGTATATATATCACATCTTCTTTATCCATTCATTGGCTGATAGACCCTTAGGTTGTTTCCATATCTAGGATATTATAAGTAATTCTGCTTTAAACATTGTAGTACATGTATATTTTCAAATTAGTGTTTTTGTTTTTTCCAATATATACCTAGGAGTGGAATTGCTGGGTCATATGGTAGTTCTATTTTTAGTTTTTTGGGAAACCTCCATACTGTTTTCCATAGTGTATGCACCAATTTACATTTCTACCAACAGTGGGACATTGACTCTTTAAAGCCTAAAAACAATGGGTGTGTACCTCACCTGGCCTTAGTCTCCAATATCTGAATTACTTTCTCCCAACCAAATAGAAGATTACTCTCCTTTCATATTATGTACCTCAGTTGTTTTTGGAAGCCCATAGAAGGGTGCCTCACATAGGCAAGCTCTCTCTTGCCTGTCAGTTGCATCCACCATAGTCTATCTACTTTCTTTTCCATTTTCAAACTTGTTTCTTCCTGGGACAAGGGCTCCCAGTACCATTGTGAGAATCCCAGTTGTTCATTCTTACAATTAGCTAAGTACTTTACATATGGGAAGTGTTATGCTAGAAATTCATAAAGATCTAATATCTTTGCTTAAGCTACTGTCTCCATACACTCAACCCTGTGACCTGGCAGTGGGAGTTCTATTTCCCAGTTCCACGTCCATTAGCTTGAAGAGAAAATATCTTGCATCTGAAAGTGCCAAGTCCCATCAGAGTTTAGCACTTGCCCAGTTCATGCACTGCCATCTTCCATGTGATGGGATAAAACATCAAGAAATCCTCCCCCATTATCCACATCAGCATCCTCCCCCAGGGTGGTACATTTGCTACAGTTGATGTACAGATGTGGGAGGCTGTGCATGTCTGGGAGAGGGATGAGGGTAGATGAAATAGCTCTCTCTCAGTCTTGCTCCCAGCAGCTCCCACAGACCTTGAAGAACAGGTCAAGGGATACCCCAGGGCATGTCTCCAGCCTCTGGCTTTAGTCTCAGCCCTAAGTGCCTACTCCTGAGTACAAATGCATATACATTTCTCAGAAGGAGGTGCAGGAAGACAAAGCCTGGCTGGTGGTGGGATGGGGAGTGGGGCTCACCTCTGCTTGTAAAAGGGAAGGAGTTTGATTCCACCAGAACCTCACTGAAGCCTATCTGAAGCCACTTTATATTCTGTAAGATTATTTTTTTTGGTGCTCGAGAACCCTAGAAAAAAATGGCCACTCTAAAAAACTGTCAGATGACCTCACAGCCCTACAGATGGCCTGTGTTTCACTTACAGCTCCAAGTTGACAACCGTATTTCTTTTAGCCACACTGCATGTGCTCCTGACACTGCCATGTGTGCTCATTGATGTGGGTGAAGTGCTCAGTCCCACCACAGGGCTTCTTGTGTACCTGCTGTGGTGTGTTTTTCCCTTCTGGTGAATTCCTCCATCCTCTCTGTGAATAGATAGTGAGCAATATTATTGACAGCCAAAAGTGCTGGAGGGTATATTATATAAAAATGTAAACAGAAGGAATCCTTTTGGCATATCTTTTCAATTGGAAGAACACGTAGGCTTTCAAGTGGGTGTATTCCCTACATTTACCAAAATATAGCACCTTTAAAAAGCTAGAGAGCCAAGAGTTGTGAAAAAGCATGGGAGTATTGAATCTCAGGTGATCTCAGATAAGATATTTAACCTCTCTGATGCACAACAGCCCCATCTATAACATAAGAATATTGGGAGGATTTCCCTTGTGGTGCAGTGGCTAAGACTTCACACTCCCAATGCAGGGGGCCCAGGTTCCATCCATTGTCAAGGCACTAGATCCTACATGCTGCGACCAAATGCAATGTGCCCTAAAGACTCAGTGCAACTAAATAAATATAGATAATATTTTTTTTCAAAAAACATTGGGATGTAGAATAATTAATTGCAATAAAGAACACCAATTTGTTAGATACATAGTTCTCATATATCTTCCTCCTTCCCCCTTTAAAGGCTTGAAGAAGAGAGGAAGAAGACCTATAATTGAAGGTTTATCGCTGATCTCTGTGGGGACACTAAAGTTTTTCCTTGTCTCTCTCAGGATTCTTGTTATTGTTGTTCCATCATGTCTGACTCTGCAATTCCATGGACTGTAACATGCCAGGCTTTCCTGTCCTTCACTATCTCTTGGAGTTTGCTCAAACTCAAGTCCATTGAGTCAGTGATGCCATTTAACCAACTCATTGCCCCCTTCTCCTCCTGCCCCCAATCGTTCCCCCCATCAGGGTCTTTTCCAGTGAGTCAGCCCTTCTCATCAGGCACTCATTAGAGCTTCAGCTTCAGCATCAGTCCTTCCAATGAATACTCAGGGTTGATTTCCTTTAGGATTGACTGGTTTGATCTCCTTGCTATCCAAGGGACTCTCAAGAGTCTTCTCTAGCACCATAGTTTGAAAGGGTCTGAATATGAAACGGGAAGACAAATTAATAGGAGAAAATCATACAGATTTGTTTGTTTTACATGACTCAGGAGCCTTCATAAGGAAATGAGGACCCAAAGAAACAGTCAGAGCTGAGTATTCTTCTGCCAGGCCTGATGAAGAGTGCATAGTGCTGGAGGAATATGGCAGCTTGAGGAGTGTGGGCTTAGGGTAGTGAACGGGAAGACCCAGAAAGGCGTGTTAATTCAGGATTTTCTTGCCCTACCTCTGTCACTGAAGGATGTTCCTTCTCTTGGGATGGGGGAGGACCCCTCTTATAGGAAGGTTTTATGACCTGTTTTGGGCAAGAGAGATGTTCAGAGTGCCCTTCAGCTTGGAGTATTCAATCTTCCCAGGTGTCATGTTGTGGGGGGGGTGTCCTGAACCCCGTCTTCTCCAGTAACTCGTGCACAGGAATTCATGCACAAAAGTGTTTATACATTGTGTGCGATGAACAGACCACGGTACCCTCTGTCCTTCAATCCTTCCTCATGCCCGCCTCTCTGGATCTTACCTGTTACCATCTGTTTTGTGGTGGGTGTGAATGGATGAGAGGGTCACATCCGCTAATCGTCAGGCTGCCTTCTGAGCCTCTGTTGCTGTGGGCAGAAGCCCGGCTCCACAGGCTCCTCTCTGCTGAGTGTTTTTCTGTCATTTTTAAAAGGAGAACAGCAAAGATGCAAATTGCGGAGCCTGCCCAGGGAGAAGGGCACACAAAGAGGCAATTCAGACGACAAGTGTGCAGGGAGCAGGGGTTGGGGGATAAAGGCAGGCGTCTTCTTCAGGTTCTTTCTTTGCCTTTTGTGAGCAAATTTATCAGGCTTGTTAAGGAATAAAGGCAACACTGGGAGGCTTGGTGGCCTCTGGGCCTGAGAGGCCCTTCACAGTTCTAAACTCAGGCATCTTGGGGCTACACACCTCTTAGGATCCCCTGAGAAAGAACCCTGGGAACAGGCTCCTTAGAAATGCAGAGAGGAATCACATTTTTGTTCAAGGTGACAGAAATATGACAGTACATGGCACAGGCAGGGAAAGTCATAACCTCATAGTATCTGTCCCATCACTTCATGGCAAATTGATGGGAAAAAACTGGAAACAGTGACAGACTTTATTTTTTTGGATGGTGACTGCAGCCATGAAATTAAAAGATGCTTGCTTCTTGAAAGAAAATCTATAACAAAGTTAGATATCGTATTCAAAAGCAGAAACATAGGTTCATATAGTCAAAGCTATGGTTTTCCAGTAGTCATGTACGGATGTGATAGCTGGAAGGCTGAGTGCCAAAGATTTGATGCTTTCAAACTGTGGTGTTGGAGAAAACTCTTGAGAGTCTCTTGGACAGCAAGGAGATCAAACCAGTCAATCCTAAAGGAAATCAGGATTCATTGAATCCTGACTGATTCTGAAGCTGAAGCTCCAATACTTTGGCCACATTATGCAAAGAACTGACTCATTGGGAAAGACCCTGGTGCTGGGAAAGACTGACGGCAGGAGAAGGGGTCAAGAGAGGATGAGATGGTTGGATGGATGTCCACTATCGACTCAATGGACGTGGGTTTGAGCAAACTCTGGGAGACAGTGAAGGACAAGGAAGCCTGACGTGGTGCAGTCCAAGTGGTTGCAAAGAGTCGGACACGACTGAGCAACTGAACAACATAATGTCTGAGTCAGTCCCCACTTCACTTCCACCCCCACCCCCAACCCTTCCACAGCCCCTCCCACTGCACCACAGACCCCAGTCTTGTCTGCGTTAGGTTAGGCCTCCTCCTGAACCTGTGCTGTGTCCTGTGAAGGTATCCCCCACCTCCTCTGCTCAGAGTGTAAATACTGTTACTGCCATGAGCTTCTTTCTCCTCCGCTGGGCCTCAGAGGCAGCCCTTCAGTGGCTGGGGTGTTGGTTCTGGTCCCAGCCCTAATTGACGCTGTGACTCTGGGCAAGTCACTCTCCCCATCTGGGCCTCAGTTACCTCTTCTGTAAAATGAGGGGATCGGGTTGGGGTCTTCAGAGTCCTGTCCCACTCTGACAGGGGTACCTCAGTAGCTCTAATTGCCTCATTAGAACACCAGGGAATGCCTTCTAGTAATTGTCTCCCTGGTTCCTGTCTAAGCCACTCCCTCTTGGGCTCTGCCTCCAAGGAAATGCAAGCAGCTGCTCTCTCCTCCAGGGTTCCCTCAGATCTGCAAGCCCTTCTTGACGGCAGTTGTGCACCAGCATCCTCTGCCTGTCTTGCTCACCCTGGCTGAGGCCTCTGTCTGAGGTGGGGGACGGAGGGTGGTACACCTTTCAAGCCCAGCTGTTTCTCTTGTCTCCTTCTCTGGCTGGCATTGCTGGCCTCCATCCTGGTGAGATTAAAGTTTCCTTTATTGCTTTCTACCCTGCACATGGATTTAATGTTGGGTGCTTCACAGACTATTGTGTGTGGCATTATGGCTGAGATGAAAGCTGAAATCACTCAGACACAAATCACAGTGAATGGAGGAAGATTATATAATCCCACATAACTGTCCCCAAAGAAAGACACATTCAGAGAGTCAACAGCTGCCCTTAAGAAATGATCCCTTTGCCAAAAGCCAGGACATTTCATTTTGTGGTTTAAGAAATAGGCACAGAGTTGATAGCATGGCTTTAATATTTGCCAGATGAGCTGGTCTCTCACAAAATTCTTAATATGTGTAGGGCTGTGTGTGTTTCTGGGGCTTCCCTGGTGGCTCAGATGATAAAGAGTCCGCCTGCAATGTGAGAGACCTGGGTTCGATCCCTGAGTTGGGAAGATCCCCTGCAGGAGAGCATGGCAACCCACTCCAGTATTCTTGCCTAGAGAATCCCCATGGACGGAGGAGCCTGGTGGGCTACAGTCCATGGGGTCACAAAGAGTCAAACATGACTGAGAAACTAAGCATGTGTGTGTTTCTGAGAAGTCAGGGATCGGGTTCTATATAGTTTTCTGGGCACATGCAGACATGGCTGAGCAAGAGATCAGAGATGTGGGACAGGCTTGGTGGGAAACTTAAGTTTGCTTGAAGTCAAAAGGAAATGACAAATGTAGAAGAATCCAGAACATCAGGGGTCCAAAAACAGAGAACCCAGGAAAGCAGTGGAGGAAGGAAAGACAAGCAAATTTGGGGAGATTATGGCAGGTGGGGTCCAGCAGGTGGAGGCTGAATCTCCAGCAGGTGGGAGACACTGCAGTGGTTTCTGATCCTAGAAAAGAGCAGCTGCTCTCTACCCAAAAGTCCCTGAAGAAGGTGGGTGCTCATGGATGACAAATCAGTGCTCTAAACCAGAGCTTTGTTCTTCCCTGGTTTATTTGGCAGCATTCCTTCAGTTGTGTGATATGAGGTTGAAGAGTGTGGATTCTGGTGTTCGACAGAATGGGTTCAAATCTCAGATCTGCCAATTACTTGCTGTTACCCTGTGCCTCAATTTTTTCTCATCTGCAAGTTGGGAATAATAGTAGTAATGACCTCCTTGGGTGTTTGGAAGGGTTAAGAGTGTCTGATGCATTGGAGGGCTCAATAAATGTCAAATGCCATGAGTTCTTTTGGCATTTATTTATTGAGCTCTCTAATAAGAATCAGAAGACAGAAGGGTTCTTGACACATTTTAGCGTGCATCCAGATCAACTGGAAGACTTGTTAAAGCTCAGGTTGGGAGAAAAGGGAAAGGGAAAGGAAAGGGAAGTCGCTCAGTCGTGTCCGACTCTTTGTGACCCCGTGGACTGTAGCCTACCAGGCTCCTCCGTCCATGGGATTCTCTAGGCAAGAATACTGGACTATCCCCAAAGTTTCTAATTCACTTGTAGTGGACTATGGTCCATGGAACCATACTTTGAGAATCTCCATGGTCCATACGTTGAGAATCACCACTGTGTATCCTATACACATAAAATGTGTACAAATGAGACGATTATTTATTTAGCAAACACCTAGTTAGAAGTTACCATTTGCCAGACTCTGTATAAATACAGCACGTAATATTAACACTATTGACTCATTTATTCATTACAGAGACCTCTATGAGGCCAGTTCTATTATACCCACTTTATAGAAGAAAAAACCGAGGCCCCTGCCCAGTTTTAAGTAACTTACCCAGGCACTCTCAGCTGGTAAGTGACCATGTTATAAAACTGAATAAATGCCACCAGAGGTGTTTCTGTAGGATGCATGGAGATTTCAGGGTTCTCAGGTAGTTTTCCAGAGACTCACCCCGCACAGTCGCATAGGTCCATGTAGGAAATTGTGTTAAGGCAGTGCACATGCAGGACAGGAGCAGGGACTCTGGAACCAAGCAAGGGTAGCAATCCAGTGTTGCCATGTTTGAGCTGTGTGGCCTTAAGCAAGAGAATTCATCTTTCTGTGCCAGTTCTTTGTCTAAAAGAAGAAGAAAAAAAAACGATGAGGATTGTAACACCTGGCTTCCCTTGTAGCAGGAGCTTTGTCTAGAACAAAACAAGAAAGCTCATATGAAGTCCTTGGAAGAGAGCAGATGTCCTGGTAGGACAATTTTCTCCCATATTTTCTTCATCTTGTTGTACCCTCGGTGATGGCTTTTGTTTGATGGTAAGATGATAAGAATTCTTTTCCTTCCCCCAGATTGCATTTTCCTCAACCCGATTTCAGTTTCTTTTTATCAATCTACAGCATCTTAGGATAACAGAACTAGAAAATACCTTAGATCATTTATTCCTGCCTATATGTTGTTCAGTCGGCCAGTCATTTCTGACTTTTTGTGACCCCATGGATTGCAGCATGCCAGGTTTCCCTGTCTCTAATCATCTCCTGGAGTTTGCCCAAGTTCATGTCCACAGCATCAGTGATGCCATCCAGCCATCTCATCCTCTGATGCCTTCTTCTCCTTCTGCCCTCAATCTTTCCCAACACCAGGGACTTTCCCTGCCTATGTATCTAAGATTAAAAAATATAGAGTTCTTTGGCATCTTGTGGCAGATTGGATTATTCTTCAAAAATATTCACTTCTAATTTCCATGCAAAGAACATACTTTTCCCCTCTGATATTGGCCTAGGCTTTGCTTTGCTCAACTGGGTATTAAATAGACATAATATGCTAAAGAATCTGCCTGCCAATGCAGGAGATGCAAGAGACTCAGGTTCAATCCCTGGGTTGGAAAGATCCCCTGGAGTAGAAAATGGCAACCCACTCCAGTATTCTTGCCTGGAGAATTCCATGGACAGAGTGGCCTAGTGGACTACAGTCCATGAGATTGCAAAGAGTTGGACACAACTCAGCTCACATGCACATGTAGATACAGTGGAGACTTAAAAGGAGCTTGGGAAGTTAAAGCAGGCTCCTTTGCACCTGCTATTACTGTGAGAAAACATGCCTGATCTAGCGTGCAGGTTCCTGGAAAAGGAGAAGATACTCTCCTCTTCCAGAAGATACTACTCCTCAAAGGAGTAGCACTGGTCAGAGATAGGCTACTCCTGTGGAGCCCAGCTCCCAAATGTCAACCCCAGCTCCCCACCCCCGAAATGTGACTGGGCCAGCCAGTACCAGCCAAGCCCTCCAGCTGAGCCCAGGCGAGATCAGCTGATGTCCAACCAGCCCACAGACTAGTGACCTAAATATTTGTTGACATGTGCCAATGAGATGATGTTATGTTTCTTTGTGAAGGGCCTGATTTTGTCTCCATCTTGATATTCTCAATGGGGCCCAGGAATCCGGGCTTCTAAAAGCCCACCCATGTGATTCTGTTATTCAGCTCAATTTGGAAATCACTGATCTCTGGTCTTAGAGGGAAATGTTGAGACCCAGAACGGTAGAGTGATTTGCGCAAAGTCTCAGTACCTGCCTGAGTTAGTAGTAGAATTCTTGGTATTTTATATTCACACTCTTTCTCCTATATCACACTGTTCTGTTAAAAATTTAACATGGAAAAAGAAGTTCTTCATGTCCCCATAACTTAGATGCTTTGGGCTGGAGTATTTCCACCCCATGCTGACATCAACCCTTTGAAACCTACTGATGAAAGGAGACACACAATGGAAAGACTATATTGACTTTGGTTGTAATTCTATTTACTATGCCAAATGACTCAACTTGGGGTAAAAATGTGGTCACTAGATCATGTGCTTTAGAGGGAATTTAAAGTACAGTATTCTTTTTTAACTTGGGAAAGTTTATGCGATTTCTAGGCAATTATTTCCTGTAGGAATAAAAATATGTGTTCCTCTTTCATCCTGTTCCTCTTGCTGCAGTTTCTCCTCATTAGTGGTTTCCTTCCTCTGGAGCTGTGGTAATGCTCTCCAAGTACTGAATCTATTACAGCCAAAGCTGGTCTTTGCAGACCTGACAGAAATACAGAAGGGAGAACTGAAACGTCTGCCTCAATTCAGGCTAATATTTATTGAGCACCTGCTATGTACCCAGCTTATGCAAACTGCTGTCATGTACACTATTTTTATTAAGTGTACAGGAATTTGCAAGGAGTGGGTGTAGAGTCCATAGAAGGGAAAGGAGAGAAAAGAGACACTACTGCTTATGGCTGTTTTTTCAGACTCCTTTGGTGACATTTCTTTGTTTGCCAACACTCTCCTGTTTAATCTCCCCCATCTGTTAAGTGGTGAAGAATCATGTCTTTTCCATATCAGCCCTCTAGCCCAAATATCACCTTTTCCCACTCCGTTTAGTATTCTAGGGATAACTTAAGTAAATATAGCCAGACAAGGTGCTAAATATTTCTTGGCTGAAACAGGCAGAAGCAGGAGTTCCTTCTTGGCCTAAGACTCATTGCTTCCCATGTGAGTCACTGCAATGTCCTCCCAAGTCTTCTCCCTGCCTGTTTCTCCCTGTGTAATCTCTCCTACCCAGTTCAACCTTTAAGATGTCCTACCCAGGACCACACTCCTGAGAGGAGTCATTCATATAATACGATCTCCCTGCTGAAATGTGTCCCTGTCCTTCGTTATATTGCTCGACTCCATCACATCAGTCCATTCTGCTCCTGATGGTGCCATCACTCACTTCTTACACCCCTACTTTTTCTCTTCCTGACTTGGACTGCATACCCGCATGCCTGTGTGCACACACAGACACACAACATGATGAACTGTGCTTTCAAGCCTTGCTACAGACTTTCTTCCCAGTTTGAGATTCTCTACACATTTGGTGTCAGTCTCCCTTAGAGGCCATGCAGTGTAAATGGGTGTGGCAGATGGGTGTGAGACAACAGGGAACAGTGGGGAGCATGGCAGACTGGAGTGGGCACACTAGTAGTGCAGGGCCCAGGCACTACTAGGCCCTAGTGAATGGGTGCCACATTACAGCCTAGCCCAGTGTTGCTGTATTTTCTATATTTTTAGAAGCTAGAAATCCAAATTTTATATGAATTCTCTAGATTTTTAAAGGTGTGCAAGTATATTGTTAAAATAAAGACAAAATAAGTTTGTATGCCAAATAAGCAAACCTCCTCTGCACTTTTTGCTCATTCAAATCTTGCCAAATCTTAGAGTCCAGTTTATGCCTCACCTTATCCCCCACAAAGCCTAATTTTTTGGAAATATTTTATTTTTATTTTTTTACATATTTTTATTGGAGTATAATTGCTTTACAATGTTGTGTTAGTTTCCGCTGTACAACAAAATGAATCAGCTGTAAGTATACATATATACCCTCCCTCTTGAGCCTCCTTCTCACCCCTCTAGGTCATCACAGAGCACCAAACTGAGCTCCCTGTGCTACAGCAGGTTCCCACTTGCTATCTGTTTTACATAAGGTAGTGTATATACATCAATTCTATTCTATTCTCCCAATTAGTCCTATCCTCCCTTTCCCGCATTGTGTCCAATTGTCCATTCTCTTTGATGACTCTGACCACTGCATTCTTTTCTCTCTGATTCCTCCTGTACAAAGAGGACTGGGTAGTTATGTGCACAAGGTCAGAAACAGAGTATCTAGAAGCAAAACCACCTGCCATCTCTGCAACCTTGGGCAAGGTAATTAACCTCTTGAAGTTCTATTTCCTCATCTCCAAAAGGGAGGGGTTAGCCATGATCTGTATTTCATAGGCATGTGATGAAGATGAAACGAGCATAGGGTTATAGCATATGCAACACAATGTCTGATATTAGTAAGTTCTCAGTGAGTATCAGCTATTTTTACTTACTGTCCTACAACCACAAACATCATCACATGATGGTTAAAATGAGAGGATTCTAAAGCTTGATTTCCAGGGTAAAAAATATCAGTTTCACCACTTTTTAGCTCTGTGGTTTCAAGTGGTTAGTTAAGCTCTCTGAACCTTAGTTTTCTCATCTATAAAATGGGGATAATAAGACCTATTGAGTTATTGTGAGGAATTGCCTCTTGAGTCACATTTCTCCAGCTCAGTTGTGATATTGTTCTTTCTGACCTTACACCAGTTATCCATGTATAGGCCCTTAGCTCCGCATTCTGCTTTGAGTTGCTGTTTGGTAGTAGTGGACCGGACCCTAAGCATGTCCCCTTTCCAGTGAGCACACCGTTAACTGTGGCCAGCAGAAGGTGCTAGAGGCTTCTCTGTTGAGGGAGGTGGGGGGGGTCACATGACTGGGGTTGCTCTGCCCCAGCCTCGCACCCAGAGTGTGTCATCTGGCCAACTCACAGCCTGGCCTGGGCCCGGTGACCCCTTGGCCCTCTTGATGCAGTCACTGCCCACTCCAGGTCTCCTACCTCCAGCAGTGCCCACCTCCCTCTGTGCTCCCTGCCCCCAGCTTTGACACAGCTGCACATGGAGGCTGCTACCTGCTTGCTCTGCAGGTGGGCCAGCTCTGGCTCTGGCAACCTGGCACATGCCCCAGCCCTCCATTTTCTCCAGTGAGGTCTGACCCCCAGCTGTGGGTCCTCTCCCTCAGCCCTGGGGCACCCTTTAGAATGCTCTCTACATCTTTGTATTTTTTCCTCTACCATAAGTTTATAATCCTTCATATTAAACTTCCCCAGTTTAAATTACTGTGAGTTTTCTGTCCCCTGATTAAACCCAGGCCAATACATACGTTAAGTGTAAGTCTACTCCTTGATAACCCAGACATCCTGGTTCTAGTCTCTCTGCTTACACTGTATCTGCTTTCTTTCCTATCAACATGCTAATTATCACATGAGAGAGTCTTCCTGAGATCACGTACAGCCTGGATGCAGGTGTGTCTGCAAAGCCCTTAAACCCAAAGCGATTAATATGGGCTGAGGACGAGAATGTTGCTTTTCAACCTGTTGTATGTGGTGAAGATCATTTTTGAAAATTTAATTTCCAGATCTTTCATAAACCAAAACATTTGTCAAGGATAATCAAAATGAAGTATTAGAAACATAAAAAAAAAAAAAACTTAAAAAGACGTACAAAATAGAAGCCCAGTTTTTCTGTGTTAGGTTCAATAGACATACTTACTCTATGAAACTGCTATACAAGTTTGTAAATACCCCAACTTCTGTACTTGTGTTGTCACAGGTGGTGACACAATGTGTGGGGGATACCTTGAACCGCCCTGATCGGAGCTCTTTACCAATGTCAGGAGTCGTACTGTGCGCTACACCCCACTTCTCAAATCCAATCCTTTCATTGCATCACACTTGTAATTTGGGTTTATTTTCCTACTTTAGGGAGATAGTGGCAGGCTTCTTACTTATCCTCTCGTTCTGTCCGGGTGCCTTCTCCAGCACGTGCTTCTACTTAGCATCACTTTCGTGAGACATCCTAGCCCAGTGTAGTAACTTCGATCTCTTTTTCGTAGTCACAGTCCCACTTCCATTTATCAGGAGGTAGTGGCTGTGGCAATAAAATGTCCCCGTATTTTCCTGGGCTCTAGGCCACTGAATTGATAAACAGACACATCAGCGCTCCCCTCTACCCCTATGGTGGCAGCTGATAAGAGCCAGAAGCTGAGAGTTATTTGCATATGTGACTTGTCTTGATAGCATGGGTTATACCTACTGTTAGAGCCAAAAGCCATGTGTCAGTCCCTGAACTGAGCCAATCAGACAGGAAAATGCAGATGAACTGGCTGTGATGTCCAGCAGAAGCACCATAATTGTAGCTTTAAATGTTAAAAATGGAGGCTAGCTAGAGTCGCCAGTCTCCCCATCCTTCTATTCTGATGTGGGCACAATATGCTCCTATCTCTTAATTATTATCATTACCCTACCCTGTCTAAAACTGTATTTGTAAAACTGTTAGTAATCTACAGTAATTCCACTGAGTTTATTTCCTCATCTCTCCTCTGGGCTTATGACCTGCCTTTGCAACTCAGTTTGTCAGCCAGAGATTTATTCTGTATTCAGCAGCACTTCTGTCCCATTGCTGGTGCTCACTAGATTGTGATAGAAATGCCATGCCACCCAACTGTGAGTTGACGTTGTATGACAGTGATACTGCCTCAATTTTACAGACAGTGCCAACAAGCTTCTGTGAAATACTCAAGGTCACAGAGCAAATCCAATGTAGAATCAGGGGTGGGACCAGCTCTTGTGAATTTTGAGCCCAAACCTCTTTTCCTTATATCAGACTGCCTCCCAAACCCACAAGAGATACTCTTTATCAATGTTGTTTGGTGGGTGTTCAGTTCACTGCAGTCAATACTGTCAAATGGAATCTTCAAACGCCAGAAGTGTGCTGACAGACACTCCTCACCTTTATGAACTCTAGTGTTATAAGCAGTGGCCACGCAGATTCAACCAGAAAATCTATAGCCATGGTTAATGCTGATTGTTAAAACTAGGTCTGCTTGCAAGTTATTCTTGGGTGACAGTGATCAGTGCTGGCGTTTATTAATACAGAGTGAAGTAAGTCAGAAGAAGAAAGACAAATACTGTGTATTAATGTATATATATGGAATTTAGAAAGATAGTACTGACGATTCTACGTGCAGGGTAGCGAAGGAGACACAGATGTAAAGAACAGACTTTTAGACTCAGTGGGAGAAGGCTAGGATGGGATGATTTGAGAGAATAGCATTGAAACATGTACATTGCTGTATGTAAAACAGATGACCAGTGCCAGTTTGATGCATGAAGTGGGGCATCCAAAGCCAATGCTCTTGGACAACCCAGAGGGATGGGGTGGGGAGGGGGAGGTATTTAGGATGGGGAGGACACATGTATACCTATGGCTAATTCATACTGATACATGGCAAAAAGAAATCACAGTATTGTAAAGTAATTATCCTCCAAATGTTAATTAAAGAAAGAAAACAGTGACAAAACCAACAAAATCCCCAAGCCACCTGAAACTAAATCTGAATGACTGGAGGATGGTCCACAGTTCCATAGAGAACCTGGAAACATGTCCCAAATAATCCAGATTATCCAATTCAAAATAATGATAATATCGAACATACTTTTTTCCAAACATTACTCTTTTCTTTCCTCCTTCCCAGGGTATTCTGATAGCTTTTCCTCCCAACCCATGGGGTCAAGGCCAGTGGAAAGAGAAGTATGCAAAAGGAGATTAAGGATAATTTAATGCAAGTAACTAGCTTAGAAAGGTATTTAACATTGTGTAACAACTCAGAGAAATACAGCGATGGATGTTTTACATACAGTTACTCTAATTCGTACATCAGTCTTATAAGGTAAATTGTATAGGTGAGAAAACTGAGTCTTGGAGAAGGTAATTTGCCCCTGATCTGGAGGATAAGTAACTGGATTTGAAATTGGGTCTTTCTGGTTCTAAACATTATCCTTCTTCTCCACTCTACACCTTTCTTTTAAGAAATGATGAGTTACATTGATTAATGGCAGTGTTTCATTTATCTGCCTTTAACACCAGCTATTGGTGCATGGTTGAAGTGGCGCCAATAGTCAATGTGAACTGTTCAAAATATAGACAAACTCTGGATACAGAAAGCAGAACAACTTAAAAAAAAACTAAAATCCAGAATTCTGACTCTGTCTTGTAGATTATGTTTTAGGTTGCCAACTGCTAATCATGAAATCAAAGGGAAATGATGAGAAAGGAATCATAATTTCTCTTGCGTTCAGAGCTAGTTGTTCTTTCTTACTTTAAAGCTTTATGATTAGGGGGGCATGAAAGGAATCTGGACTGGGGAAAACCTAGTGTTATAGTTTTGATTTAGAAGCTTTCTTTGTTCTACCAGCATCCCCTTCTGTCTTCTCAGTTCCATGTGTACCCTTCACTTTCAAACCTTTTCACTTTTTTTCTTTCTTTCTTTTTTTTTTTTTACTGCTGCTGCTGCTCCTAAGTTGCTTCAGTCGTGTCTGACTCTGTGCGACCCCATAGACGGCAGCCCACCAGGCTCCGCCATCCCTGGGATTCTCCAGGTAAGAACACTGGAGTGGGTTGCCATTTCCTTCTCCAATGCGTGAAAGTGAAAAGTGAAAATGAAGTCGCTCAGTCGTGTCCAACTCTTCGTGACCCCATGGACTGCAGCCTACCAGGCTCCTCCATCCATGGGATTTTCCAGGCAAGAGTACTGGAGTGGGTTGCCATTGCCTTCTCCACTAAATTAGACTAATTAAAACAGATTTAGGAATTCACCTCATCCATGGAGTTGGTGGATATCTGTGATGATATGTCTGGCTAGTTTGGGGTAAAATAGGAGCAGTAATAATTATAAAGATACGTGGAATATGTCTGACACACTTTTTAGCTTTTGTTGTTGTTGCGGTTCAGTTCCTAAGTGGTGTCTGACTCTGCAACCGCACTGATTGCAGCACACCGGGCTACTCTGTCCTCCACTGTCTCCTGGAGTTTGCTCAAATTCATATCCATTGAGTCAGTGATGGTTTACTGAGGTTTGATTGATAAATAGGGCTTCCCCAGTGGACCAGTTGTAAAGAATCTGCGTGCAGTACAGGAGATGCAGGAGACAAGGGTTCTATCCCTGGGTTGGGAAGATCCCCAGGAGGAGGAAATGACAACCCACTCCAGTATTCTTGCCTGGAGAATCCCATGGACAGAGGAGCCTGGTGGGCTACAGTCTATAGAGCTGCAAAGAGCTGGACATGACTGAGCACACACACACAATTTATACATAAGAATTGTATATATTTAAGATCTACAACTTGATGTTTTGATATGTGTATGTATTGTGGAATGATCACCACAATCAAGCTAATTAACATATCCATCACCTCACATAGTTGCTTACCATTCATGTGCATGCATATGTGTGTGTGTGGTGAGAATACTTAAGAAATACCCTCTTAGCATCTTTAAAGTATCCAATAATGTATTGTTAACTATAGTCACATTGCTGTATGTTAGATCTCCATAACTTATTCATATCTCATGTAACAAAAACTTTATACCCTTTGACCAACATCTCTCCATTTCCCCTTTCCCCCTAAACCCTGGTAACCAACATTCTGCTCTCTGTTACTACGACTTCAACTATTTTAAATTTGACACATAAGTGAGGTCATACATATTTGTTTATCTTATTTCCATTAACACAATGTCCTCCTGTTTCATCCATGTTGTTTCTAAAGGCAGGATTTCCTTTTTTAAAGGCTAGATAACATTTCATTATACACACACACATGCACACACTCACACTCATATCCTTCAGTGGACATTTAAGTAGTTTCCATATTTTATCTGTTGTAAGTAATGCTGTATTAAACATGGGAGCTCAGATATCGTTTCTAGAGACTGATTTCCTTTCCTTTTGATCTATAACAACAAGTGGGGTTATTGGATCATGTGGCATTCCTATTTTAAATTTTTTGAGAAACTTTTATACTGTTTTCAATAATGGTTGTAACAATTTACATTCTTGTAAACAGTGTACAAGAGTTCCTTTTTCTCCACATCTTTCTTAAAACATGGCATCTTCTGTCTTTTTGGTAATGGCCTTCTAACAAATGCAAGGTGATATTTCACTGTGGTTGTGATTTGCATTTTCCTGATGACTTGTAATGTTGAGCACTTTTTCATATGTTTTGGCTTTTTGTATGTCTTCTTTTGAGAAATCTCTATTTGTGTGCTTTGCTTATATTTAATTGGATTATTTGGTCTTGTTTTGGTTTGATCTTTTTGCCATTAGGTTGTTTGCATTCCTTATATATTTTGGATATTAATCTCTGTCAGATAGATGGTTTGAAAATATTTTCTCCCATTCTGTGGATTGGCTTTTCAATCTGTTAATTCTTTCTTTTACTGTGCAGAAGATTTTCAGTTTGATGCATTGGCACTTATTTATTTTTGCTTTTGTTGCCTGTGCTTTTGGTGTCATAGCCAAAAAAAATCTTTGCCCAGACCAATGTTGTGCTCTTTTCTTTATTTCTAGGAGATCATGGCATTCGAAAGCCTCATTCATAGAATACACTGAACCATAATTCTTTCCAAGTTTACAAACGACAGCTAATGACTTGATTTTGCACAAGCCAAAGGCTGAGGCATACGGCTACCTTAAAAGATTTGTTTGAAGGGATGCGGTCAGTGATGAGGAATATAAGACCAAATTTGGAATTTCTAATTCCTAGTTTAATGTCAGTTTAATAACACATTGGATGTTCAAGTATTGCTGGTATTTTTTTCATTGCAGTCATTTTAATTTCATAGCAGATTTTTGGATGAGATGTATAGAAATACCATCAAAACTGTCTCTATAGTTGGATCCTAACACTGCGTTGGTCATACTCTGCTCAATAAGCAATCAATATGTGAGGAAGTTCTGAATGTTGAGAAGAGTGTTATGCCCTGGGAGGACACTAGGAAGATAGCAGATATAATTCTACCTTCAGAAAGCTCCCAGTCTGACTTGAGAAACGAAACTCTCTCCTATAAAGCCATCATAGCCCTAAATATGTGGTACTGACCAAAATAACAAGAGGGACAAGAAACAGAGAGATTGGAAGCTTCAGAGTTCATGAAAGACATATTGTTGAACCTGAAGTGTGGATAAATTTCAACAAGGACAAAAAGAAAGAAAGAGAACATCCCATACAACATTGCGTAGTGCCTTTTGTTGACAGAGTACTTTCACATTTATCTTGGAATCAATCCCTACAGCAACTCAGTGAGAGATATTATCATGATTTTCATTTTACTGGTGAGGATCCCGAAGCTAAGAGAGGTTAAGTAGACTTTCTAAGATGACATAGCTTATCAGGGTTAGATCTACAACTGATGCGCACTCTTTTATGCCATATTTTGGAAGGTTATAAGCTAGGTCAAACCAGTCAATCCTAAGGAAAATCAACCCTGAATATTCATGGGAAGGACTGATGCTGAAGCTCCTATGCTTTGGCCACATGATGCAAAGAGCCAACTCATTGGAAAAGACCCTCATGCCGGGAAAGACTGAGGGTGAGAGGAGAAAGGGGTGGCAGAGGATGAGATGGTTACATAGCACCACTGAGTCAATGGACATGAGTTTGAGCAAACTCCAGGAGATAGTCAAGGACACTGACATGCTGCAGTTCATAGGGTTGCAAAGAGTCAGACATGACTTAGAGAATGAAAAACTGAACAATAAGCCACGAAGAAGGAAATTATTTCTAATCCTAGACCAGGAGGATAATGTAATAAAAATGGAGTGCAGGAGAGTTGGAGAGATAGGAGATGGGGAGATGAACCAAAGAACTCAGCCTGTGCTACCTCTGTCATGTGTTCATGACATCTGGTTTCACTTGTGCCTTTCCAGTCTGTTGGGCCCCTCAACTTTAAGCTCCTGGAAGGCAGGGCTTCAACTTTAATATCAGTAAGGTCCAGCTTGCTGCTAATCTAGTAGCAGGTGTCAGTGATGTTTTGAATGAATGAGGTAGTTCAGCTTTGATTTTAGCATGAGGTAATGATAATCTGATGACAACAATGGAATTAGAGCACTGAAGCTGAATCCATGGGGCTGACGGAATAAGCAGTTGCAGGATTATCAGGGTGGAGCCCTTTGGGGACATCCAAGGCCCTGCCACTGTTCTTTTTCTTAACCTGGTTGGAAGGGTAAACGGGTACTTGTAATTATTCTATAAACTGGACATATACTTTTATATATTGTATATTTCAGTAATAAAGTGGAAAATATTTAGAAATAGAAAAAATAGAAATATTTCATGACAGATTTCATATGACTAATAAAGAGGAAGAAAATAAATTAAAAAACAACTTCAAATTCATTATTGGGACACACTTAAAGAGTGGTTACTTGCCAGAAATGGGACTCGTGGAGGCAGAGATGAGAAGGTCAGTTTTGAACATTTTCAGGGGGCTTTGTCTGCAGATTAAATCCTTGAAGCTCCTTCTCCATCCCGGAAATTTCCTTGTTTCCTTTGCTCCTAGGCCCCCTGGCCTGGGGAGCTGACTTGCTTCCCTTTCTGCTTTCAGATACCAGCATCTGCTCAACATTGAGGGCTTCTCTTTCCCCAAAATGGATTTGGTAACTGAATGATTCTTTTCAGCATCAAAGATGCCTCCCCGACTGCTCCTCTGGCTGTTCCCCAGAAACCCAGCCCTGGTCCCAGGCGTTTTCACAGGGAAAACCTGTTCCCTGCCTGGTTTCCACAGATTCTTCCCCTGGGTTTTGAAAGCATTTTGCACAGACTTGAAATGGTCCCTCCTTCATCCTTCATTCACTTATTCATTCAACAAGTGTTCAACAGTTTATTATGTGCCAGACTCTAGAGGATACCTATATAAATAATTCATCACCCCATCCTCTAAGGTATGCACAGCCATATGGGATATTCGAGTATATAAATAAATACAGCTCACCATGGTTAATGCTGTGGAGGAGGGACATACATGCAGTGAAGGAAGCACATTTTGACACTGACCTTGTTGGGAAGAAGAGAGAACTTCACAGTGGACGTTACTCAGGATGAGTAGAACTTTTCTGGATGTACCAGGAGAGAGGAATTTTGTTCCCAAAACAGAAAGGAGTTCATGCATAATTTACCATCGTAGAGAATCATGTATGTGAAGTTTTAATTCAGTGATTCATTCACTCACCCATAAATATTTATCTAAGAGGGTGAACAGTATGTCCACAGTCATGCAAGTTCTCAGTGGATTGGAATTAAGGGCAGTCTAACTCAAGCAGTGACATTCTTTTCTTATTATCTGGTTTAGGACAAGAATATTGTACATAAGCCACTGCATTTTGTGAAGCTGCAGAGTGCTTATGTTGCTGACAGAAAAAGAAGTTGAATTTTTTTTTTTTTTTGAGACAAATGACAACCTTACAGTGGTACTGGAGTTTCTTCGAGGCTCAACTGTCTAATGAACCACACCTAGAAAAGTTCAGACGTGATCTGAAGAAAATGACTTTCTCTTTGGAAAGGGCTATGGTTGGCCTCTCAGCTTTAGCTGATGTCGCTCCTCAGGAGCTCTCCATTAAGAATTAATTTACTGGCACAGAGAAATATAATCTTCATAATCTCCCAAGCGTCTAGTGCTGTTGTCTCTGTCTCCTTTTTATGTCCTTTCTGTACTTTTCTCAGAACACAGATAGAATTGAACTTGGCTAGTGATTTATCAAATACTGTTATGGGAACAACAGTAACATCTGTCTAGTGCATTACAATTTACAGAAGTCTCCCCATACGTCACATCACTGCATCCTCTAAAAACCCCTTGAGGTGGCACTCTCCTTTTCATGCAGAAGAAGAGATGAGGGTTCTAAGAGGTCACGTGTTTCACCTAAGAAGTAGAACCTGGATTTGAATCTTGCTCCAAATTCCATGACTCCTCTCCTAAGAGCCAAAATGACTATTATTGTTGTTGTTCAGTCACTATGTTACATCTGACTCTTTGCGACCCCATGGACTGCAGCACGCCAGGCCTCCCTGTCCCTCACTAACTCCCGGAGTTTGCTTAAACTCATGTCCTTTGAGCCAGTGATGCTATCCAACCATCTCATCCTCTGTTGTCCCTTTCTTCTCCTGCCTTCAATGTTTCCTAGCATCAGGGTCTTTTCCAATTAGTTGGCTCTTCACATCAGGTGACCAAAGTATTGGAGCTTCAGCTTCAGCATCAGTCCTTCCAATGAATATTCAGAGTTGATTTCCTTTAGGATTGACTGGTTGGATCTCCTTGCAGTCCAAGGGACTCTCAAGAGTTTTCTCCAGCAACAAAATTTGAAAGCATCCATTCTTCAGTGCTCAGCCTTCTTTATGATCCAACTCTCACATACATGCATGACTACTGGAAAGATAAAATGACTATTATTATTTCCCATCTCCCTCCCCATACTCCTAGCCACCATTCCCATCTTAGAGCTGAGATGCAGATGCTTGTAGAGGTTGAGTCACTTGCCCAACATCAGGCCATCAGCTGGGCTGGGAAGGCAGGGTTCAAACATGGGGTTCTGCTTCCACATCTCTCACTGTGTTCACAACTGCAGAAAAGAATACTCCTCCGGGTTAATGTGTGGTTTCTCTAACTTTGGTCACAGATGGTGCCAACAAAGCCATGCTTAAGGATTGTGAATGGCACTTCCCCTTCCTGTGAGACTCTGAGCATGAAACAGAAGCTTCAAGAGAGAAAATAACCTGTTGTTAGTTCCTCATTGGAGTGAGTATTGGAACTCAGAGCCCCCAGGCCGAGCACATTTCTTGATGATTTGTAGTGTGTGAAGAACAGACTACAGGGGAGCAGGAAGTGGGCTCTGAGGTGGAGGAGACTTGATAAAGGTTCCCATAGAGCTTTTTAGAACAGCTGAGATGTGAAAGATGGTCCAGGAGACCTGGATGAGTCAGGGGGTGATTAGTCAGTGGTTTTTCTACCAGTGCCCCTTGGTTCTCTGCCTCTCCTGGGGCCAGCCTCCCTTCCTTCCCTTTCATGTTTTCACTCTCATTAGCATTTCTGGCAGAAGGTGTTAGAGGAAGTGAATGCCTGAGCACTTGGCTCATTGCTTAAAGCAGTGTACATTTTGGGGGTGTCAAGGAGTTCTTCCTCAAGCCTCTGAGACCAATAACCCCACATACACAACATAGCTCTCCAGACCCAGGGAGGAACAGGGTCTGAATAAGTTAATCAATGAATCAATCTTTGGCAAAGAACTGCAATACAAGGAAAGAACAGGTTGCAAACCAGGCTCTGATCAGTAAGCTTAGAACTGGGTCTTCCAGAGAAGGCCTGGCTTTTAAAGGCAGTGACCAAGAGATGGTCCCTCTTGGACTCAGAATCACTATAGGATGGAGTCTTACATTGAAGAGGCATTATTCATCCTTGACGCTTTGATAGTAGCCCAGTTAACCTAAAAGCATCAGTCAGTTCAGTTCAGTCGCTCAGTTGTGTCCGACTCTTTGTGACCCCATGGACTGCAGCATGCCAGGCCTCCTTGTCCATCGCCAACTCCCGAACTTGCTCAAACTCATGTCTGTTGAGTCAGTGATGCCATTCAACCATTTCATCCTCAGTCGTCCCCTTCTCCTTCTGCCTTCAATCTTTCCCAGCATCAGGGTCTTTTCCAATTTGTCAGTTCTTCGCTTCAGGTGGCCAAAATATTGGAGTTTCAGCTTCAGCATCAGTCCTTCCAATGAATATTCAGGACTGATCTCCTTTAGCATGGACTGGTTGGATCTCCTTGCAGTCCAAGGGACTCTCAAGAGTCTTCTCCAACACCACAGTTCAAAAGTATCAATTCTTCGGTGTCAATCCCTTCTTCAGGGGATCTTCCCAACCCAGGGATTGAACCCAGGTCTCCCACATTGCAGGCAAATTCTTTACCAGTAGAGCCACAGGGAAGCCCACCTAAAAGCATAAACACAGGAAAGCTATGTTTCTCACTTGTTCACTGTGTTCCTAACCTTGGTCTTTTATTTATATATTCATGTGGGTCATAGGGTGACCTGGGAGACAGGGTTTTGATGACTCAGGGCCTTTGTCGTCACCACTGGTAGATAAACAGCCCTGACCTCATGTTCTGACTGCGGGTTTGTGGCATTATCTCTGTAAGTTAAAGGACAGCCCTGTTGTATCACTACAGTATAAACCAATTAGCAGATCAGTCTCACAGATGGAACTTCTGCAGTGTCCCTGGAATCTGTTCTCTCCTCCTCTTATCATCAGCTGCCACACTAACTCAGAGCCTTCTCCCCAGCTACATTCAAAGGCTCTTCTGTGGTCTCCTGTCCCCTCCTTGTTTCCCCAGCATCCACCCAAACCAAGGCATTCAGATTCTCTTTCCAAAGCATGGTTTCTCATGTACCACTTACCAGTGATGAATCTTTCAGGAGACCAAATGCCTGCATCCCTGCCTCTTCTGAGATTTCAGAATGCTTTGTTTTTACTTTAATCCTGCATCCTTTTCAAGCTTTCTATAAAAATGAATGGGCATGAAGCTGTCTTTCCTTACACGATGAGCTTTCTCTGAGCAAATGCAGCCTTCTTGATCTTATGTGTCCCAAAAGAACCTAACCCAGTGCATGACCTGTAGTGGGAACCCATCATATGACAGTAGAATTGAAACATTTAATGTTAATTAAAGTTTTGCATACATCTATGCATATGTCCTATACTTCTTATAGAACAGGGGATGACAAATTCCAACCAACTGACCACCAACTAAACCAAATTCCAACCAACTGACTACCAACTAAACCAAAGTCAGCCATTTGCTTCTATAAATCAAGTTTTTATTGGAACACAGCTATATTCATTCATCCCCCATCACTTTTTGTGTATTACAGGGTAGAGTTGAATAGTTACAGCCAAGATCATCTGGTCTGCAGTACTGAAAATGTTTACCATCTGGCTCTTTATAGAACCTAGAAATGCTCTGAGAGCAAGCCTTATGTTTTGTTTATTTTTGTATGTAGTCTAGGTAGCAGGGAGCACAATAAATACTAATTGAATAAATTAATCAATGAATCAATCTTTGATAAAGAACTGCAATGCAAAAATATTTTCTGGATAGTGTGTCCATTTTTTTCTATTTATTTATTCATTGATTCATTCATTCAATGATTATTGAGAATCTGTGTGCCTGCTCAGTCACTTAAGTCATGTCCTATAGCCTGTAGCCCGCCAGTCTCCTCTGTCCATGGGATTCTCCAGGCAAGAACACTGGATTGGGTTGCCATGCCCAACTCCAGGGGATCTTCCTGACCCAGGGACAGAACCCATGTCTCATGTGTCTCCTGCATTACAGGTGGATTCTTTAGCACTAAGCCACCAAGGAAACCCTATTGAGCATGTAATAGTAATACATAATAGTGTCAAACACTATTCTTGGTGCTGAGACAAATGGTAAGTAAAGATGACATGCTCCCTACCCTCCTGAACTTTAGAGTTTTCTGAGGGAGATAGACATTATTCAAATGTCAAATGTATGGTGTTAATTACCGAAAGGACAGAGTGGCACAGGGAACAAGGAGAGTCTGTTCTAATGGGGTTAGCTCCATTAGGGAGGTCAAGGAATGCTGCTCTGAGATGGTAGCCCTGGAACTAAGATCAGAGGGAAGAGTGGGGGTTAACTGACCAGCAGTTAAGGGAAGCGAGCCCCGCACTGAAAGAAAGCACATAGAAGACCCTGTGGCAGCAGGAGCTTGGTTGGTATGAGGAACTGATCAGGGTGGCTCAGCCCAGAGAAAGGACACAGTCCAGAGATGGGACTGCAGGAGGGACAGGGGTCTAGTAGAGAGCCTCCCAGGGGTCTTCTCTCTCCTGGGAACAGTGAAGGGGAAGCAGGGAAATGCTTTTAGAAGTCAAGTGGGAAGGGGTGGATTTTAATACCATTTGCATTTTGCAAAGATCATTCTCTTCTTTTAATGACAGCTGCTTTCAAATACTGATTGCATATTTCTTAAAAAAAGCAAACTCAGGAAAATGACAGTCATGTTCCTATTAAATATTGTGATAGTAATACCTTGTACTTGTTCAACTTTAAAAAAACAGGCATCTGTTTTCACATTTAATGCTGTCTCTTTTAATCAGCATTGCACATAGGGAACCACAAAGTAGGATATTTGAGCACAATGCATGGTGCCACCTTCCCAGGAACTGCGCACAGTGGTACATTCATGGAGGCTATTGGACGCTGGATTTCATTTCAGGGCTGACATTTCTGAATCTGTTCAAGATGAATGCTCCTAGTTCAGCCCAGTTGCTTAAAGAAGGAAGGGTTCCAGTGCCTGTGACAGTCTTGGTGATGGCAGGTGGCTGCTGCGTTTTGTTTTTAGGCTCAGGAAAGCTGTGGACAGGCTGGAGTGAGCCACTCTTTGTTCTCTAGCTAAGCATGGTCTTACCACTCTTGCCCTTTTTTTTTTTTTTCTTTTTTTGCATTTTACCTTCATTTTACTTAATCATTGCAATTTCTCTCTACTGCCTTGCTATCCTCTCTCCTAAAAATATCTCATATCTTATCAGCTGGAGCGATTGCCTCCCTGGCTTTTCTGTGAAGAGCTGGTAGATGGTTGATGGGGCGTCAGAGGTGAGGGGGGCACAGCTGCTAGAAGCACAGGGAAACCTTGCCCTGGAGAAGCCAGGACAGAGAAGCAGGATATAGACCCCAGTCTTTTTATTTCTGTTTTCCTTTCATTGAATTGTGGCCGCTTGCTACTTGGGGCTGTCACATGAAACCACAAGACATCTTGTTGGTACACTGGGTCTCCTGACAGTTGCAGCCAGGAGATCTGGGAGAGTTGCTGGCACATAGAAAGCCCTTGGCCAATGTGTGCCTTTTCTGAGACAGCTGGATAGTTACAAAGAATGTCATGGTTTTCTCCTTAGTGTCATTCTGTATCACGTCATTTATTGGTTATTTGAGGAAGACATTTTAATGAAACCACAACCATTGTTTACAAAGAGAGGGGAATTACTTGTGTCTGAACTCAATTGTCTTTGCCATGCCTAAATCAACTCATGCTTTCTTTGAGACTAACCTAGAATTTGTTTCCCATTTTAATTGCAATTAAATGTAAACTTGAAAACTGTGTCAATAAAATGCTGTGAAAACATTTTTTTTTCTGTTTGGAAATTCTCTTTGGGGTTAAAACTCTCTTTGGAGATTTTTGTTTGTTTTTTCATTATCTGTAAATGTATATGATGCTCAAGTTTGATGGCCATATCTATATTTCTATTTACCTTCCTTCTTCGGCATATTATTTTCTGTCCTAAAATTCTTTGAAATTTATTTACTCATTTATCATCCTTTGGTTCACTAGGTTCTTTTTCACAATAGCTATGATTTCATTAATCTCTTGGTCCAGAATGAAATAGTTGGCTGGAGAGAGAGGAGGGAGAGAAAAACAGGTTCAATTTGGGAGCAACCCTGATGATCAAAGAAGAGATGCGATCTGTGAACCATGAAAGATAAGAACTCAAAGAAGGCTGATATTCATGACTTTGCTCTATGTTAAGTGTCAGAATATCATCGTTAGTAAAATCATAGTAGACATCCTCCTGTTCCGATCAAAACAAAAAAATAGAGTGAAGGAAAATCCTATTCTATAAATTGCAATACAAGATTTTGACTAAGACTGAAATTATTTTTCTGTCTTTCTTTAAGCAGAGCTGATCTTAGATCAATGATATTCCCAATATCTCTCAGGATTAGAGAAATAAAAACAAATTTGCAATTTGTTTTCATCTAAAATGCTATTCATCTAAAATTTCATCTAAAAGCTAATTTCTAGCTGCATAAAATATAACGACCTGTTTGGATCTAAAGTGCTCTGTGGACAGAGTGAACTGTTCCATTCTTTTTTTTTTTTTTAATTTTTAATTGAAGGATAATTGCTTTACAGAATTTTGTTGTTTTCTGCCAAATATCAACATGAATCCACCATAGGTTTCAGAGGTAACAGTTAACCAGGAGCTACTAAATTAGCCACAGGTAAAATGCTGTAACCCTACACCAACCAGTGAGATAGAAAGTAAGACAAAGAGTTCTCCCCACCTTTAAGTTGGATGGCATCAGCTGTTTGAATGATCCCACAGAGGGGCTAGAGTGACCGACTGACTCATGTGTTAGAAAAAAAAAAATGGTAGCAAACCCTTAGAGGATGCCATATGCTCTGTGCTTTACAGCAAGCCGCTGACAGTACATGACAATTAATGGACCCGAGACGCTGCACCACCCCCAAAACCCAGTGGACAGAAATTCCTCTAGGCTTTTTTAACGCTAGTGGGGGCCTCTTCCTCTGTTTCTGATATTTATCACAGAGAGAAGTGGGTAAAATGCAAATTCTGTCTGCCTGGAGAAGTCTGTATGTGGGCTGAATTAATAAAATATTATTTTTAAAGTACTGTGTTGAAGTTATGGTTAGAATTCTTCTTGCTTCTCAGTCATCCTAACCCTGGACATTCTCACATTCTGAAGTCTTGACCCTTTAAACCTAACCTATTTGATTGTAGCATGGGACTAAAATGAACTTGTTGTTCCAGAAACTTCTTTATAAATATTCATCTCAAGAGGCAAGGTTATAACAGGGTTATAACAGGGCAGTTTTGCACGCAAAGCAGGTGTATATGGGCCTCTATCATTAAAGTCACTTTTACTTCCTTTTGCTCTGTGCACAGGAAATTCTCGTGCCTGTAATTACTGGCGAGTTGCATGGCAGGAGCAGTTGGCCTATTGTACAAGCTATGATGGATGTGTACTGGGTGCTGGCAGATGAGCTTCTCCTTTAACAGGCATGGTTTGCTGCATATTTATTATGTATTATTATAGTCTTCATTGTAACCTAGCCTAGAGTGAAGATTGAAGTGTGATTTCCGTTGTAATTTCTTATTTTCATTCACTCACAGCCCTGAGAAATGAGGTGGATTCTTTCATGAGGGCACTAAAGACCCTTTCGTTGTACTGTGGTTATTCACCTGCTTCTGTCTGACCCAATGAATGTAACGATAAAAGCACTAATGTATGTTTCTGGGAGATTGAGAGATGAATTCATGAGTCAGTGATATTCTGCTATGGCTTTTGCATTATATTCACTCCCCATGTTTTTACTGCTGATAGTTCCATCTATTAGCATGGTAGTTGATGTCGTGTTTCAGCATCCTGTTTAATGCCCTGTCAAGATCCAGCCTGCCTGCTAATGACTGAGCAAAACAACAGGCCAAAGGAGGGGGAACTCAGGTCTATCTTTAGAAAATCCAGGTTAGGGAAGCCTTTTCAAGCTGTTCTCCATGAAACCCTTCTCTTTTGATCATGGTTTTACTTGCCTTCTTTGTCTCTTTATGCTTTTTGTCTATTGCTCTAAATTTAATGTTCCAGAAATTATAACTCCTTTATAGAGCTGTTTAACTTGAGATAAAGAATTCAACACAAACACTGAGGTGCTGGTACTGGGCAGGTTGATAGGAAGCAGTGACATAACCAGTAAAACATTTAATAACATGGAGATAAGGGCAGAAGAAAAATAATGGGATGACACGGGACATGATTAAAACATCAACAAAATAGCCATGTTATTAGATTTAGTTCCAACCTAGCAGAAGGTGGCTTCTTGAGCTCTAGAATGAGTAGAATGAAGCTTCCCTCCTCTCCCCATATCTGGCCATGGTCTTGTGTTGGTCGTGTCATACAGGCTTTGGTAGAGAGCAGTGGTTCTCAAAAGTGCGATCCCTGGACCAGCAGCAGCATCACCTGAGAACCAGTTAGAACTGCAGATTATTGGGCCCCGCTTCAGACTTATTGAATCAGAAACTCTGGGGATGGCACCTACAGTCTGTGTTTTAGCAAGAACTTCCAGGTGATTCTGCTTTAGATGAAAGCTTGAGAACCACTGGCCAGTTAGGGCTTGGACTCTAACGGTCCAGTCTTCCAATGTTAAGAGCTATCCAGACTTGATAGTACTCTTGGCTTGAACTCTTATGTATGATTTGGATGTTTTATTACAGCAGTTGATCAGACTAAAGGTGGGTAATCTGAAATCCTAGAGTTCTCCTGGTTATGTGTGGAGTCAAGCTATGGTTGACTTCTTAATCAATGACCAGGTGGTAGTTTTGTAGTCTGTCTCATTTTGATGATTATGTTATCACTGGGCAAAGATGGGGATTTTTTACTTATGTTTTTTAAGAGAATAATCTGTTGATTACTTATGTATTCTTAGCCAGCCGACTGCCAACCTCTTCCTTATTTTACCAATTTTCTATTTTTTTTAAATGAGTGTAATGCCAGTAAACACTGTCTTTCTGAAAACTTTTTTTTTTTTTTGCAGTATGTGGTGTGGTGGAAAGGAGGTGGTGAGGGAGGGTCTCAAAGGATGCATAATATTTTTAGTCATTTTGTACACTGACCACAGAGTACAGAATTTAGGTAAAACTGCTTCCTCTTCTAGCTCTTACGCATTTATTAAAATTTGGTCATCTAGTGTATCTGTTAATAGTGACCTCTGCTGTCCAGAATCAGTACTACACCCATACAAATCCGCATGGGAATCAGTGTTTGATAAGGTAATAGATTTACTGAAGTTGTATAGAAAGGAAAAGGGCTATAGCTTCCTGCAGAATTGTTCAGCTCCTCCCAAATGAAAACACTTCTTGTCTTGAAAATAAAAATAATATCGTTTCTCTTTCATTGCCAGTTACCGAATGTTACCTTTGATGGCATTCCTCAGTAGGGTAGGAAATTACTAGAAATAAAGAAACGGAAGTCAACATGCTCTCCTAACCACCAAGACAGTTTTCAGTTTTAACAAGTGAGTGCCATCGTTACTTAATACTAGGTTACCTTACCTCTGATCATCTGAAATAAAATCTTTCATTTCTCAAAACGTTTATTTTTATATGCCTTAAAATAACTTGAATTGTGGAACTGGTGGGACCAGGGTTCCTGGTATCCAGTAGGTAATCAGAAATATTTGTTGAATGATTATCTAAGGACAAGTGGTATGAAGTTAAAGCGCTACATCTGCAACATCTAAGACAATCTTGCTTACAGTAGAAGCAATCAAGATGGTGCTTGCCTTTCTAAAATGTAGGATCCAACTCAGAATTTAAGGACCATCATCCAAATTCCCTTTTACTGTGTGTAAAAGAATTGCCACTGAATAATTTAAGCACCCTGTGACAGGAATTAACTATGCAACTAGTATTTTATAAACTAAGCTTTTGGATGCTACTCTTGTATCAATCAATTTGGAAACACTCACTAAATACCTAACAGTATGTTTATGTGTCTAACCATATAACATAGTAGAAGAAAGCTGGGTTTTGGAATCAGATAAACTTTAGCATGGATATATGGTTCTTTTACTCACTTGTGGTCATAGTAAGGGAAAATGTACTCTGAACCCCCAAAACTTTTGAAATAGGATATCAGACAGAAAGAACATAATGTCAGACAGTAAAGCATCTGTCTACAATGCGGGAGCCCCGGGTTCGATTCCTGGGTGAGGAAGATCTTGTGGAGAAGGAAATGGCAACCCACTCCAGTATTCTTGCCTGGAAAATCCCATGGACGGAGGAGCCTGGTAGGCTACAGTCCACAGGTTCGCAAAGAGTCAGACACGACTGAGCGACTTCACTTTCACTTTCAAGAATATTATCTAAAAAGTCCACCTAAAGGACATCTGACTACTTAGGGAAATGTAGATTTGCATAATTGATTAGGGTCTAGATATTTTCCAGTTCTTTTGCTGTTGTTCTGTCACTCAGTCATGTCTGACTCTGTCCTCATGGATTGCAGCACACCAGGCTTCCATGTTCTTCACTATCTCTGTGAGTTTGCTCAAACTCATGTGCATTGAGTTGAGGATGCCATCCAACATCCCCTTCTCATGCCCTCAATCTTTCACAGCATCAGGGTCTTTTCCTGTGATTCTAGAAAATGAATAAGATGTGATGCCATACACATCTGTCCAGTGTAGAAGATTGCCACAAAAGTTGTGGTTTTATTGCCTTATAGGACCTCTTGATGAAAGTGAAAGAGGAACGTGAAAAAGTTGGCTTAAAACTCAACATTCAGAAAACTAAGATCATGGCATCCCCATCACTTCATGGCAAATATATGAGGGAAACAATGGAAACAGTGTCAGACTTTATTTTCTTGGGCTCCAAAATCACTGCAGATGGTGATTGCAGCCATGAAATTAAAAAATGCTTGCTCCTTGGAAGAAAAGCTGTTACCAATCTAGATAGCATATTAAAAAGCAGAGACATTACTTTGCCAACAAAGGTCTGTCTAGTCAAAGCTATGGTTTTTCCAGTGGTCATGTATGGTTGTGAGAGTTGGACTATAAAGAAAGCTGAGTGCCAAAGAATTGATGCTTTTGAACTGTGATGTTGGAAAAGACTCTTGAGAGTCCCTTGGACTCCAAGGAGATCCAACCAGTCCATCCTAAAGAAAATCATCCCTGAATATTCATTGGAAGGACTGATGCTGAAGCTGAAACTCTAATACTCTGGCCACCTGATGCAAAGAACTGACTCATTTGAAAAGACCCTGAGCTAGGAAAGACTGAAGGTGGGAGAAGAAAGGGACGACAGAGAATGAGGTGGTTGAATGGCATCACTAACTTGATGGACATGAGTTTGAGCAAGCTCTGGGAGTTGGTGATGAACAGGGAAGCCTGGCGTGCTGCAGTCCATGGGGTCGCAAAGAATCAGACATGACTGAGCAACTGAACTGAACTGAACTGAGGACATTAACTAGTTTTGCAACTAACTTGGCAATACTTTCTCAGTATTTCTTTTTTTTCCCCCTCAATTCCCTTCCCCCCACCCCAACTGACTATAATTTTTGTTTTTCAAACAAAAATTGAATTGGTTTAATCATCCTGCCAGTTTCCTTAATAGTGAGCTAAATAAAATTTGACACATACTCACTATATGTTTATGTAAAAATAATGTTTTTAACATTTGGAAAATTAAGCTTTGACATAACATACCCTGCAACCCTACCTTGAAGGATTTTTGTCAGAATTGAATGAGAACTCACTTGGTAACCCCTCTAGCCCAGTGGTTGGCACATAATATGCTTATTTATTTTTCTCTTTCCTGGGTTAAAATGTTTACACATTGTTTTTGTCCTGGAGGAAGAAAACTAGCTAGGAAAATACAGTTATCACCTAAGAGGAAACTGGAGAATGCTAGGATCTGGGCTGTGAGGTACCTCTCCAAGGGCAGATCTCAAATGACAGAGATGCGGGGCTGCAGGAAGTTGTCAGAGAAGAATGCTTCTTGGTCTTGGAGCTGATGAGGCTGATTCCTAAGACCCAGGAACCTATGTTTTACATAAATATCACTGGCTACATGGATTGTAGCAGTAGAGGATCAAAGATAACTTAGCAGAGACAATGGAGAGGGTAAGATATCTCCAAACAAACATTTCTAAAGCGACAGTGCTTGGTAACAGACAGGCTGTTAGGGATGAAAGAGGTAAATCCAGTAGTTTAATAGACTTGGGCTGTTACAGTAGGGAGGATGAGTAACAGGTGTGAATCTTGGTTCAAGTATGCAAGAAACTTCTGTTTATTCCTGCCGGCAGGAATTCCTGCTGTGCCATGCTAAGTCGCACTAAGTCACTTTAGTCGTGTCCAACTGTTTGCGACCCCATGGAGTGTAGCCCACTAGCCTCCTCTGTCCATGGGATTCTCCAGGCAAAAATACTGGAGTGGGGTTGCCATACCCTCCACTAGAGGATCTTCCTGACCCAGGGATCGAACCCACATCTTTTGTCTCCTGCATTGGCAGGCGGGTTCTTTACCACTAGAGCCACCTGGGAAGCCTTAATTTCTCTATACTGAACTTAAATTCTGTGTGGACCTGTTTGTCTGCCAGGAGGCAGAAGCATAATCCTTAACAAGAGAAACCCTAGGGTTGTTTTGTTCTACCCATAAAGCTACAACCTATACTACTGTATGTTGTGATTCTGGTTGTCTGTTCTGAGTGTCCTCACTGAGGTCCTGAGAGCTATGGTCAGCATTGATTGGAGAAGGGGGCTGGATCTTGGGCAACTACCATTGTCTGCCAGGGCTAAGGCATTCAGACTACACAAGTGATTTCCATTTCCATTTCTGTTTCCTTAACCACTTGTAGTTGTTGTTGTTTAGTCACTGAGTCGTATCCAGACTCTTTTGTGACCTCACGGGCTATAGCCCACCAAGCTCCTCTGTCCATGGGATTTCCCAGGCAAGAATACTGGAGTGGGTAGCCATTTCCTTCTCCAGGGCATCTTGCTGACCCAGGGCTCAAAGCCCCATCTTCTGCATTGGCAGGTGGATTCTTTACCACTAAGCCTCCAAGGAAGGCCTACCCTGGGGTCCACAACAGTAACGACTTGGAGTCACAGATATAGTCACAGAGGCTGGTGGGCTATTTTTATGATTTATTATTTCCAAAATTCCCTTGACCGTCCCGTGTCCATCTCCCATTCTTTCTTTCTGCAGACTAAACTCTTTCTCCTGATCCTTCAGACTCTATCCGAAACTTCTTAACTCAGATCTTCCTACAAACACCCAGGGAGTCTGAATCTGATTTCCCTTTGAAATGTAGATGTATCTTCCAACAGTCCTTTGAGAGCTCAAAGATTTAGGATCAGCATCTCTGTGCCTTTGTTTTTCTCTTCTGCATTTATAAGTGAAGGCTTCACCAGTGGCTAGTGCAAATGGTCTAGGTGGGGGTGGAGTGTGTTTCCGAGAATGCAGTACTTTTTCCCCCACTTTCCTTGCCCTTCAGTGTAAAAGATTTTTAAAAATCATAGAAGTAGTGGAATAAAATAGGGAAAGTACGGTAGGGATGACTTTCCCTGGGACCAGGAGAGATGCTTAGGAGAAGAACAGGTTCTATAATACCTTTGTTAAAAGGGATCCTTGGTTAAAAAGTTTCCATTTTCCTGTATCATTCCTTCCCCATCCTCTGTCTCCACAAGTATCTACCTTTGGCACACATTCTAACTTCAGAGGTCCTGCTCCCACTTTGTCTCTAGCCCCTCTCCAGTTGGGAAAGGGGGCTTATGCATTCATTGAGCATTTATTAATATGCACTGAGCATGTAGCCCTGTGTGGGACACAGGCTCTAAGAGTCCCTTATAGCTAGAGTGAGGGAAATGGATAGAAGAATCCTTGCTCCCTCTACCACTTTTGATGGGCAATCCCTGACTCCATGTTGAGATTGTTGTCTGTTGTTTAGTTGCTAAATTGTGTTGGACTCTTTTACGACCCCGTGGTACTGTAGCCCCCTGGGCTCCTCTGTCCATGAGATTTCCCAGGCAAGAATACTGGAGTAGGTTGCCATTTCCTTCTCCAAGCGATCTTACCGACCCAGGGATTGAACTCACATCTCCTGCATTGGCAGGTGGATTCTTTACTACTGAGCCACTTAGGAAGCCACATGTTGAAAGGGGGACTGCTGACCCCATTTTGAGTAAAGAGAAATGTTACAGGCCTTCTGTGTTGGAATCTTGGATGTAATTTTCCATGAGCACTTTGAATCTTTGCAGATACTGTAACTTCCCTCTGAAATGCCGTCTCTTTTCTCTATCATTGTCTCCTTAGGGACTTTCCTGAGCCCCACCCACCCCAGACAGATACCATCCCCATTGAGTCTACAGCCTCTTCACATCCTGGGGACACTTCTGCTCAAGCACTTATGTTATAAAATCAAACATGGTTTTGCTCACCCATGTGCAGTAAAGCCAATCTACTGATAACTGTTATAGTCCAGGAAAGTGCAGAATTTCTTGTAGGTGCCAAATGAGGAATCCAGGGCAGCTCGTGCTCAAAAAGCTGAAACTGCCCAGTAAGTTTTGGGGAAGCATTTAAAGGCCAGGTAAGGGAGGTGAGTTGCAGCGTTTGTGATGAGCTTGTGCGTGATTCTCTGATTGGTTGATGGTGAGGTAAGAGAGCGGTGTCACAGGGGTTAACATTATCAATCTTCAGCCTTTAGTAGGTCTAGGGGGTACTTGCTCAAGGTCATTGAGTTGTTAACTTCTTCCACTTGGTGCGGGTTTTAGCATCAGTAAAACAACTTAGGGAATATGCATCAAATACAGTTGTCTAAATACTTCAGAGAAGAGCTATAGCAGAGGACCTGGGGAGAAGGGCCCCATAGGGTCCTGCTCAGTCATATTTGACTCTCTTACTGCAAATATTAGTTGACTTCAAAATATGTTTATTAAGTCTTCAACAAGTGATAGTGTAGAGCAGTGGTTAAGAGCGTACTGGCTTTGCAGTCCAAGTCCCTGGGTTTTGTCTCACTTTTGTCAATTAGCAGTGTGACCTCAGGTAAGTTACTTAATCTGTCTCAGTTTCCTCCTCTGTAAAATAAAAGATAAAAATAGATTAAGGACTTCCCTGGTGGCTCAGATAATAAAGAATCTGCCTGCAATGTGGGTAACCCAGAAGACTCTTGAGAGTCCCTTGGACAACAAGGAGATCAAACTAGTCAGTCCTAAAAAGGATCAACCCTGAATATTGATTGGAAGGATTGGTGCTGAAGCTGAAGCTCCAATACTTTGGCCACTTGATGTGAAGAGCCAACTCACTGGAAAAGACCCTGGTGCTGTGAAAGATTGAAAGCAGGAGGAAAAGCGGGGAGACAGAGGATGAGATGGTTCATGGCATCGTTGACTCAATGAACATGAGTTTGAGCAAACTCCAGGAGATAGTGAAGGACAGGGAAGCCTGGCGTGCTGCAGTCCATGTGATGGAAAAGGCATGACTTAGCGACTGAACAAATACAACAATAGAATTAATTCAGAGGATTGTTATGTGTTGAATGGTGTAATGTGTGTGAAGTTCTTTGAGCAGTGCTATGTGTTTAATAAATGTTATCTATTACCCTGTGCCAAATATTTCCTATTTGAAGTTGTAAAGCAGGTCTATATCTCATTCATGTTTGCACCACCAGTTCCTAACATATATAATAAGTGAATAAATGAGTCAATGACAAACATTCACACACCATTCATCCCTCAATCTACCTAAAACAATCATTTTATGGTTTTCACATTGATTCTATGATCACTGATTCTCAAATGGGATGACTGATTTATACTATTTTCCCCAAAAATTCTTTTCTTTCAAATTGTTTAAATGTTAGAGCTCATAAGTTAGTAGCTTCTTGTGAATGCATCAATAATATTGTCACCATCATTAACATTGCATAGAACTTACTATATGCCAAGTACTCTACCAACTCATTTGTGAAAATGATATAATTCCTTTAACCTCCTAGGAAGCACTTTTTTCTCATTATCCCCACCTGACAAGACAAGACAGTGTTCCTAACTGTCTCACTTAACTATCTGAAGGTAGATACATTGCTTGGCCAAGGGATAAAGTTGCATTGAGCCCCCAGCAACTGCAGGGAAGACAGTGAGGAGAGAAAGAGCAGAGAAAAGTGATCTCATTCTCTTCTTACTGTTGTAGAATTGCCTCGAGATCTTTGTGGAGATGAATATTAGAAAGTGTATCACAGCCAGCAGATGGATGGCACAGGATTCACAGAGACACTTGGGTTCAGTCTCTGCTCTCTAACTAGGTGACTCTGGGTTAAGTCATTTAACTTTTGAGTCTAGATTTTTTCCTCTGTAAAATGGGAGAGACCATGACCTACCATCAGGGGTATTCTGAGGCTCCATTCAAATGAAATTATGGTGAAAGATAGTAGGCAAGCTTATGTTTTATTATCTGTCTTAGCTGGAAAAAATCATTTCATTTATGGAGGCCAGAAGGAAACTAGCTTGGGAACTGGCAACTTGCCATATCCACTCCATTAAAGACTGGCTCTCAGTATTGATAGAAATCTCTGTGTGGGGAGGACCTTTGACTGTGTTCATTGCCAGCTGATGTAGATACCTGTAGCAACCAGCCCAGGGAATTGTTGAGGCACTGTGGCCTCTTAATGACCTTTGACGTTTTGGGAGGCCCTCCTCCACCCCCTCCCAGTACCATACAGTTTATATTTAATTTTTAAATTAGAATACTGTCACTGAGCCCATAATAACAAAGAACACTAGACTAAAGCCAGGAGACCTGGGTTTTTGTTCTAGCCCAGTCAGTCCATCTAGTCAAGGCTATGGTTTTTCCAATAGTCATGTATGGATGTGAGAATTGGACTATAGAGAAAGCTGAGTGCCAAAGAATTGACGCTTTTGAGCTATGGTGTTGGAGAAGACTCTTGAGAGTCCCTTGGACTGGAAGGAGATCCAACCAGTCCATCCTAAAGAAAATCATCCCTGAATATTCATTGGAAGGACTGATGTTGAAGCTGAAACTCCAATTCTTTGGCCACCTGATGCAAAGAACTGACTCATTAGAAAAGACCCTGATGCTGGGAAAGATTGAAGATGGGAGGAGAAAGGGACGACCGAGGATGAAATGTTTGGATGGCACCAAATTCAATGGACATGAGTTTGAGTAAGCTCCGGGAGTTGGTGATGAACAGGGAGACCTGGCGTGCTGCAGTCCATGGGGTCGCAAAGAGTCGGACACAACTGAGCGACTGAACTGAACTGAACTGAATCAGTCGTTACCTCAGTGACCTTAGACAAATCATTTAACTACTGCAGTCCTCAATTTCCTATTCCAAACATGAAATCATAATCCTCTTACTGAAGTTTCTTGGTTGCTGTGGGGGAAAACATGAGATAATACACATGCCAGCATTTTGAAACAGATTGAAGTACCATACAAAGTAATGTAAGGTTGGAGATAAACCAAGATTAAAATCATGTATTCACTTATTCCTCTGGCAAATCTTCAGAGTCTTCAATATGGAAAACTCTATCCTAGATATTCAAAGGGTACAATGACAATTAGAGCTTACTGGGTGATAAGTGAAAAGAAGGAGAGAGAGGTATATATAAACTACACGTTTAGGTAAATATAATGGCAGAATGTCTTGTGAAGATGTAAGGCATGAGGTAGAGGAGAGAGGGAGAAATCAGGGAGGTTCAGGTGGCATTGGAATTTAATCTGAAAGGTGAGTGTGATTTCTACACATGGAGGCGAGAGGAACAGAGGAGAAAGAAGTTGAACTGGGGATGGAATTCCATGGCCAGACCACAGATACAGCAGAAGTGATTTTTCTCACCTGGAATCACTGATGAGACAACTAACAATAGAAGAAGAAGAGGATGGTTAAGAACTTTATGATCTGAATAATTTCTTTTTCTAGTCCAGAGAATTTGAAAAATGTGTTTGAAATATAGTTAGGCTTTCTGCTCCTTATCAGTGGACAGATATGAGCTTTTGTAGGACTAATCAGCCATACCTTTTTGATTTTGGAATCTCTCTGTACCATACCAAGGCCACGATGCCTTAAAGGAATCCTTGTGGGCAATTTTATCTCCTAGAAATTGTATTCACTTTCATTTAATGTCAGAATGTTGAAGCAATATTAAAATAAGTGGGGTCAAGAGAAGTGATCATGAAAGGAAAGATTTCATTGCTGCTGCTGCTAAGTTGCTTCAGTCGTGTCCGACTCTGTGCGACCCCATAGACGGCAGTCCACCAGGCTCCTCCGTCCCTGGGATTCTCCAGGCAAGAACACTGGAGAGGGTTGCCATTTCCTTCTCCAACACATGAAAGTGAAAAGTGAAAGTGAAGTCACTCAGTCGTGTCCGACTCTTCGTGACCCCATGGACTGCAGCCTACCAGACTCCTCCGTCCATGGGATTTTCCAGGCAAGAGTACTGGAGTGGGGTGCCATTTATGAGGGAACAAAACAAGTGATACAGCAAATAAATAGATCCCTTATATACCAGGAAGGAAATATTAGCTTATTTCCTTCCCTTCTATTTACTTAGTAAAGTGAGAAGATAATAGAGGAGAAAAAGGAAACGTAAATATATCAGGGTGGTGGACTATAACCAGAGGAGGATACTAAGGAGTGCCAGGAACCTTGATGGGCATAGTCACAGAGAAGGCGCAACCATAACTTGGATTCAGATGATTATTGTCAGGCAGAAATGCAGGCATTTACCTGAATTTACCAGATATAGGAGATGTAGTTACAAGATAGAGGAAAGTGTGTGCAAAAATGACTGCCATTTTTCAGGCATCCAACATCCATTCCCCTTTGCAAAAGGCCTTTGTACCTTCTCCCATCAAGGGATGAAATCTATTCTTCCACCCTTGAAACCCAGATTGACTTTATAAATTACTTTGCAAATAGAACACTGCAAAAGTGACAAGATGCCATTTCTTTTTTTTTAAAGGGATTTTTTAAAATAAATTTATTTGACTGCATTGGGTCTTAGTTGCAGCACACGGGATCTTTGTTGCGGTGCATGAACTCTCCAGTTGTGGTGATTGGGCTTAGTTGCTTCAGGGATTTGGGATCTTAGGTTCCTGACCAGGGATTGAACCCATGTTTCCTGCACTGCATGGTGGATTCTTAACCACTGGACCACCAAGGAAGTCCCTAACAAGGTACCATTTCTTGTGTGCCTCCTCTCATCTTCTTGAAATGCTGCCCAACCACCACATTGACAAGCCCAGGCTAACTTAACTGGAAAATGAAAGACCATGTGGACTAGAGTTGAGTTAGCCAAGTTGTCCTTATCTAGAGATGTGACCGAGTCCAGCCACAATCAGCAAAGCCTGTAAGTGACTGCTGATACAGAACAACACCCAGCCAAGACTGGAGAATCACCCGGCGGAGCCCAGCCTAGACTGCCAATCTGCAGCATTTCAAGCTAAATAAGTGGTGCAAGCCAAACAAAATATGTCTGCAGACTGAATCCAGCTGTCAGGCTACCAATGTGTACCGATGTTCTGCCCTTGCATACTTTCCCTAAGCTGTCTAAAGACCTGGCTAGAATCTCGTTAGATGAATAGTTGGTCATTTTCTCTTTCTCTTAGGAAATTATGACTTCATAGTCTATAGGTACCCTTCTTGTTTCCCCTCTCCCATTGCACCCATTTTTCCTCTTCATTTTCTAATCTGAGACTGTCTCTAGTTACTGCACCCCAATGCTTACTCTAACGCAGGACTCATCTTCCAAATCGGATCCTCTGCTGTCCATCTTCCCATCCTGAGGCTGAGATTTCAGAGACCCTAGATATCACCATTTTATAAATAACAGCTAAATGGAAAGGTACGTGCATGGATAAGGTTATCATCATTGGATTGCTTCTCTCAATAAATCTGAGAATCTCTTTTTGCAGCGTGAGAGGGCACCAGTAAAATATGTATCAGCTATGAAATTGTTCCTAATAACCACCTTAAGTAAAGTGGCTGTTGCCATGCAGACTCAGACATTTCACCCTTGATCCTCTAGCCTCCTCTCTTCCTTATGTTTCTCCCTGGTTATCCTGGCTATCACGTCCTTATTAGGTGTGAGTTTCCTCTATTTTTGTCCCCTTTCTAGTTTAGTCTTATATCTATATTTATGTGTTCCTCTCAGTAAATTCTTCCTCCATACATTTTTTTTGTTTTGTAAAGAAGATTCCAAAACCTGTGATGGAAGAGGTTGTAAATACAGGCACGTACATGTGCCCAATAAAATAAAGTCCTAGATCTAGGTGTCCCCTCATTAGCTTTCTGGACAGTGTTTCTGCAGAGAATTACATTTTATATTTAATCTGAGAGTGAGTGCACTTGTATTCCGAAGCTCATGTCACTGTAGATTTGTAGGACAAACCATTCAAAATTCTAGTTTTATTTCAAAGGCACATTCCCTTCGCGTGGGATTATTATCTTTTCTTTGGTGGCTGGTTAAAGTAAAATTCAGATTGTAGTTGAAGAAATATTATGATTGTGTTAGCTGATTAGTTACATACTTAGATGACTGATATTAGAAATTATATGACAACAATCCTGATTCTCATTAATTGGGCAAACCTGTTCGCAGGATACATTTAAAGGGATGTCATGATGGCAGGTGACAACTCATTCTGTGTTACTCACTCTTTATTACTCATGTTTTGATCTTTATTAACAAAAAGTTGGTTCCACATTTTCATGCTAAAATGATTGGCTTATTCACCACACCACCCCCAAACTTCGAGCCTTTGCATTTTTGAGTTTTGTTCTTTCAAAAAAAAAAAAAAAAACACTTTCCATTTTAATTCCATGAGACTAATGAAATAGAATTGCTGGCAGCATGCAATGGAGGCTCTCCCTGCAGTGCTCTCCAAAGACGCTATCTCTGTCGTTGGTGTTTAACTCGCTCTTCCTGAGCTCAGAAGCTCCTCTCCTTTCACAATGGAGGAAAAGCACCATGCTCATGGACTAGGTCAGAAAGGGGAGATCTAAACATTAGACTCTAGGAAAGCTCAGATGAGCATTTGCAATGCGATTTTAAAGACAGCAACCCTCTTCTTTTAAGTTAGGTCTTAGAGGAAAATAGAATACACTGTACTACATACAGATATGGCTGGCAAACGGCCCTGGAAGCAGGTGAATATAGGAAGCCTGGGGCTGTGAAACGGGATCTGGAATTGTGTTGGAGCGTATGCTGTTTCGGGTGAGGGGAGAGGCAGGCTGACCCGAGTGTGAGATGGAACGCGGGTTCTCATATATTATGTTCCAAACCTCTCCTCTTAGTGGGACCAGCCCTGTTTCCAGCAGTTATGGGGAAGTGGGAGAGTTACTTGGGCTGTGTGCTTTATTGACTGGAGACCAAATGGGGCCACAGATGTCATAATCTCCCTATTATCACTTTGTCGAGCACTTCTTGGCCTCCCTTCATTATTTTGCTCCCCATTAGCAGTTAGAAGTAGCTGCTTTATAGGAGCCAAACGCCATTGAGGCCCTTTGGCAGTGCTTCTGCATGTGGGAGCCAGTGGGAGGACGAGCAGGAACACAGCCCCTGTGTTTCCAAAGTCATGTGGATGCTCTCCTCACCTCTCCCTTCCCTGCTCCAGGGACATTTCTTTCCCATAAGAGAAAGACAGCTATCTCAGTCCTTTTGTATTCCCCAGGCCAGAAGAGAAAAGCATTAACGCTGGAGGGTGGAAGGCAAGCGAGGGCTGTGTGTCCCAACAGGGAAGGTTATTACAGATCACGTACAGCCCTTCAGGGAACAAATGCCGCCCAGGATGGCTCCCCGCAAGATGCCTGTGCATTGCAGCTCCAGGTGACCCGGCCAAGTCAGGCAGGCCATCGATTTTATACTCTGAGCATTCATACTCTGAGCCCAGCTCTGTTTTAAGGAGTCTCTTCTCTGAGACTTACCTAACCTGATCTTAGAAAGTTACGCTTTTATGAAGGAAGCCATACCTGGTACATAAGGCACAATATTCAAAATAGGCATTTCTGACAGATAGCTGTGGTACCTAGGATAGTTGTGGTACATGTTCTCTTCTACGCTTTATGATGTTACAGGTTTGGGTTCTTTGGGCATGAATGAGAGTGAATTTAGTTTTGTTTCCTATTCTCATTGCTAGTAATACGGGTTGTATATATTTACATGGTAGCACTAGTGGTAAAGAATCCACCTACAATGAAGGAGATGTGGCTTCAATCCCTGGGTTGGGAAGATCCCCTGGAGGAGGGCATGGTGACACACTCCAGTGTTCTTGCCTGGAGAATACCATGGACAGAGGAGCCTGGCGGGTTATACAGTCCATGGCCACAGAGGGTCGGACATGACTGAGCGACTAAGTGATAGTAGCAGTAGCAAACAGATTCCATGGAATGCAGGGCCTAATACAGTACCTGGCTCACAATCAAGGTTCAAAATAACTTACTGTTGAATAGTTAAGTGTATGAGCTTGACTATACCATGTACCAGCTGGACAAGCCTCAGTTTCTTTTGTCTTTATGGTCCTGGGTCTTCGTAGTGACTCTGTATGACTACCCTGAATAGTTATATGAGATTATGAATATAAACCTCCTAATTGTAGTAGTTAGTTATTTAAAGTGTTGTTTGTTTTTTCCCTTTAATCCTTCTCTTCCTTCCTCCTGGTTATAAGCTACTCAGGGAATAATGGGTGCAAGTGTTCCAAAGCATCTACACAAATACACCCTGTTTTATTGTTGTCCGGTGGGTCCTGGTGGACAAGTGTAGAAGCGCACTGGCTGCACGTAAGGCCCATTTGAAAGACTTCCCGTTATCCCACCAGGCAAATGAGCCTGGAAATCTATGTGAAGTCTGCCTAGTGGGGCTTTTGTCAGAGCCATGGGAGAAAGAAAGGGAAAACTCAGCAGGCAGGCACGATGTTTGGGAATTTCACCGGAGAGCCTTAACTGCCTATGCCACCTGCGTTGCTAGTGATATTGTCTTTTCAAATGATTGACCAGCCATCCTGAGCACCCAGGACTGGGGAGATGTGGCTTTTATCCTCTCTAGACATTATGCTCTGCTGGAAACGAGCCCGCATGCACATGCAGAACAAGCAAGTTTGAACAGAGTTGCATTTTCAAAAGCTCTTGGAAAAAGAGTATGCCTTTTGGTCTCTTTTCCACCAGCATGTTTATAGACTGTTGAGGGTGAGGAAGTATTTGTATGTGTTTGTGTGGGTTTGTGAAGAATAAAAAGAGAAAAAAGGAGAAAGCTTCATTCCAGGGAGAAAGAAGGAGAAAATCCCAATCAGAGGCTGGACATGGTAGGGAAGGAAGGAAGAGGGATGGGAAAGCTAGCTGACAGCCTGAGGTGCTCAGAGACTGAAAAATGAAAATGCCCCTGCTTCTATAAAAGGAGGTTCTTCCCTGGTAGCTCAGATGGTATAGAATCTGCCTGCAATGTAGGAGACCAGGGTTCAGTCCCTGGATTGGGAAGATCCCCTGGAGGAGGGAATGGCAACCGACTCCAGCATTCTTGCCTGGAGAATTCCATGGACAGAGGAGCCTGACAGGCTACAGTTCACTGGGTTGCAAAGAGTCGGACACGACAGAGCGACCAACACTTTCGCTTTCTATAAAAGGAGCCAAGAATAGGACTCAGAGAAGGAGAGTGATGGTAGACCCAGGAGCAGCAGGAGAGGAGAGCAAAAGGCATGGTGACTGCACACAGCGGGGGCAGTCACAGCTTCCTGGGGGAGATGAGCGGGTGTCAGTAACAGAGAACGTCCTCTGCAGGGGCAGGGGGCGAGTGTGAGACAGACAGCAGATGCACACAGCAGGGAGCAGAGAGGCATCACAGAGCCAGGCCAGCAGAGAAATTAGGAATGGAAAAGACCTGTTAGGTCACTCCTGCTCGCTACCGCTGCTGGTTCTTCTTGAGTTCCTTTGTCTAGCAGCTATTTTCAAATGTCTTCCGGATTACTACACACACTCCTTCCCCTCCAACGCTTTGCCAGAGGATAAGATTTTTTCCATAACCCCAAGTTTCTGAATATACATAGAGAATACATAAAGAAGGATGGGGAGAAAGATGAAAGAGAGTGAGGCCCTGAATGCAGAAGCACACACCTGTTTGGTGCTCATTAGGCTGCTGCCTCTCCCACGGGGGCTGTCTACAAAGATAAGGATGCACAGAGTTCCAAATGTTATTTAGATAACTTTGAGTCTTGATTGGGGGGGGGCAAGAGGAGGTGAGTTTTAAAGGATAAGTGGTAAAGAACATGAAGTGGGATGGGGAGCCCGTGGCGAAGAGGGAAGGACAGGAAGGGCAGGAGGAGAGGAAACCTTCTTCCTTCTGGAGTTAAGAAAGTTGTGGGGATACATGGGGAGGAGGAAAGGTGGGAAGGGGCAAGAGAGAATATAAAGATTTATTCTGTCATCTGCTTTGAGAATTTAGAGACCACGAGCCACGATCAGGAACATTTTACAACTAGTACAGTGGTTCTCAGGCTTCTCTGGTGGCTCAGTCAGTAAAGAAACGCCTGCAATACAGGAGACCCAGGTTCAATCCCTGGGTTGCGAAGATCCCCTGCAAGAAGCCATGGCAGCCCACTCCAGTATTCTTGCCTGGAGAATCCCAAGGACAGAGGAGCCTGGTGGGCTACAGTCAGTGGAGTCGCCAAGAGCTGGACATGACTGAAGCAACTGAGCATGCAGGCACACACATGGTAGTACGTGCTCAGTAAAGTTCTCAGGACTTTTATTATCTGGACCTGCCTACCTTTTCTGTCTCTTCCAATTCTCCCTCCTGCTCCCTTGGTCTGCTTCAGGCACACTGCCTTTTTCTGGTTCCTTCCTGCTCTGGCTTTGGCTCTCTGTCTGGCACATGCGTCTCCTGGCTGTGGGCATCGCTGGGTGTGTCTCAGCATTTAGATTTTACTTGTACATATTATATCTCTCCCAACTAGAGTGAAGCTTCTGGAGGATAAGGATCTTGTCTATCTTGTTTTCCATTTTATCCCACAGTGTGTGTGTGTTCAGTACAGTGCCTGGAACATATAACAGTCCCTCAACAAATTTCTGGTGCTTTTGAATGAGTGATGATTGAATAACTTTTCAGACAGTGTAGAAATGAAACTGCCATGCAGTATTTGGGAGATATTTTTTTTAAAAGCAACTTTTTTTGGGCTGCACCGCAGGGCTTATGGGATCTTAGTTCCTGACCAGGGATCAAATCCAGGTCCTTAGCAGTGAAATTGCAGAGTCCTGACCAGTGGTTGTTGTTCAGTCACTCAGTTGTGTACAACTGTTTGAGACCCTATGGACCAGAGCATGCCAGACCTCCCTGTCCTTCACTGTCTCCCGGAGTTTGCTCAAAGTCATGTCCGTTGAGTCGATGATGCCATCCAACCATCTCATCCTCTGTCACCCCCTTCTCCTCCTGCCTTCAATCTTTCCCAGCATCAGGGGCTTTTCCAGTGAGTTGACTCTTTGCACCAAGTGGCTAAAGTATTGGAGCTTCAGCATCAGTCCCTCCAATGAATATTGAGGGTTGGTTTCCTTTAGGATTGACTGGTTTGATCTGGACTGCAAGGGAATTCCCTCTTTGGGAGATTTTTTGGATCAGACTATTTCTGCTTAAATATAGTATGACTAGAGTGAATCCAAGGGGTATGGTAACATCTCTTACCTTTTTCTTTTCCCCAACGTCATCTCTCTCTAAAGTACATGTGTTGTTCCAGCTCTGCTCTTTTAAAGGAATTGCTAAGCCCTTTCTATTCTAGAAGCATTCTGGGGGGTTGGCATTTGCAGTGGTTTTTCACCCTACATAGTAGTGATGCGAACATAATTCATGGATTCATCCTACCCCTTTCCAATTAGTGAGATGGGAAATCCTTTCCTCCTCTGGGTGGATTTAGACATTTGACATGGCCAGTGCCTCTTTTTGAATAGACAATGGCAGGTGATCCTTCACGTTACTGAGGAAGGCATTGTCACAAGTCTTTATTTTTTCATTCTACTTTTATCATTAGGTTATTGAGTCTAATGTAGGTACAGGTGCAGATGATATGAATAGACTTCGTCATTTTACAGAGAAAGTGACTTGAGAAAGGGCCAGGCACAGTAACTGTTATAGGTTTCACCACCACCATACAAGTGAGATTTTATTGTTATATGTACTCTTAAAATGAGAGTAGGGGGATACTCAGAGTTTGCAATGGCTCAAGCCATTGAGCTTACACATGACATAATGAGAATTCAACCTCAGGTCTTCTTTTGAAGAAGCAAGATCCGGAGACACAGGTTGGGAAGACATCAACATTTATGTAGTGCCAGAAGTCGCGGGGGTGGAAGAGTTGATCAGGTAAATTATGTAGCATGGGGGAGAGAAGGGGACCTGGGAAGGAACCTAGTACATGTGAGCATTTAACATTCCTCTGCCCAGGCAGAGGAAGGTGAGCCTGAGGAAAGGTAGCTGAGAAGAAGCAGAGACAGCCTGGGGAGGAAGAGGAGCATGGTGTCAGAAGCCCAGGGAAGAGAGTTTCAAAAGAATAGGAATGATCCAGAAGGCCAAATGCTGCAAGAAATAGGATCAAAGGCATCCAGGTGGACAGTGTCCTAAGGATTTGACAACATGAGAGTAAGGAGATGTATGATGACCTTGTAGGTAATTAGTTGAGTAGCCAGATTTCAGTGAGTTGACATGAGAAAGTGAGGTGTGAAATGAAACAGAGTGAATGCAATTTGATGTTTGGCTGAAGAGGAAAAGGGGGAGATGACTTGAGATCAACATAGGATGTTTGTTTGTTTTTAAGATATGAGAGAATGAGTTTTAAGTTTGAATTTTGTTAGGAAGCTTCCAGTAGAGACGAGAAGGGGGGGGTATGAGAAAGAGAAGATCATCAAGGGCTCAGACCCCTGAGTTCAAGAGGGAGTGAGTTTGCATTCCCCCAAATTAATAGGAATAGAGGGAGATTTAGAACCTAGGAAATAAAAAATGCAAGCCTGATATTAAAAATCACCCATCCATTTCCCAGAAAGTCAAATAATTCACATACAGATAAATCTCTCCTGTAGAGAGATAACCTCTCCATCTTTTTTTTTTTTCCTTTGTAGCATTTACAACTTTTATTTACTTACCTTTGTTTGATTATTTTTGTTTCTATTCTTTAGTAGAAATGCAGGATCCAGGGTCAGGGCCCCGTGTCAGAATAATGGCCTGAATATTTAGGAAATTTTCCCCTTGAAACAATCCTATTTGAAAACTGCTACTGCTGCTGCTGCTGCTGCTGCTAAGTTGCTTCAGTCGTGTCCGACTCTGTGCCACCCCATAGACGGCAGCCCACCAGGCTCCTCCGTCCCTGGGATTCTCCAGGCAAGGATACTGGAGTGGGTTGCCATTTCCTTCTCCAGTGCATGAAAGGGAAAAGTGAAAGTGAAGTCGCTCAGTTGTGTCCGACTCCTAGCGACCCCATGGGTCTGCAGCCTACCAGGCTCCTCCACCCATGGGATTTTCCAGCAAGAGTACTGGAGTGGGGTGCCATTGCCTTCTCCGATTTGAAAACTAGGGTGATATTAAGACATGCCTAAGATTAAAAAGTTTTAAATTCATGTTGATAACTAAGAAAAAATAGGGAATCTATTTTTAAAAGTATGTGTGTGTGGAATTGAATAACATTGAACAAGTAATAAACCTAAGGGCATATAAACAACAAAAAGAATTCTCTCTTGAGCATGTGGAGCTCTTGAATCAAGCTCTTGAACCCTGCCTCTCAGCTTGAAAATTTTCAAATTGGAAACCGTTAATACTAATTTGATATAGGTAGAAGGCCCTGGATGGGATTCTTCAAGTGGAAACTTTGCATGTTCTTCTCTCTCTCCTCTCTCTGTTTTCTCATCTCTCACTAGCTTACCTCCCACTCAGAGACTGAACTTGGCAACGCCTGGAAGAAGGCTGGAGCACGCACCTGCTCTTGACGTGTTTGTTAGCATGATTCAGAGGGCTGACATCTGCCCCTCAGCTACCAGAGCATGTCCAGGAAGCCAGATCTTTCCCTTGAGAGAAACTTCTTGTTTTACTGATCACCAACTGATCCTTGAAACCAAATAAGATGAAATGCTGATGCTGCATTTTTGTTTTTGTTTTTCTCCCCAGCCTCACAAAGAGATGGGTGCCTTGGGACCGTGTGAGGAGTGTAGTGAGGGAGAGGGCGGCTTGCATGTAGCAGAGCACCAGTTTCCAGTTTATAATCAGGGAACACTATCAGAGAGTGGCATATTCACAGCCTTGAAGGGAGTCAAGGCTTGATTTAAATTCTGTTCTGCTACATGTAGGCTGGTGACCTTGGCCTCAACCCAAGCATTGGCTTCCTCTTTTGGAAAGTAGAGGTTTTTAGGCTTTCATAGCGCTGTGAGGATTAAATGGGATCATCCATGCACATTACGTGGAAGAGCTTCAACAAAGGTGAGGATTCTCTATAGGCTCATTATATTTTGTACTCTAGATTACTCCGCTCCCCCAGTTCTGTTTTGAATGAACAACACTATTAAATAGGTATTTTTTCAGGTAGAGTTATCCCTCCATAACCACAGTTTCTTCATCCATTCATTCAACCAATCACAGATCAAAAATATTCAGAAAAAAATTCCAGAATATTTCAAAAAGAAAAACTTGAATCTGCTACAGATTGACAACTATTTACATAGCTCTTTTACTGTTTTTTCAATATTTGTATAGCATTTACCTGGTTTGTTGCATTTACCTTGTTCTTTTAGTTGTTGTCTTGTCCAGTTCTTTTGCGACCACATGGACTGTAGCCCACCAGGCTCCTTTGTCCATGGGATTTCCCAGGCAAGAATGCTGGAGTGGGTTGCCATTTCTTCCTGCAGGGGATCTTCCCTGTATTAAGTATCATAAGAGATGATTTAAAGTATATGGGAGGTATACATATATCCCCCCCTTTTATGGTTGATTCATGTTGAGGCTTGACAGAAAACAACAAAATTCTGTAAAGCAATTATCCTTCAATTAAAAAATAAATTTTAAAAAAAGTTTATGGGAGTATGTGCATAAATTCTATGCAATACTATGCCATTTTATATAAGGGACTTGAGCACCTGTGAATTTTGGTATCTGTGGGGAATCCTGGAACCATTCCCCCATGGATACCAAGATAGGACTGTAATGAGGAACTGAGGTGAGGAAAATCAAAGGAGAATTAAGACGTGGGGGCAGAAGATGGATTCCATTTGGAGAGTGTTGATTTTAAAATGCCTTTTTGACTTTCAAGAAAGGAGCTAGCAATCAAAACTTCTGGAGAGATGTCAGTCTGGAAGTTATTAACATGCTGATGACAGTCTATATAATATACATACATATATATATATATGAGAAACTCCTTGAACCCAAAGGGTACCATCAGGCCAGCCAATCTGAGAATGAGGTGCTCTAGGAGGCTAAGATAAGTGGTGCAGGGAACCACAAATACCAAAAGAAGAAGAAATTTTAAGTAGCAGTGTCATCACCATGCCAGAGGCAGCAGAGTAGTTCAGTAAGATGGTAGAAAGTATCCCTTAAAGATGTGAAAATATGGAACCCATGGGTGAACGTGATGGCAGCATTTCCAGTGAAGCAGTGAGGACAGAAGCCAGAACGCTGTGGGTGAAATGGAAAGTGAGGAAGTGGAGACAGTGCCTGTCAACTACTTTCCCAACAAAGAGGGTCACAACTGGAGGAGGAGGCAGGGTCATGGTGAATGTCATAGGGTGGAAGGCAGAGGCCTGAATGTGTTCATAATCAGAGAGGAAGGAGATTTGAAGACGTTTAAGACCTAGGAAGAGGAGAGTAATTTTCCAAGAAATTGAGGGATGTGGGAAGGTATTGGATTAGGAGCATAGGAGATGGGGTTGGTCTTACACACGGCATAGGGGTACCTTGTGCTCTGGGATTGGAGGAAGGGGGATAAGGATGGGTGTGCAGGCAGGGGGATTTGACATGGGGAAGGATGGTGGGTTGATGAAGCTCACGGCTAAGAGTACTGCTGGATTTATTTTTTCTTTATCCATCTGGAAGTGGTTGGGGGTTCCCAGGTGGCTCAGTGGTAAAGAATCCACCTGCCAAGCAGGAGACACACTTCAATCTCTAGGTTGGGAAGATCCCCCGGAGAAGGCAATGGCACCCACTCCAGTATTCTTGCCTGGGAAATCCCACGGACAGAGGGGACTGGTGGGCTACAGTCCATGGGGTTCCAAAGAGTCAGACACATCTTAGCAACTGAGCATGCACACAAGATGTGGTGACATTTTGGAATGATTATTGAAAAGTTTAAAGATTTTTAGGGATTTTGAAATTAATAAGGAATTTGCTTGGCTCTAGACCACTTGCTCCCTGGTGGCTTCCTTGGTGGTTCAGACAGTAAAGTATCTGCCTGTAATGCAGGAGACCCGGGTTCGACCCCTGGGTCAGGAAGATTGCCTGGAGAAGGAAATGACAACCCACTCCAATACTCTTGCCTTGAAAATCCCACGGACACAGGAGGCTGGTAGACTATAAGAACCTGGTAGGTTACAGTCCATAGGGTCGCAAAGAGTCGGACAGGACTGAGCGACTTCACTTTCACTTTCAGACCATTTGTTCACATAGCATTTGTTCTCCAAGTATGTGAAAGGCATCCACATGTCTAGGTCCCATCCATGCTATGGCTCAGGTTTCTGAGCTATGGCCTCTACATTCTTTACTTTTTTTTTTTTTTTTGGTGGCCAACCTGAAGCATTTAGGAGTGTCAAGAACAGCAAATTTGTGAGATCCTTCTAGAGACTGAGTCAGTGATGGAAATCACATAGTCCCATTCCTTATGGAGTTTTCAGTCTGGTGATGGTAAAAACAAGCTGAACATAAATTACAAATGATGGTTGGACCTGTGAAAGTAAAACACAGGGCATGATGACAGGGGATCATAGGAGTCCAAGACAGGGCTGCACAGTTAGGAAAGAGTTCCTCCACAAGGAAGAGACATTTAACTGGAGAACTGAAGGGGGGTGTCTAGAAAGTCACTTGATGGTGGGGAAACTGCTTGGTAGAAATAAGGGGAAAGCTTTCCAGGCAGAGAGAACAAGGCGAACAGTTGTGCAAAGGGAACAGAGAGCATGATGCTCTTTTTCAAGGGAGGACAGTCATTTGAGTAAAAGACGTGAAGAGAAACAGGCAGACAACTGATGGAGAGAGAGAAATATGGCCAGACCGCATGGAGCCCAATTAGCCATAGTAATATTTCTGGACCTTACAAAGAGCACAGTGAGACATCATCAAAGAGGTTTAAGCTGCGTGGGGGGATAGAAGAAGGGAAATGTGATCAGATTTTTTATTTAAACAAGATACTTCCTATAGGTTTGTGGAGAACCATGGAAGGGAACCAAGAGTGGAAGAAGAAGCAGGCGACACTGTCATTGTCCCAGGGAGAGAGGATGGAAGTTCGGATGAGGGTGGTGACAAGGGCTATGGAGAAGAGAGGACTGACTTCAGATCTCTTTTTGGAGGTGGGATTAGCTGACTTACTTCCCTGGTGGCTCAGAGAGTAAAAGTGTCTGCCTACAACTCAGGAGATCCGGATTTGATCCCTGGGTCAGGAAGATCTCCTGGAGAAGGAAATGGCAACCCACTCCAGTACTCTTGCCTTGAAAATCCCACGGACACAGGAGGCTGGTAGGCTACAGTCCATGGGGTCGCAAAGAGTTGGACATGACTGAGCGACTTCACTTAGCTGACTTAGACATGTAAGAGACAGAATACTTTCCCATGGTTCTTGTCCACTGTATTCAGGTGGCTTAAGTCCCTGGTTCTCTGTTTTTCCACAGCATTCTCTGTCAATCTTCAGGAAAGTGCCCATTTTAACTAAGATTGATTTAAACAAGTCAAGTCCCAAGTCACATTATTCTGATTCTTTGTGATCTCCAGTTATTTCATTGTTGTGTGGCAAGTCATTTAGTCACCCAAGCCTTAATATCTTATCTGTAAAGACAGAAATTCCTGGATGGAAATTTTGGAGTTCTGTTGAGGGTGAATTAAGAGGACATGGTAAAGTTGCATTTGAGGAGGTTAAATCCCAAAGTCAGTACTTAGAATCACCTATGAAGTATTCTTGCAACTGATCAAGCATATAGATCCAATCTTCTGGTTAAAAGAAAGTCAAGGGACAGTAGAACAAACTAATTAGTGTTCAGGAACAATCATATAAATTCAGCACATGGGATCTCCTATTGGACATTGAGCCTCAACTCTTAAACAGTTGATATCATTGAAAAAAAAAGTGAAGAAATGTATCAGTTAAATGTGGTATATCAAACTTGATTAGACCATAATCTGAAAAAACTAGCTCCAAAAATTGTACTAAGGACAATTGAGGAAATATGAATATAGATCACGTGGATTATATTTAAGAAGTTATTGTTACTTTCATCAGGTGTGGGGCTTCCCTGGTAGCTCAGCTGGTAAAAATCCACCTGCGATGCAGGAGACCCTGATTTGATTCCTGGGTCAGGAAGATCCGCTGGAGAAGGGATAGGCTACCCACTCCAGTATTCTTGGACTTCCCTGGTGGTTCAGTTGGTAAAGAATCCGCCTGCAATGTGGGAGACCTGGGTTCGATCCCTGGGTAGGGAAGATCCCCTGGAGAAGAGAAAGGCTGCGCATTCCAGTATTCTGGCCTGGAGAATTCCTTGGACTATATAGTCCATGGGGTCACAAAGAGTCGGACACGACTGAGCAATTTTCACTTTCATCAGGTGTGAAAGTGGGATCATGGTTATGTTAGGAGCATGTTTTGTTTCAGGAGCTGTATTTCAAAGGGGTGAAGTGGCCTGATGTCTGTAACTTTTAATGGTTATATAAAAAGAAAAATAAGGCTGTAGAGATGGACAAGAGATTGAGAGATTAAGCTTCAAATATGGCAAAATAAGAACACTTGCTGTAGAAATTGGATAGATGTATTTTTATTGTCCTATTATTTCAACTTTTTTTTTGAAGTTAAATTTTTTATTTTTGGTTGTGCACCATGCATGGCTTGTGGCATCTTAGTTCTCTGACCAGGTATCAAACCTGGGCCCATGGAAGTGGAAGCACAGAGTCTTAACTACTAGACTGCCAGGGAATGCCTCCAACTTCTTTACATCCTTGGAAACTTCAGGTTGAAAAGTAAGCACAAAAGGCAAAAATTGAGTATGAACAGCACTGCCAGATGAGTAAGTTGGTTTCTGTTTAGGCTTCGTATTATATGAAAATACATGTACCTGAAAATACTAGATTCATCCTCAGCTAGGAAGGGGCTGACACTCTATGAGGCCCTTGGGGACCTGAACATTAAGGCCCAGCACACCTGGGTGTCCCACATGACCTGTGTAGGCTGATGTCCATCCACCACGGTGGCGGGCAGAAGTACTTGTACGAGGTAAATTGCTAATTTCTCTCTTTGTATAATAATTTGTTTTGCCCAGCTGGAATAGTTGACCGTACTATGAATTCAGTACTTACACAATGCAACTACAGTGTGATTTATTTTTGGAAACTGCTCAGTGCTGTGTATACATAACGTGGCAAACACTATTTTAATATTGTAACCTATCATCATTCCAGATCAAAGAGCCCCTGCCTTTGTATTTTGTTTCCACTGACATTCTACCCTCTGCCATCAGCATCTACTTCACACTCTAGGTCTTCTTAGAAACCATGAAGGAAGGTGAAATCTTAACCATATGTTTGATTTCTAGGTCAAGTTGTTACAGGTTAATAGTTGTGAGTTTCCTGAGGAGGGTTGGATTAGGGGATAGGAGTGAGGGGAGCTGAAGTTTTGAGAGGCTGTCTTTGAGAAAAATAATTCCAATTTATATGAAAGTGAATATCAATTTAGAATGAAAAAAAAGGAAACCACAACAAATTAAAGTTTTTTTAAAAAGTCTAAGTTCATAGACATCATAAGCTCCATAAAATTATTAACTTAAAAAACCCTAACTTCCTCACACATACCTATAATGCTTTTCCCCCAACATTTTTTGCTTTTAATATGACCACAATTTTACAAAATCATTTTCTATGGAAAAAATAAAAAGATAATCTTATTCTTCCTCTAACACTCATTATTGAAAGGTATGAAAAGTTTCTTTCATCTTAAAAGTTTGTTATTGGTAATGTCAGATATGTTATTGGAATTATTGTTGAGTGTAGAAAAACCTCTATGAAGTTTCTTGCAGAGATGGACTGTAATACTTCAGGCCATTTCAAGTTTTTCATGTGCAGTGACTAATCACAAATTCTCTTCGAATTGACAGCATTCATTAACCAGTTTTTCATCAATGTTATGATGAGTTTTTTGTCAGCACTGAAATTTCATGTCACCTGGGTGAGTCAGTGTATGAACAGTAGGAATATTTCTGAAAGCCATTCCTATATTAGCACAGCTAGCAATAACTCAAATATACAGAGACATGACACATAAATATATTCTACTAAACCAGAACTACATGTATCCTCAACTCCACTTCCCCTTCCTGCAAAAGTCACTAACCACTCTGACACCACCAGGCACAGGGAGAAGTGTGGTGGGAAAGTTAGAAGAAAAGAGATAACAGTGATAAAACTATATGATTTTTTCAGATTTTATAAAAATATATGAAGTTGTCAACACATTGCTATTAGAAAGGATCTGTGAACATGGTGGCTCAGTGGTAAAGCTGATTGTGACTTAGCAACTGAGCATGCATTCGCGCACATGAACATGAAGGCCCTGAAATTTAAGTCATTAGCTTTCTGATAAGTCTTACTATGCTTAAGATAAGTTTTTCTCCATTTCACATAAACTTATAGTATCAAGTAAAGTATTCTGCTTACAATGGGCTCCTAATAGTTGTTAAAGCTGATTTTAGAGAGAATGGTTTATGTAGTATTGGATGTGTCATTTAAAAACTTCAAATAAAATAGGTCATGAAGAAAATATTTTTCAAATATGATTATTCCAACTTCTTTCTGTATAACATTTATCTCCCAGAATCCTTTGGTGCTGTAGTTTTCAAGCTTGGCTTCGCACTAGATTCTCTTGAGATATTTTTAGAAAAGTATCAATGGGAGTAACATGGACAATGGTATATTTTTTTAAAGCTCTCCAGGTGATTCTAATGTTCACCTAGAAATTGATGTCTAGCTGATTCTAATGGTTGAAATCCCTTTTTTACATTTTTTATTTTATTTTTTGCTTAAATGTCAAAATATTATTCTAGTTCTCCCAGGACACTTTTGAATGAAGTATAAGGGTATGATATTCAGGAAATGAGTTAACCCATGCTTAGTAGTATAGGCATTATATAAAATAGATCTTTGCTAGAAAGGAATTATTCTGGTAAAAATTCCTGTTTATGTAGAATGTAGTACCACAGTGGTGTGCTGACAGGATGAGATATGAACCAGATGATATGAACAGCTCCTAATTAAAAATAAAATTAATTTTCTACTGAGCATCCTCTGTTGTACTTGAAGGCAAATGCAATTTTTTTCCTATAATAAAAGGTGCCTTGAAGGGGTCAGCTGCAAGGATATTTCAAACAGAAAAGTGTCCGGCATAATAAATCCATTCCAGCTCATCAGACACCCACGCTTTCTCACCCTGGCTCAGGTCACCTATGGAGCCAGGCCGAGCGACCAGCTGGCTGCAGCTCTCTCATCTCCTATCGAAGTGGATTGTGCATTACACATGATTAATATCTGCTTGTTCAATCTGTCCACCTTGAATATATTGCTCTTATTTCTCCTAAGATGGCTAATTTGAATAATAAATAGAATAACTTTTATGGTGAAAGAAAATTAGAATTAAGAACATTTTCATAAGTGAGATATTTAATGCTTTCAAGTTGTTTAACTGTGCATGAATATGAGCTTAATCTCCATCTTTTCTTAAAGTTTTTTTTTTAACAAATTGAGAAAGTTCTACATGTCCAACTTTCATAGTTATTTCACTCCAACCTTCAATATTAATCAGTAAAAGCCTTTTTTATATGTATTTAAAACTATGCACTATATGTACACAGCCCTAAAAGCCTTTTTTATATGTATTTAAAACTATGCACTATATGTACACAGCCCTCTCTAAGCTTGGAAAGTAATCTTACCCTAATATAAAGAACTTACCCCAAAGGTGATACTGGCCCATGATGGCCTGATTTCATAGACTTAGAGCTGAAGGGTTTGAAAGTGGTTTCCAGCCTCAGAAGGATTTATAACATGGTAGAAGGAAACAACGACATAAAGAATGTCAAACAGAAATAAATTCTATAATAAAAAAAAGTAAGCATTTGAACCTGCTCTATGCCAGAACCAAAACATTTCTTCCTGTTTGATCTTTCAGAACTCATAGGGCAGGGAGGTCTTAAAGTTGTAATGAGAGCATCTCCCATCAGATCTATATTTCTTACAGCAGGAAATAGGGATGCCAGGTACATTCTTAGCTGATGAAGAGGGAAAGGCTTCTCCATCTGAGGAAAGAAAGAGAAGCCAGAAGTTGTGCATCAACAGCAAGTATTCCAATAAGAGAAAGTGGGAGTAAGCAAGGGAAATGTTAAGTTAGTTACAAGAAAGGATTTCTGAATAATAAGCTACCTTTAACTTCCTCTTTACTTAGAATGAGAGATGACCTGGGTGAGAGGTTCTCAAGACCTCTCCAAGTGACCCTGAGAAATCTTCCTAAAACATGAAACCTAACCACCTCTGCTTAACCTCCACTTAAAACCCTACAATGTCTTTCCCTAACTTTCCAAATGAAGCACACAGAATGCAAGATTATTTTTAAAAATATAAACCTTCTGCCTTCCCCTCCAATTTTATTTTCCCCTCTTTCTTCCTCAACACATTCAAATACTTGTAGATACACACAGACACACATACACAGCATCAAGATTCTTCAGGCTTCTCAGTTTTTGCACCTTCTGTTTGCTTTTTCTTGTTCACTTGACAAACTCCTCCTTCCCTATGAAAGGAGAGGACAACTCCTTGCTTAGGAGTTGTCTCTCTGTGAGGTTTCCTCTGAACTCAAATTAATGATATTAATCTCACCTATATCAGTAAGTCCTCTTCTAAAATTTCATAAATTCCTCTGTAGGTGTACAATGCTGTTTTTCTACCTAGAGGATAAGCACCTTAGGGTAGGCACCATCTTGCTTCTCTAGTACATACTATGGACCAATACAAAGGCACTCAATAATTGTTCTGTTACACTGAAGGGCCTCATGTGTATTATTTCCATTCCCCCTCACTCGTTCTGCTCTCTCACACTGGGTGAGCCCCCAGGATCACAGATGAACACACACCTCTTACACAAGTTCGTTAGCTTATTCATAATTCCACTTGGATACAAATGTAAGCATAACAGCCCATATTTAACTCTTAAGTTTCAACTGGGTATCTCTGTCATTGCTTTTATCATATTATTTCCCAAAAAGCATACCTAGAAAGATAATTATAGACTGGTGGGATAAATAAGGCCACAAATTCTTTACCACTCTTCCCATTGAGAGGGAGAGTAATTTTTCTCCCCTTGAGGGTGGGCTGGCCATATTGGCATTTTGACCAATAGAATATAAAAGAAGTTATACTCTGGAGTCACTGAAACTGTATCATGCTTTGAAGCTTCTTCTTCACCTCTTTAGAACACTCCAAGAACCTTGAGCTGTCATGTAAGGAATCTGAAGGGCTCACATACAGGTGTTCTGGGTGACAGAGCCAGTGGTGCCCTACTCTTCCAAGGGGCTGACATGTGAATTAATCCTTCTTGGATCTTCTAGACCATTTCATCTGCCAGCTCAGTGAATTCTATGGAGTGACCTCTGTGGACACAGCATAGAACAGAAGAATCACCAACTGAGCACTGCCTAAATTCTTGGCCTACAAGTTTATGCAACAACAATTACATAATTGTCGTTTTAAGTCACTTAGTTTTGGCGTGGTTTGTTACACAACAGTGGATAACTTGAACACAGCCACTTTCTCCCCACTTATGCTTAATTGCTCACCACCCTTATTGGCCGAATCACATATAGAAGGATTCTTGCTCTGCATTCTTAAATTATAGGATAAATTTACTTCTATAGATCCCTTGTCCCTATCCCAGTTGAAGCATATTTTCTATTTTTTTCTCAGCTAATGAACTCTCTGTCTGACTCATTCGTTCTTTTAAACTTTTGATTGACTGGTTTGTTTTTTTGTTTATTATGGCTGCATCTTGTGACATGAATAATCTCAGTTTCTTGACCAGGGATGAAACCCTCACTCCCTGCAGTGGACGTGCAGAGCCTTAACCACTGGACTACCAGGGAAGTCCAATCTGACTTTTTGTTTAAAATTTCCAGACATTTCTAGCTTTATTATTCCCTTCATTTTCTTCTATCCCACTAGACTCTCACCTCTGTTGTGTCATTATGGTGGACATCAGTAATTCCCAAATCTCCTTGCTTTTCTCAAGATAGCTCTATAGTATAACCCAGCAACCAAACTGATAATAAGTATTTAAATGGACAATTTAAAAAATGTTGGAAACTCTACATCCCTGGAGGATTTTAAGATAGGGTATGTAATAGGTTATCTATTGGATGGGTGGTTTAAATAGTCCTCATCCCAGAATTAGAGAACCAGGATTAGACAACCTTTAGTGATTCCTTTAAACTAGAAGATTCTATAATAGATTCAGATGCATAGAGCCAGACACAGTCCTGAAACATATAAGCTATTGATTTCTTGATAGCATCATTTGATCACAAGCAAATAACTGCGTGAATCATGTTTTTGATATATATTTGAAGAATTTCCTGTTTGAGGAACATGTTTTACTTTTTGAAAAGAGCTATAAATATGAATTTCTTCCAACTATAATCAATGTTTATCACTATATTGATTTTCTTTCTGGTATTTTGCAATCTATGAATGTTTCCGAACTTTATCTATAATTTTCCATTTCTGGTGTATTGAATTGTTGCTCATAAGTGTTTTTTAACCACCTTGTGTATAAAAGAAAGAGAGAAAGAGAAATTTGCATTTTTGCTTTGGTGACTAATTTGTGCACTTTAGCCATGTAGGATTCATTTCCCCAATTGATAGCAAGATGATGTCCTCTTAGAATGTGAGGAGGAGGTAAAATTCTGATTATCTCTTTTCTAAATTTCTTTTCCTCAAGCAGCACTGCCAGGAATAGTAGTTCAATTACTCATTATGTTGACCTTTAAAATGGCCTAGTTACCCCAGGAAACAATTTTTGGCCGAAGTGATCAAGATTGTCTGCATCCACCACCAAAAATAGTGGAAGTAAGGAGGTCTCTGCATGTGATGTGTTGAACAGCCAGAAGAGAGCTGTTAGTGGTCCATATCCTAAGGCAGCAGGAGTAGAACTAGGGCATGGATGGCAGCAGGGAGGCGTGCTGTGGAAGATTCCCCACCCCAATATCACTTGCCAGCTCTCACCAATATGGCAAGATTTGGTAGCTGTAACTGAGAGACTTAACATCTATAAAGAAATTTTACTTTGAAGTCTGATTCAAGTGTGGTTGGAATCAGGTTGGAACAGACTCACAGGGAGATTCCTCACTCCACATCAATGTTATCAGAGGGAAAAGCAATGTCACATAGAATCTAAGAGCCAGAAGCAGTCACCTAAGGGGAGCTGCCGTACGTCGCACGATGCACTGCAGGGCTCAGAACAAAAGTCCCCAGACTCATGAAAGGGAAAGGGAAACAAAGGCTGTGCCTTTCGATGGGAGTATGCCCACAGGTGAAGAAGCAGAGTTAGAAGAACTGCAAAGCCATCAGCCTGAACAAACAGAAGTGAGGAGCCTCACGCGGTGTCACTCCTGCCTCTCTACTCACATCACTGTGTGATGGCAGACAAGTTAATCCCTCAGGGTCTCCGTGTTCTCCTCTATGAAAAGTTAACACCTAAGATTATTGTGAGGGCTCGCCTGATAGCTCAGTGGGTAAAGAATCTGCCTGCAGTGCAGAAGACCCCGGTTCCATCCCTGGGTTGGGAAGATCGGCTGGAGAAGGGATAGGCTACCCACTCCAGTATTCTTGGGCTTTCCTGGTGACTCAGCTGGTAAAGAATCCACCTGCAATGCAGCAGACCTGGATTAGATACCTGGGTTGGGAAGATCCCCTGGAGAAGGGAAAGGCTACCCACTGCAGTATTCTGGCCTGGAGAATTCCATGGATTTTATAGTCTATGGGGTCGCAAAGAGTCTGATGTGACTGAGCAACTTTCACTTCAAGATTATTGTGATATATTAAATGCATTCATTTTTGTTCTGCTTAGAACAGAGTACTCAAGAAGCGTTAATTTTTGTTAAATGTGTTATTATAGATTTCTAGAGTCCTCTTTGCTGTTTATATTGTTTTATGCATTCTGTACATGTTTTGTAGAGACAATTATTTATGGATAATATCGCTCTATTGGCCAAGATAACTCTTAAACTACACAATAGTAACATTAGTGTTAGTGGCTCAGTTGTGTCCGACTCTTTGTGACCCCATGAACTATAGTCCACTAGATTCTCCAGGCAAGAATACTGGAGTGGGTTGCCATTTCCTTCTCCAGAGGATCTTCCCGACCCAGGAATTGAACCCAGGTCTTCTGCCTTGCAGGCAGATTCTTTACTGTCTGAGCTATAGGGAAGTCCCTAGACAATAGAATTCATCTAGACAATAGAATTAATCAAATTTTCTTTTATTAACTAGGAGGGAAGCCACCTGACATATTAGCTGTTTCTGCCTACCTTAATGGCTGATAGCTGAACCCATAAAGGGGAAGCAGAACCAATAGAAAGCTGAAATAAACTTCCTAAAAGGTATCTTGATCTTTCGACCTTCTACATAATACACTAAATATATAGTTCTGCTAACATTGGTAAGGAGCCTTTAAGACCAGAGACAAATAATTTTTTCCAAGAATGCTTGAAAAATAGTGGCAGCTTGTTTTCCATGTAAACTGTCAACATCACCAGATCAGGGACAGTATCGATCATACTTATCCTGCACAAGGCCTAAGACAGAATAGATGGTTGTCTAATCAGTTTTGTTTTGCTCAGCCAATATTTATTGAAAGTCTATTATATGCCAGGCACAGCACTCAACATCACAGAAGACAACCAAAGCCCATTCCCTCATAAAGCTTATATTGCAGTGGCACAGATAGATGATAAACAAAAAAGGAAATGACAGAGAGATAGAAAAATCGATTGTCAATTGATGTTTAATGTAATGTCAGATGATAATGATTGCCGTGAACAAAGATAGAGCAGAAAGTGATGGAGGCTGGTGACTAAGATTAGTGATCAGGGACAACCTCTCTGTTCATAAAAGACCTAGCTGAACAAGGGAACTATGATTGGGAAAAAGTGTTCCTGGTAGAGGGAATGGCCCTCAAGAGTAGTGAGACTAGGGTGCCCTGAACCGAGAGGAGCAGAGGGAGGAGAAAGGATGGGGTTGTTGTCCAGGGCTAGGCCACATAGCAGGGCTGTGTGGGCTGTGGAGAGGCTTCACAGTTGACTCCTTGTGCTTTGGAGGGTCCCTGGAGGCTTCAAGCAGTGGAGGAAAAGCATCTGACGTATGTTCAAAGGTTCACGCTTGGTTGTGTGTGAAGCACCTGTTTCCCAGGGGATTAATGGGTGAATTGGAGTCACAGAGCAGACCCTTAAGAACACTATTGAACACTTGGCTGCACTACTACCTGTGTGGCCAGGTTCTTCTGTGAGTCAGAGAAACACCTTTCCTGAGAAACCTGCCTGCTCCCTTCCTAAGTAGTGTGGACCTTGGCATTTATCATCATCTTCCAGTTTTCATACACAGATTTAGGAGTCTTTCTTGATTTTTTTAGGATATTATATCATAAAATATTATATTTTTGGCTTGTCTGTTAATAAACCCATTTGTGTATCATTTAAATAAATTTACAGGTTGGATCACTGGGCTCTAACTATGCAGGAAAAGTTAAAATCTGTTTGTGTTAAATGCTACAGCTGCATAAAAATTATCATCTAGTACTTACCAATCACCTCCTAAAAATTTGTCTTAGCTTGCTTTATTCACAAGCGGAAGAATAAACAGGAGAGAGGAGACTTCACTGTGGTTTAACCTTAAAGAAACTGAGATTTCCTCCCCCTAACTCAGTGGGTCCTTTAGATATTCAATAGGACTATGACATATGTTTTGGGCCCTAAATTAAGTAGTGAATGAAACTAACATAGCAGGCTTTCATGGATTATTTCTGCAGATCTGGGTCTATTTGTGAACAAGCTATATATAGCCTGGAACTAAATAAAACCTTTGACTGTGGATCACAAAAAACTGTGAAAAATTCTTCGAGATGGGAATACCAGACCATCTCGCCTGCCTCCTGAGAAATCTGTATGCAGGTCAAGAAGCAAGAATTAGAATTGGACATGGAACAATGGACTGGTTCAATATTGAGAAAGGAGGACATCAAGGTTGTATATTGTCACCTTGCTTATTTAACTTATATGAAGAGTACATCATGTGAAATGCCAGACTGGATGAAGCACAAGCTGGAATCCAGATTGCAGGGAGAAATTTCAGTAACTTCAGATATTCAGATGACGCCACCCTTATGGCAGAAAGTGAAGAGGAACTGCAGATCCTCTTGATGAAAGTGAAAGAGGGAGTGAAAAAGCTAGCTTAAAACTCAACGTTCAGAAAACTAAGAAAAAGGCATCTGGTCCCATCACTTCATGGTAAATAGATGGGGAAACAATGGAAACAGTGAGAGATTTTATTTACTTGGGCTCCAAAATCACTGCAGATGGTGACTATAGCCTTGAAATTTAAAAGATGCTTGTTTCTTGGAAGAAAAGCTATAACCAACCTAGACAGCATATTAAAAAGTAGAGACATTACTTTACTGACAAAGGTCCATCTAGTCAAAGCTATGGTTATGCCAGTAGGCATGTGTGGATGTGAGACCATAAAGAAAGCTGAGCGCTGAAGAATTGATGCATTTGAACTGTGGTGTTGGAGAAGGCTCTTGAGAGTCCCTTGGACTCCAAGGAGATCCAACCAGTCCATCCTAAAGGAAATCAGTCCTGAATATTCATTGGAAGGACTGATGCTGAGCTAAAGTTCCAATATTTTGACCACCTGATAGGAAGAACTGACTCATTTGAAGAGACCCTGATGCTGAGAAAGATTGAAGGCAGGAGGAGAAGGGGATGACAGAGGACGAGATGGTTGGATGGCATCACTGACTCAATGGACATGAATTTGAGCAAGCTCCAGGAGTTGGTGATGGACAGGGAATCCTGACATGCTGTAGTCCATGTGGTCACAAAGTGTTGGACACGACCGAGCGACTGAACTGAACTGAACTGATAGCCTGGAACAAAAAGACATATCCAGATCCCTAAATCATAGTTATTTTTAAAATTTGAATGCACCTCAGTAGGAAGACACAGTTTGAATATTAAGTTAGGTGGCTAACCTCAGTTTCTCCATCTGTAAAATGGGAATATTAATACTTACCATGTCTACATATTCCAGTATGTGCTGAAGGTTGTGTCTTTGTACTAGGCACATGGCTAGATTAGGGAAATATCAAGTAAAATAGTTTTGATTCCTACTTTTAAGAAGCTTATGACCTTTTTTACAAGTTTAGTTCATCAAGGATTACACTGTGGGCCATGAAAGTTGGCAGATATTACTCTGGGTGGGAGAGGATCTAGGGCCAAGAAGAAGAAAGCTTTGGGTATGAAGTGACATTTAAGGTGATTATTCAAAGGAGGGATAAGAGAGTTTAGAAATAAGGGAGAGAAAACCTGAGCCAGAAACAAAGGGAAGCACAAAGAATTCTAGAATGAGGCAGCACAAGATTGTATGTGTTTGGGTTGAGTGGGTGGATTGGAATTAGTTTTGTATGTGAATGCCTAAAATCCTCAAGTAGATACCTAAACAAGATGAAGGTTCATTAATTTCTCATATAAAAGTTAAAAGCAGGACCCAGGGATGCTATGGCACTTCATCATGTCAGGGACACAAATTTCTTCCATTTTGTTCCACTAGGTGTGGCCTCATTCTCAAAATTGTACCTTATGGTAACGATGGCTATTCCAGCTCCAGCCATGAAAGCCACATTCCCAAGGACAGGAATGAGTGAAGGAAGGAGGTCACATTCCCAACCCCTTGCTAGTTACATCTATCAGTTATACTCTGGGACTACATGGAGATGGAAGTGCGATCAAGAAATATGATCTTTATTCTGGGCCCAGATAAACATGGTGATTGATATGACTAAAGCAGGAAATGATGGTCACCGGGGGACCCTTCAGATCTCTGACTCTGTGTGTGTGTGTGTGTGCCTTTATGTTTGTGCCAATCATATGTGTGAAGCTATGCACATTCCTAAATGGCAAGTGGGGAGATGAAGATGAAATGATACATAAGAGATCACTTTGCAAATGGATAAAGGGCTCTACAAAATTAAGGAATTACTTTAGGACAAATACATATGTTAGTAGTTACTTACCCACTGTTACCAAAAAAGAGCCTGAGTTTACAACACACTGGCAGATATAAACAAACTAAATAGAACTGGCTACTTCCTCATTTATGTTCCCATGACACTTTAACTTATATTACATAAGTTATTTTTCTTAATAATTGTTTCTTTCTCTAAACTCTCTAGACCATAAATAACATTTATAAACATTTATAAACTTTATACAGTTATAAAGTTTATTTTAAGAAACTCTCTGGACTATAAATAACATCTTTGGTTTGGGGAAATTTATTCCCCCCATCTGATGCTTCCTTCCATGTGGATGGAAATACATTCATGTAATACTTTTAGACTTTGCATCTTAGAATAAGGTTGAGCATGGGGGATAAACAACTTAACCAAGAAAATTTGGGTAAAGAAATGGTCACATACAGCTATACCCCTTCCCCTCTCTCTCTGTGAAGTCCTGTCCCCAAAGACCATACATTCTGTCCTGCTCCTCTAAGTAAAAGTTTTAAAATTTGGGGAGTTAATTCCATTAGGAGTATTGACATCTGGTGCACAAGCAGGGAATATTGAGGGAGAAATCAAGAGGATTAAGTTTGTGAAGATGGAGTGGCTAGGACAGATGGATTTCAGCTTTGGGGAGGAGGATGGACTCCTAGCAGTCCTGGCTAGCAGGTTCCAGCAGCTTGTGGTGCTTTGTGCCTGGCTGAAGGACTGATCTATTCATTCTTTCTTCCAGCAAATATTAACTAGTGTCTACTAGCTTCCAAATACTGTTCTCGGCACTGGAAATTTGGCATTAACCAAAGCAGTCCCAAAGCCTGGCCCTCAAAGAGCTTACACTGCAGCTGGGGAGATAGACACCAGCAAATATGTTTTTTATAATTACAAAGTGACATGTCAAACACCAATCAGTGCTTTGGAGAAAAATAAAAGCAAGGAAGAAGGTGGGATGGGTGGGTGGCTCTGAGTTGACTGAGAACCTTCAAGTTTAAATAGTGTGGCCAGAAAAGTCATCCTGAAGTGAGAGGGTGAGCGATGTGGGAACCTGGGGCAATAGCAGGTATGGGTTCCATTGGTGTATGGCTCTTCCCAGTTTGGAGCCCTCTGGGGTCAGAGGTGCAAGGAGTATCTGGCAGAGAGTGCTGGAGATGAAGAGTACCACATCCTGACAGTGACATCTCTTTCTTCCAGGGAGAGACCCACGGCCCTGGTTAGCAATGAAGTGCAGCATCTAAGAGGGTAGACCCCTTGGGCATGTTGCGGGGGTTGGAGGTACTATGTCCTCCTCCATACTTCCGTCCACTTGAAGGGGTGTTGCTAGAGTAACATCTCTGGCCCTGTTTCAGCCCCTCACTCACCTGGGGGAAAGGGGTCACTTGCCTGATTTGGTAGGATTTGGGAATAAGGAGTTGGACTGGATGTGCAGATGGTGCACGTCCAAAATCACTGCAGATGGTGGCTGCAGCCATGAAAGTAAAAGACGCTTGCTCCTTGGGGAAAAAAGCTATGACAAATGTAGACAGTATATTAAAAAGCAGAGACATTAGTTTGCTGACAAAGGTCCTTATAGTCAAAGCTGTGGTTTTTCCAGTAGTCATGTATGGATGAGAGTTGGACCATAAAGAAAGCTGAGCACTGAAGAACTGATGCTTTTGAACTGTGGTATTGGAGAAGACTCTTGAGAGTCCCTTGGACTGCAAGGAGGTCAAACCAATCCATCCTAAAGGAAATCAGTCCTGAAAATTCATTGGGAAGACTGATGCTGAAGCTGAAGAAGCTCCAATACTTTGGCCACCTGATGTGAAGAACTGACTCTTTAGAAAAGACCCTGATACTGGGAAAGATTGAGGGCAGGAGGAGAAGGGGACAACAGAGGACAAGATGGTTGAATGGCATCAACAACTCAATGGACATGAGTTTGAGCAACCTTCAGGAGATGGTGAAGGACAGGGAGGCCTAGTGTGCTGCTGTCTGTGAGGTTGCAGAGTCAGACACAACTAAGCGACTGAACAACAACAATTGGGTGTGCATAGCTGTATCCTTTCCTCTCCACTTTATCGTATCTAACTCTGGTTTGTGAGTTTGTACTCTGGATTGCTCATGGCCAGGTGGGGAGCTTCGCAATTCACAGGAGAGGGCTGTGGTCATTTGGAGCCCCCCCGTGTCTGGTTTTAAACCTCCTTAAACCTGGTGTTTGGCATTAAGAAACCCTCTTGTGTGCATATTAGATACAGACTCTTCTAGCAGCTTTATCAGAAAAAAAGATAATTTGATCTTAATGTATTACTCTTTGATCTTATTTCTCAATTGGATCAGAATTGGGTGGGGAAGAAGGCTGCTCTGTATTGGTCATGCTCAAACCCTAAGATGGTGAGTGTGTAGAATCTGTTATCCATGCAATAAATAGTGAATGATAAGTTGATGTTTGAGTGTGTGCTCTTATAATTGACCTTGAGATCTTTGGGAACTGCAACCTATAGCGAAAAGGGTAATGTAATTTATAAAAGAGTAGGAAAAGCTCTAATGAATAGATAACATTAAGAAAAAGAGACCAAAAAGAGAAATAATTGTTCAGAACTAGGTTTTTCTATTTTAAAGGGTGAAACTTTCTCTTCGGCAATACCCTCTCCTTGTGGCATTTAAGTTTGAAAAGGTAGCTCCTTTAATGAAGTTGCTGTGGGTAAGTTTTTAATATGCCTGCCCAGATTACCACAGTGGAAAAATTGTATCCTTGGTCTTTGTTCGTCAAGTCCCTAAACAACTACAATAAATATGGGTACTGTTCCTTTCTGACACTATCTCTAAGAACTTGGTCTGTCCTGAAACTGAAGATAAGATTTTGCTTTTCCCTTGGGAGGAATAAAGGAGCTGAGTGTTATAAAAAAAAAAAAAATCTATAGTGGATGCTATATCAAAGAAAGGGCATTTTCTATGCTACATAAAGATGGAACCATTTGAAAACCTGCAGAATTTTGAGAGAACGCTGAATGGTCTGAGTTTCTAAAGATGGGTGCTTAACACCAGTAACTACACTTTCTGGGCTTTGAGTCATTTTGTGATCATGTTTTAAATACTTTTTTTTTCCTTCTTACATAGTTACTGATGAGCCTAAGGGCTCAGACAATGAAAGTCAAAGCAGGAATCATGAGAAAAACAGTTTGCTTTTCTTTTGTATTTTGCTGAGCATTAAAATTACATTTCTGTTTTTAAGTAGAAATTGCAGCGTAAAAGATACCATAATCCATATTTTGGTTCATTTGGGTGGCTGAATTCGGGTGTAATGGGATTTGCTTATATTCTACTGTCTGATAAATGTGACACCATAAACCAGCCTGGAGCTTTCTTGTGTAAACAAAAGACCAGAGAAATTAGCATTCAGATGAACTGCATTTATAAAATGCTATTAGCTTTTGAGATAGATTTAGATTCTTCTCTCTAGTTTGTAAAAATCCTCTACTTCTGTCCTTTTTCTGCTCTGTTATCTACTGAATTCAATGTTATAAACACAAAAGTGTTCAATAAATATAACTCAACGATGACAGGCCTGGATATGAAAACAAAACAGCACTCAAAATTGCTAAAGGAAGTTGGTTATTGTTACAGTTTTTAAAGGCCATGATAGTACAATTTGGTGGAATTCCCAGCTTCCCTTAAATAATGACAAAATGTGGCCAGCGCTGTCTCTTTGAGGCCCAGGGGTATCTAGAATAACGATGAACTAGGAGGAAGTGTCCAGAAGACTTAGCCAAGAGCTTTGTCCTAATAGGATGGAGGGTGGCATAATTCTTAAAATTCTCCTTAAGGAATCATATCCATTGATAAGCTTTCCGGCCCTTCTCAGAAAGGGTGCAGCAGAGCTGTGTTAACTTGCTGTGTGAAATAACACATTACCTTGTTACATCTGGAACATTAAAACTGACTTGGTGAGCTTCACTGACATCCCTTCTCTGACAGTTCATCGTGAATACTTTATGAATGACGGCCAAGCTCTGAGACCCATCACAACCTTTCTTATATAGAGTTGGTCATCCATAAAACTACCGTCTCTTTAAAAAATGACCAGTTTTGAACAGATTTGTGAGAAAGGGTACCTCTGCTTCTAAACTGTGAAGTCATATTAATGTAAATAGGGTTAGAGTTGGGAGAGAAATCATCCTGAAATATTACTATTTCAATTCTTTTTGAAGACTGAAACTAGTAATAATTAAACCTAATGCACTCCTTAGGGATTCTTTATTTTCATAGAAATTTGGCTTGAACTAAGGAAAAACCCAGGTATAGTGTTTCAATGTTGTGCTGAGGGATTGCTTAACTGTTCCTTCAAAAGGCGTGAGGTTGGTTTATTGACAGTTTATGGTTGGATTTTCATAGCAAGCATAAAATAGTTGAAGCAGCAAATGATTTGTGAGTGCCTGTGATGGGTAGGTGTAGGGAGGTACATACTGTTTTCTCGTGATCTGCAAATCTACTGGCACTACAGAACCACTTCTCTGTGTGAGATGACCATATATATCTTTTATTTTTAATATTTTTTAGATTCTGGTCTTCTTCAATGATTTACTTCCAACCAGAGTGTTTCTTGCCAATTCCTCTGTCCTTACACACTTTGTAGACTACCTGAGAGTGAGAGCAAAATGAGTACATGCCTCAGTTACAAACCACTTATCAGTGTTTTTTAAAAAAATCACTTGTGAGATTCTCCCCAGGTTACCCAGAGACCTCTTAACACTGGAGGATTAAGCAGGAGTCTATGGCAGACTTTAGCTTCTCCCATTGCTGTTCATAATAAAGCCCCTTTGTTCTTCAAAATTCATCATATTCATGCAGATTTATGCTAATGATTACTTCCTATGTAAATATTTCAATTTAGAATTTATAATAGAGAAAGTACTGACCAGAAGCCCTGAAATTGAAGCTTAGATCAGCTCTTAATTGTGAGACCACCTATATTCTGCTTAATCTCTCTGGGACATAGTTTCACCTCTGTAGCATGGAGATCTTAACTATCTTACAAAGCTGTGGTAAGAAGTCAGTAGATGGAAAGCTTTATAGAATTTGAAGCACCTTACAGGTATTGGGCAAGTGGTAGATACTACAGTCTGTTCACCCAATCCATTTCTCCTCCTCTTAGCAATGGACTTCTGTCTGAATCCAGCCTGGGGCTGTAACTTCTAGCCTCCCTTACAGCTAGATGTGGCCATGAGTTTGAGCTCTTGCCAGAGGAATGAAAGAGGGAGAGGTATGTATCATTTTTGCTTTATTTACCTAGCAGGATATAGCTGGCCCTGGATTTCAACTTTGTCCTCTTTCTGATGGGCTGAAAGGGTTACTAGCAGAGTGACCTTGGAAAGCAAGTATTGTTACCTGGTCTCTGAATCAGAGGAAGGGACAGCACTGTCAGCTGCTCTAGAATACCTGTCCTGGACCAGGTCCTAGACCTGTCCATGGTCCTGGACCGTAAAAGAGAAGTAAATTCTATTTTGTTTGGGCACTTGTACTTTGGGGTCTGTGTGTAAGAGCAGTTTAGTCTATTGGGACTGAGCAGGCACAAATACATGGAATGAATACTGGCCTTATTTTTCAGTCCTTGTAGGTAGAGAGCCACAGAGTAATAGAGCTGGAAGGATCTACAGAAGTCATGTGGCAAAAAAAAAAAAAACCTTAGAGAGGGAACAATTTTTATTTAGTCACAGGACAGATTAGTTACAGAACTGGAATAAAATCCAGTGTTCATAACTTTGCTTCTTTGTAAAGTGAATAATAATTAGAATATGTAAGGGCTTTCCAAATGGCTCAGTGGTAAAGAATCTGCCTCCAATGCGCAAGTAACAGGAGCCTTGGGTTTGATCCCTGGATTGGGAAGATCCTCTGGAGGAGGAAATGGCAACTCTTTTTGGTGTTCTTGCCTGGAGAATCCCATGGACTGAGGAACCTGATGGACTGCAGTCCATGGGGTTGCAGAGAGTCTGAGCATGCACTGCTGCTGCTGCTGCTGCTAAGTCGCTTCAGTCGTGTCCGACTCTGTGCGACCCCATAGACGGCAGCCCACCAAGCTCTGCCATCTCTGGGATTCTCCAGGCAAGAATACTGGAGTGGGTTGCCATTTCCTTCTCCAGTGCATGAAAGGGAAAAGTGAAAGTGAAGTCGCTCAGTCGTGTCCGACTCTCAGCGACCCCATGGACTGTAGCCTACCAGGCTCCTCCGTCCATGGGATTTCCCAGGCAAGCGTACTGGAGTGGGGTGCCATTGCCTTCTCCAGAGCATGCACTGAGCACTGGCAATATTAAAGATATGCAATCTAATACCTGAAAGGTGGTAGAGACAGAATGTATGAATAGATTCAGAAAGTACCTATATAAACTTTTTATAACCCCTCTACAAATGGAAGGGTAGAGAAGTGACATTTTATCCAACATTTCACTTTGAGGTCAGGATGCAAAAACAGGTCCTTACAGAGCACAAGCTCAGGGGCCTTGTTATTAACAGTTCCAGAGTATGACGGGTCCATGTGTCAGACAAAGGGTTGCTGCCTTTTTTGGTCCCATGTGAGAATCGCATCAGAGGAAAAATGACCACTCTAGCAGTGGTGCTGGGCATGTTTTAGACACAGCTGCTGGAAGCCTTTGTACTCAAAAAGATTGATCTAAAATGGCCTCTCAAAACATAACCCAATGAGAAAAAGAGACAAGTTTATGTTTCTAGCATTTGAACCAGAACACGTTCACTCTGCTTTAAAAGGTCTTATGGGACTGAAAAAGCCCAGGGAAATAGAAGTTGCTGTTCTCATTAAAAGAGAGAGGTATTTTTATTCATTGTTTTTATTCACATCAGTTAATTCAACATGCCTTGAAGGGGCCTCTTCCAGGCTGGCAATATTAAAGTAGCAGCTTACTCACTAATTATAAACAAACATTAGTCAAGTTGACTTACAAAAGTTGGTGCATGGATAAAAAGCAAAAGAATTACCTTCTACCTGACAGATGGAATGAGTCCCCAAAGTCTCTTTGGGTCTTATAACAACATGCCATGTAAGAGACTTAGAATGAAATCCAAACTCTTTGACTATGACTTATATATGATCTGACCCATACCCACCTCTCACTTTTATCTCTGGACCCTTCCCCTGGGGTTCACTACTGATAAACTGCACTTATTTTTTTTTTCTGTCCTATGACCATAGCCCCTTTCTGGTGCTGCAAGGTTCTATGCATGCAGTTACTATGGCTGGATGCTTCTCATCTTCTGGTATCTCAAGGCAAACATCAGCTCCTTTAAGACATCTTTGTGACCACCCTACAAAGAGAGGTTCATGCCACTCCATTTTTCCTTCAGTTTAGTTTATTTCCTTCACTTATAGAAATTTCTATGTATTTTATTCTTGTGTCTGTTGATTTATGACTGGGCATTAATCTCCACTGCTGGAGAATGGCTGAATCAGAGAATGATCTGTTCCATAAAAGGGGCAAAGTTCAATCCAGGGAGGTCAGAAAACTCCAGGTTGAGACCAAGCTAGAGCTCAGGTAGGAAGAAACTGAAACCAAAAGATTCAGGATGGAAAGTGGGATTAGTGACCTGATAGACTTTCCTTGGAATGGCAGACAGGCTAGGGGATGCCCAAACGGAGATCTATCTATTAATAGTATGGGAAGAGGAACAAGAAGACCAAGGAAGTCAATGGCCCCAGAAGAAGCCAATGAAGCAGAAGCTAAGGCAGGGAAAGTGGCAGAGTTTTAGATGGACTGATCCTGGGCCAGTGACTTCACTTCCATCTGAAGGCAATGCCGTTTGTCCTTTGGTCAGACAGCTGGAGGGTGATTCTTTCTTCTGTCTGGTGTCACCTCTGACCAGTTCTTAACTTTGTACACATATCTGATGCTGAAGCTGAAGCACTAATACTTTGGCCACCTGATGCGAAGAGCTGACTCATTGGAAAGGACCCTGAGGCTGGGAAGGATTGAGGGCAAGAGGAGAAGCAGGCAGCAGATGAGATAGTTGGATGGCATCACTGACTCAATGGACTTAAATTTGAGCAAACTCAGGGAGATAGTGAAGGACAAAGAATCCCGGAGTGCTGCAGTTCATGGGGTTGCAAAGAGTTGGACATGACTTAGCAACTAAACAACAATAACTCAGCAATGGGATATTTTCCAGTACCTAAGGGAGCTGACGTCTATGATAGAAGATATGCACCTTTGGTCTCAAAGCAGCTTGTAAATCCTGAGCTGTCCTTCTCCCTTTCCTTGATTCTGACAGTCATGTGTCCCATTCATACATCAAAACCCTCTTCAAGTCCTCCTTCTTTTAAATTTACCTTCTGCTTATTAGAGAGGAGCCCAGGAATCCTCCTGGTGTGTGGACTGCCCCAAGTACAGATGAATCTCTTTAGACTCTGCCTTTCTGTTGTTATAGTAACAGCAGATGTGCCTTCTGGAACACTGTTGTGAGGATCATAAGAGAGATTTACTTGGTCCCAATTCTATTTCAGACTAAAAAAAAATCCTATACCCACAATGGTACTTTTTATCATGCATTATTGAAAGCAGGAGAAATTGATAGGGTAATAGAACCAAATCTTTCTAAGAAGTAGAACATGTAACATGGTGAAATCTGGTATCTAGTATGTTCTACTTTAGTGAAAAAAATATAATGCTAATACTTTACCTTACTGTGATCATCAGCATAAATTGTGCAATAAAATATGTGAATATAATGGAAACTTCAAAAATGTCAAATAGTTGATAAGTGATATAAAATGCATTTTACCTAGCTTTGATTTTTATGTTGGTAACATGAATGAAACAGTACATTTAAATGCAGAAACCCATATTATCATAAACATATTTGCTAAAAACAGGATGCATAAATTGTGGTTAAATTTAGTAATGTCTGAGGGTATGCTTGAATGTTTCTTTGTGATTAAATGTGAACAATTGCTTCTTTAAGGTAAAGGTCTGTGTATATGTGATTAATCCAATTGAAGTGAAAGTGCAGACAGCTCATGCCATGCCTGGTTATCAGAATGATTGATTTTAGTCTGTGCTTCCAGGTGAAAAAAATATCTGTTAATAATCCTAGCAGCCCAGCCCCTGATGTCACTGATAGCTCAATGATTTCTGCACATTCTACATTATGGAGCTCATTTGCAGGTAAAGGGTCTACACAACGATCCACTGGATCACAAAATTAGAGCTTGAAAAAAATGACATCCAGATTTATGCAAGAGTTATGACTGCAAAGTGCATTTCATCAGTGAGAAGTTTAAAATTGCTGCTGTTGTTGCTGTCACGGGCATGTTATTTTCTTTGGTTTGTGTGTAGGCAAGACTGTCAAGCTTTTATCACACAAACTGGTGTTTTTGTGTACCGTAGCTCTCTGCCTGCTGGTGACAGCCAGTCTCTGAACCCGGGTTGTTATTAAGTCTTCAGCTTTAAGATAGTACTTTACCAACTTGGTTGAATTACACTTGATCATAAATGCCTTAATGTTTTACTGGGTATAAAAAGTTCGGAGCAAAATACGAAAGTACTCTGCCGTTAAGTATTGGTGGGTTGCTGGTAGAGGCTGTTGCTGTTTGTCACTGGAGAAGAAATGTTGTCATCCTTAAAAGTCTCAGTTCTGGGTCCTCTTGAAATGAAGCACTGGGTTTAGCCAGAGACTTCTCATGTAAAAGTCAGATGTCTTCTCTATCCTGTAACCCCTGATTTTTTAGACTGACTTACTATATCATCCAGTTTCTGGATGCATGTTGGTCTAAAATGTCTCGGGGGATTTATCTGGTACCAACTCTCTTTCAGATTAAATTTTGTTCACATACTCACAATTGGTTTTGGTGCTTTACTATAAAGAAACCAGGAGAAACTGACAGAGCAATAGAGCCAAATCTTGCAAGGAAAGCAGTGAAGATGTCTTTTATATGATGAAATATTATACATAGCATGTTCTACTTTAATGGAGGGAAACATAGTGCTAATACTTTATCTGGTTTTAGGGTATATTGCAAGGTAAAAATATACGGATAAAAGGGAAGCATCAAATGCTACAAATAACACATCTAAACCAATGAGTAAAAGTCACTCAGTTGTGTCTGACTCTTTGTGACCCCATGGACTATACAGTCCATAGAATTCTCCAGGCCAGAATACTGAAGTGGGTAGCCTTTCCCTTCTCCAGGGGATCTTTCCAACCCAGGGATAGAACCCAGGTCTCCCATATTGCAGGAAGATTCTTTACCAGCTGAGCCTCAAGGGAAACCCAAGAATACAGGAATGGGTAGCCTATCCCTTCTCCTCTTCCTGACCCAGGAATTGAACTGGAGTCTCCTGCATTGCAGGTGGATTCCTTACCAACTGAGCTATCAGGGAAGCCCCTTCTAAACCAGAGTGGATTCATTTATTTGGCTTCAGTTGTTATACTTATGAAACGTGTGAATCAATGTATGCAGAAGCCCTTCTTAGAAGATTTTATATAATTGTGTCTGGTAAAATACCTGTCCCTCAACAGGTGATCTGTGACAGAAGTCATAATTATTATTATTAATGTTATAAGAAAAAAAGGATATAATCACATGTATGTTTATGTGTTGAAGGCCAAAGTAAGACTGCTAGAATAAATGAGAGTTCTTGAAGACATACATACCTAAAGATTCTGTACCACTTCCACTTCCTAGAGCTTGCCTGGCTGTGTGTGTGCTCAGTCACTCAAGTCATATACGACTCTTTGCAACCCCATGGACTGTAGCCCGCAAGGTTCCTCTGTCTATGGAATTCTCCAGGCAAGAATGCTGGAGCAGGTTGCCATGTCCACCTCCAGGGGATCTTCCTGACTGTCTCCTGCATCTCCTGCATTGGCAGGTGGATTTTTTACCACTGTGTCACCTGGGAACCTCTTGCCTGGCTATATTCTTATTTTATTTTTATTGGAGTATAGTTGCCTTGCAATATTGTTTAGTGTCTACTGTACAGCAAAGTAAATCAGCTATGAAAGTGAAAATTGAAAGTGTTAGTCATTCAGTCATGTCCGACTCTTTGCAACCCAGTGGACTGTAGCCTGCCAGGCTGCACTGTCTGTTGGATTCTCCAGGGACGAATACTGGAGTCAGTAGCCATTCCCTTCTTCATGCGATTTTCCCAACCCAGGAATCAAACCTTCCCAACCCAGGTCTCTTGCATTGCAGGCAGCTTCTTAACCATCTGAGCCATCAGGGAATCAGCTATATGTATACATATATCCCCTCTTTTTTAGATTTCCTTCCTCTTTAGGTCACCACAGAGCATTGAGTAGAGTTCTCTGTGCTATGCAGTAGGTTATCATTAGTTACCTATATACATAGTATCAGTAGTCTACGTATGGCAATCCCAGTCTCCCAATTCACCCCAACCCCGCTTTCCACCTTGGTATCTGTATGTTTATTCTTGACATCTGTGTCTCTATTTCTGATTGTAAATACTTTTAAAGAGACTATGTTAATCCTGATCTTAATCCCTGGGGCTGTGCTATCCAATGCAGTAGCCACTAGCCACACGTGCTTATTTTAAGTTCAGTAAAATAAAAAAATTCAGTTCTTCAGTCACACTGGCCACACTCCATGTTTCCAACTGCCATGTGTGGCTAGTGATTACCATATCGGACAGTGCAGAGAACATCTACATCACTGCCAAGAACTATATTAGACAGTGCTGCCCTAGGGTAAAGTGCAAAGAACCCAAGATCTGTGAGGTCTGCACAATATAGAACAAAAGTGTGCAAGTGAATACCAGACCTGTTTGTGGAAACCAATTAGGAAGGAATTGAAGAAGAACAAATTGTATCATGTAGATGCATTGTAAAGGCCTTGGCTTCTCATGAATGAAATACACAGGTAAACAGGAAAAACATCAGTCACCATTTAGCATCACCTCTCAGCATCCCCTTGGGATTTTATGGGTCCCAATGAGACAAATGGAAGGGAAACCAAACCCAAACCCCCAAATGAGATTACCTAAGAGAAAAGTATTTCATTATAAAATGTATGTGAAACCACATGAGTCATCTTAAAAGTGGCCCTTTGCTAGCACGGTGTGGTTTGGTTGTTCCTTTAAGGTACCTGAGTTTAATCATGGTTAGAAGGTGAACAAACTCAATCTTGGTTACTCATTCTTATGTAAGTTTCCAGTGATCCATCACATCATCATGAATTGTGCTACATTTATTAATGATTCTCACTTAATTAATCCCAAGAGAGGCAGGAACTAACGTCTGTCTTAGTCTTGGCAATTACTAGAAATGAAACCGATGGCATTGCCTTCAGAATAAGTGACTCGAATTAAATATGTGTAATATTACTTTGACATTCTGTCACAGATACAATGTAAAAATGTGTGACATTTAAAGGTTTATAGGTTTTTCTCTATAGAAGTTTCTTAACTTTATTTATATACTTTCAAATAATTTAAGTCACTTCAGTTAGGGAAAATTGTAGAACCCTGCCTTAAAAGATTCTACCATGTGTGACCTCCTAGGGAATATGAATGCAGTAAATTTTGCTGAATTTCACTGAATTGAAAACTGAAATTGTCACTTATTGGAGAGTGCAGTGGCTTGTGTGGTATTGTCAGCATATTAAATCTTGGGTGAAAGTTAGAAATATTATTGATTGTTTTTAAATTAGAGAAGTGTCTGTGTGTTCAATATCAATTTCAGTTCATTTTTTAGAAATCAAGAAATACATTAGAATTGTAGTGCTGGCAGGGAACTCAACTGACAATATTGTCTTTCCTCTTAGACTCTAAGCCAGGCTGGATAAAAGTGATCCTTACACACTTGCTAGGCACAGGGAAGGGGGGCGATGGAGAGGGCGTTGGACTGTGGACCCTTGTGACTTGTGCTCTAACTCCAGCTTTGCCACAAGTTTTCTCCAAATTCTGTAACTTCCCAGGTCTCAGCTTTTTTAATGATAAAATAAGGGAAATGAACAAAATAATTTCTGTAACACTTTCTACTAGTTTCTGTTGTTACATAACAAATTACCACATAGTTAGTGACCTAAAATAATACCTAGTTAGAATAAAGGACCTGAAGAGATATTTTTTCCAAGAAGACATCCAAATGAACAACAGGTATATGAAAAGATGCTCTACATCACCAATCATCAGGGAAATATGCAAATCAAAATTACAATGAAGTATCACCTCACACCTGTTAGGATGACTTTTATCTAAAAGACAAAAGAGATGCTGGCAAAGATGCAGAGAAAGGGAACTCTGGTGCACTGTTGTTTGGAATATAAATTGCTGCAAAACAGTATGGCAATTTCATACTGGAAAACAGTATGGAGATTCCTCAAAAAACTAAAAACTGAACTACAGTGTGATCCAGCAGTCCCACTCCTGGGTATATATCTGAAAGAATTGAAATCAGCGTCTTGAAGAGATAGCAGCACTTCCCCATCCCTCCATACACACAATGGCAGAGGGATGGAGCCAGCCTTCCTTCACTCCCTAGTAGCAGCCTTTGTTCAGGCTGTTTATAGGGAGGCATTTTGAATGAGCTGACCTTTCTGCAGGCTAGTCCCTTTGTGTGCTGATTTCAAATGACTTAAATGGCTATAGTAGTGCTTTTTCTTGTGATTTTTGGGGGTACAAATAAATGAAATAAAATCTGAAAGTACGGATAATCCAACAGACAAAAATGAAAACCACCACAACCCCGTCATCTGGATATCCACTGTGAACTTTGGGTCACATAGTTTTCTAGATATTTTTCTGTGATATGTGCATCAAGTCTTTTTTAAAGGATATTATACAACATTTACCAATATATAGTGACAATTTTTATGTCATTAAAGATATTTCTGTAGTATTTTAAGTTCTGTGTTCTATGCGTGTGTGTGCTCAGTCGTTTCCGACTCTTTGTGACCCCATGGGCTGTAGCCCTCCAGGCTCCTCTGTCCACGGGATTTCCCAGGCCAGAATAATGGAGTGGATTGCCATTTCCTCCTCCAGTGGATCTTCCCAATCCAGGGATCAAACTCACATCTCTTGCATTTCTTGCATTGGCAGGAGAATTCTTTACCACTGCCCACCTGGGAAGTTCTCCTAACATTGTCTTCTATCTGGTGGGTAGGATAGTGTTTATTCAATCATTTCTGATAAACATCTGTGTTGCTTCCATTTCTCACTTTTATAAATAATGCTTCGATGGATGTATATATACGGCTAGATCTTTGGGTGTTGTATTAATTACCTAGGATAAGTTGCTAGAAGTGAGGTTTTTTTGGATAAATCACACACACATATTGAAATCTTTTGAAATTCGTTGGTAATGCCTTCTAGTTGTAAAATGCCCATTAACTAATATGGCATCCTGGAAAGGACGCTGTGTTTGTGGTAGTAAGTTGGGCTGGTGCTTTATTTCACTGATTGCTCACTCTATAATTTTGATCAAATCAGTATTTCTAACATTCAGCGTCCTCACCTCTAAAATAAAAATAGTCTAACTCACTGTATCTACCTCAGATAGAAGGATTTATATGCACAAGGGCAGTGGCCTTCAGGAAATAGTCCAGCCTATATACTGAATTACACCTCTTCTGAGAACTTTTGATTGTGCTAAAATCTCCCAAGGGTGTCCTGTGGATCTAATGACAGTCCTTTGAGTATACCACTTGCTGTAGTCCTGATCCAAAAGTATGCTTCCACATTTGTGTGTCTGTTGTTTTTCTTGCACAGTGAAGTCTGTGAAGTAGGAACTCTGCTCTCTGTGGTTACTGTATTTATGGTTTTGTCACCTTGCTTTTTCAAGCTGGCTATTCACTCATTCCCCTGCCGATCTATTATGTTCTCTATGAGGTTGTCTTTATTGATACTCATAGGTGGCATTTAGCATTCATATGGCACTTTTCATCTTGAAAGCACTTTACAGACATTAGCTAATTAATTTTCACATCACAGTGCAATAGGTGGGGAACTAATCTAAGCATTTGAGCTATGGCGATGAAAGGTGTGTTCAAGTACAATAAATTATTATTGCATTATTCTTTGGAAGAAGATGAGATGGTTGTGTAATTTGTCCCAAACTTCAGAAAGTATGTACATTATGATTGAAATTCATGCCGGATCTGATAGGTAGTTGTATCATAGGCCTTCTTACTAATGCTGATCCGGCTTGCTCCCAAAAGCAGTGTCACGGGAATGAAACCCACCAGCTGATTTCCCTTTCTGTTCTGCGGGTGGAGCAGCATTATTGGCACTTGAGTCACTTTGTTTCCTTCTTTCCCTTCTGAATGATGGCACTTACTGAAATGAACCTGATGGGGAGTTTGAAAATATTTCAGAGAAGCCTCCAAGTTTATGAGAGAGGATGAGCGACAGTGGGAGGCAATACCCCATGTAGAGCAGTTGTGGTTGGATCATTGTTTGCTTTTGAAATCTTAAGTTTATCTCATTGGTAAAATGATGATTCTGCTCTTGCTTGGGCAGATGGGAAAGTAGTAAGGGTGAAAACCTCTCAGCTAGGCTCTCCTGAGCTGTACCAGCAGGGATCCTAGAGAAGAGAAAGAAGGCAGGAAAAGGAGGGCCCAGGAGCAGTAGTTCTGGCTTTTGCTCTTTAGCCCCTGGGCTTCCCTGGGTCCAAGATTTCCCGACTGCTCTCTGATCTTGGGGTACCAATCTGAGTTCCCAACATTGATTTCAGAGAAGAAAGAATACTAGTAAACCTGGTTGTTATGAAGAAAGGGAGCTTGGTCAGGATCCTCCAGAATTCTCCTTCCTGAAAAGTTCATGGATGGAACTTATGCAGTGATAATCTTTCTATCTTCAATGATATAATTGAATATAGTGTGAGGATCACATTCTTGTAACAGAATATCTAACTCAATTCCCTGTGTCCTGAAATGTGGTCAAGACTTGCAACAATAGTAACACAGGTAAAATCTAGGCTTTGGAAGTTGATGATGTGCCTACTGGTGGAGGAGGAAGACAGAAAGTACAAGTCCTGACGTTTGATCCATTTGCCAATAGCTCTTCTCTAGCAGTCACATTTCCCTGGTCTCAATAGTTTCTCATGCCAGTGAGTATCAGTCTGAACACCTAAGCAGATGGCCTAAATAAGAGGGGAGATTTGACATTTAGCTGTTAATTTATTTTACGATGTGGGCTGCCGTGTATTATACATGAGGTAAATAAAAGTGATGGACTAATTATGGAAACGTGTGCTGCCTTCTGATTACTCTTGGATTACATGTTTAATATTTTGAAGAATTCCAATTATAGGGAGATTTGCCACTACAGCAAACTTTTATTTGTGGAATTCCAAATTTTTCTCCACTGAGGCTCAGCTGATTTTGTTCTGCTAAGTAAATGAACATCCTAGACTTTCCAACACAATTGGGATTTTTTTTTCTGGTTGAATCATATTTTAGACTTATATTTTTGACAACCTATTTCACAGTTGGTTGGCCTCCCCGTCCCAATCTGGGATTCTTGTCCACTTTCAAATAGTAGGTCCACATTTGTTATCATAAAAGGGCAATCTTGTCATTTTAAAAAGATCACTTCTGGTTAATTCAAGATCTGTAACTTGTTTTGGTCTGTTAACTTTCTCATATTTCTTTCAAGAACAGTTTGATTGGGAAAGGAATGGATCAACACGGCAAAATGGTTTAACATTATCCAAATGTCTGGTTAAAAATTATATATTTTTTAAAAAGCAGAAATAACTAAGTTCTTTCAAGCTTAGGTTAGCAATAATAGAAGCACTAGAATGTTTGAAAATCAGAGGATTATTTTACTTTGTCTAAGACTTAATAAAACTCAATTTTGTTTTGTTTTGGACTTGTATTCTAATTTATGCTAATGACCCAGAGCCATCATTCTCAATTTCCTAAAAATTTGAAACTTAATAAAAATGGAAATTTTTTGTTTGTTTGCTTTTCAGTTTAAGCTAATTATTGCTTCTAATGCAGACCTTACCAATTTTATTTTGACCTTTTACCAAAAGTATTCATCATACAATAAAGCATGGTAGCTTTATTACAAAGGAGAGTATTATACATTTTATGGCTTGAGCATTATATCCATAAATGGTTATATTAGTCTTATATGCTTATATCTAATCTCATTCCAAACAATCATTTGAAACAGTTTATACAAATATTAATATATAAACTAAAATAGAAAAATTATAAAATGATTTATAAATCAGTAACAGGAACAGACTAGGAAGTCAAAACTTGGGGAAGAGTTTGAACATAAATAGGAGGAACACAGTTGCTAAAGATAGTCACAAGTTGGCTTTGTGTTTCTTGATATCCCAATGAAAAGAGAAAAGGCTTAATCTCATAAGACAAATAATCCTCTAGGAACAAACAAACGTGTTCCTCAGGGAAAACAGAGCTTTTTTTTTTCTTGTAATTAAGTTAATATCAGTGTCTTATTATACATAATATTAATATCTTAGCATACAGTTTTGGGCTTCCCTGGTGGCTAAGACATTAAAGAATCTGCCTGCAATGCAGGAGATATGGGTTTGATTCCTGGGTTGGGACGATCTCTTGGACAATGGAATGGCTACCCATTCCAGTATTCTGGCCTAGAGAACCCCATGAACAGAGGAGCTTGGCAGGCTATAGTCTACGGGGTCACAAAGAGTCAGAGTGACTCACTTTCATACATTTTTGGAATAACTCTCAATATAAGTTTTGTTACTTTTGTGTCATTTTTGTTCCATAACAAAACTCAAGCATGTTTTAAATGTTCAAAACAATAATTTGTTGTTTCTCTCTGTTCTATGCGTTGTCTGAGTGGTACTTTTGGTCTGGGCTGGTTTCACTGTGGTAGGATGGTCAAGGATGGTCTGAGCTGGGATTTCATGGCTGGCTGGCTCCCATCTCTACATGATTCCTCATCCACAAGGCAATCAGACTCATACCTGTGGTGGCATTTCTGTTCCCAGTAGTAAGAGAGAGCATACTCCAATGTGCAAGCCCTCTTCAAGTCTTTGTTGATGTCTTATTGGCCAAAACAAGTCATATGGCTGATCCAGGTTCAAGGAAATGAAGAAAGAAACCACCCTGCTTAAGGGTGAAAGCTGCAAAGGGACAAGAATGCAGAGAAGGAAGGAACTATTATAGCTCTTTTGCATACCACCTACCACAGTTGGAAAGCCCATCTTTCTGAGTACCACTCCCCATTAATCATTAAGGCTTAGCCCAAGCCCAGAGTGGAGAAGAAGGACACTGTGTCAGCTATCAATTTGTTGCCTCTCAGCTCTAAATGCACTCTTCAATACATATGCTCTATGATAGCCAATGGAATTCCTTTCAACGTTCCTCCTTATAGCGAGCATGGTGGTCAGCTTTCTCAGTAGAGGGCACTGGAGGAACATTACAAAAGAAAGAGACTTCTTGCAGTTTCTGATGGACTGAGGTCAGCAGTGTGGGTGTGAAGCACCCTGTAGAACCTGCCCCAGCCAGAGGCCCTCAGCCCCTCTGTGACTTTACAGCCTTGGCCTGGTAATAACCTTTCCACAGACCTCTCCACATGAAAATCAAACCCTGAGCAACCTGCAAACAACTGCCTCTCAGCCAAAGAGTCACACCCTGATCTGTGATCCCACTGGCTTCTTCTTCACCACCCTGGGCAGCCTGGATGCTCTGATGGCCTCTGCCTCAGACCCGCCGGCACCCAGCCTCTTGCTGCACACCTGTGTTACTGGTTGCTGATCATCTGTTCCCCTGCCTGCTCACCACAGGTTCACCTAGTGTTTGCCCAGCAACTCCAGGCCAGCTCTGGCTTGGCTAAGGCAGTTCGTTTCTCTGCTATCCAGGGACCAAACCACCCCTTCCCCCATGAAGTCTGTACCCCTTCCATGTCCTTTTTTAGGTGCTCTCCTTCAGCCCGAGGGTACCAGATGAAGTTTCCTTTTTCTTATAGTTTCTTTTTAATTAAAAATAATAATTCTTATGTTAAACTTCTCTTGTTTACCTACTGTGTGGTTTCTCTCTCTTGGTTGAACCCAGGCATGGTACAGAGGACATGGAAAAGCTGAAGAATGCCCTCCCTGATCCTATGAGCTAGTAGACAAGCAGGGAGATAGGAAGGGAAATAAAGGAGGAGAGGTTTGGGGAAAAAGGGAATGCAGGCAAAGGGAGCTAGTCATTTTCCTTCTCCTTTCCCCTGAGAGTGGAAGCTAAGAAAGCATGTTTTGGGCATTAGAGCTACCCAGTCAATGAATAGTAACTAGAAATCTCATACATTATTGGTGAGAGTATATTGAGGCATAAATTCTGACAAATGTCTGACAGTTGATGTTGTTGTTTAGTGAAACTCAAAATATGAATATTCCAAGACCCAGAGATTTCAATTCTAGGAATTTACCCAAGAAAAACGGAAACATATGTCTACAAAAAGATTTTTACAGGAATGTTCAGAACAGCTTTTTTATAATGGGCCTAAACTGAAAATAGCTTGAATTTCCATCAATAGGAAAATTGATAAAATGTGGCCCAGTCATACCTTGAAACACTATTTAGTAATTAAAAAGGTGGACTGTTATTGCATGCAATAACATGATGAATCTCCCAGACATCTGTCCATCCATCCACCTATTCATCTTATTTTTCTGTGTATGTCAGAGAAAATTATAGACTTCTGTATACATGCACATGCCTACTCAGTCACTTCAGCTGTATCTGACTGTAACCCCATGGGCCATAGCCCGCCCAGCTCCTCCATCTCCCATCAAGAATACTTGCTTTGCCCTCCTCCTGGGGATCTTCCCGACCCAGGGGTCAATCCCACATCTCCTGCATTGTAGGTGGATTCTTTACCACTGAGACATCTGTGTATTTCCTGCTAGATACTTCAGCATACTTAGTGTTAATGAGTTCTGATTGCTCAGTTACGTGAAATAAATCTTATGAAAAAGAGCACAAAGTATTCATCCAAATGAAGTTCTCAAAAAGGAAAATCTAATCTATGGCAGATAAAAATCAGAACATTGGTTGCCTCTGGGGAGGTGGGGAGGTGAGGGGAAGACAGTTGAGTGGGAGGGGACCTGAGGGAATTGTCTGGGGTTTTGATAGTTTTCTGATATCTTGATAAAAGTTTGAGCAGCACAGAGATAAGTATATGTTTTCCCTTGTCAACATCTACAAATATACCCTTCAGTTTTGTATGATTTGCTATATGCACATTTTACATCAAAATAAAAAATGTAAACAAATATAACTAGTTAATGATAAGTCGACTGATGGATAGGTACATGATAAAGAGAAAGTATATTCAAATGTTAATAGAAACTAGATGGTGAGTACCTATGTATTTACTGTAAAATTCTCCCCACTGTGACTATATTTGAGGTTTTCATTAGAGCAAATCTTTTATATATATATATATATATTTTTTTTTTTTTGACTGTGCTGGTCTTTGTTGTTCATAAGAGGAAATATTTTCTTTTAACTGTATTTATTTATTTTTGGCTGTGCTGGGTCTTTGTTGCTGTGGGTGAGCTTTCTCTAGTTGTGGTGAATGGGGGCTACTCTCTAATAGTGGTGTGTGGGTTTCTCATTGCAGTGGCTTCTCTTGTTGCAGAGCATAGGCTCTAGAATGCATGCTCAGTAGTTGTGGCACATGGGCTTAGTTGCTCCATGGCATGTAGGGTGTTCCTGAATCAGGGGTCAAACCTGCATCTCCTGCATTGGCAGGTGGGTTCTTTACCACTGATCCACCAGGGAAGCCCAAGAGGAAATCTTTTAAAATACCCAGTAAGTTTGGGGAGCTACAGAGCTTTCAGTCTAAGAGGACATATCCCCTGACTACCAGGAGAAGACTGTAGTTCATTAGGTGAAGCTACATACACAGCCGTGTCCACATACACAGCCGTGTCCACATGGCATGGTTCAAGGGCACTGGAAAAACAGTAGAAAGTGTGTAGATACATGTGTCCCAAGGCAGAGCTCCTCATGCTCTAACTGTGATATTCTTACACAGAAATTTTCTCACGTCCCAGAATGGAGACTTGGAGGTGCTAAAGGCACCTGTGAATGGCATTTTTGGATCAGGGTGAGGAGGCCATTGTAGGTGGCAATAAAATTAGGAACAAAAGGCCAAGTCTTGGTCAAAAGGCCCACACAATGGATGTTAACATGATGTGCAATAGCTAAGGATCAGTCAAACCTCATAGGTCACCTGTCCATGCATTCATTCATTCATTTTGTGATCATCTACCATGTACTGTTCAGTGTTCTAGTATTGGAGGTGCAGCAATCAACAAAATCAGTTGAGTCTTTGTGGTTAAAAAAGCTTATATCCCAGTGGGGGAAACATAGACAATAAATAAATAAGAAAATATAGGGTATATGTCAGATGGTGATAGATGTTATGGACAAAATAAAGTAAGGGAATTATATGGGAAATATAAGAATAGGGGCATTATTAATAGTATTTTATAAAGGGTAGTCTGAAAAGGACTTAAACGTAAGATAACATTTAAATACGATCTATGACAAACCTAGACAGCATATTAAGAAGCAAAGACATCACTTTGCCGACTAAGGTCTCTATCACTTTGCCAGTCAATATAGTCAAAGCTGGGCATCTGGTATGGCTTTGACTCATGATGGCTCAGCAGTAAAGAATCTGCCTGCAAGTCGGAGCCTCAGGAGATGTGGGTTCAATCCTGGGTTGTGAAGATCTCCTGGAGGAAGGCATGGCAACTCATTCTAGTATTCTTGCCTGGAGAATCCCATGGACAGAGGAGCATGGTGGGTTACAGTCCATAGAGTCACAAAGAGTCAGATACAACTGAAACGCGTTTGGCATGCATGCATAGTCAAAGCTATGGCTTTTCCTGTAGTCATGTACAGATGTCAGAATTGGACCATAAAGAAGGCTGACATGACTTAGCGACTGTACAACAACAAAAATTAAACGAATCCAGATGCATTTTAAGAGGTTTTTTTTTTCCCTTCAATGTTCTTCTCTCATGGATGAGACTACAATGTAGATGCATCTCTTGAAGACTGTTCTGGTGATTTTCCTGGTAATATGAGAGTCATGGCAAAGTTGTCAAACTGCAAGAGAGGCAGGTGACAAGAGATGGAGTTCTTAAAGCAGTAAAGAGAAAAGTTTTAAAAAAAGTTCAGTTCAGTTCAGTTGCTCAGTCGTGTCCGACTCTTGGCGACCACATGAACCTCAGCACGCCAGGCCTCCCTGTCCATCACCAACTCCCAGAGTCCACCCAAACCCATGTCCATCGAGTCAATGATCCCATCCAACCATCTCATCCTCGGTCATCCCCTTCTCCTCCCATCTTCAATCTTTCTCAGCATCAGGGTCTTTTCCAATGAGTCAGTTCTTCACGTCAGGTGGCCAAAGGATTGGAGTTTCAGCTTCAACATCAGTCCTTCCAATGAACACCCAGGACTGATCTCCTTTAGGATGGACTGGTTGGATCTCCTTGAAGTCCAAGGGACTCTGAAGAACCTTCTCCAACACTACAGTTCAAAAGCATCAATTCTTCAGTGCTCAGCTTTCTTTATAGTCCAACTGTCACATCCATACAAGACCACTGGAAAAACCGTAGCCTTGACTAGATAGAACTTGGTTGGCAAAGTAATGTCTCTGCTTTTTAATATGCTGTCTAGGCTGGAGCATCCGTGAAGAGATACCCCACATCCAAGGTAAGAGAAACCCAAGTAAGATGGTAGGCGCTGAGAGAGGGCATCAGAGGGCAACAGACTGAAACCACAATCACAGACAACCAGCCAATCTGATCACACGGGACCACAGCCTTGTCTAACTCAATGAAACTAAGCCATGCCGTGTGGGGCCACCCAAGATGGATGGGTCATGGTGGAGAGGTCTGACAGAATGTGGTCCACTGGAGAAGGGAATGGTAAACCACTTGAGTATTCTTGCCTTGAGAACCCCATGAACAGTATGAAAAGGCAAAAAGATAGGATACTGAAAGATGAACTCCCCAGGTCAGTAGGTGCCCAATATGCTACTGGAGATCAGTGGAGAAATAACTCCAGAAAGAATGAAGGGATGGAACCAAAGCAAAAACAACACCCAGTTGTGGATGGGACTGGTGATAGGAGTAAGGTTCGATGCTGTAAAGAGCAATATTGCATAGGAATCTGGAATGTTAGGTCCCTGAATCAAGGCAAATTGAAAGTGGTCAAACAGGAGATGGCAAGAGTGAACGTCAACATTCTAGGTATCAGAGAACTAAGATGGACTGGAATGGGTGAATTTAACTCAGATGACCATTATATCTACTACTGTGGGCAAGAATCCCCTAGAAGAAATGGAGTAGCCATCACAGTCAACAAAAGAGTCCGAAATGCAGTACTTGGATGCAATCTCATAAATGACAGAATGATCTCTGTTCATTTGCAAAGCAAACCATTCTCTATCACCATGGTAATACAAGTCTATGCCCTGACCAGTAACGCTGAAGAAGCTGAAGTTGAATGGTTCTATGAAGACCTACAAGACCTTCTAGAACTAACACCCAAAAAAGATGTCCTTTTCATTATAGGGGACTGGAATGCAAAAGTAGGAAGTCAAGAAACACCTGAAGTAACAGGCAAATTTTGCCTTGCAGTACAGAATGAAGCAGAGCAAAGACTAATAGAGTTCTGCCAAGAGAACGGACTGGTCATAGCAAACACCCTCTTCCAACAACACAAGAGAAGACTCTACACATGGACATCACCAGATGGTCAACACCGAAATGAGATTGATTATATTCTTTGCAGCCAAATATGGAGAAGCTCTATACAGTCAGCAAAAACAAGACTGGGAGCTGACTGTGGCTCAGATCATGAACTCCTTATTGCCAAATTCAGATTTAAATTGAAGAAAGTTCAGAAAACCACTAGACCATTCAGGTATGACGTAAATCAAATCCCTTATGACTACACAGTGGAAGTGAGAAATAGATTTAAGGGACTAGATCTGATAGACAGAGTGCCTGATGAACTATGGACAGAGGTTCGTGACATTGTACAAGAGGCAGGAATCAAGACCATCCCCAAGAAAGAGATGCAAAAAAGCAAAATGGCTGTCTGAGGAGGCCTTACAAATAGCTATGAAAAGAAGAGAAGTGAAAAGCAAAGGAGAAACGGAAAGCTATACCCATTTGAATGCAGAGTTCCAAAGAATAGCAAGGAGAGATAAGAAAGCCGTTCTCAGTGATCAGTGCAAAGAAATAGAGGAAAATAATACAATGGGAAAGACTAGAGATGTCTTCAAGAAAATTAGAGGTACCAAGGGAACATTTCATGCAAAGATGGGCACAATAAATGACAGAAATGGTATGGACCTAACAGAAGCAGACGTTATTAAGAAGAGGTAGCAAGAATACACATGCTAGTAAAGTAATGCTCAAAATTCTCCAAGCCAGGCTTCAGCAATACGTGAACCGTGAACTTCCCGATGTCCAAGCTGGTTTTAGAAAAGGCAGAGGAACCAGAGATCAAATTGCCAACATCCGCTGGATCATAGAAAATGCAAGAGAGTTCCAGAAAAACATCTATTTCTGCTTTGTTGACTATGCCAAAGCCTTTGACTATGTGTATCACAATAAACTGGAAAATTCTGAAAGAGATGGGAATACCAGACCATCTGACCTGCCTCTTGAAAAACCTGTATGCAGGTCAGGAAGCAACAATTAGAACTGGTCATGGAACAACAGACTGGTTCCAAATAGGAAAAGGAGTACGTCAAGGCTGTATATTGTCACCCTGCTTATTTAACTTACATGCAGAGTACCTTATGAGAAACGCTGGGCTGGAGGAAGCACAAGCTGGAATCAAGATTGCTGAGAGAAATATCAATAACCTCAGATATGCAGATGACACCACCCTTATGGCAGAAAGTGAAGAACTAAAGAGCCTCTTGATGAAAGTGAAAGAGGAGAGTGAAAAAGTTTGCTTAAAGCTCAACGTTCAGAAAACTAAGATCATGGCATCTGGTCCCATCACTTCGTGGCAAAAAAAAAAGAGTGATTAATTAGAACTCTTGCTTAATTAAGCATTTTTTTAACTTTTTATTTTACATTTTGAATATAGCTGACTAACAATGTTGTGACAGTTTCAGGTGGACTGCAAAGGGACTCAGCCATACATATACATGTATCCATGTTCCCCTAAACTCCTCTCCCATCCAGGCTGCCACACAACATTGAGTAGAGTTCCATGTGCTGTACAGTAGGTCCTTGCTGGTTATCCTTTTTAAATGTAGCAGTGTGTATGTATCCATCCCAAACTCCCTATTAAGCAAGGTTATCATGTTATTCAAAATGAATAAAGCTTCTGTTTTTAGCAGCCTCTTACAATCACAGTGTCAGAACTAGCCCTATTACTGTCAGATCAGCAAGCTGAGGAGCAGGGAGATTGTGAAATGTGTTGGTTACTGGTTAGATAATAGGAGTGAAGCTTCTTAAACTAGATATTCTGTCAATTGTTTCTTCCAATACCCTGTCAATGATCCTAAATACATAACCCGTGTTAAGTTCTTTGTGAACTCAGACCATTCATTTTAAAGATATTCAACAATTTTGATGTGTGTATGAAGAGACTGAAAAATTATCAGTATTTACAAAGTATTTATATCTAATTACTGCTTTTTTTTCCACACTCCTTGACCCACAAAAGGAATTGAGGGGATCTGTCCTGTTGGTGGGGTGGCGGGGGGAGGTGGGTAGAGAACTCAAATACCTACAGGATCCAAACCTTTGACAAAAATGAACTGGCCATATTAAAACTATGACAAAAGAGAAGAGAGGCTGGTGGTAAACTCCAGCCAGCTTGTGCAGGCCCATTGTTGCATCACCCCTCGTTTTTCCAGAATGCTCAGTTTCTATGTAAAATTCCAGTTTTGTGTATTGACCACTAATTTTAAATTTCAAAAAACTGTGTAGATCAAACACTGTACAAGTAAGATTTAAAAAATGAACAAGCGTGTCTGTGGGATAGATTTAGCTGGAGGTGTCCTTTTGGCAGCTCTGGCGTATAGGTTTGGGGTTATTTTGCAATCTCTGCTCATGTATGATATGCAGTAAAGGTACTCATGTGAGCCTAGCATTGTACTAAATACTATAGGTATGGGGAGAAGGGAAACCTACAGTAATCTAGGACATGTTTCTTATCTTCCGGTAATTCCTTAGCTGGAAAGACCAATGTATGTGTATCTATGTACCAATAATTATGTCAGAAATAACTGGAGAGTCATGTAATCAATATTAGATTCCAACAGGGACTGTTGGAATTCAGAGAGTGATTAGTAAAAACAATTTGAGGTATGAGCTGATTAGTGATGCATTACCTCTCAGTTCCAAATATATCCTTTTTGCCTGATCTGTGAAAATGGAACTGGGCCCTTTAGTTTCTCCTTTGCTAGCGGGCGTGAGGTTAAGCTCTGTCATTGCAGAAGTAAAGAGTTTTGCTTTCTAGTTCTGATGAGCCAACTTGGAAGCCTCCCTCTACCACTCCCAGCACCTGGGCTCTCCAATTCCCAGCTCCTCTGTGCACAGGAGTCAATAACATCCATTGACCAACAGCTGACATGCATCCACCTCAGACATTTTTAGTGGGTTGCTTCCAGTGAGACACCTCCAAGGAAACAGCTTTTACCCTAGACAGTGGGCTTCTGGAAAGCTTCACAATGAGGATTTCGTGCAAGTTCCACTGGTGTCATACTGCCTCGTCATTCGGTGGACCATGGGGATGCCCTCACTGAGATGTAGACCTCAGCCCTAAGGGAAGCCTCTCTCTTGGGTGCCCTGTCTCAGCCTTAGGAATAGTGGCTCTTTCTTATAATAGCTGTTTTGATACTCTTTAGGGTTCTCTTTAGGGCTTCCCGGGTGGCTCAAGGGTAAAGAATCTGCCTGCCAATTCAGGAGAAGTGAGTTCGATCCTTGGGTCAGGAAGACCCTCTGGAGGAGGAAATGGCAACCCACTCCAGTATTCTTACCTGGAAATCTCATGGACAGAAAAGCCTGCTGGGCTACAGCCCATGGGGTCACAAAAGAATTGGACATGACTTAGCGACTGAATAACAATAACAAAAGTTCTCTCTACTTTTTATTAGCCAATCCCATGCTATTGTTAATGCACTTTATATTAAAGCTTTCTTATTAAAATTACTGTGTAATTTCAGTCTCCTAATTAAACCAAGAATGACATAGGGTGTGTTTTCCCCATCTCAAACTCATAATGATGTTTCCTGGGGCTATTTCTAAGCTACAGATATTACATTTTTGCACTTTCTTTACTCCAGCATTTGGTATTAGCAGGGACTGTACATCATGGTTCTCATCTTCCTTGTGATTGGTGTATGGAACACGTACTGACTCAAAGCTCACCAGAGTCCTTCTTTTGGTTCTTTAAAACTTGAGCAGGCATGATAGGAATAGCTTATATTGAGGCTGTAATGATGGTTACATATTGTTTAGTTGCTAAGTCATATACAACTCTTTTGTAACCCAGCTAACTGTAGCCCACCAGGCTCCTCTGTCCATGTGATTTTCCCAGTAAGAATACTGGAGTGGGTTGCCATTTTCTCCTCCAGGGGATCTTTTCAGATCAGGGATCGAACCCATGTCTCCTACATTGGCAGGTGGATTCTTTATCACTGAGCCACCCAGGAAGGGCTGTGGGTACATATAGATGTATATACATTTGCCCAGATTGATTACAATGTACACTTAAATGGGTACATTTATTGTATTTAAATATATCTCAATATAGATAATTAAGAAAACCAAAAACTTGTTCCCTGGGACTGAGGCTAAGAACATGCAATCAGAGCTGCCTGAAGTCTCAGTTCCAGCCCTGTGGGGGAGGCCAGTGAGAGAAAGAAGCTGATATACACAGAGGAAAAGATGAAAGACAGGAAGAGACAAAGTTTGCAGGTTCTGGTCTCTTGTTCCTGAAGTTATCAAAAGTAGATCTGCCCCCTTCCTTTTCTGCTGTTTGCTCTTGTGAGCTAATAAATTATCCATTTTGCGTAAAGTAGCTCAGTTTGATCTTCTTCTACTCATAACTAAAATATCTAATACAGAGAAAGAAAAGGTCATTGTAGCCTGAATTAATCACTGTGGGCAGACTATCTCAAAGATGAGAGTGAGCTGGATCTTGTAAGGTACACAGAAAAGAGGTAGAAAACACCGTAGGTGATGATGTAAAGAAAGCATGGTGGAAAACAAGGATATATGAAGCATCCGTGGAGATAAGCTCTGCAAAGTATAGCAGCTCAGAGCAGGATCTTTGAAATCAGATGGCTTTAGACTTAAATATTAGCTTTGTTGCTCTCAAGCAGTGTCCTGGGATAGATACCCAAGGTCTCTGAGCTTCAGATAATTGTTGAAAGATTTAAATGAGATTAAATATTTTAAATATCACAGTGAATGGCATAGTAATAGAAATGATAAGAAAAAATAGCAGTCGTAGTTATTCATACTCATGATTATAGGAAAATAATTCTTTAAAACACAATTATTTAATTCTAAATTAATAGATGGTGCAATTGACACCATTCTTTAGAAAAATCTAAAAAAAAATTAACCAAATTCCAATCACTTAGAAAAGAACTAGGTGGTTCCTAAGAGTCAGCAATGGCTCACCAAGAACAGATCATGCCAAATTAACTCTGTCACTTTTGTTAGTTTTGGGAGATGGGGGAGTAGGGGTCTATCCTTTTTGAAAGGCACTGGATAAAGTGATCAGATAGCCTGACTTGGATACTTTCAGTCAGGGGACCTCTCTTTTCTTAAAGCACCCTAAATTTCTCATTAGCTACTTCCAATATTTAAAAAGCCTTTCTTTTTATTGACCTGGAATTTCTATATTTGCATCTTAGTTCTTCTGTTTGGAAGTGCACAGAAAGAAGACTGTTTTTCTTTCTTCCAGTACTTGAAGAGTCCCCTTATTTATTTTTTCAGATATTTTCCCTTCTGTTACATTAATCCTCAGTTTCTCACACTGCTCCTCATTTATAATAAATTCTAAGCATTTCCAGCTGTCCTTCTCTTTGGTGTTTTGTTATGTCATCCCCACCCCCTGATGCTGGGTAAGATTGAAGGCAGGAGAAGAAGAGGACGACAAAGGATGAGATGGTTGGATGGCATCACCAACTCGATGAACATGAGTCTGAGCAGACTCTGGGAGTTGGTGATTGACAGGGAGGCCAGGCACACTGCAGTCCATGGGGTTGCAAAGAGTTGGACATGACTGAGTGACTGGACTTAACTGAACTATGTCCCTTATGAAATGTGCAGTCTCTTAGAATTAGTTGTGATATTTCTTGTGTTTTCAAACTTATGAAAATTACAGAAACACTGTTATATAGGATGCACTAATATTTTTATCTTTTGAGTTTAATATTATTAACATTTTTAGAGGAACTATGTCACTTTGTGGATTCATTTTGAACTTGAGAAGAACAAAATTCAACTGTTCCCTTTAAAATATACCTTTATAAATCTAAATCTAGAGCTGTGCTATAACTATTGATTTTTTTATCTAAAATGTAGGGTTTTACCATTATCCTTCTTGTTAGTTTCAGCATAGTAACTCAACCTGTCAAAATCTTGATCCTGTCATCTGTCATGTTAGTTATCCTTCCTGGCTTCATTTCATCCCCAAATTGGATTTGCATGATCCTACATCATAAGCCACTGACAGAAGTGTTGTATAGGACAGCACCAAGTGTGGAGCCCTGAAGCATGTCCTAAAGACTTCCTTCTACATTGACATAGTTTTACTAATTGGTACTCTTTCAGTAGAGTGTTTCAACCAGCTTGGAATATTCTTATTTGCACTCTGGTCATTTTCTCTCATGGGTATCAAGAAAAAATTCTTTGGAGTTGTGAGAAGAATATAGACTCTAGGTTGTGGTTGTATTAGAGCTCTTCAGAGAAAAATAATCTGTGTGTGTGTGTGTGTGTAACTTATATGTTTATATGTAAATATACATATATGTATATTTTTATATATGTAAATATGCTGGAGAAGACTCTCGAGAGCTTTTTGGACAGCAAAGTGATCAAACCAGTCCATCCTAATTTTCATTGGAAGCCATTCCCTTCTCCAGGGGATCTTCCTGACCCAGGGATCGAACCCAAGTCTCCCGCATTGCAGGCAGATTCTTTACTGTCTGAGCCACCAGGGAATTTTCAGCCAACCCTGAATTTTCATTGGAAGGGCTGATGCTGAAGCTGAAGCTCCATTTGGCCACCTGTTGCAAAGAGCTGACTTATTGAAAAAGACCTGATATTGGGAAAGACTGAGGGCAGGAAGAGAAGGAGTGACAGAGGATAAGATGATTGGATGGCATCATTGACTCAATGGACATGAGTTTGAGGAAACTCGGGGAAATAGTGAAAGGCAGGGAAGCCTGGAGTGCTGCAGTCCATTGGGTCGCAAAGAATTGGACACAACTGAGAAACTAAACAACAACAAAAACATATATGTATATTTATATGTCTGTATCTACATAGATATCGGTATGTCCTTCAACTGATTGAAATCTTCCCACATTATGAAGCTTTCCTGGTGGCTCAGACAGTAAAGAATCTGCCTGCAATGCGGGAGACTTGGGTTCAGGAAGACCCCCTGGAGAAGGGAATGGCTACTCACTCCAACATTCTTGCCTGGAGAATCCCATGGGCAGAGGAGCCTGGTAGACTACAGTCCATGGGGTCGCAATGAGTTAGACACAACTGAGTGACTAACACTTTCACACATTATAGAGGACATCTGCTTTACTCAGAGTCTACTAATTTAGATGTTAATCTCACCTCACCTTCAAATAACTCTAGAATATTGTTTGACCAAATATCTGGGCACTGTGGCTTAGCAAAGTTGACACATACAATTAAACATCACTCATGGAGGAGGCTTAGATATATCTGGCCTGCCATGAGGGCTGCCAGGAAGAATTGGTCAGTCCATGCCTTTCACAAAGGCACTGGGCTGAGCAAGTGAGTGGGTGCTGAACTGTAGCCAGTGCACTACTTACCAAGTCATGTGCCCTGAACCAGGACTGCATCTACTAGCAGGAAGAGTACCTTGTACTAATCCGTACACCGGCACAGTCTCTTCACCAAACCATGTGCCCTTGGGCACCTTTTTCTAATTTGCACAAAGCCTGTTAGTAGGCAAGCTATGGTCTTACACTTGGCTTCTAATTCTGACTTAGCTTCTTAGTAGCTATATGCAATGGGCGAAGTCAATTTTTTTTCTATGAAACCAATTTTCTTCATCTGTAAAATGGGCATGTGTACCTGGTCGTAAGACTTAAATGAATTAACATGTAGTAAATGCCTGGACCGCTTGGCACACAGTAGGAGGTGCATGAGCGATGATAGCCTGGATGGTGATGCTGTACATCTCCCAGTCTACCACCTGATATTCTGTCCAGGTGATGCCTCCACATAAACTCTCGGCATGTGATCCCTCTCAAATATTCCTTCTTTAGTTGACTTAACTGTGGGTTCTATTTAGAGCCATTGGCTGATCTGGATGACCACAAGGGCTGCTTTCCAAACATTTGAAAAAAAAGAGACTCAGGCATTGAAATTCCTTGCCTGGCTGAGGCAAAGACTGTCAGAGTCAAGGGACAGTGAGACAGGCCCATAAGTTCCCATTGCCTGGAGCACACAGCTGGCACGTCTAATTTTAAGTCTTACTGAAGTCCCTTTTGACATTCAATAAATGCAGAATGTCCTATTTTATCAAAACAATGACTTCTAGAGAGACACTAAACAGATGACAGCCATGCAGCCTTCCCAAATGGAGCAGAACACACGGTCGCAAATAATGTTTGTAAATAAATTAATAAGTCATACAGAGAAATGCAGGATTGAGACTGGATAAATAACAAGACATTTTTCTCTTAATTAAAAGGACTTGACTCACTTAAAATACCATAGCACCTTTTGACTTTGTAGAGAGAGAAACACTTGGAATCATGTGTTAAATCTCTTCTGATAATTCCATGACAACTTCAAATCTCAAGTATATAATGTTTTTAGCTTGACACTCTTCTCCAAAAAAGGGACAGTGCCTTGAATAAATCAACTGTAAATGAACAGAAAAATTATTTTTCAAAAACATTTAATGGTTTCATTTTTATAGAAGTCAGTTTGAAAACAGCTGAGAATATAAGTCCTCTATAGAGGACATCCCTACTCCAATGGACTCTGTTACAGGTTAATTACAAAAATTTCCTAACAAAGCATGTTAGCGTCTTTACTATCTTTCTTTCTGTCCCTTCTCTTCCTCTTCTCCACAGAAAAGCAAACTTTACAGTGATAGTCGTGTTTGTGCATACCTGGCAGTTGTGTTGCTGTTGTTCAGTCATTAAGCTGTGTCCGACTCTTTGCAACCCCATGGACTGTAGCCCATCAGGCTCCTCTGTCCATGGGGATCTCCAGGCAAGAACACTGGAGTGGGGTGTCATTTCCTTCTCCAGGAGATCTTCCCGATCCAGGGATCGAACCCATGTCTCATGTGTCTCCTGCATTGGCAGGCAGATTCTTTACCACTGAGCCACCAGAGAAGCCTGGCAGAGGGAGTACTAAAAGCTAGGAACAATCAGTTTTTTTTTCAGTAGTTCCCCCTACCATTGGCTTTCTCTCTTCCTCTCCTTGACGTCCAATCTTCCTATGTACATGTGTGCAAGAAAGAGAGAAAGATGGGGGAGGAAGGGAGAGAGAGAAAGAAAGAAAGTAAAAGAGACCAGTAGTAAATGAGACAGCTGGAACACAGACAGGAGGGAGGGAGACAAATCTTGATGGCCCCCTGGGCTCTTTCACTGGTGTCCATCGAGTGAGACTGATTCTGTGATAACTTATCAAAGTTACAGAGAACTTTGTGCTCTGGATGAGATTTGAGTTTCTATTGCCTTAATCTGCTCACAGCTCACAAGACCCTCCATTGACTCAATCCCCTTTAAGCCACGGAAAATAGAATCACAGCCTAAAGAAAGGAAAAAAAAAAAAAAGCCTTTGAGGTTGTCTAGTTCATTTTGTAGAGAAAAGGACTAAGACCCAGTGAAGGGTGACTCAGCCAAGGTCATTCGGCCAGCTGTGGCTGCACTGCACTGGAAATTGCCTTTCTTGAAATCAGTTCAGAGCTTTTGTCACTGTCATATGCAGTGTCCCTGCAATCAGGTCAGCATTCTCATCATCTCTAGTTTGATGTCACTTTGAACTTTCTTGAAAAATACAGTCAGATAAATGCCAGTTGGTTTGTGCATGAATTTACTTTTCTTATACTTTTTCAGGAGGCTGAGGAAACATGCAGTCATATTAATTTTAAATACTTTGACTTAGCCTAAAAGTTTCTCCACCATCATCATCCTCTCTAGTCTTCCCCAGGCTCATGTTTCAGGACCCCACATTTGCCCTTTATCCCTTGTACACATCTAGTCTCACTTTCACATCCTTGCACAAACCACACCTTCTGCCAGAAATATCCTAGCAACAGTGGCATTTAGTGGAAGCATACAGCCCCTCACCAGCAATAGTCAGTTGGCAGATTACTAGGATCCTTCACCTCCTGACTTCGAACATTGGCAGACTAATTAAACATGCAGGGATATTAAGAAACCATGGCACTGTCATCCATTGCTTCTGTGGCTGAAAGAAATATTTCATTTGTTATCCAGGGAGTATTATGATGTATCAGTCAAGGCTCAGACAGGAAACAGAAACTGTCCTAGGTGTTTCAAACAGGAAGGGCTTTAAAATTGGAAATGGATGCTAGAAGAACTGGAGGTTGAGAGGTCAGGACAAAGGCTCTGCTAGTTCTCAGGTTCCTACCAAAGGTTCCTGCAAGACCCACAGAATGTTCACCACAGTCTGGAACACTAACTTAGGTGATCTTCAGAGACCACTGCAAAACCTTTCACCCACCACCTAAAGCCCATGAATTCCCATCCTCGCTCTGCTGGAAGAGCACTGGTATCATTCTAGTTCTCCTCTGTCTTCTACAGATCATGGGGGTTCTTTTTATTGATGCAAACCAGCCTGGAAACCTGCTTCCAGAGGATTCTGGAAAATGTAGTTTCCAGACTTTCATCCTGTAAGATACAGGGGATAATGTACAAGAGAGAATGGTACCAAATTACCAACAACCTGGCACAGATGGCATCCATGTTTCTTCACATTGCAGTAGAAAAAGGGAGAGGAAAATCCTTTTTAAGCTTCTATTTCCATTCTAGGTAGACAGTGACTTTTATAATCAAACAGAGCTTAAACTTCCCCCTCTCATCACCATCACCTGGAAAAGAACACTTACCTTATGGAGAATAAAGCTACCAAAGACATCTCAAACAAAACACAAATGTGCTAAAAGTTGCAGTCATTCCCCGGCTAATGATCTAGATGAGAGGTCAAGAAATTTTTCCCAGAAATGACCAGATAGTAAATATTTCAGGTTTTGTGGTCTCTGTCAATCACTCAGCTCTACCCTGGTAGTGCCAGGGCAGTCACAGACAAATGAGAAAGAATGAATGTAGCTGTGTTCTAATAAAACACATTTACAAAAACGGGTGGCAAGCCAGATTTGTCCAGCAGACCATACTTGTCTCATCTCTGATGTAGACAACTAATAAGTAAAAAAACACCCCCAAAACAAACAAAAAGATAACCCCCCCAAATAAATAAGCCGAAAGAACCAATCAACCAAAAAAACATTTCAGCCACCTCACAGAACTATCTGGGATGATGGCAATGTAGGAGACAGTGAAGAGGATATAGAATAGGCAAGCATTATTTACTTGGCCAGGCATCAAACCTGGGTCTACTGCATTGCAGGCAGATTCTTTACTGTCTGAGCCACCAGGGAAGCCCTTTTGATTAAGAGGCAGGGGTAGAGATGGGCACTGTTCCTGAACTGTGGTGAGGAGAAGCAGTGCCTGAGAACAGTATCCACATACATCCTTTGTAGTTGCTTATATATATGAGTTGGGGCTTCCCAGCTGGCTCAGTGATAAAGAATCCGCCTGCCAATGCAGGAGATGAAGGAAATGCAGGTTCAATCCCTGGGCCAGGAGGATCCCCTGGAGAAGGTAATGGCAACCTGCTCCAGTATTCTTGCCTGGAAACTCCCATGGACAGAGCAGCCTAGCAGGCTACAGTCTGTGGGGTCACAAAGAGTTCAACATGCTAAGCAACTGAGCATGCTTGCATACCTATGAGTATGTATAGTACCTGGGGGATTTAATTTTCACTTGAACCTAGGCATTCTCCACAACACACTTTTTTTTGTGCACCATTAACAACAGTCTTTCCACTGCAAGTGATGAAACCCAATCCATATTGGCTAAAGCCAAAAGACGGATGTCCTGGCTCTTGTACCTAAAATCATTAGGGCTCTTACTGACTTGCTGCAAAGTTGACTCTAGGTATGTGTCTAGTGTTGATACAAGTCAGTCTGTCGCCATCACTAAGCACTACTTCTCTCTGCTTTTCTTCGTCTCACTTGAATCGACATTCCGTCTGCATTGGTGATCCATGATCTGCTCGCCCCACAAGCCCTGCAGGAGGATGGTGCCACTTTCCTCACAGTTCCAGTAAACTTCCCTCTGACTCTAGTTGCTCTAAACTGAGTCTCGGGCACATTCTAGAACCAAATTATTCTGGCAAAAGGAAAGGAAAATACTGACTGTCTAAGCCTATGTGCCCTGTTGCAGGTTGGATCGGGCCCATCTCAACTGCACAGACTGAGAATGGGGAGGAAGCACAGTTCTTTTGGGAGGGTTATCATTGCTTTACAATGTTGTGTTAGTTTCTGCTGTACAACCAAGTGAATCAGCTATATGTATACATATATCCCCTCCTCTAGGTCCTCCCTCCAGCTCCACTCCTATCCCACCCCTCTAGGTCACCACAGTGCACAAAGCTGAGTTCCCTGCACTATACAGCCAGTTTCCACTAGCTTATCTGTTTTATACATGGCAGTGCACAGACATCAATCTCAGGCTCTCAGTCATGCCAGCCTTGCTCCACCCCATGTCCATATGTCCGTTCCCTTCATCTGTGTCTCTATTCCTACCCTGCAAAATAGGTTCAGCCATGCCAGTTTTGAGAAAATCATAATTTAGAAAGACACACGCACCCCCCAGTCTTCACTGAAGGACTGTTCACAATAGCCAGACACGGAAGAAAACTAAATGTCCATCAACAGATGAACGGATAAAGAGTGGCACATATACACAGGGGCCTCCCTGATAGCTCCCTGATAGTTGGTAAAGAATCTGCCTGCAATGCAGGAGACCCCGGTTCGATTCCTGGGTCAGAAAGATCCCCTGGAAAAGGAATAGGCTATCCACTCCAGTGTTCTTGGGCTTCCCTTGTAGCTCAGCTGGCAAAGAACCCACCTGCAGTGTGGGAGACCTGAGTTCGATCCCTGGCTTGGGAAGACCCCCTTGAGAAGGGGGTCTTCTCCAGCATTCTGGCCTGGAGAACTCCATGAATTGTATAGTCCATGGAGTCGCAAAGAGTTGGACATGACTGAGTGACTTACACTTTCCCATATATAGGGGACTATTACTCAGCCATAAAAAGGAATGGAACTGGGTCATAGTTCTGAAAGGAAAATCAGAATGTCATCTGAATGCTGTGCAAATAAAACCCACAAGTCTATAGTTGGACTTGCTTTCATAGAGGTCTAGGTTACCGATGCCCAATAAATCCCCTGAACTAGGCAGACAGCCTCTGATGCACATTGTTCAGCTTCTAATGTCCCTCTAAGAGAAAGTGCTGCCTCAGCTGCAGGCACAAAGCTGGTACAAGGCAGATCAGTAAAAAAGGTTGAACGACTGGATAGATCTTATTTAATCAGAGTAAGTATGACAGACATTTTTCGAGGATACATTGCTGAAGAATCTTAAACAAGATGGAGACACCATTTTCTTCTCTAAACCAGAATCCTTTGATCATTTGTTCTGGGTTTTTCTTAGTTCTCATGAAAGCAGTTAATGAGAGAGAGGGAGGGAGGGAGAAAGGTCACAGTGTCCTTTCTAGGAGGCCATGGCACTTGACTTTACCTTTCTTTAGCTTATCCTCTGAAACGGATAAAGACTTTGAAGCTTTCAAAAGCAAAGAGCCAATAGATTTCATTTTATTGGGTTAGAGAGATGTGCGTTTCCTCAGGCCTAAGATCGACCCTACCCTACCAGCCACGGATATGTGTTTAAGCGTGGCCACCAGTACCGCGGTGTGAGCAGGCACTGACCTTTTAGATTAGTGCCTAAGCCTTCATTAAGAAGAGCATCCAAAATGACAGCCATGCCTCTGAGGAAGCCCAGCATTCCACACCAGTAGTCCGAGCAGGGAAATTGACTTGGCGTGGGATTCTCCTCTCTCGGGCCCCCATACTGGGAGCCAGGAGCACAAGACAGCACGTTGGCAGATTCCAATCACTTAGGAGCTTTCCTTTATGATGCTGCTTTGTAAGAATGCGTCTAGTTAAATTCACGGGGTCATTGACTGTGGCTTTCAAAACACAAGCTTTTATGAAGGAATGCAGACCTGGAATCCAAGGTTCAGAGCCCAGACCTTCAAACAGATTAATCGCCATGGGAAGCATCATAAAAGTTTTCCAACTCTGGCTTCTTCCTGTGCCCTAGCAACCGTGGGGCCCCTATTCAGCAGACCCAGGTGTCCACTATGGTCTGTTGGACAGAGCCCTGGGCGGGGAGCCAAGAACTGGGGAAGGCTCATTTCAGCTTCCCAATTGGTTCCGTGTGTGCCCCCCTGAGCAGGTTTCCTGCTTATTATGTTAGAAAGGGAACAGTAATGCCCCAAGACACAGAGTTCCAGGGTGAGGGTAGAGGTGGGACAGGTGGATGTGTGTGTATGTGTGTGTGTGTGTGTGTGTGTGTGTGTGCGTGTGTATGCTGCAGCAGGGAGTGTCTGGAGAACAAGTAAATCATTTGCAACGGAGATAGTGTCCTGCTGTATCTAGTGGATAAAACAAGTGACTATTTGCTGCTCTTGATAAGCTGAAGCGAGGGGGAGACAAAAGAGATAAATAGGACTGAGGAACAAATGAAGAATTGACAGTCTGTCCTGTGAGTCTAATGTAACCTTCCTGAAGAATTTTCTGGCGCTTTGTATTGAAATGTAAAACTGTACTTCTCTAAATATGAGTTTAAAATAAAATTTTCTCCCAGATAGGGGGCATATGGGATATGCCAAATAAATGTTTATCACATCAGTCAAATAATTTTAAATATTAGCTAGAATGCAGCCATAATTAGCAAGTAGACTTCTGTCTATACCAGATTAGGCAAGCTGTGGAGATGATACCATTTCCTGAGTGCCTACTGCATGCCAAACACGTAGCCTCACACTTTTGGGTGGCTTATCTCATTTCCTCTTTTCAATAGAAGCATAAGGTAGGGTGTTTACCATCACCCCCATTCTGCAGACCGGAAAGCTAATGGATGTACAGGAGTTAAGTACATTTCATGAGGTTGTGGAGGGGGAATTTGAACCTAAGCAGTACAGTTGATTCTGGAATTGGCATCACCCCAACCACTGCTCTGCCAGTGATGGCCCCATCTTCCTGCTACTGTCACAAAGACTAGGAAGACCTGGGACTGAAGGTACCATCCAGAAAGCAGTGGGAGGGTTGCTGGATTTGGCAAATAAAAATGCAAGATGTCCAGTTCAATCTGAATTTCAGATAAATAATGATTAATATTTTGCTGTATGTCTCAAGCAATATTTGGGACTTACTTATACTAAAAAATCATTTCTTATTTGTCTGAAATTCAAATTGAACTGTGTTGTATATTTTATCTTGCAGCTCTATCCCCAGCAGACATGGGTGCTGTGGAAGGGAGGATCCATTCCATACAGCCTGGCTTGTTTGGGTTGCCAAAGGGAAGGACCTGCCTGAAGAGTTCCTCTTTATAATTTACCACTGGATCTCAACCTTCCACCCAAAGCTAGTTATTTCTCCAAACCAGCTGAAATCTCTAGCACCTCAGTTGCTTATAGTAAATGTAGGTGACTGAGCATGGGAGAGAAGTGGGTACCATAAGAGAAAACCATCCTTTATATACATGTGTTTGTAGGAGTAGCTCCAGGCAATTTCTGCTCTTAAAGTAATAAGGACTGTAGGTCTGTACCCTCCAGTGTCCTGTGGCTCAGAGATGTACTTTCTTCGGCTCAATGACTATTGTCGAGGCTCTACCCTTTGTCCACTAAAGTGTCCATCTGTCCTGGTTTTTCTTAGCTACTGACCTGCCCCACTCATGTATGTTATCTGTCTGCACCTCTCCCCAGCCATTTGAACTGATAACTACTTTTAGAAAGGCACCTCCCCAAGAGATAGCCAGAATTCAATTTCCATTCTAAAACTGCATTGGAATCCTTGTCATAATTTAGGCAAATGCATGCAGGTTTTAATACAGTTTGTGCAAATTCCCAATAATCTACATATTTTACACTCATAGCAATGGCCATTGGTAAAATCCTAGTGAAGCCCACAGGTAGAGATTGTGTGTAATTGAGCACTGGATGAAGTCAGGGTTCTCTGAGCCTTAAAAGGGCAAATGGTGTAAATGTTAATAGGGATGAACATGAAGGGGAAGACCGGAGGGACTGCGTTGAAACATCTTTGGTTTGGAAGCAGTGAAGCACTTAATCTTTGATTTATAAACAAACCAGAACCAGATGTAGGAATATTCGTTTCTGTGAATATGATGTATCCTGCTGATGAGAATCTCTTTCTCCAAAGAAATAAAGTGAAAATCTGCCAACCATTTAAATGAAGAGAAATGTGTCTGGTACTTTTGCCTGCCTTGTTGTAAGCCCGACTGTGAATTCAGAAGACTTGGGTCTTACTTAGGGCTCCGTGCTCTGAACAGTATCGTTGCGCAATCTACCAATTGAGATCCACTCAGCTTTCGAAAAAACCGTTTAGGGCTTTAAGAAATGATGTTAGCATCCTGTTGACCAGTTCATTAGGCAACTCACTTTAGTTTTTTGCTTTTGACCTTTTGTATCAACATCTTTTATTGTCAGTGGATTCAATAAAGGAATCATCATGGGAATGATTTGAAAACCATATGAGGTGAAAAGGTGTTGATGTAACCATTAAGTGTTTCTTAAACTTTGTCTTTGGTCAAAACTTCAGTTTTTGTTTTACAAATGAAAGTAGTGTTTGAAGAGACTGGCTCCTACAAATGAAAAGTAGCATTTGACCTGGGGAGAGAAATGTACCTTGGATTACTTCCCTGTTTCTAGCCTTGAGAAAGATCAGTGATGAGGGGCCAAAGGAGGTAGTGGAGTATAACTGCCAAAGCCTGTTATGTATTTAAACCTGGCTAGTGACTATTTATCTTCATGTTCCTTTTATCCTCACCCAAACCATTAGGTAATCAAGTTTAGACTATTCAGATATGCATTTTCAATATTTATCTTCAGGTCATTTAAACCAAGGTGCATTTCCGTGATTAAAAGTGGCACAATGAGGAGAGTTATGAAAAAAATGGCTATAAAAGAAGAAAATTGGAGAGATAAGCTAAATAAACAACACCAATTAGAAAACAGGTTTCACAAAGAGATGAAAATACATGTAATTTTGTGGAAGAAATAGATAATGTTAGTTAAAGGTTTATAAAGTGCTTGGGGGGAAATGAGAGTGAGCCATTTAAATGTGAGGCAGAGATGAACTAGAAATCAGTAGACTTGATGGAGTGGGGGAATAAATTATTTGAGATTCAAGGTTTTTAATAGGGTTTCAATAGTGTTTTGAGACAGAATGTCAAAAGACCAACATGAGTGAATTACAGAGATCAGGATGGGAGGTAATGAATAAACTTGAGGAGCCAGGATGAAGGAAAGAAAGAGAATGAATTCTAAAAGGGTGAAATGGGCTTGAGTGGTAATGAATAACATATTGAGACTAAAATATGAATATTCAACAGTAATATGAGGCCATCAGATTAAATAGTTAAGAAATGATATGAATATAATAGGAAATAGGAAGGACAGAACAGATGGAAAATAAGGCATTTTCTATTTTCTCTTTTAGGATTAAAAGTTCTGATTGCAAATGGAGGGAAATAAATGTCAAGATACATAAAATTAATGTGCTTTGGCAAATAAAGGAAGCTAATACCAAAGTGAGATGAAATGTTGCTCCCTCCCCCAAATGCACAGACTAAAGTCAACCATGCTTGACAATTCTTGCTTCTTCCAGGAAGCAGTCCCTGAAAATTCTCACAAAACATCTCATTCATTATTGTATTTGAATAATAAAGTGGCACGTTTTGTAGTGTTTTTATAATTTGCAATTTTCTTTGTGTTTTGATCAAATTTTTTCTCATTGCTATTGATTTTGTTGGTTTCATGTTTCCACCATTTTTTAAGGGTAAAGAACGGAGCCTTGATTTCATTTGTCCTTTTCTCCACTTCATAGCATCTGCTCACAATGTTTTTTGACTACTTTCAGTTCAGTTCAGTTCAGTCGCTCAGTCGTGTCCGACTCTCTGCGACCCCATGAATTGCAGCACAACAGGCCTCTCTGTCCATCACCAACTTCCGGAGTCTACCCAAACCCATGTTCATCGAGTCGGTGATGCCATCCAACCATCTCGTCCTCTGTCGTCCCCTTCTCCTCCCGCCCCCAATCCTACCCAGCATTAGGGTCTTTTCCAATGAGTCAACCCTTCGCATGAGGTGCCCAAAGTATTGGAGCTTCAGCTTCAACATCAAACCTTCCAATGAACATCCAGGATTGATCTCTTTTAGGATGGATTGATTGGATCTCCTTGCAGTCCAAGGGACTCTCAAGAGTCTTCTCCAACACCACAGTTCAAAAGCATCAATTCTGCGGCGCTCAGCTTTCTTCACCGTCCAACTCTCACATCCATACATGACCACTGGAAAAACCATAGCCTTGACTAGACAGACTTTTGTTGGCAAAGTAATGTCTCTGCTTTTAAATATGCTATCTAGGTTGGTCATAACCTTCCTTCCAAGGAGTAAGCGTCTTTTAATTTCATGGCTGCAGTCACCATCAGCAGTGATTTTGGAGCCCAAAAAAGTAAAGTCTGACACTGTTTCCACTGTTTCCCCATCTATTTGCCATGGAGTGATGGGACCAGATGCCATGATCTTAGTTTTCTGAACGTTGAGCTTTAAGCCAACTTTTTCACTCTCCTCCTTCACCTTCATCAAGAGGCTCTTTAGTTCTTCTTCACTCTCCGCCATAAGGGTGATGTCATCCGCATATCTGAGGTTATTGATATTTCTCCCGGCAATCTTGATTCCAGCTTGTGTTTCTTCCAGCCCAGCGTTTCTCATGATGTACTCTGCATCTAAGTTAAATAAGCAGGGTGACAATATACAGCCTTGACGTACTCCTTTTCCTATTTGGAACCAGTCTGTTGTTCCATGTCCAGTTCTAACTGTTGCTTCCTGACCTGCATACAGGTTTCTCAAGAGACAGGTCAGATGGTCTGGTATTCCCATCTCTTTCAGAATTTTCCACAGTTTATTGTGATCCACACAGTCAAAGGCTTTGGCATAGTCCGTAAAGCAGAAATAGATGTTTTTCTGGAACTCTCTTGCTTTTTCGATGATCCAGCGGATATTGGCAATTTGATCTCTGGTTCCTCTGCCTTTTCTAAAACCAGCTTGAACATCTGGAAGTTCACGGTTCACGTGTTGCTGAAGCCTGGCTTGGAGAATTTTGAGCATTACTTTACTAGTGTGTGAGATGAGTGCAACTGTGCGGTAGTTTGAGCATTCTTTGGCATTGCCTTTCTTTGGGATTGGAATGAAAACTGACCTTTTCTAGTCCTGTGGCCACTGCTGAGTTTTCCATATTTGCTGGCATATTGAGTGCAGCACTTTCACAGCATCATCTTTGAGGATTTGAAATAGCTCAACTGGAATTCCATCACCTCCACTAGCTTTGTTCGTAGTGATGCTTTCTAAGGCCCACTTAACTTCACATTCCAGGATGTCTGGCTCTAGGTGAGTGATCACACCATCGTGATTATCTGGGTCGTGAAGATCTTTTTTGTACAGTTCTTCTGTGTATTCTTGCCACCTCTTCTTAATATCTTCCGCTTCTGTTAGGTCCATACCATTTCTGTCCTTTATCGAGCCTATCTTTGCATGAAATGTTCCTTTGGTATCTCTAATTTTCTTGAAGAGGTCTCTAGTCTTTCCCAATCTGTTGTTTTCCTCTATTTGTTTGCACTGATCGCTGAGGAAGGCTTTCTTATCTCTCCTTTGACTACTTTACCATTACACAAAAATTAGGTATGTGAGGAAAGTCATATTTTGGGAGAAAGAGACTAAAATTTAGAATGAGAGTTAAATTCAGAAATAAGTCATCTGAATGGAAAAATAGAAATATATTAAACTGATGAGAGCTGATTCAAGCACATATCTGACTACAGGGAGGTCATGGAAGGCCATGATGGAACAAAGATGTTTCAAGTTGAAAATGGAAAGTTAACTCAAGCATTATTTCACCTGACAAGGAATATCCACATGCTTACACAAATGGACGTTTTTTTTTCCTTTTCCTTGGGCAGGAAAATCAATTACAGTTTTTTTTTTCTAAAAAAGATGTCCGCTTGTTCTGCTGGTAATGATGGAGGGATTTGTACCTCACCAAGATGAATGTTCTCAAGTCCCTGTGTCTGACCTTGAATTTGACCAGAGCTTCCTCTAAGTGTTTTTCAAAGACATTGAAAATTTCCTTCTTCAAAGTAAAGTGAATTTAACAATCAAAGTCATTGAGAAGACCATGCTGGTCATCTTCAGCATCACATGGGCAGTCTACTGGTGTACTTTTTCTTTTTACATGAAAGATTAGCTGATCTTCAATGGGAATCACAGCTAAAAGGCACAAAATTGATGGTGACTTTTAAATTTAGAGGCAAGGGCACAAGAGAGATAATGCACTATTTTGAGGTATGTTCAGGTAATTTATAGTGAATCTGTCTAGAAACCATACTGTCAGGTACTGTTTCATTAAGTCTGTAGGCTTCACTACTAGTAGACCTGTTGGCAGGATGCAGAGATCTCTATTCCTTATTATCAAATGACCACTTGAATTAGGTCCCTCATATTAGGTCTCAAGAAAGCCATCTTTCTGCTCTCAGTGATTTCCTTCTGACTGTATGATTAAGGGTATCCATTTGCAGTTTTCCAGTGCAAAACAAATTGAGAAATTTTTCTGTGAAACAGAAGGCTGCATTACAGGGCATTAAGCATTCTTTATGACACCAGCAAGATTCAAGCAGAGCGTGGATCTTTTCTTTCCTGAAGTGCTAATGGCACAGGGAACTGGAGATATTATTATGTACTTGAAAGCTCCAAAAATTACTTTCAGCTGAGTTTCAACATGATTCGGGTCCTTGATTCCATCAGGTGGGGGCAGCAATTGTTTCAATGGAGCGGGACTGAGAAGCCGTGAACGTAAGAGCTGGGCTTCCAGAAAAGAGAAAGCACAGTTCATGGTGCCTGCTCCAGGCTTTGGATTGTGGGGTAGGGATTTGAATGGTTGTGGCTTCATCCAAATCCAAATTCTTTCTAGATTTTCCTCTAATCTAGGTTTGAAAGGACTGGAACCTTTGTTTCATTTCCCCTGCCTTCTTTTTTTCTTTTTTTTAAATCTCTCCCCACTGACATTTCAATCTTTCTCCCATGTCTTTTTTTTTTTTTTCATATGATAGAAGCCAGTTTTGTGACCTATTCTGACCTCCTTCTCTTTTCTTCTTTTCTTCATCCGTTATTTATTTATTCCTTAGGCCTTGCTATGGGCCAGGCACAGTGTTGGTGATGGGGATACAGAGCAAAAAGACGATGGAACTGCAAGGAGAAATAGGCAAATCTGCTATTATAGTTGGAGATTTCAACACACCTCTATCCAGTAGCCGACAGAGAAAAAAGAAACGTCAGGAGCTCACAGTCTTGTGGACGTTAGAGACATGTAGCATCCATTATCAGATGGGTGATGAGTGCACCAACAAAGACATTTTCCTTGTACTGTGTGGGGAGGATGACCAGGAGGGTCTGGGAAAGGTTTCTGAGTTATGCTGGCAACTCTGCAAGGACTCAGAGTAGCTACTGTCAGATGTTGAAGACGGTTAAGAATTGGAGGATGATGGATGGATGAATGAAGGAATGGAAGGACAAATTAAGTGAAAGGATTTGTATCTTGAAGAATAAGATGCATTCTCATGCAGGTACATGAGAATTCTGTACTAGGTATGAGAGTTCAGTTGCTTGAGAAACTAAAACAGGAGACACAGTTTTAAAGCTTTTAGGATTTATATATTTAATGATATAGTGTATCATTACCACTGGCAGCTTAGTCATAAAGAATCCACCTGCCAATGCAGGAGATGTGGGATTGATCCCTAGGCCAGGAAGATCCCCTTGAGGAGGAAATGGCAACCCACTCCAGTATTCTTGCCTGGGAAATCTCATGGAGAGAGGTGCCTGGCAGGCTACAGTCCATAGGGTCGCAGAGTCGGACACTCACTTTCTCATATAAATACTATCATATTCATAAATAAATAAATGTACTACCAGGCACAAATTATGCATTTTTTTCTTTTTTTTTCTTTTTTTTTTTTTTTTGCATTTTTATCTTTTTAACTCAGTTATTACAGAGTGGCCCTTACAGGTTCACAATGTAAAACTATCATTGGAATGAATGAAGGTGATGGAGGCCATTGGAAAATCTTAATTAAGGGAGTGAACTGATGAGATCCATATTTTAGAAAGGTGATCTTGGCATTAGTATGGGGTACCACTTTACAGCTTTGTTAATGCATATCTGCTCAGCCATTAGTGTATGGATTATAGCAGGTTGGGTTATGGCCCACATTTAGAGACAGAAAAAATGTTTGTGTGACACAGAGAGTAGAAAAAATCAGCATGCATTGCTCTATTTTTATGTATTTTGTACTGCTATGCAATGCACTTCTTACAGTGCCTTGGACAAAAACAGTTTAAGAAATACTGCTTTGAGTTTGGAGAAGCAGAGAGAGCAGCACAGGCTACATCTGCAATCGAGGCAAAAAAAAATAATGAAGGCTTGGACCAGGCAGCTGCTTTATGTTGCAAGGAATTGCACTGGGCTACTTTTCTGACTAATCGTATCTATTCCTGTATTGAACTTTGCAGGACACTGAATAATGGAGGAAATTGGCAGGTTGGAAGCAAGCTCTGAGTTTAAAGTCAAGAAACTATGGTTTAGTGCTTCCCTTTGTTACAGAGCTGGGACATCCGTCCTTCTCCTAATACAAGTCATTTATTTTAGAAAAAGAAATCTTTAAACATACATTAAAAGTATGGCTACTGATTTCCATGGTGTCTGAGTCCCACTCCAGTGTGGAAGTGACCAGATTCATAAGCTTTCAAAGAAGTTGGAGGCTCTAGTAGTTTCCTAGGGCTGTTGCAAGAAATTTCCACAAAGTGATATGTTCAGTTCAGTTCAGTTCAGTTCAGTTCAGTCGCTCAGTCGTGTCCGACTCTCTGCGACCCCATGAATCGCAGCACGCCAGGCCTCTCTGTCCATCACCAACTCCCGGAGTCTACCCAAACCCATGTTCATCGAGTCGGTGATGCCATCCAACCATCTCATCCTCTGTCGTCCCCTTCTCCTCCCACCCCCAATCCTACCCAGCATTAGGGTCTTTTCCAATGAGTCAACCCTTCGCATGAGGTGCCCAAAGTATTGGAGCTTCAGCTTCAACATCAAACCTTCCAATGAACATCCAGGATTGATCTCTTTTAGGATGGATTGATTGGATCTCCTTGCAGTCCAAGGGACTCTCAAGAGTCTTCTCCAACACCACAGTTCAAAAGCATCAATTCTGCGGCGCTCAGCTTTCTTCACCGTCCAACTCTCACATCCATACATGACCACTGGAAAAACCATAGCCTTGACTAGACAGACTTTTGTTGGCAAAGTAATGTCTCTGCTTTTAAACATGCTATCTAGGTTGGCCATAACCTTCCTTCCAAGGAGTAAGCGTCTTTTAATTTCATGGCTGCAGTCACCATCAGCAGTGATTCTGGAGCCCAAAAACGTAAAGTCTGACACTGTTTCCAGTGTTTCCCCATCTATTTCCCATGGAGTGATGGGACCAGATGCCATGATCTTAGTTTTCTGAACGTTGAGCTTTAAGCCAACTTTTTCACTCTCCTCCTTCACCTTCATCAAGAAGCTCTTTAGTTCTTCACTTTCTGCCATAAGGGTGGTGTCATCCGCATATCTGAGGTTATTGATATTTCTCCCGGCAATCTTGATTCCAGCTTGTGTTTCTTCCAGCCCAGCGTTTCTCATGATGTACTCTGCATCTAAGTTAAATAAGCAGGGTGACAATATACAGCCTTGACGTACTCCTTTTCCTATTTGGAACCAGTCTGTTGTTCCATGTCCAGTTCTAACTGTTGCTTCCTGACCTGCATACAGGTTTCTCAAGAGACAGGTCAGATGGTCTGGTATTCCCATCTCTTTCAGAATCTTCCACCATTTATTGTGATCCACACAGTCAAAGGCTTTGGCATAGTCAATAAAGCAGAAATAGATGTTTTTCTGGAACTCTCTTGCTTTTTCGATGATCCAGCGGATATTGGCAATTTGATCTCTGGTTCCTCTGCCTTTTCTAAAACCAGCTTGAACATCTGGAAGTTCATGGTTCACGTATTGCTGAAGCCTGGCTTGTAGAATTTTGAGCATTACTTTGCTAGCATGTGAGATGAGTGCAATTGTGCGGTAGTTTGAGCATTCTTTGGCATTGCCTTTCTTTGGGATTGGAATGAAAACTGACCTTTTCTAGTCCTGTGGCCACTGCTGAGTTTTCCAAATTTGCTGGCATATTGAGTGCAGCACTTTCACAGCATCATCTTTGAGGATTTGAAATAGCTCAACTGGAATTCCATCACCTCCACTAGCTTTGTTCGTAGTGATGCTTTCTAAGGCCCACTTAACTTCACATTCCAGGATGTCTGGCTCTAGGTGAGTGATCACACCATCGTGATTATCTGGGTCGTGAAGATCTTTTTTGTACAGTTCTTCTGTGTATTCTTGCCACCTCTTCTTAATATCTTCCGCTTCTGTTAGGTCCATACCATTTCTGTCCTTTATCGAGCCTATCTTTGCATGAAATGTTCCTTTGGTATCTCTAATTTTCTTGAAGAGGTCTCTAGTCTTTCCCAATCTGTTGTTTTCCTCTATTTGTTTGCACTGATCGCCGAGGAAGTGATATGTTAGAGCAGCAGAAATGTATCCTCTTGCAGCTCCGGAGGCCGAAAGTCTAAGATCAAGGTGTTGACAGCGCTGTGTTCCTCTCAAAGGCCCTGGGGAGAATCTGCTCCTCACCTCCTCTGGCTTCTGCTGGCCGTGGACATTGTTTGACTTGTGGCCACATTGCTGCAGTCTCTGCCTATGTCTTCATGTGTCCTCCTACTCCGTGCCTGTCTTCTCCTCTCTTTGTCTCCTAATGACCCTTGTCCCTGGATTCAGGGTCTACCCAGGTCATCCAGGATTCTGTCCTCCAGATCCTCAACTTCTATGGCATATGCAAAGACTGTTACTCCAAATAAAGTAATACTCACAGGTTCTGGCCATTAGGACATGAGCATGTCTTCTGGGGGACTACCACTCAGCTCACTACAGAGGGAAAGTGCACTTTAGTCGATATTTGTATCTGATATTCCACCAGAAAAGACCTGCCCTGTGCATCTGCTATGGATTGAAAGTATATGTCCTCCCCTCCCTCACTCAAAGTCATATGTTGACTTTCTAACCCCCAGTGTGATGGTATTTGCAGAGGCCTTTGGGAGGTAAATAGTCATGAAGTTGATGCTCCCATAGTGGGATTAGTGTCCTTATGAAAAGAGAGACAGGAAAGCACATTCTCTCTCTCTTTTCCCTCTCTCTCAGCCACGTGAAGATATACAATGATAAGGCAGCTGTCTGAAAACCAGGAAGTGGTCCCTCATCAGACACGAGAAGTGCCAACACCTTGACCTTGGATGGCCAGCCTCCAGAACAGTGAGAGAGACATGTTCGTGGTCTAAACACCGAATGTGCGGCTCTGTTGCAGCAGCCTGCACTGACACAGTCTAGATAACACAAAGTGGATTCATTCTATGGGTGATGCTGAACATCAGTGCTGAGGCAAGGAGGCCAGGAGGCAGTTGAGGTTTTCTGTCCTTGTTGTCATAAAAAAAAGTGTTAATTAGTTGGGAAGAGAAGTATATGGCACTATTCTGGAAGAATAACACCAAATATGCAACGCAAAAATTTATTACGAAAGGGATGCTTCATTTGTGATTTGGGATAATTGCCTGACCTCTCAGATTCTCAAAATCCTCTTCTTTATAACGAGCAAATTAAACTGGGTTATTCTAAGTTCCTTTCCACTTTTATTTTCTTCTATAAGCACTTTATGGGCTTCCCAAGTGGCTCAGTGGTAAAGAATCTGCCTGCCAATGCAGGAGATGTGAGGTTTGATCCCCACAACAAGAAGATTCTGTGGAGAAGGAAATGGCAACCCACTCCAATATTCTTGCCTGGAGAATCCCACGGACAGAGGAGCCTGGTTGGTACAGTCCAGGGGGTCACAAAGAGTCAGACACGACTGAGCAACAAAACGCCACACCACCAAGAACTTTATAGCAGATGTCCAGCTCCCCCAGCCCCCTTTCCTTGCTTTGTGCATTGCTAAGTGCTTGTAGCTTGCTTGCCTTTTCACAGGATGGCTTGCTGACATGTGGGAAAGCTAAACCCCAGAGTAGCCTGCTTCTCTTCCAGTGAATGGATCTCTGGAGAACTCCAGAGTGAAGGCTACATCTTTAAGCAAATTAAACATTTTATTGGCAAAACATATATCTTGATACTGTATATACACCTCATCATGACAACGTAGCAAAAAAAGAAGATCCAATTTGGGATACCAGTGAAAGAGTCGACGTTAATTTGCGCATGATGCATGTAGCATGGTCCCAGAGAATCCTTGTGCTCAGTCACTTCAGTGTGTCAGAGAATCGTTAGGTGTGACTGATTGCTTGTTGAATTTGAATGCACAGGTCTAAGAAAAATGACCCCTGCATAGTTACGACTTTGGAGGGAACCCCTGGAACCCCCTCATTGTCCCTGGCTCACCCACTTTTCCTTCCATTTCAGAGTTGAAAACCTGGGGTTGTACTCGCCCTGGAGTTCACTCAGCTGCTTCAGCCTTGTTATGAGGTGCCTCTGTTCCCTTCCCTTCAGAGTCTGGAGCCCCTGGCGTGGTATTCACTCCAGGACTCCAGGATTCAAAGGGTTCTGCAGCCACGGAGCAGCTTTGCTTTTAAATGGCTTCAAGCAGTTTTGGAGCTTTGACCCTCTCCAAGCCTGGGCACCCCTGTGTTGTGACTTCAGTGCTGAGAAACCCCAGTGCCACCTCCTACTCTCCAGGCATCAAACCTGCAATTAGATGCTTATTGGAACACCTAGTGAACACCTTTCTGTAGGACTCCCTTGTGGTCTGTCAAAACCACCTCTCTCCCAGCCACACTTCAATTATTTCTTCTTCCAAGATGGAACAGGGGGGAAAAGGGAGAGTCAATTGGAACCAACTCTTACGTGCTAAGCTACAAGACCTGGCCCAACTCTGGGGTCTATAGAGTGCCCAGGCAGCTCAGAGGCCACCTCAGTTACTGTGGCAACCAGACATTCACGGGGCTCTCAGCCTTGGTTAATATTTCATAGGGATTCTGCATTTTACAGGCTCTCCTCTTCAGTCCTGTCAGTTTAAGCACAACTTCAGTCTACCTTCTTTAACTGATGAAACCTGTGGTTGTTTGCGTTTTTTAAGTAGCTAAAATTTTAGACATAAGATATCTCCAGTAAGTACTTCATAAGGGAATAAATGGTTTGAAATGCCTCATTTTAAACAAACTCAGAGAATGGATTCCTCTAGAGAATGGGGCAGAGTCAAGAAAATCTAAAGGAGATTGGGACACTTAATTTTTCATTCATGCACAATCTACTCTTTTCACAAGACGGATCTGTGCTATTGTTACGTAATTCCACACTATAATTGGCTATAGATATTTAACGGTAGCAGATACTGGTCTTCAAATAAACATTTTTAGGTAATCTGAAGATTTCTAATTGTTATCATGCTCCAAAGACATTGCCTTTCATGTCAGTGCTGCATACATTTTTGTGTGGCTTCCGCTTCCCTCCAGAAATTTCCCCTGAACCTGGCTAAATTCCTCTGCTCTCAGAGCACACTAATCCTAGATATGTTTCTATCATAAAACGTGGGCTATTATATTGGAGATATGATATTCATGGAGATATGAGTGTAACTTTATCTCTCTCCCTAAAGTGTAGGCTTCCTCAGTTCTAGACTTACTCATTCTTATTTTCCCAGTTCCTGCTATGGTTGTTGAACTGCTCTTCTTGATTTTGATTCTGTTTCTCCCTCTCCACCTCCCCCAGAAATTTCATACTTTTATTCTTTAGCTTCTACAGTGGACCTCTGAACTGCTGTTCAGCTGTATACCTGCAGTTTACCATGGAGAATGGGTTTCAATAAAGGACTTTGGATGGAAAATGAGGTCAAGTGACCAGTCTATTTAAGAAAGCGTTAAGTCTCCAGCATTCACTGTAAACTGTCCAGCAACGGAGAGATTCCTAGAGCTCACAAGCTTCCTTTTATAAGGATTTCTCCTGATAGAGGCAGCAGGAGAACTTTCCCCACAAAGAGCACTGTTCACCCTCCAAATCACAGGCATTTTCTGGAGTGTCATGCTCATTTGTTCAGTTGATAGATATTTATGGTGCTCACTGTGTGCCAGGGCCTTTCAGATCTGATGGGCTACAAACCAGTGGGTTCTTTAGAAATCGGCAACCAGTTGAATTGATATCAACATGGCAGGAAAGTAGTACAAAAGAAGCATAAAATCCCTGTCCTGGGCAATCTTAACATCTTACCATCTTAAAATGGGTTTTTGGTGTTGAGAATGAAAACCAAAGTACTCTCACTTCGTCAGCAATGAGGTACCTCCCCTCCCCCCAAGGAAATCCATTTTTCTCAAAGAATGATCTTAAATATTCAAAGCAGAAACTAGTTTTCTATGGGTTTCATCATAATTTTCCCATTCTTGCTGTAAAGCTGTAGTTTTCAAAAAACAGGCTGTTCCATACCTACCCTATCTGCTTTTAATAATTAAGTTTCTAGGCTTAGGTAAAACTGCTCAACTCTTTAAAATATACCCCATTTCATATTCATCTTAAGTTTCTTGTATTTTATCTTTTACATGAATTTTAATTTTTGTTTAATACTGTTGCAGAAAGATTTACTGACAAGTGAAAGTGATGTTGGTTGTTTTGGGGAAGCTCTGTTTTGATTTGGTTTCTAATTTAATTTGGAGAAGGCAATGGCACCTCATTCCAGTACTCTTGCCTGGAAAATCCCATGGATGGAGGAGTCTGGTAGGCTGCAGTCCATGGGGTCGCTAAGAGTCGGACACGACTGAGCGACTTCAGTTTCACTTTTCCCTTTCATGCACTGGAGAAGGAAATGGCAACCTACTCCAGTGTTCTTGCCTGGAGAATCCCAGGGACGGGGGAGCCTGGTGGGCTGCCTTCTGTGGGGTTGCACAGAGTCGGACACGACTGAAGCGACTTAGCAGCAGCAGCTAATTTAATTTATTTCCAAAATTTTCTACAGACATATGAACAAGTGGTTTTCTTTTTAAAAATATCAGGACTCTGGTAAAGAGGTGAAGAGACTTGAGTCTGAGCCCTTATTCTGCCACTTTCTAGTAAGACAAAATAGCATATCACAGTGGTCTATGCAGGCCACCTGGGAGTCAGACAGACCTAAATTGGGAACCCCATTCTGCCCTCTCTCCTTTTCCCCATCTTTCTGCTCTGTAATCCTCTCCAGCTCCAAGCAGTGATTCTCAATGCCCCCAAATTTTCATATATAAGATCCACATTTTTAAAAGACAATTGGAGTTCACATAGCTAAAAAACCCTTCCCATTGCTTTGGTTTTTATTCTAATGACTAGCTGGGTGATGTTGGACCAATCTGTTAACTCATCTTTAAGATGGAGTGGGCTTGGGCTGGATAATCTCTAAAGACCTCTCTGGCTCTAAAATTTAGTAACACTCTATACACTTTTTGGAAAAAAAATGACTTAGAGGTTTGTATATACCTTATATAGTCCAGGAAGGGTCAAACTCACTCTCCTTAGAGGCAGTTCAGGATCGTCTTTATTCCTTCTACTGTGCTAGGTCACTTTGGTCATGTCTGACTCTTTGCAACGCTATGGGCTGTAACCCACCAGGCTCCTCTGTCTATGGGATTCTCCAGAAAGAATACTGTTGTGGGTTGCCATTCCCTCCTCTAGGGGATCTTCCCAACCCAGGGATTGAATTCTTGTCTCTTACTCTCCTGTATTGGCAGGCAGATTCTTTACCACTAGTACCACCTGGGAAAAGCTCACCGTCCTTGAATTTTCAGGAGATTTTCCAATTCAGTCTTTTATTCGTTTATTCATTCAACAAACATTTACTCAATACACACTAGGTGGCAGTCTTTATAACAGACACTGGGTTTTAAGATAAAATATAGTCTCTACTGCTGAGACGTCTATGGGAAGAGTGCCAGGTAAACACTGGAATATAACAGCACGTGCAGAGATATGAGAGCAGTGGGAGCTTCTGGAATGCATCCTTATCTCATGAGAGGATGGGCATTTATAAACAAGGAAAGAGGTAGATTTCTTTGCCTTCCATTTCTCCTGCCCCCTACCTCACCACACCCAAACACAAATGCACACATGTTCAACATAACAAACATGAAGGCCTGCTGTGTGCAAAGCACTTTGACTTAGCAAAGTGTATAAATGAGAGAAGCATATTCCATTTTATCAAGTAGTTTATACCCTATAAAGAGAGGTAAGATTGGTTCATAGTTGTCTGCACTGTTACATAGAATGAGATAGGATAAGTAGGTCTGAAAACATTGCTAAAGGGATTCCTGAGAAGGAGAGAGCCCTGTGAGTGGAGCATCAGGTACGGCTTGATGAAGAGGCTGGCATTTCAAACAGACTCCTGTCTCCTCTCAGGCTGGCTGAGCAATTCCAGCTAAATATTGGGTATCTTACTTTCTTCAATTTAAGTCTGAATTTGGCAATCAGCAGTTCATGATCTGAGCCACAGTCTGCTCCCGGTCTTCTTTTTGCTGACTGTATAGAGCTTCTCCATATTTGGCTGCAAAGAATATAATCAATCTCATTTCGGTGTTGACCATCTGGTGATGTCCACGTGTAGAGTCTTCTCTTGTGTTGTTGGAAGAGGGTGTTTGCTATGACCAGTGCGTTCTCTTGGCAAAACTCTACTAGCCTTTTCCCTGCTTCACTCTGTACTCCAAGGCCAAATTTGCCTGTTACTTCAGGTGTTTCTTGACTTCCTACTTTTGCATTCCAGCCCCCTATAATGAAAAGGACATCTTTTTTGGGTGTTAGTTCTAGAAGGTCTTGTAGGTCTTCATAGAACCGTTCAACTTCAGCTTCTTTGGCATACTGGTCGGGGCATAGACTTGGATTACCATGGTGATAGTGAATGGTTTGCCTTGGAAACAAACAGAGATCATTCTCTCGTTTTTGAGATTGCATCCAAGTACTGCCTTTTGGACTCTTTTGTTGACCATGATGGCTACTCCATTTCTTTTAAGGGATTCTTGCCCACAGTAGTAGATATAATGGTCATCTGAGTTAAATTCACCCATTCCAGTCCATCTTAGTTCTCTGATTCCTAGAATGTTGACGTTCACTCTTGCCATCTCCTGTTTGACCACTTCCAATTTGCCTTGATTCATGGACCTAACATTCCAGGTTCCTATGCAATATTGCTCTTTACAGCATCGGACGTTGCTTCTATCACCAGTCACATCCACAGCTGGGTATCATTTTTGCTTTGGCTCCATCCCATCATTCTTTCTGGAGTTATTTCTCCACTGATCTCCAGTAGCATATTGGGCACCTACTAACCTGGGGAGTTCATCTTTCAGTGTCCTATCTTTTTGCCTTTTCATACTGTTCATGGGGTTTTCAAGGCAAGAATACTTTGGCCACCTCATGCAAAGAGTTGACTCATTGGAAAAGACCCTAGTGCTGGGTAGGATTGGGGGCAAGAGAAGGGGATGACAGAGGATGAGATGGTTGGATGGCATCATTGACTCGATGGACATGGGTTTGGGTAGACTCCGGGAGTTGGTGATGGACAGAGAGGCCTGGCGTGCTGCAATTCATGGGGTCGCAAAGAGTTGGACACGACTGAGCGACTGAACTGAACTGATTTGGTATCTTATAGCTACTGACTTTCAAAGTGAAATTTGCAACCTAGAGTAAAATCACTTCATATTTCTCCCTTTGGAAATGATCCCTTTCTTTTTCTATGTGAATGTATAAAATATCTGATGTAAGTTAGCAGTTCTGGCCAGAGGAAGCCTTTTTAATTGACCCTCCAGTTTGCCTGCATATGTCTACTTTCAGAAGCTGCTTTGTATGCTTACCACGGGACAGTTGTATTTATTCCCAAGCTGGGTGTCATTTAATTAAATATTATATAAAAGTGATGAAATATGAGAGAAAGAGAGAAGACAGGAGTTGTTATTTGTACAAAAATTAAACTGCTCTAGAAAGGCTAAATAAAGGTGAGTCATTAAAAATTGCTGTTAAATTGGAAGCAGATGAAAAAAGGTAATTTTTTACTTTTGTGGAAAAGTAATAAAACAAACTACATTTAGCAGACCCATACTTAAAGAAAAAAATGACTTTACATAAAAATTTAGTTAAAACTTTGGAGAAACTCACACAACATTGTAAAGCAATTATTCTCCAGTTAAAAAAAAAATCTATGTTACAGGTTTGCTGTAAAAATTAAAGTTGGTATATGTAAAGTAACCTAACATACAGTAATTACTCAATAAATATACAGTAATTTATACAGTAATTATCAATAAATGCTATGCTGTGCTTAGTCAGTCAGTTGTGTCCGACTCTTTGTGACCCCATGGACTATAGCCCCCTAGACTCCTCTGTCTGTGGGGATTCTCCAGGCAAGAATACTGGAGTGGGTTGCCATGCACTCCTCCAAGGGATCTTCCCAACCCAGGGCTAGAACTCGGGTTTCCCTCATGGCAGGCAGATTCTTTATCATCTGAGCCACCAGGGAAGTCCAACTATCAATAATAGATGTAAAAAAAAACTCTGGAGTGAAATATGTATCATGTGTATGATCCCCTGCATAAACTGACTTTCTCAACTGAATGTTTCAAATTATGTAATGAGGTCTCTATACTAACTCTACCCTCACTGAGTCCTTTTGCATTACTGCAGACTTTATTGGAGCCTTTAGAATAACACTGTAGAAGTTCTTTGTTTTGAATGATGGTTCCGATATGTGCGTTTATCATTCAGCTTAAACTCCAGCTCCCACAAAGCCAAACTAGCCGTAACACTATGAATTCTGAGAAAGAGAAATAGAGATTCTGAGTCCCACCATAAATACTTTTTTCTCATTTTACATTTTCTCCATGAGTAATCTCTTCCACCTCTAGCTTTTTCCTGCGTTCTCACTGACTGCCAAGTCTATGTTTTCTGTCCCACGTTCTCCACATCTTTCTTACTGACAGCTGTACGTTTTCATCTAGTTTCATAAAGCCTTTGGCTGTTGATGACACTTTTAAACTGTATTATAATAGTCATCTAAACATGTTTGCTGGTGTACATTAATGTCTTTTTCACCTCCCCAAACAGAATTTCCAAATATCAACCTAGCCAATGAAAATGCATTACACGTAGAAAATATACATTGTGGGAAAGTGAGCCAAAACAACACATCTAACAAATGTTAAGATTTCATAGTTGCTAAGTCGTGTCTGACTCTTGCAATCCCACAGACTGTAGCTGTACAGGCCCTCTGTCCATGGGATTTCCCAGGCAAGAATACTGGAGTGGGTTGCCATATTCTCCTCCGGGGGGATCTTCTTGACCCAGGGATCAAGCCCACATTTCCTGCATTGAAGGCAGGTTCTTTACCACTGAGCCACCAGGGAAGCTCTGTATTTAAGTTAGAGATTCATTAAAGTGTTAGTTTGAAAGCAATTAAAGTGCCTATTAGTTTTGCTTTGTGTAGTTTACTAATTCCTACACAGAACAATCTAGTCTGGATTAGCATTTGAAATAATTGTGTAAGTTTTATTTAGTTTGCTTTTTAAAATTTATTTCTTGTGTTTATCTCTAACTTTGGTGGGATTAATATTTTCTGAAGAAATCATATTTGTAAAGCTGCAGTCAATCCAGCGATTCCCCAATCAATCAGCAATTCCCCTAGGTCAGAACCTCTTAGGGGGAAGTTTTTAAAGACAAAAAATTTAAGTTGCAACTCCAACCTGTTTAGACCTATGGCATCAATCAGTATGTTTGCTGGCAGGGCAATATTTACTTTTAAACTCTTGCTCCCCTCCTGAACTTTGATTTGTAACGGGTTACAAGCACTATTGTGCCTCCCACCACCATGTAGAGGAACTTAACTGAAATACAGGTCCAAAATTTGGGGTAAATAACTTTTTGAACAATCTAATTTACCGTTTTGACCAGATTTGAGAGATGTAGAAGCCATACAATGACACTATTCTATCACGTTTTGCTGTGTAACAAATATAGGGGAAGTAGTTAAATCAGAGAGCTAAATTTGTAGATGTTCTGTGTAATTATTTCTTCATATTAGTTCAGCTTCTCACTGACAGGAAAAAAAAATAGAGCCAATGAAACAACACGGCTACACACATGCATCTCAGATTTGAGCCAAATTTCTGCCACAGTCCATCCCCACTTCTCTCTCTGCCTTGCACTTTGAATTGTCTTTGATCACGGTGATACTTTTAAACTGTGACTGGTTATAAAGAACATTGTCTTTTCCAGAGACTCACTGGCAAGAAGGTTAGTGATTTTGGAAGTATTTTTCTTGGCTGAACAGTGTTTTGGTTTCCTCGGCATTACTCTCCCTGACTGCCTTTTGTCGTTTGTCTAACATTCCCACATCCGTGATTTTCTTGCCCTAGAATCAGGGGTTTGACTGTTCAGCTGATGTTTGCCTGTTCCTCTCTGGGACTAGCTTTTCCCTGCTTCCTCTAAGTGGGCCATTTCCAGTTTGTATATTGAGATTTTTTTCTTTCACCCTTCTTCCCATCTCAGTTTGTTCCTCCAGAGCTTTCCTGCCTAATACCTTTCTGCAGGAGACCAAAGGCAAAAACAAACAATCTGTTTATTACTTAGAGAAAGGTTATTAACCCAAATTCCTCCAAGGGCTGGATGAATGCAATAATGAGTCAAACAGGCAGGTAGGGGGTTGGGGTGAAGGGCAAATAACAATTTGCTCAGCTGGATGTTGTCTTGCTAGAATCCGGGCTCAGGGTTCCAGGCCACCCAGGGTTTTACAGAAGACGGTAACCCAGAATTTTAAGTAGAATATCCTGACTTTTAAATGTTGGCATCTTATTTAGTTATTTTTAAAATCTTCTGAAAGGAAAACAGTAGTCATGGGTAGAAGATGGACTGCAATAACTTTGCACACTTTCACAGAAGTGATGCTGTCCTTCCTATTGTTAGTGCCCCCTCTGCCCTCAGAGATTTTCATTGTTGCTTATGTTCAGGTCACCTGCCATAAGGAGGGCCACCAAGATTATAAGTGTTTAGGTCTTCCCTGGGTGTTGTGTGCCTCCCCAAAGTTCATACATTGAAACCCTAACCCCCAATGGATTAGGTATTAGGAGGTAGGGCCGGTGGGAGGTTTACTGATGTCAGGAGGGCAGAGGCAGAGGCCCTGTGATGGGACTAGTGTCCTTATAAGGAGAGACTAGAGCTCTCTCCACGAGGTGAGGTGAGGACACAGCAGGAAGGTAGCTCTGCAAACCAGGAAGAGAGGCCTTACCAGCTGCTGAGTCTGCTGGCACCTTGATCTTGAACTTTCCCACGTCTCCAGTAGCAGTGCTGTCTGTGACTCCGTGAGTAGGTTTTTATAATTCCAAGCTTCAAATTAAAAAGTCCCTGTGGCTGCCCACCTAAGGTATGTTTTCCACATGCCAATAAAGCTGCCACTTTGGACTCCATCAACGTGGTGTCTCCATTTATTCTGCCTGTCTCTTAACTGGTTCAAATTTCTAGCAGAGAATGAGGTATAATTTCTAATCTCAGACACCAAATTTAGATTCTTTGAAATTAAATACACTTTAACTTGACTTGCTCAGGAAAAATCTGTCTTTCTGTGCATTCCTAGAGATACAGGGAGGATTCTGGCCCTATCTGTTCTTTTGTGTCCCAAGAATGGGCTCAGCTCATCCCAGATGGAGGATCCTACAGCCAGTTTTGTTTTGCTTTTAGGCCTTAAAATCAGTGTTTGTATTTAAAGTATCCTTCCAAGATCTTCTTTGTTTGGGGATCATACTCGGGTGTGTTATCCTGAGAGTGTTAGCTCCATTGATAGTTTCTTCCTCCCAGTAAGTTGGTCAACTTGAATTATCATACTTTATCTCTTCTGATCTTAGATGAGACAGTAAGACCAACCAATATTTTTCCCATTAAATGTCATCAAACATCATAACAAATTAGTGTCAGAAACATTTGTTTTCTTCCAAATATTTTCATCATGCTCATATTCAGAGAGGAAGAGAGAGAGAAGGGAAGCTAGTGTATACTGATCATACTGATTAATAATCATATTAATCAAAGCCAAGTTCCATTCAGTTGAATTCATTAAGAACCATGAAGATCATCACTAGGGCTTCTGCGATGAAGAGAAAAAAGTGTGGGACTTTATGAGGAAAATGGCAAGCTTCAAACTATGGAGAAAAAATAATATTTTTCTTATGTTGTCAGGATTTACCAAGGCTTAGCATGTGGCATTCATCACTGTCCACTAATCAAATATTACAAGAACAGATTTACTGTTAGATTTATCATTCTGACCCCGATATGTTAGAGGTCCTTCCCAAACCCACTCTGAATCTTGACCCTCAGCCAACCCTTTTCATTATAACCTATGGAACCCTTACTCATTCAGGGATAAATTCTACCCTAACCTTTGCCTCTTTGGTCCTCCCCTAATCGAAATGTGTTTTCCCGTGACAGTATCATTTCCTTAGAAGCTTCCTTCTTTGAAAGGTACCCTTTTGTCCATCTTGAGTCAGTTAATTTCAGTTAATTTCAGAAGAGAAATTAGCCAACTGTTATTACTACAGATACTTCCAGACTGTTGTTTTAGTGCCATCACTCAGCAAAGTTCATCTTCTTGAAAAATGGATACAATATCTTGGAGAGGTACTATCCTCCTGGATGCACCAGTCTTATCCAGAGACTTCAGTACCTATGTTTCTTCTTTACCCTACTCCATTCAAAGGTCTTCTGGGTAGCAACATCTGCACTGATGGTCTCTAACATCTTGGATGTGCTTGTTTTCAACTCCAGTGACCTGTCTTAATTTTGGCCTTTGCTCTATCTACTATCATTCCCTTTCTCTTTCTAATCTCCCAGACCACTTTTCAGCCTCTATAAGTTTTTTTTTTTCCCCAATTCATCCAAACAGTTGTCATCTCCCTTCACTGAACACCTATAGTGCTTAGCTTCTGTCTTCTTTCTGTCTCTTACTGTGTGTCTGCCTTATGTCAGAATTATCCATGTTCCTCTGTCCCCAGTACCTCATCAGGGGCGGAACGGAATGGAAGACAGATGTGTAGCAGATTCAGACTGGTTTGACTTTATTTTTTTAATATTTATTTATTCATTTATTTATTTAGTTGTGGCACATGGATTCTTTAGATGTGGCATGTGGGCTCAGTAGTTGTAGCACATGGTCTTAGTTTTCCACACGTGGGGTCTTAGTTTCCCGACCAGGGATCAAATCCCTGTCCCCTGATTGCTGGGTGGATACTTAACCACTGGAACATGAAGGAAGTCCCTGGTTTGACTTTAAATGCCAACAATTCTGCCTAATGGCTTTGTGATCTTTGGCAACTTATTCAAACTTTTTAAGCCTTAGTGATTTTGGTCATTTCTGAAAGTTGGGGGCAATAATATCTACTTTTATGGATTGATTCTGAGGATTAAATAGAAAAATACATGTAAAGCACCTAACTGTTTTGTTAGGCAGTGATCAGAAACTGCAGGGAAGTTATTTTTACTAGATACCCGAAGAAAGAGTCTGTTACTGATCCTTGTTGTTCAGTGGCCAAGTTGTGTATGACTCTTTGCAACCCCATAGACTGCAGCATGCCAGGCTTCCCTGTCCTTCGCTATCTCCCAGAATTTGTTCAAACTCATGTCCATTGAGTTGGTGAGGCCAACCAACCATTCATCTTTGGTCACCCTCTTCTTCTCCTGGCCTCCATCTTTCCCAGCATCAGGATCTTTTCCAATGAGTCAGTTCTTTGTATCAGGTGTCCAAACTATTGGAGCTTCAGCTTCAGCATCAGTCCTTCCACTGAATACTCAGAGTTGATTTCCTTTAGGATTGACTAGTTTGATCTTCTTGCAGTCCAAGGGACTCTGATCTTTACTGATTTTTACTAATTCTTACCACCACATGCTTAGTGCCTTACCTAGCAGATATTATGGTTAATATTTATTAAATAGTTAAATGAACAAGTGAATGAGTTGAAAGACACATCCTGCCAAAAAACTATTTTACTTCTTAATAAAAAAATAAAAATGGACGCATTAGAAATAGAGGATACAGATTAAGTTATTAGTGTTGCCTTCTGTATTGGTTTCCTAGGCCTGCTATAACAAAGTACCACACACTGGGTAGCTTAGAGAATAGACGTTTATTGTCTGATAGTTTTGGAGGCCAGAAGTCTGAGATGAGGGTTTGCCTCCTTCTGAGGGCTCTGAGGAAATAAGCTGTTCAGGTCCCTCTTCTAGCTTCTGGTGGTTTACTGGCAATTCATGTTTGTTGGTCTACAGAATCATCACCTCATTTTTGCCTTCAACATCATATGACAATCTTCCTATGTCCCCAAATTGTCTTTCCTCTCTACATATCTGTATCTTGTGTCTATACCACCCCCTAATTTTTTAATAAGGGTGTAGTCATATTGGGCTAGGGCCCACCCTAATGACATCATCATAACTGAATTGTCTGCAAAAACCCTATTTCCAAATAAGGTCCCGTTCACCGACAATGGGGGATTGGACTTCAACACCCTTTTCAGTTCAGTTCAATCGCTCAGTTGTGTCCAACTCTTTGCGACCCCATGAACCACAGCACGCCAGGCCTCCCTGTCTATCACCAACTCCCTGATCCACACAAACACATGTCCATCGAGTCGATGATCCCATCCAGCCATCTCATCCTCTGTCGTCCCCTTCTTCTCCTGCCCTCAATCTTTCCCAGCATCAGGGTCTTTTCCAATGAGTAAGCTCTTGACATCAGGTGGCCAAAGTATTGGAGTTTTAGCTTGAACATCAGTCCTTCCAATGAACACCAAGGACTGATCTCCTTTAGGATGGATTGGTTGGATATTGTTGCAGTCCAAGGGACTCTCAAGAGTCTTCTCCCACACCACAGTTCAAAAGCATCAATTATTTGGCACTCAGCTTTCTTTATAGTCCAACTCTCAGATCCATACATGACCACTGGAAAAACCATAGCCTTGACTAGATGGACCTTTGTTGGCAAAGCAATGTCTCTGCTTTTTAATATGCTATCTAGGTTGGTTATAACTTTCCTTCCAAGGAGTAAGCATCTTTTAATTTCATGGCTGCAATCACCATCTGCAGTGATTTTGGAGCCCAGAAAAATAAAGTCAGCCACTGTTTCCACTGTTTCCACTGTTTCCGCATCTATCTGCCATGAAGTGATGGGATCGGGTGCATGATCTTAGTTTTCTGAATGTTGAGCTTTAAGCCAACTTTTTCACTCTCCTCTTTCACTTTCATCAAGAGGCTCTTTAGTTCTTCTTCACTTTCTGCCATAAGTGTGGTGTCATCTGCATATCTGAGGTTATTGAAACTTCTCCCAGCAATCTTGATTCCAGCTTGTCCTTCCTCTAGCCCAGCATTTCTCATGATGTACTATGCATATAAGTAAAATAAGCAGGGTGACAATATACAGCTTTGACATACTCCTTTTCCTATTTGGAAACAGTCTGTTGTTCCATGTCCAGTTCTAACTGTTGCTTCCTGACCTGCATACAGGTTTCTCAAGAGACAGGTCAGGTGGTCTGGTATTCCCATCTCTTTCAGGATTTTCCACAGTTTATTGTGATCCACACAGTCAAAGGCTTTGGCATAGTCAACAAAGCAGAAATAGATGTTTTTCTGGTACTCTCTTGCTTTTTCAATGATCCATCGGATGTTGGCAATTTAATCTCTGGTTCCTCTGCCTTTTCTAAAACCAGCTTGAACATCTGGAAGTTCACGGTTCACATATTGCTGAAGCCTGGCTTGGAGAATTTTAAGCATTACTTTACCAGCGTGTGAGATGAGTGCAATTGTGTGGTAGTTTGAGCATTCTTTGGCATTGCCTTTTTTTGGGATTGGAATGAAAACTGACCTTTTCTAGTCCTGTGGCCACTGCTGAGTTTTCCGTATTTGCTGGCATATTGAGTGCAACACTTTTACAGCGTCATCTTTCAGGATTTGAAATAGCTCAACTGGAATTCCATCACCTCCACTAACTTTGTTTGTAGTGATGCTTCCTAAGGCCCACTTAACTTCACATTCCAGGATGTCTGGCTCTAGGTGAGTGATCATACCATCGTGATTTTCTGGGTCGTGAAAAACTTTTTTGTACAATTCTTTTGTGCATTCTTTCCACAGAAGATGGCAAGAATCTTCTATTCTGCTTCTCTTAGGTCCCTACCATTTCTGTCCTTTATTGTGCCCATCTTTGCATGAAATGTTCCCTTGGTACCTCTAATTTTCTTGAAGAGATCTCTAGTCTTTCCCATTCTATTATTTTCCTCTATTTCTTTGCATTGATCACTGAGAAAGGCTTTCTTATCTCTCCTTGCTATTCTTTGGAACTCTGCATTCAAATGGGTATAGCTTTCCTTTTCTCCTTTGCTTTTTGCTTCCCGTCTTTTCACAGCTATTTGTAAGGCCTCCTCAGACAGCCATTTTGCTTTTTTGCATTTCTTTTTCTTGGGGATGGTCTTGATTCCTGTCTCCTGTACAATGTTACGAACCTCCATCCATAGTTCATCAGGTATTCTGACTATCAGATCTAGTCCTTTAAATCTATTTCTCACTTCCACTGTATAGTCATAAGGGTTTTGATTTAGGTCATACCTGAATGGTCTACTGTTTTTCTCCACTTTCTTCAATTTCAGTCTGAATTTGGCAATAAGGAGTTCATGATCTGAGCCACAGTCAGCTCCTGGTCTTGTTTTTGCTGACTGTATAGAGCTTCTCCATCTTTGGCTGCAAAGAATATAACCAATCTGATTTTGGTGTTGGCCATCTGGTGATGTCCATGAGTAGAGTCTTCTCTTGTGTTGTTGGAAGAGGGTGTTTGCCATGACCAGTGCATTCTCTTGGCAGAACTCTACTAGCCTTTGCCCTGCTTCATTCTGTACTCCAAGGCCAAATTTGCCTGTTACTCCAGGTGTTTCTTGACTTCCTACTTTTGCATTTCAATCCCCTATAATGAAAAGGACACCTTTTTTGGATGTTAGTTCTAGAAGGTCTTGTAGGTCTTCATAGAACCGTTCAACTTCAGCTTCTTCGGTGTTACTGGTCGGGGCATAGACTTGAATTTCCATGATATTGAACGGTTTGCCTTGGAAACGAACAGAGATCATTCTGTCGTTTTTGAGATTGCATCCAAGTACTGCATTTCAGACTCTTTTGTTGACTATGATGGCTACTCCATTTCTTCTAAGGGATTCCTGCCCACACTAGTAGATATAATGGTCATCTGAGTTAAATTCACCCATTCCAGTCCATCTTAGTTCTCTGATTCCTAGAATGTCGATGTTCACTCTTGTCATCTCCTGTTTGACCACTTCCAATTTGCCCTGATTCATGGACCTAACATTCCAGATTCCTATGCAATATTGCTCTTTACAGCATTGAACCTTGCTTCTATCACCAGTCCCATCCACAACTGGGTGTTGTTTTTGCTTTGGCTCCATCCCTTCATTCTTTCTGGAGTTATTTCTCCACTGATCTCCAGTAGCATATTGGGCACCTACTGACCTGGGGAGTTCATCTTTCAGGGTCCTATCTTTTTGCCTTTTCATACTGTTCATGGGGTTCTCAAGGCAAAAATACTGAAGTGGTTTACCATTCCCTTCTCCAGTGGACCACATTCTGTCAGACCTCTCCACCATGACCCGTACGTCTTAGGTGGCCCCACATGGCATGGCTTAGTTTCACTGAGTTAGATACTGCTGTGGTCCATGTGATCAGATTGGCTAGTTGTCTGTGACTGTAGTTTCAGCCTGTCTGCCCCCTGATCCCCTCTCTCTGTCCCCACCGTCTTGCCTGGGTTTCTCTTACCTTGGACACTCATTCTCTCTTCACAGCTGCTCCAACAAAGAGCAGCCACCACCCCTTACCTCTTACTTGTGTTAGCTCCTCTCGGCGGCCGTCCCTGACCTCGGGCCCCGGGGTAGCTCCTCTCGGCAGCGCTCAGTGTGCTGCCGCAGCCACCACGCTCAGTTCAGCCATCACAGTTTCTGATTTATAGAACTGTAATATATATAGAGAGACAAGACCAAGATAAGAATAACTAATGAGCAATATAAAAAAGAATATAGTCAATCATTAAACTGAATGACATAAACCACTAAGTGGACTTCCCAGGCGGCTCAGTGATAAAGAATGTGCCTGCAATGAAGGAAATGCAGGTTTGATCCCTGGGTTGGGAAGCTACCCTGGAGAAGGAAATGGCAACCCACTCCTGCATTCTTTGCCTGGGAAATCCCTGGCAGGCTACAGTCCATGGGGTTGCAAAGAGTCAGACATGACTGAGCAACTAAACAACAGCAAAAAAACCCTAAGTATTCTAAACTTAATAAAAAAGATGGTTTTCAGGGTCAAAGAAAAACTTCATAGACAAAGGGTCATTTGAAGGTGGAGTCTTTCTTTAAATAAATGTTATTTCTAAATAATCATAGTTTCTACATATTATTACTGGTTAACATTTTGAAATAGCTTTAGATTGCTCAAGCTAATGAGACAGCTCAAACAATAGGATCAGGCTGTTAATGTGGCACACAGTAAATGTGTATTGCAAGAAAGAAGTTTTCAGGGAACAAGAATTGCTATGGTAACCTGATATATCATTAAAAATGTAATGAATAAATATCAACAGGGTCTCAGATTCATCACACAGAAAAAACTTCAAGGCTGGGATAAATAAGTAGTTCACATGCTGATTGTTCAGTGCTTTGTTCACTAAATCAGAGTGATTGTCCATTAGCAAAAAAAGTAGTAATATTCAAATAATCCAGGGCTCCATCAGGTGCCTAAAAACTCCTTCAGTATAACCTTTTGATTTAAATCACTGCCATTTCCCTCAAAATATTAATTTTAGCTGTAAGAAATAGTCATGATAATAGATCTGATTATATGCTTTTCAAAAGGAAATATTTTGCCAACTCTTAAGAGTACAATAGACACTGTAGTATCTTGGTATTCAGTGTGGAATTAGGAAGGAGATCTTTTTCTTAGAGCTCTCTCCTGCTGTTATAGGATCCACATTTCATACCCCACCTTTTCTCTCTCCCCCTAACTTAAAAACTCATTTAATCCCTAAGATGTATCTTCAGTTCAGTTCAGTTCAGTCGCTCAGTCGTGTCCGACTCTTTGCGACCCCATGAACCACAGCACACCAGGCCTCCATGTCCATCACCAACTCCCTGAGTCCACCCAAACCCATATCCATCAAGTCAATGATCCCATCCAACCATCTCATCCTCTGTCGTCCCCTTCTCCTCCTGTCCTCAATCTTTCCCAGCATCAGGGTCTTTTCAAATGAGTCAGCTCTTCGAATCAGGTGGCCAAAGTATTGGAGTTTTAGCTTGAACATCAGTCCTTCCAATGAACACCCAGGACTGATCTCCTTTAGGATGGACTGGTTGGATCTCTTTGCAGTCCAGGGGACTCTCAAGAGTCTTCTCCAGCACCACAGTTCAAAAGCATCAATTATTTGGTGCTCAGCTTTCTTTACCGTCCAACTCTCACATCCATACATGACCACTGGAAAAACCATAGCCTTGACTAGACGGACCTTTGTTGGCAAAGCAATGTCTCTGCTTTTTAACATTCTATCTAGGTTGGTTATAACTTTCCTTCCAAGGAGTAAGCATCTTTTAATTTCATGGCTGCAATCACCATCTGCAGTGATTTTGGAGCCCAGAAAAATAAAGTCAGCCACTGTTTCCACTGTTTCCCCATCTATTTGCCATGAAGTGATGGGACCAGATGCCATGATCTTAGTTTTCTGAATGTTGAGCTTTAAGCCAACTTTTTCACTCTCCTCTTTCACTTTCATTAAGAGGCTCTTTAGTTCTTCACTTTCTGCCATAAGGGTGGTGTCATCTGCATATCTGAGGTTATTGATATTTCTCCTGGCAATCTTGATTCCAGCTTGTGCTTCATCCAGCCCAGCATTTCTCATGATGTACTCTGCATATAATTTAAAGAAGTAGGGTGACAATATACACCCTTGACATACTCCTTTTCCTATTTGCTGTTTGTCTATTTCTTTCAGCTTATTGCATCTGTCTCTGAAGAGATGAGGCAGTGTTAAAGAAAAGTCAATGTCTTGGGTAGAAGATGTGGAAGGCACAACTTGGAACAGGTGATTTCTGTAAGTTCTTTCTCTGGGATTCACTTTCTGGATCTCTTGCATGATATCTGTACTTATATTCTCAGTTTCTTTATACCCATTTCTCATGAGAGTAATGTGGTGATATTACCAGTGGTCTATATGTCCTTGGGATGCTCCTCCTACCACAGGGCCTTTGCACAGACCATTCCCTCTCTCTGAAACACTGTCCTTCAGATTGTATCTTGTCCTTCAGAGTGCAACTTCAGGCTTACTTTCTCACATAGGTCTTCACCTGACTGATCACATTCCCTTCCTATAGGGTCTCATAGCATGTATACCTTTTGTTCATAATAATTATGGTGGCACCTGTATGACAATTTGATTAAAGGAAGAACCATCATGGAACTACTAAGTATTTTTGCTCACCACTATGTTTCCAACTCTGGTACAGTGACAATGACAAACCTAGGCAGTATATTAAAAAGCAGAGACATTACTTTGCCTTCAAAGGTCTGTATAGTCAAAGCTATGGTTTTTCCAGTAGTCATCTATGGATGTGAGATCTGTACAATAAAAAACACTGAGCGCTGAATAACTGATATCTTCGAACTGTGATGCTGGAGAAGACTCTTGAGAGTCTCTTGGACTGTAAGGACATCAAACCAGTCAATCCTAAAGGAACCCTGAATATTCATTAGAAGGACTGATGCTGGAGCTGAAACTCCCAATACTTTGACCCCCTGATGCAAAGAGCCAACTCACTGGAAAAGCCCCTGATGCTCGGAAAGATTGAAGGCAGAAGGAGAAGAGGACAACAGAGGATGAAATGGTTGGATGATGTCACCAACTCAATGGACATGAGTTTGGACGAAGACCGGGAGATGATGAAGGACAGGGAAGCCTGGTGTGCTGCAGTCTATGGGGTTGCAAAAATCGTACATGACTGAGCGATTGAACAACAGGAACATAGTAGTCTCGATAAATGTTTATTGGATAAATGAATGAATAGCTTGTGTTCCCTGGATTACACTTAAGAATTTCTGACTTAGCTATGCTTGCATCCAAGAAGGATTCCCTTTCATGTTTGCACTGGCACAGTGTGTTGGCAATTAGCATGCTGTGGTCTCACAATCTACAGTGATACCATTAATGACTGCTGAAAACTGAAACTCTCACTCTCTTATTTTGGGTTCTGTATTTTGTAAATCAAATTGTGCAGTTGTAATATCACTGTCCTTGCTGATGTGTATTGTTCATAATATAGTACACACAGTTGTTGATGTAATATAGCCAGGAATTTTCTATGGAGAAGAATGCTAGGCTTTAAAATGGTTTTTGAGGTACTGAATGATTACCACTGTGAATGCAGCTGAAAAAAAAATGGTAATAGATATGCAGAAACACTTTGAAGTGCAGTTAATTCTTTAGGATTCTGAGGCCATGTCAGTATTTGACAGGAAAGATTAATGTCACAGGCCTTATAGGCTTAAGAGGTGAAAAGTGATGGTATATTTTCCCTCTTGGGTATAGTATTTTGGAATCTCAGAGAAATAGAATAAATGTTCTCTGTCTTCAAGAAGCTCATAATCTAGTTGGGATATGGTCCATGCTAAAATATAAAGCAAATCTCAATTTCTGACAATATGGTAAAACACACAGGTGCGCACACATATGCGCAGAGAGCATTCTTCTGTAGCCATTATTGTAAGGAAGAGACAGCATCACCCCCGTGATCTACAGGGTCCTGTACAATCTGAATACCAATCCCTCTTACTTCTCTGAATGCATTTTTTACTGTTCTTTTCCTCTTTTGCCCCTTTCTGGTCAACTCATCGGTTCTTCCTCAGGGTCTTTGCACTTACTGCTCCCTTCCGGTGACATGCTCTTCCCCTCGAGAAGTGTAGAGCTCGTGTCCTCAAATCCTTCAAGACCTGACTCAGTCACCTTCTCAGTGAGGCCTACTTTGTCCACTCTGTTTAAAACTGCAGCATCAGGAAAGTCCTTGGCAGTCCAGTGGTTAGGACTCCACACTTCCACTCTATGGGACACAAGTTTGATCCTGGGTCAGGGGACTAAGATCTCTTAAGCCACGATTCACAGCCAAAAACAAAGAACAGTGAATCTCACTGTCCACAATATCCCTCTGTTTTTCTCCAGTGCATTTTGTACCATGTAATAATACTGTATCATCCTGTTTTCTGCTGGCCTTCCCTCTAGAATGTAAGCTCACTTCAGAGCAGAGACTTTTATCTATTTTCTCACTTCTGGGCCTCCAGTGTATATAGAACAATGCCTAATACATAGTAGGAGCTCAGTAGTTGTTGAATAAATGAGAGCACTGCCTAGGATAGAAGGGGAGAGTGTTAATACATGGGCTATAGAGTTAAAGGCTCCATCCCTACCATTTCCTTGCTGGGTTTTCCCAAGCACAATAGTTAGCCTCTTTGAACCTGACTGGTAAAACGAAGAATACCAACCCCTCCCCCCCAACTCATTACTTCCTAGAATTTTTCTTGTATGTGCCACGTGGTCTTTAATTACAGAAGTGAGACTAGTCATCTCTGTTATTCTTCTACTGGTGGCCTTGTTGATGCATACAACAGGCGCTTGGTAGGTAACAGCTGTTATTATCAGAAAGGCTTTCTGGAGGAGTCAGTTTAAATAGAGACTTGAAAGAGATATTAGCAGAATCTGCAGAAACAAGTAAGTGATGTGTGGGGGTTGAACGAGATAATGAACGATAAGTCTAAGGACAGAGCTTGCCTGTAGTAGGGGCTTGATACCAGTGGCAGAATGTTTGCTGTTCTCACAGTGCTGAAGGACATGGCCTACACTGCACAGAAAGGAGAGTGTTGGAACAGGCGAAGAATCTCTGAACCAGGTGGAGACAGCAAGGTGAAGAAGGAGATGTGGAAAACTGAGACCATCTCAGGAGGTCATGACATGACCAAATATTGGGTGGGGAAGATTATTACTTTAAATACATGTGGATGTTTGGAGTTGTGAAAAACAACTCATAAGGACTGGCAAGTGGTGATAGGTAGCTTGCTGGGGGTACTGGAAATGTTCTTTACCTCAATCTGGTTGGTGGTTACAGTGATGAATACATATGTTAATTCATGAAGCTGTGCATTTTACAGTATGTTAAAATTCATCAAGTTATATACTTGACCATATGGAATTTACGCTTCAATAAAAAATAAAATTGTGTCTATGTGTGTGTGCATGCAAGTGTGTAATCCCAAGGAAACTTGCTTCACAATGATGAGGTGATGATGATATGGATGGCTATGCAAATCTGTAAGAGAGGAGAGATTCAAGCAAGAACTTTAACAGTGATGAGTAATACAGAGAAGAACTTGAACTTGAGAGGCCAGAAAGATTGTGGTGCCACTGTCTGTGCTAGAGAAGGAAGGAAAAGATGTTCGCTGGGCTGAGGAGGGAGGCAGGGGAGGTTCAAAGGACTTTTGGGGTCATTTGGTGTTGAGTCATCACATGGCAAACTGTGAAGCTGCTTCAAGGAAGAGAGTTCTCTTTCAACTTAAAAGAATAACTGATAGTGTTGCAGATACTGGAAATGTGTGCTTTGAGCCCACAAGGCGAGTGGTAAAATCTCCTTGTGACAGTTGGAGGTATTTTTTAATACCACAAAGGAATGTGGAAGAACTCTAGACATTCTAGCTTTCCAAAGTAAAATACACAGGACCAACTATCTACAGGAAAACTTTGATGAACATGTTGAAGCTGATTCTCTTGCGTGGAAGCATAGAATGACAAGACTGAAAAGGTTTTGGTTCAGTCGTCTCCCTTTCTAAAAGCGAACCCATAGTGACACAGGTGGTTCATTTAACCTAAATAGAACTTAAATTTACGAAGTAAGCTGCTTCTTGACTCCTTCCCTCCCTCGTTCCTTCCTTTTTTTCCCTTTCCTTCCTACCTTTCTTCCTTCCTTCCTTCCTTTCCTCTCCTTCCTTTCTTTTTCAAATTAGAGAGGCATGTTTTATAATTCCCTTAACAACAGGATGAATAATTACTTTTTATATATTAAGAAATTGTATTTATTTTAGTTCACTCTGGTCAATAAATTGTTATTCAGATTTAATATATTTAATATATTTGAAATTTATTCTGAGTTCTTTATCTAAATGGAACTATGAAGTAAAATAGCATATTTGTTTTCTGTGTACCCACTTGCCTTAAAACGAACAATTAGATTGTTTTAGGGTCAATAGCACCTTCACAAAAGGAAAGCAAAAAATTAATATTATAATCCTGGATAAGCTGTTGAAACAAACACAACAGCACACTTTAATTTCTTTAATTCACACTAAATTGTTAGGAAAATTACTCATGTTCACAGCATGGGTTCTTACTTCTGGGTCTGTAAAACTAAAACAAAAACAAATGACATGGTAATATTGAGAGAAAAGTCAACAATTAAAATTTTCAAACTTAACCTACCTAGTCATCATCAATTAAACAACCAAGGAAGTGAGTCAGTTTTGAGATGGATCTTAGAACATTTTCAATTAAAGGAAGCAAATTCATTTTCATCTTTTAGTTATATCTAAGGTGCAATTGAAATTCTAAAATATTATTTTTGAATTTAGGCCTTATGACTAAAATGTAATAGGTCATGATGCAGTATATTAAGACTTACAGTACTTTTCCTTTTTATTTCAGGTATCAAAATGTAAGAATGATTATTATCACATTTTAGTGAAATAGAATATATTAAGTGAAAGAATTGACATTTTTCTCTCCATGTAAGTGCATCTGGGGAAAGAATTTGAAAATTCTTGTACCTTGAGCTCATATGGGGTTCTGCCCCTTAGTGGACTTTTCATTGTTTGTTGTATTCCCACATGTGAATCATTTTTGACCTCTAAATCAGGAATGAAAAGAAAAACAGGAATGGGGAGATGTGTTTTCTCTTTGATCCATTCTGTGATCATAAAGGAAACTGGGAATATGGAAATGCTTTTTCTCTTTGATGCAGGTTTTGATCAGCATATTTATAAGCAGCGCAGGGAGTTCTTGCAGAGAAATAGAGATGGGAGAAATCTCCCACCCTGGCACATCTGTGGTTCCAATGTATCTGACATGATTATAGAAAGTACAGATGAGCTCAGCTTTCATGGTGGAGTTAAATCAGATAGTCAACAAGTATTTATTGAACATCCACAGGGGCGGATAACTTTGAACTGCACCCTGGGCATATACCGTAACCTCTCACAACTCAGCTCTACGAGGTAGGAGATTTAAGTATGGCAAAGAGTTTCATAGTGGCAAATATTGTTATTTATCCGTAATCCAGAAACTGGCCTTAAATCTGATATCAAGCCATCCTAGCTGTGGTCACATTCACAAAGTTGGAATAAAAATTCATCCATATCCTGGGAAGCCCACATCTGTACTATCTTGTTTATCATTTTTGAGTTCTTCAGTTCTCAACATCAAATGGAAATCTCACTCTGTTAGTGATCTTGGTTGTACTCCTAGAAACTTGAAGTGTGCCAGTGGCAGTAGATTTCTAATAGGATTTAGTGTCTCCATCATCTCCGCCTGTTTTCCTTCTTTCATTCATTTTTGTGGCCACCCACCTCCCCAAAACAGAGCTCTAAATGCATATCCAACTTTGTTGTTATGGTTATTAACTCTCACACCCAGTCAGGTCAGGAATTCCCCTGGGGCCTTGTCGCCATGGTGTCTGGGTCTGAGTTGCTTGATTTGGGAACTTGATTCTCTCCTCCTCTTTCCCAGAGTGAGACTCCAATCAAAGGGCAGGGTGGCATGGAGCAGTGGTTCCCACACCTTAATGATGATCTCGATTTTCTAGAGATTTTTTCTTTAAATAAAAGAAGTCTCTGGGCCCCATCTCTGGACATTCTGATTTTAGTAGGTCTGGGATGAATTCTAATGATGGACCCGATTTGAGAAACACCACTTTCCTCTCCCTGGTGACTCAGATGGTAAAGAATGTGCCTGCAATGTGGAAGACCCAGATTCAATCCCTGGATCCGGAAGATCCCCTGGAGAAGAAACTGGCAACCCACTCCAGTTTTCTTGCCTGGAGAATCCCAAGGACAGAGAACCCTGGAGGGCTACAGTCCTTGGGGTCGCAAAGAGTTGGACTCCACTGAGTGACTAACACACACACACACACACACTTTCCTTTAGAGCCTGCTACTCAGAGTGTGGTCTGCAGACCAGCAGCCTCAGCCTCACCTGGGGGCTTGTTGGAAATGCAGAATTTTGAGCCTCACCCCAGATCTCCAGCATCCGTCAGAATCAGCATTTTAGCCAGCTCTCCACGCACGAGCATGTGAAAGTTTGAAGAAGTTCTTCTGTGAAGAACTCTGCCTCTGAAGCAGAAAGCTAGATTGTGCCCTCAAAATTGCTAGTGATCTAGGAAATGTGCTTTACTTTCCTACTCATTTCCTCATAGTAAAGAGAGAGAAATAGAGAGAAACAGAGACGGCTTAAATATCTTATTTTACAAGAATCTAACTAGTTTTAAAGAGATTTTTTTTTTAACAACAAAGTTACATTAGAAAGATAATCAAGACAAATAAAAATCTCAGAGTGTGTGATATATTCAGTGTGTGTACATGTGGTGTGTATAGTATGTGTGTGTATGTGTGGTATGTATAGTATGTGTATATATGTATGTGTGGTGTATATGGTATGTATGTGTATGTATATGTGTGTTGATGTGTATGGTATGTATGTGTGTGTGGTGTGTATGGTATGTACATGTGTATGTATCCATGTGTATGTGTGGTGTGTATAATATGTGTGGTATGTATGTGTGGTATGTATGATATGTATGTTTATGTGTGTGTTGTGTGTGGTATGTATGCATGTACATGTGTGTGGGTGGTATGCATATGGTATGTGTGTATTTGTGTGTGTGTGTGTGCATGTGTGTGTGGTGTGTGTGGTATGTGTGTGTGTATATGTGGCTTGTACGATATGTATGTGTACATGTGTATGTGTGTGGTGTGTATGGTATGTATGTGTATGTATGCATGTGTGTATGTGCTGTGTGTGGTATGTGTGTGTTTGTGAATGTATGTGTGCTGTGTATGGTATATATGTATGTGCGTGGATGTGATATGTGTATTTTTGTGCATGGTGTTGGGGGAGCAATGACTCTATGACCTACGGTACTAATGTGCTAGGGCTGCTGTAGCCAAGTTCCCGACACTGGGTGCCTAGACAACAGAAGTTTAGGGTCTCACAATTATGGGGACCAGAAGTCTGAGTCAGGGCTCGATCAGCAGAGCTGGTTGGTTCTGAGGACTCCGAGGAAGGGGGCTTCTCTCACAGCCTCTTCTCCTCACTCTGGCAGCATAGCTGCAGTCTCTCATGACATTCTCTCTCTTTGAATGTCTGTCTCCAAATTTCCCCGTTTTATAAAGACACCAGTCCTACTGAATTAGGGCCCAGCCTTATGTCATCACTTTAATGATGACTTCTATAAAGACCCTGTCTGCAAAAGAGGTTGCATCTGAGATACTGGGGGTTAGGATCTCAACATGTGAACTTGAGGGAGACACAGTTCAACCCATAACATCCAAAATAGTAGAAGACTACAAATGAGGAGGGGGACATAGGGTGAGAAATGTCTGAAATTTGAACTTGAGGCAGTGAGGGTTAGAATTTCAACATGTGAATCTCTATAGTGAGAAATGGCTGAAATTTGAATGCCTTCAGTATTCACCAAATTCAAGGGGGCACAGACGTATCGTGCTGCCAGCCAGGAGCAACCTGCGCCCTGCAAGTGTTAGAACCTACAGAATTACAGAGTGACTCAAATAGTGGAGTAAAATGTATTCATATTAAATCTGTCAGTGATATCTGCTTATATGAACTTAAATCAAGTTCGAGCTGACCTTGACAAATTGTAGAAGTGGATACATGCAACAGGGAGATGTTTAAAAGATAATTCATGTAGGATAGCTCAAGCTGTGTAAATATAAGCCATTCATGGAATTGATTTTGCAAAAGAATGACAACTAGGTAGTAGAAGCTAGGTGGAGTGGGCAGGTCAAGCTAGAGAGGAACCATATCCTAATGTGGATTAATATGTGCAAATAGGATGGACAGAGCCTAACATAAAAGTTTTCAAACTTTTTTGATTATGACTCATAATAAAAAAAGAACTTCACCTTGTGACCTACTATATGCACATTACATATATCTGAAACAAATGCTTATTAAAATAATACCTTTATTATATTTAAAACTGTTTTCTCTTCTATCCATCCCATCCCATTCCAGGTTATTCTATTCTATCCTATCCTGCCCTATTCTATACCTCTGCATTCTTTTTTAAATTTTAATGTGGGTGTGACTTACTGTATTGATTTTATGACCCATCTAAAGGGGTACAACCTGAAAAGTTTAAAAAAAATTATCACTAGACCACTGGTTCTCAACAGGGTTTAGCTTGGATGATATTTGATCATATTCAGAGATGCTTTAGATTGCCTTAGTTGAGAGGGTACTACAGGCATCTAGTGGATAGAGGCCAAGGGTATTGAAGAATATCCCACAATGCACAGGAAAGTTCCCCACAACAAAGAATTATCCTGCCCAAAATGTCGATAGTGCTGCTGCTGAGAAACTTGGATCTGTACTTAGCACTCTTCTAAATAATCTTTAGAGTGTGATGTTCACTCTGAGTTCCCTTGGAGCTATAGAGCTCTGTCAGAGTGGTTCAGGGGGACAGTGAAGTCTCCTGGGACTCCTACCCATTCCCACACCAGTCAGAACAGGCTAGACTTTTGTTTGTAGGATGACTGATTCATACCAGGTTGCTTGGGATGTTCTTGGTTTTATCACTGTGAGCCCCACATCCCAGGAATTCCCTGAGAACCCAGCACACCAGGTCAGTTAATGACCTTGTAGTATATTAGACAAGAAGAATAGTTCTTGAGAAGAAGGGGTTCCCTTAAAATAAGACAGGAAGGCTGTTAAAAGCCATTGCTTTCAGAAGCATAAATCTTATAATGGAAGGGTGTTGAGAACTTGGAGGAGACCTCTGAGGGATCATTTTTTAAATGTTGTTAATGGTTTGGCGAAAGAGTCTGATGAAGAAATGTTAAAGAATTAAGTTTTTCTCCCTAGGCTGAGAACCCTGGGGAGAGAAAGATCTTAATCACCAACTTCATAGGGAGGAAGCAGCCACACTATTTGAATGAATTTAAGCAGTTATTCTCTGCTGTTACATTTGACAGGTTAAAAGGGATTCATCATGCAATATCAGGGAGAACTCCTTGCCTTTAAGAAAATATTTGGAATATCTTATTCTGGATTTTCTTCCGAGAAAATAAAAAGATAAAAATTTATCTTTAAAAAAATTTAATTCTTTGAATTGGGTATTTCCTATAGTCAGGGAACACTTGGCTGTGCCCCCTTGAACTTCCTTTGGTCCAAGATTTTATGAATGGCTTGAACCTTTATCTGGCCAGTGTCCTGGGCTAGGCTCCCTCTGGAATTAATGAAAAAAGACATGGATCCTGTCCTTTAGGAGATGACATTCCCCAAATAGTCAATCAAAAATCAACGGCATCCTTTTTTAGGTCATGTCTTCTTGAGAGTGTCACTGTAAGGATGGATTTTTTTTTTCCTATTTCCTGCAAGCCAATTTATTGTGGTTACTCAGGTAGTTTCTCTCAGACCTTAGAGGTACAACTAATTAAACTTCAACAAGGTAGCACCTGACCTCACTGCCTGACCTCCTTTCGGTGCCATTTTGTTCTACTTTGGTTTGGTGTTCTCTTAGCTGAAGGTCAATGAAATATTTCAAAGCTATAATTTATAATCTCTCTTGTTCTTTAAATGTTTTTAAAGCAATAGAAATCCGCCCTGATCTGTATTTGCTTTCCAGAGTTAAAATAGTTATGTATCAAGATAGTTTCATTTGAACTTCCTTTCTCCAGAAGAGTCCATAATAACATTTTCTCTTGTGAAGATGAGATATCCACCCAAAGGTGAGGACAGGATGATGTTTCTGTATGTAGAATGTCTCCAATCATTTTAAAAATAGAAACTACTTTTTATTTCCCTGATGCATGGAGATCTGTGGAGTGTGACATGATGGTGAAGTCTTGACTCAGGAAGTAAAAGGGCTGCTCACTGAGATGGAAAGCCTGAGAAAGAAGCACCAGAGTGCGCTCAGCTGCTGTCGCCTTTCACTGCTCCCTTCATGGAAACTTCCAGAGAACTGCAGAGACAGGGCAGCCAAGGGACTTTGGGCTCACAAATGAGCCTCTTCCACCAGCTTGTCAAGGTGCTTCTAGATGTAAACAGTGCATTTCTAACAAGGCAACACCTCATTTCCTTCCCTTAGGAATAAAGAGAATCTCTGAAAACTCAGGAACTGTGTCACTGTTGTTTACAGTATTTTAATTATTACAGACCGATTTGTTCAGTTCAAGTGGCCACGGATAACACTTGAATACCTAAATGGTCTAGCTTGCATTCAAAGAGTTACTGAGCTAATCAAGTACTCATTTACTAACCCTGTTGTCTTAGACCATTAGTTACTACCAAGATCTATAATGATTTGGCCATTTCCAGCAATAAGCAAAAAAGAAGTGGTTCATTATCTTTAGCACCCAAAACTTGCTTATTGCAACTCTTAACTGAATGGTTCTATTTGCTAATAGTTTTTCCTAAGATTTATTTTTTTTGTCAAAGAAAAGTCAGTTTGTCCTCAGATAACCACACATATATTTTGTTCTAGGATACCTATCATGTCCTTAGCAAAAACTGAATGTGGAAATCTTTCTCACATTTTGAATAAAACATCATTAAGCAAAGTTCTTGCTGCTTGAGTGAAAAAAAAAACAAACCACTGTGTAAATAGTATCATACAAAGTAATGACCTTATTCAGTTTGCCTTGTGAATAGAACACAATGGCTCAGCACAGATATTTAAGAACCTTGTGGGAAAAAGGAGCAATACAAAAGTAATAGAGACGAATGGTAGATTCAGGATGGTTTGGTGATTGCCTCACATTTTCCAGCTGGGTAAGGAACATAACTTGACAAATACCACAGAGCAGAGGGTGAGATGGAGAAGGCAATGGCACCCCACTCCAGTACTCTTGCCTGGAAAATCCCATGGACGGAGGAGCCTGGTGGGCTGCAGTCCATGGGGTCGCGAAGAGTTGGACACGACTGAGTGACTTCACTTTCACTTTCACTTTCATGCATTGGAGAAGGAAATGGCAACCCACTCCAGTGTTCTTGCCTGGAGAATCCCAGGGACGGCGGAGCCTGGTGGGCTGCCGTCTACGGGGTCTCACAGAGTTGGACACGACTGAAGCGACTTAGGGGGAGCCTGGTGGGCTGCCGTCTATGGGGTCGCACAGAATTGGACACGACTGAAGCGACTTAGCAGCAGCAGCAGCAGCAGCAGAGGGTGAGAACCTGAGGTTCTAGGTAGGCAGTAGTGTAAAAACCAAAGATAACTAATCTGAATTCATAATAAATCATTCAGAATGAAGTGTGTGAAGGGGAACAGATAAGGAGAAGGAGAAATGGAGCAAAGGAAGGCTGAGGCAGCTGATGAGGAGCTAGGCTCTGAGCAGAAGAAATGATGCTCACTTTGAGAACCGGGAGCTGAATATTGGATCTTGAGTGTTTGTACTGCAAGCCCCTCACTCTCTCAAAACCATTGGTAAACTCCTAAGTGGCTCTTGCATGCCTGCTCACGTGTTTGTTTGCTTTTTAATTTTTTTTATAAATACTATTTATTGTTTATGAAACACTTCAACATGTTATCTCATTAACTAGGTAAGAGATGTAGGTAGATGTTAAGAGATGTAGGTAGAGCATCTTTTGGTATTAAGAATGTATCCAAAGTAAGAAAGCCAAGGCACAGTGTGCCAACTTTTGTTTTAGTGCCCTTTCTCTATATGTAGCTCTACATTTTATTTTTTTCTATTAAAAATTATTTTATTGTTTCATATTGAAGTCCATACACTAATTTGTATTAGTTTTGTTAATAAAATTAACTGTTTTTTAATTGTGTGTGTGTGTGCTTTGTTTTGCTTTGTTTTAGAGCGCTTACTTTCTTAAACTCTTACATGAGATCTCTATGATCTGGGTGTTTGTTTACAGTCTGTATCTTCTTTTCTATGTGAGGGGATTCTGTCTGTTTTGTTTCCCCCTCTAGTTCAAGGACCTACAATAGTGCCTGAATCAGAATGGATCCAGATACACACCTTGGAATGAATGAATAATGATTGAATGAAAGCTACCATGACCCTTAGGCTTTCAGAAACTTTAGAGGGAAGACTGGAGGAGGCTTGATGGCCTGCCTCAGGTGACCTTATTTAAATGTTCTGGTTACTGGTTTAAATTTGCTGGTTAAATTTGGTGTTTACAAAGGTTCCAGTTACTTTAAAGTTCTAATAGTTCTTGCTTTTCCCAACAACCAAGCATTCATCTGCATAAACTCGTGGCATCTCTCCCTAGTCCAGGTGCATGGAACAAACTGTATACTATTTTGTTTAATGAGGAAAAGAATTCTGGTTTTTCAGATTCTGCTAATTTATTTAGTGATAGGATTCTTTCTATTCTCATCAGTAAATGATTGATGACAAATTAATAATAAACAGTATTTAGCAATGATATTTTTTTCCAGCTCTAGAAACATGGATGAAATTTATTGTTGACTCTTAATACCTCATACCTTACATTCTGCTTCTGGTTTTCAGCTCCAGCTCTGAAAGCTGACAACCCGTGCATTAAATTCGCTTAATTCAAGGAAGTTGTTCTGAGGATGGCAAATAGAAATGCTTCATGGTCCAGAATGGCAGTGCAAACCAGTGAAGCTGACCTGCCTGTGACAGTACAGACAGGGACCTGTGGTGAGTTGGAAAGTTCTGGCCTCATCTGAAGGTGTTCAGATTCACATTTGGAAAAGTTGTGCTGGTCAAATGTAATGTACTTACATTACTATTTGTGGAATGCCATTTTGTAGCTATGATTCCTAATCTCAAACATAATGGGGTTAAAAAGCTGATTGTGCTCATAAACTCACTTTTGTTTTCAGTCAGCTCAGTCACTCAGTCCTGTCTGATTCTTTGCAACCCCACGGACTGCAGCACGCCAGGCTTCCCTGTCCATCACCAATTCTCGGAGCTTGCTCAAACTCATGTCCATCGAGTCAGTGATGCCATCAAACCATCTAATCCTCTGTCATCCCCTTCTCTTCCTGCCTTCAATCTTTCCCAGCATCAGGGTATTTTCCAATGAGTCAGTTCTTCACATCAGGTAGCCAAAGTATTGGAGTTTCAGCTTCAGCATCAGTCCTTCCAATGAATATTCAGCACTGATTTCCTTTAGGATGGACTGCTTTGATCTCCTTGCAGTCCAAGGGACTCTCGAGAGTCCTCTCCAAAACCACAGTTCAAAAGCATCAATTCTTCAGTGCTCAGCTTTCTTCATAAACTTGCTTTTGTTTCACAAGTCCTTAAAAATTGTCCAGTCAGTTCTTTGACTCACATGAAGATTTACATGAATAATATATATATATATCAATATGCATGTTTATGTATAAGAGTTGTGTTTCAATCTATAGTGTTGACATACACAACAAAGAACATATGCAGAAGATGATAAAGCCATCTATGAGCTGCAATAATTCAGCAAAGCATGAAACTGGAGGCAAAGGTGATGAGAAAAAATATAAGCTGCCATCCTGTCTCTAAAATTCCTGGTGAGCTCAGTAGGAATGACGCTCTCCCATCACACATGGAATATAATTTAACCCAATTCTGTTTACAGCCTATTGAAATCCTAGAGCCTCCCTTACTAATTGTTTGGCCTTGGACAAGTTAGTCCTGTTAACTCTGTGTTGAAGTGGCTTTATCTGTTCGGTGTATGGATGTGAGAGTTGGACGGTGAAGAAAGCTGAGTGCCGAAGAATTGATGCTTTTGAACTGTGGTGTTGGAGAAGACTCTTGAGAGTCCCTTGGACTGCAAGGAGATCCAACCAGTCCATCCTAAAGGAGATCAGTCCTGGGTGTTCATTGGAAGGACTGATGTCGAAGCTGAAACTCCAATACTTTGGCCACCTCATGCGAAGAGTTGACTCATTGGGAAAGACTCTAATGCTGGGAAGGATTGGGGGAAGGAAGAGAAAGGGACGGCAGAGGATGAGATGGTTGGATGGCATCACTGACTTGATGGACATGGGTTTGGGTAGACTCCAGGAGTTGGTGATGGACAGGGAGGCCTGGAGTGCTGCGATTCATGGGGTCGCAAAGAGTCGGACACGACTGAGTGACTGAACTGAACTGAACTGAATAGTGGTAGGCATTTCTTGTTTCATCATTCAAAGGGACGTTATGAGGATTAAATGAATTAAGGCACACAGAGAACTTAGAACAGGAAGTGAAAGGATTTTATTTATCTATCTATATATCTATTTATTTATTATTCTCCTTGTAACTTGGTTGGGCCTCCCCATGATTCAGCAATGAAGAATCTGTCTGCCAATGCAGGAGACAAAGGTTCGACTCCTGGGTCAGCAAGATCCCTTGGAGAAGGAAATGGCAACCCACTCCAGTATTCTTGCCTGGGAAATCTCATGGACTGAGGAGCCTGGTGGGCTACAGTCCATGGGGTCACAAAAGAGTCAGATGCGACTTAGCGACTGAAGAACGACGACAATTTTGTTGTTATTTCAAAAGCAGGGGTGTTCTTCTGATATTCAGATTATCCTTACTCACCATTTCTGTCTTCCCTGCTCCATATGCCCACTTTTTTAGGGCAATTGTAATGGGTTATACTGATCAATGTAACTCCAGTATGTCTGCATATCACTTATTCATATGCCTTTTTCATATTAAAAAAAAATCATGTGTGCTCTTGATGTCTTCTAGATAATAAGCCACTGACATGCAGGAACTAGGGCTCATCCTGGACCCAGATTCTCTGATAGTCCCAAGTCCAGCATCTTTTGAAACCTAATGCCAAGCCCAGGTGGCAATGTTTCCCAATTTGGTGAAGCCCATTATAGGTCCTCAATAAGAGCCTGTTGACTGTGTGAAGCCATTATGCACCCCCACTTGCTAACCAATGGAATCCTTTCTCCTGGAGATTTTATTACAAAAGTATACTCAGTATTTTGTGTCCTAAAAGCATCACTGCTTGTGCCCTTAGTTTTGCAGTCCTTCAGCCACCCTGCTCTTCAGCTTCTAAATCTGATTACACCTTCCATGAAAAAGACTTGAGTGTGCTCTTAGCTAGTGAGCATCAGATGTCCTGCCAACCTGTCCCCCGTCTGCTTCATGTCTCCCTCTCCTGGGTGCCCAACACACATATACGCACACACAAGCATAGAGCAACAATGAAATCTTTTACCTTGAGTCAAACAAAACAAACCCTGTGCTCCCCAAAACAAACCCTCCATGCATATGAACACATGACATCAGTACCCACTGAAGTGATTGAAAAAACAGTTCTGCGAACAAAAAGATTAAGCTGTTCCTACATAACCTGACGGAAATGGCATGTTTTCTCCAGGCCCTCAGAAAAGCCGGAGCTCACATCCTCTGGTCAGAGATGAGGTCGCTCTCCATGGCTGTGTGCCTCTCTCAGGCAGCTCAGTCCCTTTCAAATCCATTTTTAGGGGTTTAATTGCAGGGGTAGAGTTCTAAGCGGGGCGGCGTGTGTTTGAAGAAACTGCATGCGATTAGCCAGTCACCGTTTGAGTTTTCAGGCTGATTGTCTCGTGGTCCTGAACGTCTGACTTTCTTATGGTTGAAAGGAGAATAATGTGGGACCTCAGCAATGAGGGTAGATAAAAGGAGGCAACCTAAGTAAATGTACTAAGCAAATCTCTAGCATTTTCTCTGCATCCTTAGGTAAGAGGGCAGTGACCAGCCTGGGGCCAAAGAAGGTGACAACCCCTTGGCTGCTTCAGACAGTGGCTCACAATTTCCTAAGAATAGTTTGGGCATTATTAACAGCAGTTAAAGTTTGTATTTCTGAAGGATTTTTCCATGATGCTCTCTGTCTTTTTTTTTTTCCTGGCCTTCACGAGCATTATTTCCCCTAGACCCAAACTCAATTACAAAATAAGTTTGTTTGACATTAAAAAAAAGAATCAGCATCATGAAATAAACAATTTTCAAATGTTATACAACCTGCAGGCATTAAGGAGGGCTGTGGCCCTACCTAATCTCTCAAATAACAAAGATAAAACCATCACAAAATGTTACTGCCAGAAGGAATTTAAAACCTGACACATATTGAATATATCAAGGGATTTTAGAGGATCCTTACTAAATAGATCACCATCACTAAGGTCCTCAAGAAACTTTCTAAAAATGAGTTTTTGCTCCACGCATGCATAGAATTCCAGGAAGCTACAAACCATTCTTTTTAGAATAAACAAATATTTGAAAATAAATGATTGCTAATTAGCATATCTTGAGTATTTATTGTGTGCCAGGCACAGTTCCAAGTGCTTTACATGTGTTAATCCACTTAGTCCTCCTAAGAATTGAACAAAGACTCTTCTCAGAGGGCCATACAGCTCATCAGAGAGGATCTGGGTCCAGATTGCTGTTTAGTGCAGATGATATTACATTAACTAAAGGATGTGCAGTGGGTCAGAGATGCTGTTCCCTGCTTCCCTTCCTGTGTGGTGGCAGCACTACCTCAATGTGAGCTGCTCACATTCCTGCCTGATTATAGACTGCATTCCCCTGTCTTGAGCTTCCCCGGTAACTCAGACAGTAAGCTGTCTACCTGCAATGCAGGAGACCCAGGTTCAGTCCCTGGATGGGGAAGACCTCCTGGAGAAGGGGACGGAGAATGGAATGGAGAGGGGAATCCCTTGTCTGGTTTACAGATACACACGTGGCCTTATGACCATGTGCCAACCAATGAGATACAAAAGGAAGTGATGCATAGGAATCCCAGGAAGACTGTTTACAGGGAGTTGATCTGACAGTGAGGCATCTCCCTGTCCATCTGCTTGTCCTCCTTCAGGCTGGTAAGGTAGATAAGAAAGTTGGTGCAATCACACGGTAGCATGACTTTAAGGTTGAAGCCATGTGCTGTGATGGTGGCATAGCAAGTAGCCTCCATCCAGTTTTGGTCTGTCTGTATCTAGACTTTTATTTTTAAGACATTTTTTTTAATGTCTTAGACAGGCCTTTTATCATAGCCTCTGTTTTTGAGGATCTCACTTAACCATAGTTTCCTTAACTTCCCCCCTAATTTTGTCTGTAATGAGTTCATCCTTTGTTTTCTCTTTCCATCCAATCTCTTTAACTTTCTTCTTCCCCATCCTTCTCCACCTCCCTCTGTAAGAAAAAAAGTGGGAATGCACATGGAAGGTAATATGCAATTTTGAATGAAAATATGGTAATTGTATTTGCATGGTAGAATTGTGGGTGATTTCAGTACTACTCTACCACTAATACATTCTAAAGTGACATATGCTTTTCAGTAAAACATAATGATAAGTTATGCATTTATAATTGTGTCAAAAGTCATTGTTAGCTATTTTATATTTATTCATAATCTTTTTTTTTTTCTTAACCACAGAAGTTTTCCTTATTGTTGAAATGTTCAGAGGTTACCATTATTGTGTGGCCTGGACAAGCAAACCCGTTTTAGTATCAGGGCAGTGTAAATAGAATTAGAAAGTTAAATATATTTTTAAGTCATATAATACATTTTAATCCCCCCAAACAAGGATTTGGGGATTGTCTGCAGGTTTGTATTATCCATGAGGGTTAACTACTCCATGCAGGACTTGTGCGTTAATTGAAAATTAGCAACTGGCTCATGTAATCCTAGGAGAAGGCAATGGCACTCCACTCCAGTACTCTTGCCTGGAAAATCCCATGGACGGAAGGAGCCTGGTGGGCTGCCGTCTATGGGGTCGCACAGAGTCGGACACAACTGAAGCGACTTAGCAGCAGCAGCATGTAATCCTAGAAGGCAATGACAACCTACTCCAGTACTCTTGCCTGGAGAATCCCATGGACGGAGGAGCCCGGTGGGCTGCAGTCCATGGGGTTGCACAGAGTCGGACATGACCGAAGCAACTTAGCAGCAGCAGCAGCTTGTAATCCTAAAAATCACTTTCAGTTGTAAGAAAATCAAATGTGTGCGAGAAGGAACACCATGGCATGGCATGGCAGCCGCTCTCTGTTACTTATACCTGTGAATTTGTGCAGAGGGAGCAGCCCTTAATATTTCTAAGTATCTTCTTTCATATACTCAGTGGAACTTTCATTCTCAGAGCCTTTAAGTGTTTTATAAATTTGGGAATGAAAAGTAAGTCCCTTCTAGGTTTTCCAGTTCTAAAAACAAACAAACAAAAAAAGAGGTTGACTGAGGAAACCTATTGGTTAAACAGAGCCAAGTGATTTGAAATGGTCTTTTCTTAACAAGTTTTCATTTCATAAGGCAACATGTAGTTCCAAATATAGAAGAGATAATTTAATTTTTCTTCTAATGTTAACATAATAAAGATTCCAGTAGAGAGTTCTGCTGAGAAACTAGGAAAGGGGGAATCTGATTTGTGTCTGTTTCTTAAAATAGAAACATTCCTAGCAATGTTAAAATAAAATGTACCTTCATTTCTCAACTTGTGAAGTTTGGGCAAAGCATGCTCCATCATCAGTTGCTTTGGGAAAATTGCGTATATTCTGATTGCATCCTGTATCTGTATGTATTAAATCATTGTGCAACAGGGATCTATTAATGTAAGAGGAAAATAAAGCATTTTCCTGGGTGTGTAGCTTTCTTCAAGCTCTCACTGCTGCTTATGCTTTGACAGTGGCCTGTCAGGTATTGGAGCTTCAGTACCCCAGGAATTCAGCTCTTCTCCTTTAACCCTTTCATGCCACCTGATTTTCTCAGAACGTTTTGTTCTACTATCAATGGCAAAGCTGGCAATTTTGATTTCAGAGAAAACATAACTGATAAAGATGACTATTAAGAAATATAATTAAGTTATGCTCTGTGAATTGTAAATTGTGTTGTCTCTTGTAGGTGGTTCAGATTTTTGTCATCTGCTTCTACTGTCTCCCTTTTTTCCTTTCTTGCTCGTTTTTTTCTTACAATATTAAAAGCCAGTTCAATGATTTCCTTATCTAAGGAGACCAGCTGTTTCCTGGAGGTTGGATCTAGTCTCTCCTTTCTAAATCAATGTCTGTCATAGGGAGACAGAAATATGTGTATGACTTACAAGATTTGTCTTCATAATGATGAATGTTTAGTTAGAACATCGATTATAAAAATAGAAACCAGACTCTGAAAAGCAATTTAAAACTATGGTATCTGTCGGTTACGATCATTAAAAGCTAATGAGTATATTTCTTTGGTGTTGTTAATCTTTCCACAGTCTAACAAGTTAATGTGGGAAAGATTACATTTTAGTGTATGATAAACATTTTGCTGATTAGTCCCCAAATTATATGCTAACTATTTAGCCCATTATTTAAATATGGCATAGAATAGAATCAGCTTCTTAACTAACAATCAGTTGGAAAATAATCCAGACTCAGGCAGATTTGAAAGAACATTTATGTGTTCTATGCTTGAAGATACATTACATGTGATTACAGTTTTAAATTGTTGCAGGAACAGTTGTTTTCAAAGAGATCAAAGGTTGGTTTTATGCATACAACTTACTGTAGTTGGTTTATAATTATTTATCAAATGTCTGACAAAGCTAATGAGCTTTGTGTACATTTTCTATCCATCTTACTAGAGTTTTATTCTCTCCATTTTTGAAGACTATAAATATGCATAAAACTACAACTGGCAGAATTTTCTCTAAATTGGAGGAGTTTGTCATAAAGCAAATAGCTTTGTAAAATACCTGAGGCTTAAGTATGAAACACCTAAAATTCAAAAATTTCACATCATTTGTAGTTTGAATTGACAAGCACAGGTTTTTAGATCTGGGAGGTAGATCTAGAGATTATCTAATTTAATCCCTAATTATACTTGTAAAAGAAAATATTGAAGAAAAAATTCAATTGGAATGTTACTCTCAATAAAGCATTTAATTAAAAATTTGTGGTGCTAATTAGAGGAGTCTCTATATAAATTCATAGGTATGGCATAAACCCACACAGCTGACTCTGTTGTGTAAGTGATAGAAAATATAAACTGACTTCCACAATGAGGGAGATCTTTTGGCTTCTGTCACTGGGTCATCCAAAGATACTCCAGGTTTCAGGGCTGGTGTGATTCAGCTGTTCATGGATGTCATAGAGGTCTTTGTTCTTTCCCATCTTTACTTCTTGTCCGTTTCATTGTTGGGCTGATTCTCCCATTCTGCCTTGAAAGTTTTCATCTTCACATCTACATATCTTACCAACCAGATCAAAAGAGAAAATTATGGCTTTCTCAGATGAAAAGATCACTTTTTTCCCCAGAAGCCTCTAGAAAATCGCTGGTCATATTTAAATCAGACCAATACCTCTGACCAGAATCATGCCACAGGTTGAATGGCACAGGGCTGGGTTTACTTGACAAGTAGCCAAGAATGTGGGTTTCCTGGTAGCTCAGATGATAAAGAATCTTTTAGCATTGTAGGAGACTTGGTTCAGTCCCTGGGTTGGGAGGATCTCCTGGAGAAGGAATTGGCAACCTACTCCAGTGTTCTTGCCTGGAGGATTCCATGGACAGAGGAGCCTGGTGGGCTACTATCCATGGGGTTGCAGAGAGTTGGATACTACTGAGCAACTAATACTTATCAAGGATGTGGGTAAAACCATAAGTTTAACTATGGGTTAAACTGACTGGGTTAAATCATCAGGGATGATGCCTTGAGTTGGAGAAAGACCTGTGCATAATTCTCTAACCTCCACCACTGCTCCATATTGACAGGGCAAACAGCCATAACTTCTGTTACAGTCTATGCATCTTTTAGCAATCATAGGAATAATTTCTGCTTATTGTAGAAAATTTGAAAAATGTCTTCAAGAATAATAATAAAAAAATCACTCATACTCTCACTTTTAGAGATGACAACTAGTCATATGTTAACTAACCAAGAACATTTGTGTATCTTCTTTTAATCATTTTAAAAGATGCAGAAATAAGATTGCATGCATGCATGCAAAGTCACCTCAGTTGCATCTGAATCTATGTGACCCTATGGACTGTAGCCCACAAGTCCCCTCTGTCCATGTGATTCCCCAGGCAAGAGTACTAGAGTGGGTTGCCATTCCTTCCCCCAGGGGATCTTCGAGACTCAGGGATTGAACCCACTTTCTCTTATGGCTCTTGGATTGGCAGGCAGGTTCTTTATCTCTAGTGTCAACTGGGAAGTCCACAATTATCTTCTTTTAATTGTTTTAAAAGATACAGTATTAAGATTGCAGTATATCTGTGTCTGTCTGCCTATCTATTTATGTATCTATCTTCAGTTTTGTATCCTATTTTACACTTCAACCTAATACTATTGGAAACTTTCCCCATCACTTTTAGAACTTTGATTTTTCAAGGTTAGCTAAGTAGAACTACTGGGGGAGACAATAAACAGTTACAGGAAATGCCTTGTTTCTCACCATGTTTCTAAACCTTTGCAGTGCGTCTTTTAGCATTGTTGGGCTGAAAAATTCAGTGCATGGGTCTAAACTATTCCTCAAGGTTCTAAGACTTGCTGTGGAGGAGGACTGCAATTAATAGAGGTATAGAAGCTGTCTAGAGAAGGAAATGGCTATCCACTCCAGTATTCTTGCCTGGAAAATCCCATGGACAGAGGAGCTTGATGGGCTGCAGTCCATGGGTCACAAAGAGTTGGACACAACTGAGTAATTAATACAGAGAAGCTGTCAGTTGCTCGAAGAGGCCTTCTCTGGAATAAGGCAGATAAATATTGAATAAAGAGATCGTGAGAACTGATTAGTCATGAAGACACTGAGTTTTTAGTTCAGTCTCTACAACTATCTGATGTGTGAGTTGAGAAAACATTGTAAATGTTCTATGCCTTCATTTCCTTATTCCTCAAGTGGGTTAAGAACTCTCAATTACCTTCTCAGAATAAAACAATATAAAAAGTTTAACTATGAGAGTCATAATTGATTTCCTAATATATGTCTCAGTGTCAGCCTCATTATTTCATTGAAAAATTTTGTATTATTTGATCTTTTTGTGAAGTGTTGGGATTGGTAGAGCAGATATTACTAACCCCATTTGACAGATGAGAGAGCTTAGCATCCAAGTAATATGATTAACATTAGGATTGCTCTGTTTATTTAAAGTATCTCCACTAAGTGATGAGGATGTCCATGATGGTTTGCAATCATGGTGATGATAGCTGTCAAGAGAGGTTAAGCAACTAAGAACTAAACTACCATGAATAACATTTGTAGCCTCTATTTTTAAAAACTGGACTTAATCATTCAATTTTCTGTGTTCTAGTTGAATTGGTTGAAAATTACTTAAAATTTATTCTAACTTTCTAAAGTAGCACATATTCAGTAAAGACAACTTAGAAAATACAGGGAAGAAAAAGTATGTAGAAAATTATCACTCTAATTCTGTGAGTAAAATAGAAAACCAATGGTAGGAATCCCTTGGAGGTCCAGTGGTTTTGACTCAGCACTTACACTGCCAGGGCCTTGGTGGGATCCCTGATCAGGGAGCTGAGGTCATGCAAGCCACGTGAGAAAACCAAAAAAAAAAAAAAGGAGAAGAAAAGAAAACCAGTGATGACTGGCCCTTCAAGTTAGAGGTAACTTTATATGACAATAACTAATAACATTATTAAGTGCTAACTCTGACAACATTACCTTAAGTGTTTTAAAGATATTAAATATACTACTCACAATTACTGCTAACAACTATGGATCAAGTTCTAATATGTTATCTCTATTTTATATATGAAGAAACTAACACCCAGAAAGGTTAAATCATTTGCCCTAGGTCCTATATCTTTGGACTTAGGCCAGCTGGCTCTAGAGTCTGCATTCTTAATTTCTGTTCTGCGTGGTTCCCCCTGCAGTGCAGCAGGGATGCCCTAGAATCTGATTCGGGACACTGATCTAAATCCTGGAAGCATTCTTTGGACCATCTCGTTAGCATGTTTGGCTTCCTGAAGAGTGTTAAACAAACTTGCAGCTGGAAGCGCAAAGTGGAACAGCTGGAAAGTCAGTTGTAGAGAGAGCTGAAATCCCATAACCCTGGCTACTCATTCACTGCAGGAAGCTTGTGGAGTTCAGAGTACAACTGGTCTACCTGTCTCTCCCCAGGGAATGGTCAAGGTGACACAAGACAGGAATGTTTTAGAGGACTTCCTTTTTGTAGAGTCCACTAATGATGTTGCTTTTAGTTACTTTTCACTTTCTGAATGGTTGCAATGACAAATGATATTTTTCTTACAAACAGCTGTTAAAAAGCTAAAAAATAAATTTAAAAAAATTGTATTTCTTAAATTTTACAAAGTAAACACATTTTATGACTTTTTTATAACCAGAAAACAAACTCTAGGACTCTATTTCCTAGGAGGGACTATGGCAGATCCTGGAGTCAGACTGCCTAATGTCTAATCATATATATAGAAATTCTGCTGTTAGATTATAAGATCAGTGGAAACAAAGATATTGTTCATTATTTTATCTTTAGGGAACAGGACTAGCACCTAGGCTCTCAGTGATGATTGATTAAAAGAGGGAGTAAATATTTGTGAATTAACATGAACAAAACTCCGTTATATATTAATTAAAAACAAACAAACAAACAAGTTATAGAACTTTCTTTCCCATTCTTTGCTTGCCTTTTCTTATCTTCCAGTTTTCGTTTTTCCCAGAGCATTTTCTGATCAGTTTGCCTAGGGCAGGACCCTTCGGTATTCTCTTTTCCAGTTCTGTGTTTGTTTCTTTCCTTGGGCTGATCCCAATTTATATGTCTTTAATTTACATGTTAACCTGAAGTTGTTGTTTTTCTCTTTCTTCCCTTCACCACAGTATAAGGTACCAAAAGGCAGGAACCATGTCTCATCTGTTCATCCTTGCAACCCCAGCAGCCAAATACATAGTGAAAGCGAAAGTGAAAGACACTCAGTCGTGTCCGACTCTTTGCGACCCCATGGACTATACGGTCCATGGAATTCTCTAGGCCAGCATACTGGAGTGGGTAGCCTTTCCCTTCTCCAAAATACATAGCAGGTATTCAATAAATATTTGCTGAATGAAGGGGTATAAAATTAATATGGAAGGAGTCACTAAGCTCTTAATGGTGATTTCCTCCAAAGTATGGAGACACTACAGGAGCTGGGTGAATGGAGTTTTTATTTTTTACCCTACTTTCTAAATAGTGATTTTAAAACAGTCTAAATCACATTTATCACTAAAATATAGAACTGTGCCAGGACACTCAGGTTTGACTAGAAAGGAATCAGTGTTCATTCATCTCTCTTTGTCATGACCATCTCCCTCAGTGGAGTTTCAGTGGAGGACAGCAACAGAGAGAGGTTTCTGGGTCATCATCCTCTACCTTGTGGGAAGGACCTTTCAGGACTGTGAAAGAAAGTGCAAGTCTTGGTAGCAGATCCATTCTTTACCCAGGATCTCTGTTTCCTTTAAGCGTTTTATTTGATTATGTATTTCACTAACCTTCATCTTCAGTTGCTCAGTCGTGTCAGACTCTTTTGTGAACCCACAGACTGTAGCCCGCCAGGCTCCTCTGTCCATGGGACTCTCCAGGCAAGAACACTGGAGTGGGTTGCCATTTCCTTCTCCAGTTTCACTAAGGAGTTTATTTAAAATGCATTTTCTAAGATCCTCTTCAGGAGTATTGAAGTGTGGCCACAGGTGGTTGGGAAGATTATTCACCTGTGGTGATGAGTGGGGAGACATAATGCATGGGAAGACAGTCTTAGTAAATTAGTACATAGTGACATAGGCCTTAAGCGAGAGTTGCTTCCATCCTTGTCTGATGAACAGGTGCTGAAATTACAGATGGGACAAACATATCCTGTGACAGTACTTCCAAAATGATGACAAAATGTTACCCCAAATTTCAGCAACCAAAATCTCTCATGATTCAGATTTGAAGCTAAGTTTATATATTCTATGTAAACCATCTTTCTACTAAACATCTGCTGTTCCTTCCATAAAGGCAGCCCAAAATTGCCATTGGGTGATGATGACTTGATTGGCAAAATATTTACCTCAGACACACAAGGTTTGGATTTGGAAACCTGGATACCCAGTGGGCAACTATAAGGGAATGGAAGAGAGACTTCCTTGGAGGTCTGGTGGTTAAGACTATGCACTTCCAATGCAGGGTGCGTGGGTTCAGTCTTGGTCAGGGAACTAAAATCCCATGTGCAGCATGATGTTGCCAAAAATAAATACATAAATAAAATAGCTAAGTTCTTGAAGAAAAAAAAAAAACCTAAAACAACAACAACAACAACAACAACAAAAAAGAATGGAAGAGAATGCTTCAACTCCCCCCCACACCACCAATACACACACATGCATGCACACATACAATGACATCCTATCGCTGTGGCTTGCACAAGATGAACACTACCCTCCTTCTTAATCTATTTCTCAGCCTCAACACCATCAGCATTTGGGGCTGGAAATTCTTTGTTGTGGGAGACTCTCATTTGCATTCATAGGATATTTAGCAGGATCTTTGGCCTCTACCACTAGATACTAGTAGCACCACCCCCTCCTATTGTGACAACCGAAAACATCTACAGACATTGCTAAATATCTCCTGGAGAGCAAAGTCACCCCTGGTTGACAATTATTGCTCTAAACCACGGTTTTCTAATGATGAGAGCAGTTATTAGTATTATGCCTCCATTTGTCTAACACTTCATAGTGTGCAAAGCCCTAAGAATATGTTTCAGAAAATCAATTTTATTGCCACCAGGGAAAGCAGTATGAAAAAGTGGTTGACCGTGTCTTACAGTGATCTTCCACCAGCTCTTATCAGAAGAAATTGTTGGCCAGCAGGAGGCTGATGAATGGAACTTTCTTCTTGGTTTTAGTTCCTTTGATGCCACCTGCAGTTTGGAATCCTGGGGCAAGTTTTTTGTTCACTTTCCCTTCCCTTTAGAAAATGTCAAAAGAAATGCTGGCTGAAAGAGTAAGTCATAACTTAAATTATTAACTATATTTCATTAGTTTATCTCTTATGTTCCTATTCTTCAGGGGCTTGGGGAGAAGTGTGAAGGAAAGTCAATGAAATCTCACCCTTATCCGACACTCAGAAGTCTTTAATCCATTCTATAAGAGAAAACCTAAAAGGTGACTTAAATACATTCAGCAGGTAGAGTGTTGTCAGGTGCATGAAATAACCTTTAGGTCTTTAACATTGTGTGACTGTTCTGTTTAATGGCTGTCTCAGCTTTGTGCAGGGGGGTTTTGCACCTTCAGTTATTGATTATTTTTTCTTATATGTGATGCTGTTGTCCAACAATATTATCTCTTGTCTGTCTCTCTCTGTTTATGTCCATCTGTCTCTCACTCTTTGTCTCACTCTCTCAGTGGTATCCGAGGCCTCAGCATCAAGGTGTTATAGGAGGAAAGAGATCTTTGGAGCCAGATAAGCCTGAAATTAAATCTTGGTTTCAACCATTCTAAAATTGTGACATAGGGCAAAATTTCTAGCTTCTCATTATTTCAATAGTCTAGAGTTTATGTGTCAGGAGAATAAGAGCTACTCTGTCAAGACTTAGTTATGCTTAGCTGTGAGTGATGTATAGCCTTACTCAAATTAACCTAAGGAAAAAGGAAATTTGTTTGGCCAATATGAAGAAGAAAATCTGTAAGTAGAGCTGTCTGCTTTCAGGAAAGGTTTGATCTAGGTCTCAAATATTCTCACAAAGATGTATTTCTCATTATGCTTTCACTGACTGAGTGTATTCTCAGGTCCATATAGTGACTTGCCTGTCTACCTCACTTCCATTTAACACCTGACCTGTGTAAGAGAGTTTGCACCTCAGTATATTAGGCAAAAGTTCTGGGGTTGTCTTGTTGTCATTGATTAGCCCCAGTTGATGAAGAGTCCAGATGAACCAGTAACTGTGGTGAGGGGGTAGGACTGCACTAACTGGCTTTATCTGAAGTACACGGTGAAAGAACTGGAAAGGGTGGTTCTTCTAAGTCAAAATCAAGGTCAAACTGTAAAAAATGGACTGGATGCTGAGCAGAGAAATAAGGCATAAATTAAACATACAAAAACACAAAATAACCCTAAACTCCTAAGTCTACTAATGCTACCATGAAATATATGTTAAATTATGTCATATACAAATGCCTTTTGGAATAATTTTCTCCTATCCCAGAATTTGGAAAAGGCAAGATGTTATTTCATTCATTTTAATATATTTTTATATGTCTTGTGTGTAGGTGGATGTGTGTGTGTGTTTAATTGGCATTAAACTCTTTCTCAAATTATTTATTTTTGAAAAAGGTATTTTCAAAATAGTCTCATGTGTTACTCCTAGAAGAAACAAAAGGTTATATTATGAACACTATCCCTCCCCTTCCTGTTCCTCACCCACCTACTTGTCTTCCTCAAAGGCACCCAGTCTCAGCAGTTCCTTGAATGAAAGTAAAAGTGAAAGTCACTCAGTGGTGTCCGACTCTTTGTGACCCCATGGACTATACAGTTCATGGAATTCTCCAGGCCAGAATACTGGAGTGGGTAGCCTTTCCCTTCTCCAGCGGATCTTCCCAACCCAGAAATCTAACCAAAGTCTCCTGCATTGCAGGTGGATTCTTTACCAGCTGAGCTACCACGGAAGCACAGTTTCTTGTATGCACTTCGAGAAATAGTTCATGCCTATACAAATAGAGGGGGCTTCCCAGGTGGCTCATTGAGTAAAGAATCTGCCTGCAAAACAGGAGACGTGGGTTTGATTCCTGGGTCGGGAAGAGCCCCTGAAGGATATGGCAACCCACACCAGTATTCCTGCCTGGAGAATCCCCATGGACAGAGGAGCCCAGCAGGCTACAGTCCAAAGGATGGCAAAAAGTCAGACACGACTGAAGCAACTGAGCACACACACCCATACAAATAGAGACTTTTTATCTCCCCTTCCCCTGGAAGCACTCTTCCCCCCTTTCCTCCTCCCCAATTCTTCCTTCTTCTTCTACACAAAATAGTAGCATATTTTACATATTCTACTGTCTCTTACATTTTTCACTTTAAAATATATCTTAGAACTAACTATATGTTAATGGATTTTTCATACTTTTGCATACTATATCATTAATTTTTTTTCAACAATAGGTGTTTATTATATGCCAGGTCAGAGAAGGAAATGGCAACCCACTCCTGTATTCTTACCTAGAGAATCTCGAGGACAGAGGAGCCTGGTGGACTGCTGTCCATAGGGTCGCACACAGTTGGACACAACTGAAGAGGCTTAGCATGCATGCATGCATCGGAGAAGGAAATGGCAACCCACACCAGTATCCTTGCCTGGAGAATCCCAGGGACAGAAGAGCCTGGTAGGCTGCCGTCTATGGAGTCGCACAGAGTCGGACACGACTGAAACGACTTAGCAGCAGCAGCAGCATATGCCAGGTCATCTGTGAACAAAAGAGAGAACAAATTGGGCCAAAATATCTGACCTTATAAAACTTGCATTCTATTGGGTGCAGACAATTAAGAAATAAGAAAAAGAGCAAAGTATGTACAACGGTAGAAAATGATAAATGCTGTGGAGAACAAACCAAGCAAGTAGGATATAAAATGAGAATTCAAATGTTTAGATCAGGAAAAGAGTGAAGGTGAAAGTCGCTCAGTTGTGTCCAACTCTTAGGCCAGAATACTGGAGTGAGTAGCCTTTCGCTTCTCCAGAGCATTTTCCCAGCCCAGGAATAGAACCAGGGTCTCCTGCATTGCAGGTGGATTCTTTACCAGCTGAGCTACCAGGGAAGCCCTGAAAGGCCTCTCTAAAGTGACACTTGAAAAAAAAAAGAAGAAGACAGTGAGGGAGTGAACCATACAGTTATGTGTGCTGAAAATTTCCCAGGCAGAGGAGATGGCAGGTACAAAGGGCTTGAAGAAGAGGTGTTCATAGTATGTTCCAGAAAAAACTGAGGCCAGTATGGATTGAATAGTGAGCAAGAGAGTGTGACAGGGGATGGTGCCTGAGAGCCAGTGCAGGAAATTGTGAATGTCCTGCAGCAGTTACAATGACTCGTTTTTTACTCTGCATGCAGTGAAGAAACGTTAGATGGTCATTAGCAGAGGAATAATGTGATTTCATGTCCTTTTAAATGCCATCCCTGTGGTCAACAAGTGAAGAATAGACTAGGGTGGGAAAGGGCAAAAATGGAAGCAAGGAAGCTATATTCGTATGTTGTCAAATATTTTCTGTTTTATTAAGAATGTTTCTCAAGAATGTATGTTGAATTTTATCATGAACTTACTTTAGCATGTTTGGTCATAATTATGATTTTTTCCCTTAGATCTATCTACTATCACTATAGTATAGTGAATTATATCAAAAATTTCCAAGTAAAGAATCAATCTTGCATTCCTGAAATAAACCCTGCTTGATCATAGTATATTCCTTTTAACATGCTTACTGTTGCATAATAATGTTTTATATGAGATTTGTTTGCTAGTGTTCATAAATTTGATTGGTTGATAGTTTTCTTTCTGAGTAATGTTTTGGGGGTTCTGCATTGATATTTTTATTACTGCAGAAAAAAAATTGGAAGCTTTCTTATCTTTTCTGTAGTCTGCAACAATTTGAAATAGAATGAGAATTAGCAGTTTTTTGAAAGTTTGTTAGGAGTTTTTCTGTGAATCAGTTAAGCCTTGGGATTTTTTTTGGAGGGGTAGAGAAATGAAGCTATTTCACAAATTTCTTTATTTCTTCTATAGTAATTGATCATTTAGATTATATCTCTCTTCTGAAGTCAGTTTTACAATGTCATAACTTCTTCATCACAACCAGATTTTGAAATTAATTTGGAAAAGTTGTCAGTCAAAGCCATTTGATATGATTACTTAAATTTCTTCTGTATTTACAATTATTTCTTTTCTGTGTTTATGTTCTCTCTTTTCCTCATTATATTACTTAATAGTTTATCTGTTTTACTGTATGTGAGCATGTTGTTGTTGCATTATTTTTAAAAACCATATTTTAGATTTGTTAGATCTCCATATGTTCTATATGCTGATTAAATAACTTTTACTTTAATGTTTACTCATCTTCTGATTCCTTATGTTTACCTTATTAATCTCTAATTTCATGAGTTGGATTCTAATTCATTTGTCTTGTTTATTCATCAGTTCATTTCATTTCAGTCGCGCAGTCGTGTCTGACTCTTTGCGACCCCATGAACCACAGCACACCAGGCCTCCCTGTCCATCACCAACTCCCGGAGTCCACCCAAACCCATGTCCATCGAGTCGGTGATGCCATCCAACCATCTCATCCTCTGTCGTTCTGTTCTCCTCCTGCCCTCAATCTTTCCCAGCATCAGGATCTTTCCCAGTGGGTCAGCTCTGCGCATCAGGTGGCCAAAGTATTGGAGTTTCAGCTTCAAAATCAGACCCTCCAATGAACACCTAGGACTGATCTCCTTTAGGATAGACTGGTTGGATCTCCTTGCAGTCCAAGGGACTCTCAAGAGTCTTCTCCAACACCACAGTTCAAAAGCATCAATTCTTTGGCACGCAGCTTTCTTTATAGTCCAACTCACATCCATACATGACTACTAGAAAAACCACAGCCTTGACTAGATGGACCTTTGTTGGCAAAGTAATGTCTGTGCTTTTTAGTATTTTGTCTAGGTTGGTCATAACTTTCCTTCCAAGGAGTAAGCGTCTTTTAATTTCATGGCTGCAATCACCATCTGCAGTGATTTTGGAGCCCCCCAAAATAAAGTCTGACACTGTTTCCACTGTCTCCCCATCCATTTGCCATGAGGTGATGGGACCGGATGCCATGATCTTTGTTTTCTGAATGTTGAGCTTTAAGCCAACTTTTTCACTCTCCTCTTTCACTTTCATCAAGAGGCTCTTTAGTTCTTCTTCACTTTCTGCCATAAGGGTGGTGTCATCTGCATATCTGAGGTTATTGATATTTTTCCCAGCAATCTTGATTCCAGCTTGTGCTTCCTCCAGTCCAGCGTTTCTCATGATGTACTCTGCAAATAAGTTAAATAAGCAGGGTGACAATATACAGCCTTGACATACTCCTTTTCCTATTTGGAACCAGTCTGTTGTTCCATGTCCAGTTCTAACTGTTGCTTCCTGACCTGCATACAGGTTTTCCAAGAGGCAGGTCAGGTGTTCTGGTGTTCCCATCTCTTTCAGAATTTTCCACAGTTTATTATGATCCACACAGTCAAAGGCTTTGGCATAGTCAACAAAGCAGAAATAGATGTTTTTCTGGAACTGTCTCGCTTTTTTGATGATCCAGTGGATGTTGGCAATTTAATCTCTGGTTCCTCTGCCTTTTCTAAAACCAGCTTGAACATCTGGAAGTTCACAGTTCACGTATTGCCGAAGCCTGGCCTGGAGAATTTTGAGCATTACTTTACTAGCATGTGAGATGAGTGCAATTGTGCGGTAGTTTGAGCATTCTTTGGCATTGCCTTTCTTTGGGATTGGAATGAAAACTGATCTTTTCCAGTCCTGTGGCCACTGCTGAGTTTTCCTTATTTGCTGACATATTGACTGCAGCACTTTCACAGCGTCATCTTTCAGGATTTGAAAAAGCTCAACTGGAATTCCATCACCTCCACCAGCTTTGTTCATAGTGATGCTTCCTAAGGGTCACTGGACTTCACATCCCAGGATGTCTGGCTCTAGGTGAATGACCACACCATCGTGGTTTACTGGGTCATGTAGATCTTTTTTATACAGTTCTTCTGTGTATTCTTGCCATCTCTTCTTAATATCTTGTGCTTCTGTCAGGTCCATACCATTTCTATCCTTTATTGAGCCTATCTTTGCATGAAATATTCCCTTGTTATCTCTAATTTTCTTGAAGAGATCTCTAGTCTTTCCCATTCTATTGTTTTCCTCTATTTCTTTGCATTGATTGCTGAGAAAGGCTTTCTTATCTCCCCTTGCTATTCTTTGGAACTCTGCATTCAAATGGGTATATCTTTCCTTTTCTCCTTTGCTTTTTGCTTGTCTTCTTTTCACAACTATTTATAAGGCCTCCTCAGACAGCCATTTTGCTTTTTTGCATTTCTTTTTCCTGGGGATGCTTTTGATCCCTGTTTTCATTTACCAAACACTCAGTCTGACCCCTTTTCTTTCAACAAATTTTAATGATGTATTTGTGATTATTTTTAATAATGTAACGATAACCCTATATGCGGGACAGAATGAGAGACACAGATGCATGGAACAATTTTATGGACTCTGAGGGAGAAGGTGAGGGTGGGACGTTCTGGGAGAATGGCATTGAGACATGTGTATTGTCATATGTGAAACAGAGCACCATTCCATGTTCGATGCATGTGACAAGGGCTCGGGGCCGGGGCAGTGGGATGATCCAGAGGGATGGGAGGGGGAGGGAGGTGGGTGGGGGGTTCGGGAAGGGGAACACATGTAAACCCATGGCTGATTCTTGTCAATGTATGGCAAAAACTATTACAATATTGTAAAGTAATTAGCCCCCAAGTAAAATAAATAAATTTATAAAAAATAAATAAATAAATAAATAAATAAATAAATAAATAAATAAAACCAATTTACCTTATAAAATTGATATTTTTGCCTTTATGTTATAAGTAGGAAATAGTGGTCCCTGCTAAACACCTAATTTTCAATTGTGTTTTTCCTTTTTCAGTAAAAATAATAATATGACTAGAAATATAGTGCCTTAGAACTGTTAATATTTGATAACCTACTTGATTTCTGAATCAATTAGTCAAAGAGTGCTTATAGCTGCAAAATATAACCATATTGTTAGAGCAACCCCATCAATGTATGAAATTAAATCTAAGCTCACCATAATGATTAATTTAATTAACAGAGTCTCTCTTAATTGGGGACACTGTAATAGAAAATATCCCTAAATTATATGAATTGGACATAAGGCGAAAACACCTTAAAGGAATTCTCAGAAATTATATCAAAATTATAATAATAAATTCAGAAAGGACAGTCTATCACTTTCCTATTTCTTAAAACTCTTAAATAGATTCCCATTCCTTTTAGAGTAAAAATCAGAACTCAATGGGCTTCCCTGATGGCTCAGAGAGTAAAGAATCTACCTGCAGTGCAGGAGATATGGGCTCAGTCCCTGGGTTGGAAATATCCCTTGGAGAAGGGAATGGCAACCCACTCCAGTAATCTTGTCTGGAGAATCCCATGGACAGAGGAGTCTGGTGGGCTACAGTCCATGGGGTCACAAAAAGTCAGACACGACTGGGCAACTAACACTTTCACTTTCAAACATAATCAACCAAACTTTTTCTGGTTTGGCTCTTACCTACGTCTCCAGCTCCATCTTCCATCATGCCTCTAAGTTACCTTTTCTAGAGCAGGAAATCGTATCTATTTCCCTCACGCTTGGCATGCACTTTTCTACTCTGGGGCCTTTGCACTTGTTTTCTCTCTGCCTATAGAAACTTGCCCGTTATCTTTGCTTACTTAACTAATACTCCTCTTCAGATCTCAGCTCAAGGTCTCCTCTTCCAGGGAGCTTTTCCTGGCCTAGTAGACTAGCTGTCCTGCTGTATTTTCTCACAGAATCTATCCTTTTCCTTTGCAACTTTAATGTCTCCTCCGCTAGCTATAAGGTCAGTAAACATGGCTGTTTTTGCTCAGTATTTTATTCCCAGTGCTCATCACAGCGACTTTCACATTGTAGGCACTTTATAAATATTTGTTGAAAGAATTAATAATGATCCTTAGCATTTATTGATTGCTAACTTTGGGTCAGACATCTGTGTTATCTTATTGCAGATGGAGATTTTTCTTTTAGAAATTATGAAGTAAAGCAAGGAAAAAAAAGAAGAAAAGAAGGAAATAAATGAATTTAATTAAATGTCCTTGAGGAAGAATTTTTGATCTTGTAAAGTTTTGCTTATTTACTTCTTATGTTGGTTGAATATGAATGGTACCCAGGAGTCTGGAATTTGCATTGAAGGTATCTAAACTCTTAAGCTTATAAAAATGAGCAAGGAAACTAATGATAGATTTTTAGAAGATATATTTGGCATTTTCTGCTTATTATTGGATTAGGGTTACAAGCCAATCAAATTTTCCCACACATTTTTTTGTTGCCACCCTTGTCCTATACTAAACCAGAAAGCCTGAGGTAGCAAAGGGGGAATACCTTTTTTTTTTTTTAATGTATTGTAATCTAGGCCTTTGTCTTCTGGAACCTAATGAGAAGTTTGCTTTGGCTTTTGATTTTTAATTTCTCATATTTATTCCACTTTGTGGTGCCTTCTGGATATTCTCCTGTTCAGTGCTACTTTGAATTTTGAGAGAAGAAAGTGAAGTAATTGGAGAAGGAAATGGCAACCCACTCCAGTATTCTTGCTTGGAGAATCCCATGGACAGAGGAGCCTGGCAGGCTAAGGTCCATGGGATCTCAAAGAGTCAGACACAACTGAGCAACTAACACATAAGTGAAGAAATTAAGAATTACAGAAGGTTAGAGCTAGAAGAGGCTGTAGGAATTATCTGTTTGATGCTTGTCATTTTACAGATGAAGAAACTGCTACCTGGAGAGCATATGTGCCAGAACAGTGATGAGAACTGCAGCTTCCACGCTCCATTCTCAACCATACCTGAGCACGGAAAAAAGTCAAGCATTAGACCCAGTGTTGAACCTTGCTTGTATATCAAAACTAGTTTTCTCATTGACTTGGCTGAAATATAGAATTATTAAGAATATATGTTTTGAGAATACATGGATTTTATATAAACACCACAATGAAAACATAAAAGCATTTCAACTTTCAAGTCTATATTCCTTAAGTACGATTTTATATCATATAGAAGTTACCATTTTTGATCCACATGAAAACTGTAGGGCAGCAGGAGCAGAAGATGGCGGAGGAATAGGACGAGGAGACCACTCTCTCCTCCACAAATTTATCGAAAGAACATCTGAACGCTGACCAAACTTCACAAAACTACTTCTGAAGGCTGGCTGAGGACGTCAGGCTTTCACAAAAACTGCGCATTATCTTCAAAAGAGGTAGGAGAAATTATAAAAGATAAAAAGAGAGACAAAAGAGTTAGGGACGGAGACCCGTCCCGGGGAGGGAGTCGTAAAAGAGGAGGAATTTCCAAGCACCAGGAAACCCTCTCACCGGCGGGTGTGGGGGAGGATTTTTTATCTCGGAGGGCAACGTAACTGGGAGGAAAAAATAAATAAAATCGACAGATTACGTGCCTAAAGCAACTCCCAGCAAAGAACCCCAGACGCTCGCATCATCCGCCACCAGCAAGTGGGGGCTGAACGGAGAGGAGCGGGCGGCATTGCCTAGGGTAAGGACCGGGCCCGAGTGCCCCGAGGGCAATCTGAGGGAGCTAACGTGAGATAGTAACCTAAACTGTGGGACAGCGAGAGAGAGAGAGAACTATCCCGCGAAAAGCCCAACTCTAAGGCACTGCCGGCCCGCTCACAGAACAAAGGACTGAGCGATACCAGAGGAGAGCTAGCCGGCTGCGGACTGCGCCATCCCCCGCCGGACACAGCGGGCAGGCGGGGCCCGCCAGAGCCGGAAAGGGGCAAACTCGGCTCCAGAGAGGGCACCCCCTACCAAACTGCAAACAGGCTCCCAGTTTTTAAGCAAAGACTGCCTGAGATCCCGGAGGGTCGACAGCAGCCGGGAGGGTCGCAGCCAGAGACCAGCTCCCCAGAACCGACACAAAGCACACCGGAGCCGGGCGCGCCCGTAAACCGAGGCGGGGACCAGGGAGGTGATAAGCCGCACCGCCCCAACAGGGGACAGCGCCCTCGCCAAACTCCTGGCCGCCTGGGCAGCTCCGACCGGGAACGGCACAAGCCGCGGGCAAAATCGAGTCTGCGCCTTTGTGGAGTAACCGGGAGCCTGAACCTGAGCGGCTTAGTCCTGGGAAGTGCACGCAGCTCAGGGCCCGCTCCCCGGCCGAGTAACCTGAAGCCTGAGCAGGGTAGACGGGGAAAGCACACACGCCGTGAGCGGGGGCGAACCCAGTGCGGCCGAGACACTGCGAGCTTACCACACACACGCCAGAATTGCAGTGTTCCTTCCTCCCCACAGCACGATTGAACAAGCGAACCTAAAGAGATCACCTCCACCGCTTTGTTGCAGGGCGGAAATTAGATACTGAAGAGATCTCCAAACAGAAGCCAAATAAACAGAGGGAAGTGCTTTGGAAGGGACAGGCCAACAGATTAAGATCCCTGTAGCTAATACCGACTGCATTAAAAAGGACCTACAGATCTTGAAAAGTATAAGCAGGAATAAGGATCTATCTAAAACTGAGCAGATCCCACACTGCTCACAACAGCTCCAGAGAAAGTCCGGGATATATATATTTTTTACTATTATTATTTTTTTTAATTTTTTTTTTTAATTAAAAAAATTTTTTTTTCTCTTCTTTCCTTTTTCTTCAAGTCCTCTATTGCACCTTTAACTTTCATTTTCATAACCCACTATTAACTTGCAAAAAAAAAAAAAAAACCCTATTTTTGAAGCAAACTACATACATATATCTTATACCTTTTGTGTTTTTTTTTTTTAATGTTTTTTTCCTGTTCTACATTTTTTTACTGTTTCTTTTTTTACTGTTTTACTGTTTTTTTTTCTTTTTACACTGTTCCCTTTTTTCTTTTTTTTTTTTTTTTTTAGATGGTAAGTTTTATAAGAGTCTAACCTCTACTCTAGATTTTTAATCTGTGTTTTACATATTTGATATCAACTTTGTACATTTAAGAACCCAATCTTTAGGACCCATTTTTACTCAGGAGTGTGATCACTGGCCTGATCACTCTCTCCCCCTATTGATGCTCTTTCTTCTCCCCCAGGGAACCTCTATCTCCCACCCTCCTCCTTCTCTTCTCAACCCAATTCTGTGAATCTCTGAGGGTGTTCTGGGTACCGGAGAACACTTCAGGAACAGGATACTGCCCAGATCTCTCTCTCCCCTCTTAATTCCTCCCTTTCTACTCATGCTCACCTCTGTTACCTTCCTCCCCCCTCTCTATGTATCTCTGTGAATCACTCTGAGGGTTCCAAACTGTGGAAAGCACAGAGGGAAGTGCTTACTGGCTAGATTGCTCTCTCCACATTTGAATTCCCCTCTTCCCCTCCTGGTCACTTCAACCCACCCCCCCCACCTCATCTCTCCATGTAACTCAGTGAACCTTTCTGGGTATCCCTCACTGTGGAGAATCTTTTCACCATTAACCTAAAAGTTTTATTATTGAGGCTGTATGGAAGGAGAAGTCTTGAGGCTACTGCAAGAATAAGACTGAAAGCCAGGGGAAACATTAATTAATAAGAGACCATCCAATAGCCTCCATAAATTCACTGAAACCAAGCTCCACCCAAGAGATAATAAGTTCCAGAGCAAGACATACCACGCAAATTCTCCAGCAACGCGGGAACATAGACCTGAGCATCAATATACAGGCTGCCCAGAGGCACACCAAATCCATAGACATCTCAAAAATTAATACTGGTCACTCCATTACACTCAAGAGAGCAGAAATCCAGCTCCACCCACCAGAACACCGACACAAGCTCCCCCAACCAGGAAACCTTGACAAGCCACCTGTCCAACCCCAACCGCAGTGAGGAACCTCCACAACAAAGAGGAACTTCATACTACCAGAATACAGAAGGGCCACGCCTAACACAGCAATCTAAACAAGATGAAAAGGCAGAGAAATACTCAGCAAGTAAAGGAAAATGAGAAATGCCCACAAAGCCAAACAAAAGAGGAGGAGATAGGGAATCTATCCGAAAAAGAATTTAGAATAAGGATAATAAAAATGATCCAAAATCTTGAAAGCAAAATGGAGTTACAGATAAATAGCCTGGAGACAAAGATTGAGAAGATGCAAGAAATGTTTATCAAGGACTTAGAAGAAATAAAAAGGAATCAATATAGAATGAATAATGAAATAAAGGAGATAAAAGACACTCTGGAGGGAACCAACAGTAGAATAACGGAGGCAGAAGATAGGATAAGTGAGGTAGAAGATAGAATGATGGAAATAAACGAAGCAGAGAGGAAAAAAGAAAAAAGAATCAAAAGAAATGAGGAAAACCTCCGGGACCTCTGGGACAATATGAAACGCCCCAACATTCGAATCATAGGAGTCCCAGAAGAAGAAGATAAAAGGAAAGGCCATGAAAAAATACTCGAGGAGATAATAGTTGAGAATTTCCCTAAATTGAGGAAAGAAATAGTCACAGAAGTCCAAGAAACCCAGAGAGTTCCAAACAGGATAAACCCAAGGCGAAACACCCCAAGACACATATTAATCAAATTAACAAAGATCAAACACAAAGAACAAATATTAAAAGCAGCAAGGGAAAAACAACAAATAACACACAAGGGGATCCCCATAAGGATAACAGCTGATCTTTCAATAGAAACCCTTCAGGCTAGAAGGGAATGGCAGGACATACTTAAAGTAATGAAAGAGAATAATCTACAACCCAGATTACTGTACCCAGCAAGGATCTCATTCAGATATGAAGGAGAATTCAAAAGCTTTACAGGCAAGCAAGAGCTGAGGGAATTCAGCACCACCAAACCAGCTCTCCAGCAAATGCTAAAGGATCTTCTCTAAACAGGAAACACAGAAAGGATGTTTCAACACGAACTCAAAACAACAAAGTAAATGGCAACGGGATCATACTTATCAATAATTACCTTAAATGTAAATGGGTTGAATGCCCCAACCAAAAGGCAAAGGGTTGCTGAATGGATACAAAAACAAGACCCCTATATATGCTGTCTACAAGAGACCCACCTCAAAACTAGGGACACACACAGGCTGAAAGTGAAAGGATGGAAAAACATATTCCATGCAAACGGAGACCAAAAGAAAGCAGGAGTCGCAATACTCATTTCAGATAAAATAGACTTTAAAATAAAGGATGTGAAAAGGGACAAAGAAGGACACTACATAAAGATCAAAGGATCAATTCAAGAAGAAGACGTAACAATCATAAATATATATGCACCCAACATAGGAGCACCACAATATATAAGGCAAATACTAACAAGTATGAAAGGGGAAATTAACAATAACACAATAATAGTGGGAGACTTTAATACTCCACTCACGCATATGGATAGATCAACTAAACAGAAAATTAACAAGGAAACACAAACTTTAAATGATACAATAGACAAATTAGATTTAATTGATATTTACAGGAGTTTCCACCCCAAAACAATCAATTTTACCTTTTTCTCAAGTGCACATGGAACTTTCTCCAGGATAGATCACATCCTGGGCCATAAATCTAGCCTTGGTAAATTCAAAAAAATTGAAATCATCCCAGCCATCTTCTCTGACCACAATGCAGTAAGATTAGACCTCAATTACAGGAAAAAAACTATTAAAAGTTCCAACATATGGAGGCTAAACAACACGCTTCTGAATAACCAACAAATCACAGAAGAAATCAAAAAAGAAATAAAATTATGCATAGAAACGAATGAAAATGAAAACACAACAACCCAAAACCTATGGGACACTGTAAAAGCAATACTAAGGGGAAGGTTCATAGCAATACAGGCGTACCTCAAGAAACAAGAAAAAAATCAAATAAATCAACTAACTCTACACCTAAAGCAACTAGAGAAGGAAGAAATGAAAAACCCCAGGGTCAGTAGAAGGAAAGAAATCTTAAAAATTAGGGCAGAAATAAATGCAAAAGAAACAAAAGAGACCATAGCAAAAATCAACAAAACTAAAAGCTGGTTTTTCGAGAAGATAAACAAAATTGATAAGCCATTAGCCAGACTCATCAAGAAACAAAGGGAGAAGAATCAGATCAACAAAATTAGAAATGAAAATGGAGAGATCACAACAGATTCCACAGAAATACAAAGGATCATAAGAGACTACTACCAACAGCTATATGCCAATAAAATGGACAACTTGGAAGAAATGGACAAATTCTTAGAAAAGTATAACTTTCCAAAACTGAACCAGGAAGAAATAGAAGATCTTAACAGACCCATCACAAGCACGGAAATCGAAAGTGTAATCAGAAATCTTCCAGCAAACAAAAGCCCAGGACCAGACGGCTTCACAGCGGAATTCTACCAAAAATTTAGAGAAGAGCTAACACCTATCCTGCTCAAACTCTTCCAGAAAATTGCAGAAGATGGTAAACTTCCAAACTCATTCTATGAGGCCACCATCACCCTAATTCCAAAACTAGACAAAGATGTCACAAAAAAGGAAAACTACAGGCCAATATCACTGATGAACATAGATGCAAAAATCCTTAATAAAATTCTAGCAAACAGAATCCAACATCATATTAAAAAGATCATACATCATGACCAAGTGGGCTTTATCCCAGGAATGCAAGGTTTTTTTAACATCCGCAAATCAATCAATGTAATACACCACATTAACAAATTGAAAGAAAAAAACCATATGGTTATCTCAATAGATGCAGAAAAAGCCTTTGACAAAATTCAGCATCCATTTATGATTAAAACCCTCCAGAAAGCAGGAATAGAAGGAACATATCTCAACATAATAAAAGCTATATATGACAAACCCACAGCAAACATTATCCTCAATGGTGAAAAATTGAAAGCATTTCCCCTAAAGTCAGGAACAAGGCAAGGATGCCCACTTTCACCACTACTATTCAACATAGTTTTGGAAGTTTTGGCCACAGCAATCAGAGCTGAAAAAGAAATAAAAGGAATACAGATAGGAAAAGAAGAAGTAAAACTCTCACTGTTTGCAGATGACATGATCCTCTACATAGAAAACCCTAAAGACTCTACTAGAAAATTACTAGAGTTGATCAATGAATATAGTAAAGTTGCAGGATATAAAATTAACACACAGAAATCCCTTGCATTCCTATACTCCAATAATGAGAAAACAGAAAGAGAAATTAAGGAAACAATACCATTCACCATTGCATCAAAAAGAATAAAATACTTAGGAATATATCTACCTAAAGAAACAAAAGACTTATATATAGAAAACTATAAAACACTGATGAAAGAAATCAAAGAGGACACAAACAGATGGAGAAATATACCGTGTTCATGGATTGGAAGAATTAATATAGTGAAAATGAGTATTCTACCCAAAGCAATCTACAGATTCAATGCAATCCCTATCAAGCTACCAATGGTATTTTTCACAGAACTAGAACAAATCATCTCACAATTTGTATGGAAATATAAGAAACCTCGAATAGCCAAAGCAATCTTGAGGAAGAAGAATGGAACTGGAGGAATCAACCTGCCTGACTTCAGACTCTACTACAAAGCCACAGTCATCAAGACAGTATGGTACTGGCACAAAGATAGAAATATAGATCAATGGAACAAAATAGAAAGCCCAGAGATAAACCCACGCACATATGGACACCTTATCTTCGACAAAGGAGGCAAGAATATACAATGGAGAAAAGACAACCTCTTTAACAAGTGGTGCTGGGAAAACTGGTCAACCACTTGTAAAAGAATGAAACTAGAACACTTCCTAACACCGTACACAAAAATAAACTCAAAATGGATTAAAGATCTAAACGTAAGACCAGAAACAATAAAACTCCTAGAGGAAAACATAGGCAAAACACTCTCCGACATAAATCACAGCAGGATCCTCCATGACCCACCTCCCAGAATATTGGAAATAAAAGCAAAAATAAACAAATGGGACCTAATTAAAATTAAAAGCTTTTGCACAACAAAGGAAACTATAAACAAGGTGAAAAGACAGCCTTCAGAATGGGAGAAAATAATAGCAAATGAAGCAACAGACAAACAATTAATCTCAAAAATATACAAGCAACTTCTGCAGCTGAATTCCCGAAAAATAAATGACCCAATCAAAAAATGGGCCAAAGAACTAAACAGACATTTCTCCAAAGAAGACATACAGATGGCTAACAAACACATGAAAAGATGCTCAACATCACTCATTATTAGAGAAATGCAAATCAAAACCACAATGAGGTATCATTTCACACCAGTCAGAATGGCTGCTATCCAAAAGTCTACAAGCAATAAATGCTGGAGAGGGTGTGGAGAAAAGGGAACCCTCTTACACTGTTGGTGGGAATGCAAACTAGTACAGCCACTATGGAGAACAGTGTGGAGATTCCTTAAAAAACTGGGAATAGAACTGCCATATGACCCAGCAATCCCACTGCTAGGCATATACACCGAGGAAACCAGAATTGAAAGAGACGCGTGTACCCCAATGTTCATCGCAGCACTGTTTACAATAGCCAGGACATGGAAGCAACCTAGATGTCCATCAGCAGATGAATGGATAAGGAAGCTGTGGTACATATACACAATGGAATATTACTCAGCCATTAAAAAAAATACATTTGAACCGGTTCTACTGAGATGGATGAAACTGGAGCCCATTATACAGAGTGAAGTAAGCCAGAAAGAAAAACAACAATACAGTATACTAATGCATATATATGGAATCTGAAAGATGGTAACGATAACCCTATATGCGGGACAGAATGAGAGACACAGATGCATGGAACAATTTTATGGACTCTGAGGGAGAAGGTGAGGGTGGGACGTTCTGGGAGAATGGCATTGAGACATGTGTATTGTCATATGTGAAACAGAGCACCATTCCATGTTCGATGCATGTGACAAGGGCTCGGGGCCGGGGCAGTGGGATGATCCAGAGGGATGGGAGGGGGAGGGAGGTGGGTGGGGGGTTCGGGAAGGGGAACACATGTAAACCCATGGCTGATTCTTGTCAATGTATGGCAAAAACTATTACAATATTGTAAAGTAATTAGCCCCCAAGTAAAATAAATAAATTTATAAAAAAAAAAAAAAAAAAAGAAAACTGTAGGGCAGGAAGCACATACAGATCTCTGCCATAAATATATTTATGTTCAATTCCTAGCCCCTCCACTTACTAGCTGACATTGAAATAGAAGGGAAGGGGGCAGGGCACAACTTTAAAACATAGGCAGGGCCAGTGTCACCGGCAAGGCCAGTGATGTGGACATAGGACATGACAAAGATGGGTTAGAACCAAATGGGTCCAAGATGGTGGAAGATTTGACTTCCAGTAGACTTTGAACCTCATTATATGCTCACTGTAATACATTAGCATTCTAAATGACAAGCCCACCAGCGCCATGCCAATTCTGAGACTAACCCTAAAAGGTCAAAAAGTGGGCAGTGGCCCATTTCCTGGACATTGCCACCCCCTTAATAACTGGAATAATCCTCCCCCTTATTAACCTATTAAATTACCCAGCCCATAAATATTAGCCATGCCATATTTTGAAGCTTTCTCTCTCTCTGATCTTTTAAGATGGTCCACATTCTGTCTGTGGAGTGCGTGTCTCTCTAAATAAATCCACTTCTTACCTATCATTTCATCTCTGAATTCTTTCCAATGAAGCAAAAACCTCAAATTCACCAGCAACAACACCTTGGGCAGACTACTTATACTTAGAACCTTGGTGTCTTTATGTAAAAAATTAAAATATTGCTACCAGTCTAGAGCCAGACATTTTGGAGTGTGAAGTCAAGTGGGCCTTAGGAAGCATCACTATGAACAAAGCTAGTGGAGGTGGTGGAATTCCAGCTGAATTATTTCAAATCCTAAAAGATAATGCTGTGAAAGTGCTGCACTCAATATGTCAGCAAATTTGGAAAACTCAGCAGTGGCCACAAGACTGGAAAAAGTCAGCTTTCATTCCAATCCCAAAGAAGGGCAATGCCAAAGAATATTCAAACTACCACACAATCGCACTCATTTCACAAGTTAGCAAAGTAATGCTCAAAATCCTCTAAGCTAGGCTTCAACAGCACATGAACTGAGAACTTCCAGATGTTCAAGCTGGATTTAGAAGAGCCAGAGGAACCAGAGATCAAATTGTCAATATCTATTAGATCATAGAAAAAGCAAGAGAATTGCAAAAAACACATATGCTTCTGCTTCATTGACTACACTAAAGTCTTTGACTGTGTGGATCACAGCACACTGTGGAGAGTTCTTAAAGAGATGGGAACACCAGACCACCCTACCTGCCTCCTAAGAAACCTGTATGCAGGTTAAGAAGCAACAGTTATAACCAGACATGGAAAAATGAACTGGTTCAAAATTGGGAAAGAAATATGTAAAGGCTATATATTATCACCCTGCTTATTTGACTTATATGCAGAGTACATCATGTGAAATGCTGGCCTGGATGAAGCACAAGCCAGAATCAAAGTTGCTGGGAGAAATATAAGTAACCTCAGATATGTAGAAGACACCACCCTTATGGCAGAAAGTGAAGAACTAAAGAGCCTCTTGAAGAAGGTGAAAGAGGAGAATGAAAAAGCTGGCTTAAAGCTCAACATTCAAAAATCCAAGATCATAGCATCCAGTCCCACTACTTCATGGTGAATAGATGGGGAAACAATGGAAACACAGTTCCTGCAGATGGTGACTGCAGCCATGGAATTAAAAGATGCTTGCTCCTTGGAAGAAAAGCTATGACAAACCTAGACAGCTTATTAAAAAGCAGAAATATTAGTTTGCTAACAAAGGTCTGTATAGTCAAAGCTATGATGTTTCCAGGAGTCAGTTGTGGATGTGAGAGTTGAACCATAAAGAAGGCTGAGTGCTGAAGAATTTATGCTTTTGAACTATGGTGCTGTAGAAGACTCTTGAGAGTCTCTTGTGTGCAAGGAGATCAAACCAGTCAATTCTAAAGGAAATCAACCCTGAATATTCATTGGAAGGACTGATATTTAAGCTGAAGCTCCAATATTTTGGCCACCTGATGCAAAAAGCTGACTCATTAGAAAAGACCCTGATGCTGGAAGAGATTGAAGGCAGGAGGAGAAGGGGATGACAGAGGACAAGATAGCTGGATGGCATCACTGACTCAATGGACATGAATTTGAGCAAGCTCCCGGAGATGACGAAGGACAGGGAAGCCTGGTGTGCTGTAGTCCATGGGGTCACAAAGAGTCGAACATGACTGAGTGACTGAACAACAACAGCACCTGTTTAATAGACTGAAATGTTTTTTGGCATGTAAATAAGCAGATAAATACACATTTAATAATAAAATACTTTACAGATAGCTATAAGGAGTACATGGTATGACAGTGCCTGGAGTATAATACTTGTGTGCTAAATCTTAATTTGTCTTCCTTTTCTGAAATTGGTGGAACTGCTCATCTCAAGTCAGCTTGGGTGACATTTTGCTTTTCATCCTGCAGAGACAGACTTTTTGAGATCTCCTAGGGAAGACACCATTTGAAATATTTCATGTCAACGTTACGTGACATGGAACATGTACTGAGAATTTTTTTTTTTTGTACTTAGTATTTAAGTGGTTTCTAAAGTGACCCCTATGGTGGTTGCTGCTGTAAATAACAGGAAAATGTGCATGCTCTTGTGATTGAAAATTGCTGCTTACTGGTACACAAAACTTTTGTTAACATATTGATGGAGAATATTTGCATACTAGGTTTAAAGTTCTGTCAGTTTAATATATTTGACTATCAACGAGAAAACAACACATTTTTTTGTATAAACCAGCAAGTCAAATTCAATCTGCCTCATGAAGCAGATTAAATTCTTCAGAAGGCCATTGCTACGTGACACTTGAAGAATATGTCACTTCAAGGTGAAAAATTGCTTCAGATCCTGGCTTTTTCTACTTAGAACCCTATGGCCTTGGGGATCAGCAATAGAATTTAGTGGGATAATTAACACTCTCTTGGGCTTCCCTCATAGCTCAGTTGGTAAAGAATCTGCCTGCAATGCAGGAGACCCTGGTTTGATTCCTGGGTCAGGAAGATCCACTGGAGAAGGGATAGGCTACCCACTAGTATTCTTGGGCTTCCCTTGTGGCTCAGCTGGTAAAGAATCTGCCTGCAATGTGGGAGACCTGGGTTCAGTCCCTGGGTTGGGAGGATCCCCTGGAGAAGGAAAAGGCTACCGATTCCAGTATTCTGGCCTGGAGAATTTCATGGACTATATAGTCTATGGCATCACAAAGAGTCAGACACGACTGAGGGACTTTCACTTCACTTCACTTCTTCAACTTCCCAGAACCATGAAGAAAGAGTTGAATTATCTTCCAGGTGCCATATTGTTGTGGAAAAGCCATTGGACTAGAAACTCAGAATCTTGCATTTTCTTCTACCACTCTTTTTGTTGTTCAGTCGCTCAGTCATGTCCAACTCTTTGTGACTCCAGGGACTGCAGCATCCCTGTCCTTCACCATCTCCCAGAGCTTGCTTAAATTCATGTCCATGGCGTTGGGCAAGACCCCCTAACCTGTTTCAATTCTCAGTTTCCTTTTTAATAAAATTGCAGACCTTAAGTAAACTCTCAGTAAAGGAATAAAATTCTGAGTCTATCTCATTTACTAGAAAGATATTTTCCCAAGAACCATGGGGATCCAGAAACTGAGATTCCATTGTCCTAGAAAGGAGCCTATAATATGTTTACACCTCATTCTTTCCTATTCTGTGTGTTCAGTGTTAGTCGCTCAGTTGTGTCCAACTCTTCACGATCCCATGGGCTGTAGCCCGCCAGGCTCCTCTGTCCCTGGGATTTCCTAGGCAAGAATACCAGAATGGGTTGCCATTCCCTTCTCCAGGGGATCTTCCTGACCCAGAGATTGAACCCTAGTCTCCAGCATTGCAGGTAGATTCTTTACCGCCTGAGCCATCAGGGAAGCCTCCTTAAAGCTCTTAAGGATGGCATTTTGTACTCCCTTCCCACTGCTGCCTTTTCTAGGCCAAATATCCTTATTACTCTACATATTGATGTGGTTTCAAGTTATTTTATCAACCTGGCTATGTCATCTGGATGTGCCCCCACTGCTCAGGGTCCCATCATATGCTGGATCCCTTGACTTCAACATAATACTCTTTATAGAGTGTCTCCCGGGCTGAGGACAGAGGCCAAGAGTTCTCAGCTACAGATCTATTTCAGGGTTCTCCAACTTATCTGCAAGAAGTCTTAGGACAATGATCTGCTAGTCTGGAAAACTCCTATCAAAGAGGGAAATATATTTTGTTCAGGATTACTCATTTCTTAAAGAATCCAGGGGGCCTTCCAATTTATTCTGTTTGCTTTGCTAATTGCTCATAACATAGCTATTCAATTATTTCTAGTAGCATTTTCTCCAGTAGTTGATGTCAGACTCACTGATCTATAGGCTCATAAATCTAGAGGACAAAAAAATGATCCTACCTGTTCATCGTATTTGTGACTTGAATTTTTTTCAAAGTCCCTAAATGCTCTTTTTTTGATCATCTCACTTCTTAGTCCCTCTAAGCCAAACTAGTGCTTCCAGAGGCCTGAATTTTAATGTCTTTGGGTTGGTCATCCACTCTCCAATCCACTCAGTCCTTACTAAGCTTTCTGTTTTAATCTAGCATTTTCACACATTTCTGGGACAGGACTGGTTCATGGAGGATTTTGAGTCTGCAGGCTATATTATTTCTGTCCTTTTTATGTGGAGGATTATTTCCCTTGGTAATGAAGATGGAATCACAAAAGGAGTTGCTACCTTTGCCCACACTGCATTCTCTGTCTAGAATCTTCTCCACTTTTCCTACTTAGACTCTTTCAAACTTTATCTCACCTGAGAGCAACAATAACAACTACTTATTGTGTACCTACCATATCCTGGGTGCTGAGAAATGAAAGGGGATATGAAAATGAATGTATCCTGATCCCAGGCTCAGATTCTTGGTCCTATGTGATGGAGCAATGTGTAAAGCTGTACTTACAGTGTGGTGTGAATGATGTGTTTTTGCATGTGAACTCAGGAGCCAGACTACCTAGCTTCAAACCTAGGCCCAAAACCTAGTGACCGTTTAGCCTGCAAAAAGATTTCAACTGCTCTGTGCCTCAGTTTCTTCATCTGTGAACTGGGGATAAAATTAGCACCCCTTGTAGAGCTGTTGTGAGAATTAAAGGAGCTAATGCATATAAGATATTTAGAATAGTACCCAGCATGTGTAAGATTTCAGTGTTTGCTATCATTTCCAACATTCTTAAAATATAAATATAATAAGGAAAACATTCTCTGATCACCTTCCTTCCCTCATATAACCACTTCCACGTATTAGATGTTTCTTCTCTTTGCCGTACTATTCTGTGTATATGTATATATTTATAACAGCCAATGCTGAAATGATATAATATAATGGTCTTTCTCCAAGGTACTGGTGGTATTATATTGAAATCTCTCCTCTTGTTTGTTTTAAAAAGTTGTTATCTCAAGGTTACCTTTCCATCCACTGTTCTCATTCACTCTTTCTTGGCAGCCCCATGACCTATCTCTGATATTCTTTGACTTGCTTAAAATATAACAACTAAATGTAATCAACTAAAAGTTAATTCTTGACATGGAAGGGTCTTTAGGATCTCACACCAATGCTAGTTTTCATTATTTCATTCTCATTGGTCAGTGCCCCAGCTATACTGTTGTTAAATACTTTCAATTTCACTTTTGTTTTATTCCTCTGCAATTGATATAGAATAGTTAGTTAATTAATTAGTGTTAGTCACTCAGTTTTGTCTGACTGTTTGCAACCCTATGGACTATAGCCATCAGGCTCTTCTGTCCATAGGATTCTCCAGGAGTGGGTAGCTGTTCCCTTCTCCAGGGGATCTTCACAACCCAGAGCTTGAACTTAGGTGTCCTGCATTATAGGTAACTTCTTTATAGTCTGAACCACCAGAGAAGCCCTTATACAGAATAGAGATCCAAAGTTTTTTATCTATGATCCCTAAATTAGAAAAGAACTGAAAACCAAGTTTTCTCCCTCCTTCCTTCTCTCCATCTGCTTTCTTCCTTCCTTTTTCTTTCTTTCCTTTTTCCTTCTTCCTTTCTTTTTTTTTTTCATCCTTTCTCAGAGATCTCTCTCTCCTTCAACTTATACTAAAATACATTTGACCACAAGTCTACACATGAACTGAGGGATGGAGTTTACAATCTTTATTTGTTATTCCATTTAATAGTAAACCAATATGTTTCACTACAAAACTGTTAGTAAATGTATTACAACCACTGCCTCAGACTATACTGGGCATTTTTTTAAATAGTGTATATATTATTTTATATTCCCCCACATTTTTGAATTCTAAAACATGTCTGTCTCCATGAGTTTCTGATAAGAGATTTGTGGATTTTACAGACTTGCCCTTGAATTTAAACCTTGGCCTTTCTGTATAAAGGGCTTCCCTGATAGCTCAATTGGTAAAGGATCTGCCTGCAATGCAGGAGACCCTGGTTCAATTCCTGGGTCAGGAAGATCTGCTGGAGAAGGGATAGGCTACCCACTGCAGTATTCTTGGGCTTCCCTTGTGGCTCAGCTGGTAAAGAATCTGCAGTGAGGGAGACTTGGGTTCGATCCCTGGGTTGCGAAGATCCCCTGAAGAAGGGAAAGGCTACTGACTCCAGTAATCTGGCCTGGAGAATTCCATACACTCTATAGTCCGTGGGGTTGCAAAGAGTCGGACACAACCGAGTGACTTTCACTTTCACTTCTTTCTTCTGTATAAATTGTGTGATTTTGAACAATTTGGTTAACCTTTCTCTATATCAGAAACTCTCATCTTAAAATGGAGATAGTATTGATATCTCTCCATGGAGTTCCTAATAGAATTCAATAGCTAACATATGGAAACTGCTTTAAAACGTTCCTGTTTCATGGTAGGCACTCATTTATTAGTAACTATTACTTTTAAATTTGTTGTTGTTGTTTTTATTTGAGGACAAGGTGTGCTTCCCAACTTCATGCTTGTATAATACCTACTGCACAGTGAGAACTCTATAAAAGCTTGCTGGATAGCTGCAAGAATGAATGACTTCATTCCCCCCCAGGCAGGAGTGAATTGATCCCTTTCCAGTTTTTTTTTTTTTCCTGAAAAACAGGTTAAACAGGTTAAAATGCTTGTTTCATTTTTTTTTTTAAATACTTTTCAAACACCTCAGCTTAGACTGGTCTTTTCCTTTCTGACAGCATCTTATATTAATAGCTCTTGGCCCTCCTATTCTTTCCATCCTTGGATATATGTTTTTCTTTCTATCTTTTTTATATGACTCTATTCAATCAAGCACTTTTAAAATGTACACTGTCAAGCAACAGTGCTTTCTTCAAATTTTCCTTATTCATATTTTTTTTTTTGCTAAAGTTGTTCTAAGAATTTCTCATCATCCTTGAGACCTCTTCCCTCTTGAGATCTTCCTGGCACACACAGAATCCCATCTATATTTTCTTGAAACTTTCTGAAATCTGCATAACATAGTACATATTTCTTTTCTGTGGCTACCACAAACCACAAGAAACAGACATGTTCCTCCTAGGCTACCATCATTTTAACCCCAAGAAATATTGTCTTTTGTCCTTAGGGTCTACTTTTGGTTTCCAGCAAAACACATAGCAACATCTCAGTACATTTTTGTTTTAAAAGAATTCAGTGCTTCCTTATTGGTGAGAATGAAGTCCAGTGAATCTGCCCCATTCATTGTGTATGCTATTATCTGAGAGTGAAAACTGTTGCAAGGGTTGACTTGGAGGTATCAGGTTGTTCCTTTTGAACAGAAGGAGACTTTCTGAACAAGTGCAGATCATTGGAGTTACTCAACATTATCATGTCTTTCTCCTATAGCTATTTATTTTGTAAACTGTCTTTTCTAGCAGGGATATCTGCAGAACACCCCAATGGCATTAGTCTTCTTGTTCCTTTTCTCTTTCATTTTTATTCAAGTTCTTTTTATCTGCATTTCTCTACTGGCGTCCTCTTTTTAGGTACACTGTGTTTTACTTCCGCCACTTCCATTAAACATATTGATTTTGAGCAAAGCACACGTTTTCATTGTCATAGTCTTATCATGACTCCTATCATTTCAAACGTCAGAAATACTTTAAGATCATATCTGTTTCTTTTGTTGACTGTCTCATTTCAATTTATTGTCCAAATATTGCTCATCCATAAATATGTATTAGAATGTACATTTATTATTTATGACACATTCCCTGTTACTTGAGAACTTATGCACCTTTTACCTACTGTTCACTAGTCATATGTACCTTCTGCTCTAAATTTTTGGGGCCATTTTCCTTTCTCTCAAATGCAGTTTTATCACTCTTATGATCTAGTTGGAAAGTCTCTGCTAAGAACATTCTTCTTAGAACACATTGTCCTTTACCAGGAGTTTTTTTATGCAGGAAATGTTTATCATGTTCCAGAAAGGCAACCCTGTTCCTTGACCCTATATAACTTTCAGGTCTTTAACTTCCTGTTACCAGTGGCCTGTTTGTTCATTCAGTAGCAGTTATGTACTCTCATGGTCTTGATTGGAACTATTCTTCCTCTGATATCTCAGTTTCAGACTGCAGTCTCACATCCTTCCATCTCATTCTTTCAGTCTTCAACTTTGGCAAGACCAACTAGTCCTACCCATTCTCATTTGTGAGGAGAAAGGAAAGGCTTCTCTTCCCTCCTTCTCAAGACATGTTTCCATAGTCCATTAAAACAACACGACCTAGCAAATGTTTCCAGTTCATTTTATCTAATATCTTTCTCGTTTTTCTTGGCAAAGCCCCAGACTGGTAACTTCTCAGATGAAATGGTTAAAATTCACTGGGAAAAAAACATCACACATGCATCCAGAATTTTATTTCATTTAGATTCAAGACTGTAAACCTCAAATTTGCCTGACAGCTCGTCTATATTTATCTAGTAAGCTCATATTTCTACCCCACCAATAACAAAGACTCTCTCAATGAATGACAAACTCTGGACGGGTTCCTCTGAGCCCTTTCACAATTAAGCCCTGACCTTGGGCTCTGTCCTTGGCTTGCTTAGTCCAGTTTTAGCAAAAATCCTGCTGAGTCAGTTTAGAAAAATCTACCACCCTTGGAATCTGATTACCCTTTTTTGTTGTTCAATTGCTCAGTTGTGTCCGACTCTTTGCAACCCCATGGACTACAGCACCCCAGGCTTCCCTGTCCTTCACCATCTCCTGGAGCTTGCTCAAACTCATATCCTTTGAGTCAGTGATGCCATCCAACCATCTCATCCTCTGTCATCTCCTTCTCCTCCTGCCTTCAATCTTTCCCAGCATCCGGGGCTTTTCCAATGAGTCAGCTCTTCACATCAGGTGGCCAAAATATTGGAGCTTCAGCTTCAGCATCAGTCCCTCCAATGAATATTCAGGACTGATTCCTTTAGGATGGACTGGTTGGATCTCCTTGCAGTCCAAGAGGCTCTCAAGAGTCTTCTCCAACACCACAGTTCAAAAGCATCAATTCTTCAGTGCTCAGCCTTCTTTATGGTCCAACTCGCACATCCATACATGACTACTGGTAAAACCATAGCTTTGACTAGATGGACCTTTGTCAGCAAAGTAATGTCTCTACTTTTTAATACTCTATCTAGATTTGTCATAGCTTTTCTTCCAAGGAGCAAGCATCTTTTAATTTCATGGCTGCAGTCACCATCTGCAGTGATTTGAGGGCCCAAGAAAATAAAGTCTGTCACTGTTTCCCTCTATTTTCTGATTAAATCCCTTATCCCCTCAACTCTTGGTATCTTATCACCCTGGCATCCCTTCAGCAAGAATCTTGTCAAGTTGGTTTAGCTAGACTCCTACTTACCCTTGACGTTTCTTTCTTCTTAAAAATTTACCACCCATTAATACCCACCCTGCTCCTTGGCTATAAATTTCCACTTGTCCTTGTTGTATTGTGAGGTAAGCTGATCTCTCTTCCCTACTGCAAACCTCCCAATTGCAGTGGTCTCTCTCAAATAAAGTCTTCCTACTGTCTTTCATGGGCTTCCCTGGTGGCTCAGATAGTGTCTTTAACAAGTGTTATGAATAATTCTTTAACACAAAATGACATATTTCATGATTTCTTTTCAAACTTCCAGAGCCTTTCTTCTCCCCTTGCTCTTAGCTGATCACCTTGACTCACACTTCATTCTCTTGATCTGTGAGGAATGTCCTGCTCTTTTCAGCACCAAATCTACACACCTACATACTTCTTAGATCTTCATTTTATTGCCTCCTGTGATACTGGTGGAACCGTGCTTTCTCTAGAAAGTTTCACTATTCCACAGGTGCTCTAAATTCTACCCCTTCTTGCCTTGTCAAAAACTTCAGTTCTTCCCTCCTTCTCTCGTTCTCCTCAATCAATAAACTCTTTTCTATACATGGATGAATCCCATCATAGTTAACATGCTCCAGATTCTTCCATATTGAATGTGTAGAAGGAAGTCTCCCTCAACTTCACCTCTTCCCCAACAGTTATTATACCATCTACTTTCTTTCATGACCAAACTTCCCAAAGATTTGTCGAAATGTGAGATCTCCACTTCCTTACCTCCCAGTCATCCCTTGACCCATTTCAGTGTAGTTTTTACCTCCGGCATTCCATAACGTCATCAATGAACATTCAATTTCAAAGTACTCTTTTTTATTCCTGTATTCCTTGACCTCTTCATAATAGTCTGCCCAGTTGACCATTCCATCCCTCTTGAAATAGCTTCTTCCTTACCTTCCGGGGCCCAATGTCTCTTTGTTTTTTCCTTATCTCTTTGGTTGTTTCTCATCTCCTTTTGTCATACCTTCTAATGTTAACATTTCCAGATCCTCTAGCTTAGGACTCATTTTCTTTTCTTCTTTCTGTACAGATTTTTCCTAGATGATTTTTTTCCCTGGAAATGAAGTATCTTTAAATATTACCTATATGCTGAAAACTCACAGTTTTATGTTTCCAACCCAAACCATATCTCTGAGACATCCAAAGATGTTTCAATCTAATGTGTCCAAAAGTAAACTTTTGCTCTTCCCACCCCATCAAATATGTCCCTTTACTGCATTCCCCTTCCCATAGTTGTCATTCACAACAACCTAGAAATTGTTACCTCTCACTTCTGACTCACGACCCACACCAGCCTATCCATCTCCACGTGTTAACAATTCTGCCCCCTCTGTATACTCAAATCCATCTTCATTTTCCCATCTTGACAGCATCTCCCTACTCTAGGGCATCAGCATCTCTTTACTGGGTCTCTACAATTTATTTGCTTGTCTCTACATTTGTGTTATTGTAATCTATTTGAAACATGGCATCCAGAATGATCTTTAAAAATGAACTTTGATCATGTCACTTCTCTGTTTAAACTCTTCAGTGATACCCTTATAATTGACTTGAAGCCACATTCTGTGCACTCTCTGATAAACTTATAAACCACCATCACCCTCACTCATTGTGCTGCATTCACATTGGTCTTATTTTCATCTTCTTCAAACAAGAATGATCTTCCTTTGTCTGGAACACTCATCCCACACAAGTGGTTTGTTGTAGCATCATTCTTCAGTTCTTGCATTACAGATGTCGTTGTTGGAGGCACTATGATTTTATTTAGTACAATATACATTTTATTTGCTTGTTAACTCTTTTTTCCCTCTATCTCCTCCTGACTAGAAGCTCCATGAAGGCAAAGATAATGGCTCTTATTCACAAAAGTACACCAGACATCTACCAAAGTGTCTGATATGTGATGTGTTCAATAAAAATTTGTTCAATGACTGAACCCAAAATTCTAGCTGGCAAGGTCTTTAGTGCTTCTTTGACTCCCTTTTTATTCTCTGTGAGGTTCAGTAGTATGGTTCCGTAGATCAGTAGGAGATTTTGTTTATTACTGCTCAGTGTCTTCTCACACTCAACTATGCCACTAGCCAGGATAAGTCAAGGGAATCCCTATTCCTTGATCCTCAAAGAGCTTGACTAAAGTAGCATCCTTTAACAATGTCTACCTACCTTACCATCTTTTAGAATTCTTACCATATAAGTCAACTCATGGGACTTCCCTGTTGGCTCAGTCAGTAAAGAGTCTGCCTGCAAGGCAAGAGTTTGATCCCTTTGATGAGAAGATTCCCTGGAGAAGGAAATGACAACCCACTCCAATATTCTTGCCTGGGAAATCTCATGGACAGAGAAGCCTGGTGGGCTATAGTCCATGGGGTCATGAGAGTCAGATACAACTTAGTGACTAAACCATCACCACCACCAAGTCAACTTATACTTTTTTCTCTCAAAATCCATATTGTAGCTACTTTATTTGATGAAAGTGGAATGAAAAGAAGAAGAAATCTTATTGTGGTATATAATTTTGTTCACATTGAATGAAAATTCAGAATAGCTAGCCTATTTAGGCTCTATGCTCTTTGGATATAAAAAAAAAGAAAAACCTGAGATGGAATAAAGTATTTGTTGTAATAACCATAGGGAAAAGTCCATAGATTTCTACATCTTATGGAAATTCAAAGGTTTTAATATGAAATATATAAAAAATATATCATATTATATAGCTTAAGTACTTTGGTAGAAATGTTATTTTTTTTCTAAAACGACTATTATATTTACTGTCATTTCAATATTTTGATATAGATAAATAGAACATGTACTTCTGTGGTAATTAACAATGGTGCTATTTTCATCATAATCTTAAAAAACGTATTTAAAGCTTAAAGCTTACTTCTAAAGCATCTATAGCATTGTGACGAATTCGATATATTTAATAAGTAGTTAGATCAGACATTTCTCTTAAGAGTATAGCAACCTATAAGTAGGATTATTCAGGTGCCAACATTATTAAATAATATGAAAGCTGAAAGAAAAATCAGTGTAACGTTTAAAATTCATTTAAATGCTCAATTTTAATAGGGAGAAGAAGTACATAAAACAGTAGACAACCAGATTAAGTACTGAGCCTACTTTATCAAGGCTAGAAAGAAATGAACAAATTTCTTCCCCAGGTTTTTACTGTTTTGTTAAGGACAGTCTACATTAATTTGAAAATGCAGTGCACTTTTTCTTAACAGAAAAAAAAAATTGAATCAGCTGAGAGATAAGAAGAATAAACACTGAAGTAAACATCGCAGCTGAAACTAAAGTAACTGAAGTGAAAATGTTTTCATAATGAACTTTTATGTTTAACAAGCCCAGACACTTGGAACAGTGTAAGCTATATTAAACCCTTTTATGAAAGGATTATGTTTTGTATGATGAGTGTTTTAATATAAGTATGGTACACAGCATAAAATACAACTACATTTAACTCAAAGTAATTACGAGAATTCAGGCGAAATTATTTTCTCCTGTACTATCACATTGATACAGGAAAAAAAATTCTTCTGGAACCTTTCACCAACATGTCTCTGTTTCAATTATTTTTGGCAGTATATATATTGCGTCTCTGTCTCAGCTACCTTTTATATCGACAGTTGGTAGCACAAGCCTTTTAACGCACAAAGGGTAGCAGCTCTTCAGCCAATCTGTGATAAAAGGGAAAAAATGAAATCACTATGGAAACTGCAGGAAGGATCTAAAAGCTCTCTTTATAAAGTAAACGTCTGATGTTTGTGACTGCAGGGGTAAAAAATTCATAAATCTGTGTGATGCTATCATTTCTGATTTGTTATCACTGCAAATGCCAATTGGAAGCAGCCTGACCTTAGCTTCATTAAGTGTTGTCTGTTCAGAAATAGTTACTATTCAACAGGAGGAAGACGGGGGCCTGCAGAGAGGTCAGGGGTTTAAGCGGGTAGTGTGGGACAGAGGGAAGAAACTAATTTGCTTCGAATGTTTCTTTTCTCATTTGATTGTCTTTTTCTTTTAAATCACGGTGACTTGATGGAATTGGGCACAATGAATTTGTTCAGCTCTATGTTTTATTTTGGTTTGTGTTTTGTTCTGAAATGGAATAAACCTCAGACCCAAATTCAACTTAGAAAACTATGTCTGTTTTTGCTTTTGAATTGAAAGAAAAAAAAAACAAAAACCACTCACCCTCTCCTTTCAATCAAAAAGCGAATAAATACCAAGGAGAAGTCTTCTCACTTCAGCACCCTGGACCCTCAGGAGTCAAAAAGGAAGGATCCTGACTATACAAGCTGTGATGAATTTGATTTGACAACAGACACCAATGAACACCTGTGTCAAGGAGGAAGTTTCAGAATATCTCATCAATTCTCAGAAGTTAAGTGACTTTTAAAAGCATTATATGGATGTTGAAATAAGGAACTTTTTATTTAATAATAGTTCACCTGTGGTGGAGGGACTATGAGGTCAAGAGGACACTGAAAAATTCTCCAGTGTGAAATTCTGCAAATACAACAGTAGTCTTAATTCAGAGGAAGATGAATATTCGAGTAAGTAAACCAGTTTCAGCATTGCATATGCTATGTACGATGCTTGTCTTTTCAATGTTTGCAATTGAATACTACTTCATTAGTCAGATTCTCAGGCAATAGAGACTGTGACTTTTTAAAAAAAAAGTTTATGGCAACTTTATCACAGTTGTAATGCATTGAAATGAAATGTCAAAGATTGATGTGCATGGTAATTGATTTCATATCGTCATGCTCTATTTAGACAATTATAAACATTGCTAATCTAATGTTTCAAGGTACTTATGAACAATTAGTGATTCTGTACCAGTATCTCAAACACACTTTTGATGATAATAATATACTGAGGTGAGTTCTATAAATCCTAAAAGGGCTGTTGTGTAAATTATGATTAGAAAAAAATTAGAGTTTTTTTTTTTTTTCTCCCAGTGAAATGATTAAGGCTTTGAAAATAAAAACAGGAGCATTCTAGTTGTAAGCATGTAAAAATTCAGCACAATTAGCAGAGAGAACACTTTGCTTTATAATAATATACTTGTTTAAAACAAAAGAATATGACATCTACCATTTCAACTTTATTTAACTTCTACAATTACTAATGACTAACTTGGCTGTTTGTGCAGCCTTTCCAATTTCCATGGTGCTCTCATATTAAAAGGGTGTCATTAAATGGTCAGTGATACAGAATCGAATGAAAGCGTGTGTTTGGGTAGCCAAACATAAATATATGCAGGCTTTCATTTGAAAATATTTAAATGCCTCATACACACTGACTTCACTGATGCTTTTTGTGCATATAATGAAAACCAATTATCTGTGGAGAAAACTTGACTGGGTGGAAGGAAATTAAATTGGTTTTTAAAGACTTCCTTAAACAGCAGTAGCTAGGGAAAGCTCCAATAACATTTTAGCTGAAGATTGTAATGACTTTGCCATATTAATAAATCATGTTTTATCCTGACTTTTATCAAAAGACTTGAATGGGAAGACTGCACATGACAGAATGAAGAGAGGAGAGCACTTTTAGTTGAAGCTGTGGGACTATCAGCCACTCTCCTACTTCCTGTGAAGCTCTGCAAACAGCTGTTGGAAAAGTCAGGTAGGTCCTAACTCACCCGAAAAACAGGATACAGGATACTTTTAACAAAACTTCCAATTGTAATTTCTTGAAAGGAATATTCTGTGATTTTTAAAATGCTGTACAAAATAAATGTGAGGAAATCTTGACCAACTTTTCAGCCTAATTTCCTCTGGGAGTTTCCCAACTTCTTCACAATGTTTTTGTGTTGAATATCAATTCATCAATCAGCTCTGTGTTAATTTTTTTTTCTCATTGTGTTGTAAGTCTGAGACCTCTTAAGGAGACCGTTTATGGAAACATGGAAAACATATTGTTTCCTTTACACATGGAACAATGCAAATGCTTTCCCTTTGTTACTATTCAAAATATTAGCATTCTGTTGTCCCTACCTATGTTCTCAGATGTGACTTCCAACAGCTCTTGGAGAATAAGGAAAACAGAATACTTTACCCTTATCTCCAAATATCTGGTTGCTTACTAATTAATGAGTAAAATATATCATGGAGTTTTTCTGAAACCAAATGTTTCCCTAATTTAAACTCTGTATCAGAAAGTTGATTATGGAGACTCTATAAAATATGTATTATTCTGCTGCAGTGAGGGGATTGTTAGGGAAAAATGCATATTTTTCTTTTTATTAATTACCAAATGGCTGAACTGTTAAATACTGCAGGCATTTGGGTGGTGTAAAAGTAGTCTCTAATATTTTCCAACAAATTTTCACTAACTTTTCACAACAGTACTCCTAGAAATAGTGTTTTCACTTAGTGAATTAAGTGGAAACATAAGTAGCATTTATCCCATCCTGGATCTTAAATGTTGAGAAGAAAATTTATATATTCCACCGTGTGTTTTCTAGTCAGCCAGTTGCATGGTCAAAATTTTAAGATATTGGTTTTGAATACAGCAATACTTTCCTCTTACACAAGAGAAATTTTGTTTCTCATGTCTTTTTCTCTCCAACTCTCAAGAAAGTGAAATTCCATGGAATATGTCCATAGGGAAATCTCTTTACGGCACTAAATACCCAGGATCTAAAGATGGTTTCTGAAGTTGTTCATAGTTTTGTATTTTTTTCTTCCTATTAGAAATACTTCGTGATACTGCCATACATTGCCAAGTTGCAGCTGTTAGAAATCTCAGTTCCACATGAGCTTTCACTCTGAACCAAAATTTACTCTCTAAGCTCAAATCGGCCAACTGAGATAAGAGAAAAACTTTTAATTAGAATTTTAATATGTAATCCAAGCCATTTATAGATTATGCACAGAGGTGATCTTCTATGTATTTAAATAACTATGTGGAGAAGTTAGATAATATTTAATTTGGTGGGGAGACTATTTTTAACTTTGCTGGAGTCTGGTTACCTGCGATGTTCCCGGAGAGTCACTTAGGAGTTCTATCAGCATGAGGTTTATTGTGTGAATGAGTAACTGAATGTGTCTGTAGCAAGTCCTAGGGGTAAATTATAAAAATTGGACTATTCTGTAATATAATGAAGATATTCTGTTTTTGTTTTTTTTTTTCACATTTTTTCTGGGAAGCCTAATTTCACGTCTCCGTGTTCAAGTTATGTGGATAAAAAGAGAGAGACCCGGAGCCGAGTACCAGGGGAATTAGCCTACCCCTTGGTACTGTTAATGAGTGGTGCCCCTCACCTCATGGGTTTATTCCTCAAAAACCCAGCACATGAAACAGTTTTTTTCCCTTTCCTTTCAAGAAACAGTTGGCACTTTATGTTGGACTTCGCTTGACATGAATTATTTGGCAAATTGGGGACCGAAGTGTGAATTATAAACTTAGGACTGTGTAATAGGCTTCAGGGGTGTTCTAGGGACAAAGTAATCCTAGTCGAGTTTTCACAAAGAACTTTATTGAGAAAGAAAATGATCTTTTCCCTCACTCATAAAAGAACAACAACAAAAATGTATACCTTGCTCAAATACTGATTTCCATTTATACACACACACACACACTTCGCAGGAGTGCATCCTCAGGTTTTTTTATTTCCATGTGCACATGACTCTCATTAATGTTGATAACCCTTTGCACATGCTTCCAGAAAATAATGGACCCCGACTGTGAGAACTGTCAATATTCAAACATGGTAAGAGCTGAATATTTAAAATCTGTTTGGCACACCAAGCTGGGTTTTTTGAAGACAACGGAAGTTGGACAGAAAGATCAAAAGAGAGAAAAAAAAAAACCACCATAAAAGATAATGACATCTGGATGGGGCCTGGGTAATGCTCTAATTAAATGTACTTACACCTAAGTCTTATCACATGCTCAGGGGCAGAGCTTAGATGCCCCTTTTAAACTGCTGCATTAGAGGCAGTCGTGGGAGCCTTGCCTATCACCTCCTCTGTGATCCAGTTCTGTTCTATATGTATACCTATAATCTATCTTTCTTTCACTGTTATTTTGCTATTAAGACACTCATGATAAATTGGATTATCCCTTAAGCTTACAAAGATATGCGTGTTCTTTAAAATGGGTTTGAAAAATATCTGTTTCTTCCACCTAGCAAAAGCAGGCTACAGGATTCTCTTGTTTTGTTGCTGTCTCATAGGTGAAGATGAGTTTAGTAAGAGACCTTACATACTTTCCTCCCTGTTCAGGTGACGTCTTGACATCCTTTCCCTTCTGAGCATAACAGAAGATCTCCCTGAAGACCATACAAAAGGTAGACTTCCAGAAGTCACCACATCAAGCAATTTTAACTTCTATAAGAGTTCTGTGTTAATTGCACAGAGTTCTAGGTAAATTGGCATAACTTGAACTGGTTTCAAAATGCTGGCATTTAGGCTGTGAGACAGTGTGAAAGGAGGGAACTGCATTTGTTAGGTCTTTTTTTTCCCCCTTTTTTTAATAGTCTTGAAACATCATGATGCAATCTTTTATTTGGTTCTTAAAAAAATAAAACAACCATAGGTATTTAGAAGAAGCTGCGTAAACATGTATAGCATATCTCATTACCATTAACAGCCATGCATGCTTTAACCTACCCCTATAGCTTTGAGTATTTTCCCCCTGGCTTTGTAAAATGATGCTTGAGTGTGGGTCTTACCAAGGAATTTCATAGCCATTTTATAGACTCGGCAGCACACTTACTATATCAGAATATGCATACTGTTTCTTGCGTAAATGTTAACAATGAATAAAATTAGTGTTCTTTCTGGAAAAAAGTCCAAAGTGCTTGTGGATTAAGGCTTTGTGGGATGCGTAAGTCTATCTCTTATTTTAACTCAGTGAGAAGCTACTTTTTCTTTTGTTTTTCTATTACCTGCCTTCTAATAGTGCTAAACAATCAAATGCTAGGGATTTTTCCTTCTTTCACTTTGCAGAAGAAAATTATTCAGTTGATACAGAAGATGAAGGTTAGAAACCCACTGTCATCTAGAAGGTCCAGGAATTTAGGGAATCAGATGTACTCTCTGGATCTCAGGATCCATCAGGGGAAATAGAGCCCAAATTATTTTTCTCTGAGCTTCCTTAATTTTGTTTTACTGCCTTGGGCATACTTAGGACAATGGTGAGGCTTTGAGGAGGGGAGATGTTTGGGGGTTGCTTGAGATGCCTAATGGGGTCTCCAAATGTCTAGTCTTTCTGGAGACCAGAAAGACTCCAACCCCTAGGAAAATAGAGGTCTCCTGAGCAGCTTTTTGTGCGGAAGGAATTCCTTGCACCACACCCCTCTGCAAAACGTTGGGACCCCTTTGGCTCAGGTAACCCCTTTCACATTCTAGGCTGCTTTCCAGAGCCACAATTGCTCCCCTCCTTTTAAGACTGGCTGTTCTGTTCATCTTGGGTGCCAAGATTTTCTTTTACTCGCTAAGTCTTCCCCATATAATCTAATGCTTCATTTCTTGCGAGAAAAAAATAAGATAGTTGCTTCAAATTCAGCATTTCAATAATAGTAGTAAAAAGTCCTTCTTTGTAAAAGGTACAGGGTCAGTTCCTGCCACAGAGCTCATCTGCATCATCTCCATTTATCTCTCGTGGGTGAGGAGAAGACCTTTGCATTTGACCAAAAAGCACTAGTAAATAAGGAGTTAAAATGAAGGCAGGCTCACTGGTTTGCTGAGATCTGTCAGAGTCTGACTGGCTGGCTACATATCTGTCTCTGGAACAATAGGTACCTGTATTCTGCACGGACTGCTGGGCAGCGCTGACACTCTGGAGAAGGTCTGCCTCTGCACTTTCCTGGTGAGAATCCCCAATGACAGTTCCACTTTTCAGTGGAGGAGAAAAAAATATCTGTCTGCTCTCCTGATGAAGGGCAGAGCTTTGATCATTTTTATTCAGGCTTGTCTTGGCCGGAGGTTTCAGGTTCTTAGTCTCAAGTCAGCAGTCTCTCTCTCTCTCTCTCACACACACACACACATACACACACACACATAAGCACACACATCCACTCCCTCCCTCTCTCTTACTCTCTCTCTCATTTCCCCTCATAGGTTGTATGCAGGCAGATGAGTGCCACAGCTGTAACTGAGGCACACGGCAGTAAACACAGTGGAGCCAATTTCTGCGATGACGAGAGAGGGGGCATCGGAGTTGACAACAATGACAAGGACCCAAGGACCGTCCTTCTGACAAGTTTCAGGTAAGAAAATATTTATGCCCCGATTCTTGTATTTTGCATCCTTGTGGCTGAGAGAGACATTGAGCTAGAAAGCAGGAGTCTCGATAGGGAAATATTTGTCTGAGAGTATCATCTGCTGTCACTTGCCTGCAAACCTGTGTTCTCAGAGCTTTGTGTTACTAGAATCGTCGGAGGTGAGGTGTGAGCGGGGCTGGGCAGAAGGGTGAGTTGCTTTTTAATATCTGTCTGGTGACATTTATCGTGCTGTTTAAATTCATATCTGGAAAAAATGCTGTTTGATGATAGTTAGCAATGTTTTGGGTAACATAGAACATATGGCCATGTAGAATTCAAGGATGCTCTCTCATTCTTAATTTGTAATTATTTTTACACTCAACTGTACTGAGGTCAGAGAGTTTTAAAAATTAATGAGATTCCCTGCGGAGTTCAAATAGTAATGCTTACGTGAGCTGTTACAGAAAGATAGGATTATGCGGGTATATTTTAACATAGATTTAACTGTCTTTTTTGAATATACTCCATTTGAAATATTTGAATTGTACAGTAGTTTATGGAAGCTTGAGTATTTAGAGATTTTAGTCCTTAATTTTTTGTTGTTGCTGTTAATGACCTGGAGAAATTTTGTCAAAATTAGACTGTGGAAAATGAATATTTTCTGTGGAGTTATTGCTATAACTTAACAGATATTATTGTTATGACAATGGAGAATACCTTATACTTTCAAGGAAATGACAAATAATGAATGAGACAGATGCTAAGAAAATCTGCAGATTGCTTTCATCTTAAGTAATAGAGAAAAATTCAGGAGATGGGGTAAAAACTGCTGGCATGAACAAAGAAGCGAGTGTATACAGAGATGAGAATTCTTTGTCACAAAAATGAATCCAGGGCATGGATTTAGGAGGTTAAGTGATTTCTACATTCTTGGTGCCCCACAAAATGGGTGAGTCCAGGCATTTAAAAATGTGCTGAAAACTTTAATTTCCCACAATTTAAAAACATTGTTTGTGTTCCTGATACAACACATTGTTTAAAAGAGGGGAATTGGAAAGCAGTGTGAGCATACAGTAATCGGGGCTAAAGATGCTTTTTATCCCGAGTTCCCCATTTACAAGACCCACTCTGAGCTTCCTGTGATATATTGTTATGTAAATACTGTGCAGCCAGGGAAAGCAGTACTATGGAGATTCAATTTACTTTGAAAGTTGTTCATTATAGCAGGGATGAATGTTATTTATTTGATGTGATTCAAAGGCTGGAAATGACTTTTTCATTGTGGCGCCTTTTGTAATGGGTGCAGGGTGATCTAATCTTTTTAATTTTGGCTTTCACACCAGTGGAGATGAAAAGAGATCTGAACTCATTTATCGGTTGCTAGGTCCTTCTAGAGACCCAAGTCCTGTTCTTGGTTGCTATGGCCAGTCTGACCTCAATCTCTGTGGTTTTGGGGACTTAAGCAGTCTTTTTTTTTTTTTTATTGAGGGGCATGTACCTTGATTTATGTCCAAAATTGTGGCTGAATGTCTTTGTCTGCAAGTGATAAATGGTGGCGAACCATTCATCAGTCCTTACAAGTAAACACCGCTGTCCCACTAAAAATATGTTTTGTTCTGAGTTAATGGTATGGAACAAGGCAGCCTCCACACTCAGCTATCTTTTATTATGGAGGGGCCTCGGAAACTTGGAGCAAAGTGGAGGAAATTGGCATTCATTTTCTTGTCTGTTAGCATTTCATTTCTGATTTGGGTGATGCGGCTGTAGGTGGATAGAGGATGAGAGGGTAAACCTTCCATTTCTTTACTTTCTCTTTAGTTGGGGCTGCTTATCAAGCAGGCCTTCTTCAGATGCCAGGATTCTGCTGGGGCACTAAGAAGTCAGGAGTAGTTTCTACGATGGGCTTGGCCTCCGCTTGGCAACTGCCACGAAGAGCTGAGGCATAGACAGGCGGGTGTACTGCGACTGGGCTGCCTTCAGTTTCATGTCGGCTCTTTGAGGGAAAGTTGTATCCGTTATTGGTGGCTCCTAGGAACGTTCTGCCTCCATGCTTACTTAATGGTCCCCGGACGTCCTTGCATTCTAGAATCTTGTTAAAAGGAGCCTTGGTGATTAAAGAGGCTGTGGAGTGTACAGCCCAGGCTTAGCAGATGAGCCTGTGTGCATTTCCCCGTTTCCTTAAAAACTGATTAATTGATGCTGCGTGGAGCACACGGTCTGCTAATAAGATGATGATAACAAAAAGGTATCAGGAAAGGCATTTATGGCTTATAACCGCTGTCCACTTCCTTCCAAGAGAGATTGTGGCTTTGTAGTGTAGTTTTCTCTTTTAATAGTGACATGCTAATGGTTTTTATTCTAAATCGGCCAACCCTGAGTATCTCCAGGAAAAATGGGTTCCATAGGAAGTGGCATCCTCCTGGAATTGAAAGGTAAAAATTAAACATTTTTTAAAGTGCAATTTTCAAACCGTTTCCATGTACTTTTTACCAGTAACATTAGAAAACTGCTTTCTAAATTAGTGTTTAAAATTTAAACTCTTGGTCTAAACATAAAAGGTTTAAAGAAGAAACTATCTTAGGGAATTTTATTGTTAGTCATTTGCTAAAGATTGCCTAGGTTTTATTAACAAAAAACAATCAGACACTTTGTATGTTTACTTTCAGCCTTGAGAATAAGTAGATTTTTATATTTTAGAGAAATGGTCATTTTGAGGATCAATTAAAATAATCTTTATATGTTTTATGTAGATTTTATTTCTAAAACAGGTTAGAGAAAACAGAATTTGGTGATATGGATGGTCTCTTCCAGCTTAAAAATTCTTCAAAGTGTGTTAGTTTTCTGAAAATACACACAAGGATGCCTTTATTAGTGTAATTGGGTTAATTCAACTAATGTTTAGCTCTTTAGCTGAACAGCAGTTAAAAGTTCTATGTTCTATTGTACAGGCAATAATTTTGGTGGAGGTAATTTAAGAAAAAATTGATTTTTAAAAATATTTTTACTTAACTGCTACTTTAGCGCTTTTATAAGAGTGACATTTTGCAAAGCTTAATTGTAGCTTCTTAACTTGGGTTTCTTACTTAGGTCTTCTTGAAGGTAACGCACTGTATTGAGTGGTTAATTTCACAAGGAATATTGAATTCCAGGTATCTGAAGGCAAGTATTCCCCGGGATGTGGTATGTATGTATGTGTGTATATGGACATATTTTAATATAAAATGTCTTATAAATTTCACATTGTGTTTTGCTTTACTGTTATTTCAAAAGATTTAAGTGAATGTCGAATAGCGCTCAATTTCCTGAAATGATTAAATTCAGTCTCTGAAGAATCTGGGGAACAGGCCTGTAATGACATTTTGATGACTTTCATTTTAAGGTGTAATAGAAATTGAGTAAAATATTTTAATAGCTATTGTCTAATATCTCATTCCAAATACAATGTTTTTATTGCTCATTCTAGCTTACAATTTTCTGGTGATAATAACGTTGGCTGGTGATTGTTTCTTACATAGAAACCATTTTATCCTTATGGAGAAGTATTTTAGAAATGTCTTCATGAATTTATCTCAGCTGAAGCAATTGTACTGAACTCTTGAGACAAAATTGTATTTCCTGATTCCTTCCATTTTAATTTGGTACTTCCTTACAATATTTAGGTGTATCTTAAAGGTACATATTAAATATTACATATGATAGTTTGTGGTTTAAAGAGGAAAAAACAGTCATTCATATAAGTCAGGGAAGGCTGAGAAAAGAGAAGGAATAAATATTGTTACTAGCCACTATCACAAAATTGATTTGATTTTCCTTCAAGATATCATGTATTTTTTAAAACTTTTAAATGGGCTAATAAATAAAAAATATGTGCAAAATACGCAGTTATTATATCTCTTTATCGAATAGGTAAGTGCAGATATATAAACTTATATTGATTGCACCTAATGTTACCAGAAACATCTTTGCACCTCAATTCTTTCAGGACATGTAGACACAAGTTAAGTTAAGCATATGGCTTTTAAGGAAATCTTTTGAGAACTGGAGTTGTGACACATTAGATTAATTTTCATGTTAAGTCAGAATGAAATCCTTATATCAGTTTTTCTGTGTATGTTACACAAAGCCATTAGCTTTCAAATTGCATTGTTCTAAATGCTAAATTAGAAAAAATTTATGTAATTTAACTTGATTGTAGTGAATATTTAAAGTCAGAATATAATATTATTGCTGAATTAACATGCTGTAAGTACATTTTTTTAAAATAAAAGTAAAATTATGCTCTGTAATCAGATTATTATCCTCTTCTAATATGTTCATTGAATTTTCCCAAGTTTGGTTTCTTCTTGTAATTAATATTTCTTTCCACACACCAGTGTTGCAGGGTTATTGGTTCCTCTTAGTTGCTTTCTGCCTCCTATAGTTTTGTATTTTGTCTTTTTGGTATAACATTAGTGTTACCTAGAAAATTGTATTGACTTTGAAGGTATCTGTCTGAACTATTTGTCTGAGTTTGAGGTAAAAAAAAACAAAAACAAAAACTTGTTTTATTAGAAATTGTGTATAAAGTGCTGAAAGATTTGAGATGGCCTTGGGATGTTGTTCAAGGGGTTGATTTTAGGATATAGGATTTTCCCAGTAGTGGCAAGTTACTTGTATAATTCAATAAAATCTTTCCTTCAGCTACATGAGTTTATTTTCCACAAAATAGTTTGCCAGGTGACAAACCTCAAATTACACTGATCATCGGCAGGAAAATTTATTATAGAGAAAGAACTGGGAAGGGAGGGGGCCTTTTAGACAGCTAACAGGTTTGCCCCAACTTACTGTCCAAGCATGGTGCCAAGGACACATGGCAAGGTTTTATCTACTGATTAATCACCTCTGAGATTCAACAGCAGCTTTGAATTTGCACAGCCAACAGTCAAATACTTTTGTTTAAATGATATCAGGATGATTTGAGAAAATAAAAGTTTTTCTAAAAAGCCGAATTGTATACTCTAGCACTCACTAATAATTAACTGAAACATTTAAAATTTGTTCAGATTTTAAAATGTGAAAATTGTAATTTGCTTAATGGTGTTTATAATTTTTTAATCAAAAATGGCCTATATAGACTCATAATGACTCCAAGTCCTTCTAAAGGCTTTGAACTTTATGATCCTACACCATATAGTAAACAGAACCTTTTTCCATTTTTAATTATGTCTCTAAGCCATTATTTGTATTCTTAATGTTGTTTGGCATTATTTAATCACAATGATTCATAAATGCTTGAATTTCCTGCATTTTTCTGACAATTGAGTTTACAGTCCAAAAATAAAGACCAAAATATACCATAAGGCTAGGAGTGTCCTTAGAGAAAGGAAGACAAGGTGGCTTATCGTGGTCAGGAACATATGGTGTATAGTTAACTATCACAATCTCAAGGGCTTTAACATAATTTACTACAGACATCATTAAAAGTATTGGATTTTTAGGAAATATTTGAAGACAAATTCAGTTTGCTAGAAGTTTGAAACATAGGTATCTAGTAAATTATAGCAATATCTTTCCATAAGGATTTAGAAAATATTCATTCATTCATTCAACCAACACTGATTCAGGGCCTACCCTGTATCAGACACTATTTTTGTAGCTCTTAATTTAATATTCTCCATTGTTTCAATATTCATTATTTGCCTGATTTTGCAGATGATAGCAGGCTTGCCAGTTATTCATACATCATCGATCAATCACATCACAATCCACGTCATTTTGAACTTGTATTTCTCCTGCCTCTTCTTTAGACGGCTTAAAGTAAATTCTAGGCATATATACCAGTTTAGAAGAATATATTGGCAAAACAGTCGCAGTAAGTTTTAATAAGGTGTCTTATTGATATTCAGGCCCACGATCCAGCAAACAAGTTGGTTTTATTGCTTTTTATGCTTCCTTCCAATGCCTCTGATTCTATTTTAAGGGACCTCTAATTCTAATTATTAGTGGCTAATGTTTCTTTTCCATTTGCCAGTCAATTTCCTAAGCTCTTTACCTTTGTTCTTTCAATTACATTATGAGAAAGGTGGCATCACTGACCCTCCTTGCAGATGAGGAAAATGAGGCTTTAAGAAGTAACTGCCTGGGGGTCACCAGGCTGGTAAGCAGCCAAGATGACTTAAACCCCAGGTCTTTCAGGCTCTATTCATTCTTCTAGTCACTAAGCAAATATTACTGAGCATTTATTATGGCCTTGGCTGCTCAAGATGTTTAGAAAAAAGAACTGTCTATAACAGGCAAACCTCTGCCCTTAGGACAGATACTCACAAGCACTTTGATACTTTCATTATGTTATTTCCCTTTGCATCTATGGATTCCCCAGAACCAATAGGATAACATGTTAAAATTTCAAAACTTCTTCAGAAATCTCACCATTTGGCTTCAGTCTTTTTTTTCTTTTTCAATTGTGTTATTGACTATTTCTAGCCAGGAATTTTCTACACTGGAAGGCTGATCTGCTCATTGCCCCCACAAAGTTTGCCTTGCATTTTCTCTGATCATTCCTGCACTCGAAACACTTTCTGCTGCTTTCTCAATGCCTCCCATCCTTCAATGTCTGGGTCAAAACCCATGGTTGCTATGAAGCCTGTCTTGGAAATGAAATCCTAAAATTCTTTTACCTATGCTGATCATTTGACATGTGGCATTTTTAATAAGTGACTTGTGGCTGGGTAACATCTCATATATTTCCTGTGTCCCAGTCACTTCACTGTTGATAGATATGCCCAACTGACATGTTGGCAAAGAATTCAGAGAATCCTCAGTAAAATCAGAAAGTAGAAAAGCTGAGAGTGGAAGGCTTGGAAGCAGGGGCCCCATTGCCCACTACAGTGCCTGACATAGATCATACAGCTAATATACATTTGAGGTGGGGATATAGGGAAGACGGAGAAGGCAATGGCACCCCACTCCAGTACTCTTGCCTGGAAAATCCCATGGATGGAGGAGCCTGGTAGGCTACCGTCCATGGGGTCGCTAAGAGTCGGACACGACTGAGCGACTTCACTTTCACTTTTCCCTTTCATGCACTGGAGAAGGAAATGGCAACCCACTCCAGTATTCTTGCCTGGAGAATCCCAGGGATGGCGGAGCCTGGTAGGCTGCCGTCTATGGGGTCGCACAGAGTTGGACACGACTGAAGTGACTTAACAGTAGCAGTAGCAGTAGCAGTATAGGGAAGAGAGACCAAAGGAGAGAGAAATGGACAACAGACAGAAAGTTCACAGGGAAAAACAAAATAATCTTTCCAAATTTATAGCCCAGGGCATTCAAAGAACTTTAAATATTTAATAAGGATTGGGGATCCTATTAAGGGTTATATAGCTATACACAATAATCTTTACTTTCATATATTTTTGCTTCTTCTGAGAATAAACTGTCACTTGTATCAATATATATCCATGAGATACATAATGAACTTTCTGATGTTTCTAAGAGAAAATACAATTGTGTCCTGCTTGTACATGTTTTCGTCACTATTAAGGCCACAATACAGAAGTTGCTGCCCCTGCCTTTTGTTCCCCACCCCTGCCCCACCGCAAAACAGCCAGTCTCTTAACCAACATAAAGCTTTATTAGTTAATACTTCCTGTTGGGTATTTTTTAGTAAAATTCAAATTCAGCATTCAAAATCCTAGCACAAATCTCATATCAACGGGCAGCTCTTGTGGTTAATCTTATTTATGTTTTTATTCAATTGTATTTAAAAATGTAGCCTTGAACTCTCAAGGGAAATATTTATGTCTGTATTTTTACAGATTCTCAAACTCAACTGCTTAAATTAGGAAGTTTACTTCATAGGAAAATACAGGTGAATATTTCTTAAAGCAGCTACTACATCTGACCTCTGCCATGGAGCTGTTTTACTGACTATAAGAGTCATGACTTGTGTACATAGATATGAATATAGGGCTTACTTCAAGAAGATATTATTAATACCTGATAAATACATAACATGTACTAATTTTCTTAGGTGAAGCAAGTTGGAAAGGTTGCACCTTGAACCAGTGAACATGATAGTTGATGTGTACCCTCTAATTTATATGGAGGTCCTCTGCTGAAGCAGCCCCATTCTTTGGGCATCCCTACATGCTAATTGAGATAAGTGAGGATGCAGCTTGGGCCATGAGGCTTTTAGCTTTATCCTGCTTTTAAGAAACAAGAAACATTTCTGTAGGCAGTATTGTAATAGTAGCAGCTGAACTGTCAGTAAGAGTTCCAAATATGAAACTGTTCCAAATGCTTATCTGCTTATCTCATGCTGTGTTGCTGTTGGTAAAATGCAGAGGATGAGCTTGCCTCCCTTTTAACCCTAACTTTCTTTGGTCCTTTCATTTTGACACTAATTTCAGGCATGAACCTTGGCACTCAGCTACAGTGTGTAATTGTTGGTATCTCACTGCCACCTGGGTGCACAATGGAGAACAATATTTAGTCCCTGTGATTTGCCATAAGAACACCACATGCAGTTGGAAAGGGAAATATTTAATCACCCAGTTTTCTCCATGCAGTTTCAATCAGTTGAATCCTTTGAAGATTTTATTTTCTCTAAGTTAACTGGTTGTTTTGTTACCGCTCAGGTAAAACCTTTAGATCACTCTTGAATTTGGACTGTGTGAATTTGGGGACGTTACATATCAGTCTGAATGGACAAACAAAGAGAAGATATTTTTAAATATACTAAGTTAATAACTCATTTTGGTCAAAAGATTTTTTTTAGAAAAGTTCCTTGAGTCCTCTGTTTCGTTGTTGGCTGTGGACTTAATATGTAAAAGGCTCTAAGTGACACATGAATAATACCATTCCATTTTTAGGCATATTGTGTGATGATGCTGTTGATCTTCAGAGGAAATTCCATTTGGTGACATTTACAAAGATAGTTTCATGTTAGCAGCTTTTAATTTTTTAAAAATAACAAGAATGGTATAACTTGCAAGTGACAAGAAAGTCACCCAAGAGGTATGTATAATTACATAATGGAAATATGAAACATACCTTGTCACCCACCTGATGTTGTGCTTATTTGCAGTCCAGGGAAATAGTTTTGACAAGTAGGAAAAATGGTGTAAGAATGGAATTATCTGTGTAAACAGGCAGTGTGTCATCTTAAAGATTGAGATCTGTGTTTTTTTAATTTTTAGGGCTGGTGCTTTCAAAGTTTCAAAGTGCTAGAAAGATTTGAGTCCAGAGTTTAGTCTTCATTGCACTTTAATCCTGCAAATTCAGTGCAATGCAATGCAATCCAGTACATTTCAATTCACCTCGTTGCTTATTGAATTTCTAATATTTATGAAAATTTTAACCTCCTCTAGACAGATATCTCTTTAAATTTTTATTTAAATACATTAAATAAATACATTTATTAATACATGTATTAAATGCATTAATACATGTATTAAATAAATACATTAGGGAATATCAGTACATGTGGCAAATAATTTGTGATTCTTTACTGCAAACAAAATATTTTTAAAGTTTGGGATTTCTACTGGTTTAGGGCATTTTATTTTTCCTATTACAGGTTGAGTGAAAGTTGGTATAACATATGATCTTCCTGACTAAATCAGTCTCTCTTTTACTCAATAATCATAATTATGTCATAAATTTGGGAAGAATTCAAATCATTTATTTACTCAATTATTCAATTGGCTTTTTTCCCCTTAATTATCTTTTCTGACCAGTGTTGCTAAAGGCACTGTAGAGGATTTTATAAAAAGAGAAAATATGATCTTTCTCTCATCAACTATAGTATAATTGGAGAGAGAAAAAGAACTCTAAAGAACTAATTGGATAATATAATAAAATTACTCCTAGTTATCATGCTTCAGTACTGTGAAGGGAGAAGCTATTTTCTCACAGGTGGAAAACAGTATTAACAATCAAATATAGCTTTTGGGTTCAGAAGATTGTTTCAGATTATTTATTGTGAGAACAATAATGAGAACATTTAGAATAAAGGCTAACTTCTTGAAAATAGATTTTACATCTTTTAATTGATTTCATCAACAAAAAATTTTCCTTTCATGAATGTTTTAAAATATCAAGTGTGTTGCATGGTTAGTCAATTAATTCAACTGTCCAAAACTTTTACATGCCTTACTTTAATCGATTATTTATAATAGAATATGTGTGTGGGGAGTGGTGGAGTTTACCATTGCCTTATTTTCACTTTATGATATTCTTCCAAAATTTGGACAGACATGTAAATTGAAGTTGTTTTTTTTTTAATACTTCAACTTTCTTGCTATCTTGAGAAGACAAGCTAACATAATCTCTAAAATGGAAAACTTTTCAAAGCTGTCTTTAACAGCATCCCTGGTTGTTTAAAACCCTGCCCATAGTTTTGCTTTCTTGACAGAAATATTACACCCGTTCACCCACAATAAAATAAAAATACTATTCCAAATAAAATCTAACATTAAGCAAAGAGCTTGGGGATTGGTTCAATGTTAGTTCTTATCTGGAATATAAATTTTAAAGATTTTAAGAAAAACCAACAATTTTGCTTGCATATTGATTTTCATCTTCCAAAGCCAAAGACTAGTCAGTCAAAAATTTTTAAAACTTCACAAGCCTTGAAATATTTACCCTTAGTTACATTGAGAACTGTGTTGAAAAACCCAGTGATAATTATTCTTTTATCTTGAGGAGTATATAGTTTGTAGACATAGAGAGAAGAACCTTGACTGTTTCTGTTTTCTCAGGAAAGGAAAGAATTGGGGAGGAAAAAAAACACAGTCCAATCCCACCAGAATTTCCTGTGGACACAGCATGGCAGCCACTAAGCAGGGGAAGACAGATGTCCTGTTTTAAGGGTTCCGGGGAGGACACCAAATAACTGTTTCTTCTGGGGATCCTAGTGTGTGGATGGGCTTGTAATAGATGCTCATATGGGGGAGATCAGACACAAGAATACTTAATGAGACCCACTTGGAGACTAGACAGGAGCATCCTCCCTAGAATATGGCAATTCTCGATTCTCAGTGTCTGGGGAAGCAAGGTTCACCATCTACCTGTCTAAACAGGTAACGAGAGCAGAGACATGACACACCTCCCTGTGACTTAAAAATTCCTTCACTGCCCCAATAAGGAACTCCTCTCACTGCTGTCTGCTCTGAGCTGTATTTCATCTTGATAGCTGTTTGCAGTAGACACTTTTGAACTCCATGCAATGTAAAGTTATGGTTGAAAAATTCCTCAGTAGAATTTCTCTCTATTTCTCTCAGGACAATCTGGAACATGAAGATTAGAGAAGATTAGAGACTTAGAGACAGTCTATCTAGCCTAAAACTATACATTTGGGCTCACACCATTTGAAGAAAAAAATGAAACAAATAAAAAAAAAACACACACTTGAGAAGGTCAAAGAATTCTACATCCGGGACTATGGAAAATGGTTAAATTTGTGAACCAGAAGAAATAAAAGAAAAGTGTTTAGGAAAAAAAGAGATCAAGTTTGTGCTGAGTTAGAGATTCACTGTTCTCAGTTTCATTCTGCTGGCTCATGATGTCTTACTGTTTTCTCCAAATGTAATTTTAGCATCACACTTCTCAAAGTAAACACGTTTGAGTGTGGACGTTCTCACCTTGTTCATTCTTTCAGGGGTTGGCACGCCTCTTTGGTCCATCTCCGGCACACTCACACTTAACTGAACTTCGGCACAGCTTGCTCATCATCATACAGTTCTTTCTCCCAATAAAGTAGCCAAAGTGTTTTGATGGGTGATGCTTCTAAGGGCAAATGCCACATTTTATGTTTCATCTGGAAATATGTAAAGGTGAAATTGAAATTAGTGTCCCATCCATGTCCAGGAGCACAGAGCCTTTTTCCTTGCACCTGTAGTGAATCCACATCTTTCCAATAATCTATGAGTGTCAGATTTTCAGGTTTATGTTCATTTTTTAGGCTATATTGACTGGCCATGGTTTTGATCCTTTTTACTTTTGAGTTTAGTGCTCCATGATTTGAGGACCTTGAATAGTTTCTGAGTCTAATATTCCAGTATTTGAATACACATTTTGGAAGAAAGGTGTATTAGAATGCAAGCTTCCTAGAATAATCATCAGGATGGCATGTAGAGGGTCTTCTCAGCTGATGTCTCCTCTTCTTGTTCACTTCAGGGCTCTAAGTTAAGCAGCAGCCTTTGAGACAGGAAGGGTAGAGACTTTGGAAGCAAATCAAATTAGATCCAAATCCCAGACCTGCTGTAACCTTGGACCAATTGTTCAGCATCTTTGAAACACCATTTCTTCCTCTGCAAAATAAGGATTATAACACCCACTAGTGTTTCTTGGCCATTTCCCACATTCCAGATATCATACCCACATGCCTATGAGGCAAGTACTATTATTATCCACAGTTTCCAAATTACCACACTGAGCTTGGAGAGGTAAAGAAAACCTACTTAACCATACGTGGTTGTTAAGTATTGGGACCTCTTTTTGGTTCTTTTATTTCTGTAGAATTTGTTTATAGGAAAGGACTTGCAGGATCAAAAGGTAGGCACAAAATAAATTTAGTTAATTTTCAAAAATGTCATTTAGTTTCAAGCGCTTGACTCTGAGAAGCAGTGTTAAGGCTGTAATTTATATTTTACCATGTTGCTGCGTTGCGGACCGAGGCTGTTTGAGAGTGTCTCTGTAAGTGGCCGTGGAGGGCTATAAGCTATGAGAGCTGCTTTATGCTTTTCTTGAAGATGGTGATGGTGCTTCTCATTCTGATGAGCGCAACTCCTTCTCAGTAAAGATTCTGGATAAATGGCTGTTACATGGAATTGAATGCTAGTCTACAAGGTAATTGTTGTGCCTCAGAGGAAGAGTGGATGCCATTTCCAGAAGAGCTTGACATTCTCGGGGAGGAGTTTTGTAGCCTTGAAGAATTTTATATGTGTGATTTTTATGATCCTTGATAAAGGAAAAAATGAGTATTATTTACTATTATTTACTAGAAATTTCAAGCTTTCATTCTGTTGTGGCTTCATCTGCTGCACGTTCCCCATTCACAAGACACTTCTAACTTCAGCTTCTTCTCCTACTTCATCTGCAGGCTCTTGAAGTCTGTGGGAAGCCCAGGTGTGTGTAGAAGCACGGAAATAGCACAGTCTCTTTGGTTGAGAATAACATGTCAGTTTTCTTTCCTTGCTTTTGTGTGCTCTCTGGAGCTCATCCATGCATGATGTTCCAGTTGACTTCAAAGACAAGTCTGTGGTTGGATTAGCTCCACAGGACTGGGAGCAAGGTTTAAAAAAAATAAAAAACACAGGCTTAGTGCTTTCCAAGCCCACTGAGGAGCTGATAGAGCTATGTGGTTACTAAGACCACATAGCTTGTGGTTCATTATGTCCTCCTGGAAGAACAGTAAACTTGCATACTAGTTTCTAGATTATTCTCACTATTAAACTTATGTTTTAAATGATTGCACAGTACCAGAAAGGGTTGACTTACAACTATATAATTCTTTCACTCGGGAGCTTAGTGTCTAATAAAGGAAATACAGATATAATACATTTGGAGTGGGAAAATACCACTGAAGTTATGAACGTATAAGACATGCAAATCGCAGGGTAATTTTAAGTGTTGAAAAAAGGGATGGTGTAGTGAATGCTATGTGCTTGAGAAATTACAACAAAAGTATGTTTGCTTTCCAGACATTGCCAGCAAAGATAGACTTCTTACAGAAGGCTCAAGCCAGAAATTGCTGAGGGAAAAAGGGGAGAAGACTGAATGAGTTGAAGGCATCATCACAAAGTTGGGACACACTATGGGAGAAGGCCTAGGAATGAAAGAGTAATGAGTAGATGAGTGGGCATCAAGACGGCTTGCTGGAGAAGAATATGGCCAACTAGAGAGGGTGAAGAGACAGGGCACAGTGAGGTGCCGCTATGGACTGTGAAGCTAGGAGAGCCTATGGAATACAGGGTCCACTTGAAACTCTGATTATGCAGGAAGTAGAAGTGATGAGGTCCAGGGAAAATAGGGAAGCAACCCCAGCAGTTCTGCTGTGTATTGACCATAGGCTTGTTCATGAAATTTGAAAGCCGAGTAAAGGCAGATGAAGAGTTTTAATTTTCAGAAATCAGAGGACCAGATGAAAGAGGCCATAATAATTCAGGCAAGTGACTGCCAGGTTCTAGACTGGGTCTGTAGATGTGATGTAAAATAAAAGGGGGAAAATTTAGTAGACATGAGTTTGAGCAAGCTCTAGGAGTTGGTGATGGACAGGGAAGCCTGGTGTGCTGCAGTCTATGGGGTTGCAAAGAGTAGGACATGACTGAGCAACTGAACTGAAGGAAATAATCACACAAAAGAACATTAATGAAACCCAACACCACTGAAGGTACACTTCAGAAACAGTGAAGGATAGAAAGGAATTAAATATTGTTCAAAGGTTTTGCTTATTTGATGGAAGAATTACAAGTAGGGCGAGACTGAGTGAAGGTATAGAATAAATTCCAGAAAGAGGACCCAACATACTTATTGCATGTCTTTTCCTTCTGTCTCTAGAATGAAGAAGAAAGAGACTTAAGGCTATTTCTTTGCACTTTGATTTATCCCATTTTAGATCCAGGATCACCAAGTATTAACATATACTCACATATTGAAAGCTAAAGCATTTTTTTATTTCCCAGCTCCCACACACCAGAGTTCTGTGAGGTCCTCTCATCCGGCATTGTCTAGGGAGACACTACAGAGAGAAACTGCAGCCTGTGTGGTAACCAAAGGCGACAGCCTCTGTATTACTGAACCTCAGATTGAATCTCGACTGTGGTTATGTTCTAGTGAATAGAGCTGAAAGAGAAACGAATCATTTGTCTCCAGAAATTGTCATTCTGACTCTGCCTTTGGAGACACTGGCATGTGCACTGTGGCTGGAACAATCCTGCTTTGATTTGTCATCAAACACTTGATATTGGACTTTGAAAGCAAAGAAAAATATTGTGTGATTCAGATGAGCTTTTCATCAAAAAAAAAAAAGAAAAAAAGAAAAGACTATGTGTATAAACTCTTTTCTAATTCTTACCAGTAGACATTTCTCTCCCATGATATATGCCATAATTTAATGACCTTGGACGGAGAAGGCAATGGCACCCCACTCCAGTGTTTTTGCCTGGAAAATCCCATGGACGGAGGAGCCTGGTAGGCTGCAGTCCATGGGGTCGCTAAGAGTCAGACACGACTGAGTGACTTCACTTTCACTTTTCCCTTTCATGCACTGGAGAAGGAAATGGCAACCCACTCCAGTGTTCTTGCCTGGAAAATCCCAGGGATGGGGGAGCCTGGTGGGCTGCCGTCTATGGGGTCACACAGAGTCGGACACGACTGAAGCAATTTAGCAGCAGCAGCAGCAGCAGCAATGACGTTGGAACTGTTGAATATTTACTTCAGAACATATTTGATGTAATTTCCTAAATCTTAGAAAATGTAATGGGAGTTTTGGTCATAATTTTCTTTTAGCTGGAAATTCTAGATGAGGAAACCATCAGATTTAAGTACCTTATTTCATAGTTAAAATGAAGACTGAACTTAGAGGAAGGACTTGCATAAGGTCACAGGGCTAGGTGGTGGCAAAGCCAGGAGAATCTCAATTCTATTTATATCCAGATGAGACTCTATTTATGCTGTGCTGGCCTTTCCCAGTGTAGGAGACTCTAAACTGTAGAAAACTAGCGGCACGTATATTTGCCATCAACCAACAAATCAGATCTTATTTTCCATGTCTTATAATGTGCCCACACATCTATCACAAAGGCATTATTATGAAGTATTATCACTATAGTAATAACTGACAGGGCTTAAATAGGTGTTAAGAAAGAGATTTTTTAAAACAGTAATTATTTAAGAAAAAAAAATCTGTTCTCTGATTTCCTCAGGAAATATCATAAAAGAATTGTGGATCTGCCTCTATCTTATTTCATGCTTGCTTGCTAAAGAACCTGCAATCCCAGGACTAGGGTTGATTGTCCAGAAAGTTTCTCCATGTGAATGTGGTAGAACAAAAAGGACGGTTGGAAGAGAAAGGGGAATGGGATGGAACAGACATTGATGGAGCCATAGCTGAGTTTACTGTGGTCTGGGTTTGCACTCAGGCATCTAAGATGACTCAGGTCATCTGTTCAAGTGTATCCCTGTATTTTTCCTGTCCGAAAAGTCCTTTCCTTTGCCCTGTCCATCTTCATTCCCATCTCTCTACTCCCCGTCTCATTCAGACCTCTTGAAAATGTGACCTGTATGTGCTTTGCTCTTTGTCTTGTCTCCTTTACAATTCCAGCGTCTAATACCTGCTTTAACTTCACAGCGGAACTAACGATTCTTGGATTGCTACATCCGGTGGGTTTTGAGATCTTTCATGAATCTCTGAATTTCCGGTGCATTGATCATTCTTTCCTCCTCAAAGTTCCCTACTACCCTGGCTTCCATGGCACCATTCCCACCAGAGCATCTTATTGTTCCTTCTCTGTCTCTTTCATGACCTTCTCTTCTTTTTCTTCCCCAAGGTTCATCCTCAGCCCATTACTTTTCTCTCCTACCACACTTTCCTTTTATACTCTTATTTACTGCCATGATTTACAGTTACTCAGATATTTTAAATGTAATTTGAATTTCCTTACTGCAATTCAGACTTGAATATCCAACTGTCTGCCCTGTCCATTGGGAGCCCTCCAACCAAACATGTGTAAACAAGCCTCCTCATTGTTCCTATAACCTGGTTTTTCCATCTGTGGTCTCTGCATAGTCTTGTGGAACTTTTATCTACTCATTCACCCAAACTACAGACCCCAGAGTCATTTTTGGCTTCTCATTTCCCATCTCTGTGGCTTTTCAAATCAAACGCATTACCAAGACTTGCTAACCTTCCATCCAAAATACTTCTTAAATCTGACTGTGCTGACCATACTTACTACCACTGTTGCAGACCAGACCTGCTGCCACTTGCTGTGGTTTATCTCTTGCTTGGGCATCTGTGCTATTTAATGACTTTTCTTCCACCAGCCTTGGCACCATCATATCCATACAACTCAAAGTCAACCTGCCACTTGCAAGTTTAAAACCCTCCCATGTTTTCCTGCCATGCTGGATAAAGCCCCAAATAGTCGCATCTCAAATTCTATTCCTAAATGTGCTATTTCCTGCCTCTTGAAACTCTTATCTCTTAACGATTTCCTGTTTTAAACTTCACTCTCAAGCAGCACACAATAGCTGCGAATTCTACGTATAAACCACATCGTTGCTTTGCTTTTACAGACTCCTTGCCCTCTCAGTCACTTCTCACTCCTCTTCCCTAGCCCCCTCCTAATCTTCCTTCCAGCAACACAAGTGTGTCACCTCTTCCAACAATCTTTTCTTTACATGTCTTGTCACCCTCCATCCTGTCTATTCTTATCAGTACGCTGTGCATATGCCAGTCATTGAATTAACTCTGATTTTCTAATTTGTATTTTTGTGAGCTGTACACCAGTAGCTATGAACAACTTGTTAGTTACTTAGTTCCTTCAACTAAATTCAGATGTTCTTTGATAAGAATTCAGTACAGAAGCAGTTGGTCCCACTGCTGGCAACTGAGTCAGGAAGGTGCACATATAAATATATATGTGTGTATATATATCTTTGTATATATGTTGTGACTTTAATTTAATTTTACTTTTCCTTCTGAACAGTACCTGAGTCACAAATATACAAGTATCTTTAACCTCTCTCCCAGCATCCATACCTTACTTATGTTTTACTCCCCCAGAAAAGCTGAAATTTAAAAAAGACTAAGTTATTGACTTGCACAGAATACCGCAATTCATTTAGAAGAGTCACAAGAGTCAGTTACGATGTCAGAGAAAGTATTTTAAAGGTTTATTTATCCACATTTCAGATATATATGTTTTTTGTACCAATAAGTAGCACACTGAGCTTTGCTGTCCCCCAAAATATGACAAATGTTATTTTCTCAGGGAGAAGAGTAAGGTTTATTTTTTGTTAATGAAATGCCAGACAAGCCCAGCCAACTTGCAGGGCATAATTAAATTGGAGCATCTTTGGCAGTTAGCTATGTAGCTCCATCCATGCAAATGTTTTGCAAAAATTTATCTTAAGCAATTTTTTTTTTTTTTTTTGCCAGATTCTTTTCAGGATAAAGTTGGGACATTCAGGAATTGGGGCAGTTCTCAAAGCATCATAAACATGTCTAAAGACTGGTTAAATAAGCTCCATTATTGTCCTAATTATTCAACTCCAGCTTTTCTTCCTACTCCCCACTACAGACACCAGAACTTTAGCACTTGGCCCATATGGGTGTGAATGAAGCGGCAAAGTTGAGGTTTAAAAACTTTGCTTGTAAAGTCACTCCAATTTGAATTTATATTCTCTCTACCTATGTTTTACAGTGCTACTTATTCACTGTAGCTTTTTTTTTCTTCCTAGTATCAGAGAGGAAGCACACATTCCTTAAGAATTCACTCTTACTAATATCCTACAGAAATAGAACACACCAAAGACTTCCCTGTCAGTCCAGTGGTTAAGACTGTCTGCTCCCAATGCAAGGGACACAGGTTTGATCCCTAGTCAGGCAACTAAGATCCTGCCTACATGCTCAATGTAGCCAAAAAATAAACACACACGCACACACACACACCAAAGTGGAAAATAGACAAATAGGTACATTCTGTTTTATAAGCACATGGTCCAATTTTAATCAACTTATTCTTTGTTCTAGCAAGTCACCACTTCTGTTGTAGCGCAAAAGCAGCCATAGATAATACATAAACAGACGAACATGAGTGCCTTCCAGTGAAACTTTACACAAACAGAGGGCAAGTTGGATTTGGCCCAGTGGTCCTAGTTTACCAGCTTCCCATTTAACTCACTGCTTCTGTTAGTAGCTCTTTTATTTTAATTTTCAAAGTGTGGACATAAATAATAATGCTCACTCCTACAATGAGTAAGATTTTAGGTTATATTAAAGACACAGGCATGAATTTTTCAAAGGTTAGAAAAGATGAATTTTTAAGATCTTTACTTTATTTGAAGTTATTGCTTGTACAATTGTTAAGTTTCTTAAGGAGAGTGAATAGAGGATAATTCATCTTCTGATCTCACCTTGACCAAAGTGCCTGGTTCATGGTAGAGGTGTATTTTCAAACAAATGAATGATTAGGGCCAACTCGTAAGTCAAATTGGTCATATTGTAGACAAAATATTAGACCCAGTTTTTAAGACTGTTAGTTCTTTGTGCTCTGTTCTATAAAGGATCCTAGCTTAGCTGCACTGATAATGGGATAAAAAATGGTGCTCTTGGCAGTGGGGAAGCAGTGTATGCTACCTGGGCCCATGTTCTAAGGCTTGTGGGGATTTTCTATGCTGAGTACATATGCATAGGTTTGTAATAAGTAGGGTACGACTTTACTCTACTGCCTTAAATCTGTCCCATTACAAACAAGAAGGAAAACCCTTTTAGCTGTGAATGTGGGCTGACAGGCATGATGGGTTTACTACTATTTTCGATTCCCTAGATTTGAGGTTATCGTGGGCATGGTGTCCTGGGTGAAGCTTTGAAAGCTCCTGTGATGGCTAAATGCCAGAAAAGGTGCTTACATCAATCAAAAATAGCTCTTCTACTACAGAACTCAGTTACCACCATGGAGTAGTAGGCTCAGTTATAAAAGATATGTGTGTATATCTTCCCTGGTGGCTTCCCTGGTGGCTCAAATGGTAAATAATCTGCCTGCAATGCAGAAGACCCGGTTCGATCCCTGGGTCAGGAAGATCCCCTGGATTAATCATTCCATGCTAGCTGGAATATCCCTCATTCTTGTTTAGGAGAGTATTGCCCATTATAAAACCACTTCATAGTTTTCTCCCCACCCCCAAGCCCCTGCAATAAGCGCTGTGAAGTGTTACAGCAGTATTCCAAAGATGCTTGTGTTAATTACTTGAAAGAGATAAAATAGTCCTTCTCATGGTGGGGAAATGAATACCTACTTTTATTCATCTAGTTTTACTTTTAATTGGTTCATGGATGATTGTTGATAGCCTTGTGCCAAATGTGTCCTGTAACATATTTTTCTGGACTGTGTGCATTTATAATTATACAACTATAAGGGCCCATGCCTGCATTTGCACACACATGCACATAAGCAGATTTATTCATTTCAAGAAGACAATTAAGATGGCCAAGCTCAGAACAGGGATCATGATGACACGTATCTGCCTTTTGTGACGATGCTGTCCTAATAGTGTGCATATTTCGAGCCTCAGAATATTCTACCATCCTACAATAATTGCTCCATGGTTTTAGCCATATTGAAAAAGAGCATCTTTAGCCCTTCATGAAAGTGAAAGTGAAAGTCGCTCAGTCATATCTGACTGTTTGCAACCCCATGGACTATACAGTCCATGGAATTCTCCAGAATACTGGAGTGGGTAGCCTTTCCCTTCTCCAGGGGATAATCTTCCCAACCCAGGGATCAAACCCAGGTCTCCCACATTGCAGGCAGATTCTTTACCAGCTGAGCCACAAGGGAAGCCCTTTATACCTTACTCTTCAGAGACAGTTATTTTTAAATTTCCAAATTCACTTGCACTTCTATTCTCTACGAGATCTTCCCATCTCTTCCAACTGTGTCAAACTATGCCAAAAACAGGAGAAAACAGGAAGAGACTATACGTGTCACCAATGTTGGCTGAGAGATAAGCTGAAAAAGCAAGAATTGTATGCTGGAGGAATAAACGGTACCATCATTTGAAAAAAAATTCTTCTCTTTCAAGCTATGCATAACTTATCCTTTGTAAACTGAGTGAGACTATTAATAGTAATAATTATAGTAACAGCTTTCCTTACGTTCCTCTATGCCAGTAACTTCAAAGTCCTCCTCAAACTTGAACTCATTTCGTCTTTTTGACAGTCTCATCCATTAGTTAGGACAGAGCTTATTATTTTCTCTCTGCTTCCCACCTCTGCAGTTACTTCCTGCTGCTCTTTCCAAACCTGATGCGCCAGATTCAGAGAAGTAGAATTCCTGCCTTGAACACCTAGAAGTCATTATGCTTGGGCAGCATGCTTGCAGATGTGTTAGAACACTTCTGCTGTGGTTAGCATCGCCTTAGAGCACAAATCACTAAAAAGCTCAGGTCAGGTAACTTAGTATTACTGAAGTGATGCTACTTTTTTGAAATAGAGACAGATGACAGTATAAAAATGGATAGTATGACTTAATTCTTAAAATTTATTCTCAGTTATATCACAGAGTGATTTCAATTCCTACCATTTTTCCAGTAAATTAGCCACTGATAATCATAATTATGGCCCTTAGGTGCAATAAGACAATGAAATGCCTCCTGAATTATTAAGAGTATTAATTTATGTCTACCCTGTATGTCATTTTGAGGATTTTACTGCATTATCATTTTCTGAAAATTGGTCACCTATACATATGATATATACATAAGATTAAATTTTAGTAATGGTAATATTTTTTAGAAGAAAGCCGTATTCCTAGTGTTGAATAAACATGATTATATTTTACGTGGATTTGTCCTCTAGATATCTGTTTGGTGTCCATGATGTATTTGTTCATTAGGTCTAGGTTGTTATTTGAGAAGAAATAATGCCAAGCATTTGTATGAAGCTTTATTATGAACCAATGCTTTCATTGCCATATACACTGTCCAATTTATTATATAAGCTTCAAGAGGTATTATTACCAGCATTTTATAAAGTAAGCCTCAGGGAGTATGTGTGGTTTGCTCAAAGCCACATGGCTAATAAGTGGTAGAGAGGAAACCCAATCCCATCTGTTCAAGTCAAGAATTTTTTCCATCAAACCACAGCCATCTCAGAAACTGGTCCCCCAGAATTGTGGTAGGAGTCTCAGCCAGCATTGGCCTCTCTGCTCGTAAACCCATCTGGCAGAGTTCTTTTCCTAGAGCTTGTCAGAGGAGTTAATATCAACCAACAAATCCGAGATTCAGAAAACTTGTTGTAATCCCGATTATCAGTGAAAAAGGATAATGTCCCCAATATTAGATTGCATCCCATCCACCTGGAGAGGTGTGTAGAATGCAGCATTTCGCAGAGAGATGACTTTATTTATCCAACAATACAACCAAGACTGTGATAAAATGGGACCCTTTGTAATAGCTTTTTACCATATGAGAATAGTCAGCTTTGAAAGGAACTGGAGATGTGGGCATTCTCCATTTACCTTGGATACAAAACAGATTTTCTGCCTTTGATGAAAAGAACAGGCAGTGCCCATTCTAAGGACAGAGTGTGAAATAAGAGAGAGCTCTGAGTGCAAGGTTTTATCATCACCTCCTGGTTTTATTTTTTCCATTCTAGTCAGAAAGCTGCTTTGAAACAAGCTGCCCTGATATTAAAAAGTGACATAGAAAAGTCACTGCCTTGAACTTGCTCACATGAAAAGTGGTACAAGGTGAGGGTCACCTCAGAAGGAGAAGTGCCTTCACCATTAATAATTATCTATAAGGAACAAGCAGTGTTTGGGAGGGAGGGCTGAATTCAGAGAAATAGAAATCTGAAACATTAGGGCAGATCTCTGCTTGTTCATGAGATATGACTGATGCTGAATGCAGATTTCCAACTAGAACAAAACTCATAACAGCTTTCTGCACGCATTCATTCTGGAACAGTAAAGAGCAAGGTCTTGTATTTATTAAGCCATTCTAATTATTTCTGACAAGTGAAATATACTGAGGATATAAAAAGAGAAGATTGGGGAGGGGGGTTTATGTGATGTCAGTCTTCAAAGAATTGAACAAATGGCCACAGAAATGAGGCCCCATTTCCTTAAGACTGACGCTGCCACTTAATAAACCAACAGAGAAAATAGTGAAAGGAATTTTGTCAATATTCAAGGACTAGTGTAATTTTTAACAATCAGGCATAATGGCAAGGTCAAGCTTGATGTCATGCTGTATGTCTTGTCATTTTGTGAAGTTATAAAACATGTGAATGAAAGGGAAGGAGAAATATTTAACTGTGGAGTGAAGGTAAGAAGATAGATACAGGAAGCCTGAGATTCCAGTTCTATCTCATCTGACCTTACTGATAGGCAGATTATTCCACTGAGTCAAAATAGCAGAGATGAAACAACCAAAGTTTCCAAAGAAAATAATTTCTAGTTTCACCCAGAAAAAGATAAGTGTTGTATTTGGAACATCTGAGACGTGTTGTCTCATTAAAATTTATAATCAGGATTAATTCACATTCATTCCACTAATAACTAAATCACCTGGGTTTAATCTGTGTGAGCAATCATAAAAAAAAGGGTAATGAGAAATGACAGCAGGTCCACAGAGTGGTCAGTGAGGACCACTTGGCAGATCTGAGTTTTCTCTTCTCCTTTTTTTTTTTGTAACTTCCCGTTTGGTGTTGGGAAATCAATGTCATTGGTTGATGTTTGCACATGATAAGAAATAAGTGACATCCTTTCTAAAATTACTCTGGTTAAAGGATTTAAGTTACCTTAGTGAAAAGTGAAAGTATTAGTCACTTCAATCATGTCCAACTATTTGTGACCCCATGGACTGTAGTCCACCAGGCTCCTCTGTCCATGGAATTTTCCAGGCAAGAATACTGGAGTGGGTAGCCATTCCCTTTCTCCAGGGGATCTTTCTGACTCTGGGATCGAACTGGGGTCTCTGGCATTACAGGCAGATTCTGTACCATCTGAACCACCAGGGAAACCCTAAATAGCCTTAAATGAGACCTAAATATGTGGCAATAAGGAAAAATAACACTGCTATAAGAAAATGAGAATTTTATTTGTGAAGGATAATTTTGTGCTTGGAACATCACTCCATTGATTTAATGGTGCTTGCAGATAGAAAGCCTGAGCGTGAGATAACCTTCCCATAGCATTGCTGAGACAGTCCATTTCTTTGCTCCGGATGGCTCAGCATTTCAAGTGAGAAACCAAATTGTGCTCTTTAGCTCCTCGCCACCCATGTTCTCCACATCCTCCTGGTTGCAGAACACCAAGTAGAGCATCTCCTCTTTCACACCTCTACCATTTGTGTAGATAATTCCCAGCTGAGGCTGCTGACCTATCTTGCCATTAGAAGACAGTTGTTTCCAGGACTTTCCATTTTCCTCAGAATAATTGAATTGCTATCAGGGAATGTACTTCTTGTGTAACACTTTAGCCACCTTCTTCTACCTTCATGAATTCTAATCCTAGAATTGCCCCTGACTCAATGATCTTTTAGGCTGATGGCTTTCTGGGATGCACCATTGTTATCTGGAGAACTGGAGACTGATTATTGCTAAAGCCTCCTTTCAGAATGAAAGGTTTGTGGGTTTGTAAGTCTGAGCCTTCTGAAGGTTGATGGTGGTAAGCTTCCGGAGGTACACGTGTAGGATCAAAGTGAACACCTTGTGCATTTGTCTTACCATTCCTATTTCTGTCTCTTTATGCCAGATGAGACTACACTCTGACCCCTTAATTTGAAATTTTAATTCTTGACTAGCTTTTTACATCAATGCTTTCTTCTCCTCAGGATTGTCAAAGAGCATCTATCCCATGTTTGAGGCACTGGGAAATGAGGCAAGTGCCCCCTACCCCGCCCCCTGCTCACTGCCAGCCACTTGGGGATCAGCAAGTGGTTCCCAAGTCCCATGGTCCCTGGACCAAAAAAGGATATTCAGTGTATCCTGGGAATATTCAGTGCATCCTGGGAAATCCAGGTGAAAGCGTGAGCTTTACCTCAAATAGCTTCTCCGTAGTTCTCTTTGGTGGCCTCCAGGCTGCTTGCTCTCTCTCTGGTGACCATGTCCTTTTTAGAACTGAAAGAAAAAAAGGTTCCAATCTGTTCCTTTTTCTCTGTATAACTCTTACAGAACAGCCCGATGCTAGTGGGCATTCTGCGAGTCATCTTCTTCTAGTGCTTACATGACTCTCTCTTTGATGGAAATTTCTATTGCAGGTTCCTAAGTAGCCATTTCTAAGTCTCCCTTTTGACCTCAAAGAGTCAGGACTTAAGCATAAGCCTAAGTTTTTAGCATCTAAAGAAAGGGAGGGAGCAGAGAAGGAAAAGACAAGTGGGGAGTGTGGACACTTCTGCTGCCGAACAGTGCAGTTGTTAAGATTGCGTCTTTGTTGTCCGCGTCAATGTCTCTTCAGTAACTCTGTGCAAAAGTATGGATTGTGATATAAAAGACAAACAATTAAGCAAGTTATCCTTTCATGCTACTTAAAAGTTAACCATATAGAAAAGCCTACCAGCTCTTGAAGTGAGTTTCTGAAAAATTTTAAGCTCTGATGATTTTTTCATATTCTGTAATTTGTCTGTGCTCTCACCAAATAGAGGGGAATGAAATTATTTGTGGAGCTATGTCACGGTGAATTTTAAAAACCAAATTGTCCCTGGGTTGAAAGAATTGCCTGTGACCACAACCAATTTTCCTAAAATCTATATTAATGCTTTTACACTGAAATGGTAAAACTTGTGACGGTCAGTGCTTAGTTGCAGCTCGAGTCTAATCTATACAAACTAAATGTAATAATAAGACTATATATATTTTTTGAGTGTTTGCTACATGCCATGCACTAGGTTAAGCATTTTATGGGAATTAGTTTATTTAATCCTCATAGCCCTCAGTGGTAATACCATTTTTATTCCCATTTTATAAATGAGGAAATTAGGTTGTCATGAGATATTAGTAAATAACTCATGCAACTTGTGAAAAGTAGTACTGTTAGGAATTGACCTCAGGAGGCCTGACTCTATTAAGCTACAATTAGGTACCTGCTCTACTGAAAGTCCTTATTCAATCATTTTCCATTCTTGCAGTTTCTTTTATGATTTGATATATATTTTATGTTCGGTAAACATCTTTCAGAATTTAAGTTTTAAAGGAGTAAATAGTATCCTGAATGATGATCAGTGAGAATCAGTTTTGCTCCGAGGTGCTTTGAACTTATTCTGACAGAAGGAGATGCTGGCTCCATATAGATGAAAATGCCCCAGGAAGCAGTGGATAAATGAGCCTGGGATTCATTCATACCATGTTTTGATATGAATATCTATACATAATGATATTGGTTTGGTGGCTGTGGCTGGGAAAGGACAGGAAAATCAGTGTCACATGACTCTGAAGCCAGACTGCCCGGATTGAAATCCTACCATTTTGTGACCTGGTGATCTGGGGTGAGTTCCTTGCTGCCTCTGTGACTCTGTTTCCTTATCTGTAAAAGAGAGATAATAGCACCTACCTTACAGAGTTGTTATAGGGATTAAATGAGTTCATGTCTATAAAGCATTTAGAACAGTGTCTGGCACACAGTAAGTACCATAGTGTGTTTGTTATTTCATCATCATCATCACCACCATTGTCATCATGACATCATTGTCACCACCGTCATCATGACGTCATCATCATCATGACACTATCAACATCATGAGGTGCTCAGAAATGGTGTGCAAAAATATCAACAGTGGTTTTATATTTAGACATTCTTAGGGCTTTTGTATGGGAAAAGATACTAGATTCAATTTATCTTAGATAGACTTGGCTATATGAAGTGATTCTTAGATCACCTAGATTTATTTTGGTTTTAGAATGAGTGGTAGTTTATAAGTTAGCCAACAAATGTCTTTCCATGACTCGGTCTGGAGGTGGGATTTTGCTCCCAGCCAAGGGGACCTTAGCATCTAACTTGAATGATTATTAAATGGAGAGACTAACCCCAAACCTAAAAATCTGAAGATAGGAGTAGCAAAAAAAAGGGGGGGGAGGGAAATGATTCTACCTGCATTAGGGTAACTGGAGTTTGGGGTTTACATAGCATAAGCATAGCTAATTTATTTGGGGGCACTGTGAAGTGAAGCTCTGAGAGCACAGTTCTGATTCATTCCCACACATTCCTCCTTTCTTCAAAGGGTTGGAATGGATGCTCCCTAACGCAGTCTGAGGCATCCGTGGAAGTGAGAGAGTCTTTATTCCTTCAAGGCAATTTGGTCCAACTCTGCCTGCTCACGGATGGGCAAATCCTGGCCAAATTCCAAATGTGATTAATGTTGTATCTATTATTTCACAGGGTGGAGTATGTTTGGGTGGATGGAGGGGGAAGCCTATAATTTCATAGCTGTTAGAAGAACATTTCTGCTAAATCTCTTTTTATTCTAAAAATTAATGAAAGGATTTCCATGTTAAAGATGATTTGATGGTCTAGTACTGTCCCCAGAATAGAATGCAATCCCGGTCACTACTAAATCTTAAGTTAGAAGAGTGTAAATATTTCCTCCAAAATATCAATTACCATTTTGACCCATTTTTTTGTGAGGTTAAACTAATCTTTTTAATTAGTTGAACTCTGAAGATTGTTCTCAATAAATACAAAATCAGAGCTTTAAGCTTTATCTAGACCAGTTAAGAAAAAGTACTGCATTTTAAAATTATGCCATCACTGTCTTGTTTAGGAGGAATATGACTTGGATTCAACCAAATGTTGAACTGTCAACTATTTTAATACCCACATTCATTGTCACCTGTGAAGTGTAAGCATTCTTATTTTTTATAGGGTCTTTGAATTGCATCCTAAATGACTACCATATAAATAAATTAGAATAACAATCACGCCATGCCTTTTTTGTCGTCATGGGTCATTCTCATCAAATGCTTAGTAATTTCATTGCACTTGTGTAATTAGGTGCAGAAGCTCCACCCGAGCCTCCATGGATCAGCTATGTGGACTCTAGCTGCCAAAGGCGCTTCTCCTTCTGAACCGAGCGCTTTGCTCAGCCAGTGTAGACATGGCCTGATAAACAATGGAACTTCTCCTTTGAGAACTGGAGTCTGGATTGATCTAATTCTTTAACTCAAAAATGTGCACAGGTTTGATGAGCAGTTAAAATGCCTACGTTTTAGTAAAACGGGAGCTTAAATTGACAGTAATGTGAAGAACACCATAGTTTCTAATGAACTTGTAAGGCAGTAGCACTCACTGTTGCACAAGCTAATCAAGGGACGATCAAATCAAAGTTTTAACATGAGCTTAAATATCTGTGGCAGGGAGGTTGTTCTTGCAGGTTTATATCTGTCAGGTCTTAACACTAAACCTGTCACAGTGCAACATGGTTGTGTCACTTTTAACCAAGATGTCACATGTCACATATATTGTGAGAAACAACCTTTGTGTTTTCCTCTCTGGGATTTTATGAGGAAAAGCGAAGGAAAAGGGAATTTTTTTTTAACGCTGCATTTTTTATTTTGCAGATTTGCAGCCTCATGGAGTGAGTGATGGAGTGGGTTGCCAGCTTGTAGTGACTCCACTCAGCGCAGAATGGCTGCGGGAAATGTATATTCAGATAAGCCCAAAGAAGTCTGCCCAGGGTGAAACAAGTACCTTTGAAATTTAAATCAGGTGTGTGAAGAATGCTGGAAACATAACTTCTTGGATTTTAGGTTTTTTTTTATATTTATGTTTCTCAAGGAAACTGATGACTCTCGCCTGTTCTCCTAGCTCTTTTAATGCTAAAGAATCCACCCCAAAGTGTAACCCACCCTCTCTCCTAGGATTCGATATGCTCTATTCCACTGCCTGGAAGGGTCTTCTGTTTTATCAAAACTTTTGATTTTCAAGGCATGATTGTGATTTTTCATATTTAAAAAAGGTTTTGATTTTGGAGGTATTTTTAAATTGGGAATTGAAGTTTGATAGGCTTTACCATTTGTCTATTTTCTTAGAAAAATAAGTACTAATTATAACATACGTGTTAGTTGCAACATACTTAAGAAAGTAAAACTCAAGTTGTGTTTTAAAACTATATGTTCATGTTATCCTTAAAAAGTTAAGTGGCTCAGAAAAATCAAGCGAAGCTAATATTTTTTTTCGAAAATGTAAACCACATTTCCTTGCAGGATGAAGTTGTGCTTAATAGCCTCTTTAATTTATTCAGAAACTACACAACTTTTGTTGCTATATTTTGTTAGAAAGGAAGGAGAGGCTGTTTCTACAGGTGTCAGAGAAAAATCAATACTAAGCCACGGATTATTGAATCCTGTAGAACCACGGAGGCTTCGCAGTGAAATTCTTCCAAAGGTGAGTAAGGGCATTGATTTTCCTTCTCATACCAGAAGAAATATGACACAAAGAATGGAGGCTAAATTTAGACTGGAAACAAGTCTGATTTGAAACTATGCCCTTAGAAAATTGGTGACTTTTTTTTTTTTTCAAAAAAATTAAATGAGGCAATCCAATGAGAATTTGGACCATATATTTTTCTCATATATTTTTCTTAGATTCACTTTTCTTTATTCCTTTGGGGGAAAAATTGATCTTTTGACCAACATCTTATCTGTAATTCAGATCCAGTGATTTTCTTGTGGAATACTTGTGTTGTACAATACAAAACAGTCTCTCTTATAAACTTATAACCAAGGAGGCAATATTCCTTCAGTTTCTAAGAAAAAGCATGTTACTTATGCAATCAAGCTTAAAAATATGTGCCCATTACTGATCTTCCTAATTTAAACTGTGTATTCTTCCTGCTAATCTGTGACAGAATTTTTAGACACATACTTGCTTGTTTGTGTACTTATTTTAGGGTGTCTTCTAGATTTCACAAAGTTGAAAAACTATACCTAATGCATTGGTGGTTTGACTCCATTGCTTAGCATTCCGTCCAAGCAGGCAGACGGCGTTCCTAGGTTTGGAAACATAAATCCCAGGGGAAGTGAGCTGAAGAACATTTTATGCATCACTCATCCTATTATGAGCCCTATGCTGCTCCATCTCTACAAGGTAAGCAATATATTGTGAGTTGGCTTCTGGCAGTCGAACATGATGTATGCTCATGGCTCTTGCTTCCAAGTGTATGTTTTTGGAACTCATAATGGGGAGTATAGAAATCGTTTTATAAGTAAAAGAATAATTGGAGCAATTTAAGTTGCTCACACGTGCTCTAGCTTGCTCATCTGTCCCCAGGTAGTATTTGATTGTTCTACCCTGGGACCTACATTCTATAGTATTGTCTTCCTCATGTGAAGTGAGGTGGTAAATTGGTCATTTTCATAATGAATTTGAACAGAGTAGATGATCAAGGAAGATAATTCAGGCCTCCAAGTAGAAAACTGCCAAATTACCACCTCTTTGCTATGTCTGGGGGTAGATAAAATTCGGATTTTCATACTTTGTGGGATCAAAAATTGATTATAAGGAAGTTAAAAATATGAAATGCTAGAAAGTTTGTGGTAATGTATAGGATTATCTTAATATTTCTTTCTTTTTGATATCCAGTGGGAAATTCTTAGCACTTTTTTTCTGATCTTGAACTTTCAGATTGGCTGAAGCAATAGCAACCGCAAAAATTGTTTATAATTTGCATTCTAACTTTTCATCATTTGGTTAATACCCTGACTGATTACCCAAGAAACCAATGTTCTAAAAGAAAGACTATTAGAAGGTTGCCACTGCATTATTAGTGAATAATATGGAAAGTGCAACATTCTAGATGTCCCATCGTATGAGGTAAGATTTTATCATGTCCCATTAAGTTGAGATTACAGTTAATTTTATTTATGATTATCCCAGCCCAAAGGAAATTTTGCATTTCAGTTTGACACAGAAAACCATAATATGAAGCTTTACATTCATTGTCTCAATGGTGACCAGTTTGAGGGATTTAAAGCTAGGCTGTTTAATGTATTTTATTTCTGCATAAATTATGTTCTTTTTATTGTTTTCCCATCCTTTCCAGCTCAGACAATTATAACTCAGTGTATCATGCATATTTAAGCAAAAATAAATTATGTACATGGTAATTCTTTTGGGGGGGAAAAGGCAAACTATTCTCTAACCTTTGATGAAGTTTAACTTTTGATATGTGAATTCTTAAATGTGATCAAACCAAAGACAATGAAATGCTTGCTTTGAAGTATTCTAAAATTAAAGTGGGAACTAAGGATTTCATGGTAAGTGGCAGCCTTGTGTTTACTGTTATAATAATATAAATTCTGCATGGGAAGAAAAAAAGTACAAAATATAATGGAGAGGTGATGGTGGAGTCAGACATATGGAAAATTCCAGATGCCCGTAGATGCAGTGTGAGGATTCTCAAATATCTAGTCGTCTCTATTTGGTACAGATACTGTCATACATCAAAAAAGGTCTCATTGGCTCTTTTTTGTAGCCCCCAAAGCTTAGTGTTTTTAACATCACTATGCTTTATGTTTATACAAAATTCTCCCACAATATGTACAATATATCTTATCAATGTCTGAGCAATGTAATAGCAGCCATTCTCTCTTTGGATTAAGTACATCCTATGGTTTTTCCTAACAAGTTGCAAAGAGGAATTTCCACTAGATAATTTGTAGTTTGTAAAACATGAGTTTTTGAGGGGGAAAGTGGCAATTAATGGAAGCATAATTATCTTCAGTGTGAAAATAATCTGGGAGGCCAGCTTTGGTGAGCAGTCTTTGACTCATTACCATTTTCTTTGCTTGCTTTGTTCTCATCCTTCGGGCTCTTTCTGGATCCATCTCTCTTTTGTTTCCCGTTGACTCCACTGTTGTATTCCAGTTGGCCGTTAAAGAACAGAAACAGAGCAGTAAGGCTGCGTGGCTACATTCTCCCAGTGCCACCAACTGAGAGTTAAGCTGACTAACATGTTGAAAGCCCAGCCCATTTCGTTCACAGCAGGCATGGCAGGTAAAAGCATTTCTGTATTAAAGTACATGCTTTGTTTCTTCAGGCTCTTGGTCTCATTTCTCTTGTTTGCCAGTTGGGGGGAGAAACAAAAGTAGGTTGGGGACCAAATGCCTGGGGTATTTAATCAAATGCCCAGCGACTCTTGATTATAAGATACAGAAATTTCACTTTTGAGGATTAACTCTGGCGGATTTTGTCAATCCAAATGGGTATCTCCTTCTACTCAGCATGTTATGGGGCTACTTCCTACCACTGACTAAATCAGATGTCATGGAAGAATCTCAAGTAGTTTTAATAACTCTTGGGTTAGCAGAAACTAAATGTGCAGGGTGAAAATTACCATTAAATATAGGTTTTTGTGAGGGTTGTCAAGTTGTACATTTTACACGTTATTGTTTGCTTCTATTAAAACAAGCAATTGAGAATTGATTTCTCAGTGTTCTGTTAATTTGACTCCTCTTTCCTAAGTGGTAGGTATAAACCTCTTTAAATATTTTATGAAGATCACTTAATCAAGCAAATACCCTAACACATATCACTGTATTGATCCCTGACCCTTTGACCTGTCACTCTGCCACGTTGGATGCCTTTTTCTGATATCCTTGCAGAGGAGAGTTTAGGGAGCAGAAGGCATGAGGAAAGGTGTTGGTCTTCTCCCTGAGCAGCAGTGGGCTGTGGAATTGTCCCCTTGGAGGTGATTTCCTTGTGAGTGGTGAAATTGGGATGAATAATATCATTTTGCATTTGTACTGAATATATTTTTAAGGAGGCTTAAGGGTACGATGTAAGAGTCATCTCGGAGGGATAAATGTAATATACATTTAAGGTGGGAAGACTAGGGCTCTGAGATACATCTGATTATTGAGATACAGCTGTAGCAGACTATGAATAAATCAAAATACTCCTCAGATGGTGCCCACATGCCATATATTAAACAAATTTTACAAAACCTCTTCTTTCACTGGAGTCAGAGGCTGTACTTGTACCTTCTTACAGTGAGGTGTAAATTTAGTTTGTTTTATGTTCTATGACCATCCTATGGCTATTTCTTATCAGACTCAATCAGAAGTTAACAGAGAGTGCCATGGAAAAATAACTCTCCTTTAAAATGTTAGCAAAAATTCAATTGATAAATATATGTTTTCACATATATTTTTTTCATTTATATATATATACACATACATACATATATATGAATGATTAGAGGCCTATGGATATCCATGCCATGATTATATCTGAAATCTTTTCAGGAGTGTGAGGTCTCTCCATTTTAGTCATTAGACAGATTCTTTAACCAATTTGACCTTAAGCTGACAAAGATTTTCTATTTATAAATATCCCTGGGGGTCCTTGAAGAATCTCTGACACTCATTTATTTTCTAAAGAAAGGTTTAGGATCAATAAGTTCAAAATATTTCAGACTTAACATGTACTTCTTTGCTTAACTAAATCGACATTGTCTTGAGTATAGCCAGAGTCTTTGGGACACTTGAGATGGCTGTACTTTAGTGGATGAAGTGACCTCCCAGTGGTCTAATAGCATGAGCTCTCACATTTGGTTAGTTAATGGTTTCTGGTTTTCAAAACCCTTTCCCAGTATAGTCATGGTTGATAGCCATCCCTTCTATAGGCAAGGGATAGAAGAGTGGGGGATAAGAATGAATTTTTTTTTTGCATTTCTATCTTTTTGTATGTGTGTGTTTCTTTTTCTAATTTGTTGAACGCAACATGCTGGAGTATTAAGTGTCTTTCTTTTGTTTTTGGATCAAATAATTGCATGAAGTAGGAATCACAACATAATTGTCATGATGAAGAGAAAGGGAAAGAAACAGTTACCTTTCAGCTCCTGTGGTTCTTAGGGGCCAAGGTGCCCCCTGTTAATGAGCTAAGAGGAAGGATGCACCATTTCTTTCTAACATAACAAAAAGACAACAGATCCTTTAAGCCAATTCATGTTTAAATATGAAGGTCAGTGATCCATGACCAGCTTGCATATGTGCACACACATGTTCATATGTATATACTTGTCCAGATTTTTCAGCCAAGTAATAAAAATTGTGGAAAAGAGAACAGGGACTCTCTAAGAGCCTGGGGAGTGGGGTGCTGCCCCAAACAGGTGCCAGAGCAAGTCCATTTTTAATATGAAGTTTTAGGTTAGACATTCACTTACATTTTTAAATATTTTATTTGTTATGTATTGTGATTGCTTTATTATTTGAGAAACTTTTAATTTACTTTTCTTGGGCTTCACATTTATTGAGCTTCTCCTATGTGCCAAGCACTATCTTACCCCTCCCCCAACACTGTCACATATTCTGGATATCCTATTCAAGTCTGAAAAGCAAAGAACAGAGATATACAAGTTTGTGAGCCAGATGAATTGGCAATAGATAGGTGAATTGTAAATCACTATAATTACCCACACTGTGTACATTTTCTACCTAGGGATTCTAGATGAGCATTGTTAGAATTTAGTAAAAAGCCCCATCAAATCTGTAGGGTTTTGTTGAACTTAAAGCAATTTCTTTAGAAGGTTACATTTTTATTGTCTATTTTTCAGAGCTACAGAAAGTTATTTTTTCCCCATTTCTACTTTGATAGATGTTCCACACTTAAACTTTTATATCCTTCCACTTTCCTTCTTTCTCTCCTTGTTTCCTGTCTTTTCTGAAAGTGAACTGCTGCATTCTTTTCCTTCTAAATTCAATTTTTGTATACTTGATGTATATTAAACCAGGAGATTAAGAGCTCAATAGGTGGAAGGCTCTGGCTTCTTTGCTACTGAGTGCTAAGTCGCTTCAGTCATGTCCAACTCTTTGCGACCCCATGGATTGTAGCTCACCAGGCTCCTCTGTCCATAGGATTCTCCAGGCAAGAATACTGGAGTGGGTTGCCATGCCCTTCTCCAGGGGATCTTCTGGACCCAGGGATTGAATCTACATCTCTTACATCTCTTGCATTTGCAGGTGGGTTCTTTATCACTAGTGCCACCTGGGACTGGGTCTAGAATATTGATGTGTGTGTGTGTGTGTGTGTGTGTGTGTGTGTGTGTGTATGTGTATCATGATTTAAACAGCGCAGCTTAAATTTGGTGCACAAAGGTAGTCATTAAACTGAAATTAGATTGACTGGTTTGAATTCTTGCTTTACCACTTGCTAGCTGTAAAAACAGTTTCTAAACTTACTTCTTCAGCTATAAAATGAGGAAAGCAGTTGTACCCACCCCCATTTGGTTGCTGTAAAGATTAAACAAAATAATGAGTGTAAAACACAGTGCTTGGTAGATAGTAAGAGTTCAATAAATACAAGCAATGATCAGAGTATTACTAATTTTTATTGCATGTCAGTGCAAATACATGCATACGCTGTATACACAGTTTTCTAAGCAGTGCCTTATTCAAAGAATAATGGCTAATCTTAGGCAAAGTTGTGAAAAGTCAGTATCTACCTTCAGCATTGCCAGCTTTTATTGAGTAGCTCCATTCTCTCCTGACTCCCTTTGAATGCCCGGTGTTTGCCTCTCTTCTTGCCTTTACTGGTAAAACCTCCTTTCAAATAAGGACCTGAAAGTTAACCCCACAAAGGTCTAGATGACTGAGAACATTTGAACCGTTGTGTTTGTCAGGGTTGCTGACCTCTTATCAATGATCAGATGCAGAGCTGATGAGATTCCAGGCACCTGGGAGAAGCTGGAGAAGTTTGACAGTGTGATCTCTCCTTTGCCCTTTGGAAGTCTCCCCAGAGTGGGAACAGTTAACTAGGCCAAGGAGTAAGGTTCCCTCTGCTGCCCAAGGTGCCCGCATGGGTTCTCCTGGAGGTTGTCTGACATCCTCAAAGGCTGCCTCTCTCTAAGCCCTGGGGCCATTTAGGAATGTCTGTCTGCTTTTCTGTTTTGTTTTTGTTTTTTCCATTTGTGTGTATGAGTTTTGCATTTAGTGATGCCTTAGACCACAAGCATATCCTTTGAACATTTTTTCCTAATACTCTTCTTTATTTTTAGATGTACATCCACTCACATATTCATTCTTGGTTATTCACTGTATTTCTTTCACAAAAGCCTGTATTCATGATTTAAAGTTTTTCATATATCAAACTATTATTCTGAGACATGCTCCTGAAATATTCTCCTTTTTTAATGTACCTCTACTTTACCTGTATTTTCTGTGCATAGGTTTGAGGATTTGAAGGACTGGGTTCATGTTTCAGGTATGCCTACACAAGGAACTTACGGCTGGAAAATCATTCTCAGCTTCATTTGGTCAATGGAGGGGGCACTGCTTTGTGTTGTAAGCCTCAGCTGAAAGTGTCTTGTAAACTCAAAAGTGGGGTAGAAGCTTTTTTGGTCTTCTTTTCACCCATTGTGACTGCCTTCTCAAGCAATTTTTTCAGGAAGGACATGAAAAGATGCATTATGTTTAGTAATTTGTGAAAGAGGAGACAGGATTCTCTCCCTTTGACATTTTTCCTTATTACCTAAAATAGCTCTTCTGTGTATTCTTATGATAACTCTGTCCATTGCCTTCTGCCAGCATTATGCCATATAATGCAGAGACAGCCCAGACAGAAATTCTTAGATGAAACTGCAAGAGGAGAAATGCCTACTAGAGTATAGAAGGGGCCTGTCTGGATGGGCTAGATCCACAAACTTTTCTCAAAGGCCCCAGATCATCCTTTTGAGCATCTGTGTGCAGCATGGTCAGTCTGAAATTCTCCTAGGTCACTGAGAAGTTTGGACTGAGCCCATGAACCATAACAAGATACTCCACACAAATGAGAAGAGAGGATAGCTAGTATGTATCAAGTACCTACTATGCTTAGAAAAAATAAAAAACTTTCAATAAGAATAACTGCTAACTTTGGGGTTTTAGTAGATGCCAAGTAGGTGCTGAGCTACAGACATTACCCAGTTATCTAATCCTTATAGCAGCTTTGTGATATGGTATTATTATATTCATTTTACACTCGAGGAAACTTAAGGCAGACACCAAAGCCAGTGTCTTCGGTTTTTTTCCCATAGATCCTAAGATATAAACAGCATTACATGCATTTTGCAGATAAGACTGTTGAGACACAGGGGGTTGAAACAACTTGTCCCCGTGGCTCTGGGTGGAAGCACTAGAATCTCCTGCAGGTCTGCCTGACCCTGCACACCGGGAACCACTGCCATTCTGAGTCGCGTTTCCCTCTTAATTTACAATCTGATGCAGATTAACACTTTCATAAAATAGGGTAAAATTGAATGACCGGAAAGATAAAGTTAGAAAAGGCATATAAAACACAATAATTCTTTATTGTAAGATTCAGCGAACATTAAATTACTCTCACGTGGCTACAGGCGCTTCCAAATGCTTGCTCGCAGTTTCTGGCTTATCTCGTGGTGGATCAGTAACAAAACTGCTTGCTCCAGCACCCATGCAGACAGTACTTTGAGGAGCGCTGTCTTAGGCCTTTGAAATATGAAGATGAGACAGTTTTCTCACTCAGCAACAGAAGACTTATAGCCATAGATTTAATTTAATAATACCCAGGTTGGAAATATACTAAAACACAGTTAAAAGTCAGGGCCCTTGTTTTTGTGTGTTTTTTTTAATCTAACTGAAGTTAAATAGAACGTCATAACAACATACCCACAGGAACAAAATTAATTTTGTATGGAATGTGGCTATTACACGAAGGCCTATCCTCTTGTAACCTCCATAACTGAGAAATGTAGACCACTGTAAATTAGCTTATTTGATATGATAGAGATAGCCCCGTATTGAGAGTATATCACTTTCTCTCCAGAGGACATGTTCATTGCTGTATCGATTCATTAATATTCTCTCCCACTGTCTCCAAGTAGGTGAAAGAAATGAAAAGAAGTATGATAACAAAGCCAGCAAAGCAAGCATTTCTGGTTAGTTTCCACTGTGACTAGAGAAATGCTTGTCACCTGCTTCTTCTTACTGGGCAGAGCAAGTCAGCTTCACCACGGTCCCTTTTTTGGCATTCCTAAAAGCAAGTCTTAAAATAGAATGTCCACGAAAACAGCGAACACATGTTTCCCAGGGGAGGACGGGGTCTGCAGCAGGTGTCTGTCTCCACATCCATCTGGAGAAGCGTCTGCAGGAAATGGATGAGGGGGAAAGGCTTAATAAACAGAAGATGTCAGAGTCACTGTTTTTGATGTTAATTAGCAGAATTGTGTCCCGGATTTCAAGAAAATGCTTAGTTTTTGCCTGATTCCTGGCCCGCCTTTCCAAGCATATGACGGCTGTTCATGCTGCATTTACACAGTATTAGTGTTAGTTATGGGGCTTCCCTGGTGACTCAGCGGTAAAGAATCTGCCTGCAATATAGGAGATGCAGGAGATATGGGTTCGATCCCTGGTTCAGGAAGGTCCCCTGGGGGAGGGCATGGCAATCCACTCCCGTTCTTGCTGGAGAATCCCATGGACAGAGGAGCCTGCTGGGCTACAATCCACAGGGTTGCAAAGGATCAGACAGGACTAGAGTGACTGAGCACGCAGTGTCGGTTATGGTTAATCTTAATTGAGTTGTAGCTTCTCGGAAGAGGTGCTAGATTTGAGGATCTGTTTGGATCTATCATTGTGTTATGTTGTGTCACTGATTCTCTGCAGCCAGTGGAGGTAAAAATAATAGCAGAAAATACAGAGGATCTTTATTTGTCCTTATGATGGAGCCCTTTGCTGACCATGACATTGGCTATCTTAGTACCCTGAAATTCTAATGAAACTCCATTCTTGTCCTTAAGCAATGCCCTATCTTGATATCTAGTTTGTTATTCAGATTTGCTGCAGTCATTCACACAGTGATCATTCATTTATGGAGTATATACTATGTGCCGGGTCATATGGGAGACACAATTATGAGGACTTGATTCCACCTTCAAAGAGTTTCCAGCCTGATTGGGGAGGCAGAGGGATGCAGAGATAGATTTAGAATTTTGAAGCATCTGCTACAATAAACAGGGATGGACAGACCTGTGAATGTAGGAAAAGTGACTCACTTGGGGTATAGAGTTAGAACGTGCTTCACAAAATGAGTGACATGCAGCCTAGGTATAGAAAAATCAAGAAGCATTTTAAATTTAGTAATGGTAAACATATAGGCTTCTCTGGTGGTTCAGAAGGTAAAGAATCTGCCTGCAATGCAGGAGACCCAGGTTCTATCCCTGGGTTGGAAAGATCCCCTGGAGAAGGAAATGGCTACCCACTCCAGTATCCTTGCCTGGAGAATTCCATGGACAGAGGAGCCCAGAGGGCTACAGTCCATGGGGTTTCAAAGAGTTGGACATGACTGAGTGACTAACACTACACTCCTAAAGACATATCAATATTTTTGCACAGTGTCACTTTCCTTGGGTTTTCATTCATGGTGTGTTTTCTTAGGACTCACTAATAAGTCTCCCAGTGGAACTACTGTTTTTATGGAATATTTTGTATTTCTCTACTTCATACATCATATTGCTTGTGTCTGGACAATAGCTAAAAGTTGCTGCTGCTGCTGCTGCTAAGTTGCTTCAGTTGTGTCCGACTCTGTGCAACCCCATAGACGGCAGCCCACCAGGCTCCCCCATCCCTGGGATTCTCCAGGCAAGAACAGTGGAGTAGGTTGCCATTTCCTTCTCCAATGCATGAAAGTGAAAAGTGAAAGTGAAATTGCTCAGTCGTGTCCAACTCTTCACGACCTCATGGACGGCAGCCTACCAGGCTCCTCCGTCCATGGGATTTTCCAGGCAAGAGTACTGGAGTGGGGTGCCATCACCTTCTCCGAGCTAAAACTTAGGAGTGGTTTAAAGCAAAATTTTATTTATGATCTCAATATCTCCCTACTGACTATCTTTGCCATATTGATTGCCAGCAGCTTTCTTCTAGTTTCAAAAACATACCATCTGCTGATGGTTTTTATTTCCTTCTTCCCCTACAATAAAATTCATTAGTAGTTAATGAGTTCCTAACTGTTAAGTAGGACTTTAGCCTTGCCTCAAAGATCTATAAGATAAGACATACCTAAGATATCATTTTATTTCTTAGAAAGCTTACAGTTAATCAGTTTTAGCTATAGGAACCTTGACAAACAGGGGCTTTTGTTTAAAAAAATAAAGAAAATGAATAAAACAAGAAGGAGATTAGAGAATGTTTTAAAACATCCTTCCCCCTGCCTTGTTTTGTTTTTTTGAGGATTCCAGGAAAAAGTGTGGTACTTTTAAAAAAGTAAATAAGCACTTTTTAAGAATAAAGACTGTCACCATTTATTGCTAACTGACAGTTTAGACTAAGCCAACAAAGAAAAAAGGTTATATTAAACAACAGGAAAATTTGCCCAAGTGAGCTAAATTGCCGTCTCAGAATTCTTGGCTACAAACTAGACATTGGGTGAGGTCACAAGGAATTTAAGTGTCATTGATAAGAGATGCCATAACTATGGTATATGTCAAATAAAGCATGAAGGTAGCATATCCTTATACAAGTAGAGAAAGTGGTGAGAGTGAATCCCAGGATTGTATTTTTGAACAGACACATACTCTGTTCCCATCCAGAATCCTGCCGTTCTGACATCAATAAAGACGTCTGAACATCTGAAGAAGCTGATAGAAAATGCTCGATAAATGTCAGTCGCTGTTCACTTATTAAGTTATACTGATATAATTAAAACACTATTTTTAAACACAAAACCAGAAACTTGGCACTAGACTTTTACATGTGCCAGACACAGTTCTTCTAGGGATTGGAGACACAGCATTGAATGAGAAACAGTGCTTCTTATCCTGTAGCACTTAAGACCCAGACAGGGAGACAGACACTCATCCAGTGTGAAACATGTGACAACAGGTTCAGTAGAGGGAACAATGGGTGCAACTAAGGAGAAAATATATACAGGTCTTGGGGTGTCTTTAAGAGTTTCCTCAGGAAGTAAGGTTTTAGTTTGGAGTTGAAATATCAATTGAAGCTAGAGGCTAGATTGGGTGAAATATGGAGTCTAGGGATAGGATGGAGTGGGGGAAATGTTGAACAAATATGAGAGATAGGAATGGATTTCCTAATAGAGTAGATTCTATAAATTCCAGAATATAAGCATTAGAATATAGATCGGGTAGCTTTGATGAGCAGGAAGACCAATTACCAGAAGATGAAAGATCTAAGACCTAACGTCAACTTGCATGCTTACAAAAAGTCAGCTTAGTGGTGTCTGTATCTCATAACAAATTCTCCAAGCAAGAATACTGAAGTGGGTTGCCATGACCTCCTCCGGGGAATCTTCCCAACCCAGGGATCGAACCCAGGTCTCCTGCATTGCAGACAATTTCTTTACCAACTGAGCCACAAGGGAAGCCCAACTTCTTGTCTTTCATCTGTAAAATGGTGGAAATGATATGGACCTTGCCTAGCTTATGGGATGACTGTGTGGATCATATTAATATATGAAAATTCTTCATAAGCAGTGAAGATATTTGATGATGAACCTTGTTGATTAGCACTTTACATGGAAAAGGAAACTACTTGGGAAAAATTGTTTCAAAACATAAATCCATTTTGTAAGATCTAAATCTAAGATTTATGAATTCCAATGAGCCAGCCCTTCAAGTTAATAGTGAAGGGAACTCATGGCAATGATACAGAATAGTGGGGACTGTGGCAAAATAGAAAAGGCGTGGCCTGTCTGAAAACCAAGACAATGCATTGTTATATAAAAATATGGCAATGCCAGGTCTTGTGATTTTAACTTTTAAAGATCTTCTGATTATAAAGTTGGAAATTCAGATGTTTCTGTGAAACTAGTTGGTGACTAGTTCAAATATTCAACAATGATCCTTTGTGTAACAACCCTCTTCCTCTAACACACACACACATAAACACACACACACACACACACACACACACGAGAGCTGTGAATTCTGACCTATGGATTGAGACATCAGGTTTAAATGAATAATGGAGAGTAAATGTATCGCTAAGCATTTGAAATTAATGTCAATGGCATATAAATTAGCTCTATTCTTTGATGCACAGGGCAGAATGTGTGTGTGTGTGTGTGTGTGTGTGTGTGTGTGTGTGTGCGCGCGCGTGCGCACATGTGTATGTGTGTGTGTGTCAGTCGCTCATTTGTGTCTGACTCTCTGTGACCCCATGGACCCCACCAGCCTTCTCTGAATTCTCCAGGCAAGAACATTGGAGTGGGTTGCCATTCCCTTCTCTGCATTGAACCCAAATTTCCTCATTGCAGGCAGATTCTTTACCATCTGAACTACCAGGGGAGCCCACAAGGGCAGAATACTAAGGTAGAATATCAAATGATATAAATGGCAGTCTTTATGTTCCTTGTCACTAGATTCCTAGACATTTTGCTTACCCTTTCATTTTTTTCCTGTCTGTAAAACCCATTGCAGCCTTCAGAGTCATATATGCTTTTATGTTGAATATGTCCCTCCCTTGCTCAAGATCTTTTAAGTATTTCCCATCACAGACATCAAACTCAAAACCTTCCTTCTCTTTCTCTTGCTTTGTGTTCCTTTTCACTCATACCATCTCATCCCTTCTTTCTGTTCTACTCTTTGCTCTCTACATCTTACTAAGAGCCAGCTCTGTCTTCTCCATGTACATTGAGCCTTCTGAACCCATTTTATTAACTGTCAGCTCTCAGAGTTCTTTAGAATCACAAATACACAATTGCAGAGCTTATAGTTATTTTTAATGAACTTCCAGAAATTTTCTTAGGCTAAACACAAAATCTGGGTCTTGTTAATTATTTATTAGTATGGCCCTGTCTTACTAAACTATATTGTCTCAAGCCCAGTGGAAATAGATGTCAATACCTGATTAAGAATGCACACACACACTCACTTAAATGACTAGGTTTAGTCCAAATTTAAATGGCTGCATTTCCTAAAATATACTTCATACTTTACATTAGCATTATCATTATATTAAAATATTGTCCTAAAAGTATTATTAGCACAATAACTTTCATGTGTAATGGATGTAATATCATAAAACCCCAGCTTTTATCTTTGGCCTTTGTATTCCCATAAAAGGACTCTGAGTATTATTGTATGTCATTTTAGAAATACGAAGAAAAAGTTCTTAGACAGAATTACATTTGTCAAAAGTGGTCAGTTTTATTTATTCTTATATATATTTTCACCATATCTTTGAGGTGGCTTCTGAAGTAGCGCTAGTGGTAAAGAACTTGCCTGCCAATGTGAGAGACCCAAGAGACTTGGGTTATATTCTTGGGTCGGGAAGATCCCCTGGAGGAGGAAATGGCAACCCACTCCAGTATTCTTACCTGGAGAATCCCATGGACAGAGGAGCCTAGCAGGCTACAGTCCACAGGGTCGCACAGTCAGACACAACTGAACATGCATGCGTACACACATATTTTGGATACCCTAATACATATGGTTTCAGACTTCAGTTTGTTTTCTATCTAGGATATGAAGGTAGGGAAAGTGAGAGCTTCACTTTCACTTACTGCTATACTGAATTCTGTCCTTTGGAAACATGGCAAATGACCCTCGAACTGACTTACTAAGATTAGAGAAGGAAATGGTAAAGGAAGTAATATAAGAAGGATTACCTTCTTGGAAACCTTGGCCACCTCTGTTGGGAGAGTCTCTCATTCTGATCTTCATGTTATGTTCATGGTTATTTCACTTTGCTGTTCATGGCTTGTGAAAGATTTTAATTGAAAAATATTAGGTTCTCATTGTCTCTCTGAAATTTATACTTTCAAATAGGCGAAATCTGCTTGTCAGGTATGTGCAAATTATTTATAGGTGTCTAAAGCAAAATGAATCAAGGTAATGGTTTTCCTTAAGATACAAAGTGATTAGGAAAATATTAATACTCAATTCCTATTATGCTTACAGAATCACAAGTTAAGGTAGAAACAGTTCTGACTTAAGAATGCATAGTTAGGGTAGAAACAGTTCTGACTTAAGAATGCATAATGAGTGAGAATGCAAATCTCAAATGAATGACTGCTTGCCAAGAATTCAGGCTTTGTCAAAAGTTTAAAGAAAAGTTGACAGCTACATAGGATAGTGTTTAGATTTCTTCTACTGTAATACAGCAAATGCTTGGATATGACAACAAAGACTGAAAAGGTTTACAGTGAAAACTGAGATTCTCAACACTTGTCTTCTGCAGTAGTGACTATTTCAGGCTTCTTACTGTGACTGCAGATGGTTCCTTTCGTGAAAACCATAACAATATATGGTAACAATGCCATGTATTACTAACTCTCGTTCTTTTGATTCATCAACTAACAAAATCTACACAGTTGCTGTTGCATATTGATAATGGGTGGGTAATACACAGGTGGCTTCTGTTTTACTGAAATCACTTGTTTTTATTCTTCTAGAGATTTCAATATAATACAAAGAAAAATTTCAGAATTGGGCTTAAGTTTTGAGATCACTGCCATGACAGTTTTTAAAATGAATTTAAGAAATATTCTACTTATATTGATCTTATTGCCAAAAAAAAGTTAAAAGTTTGATTTGTAAATTTTATGATAGGACAGAAATAAAGTATGGTCAGATCTGGGTACCTGAAAAGCAGTTTATTTTCTTATGCATTGTCAAAGAGTATAAATACACAATGAATTTTATATATGAAAGTATGAACCATTTAAAACACTTATTGACTTCTGTATTTATGAAGTCATTTTAATATTAAAAATTATTTTAATAAAAGAGGCCATTATAGCTATTGTAAATAATTTAATGGTAAGTTATATTCTCAATATATATAAATTATATAAGTAGACTGAAAAATATAAACATATATGACTATATAAGATTTTATATTATAGTTGACAGTGATGTATTCATTATCAAGCAATCATAATTGTACAAATATGGCCCATAAATACAGTGTATAAATGACTTAAAAATCTACTGTCTTTATGACATATTTACCTAATTTGTAAAAGTAATGTTTGTGTTTAACCTGGTAGGCTTATTGAAATGAAAATAATGGTGAATTTCTTTACCTTACTGAATTCCTATCATTAATTTTCAGTGATTAATGTAAAATATGTATGCATCAAAAATGTATTAATTTGATATTTACTGACTTCTTTCTATAATGGAGGTACTCTGCTAAAGCTCTGAAGATACAGAGATGAGTGAGATAATTCTCTGTTCTAAAGGACTTCAACTGTCAAATCAGAATGACAGGAAAATGGATACATTGCCACACAAGCAGTTAGAGAAGGTTTATTGGTTTCAATAACTCTATGGGTAACTGAAAAAGGTTTTACCTAGAGAGATGAAATTCAAGCTGTTTACTAAAAGATACAGAACGAAGACATAGTGAGAAAAGCATTCTAGGCAGAGGAAAAAAGTAATACTTGCAAAGGAACCTCACAGTTATGGTGGGAATTTCAATGTGGTGAAGCTTGGAGTGTATGTGGATGTGAAGGAAGAGAGATAATGAATTAGAAAGATGTGATGAGGCCAGATGGCAGTGAGCTTTGAATGCAAAGGAAAGGAATCTAAAATTTCTAATATTGTAGAAAATAGTCAACCAAGGTATTTGATTATATTTTTGTTTTTTAAACAGTCTTGTGGTTTGAAATGCTTCGTTGTTATTATTTTTAAGATGATTTACTCTGTCACCATGGAAAAAATATATTTACTGGCTAAAAGGAAAAATAAGAGGGAACATTAAGGAAGATTTTATAAGTTTCTGGTGGTGGTTTAGTTGGTAAGTTATATCCAACTCTTGCAGCCCATGGAACGTAGCCTGCCAGGCTCCTCTGACCGTGAGATATCCCAAGCAAGAACACTGGAGTGAGTTGCCATTTCCTTCGCCAATAATTTTCTAGCCTCCTCTAATAAAAAAAAAAAACAAAAACTAATTTTAAGCATAATGATAAAATGAAGAAAAATAGATTAGATACAATGAACATTTCTGAGTTAGTATTAATAAACGTTAGGGAGCTATTGAATGTGGTTAGACAGAGAGAGGGAACCTTTAAGGGTGGCACTGAATGTTGAGGTTTAGAAGATTGGATGGATGATAATGCCATTATGGTTAGTACTTGATATAGGAAAATGTACTGGGGATAGGGAGGGAAATAAATACTAAATTTGAAATACTTGAAAGGAATCCGTAGAGGTCTCCAGAGATTAGCATTGTGAGTGTGGAACTCAAAAGAGTTGTGACTATTCATTATTATTTGTGCCTTTTGAGACAGGCAACTCTACCAGAGGACATAGTATTTATTTAGCAGTTGAGAACCTTTTCCCCAAACCCCCAGTCAAAGGGAAGGGATGAAAGTATGGAAGAGTCCCGCAGCTAGAAACTTGGCAAACTAGCTCACATTTAAAAGATGAGTAGAATAGAAGTCTTCCCTGGTGGCTCAGCGGTAAAGAACCTGCCTGTCAATGGAGGAGATGCGGGTTCGATCCCTGGGTCAGGAAAAACCCCTGGAAAAAGAAATGGCAACCCACTCCAGTATTCTTGTTTGGGAAATCCCATGGACAGAGGAGCCTGGTGGGCTACAAACCATGGAGTCACAAAAGAGTCAGACACAACTTATCAACTAAAACAACAACAATGACAGAATGGAAGGGTCTGTCAAGGGAGACCAAATGAATCCAGTGAAGACTTAGGGGAAGAATGGATTTTGAGCAGAAGGGAATCATATTGATGCCAAATTCCACTAAGCTGCCAATCAGTATGGAGATTAAGCATCAGCCTTTGATTAAGAATAATGAAGTTTATGATCATCTCAAAAGATTGAATTAGCAGAAATGTAAGTCATATTATAAGGGGCTGAATAATAAATGTAACTTGAGAAAGTGTGTCAGTAAAGGCAGGCCACCTATATTTTCTACACATTTGGTATTGAAGGAAAGGAGGGAAATAGAACGTTAGCTACCAGTACTGGTGGGATCAAAGGAAGGCTTTTGAAAAAGTAAGTAATTTGAGAACATTTTGTTGGAAGTGATGTTTGGCTTAAGACAATTGTCAGATGGTAAAAGGAAGAGGTTTCTACCTCTTTGGCTCTTTCATTCTTTAGAAGGTAGGAAGCAAGGTAGTCAGCTGACAGTTGACAAGAGAGGAAGAGTAGTAAAGATATGTAACAGCCTGCCTGGAGGACTAGGACAGAGAGATGAATAAGCGAAGGAGTTTTAAAGTTATCCCTTTGTAGTGGCATCAACCTGCCCAGTAGTGTAAGTTTTCTGAATATCACTGAATAGGATTGGAGCAGGAATAGAGTAGAGCTATTAGTTAAATTATCCTAAGTTAGAAATTGATCCAGGGGTATGAGAAGGACAGTAGGGCAAAATATTGAAGTCTGAAAGTGGTCATGTAATTATATAGGGAGGGAGAGACTAAATAATCAGTATTTGTAACATTGTTTCTATTTTGCTTCCATCTTGACAGTTTTAGGCAGAAAAACTTAATTTATTCTAAGTCAGCTCTAAAAGAAGACAAATATTTAGACAGGAATCAGCTTGCCTTCCCTTCTAGATTCATCATTGTGTAAGGCAGCATAAGTGGAGGAAACCTACACTCATTGGCTTAATTTTCTTGAGTTTTTGTAGTAAAATGGGTTCTCAGAAAGTTCATCATTTGAATAGGATTTTAACCAGAAGACCGTCATTACTTTGTCTCAACAGCTATCTTTGTAATTGCCTGAATTCACACTTGCATTCTGGTTAGTAATGGATAATAAAGATAAACCTTTAAGAAGGGATAATTATAAATTTATTTAGAATAATTCCACTGTAGGAATACAGCTTTTATAGGAATAGAGTTGTAGGAATTGTAGGAATAGAGTTTCTTCTGTTGGCAGTCTTAAGTCAAACCTTTAATTTCCTGTCTCAGAAATTTGTTGAAGTCTGCCTTCAAATAGAAAAAGCTTTGTCATTAATACATTCTCTGGGGTGTGACAAAGTGGACTACATACCAGATTTGCTGGTCTGATTCTGCTCTCAACCACTTAAATCCAAATATGTCACTTTCTATCTTAGGGCTACAATATTATCAGCATAAAAATAACTGCTTTCCTCCAAGGTTCAGGCTGAGAGTCCACAATTTAGGAGAAATCATCTTAAAATAAAATCCTCTTAGATAGACAATTAAGATGGTTTTACCTTCTCTCAGTACGTTTCCCTTTCTCCTGCCTCCCCCTTTACTGAATGAGGTCAGAATATTCCAGAAGCAAATACAGGTTGAATCAAACAACTCTTCCTTACCCATCACTCCAATCCCCAGCACAAGTAAGTGCCCAGGCTTGATGCAGGTGCCTCTCCCTTTGTTCTTAGTGCAATGTGATTCATTCACTTGTTCCTCTAGTCAACAGATATCGATAAGAGTGCCTACTGTATGATAGTCATGTTTCTGGACACCGATGACATCTGTGAAGGTAAACGATTCTCTGTAATGCTATTTTTACCCACACTGTGTTGAAAGTTTACGTTCATATTTATGTCTTACCCACTAGACTGAACCTACCTGAAGGAAGGGATTAAACCTTATTTCTTCAAATCCCCATAATCTAGCACAGTGTTTGACACATAGTGGGTGACCAGAGCTCTGTTGAGTGCATTAATTATATCATGAATAGCTCAGCTGACATGAGCTTATTTACACTCTGAGACTTATAATGGAGGAAGTATATTTATAGAAGACTTGGATTAACTGTCTAGTAAGACATAGTGATCTGCCATGTTAGAATCAAAGACATACATTTAATTAATTTGATTTGTTTGGTGACATCAGAAATGAAGCAACTTCATAATTTTGATGAAAGTTACAGTTGAACTATGAGAAATATTTTCAGAGAGTGACAACAAAATATGGAAGCATTAGAAAATCCTATTCATGAAAACCAGAGAGGGGCAAGTTAAACTCTGAGAGAAAATAAAACCTTTGATTTTCATCATTACCATCTAATAGGTGATTTCTATGAGTCACTTATTCATTTTGTAATTGAAAAAGTCATAAATATGAATTGAATATCCACAAAATCTGTTGGAAATGAAGTTGAAGCCATCATGTACTTTCATTTTCTAAGAAATTGAATTTACAAGATAGTTGAAAGGCTTGGTATATTGTACGGTCATAATGCCATGATTCAAGCAAGTGATTGTCTAGTTTGTCTCGGTAGAGTCCTAGCCTATTTAAGGGGAATATTTTTACTAAATTGTCATTGTTTGAATTATTTGGTCAAAATCACCTTGATCTTTTGTCACTTAGGGAATTACCAAAAACATGGTAAATGGTGAAAACTTTTGTCATGCATGTTTACTCTATGTGACACCCACCAAAATGGTCAATTTTTTTTAAAAAAAATTCAATTTATCTCTAGCCTATTTTGGCTTATTCCCACCAAACAAGTAGATGTGCTGAATTTTTTATGCACATTTTTTTATGTTGAATTTAGTAGTTGATCTGTGATTGCACAAACAGAATTTATTCACATGGAGTCCATGACTGGGATCTTGTTTCTCCTCTTGTAAACTTTTTTTTCTGCTTTCTACCTCTGTCAACTTCTTCAGTCATAAAGACTGAAAATTCAAATTCTGACATAAATGTCAAATTTGAAATTTATTATTTTGATCTCTAACTGAAACTCTAGAGCAGAGAAGGAAAGTTACCTTAATAAGAACTATTTTCTACTGAGAACATATAATAAAATTTTGGCAAATCATACTTCACATTATTAGGAATATACAAATTATTCTAGAAGGTCTCTCTTTAGAAATCCATTGCCATTTTTCTCTTTCATATTCTTTCAATTTTCCGAAGAAGGAGAGCATGAAATAGTGAAAAACATATCGGACTTGGCCAAGAGGTACCTTAATTTGAATCCCACCCTGAAATTTTCTTATGGTGTAAGCCAGGGCAAGTTGCCTCAGTTGTCTCAGGTAGAAAACGATGAGTGTCATTTTGAAAAGTAAATGTAATAAGTAATTATAGCAGGACTAAAAGTGAGATGAGTAACCTATAAAAGGGGGCTTCCCCATGGCTCAGCGGTAAAGAATTGGCCGCAATGTGGGAGGCCTGGGTTCGATCCCTGGGTTGGGAAGATCCCCTGGAGGAGGGCATGGCAACCCACTCCAGTATTCTTGCCTGGAGAATCCCATGGACAGAGGAGCCTGGCGGGCTACAGTCCATGGGGTAGCAAAGAGTCAGACACGACTGAGCGACTAAGCACAGCACGTTTATAAATTGGAGTATCTCAGAAGACAATGCCATGAATTTTCTGTAAGCATGTGTATGGTAAATGGTGTGCTAGGAGAAATGGAAGAAGAAACTGGATAATGTCCAGAGAAGAAACAGGTCAAAAGAAGTGACCTTAAGTATTTAGGGGGTTGATTCAAAGGATAGGCAACAGACTGACTTTACATTGTTCTGAATATGGGACTAGATGGGAGATTGGAATTGATATGTACACACTACTATACATATGAAATAGATAACTAATAAGAACCTGCTGTATAGCACAGGGAACTCTACTCAAGATTCTGTAATGACCAACTGAAAAAAGAATCTAAAAAAGAATGAATATATGTATAACTGATTCATTTTGCTGTACAGCAGAAACTAACCAACATTGTAAATCTACTCCAATAAAAAAAAATGGGAATAGAAGCAGGAGTGACAGCTTTTTAAAAAGGAGATTTCAGCTCAAGACAGGGAATTTTTGAGGTAGATGAACCTAAAGCCTATTTTACAGAGTGAAGTAAATCAGAAAAACAAATATCATATATTGACATATATATATATGAAACCTAGAAAGATGGTGCGGATGAACCTATATGCTGCGCAGCAATAGAGAGGCAGACACAGTGAACAGCCTTGTGGCCACAGTGGGAGAAGGAGAGGGTGGGATGAACTGGGAGAGCATCATTGAAACATAAACATTACCATATGTGAAATAGATAGCTAGTGGATATTGGCTGCTCTGTGAAACCTCTGTACACTTTCTATTGCACAGCAAAATGAATCATCTATACATATACACGTGTATATTCGTGTACATGTGTCAAGTTGTTTCAGTCGTGTCTGACTCTTTGCAACCTTATGGACTGTAGCCCGCCAGGCTCCTCTGTCCATGGGATTCTCCAGGCAAGAATACTGGAGTGGATGCCATGCCCTCCTCCAGGGAATCTCTCTGACCCAGGGATCAAACCCACATCTCTTATGCCTCCTGCATTGGCAGGCAGGTTCTTTACCACTAGCACCACATAGAAAGCCCCTGCTGCTGCTGCTGCTAAGTCATTTTAGTCATGGCTGACTCTGTGGACCCCATAGACTGAAGCCCACCAGGCTCCCCCGTCCCTGGGATTCTCCAGGCAAGAACACTGGAGTGGGTTGCCATTTCCTTCTCCAGTGCACGGAAGTGAAAAGTGAAAGTGACATCGCTCAGTTATGTCCGACTCTCAGCGACCCCATGGACTGCAGCCTACCAGGCTCCTCCAACCATGGGATTTTCCAGGCAAGAGTACTGGAGTGGGGTACCATTGCCTTCTCCGAGAAAGCCCTTACATATACATATATTCCCTCTCTTGAACTTCCTTCCTGTTCAGGTCACCCCAGTACATTAAGTAGAGTTCCCTGCATTATACAGTATGTTCTCAGTTATCTATTTTGTACATATATGCTATACTTTAATTTTTTTAAAAAGCCCCAGAGCCAGTGTGTTTCCAATGAGAGTATATCTATAGATTTCTTGTCTTTATGGTTTCGTACAATTTTGCAACTCTAGAAGTATCTCTTTACCTGGTAAATTTTATAGATAAAGAGAAAGAAACTTTTCTTATTTATCAATCATGTTCAAGAAATGTTTTCCTGGTTTGTGATTTCACTTTTGTTTTTTAAAATGGTAACCCCTTGGAGATTCGCCTGTCTAAATCCATTTTCTTGTCAGGATTGGAGATGACAGGTTATTCTAATACCTAAATATTAATTTCTATGGCATATCTATGTATTTCATGGGCTAATCTTCTATGAATTTTCTGGATTTTGATTAGCTTGTCCTAAACTCCTGGAAAGCTAAATTTCTCTAACAGTTTTCAATTCATTGCATTAAATGCCTGTTCAGCCTTGGAAGATATATTGATTTTTTTTTCTCAGCAAATTGACAAATACCATTTTCATGACTATAATAGAGATTGATTACATTTTATGGCACGTGCAGAGAATGCTGATCTTAGTGAGACAACCTTAGGGCTTACAAAAATGAAAAAATCATTTGAATTAATAATGAAGTTAATGAATTCATTGGTTGCAGATGAAGCAGAAGTATTTGGTGGAAAAAAAAAATGAAAACTTCTGCAGTTGCACAAATACTAAGAAGAATTAAGACCAATTTCTACACTTTGGAAGTGCTGGTTTTGTGAAACCTTTTAAAAAAGTCAATAGTGATGGTTCTTAAACCCAAAGCTATGGCATTAACTCCCAGCATACCTGGGCAGATTGTTTCTGATATGATTTCTGTAACCTAAATTTAAAATGGAACCAGTTTCCTTTTTATCCTAATTTTCTCAATGGTTAGGCTTAAACTAGGACAAGTGTTATTTTATTATTATTATTATTCTGCCTTTCTGTATATAACCTAAAAGATATTTAAAAAACAAAGAAAAACTATGCACATGTCATAAGCTTAATGCATCTAAAGGGTGGTGTACTGTGTTTGTTGAGAGCAAATAGAAATAGAGAACAAAGGTATGTATTTTAAGGTGTTGAAATAAGCGATGGTGGACCTGGAAAACACTGCTAAGAAAAGATTATAGAATTATTTTCTGTGAGAGAATTTTAAAACAAGGACATCAGCTCCTGTTTGTTTAGGGACTATATCCATTTATTCATCTTCTGTTCCCCCTCAGCTAGCATTGTACCAACCATCCTACCTAGCACATAGGAGAAGCGGAATAGTATTTGTTAAATAAATAAACAAGTTACCCCAATAGCTACTGCTACTGCTGCTGTTTAATGCCTAATTGTGTCTGAATCTTTCCAACCCCATGGACTGTAGTCCAGCAGGCTCCTCTGTCCATAGGATTTCCCAGGCAAGAATATTGGAATGGGTTGCCATTTCCTCTCTAGGGGATCCTCCCGATCCAGGAATTAAACCCAGGGCTCCTGCTTGGCAGATGTCTCTTGCTTGTCAGGCGGATTCTTTACCACTAATCCACCTGGGAAGCCCTCCCTGATAGCATAAAGAAATAAAAATCATCATAGCAAACAATGTTTGCTGAGCGGCCAATATGTGCCTTTGGAGCTTTACCTATTTTATTCTCAGTTTTTTCAGTTCTTCCATTACTACAGGGGTGATAAGTCTTAGGGCAGGAGTGGAGTCTCTAGCATTGATAAAACTGAAGAATGCATATTCTAAGAGATGTGCTTACATGTTTGTTATAGTTATGAGGAAATACGGCCAAATCTGAATATTTGAGAAACACCAGAGAAATTATTATGAGTATTTTTGTGGCCCATCCTTTTATTCTATGATTGTACTATGCATAGTGACTCTATTATTTTTAAAATATTTTCTTATTGTTTCATAGGTATGTATTTTGTCTCGTCTGTAAGCTTTATGTTGATGAATAATTTTTGGTTCATCCTAGATGTTCTCTGGATGAGTCTGATTGTAACCTTGGATTCTAAGGGTTCAAAAGTCTTAAGTCAGTAAGAGATGAAATCTCCAGTTTTAATGTATTGATGTCAAAATAATGCAGAAACTACTCCAGCAATAGCTGATCATTTAGCTAGAGAAAACCTTTTATATAATTTTTTATTCTATTGAATATTTCAGTTTTACACTTATAGAAAGGATACTTTTGTTGAAGAACTCAATGTTTGCTTAAGTATTCTCACAGTTTATAAAGCTTGGCTTCAAAACTAATTTAAATAAAATAACAGTTGTAAAACTCGCTAATTGCCATCAAATTCTATGAAAACTCTGCAGTAAATAGTTTTCTCCTTATTATTTCCTATCTGAACAGGCTTTGTAAAGCTGTTCCTTTCACTGTAATGTAACAGCCAGCAAAGATAACGAGTGTACCATTAGTACTATTAAATATATGAAAATATGATTTAATTTACACTGTAACTATTTTATATTTTACTTTCTCCCTCATGTTTCTTAAAATTAGTTGGCATTCAGATTAAAGCCAGTTGCATAAAATTGGAAAATTAAACCTGAGAAATACATAAATTACCTAACTATAAATACATACATTACCTAACTATATTTCATGATGAAATTATGTTTTTTTAATAATGTGTAAGAGTTTAAAGATATTTCATAACTTTTAAAAAGTTATATAAATTTCTTAATTTTTTATTGCTTTGTTGGTGTAGGAAAAACCCATCTTTAGTGTAGTATAAAATTAGTGATTTAAATAGCATCTATTGAATGAAATTATGAGAACAAATTGCTGTTACACTTAAATGTAAAGTAAATGTTCATATTTAACATTCCCATAGGGGTTTCCCTCAGCTCAGCTGGTAAAGAATCTGCCTGCAGTGCAAGAGAAATGGGTTCAGTTCCTGGGTCGGGAAGACCCCCTGGAGAAGGAAATGGCTACCCACTCCAGTATTCTTGCCTGGAAAATCCCATGGACAGGGGAGCCTGGTGGGCTGCTGTCCATGGAGTCACAGAGTCAGGCTCAACTAAGTGACACTTCACTTCTCTTCAACATTCCCATAAATTATGTTAGGATATTTTATGGGAACTAAGCACTTAATAGTATTAAATCAGAGAAGGAGTGAAGGTGGTCTTGTGAAAAGTGTCTAATGAATGATTGAAAGTGAAAGTGAAAGTCACTCAGTCATGTCCAACTCTTTGCGACCCCATGGACTACACACTCCATGGAATCCTCCAGGCCAGAATGCTGGAATGGATAGCATATCCCTTCTCCAGCGGATCTTCCTGACCCAGGAATCTAACCGGAATTGAACCGGGGTCTCCTGCATTGCAGGAGGATTCTTTACCAACTGAGCTATCAGGTAAGTCCTAATGAATGATTACATAGCATAATCACATACTCTAGTCTATAAACTTTAATATTAAGGGTATATATTTATTTCATACAATTTAGAAATGTAAATATAGTGTTTCCTCCATCAAGTGGAAAGATTGATAGATAATTAAAAAGGAAATGTTTTTGTAAAGTAGAAGTCATTATGTGCATTGATAACTTTTCTGAATGATTTTAAAAGCCTGCAATTCTATTAAATTTTGAGAACTAATTAATTAAAATGAAAGGAAGCCAGTTTCCCCTCCACAGCATCTTCAAAAGTGATGCTATTTTCAGAAGTTATTTAAAATCTTTAACGAGCATTTAATAGACTGTAAATACTATATTTTTAGCTACTTAAAAGGTAAATTTTAAAGTTTTTTTAAGTTACTTAAAAGTGTGTTTTCTCATTGTTATAAAATCCCAAGTGATATGCTGCTGCTGCTGCTAAGTCGCTTCAGTCGTGTCCGACTGTGCGACCCCATAGACGGCAGCCCACCAGGCTCCGCCATCCCTGGGATTCTCCAGGCAAGAACACTGGAGTGGGTTGCCATTTCCTTCTCCAATACATGAAAGTGAAAAGTGAAAATGAAGTCGCTCAGTCGTGTCCGACTCTTCGAGACCCCATGGACTGCAGCCTACCAGGCTCCTCCATCCATGGGATTTTCCAGGCAAGAGTACTGGAGTGGGGTGCCATTGCCTTCTCCTAAGTGATATAGACACATGTAAATTAAAATGTGAAAACCCTACCCTTCACTTCCATTCTCCAATTCCATCATTGTTAACAGAACTTTTTCTGCAAACAAAGAAACATATGAATACACATTTTTTTCCATCAAAAATTAAATTATTATATACATTTTTTAAAATAATTTGTACTTAAAATTATGCACCTTGAATATTGTTCTACAATAACATAAATTTTCAGAATTTATGACTGAGTAATTTTCTGTAACATTTATTTAACCTGATCTAATTCTCTTAATGTTCATGTAAATTAACTTCCCTTTTTTTCTGAATATTAGTGTTTATATGAGCATCTATGTGTGTGTGCACATGCATGTGCTTTATCTACCCTCATGCATCTCTATGGTTGCTTTTTTAAAGACTACTAGAAGCACTATTTCTTTTGTTAAAAGTGTGGGCATTTAAAATTGTATTAGGTTTTATCAGTTGCCCCTGGAAATGGTGTGCCAATTTAAACTCTCAAAATATATATTAATAGTCCTTTTTTCTCAATACCTTCATCAGCAATGAGTATTATTTATTCTCTTAGTTTTTAAGCACTATGATAGTATTTATGGATGATTTTCTAATCACTCTAGTGATTAACCAAGCTAATGTTTAACTGAAGGATTAGAATTGTGTGAGACCTTCTGAAAATGGACACTTTAAACAGAATTATCAGAAGTAGAATAGTGTACTTTTAAAAAGTTTTTCTTTAAGGAAATAGTAATGTCTTATAAAAATCAGTTGAACTTCAAAGTCAGTCTTAAAACATATTGGAATATTGATACGAAGGAATTTCTGATGAGATTTTGGATTAAAACCTTTTGAGAAAAATGAAAATATTGATTTTTATTTGGAGCAGAGGTGATTATTATCACCACTCACCCAGTTAAAATAAGCAATTCGGGTTTGGGCTGCTTGCCCAGACTTTCTTTTTGTCTCCATGTTCTCCATTCCTCAAGTTCTTTTAACATATCCTTCACTTCACATCTCCCTGATTTTAAAGGTTCCCTGTTACCTCTAAAAGATGAAAAACAATATCATAACTTGCAAACTTGTTCAAAAATCCAGTTTCTCAGGTTTCATCTCTGAAGATTCTGATTCACAAAATTTGGAGTGGGTCAGATCATCTGGGTTTTCAATAGAAATGCCAGGCGATTCTCCAGACTATATCTAGAGGAAGACTGGAGTAAACTAGTAACTAGTTTAGTACTATCAAAGTCTTCTAATAATTACCTGTTAAACCTCTTCAGGCGAGCTTCTTGGGTGTCTTAGTTGGTAAAGAATCTGCCTGCAATGCAAGAAAAATGGGTTTGATCCCTGGATTGGGAAGATCCCCTAAAGAAGGGAATGGCTATACACTCCAGTATTCTTGTCTGGAGAATCCTGTGGACAGAGGAGCCTGGCGGGCTACCGTCCATGGGGTCAAAAAGAGTCAGAACTGACTGAGCAACTAGCACTTTCACTTTTTTCAAACCTTTTAAAGCTTACATTTAATGTCTGTCTAGCCAATGGAATGGCGTGCTGTCTCTCAAACTGGATTCTGGGTTCTTCTATCTGTACTTTCCCCCTGGAAAACCAATCCCCCTCTCCACTTCACTTCTCTCTACCTTATCCCTCATGTTCTAATCGAATCTCACCTGCTAAACAAAGACTTCTATTTCCTCATCCCACAGTGATCCACTTCTGCAAGAATTTATTCCTATCACGCATTTGGTGTTGTGGTGTAGTATTGTTACCTATGGTTCATGTGTAATTCTCTGTATCTCTCATTGTGCCTTACACATAATCAACACTAAAAATGTGTTGGTTGGCTGGTTGAGTGAGTGAGTGATAATGTAATTAGACTAATAGGGAGCAGGTCAGAGATTGCACTTCAACCCCATGAAGCCACTTCTTGACGTTTTGCAACTTGTTCTGCTCCTGAGAGACTTCCTTGCTCTCACTTCAAATTGGATTGCTTGTTTTGGTGAATAAAACAAAAGCTAATGCTTACCATTTATTTAGGTCTGTTAATTACATATTTAAATCACCCTATGTGAAGTGCTTGAGAACATTAATCCATAGCAGAGCCAGAGTTTAAAAATTAAATGTGAAATCTGCTGTTACAAGTCTGGACAATTTTTATCCCAGCAGGTCTGGGTTGCTAAAGACCTGGATGTCTTAACTTTCTTAAAGTAGGTTAGCTTTCTTAACAGAAAATTATTTTTCGTGTTTGGAATAATTTCTTATCAGAAGCTACAAAATAACATTGCAGTGAGGTCTTTAGAATAAATGTATCACTTGTCACAGGCACAGAGCTTGAAGTGCATTTGGCTTCTATGCTGTATTATTGCTATTTAGAACCAAATTACACAATTTAGCATAGCTATGAGTATAACCCAGAACTGTGTTCATAAAAACATGGGATATACTTAAAAAAAGATAATTTCCTGAGAATGGAAAATGGAACTAGCATTTATTTACTAATATTATCCAAGATTATCTCGAGAAACACTATTCATTTGAAAAAACTTAATCATGAGGTAGGCATTGTCCTAATACCGTTTAATGAAATAGGAAAATTTGTACTATATATTTTTTTTCAGTTTTGAAAAGCAAGCACTTGGTAAGTCACCTTGGAAAAATGGAGGTGATTTATTAATTTGTCATTTTCTGGGACTGAAAACAAGATCTTGACAAATAAAATGACGTCCATTGGACATATATTCTTTTCTCTTCAGACTAGTACTTTAGTGGAACGTCTTGGCCAGGCTGGTCTCCTGTAGGTTTGACTGTGGAGGAGCAGGTGTGCACTTCCAAAGTGTCTTTACAAGTGTCTCAGTGGGGCTTCCCTCCCGCGCCTCTGCAGGAGACAGCTCATCTGTTTAATCCTTATGTTTTAGTCAACCTTTCTTATTATGCAGACAAGGCTCCGAGGCTCAGCTGGATCTTGACTCTCTGAATGAGTTGATGGGGCTCTTTGATCTTAACTGTGTATTGCATCTGTTTCATCTTTCCTCTTCGTGCGTAGTCTTCCAAACTCCAGTTCTAGCTGGTGCTCTTAAAATAAATGGATAATTATAGAAACAAATAAAAATTGCCATTTAAAACTCAGGTACAAACATGTCCACTTTTTGTGTTGGACACTTTTGTCATTGTTGTCCTGATAAACTTTCTTGAAAAAAAAAAATTCCCAAAGCAATTAAATTATATGTCTCTGGAAGGGACCACCAGAGTTGAGTATTTCACTGTGTGAGTGTTTGAGTGTGTACACACAGTGCTTTATAGGACCAGACTTGCACGAAAAGTAAGAATGACTGATCTTTGCAATTTAGTTTATTGTACGTTAGTGTGATATCTTGTTGACGGACCATATTGAAGTAAGAGGCATAGCGCTTGCTTAGAAAAATCTATCATAGAACTATAAAGACCCTGTTAGGCAATATTCCTGTTTTTGATTGGACTGAAAAAAGGCTTAGTTGCAGAGAAAATCAGTTAGAATCAGAACTAACCCATATGGAAAGATCATTCTAGGCTATAGGGAAAGATCATTCTAGGCTATAGGATGCTAAAACAACATTTCTTTAAAAAAAAAATCTAAAATGAAATACGGATGTAGCAACTTGTGTGAGGTGGGAATGGAAGGATGTTGAGGGAACAGCATGGATTGTTTGCTTCCCGCATTAAAGCACATAAAGTTATGATTAATTGAACCAGAAAATATCAAGTTTTTATCTGAGTAACCTTTGATATTCTCATCTGGTATTTTGCAGGCTTGTGTTAATTCTTTTTATTTTTAATTCCCCATGAATCTTCATTTAAGTGTATCACAGTCTTGTGATGATAATGTAATGTCAAAGCTGTCAGAATAATTCAGCTGAGCAAAAAACTGATGTTTCCAGAAGCCCTGAGAACTTTTTATGAAAAAGTTTCTCTCTGAGAGGAAGAATATTGTGGTATGACCTGCTAGTCTATTAAACATATACTTTATCCTGACATGCATACACTAAATATACTAATAACTATTGGTGAATTATCAGAATAAATACTTTCCTTTGAACCATTTAGAGATAAAAATATAAGGAATTTAATCCCTACTCATAACCCTATCATATTGCTGTTTTAAAAATATTCAGCTAACTTCCTTACACTCAAAGTAACCCTCAAGCCCCCACATGGTATTCAACACTGCACTGGGGATTCTTTCATCACTATTCTTGTATTTCCCATATGGAATCTGAGAAGAACTGTACAGGAAAGAATAAGGAGTGTTACTCAATCCTTCAAGCAGAACTACTCTGTACTACCCACTCAGTAGTGTTACTCTCCTCTAAACAGTTTGTCTTACTACCATCTGCAATGTGCTTTCCATGTATTTATTTACTTATTTACTTACTTCTTTCCTACCTACTTTACTTATTACTTAATGCTTCCTTTGGGGAAAAAAAAAAAGATCTAGCAACCAACCAAGCAAAGATATGTGGTTTCAGTGAACTTCATTTAGGTTTCCTGATTTTATTTCCTTTAGTTTCTTATCTCTCATGCTTGATTGCTCTGTTTCTTCTGTGTAATTGAGACAAAAGTGCCTACACTCTTCTTAGTCTGTAATGATCCTGTGCTGCTTGAACTTCTGAAAGGTTTGGCCTTGCCCACGTGAAGTGAGTCAACACAAGCCAAAATCTTATTTTATTTCTATGTTTGTCTGTGATTTACAAGTCCCAAAGAGTTCCAGTTTATGTTAGAATAGTGTTCGTTTGGTTCACCAATGTAGTTCCCAGGTCAATGCAGTTTATTGTATTAGAATTTATTTAAAAGACTCTACATTGCTACCTGCACATTTCCTTATGTTCAACAGTTCTGACCCATATTAATTCTTAATTTGCTTCTTAAATAGTAATTGGGTCATTTGACCTCCCTTAATCCTACCTAAGTGTGAAAGGTGATTTTCTTACATTATCCTCCAAAGAAGGAAGGGGAGAAAACATTTATATTAGGTGTATTGGTGGAGATGTGGTTTCTAATTTTTAGCTGCCATTGAAATGCCCTTGTATAGGCTCTCCGACATGTATTTTGGTCTATGGCCATCATACATGTCTTCAATTCTTGAATATCTGTTGCATCTATAAATTTCCAGAGAACCAGAAGTTACCCAAGGATGTATTATTGTCAACTCAGAAGTTTGAATAACTAATTAGTGGGCCATAAAATCAAGTGAGTACATAAAGAATGACCAGGATTAAAATAAAAATTAGGTAAAAGGAAAAATAGAAATATCAGAGAGTATTGCATATAATAAAAGTAAGTACTGTTTCATGAGCAATTTTTTTCAAAATATTTTGAGTATATTTGTGGTACTTGGTTGTGCTATGAATATTAATATTTTATACCATGAATCTCAGTTGTTTTTTTTTTTTTCCAAGCCTAAAAATCCAAACCAAAAGTGACCTAGATCATATAGCTTCTAGAAATGTTTTTGCCTGTGTGCTGAGTTTTAGAATTTATAGTATTATTTTACCATATTTGAATTATATTTTTCACCAGTTAACCTCAAGCAAATCAAAGGAATTCTCTCATAGCAATAGAAATAATAATGAAAGCTTAGCAGTTGTTTCCAGAATTCTTAAGAGCTAGGCTGTATCAGCTTACTGAGTGTACAGTGTTCTTACCAATCAAACTATTTAGTTTTCAGTAGTTGTTTTAGAAACATGAATATTTAGTTACACCAGAAAAAGGATTTTGTTAATACCTTGTTTTGTCATTGGGCCAGAGAATATAAACTATGGCTATATACTTCTATTATGACAAGAAAGGAAATAACAATTATCAGTCTTTTAAAATATCTCAAGGTTAAAATCTTTACCTTTTCACTTAAAAAGCCGTTGTAAATGTGACCCTTTCATTATGAAAGAGATCACTGGGGTTTTTCCCCCTTGCCTTTGTATCCACTAGGAATTAATGTAGGGAGGAAGTTCTACTTGTCCTTCCGTTACACACTTGCATTTACTTCAGAACTGAGAAATGTAAGTGCTGCTCCATGAGGTAAGCATGAGAGAAAAAGAAAATTATAGTTTGGTTGCACACATGTGTATGTGGTTTAAGATTCATTGCCATGTCATTCTCACCCTTTGTGAAGTCCATGGTGGTATGTGATTGGTACTCTGCAACTAGTAGCAGCAGACTTCAGAGCTTGTCAGAAATGTGGGGAGTCAGGCACCACTCCAGACCTACAAAATCAAAATCTCCATTTTAACAAGATCACCAAGTGTATCACATGATCATAAAAGTTTGAAAAGTGCTGGTATGTAGGCTGAGTATTACTGATTACTGTATGGACCCAATGGCATTGTGGCTCAGATGATAAAGAGTCTGCGTGCAATGCAGGAGACCCGGGTTCAATCCCTAGGTCGGAAAGATCCCCTGGAGGAGGGCATGGCAATCCATTCCAGTATTCTTGCCTGGTAAATCCCATGGACAGAGAAGCCTGGTGGGCTACAGTCCATGGGGTCACATAGAATCAGACACAACTCAGTGACTAACACACACACACACACACACACACATTGACCCATAGCCATTTCATGGGTAACATTTTCGCTGGAAAAGAAAAATTGATGAATGAAAAGAACCAGCAGTTTTTCATATCCTAGAGCTGCTGTGGACCATCTAACGGTGTTTATAATTAATGACAACAATGCCGCTGTTGCTCATCAGAGCACCCATTATCAAGTGCTCCCATGCCTTGGCCATTGTGTCTGCTACATCAAGTTACCCATTCAAACATCTTCTTCGCCTACCAGTTGGATGCTGTTTTACAGATGAGGTGGTAGAGGCCAAAGATTGCCTGTTGTGAATCCAAGCATTTTGATGGCTATCATCTGTGATTGGTAGTCTCACTTTTTAAAAATAAAAAGCCTTATTTGCTTCAAATAGGGATAAAATTTGCTAGTTGAAAGATTCCTATGAAGGTAACTATTGACACTTGTTTAGATAATAGTTTTAATTAATAATGAGTTCTCAGATTTGCATATTTGAAAAGACAAGAAAAGTCTTAAATTTTAATCCCACATCAAACTGTAGGGTTACCTACCAGTTCATAATCTATTATATACTAGGCTTCGCGGCTGTGTTGCAACTTGTATCCCATTGGCTCTAGATATTCTGCTGGCATCTAGGGAACTTAGCCTTGAGAGTGAACTGCCTGTCAGAGGACAAACAATTGTACATTTGTAACATGAATAAAAGATGCCTTACTTGAAACAGCTCTGGAATTGTCCAGCATGTAAGAATGCAGTTTGTCTCTCATGTACTGAATTAAATCTTTTATAAGAAAGAAAGACACCCTTTGAGAAAGGAGGTGCTGTAGTAATGTCAACATTTTGGCATTCACTGTATGAGGAAAATCAACTTATGTAACAAATGCTATTAAAAATGTTATTGTTGTTCAGTAGCTAAGTCCTGTCCAACTCTTTGTGACCCTGTGGACTGCAGCACTCCAGGCTTCCCTGTCCTTCACTATCTCCCGGAGTTTGCTCAAACTCACCATGTCCATTGAGTCGGTGATGCCATCCAAACATCTCATCCTTTGTTGCCCGCTTCTCCTCCTGCCCACAATCCTTCCCAGCATCAGGATCTTTTCCAGTGAGTTGGCTCTTCACATCAGGTGGCCAAAGTATTGAAGCTTCAGCTTCAGCATCAGTCCTTCCAATGAATATTCAGGGTTGATTTCCTTTAGGATTGACTGGTTTGATCTCCTTGCTGTCCAAGAGACTCTAGCATGAATTTTTTTTTTCTTTTCCTTTGTATCTATATGAGATGATGGATGTCACTAAATTATTGTGGCAATCATTTCATGACGTATGTAAGCCAGACCATTTATACTATATAAATCATTGTATCAGTTTTTATAGTGCTATATGCAATTATTCATTAATAAAACTGGAAGAAAAAATGAATTATTTAGAACTGGAAAAAATAGCGTTGAAATGAGAGCTGGAAGCAAAAGTTGCCAAGGTCATGTTATGGCACAGAAAATGGTGCTGTGTCCTTCAGATCAACTGGGCAAACATAAGCAGGTGAACCATGTCTAGTAACATGGGGAAATGGAGGGTGTCTGGGTTTTTTTGTAAAGAAACAAAAATACATGGATTGCACATTCAAGTAGGGATGATGAAAAAAATTTTAAGTGTTAAATTTGTTAATGTTTTAAATAAATAAATAACACATAAATTTATACAATAGCAAAGAATATACTGTGAAGAGTAGTTCTCCTTCACTTCTGCTCCCCAAGCACCAGCTTCCATACTAAAGCAACCATTGTTGGCAGTTTCTTGCATATTTCTCAGAAATATTCTCTATGTACAAACATTATGTACAAAATCCTTATTAAATTGGTAACATACAATAACATGGTTCTGTACCATTCTTCTTTTGCTTAAAACAATCCCAGAAATAATTTCATATCAATACTTTGTTCATTTGAATGGCATACAGCATTCTAAAGTATGGATATAATAGAACTTATTTAACCAGTTACCTTTGGTGATTTTTTTTTAGCCCATTCTCAGTTTTTGCTCTTACAAATAGTACTGTAACTAGGATTATTGTCCATATAATGTCAAGGATATGGAATATATGTATGATTAGGTTTTCATGTATAGTAATCAATGTATGTACAATTCTTTATTCTGCTTTTTTCAGTCAGCATAGTCACAAGAATTTGGTTTTATGAATCATCCTCATTATCACTTCATGACTGCATACAAGTAATTGCCATAAATAATTTAATAATATCCGTTTTGAGGTATGTTAGTTTGTTTCTATTTTCCCATATTTACTACTGCAGTGAAAAACTTTACTCACATTTTAATCTCTTGGAATTTCATGGGGAAAAGTTTCTTTTTTCTTTCAAACAGTAAAGAGTTTTTGACTCATTTTGACTTTCTGATTCAGAATTATTTTCAAGGGAACTAATAGCATTATGGAAACACTTATTTAGGAATCTTATGAGAAATGTCTGTTTTGAACTCTTTTTAAGTATGAACTCTTTTTCAGTATTTTAAAGATATAACTTTGAATGGATATATACCCTAGTTAATAGATAGCCATCAACATAGCCATCAGCATAGGGCGGCTGGCTGGTTGGTCTACAGGGTACAGTTCTCAACTTGGCATGAGAGGTACCAGGTTCAGGACCCGGATTAACACTCTTTTTTGGAATTCCCAGGTAGCACTAGTGGTAAAGAACCCGCCTGCCAATTCAGGAGACTAAGAGACATGCGTTCGATCCCTGGATTGGGAAGATCCCCTGGAGAAGGGCACAGCAACCTGCTCCAGTATTCTTGTCTGGAGAATCCCATGGACAAAGGAGTCTGGAAGGTTATAGTCCACAGGGTCGCAAAGAATTAGACACAACTGAAGTGACTTAGCACACATCAACAGAAGTCCAAGGGAATAATTTCTTTTGCATTATTAATTTTCAAAACACGTAAATTAGGCCTTGAGGAGGATGTGTGCAACAGTGTCCATTCTTCATAGCCATGTATTTCTTGAGAAACTACTCTGTGCCAGAGTAGTAACCCATGATGGTTACCAAGGCTATGACAATGAATGTGATGGGCACAGCTTACTTCCTAACAGCATCTCTAAAAGCCGTATATGAGATGCTTTGTCCTTGACATTGTGTTACAACAGATTCTTGTCCTCCAACAATTCCAATTTCTTTGTTCTTTTGCTTTTAGGGCATCTAGTCCATCCCTTAATATCAGCCCAACATGTGAAGAGTAAACAATATCTTATACTCAAAAAGATACATATATATCTTAGATATACACACATATGTATACATATGTATTATATATAGTTTAAGAATCCCTGAAATCATATTTCTCCCTCCCTTTCTGTGATTTAAGGAGCACTTTGTCTTCCTAGGATGAAAGTATCTTTCTCTGAGTTTGAGGGCTCTCTAAATCATCTTATCCTCATTGTATGTATTTCAGATTGCCTCTAAATACATTTATCTTTTTCAGCAATTTAGCCTAAATAAACCAAGTGCAGGGACTTTGGGCCTTCTGTTACAGGAACATCTTCATGTGAAAATAAAATGTATATTTAGGCTGCACACCACGATTGATTAACACAGTGCCTGATAACTGCAATTTTCATGGGTAGAGATAACCATTTTGGTCCCTTTTAGGGAGCCAGATACAAAGAATCCTTATGTAAAATTGCACCTCAAAATTGCATTTTAACTTTTCACCAAATTCTTCCATCCCAGACCTACTAATTTCTTGATAAATATAACTTTTATTATCATAGTGTATTTTATTCTTTCTAAAGCTTTGCAGTGCAGACTTTTTACTTCACTGATGCTTAAATATTTCAATAGAGAAAATAATTCATTAGTAAATATTACATCAGTTTAATGGCTTAACAAGCAGATCAAACTCTTCATTGACCAAGTGAATGTTTCACTTTCAAAGATACTGTCATATCATTTTAAGGAATTTTATGTTAGCTAATACGCATCTAAATTTTACTAAACTCTCTATATGTACATTTGTGTATATCTACACATTTCTATGGGCTTCCCTGGTAGCTCAGAGGGTAAAGAATTTGCCTGCTATGCAGGAAACCGAGGTTCGATCCTTCGGTCAGGAAGATACCTTGGAGAAGGGAATGGCTACCCACTCCAAGTGTTCTTGCCTGGAGAACTGCATAGACAGAGGAGTCTGGTGGGCTACAGTCCATGGGGTCTCAAAGAGTTGGACATGACTTAGCAACTATCACACACACACACACACACACACACACATTTCTGTATAATTCAATAGGCTGACTTTGAGATGGGAAAATGTGTATTAGGATATAATGATAACTATCTCTGAATCTAAAGTTGTATAAGTTATTCTTAGCAGAGACACCCAAATTAGTTTCTCATTATTTTGCCGAAACAGAATTTGCAGTTTTATGTGAGGATACGTTCCAGTAATCGGAGTTTATAGACTACTCTTCTTGATGAAAAACAGAAGAGTGGAGACTTCTTAATGTCAGCATACCGCTTCCATGAGTTTACTTAAAGCTGTTTAGCCATTAAGCTGGCTCCTCCTGCTAACAACCTGATCATAAGACATTACCAAGGTAGCCCAAAAGTGGAAAAGTAAAGACAAAGGCATCTGAAAATGGAACTCTGGTAGATTTAAAAAATTTTCTCCTTATTCTAATATTCCATATCCTTAACGTTGAGGTTGGAGTCTTCCTTATTGCAACTTTGCACATACCCTGCTGCTGCTGCTGCTGCTAAGTCGCTTCAGTCGTGTCCGACTCTGTGCGACCCCATGGACGGCAGCTCACCATGCTCCGCCGTCCCTAGGATTCTCCAGGCAAGAATACTGGAGTGGGTTGCCATTTCCTTCTCCAGTGCATGAAAGGGAAAAGTGAAAGTGAAGTTGCTCAGTCGTGTCAGACTCGTAGCGACCCCATGGACTGTAGCCTACCAGGCTCCTCCATCCATGGGATTTTCTAGGCAAGAGTACTGGAGTGGGGTGCCATTGCCTTACTGTTGAACTAAAAACCCCAGGAACTACCTGTCTGAGATCTGAATGTATTCTTGGTCCCAAATCAATCTTGTCACTTCTCAGGAAAGCAACAGAAGATAATAAGTAGTATTCACCTGATTGCTTTCCTGCTCCGAGACAGCTGGTGACGCGTGTCTTCCTGATAACCAGGAGTTTCAGATCTGAGGCAGGGATAAAGAGAAGCTCGGAGCTGGCAGAATCTAAATTTGACAGTCAATGGCTGAGGAGAGGGTCAGAAGGGATGGAATCTGTGACACGTATGAGAAAGGAACAAAATTTATCTGCTCTGGTTGCAATGATTAGATGTCTCTTTGTCTGGCTCTCCTACAGCAGTTGACTGATTGTACCTGCCAGCTGGCTAATATCATAATTAACAAAGTTGCTACTACGTCTGCAAAGTTTAATCGAAAAATTTGCCAGTGATATGATGGCATTGTCACAAAGATCACAAGGGACTCAGAGTCGACTTTGGCTCGAGGTGGAACGGCAGAACTGTGGAGGCAAAATGAGAAATCTCGAACTTGTTCAGCCAAAGGTAGGTTTATTTTCATAATCCAACATCCTGGGCTCTCTTATTAAGATTTTTATTTGATGGTTAGTGGGCTTTTTTTGGTTGTGTGACTAGGACAATTCAGAGAAAGATCCATATGCTTCTTGAGCACTTACAGCACATTCTCAGAAAGCTTTGAGTTTTTCCAAATATAGAAATTCAGAAATGAAATAGCTTTTGATGCTGAGAATGGAATATAAAGCAATATATTTACCTGTTATTGTATCTAGCTAATCTTTATCAGTTTACAGAATTACTGTTTGCTAACATATATCAATTGAACAATTATATTGTATAGCACTTGGATTTATTTTGTTCAACAACGTAAAAGCTATTACTCCTCTTTATGCTATTGTGTCAACCTAGTTATAAGAGTGAATAAAAGCAATCATAGTTATAGAATGTGTAGAAGTTCTATTTCAGTTTCCAGAAATGCTCAAAGTGGAGGGGGAGGAGGTCTAAGGTCTTAAGCAAGAGATTGGGGCTTTTTCTTTATAACACTCAGAAAAACCGCTGCTTTTTGAGATCATGCGCTATTCCTCAATGCCAGTCTGGCCATTGACTGTTGTACCTGTATTTTCTTTTTACCATGATTTGCTTTGCTTGATTGAATATTCATGCTCTGGGGTGTTTCCCAAATGATAGCCTTCACATATTGCTAATTAATGGATGTGAATATTGATGAGGAGGGGCGTGAATCTCTGTGTCTATGCTTGTGTGCTTCCTCTGAGTACAAAGAGAGAGGAAAGTATCTCAAAAAATCATGTGGGAGGCAAATTTTGGGTTATTTATGCTGTGTCACAGCCCCACTATAATTCCAAAGCAATCAATTTGCAGTGTAATTGGGAACACATGTTAAGTGCCTTTCACTTTCCCTCCATGGTCATCTAGGCACTATGTCATGGCAGAAAAAAGTGCAATAATTTTTTTTTGTCCGTTGCTATTTATCTTTGCTGTTAATAGCAGTTTGAAAACATCATGAAATAACATTTCAGAAACAAATGAATGCACAGCACGTATATTTTTTAATAAGTCCATAAACTTTCTTGTGGTTTTATTCCTAGCCCCAGGAGACTAGACATTCTGAATATACTCATTTTTAAAACTTGACAGATTTCATATTCTCAAATTTAAAAAATGAATCTTTTTATGGGATTATAAATTGTAAAGCCTTTAAGACTCTGGATAATTTACGAAACTGTTTATTGAAATTTTGGTTAAATTTTGACCGAATGCATTTCCAGTCTTCACTAAAATTTAATGACATTGATAAGAAAAGCTAGAAGTGGTGTTTTAAATCATGATTTTATTATATTCTGGACATCGTTTTCAGAAGAGAATGTTATTCTCCTGATAAAGTCTCTTTTTTTTTTCTTTGACTTCACTCTCTCTCGGTAGTCTGTGGCACATAATAGGCACTCAATGCATTTTTATTGAGTGAATGAATTAATGAATTTGAGTCTTTCTACTGCTATTCAAATATTGTTAGCATCTGCTGCCTCCAAATCGATAACATTTGTACTCGGTAAACATTATGGACAGAAACAAGTAGATGAATGGCACAGTCACAGACAATAGGGAGGATTAAGTTCCTAAAATAATATAATGTTGTTTTAACCTGAATCTCCATAATATTTTGTGTAATTGAGATTTGCTATTGTAGGAACTCAGTTGGAGGAGCAAAGGTCTATGAGGATTAGAAAGGGCCAGGAAAGTGGTTCACAGCTGATGCACCCGTTCTTTTAAACAGGATTATCTCCTGAGATGTGTAGAAATGAACTCTTGTCAGAGTTTCAAAGGAATTAATATTTTTGGTAAAATGTGCTAATGTAAAGAGCTAGAAGATTAGTGATGCATAATGAAAGCAATGCATTCTTTCACATGGAAATAGGAATATAATAGATGTCCTGCAGGTGATTGGGGCTGTAGCAATTTTATTCAAGATTAAAGTTTGATTGACCTTTGTTAGGGTGATTAACCTTTCTGAAATTAAAAGCCAGAGCTGAATTACGCTGGCCCATTTAAATGCAAACATTGAGCAGGTTGTATGTCATTCAAATAATAATAATAAAAAACCCTCCTATTTTAATTTTCATTTTTGCACATCTGAATGAGTTGCTGCTTTGGAAGGATTATAGTTCAGACAAAAGCATGCTGGTGGCAGAGCATACAGAATAACATATGGATAACTGGAGGCACGTGGGAAGAGTCCTAGGCTTTACCCTCTCCCCATTCAAAGTATCAAAACCACCACCCCAACAAAAGCAGGGAGCCCGAGGACAGTATTCACACACTCAGAATGTGTGTTCTCAATAGAAAAAGAGTATAGGAATAGCTGGGAAAGGGTCGGAATAAGTAACAGTGACATCTCTATTCTTACCCAGGGCTAACCACTAAACTGTTTATTAGATCCATATTAAATCCATATGACGCCTCCTGAAAAATGGGGGCTTTTGGGTATGGTTGCTTATGAAGCTGTTCACAAAAGTTGATTGTTTCTGATAACTGGAATTTTATTCCCCATGTTCTCTCATAGTCTATGGATAGCGCAGGTCTTTTCAAAAACGTTGTGTTAGGAGCAAACTAGTTCTTTACAAAGCTTTTCAATGGCTCGGTTTTATTTCTCTTTGTTAAATTTTCTTGAAGCCTTGTGAAAAGTTGCGTATTCACGTTGCTTCAGAAAACTGATTCCTTTTTCATACTATATCAAATATTTTTATCCCTAAGTCAGTGAATATTTTTAGTTTTAGTTTTCACCTCATGAGGAACGCATCTTCCTTTTATGTATCTGTGGACTATTAAAATGATAATAAAGGTTCTCTTCCTCCCATATGTAATTTATTTCTCTATAGTCATCAAAGAAGTTAGTTTGAAAGTTTCAAGGTAGAAAAGTCCAAGGTATTATAGTGTAAAAATTAAGAAGCCCGAGGTACTATACTTTATTTTTATATAAGCTTTTCATGTGCTCTTTTAACATCCTTCGTAATGATAGGCTTTTTCTCCAGGCCTATGAAGAAAGTCAAAGATGAAAAACTTGTGATAGACTGACTGAGATTATTCAGCCAACAAAGTGACTCTCACATCCTCCAGAGAGTGGGATAATACCACGCAGCACAGACTAATAACATGCTTAACTAAGATCTGTTTGCTATAAGGATAATTTCCTAATTCTTAATCATGGGGTTAGTATTCAACTATAAACGGTAAACAAATATTTTCTGTACCTTGCCTGATAAAGTGTAGATTATCAGCTTTAGTTTTGGTACATTGAATTGTCAAACTTAAAAAAAATCCAGCTGTTCCCTGATAATATTTTCACTAAAAAAAATAAACCCCACAGCTAAATCAAATCCCTAAAATAAACACTACTAATTCTTCAGACATATCAACAGTCTTCTCTAATTTGATTATTCTTGTTTCACCTCTTATCAGAACTGAATGAAGATAATTTGGGGCATTCTAATTTATTGTCAACACACCATTTTCTAAACATAAAGAGCTAATGTGCCAGACTACTGATAACATCTTCTCTGTGTTGCCGTTAATTGTCAGCAGTCTTTTCCATAACACAAAATCATAGATCAGAGAAGAGAAATTCATATCATCTTAGGGTATAAAAAAGAACTGGTGAAAGAGCAAAGGCAAATAAGATTATATTTTGTTAAATCCCAAATCCAATCATTTGTTTTGCTTCATTGTGTTTAGAAGACGTTTTATTTCTTTGTTGCCTTTGTTTCTGACAATCCGTTCCCTTCTAATCCATCCAGTCCCAGATCTGACATTTTCACTTTTAGTTGTGAAATAATATTCTTTGCCATTAACAGGCCGAAATTAATTTGTTTGACATTTTCATGGGCCACATATTCTAGTTGGAGTCCTGTTCAATAAAACATACAGTTTAAAAAGTGACCAATGGTATTATTTTATACATCCTGTATTATTTGTGAGTCAGCAATTTAATTTCACAAAAATTTAGAGTAGGGTCAGCATGAGCAATTTTATTGTTCTGGACTGAAGAGGGAGAACAAATGGCAAACTTGAGGATTTTCAGGGTTTTAAAAATCAATAATAGTGAAAAAATAAGTCACACAAATTTTTCAAGATGTTATTCTCTTTAACAGACACTCATTCTGGGAAAAAAATTAGTGGGTTATGTCAGTCCAATGAATTATTTTTTGTAATTTGTTTGACAAAATAATATGCTCTCAGACAATAAATGCTCTGATGTTGACTTTACAACTAATTGCGAAGGTTAATTCCCTAGCTTTAGTTTTCAAGTGAACTGGAAGGTGCCCTAATACAGTGCAATGGCCTGTGGCCTATTGATGCATTAGCTGTTATTTGTATTAAAATGATCACTCCACCTCTACATAATCCCTTGAAAGCTGGAGAACTGCTTAATATAATAACTTTGACTAAAATGCCTTTAGCGTTTCTGGAGCCATCATTGTCTGACTTTTATTCCACTTCAACATTTACTGAGCACCTGCTATGTTCCAGGTACCCCCTTCAACCAAGGGAGAGTTCATTTTATGAACCAAAAATTGAGACTCAAGGGTGGAGAGTGATTTGCCTAATGTCACATAGCAAGTCAATGGCACAGCCTGGGTTGGAAGCCAGTGCCATATTTCAAGGTCTTTGAGACCGGAGCTGCATTATCCGTAGTCTTCCACTTCGCCAGAACTTGCTTATTGTGAGCACAGGAATGTTTAGCACTTTCCCCAGATGAAGGAATTTCCTAAATCACAGGATCTTCAATGAAAGAATAATTTCTCTTCTGATTCACTCCCAAGGAAGGAAGAGAAGAGGTGCTTTAGAACAGTTCAGATTATTCCAGGCGATGAACGTCACTTATTGGCTCATTTCATGGAGACCAGAAATTGTCTTCTTCAAATATTGGCCATTTAGTTCAGAAAAAACAACCTTTAGGCTCTTTTAAAAAATATGTTTAAAATGTGTTTGCTTACCTATCTTTCATTTAAAATTCATAAATAATTGGGTCTAATAGAGTCCAAGTAAGAGGTACCTTTATCCCCCCTCATCCACTTTGGCTGGTTGAATAGTTGGACAATCACTGATAAATGTGCCTCCAAGTTTTATAATTCCTGCCTTTGAAACTAGATTTGAGCACAGAGTTTGTTAGATTTCTGTTCCATAGGGAATTGTCCAGTTGTTTATGCCAATTGAGGTTAAAGGAATATATGGGGAAATTTTTTTTGATAAGTATTTTAAAGATACGGGTTCTATGGAGTGACTGCAATATGAGAAAAATACATCATACTATTTAATGAAACAATTTTGACTTTCATTTCCTGATTTATTATGAGAATAAAGGAATTAGCATGGATGAGTTAGACAAAAAGTAAACCTCTAAAAAATTAGCCTCAAAGGTCCCAAAATTTGGGATTAACAGATACATTTTCCCTTGGAAATTTGTTCCACCTTTTGAAAGCTGGCTCTTTTGGTCTATAAATTCTCAGAGTGTAGCTCACAGAATTTCAACAGTTCTAAACATATCCCTATATCTACCCACAGGGCCTAGAAAAGTGCCTGATACAAGTAGGTACTGAGGAAATATTTGTTAAATTGGATTGAAAGTGACTATTACCATTAAATAAAGCTTGGGATACTAACTAAACCCAATGCTTCATTTAAAGGCCTGGTGTCTGTACTAAGAAATAAACTAAGAAATAATGTTTTAGACTTTCTAACCTTAGAGTTCAAAAAAAGAAAGGAGAAGTTGAGAGAGAGGAATACAGGTGTAGAGATAGTTATATTTTCCCATATGCATGTTAGGATTTTTTGTTAAATGGTCCACTTTTTTCCTTTTCGTAGCTTTACCTCTAGGCCTATCAACCTCTCCCAATCCTGACTTGTTAGTCACTGGTCACTTATAACCTACCAACAGGGAACCTAGCTTTTCTGACCTGATTAGAATATTTAATCAAAATGATGCAATTGGATCTTGTCTATAGGAATACAGGGAAAATAATTCACAATATTCATTTTGAAAATGAATGGAAAAGCAACTTAAGGGCACTAAATAGAACCAGGAAAGGTTAAAAGTGTTTGCAGGAAAATAAGAAATTCTATTGTGATTCTAACTACAAATGAAAGTACTTGGCAGCAGAGAAAATTAAAGTGTGTGATAAGATGAGATATACTGAGAGCATCTCTCCTAAGAGATGCTACGCAAGACGGGAGAGCAAGTTTGACCAACACCTCTTCAAATGAGATAAATACTTGAGCATTCATTAACCATTTGAGTCCTGTTTGATGATGATTAAACCCTTAGGCAGATGTGAATCAACTTTACTATGTGGAAACATTGAGGAAAACATTTATGAAAAATATGATCCAATTTCTGAAAATACAGGCCAATTAAAGCTTGAGATTTTTTTATGCTGTCTGCATGATGTATATATTAATAAGGATGTCTAGCCTCTCATTCTTCATCTTCTTAAGCAAAAGCGGATTTTTACTTATTGACATAATTCTGAAGAATCTAGTTTTTCTCCAAAATTATACATTTTTTTGCATAAATGTGCCTAATTACCTGAATTCAGTTTTGATTAGCAGTGTTAATTGATGCAGCTGTGGATGGTATCTGTTTACCTAAATTACCATGTGCAAACAGCAATATGTCTGGAAGTGAATATGCTAAACTGAAAATACTAATTAGCTAGGGCAGATTGTTATTCAAGTCACATCGTAGGGTTTTCTAATGAAAGCCTGGATGTGTCAGGGCTTTATGATATTCAGACAGAAATGTCTATATTACATATGATTTCTAAATTTAATTCATAAGAACAGATGGGATGTCAGCCAGGGTTCTTCTGCCCTATTCCAGTATTAATGTGAATATTTTACTCAACTGGAGATATATTCATATGTTTTTTGTAAGAAACTGGTTGTGTGCCTTTGTAAGAAACTGGTTGTGTGTTTTGACTATGTGCCAGCTTTGCACATTCAGAAACATCTATTTCTTGACCAATATATTCCTAGATGTTATCTACCTACTGTCCCAAAGAGGAAGATAAATAAAACATCTTACAAGTTTAATCACATCAGTTGGCTAATTTAATGAAATCAAATAGCAGAAAGTTTAGTTAGAAAGCTTACATTGAGTAATAATTTATGTGTGTTTTCTTGCATTCCAAATTAATAATAGTAATAATAATAATAAAAATTTTGCTTATGGGAATCTTAAGAATCAGCAAGCAGTTTGCAGGGCTGAAAGGTGATTTCTCATTGTCTTCAGATTTTCTTGCATCTTTAATCATTTAAAAATGAATAGAAAAGCAGTGCTTATTTTCAGCTGCCAAGTTTTGAAGTATTGCAGCTTTTTCTGTGTCTGTGGTTCCTATTCCCTTTGTCCTAAAGCATGATCTGCTTTGCGTAAGGATTCTCTCCAAAGAAAGCATTAATCTTTTACTGTCTGCTGAGGTACTCAGTGCTCATTAATTGCAGTGTAACTTAGATGTACCCAAAGATTATAGTACAAATCCTGCACATCATGTAGTGAAGAAATAATGGACCCATATTCCTTTTCCCAAGAGGCAAAATAACTATGCTTAATGCATAATAAGTCTCTTCTTCCCAAAGGCTGTGAAAATAAGGCCTTTTGACTCAAACTGAAGAGTTTAAGATCCCTTATTAGATGTTTTAAGATGCCATGAGCAAAATGGGGATAATTTTCATGATGCAAATTTGAACATAATTATAGTTTGGCATATTTAATTTAGGTTTAAATAAGAATTATAATTACCAAAAATTGAATTATTTCAATTATGCTAATTTCTATCCCCAAAGTTTTGTGTAATGTGGGTTCTCTAGGATAGGTTTAGATCCAGCAAAATTACAATGGAATCTACTACTGAAAATAAGGAATTTGTGAAAATGACTCTGCTGTAGTTACATTTTAGCAGCAAAATGTTAAAGCACTGTTAACTGGCCCAGGAGAACATGAAGTGCTCGAAATAGCTTAAATCAAAGTAGAGAAAAGGAACATAATGCACTGCTTGGACCCTTTGCATTCCATTTTCTGTATCACTACCAGTTGTAGCATATTATTGTTATTTGTTGTCTAATCAATAAAGCTAATCCCAGTATTTTTAAAATAAAATACATGGATGTGACAGTTATGATTATTTAATAGTACACTTTGAAAAGTCACCTTCAGAATTGTCTTGCCTTTGATAACCATTTGACATTAGGCTTTTCAATGAGGCTTAAGGTAAGATCCCTCTATTCTCCTAATTTCTTTATTCTTGAAAGCTCGAGGAGGAAGGTTTTCTTTCCCAGTGGCTAATTGTAGTTTGCTATATTGTTCTGTGGACAGTCCAAGAAAGTTCATTGTTATGAAACCAAAGTGTGTTTGTGTATGTATGTGTGTACACACATTCATCAAATCACCTAAGTGAAGAGTTGAATTCAATCACTAGAGCCAGTCAACCAGTTTGATTGTCAGGTGTGTTTACTTTCTGTGCTGCTGGATTCACCAAAGCAACTGCTGAATTAATGTAACTCTGCTTTCCAAGCATAGATAAAAGAAGAAAAATCCTCTCTAGAAAGTTCAGCCATTGCTTTCATTAAAAGCAGTGTTTAGGGAACTCTTTGCTCACCATGAGATTCTGTAAATACTGTAGTAAATGAGTTTTTGTTAGTTTGTTTCCATGTATGGACATGAACTTGTTCTGTGTCATCATCTTTTCTAGAATCTTTGTTGACCCATGTGAGCATTTCTATGTAAGAACCTTAAAATGGGAAAACAAGTCAGTGATGTGAAACATGGAATGGAGTTAAGGCATCTTATCAGACATTTCAATGAATTGTCTTTAGGCAAATCACTTAACTTCAGGGTGCAAATTAGTTAATTTTAAGAATAAATATAGCTCTCTTTCTGACTTATTAAGGATTTATCACTTGTGCTCAAGGTTCAATGGATCTGTAAATGAAATGTATGAATCTTTTCTTTGAACTCTAATTGGCATGTGGGGGAAGCAGGTCAGACTGAGTTAAAGGCTGAGGGACTTAATCCTTTGAAGAAATTTTTACTTAGTTTTATTGCTTCTAAGAATTGCTAATATATTCTAAGATGAATTTGATGCTTTGCTTCATATATGCTGGTTCATTTGCAAAAAGGTAGACTGTAGTCTCCCTGAGGGATATATTTTACTTCTTTGTTAAATCTTCCCTCTGTCTTCATATACAGCTTTATCACAGAACAAGTGTTACATACAAGGGTTCTCCCTGGGAAAACTGTGGCCACTAGTGAGTAAAAATCATGGCCATTAACCCCATTTATAAATCTCAGTAACTTATGTTACAAGAAACTATGTATTGTCTAGCCTGGGGACTGGAAACCCTCTGAAGACATTTAAAATTTTTTAAGCTCCTGTGTATTTTTGATCAGTTTATGTTCTGGTCAAAGGAACCCTAACAATTCACAAAGGATAGAATTCATCTGAACTTACTCCCTGAAAAGTATAACATAGGCTACATTTGAATTAATGCAAATTTCAAATGAATGGAATTTGAATTGGTAAACAAAACTTGATAGAAAGACAGACCTAAATGCAGATTTTGCCTGTCATGTGTCAGCAGTGTGATCTTGGGGCATTTTTCTCAATTCTTCTGGGCCTTAGTTTACCCATGTCACAGAGAATCATACATACTTACAGGGGTGTTATGATGAGCAAATTATATAATGTATGCAAACACCTTAACCTGATGCCTGTCATCAAGTTGACAATAAATAATAGATATAATTACCATATACAATACAGTGGTTCTATATTAAAAACCAACAGAAGCAATTAGAGAAATGCTTTTAATGTGGCATTCATTAACTCTTAAAAATTTTATCCATTAAAGTGATTAAAATTCCCCACCAATATATACATACAAGCCCATTTTATCACAGGCATATATTTGTATGTAAACATATGTGTATACACATACACATATAATTTGTATAAGAGTGAAATTAAACACCTGGTTTCCCAAGGTATATGGTACATGAGTTTTCTTTTCCAGTAGTTTCTTACAGCTACCTAACACTTCATAGCTCAAAAATTATTCTGTACACATTATCATATGTAATCTTCACAGTAACAAGATAAAGCAAATGGCATTTCATTCTTCTTTATAAATAATTTATGCAAAGATGCTAAGTGACTTAACCAATGCCTCTTACTATATTGAGGGGTGGGGCAGATAGGGGATGAGGCAACTCGGAGTCTTTATCTGAACTGTTTGGAAAAAAGAAGCTAACGATGCTGTTTCTCCATGCAATATTGGTAGAGGAATGTCCTAAGAGAATATTACTACATATCTGTATAGGAACCAAGGATGAGTATATTATGAAATCCAGGACATTATCCAGATTTTGACAGGTGGAGTGGAATTTGTTTCTCCTCAACAAATTTGTATTAAGATATTCTGACTCGTTGCACTGTTTGCACTAGTTAGACATTCTCTTTTCCACAGTTATTTCTAGGGCTTATGTGGGTCTTATTTGCAAAAGCTAGGACCAAGAACTTAGGTCCCAGGCCTGGAAAAAGGCCCAGAGGTCCACACATGAGTGCACATCTAGGGATTTCTTAAGAAGTTAGCACCTGGAGCCAGATTTACTGAAAAATATATTCTTCCTTCATGTAAGGAGCTAGCATAGGAGAAGGGAAAGGCCCGCAAATGCCATCTCACCCATTTATAATTTGTTATGCTAAGTTAAATTATTTCACTGATTCAACAGATATCTTACAAATACCTTGCATGTGTGAGATATTGCAGAAAGCACTGTAGGTATACAGAACTGAAATTTAGAAAGATTCAATGCCTTCAAGAATTTTAAATAACCATCCTATCATTGTATACCTATTATTGCAACAGTGATGTACTTTGGGTGGTAAATTTTTCCTCCTTTAATTCTAAAGATATTAAATAATGCATTTGTCCATTCATGTATTCATTCATTTAGAATTTATTCTTTCCTGCACTGAGTAGTGGAACGTGAATGTGGTTTTTGAAACTGGATGGCCTGGGTATATATAGATCATTGTGCTGGCTTAGTCCCTCAGTCATGTCTGACTCTTTGTGACCCCGTGGACTCTAGCCTGACAGGCTCCTCTGTCCATGGGGATTCTTCAGGCAAGAATACTGGAGTGGGTTGCCATGCCCTTCTCCAGGGGATCTTCCCAACCCAGGGATCAAACCCAGGTCTCCCACATTGCAGGTGAATTTTTTACTGTCTGAGGTACCAGGGAAGCCATTTAATTCTCCTCTAATTATAGGTGGGGCAAATTATTTGAATCTTCAGCTTGCTTATCTATAAAACTGGATTGATCATAAAAAGATTGATTTGGGAATTTATAATATGTAGAAGGCACTTCCCATGTTGCAGGGCACTCCTGAGTGCTATGATTTCTTGAACATGAATGCTCTTCCACTGGAGGGACATTAAAGTAGTTGGAATGGATATACACATACCTAGAGCAACTAGAGAATTCTAACAGGTGAGTAAGTATAATCTAACAGGATCCAGCCCCCATAGGTGCTGACGAAAGATCTTTTTATTAGAGAAGAGGAAACAGTAGCAAAAGTGCTTTCTGAATGATGTGGCTCGAGATTCTAGCCATACCTTTTTCAGTATATGCATGCAGCCTGATGACCATCTCCCTGGAGACCACGGTTAATTTAGGAACCTACAACATCTGTGCAGCTTAAATAGGCCCAGAGCCCAAACCTCAAAACACATAGAGCATGATTTCTTATTCAGTGCAATTGAATAGGACAACATCCATACCTGGGCTTTGATTCATAAAGTATACAGACCTAATTGACACCAAGTTGTTGCCTTTTCAGATGGCATGCATGGTAGAGTTCTGGTGTGTTTGGACTTCTTCAAAGGTTCATATCCAGAAATTTCAAATTAGATTTTTGTCATTAGCTTGTCAAGCTTGTCTTAAGCCCACTTAATGAGGTCTGCCAGTGGAATGCCTTTTATGTTCTGTGGCCTTTATGCTTAGTCTCAGCTACTCTCAACTGTGGCTGAGAAGTTAATGAAGTTACCACAGTGCTCGCTTGTCTGCTGCTTTTGAAAACACACCTCGTATGTGTTTGGGTATTTAAATTCTGTTTTCTAGCTTTTAGGGTTTATATTCTCGTAGTGCATTCAAGTGCTATGGAAATAAGACCAGATGGATGTGACAACCAGCCATTCGGGAAATTACATACACATTACATTTTTGAAAACCAGTGTACATATGTCTTTCTGGATGCATTCATATGCTGGATTATTTTTGTTGCATCCAAATGGTTGGGATTTCAATGAACCAGTTACCTAGAATGTCAACTGGAGAATTCCTTTCAGAGGAAGAGCGTGGCCTGCAGTGAGCCATTTTGTCAAACACAGCTGAATATGGAAACAGAGTAAAGGTCACTCTGCATTTCTCTGTTTTTGTTTAATTTTCTCCTTAGTAATCTTCACTACAGACATTTTACTATAAATTTTTTTGTCTATCATCCCCCTAGAATGTGAACTCCATAAGGTCAGGAAATTTTAATACTGTATGTAGTGTTTAATACTGTAGTGCTCGACATATCTTAAGCATGCTGTATGTGATAGTGAATAAGTTGGCTGTGACTGAGATAATGAAATGGTATTTAATTCCCCCTTGTGCTAAAACCAGTATAACATGCGAGTTTTCTTTTGCCTCTTCAATGAGGTACATATGATTGTGAATAATGATGAATACCTAAATGCATAATGTTCACTATGTATCAGGCACTGTTCTAAGCACTCACAAGAACCTTTAGTGTCAGTTCAGTTCAGTTCAGTCACTCAGTCGTGTCTGACTCTTTGCATCCCCATGGACTGCAGCACGCCAGGCCTCCCTGTCCATCACCAACTCCTGGAGTTTACTCAAACTCATGTCCATTGAGTCAGTGATGCCATCCAACCATCTCATCCTCTGTCATCCCCTTCTCCTCCTGCCTTCAATCTTTCCCAGCATCAGGGTTCTTCCAATGAGTCATTTCTTGGCATCAGGTGGCCAAAGTATTGGGGTTTCAGCTTCAGCATTAGTCCTTCCACTGAATATTCAGGACTGATTTCCTTTAGGATGGACTGGTTGGATCTCCTTGCAGCCCAAGGGACTCACAAGAGTCTTCTCCAACACCACAGTTCAAAATCATCAATTCTTCAGTGCTCAGCTTTCTTTATAGTTCTTGCCTTGAGATCCCCATGAAATTTTTGGAGAATGGAATAGCAAACCACTTCAGTATTCTTGCTTTGAGAACCTTTAGTGTGGGGGCTGTTATTCTCTCTATTTTATGGATTGGGATATTTGAAGCACAAATACTATGATGTGACAGCCCAAATTCATACTTATCAGCTTGCCCTTGTATGTTTCATGTGCTATTAAAATGTGGCTTCCAGGGTTTGAAAATAAGTCATCTCAGGAATTTATCTACTTTTTTCCATTAGCAAAATTATCACATAACCATGATTTATTAGTTCTGTGCTATTCTTACATATGCTCTTCAGCTCAACCCAGTGGGGCAAGGAGAATTACTCATAATTTACTCTAAGAAGTGGGAATCTGTAGAGGCAATTGCTTTTCTTATTTTACCTTACCCTCTTCATTGATTTGCTTCCTTATGTGCTCCTATGTGGAAAAGAGACTAGATGATAAGTGCTGTACATAAATATTTCAAGTTTCTGTGCTCGTTAAGATATTATGATGACAAGCCCAGTGCATATTGTCAAGCTAAATGAAACTGTTGGTATTGGGGATTTTATCTCAGCTCACTCATGGTTAGTCACGTTTCATTCTTACTGAAACAAATAGTGATGGAATAATCAAATTTAGATTTGAGATAAAAGCATAGAACTTCAATCAACAAATGTGTCTCCCAATTGGGTTTATTTAGGTTGATGAAAGATAAGTTTCTATACCTTAGCACAGACCTCTCATGGTGGTATAGGGTTTGTCTCAGGTGAATGCCAGAATAGAATTGTTAATTCCCTACTACTTGGCAAAAATCACCTCCAGAAACGAAGGTATTCAGGGTGTGGACAGTATATAGAACGAAATGGCAACAGATCTTCAGAATAGCAATTTTCAGGGAGATGCTTTTGTGTATTGAGAGACCAGTGGTCCATAGCCCTAAGGACCATATTTACACTAGAGCTGGGGATTGTGTTCATTACCTGTGTATTTCCCTGAAACCTTTCTTATTCTCTGTCCACAGGGCAGTATTATTTTACCAACTCGTTTCCCTGACACATTCTGACATTAGTCCAGGTGTTCAAATCAAACTTCCTCCATTCCTTCTTTTCCTGACTCTATAAATTCCATGAAATCCCATTCACAAATGAAATACCTTTATTTGGGGTTTACATAGTCCATTTATTTCTTTTGTGTAATCTGCATTTATGTGGTAAGCAATTTTAGTATTACTTAATATGGTAGGTTATACCTGAATGGTCTACTGGTTTTCCCTACTTTCTTCAATTTAAGTCAGAATTTGGCAATAAGGAGTTCATGATCTGAGCCACAATGGGAGTGAGAAATAGGTTTAAGGGACTAGATCTGATAGACGGAGTGCCTGATGAACTATGGACGGAGGTTTGTGACATTGCACAGGAGACAGGGAGCAAGACCATCCCCAAGGAAAAAAAATGCAAAAAAGCAAAATGGCTGTCTGAGGAGGCCTTACAAATAGCTATGAAAAGAAGAGAAGTGAAAAGCAAAGGAGAAAAGGAAAGATATACCCATTTGAATGCAGAGTTCCAAAGAATAGCAAGGAGAGATAAGAAAGCCTTCCTCAGTGATCAGTGCAAAGAAATAGAGGAAAATAATACAATGGGAAAGACTAGAGATCTCTTCAAGAAAATCAGAGATACCAAGGGAACATTTCATGCAAAGATGGGCTCAGTAAAGGACAGAAATGGTATGGACCTAAAAGAAGCAGAAGATCTTAAGAAGAGGTGGCAAGAATACACAGAAGAACTGTACAAAAAAAGATTTTCACAACCCAGATAATCACAATGGTGTGATCACTCACCTAGAGCCAGACATCCTGGAATGTGAAGTCAAGTGGGCCTTAGGAAGCATCACTATGAACAAAGCTAGTGGAGGTGATGGAATTCCAGTTGAGTTATTTCAAATCCTGAAAGAAGATGCTATGGAAGTGCTGTACTCAATATGCCAGCAAATTTGGAAAAATCAGCAGTGGCCATGGGACTAGAAAAAGTCAGTTTTCATTCCAATTCCAAAGAAAGGCAATACCAAAGAATGCACAAACTACCGCACAATTGCACTCATCCCACATGCTAGCAAAGTAATGCTCAAAATTCTCCAAGCCAGGATTCAGCAATACGTGAACCGTGAACTTCCACATGTTCAAGCTGAATTTAGAAAAGGCAGAGGAACCAGAGATCAAATTGCCGACATCCACTGGATTATCAAAAAGCAAGAGAGTTCCAGAAAAACATCTACTTCTGCTTTATTGATTATGCCAAAGTCTTTGACTGTGTGGATCACAACAAACTGTGGTAAGTCCTGAAAGAAATGGGAATACCAGACCACCTGACCTGCCTCTTGAGAAATCTATATGCAGGTCAGGAGGCAAGAGTTAGAACTGGACATGGAACAACAGACTGTTTCCAAATAGGAAAAGGAGTACGTCAAGGCTGTATATTGTCACCCTGCTTATTTAACTTATATGCAGAGTATATCATGAGAAATGCTGAGCTGGATGAAGCACAAGCTAGAATCAAGATTGCTGGGAGAAATATCAATAACCTCAGATATGCAGATGATACCACCCTTATGGCAGAAAGTGAAGAAGAACTAAAAAGCCTCTTGATGAAAGTGAAAGAGGAGAGTGAAAAAGTTGGCTTAAAGCTCAACATTCAGAAAACTAAGATCATGGCATCCGGTCCCATCACTTCATGGCAAACAGATGGGGAAACAATGGAAATAGTGGCTAACTTTATTTTTGGGGGCTCCAAAATCACTGCAGATGGTGATTGCAGTCATGAAATTAAAAGATGCTTACTCCTTGGAAGGAAAGTTTTGACCAACCTAGGCAGCATATTAAAAAGCAGAGGCATTACTTTGCCAACAAAGGTCCATCTAGTCAAGGCTGTGGTTTTTCCAGTAATCATGTAAGGATGTGAGAGGTGGACTGTAAAGAAAGCTGAGCACCGAAGAATTGATGCTTTTAAACTGTAGTGTTGGAGAAAACTCTTGAGAGTCCACTGGACTGCAAGGAGATCCAACCAGTCCATCCTAAAGGAGATCAGTCCTGGGTGTTCACTGGAAGTACTGATGTTGAAGGTGAAACTCCAATACTTTGGCCACCTGATGTGAAGAGCTGACTCATTTGAAAAGACCCTGATGCTGGGAAAGATTGAAGGCAGAAGGAGAAGGGGATGACAGAGGATGAGATGGTTGGATGGCATCACCAACTCAATGGACATGAGTTTGGGTAAACTCCGGGAGTTGGTGATGGACAGGGAGGCCTGGAGTGCTGCAGTCCATAGGGTTGCAAACAGCTGGACACACTGAGTGACTGAACTGAACTGAATATGGTAGGATATCAATTCCTGCCCCTACTAACTGAAACAATTTATGCAGAATTGCTTAAAAGCCTGGTAAATGACATCTGTTATTAGGCATCTGTGCCTTGTAAACGTCCTCAAATACACTGGAGGAAAACTAAAGAAATCCATTTTATACAAGAACTTTTGGATGAACCCATGATTTTTCCCATTCAGTGTCAGATAACCAAAATTATATGTTTATGATTTAAGTTACACTCTTGGACTTTGATATCATACTCACTCTAGTCTGCTCCCTCAAATATTTCCTTTATATATTATGAAATTAACTGGTCCTCATCTAACAGTCAGGTGTCCCAGGTGGCACTAGAGGTGAAGAACCCACCTGCCAATGCAGGAGACATAAGAGACACAGGTTCGATCCCTGTGTCTCCAGAGGTCGGGAAGATCCTCTGGAGGAGGGCGTGGCAACTCACTCCAGTATTCTTGCCTGGAGAATCCCATGGGCAGAGAAACCTGGCAGGCTATAGTCCATGGTGTCGCAAAGAGCGAGACATGACTGAAGCAACTTAGCACACACATCTAATGATATACACCCATCATTATAATATGGCACTGTATTTTTATTGCCCTAAAATCCCTGCTCTGCCTATTCATTTCTCACCTCCCCAACCCCATCCTTGGCAACCACTGATCTTTTCTCTGTGTCCATAGTTTTGCCTTTTCCAGAACTTCATATAGTATTGGCTTGTTTCATTTAGTAATGTGTATTTGAGGTTCCTCCTGGTCATTTCTGGCTTGATAGCTCATTTCTTTTTTAGTGTGAATAATATTCCACTGTCTGAATATACCACAGCTAACTTATCCATTTGCCTACTTAAGGACATCTTAGTTGCTCAGGTCATGGAATTTGATTAGGAAAAAATCCTAGGGATATAAAGGTTCTATTCATTAATGTTTCTAATATTGCAGTAATGTTACTATGACTCCGCGCAAATATGTCTAACAGCTTTAGCACTGAAGAGATGAATGGGGTGTGGTTTTTATAAATTATATGTGTTGTTTGGTGGAATGAGAAATAAGAATAGCCCAGTTCTTATTTAAACAACAGTATACCAGGTGACAAAACATTCAAGATAACAGCAAGGCCATATCTGTGGGTGTAACACTGAGAGCTTAGTCATTGCAGGCACAAGAGTAAGTGGGAAATGGAAGAGGCTGGTTTAGGAGAACTGAAGGAGATATACTTCAATCATTATTATGACCAACTAACTATTGTTCTTTTTCTATCTTACACCCCAAATTTAAATGTCATCTTTATCCTCCAAGCGCTTGTATCATAGAAGAACATCAATATTTTTGTTAACTTATTTTTCCTTATCACTGAGAATATTTGTGTGTGTGTGTGTGTGTGTGTGTGTGTGTGTATGATGATGATGATGATGATGAAGATTTAGTCTTTTAACACCTATGGTTTTAATCAAAGAAATGTTAGTGCCAGAGTAAATTTTTGTGACTTTGTCTATTTTGTTGTTGTGAGAGTGAAGAAAAAATATTTTGATCCTATAAAGAGCAAATGAAGAAAATTCATCTAACTGAATATTAAAAATAACCAGTGGAGGTTGACTCAAAAGGTTTGCATTTATTTGGTCAAACTCTAACTGACTCTAAGTTCTGAAAGCAGAAACTTTGGAGGAATAATGATAGAATGATTTGGGAATGTCGACCGAAGGGGAAAAAGATATTACAATCTGCACAAATAGAGGGCTGCTCATTCCCTGCTACTCACCTCTGAAAATGATGCTAGAACAAACACATATGCACATCATTAGCTTTAAAACCAGGCCCTGTAACAAGTCAAAATATCCTTATGGGAAGAAATCGGTAGACCCTCAAATCCTTTTTCGATTTCAGAAGAGAACATGTTTTACCTTATCGTATGACTGGTAGAGTATTGAGAATACCTGTTGTATACATGTGTTTTTATTTGATTTGTGAAACAGGCCCTTTCCCTTTATAGCCATAGGAGCCATTCTCAGAAGGCACACAGGCAATCAAAATATTTTCAAATCCCGAGAGCGACAGAAACGCTAGCTTTCGGTTTATTCACTGGGCTGTGCCTTTCTAAACATTTTCTTTTTTTAAACTGGCCCTAAAGGGCAATAAACTAGGCCTCCACTAAGCCTGAACAAATAGAAAAGATGAGGATTAAGTGGAATGTCATGCAAGAATGTCATGCAGATGGGGTCTGTCTCAAGACTGATGGCCCATAAGGTAAGTTTAAACAGGACTGTTGCTCTGTGTTCATACCAATCAGCCAAAACTTACTCAGAAACATATTTATTACAGACTCAAGTAGGTAGCATATTTGTTAACAAAACATACATATGAGGGGTTTTCTTTCTCAGTTCCCTCCCTCCCAATCTCATTACTGTGGTCAGCAGTGTGCTGTGTCTTAATAAAGCAATATAAACGTTGAAGAAATTGATGGGTAATTTTTTTTAACTGAAAATGTAACTGTTGACTTAGAAGCAGGCATTGATAACAAAGGATAGTTTCAAGACCAGTGCTCTGCAAAAGAGAATGAAAATGATAAGCCAAGTTGGAATTTCAAATCTCTGCAGAATTCAGTATTTTGTAATGAATGTTTCCTTTGCTGTTTTATATTCCAAGAGACCAGGTTAAGTAATTAGCATCCATTAAAAGTTCAAAGTTGAAAACAAATTGAAAAAATCAAATGGCATTATTGGCAAAAGAGCCTTTCCTAAAGTTCTAAATGCTTAATTGAGAGCCATTAAAAGTAACGAAATATTATAAGAATTGAAATAATGCAGATAGTGTCCAAATATGGGGACATCGGCTATGTTTTGACACCCCAGCATGGAACTTGGTCAGGGAATTCACCTGTGTCAGATAATTTAAGATGTAGTTGACAAATCTTGACTTCCCTTGAATTATAGAAAATATTTGTGCACTACTGTCAGTTGCTGCAAAGTTAAATTTAAACACACACACTTGGCTTTGTGAGATGAAATTTATCTGTAGGATCTTAATTTTCTTGCCTTTATTATTTCCAGTGCAATTTATGCTGTCACCTTCATAATCCCCTGCCACCAGGGATACAAGACAAAACATACTTTTGTAGTATCTCTCCTTAATCAATGTCTTTTGGCCATATGTTCACCCACATATCAGCCAAGTAGAATTGGGGAAGTGTGGTTGAAAAGTAGGCTTACCAAATCCCCGAAACCCTAAATTATTGAGTTTTCACCTAAGTTGCTGAGGAAAGTAAGTTGAACTACCTTTATTGAGCACCTATTATATTCCAGCTTATATATACAGTTCTGTTCAGTCACTCAGTCGTGTCCAACTGACTCTTTGCGACCCCATGGACTGCAGTATGCCAGGCTTCTCTGTCCATCACCAACTCCCGGAACTTACTCAAACTCATATCCATTGAGTCAGTGATGCCATCCAACCATCTCATCCTCTGTTGTCCCCTTCTCCTCCCACCTTCAATCATTCCCAGCATCAGAGACTTTTCAAATGAGTCAGTTCTTCACATCAGGTGGCCAAAGTATTAGAGTTTCAGCTTCAACGTGAGTCCTTCCAATGAATATTCAGGACTGATTTCCTTTAGGATGGACTAGTTGGATCTCCTTGCAGCCCAAGGGACTCTCAAGAGTCTTCTCCAACACCACAGTTCAAAAGCATCAGTTCTTCAGTGCCCAGCTTTCTATATAGTCCAACTCTCACATCAGTAGGTGACCACTGGAAAAACCAATCCCTGCTATCCAAAAAGTAGAGCACCTCATGGCATAAACAAAGAAGCAGTTACCTGGGACACATCCTGGTAACTGATGCACAGAATAAATCGAGATAAAACACAGATGCTCACAGACAAGGTTCAGAGGAATGGAGCCTGTATGCAGAGACACAGAGCGGAGGGAAGGAACAGGGCGGAACTGATCTCAATGCAGGAATACACTGCCTCTAGAACAGCTCACTGCAGAACAAACAGCAAATACTCTTTTTGCTTTTCCCCTTTCTCCGTAAGAGCAAAAATCCCCTTTGGATTTCTAAAACAGATACTAATATGGGTCTTTCATAAAAGTGAATTGGCCTAAACTTTCAAAAATCAGAGGACACCTGTATAACCTCTGACTGATACACAACAACCCAGAAAAGTGTACCACACTGTCGCTATTTTATAGATGAGAAAACTGAAAAAGTGTGTTTAATGTGCTTTTCCAAGGTTACCCAGATCAGATTTTTAAATGAGGATTGACTCTAAAGACCATATTCTTCCTCTCACAACACAGCATGCTTTCTTACTACCTTGAGAGGCTATACCAATTCAAAGTATAAAAAGAATCATTGGTGTTCATGATCCACTGTTAACAAACACAAAGCCCTGTCCCGCTGGCCCCTGAGTCCTCCTGGTAATTGAAATGACCAAGCCTGACATTTCTTATGCCATCTTGGGGAAGAGATAACGTTAGCTAAAGGAGGGGAAAAATCAGAAAAAGTGAATATTAGTTCTGTCTACTTGTTGATGGCTCTTAGAGGAAATAAATGGAAGATACACATTTTCCTGTTAATTTTTTCTGTTTAAAAGAGAACGAGGGGTCTGGGGTGAAGAGCTAACAGAGAATACTGATGCTGTGATAATGAGCCAAGGAGCATTGGTTTAGGGCTTATTTCTCTATTGCCCTGGTCATTTCATCCTTCACAGAATGAGAATATCCTGTTCAGCTTTCAGGCTGGGGTTGTCATGCGAGAAGTGTACAATAATTTCATCCTTTTTTGTAACTTTCTTTTGGGGATAAGCATTTTGGTTTTCTACTGTTTATTATTTCAAAGGCATCTATATGCTAATATGTTTTATGCTAATTATTTTCATGTTTTCCCCTTAGGTTGTGCTTCATATCACCCACCAGGGAGGATCATCTCTCATGAAAACTTTCAAATTTGATTTTGAAAATTATTCAGAAAAATTTAAGCCATGCTATCTCCCAGGGTAGGAAAGAATATGCTCTAGAGACTTCTATAATTCAAAGGCAATGGACTGGGATAACATTTAAGTTATCAGGCTGCCAAAATCCTCTTGAGAACAGCCAGGTACACAAAACATTTAACACTGTGACATTGAAATGTGGGAAGAATAATTAAAGTAAAAATCTAGTAACAGGTTTTCAGAAATCACTAAAGTACTGTTTGATCTAGAGAGGAGAAAGGAAAGGCTGTTTTCATTCTCCACCACGTTTGAGGTGTGCTAACTGCTTCTATTACTATGAGTATCATGTTTTAATTGTATGTCAGCATTTCTTAGCGTCATTTCTAGAAATTTAATTGTAATGATATTAATGCCTGAAACTGAGTTTGTGTTTACAGGGAGAATAAGGTGAGAGAGGATTTCATATAATGAGCTAGCTTGATGTTTTCTTCCAGTTTTTTTTTTTTGTTACAGAGATTTTTTTTTAATGAAGTTTCAATTTAGAAAGTAGGTTACAATTTTGGAGGAAAAAAACCTAGAAGTCAGTCAATTAACCTGTCTTTAAAAATCTTTTTGCAGGCATCTTCTTTTGAAGATAGCCAAGTCTTAAAAACTGACTCTTCAATATGAGATATTAAAACTTTATTTTTAAAGTTTTTTATATTACAACTTTACATTTTTTCTTTGGTTAGGAAATGGACTTGTTTTGTTCCCAAGCACTTTAGGGATGCAAAGAAAAGGTCCCCATTTCCCACTCCTCCACATTGTTCTCCGTCTTGCTCTGTGAATAAGAAAAGAAAGGATTCAGAAGTGCTAGGGGAGTCACAGTCCAGATTTCATTTCATTTTGTGGGCTGTCTCTTTTGCACCTATTCCTCTCCCCACCTTTGATAGTTGCACCCCATTTCATTTCTCTTTTTTAAATGCTTTTACTTTTAGACCTCAACAGTGTCTTCAACCTGCAAGAAGTACAGCCCAGCTGCTGCTCTTTCTCCTCTTGATTCATTCTAATACCTCTTGAGCTCTAAGATAGCTTTGTCAGTAGGAGAGTTCACTTTTGGGCTTGGAAGAAAGCTCTCCCTCTGGAAGGGGGCCTGACAAGTAAGCTAGACTCTCCCCCAGGGAGGAAGGGCTCAGAGTTAGCTTCCAAAAGGCAGATGAAGACAGATACCTGGACAATCTGTTTTGGGACTGCCAACCAGCATTCCAACACATAACTGTCATCACCCCTCTCCAAACAGGAAGAATCATTGCTAGGGATATGTTTGGTAAATTGGTTAAAATAAATGATTGTAAGTTAAAGGTAAAATAACATTTTGTTGAAACCTGGCTGTGTTTGGTACATTCTGTTGAAATAAAAGACCTGCAGCAGTTTATGTGCTAAACCCTGGTGACCCATCATTATTTTCCTTTCATTCCATTTTTCTGTCAGTGACAATAACAAAATAGCTACACATTTTCCCTTTTAAAGTTGTGTTTAGAGAAGGATCCCTTGAGCTAACATATTCGATCTTAATGCAGCCCCAGCTGAGAAAAAAAACTTTCTCTTCTTGCTCTTCTCTGAACATAATTCAAAGGTAGTTCAAATAGAAAAGCAATTTGCGTTCAATTAGGCTCCAAATTTATGAGGTATAGGTGAACCATGCAATTTGATTAAGGAGGCTGCTACGAGTGTATTATTCCCTTCAAGAACTAAATTCCATGAGGACAGAAAGGAGATCTATCAACAACTGTTAGCCTGTAGTAGCTCTAGAGGGGCTTCTCAGGTGTCACTAGTGGTAAAGAATCAGCCTGCCAATGCAGGAGACATAAGAGATGCTGGGTTGGGAAGATCCCCTGGAGGAGGGCATGGAGACCCACTCCAGTATTCTTGCCTGGAGAATCCCATGGACAGAGAAGCCTGGTGGGCTACCGTCCCTAGGGTCGCACAGAGTCAGACACGACTGAAGTGACTGGGCATGCACGCACGCAGCTCTAGAAGGTGCCTGTGGTTGGTGCATTTGAAGCAAATATCTGGTGGGCTTGACTCTGTCTGTGTGAGCAGTGAGATCAGCTCAACACGGCTCCAGAAATGCTGTATGATCTGAGAAGAGTAGCACAACTGGGTTAACATGGCTTTGAAATGATAGGGACCAGAATTAGGAGAAGGCAATGGCACCCTACTCCAGTACTCTTGCCTGGAAAATCCCATGGACGGAGGAGCCTAGTAGCCTCCAGACCATGGGGTCGCGAAGAGTCGGAAACAACTGAGCGACTTCACTTTCATTTTCACTTTCATGCGTTGGAGAAGGAAATGGCAACCCACTCCAGTGTTGTTGCCTGGAGAATCCCAGGGACGGAGGAGCCTGGTGGGCTGCCATCTATGGGGTCGCACAGAGTCGGACAAGACTGAAGTGATTTAGCAGCAGCAGCAGAATCAGAGAAACTGGATTTGCATCCCATATCAGTACCTTAGAGTCATCTGACCTGGGTGAGTTTCTTGGCCTCATTCTCCCCATGGATAATATAAGAGTAAGATACATCCTGGCACTGTGTGTGTGTGTGTGTGTGTGTGTGTGTGTGTGTGTGTGTGTGTGTGTGTGTGTGTTAGTCATTCAGTCATGTCCAACTCTTTGCCAACCCATAGACTAGAGCTCCCCAGGCTCCTCTGTCCATGAAATTTTCCAGGCAAGAATACTGGGGTGGGTAGCCATTCCCTTCTCCAGGGAATCTTTCCCAACCCAGGGACTGAACCCACATCTCTTGTGTCTCCTGCATTGACAGATGAATACTTCACCACTGTGCCACCTGGGAAACCCGCATGGATAATAGGGGAGGAAAAAAACCATACTTATTGTGTTAAGTGGGATGTGAGGATTAAATGAGATGACATATTTTCATGGTACCCACAGCTCAGACATCCTCAATGATTGTTACTCCTATTATTATCACTATTCTTACTTTTAGGATTTTTATGATCATTATAATCATTAGTGGTATTAATAGCAATGTGAAAGATTCAGATTTTTTCCTTATGGAGAACTTAGCTGAAATTCAAAGATGCACACACTGGGTACTTTTTTCACTAGTAATACGTTTCCTATGAAATGAAGATGTGGACAGGCTTAAGCTTTAAATGATTCACTGGAATCCTCTGGAATGCCAATGATTCACTGGAAGTCTTTATACCATCAAAAGCTTTTGGTAAAACTTTTTTCACAGTCAAATCTAAGATTTTGCACAAGTTGAAAAAATATTTTAGGTCTACTAAATGTTATTGTTTGTATTAACCAATGCCAAATATTCAGTAATATAGAAAAAAAGTCACCTGCTCAATATTTTTACACTCACTGCCAAGAATTCAGCTATCTAGCTAATGAGCTGTCTATTTCACTTGTCTTTTCCGTACCTGAGATTATGAAAACTTCTAGTGTTGCTGGTATGAGTGGTCTTGTTGATTACAGGGTACGGTTTGAAATTCCCAAATCTCATGAGGTGTGGGATTGCTTAGAATAAAAGTGTTCTAGAGGAAAAGCCATCTTGCTGGTCAAAAAGCTCCCTCAGTAGTGAGCTGCCAGGTCATATTCATGGAGCCAGATCATCTTATGAAAGCATGCAGTCACGTCTCAAGGTCATTAGACATCTCACTTGCTCAAAAAACAGGAGAAGAGGAAATAGGTTTGCGCTTGCCTCCAAATAGGTGGCTGTTCCCATACAGAGAAGTCAGATGTTAATTAAACCATTGCAGGGTTAGAATAGATCATGTCATTCTGGTTTGAAAAGTCAGCATTGACTTCTAATTGCAGTTCCCCCCCCCCCACAAAAAAAAACAAAATCCACAAATGCATTTGCTTACAAAGGTTTTTTATCAAATGCAAGTCACATTTAAAGTAAAAAGAAAAATATTTTTTCGTTGTCTGTAGAACGACTTTAGTCACAACAGAGACTTCATTAAAATAATACCTTGAGTACATGTTTTAACTGTCATCCTTGGGATTTAATTTTTTATTTAATTTTCATCCTGTGCTTTCTCTCTTTCATGAAGCCAGCCCTCAAAGTAAATGCTTACAGTAAATTAACACTGGTGTATTTTAAGGTGTTTCATTTTAAATAGTCACACTTGGATTAAAGCGGAGTATAATTTACCTTTCATAGTGTTTAGCATGTAATAGAGGCTCAATAAAGAGCCATCACCAACAACATAGCATCTCTAGAGCTATAGTGATACTGTCCTCGATTTCCTTTCCGTTCTGTCGTTCTTCAGTGTAGTTGGTGTAATTTCCCCGTGAACGGGCAAGATTTCGGATTGTTCACAGTCACAAGTAAGAGAACAAAGTAAGAGAGATTTTCATTTATAAGATTGCCTTTCTCTTATCTACTAGTCTTGCCTCCCAGACTGTCTGTCTGTCTCTGGAAAGCAAAGTCAATAAAAATGATTAGAGCTGACATCTCACAAATGTACACCCTTAAACCATGAAGCAGTAATGCTGTGCAGGAAATATTTTTCTGACCTTTTCAAATTGCATCCAACTGTCTCGGGAATTTCTCAGTGACTAGAGGTAATAAGGTTCAATCCGTCTTACTGGCTGACTTCAAATTTAGTTCCCCTGAATCTCTAACTTATCTATTCTTTGCATCTTGGCTCTGGCTTCCATTCAGCATAGAAATCCATGCATTTCATCTTTTTTTCCCCTCCTCAGGTTTTGCAAAAAGATCACAGTGTGGAATCTACAACCGTGCCAACTCTCCATTTATTGCCTCTTCAAAAACAGCGTATGAGCATGGGGGAGCTTAGTGGGCATAATGTCTCTTCTGTAACCCTTATTGAATTTAATGAGCTTGTAGATTTCATCTCCATCTTACATCTTAGTTTTTACCTCAGTAATCTTCATGTAAAACTTTCCAACTTAACTATACCACAGGCACTCTATAGAATATTAAAGAAGCAAAAATACGTGAATTTCTTTTGTGTTGAATTGATTTTAGTTTTTCTTCTGTGAGTCCAAATGCTATGAACACACTCCCTGAGTAAGGATGGGAGTCATCCAAGTGTGACTTGCTAAAAGGCAGCTGGGCAGCCCCATTCTTCACTGTGTTCCCTGAAGGAGAACAGAAAACAGACGCTGGGGACACATTTCATGACCTCACCAAAGTGTTGGATGTCAGCAAGCCTTGACAAGGAGTTAAAAAGCTTGTCTTACTTTTCATATTTAGAGCATCTCTGTGCTGAATGTGACGTGGGGGAGATGTCAGTGTTTTCTCATTTGTAGGAAACACCAAATTCGACACATTTTGTTGCTCCCATCCATCGCCTTTGTACTGCCTTCTTCAGCAGTGATTAGAATCTTGGCTGAAATCTCCTGTGGTCAGTGGAGCTTGAACTCTCTCTCTGCTGCCTCTCTTGTCACAGGCAAACAGCCACCAGGAGGAGGACACCTTTTTGAAGTTGTCCTCCCAAGAGTGTGTATTTGTTTGTACAGTAATTGTCAAGTTTGATCATCACAAGATATTTGGCTTTATAAAAATGAGATTATTTCAAATAACCCTACTCAGAAAATAGATTTAGAGGGAAGAGGGTAAAGAGCAGACATTTTTAAAAATTCATAGTGATGCATGTTTTTTTCTTGAAAGAAAAAGTTCGTCTTCATAATATAGCTTAACTTTACCATTTTAGAAAATGGAGATAATGATGTTGATGAAAGTTAAAAGGTAACTTATAAAGTATGTTTAAGGATATGGTGTTTTCTTGCACTTGCTGTTTTGTCATTTGAAATTCAGTGTGTGCAGCTATGTGTGTGGAATGCAAAATAATTTGAATTTGGGGTCAGAAGGCAACAACTCCAAAACTGACTGGATTCTAGTTCTCCCTGGAGATGTCATCTCAGTAAATTGGAAACTTGGCCTATACCTATGGACTCTTTCAAAACAGAGTAGCTTAGTCAACTAGCTCTGATTATTACATATTTGGTGCCTTCTTTTTCCTATTTCTAAATAGGCCATATTCCCTACCCTTCAGGACCTGGACGTTAAACAAAACCAGTGTTCAGCATTTCCACTGAAAGTACAAACTGATCTGAATCTGCCAGAAGAAAGGAATGAGGTGATGCCGGGTCCCGTTTATAATGAGTTATTTTGCTTTGGTGGAGTTCTTAGAGATTGGGGAATGGTATAGGGACTTGTCAGGAACCTCCAGGTGATGAGGCACAAGAGGAATGAGTAGTCTAGTTAACAGTGCCATGAATAGTAATAATTGCCCCTTATTGACTGCCATCTACCAGGTAGATGTTACCATCAGTTACCAGTTACCATCAGTAACTCATGTAGCCTCCCTTAATCTTCATAGGAGCCCCATAAGACAGGTATAACCATCTTAGATTTACAGGGGCTGAAAGTGAGATCTAAAATGCTTAAAACTGAGTTTGTTTGTAAGTGGCAGGGGTAATGTATGAAGAGAATTATTTTTATATGGAAAGGAAAATAATTCATTTACTGAACTTGGCAAGTTTTTGACATTTTCTCCTCCTCTTTTTTCTTCTCCTCCACTACCTCCTTGCTTCTTCTTTTCTTTTCCTTCTCCTATTCTTTTCTCAAAGAAAGAATGAAATGAGGCCAAAACAGTAAAGCACTCTCTCCCACTGTGTCTTCAGCAAGACACCATTCTTCCTTGCATCCTCATAGAGTTGCTTTCAGTAGAGCTACATATAGCATTATTTGGGAAGTTTAATAAGGACTGAGCGTTCTGGCTAGTGGCTTATATTATCGCAACATAAAGTAATGTTTATTACCTTAAATAATGGTGATTATATGCTGTCCTCACAAGCTCACATTCAGTGCTGTCTAATCTGTCTTTCATCTGATTAATGATTAACCAGGGTGAAAGAATGGATGCAGAACACAGAAGTTGAAAAGTATTTTTGTGAGTAATCTGGTAAAACCTACTTCTGCAAATGTAATGTTTCTAAACCAGGATATCTAGAAAACTACATTCCTTCACATATACAACTAGGATCCTTTTTCTTCTTCTATCTGCTTCCCATCTCCATATTACAAAAAAACGCATTCTTGATGACCAAAGCAGGCTTCTTATTGTGGCCTTAGCTCATTGAAGATATCGACGCATAAGGATTAGATTTCACTCTTACAGGGATGCCTGGTATACTTCCATTTGACTCCTGGTGAAGGGGCTTGGCTATTTATTCTGGGTAAACTGGGTTTATGTTGCCTCAGCTCCGTCTGCTCTCTGATGCCAAGGCCAGCGACCTGAGGGGGCCGCCTGTGTTCTCGGCACATCAGACAGAAAACAAATTCAAATCTAAGCCGAGTGGTGGAATCTCAAAGCTCTGTCACCACTGTTCACAGCAAATCTATTTCTTCCTGGAGTGGGTGTTCTGAAATCTTGATCTGATCTGCATCTGACTTGAGATAAATAACCCTCTTGAAAAAATTTCAAACAGAACTATACAGGAAAGGCAGTAAAGCGTTAGACGGAAATATAATTTCAAGATCCCTCTCTCCCTCTGAGGTCTCTGGAATATGCATGTGATTCCAGGACAGAGTTCTTTCACGAAACTCTTTCTGTTTTGCACAAGGACCCTCCGAGTCCCACTATCACCTTTATTGGAAATAAACTCAAAATAATATAAACAAACAAGAATAGACTGTTCTGAAATGATCCGCTGCACACAGTTCATCCTTCCATTACTGCTGAAAGAAGAGAAATGACAGCGTCGGCTTTAAATCTGTAGACTGAGTGGTGGGCCCCTATCTGTCCTTCTGTGATAAAGAGGCAATCTCCCCTGATTGCTGGGATTCAGGAATACTTATTATTACTTAATTGGAACCCCACTGATGCCCTGTGGGATTTCCTCTCCTTGGCAAGGCAATATATCCATATAGACATACAGCATAACCACCATGGCCTACTGTAATATTATAGTCAGAAATATCAACATTGGGATCAAAATTAAACCAACACCTAGGCTAATAGAGTTTCTAGATCGTCTTTTGATATTATTAGGAGCTCACCATTTTTCTGTGTTTATCTTTGGATTTAAAGTGAGGCCAGCAGAAATTCAAATTGAATACCCTTTATCACAGTGTTTCCTTTTCTGTTTAATTCCTCTTTGCATTGCTCCCAGAAGTGAAGGGAGAACTGGTAAAATTACTGACAATTGTACTTTATGAGCAAGGACACAACAAACACCGGAGGTCTGGGCACTCTGTATAGAAATGGTATTGTTTTAGTCTATCTTTGTTCTACCTTCTCTCTTTTTAGGTGAATAAATTTAAGGTTAACTTTATGAAAATGCCTAGAAAGCCTTAATTTTACTAAAATTAAGTTAATGAAAATGAAATTGACAAGTAAATCCCTTTCATCTTAACTCTCAGTGCCCAAATAGGACTCGTTACCTTGGACATCAGAGGGCCACTTCATTGTCTTTATTTATGGTCACAGCATTTGCATTCATTTCTCTCTTGTGCTATTTTTATTTTTGTCATTGGAGTCCATGAAGACTTAATCATCAGCCCTCTAATTTTCCAGAAAAAAAAAAAAAGTTGATTTATCAAACTGGCGGCAGAAAAGGAAGAAGATCAATCTGACATTGTAGGTTAATAGTAGGGAACAAAACACATTCATAATTAGAAGAGAAAAGGACTTTCCTTGTTCATTCCAGTTTATAATAAAAAGCCCCTCGCCAAAGCGTCTTAGAAAATAATGCATTCAGACTGCGTCGAATTACCGCCTAGCAGATTCTATTTATCTGTAGCTTAAAAAGCAGCTGTGTTTTTGTAAAAAGCAATGAATGTGGCAGTCTTACTTAAAGGTAGAAGAAAAAGAACACCCCTTGTTTTGTAATAAGGGGATTTTCCATTTAAAAGAGAGAGCGAGCCTGTTGTGTGAAGTACGATTATTACATTCACTGTATTCTATCTCACCCACCAGGAGGCTAATAATGAAGGGGCCAGAGAAGGAGGCCAGTGCTACCAGGGTTATCTCGCAGCCTCAGATGTTGGATAAGTCGAAGAAGGCAGGATCGCTTCAGGATGACATTCAGAAGGCTGGAGTGATTACTGGGAAGAGAAAAGCCTACCTATTCTTTTCTAAGGTAAACAGTTCATTTCATCTGTCAGCTGCATGTTTTATTATAAAAAGATGTTTATATAAAGATAGCTCTAAAGTTTACCTTTAAAAATTATTTTAGGTGCCTGAATATTCCCCTGGCCTGCCTGTCCATGCACTGATGCATTATTAGCAACCTGCCTTAGACAAAGGAGGCACTCAGAGCCCTACCACACCTCAAACCACGCTTTGAAGGATCTGCCAAGCTCACTTTTAATCATGAGGAAGGAATTACCCACATGGAGTCAGCAGAAAATGAGAAAGTGGAGCTCGTGCTGCGAATAATTCCAGCAAGTGCCAAGGGGCTAGTTGAGGAATGGCTTCATGAGGTGAATATCTTTAGCTTGTACTTAGGGTTTGGGTAGCGTATAATCCTTTTCTCTTTTAGGAGCGATGACTATCCTAAGTGTCCTTCCCAACACAAGAGCGCTCAGAGCATTTGTCAGGCTGTTGACAGATTTGCTATCAATCTCGTCCTTGTTGTTATTTACTGTGACTAATTTTACATTTGCAAATATGCAGCAGTCCACTGGGGCTGCTGAGCCTGCAACTGTTAATGGCTGTGTGTATCTGTGTGAGTGCACGTCCGGTAATCCGTCTCTGTGTGCGTCTGTGCCCTTGTGCTCGTCTTCTCTCTGTTGTGCACATAGGTGGGGAGGACTGGCCAGCCGACGGGTTCTCAGATGTGGTCCGAGGCTTTTATTTGATTTTTGGACCGAGAAAAAAAGAACGTGTCACATCATGATGAATGGTCAATCTGAATTTTCAATTCGTACAGGAGAAGCGGGGAGGAGGCTATGAGCCCAGTGATGAGACTAACCTTTTCCCTTTGGGAAGAGCTTGATTCAAATTAAACATCACTTTCAGTGTGAAATTAGTTTGAAGGTCTCTCTCTCTCTTTTTTTTTTTTTTTTGGTGCCTGGTTTAACTCCTTGATGGGCTGCTCTTTCAGGGAGGAACCCTTCCGTCCACCTTTGTGCTTGTGTCTGTTCCCAGCAGCAGCCCATAGTTCTTTGTCCTTTGTTGTTCTGTTTTTCTAAAGATCAGGTCCAAAAAAAATTTTTTTACTATTTTCAAAACTCCCATTATTCACAAGATAACATTCTCCCTAAAACATGTTATTTCTTGATGTCCCAAACTCACATCTGAAATAAATAACGTTCTGCTTCAAAGGATAATCTTGCTGGGGAGGAGGGAGAGGGAAAATTTGGGATCCTTGCCAAAGAACCTTCCAGTGTCCCCTGCTTTAGGCCAGTGTCTGCTGGCCAAGGGAGTCACAGAGGAGGAGTAGCAACCCCAAAGCCCAAGTATGCTCTTGTTTCCCTAGTTCCCCACATAAATAATGAGTCACAGGATTACCCAGGCCAGCCTGCTGCAACTCTGGCCTCAAACACGCAGGTGCCAGGACGCTTTTGAAACCTCCATTCAGTACTCCCTGGTCCAAGGACTAAGGCTCGAACATGTAGAAAGAACCACTGTCCATGGACATGCAAGGCTGCTTGCCCATCTGGGAACACCCTTGCTGCTTTGGTTAGGTACCCACAGGACTAAATATGTGATTGATTCTCTTTCTGGAATTTAGTGGCTTGTGGGAAAAGGGGTAGTATGGAAAAGACTAAGAGACAAGGGTATTCTTCCAATGAATCTTCAGAAGGAAAATGTTCGGGTTTTTGAATTCCTAAAGAGGAGTGTGGAGGTCAGGCAGCTGGGTTTGGAATGAGGTTGGGGAGGTGAGGCAGCTGGGGGTGGAGGTCGAGGTGGAGTAAGGGGTGGGAAGTGGAGGCAGAGGAGCAGCTGTGTTTATTTTAATCCATCTTATTTAACCCTCACCTAAAAACAAATTGGAGAGGTTTGGGAGTGCATTAATCTGGACCCAATTAGCATGTCTTTCTCCTTCAAAAGTGCAACCTGAGATTAATGAATATAAACTAGAGTTTCAGATGCAGTGCTTAAATCATTTGCATGTTTCATGCATGATAATTGAATTTATGTCTGCACTTCCTTTCACTTAACTATTTCCAGTCTCCTTCCTGTGAGTCACATAAAGCAAGATTTCATTCTCCTAACCTTTCGGTGGAGTTTGCCTAGCTCTTGCAACTAATGAGAAACTCAAGTGCTTGTTCCTTTTAGTTGAATTTGAATAATACAATATTTTCCACAAAGCAGAGGGCAGGGCTTAATAGACTGGGATGCTGTTTCAGAAACTGGTAAACAGGCACTCCAGGTTTATTTTTGAAGGACCAGAAAACCCATGGGAACTGAAGGCATTGAGTTTTCAGTGGTCCCAGAGAATTGGGTTTCAGTGTGCCCACTTTTAATAATGCCAAGAGGAAGGTCACTTTAATGCGACATAAAGAATGTTCTCAGGCTGTGGACAGAGTTGCTTATCACATGGGATTAGCACACAGTACTTTCCTGGCATAGTTAGATATATGCTTCTGTGGAAGGGGGAGGTGGGTAGTGTCAGCCTTCATGAAGGTGTGTAGATGAGCAGTTAGCATTTGTGGTTGCTTAGCATGCTGTAGGTTTTTCTTCTTTCTTTCTTTTTTTGTTATTTAGGTATAGAAAACTTAATGCTGACTTAGTGCAAGCTGGTGTTAAGGTCCCCCTCCCCATCCGCTCCAACCTGAAAAGCCTAAAAGCTGGCAGTGAGCATGAAAGAATGCTTCCTAGGGAAAACGTTGAGGCCAGAGGCTTGAAATAACCCACCATGGTTTCAGTTTGTATCAGTGATTTGTCTGTCTTCTGTCTTTCCTCATGTGTTTCCAAGTCCAATGTCCAAATGATAAGCTTTTCTCCAGGAATTGTCCCCAGTGTCCTCTGTTTTTGGTGCATTCAGTGCTTGAGTGTTGCTGAGTGTCTTCTGGTCTTGTTTCCTGGTCCTAGTAGCTAAGCATGTTGCTGAAGGATAAAATCTTGTTAATTTGTGCTATCACTGTTTAAGTGTGCTTCCTGTCACTTATGTGTAGTTTAAAATGTTCCTTAATGTAGCATGAAATGATTGGTTAGCTTTGCAATGGTTGTGAAGTCATGTGAAGAAAATAAGTTTTGCATCCGACCAAGATAAATTCACTCTAGTGCTTTATGGCTTTTTATTCCTATGTGATAGTAATAAAGTCTCATGTAGGGATGGAAGCCATGAAATACATTGTGAAAAATCATCAACTAAGAAGGGGCCATCAGTATAGAAAACGTTAGCCTATGGAGCTGTGAACATGCTGGAGAAATGATTTGGCGTGTAACTTTGCTACATTCATGGTGTTTCTTTGAGATTCTTTATCCTGGGATTTTGAGAGCTAAGGAATCTAGGTTACAAGAGTTGATTCATCTCTGTAATCATTGATTTACATGCTCTTTTGGGTTTGCACTTTTCTGTTTATCATACATTTTTCTCCATTGTCTCTTAATGAAACTTCTCAAGAAACTATTGGTAGCCCGCCCATCCGGAGGCTGCATTTAGTGTTCCTAAGCCTCCTTCCTCCTCTTGTGACCTCTCTTCTGAAACAAAGAAGAAACAGTCCAGTCAGCCTTGCCCTCTTGGAAATGTGGTCCAGATTGCTCTACTCCCAAGCTCCAAAAAAGGTAGACATTGGGTGGGCTCGATCTACACTTTCTCAGATCCATGGAGCCACTGAGAGTTGTTTCAGCTTTACGAGTGTAGTGTAGTTGAGAAAGTCTGGGTGTCAGAGGAAATGGGGGGCTTTGGAGAACTAGGTTCTAATCTCTCTGCCACTTCAATTTGGGGACCTGGGGCAAGTTGTTTAAGCTCTGTGAGCCTCTTTATCTTTAAAATGAGGAGAAGAAATACAACTTGGGAGGATATTGTGAAGATTAAGTGAGTGTTAGGCATACCTACAAAGCATTTAGCATGTTAAAAAAAAAGTTCATAAATATTGCTTTTTCCCTGTTCTTTCTCTTCCCTCTTCTGTTCCCATTTCTCCCCACTCCCTTCAGTGGAAAACCAGCCCCTTTGAGAGTGAAAAAATAGAATGCCTAATAAAATACAAACAAACAACTTTTTTTAAAAAAGAATGTTTAGTTGCCTCCTTCCCATATGTGACTGAAATCCCTCGGTTGGATCAATAGCTTTTTTCCCTTGAACTGCTTTAAAAATGATTGACCTATTTCACTTCTACTGTTTTCTGTATATCTATTTTTGCTTGACTGTTTTAATACTGACTATTGACCTCTACTCATTTTTACTGGTTTTCTGTTATTTTTTTCAATGAGAATTCCAATAAAGCTTATTTTTGTTATCTTCTGTCTCTCCATTTCCTCTGCACAATGAGATTGTAACCTGTGACTCTGAAATGTCTGGACTGCTCCAGAAAGATAAATGATGCCTTTCCTTAGAAACTACCCACTCCTGCTACCAAGAGAATGCTACTCTCCCAACATTTGCATACCGATGTCTTTGGGGAAACTGGTCAATTTAGTTGTAACTTTGATGCAGTTTAATTTTTAAACATATAGAAATTACAGCTGACTTTATCACTAAAGTCTATAAGATAATTGTGGATAAGGAAAGGACTTCACAAATACACAAATGCTGAAACATTAAAAAATTACAGACTAAGTGTATTGCTATAAAAAATAGAGTATAGTGAAAAATCTGTGACACCATATTTGTATCCAGAGTCCTTTTATTATAATTGAGTTTGTCCTTTAAACCTCATCTTACCCCTATATATCCAGATCCTACTAATATCCTTAATCCTTAGTGAGTATTCAGATATTAAGTGCTGGTCATTCAGTTGTGTCTGACTCTTTGCGACCCCACGGACTGGAGCCTGCCAGGCTCCTCTGTCCATGGGATTCTTCAGTCAAGAATACTGGAGTGGGTTGCTATTCCGTTCTCCAGGGATCTTCCTGACCCAGCAATTGAACCTGGGTCTCCTGCATTGCAGGCAGATTCTTTACCATCTGATCCACCAGGATATTAGTGGAGTACTTAATGGGAAAGGAAGGAAGGAAGAAAATGATGGGGGAAGGAAATAAGTAAAAGGCCATATCACCACAAGAAGTCAATTGTATGGTTAAGAAGGCCATCTAGAACATTTAAGATAAAATGTAATAATGACATATACAAAATCATTCTGGGGATTCAGAGCAAGGAAAATTCCCTAGAATCAGGGATAAGACCTATGTCAGGATTTAGGACATCAGCCAAATTTCCATGGGCAAGAGTTGGGGACTTAAAAATTAATTTATCAAGGAATTTATGAAAAGCTCAGGTAAAGTAGTTCTTGAAAATCTTGTATGAAGTATTCAACCCTGGAACACATATTTACTTCTAAATATCTTCACAAGTGCCATTAGATACAGGTAGTAGGTCTTAATGGACACACTTACTTAGATTAATTAATTACTGCTGAATCTCAGTGGACTGCAATTAGCTCTTACCCATGTGGGATAGGACAAGTCTATGCTGCCTGTGATTTCAAGGATAGCCATGTGTTTGCCGAACCTTTCCCCTCTTTTATTTTTGTATGATTGTCTTTAAACTCCAATACTTGCTATAACCATGAGGCAACTTGTGCAAAAGTGGCTGCCTTTAAGAAGGGCTCAACATCCCCCAACCACTCTGGATACTGAATTTGTCACTAGACACCAGCCTTTCAGAGTGATTTATTGGCAATAAATCCCATGGTATATTCCTACGTAAATGCCTATAAATTTGTTGGCCAGTGGAACAAAATGCTGCAATAAAAAGTGATTTCACTCAACAAGTGAGTGAGCAAAATTGTGTTTCAGCAAAGGATGAGAATGTGACTATGGGGCAGAACAATCCTTCTCACTTTGTTTCCTTCCCACATCCTTATCAGAAGTTTCACTTCATCAGAATTTCCACCAATATTATGTTAATCAATGGAAGATAATACCTGTGAGATCTGGATTTGGGCAGCTTACGAAAAGCTACACATTGTCCAATACATTCAAGTCCCAAAATGATGCTGTGGAATTATGAGGCTTCCTATTTGGTGAAATAAGGAGTGCAGAATTTTTCTCTCATTCTTTGGATGGTCTCAGGAACTCCAAAGTTATGTTTCAGATAGCAAAACCGAATCGTTTTAGTCACAATTTGGACCTTGCCAAGTAGGCAAGTACTCTGAGTTGTCTTTGCTTGAGTAAGAAGGGGCTTATGCTGGCCTGTACTCTCACCTGCCTACCTTTATGACCTTTAAATCACTCAATCTGATGTCAGGCATGGCTGAGGGTTCATCATCAGCTCCGGATCAGAATGAGGTCTACACAGAAGAACAAAGCCCAGGAACTCAGTGAGCACCACATAACACAACCCTCTTGGTCACGAGCTTCAGGTCTTCCATCCCCAAACCGTTCTTGGAACCAGATCTTCCAAAGATAGCTACTCCAGAAAGAGTTGGCCCAGACCCTGTACCTATAGACTGTCCTTGGATTTGAAACACTGGTGGGCAGAGGGTGGAGTGGGATGGGGGTTTGAAGAAATCATTCAGACACTATTGGATGTCTCCTGTCTTCACTACCTTCCATGAAACAGACCCCTAGACATGTGACAATCCGCTAATGCCAGACCTCTTCACACTTATTTTCACCTTTAGTCCTTATCAAGATGAATGTAGAATATATTGGTTGATTTTAGGTAATAATACTAGCAGCCCTGGAGTTTCATTTTTTCATTTCATTCCTCTTTTCTCTTTCATATGTTTAATGAGGCATGATGAAATAAACTTTCTAGCTGAAAGATGTAAAAATATTCTGGGAGTATGTTTTAACTGGGAAGATATAAGCAACTAACTGGTCATCCAAAATCATGTTACACAAAGAGGGCTCAATAAATACTGATGGCTTAATTGCTTGCTGAATTAAGTTTGAAGTGCTTCTAGTAACCCACTGTGCCTCACCGGGCATTTGTCCCCTCTTTCTGACCTCATCTCCTGCCCCCTCATTCAACCAGTCCAAGCTTGTGAATTTGGTCTTATTCCCTGAATATGCTAGTTACACTTCTACTGCAGAGCCTTTGAAATTGCCACCCCCCACCCCCACCTAGAATACTCTTCCTGAAAATCTACAGGTCTCACTCTCTCATTGCCTCAAGTCTCCGCTCAAAAGTCTCCTTCTTACAGTGAGATCTGTCACGTGACTATTCTCTATAAAATAATAATTGCTTGGCTGTACAACTGAAACTAAAACAACATTATAAATTAACTCTACCTCAATAAAATAATAATAATTCCCCTCCTCTTTCATACTCCCAGCACCTTGCATGCTGTGGGTGCTCAATTGCTTCAGTCATGTCTGACTCTTTGCGACCCTATGGAGTAACCCACAAGGCTCCCGTGTCCATGGGATTCTACAGGCAAGAATACTGGACTGGGTTGCCATGCCCTCCTCCAGGGGATCTTCCCAACCTGAAGACTGAACCCTTGTTTCCTGGGTTTCCTGCATTTCTGGCAGATTCTTTACCCACCAAACCAAGTGGGAAGCCCTCCCAGCACCTTACCTTGATTCATTTTTCTCCATGCATAACACTTTTCATTATCTAATATACTACATATTTACCTGATTTTTAAAAAAATGATTGATTGCCTTTCCTCACAGAACATCAGCTCCAGGAATCCAGGGGATGTATCTGTCTGTTTTATTTACTGATTTATCTTCAGAGTCTAGAATCATGTCTGTACATAGTAGATGCTCAAATATTTGTTTGAAGTAATATTCCTCAGGTGCTTCCTGGCCTCTACGTGTCAAGATACTGACAATATATATCCTAACAGCAAAGAATCTTTGGATTTCTCATCATTAGAATTAACCATGCTTTAAGCATTGTCTTCTCATAAGACAAAAACCTTTGCTTTTCCAGGTTCCCTTCTTATAAGTAATAGCATGATGTGCATCTTTGTCCATCAGATTTAATCCAAATTCTTCCCTAGGGAAAATTCTGAGTTGTGGAATTACTGAGTCACAAGTTAGTGGGTGTTTTTATGGCTCTTTATTTATATTCCCAAATTGCTTTCCAGGCATGTTGTACCAATCCACACTCCAAGAAGAGGAAAAATGTAAGCAAATTTTTGTTTGTCTTTTTGAGTAGCATCACACTGATTTCTACCATGTTCACTAGATTCCCTTGCTCTCTCAGTTCATTTGATTGATAGCACCTGAGACTATCAACTTGTGCCATTTTAAATTGATGTTTTGAACTTTGATTCTAGATCAAAAATAAAAGAAATTACTTTAGAAATGGAAAGAAGTCAGAAATTATATTTTCCAATTCCTCTATTAGGTGTGGCAGGCAGTGAAGTTCCAAGACCATCCTGTTAGTTGGAAGAAAGGCTGGGGCTGAGGGACTCAGGTCAGCACCTGAAAAAATTCGGAAACAGTGAATCAGCTCACAGGAATGAGGGTACACCGTGCTACTTCTGAACTATCAGTGTCTCCCTGTTCCTCATTAAAATTAATGTCAAAATGTCCACAGGAGTATCTTTGGATGTCTTAAGAGATTGGTGGTATTTACGGCAAGTAGGGTATAACTTTTAAGTTGAACTACCTGTTCTACTGGCTGTGTTAACTTGTTCTGAAGTCTTTTATCTCACTCTCTCTTGCACAATCTGACCCCTTCACATTTTTCTTTCTGAATTTCATGCAATTACAAAACAACCAAGAAATGAGTAGCATTTGTTGCATTTCTTTGAATATAAGTAAAACAATTAGATAACTGGTCTTTTGTGCTTCTCTGAGCTACCACACAATTGTCACTTGGACACTTTGGGAATGACTATTCAAACCATCTCATACTTTGATAAAACCTATAAGACATCTATCTCACGTATAAAAACATAATCTCCCATTTCTCTCTAAAGAAATGTACACTAGCAAAAAACTTGGAATTTTATTTTTCCTTTCCTTTAAAATTCTCAAAATTGGTCCTGTATTTTTTTTCTCACGTGTATATGCCTTTATAAGATCTCTTCTCAGATAAGGTGTTCTTATCTTATCCATGGGTTGAACTGTTACAAAAAATGCCAGAGGTGAAGATCAAACACTGCTTAACATCAGTGAAAAACAAGAATAATTAACAGAATTCTGTTTACTTCCAGAAAGATCTTGAGAGATGAATCAATTGATGGCTTACATAGGACACTGTGTCCTGATAAAAAGCACTAGTCTATGAATATGTGTCTTAACCCAGGTGTCTCCTCTAAATGCAGGAAGTCTGAAATTCCAAACTTTCTATGGAGAATCCACTACTATTACTGATAGGCATTAATATTTCTCAAGAAATTTACCTAGGTGCCCAGGTAAAATAAACAAATAGCTCAAATTGATAGGAAATCTCCAAAGGGAACCAGAATGTCATTCACCATAGCCATGTAGGCTATATGTGTACTGTGGGCATATTCATTTGTTTCAGGACCACAGATTATCTTCAATTCAAGGGCAGAAAGCTATGAAGCCCCCCTGAAGGAAACCAGACTCTGTGCAGATAAAACTCATGATTTTTAAAATTTAATTTTTACTTTAAATATCTATTTCTTGGTTATGGCCCCATGTGTCCAACTCTTTGCAACCCCAGGGACTATACAGTCCATGGAATTCTCCAGGCCAGAATACTGGAGTGGGTAGCCTTCCCCTGCTCCAGGGGATCTTCCCAACCCAGGGATCAAACCCAGGTTTCCCGCATTGCAGGTGCATTCTTTACCAGCTGAGCCTCAAAGGAAGCCCAGGAATACTGGAGTGGCTAGCCTATCCATTCTGCAGGGGATCTTCCCAATCCAGGAATTGAACCGGGATCTCCTGCATTGCAGGTGGATTCTTTACCAACTGAGCTATCAGGGAAGCCCCTCATCTTATTTAGATTGTAGGAAATAATTTCAATAAATGTTTCCCTCAGTTTTATCAAGACCAAATCTTTAAAACCACGGGACCCCCAATGTCTATCAACAGCTATGCCCTCTCAAGTCTAGAAAATAAACTTTTCCTCAGATATTCAAAGCCTCATTCCCTCTCACTCCATTTCCACACGGTCTTCCCCCTCCAAGATGCTCAGAAAGTAAAAAACAATAATCCACCACCAGCCTGTTCCAGGCCATGTCATTTACATACATCATTTTGATTAATCCTCTGGACATCTCACCAGGAAGTTATTGTCCTTATTTTTTTTTCCTTTCAAATTTAGAAACTGAGGGGCTGAGAGATAGTGATTCACCAGCTGCTTCTCACATATTCTCATTACATCGGCAGTGTCCATCCTCAAACACCGGACGTGACTCATACCAGGTGTGCCAGCTGTTGAGATACTGTGTCTCAGCTCCAACCCAGCCCCCTCTATGTCTTGTATATGGTGATACTAGGGCTTCCCTGGTGGTTCACACAGAAAAGAATCCACCTGGAGGGCTACAGTCCATGGGGTTGCAAAGAGTTGCACATGACTGAGCAACTAAGCACAGCACACAGCACACAGGATCCCTTATTCCTACTTCTCCTTGGAGGTTTGAGATTGGAGTGGGCCAGTCCCACCCTCCCTACACCTACACACACACACACACACACACACACACACACACACACACACACACACACACACACACACACACACACACACACACCCTTTCTCATTTCTTCTAACACACACACACACACACACACACACACACAGACACACGCACCCTTTCTCATTTCTTCTAATGAGTGAACCTGTCCAGGAAAGAGGAATTGTGACCCTCAATCACTCCATACCCCCTGCCACTCCAGCTGCTGTTTTCTGTATATTGTTGCCAACATTTTCCCATAATTCTGGCTAAAGGTCAAAATAATGCTAGAAAAGGCAGAAGTGGCTTTATGGGGGCAAAATGTCTCTGAGTACCTGAGCAGTAAGCGCCCTGCTGCCCCTGAGGGAAATCACTGGGTCACTGGGGAGGCTTTCCAGACCTTTCCCCACTTCTTTGTGTAAACAGTGCAGTTGAGGAAAGTGAAAGTGAAAGTCTCTCAGTCGTGTCCTACTCTTTGCAACCCCAGGGCTGTAGCCTGCCAGACTCCTCTGTCCATGGAATTCTCCAGGCCAGAATACTGGAATGGGTAGCTTTTCGCTTCTCCAGGGGATCTTCCTGCCCCAGGAATCTAACCAGGGTCTCCTGCATTGCAAGTGAATTCTTTATCAACTGTGCTACCAGGGAAGCAGGTCCAAATCTTAATTCTACTAGGGCAGGTGACATCAAGAATAAAGGTGAATGGTGGAGTAGATATTTTAGAACAACTCAGCCATCCTTTTGCAACCCATGAGAAGCTTTCTGTATTTGAACAGTGCATTGTCTGATGATGGCTAGTGAACATGACAGTAGAATTACAGTCGGAGGGCTGAACTCTGCCCCTGGCTAGATGTATGAGCATGTGAAAGTCACTTGTTCATTTGACCCAAGTTCCTCATCTGTAATCTGGGATAATTTCCATCCTTACTTAGGTGGTTTTGAGGCTCAAGTGATACATAAACAGAAATGCTTCAGTGAAATATAGGACTTTGGAGGTGTAGCATCTAGAGGGTCATCAGGTTGGAAATTGACACAAAATGGCAAAAATTTAATTTTACTTGAAATTTAACTTGGTGATGTTAAGTTCATTCACTGACTCATGTGCCAAGCCCTGTGTCAGGGGATGAGGTGATGCCAAGAGCAAGGGAGGTGCAATCCACAGTGGGGATTAGTGGCAGTGGTAGAAGATATAGACAGAACCAGTGGTCAGGGTAGAATAAGGGTTATGAAAAGGGATGCCTGGGGTTCAGTGGATGTATGGAAGGCTCCCTTTGGCACTAAGAAAAGTCGTCTTAGAGACTTGATATTTAATCCTGGTTTCAGAGGTGGAAGCCACAACTTCCTGAAAACCCTAAAAAACTCTCCCACTCTCTGATTTCCACACCATCTATTGATACTATGTATAAAATAGATACCTAATGAGAACCTACTATATTGCTCATGGGACTCTTCTCAGTGCTCCATGGTGACCTAAATGCGAAGGAAATCCAAAAAAGAGGGGGTATATGCATACATATACTGGATTCACTTTGCTGTATGGTAGAAACTAATACAACATTGTAAAGCAACTATACTCCAATAAAAATTAATTTTTTTAAAATGTCCAGTCATTCCTTCTGTCACACAAATATAAAAGGAATTCTTAGTCTAAGGATGATAACTGTTTATACAAAGCATTTTCCATTCCGCTCCTCTTTGGCTAGCTAAGCAGGGCTCAGTATCAGTACTGACCCATGTTTGGGACATGCACCTCCATTCTCCTGGAGGGTATAAAATGGGAGCCACATTTCCATTTCTTTGGCAGGATAAAAATATGTTTTCCTGCTGAAGCAGAAACAAACCAGGGGCTTCCCTCTAAGCTGTTTTTAAAGTCAATCTCTCCAGCTACTTTCCTCAATAAATCTCTTTCATGTACAAAATTTTTCAGAGAACTGTCATTGTGTGTGACCTTGGACAAGTTACTTAACCTCTCTATGGAGGAATAATTAAAACCATAGGGTGCTTCTTATAGGATTGTTGTAAGTTATGAACTAAAATAGTGCCTGAAGGACTTTCCTGGTGGTCCAGAGGTTAAGACTCCAAGGTTCCATTGCAGGGGGCTCAGATTCAGTTTGTGGTTGGGGAACTAAAGATCCCACATGCTGTGGAAGCACAGCCAGAAGAAAAAAAATTGAATTTGAAAGTAGCGCCGGGAATATTTGTTGTTGTTCAGTTGCCAAGTCGTGTCCGACTCTTTGCGATCCCATAGACTGCAGCGCACCAGGCCTCTGACAAGCATAAGCCAATATTATTATGATTATAATCACCATCTCTTTTTTCCTAACTCCTACTTACTTTCAGTTCACTAGTTCACTAAAATTTGCTTATAATCCATGGCTCATATCCATAAACAGCTCTTGTTAAGGTCACCAATAACCTCCATGTAGCTGAATCTAAGGGGCTGTTTTAGTTCTTATTTTACTGACTTCTTCATAGCGATCTAACCTGTTGACCTGAGCCTTTTAAACATTTATATTCTCTTCTGTGGACATCTATGACACAACAATTTCCTGTTTTCCTTTTAATCTCTCTGGCTATGGCTCCATTTCTTTTGTTGGCTTTTTAATATTTAATATGAAGTTACTCAAAATTTGGGCTTGGGTCTTTTCCTCCTTTCCTCTTCTCTCCCTGAGTAAGCCTCTTTATGTCTGTGACTTCATAACTTTGTTGTCTGTCTCTTTTCTGAGCTCCAAATCCATATAAATAACTACCTTCTAGTTATCTCCTAACCTACCTATCTAGACACCTTCACTAGGACACTTCAAAGTTATATCATTTGCAACAGGTTTAAAACAAATTAGATATCTTCTACCCTAAACCTGGGCCTCCTTTACAGGTTCCTCTTTCTGTGAATTGTATCTATTGCATAAGTAGAAATCCAGACATAATTCTTGGTATAGTTCTTACCCCATTTTCTTTTTTTAATTGAAATATAGCTGATTTGCAATGTTGTGTTAGTTTTTGGTATACAGGAAAGTGATTCAGTGACATATATATATAAACTGAATATACATATACACACATATGTATATTTCAGTATATTGTCTTTTTCATATTCTTTTCCATTACAGCTTATTACAAGATATTGGGTATCTTGTAATATTCCGGTGCTATATGGTTTCCTGTGCTATATAGTTGTTGTTCAGTCTGTAAGTCATGTCCAAACCTTGGCAACCCATGGACTGCAGCATGCCAGCCTCCTCTATCCTTCACGATCTCCAGAGTTTGCTCAAACTCATGTCCATTGAGTTGGTGATGTTTCTAACTATCTCATCCCCTGCTGCCCCTTTCTCGTCCTGCCCTCAATCTTTCCCAGCATCAGGGTCTTTTCCAATGAGTCAACTCTTCATATCGGAAGCCAAAGTATTAGAAGTTCAGCTTCAGCACCAGTCCTTCCAAAGTATGTTCAGGGGTGATTTCCTTTAGGATTGACTGGTTTGATCTCCTGCCAGACCAAGGGACTCTGAAGTCTTCTCCAGCATCACAGTTTGAAAGCATCAATTCTTTAGCACTTAAGCCTTCTTTATGGCCCAACTCTCACATCCATCTGAAAGAATAGGTTTGATTTACGGTGTTTGTATCTGCTAATCCCAAGCTCCTAATTTATCCCTCCCCCCAAGCCATTTCTAATTTCAAGTCAAATCTTTTATGTATCTATTCAATCCATCCACTTTTCTCTGACTCCACTGCCATGATTCAGGATCAAACAGCAGAAGGACCACAATAGCCTGCAGCTTGTCATTTCCAATCTGTTCTGTACCCTCTTGGGGTCTCCAGTCTCACAGCACAGCCAGATATAGCTCTTCAAATTTAAAACTGACACGTCAACTTCATCTCCTTCTTAAAATTGTTTTAGTGCTTTCCAAAGCTGTTAGAAAAAGACCAAAGTCATCACCATGTCTTCCAAGAAACTACAGGATCTGGTCCCTGTCTACCTCCTTGTCCCCATTGCTCTGTGCAACCCATTCTCCTTCGTGACCGTCAGTCCTTTCAACATGTTTATTGTTCCCACCTCTTTACACTTATGTCTTCCTCTGTCTGGAAGGCTCTCCAGTTAACTGCTCCACCTTGTCTTTCTGGAAGGGACGTCTACTCAACCTTCACACTCTCCTCCTGCCATATGCCGCCTCTCAGCTTCTCAAGCTAGAGCTGGTTCATCTGTACCTATCCCCATAGTAGTGAGGGTCTTTTTTTAGGAATTTTGATTCAGTTTGTAATTAACTATTCGTTGTGTACTTAATTAGTGTTTCTATTCCCAAATAAACTTAGGCTCTGTGAAAGAAATAACTGTTTCTGGTCTGGCTCCTGTTTTCCTCAAGCACTTACCAGAGGGTCTATTTTATAAGAAGGAACTCAACATTTGTTGAATAATTGAATGAGTGACTTCCCCTTCCTGGGTTGCCAGAGTATTTCATGTTTCTTTTCAAAACTCTCACATCCCTTCCAAAGCTTGGTTGTATCACATTGTTCTAAGAAAGCTTTGTTGTATCATAACTAAATTTGGGCCTAAAACATAGTGAGGGTTTCTTTCTAACAGATGAGGTTTCCCTATAAAAGTGGGGTTCATTTGAGCACAAGCTGAAAGAATATGTGTAAACAGCCTCCAATCAAGTGCACAAGATTCAAATAGGAGAGAAGCCACAATTAATTTGAAACCTAAATTGTATTTTTGCATCAACAAAGTTATAGAAAAACAAGCCATTAAGTAATTGCTATTGTGACATAGATTCATGCTACAGTTGAAGTACTTTGCACAGCTGTAATCTCAAACTACTTTGAGGCTTGTCACATTCTTTAATTTTCTGATTGATTAAATGGATTATTTGACATTTTGGCAGATCATAGAAACTACAGAATAACAAAGATTTCTTTCATTCCTCATTATTTGCTCTTCCTGAACTTAATGCAAATTCTTTAGAAACAAAAGTGTGATATTTCCTTTTCTATAATTTTATTTCAGTGTTGCAGTTTTACTGATAATGGTAGCAGTTCCTACACAAAAATTTGCATAATTAACTTAGCATTCATTCTAATTAAAACATAATGCAGAAAAAGATATGAACTTCATATCACATTCAGACTTTTATCTTCTTGTCATTTGTACAGAGAATTGTGTACTTTTATATTCTTGTCATTGGAACAGAGGATTAAAAAAAAAGGAACCCTCACTAATGATGGAAAATTCAGTTTTGGCAGCCAATTCATCCTTTGAAAGACTAGGTATTTCCAGGTGACTGGTTAGGGACGGTTTGGACAGTTTTACATTGACCAGACTGGCCAGAGAAGGGCTTTTTGTTTCCAAGCTCATTTTCTCTAATCTATTCAGTTAGTACTGATTATATAAATGTTACATAGTTGTCACTCATCCCCTGGGACACCCACAGACCTCCCTTTACAACTTTCATCCAACTGCTAACTCAGGTAAAGTGTTCTTAGGTGGACTCTCTAATCAGGTTCTCGTGCCCACTTGAGGAGAGAGGGTATGTGTTTGGGGGCTGATTGCCTTTCTAGGCAACCCCAATATATAAATATATATACACTGAGTTTCTACTAAGTGACAGGAGCTGGGCTAGACATTAGAAGTAGACACTGAAAAGACACCAAGTTCTCTTTAGCACAAGATCCTCAGACTTAATTGGGAAAATAATCATGATGTAGTAGAGTAACTGCTGTTCTGACAATTTAACCATCCCCTACCCAACTTGGCAAGCAGGGAAGGCTTGTCAAGGAACTAACATCTAGCCAAGAATTGAAGAAGTAGGAAGAAATCCAGGGAAGAAGGGGAAAGTGGAGGGGGGAAATGCAGAACTTGGAATGAGGGAGAAGCCTCTGTTAAGCTTGGAAACATCACCTGCCACGACGAGATTCAAGATATGCAAGCAATTCCAATTCAGTACGTCCCCAAACACAGGCTAGAAGAGGGACAGCTTAAAGAGAGGCGATTCAAGCAGAAACCTGAAGGGTGTGTCAATAAGGAGCTGGATTTTATCTCTGTATGTGATGGAGAACCACTCAAGATGCTGAGACAGGGAACACTGCGCTCAGGAAGATCTCTGTGATTGCAGGGACGAAAGGAAAAGATAAGACAGAGAAAGGAGACTCATTTGGGGGCCAACACAGTCATCCAGTACTATGCAAATCAAACTACTGTGACAGCAGTGAGGCTGGACATCTCAGCAGACGAACCAGAAAGCTATTTAGGAGGGACATTAGGTAGGAATTCGCAGCCACTAAATGCACACAGAGAAGGAGGGATGGAGCTGGGAGCAATGCTCCGGCCTCCTTGAGCTCCTGTGTGGAAGGTGTCACAGTCCATGAGGTAACACAGGCGTCCTACTGACAGTGCTGATTACAAATAGGTAGAGATACGCTCCTGGATCCTGGAAGATTTAAGCAAAAAGGATCCAAAGCATTCCTTAACCCATCACTTTCTGGGCAAGAGATTTGAGGCTGTGGCCTTTTCCCTCCAAGAGAGTCTTCAGTTAGGTGGCTTCTTGTGTTATCAGGTCACTCTCCCTCCTGGATTTCTTTCTTAGCACAAATTGGATTGTGCTGTAGCTGTCCGTTTCCTTAACTGTTTTCCTCAGCAGAATACCTTTCAGCAGAGAACTGTGTCTTATGACTCAGACATTCATAAACTCAATGAGGGTCTCAACACCCATGGTGTCTACTAGGCATCAGGCACTCATTATGCACAGGACCTTACACAGTGCCTGTAAGCTCAGTGGTTAAGAATCTGCCTGCGATGCAGGCGACTTAGGTTCAATCCCTGGATCAGTAAGATCCCCTGGAGAAGTGAATGGCAACCTACTCCAGTATTCTTGCCTGGAGAATTCCATGGACAAAAGAGCCTGGAGGGCTACATTCTATGGGGTCACAAAGAGTTGAACACAACTTAGCAACTAAACAACAACATGTCGATCCCAAACTTTTCTGTCTTGTTCTATCACTCTCTTACCCTTCTGATCAGGCTGCATGATGGTAATACCCAATACAGAGAGCAATAATATCTGCTGTTTTTTCAGGATAATAGTGATGAATGGTTGGTGCTTTGTAATCATTCTATCAATGTTCAAATCCTGACTCTGTCACTCATTATTGGGATGTCCCAGATGCTTTCTTTTATTTCCTGAGCACCCATTTTCTCATTAGTAAAATGGGGCTAATAATAGCATCCACATCATAGGATCACGGTGAAGAATAAATGAGGTATTAAGTGTCTAATTCAGTAATTGACACAGAGAACCCATTCAATTTATCTACAATGATTTCATTTATGGAAATCCTTTTTAACTTTCCAACAGTTATTTAATAACACTTATTAAAGATTTATGGTGCATAAAACCTAAAGCATAGAAGATGCAAAGATGGATACCTTAAGTTTAGTGAAGGAGATAAAACAAACAAAAACAAGGAGACTATGTATTGTACTTATTGTACTAAAGAGAAAACATCTAATAAGTGCCACAAGTATGAGCTATTGTTACAGGTCTGTGGTTTTTAATGTGGCTTTTATGAAATATTGATAACAGACCCTATGCCCAGATATTTTGATTCACTTGGCTTGAGCAGCTGGTGTTTTTTTAAAATGCAACCTAGATGGTCCTATGTATAGCAGGTTTCAGACCATATATGTAAAAAATCCAAAGAGGGAGAAATTATTTAAGGATGAGATTCCTGAGGAAGTCTTCATGTAGAAAGGGAGGAATATGATAATTTCTAAACTTAATTAGTCATACATTTTATTATAAAAATTAAAATGGTAAAAGACCACTTAAAAAATACATAAACCCTTCCCCAAATCTCATCATTCTTTTATTTCTATATTGGTTTTTTTCCTTTTTTTTTTTTCTGGTCTCTGGGCATACATATTTGTCATGCTAAAGCAAAACTATTCAACAGAAATATATTGTGAGCCACAAACTCAAGCCAGACATTTAATTTTAAATTTCTCAAGATGTACACTATAAAAATGTAAAGGTACAGATGAAAGTAAATTTTAAAATGTATTTCATTTAACCTATTATATAAAAATAGTGTCAATACAAAATTAATGATATAAACTCATATCTAAATACATTCTTTTGCATGTGAGTTCTTCAAAATCCAGTGTATATTTTACACTTAACACAAATCTTAATTCAAACTAGCCTCATTTCAAGTGCTTAAAAGCCACATATGGATGGTGGCTATCATGTGTGTGCTTAGTCACTTGGTTGTGTCCAATTCTTTGCAACCCCATGGACTGTAGTCCACCAGGCTCCTTTGGACATGGGGATCTCTGGGCAAGAATACTGGAGTGGGTTGCCATGCCCTCCTCCAGGGGATCTTCCCAATCCAGGAATCGAATCCAGGACTCCTGCATTGCAGGTGGATTCTTTACTGTCAGAGCCACCAGGGAAGCCCAAGAATACTGGAGTGGGTAGCCTATCCTTTCTCCAGGGATCTTCCCTACTCAGAAATTGAACCGGGGTCTTCTGCATTGCAGGTGGATTCTTTACCAGTTGAGCTACCATATTGGACAGCATAGTTTTAGAAGGCATGAGCTATACAAGACATTTAAGGGATTCCGAAATAGTGAATAGATTTTAACTATTATTATTATTATTGTGTTTGCTCTTGTTGTTGATATAGAGATCTGATTAAGACAAATCCCATAGAGTCAGACCACCATGTGGATTATTTAAATACTAGGTTAAGGGATTTGAATTTTATTTAATGGCCATGAGAAAGCACCAGAGATTTTGAGTAAAAATACTAACTTAACTGGACTATGTTAGATGAATTGGAAGAAAGGGCAGTTGGAGGTGAGAAGACCAATTAGAAGTCCAAGGGAGAGATAATTATGGTGTGGATTCCAGCCAAGGCAGGAAATGGGAGGAAAGGAACAAATGGGATAATGTTCACAAAGACATGGTGATTGATTTCATTTGGGATCATGGGTAGAGAAACAATACAGGCAAAGATGACTCCGTGGCAGATGGGAAGGTCAGGGGAGGAGTTTGTCTAGAGGGTACAGAGTGATTCTATTCAGGTTTATACATGTTGAAGTTGAGATCTAAACAAGATGAAGACCTGATCCAATATATAGCAGGTAATGATTGGTATGTGGGCTTGGATTTTATCTAGAGTGATAGTTAAACCAAAGAAGAGTATAGAGAACATAACAAAGGAGATCCATAGGGGAATATGAAAACTGTCTTTAAATACCTAAAGAACTGATATTTGGGGAAATTAACAGTTTACCAGTGCAGCTCAGCAAAGCAAAAATGGGATTAGTCAGAAAAGTCATAGTGAAGCAGAGTTTAGCTTCGTATGTAAATAAATTACCTAACATTTAGATAATTGTCCATTTATAGAACAAGTGGCCTCAAAATTCCTTGAACCTTTTCAGAGCAAACATTAAAAGCGCATGTAAATACAAATCAGATGTCTTTGTTGCTCTCAAGCTAGAATTTGCATCATTTCTGTAAGAGCTTATCAATCTTAAACACATAACCAGAATAGACTGTTAACCTCTATTAAACTCCTTTATTCATTTGTGGCTGGGCTTTTGCCATCCCCATTCATAGCTTAACCACTAGCAGACAGGTTTGATTAGCCTACCTGGAGTCATCCTTCCTCTGCTTGTTCTCGGATCCTTTCTAACAAAATTCTCTCATCACATGGCTCTTCTGTTCTCCAGCCAGGGACTCATCCTCTTTTGACTTTCTTTTCTCTATTCTACCAGTGGCATCTATTACAAGGGCATGAATGTGTTGGCTTCTAGGAAGATTTTATTACTTCCTTTCCTCCTCCTCCCTCTCCTTGAATTGAATCAGAATCAATAAAAAGAGCATTCATCAATTATGGGGTTAAGCTGTGGTTTGAGTTTGGTGTGATGTGAAAAGAAGTAAAATGTGAACCTGCTTGAGGCTGCATGGTCTCTCTCTCCCTTCCCTCTCCCTCCCTCCCTGTCTCTTTCTTTCCTCCCTCTTCCTTTCCTTCCTTCCTCCTTTCCTCTTGGATCTTTTTCTTACTTTGGTCTGATACTGGAAATAGTGGTGGTTAGAAATAAGCCCAATATCCCACTAAGGATAAGAATTCTTTCTTTTCAATCCTCATCTTTTTAGAAAACAATCAAGATTCTAGGAGGATTTGGAACACACCAGATGACACTATTGTGTGTGTGTGTGTGTGTGTGTGTTTTAGGCACAAATCCTGAAAGTAAAAGTTTTGAGGATCCACAGGGCCCAGGTTGTTAACAAAACCTCCTCCATTAGAGAGAGTACAGTGTAGTAGGTCAGAGCACAAACTCGGGAATCAGGCTGCCAGGTTCTGTCCTGGCTCTTCCATTCACTAGCTGTGTGTCCTGAGTCAGATTGCTATCCTATGGGTTTCTCCCATTCCTAACCTGTAAAACAGAGATGTGATATATCTACAGTTATGTGGCAGGCACTGAGAATAAAGCAGTAACAAAACAGATAACATTCCTGTTGGGATAGAGTTTCCATTCTAGCAAAGAAGACAAAACACACAAAAAATAAATATATGATTTTTTTTGCATATTGATTAGAGCAAAGATGAAAAGCCATACAAGGTAAAGGGATAGAGAGTGTTGGAAGACGTACTAGTGTAGGGGGCAATCAGGTAAAGCCTTTGTGAGGAATGATGTTTCAACCAAGACCTTGTATATACCTGGGAGACAAATGTCCAAACTGAGGGAACATCAGGTGTAAGGTCCCAATGAGAGAAACTTCCTTGAGTGTTCAAGGAGTAGCAAGGAGACCAGCAGAAACTGGAGTAAAGTGAGGGAGGAGGAGGTGGCAGGAGATGAAGCCAGGAAGTAGAGAGAGCACAGATCATTCTGGCCATAGGCATGGTACAGACATTCTTCTAAGTCAAACAGAAATCCCCTGGAGACGAGTTAGAGGTGACTTCGAAGTATTTTGCTGGTGCAATTAGAGTTCTGCATAAAGTTGTCATTTACTGAGGGAGAATCAGAATGGGGAGATCAAGAGTTTATAACCAGACACATTAAATTTGAGGTGCCTATTAAATTTTTAATTGGAAAAGTCAAGTAGAAAGTTTAATATATATCTTTGGAGTTCAAATGCTGCCGTGAGTCTGTTGGAAATGAGAATTAAACATTGATGATTGAGTTTGATAACAAAGAGGTCACTAGTGACCTGGACAGGAATATTTCAATGTTTTAATATTTCAATATTTCAATGTGAGGACGAAAGCCTGACAGCAGGGTGTTAGAGAGAGAATAGAAAGAGTCTGCTTCTGGCTATGATGAGTGAGCTTGTATCAAACCAACCTCCTGCTGAAATGACTAGAAAAGCTGGATTAAAAATGTCTGTTTGAAGATATTTGCAATACACTAAGACCTACAGTATGTGAAAAGCCAAGATGCAGAGAGAAGGGAAGTGCATGGATGGAAGTTCAATATTTGATGCTGGTTCTTCCCCGCCCCCACCCCCATTTAAGGCATTTGTCTATTCATAAGTTGTACTGAGTAGAGGCTAGGAGACAAGAAGAACGTGACAGTCAAGGAATTAAGAAGCTGACCTGACCCATGGACAGTCTGTTGGAGTTACAGAGAAAAAAATAGAGGAGAGGGAATTGGTGAATAACTCAGGATTTCATTTGGAGACCCTCGAGGGCTTCATCCTAAGAACAAGAGCAACCAAAGACAGACCAAATTTCCCAAAGAGTAAAGCTTAGCTTCTACTCACTTCAATCACAGCCTGGAGTAACAGTTTTCCAGAAACAATAACAAATCCTCTGGAGCAGAGCTGTCCAAGACGACCTTCCATAATGATGTAAAGGTTCTATATCTGTGCTTCTAATGGGGTTTCCCCAGTGGCTCAGCAGTAAAGAATCTGCATGCAATCAGGAGACACAGGAGATGAGGGTTTGATCCCTGGGTGACGAAGATCCCCTGGAGGAGGGTGCGGCAACCCACTGCAGTGTTCTTGCCTGGAGAATCCCATGCACAGAGGAGCCTGGTGGATTATAGTCCACTGGGTCGCAAAGACCCGGACACGACTGAAGCAACTTAGTATGCATGCTTCTAATGAGGTAGCCACTAGCCACATGTGGTTACTGAGCACCTGAAATGAGACTAGTATGACTAAAGAAAAATGTAATTTTATTAATTTTAATTCGAATGAATTTAAGTTTAGAAGACCACATGTGCTATTGGACAGTGTAGCTCTGGAGGAAGATAATGTATTTAGTGACTTAAATTATCTCTATAATTTTTCACACAGCATGTCTACTTTCAATCAAAAATTGCCAGAATATAAGAGTAAATGAACAAAAGACAAGAGAAAGAAATTATTAGCTTAAATTATATTGCAAAAACTTAATGAAAAGATGAGGAATTTCAGCATAACACTGGTACTAGACAAATAGAAATAAAAAGAAATTCTAGAATAAAAAATATGAAAACTCAGTAGATAAGTTTGATTATAGAATAGAAACAACTTACGACAAGATTAGGGAACTGGAAGATAGGTAATTTGAAAATGTCTGGATAGAAGTACAGAGAAAGAAGAATGGAAAATACAGAAAAACATCTACATGTCATATGAAACACAGTGAAAAGATCTGACATACATGTAATTGAAGTACCAGAAGAGGAGAGAAAGAATGGGGTATAAACAGTCATTCAAGGCATAAAAGTTTCCAAAACTGATGAGAGACTTCAGACTATAATCAGGGGGTTGGGTTATAATTGTATAAATTTCAGAGTCATGGGTTCAAATTAATCTTACAATTCCCTTTCACATATCTTATATCACTTATCTTCTTAGCCTAAATGAATCAAAGCACTGTATCTCTTACTTAACCAATAGAAGCTGACACAAAACTATGCCCAGTGCTAGATTAGTTACCAGGTTACCCCTATAAATCTAAGTAGTTGAGCTTATTAGAATAACCACAGTTAAAATAATTAAACACAACAGAACAATGCATTGAAGAAAATAAATGAAAGTAATGATTTTGTGTTGAACACCTGACTGCTCTCCCTACCACATTGGAAACTGCCAACATAAAAGAGATGTGCCAATTTTAAACTCTTCTTCACCTCCATTTTGGGATTTTTTTCTTTTTTTGGTTTGCTTTGTTTTTGTGTGTTTGTTTTTTAATATGTTTTGATGTGGACCATTTTTAAAGTATTAATTAAATTTGTTACGGTATTGCTTCTGTTTTATATGTTGGTTCTATGGCCCCAGGGCATGCAGGATCTTAGCTCCCTGACCAGGGATCAAACCCGTACCCCTTTAACCACTGGAGCACCAGGGAAGCCCATCCATTTTGTTTTAAGAAAATAGACTGGACGATAGAGTAATCTGACTCCTACTTCTCTTTTTCATATTAATCAGAAGTACCTCCCTTACTTTAACTTCTATTTTAGGAAAAGATTGCAGAGGATGAAAGTACCGACAACGAATCAGATACTTAGAATGGAAAGCTAACTCTGAAGGAAAGTAATGGAAGGAGAAAAGATCTAAAGGCTATTTAGTTTGGGATGTCTTGGAGGTTTGAAAGAAGGATGGGATAAGGCAGGGTTGGACAAAAGGTCCATAGAGGATCTTCTGGTTTCCTTCTTCAACCACCGCTGTGCTGAGTGCTCAATTATGGTTTTATTTGAAGAAATGTTTCTACTGATTCCATGAAGGTAAAAAAAAAAAAAAAAAAAGAACTTTACAAATTAAATGACAGCCACTGGTCTAGTCCAATCCACTCAGTGAAGAAACTGCCTCAGAGAAGAGAACAGCAAAAGTTTAGGTTACAATTTTGTGGAGCTTCCAAGCAAACTTTTTTTTTTGCTGCAAAACAACCTCCCAAGCTTTATCTGGCAGGAGTGCTCATGTGTGAAACCTTACATTAGTCAGGTTGAGAAAATTACCTGGATAATTTTACTAGCAAATAAATCAGTCATCTCAAATGATTTAGCATGGGACTAATGACACTTTATATCATTTTAAGTACAGTTGAACTTCTTAATTACAGACACTCTAGAGACTTAGAAAAATGGCTACAATGATGGCATGTCATTAATTCTAAGGAAACACAGCTTCCTAGGCAACACCTGCTAGGTACACGTAATTGCCAGGTTAATATGGACTTTTAGAAATTAATAATTTCCTTGCTCTTAAGACACAATGAACTCCTGAAATCTCTACTCAGCTACGCCAGTGTCCACAGTGATTTATTTCAATATTTTGTGTTGATATGCTTACATTTCATAACTTTCCAAGGTTGGAAAAATTCAGGACGAGTATTGAATAATTAGAGACCGACTTCTCAGAACTGCGGAACCTAAACATGAATATTTTAAGAGGAGTAATATGTGCTTAGTGTAAAAGTATAGAAGAGAAGATAAAAGATGACGCCCTTCACATAGCTGTTTCATTTCCAACTACAAAAGCTGAATAAACAGTAATGCATTTATTTTTTATCATTTCATATATGTCCAATGGGCTAAGAAACATATTTATGTTCATTTTCCTCAGCCTTGATCAAATGATCATTCTGCTTTAACCATGAAAGCTTTCAGATCTTCCAGTCCTTAAATTTCAGGCGGGATTTTGCCTTCATTGGCCGCAAGTATTATGGAATTGTAAGAAGTTAACCGCAGCCATGTGACACGTCCATGTTTTTTCATATCAGGCAGTGATAATAACAGCTAACATCGAATACCAACTGCAAGCCCAGTCATGGCTTTGCATGCGTTATCTCAATACCATCCATCCAACAACACGATAAATATTGTGTTTATACATGTCTTATAGATTCAGAAATATACATTCAGAAAAAAAAAAATTTACTCAATATCACAGAGTTCGCAGAATCTAAGCTGAGCCTGGTACCCTGCTTCTTACTCCAAAATGCCAGCCCAAATGACTATGTTAGTTAACTCTGCTGGTAATACTATAATTAGAAAAAAATACTATCTCATACAATTAATATTGCTTTGTATTTATAAAATTCTTCATATCTCTTTGTCTACTTGATCTACTAATACAAAATTCTGCATGTGAGATAGGAAATTGAAGAACCTAATACATAAAAAGATTGTGATGTACATTATCTATACATTATTTTTGCTCCAGAGCCCAAATTCTTCCTGCTACATCACACCTCCCATGCAGTAAAATACAGAATAAGAATAATAAAATAGTGTAAGTGTGTATGTGAAATGCCTACTGTGTGCCAAGAGGCATTTATCCTCTCTGCCATTATTTGTATTTGAAAATCTCCACATTTCTTTAACAGCTCTATGTCTACAGTAATGTTAAGGGCCCCACAATTGTCTCCGTTTTCAATTTGGATTTATCTTTACATTGTGTGCTGTCCCAAATATCTGCACACATTATTCAGGAGCCCTGTGGATCATTCTCCTATACATTTCTTGCTGTTCCTAATATCACTAATCTAGTGCAAGATCTCTTCATTTCACACCTGAATTACTACAGCTTCCAAATCTTCTTTTTTTTAATCCTTCATTTATAGGGCGCTTGTTGGTTTACAGCAAAATTGGGAGGAAAGTGCAGAGATTTCCCATCTATCCCCTGCCCCAATATAGGCATAGCTTCCTCTATGATAAGCATCACTCCTTAGATGGTGCATTTCTTTTTTTTTCTTTTTTTTTAACCAAGGATAAGCCTACATTGACATGTCATAATCATTTGAAGTCCATAGTATACTTTCAGTTCAGTTCAGTTCAGTCACTCAGTTGTGTCCGACTCTTTGTGACCCCATGAATCGCAGCATGCCAGGCCTCCCTGTCCATCACCAACTCCTGGAGTTTACCCAAACCCATGTCCATTGAGTCAGTGATGCCATCCAACTATCTCATCCTCTGTCGTCCCCTTCTCCTCCTGCCCCCAATCATTCCCAGCATCAGGGTCTTTTCTAATGAGTCAGCTCTTCACATCAGGTGGCCAAAGTATTGGAGTTTCAGCTTCAACATTAGTCCTTCCAATGAATGCCCAGGACTGATCTCCTTTAGGATGGACTGGTTGGATCTCCTTGCAGTCCAACTGACTCTTAAGAGTCTTCTCCACAGTTCAAAAGCATCAATTCTTTGGCACTCAGTTTTCTTTATAGTCCAACTCTCACATCCATACATGACTACTGGAAAAACCATAGCCTTGACTAGAAAGACCTTTGTTGGCAAAGTAATGTCTCTGCTTTTTAATATGCTGTCTAGATTGGTCATAACTTTCCTTCCAAGGAGTAAGCAACTTTTAATTTCATGGCTGCAGTCACCATCTGCAGTGATTCTGGAGCCCAAAAAATAAAGTCTGACATTGTTTCCACTGTTTCCCCATCTATTTCCCAGGAAGTGATGGGACCAGATGCCATGATCTTTGTTTTCTGAATGTTGAGCTTTAAGCCAACTTTTTCACTCTCCTCTTTCACTTTCATCAAGAGGCTCTTTAGTTCTTCTTCATTTTCTGCCATAAGGGTGGTGTCATCTGCATATCTGAGGTGATTGATATTTCTCCCGGCAGTCTTGATTCCAGCTTGTGCTTCCTCCAGCCCAGCGTTTCTCATGATGTACTCTGCATATAAGTTAAATAAGCAGGGTGACAATATACAGCCTTGACATACTCCTTTTCCTATTTGGAACCTGTCTGTTGTTCCATGTCCAGTTCTAACTGTTGCTTCCTGACCTGCATACAGATTTCTCAAGAGGCAGGTCAGGTGGTCTGATATTGCCATCTCTTGAAGAATTTTCCACAGTTTATTGTGATCCACACAGTCAAAGGCTTTGGCATAGTCAATAAAGCAGAAATAGATGTTTTTCTAGAACTCTCTTGCTTTTTGATGATCCAGCAGATGTTGGCAATTTGATCTCTGGTTCCTCTGCCTTTTCTAAATCCAGCTTGACCATCTGGAAGTTCATGGTTCACGTATTGCTGAATCTTGGCTTGGAGAATTTTGAGCATTACTTTGCTAGCATGTGAGATGAGTGCAATTGTGCAGTAGTTTGAGCATTCTTTGGCATTGCCTTTCTTTGGGATTGGAATGTAAACTGACCTTTTCCAGTCCTGTGGCCACTGCTGAGGTTTCCAAATTAGCTGGCATATTGACTGCAGCACTTTCACAGCATCATCTTTCAGGATTTGAAATAGCTCAACTGGAATTCCATCACCTCCACTAGCTTTGTTCATAGTGATGCTTCCTAAGGCCCTCTTGACTTCATATTCCAGGATGTCTGGCTCTAGGTGAGTGATCACACCATTGTGATTATCTGGGTCATGAAGATCTTTTTTGTACAGTTCTTCTCTGTATTCTTGCCACCTCTTCTTAACATCTTCTGCTTCTGTTTGGTCCATACCATTTCTGTCCTTTATCGAGCCCATCTTTGCATGAAATGTTCCCTTGGTATCTCTGATTTCCTTGAAGAGATCTCTAGTCCTTCCCATTCTGTTGTTTTCCTCTATTTCTTTGCATTGATCACTGAGGAAGGCTTTCTTATCTCTCCTTGCTATTCTTTGGAACTCTGCTGGGTTCACTATTAACGTTGTACATTCTGTAGGCTTAGATGAATATATAATGACATACAGCCATCATTATAACATCATAGAGTATTTTCATTGCCCTAAAATTCTCTGTGCTCTGCTTTTTTCTATGCTCTCCCCAATCTCCATTCCTAGCACCACTGATCTTTCTACTGTGCCCATAGTTTTGGTTTTTCCAAAATCTCAGATAGCCTTTTCAGGTTAGCTTCTTTCACTTACCAATATCCATGTAAGTCTTCTCCATGTCTTTTCATGGCTTGATAGCTCATTCCTTTTTAATACTGAATAGTATTTCATTGGCTGGGTATACAACAGCCTATTTATCCCATTTATCTTGGTTGCTTCCAAATTTTGGCAATTATAAATAAAACTGCTATTAACATCCGTGTACAAGTTTTTGTGTGAACATAAGCCTTCAAGTTTGTGCAAATACGAAGTAATCTTCCCAATTGCTGGACTGTATAGAGTATGCTTAAGTTTTTATGAAACCACCAAACTGTCTCCCAAAGTGGCTGCACCATTTGACATTTGTACCAGCAATATATGAAAATGCCTGTCCATCTATATACTTATCAGTATTTGGTATTGTCAGTGTTCCAGATTTTGGCCATTCTAATAGGTCTGTAGCAGTATCTCACTGTTTGTTTGTTTTAAATTTTGGCCATACACTCTGCAGCATGTGTGATCTTAGTTCCCCAACTAGGGATCAATCTTGCGTCCCCTGCATTGGAAATCAAGCTTAACCACTGGACTGCTAGAAAAGTCCCATCTCACTGTTATTTTAATTTACATTTGCCTGATGACATATGATGTAGAGCATCTTTTATGTATTTATTTGCTGTCTCTATATCTTCTTTGGTGAAGTGTCTGTTAAGATCTTTGATTCATTTTTTAATCAGGTTGTTTTCTTATTGTTGAGTTTTAAGAGCTCTTTGTACATTTGGGGTAACACTTCTTTATCAAATGTATCTTTTGCAATGTTTTCTCTTGTTGTGTGGCTTGTTTCTCATTCTCTCGACATTGTCTATCACAGAGCAGATTTCTTAAATTTTAATGAAGTCAGATTTGTCAATTCTTTCTTTCATGGATCATGTCTTTGATGTTGTATCTAAAAAGGCATCACTAAACCCAAAGTAATGTAGGTTTTTTCTTATATTGAGTTAATTTTGGCCAAGGGTGTAAGGTCTGTATCTTGATTCTTTTTTTTTTTTTTGGCATATGAATATGTTGTTTCAGCACATTTGTTGAAGAATCTATCTTTGTTCCATTTTGTTGTTTTTTTTTTCTTTGTCAAAGATCAGTTGACTAAATTTGTTTGGGGGTACTCTATTCTGTCGTGTTGATAAACTGTTAGTTTATTCTTCCACCAAAACTACCCTGTCTTGATTACTATAACTTTATAGTAAGTCTTAAAGTCACCTATTGTCAGTCCCCTAACTTTTTTCTACTTCTTGTGTTGGCTATTTTAGGTTTTCCAATCCATCTTCCTGCCTCCTCCAATTTTATTTATCATCTTGCTCCTATAAAATATTTTCCCTTAGCTCTATGCTCTTGAGCAAAGTAAATTATCTCACAAATTCTCTTCTCCATAATTAAAGCACTTGTATTAGAAAAAATCATCAAAAAACTAAAAAATTTTGATATACCTTGATTCCCAAATCATTCTTTTATCAGATCACCTCTCTGTTTAACCTTTCTTGGTTTCCTTTTTGTCTACATTGTAAACTGCAATATTTTTTAACTTAAGAAAATGTTTTTTTAAATTGTGCCCCAACTAACCTTTAGAGCCTCCTGTCCTTTTGTTTTAATCATGATTTATTCCATGAATGTTGGTTGGTGCTAGGCTACATTCAGTGTTCTTCCTAGTTCCATAATTTTTCTCTTTAAGCCATGTAATTTTTCCCACAGAGAGTTCCAGGAGACTACTACAAATAAAAGAGTATAATCTGGGACAATAAAATAAAATGCTTAACATATTTTAAGAGATAAAGGAAAAAGAAAAATCAATAGTGAATAAAGAATTTTATGAAGTATAAAAAAATATTTGAAAAGGAATCAAATGTGTTTCCATAATGAAAAACTAGATGGCAGACTAAAGCATGAATTAAATATAGCTATAAAGAGAATCAGTGAACAGGAAGATTGATTTGGAGTAATCATTCAGAGTGCAAAACAGAGAGGTGAATAAGTAGAAAATTTTAAAGAACATTTAAAGATATGAAAGCAAGAATATTCAAAGAAATATGGATTGAAGTTTTTTCTTTAAAAATGTAAAGATTAAAGTGATTAAAGAAACATTGACTAGAAAGCTCTTGCAGAAAATAAAAATAAATCTACTACTATCTAGATTCTTGTAAAATTGTAGAAAAATAAGAGGCAACTAGAAAATATCATATGGAAAAAGACAAAAGTATAGATTGCCTTCATAACATTTTCAAATTGACAATCTAAAATTCTATATTCCATTAACTTGCCATACCAGAATAAGAGTGAAATATAAATGTATTCTTTATCTTTAAGGAATTTATATGCTACTAGAAAAGAGGTGATTAGCTGTCTAATATCATCTAAATGAGGGGTCAAGCAAACTCTGTAGATATTTTAAATACTGTATGAATCTTTTAAACATATTTTTTTTTTATCACATAGAGTCTCTGTTGCATACTCTTTATTGTTTTACATCCATTTAAAAATATCAAAACCATTCTTAGTTGGCTCATGTGCTATGTAAAATTGGGCTCTAAGCAGATTTATCTTGAGTCATATTTTCTGATCCTGATCTAAATTCTCAACTTGTTATTTAATGACCTCTACTTTCTTTGCAAGCCTTTTTCTTCTTTTTTTTTAGAACCAAAAAAAAATTTCAACCCTATATTGGATTTTCTTTGTACCTTTGGCAAAAATCAGTTGTACCTAAGGTTGTGGATCCAGGCTTTCTTTTACATTGAGATACTGCCCTGGTGGCTCAGATGGTAAAGTGTCTGCCTACAATGTGGGAGACCCGTGTTCAATCCCTGGGTCAGGAAGATCTCCTGGAGAAGGAAATGACAACCCACTCCAGTACTCTTGCCTGGAAAATCCCATGGACGGAGGAGCCTGGTGGGCTACAGCCCATGGGGTCGCAAAGAGTGGTACACGACTGAGTGACTTCACTTTCACTTTCACAGAGACATTATACTCTGATATATTTAACAGAATAGATTATATTTACTACAAACAGTAGCAAAAGAATATATATTGTCTTTCTTTTCTGTCCCAAGTGCTATGGGTTGACCTAGGCAGGGTGCAATTTTTGACCAGTTGGATTCAGAAAAATGTGCCTCTTTAACACAGTTGTGATTTAAAAGTGAAGCAGTCAACTGCAGGCTTTATTGGTTCATATTTATCTTTGGAATTGTGATTATTCATACCAAGACTACAACAATTCATAGGATTCTCATCATACGTGTGAACAGCTCACTTGAATATTTGCATTTTATGAATACCCTGAGCAGGTCAAGCACTGGCCATATTACAGGGGTTATGAAGATGAATATAATAGTCACCTACTTGGAGGACCTCAGAATCTACAAAGAAGAGAATCTAGGTGAATTAATTTAAATTCATGATCATTAGTTTCAAGTGATTGTCTATTAAAAAGACATTGCAGGCAAAGTCTAGAGGTTAATCTTGGATACTTACTATAAGTCATTTAAAGAACAAAGCCAAGAACAAAGCCTCTGCCATACAAAAAAAAAAAATCTAGTTATTTCATGATTTTGTTTTCTTTGGGTTATAATTTATTACTTACACACAAATTTTAAAATGTATCTATTTCCAGGTGGCTCTAGTGGTAAAGAACCCACCTATCAATGCAGGTGATATAAAAGATGCAGGTTTGATACCTAGGTCAGAAAGATCCCCTGGAGGAGGGCATGGCAACCCACTCCAGTATTCTTGCTTGGAGAATCCCATGGACAGAGGAGACTGGCAGGCTACAGTCCATGGGGTTGCAAAGAGTTGGACCTGACTGAAACAACTTAGCAGTCACACACAGTCATTTGTTGAGATACATTTTGTCCTCTTGGTATCAACCACTAAGCTAAGAGAATATTTAGATTAAAGACTATTTTAAAGCTTTCTTTCTTTCTGCAGAAATTGTGGCTGTCTACAGTATGTGTGTGTGTTTGTGTGTAACGGTAGAGAGCTAGGGGAATGTATATTGCTGTTGGTAGAGAAACGGGAAGATCTCCTTCAAAACACAAAGAAGTGGCTTTGCTTTCTTGATTTTTTAAAAACCAAAAATCCCTTTGACTTCTGCTCCCAATCATCAATTACATCACTCAATCAACCAGCGCCACCCTAGCGCCATTACCTCCCAGCTCCCCACATAGCTAGTTCTACACAATATGACTCTAGCCATCCCAATGCTGAGGCCACAGTATTAACAGAATGTATCAAGTTGCTTGTGATGCTTCATTCACAGTAATCAGGAAAAGAAGTCAAGTAGACACATTTATCATGGTGACCTCACAGTCTGTAGGTGAGGTGCTCCAAAGGGAGAAGATACCTTTGATTAAGTTAAGACAAACTATAACAGATGAGAGTTCTGCTCAAGTCCAATAAATCACCAGAGCCTTCCCAGGCTAGCAGGGATAGGAATCATTGGTAAATTAAAACTTGCTGCAATGGCTATGCTAATGCCTTTAGTGTGGGCTCTGCCTGGACAACTCTGCAAAGGAAAGCTGGAAAAGGAAGTCTAAATAGTCTTGAGAGGATCTCTGTGATTGATGACTATAAAATGTATTACCCAGTGGACTTTTTCAGGGCTATACTTTAATAAACCTTTGTCCCTTTTAAGTGTGGGATGTGGTGAAAGGTCGCCGGGCTCAATTTTAGCAATCAAACTGGCAGGCTGAAATAGAAGTGGTGTTGGGACCATGTGTGTATGTGGATCAGTCTCTCCTCTGAGGGTCTGAGAGTCAGAAGGTGTCATTGGAAATAAGAAAGCGTGAGTCTTTTTGTTTTGGATGTCTCTGTGCCTATAAATTTTTGAACTTTTTTCCCTGGGATTCTGAGGCCATGAATAAAATATGAGTATGTTCTATTTCTTTTTTTCCTTAATGAGAGATTGCCTTGGATGGTAGGCCAGTCCCTGCACAGAGAAAGCCACACGCTGGATTTATTAACTCTTAGGAAACGTTTGTTCGATGCTGAGTAATGAGGAGGTTTGCCAGGGTGGCAAGATAAAAGGCTTCCCCACTTTGTGTTTATCCTCTGGGTAATGAAAAAACAAATTGGTGATTTTGTATTTTTCCTGTTGGAAGTTTGTAAGGTCACCGGAGGAAAACAGAGAAGGTTAACTGGCATGAACATTTGCCTGTAAGCATGGTGTCAGGAAAGAAAGGTCACAAATGGATGAAATACCCCAAACCACAACCAGTGCCACTGCAAATGTAGAGCCCTAGGACAAGAAATTTCATTCAATGAAAGCAGAATCTTGGGAATAGCACTGACTGGTATGCAAGGAATCCTTCATTTTCAGCATGCATGCACTGAAAAAAAAAAAAACAAAACAACCCTTTTGTAAACCAATAGGATAATATCTCCCTTTCAAAAGTTTTTCACTTTTTGCCACTTTCCATTATCTCCCACTCTGTTGGCATTTTTCTCTTCCTGCCTTTGTGTCCTGCTCCTCTACTCCTTTTGCTTTTATCTCTCTCACTGAAGAGAAAAGCTACATGCTGACGGTCAAAGGGAGGAGAAGCTGGTAAAACTGAAGCTGATAATCTACACAGAGTTCAGGACATTCAGACCTGCCTTAAGCTTCATCTGATAACTTTTCTTAACATGGAGCAAGATAAGTCCTTTGTTTCCTTTGTGAGACTCATGAGGAACCAGAGAAATGCGATTGCTGGCATGTTTGCAGAGAATCTCAGTTGAATATTTTGCTGCAAAATTACATCTGTCATTCCCTTTGGATGAATAGACCAGTTTGGCTAAGGATTCTGTTGAGTTAGAAGGCAAAGTCCGTGGTCATTTCTTACCAGCTACTTTATTTCAGCCCTTTAGGGATCCCTAGTCTGTTTCATGACAATATAGATGAGGTGAAAATGGGAAGAAGAAAACTCTTCTGGCTGACTGTTCCCCAGAATATGAAATAATCCCAGTCCTTGATGGGGACCTGTCACCAGAATAGGAAAACTGAAGGAAGAATGAGAGAAAGAAAGTAAGACAATGGAAGATGGAAGAGGGAAAGACTGGCAGGAGGAATGGAAAGATGAGAGGAATAAAGGCCAGTCTTCAAAAATTAGGAAAATAACAGAAAAGAGGAAGTAACTAGGAAAAACTGAACTAGAAAGTAAAGTTGGTATAAGCTAGGGTAGATGAAGGTCTTGGGAAGTAAGTTGGTTCAGAAAACAATAATGTTGGATTTCAGTTACCCCATTAGTTTCTTTTGTCCTTCCCAAGTAGAAAATTGCAGGATTCTGACTGGAAAAATAACACCTCTTCATTCTCCATAGGAAGGACAAGAAGACCGGGAGGTGCTCAGAGGAAAAGGTCTGTGCATATGTTAACTCTCAGCTTTAAAGCTTTGAAGAAAATGATAGGGTCACAGAATCATCAGTTAAAGAGGACCATTGATATCTATCTAATCTAACCTGATCATTTTGCAGATGAGAAAGGCAAGGTCCAGATTATGCGGAGAGCTTATCCCACAAGGAGATCGTTGGTTTTAGTGATGCTGTTGGGAGCTGAACCCAAATTTTCTGCCTCCAGGTCACGTGACTTCAATGACTGCTGTTAGAGCTGACTATTTATGTCTCATTGTTGGTGCCTGGTCCATGAGAGAGCCCTGGGCTCCTGCCAGCTGCTCACCCCTCACGGCCCTGACACTAGAAACAATAGGGGATGGTAAGGTTTCCACGCAGGGGAAGGATATAATGAAACTGGGTTGGCAGAGAATCATTCTAGCAGCTGAGTGTGGTGAGCAGGTGGGAGAAAGAAATCACATGGTAAAGCCCTGATAAAGTACCTGTGCAACCTTGAACCAACCTGTTAATCCCTGAACTCAATTTTCTCACATATAAAATAATGGCATTGGATGGTCCCACACACCTGTGACGTTTTATGATTCTGAACCACCCCTTCCTGCAGTCATGGCAGTTAGGGTAACCCTAATGTTACAACAGCTGACAGGCTGTGCCACGCCTGTCATTTATTTCCCTTGATGTTGGTCACCCAGGCCCTGAGGTAAATTGGCCACTCCACAAACAAATCCCTGAGAAATGGCAACTCTAGTGACTTGCCAGAGGCTATGCCATGCCATCCAAATGAGGGAAAGACAGGCACACACAAATATCTGTTTAATTCTCCTGTGATTAACAAGTATTACCCATAGTAATAGCCGTAAAATACAAAGAATTTACACAGCAAGAGACTCCACCAGTTTTCCCAACCAGCTAATAGGAATAGAATTCTAGGGGTTCTGACTGAAATGGCTCAGTATCTAACTGAGGGTAAAGAAATAACAGTCAGCTAATTCTGTCACTGGTAACATGGTCATCATGAAGAAAACCCAACTCCTCGATTGTTTCAAACCAGTTACTCTCTTATTTTACATTTTAAAAGTTGTCATTTCAAAGAAAAGGCTGTCTCCTGTCAGAATTTACCCTTTAGAATCAGGTTGATAATAGTCCATTAAATGGAGAAAGAGGTCATTAATAAGAGTTCTGAAAAAATAGTAAGCTCTTGTCATGTAAAGGTGGAAATTTTTTCCAAAAGAGAAAAATGTTACAGAAAGGATATTGTTCTAATAGTTTCAAAAATCTTGTGTGGGTTGCTCATAAAACATTCTCTGAGGTTTGGGAAAAATTAAAGTTACAAGTGCTAGATTAACAAACAGCTTTGGGATATTTGATAAACATGGGAAACTAAAATAGAATTTATTATTGTACAATCAAACTTTACACCCACAACAAGTAGGAGGAGCAAAAATGATGTCCGGGGCAATGGATTTGTCTGGAGGAAGTGCAAGGTAAGCCTTGAATGTCCACCCACGCAGAAATAAAATGGTGTGTGAGTCTAACTCACTGAGCAGACTGAAGAAAGACCTGGGATTAAGAGGAGGCATCTCATTCTTCACTGGATTTTTTTTTCCTTGAAAGGAATTCACAGGTCAAATAAAAGAATGAGCCACTGCCTAACTTCTGTTGTTGTTTAGTCTCTACGTTGTGTCCAACTCTGAGACCCCATTGACTGTAGCCTGCCAGGTTCCTCTGTCCATGGGATTTCCAAGGCAAGAATACTGGAGTGGGTTGCCATTTCCTCCTTCAAGGGATCTTCCCTACTCAGGGATTGAACTCATGTCTCCTGAATTGGCAGGTGGATTCTTTATCACTGAGCCACCAAGGCTTTTATTTTCATAGTAACAATTTATAACAGGTTTTCATTTATCTTAATTGAGAAGACTTTTTTTTTTTAATAAATTTATTTATTTTAGTTGGGGGCTAATTACTTTACAATATTGTAATAGTTTTTGCCATACATTGACATGAATCAGCCATGGGTTTACATGTGTTCCCCTTCCTGGACCCCCCACCCACCTCCCTCCCCATCCCATCCCTCTGGGTCATCCCATTGCCCCAGCCCTGAGCCCTTGTCTCATGCATCGAACATGGAATGGTGTTCTGTTTCACATATGATAATATACATGTTTCAATGCTATTCTCCCAGAACGTCCCACCCTCACCTTCTCCCTCAGAGTACATAAAATTGTTCTATGCATCTGTGTCTCTTATTCTGTCTCGCATATAGGGTTATCGTTACCATCTTTCAAATTCCATATATATGCATTAGTATACTGTATTGTTGTTTTTCTTTCTGGCTTACTTCACTCTGTATAATGGGCTCCAGTTTCATCCATCTCAGTAGAACCGATTCAAATGTATTTTTTTAACGGCTGAGTAATATTCCATTGTGTATATGTACCACAGCTTCTTTATCCATTCGTCTGCTGATGGACATCTAGGTTGCTTCCATGTCCTGGCTATTGAGAAGACTTTTGTTTGATTTCCTGGTTTAGAGATTTTTCTTGGGTGCTATGCAGTGATATTCAGATGAGTCTAAAAATCCCAGTAAATGTCAATAGTATGGGCACCAACTTTGTTAAGAATAGCAGCCTGAGATGGGAAATGAAAGAACAGAGTTAATTCTCCTAAAGAAACATCATAGGGCTTCTATATGCCAGGCACTGTCCTATAAACATATAGATCTCTGACTTCTCAGAAGTTTCCTTTGAATATTGTATTGAATGACTGTTATCTAACAAATGCTTTCAATCATAACTTATTGGAAGTCAAATATTGGATTAATAAAAAGAAAAGACCCTGATGCTGGGAAGAAGGCAGGAGAAGGGGACAACAGAGGATGAGATGGCTGGATGGCATCACTGACTCGATCACATGAGTTTGGGCAAGCTCCAGGAGTTAGTGATGGACAGGGAAGCCTGGCGTGCTGCAGTCCATGGGGTTGCAAAGAGTCAGACACAACTAAGCAACTGAATTGAACTGAACAGAAAAAGAAGCACTGCCACTGTCAGTTCTAATATCTGATAGTCTTATAACTATAGATAAATTGATATACTTCTCAGCACAATTTTAAAAAATATCTCATGTTTGTAAAATTTTAAATGAAGGTAATACCAACAATACCCTTTTGTCACCTCTCTCTCCTTGCTTCTTCATTTCCCCAATTTTTTAAGATGTAGAATATAAAAGTAATATAAAAGTACTTCTACTTTTGTATTATCAAGGGTGATAGCATTTACATTTTGTTCCCCAATTATAATGGAACCTTTATTGCTTTACCTAAATGCTGAAAGCATTTAAAAGCATTTCCATTACTATGACTGTGTAAATGTATTTTACTGCAGAGCCAATGTGTACTCATATTCCATCTCTTTATGTATCTCTCTGCCACTTAAAAATACAATGTTTTCAGAACCAAGGTCAAAAGATTTCTTTATTCCTACACTTCATTAAAGCCTAATTTGTTTTATTTGGGGAACATAATATTCTTGTTTGTTTTCTGAGCTTTTGATCATCTCTTATCCTGGGGGCGGGGGCGGAAATGTTAGTGATGTAGTTCAGCTCTTAATCATTGCAACTAGTCTTTGAGATCCATTCCTTTCTACCTAAAGCCATGCTTATTGTATGGCAATAACTTTTTCTTCTATAATTAGCTTTTTCTGTCCTATTTTACAGCTGTCATCTTATCACGATTATCCCTGGACTCTTGGTTTAGCTCCTCTATCTCGTATATCCAACATCTTCATTTTCTTGTTCTTAATCTTTGTTTTGCCGAGTACATCCTTAAAGAAGACTTTGAAATAAGGAGATAAACTTGAAGAGTTCTCATGTGTCTGAAAATGACTTGATTTTGCTCACATCTGATTACTAGTTTGATTAGTTGTAGAATTCTAGAATCAATATAATATTCTATGAATTTTGAAGGTTCTATTTCATTGTTTTCTAGCATTTATAACTGATGATGACCTACTTTTTATTCTTTTGTAGGTTATCTTTATTTCTCTTTGGTAACTTTTGGGAAATCTGTTTTTGGTGTTCAGAAATAATAGAAATTATGCAATGTTTTTTTGCTGTGGATTTTTTTGGCACTTGAAACACTATTTTGAAGGAAAACTTCATCTTCTTTGCTGGAATTTTTTTTCATTTTCTTTTATTAAAATTTTCTTATTTATATAATCTACTTAGAGAGAAATGCACAAGTCATAATAATACACAATTATTTTTTATGAGCTGAAAACATCCTTGTAACTAGCACTAAGAATGAGAAATGGAAGGATTCCAGCAACCCAGGAGCCTTCCTTATGCCCTCTTCTAATCATTCTGCCAACATAACCACTATCCTAATGTCCAATGCAAGTTTCATTCTGCCTGTTTTACCTTTTATATAAATATGCTTAACATATTACTTCTTTCCTAATTTCCTTCTATGCAACTTTTCCATTCTTTCTCTGGAACTGCTAGTAATCAGGTTTTAGACTTTTTGGGTTGATACTTTGTATCTATTAGGTGTTCTCTTATATTTTCCATCTTTTTGCTCTTAGTAGTGAAACATATTCTTAGCTTATCTTCTAATATTTTACTTTTGGGTCACTTTTTTTCCTCTGTTACTTTTTCATATTATGTAGGCTATTGATGTAAATCTGGGTTGGTGTCACAGTAGGCCCTCAAATATAGTGACTTAAATAATATAGAACGCTATTTAAATAATATAGTGATTTAAATAATTTGGAACTTTATTTCAGGCACATGTAGCTGACATGTGCAAGATAGATGGAAAGGCTGTACTACCTGAAGACTTTCAGGAATCCAAGCTCCCTCTATCACGTCACTCTGGATGTACACATGCATTAAAATATTAAATTTGCACATATCAATTTGAAAAAAAGACCTTATTCTCCTTCAAGATACTGACATCCTTTTGTCTTCTATTAGGTTTTTAGAGAACTATTACGCTAAGGGAAATCTTTAGAGGTTTGAGGGTACATGGGCTGCCGTCTATGGGGTCGCACAGAGTCGGACACGACTGAAGCGACGCAGCAGCAGCAGCAGCAGCAGTTTGGTTCTTGACTTCCCAGGTGGCGCTAGTTGTAAAGAATCGCCTGCCAATGTAGGAGAAGTGGGTTCAGTCTCTGGGTCAGGAAGATCCCCTGGAGGAGGAAATGACAACCCACTCCAATATTTTTGCCTGGAGAATCCCATGGACAGAGGAGGCTGGCAGGCTACCGTCCATAAGGTCTCAAAGAGTTGGACACGACTGAGCGGCTGAACACACACACATATTTTGGTTCTTACCTTCTGTTCTTATATATATATTTTTTGTATCTCATAATATTTACATGGTATGCTTTACGAGTTTTTCCCCCTTGGAGTCATGTTATTTTATTTTCTGAATTGACTGTGAATTTTTCCACTTATTTTGTGCTGTTCTTGTTTCTTGTTTGATTTTAAGGAAGTTGAAGAGAGAAAGTGCAGTAAGATGATCATAAGCACCATGTGCCCACCATCTTGAAACATTTTTTCTGGAAGGAATATCTGTAGGACATACTCAAGCCTTGAGAAATGATGTGATTCATATTAGACCCACTGGGTAAACATTATCACCATAAAAGAACCTAGATATGTCCAACAGTTTTACTGAAATATAGCAGGGTAACAGGGCAAAGCTATATTCTTTTCATGTGTAGTTGAAAGAAAAAAAAAAAAATTATATCCTAATATTTTTGAAATGTAGATCTTCTTTTTTGCCCTGAAAACAAAATTTTAAGAAAAATATTTGATCTGCTTGATTACCTGTAAGTTTAGCATAGATTCCAATTAGGCATAAACTTGATGTGAATCATCAATGTTGTGCTATTATGAAAAGCTCCCATTATTCTGGGTCATGTTAAGTAAGTATGAGGCAGAAGAAATCAGAATCAATACTTCTTCTAGTAGTCTTTGTCAGACCTTTATAAAAAAGTATCTAGTTTTGTTCATAAATATTTATATGCATCTTTTATCGATCCCAGGCTCTGTGCTGGGCATTGATGATGTAATGGGGAAAAGCTTTATTCTGCCACCTCCATGCTTTGAAGTTACCTGTACTGTGAGAGTCCCAATCACCAGAAGCACTTTTCTCAAAATTTCCCAGGGGAAATTGGGCCAGCCTCACTTAAGGGCCTGGGTATAATAAGGACCTGGTGGTGGATGATTCCCAAAATTATATTGGAGTGTTTTAACAAAGAAGAAGGAAAATGAGCTGGATAGGAAAAATAAGCAAACAGCAACAAAACGAAACAACTCTCCCACACACGTACATGTGTACATATATATGTCCTCACTGTCGTTTACACACTCTTTAAAGTCAGTGTTTGCTGAGCTTCATACCTTAAGATGATGAATTGAGTGAAGAGCATTCCTAAACTTACTAATTTATACTCTGTGATCAGTAATGCTCTTGCCATCATGCTCCACAAACTTGTTTTGCTTCCATCCAACACACTTTACAGTGAAAGCCAAGGCAGAACGAAACTAACTTCTTGGCTGTGGGTCACCCAATAAAATGTGTTCCCGTATATGCTCTGGACTGGCAACACCTCTTGGCAAGAAAATAATGGAACTAGCTTTCTGCACCATGAGGGAGAAGAGCCATGTGTAGCTTATGTCTGGAATAAAAAACCCAGTGTACAACTTTCAAACAACAGATTGTCCCCAGCAGTAGTGAGCCATGGGCAGTGACAAATGAAGCCTTCCCAGGCTGTCCTCTGTACTTCAGCTGAGTCTTGAACTGAGCAGAGGCCCACGCTGAGAGTGGTTGGGGCACTGTGCCCAGTTAATCCTTAGCGCTCATGCCAAGACTGCCAACAAAAGGTCTCATTGTCACGTCACAGTGGGGCTATGGTACCAATGCGCTAGGACCTGGATGGGTGCTACCAACTCATTGACTGAATGCTGTCTCCTACTCCCTTCCCCAAATGGAAATCAATGGTTGGCACTTAGCATTCATGAGCAGTCTGACAGCACCATTCTCAATGTGCTCATGCTCGTGAGGAAATGGATAAGCTAAAAGCGGCCTTCACTTCCAAACCTCCAAGGGACTGCACACATCATTGAGAAAAATTGATTTAGCAAAATCATGACTGGCCCTGTCTGCCTTTTTAATTGCATGCTGAGTTTGGTGATGCTGTGTCTGATTTTCCTCATGCATAACAAAAATAAAAGAAGGAATAGAAAGGAAAAACATGGAAATCAAGAGTCCCTGAAATTTCCTTTTAAATTTTCAGTCTCAGCACTTACTGTGCTGGCTCTTTCTCTTTATTCCTTGCTAAAAATGATCTCACTTTCAGTGTTGGAGGTTATTCTCTTGAACCATTTCAGACAGTTTTCTGTTATTACTTTAATTCTCAGTAAGCTGTTGGCAATTGCTATCAAATTGCTTCATGGATCAATTCTTCCCTCATAGCCCATTAAATTTTGCTTTCTTGTCCTGAGTAAGAAGTCACAAACACATTTGGTTACATTTGGTCAGTGGGCCATAAGCCCTTAACTCCTCTTTAGAACTCACTGTAATAGACTCCCATTAGAATTTCTGAATGCCCTATATTTATGGGGCTTTACATATTCAGCACCTTATCTTGCTATCATGGAAAGGGCTGTTGAGATTCAATGTTGTTTGCTTGGATATGTAATCAGGAAGGAGTGTGAGTATACCGGATGTAGTTATTGGCTAAATCCCAATTTGCAAAAATGGCCACAGATTAGCCCTTTCACTTTATCAAGGCTACTTGGCAATGTGACTTGGCAATTCCTTTTGCCAGTCAGTGTCTCTTTCCCCACCTCGCAAATGGGAGCTGGTCCTGTGACTTGCTTTGATCAACAGCATGTGGCAGGAGTCATCATGTGTTTGTTCCAGACTGTACTTCAAGAGGCTGTGCATGCTTCTGCTTCCTCTCCCGGAAGCCTGCCTCCCCCAGGGGAGCAAGCCCAGAAGAGCTTGCTGGAAGATATGAAGCCACTGGGAGGAGAGCCACGGAGTTCCGACCTGCAATAAACCAGACCTCAAGTGACTCCAGACATGGCCCAAATGACAGACCACCCAGCTAAATTAATGGTTATTGTTTTAAGCCCTTGACCTTGTAGTTTATTATGCTATAAAAATAAATTGATAAAATCTTTATCTTCGTGGATTTAGTGGTCCTTGCCATTTGTAGCCTGTAAATACCACCTTCTAGCTTCAGTCCTAAACTAAGAAATCCTTGCTGTATGCATAATGATGATAAGGATCTATGACGATAACATTTATATCTATGATGGTATCAGCCCTCTGCTAAAAGACTATGAACAGTTGGCTACCTTTTGAATAATGTTTAAGCCTATCAACCTAACATTTAAGGCCCTTCACGATTTGGTTTTAGCTTACCCTTTCAGCCTTGTATCTAACTCTGTTCAAAAACATGTGCTTTTTTGTCTGGACTATCAAGATAACTCTAATAAATCCCCCAAATTTCAATGCTTCCCCACCTCCTTCCCTTTCCTTGTTCCATTTCCACCACATGGAATGCCCTTCTCCTCTTCTCTGTGCTAAAAAATTCTACATAACCATCAAGGTCCTTTACAAATGTTACCTCTTCTGTGGTGCTTTTCCAAAACATCCCTATCAGAAATGATCATTTATTCTTCCCTTGGAATACTGAAAGGCCTTGGCTTCTAGCCCTTAGGTGTCACCAAAGAGTTTGGGGTTCTTATTGCTTTAACCCCTGTGTTGCCCTGGTACAAGACATCACCTCTACCATTGGCATCATTGAAACTACTGCATGCTCATCTGAAGCCAGACTCTCACATATTATTAACAGCTCATTTAGTGCTCTTAATTACCCTATCTTGTAAGTTCTATTGCTTTCAGTTCACATGTGATCAGAGTGATGCTCAAAAACCTAAGGAATTGGTGCCTGTGTTTGTGTGCATGTTTAGTCGCTCAGTCATGTCCAATTCTTTGCGACCCTTTGGACTGTAGCCTGCCAGGCTCCTCTGTCCATGGCATTTCCCAGCCAAGAATACTGGAGTGGGTTTCCATTTCCTCCTCCAGGGGATCTTCCTGACCCAGAGATTGAACCCCTGTCTCCTGTGTCTCCTGCATTGCAGGTGAATTCTTTACCTGCTGAGCTATCAGGGATGCCCAAGTAATTGACTCAAGGTACAGCAACTTCTTGGGTGGCAAGTGGAATATAAAGCCCGAGCTTTCACTCTGTCCCTTAGGTCTCCCTCACAGCCCTTTGTGCAGGGATGCACAGCAGTTGCTAAGTCAACTGGAGAGAGTATAGCCAGAGCTTTGACCACATGTATTGACCAAAATGAACCTCTGTATGGAGTTTGAGAGTAAATGTAGGGAAGAAATTGCTGAAAAGAGTCAATGCAGGTAGCTGGTCAGTAATACTGGGCTCTATCAAAACTTATTTCTTCAACTTCCTTTGGCTAACCTAGAATGTTCTGAAATGTTTTATGAGTAATTATTGCCAAACCATGGCTCACCTCTAGAGACAGTTAATAAGTTTCCTGTTGTTTGCTGCTAGGTGGGAACTAATAACTTCCCCACCTCCACCCCTTCTGGTCATAATGAGTTTCTGTTTGTGGAGTCTAGCTTGTCTGTAAGGTGGCTATGTGACACCCATGAGGCTGGCCCTGAAAGTGAAAGTGAAAGTTCCTCAGTCGTGTCCAACTCTTTGTTACTCCATGGACTATACAGTCCATGGAATTCTCCAGGCCAGAATACTGGAGTGGGTAGCCTTTCCCTTCTCCAGCGGATCTTCCCAACCCAGGGATCAGACCCATGTCTCCCACATTGCAGGTGGATTCTTTACCAGCTGAGCCACAAAGGAAGCCCAAGAATATTGGAGTGGGTAGCCTATCCCTTCTCCAGGGGATCTTTCCAACCCAGGAATCGTAACAGGATCTCCTGCATTGTAGGCAGATTTTTTACCAACTGAGCTATCAGGGAAACCCAGTGGATCAGGTTTCAATATAGCAGCTGCCTTTTGGTCCAAGTACTAGAAGCATGTCAACAGCTGAGATGCAAGATAGGAGGTGGAAAGTTTGGCTTTGTCACTGTGGAGGTACAGGCAAGCCTCTTTCCTTTTACAAGGATTTTACTGGGGCTTAATTTGTTAGTGTGGATAGGCACAGATTATTCTCTCACACGCATTAGAAAAGTGGGACAATTTCCCTATACTTGTGAGTGATTTCTTCTTAAAACAGTTTAAAAAAAATAAAGAAACTCAAAAGGCATTATGTTTGGGACTTCCCTGATGGTCCAGTGGCTAAACTCCACACTCCCAATGCAGGGGGCCTGGGTTCAATCCCCGGTCGGGGAACTAGATCCCACAAGCCACAATTACGAGTTCACAAACTGCAATGAAGATCGAAAACCCCGAGTGACCTGGTAAAGCTGAATATATAAATAAATCATCATTTTTTAAAGCATCCTGTTTTGGTTATGGAAAGGTGTTCTTGTAGACAGAAGCATTTGGATTCTTACTTTAAATGGCAGGAACGATGAAGCTGACTTCATGTCCTGCAGCCTAGCCATGGCCTTGGGCACAAAGACCAGTTTGGGAAACTTTGATTGGGTCAGAAGGTGGCATCTGCTTGACAGGGGGAGCCACACCTGGGGTCCTGCACTTGGAGAAGTTTGTCCTTGAACCTGGGTTCTATGGGAGGCAGGCTTCCTGACTAAACCTGTGCTCCCATCAAGTAGTTTCCTGGGTCTCAGTCTGAAATGGTCGTCCCCCATCCCAGTACCTTGGGTGTGGCTGCCTCAGAACACAGCCAATGAACCTTGAAGACTGCGGCTGGATTCCACGTCACATGAGGAAACAGCCGCTCTCTGCAGAAGGCTCTGGCTGTGTGTGGATTTTGTTACCATGCAAGCAGTGCCTAATTTGCAAGATGGCGATCTGTGCCAAGTTCCCTCCTTGGCTCCTGAAAAGTCTCGACCGCAGTGGAGCTGCAGCCGGCTGGTGCCAGAACTGATCTCAGTTCCATTTGATACAGCAAATATCTGTAGACACGAGGAAGGCCTGGCAGCATGCTCGGCCCTGTGGGGGAACTGACTTGGTGTCTAGTCTCCAAAATCTCTTCCAGGCTATGATATAAATACATGGCTTGGAGAGAAAATACAGACAGAGCTTGTAGTACAAACTGCTTCTTGTTGTGTTTTCCATGCTCCTACTCCATTGGGTTTTATTTGCTTCCTCATTCATGAAGTCACTTTCTCATATTCTCCAAACAGCAGTGACAATAGCTGAGCCATGTTTCTTTAGCGTCTTCTTGCCAATTACTGTGCTTCACTCTGAATAACCTGCCATTTTCAAAAAGCCGTTGTTGGAGGTTCACGATCGGACTCTTGCACATAATCAGTGTGCAGAAAATGCTTACTGAGTGGAAGCATTGCTCAGCAATCTAGGACAGATAGCCAAGTGGCTGGACTGTCTGTTCTTTAATATCAATATGCCTGAGTTGGAAGTGTGGCCCTGCCACTACCTGCGGTGACACTATGGGCAAATGTCTTTGTCTCTCCAAGTCTCTTAGTGTCTTTGTCTGTCAAATTGGGATAATAATAACCATACCTAAAGTGAGGGTTGTTATAGGGCTGAAGCACTTAATAAACATTATTATTATTGGTATTATTATGATGATGATGATGATGATTTCTTTTCCAAGCATTCCACAAAGTGTTTAATCTGCATTTTTTCACTAAATGTTCATAATGTACACTTTGAAATAGTGTGTGTGTATATATATATATATATCCCAATTGAAAATCAAGACTCTTGAGAGATAATAAACTTATCCAGGGCCAGAGATCGATTCTCTCAATCCCCTGCAGCCACAGAAGGTGAAGGTGTGAGAAAAGAAAGGTTCTTTATGAACTTAAAAAAAAAATTTTTTTAACACAATGTAAAGTTTGTGGGGGGCTTATTATTCCAGAACTGATGGTTATTCTACACAGCTCTGTTGGTTAATAAGTCTGGCTGCCCTTGAAGCAAGATAATTCAGTTCAGAGCTAAGTTTTCTCTGAAATCTTCTGGCAGAATGCTGCCATTATTTCCCATCAAATAGAACACTTGGGCTTTCATTTCCTCTAGTGGAACCTTTTCTTTTTCAGGCCACTTTTTATACCAAGAATGTGCAGCCAGGTTATCATTTGGCATCTCTTCAACAGCTTCAGGTCCAATCCAAATTTGTGTCTTCAGGAAAGAAAACTACCAATGAACATTGCAGAGAGATCCAGACATACATTCATTCACCATGACTCTTGGGACCAATAGGGTCTTTAGCAGGGTGGATGGAGCTTGAGTTTCTGCATAATAATATTTCTTCAGCACTCAAATCTGGAATTTGGTCCCTCCTGGTCAGTATGACCTTGGACTTCTCTGCAATTGCTTCTTTTCCTATAAAACAGATTGATGGCAGCTCCCAAAAGCAAGGTCTTCCAAGAACTACTAGTTGTTCATTGACCTTCTGTGGGTGATACAATGCTTGCCCTTGGGGAACTCCCATGTAGGCTGGGACTCCTGGAAGCAGCATCTCTCAGTGATAGCAGCTGTTGGTTTCCTGTACTCATGGCCATGGACCATTCTCCTGGCAACTGCACTAACCTCCAAACCTCTCAGGTTCTCTGGGGTCTGAGAGCCCACCGTGAGCATCATCCCGAAGGCAGCCTCCAGTTGGGCCTCTGCAGGGCCCTCTACTGGCAGCAGTGAGGAACAAACTCTCGGAGAACCACCTCAGCCTTCAGAATTGCTCAAGTAGTAACCATCGCTACTACTAATGATAATAAATTTATATTAACAATAGCTAGTAATACCATTGTTACACACTTCCTGCATGCAAGCACTGTATTAATATATTTTATCTTCATCACAATTTGTTTGAGGTAAATACCCCAATACTCATTTAAGACATGAGGAAATTAAGGACCAGAGAAGCTGAAGGACTTACTCCTTGGTAAGTCTGACACTTGGTAGGTGTCAGAGTCACCATTTTGAACTCAAATTTGTCTGACTTAACAGCTTTTACTTGTGGCCTCAAAATTCCATTTGTCAAGTGACAGGTACCATTCTGAGAGCTTTATACAATGTTGCTTCACATGAGGAACGTGTGGGGACTTCCCTGGTTGCCCAGTGGTTAACGCTCTGCCTTCCAGTACGGAGGGTGCAGGTTCCATCCGTGGTGCTTCATGGCCAAAAAACCAAAGCATAAAGCAGAAACAATATAGTAACAAATTCAATAACGACTTTAAAAATGGACCATATCAAATAAATCTTTAAAAAGAAATGATGTGCGGACAGTGGGTGCTGCACCAGCCACCCATCCTTCCGAGATGGCCCAAGGATCCATCAAGCTCAGATGAGGCCCTCAGGATTCTGGGGAGGCATCCCTGCCCCCTGGAAGCAGAGTCACATCAGGACACTGCTCACTCAGTCGTGTCTGACTCTTTGCAACCCCATGGACTGTACCTTGCCAGGTTCCTCTCTCCATGGAATTTTCCATGCAAGAATACTGGACTGGGTTGCCATTTTCTACTCCAGGAGATCTTCCCGACCCAAGGATTGAACCTACATCTCTGCGTCTCCTGTATCGGCAGGTGGATTCTTTACCATTAGTGCCACCTGGGAATAGACTAAAGTATATTTATACAGTAGAGTATTACACAGCAGTTAAAATTAATGACTCACAGCTACAAGATTCGGAGAAGGCAATGGCAACCACTCCAGTACTCTTGCCTGGGAAATCCCATGGATGGAGGAGCCTGGTAGGCTGCGATCCATGGGATCGCTAAGAGTAGGACACGACTGAGCGTCTTCACTTTCACTTTTCACTTTCATGCATTGGAAAAGGAAATGGCAACCCACTCCAGTGTTCTTGCCTGGAGAATCCCAGGAACAGGGGAGTCTAGTGGGCTGCCATCTATGGGGTCGCACAGAGTCGGACACAACTGAAGCAACTTAGCAGCAGCAGCAGCAGTTACAAGGTTAAATATCAAAACAAAATACACCAAAAGAAACAAGTTGCAGAAGACAAAAAGAGTGTGATACTCTTTGTATACGTTATGAAATTTGTAAGCAATATATTGTTTACATACATACATTCTATGTTCTAAAATGTAGATGGGAAAGATTGGAACTTCCAAACAAAAATTATTTCTGGATAGAAGAGAGGTAAATGGGTTTAGGGAGGACACCAGGTTGATTCAACTATAACTGTAATGTTTTGCACGTGAGCTCAGTTGTGTCCGACTCTTTGCAACCCGGTGGACTCTAGCCCACCAGACTTCTCTGCCCATGGCACTTTTCAGGTAAGAATACTGGAGTGGGTTACCATTTGCTCCTCCAGGGGATCTTCCCAACCCAGGGATCAAACCTGAATCTCCTGTATCTCCTGCATTGTAGGCAACTCTTTACCACTGCACCACCTAGGACACTGGCCACAGCTGAAATTCATCACATCTCTATCCTCTCCACCACCCCCTCTTGCTCCCACCTCTACAAAGCAAATCTCTAAGACATGCAAACCAGATTCCCAATTTTGGCTGATCTATGTTCCCTGATAATCAGTGGTAATGAATGCATCATACATGAAATAAAGTGATTTGTGGGTCTCCCAGAAAGCAAGCTGAAGTCAAGTTTAATAACTAGCATAAAACTGCAACTTTGATTATCCATGAGTGTAGTATTCATGGCAAATGTTTAATCCCACATGAGGTTACATATGCGAAAGGGCTTTGAATGGTGTAAAATATTCTGCAAACGCCAAGTATGATTATTCTTGCCAATGCCACATTCACACTCCCAGCAGGTATGTGCTGAGGGAATATACTTGCTGGAGCCAAGCATATTGAGAATGTCGAGAGTGTGACACAAGGGTCTAGTGATGTCAGGGTAAGAGCCCTCATATAATAGTCAGGAAACCTGGATCTGAACTCTGACCCTGCCATTAACAAGCTGGGGAAACTTTGACAAGTCATTGGCCTTCTCTGATCTTCAATTCAGTAATAATTCAATAGCAATAATAATGACATTCATAAAACAGCAATTGCAACTATTATCATTTAAAGTCCTGTACTTGTCTAAGAGCTTTGCATACAACAATTTGTTTGGTTCTCATGACAGTCTGCTGTACTGTTAACATCCCATTTTACAGATGTATAAACAGAGTCTCAGAGATGTTAAATGACTTAAACTGGCCTCATATCAAGTACAGAAACATATTTGGAGCTAAGCCAAATTCCATTTTGCTATTCATTGCAAAATCAACTGATTGGGAGGTTATTTATGCTCTGTTTCTATTTCACTAATAGGAAAATTAGCTATGGTTAGATTTAGAATTTGTTAGAACTCCAGAGGGAATATATAGACTCCTAATAAATGAAACAGGCAAGTGATTGATTATGACATTTGCCTCATATGTGAGCTATGCCTGCTCTCTCTTTGGAAAATACCTTTCAGACTGAGGGTATTGCTCCCACAAGAGGCTACCTTGCGAGAAAATGGAATATTGTACTTAACTCCTCGTATCGCAACTATTGATTGAGCCTTCTCTCTTGCTGCTTCTGGGCTGTGAATTTTTTTTTATGGAAAGTGCTAGAACTTGTCTACATCCCCAGCACCTACCTCAGTGCTTGTCACATGGTAGATGAATGTTCAATGGCAGGATGAATAGACATGTTTGCAGGATGAAAGTGGAAGTGTTAGTTGCTCAGTCATGTCTGACTCTTTGCAACCCCATGGACTGTAGCTTGCCAGACTCCTCTGTTCATGGAATTCTCCAGGCAAGAATACTTCATTGGGTCACCATTCCCTTCTCCAGGAGATCTTCCCGACCCAGAGATCAAACCTGGGTCTCCTGTGTTGCAGGCAGATTCTTTACCATCTGAGTACCAGCGAAAGTATACATGAATGAATGTCTGACTCCTTGCTCTTGTGGTTCATGTTCTTTTCTAGAAAACCTGACTTTTTACTAGAGCAAAATGACTAACCTTGTCCTTTGTCACTTGAAGTCTGAGAAACCTAGTTCAGAAGCTCAGGTATTGGGTCAACCTTGGCCCTCCTGTTTCTCTGCTGTTGTAAGTCTCTGTCTGACTTATAAAAACAGTGTACCTTTGTTGTTCGTGAGTACCTAGAACCCATTTTATCTTCTTTCAGCAACACCTACTCCCTCCTCTGGTTTTATACAACTGATTGGGCTGACACTGCTTCCTTCCCTCCTCTCCTTCCTTAGTGAGCCCAGGGTCCAGGTATGAACAACTAAGCCCCCTGGTAGCTCAGTGGTAAAGAATCTGCCTTCAATGTAGGAGCTGCAGGAGATGAGGGTTCAATTCCTGGGTCAGGAATATACCCTGAAGGAGGGCATGGCAACCCACTCCAGTATTCTTGCCTGGAGAGTCCCATGGACAGAGGAGTCCATGGTGTCACAAAGAGTCAGACATGACTGAAGCAGCTTAACACACAGTACACATTTTCAGGTCAGAGTAATTGCTTGGCTTTAAAAAGAGCACATCACTTGTGATGCTCCAGTCAATCACAGGACTTCTGTTGAGCCAATAAGGAAAAAGCACCTCTTTCCACTAGTGACACTAGGCTAGTTCACCCAAGCCTATAGCTGCTGGTGGCCATCTTGCTGCTAGCAAGAGAATAGCCTGTGTGAGAATGAAGCCAAATTAGGAAGACTTGTGTTAAGAGATGAAGAAAGAGGTATTCTTGATGACACAACGTATGCACTATTTAAGAATTTATCTGTGCTTAGAATCAATTCTGCTAGTATGTGAGTCCAAACAACCTGAAAGTCTGGAGCAGAGGAAGGTTTACTACAGGGCCAGGCAAGGAGATGAAGTGCCTCATGGCCTAAAAAACCTCAAGCTCCCAGAAGAGTTACAGCAAAGCAACTTTAAAGGTCAGATGAGGCAGGCAAGAGTTGGGTCACAGGGTATGTGATCAGATTAAGCACAATTCTCTGATTGACTGATAGTGAGGGAACAGGGCAGTGTCACAGGGGTTAACTTCATCAGTCCTTGGGGCCATGTGCTCAAGGTCATCAAGTAGTTAACTTATTCCGTTTGGTGTGGTGTTTTTACACTGCAAAACATTGGGAAATTTGCATCAAATATTATCACCTAAGTACTGCAGAGACAAGATAAAGCAGAGGATATGGGAGAAGGCCTGTTCTGGAAAGGCCCCATGTAGGCCTGCTTAGTTACACTAGGAGACTTTCAATTATGTAATCCAATAAACCCAGCCCTCTTGTGCGCATGTGTGTGTGTATGTATCTAAACACGAGCTTGGACTGCCATATACCATCATTGTTGAGTACTATACTTTAAGGACCTAACCTGATTTGTTCCCACTACAGAATATTCTTCCTGGGTGGCTCAGATGGTAAAGAATCTGCCTGCAGAGCAGGAGACCTGGGCTTAATCCCTGAGTTGGGAAGATCTCCTGCAGAACGGAATGGCTATCCACTCCAGTATTCTTGCCTGGAGAATCCCCATGGACAGAGGAGCCTGGTGGGTCGCAAAGAGTTGGACATGACTGAGTAACTAACATTTTTCTGACCAGTGTCTACTGCAGGCTGGTGGTTGTATGTAGTCTCTAAGTTCTTTGATTGTGGAACTGTTCTGTCACTGACAGAGGCCTGAAGCTGCTGTCTTGACACATGTTCATGGGGAAAACTGGTGGTTTTCAGTTAAAGATACAGTAGCTTGGCTTAATAGGTAAGGGCCTTCAGTCTCAGGTAAACAGAGTTTGAATTCCACTTTGTTCAGAAGCAATGTAACCTTAGAATTTTGCTCTGTCTCCATGAAAGTAAGCTTTTTTGACCATAAAATGGGGATAAAAGTATCCTGACTGCAAGGAATTAGAGAAGATATGTAAAATGTCTAAAACTTGGCCATACATAGTAAATGATCTTTAAATGGTATCTATTACATTATTTTTTAATAAGCCTTAAAGGTAATCTACCAAAAAAAAATTATCTTTGCTACCCTTAAAGCTCTATACTGACTTAAAGCTGTGACTGTATGAAAAACAGATGCGTGTGTACATGGAAAAAAAACTGTCTTAAAGAATGATCATTATAGGACTTCCCTGGTGATACAGTGGATTGGAGTCTGCCTGCCAATGCAGGAGGCAGGGGTTCCATTCTGGTCCAGGAAGATCCCTCATGCCATGGGCAACTAAAGCCATGCTCCACAACTACTGAGCCCTGTGCCAACTACTGACTCTGTGTGCTGCAACTGCTGAAGCCCGAGTGACCCAGAGCCTGTGCTCAACACCAAGAGGAGACACTGCAGTGAGATGCCCACGCCCCTATTTGTCACAGCTAGAGAAGCCCGCATGCAGCAAGGAAGACCCAGCGCAACCAAAAATAAATAAAGCTAAAAGATTTCCAAAAATGCTTAAAAAAAAAAAAAGAATGACCATGATAACAGATTGTGTCATTCTAAAATCTTAAGAAACTGGAGGTGGTCAGATATAAGTAGATGTGTCCTGTGGTCTTTGGAAGGAAAACAAAAGACTCTGAGGGTTTGTTTTTGTTTTTTAATTGAGAGGTCTTGGGCAGAAAATAAAGATATTCCATTTTATAAGGCAACAAATAATTTACAGGAACACAAAAAATATGGAAAGTCATTTTAGATTTCATTAAAAAGGATTAGAGAAATATGGGTAGGACTTTTTGATATGAAACCAGCTAAATAAAATATCACAAGTAAACAAATATGTGGAGGGGTTTATTACAAAAATTTATTTATACATATGCCATATTATACTATAAAATTTTTAAAAGGCAGGTATATAGTGGAGAAGGACACATAAATAGTCTCTGTGTAATTTTTCCAAATGTAAAAAAGTAAAGATAAAATATGGTACTCCATGTTTTAAAAAGCAAAATTATTGTGGCAGAAAAGAAATATTAAGGAAAACATAATGATACATTGAGAGAGCAATATTTCTAAAGATATGACGGTCCTTAGAAAAAGAATTATGTGTAGTTGGCAGAGGCAGTAAAATGTGATATCCAGGAGGGGAAAATTTTCGCCTCTACGCCCCTGGAGTTCTTGTGGCTGGACTAATAATAAAATTGACACAAGACAGATTAACAGAAGAAAAAGAAACACATTTAATTCATGTGCAAGAAGGTCTTGTAGAAATGGGATCTAAAGAAGAGGCCAAAGCTGGCAGCTTTTATACTTTTTAGACAAAGAAACAATGGATTTGAGAGGAATTGACAGGACAAAGAAACTTAAGCTTGGCTGCTTAATTAGTAAGGAATTCAAGGAAAGTTTGGGCTTGGATAGTAAATTAGTAGAGAATAGCAAGGTTTCTTTTATACTGTCTGTCTTCTCAGTCTTGAATTCTCTGTCTCTGGTGCCAAGGATGTCTTTCTACCTCCCAGTACAAGGAAGACCATTTCACAGGGGAAATTTGCTTCCTGCTTTCAGGGAGACAAAGGAGGGTTGGAGCATCCCTCTTGCAGTTGCTGTTTCTTATGTAACTTTTAATTCAAACCAATCAATGTGCCATTGGGGCATATTTTTTACCTTCCCAGGTGGCTCAGTGCTAAAGAATACACCTGCCAATGCAGGAGACTCAGGTTCAATCCCTGGGTCTGGAAGATCCCCTGGAGTAGGAAATGGCAACCCACTCCAGTATTCTTGCCTGTAAAATCTCATGGACAGAGAAGCCTGGCAGGCTACAGTCCATGGGGTTGCAAAGAGCCGGACACAACTGAGTGATTGACCACAAACACACATACACACTTTTTTTTTAAATTGAAGTACAGCCGATTAACAATGTTGTGATTGTTTCAGGTGACTGAAAAAAAAAAGGGACTTAATCATACATATACCATTGAGGCATATTTTGAGGCGACATGCCCTTGGCCTCCATGTTACCGAGCAAAGGACTCAGTGCCAGACAAGTATAAACTAGTCCTATGGCACCAGCTATTGAGCAAAGGAAGAGTGTTATTTTGAGGTCCCACAGATCCTAGCAAGGAGGCAGGAGGCTTGGCTCAAATCTGTTTCCTTGATTCGGTGTTCAGTTTTATGAGTTAGGAGAGGAAAATTGGTGTTCAAATGTACTGATGGGGTAAGTTTTGATTAAAAGAACTTATTTACAACACAGAAATAGACCCACAAACAGACAACAAATTTATGGTAACCAAAGAGGAAAGGGGAAGATGGATAAATTAGGAGTTTAGCATTAACATATATATGTTTTATATATATACATTACTATATGTTTTATATATTTATATATATATACAACTCAGACAGTAAAGAATTTGCCCACAATGGAGGAGACCTAAGATCCCTGGACCAGGAAGATTCTCTGGAGAAGGGAATGGTACCCACTCCAGTATTCTCACCTGGAGAATTCCATGGACAGAGGAGCCTCGCAGGCTATAGTCCATTGAGTTGCAAAGAGTCAGACATGACTGAGTGACTAACACTTTCATATATAAAAACATATATGCTATATATAACATATATATACTACTTTATATAATACATATATATATATATAATAGATAACCAACAAGGACCTGCTGTATAGCATGGGGAACTCTACTCAACACTTTGTAATAACCTATAAGGGAAAAGAATCTGAAAAAGAATATATACATATTTCAGCCCAGCATTTATTTACCCTAGGAAGCACTTAAATGTATTAATAAATTTTAACTAATAGGTCTAAATTCAGACCTCATCCTTGAATAGCATCACCGACAAAAGCCCTCCTTCTAGTTTCCCAGAGCTGGCTCTTCCCCCAGAATTGATTGCCTTGGGAAGAAGAGGAATGAGATGTGGGTGCCCTCCTAGAAGCTCTTCTGATGAAGAGACGAGGGCTCTGCAATTGAAACCGATTTCCTTTTCGAAATGAAGCTGAATTCCATCTCCGTTGCCTTTGGCCCTCTCCATCGTCCCTTTAAATGTCACATCTGCCTGCATCACTCAATATGTTTTGCATAGGTCAGGATGCTTCCCCATCTCAGCCGAGATGACGTCTTGGGCACTGAGGATTCATCATCTTTATAGATGTTGAATCTGCTCAGTGCTAGAAAGAAAAGCCACAGAGCAAGGCCTTTAGAGCAGGGTCTGTGAAATCCCTGAAAATCATGAATTTAGTCCAAGGAAATATTTCAAATGTCATTCTGGGGCTTCTTGAGTGGCAGAAGAGAAGAGCGAATCCTAACGGGTTGGTAAAAACCACTTGTTAATGGTTATGTGGCTTCTGTGTGGTTATTATTATCTTTTCATTCCTGAGTGTAAATGTCCATCAGGGATGCACAGCCAATGCTGTGGATGCTGGCAGCAGATCCATCCAGATTATTGGATGGGAGGTCCTGCCTCTTAGCCCCCTGATGAGTATTGCAGAATCCAGGTAATGCTCCCTGTCTAGTATACGTTGTTTCCACAGGAAAGTTACCCTGAATCTTTTCCTACTCCCTCCCTGAAACTTGTAATTGGTGTGTTGTGTTTAAATCATAGTCTAAGTTGTGTTTGCTGTTAACTCTCCCAGGATATCTATTTTAAACAGAATAGCAAGACTATTTTAAACAGAATAGCAAGAATAGGAGGCAAGTGTTTTGCCTAGAGAATTAATCTAAGAACCCAAACAGAATCCTTTCCAGAGGCAAGAAAATTGACAGAAAATGATGGGTGAGACACAGCTTGCTGTCAGAGTAATCATCTTCAGTTGTGGGAAGAGGGGAGTGGAGGGTGAGAATGATCACCATTAAATGAAACAGGTATCACGGAGGACGCATTTCTGGGAGCACATTTTTGATGGAGATGCCTCATCAGCTGCCAAATCTCTCGGCAGCTCGGCCAGGATCATTCTGCAAATGGCCATCGCGGCCTGGATTTCATCGCTTCACATTTGCACCTTGCAGCTTTTAAGGGCCATTAGAAGCTAAATACTGCCCCATCAAAGCTCTATCTGAAAGGAGTTGTTGCTGGCAGCCAGATAGCCCGTGGAATCTCAGCCTTCGACAGTTCTTAACGGGTAAATACCTTTGCTTATGAGACAGAATGATGATCTGGAAAGGGTGATGCTCTAAAACACAGACGGCATCCATGAGCAGTTGGAAATTTGACATCAACACCCATCACAGTCAGGCTCCCATCCCTGCCGCTTGGAGTGGGCTGGAATGCCAGAGATTTTGCGTTTTGAAAATGTTGCATAATGTGAGACATTAAAATTAAAGGTGATGTTTACTGTTCACTTCTTATACAGATATTCCCAGATTCACAGTGGGATATTATTTCCCTTGAAAATGCTTTGTGTCTCTGCCAGTTACTGAATGCAATCAGATAGCTTTGCGTGGGCTGGCATACCAATTAGAGGCCTTATCTGGGTTACGTGTGATGTCTTCCGTCTTAAACTCAGTAGCACGTCTGCACATAAATAGATTCAGAGAAGAGAAAACCCAATTGCCAGAAAAATCTAAGGACTCTTTCTGTTCTTAACATTACATTTGTACATACACAGTCGCAAGGTGGAAGGCAAAACAGCCGTAAAGCATGGTGAATAAAAGAAGATTAATGAGGGAAAGAATCTGACAAAAATATTTAATTAGAATGCAATGGCTTGGCCATATTATCTTATATTATTACACATCTTGTCATTAACCAAATCTGTATCTAAACTGCGGGCATTTGTCTTCATTATGTAATAAAACGGTATAATGAGCAGGTTCCAAACAACCAATAACTACCTTGAAATGCTCACAAATGTGAGGAATGGTAAATGTTTCTATTTTGATTCCATGGGTTCTGGTAGCTAGATCTCAGCCCTGCTTTGAGAGAGGAAGGAATGCTTTTGTGTTTAAAACTGCGGGTAGATAAATCAAATCAAGGTGTCTTAGCCTGACATCCAACAATGTTGGCATCCAGAGGCCTCTCTCTGCTGGAAACTCACCAGGAGACTTTTTCTGGATTATAGTTTCCTTATCTGTCAGACATGATGGATCTGTATCTTCTCGAAGGTCCCTTCTGGTATTAATACTCTGTGCTCAAGAAAATGGTATGAATTGTTAACTCTCATTTGGGGTCTAGTTTAACTGATATGCAAGAAGCCATTCTTCATTCATTCATTTGTTCATTCACTAAACATTTATTAGAATGTTAATAGAGTGCCAGCTGCTACTTCATGTATGAATGGTCCAGAGATGAAATGTCTGCCCCTAAGCTAGTTCTGTGGTTTCCAGTCCTAACTGCACATTGGACCAACTGGGGAGGTACTTTAAAACCGTGATGCCTGGGCCCTAGCCCCAGAGATTCTAATAAATTGACTTGCAATAGGGCGCCTTCATAAAGCATAATCTGGCTTGAGAAATTCTAAAAGAAGATGCAGAAATTGCAATATATTATACTGTAGTGTTGGGCTTCCCAGGTGGTGGTGTTAGTGTTAAAAAACCTGACTGCCAATTCAGGAGACCTAAGAGACCCGGGTTCCATCTCTGGGTCAGGAAGATCCCCTGGAGGATGGCATGGCAACCCACTCTAATACTCTTGCCTGGAGAATCCCATGATCAGGAGAGCCTGGCTGGCTTACGGTACATAGGGTTGCACAGAGTCGGACATGACTGAAGTAACTTAGCACACACAAACATACATACTGTAGTATGTAGTATGTGTCTCTGAAAGACACACTTTCTATTCACTGAGAGAACTAACAGGGTGCAGAGGAAGTTCTCACGTAGGAATTAACGTCTGAGGTCAATTTTAGAAGATGAGCAAGAATGAAGCTGGTTGAGGGGTGCTGGGATTCAGGTGGGTGGCCCCCAAATATATTAATACCACAATAACATATTGCTTATTTTGAGTTGAAGTTACTTACGACATGGCCAATGCAAGAGGGCCACTCTGACCCTCCTCTGTCTCTCAGAAAGCAGGAAATGAATCTTTCATGTGGAAGGTGCACTCCCAGCCTCTGGAGGTAGAAGGACACCGTTATTGGCAGAGACAGGATACGTAGAGTGAGAAGCCTGTGTAAATAAACCTGTCACTTCTTTAATGTACTATCCTAAGCCCTGATTCAACAAATTCTTTCTTTTTTAAAACTTTTTAGTTTGTATTGATGTATAGCTGATTAACAATGTTGTGATAGATTCAGGTGAACAGTGAAGGGACTTAACCATACATGTACATGTATCCCTTCTCCCTCAAACTCCCCTCCCATCCAGGCTGCCATGTAATATTGAGCAGAGTTCCATGTGCTACACAGAAGGTCCTTGTTGGTTATCCATTCTAAATAGGGCAGTGTGTTCATGTCCATCCCAAACTCCCTGACTATCCCTTCCTCCTCTTCTTTCCCCTTCCACCTCTCCAGCAACTGTAAGTTCATTCTCTAAGTCTGTGAGTCTCTTTCTGTTTTGTAAGTTCATTTGTATCATTTCTTCTTCGATTCCACAAATAAGGGATGTCATACAATATTTCTCTTCTGTTGGACTTACTTCACTCAGTGTGACAAACAAATTCCTTCTAATTGACCACCTGAAACCTAAGTTTCATTGTCCTGTCAATTCCTCACAAATGTATTGTTTTTTTGTCTAAAAATATAAAAGCTCCCTGCTTTGACCACTTCTTATGTCTTATTTCTATGAGACCTCCGAGCACAAGAATTAAAACTTATTTCTTTTCCTCCTACTAATCTGTCTTGTGTATTAGTCTGGTCACATGAATTCAAGTTGGAGGGAATTTCTCCTCCCAACCAAGAAAAAACAAACGTGCTCCCAGAAGAGAGAGTTGCGGAGACATCCACTGGCCCAGAGTTGCCTGTAATCACAAGAAGTTCAGTTATGGCCAGAGCCAAGGGGGCAAGGTTGCCCAGATGAGGCTTAGGAATAAAGCACTTTGGTAGAAACTCCCGGTTATTCCCTGATAACCCTTCACTTTATGGGACCCATAGCTACCCAATAAGCAACCACATTCCCCAGCTCTCTGAAAACTAGGTATGGCCACAGAACTAAGTGCTGGCCAACAGGACTGTGAAAAGGAATAATGTGACTAACCTCTAGGTCTCATCCTCAGGAAAAAAAAAATACCTGCTTACCACCACATCCTCTTTCTCTCTGTGCATGAGCTGAAACACAAAAATAGTGCTTCAACCATGATGGTCAACAGCATCCAAGAGAATGAGAGAGAACAGATCGGAAGAAATTCTCTAAATGATACTCAGAGCATTCACTAGCTTGGACTTATACACTAAGTGAGAAATAAAGCTTTTATTTTGCTTGACAGACTGTTTGATATTCTTTGCTTCAATAGTATGTGTGTGTGTGTGCGTGTGTGTGTGTGTGTGTGTTAGTCGCTTAGTCATGTCCAACTCTTTGCGATCCCATGCACTATAGCCCGCCAGGCTCCTCTGTCCATGTAATTTTCCAGGCAAGAATACTGGAGTGGGTTGCATGCCCTTCTCCAGAGGATCTTCCTGACCAGGGATCAAACCTGCTTCCCCTGCATTGCAGTAGAATTCTTTACTCTCTGAGCCACCAAAGAAGCCCCACTCTTCTGTGATGTATACCCCACCAGAAAGTTACTTTCTGATGAGGAGAGAAATCACTGCTTTCAGAGGGGTGGCTTTTCTAAACATCTACTTTTGTGAAGTTCTGTTGTAGAATGTATATCACAGGTTCTTTACAAAAGCCTAGTAAAGGAAGAAATTTCCTGAATCACAATTTTTCACAAAAATTTTAGTGTCTTTAACTTAGGCCAGTGTCTCTAAATCTCTCAAGATTGTAGATAAATACTCTCATTTTCAAGACCAAATCTGTCTTTGGCTAATGAAGGCCCAGTCATAATTCCAAAAGATTGTTAGAACGGGCCTGGAGCTGGCCTTTTGTTTCATATTCTGGAATGCGATTTTCGTGTACAATTCCCAGGCTTCAGGGTAGAACAAGCTCTCAGACACTTTATTGGGTTTTGATTGAGAATATTTGCGGGAGCAATTTCCAGGGGAACACTTAGGTGATCAGCCTCAGGAGCCTGCAATCTCAGGTCCCAAGGGGACAGAAATCACCAGTGGAAACATGACTATTACTGGGGAAATCGATCTTCTTGACAGAACATAAATCAGAAGCGCCGATCAGACACGGCAATGAAAATGCCCTCAGTCATCCTATCAGAGCAGAGGTGTTAGCATCGTCAGGGTGGGAGAGCAAAGGAAACCAGTTTGAATGCCAGAGACTTCCCTCCTGCTTCACCCTGTGTGGTTCACAGACCTGCTTGCAAACACTGGGCAGCTGGGGGAAGTCCAGTCCTGTGTGTCATGGGGCCTGTCCCCACAACGGGTGGTGGTTTCCACGTTCATTCTCTGAGGCTGAGCGCCCTTGTTCGGTCTTGCCCCTAAGAATGTATCCAGGCTGAAGATCCTCACTCTACCATCTCTGAGGCTCCAATTCTCTCTGTCTGTCTTGCTGCTGGCTTGGTTCACATTCCCATGATCTTTCATCTGAGCTGCTGCTGCAATTGTCTCCTAACAGCTCTTCTGCACACTAACTTCTCACTGTAGCCACAGACCCTTCAAAGAGCACAAATCCAACCATGCTACTTTCCCCTGCTCCGGCCCTCCTTGCCTTCCCTCTGCCCACCAGGTTCTTTCTTTGTTTCTTCCTTTGGCTTTGTAGGGTCTCATCTGAGGCCCATGGGATCTTCATTGCGGTGTGTGGTTTTCTATAGCCGTGGTGTTTGGGCTCAGTAGTTGCGGCTAGCGGGCTTACTTGCCCCGCCGCATGCGGGATCTTAGTTTCTGGACCAGGGGTTGAACCCATGTCCCTGCACTGGAAGGGAGATTCTTAACCAGTGGACCACAGTGAAGTCTTGCCCACAAGTCGGCCAACTTCCTAGAGCTCCCTCAGTCTTACTCCCCATTTTTCCTCCCTAGATTGGCAGATGCGTTGCTTTTCTTGCCTTTGGGAGGGGGTAATGCCATTTTCATTGCATGGAGTCAGGGAGACACTCTGGCCCCTAAGAGCATCTCTGAGCTAGAGTTCTCACTCTGCTTCTGTTTGGCTCAGCTCTTGGGGAGCAAATGTACAGCAAAGTGGTTCAGTTTTATGTATATATATGTGTGTGTTTGCGCGCGCTAAGTCGCTTCAGTCGTTTCTGACTCTTTTTGACACTATGAACTGTAGCCCACCAGGCTCCTCTGTCAGTGGGATTCTCCAGGCAAGAATACTGGAGTGGATTGCCATGTCCTCCTCCAGGGGATCTTTCCAACCCAGGGACTGAATCCATGTCTCTTATGTCTCCTGCCTTGGCAGGCAGAGGTAGGGAAACTAGGTATGGAAACTAGCACCACCTGGGAAGCGCATATATATATGTATATGTGTATATAGATATACATATATTCTTTTTCAAACTCTTTTCCCTCAGAGCACTCCAGTACTCTTGCCTGGAAAATCCCATGGATGGAGGAGCCTGGTGGGCTGCAGTCCATGGGGTCGCGAAGAGTCGGACACGACTGAGTGACTTCACTTTCATTTTTCACTTTCATGCATTGGAGAAGGAAATGGCAACCCACTCCAGTGTTCTTGCCTGGAGAATCCCAGGGACGGGGGAGCCTGGTGAGCTACCGTCTATGGGGTCGCACAGAGTCGGACACGACTGAAGTGACTTAGCAGCAGCAGCAGTTTCCCTCATAGGTTGTTACAAAAAATTAAGCAGATGCTACTTTCACATGTAATATGATTCTAAGGAGCATGAATATGTTTCCTCCCAATACACACACACACACACCTGATTCCTAAGAATCAAAACATTATTTAAAACACCTAGGGCAGCAATAGAGAAGAAGAGAATAGTAAATGGGGTGACAGAGTATCAAGAAAAGAAGTTGAGAGAGACAGCCTTGAAAGGGAATTAAAGAGACCAATTTGGAAACCTTGAGTATTCCTCATTTTTGTCAAGCGACACCCCTGGGTGCAGGCATTGTGGTTTAAAACCAGAATTGATTGGGTTTAGGTGGCCCGTGGATTGATGACTGCAGAGATGCCTACATTTGTAATAACCTACGCGTAACCTCTCTGAGGAGTTGGGATTCTGGGTCACTAATCTTCTTTCTCTGATTCTCTTGGGAAATAAAGAAACAAGATATTAACATGCAACAAACACCAGCACTGAGGATAAGAAAGATTGGCTCTCTGTCCCAGCCTTCCCATCTACTAGCTGGGTGCCCTCAGGTAAGTAGTTTAACATTCCTGAGCCTCAGTTTATTTAATGGCAAACACAGGAGCATGAACACCTACTCACCAGCCTACTGTGTCTCGATGAGATAAGGATGTTCAGCAGCAGCACCAAAGCAGCACATAAAAGTGATCGACAGATAGTTTATTTCATCTCTTCTGAGTATGAATCCCATCTACCTCAAATGGTAGAAGGACTATTTGCCCTGTCTCTCACAGGGCTGTGTTCTATCAGTAGATAATGCTCATTGAAAGACCATTGTACATCAGATAGTTATTTTTGTTGATTTTTTAATTATTGTTATAATTCCTGTAGTGATTATTTATAGAGACTGGAACTTAATATTCTGTTTTTTAAAAGGTTAATGATTCTTAGTCTAAGAAACACAGATACCTGGCAATACATGTCACTCTTGACAGTTGCCCACTCATACTGGAGAGAAGGAAGGAAACCAGTGTCAGAGAAAGGCTTGACAGTGCCCTTGGGAGCAGAGTGAATGGAAACTTAGGCTGGGACCTGGCTTTTGCTCTCAGATGACATGAGAAAGCTCAGAATTGCTTTGATGAAGCAAGGGGATGGTGAAATTATGATATGGTGCAAATCTTATATGATGGTCGTCACTATCGTGGTGAACTTCTACCCTACCTCAAAACTCCTCCCAGGCATCACTTAACTTTGTGTGGGCTTGATTCCTTCTTCTCCATGCTCTCAAGGCACCCTATACTTACCTCTATTCATGCAGCTATCATGCCACATTAAATGCTATCCATCCATCCTTCCATCAATAAGTATGTGTGTCTCTCATGGGCTGGACACTGTGCAAAGTACTCAAGTCATAGATGGTTCATTCACCTATTTCTTCCACTAGAGTGAGAGTTCTATGACCTTTTTTACTCATGCCTATGTTCTTAAGGCTTAACCCAGGGTTTGGTTCATAAAAGACACTCAGGAGATGGTTCAGTGTGGTGATTAAGAGCATGCCAAGTCCTGTGCAAGTTGCTTAAGCCTTAACCCTCATTTTCCTCATCTGTTATAATAATACCTACCTCTACGTTTATCCTAAGGATAAAAATAAGATACTCCCAAAAAACACTTGGAAAGGTACTTAGCATCTGGTAAGTGCTGTATAAATACTAGCCACAGTCATAATAAATGACTCCAGCTTACACTCTCAGGCATGGGAGACCCACCTGTCACTATGGGTGGGCAGCTCACATCTCCTTGTCCCCCTTTCTTTCATCCCTCCCCTCCTGCCCCTCATCACCGATGCCCCTGTGACCACATACATATTCAGAAGCATCTTCTGGGTCCCTCTTGCTCTTGGAAGCTCACCTGGGGTAAATAATTTGCTAAGATCTCTGACAGCCCTTCCCAGCACCAGTTGTCATCAGTCCAGTTTTTAGCAACTCTGTGCCTCTCTCTGTTCTCACATCAAGAAGCATCTCAAGGGGCAAAACTCATATCCGAGCACAAAACACTTTGCTTTAGAAGCAATACCGAAACTGTCTGGCCATGAACAAAGTCCTTTCCCCAGGATTAATGTTGCCTTTTCATAACTGCTGATCAAATTAAGACTACAATATGAGCAAAAGCAGAGGATGGCAGAAAGGAAGCTACAGAGCACAGAGAACTCTTTCCACTCACCCCCCACCCCCGACCCCCAGCCAATCACACAAGGCTCGAAGCTAAAATAAAATTAAAGGGAAAGAAAAAGAAACGGATCAAACTGATTAGGTGCTGGTATGCAGTTTAGAAAATCAGTTTAACTGAAGCTAAAAAAAAAAAGTGCTATGATGTTTCCTGTGATTGGATTTAAAAATTCATCTCCTCAGTTAAAATCTACTTTGTCACTACACTGCCATCTGTCCTGCCTCCCAGTCATCCTGATGGAGAGTCAACAGTCTCTGAATTGTGTTTCCTAGCTCCATGGCCAGTCACTAGGATGCTCAGCTAGTGACAGTCATCAGGAAGAATCTTAATCAAAACATGCGTCTGGGGTCAGTTTAAAGCTGGGCTCGTTTGCAGATCCATGCCCTTTGAGCTTGTAGCTTTGAGAAAGTTTTTGAGCTTCTCTGGGCATGTTTTCCCATCTGTAAAATGGGTGTAATTAACACCTACCTTCCAAGGTAGCTATGATGATTGCATGGACGTATACATTTTTCAGCATACTGGAGGTGCTCCACAGTTTGGAATTCCTTTCTTTTTGACACCTGGATATGTTACTTTTGTTTTTATTTTGATTTCCTTTAAAATGTAAATCTCCATTAACAGTGTAACTCTTTAAGGCATTATCAATTATTTGCTCCCAAATGGTTTCAAATTATTATTATTTTTTTTCTGAATATAGGTTGTTATAAAGGAGATGGATTGCAGACAGAATGCGATGGATACAGAGTAACCATGGAACTCCTGGGAGAAGACAACTCTGGAGAGTGGAAAGATTACAGAACTATTATATCCAAGACAACCACATGTGTGCCAGCTCAGTTCCTTCAGTCATGTCTGACTCTTTGCAACACCGTGGACTGTAGCCTGCCAGGCTCCTCAATCCAGGAGATTCTCCAGGCAAGAATACTGGAGCGGGTTGCCATTTCCTTCTCCAGAAGATCTTCCCGACTCAAGGACTGAACTTGTATCTCCTACATTGGTGGGCAGATTCTTCACCTGCAGAGCCTCAAGACAATCATATCCCCTTTAAGACTTACCTATTTCCTCCCTTCTTCTTTCCTTCCTTCCATCTACCTTGCTTCCTTCTCTTTCTTTTTAAATTCTGATGCAAATCACAATGGTCACTTTGTACAAAGAAGTGAATGAGAAGTCCAAAAAAAAAATGGTCTATTTCCTAAACTAAGGATTGAAAGTGTCTTCACATTACCAGATTTTGTAACTGTGGGCAGGGCCATGACTTGAAGCTTTGGCTATTTTTCTGTTTCTTGTCTCTTTAGGCAACTTTCATGTCCTAAACAGAGACACACACATACATACACACACACACACATGCAACCTGATTTATTAAATTCTTACCGTATGCCACATATTAAGTGTCTTATGGAAATTATAATTTAATTCCCCAAACTCATGTATAAATTAAGTTTATTTTAATTAAGATTTTTGGAAATCCAATTCAAGCAACCCAATACAAGAGGAAAATTTATTGGCTTAGAGAACCTGCAAGTCTAGAAACAAGAGGAAAATTTATTGGCTTAGAGAACCTGCAAGTCTAGAGCTACAGCAGGACCCGAGGACTTAGCTCTGTCTTTCTCCATCTCCCATCTCTGACTGTCTCTGCCAGGCTCTTGCTTAGATGGGCTTTTCCAAGACTTCCAGTAGCTTCTGATATAATTTCTACTGGCTTACTCATTCCAGTACCCAGAGATCCTTTGTCCAATAATCCCCTACAATATCTTCATTGGGAGTCTCATTGTCCCCACTGCGCTGCTGTAGCAGAAACTAACTGAGGCACTCCATCATGTTAGCCCTTACCCAACCCTGTTCTCTCCACCCATTTAACCTACAGATGTTTGTCCTCCTCTTTCTTGCTCAGTTGCACTCTGAATATGATTGCCCTCTAGCTATACCTGATGTTTACCCCTTCAAGACAAGATTCCTAGCACTCCTTTTCTCTGGGAGCATTCTTTACTCCAGAAAGAATATCCCAGGAACATGACCTGGAAAACCACCAGAAGCTGTCCTGTAATCTTGATATCAATGCCCCCAGGAGGAGGAGAAGAATGCAGGACCATATCAGCTCTAATCCTTAGCTTTAGCCCCATTTTCCATCTTAAGACTGTAAGGCCTCTTCCAACTTTCCAGAAAGAGGATCACAGTCTTGAAAGCATTAGCTTGTTGTGATCCTCTTTTGCCTAGCAAAGCAATAAAACTACTCCTTTCTACTCTTCCAAAACTCTGTCTCTGTATTTATATCTGTCATTGGTGAACAGAGGCTGGTTTTGCAGCAACAGTGTCACATGCATGAACTTGAAACAGCCCATACAGCCAGTGGTCACAGTGCTCAGAAAGTCCAGTCTAGTGTTCCCCTCCCAAGAGCCAGAGGCGGGGCCGTCCTCTTGAGAGGGCCTTGAGAGCAGAATGCGTGCTCTTTCAGTGACAGCCAGACTCCTGTTCCTGAAAGCAAAGGAATAGCGAGAACTTGTCTTTGGTTTACAGATAATGAGGAACCTGCTCAAGGGCACAGAGCTGGCAAATGATGGGGAGCTGGATCTTGAGGTGACATGGGCCCATTTCAGGGTTTTTACCCTTATCTGGGGCTGTGCTAAATAAACTAGGTTGACACTGCGTGAAGCAATTAAGTCATAGATGGTCCCTAGGTTGAGAAAACTCTTTAAAAAAAAAAAAAATCAATATAGCATGAGTGTTCCCTTCCCTTTTCACTGGGTTCAACCTATCTCTCTCTCACTTCTTCCTCTTGGACACATAATGGCTCTCCCTATATATACTTCCTCTCAGGCAGAGCCTCTATGGAAATAAGTTCTTCTTCGTAAAATTAGGGGCATATCTAATCTGCATCCAGCATTTAAAAAAAAAGGAAACAAGAAGTTCTCAGCAATGTCAGCCTTGTCAAGTTGAAATGTGTAGAAATCTAAGTGTGGCAGCCAGGGGGTCCACGGTGAGGATAGATTTTTTTTAAAAATTTATTTCTACATTTGTGTTAAGGTCAGTGTATTCATTTCACAGTAGGGAGGGATGAATTTTGACATTTTTATAAGGGTGATTGATTGGTTTGTGTCCATTTGTGAGACTCAACATGGCAAAAGGCCATGGCTAATGGAAGAGGAGGGGGAGACTCAAAAGCAGCTAGTTTTGTCGGAAATCTGCCTATCACTATATTGGAAGCTGCCCAGAAACGTGGACACAGACCTGAGCAGAAGATAGAAAAGTGTTCAACACAGATTCATTAAAGTACAAATGGAAGGTTATTGACAAGGACTTCATTTGAAATATGTGTCCCAGCTGCTGTGAGAGAGTCGCCTGCTTTTTACTGACAAATATCTTGTGTCCCTCACTTGAAAGATTTATGGAAGAATGTCATTTTCACAAAAGGGACCTTTTGTCTGGAACACTTTTGCCCACATTTCATGGTCTCCATTGAAGGTCCAGCTTATATGGCCCTTTCTTGGGGGTGTTGGAGGCTTCCTCAGCCCCCAACTAACTCTATATAGCCTGACCTTTGACCTCTACATTGTGAAATGAAAATACCTCCTACCATATCAATAATCAAGAAATGTCACAGCCATCAGCAATTTCCAGGCTCCAAATATGAATAAAAGTGAAAGTCGCTCAGTTGTGTCCGTGTCCAACTCTTTGCAGCTCCATGGGTTATAGACTCCCAGGCTCCTCTGTCCATGGAATTCTCCAGGCCAGAATACTGGAGTGGGTAGCCATTCTCTTCTCTCAGGGATCTTCCCAACCCAAGGATGGAAGCCAGGTCTCCCACATCGCAGGCAGATCCTTTACCATCTGAACCACCAGGGCAGCCCAGGGCTCCCCAAACTGAGATCCAACAGATGCTGCCACCCACCCAGAAGGGATTGCTGAGAAGCTGGGGGAATACAAGAAGCAACCATCTGCCACTCCTTAAGGTGGACAAGGAAACACCATTGGTTTCCTGTTTCCTTAGCTGAGGTGCATATGAAAGCAATGAATTCAATGAGCCCAGAAGCTTGCATCTTCCCATACATAGAATGCTAAATTCCCTGATACCTGATCTTTGAAGTTCAGATTGCCTGCTTCCTTTGTTGCAAACTTGTATATAGGCCAACTTCCCCTCCTGCCTCCTTGGAGCAGTTTTCTCAGAGTTACTGAGATGCTGTCTTCTGGGCTCAGAGTTCTAAACATTCCCACCAATCAAAACAACTCTCTGCTTTAAGATTGTGACAGCATTTTTTAGCCGACAACATGATTATAATCAGAGCACCTTTAACTCCTCCCTCAATCTTTGCCCTCCTGGTTAGACTGAGTTTCATGAGTTGATGAGACAAAGAGACATGTGTGTCTGCTCCTTGTATCTCAAGTGCCAAGAAGAGGGCATAAAGTTTGTAGTAGGCATTACCAAATATTTGTTGAATGAATGAATGGCTTTTAAGCCATTTCAATCTCTGCCTTTTGAGCTGTAGCACAGAGCCATGCTCTCATTTGAGGGAGATATGCCCTGGTTGATATTACTCAACCACATTCTGGCACCGTGGACAGAGAAGTGGACCTTTATCAAGCAGACTTAAATTTTAAACAATTCATCTAAATTGTTATGCATATTGGTGATTGACAGGGAGTCATGAATATTTACCTGGAAAGCATTTCTCTATAAAAACAGAATACCATTCCTTGGTGATTCATCACCTTCTTCTATGATGACCTCACTGTTTAAACACACTGAAGCTTCCTTATTAACTCAGGACTGCTTATTCCTGTGATTTCATGTACATTAGGCTTTTTTTTGGAGTATCTGAGGTCAGAGACCCCTGTGTGAATGTCAATGCCAATCACCCCAGAGTCCTACAGCTAATCCTTCTAATGGTGATGGCCCCAGATTTGAGCATCCACAATACTAGGGATATTTCCACAGGATCTGGAGGTGGAAGTCATGTGGTTCTGTTGACTACAGACAGTTCCCCAAATAGTTTGTTAGTTACACTGTTTGGGGATTTCCTGGGGTCAATAATACCTAGAAGAGTAACCTCAAAGGTTGAATTTTCTGTTTTGGGATTTAATTTACCTGCTATCATAAAGGAATGAAATTATTCACTCCTGGATGTTCCCCACCTGTACCCTTTCCTCTCTCTTTCCTAAAAGAGTTGTGGTTTTATGGTTAGTTATTTCTACTCGTCTGTTCTAAAAAATTTCCAGGGCTGTTCTTTGGATTTTCACATTGCAGAATCTGAAGGGTAGGGGAGAGTATTGCTGTTGTTTAGACACCAAGCCTTGCCCTGCTCTTTGCAACCCCATGGACAGTAGCACACCAGGCTCCTCTGTCCGTGGGATTCTCTAGGCAAGAATACTGGAGTGGGTTGCCATTTCCTTCTCCATGGGACCTGCCTGACCCAGGGATTGTACCCATGTCTCCTTCATTGGCAGGCAGATTCTTTACCCTAAGTCACCAGGGAAGCCCAGGGGAGAGTAGAAAACACCTAATCCAGGAGGGCAGCAGAATGTGCCTGATCAAAGAGCACTCCTCAGAGGCCATGGAATAAGTTGAAGAGGAATGAGCATAATGAATAGGGAGCACATTTGTGCTTTAACACCTGCCTCACAGCCTGAGATGGAAGTACAAAGAGAGATGAAACAGTATGATGAGGAAGTGAGTTGGAAATTCCCAGATATTGCAAGATACTAGAAAAACAGATGATGACTACGGTCACTAATAACAGTTTATATGAACTATGTACAGCAGTCTGCTATGATTTTCAAGAGACTTGAGGATGACTGGAAATTCTATTTTGACCACCTTTCTTTGCTAAGACCTCTACAAGTAGGTCAGGACTCAAATGAATAGACAGGGTCCAAGGCATTTCTGCAAGTTTCCATGTGTCATCAAAATAAATGCACTTCCTCCACAACTTGTCTCAGGCCCCTTCCTAAGGATCCTTCCCCTGTTTTAATACTCTCTGATTCAAGTCCCTTCATATCTGAACCAACCTTGGGATTCACTTCCAGACTAAGCTGACTGTGGAATCTCTGTTGGGGGTGAGTGTCCATCTGTGAACATTGTCTTACTCCTCCTTAGGGTATAATTAAGAACATGGAAACCCAGGCTTATCACACAGGGTCAGGGTGCTGCTCCCTGGCAAAGGGATCTGTATCTGACATGGCCCTCAGAATTGAGTTGAAAAAGTGCATGGATCTCGTCCCTGATAGTTACTTCAAGTTAACCCCGTGAGGTGGCCTCAATAACCATTTTCTGTGCTGTCTCCTCTAACATAACGTAAACCTCTGAGGCTGTGTTCTATATTGCATCCTAAATCATCACTTAGAACAAACTGTGTTCCCAATGCACAACACATTGTGTGCCTTTTTCTAAATTTTCCCATTTCAAAATTCAAAGGGTAGCTAGTAACACACATACCGTTCAAATGTTTAGCCAGCCACACTCTTGTCTTCATCAATAGCACAGCTCTTCCCCCTTCCCCAAATCCTATTTATCCCTTCATTTTTTCACCCATAAATATGGCATCTACCATTCCACCTTCTTCCCAGAAGCACTACCCTGGGCACAGGGAGAGCAAACCAACTGAGAAGTTTCTCTTTCTAAGGTTCAGCAACTAGTTCAGTATTCGAGACAGAGTTGATGCCCAGTAACAGTCACTGCATGGATGGCTCTGCTTCAGAGACACCTGGGACTGTGCTCTCAAAGTGTCAGGAAGAGTGTAGAGTCATCTAATTAACCTACTGTAAATCATTCAGTAGCATTGTATAAGGTTTTATTCATTCAAAGAACTCATCTGCCTAGGCTGCAGGGCAACATCTGGGGTCATGGTCTGGTCTTTCTACCTTTTCAGATGGATAATGAACTCGAGTTTGGTTACATCAAAGATTTTGATTCAAATCTGGTTTCATCCCATTCTACTTGTGTGAATTGAGGTAAGTGATTCAACCTCACAGGCTCTCTTCTTGCCTGTCTGAAAAGTGGGGATGATATTGTCTTCTTCACAGAAGAGAATGAGATAAGAAAGCCTGGCACATGGTGAATATTCAATAAATGGCCCCTGATGGTATTGAATGATCCACTGAAGACGCTACTCTAGAAAATTAGAAGTTTTGAGTAGGTAAGTTAGCATAGATTCACTTGAAGGAGAAACAAAAATTGATTTTTATCTTTATCACAGTACGTTGCTCCATTCTCCCTCTGCAACTCATCTATTCTGTATCGAAAAAGGCTCACTATTAGAAAATTCAAGCTCACCTTACCTAGGCAATGGGCACTTTCCTCCATAGAACATAATTTCTCATAATCCTGGGCATAATAACTCTTCTCACTCCTTGTCTGCACGGGGGCCATTAATCGACATAAAGCTCCACAAAGTAAAATTTTCATTTAATTGAACGTGTTTGTTGTTTTCCCAGGCATAATGGAGATAGGTCTATGGTCACAAGCCTTGCATCCTGGGCCACTGCCCAGAGAGGAAAACTATCGCTAATTAGCACCTTTGTGGGGCCTGTGGAAGGGCTGCTTTTTTATTCTCCTGCTTTCATCCCTTTTGGCAAACATCCCTGGAAAGCTAGCCATAAATGCTAATGAAATCGCAATTTCTGTTGGAAAATGTGATCCCAGAACATTTGAAAGCTCAAAACCTCACTTAACTGTGTGATGCATTGTATGTACATTATATTCTTTTGAGACCTGCTTGTTTATACAATGTAATATCTATTTAAAGAGCATTTGTCCAAAAGTGAGGCACTGGCTTATGAAGCTTCCCACCTCGCCACCATCAGCAGGGAGGGCTTATCCTAGTCACCTGGTGTGGATAAAATACATCCTCTCTTTCCTTTGAGTTTCAAGGTAATTTGATGATAAGAACTACATAACTACGTAAGTGGGTGGGTAGATACAAACTGTCTCTCAAGAGGGATATACACATGAATCCCTAAAAGAATTTGAAATGACTGTTTCAAGTGATGTGCTTTCTGAGAGCTCTGGCTTTGCCAGGATGTAGCACCCATCAAAAGCAGTAAACTAGACACCAGGAACCATCAGCAAAGGAACAGCAACATATTGCATTTCCTCTTCTAGCTAAGCAAGCTAACCTACTTTCGGATCCTAGCAATAATGTCACGGTATCAGCCTTAAAGGGGCTTCCCAGGTGGCCCTAGTGATAAAGAACCTGCCTGCCAATGCAGGAGACATAAGAGAGGCAGGTTCAATCCCTGGGTAGGGAATATGCCCTGGAGGAGGGCACGGCAATCCTGTCCAGTATTCCTGCCTGGAGAATCCCATGGGCAGAGGAGCATGGAGGGCTACAGTCCATAGGGTCACAAAGAGTCAGACATGACTGAAGCGACTTAGCAAGTAGGCAAGCATCAGCCCTAAAATCTAGGCACCCATCTTAGGACATACAAGGACACACAGAGGAGAAAAGAAATATACACCCTAGTTAATAAATGACTTAAACATTGACTGAGCACACTCTGGATAGTGACCTGGTATTGGTTACTCTGCCATCATTTTTATTTCCAGCCTCCCGGTCTATTTTAATTTCCTTGTTGCTGTTCTTGCCTCACAGCCCTGTTTGCCGGCTTTATCTGCGATTACACACTGGTGTCTGATGCTTCACTATAGAGTTTTGGGTCTTGACAGTGTTTCCCATCACAGTGTGAGAATTTTCTATTTTCCCAGGCCCTAGAGATCAACTCTGTCTTTTGTGAGAAGGAGGCTTTCAAAAGACAGCTGAAGTGGATAAGAGCGACGTCTGGGCTCGCCAAGGAGGAGGCCGCGCATGAGCTGCCAACCGTGCCGTTAGCCCTGCTCCAGCTCGGCCCTGGAATGGCTTGTTTTGAGGGGGTTGGCTTAAGCCTATGGAAATAAAAAGACTTTTCAATTTTACCTGTTCCCCAGGAAGGCCCAGAGTTATCATTCAGCAAGCACAGCAGCCCTGGCCGAGAGGAAAGCCAACCAAACTTATTTTAATTGAGCAGCGAAGTCCCACAGCATAAAGGCTCTCACAAGGTCAAATACAGCTTTTGCTTTCCTGGCCTCGGCCGTTTCCTTGTTTATGTATACATTCAACACCTCCATCAGTGGGAACATGAACTATTCCCTCCTCCAATCTGCAATGCCAGGAGTAGGCATCTGAGCAAGAGTCTTGACAGATCAGTCAACAAGATTGTTTTCCAGGATAAGTACAGAGAATGTTGTCATGTGTGTAATACAAGAGAAAACCATTATGCAAAATCAATATCTCCTTAAACACAAATTACTCTCATTAGGTTGGGACAATGGAGGGACTGATCTGTGAAGAAGCAAATAGGCTTATTGCGATAATTATTTATTCTTTCAAAAAATCTTTCATCAGGTGAGTCAAGACACTTGGAAGCTCTTCCTTACACCCCAGAGCTGACTTCCCTTGACTCCTCTGCTTTTCTGAGCTGCAACAGAAGACTAATGTATCATATAAAGACTATTAGAGGTAGCCTAGGAATTGAAAGCAGGCATTAATGTGAGCTCAGACTGGCCCTTAACATAGGCTATGAGGTGCATTTATTGTATGGTTTTGTGGGAAGCAATGGATGGAAAGAACATTAGTATTATTTTGGGCTTAGGTTTCAGTAAAATTAATTTTCATTTCATTATGCTGAAAACAGCAAGCAAACACAAATGCTGCTATCAAAAACATTACTTCCTACACAGTAACATCTTAGAATAAAATCTTGGTTTTGGTGGAAATATATTTTCACATACAGAATTTCTGAACTTTTTGCCATGAGTAATAAACAATCTGGTACATATAATTAAAAGGCAAAAAGATATACATAATATAATAGCAGACAGTTACTATCTAGATTGGGCTCCCCTGGTGGCTCAGCAGTAAAGAATCTGCCTGCAATACAGAAGACTGCCTGCAATGCAGGAGACATAGAGTCATTCCCTGGGTTGGGAAGATCCCCTGGAGTAGGAAATGGCAACCCAGTCCAGTATTCTTGCCTGGGAGATACCATGGACAGAGAGCTTGGCGGGCTACAGTCCATGTGGTTGCAAGAGTTGGACACGACTTAGAGATTAAACTGCCACCACCACTACCTAGATCACAAAGAAAAACCTAATGAAATGATATTAATGTTGAAGCCTGTATCTTAGCAGTGTTTGTAATTCTGTTCTCCAGTGGGAACAATAAATGTGCTTTTATCAGGAGCCATATTATAGTCAAACATTTAAAGTTCTCCAAAATCTAAAGGAAAATGATGCACAACAGCTCCTTGGCATGATGGTTTGGCTGATGGAATGAAATGTTAGCCTGACTAAAGTTGGTGGAAGCAGAAGAGGTTTCAGTATGTATGTTAAAGTGTCATATTTATACTTAAATGTTTGGTTTCTCAGGTGGTGCTAGTGGTAAAGAATCCACTTGCCAATGCAGGAGACATAAGAGACATGAGTTCAACACCTGGGCTGGGAAGATCCCCTGGAAAAGGACACAGCAACCCACTCCAGTATTCTTGCCTGGAGAATTCCATGGACAGAGGAGCCTGGTGGGCTACAGAACATGTGGTCACAGAGTCAGACACGACTTAAGTGACTTAGCATGCATGCATGCACATGACCATGTAAGTAGCTTCTGAAATGGCTCTTAATTGTGCCCACCACCAGGTTTTCATGCCCTGGGTAATCTCCTCCCCTTGAGTACAGTGACTTAATTATGACTAGAATATGGTAGAAAAGATGGAACAGAACTTCCAAGATTAGTTTACGAAGAGATAGGGACATCTTTCTTATTTGTATGCTCTTTCTGGTACTGCTTGCTTGTTTGCTCTGGTGAAGCTAGCTTCCTTGTTGGGAATTGCTCTTTGGAGAGGCTCAAGTGACAGTGTACTGAGAATGAGCTCCAGCCAACAGGGCAGAGGAACTGAGGCCATCAGTCCAGCAACCAGGGAGAAACTGGATCCTGCCAACAACCAAGGCTGCTTGGAAGCAGCTCCTTCCCCAGTGGAGCCTTGGGATGACTACAGCTCAGGCTGACTCCTCTGATTACTGCCAGTGAGAGGTCCTGAGCCAGAGGACCAGCTAAGCTACACCTGGTTTCCTGACTCACAGACTCTGCGAAATAATACATGCTGTTTTAAGCCACTGAGTTTGGGGGTAATTTTGTACACAGCAATGTATAATGAATGTAGTAGGAAAATGAAAGTTTTATCAAGTTTATCAAATCAGGCATCACTTCTGGAATGGTTCAAGCCTCATTATTCCTCTTTTCAAAGGATTCAAAACAATAATCTCTTATATGGCTTTTCCTCTTTTTCAAGCCACTCTCAAAATACTCTACTTGGTCAGGGTCTGGTTTTAGTTACTGTGGTACTGGATTTGATTCCTCAGACCCTCTGATTTGAGGATCTGATGGCTTTCTGATGACTGATAGGGCCAGTGATCATATGGGTTATGATGATGGAAAACAGTTACCATAGATGGAAAGGCATCTTGTTCCCAAAGTTCTCCAGAAGTTGACTGAAGTTCCATAGTGATAAGGGCATTAGGCCTGCTCCATGGAGCTCCCTAGGGCTGCACTAGGGCTTCCCTGGTGGCTCAAATGGTAAAGAATCTGCCTGCAGTGTGGGAGACTCGGGTTCCATCCCTAGGTTGAGAAGGTCCCCTGGAGAAGGGAATGGCTACCCGCTCCACTGTTCTCAGCTGGAGAATTCCATGACCAGAGGAACCTGACAGGCTATAGTCCATGGGGTCACGAGTTGGACATGACTGAGCAACTAACGCTTTCATGGAGCTCAACAGTTTTCACCTCCTGCATTATCTCGTTGACAGCAGTGTATTTTGTACATGGAAAGAACCATGCCAGGTCTCTGGGGAATGCCAAAATAAAGGAAACAGTTCCTGCCCTCTAAGATGCCCGGTGTAATGATGGAGAGAGACATATCCATAAGTAACCCTAACAAGAAGGTGAGCAAACATGGGAGTGAAGTCCCCTCCGGCTGCTGCTGCTGCTGCTAAGTCTCTTCAGTTGTGTCCAACTCTGTGCGACCCATAGACGGCAGCCCACCAGGCTCCTCTGTCCCTGGGATTCTCCAGGCAAGAATACTGGAGTGAGTTGCCATTTCCTCTGGCTATTTCAATGTAAGTGACTATGAGAAGGGGAAGTTTGGGGAAGTTACTTTCTTCAGGACTCTGTAAACCTGGAACAATTGAAAGAGGTGTTTTTCATTGATCAAACTTTTAAGTTCCCTGAGGGAAGATGAAATGAAAGTGGTTTGAAGTTGAGATATTTTCTTATTGCTGACATGGTATGGTTTGGGCCATGCTATCATGCTGATCACTATGTGACCTCCAGAAAACCTGGTTAAAATCCAAGCTGGTGGGTAGTGAGTGTAGCTGGACTTGGGAACTAGAATGGGAGTTATGTATTGCCCTGGAAATAGTGGGATCTTAGGGCTGACTTAATTAATGTCCTCTTTCTTCTACTTTTGACAACTTGGGAGAGCAACACCCAACTTCCCGGATATTACATTGGTTTTCTTCTCCAAGGCAGTCAGGACTCTCATGGACAATAGGCTTTAAAGACAATTTTTATTTATTTATTTCCTTTTTTTTTTGGCTGCATTGAGTCTTAGTTGCAGCATGCAGGATCTTCATTGCTGCGCATCGGCTTTTCTAGTTGTGGTGTGTGGACATGAGCTCTGTAGTTACAGCACTAGGATTCAGTTGTTTTGCGGCATGTGGGATCTTAGTTCCCTGACCAGGAACTGAACTCACATTGGAAGGTAGATTCTTAACCACTGGACCACCAGCGAAATCCCTGGACAATAGGCTTTGGTTATAAATTCCCACAGGTTAACAGGATAAAAAGATGGAGAAGAGAGGAGCAAGAGTAAAACGTTTGCCCTTTTCCAAGGCTGTGTGTCCATCTGTCTTTAATTCTCTCTAAAAAAAGGAACTACTGATCATATTGATAGACTCACAGGATGCTGATTAGAACCCATGTACTAGATAGTAGGTTTGCCTTGTCAAGCATATACCTCAGCCTCTTCTTCCATCTTTAGCTATGTGGCTAAGGGTTAGGTGGGGAGAGGTTTGGGCCAAGATCTGCCACAAGGAATCTCCACTGTCTTTGCTGCTGTTCTTTCATCTCATGACCTACTTGGGACTCCTACTGAGACCTAGTGAACAAAACCCTCCTCGGGTTCAGGGACTAAGCCACAAGCTCCAACGTAGTATTATAGTAGCTCTGAACTGGGAGTATAAGGCTTTGGCCTGATATGTGACGGGCACCTTCTTTCCTATTTGGCTGTTGGTCCCCATGTACAAATGTATGTATATTCCTTCAGGTTTTCAGATTTACTATCATAAATATGCACAATGCTGTGGTGCTTTTAGGAATAAAGAAATTAATTTTGATGAAAAAAATCTAGGAAAACTTCATGAAGCTATGAAGTGATTCTTGAAGAATGGGTACAAATTTAGTTAAGTGGACATGAAAGATCAGGGCATTCCAACCTGTTTCAAGCTTAGGAAGCTAGCTTTACCGGTCCTGTGAGCAATGCATTAATGTTAGAGGCACTGAGAGACATTGAGCGACAGTAGTAGCTTTCAATGAAGCTTACAAGATCCTATAAAGAACAATGCTATCTAGAGAGTGTGGTGCCGTCAGAAATGGCATGGAATGGGTCATTTTTTGATAGGAGACATCTTAAAAAACATCTCAGTCAAACTTGTGATTTTTTAAGTTTTTTTTTTTTTTAATTGAAGATAATTGCTTTACGGAATTTTGTGGTTTTTCACCAAACCTCAACATGAATTAGCCATAGGTATACAACATAGATCTTAGGGGACTTCCCTGGTGGTCCAGTGGTTGGGAGTCTGTCTGCTGGTGCAGGGGACTTGGGTTGGGGCCCTGGTCAAGGAAGATTCCACATGCCATGGGGCAGCTGGGCCTGTGAGCCACAATTACTGAGCCCATGTGCCCTAGAGACCATGCTTGGCAACAATAGAAGCCACCACAAAGAGAAGCAAGCCTGTGCACTGCAACTGGAGAGTAGCCCTTGCTCACCACAACTAGAGAAAGCCTGCGTGCAGCAACAAAGATCCAGTGCAGTCATAAATAAATAAATATAATTTTTTAAATGATGTAAGGAAAAGAAAAGAAATGGTTTTAAAAAAGATAGATCTTAAGCTAGAACATGAACTATGTTTAAAGCATTATATCAGGTAAAGAAGTGTGATAAAAAGGAAACAAAATGCTTGGGATCCTTCTTTGTGGAGACTTGTAAATAACCTATTTTTACAGAAAATACCAAGATATTTGAAACGATTGAAAAACACTTCTGAAAAATTTGCCCTCTAAGTGCAAATAGATGTTATTCCTCCATCGCCAATTTCAAATTTCAGAATAGCACTGAATAGAGATGGAGAGGCAAGGAGACCTCAGGATGAAAGAGCTGAGATGCCTGAACATGTTTAAGGATGTACAAGAGTACACTGAATTGGTGAGCATTATTTATTTTCATTCCTGGGCATTGTGCTTGCTTGTGAAGATTCAAAGCTAAATAATAAATGGTTCTGACCATAAGAATCTTCCATCAAGTGTATGTCATCTTGAAGAAATAAGTTCTTAACAGCTATAAGGAGATGAGGTGCATCTGTTCATGGAAAGAAATGGGCTGCTCATCCCAGTTAGGAGAAGAGAATTGTTAAGCGGAGGGATGTAGAAGTGATTTAGTACCTTCCCTTGGTAGGAGAAGCCAATGGGCTTCCCCTATGGCTCAGCAGATAAAGAATCTGCCTGCAATGCAGGAAACTCAGGGGACATGGGTTCCTGGGTCGGGAAGATGCTCTGGAGGAGGACATGGCAATCCACTCCAGTATTCTTGTCTGGAGAGTCCCATGGACAGAGAAGCCTGGCGGTCTCTACTCTGTGGGGTTATAAAGAGTCGGACATGACTAAAGCAACTGAACACAGCAGGAGATGAAATTTGGAAAAAAGTAGAGGCAGGATTTGAGCAGCTTTGATGGCCAGCTTTGATCACCAGTCTTGGTGATGGGTAGTTTTCTAATGAAATCTGAAGGATGATAAGAAGACTCGTACTTGAACTAAGAGCATCCTCTTTGAAGTAGACTCTTACTTTGCATAGGCAATAAACTCAAAGCACAAATACCTTAGAAAAGCTAACATATTAAGCTGATTTTCCATCATTCACACTTATATTCTTTGTGCCATAGAATGCTCAAACTACTGCACAATTGTACTCATCTCACATGCTAACAAAGTAATGCTCAAAATTCTCCAAGCCAGGCTTCAACAGTTCATGAACTGTGAACTTCCAGATGTTCAAGCTGGATTTAGAAAAGGCAGAGGAATCAGAGATCAAATTGCCAACATCCGTTGGATCATCGAAAAAGCAAGAGAGTTCCAGAAAAACATCTACTTCTGCTTTATTGACTATACCAAAGTCTTTGACTGTGTGGATCACAACAAACTGTGGAAAATTCTTAAAGAGATGGGAATACCAGACCACCTGACCTTCCTCTTGAGAAATCTGTATACAGGTCAGGAAGCAACAGTTAGAACTGGACATGGAACAACAGACTGGTTCCAAATCAGGAAAGGAGTACTTCAAGGCTGTATATTGTCACCCTGCTTATTTAACTTATATGCAAAGTACATCATGAGAAATGCTGGGCTGGATGAAGCACAAGCTGGAATCAAGACTGCTGGGAGAAATATCAATAACCTCAGATATGCAGATGACACCACCCTTATGGAAGAAAGCGAAGAACTAAAGAGTCTCTTGATGAAAGTGAAAGAGGAGAGTGAAAAAGTTGGCTTAAAGCTAAACATTCAGAAAATTAAGATCATGGCATCTGGTCCCATCACTTCATGGCAAATAGATGGGGAAACAATGGAAACAATGACAGACTTTATTTTTCAGGGGCTCCAAAATCACTGCAGATGGTGATTGCAGCCATGAAATTAAAAGGCACTTGCTCCTTGGAAGGAAGGTTATGACCAACCTAGACAGCATATTAAAAAGCAGAGATGTTACTTTGCCAACAAAGGTCCACCTAGTCAAAGCTATATTTTTTCCAATAGTCATGTATGGATATAAGAGTTGGGTTGTAAAGAAAGCTGAGCACTGAAGAATTGATGCTTTTGAACTGTGGTGTTGGAGAAGACTCTTGAGATTTCGTTGGACTGCAAGGAGATCCAACCAGTCCATCCTAAAGGAAATCAGTCCTGAAAATTTATTGGAAGGACTGATGCTGAAGCTGAAACTCCAATCCTTTGGCCACTTGATGTGAAGAACTGACTCATTGGAAAAGACCCTGATGCTGGGAAAGATTGAAGGCGGGAGCAGAAGGGGATGACAGAGGATGAGATGGTTGGATGGCATCACCAACTCGATGGACATAAGTTTGAGTAAATTCTGGGAGTTGGTGATGGACAGGGAGGCCTGGCATGCTGCAGTCCATGGGGTCTCAAAGAGTCGGACACGACTGAGTGACTGAACTGAACTGAACTGACACTTATATTGATAATTTAAATAATAAAATGTTTTCTTCTGAAATCAATTTCTCCAAAGTTAAAAGTTTTCAGAAACAAGGAAAAGATTCAGAAGACATTTAGAAGACATTTATGTATAATTTAACCTTTACAGTATAAGTACGGTTATAAGTTCCATTTTAAGATGAGAATATTAAAATTCACTTAACAAAGAGAGGTTAAGTAATTTGCCCAAGGTCACACAGCTTGTAAGTGGTTGAGCCAGAATTTCAATGTTGGATGTTTGATTCCACCATGCTTGTGCTTCATCATCATGCTGTATTGAATATTAGGACTATAAATACTTAACTGAAGGTGATTAGAAAGTCATTAGTGATTTTAGAAAGCAAATAATTAGGGAGAAATAAAAGTAGAGATGGCCAGAAGAAAGAAAATGTTAGAAAAACTAATATATTAAGCTAATATATTTCTCTAAGTGTTTTCCATGAAACCGAAGTCCCATAGATGCTCCGTGCAAAAAAGGATTTTGTAGTCAAATATTCAGGAAATATCTCGACTTTCCTCAGAGGCTTAATGTATAGTAACCTGGTAAAGTTCTACTTAAAAGCCCAGCAGAAAAGATCACTGTCTCCTTTTGGTGGGTCCAGTTTCTCAAAAAGATTAGTGCTTAGGATCCTTTTTCACTAATGTAGCTAAATGATTTCTTCTGAATATTGTGTCTCCCTGAGACAGTGGTGTTGAACTTACCTTTGAAGAAACTTGACATGGAGTAGGATAGCGATCTAAAACAGCTAAATGAGAATGAGAAAGGCTCTGACCAGGCGCAAAGGAAGGAACTGCTAAAGAGCTCGTGAGTGCAGCTGTCTTGAAAAACTATCCACGGGTGATCATGACAACTGGTGTAGTTATGGAGCTATTTGTAGCTACACTCAGTAGTTGTGGAATGTGTGCAAGCATGCTTAGTTGTTCAGTCATGTCAGACTCATTGTGACTCTATGGGTTGTGGAGTAGGAGCAGAGAAAGTGGAAGTTAGTGTTGGTCTAGGATAAAAGACCTGCTGCAAGGCCGATGGGAGAAGGCAATGGCAACCCACTCCAGTCCTCTTGCCTGGAAAATCCCGTGGATGGAGGAGCCTGGTAGGCTGCAGTCCATGGGGTCGCTGGGAGTCGGACACGACTGAGCGATTTCACTTTCACTTTTCCCTTTCATGCATTGGAGAAGGAAATGGCAACCCACTCCTGTACTCTTGCCTGGAGAATCCCAGGGACGGGCGAGCCTGGTGGGCGGCCGTCTCTGGGGTCGCACAGAGTCGGACACGACTGAAGCGACTTAGCAGCAGCAGCAGCAAGGCCGATGAAGTAGAAGATAAGAAGGGAGGAACTGAATTTACTGTATTTTAAAAGACAAGGCAAAAACATTCTTGTGTTTCTTGTACATTGTACAATCTTACGATTGTAATAAACCTAGAGCCTTCAGAAATGTCACTGTATGAGTAACTTGACAAAAAAACCCCAGAGAAACATGCTTTCATTATTTTGAGGGAAAGATAACTCTCTCCCAAAGTTAATTTAACATTGTTCACTCATTCCTACTGGACTCCCCTGGTGGTTCATATGGTAAAGAATCTGCCTGCAATGCAAGAGACCTAGGTTCACTCTCTGGGTTGGGAAGATCTCCTGGAGGAGGAAATGGTGACCCACTCCAGTATTCTTGCCTAGAGAATTCCATGAACAGAGGAGCCTGGTGGGCTACAGTCCTTGGGGTCTCAGAGAGATGGACAGGACTGAGCAACTAATAACACACTTTCACTCATTCCTATTAGGGTTTTGATGAAGACTTTCAGAGCTCCCTTTCCCTTTCCCTTTCAGAGCTCAAACACCTCTGCCATTATTCCCAGTACTTATAGTAAATTCAGAAGTCTCTGAGGAAAATGCATATCTTGATATGAAAAGTTTCCAGCCTACAGTGGTTAACTTAGATGCTGGTGGCTGGAAAAATGGTCTTGCTCACTTGTGACTAATGCCATAGAAGCTGGCTAAAGAAGGCAACTCACATGGCAATGAAGAGTTTTGGAGGGTAGATTTCTTGAAAGAGAGAGAGGGGGTAGGGCTCAGAAAACAATGAGAAGGGTTAGGTTCTCTCAGTTGTTCTTCCAGAAGTAGTGCCATCTTGCAGCAAATCTCAGTTGAGTTAGTAAGCACATCACTTTCTAGGGCAGTGGTAAATAAATGTTTAAGTCTTCAAGACTTTATTCCTTTACATTCTTAAGATTTATTAAGGTTCCCAGAACTTCTGTTTCTGTGGGTTATATCTATCATTATGCTTTATACTTGAACCAAAAATAGAAACATTTAAATATTTATCAATTTATTTAAAAATAGAAATAATATAGGACTTTCCTGGCAATCCAGTGGTTAAGACTTTGCCTTCAAATGCAGGGGGTGCAGGTTCAATTCCTGGTCAGGGATCTAAGATCCCACATGCCTTGTGGCAAAAATCCAAAACATAAAACAGAAGTAATACTGCAAAAAATTCAGTGAGGACTAAACACAGTCCAAAAAAAAAAAAAAAACAAACAAATAAAAATAATAAATCCACTGTATGTTAACATAAGTAAAATAAAATTTCCTAAGAAGAGTGTCATTGGTTTGCATTTTTGTAGATCTCTTTAATGATTGGCTTAATAGGAGACAGAATCTCCTATCTGTTTTTCCAATCAGTCTGTCATGATCTGTTGCTCATATACATGTAATTGGCAAAGAGAAAAGCATTTAATTGCTTTTCCAGATACTTGTGAACATTCTTTGTTGTTGTTATTCAGTTGTTATAAGCAAAAGTTGTAGTTTCATAATGGTTAGTTGCAATGTAGAAGCTGAAACCATATTAAAGAACTCTTGATACTCTGTTATATTAAAATTCATTGATCCATCTCAGACTTATATGGATGCTTTATCCATGCAGGGCTTTTTAACATCATGCATTCACCATTTGGAAAATATTGATTCACTAAGATATACAGATCTTCAAACATTGATACATTTCATGAAACAATATAAAATATTACATTTATTAATATCACCTTCATCTTATCAGAAAAGTCTTAAAGTTTTGGGAAGCTGTCAAGCTCTTGGCTGCCAATACAAGTTTTCCAAAATACAAATTTCTGCTCAAAAGGTCAAATTTCATCATTGGCAACAAAATCTGTCAATGCTTTCTTTGAAGTGACAGGTTTATGTAGGGTGCCCAACCATCCTGCTTTGCCCAAGATTGAGGGGCTCCTGGAAGAGTACTAGGGTTTCAGCACTAAAACCAGAAAAGTATCTGGCAAACCTGGTTGAGGCAACCTAGGTTCATTCACTTTTGAGAAAATATTCATCAAAAATTCAAGTCAGAGTAACTATAGCTTGTCTGTCTGTCATTCTTTCCAGCAAAAGGTGGTTCCAAACCAAACACAACTAGTTCAGTTTTTAAATCAAATAACCATACAAGTACTTTTTCCTCAGATAATCATAATTCTTTAGTATACAGTGGATATGCTTTGTGGCTATTTCCCATTTTGTCATCTGGAATATTAACAATATATGGAAGCAATTTAAATGTCCATGGACAGAGGAATGGATAAAGAAGAGGTGGTACGTATATACAGTGGAATATTACTTAGCCATTAAAAATGAAATAATGCTCTTTGGGACCTAGAGATTGCCATACTGAGTGAAGTAAGTCAGAGACAGAAGAAGAAATATTGTATGACATCCCTTATATGTGGAATCTAAAAAGAAGTGATACAAATGATTTTGCTTACAAAACAGAAACAGTCTCACAGACTTAGAGAATGAACTTATTGTTGCAGGGGCAGGGGATGATGGGAGAAGTGATAGTTAGGGAGTTTGGGTTGGACACGTACATACTGCTATATTTAAAGTGGATAACTGGCAAGGACCTACTGTATAGTACAGGGAACTCTGCTCAATGTTATGTGGCAGCCTGGATGGGAGGGGAGTTTGAGGGAGAATATATACATGTATATATATGGCTGAGTCACTCTGCTGTGCACCTTCAACTATCACAACATTGTCAGCTATACAAAATAAAAATAAAAATAAAATCAAAGTAAAAGTTAAAAAAAAATTAAAAAGATGTACTCAAGGGTCAACATTTAATAAATATATGAATTTCTACTGCTTCATTACAGGCATTCTTAAATGCAACTAGCATTTTTTTAAATGTAGGCTTGTGGCTGTGAAGTATGCCATAAGTACAGTAGTTTGGACGCTTAGATAACAGCAGTTTGTCCCACCATGGCTTCTGCAACATGTGGATACCAGGTCAACAGAGAAAATAAAAAGGTAAATAATGTCGTACTATATTATGAAAAGAGCTTTGATCTCAGACTGCCTATCTTCAAGAGTCTAAAAACCATCCTTTGAGAAGACCTGTCCTGGGGCATAAGCCTTGCCAGGGGCTCTGTGTAAGAACTGGTTTAAGCCTCTGCCCCTTTGTGAGCCCAGAATTACCATCCTCTTTTCCTCTACTCCAAGGATCTTCCCAGGGTTTGAGGAGGTTTTCCTTTAAAATTTTTAAAGCACACAAGCTTTGAATATACCTTCTTTTTGATAATATTCAATAGAATTCTGACCCTACGCCTACCCTTCTGAATAAACTTACTTTCAGTGATTCAAAAGTGCTCTATCTTCATCCTTTTAAGAGAATCCACCTTCTAGTGATCCCAACATGTTTCTCTGGCCCCATCCAAATAAAGATATAAAAAAAAAATTTAATCTCCATTAAATTGTAATGGAGAGGTTAAATGATTACAAATGGGTCATGAAGTACACTTTAGTACTCTGTTAGTCATAATCATTGCCAACATTCCCTGGATCTTAAGAATTGCCAACATTCCCTGGATCATAGAGAAAACACAAGAATTCTGGAAAAACATCTACCTCTGTTTCATTGACTACACTAAAGCCTTTGACTGTGTGGATCATAACAAATTGTGGAAAGTTCTTAAAGAGATGGGAATACCAGACCATCTTATTTGTCTCCTGAGAAACCTGTATGTGGGTCAAGAAGCAACAGTTAGAACCCTGTATGGAACAACTGATTGGTTCAGGATTGAAAAAGGAGTATGACAGGGCTGTCTGTTGTCATGCTGTTTATTTAATTTACATGCTGAGCACATTATGAGAAATGCTGGGCTGGATGAGTTACAAGCTGGAATCAAGATTGGTGGGAGAAACATCAACAACCTCAGATATGCGGATGATACCACTCTAATGGCAGAAAGTGAAGGAGAATGGAGGAACCTCTTAATGAGGGGGAAGAAGCAGGGTGAAAAAACTGGCTTAAAACTAAATGTCAAAAAATACTAAGACCATGGAATCCGGCCCCATTACTTCATGGCAAATAGAAAGGGAAAAGTAGAAGCAGTGACAGATTTCCTCTTCTTGGTCTCTAAAATCACTGTGGATGGTGACTGCAGCCATGAAATCAGAAGACAATTGCTTCTTGGCAGGAAAGCTATGACAAAACTAGACAGTGTATTGAAAAGCAGAGACACCACTCTGCCGACAAAGGTCCATATAGTCAAGGCTCTGGTCTTCCCAGTGGTCATGTACTGTTGTGAGAGCTGGACTGTAAAGAAGGCAGAGCGCCAAAGAATTGGTACCTTTGAACTGTGGTGCTGGAGAAGACTCCTGGGAGTCCCTTGGCCAGCAAGGAAATCAAACCAGTAAATCTTAAAGGAAATCAAACCTGAATACTCATTGGAAGGATTGATGCTGAAGCTGAAGCTCTAGTATTTTGGTCAACTGATGCAAATAGATGACTCATTGGAAAAGTCCCTGATGCTGGGAAAGATTGAAGGCAGAAGAAGAGGGCAGCAGAGGATGAGATGGCTGGATGGCATCAGTAATGCAATGGACATGAACTTGGGCAAATTTTGGGAGATAGTGAGGGATGGGGAGGCCTGGTGCACTGCAGTGCATGGAGTTGCAAAGAGTCAGACCCAACTGGGTGACTGAACAATAGTCATAATCAAGGTAGAAGACTAGCATTGAAAAAAGAAGGATGGGATGGTTTTCAAATTCATTAATGTATTAATTTTTATTTTTTATTACACATATTCATAGATTTTATTTGGGGCTGAAACATGTACTTAGAGCTCTACTTTTTTTTAACTTAATTTTTGGCTACAATGCACAGCATGCGGGATCTTAGTTCTCCTACCATAGATCAAACCTGCCCCCCTGAAGAGTGGAAGCATGGATTTTTGACCACTGGACTGCCAGAGAAGTCCTGGCTATAACATACACTTAAGATTTGAGTTTTCTATTGCCAGTAAGGAACCTCAGTTGAATTTATAAAAATAAAAATGATATCCTGTAACCTTGAGGCCTCTGCATAAAAACAAGACTTTGTAATAGAAAATAGACTCTAAGCCACTTTTCCTCAAGTCTTAGAGCTGTCCAAGGTTCTCATTATCTGTCAGAACATTTGCCATAGGCTGATGAAGAGTGAAATAAATGTAGTGCAGTGGTGACATTTTGCTACATTTAGGGTTTGAAATAGCTTTTTATTTTTTTCTAAAAAAAAAGACAGATGAAAAGAAATTCGAGATAAGATTGACAGGTAGATATATTCCCTGGAGATGCACACTGCTACTCTTTGGAGTCAGAAACATAAGCCAGAATTAATTTAACTACATAATTCTGCTTTCATATTATGTGGCATTAAACAGTTTATTAAACATTTAACATGCACTATCTTATTCCTCTTCACAGTAATCATAAAGTGGGTATATACTTTCTCCATTTAACTGGAGGAAGCCAAGGCTGATTGGTTTGCCCAAGACGTACCAAAATCAGTATCCTACCCATGTCTGTGGACCCAAAGAGCAATGTTCATCCAGTGGACAGCAGTGGCTTTATGGAAACCTTGATGGTGGAGAGGAAAAAGTGGGGGCTTAGAAGTTAAATATGTCAGATTGAAGTCACCTGTTGATCTCTGCTAGCTTCGCTACACCACTGGGAACATAGCATCATTATCCTCTACCTCTCCCTAGGAAACACATTTTCTGCACCCCTTGTCAGAGTGTTTCGAGATTAGGTGGAAGGTGGAAGAGTACTGTTGTTGTTCAGTTGCTAAGTCATGTCTGACTCTTTGCAACCCCATGGACTGCAGCATGCCAGGCTTCCCCATACTTCACTACTTCCTGGAGTTTGCTCAAAGTCATGTCCATTGAGTTGATGATGCCATCCAATGCTCTGTTGTCCTCTTTGTCACCTGCCCTCAATCTTTCCCAGCATCAGGGTCTTTTCCAGTGATTTGGCTCTTCACATCAAGTGGTCAAAGTGTTGTAGCTTCAGCCTCAGTCCTTCCAATGAATATTCAGGGTTGGTTTCCTTTAGGATTGACTGGTTTGATTTCCTTGCTCAAGAGAACCCCATGAATAGTATGAGGAGAAGAGAGACAGGTGTAATTTTATTGGTGCTTTAGCAGGAGTGTGTGGAGATGTAGCTTCAATGTGTCTGAGGTTTACTGTTGCCTCCCAGTGGTTTGTGGCCCAAACTCAGGGTTGTAAACATCAGTGATCACTACAGGTTGTTTCTCATGGTTTCTGCAGCTTCCTGACTTTCTGAAAGCTAGCGGTGACCTGCAAACAAGCAAAGGCTTTGCTTGCTTGACCTTTGAAACACCAGTTCTTTCTAAATATCTATATTCCCTAAATTAAATTCCTGCCTGCTTGAAATACCTGAGAAGCTTATTATTTTCTGAAAAACACTAACTCAACCCCACAAAAATGACAGTAAGGTTTTTCTAAAAAGATGTGTAAACCAAGGACAATGAGAATGTGAGTTAGAACAACACAGAGATATCAACCATGTTTTTGGAAAATAGAATTGAGATGAGTAGGTGGTAACTGACATATCAGAGAGGAGAAAACTAAAATTCAAGTACACGTAGTGTTGAAATGTTGATAAAGAGTAAGCAGATGTATGCTGTATTATTGATTCCTGGAAAATTTCAGGTAATTTTGAAGTTGATGGCACCGGATGAGTTTGAAATAGGTGGATTGATTCAAAGTCTGTGTTAGTATAGTTTAGGAGCTGGAAAACTTTTTCTGTAAAGGGCCAGATAGTAAATCTCTTATGCCTATATCTTAGAATTTATCTTTATGCCCCATATTGTCTCTGCCAAAATTATTTAACTCTGCAGCTGCAGTGCAAAAGCAACCATAGACAAGACTTAAACAGTGGACACGACATGTTCCATTTTACCTACAAAAACAAGTGGCAGGTCAAATTTGGTGCATGAGTCGTAGTTTGCTGACAGAATTTTCCATTGGTTTGCATAGTTTTCCCCAACATGGATAGCATAAGAAGTTTACTCTCTGGAAAAGTGGAAATAAAGAAAGTCTATAGGTGGGGACACTAGACACAGAGAAGTGTGGATATGGATTGAAGAATCATACAGAAGATAGAGGAACTACATGCAAGCCTACAAACTGATCCATGGAAACCATAGAGACCTTACCTCCTAGCCTCATTACTAAAAAGCATTTTTTTTTTGAAAAGTGGAAGTTAAATAATAATGGAAAATTGAAAGTGGTTGCCTAAAGGGAATGAGAATCAGGTATGAGGTGTTCTTTCACTTTATAGTTATCATAGTGATTATTTGACCCTTAAAAACATAACATATATTATTTAAATAAATTCAAAATTAAATTTAAAAATTAAAGTAGAAGAATTCAAGGTACTGCGTGTATGTTTCATGACCCATGGAGTAGGCAGGGCAGGTATCCTGATTTTCCAAGTGTAGAGGCTAAGGGATTAAACTCTGAAGCTGAATAACATAGAGGGAAAGCTACTACACTGGAGAAAGGAAATATGTTGGGCTTAGTTGGTAAAAGTAGAAGAAATTATCAGTAGATTAATGGGAGGTATTGGTAGAAATGCACAAATATAGAAACCACTACAGAGTGTTTATGCTGTTGTAATAACAAGTGTGAGCCAAGAACATCGTTGGACTCCAACAGCTCCAACTGAGTGGAAAATCTTGGCTAAGGCTGAGCAATGTTGGCATCACTCCTAGTTGCCCCAGCTATGCGTACCCTCCTCATGTTAATGATATAATGAAAAAAATGCAAATGAAGAAACAATAATTAGGTGTAGCGTGGCAAATGGTCCAATTAACTCCATCTTGGAGGAAGTACTGGAATGGGATTTGCAGGGTTGAAGTGTAGACAAACGATGAGCTTGTGAGGAGATGGACTTGGGTTATAAGTAAATGTGAGTTGGAGATTCTCTTGATTGATGCTGACCTGTTCCGTCTCTTTCTGACACTGAAGTAGGTGTATGTCGAGTTTTCGATCCCTCACCTGTTCCACTTGGAGCCCTCACTTGAGAGAAGGAGACTGCAGGGCAAGTAGATGACAGAGCTCATAATCCACATGAGCTTTGTAAATTTACTTGGAAGTATCGCAACTGGTTTCCCCAATTGGCTTCCCCAGTGATAGTGGCATTTCCTGCCACTATCAAGACAGAAGGAAAAAAACCTACTTAAATAGATACCACTAGGAGGGAAAAGTTAGTGATGGACAGGGAAGCCTGGTATGCTGCAGTCCATGGGCTTGCAATGAGTCAGACATGACTGAGAGACTGAACTGAATTGAGAAGGGAGGGGGAGTCCACAGGAAACTACGTTTTAGCAACCAATACTTAGATATCATATCACCCTCATATATCCTGGATGACATAAGGCAACTTGCATAGAGCCTCAACTTCCTCTTCTGTTAACAAATACTTGAGGGATTGTGACGGTTAATTGTATATGTCAACTTGACTGGGTCGAGAGGTACCCAGATATTTGGTTAAACATTGCTCTGGGTGTTTCTGCATGAGAGTAACATTCGGACTGGTAGATGAATAAAGCAGGGTGCCTTCCCTAAAATGGATGGTCCTCATGTGATCTGGTGAAAGCCTGAATAGAATGAAAAAGCTGAATAAAAAAAGAATTTGCTCCCTCTCTCCCTGTCTTCAAGCTGGGACATTATTCTCCTGCCTTCAGACTTGAACTGGAACTTAAACTGTTGGCTCTGCTGTGTCTCCTGTGACTGATGATCTTGGGACTTCTCAGCCTCTACAATCATGTGAGCCAATTATATATATGCTTCCCAGGTGGCTCAGATGGTAAAGAATTCCCTTGCAATACAGGAGATGCAGGTTTGATCCTTGGATTGGGAAGATCCCCTGGAGAAGGAAATGGCAACCCACTCCAGTATTCTTGCATGGGAAAGTCCGTGGACAGGGAAGTCCCTGGATCTATGGTTCCTAATTCCTTTAGGAGGTTGGAGGAAGCAGAACTCACAGACTTCTTGGACCCTCTGTCCACACAGATACCTACACACACAGACACACACACACACAATTTCGTATTGAATTTTAAGGAATTCGTGTTCTATGAACCATTGATGGGGAGAAGGGATGAAAACTGATTGAGGAATACAGGAAGTTCCCCACACACTTTTGAAGAGTGCATTCATAAGTCCAATCACTTCTTAAGTCCAACAAAGTTAGCCTAGTTCAACTAATACAATCGGTTATATAGTACTGTATTGTAATAGGTTATAATAGTTTTCACACAAATAATACATAAAAAGCAAACACACACAAAAGAAAATATTTTAAATCTTACAGTACAGTATCTAAAAGCGCCGTAGTATAGTACAACAGGTGGCATACAGGGGCTGACATCGAGTGAACAGACAGGAAGAATTACTGACTGAGAGATAGTACTGTACTTCTTTATACAGTACTGTACGGTAAAGTACACAAAAGCACAACCACTTGTAGATGATGCACGCACGTGATGATGTACTCCAGACACGTGACAATGTACTCCAGGCGTATGAACTCACTAACATGACTGAACATGTGAATGTGTGTTTGCATCTCTGAGTTTGCAACTTGAGGGTTCATATGTAGGGGACTTACTGTGGCACATTCAAGAGCATAGGAGGAGGATTCTGGGGAAGGGGCCAGATCCTGGTATGCACTTTCATGAGTCAGCTTCTTGAAGAGCTCGTTAAAAGGGTTTAGGTCCTAGAAGGAGAAAAGAAGGAAGAGAAACTTTATAGAAAGAAGAGAGGTGGGAGGGAGAGGGAGAGCGAGAGACATGGAGGGTGAAGAAGGCAGGTGGGCAGAGACAATCAGAGATGTTCAACCAATGCAACTGATTGCCTCCTCTACACCAGGCACGGTCCCAGAAACAGGCTGGGCAGATGTACATGAATGCTGTTTTGTCTGGAAGGGGTTCTTAGAACAGAAGGGAGCAAATGTGCCATCATTTAGCCCTGTAGAGGGGTGCACACAGTACCTGGAGAGGACAGTGGGGGATACTCACGGAAAGGCTTCAAGACAGAGAAGAGATTTGAGCTGGGCCTGAAATCCAACAGTGATTTCAGCAGGACACATAAGTTTAAATATTTTTAGACCTCTGGAATGCCTGGGAAATTATACTGGCAGCATGACTAATCTCGTTGTTTGGAACTTTCAGCTGGACTCATTCGACAAGTATGGGTGAGGCATCTGCTCTGAGGCCTGGACTGAGGGAGAAAGGGAAGCAGCATCATACATGGCCTGCAGTATGCAGAACTTAGGTTCCAGACAGGTGAAGGGTGCTGGTGAACACAGACTAGGGGGAGCCCACGGGAGGCGGAGATCAGGAGGCTGGGGCGAGGCAGTCAGGACAGCCCGAAGCAGGAAGATTCTTCTGGGTTCAAAGCACCAAGTGCAGGAACTGACAGCTGATCAGAGAAGAGGGTTCTCCTGGCTCTGTCGTGTCCAACTCTCTGCAGCCCCATGGACTGTAGCCCACCAGGCTCCTCTGTCCATGGGAATCTCCAGGCAAGAATACTGGAGTGGGTATTCCTCCTCCAGGGGATCCTCCCGACCCAGGGATTGAACCCATGTCTCTTGTGTCTCCTGCACTGGAGGCAGATTCTTGACCACTAGCACCACCTGGGAAGCCACACCCACCCCCACCCCCCCACCAGCAAGGATAACCTCCATTAATTAGGTGCTGAGGACATGAATTTGAAGTAGGCTCTGGGAGTTGGTGATGGACAGGGAAGCCTGGGGGTACTGCAGTCTATGGGGTCACAAAGAGTCAGACATGACTGAGTGACTGAACTGAACTGAGGATTTTCTTTTCTGCCTCTTCCTCCCATTTTCTCAGCAGTGTCATTTCATGAATGATAATTTTTAAAAGGTTATTCCTGTCTGTCTGTCTTTGTTTTTATATAATTCCTCGAAAACATAGGCACACTCATCTGGAATAAGAAGATCCGAGGAGCCCAGACTGTTTGCAGCTAGGCTCGTAGACGAAATGGCAAGTATTTTAAAAATACAATTGTGGTGGTTTTCCATTTTTAAAAATCTCTTTGAGCTGTGCAGGGGAGGTAAACTATCTTTTCCTTCTACCCTTCTGCTTTCTCAGCTGGGGCTCTGTAACAAAAGACAGATTAACAAGAGACAAGTATCCAAACTTATTTAATATCTATATTTTTGTGACTGAGCCATCATAAGGAGTGAAGAGCCCAAGCAGTGGTTGACTCACAGTCTCTCCAGCACCTGCTATTTCTCAAATTCCTTCAGCTTAAAATATTCAATATTCCAAAGCGCCCTATTTGGAGGTACTGTGTCTTGAATCCCATCACCTGTTCTTCCTATCTTCTAACAGACTTTATTATACCTCACCTGATTCCCTATTCTTCTTAGTTCTTGGCTCAACTTCCTTAAAAGAGAAGGAAATAAATTTCATGTCATTAGAAGGACAGCTAAGGAAGATGGAATAAGACATACCTGACCCCCTCAGAGACTGAGTGTCTAGGAATATAGACACTCAATTCATCACTGATATGTCATTACAAACATATTTATCCTGAGCCTACTTATCCCAGGAGCTGAGGACAGAGCAAAGGAGGAAAAATAAGTAAAAATCCCTTCCCTCCTAGATCTTACATTCGAGCAGGAGAGAGGCACTAAAAACAGACCATTAAAATATATAATATGTCAACTTGATAAAGACAAATAAATGAATTAAAGCAAGGAAGGGACAAGGGCATGCTAAGGGAAAGGAGGGTGGCAGGTTAAAAAGAGGTCAGGAAAAACCCTACTGAGGGCAGCATCTGAGCCAGTGGCAAAGACTTCTGTGAGTCCACGAAGCCCTGTTTTGCCTCAAGAGAAGTATTTTTTTGGAAAGGTCTTTTTTTGGTGGTAAAGTAGGTATAATAAAAAATTTACCTTTTTAAACTATTTTAAATCTACAACTCAGTGCATTAAATACATTCACTATGTCGTGCAACCATCATCACTAATTGCAAAACTATTATTTCAAATGGAAACTCTGAAAACCATTAAACAATTAAGCAATAACTCCCCATTCCTCTTCCCCCTGGAGACCCTGGTAACTTTTAATCTACTTTCTGTCTCTATGGATTTGGCTATTCTAGATATTTCATGTAAGTGGAATCCCACAATATTCGTGCTTTTATGTCTGGCTTATGTCATTAGCATAATGGTTTCAAAGTTCATACATGTTCTAGCATGTGTCATAATTTTCTTGATTTTATGGATAAGTAATATCCCATATGCTACATTTTGTTCTCCATTAATCTGTTGACAGGCATTTTATCTGTTTCCACATTTTGGCCATTGTGGATAATGTTCCAGTGAACACTGGCATGTAAGTATCTGTTCAAGTCACTGTCTTCAGTTCTTCTGGACTTCTACTAAAAATGAAATTGTTGGATCATACGATATTTCTATGTTTAGCTTTTTAAGAAAGACACTAAACTATTTTCCATATGGTTTCACCTTGTATATTTCCACCAGCACTGTATAAGGATTCTGATTTTTCCACATCATCGCCAATATATTTTGTTTTTGTGTGTTTTATCTTTTGATTTAAAATTATACCTGTTCTAGTAGGAGAAAGTGTTAAGTGAAAGTGTTAGTTGCTCAGTCATGTCTGACTCTTTGTGACCCCATGGACTGTAGCCCTGCCAGGCTCCTCTGTCCAAGGGATTCTCCAGGCAGGAATACCGGAGTGGGTTGCCATGCCCTTCTCCAGGGAATCTTTCTGACCCAGGGATCAAACCCAGATCTCCCTCATAGCAGGCAGATTCTTTCCTGTTGGAGCTACTATGAAGAAGTATCTCATACTTACTATTGTGGTATCAATTTGCATTTCCCTAATGACCAATGATGTCACCCATCTTTTCATGTGCTTATTAGCCAATTATATATTTTCTTTAGAAAATGTATATTTAAGTCCATTGCCCATTTTAAAATTGTGTTGCTTTGCCTTTTTGTTGTTGAGTGTTAGGAGTTATTTATATGATTTGGATATTAAATCTGTCTTAGATGACTGGCAAACATTTTCTTTTTGGAGAGATCTTTTAAATAAAAATCATATTGTGTGTGTGTGTGTTAGCCGCTCAGGCATGTCTGATTCTTTGTGACCCCATGGACTATAGCCTACCAGGCTCCTCTGTCCATGGGATTCTTCAGTCAAGAATACTGGAGTGGGTAGTCATTCCCTTCTCCAGGCAATCGTCCTGACCCAGGGATGAAACTAGGGTCTTCTGCATTTCAGGCAGACGCTTGACTGTCTGAGCCATCATGAAGCCCCCAAACCATATTACAAAAAGTTAAGGAATGTGGTGAATAAAGAAGTGAAGGAAGCAGAGAGTAGGCTACTCTTTGGGAATGAAGTGGTAAAGAGGAGATAATTAGGGAAAATGTGTGATAAAGCTGAGGGAGAGTTAAGTGTAGTAGAAGATAGAAAGGAAAGCAGGAGACAGTGAAAAATGATGGATCTAAAGAGAGGATAGTTGATAGGGAAGATGGCGGGGATTCCAGAGATGGGGGTGGATGTACTGTGTGCTGTGCTTAGTCGCTCAGTCATGTCCAACTCTTTGTGATCCCATGGACTGTAGCCCACCAGGCTCCTCTGTCCATGGGGATGTTCCAGGCAAGGATACTGGAGTCAGTTGCCATGTCCTCCTCCAAGGGACCTTCCCAACCCAGGGATCAAACCCAGGTCTCCCACATTGCAGGCGGATTCTTTACCATCTCGGCCACCAGGGAAGCCCATGAACACTGGAGTGGGTAGCCTATCCCTTCTCCAGGGAATCTTTCTGTCCCTGGAATAGAACTGGGGTGTCCTGCATTGCAGGTGGATTCTTTACCAGCTGAGCTACCAGGGAAGCCCCAGTGGGTGGATATGGAAGGAAATATGAGCCTGGCAAAGGACTGACAGTAAAGAATGACCTCTTTTTCCTGATTTAAGAACAAAAGTGACAAACCAGGGCTCCAGGTCCTCCCTGCTGTCTTCATGGATGTGAGAAATCAAATTAAAAATAAATCAGGTCAGTATCATTTAGAATTTATAATTTCTCCCTCATAACTTCAATATGTTTCATGAACAGTTATTCATCAAAAAAGCCTCAAAGTTAAGCATAAAACCTATACCTGTATGTGAAAGACAGAAGCTCAAGTGTCTTTCAAAAGCCCTACATTTTCTGGGGCCCCCAATTTCCAGGCCAGAATGTTTTGCAAAGACCTGCCTCCCATGTCATTATTAATGGTAGCGATGAGGGAACTCTTTATTTTGATCAGTCCATGCCTGTAATTAAAAACCTTGACCAGTTATTCTGCAAAACCAGCTTTGTATCGCCTCTGCTGTTAAAGTGGTCCTCACCATATTAAAAGATCTGCGTGTGTGTGTGTGTGTGCTCAGTCTTGTCCAACTCTTTGCTACTCCATGGACTGTAGCCCACCAGACTCCTCTTGTCCATGGGATTTTCCAGGCAAGAATACTGGAGTGGGTTGCTATTTCCTTCTCCAGGTGATCTTCCTGACACAGAGATTGAACCCGTGTCTCTTGTATCTCTTGCATTGGCAGGTGGATTCTTTACGTGAGGAGAAATCAATCCAACTTGGTTAAACCAAGTTTTAAAATACTCATTCGAACAGGAAGCACTTTATTTTATGTTAGCAACTATTTAGCTCCCAAGGACTGAAATTCTAGAAAATACACTTTGGGAAATGCTGACCCAGATGGACAATTCCTTTCCTGGAATGTTCTGCTTCTCCTTAGTTTTATCTTACAAATCTCAGAAGAAAACCTGCTTTGTCTCCACCAGTGTTTTTCTTGCCTCTTCTGTAGTTTCTTTGATCTTTGCTTTTCTCTAGGAAGCATTAAAGGGAGAAGGCAATGGCACCCCACTCCAGTACTCTTGCCTGGAAAATCCCATGGACAGAAGAGCCTGGTAGGCTGCAGTCCATGGGGTTGCGAAGAGTCGGACATGGCTGAGCGACTTCACTTTCACTTTTCACTTTCATGCATTGGAGAAGGGAATGGCAACCCACTCCAGTGTTCTTGCCTGGAGAATCCCAGGAACGGCGGGGCCTGGTGGGCTGCCGTCTATGGGGTTGTACAGTCGGACACAACTGAAGCGACTTAGCAGCAGTAGCAGCAGGAAGCATTAAAAATGTCAGTGAATGACATGCTACAGAATTGAGACTCATAATGAAAGCTGAAATAGAATTAAATAAACACATAGTAGTAGTGTTAGTCACTCAGTCCTGTCCAACCCTTTGTGACCCCATGGACTGTAGCCCGCCAGGCTCCTCTGTCCATGGAATTCTCCAGGCAGGAATACTGGAGTGGGTTGCCATTTCCTTCTCCAGGGGATTTTCCTGACTCAGGAATCAAACTGGGGCCCCCTGCACTGCAGGCAGATTCTTTACCGTCTGAGCCCCCCGGGAAGCCCATATATACATACATGCATTCAAAGCACAAAAATATCTATATTATTGTTGTTATTATTATTGGTTCAAATTCTTTCTACTGTTCTAATCTTTGACACCCCTATGGCAGTTTTATGGGCAACGGACCATCACATGGAATTTTTGAGCAGAGATATTAATAACTCAGTAGGGGTGTGGAAATGTGCCCATGGATGTTGTGAAGACTGAAAATTTAGCCCCGTCTAAACACACAGTCTAACAGCAAGGTGGTGTGGCAGCTCACGACCATCCTGCCCATTTGTACTTAGACAGAAAGGGGCAGTTGGTTCATAATGAGCTGGTTCAACAAGCCTGTAGCTTCTTTCCTGCTGCTGTGATCGTGAGCCCGTACTGTAATTATAACAAGTGATTCCATAAACATTATGATCATGTATTAAACATATGTGATAGCATCAGAGAGACACCATAATAACAGCAGAATGTTAACAAACAAAAACGTGTTCGTGATTGACAAAGCATAACAAGAAACTTCCTTAAGCAGTGCTTTTCCTTTTAAAGACTGCCAGCAAATTTAGAACATAAGATTTACATCAGCTAAACAACCAAACAAGCAACAATACACTGGGAAAAAGAAACCCTACAAAATATGAATCCCAATTCAAAATTTCAGAGAACATATTGAGTTTCTTATCCTCAGCCTAGACTTAGAATGACAGTGTTATTTAGGAGTAAAAACTTGAAATTTAGTATAAGAAAGAAGTACACTTGTTGGGTAAATAAGTTTTAATTGAGATATTTAGAGAAAAAAGAGATATAGGACCAAATGCAGGTCAAGATGAAATGACAGGCATCTATTAGAGTAGGGGTCCCCAACCTCTGGGGTCTAATGCTTGATGATATGAGGTGGACCTGATATAATAATAACAGAAATAAAGTGCACAATAAATGTCATGAGCTTGAATCATCCTGAAACCATCCCCTCTTTCTGGTCCAGGGGAAAACTGTCTACTATGAAACTGGTCCCTGGTGCCAAAAAGTTTGGGGACTGGTGTATTGAAGGACATGGGTCACACTACAATGGTTGCAATGATGGTGGACCTCCCTGAGGGTCAAGACAAATGAAAAAGCATGACGAGTGTAATCTCATTATGACAGCTACATATAGAATACAGAGACATGTGCATCTGTGAAAAATACAGAACTGTGGGAAAACAAATAATCAGAATTTGAAATGCCTGTTTTTGATGCATTGTGCTGGAAAGTGGAAAAAACACATGCTGAACATTAGGAGAACATGTACTCAAACATTAGTTTGAACTCCCCTAGGAAGGCTAACTCCTGTAACAAACATCTCCCAAATAATACATGTTTACTTCTCACACATTTCACAGAGCCATGTTGTCCAGCAGTGGGTTCTGCATCACCAAGGCATTCGGGGACCCGAGGTGCCTCTATTGGCTCCATGATTCCTATGGCTTCACAGTTTTTCAGACCATGTCTGATCAGGAGAAGAAGAAAGAAAGAGAGTAAAAGGGCTGCATGAAAAGCTTGGTATGCTTGGAACCTGATAGATGCAGGTATCACCCCGACCCCAAGTCCTCTGGCCACAACTCCACCATGTGGTCCCACCTATTTTCTGGGAAATGTAGTCTCCCTAGAGTCAAGGAGGAAAATGAAAGGGCTTTATCTCTGCCACATGAACCTACAAGTGAAAATTTTTTGTTTCACTTTTCTTATCAGTTGTCAGTCCTCAAATCAGACAGAACTGGGTTCAGCGTCAGGTTGCCCCATTTATCAATTATATATATGGCCTTGGACAAGCTACACAAATTTTTGGAGTCTCATTCTTCTTTGCTCTTAAATTGGGTAGAAAGTGAAAGTATTCATCATTCAGTCATGTCTGATTCTCTGCAATTCCATGGACTGTAGCCTGACAGGCTCCTCTATTCATGGAATTCTCCAGGTAAGAATACTAGCATGGATAGCCATTTCCTTCTCTAGGGGATATTCCCAACCCAGGGATCAAACATGGGTCTCCTATGTTGCAGGCAGATTCTTTACCATGTGAGGCAACATTGGATAATAATAGTATATTTATAATAGAGAATCCATGAGGTTTAAGCAATATGAATTATATAAAGAAGTTAGCATAGTTTCTGGCATAAATAAGCATTCATGAAAGGTTAATTTACTGCTAGATTCATATCAGGTCTAAAGTTTGAGATTTTGTTTTTCTTTTATTGGTTAATGGCAAGTCAGCTCATAGCCATTGTCATCAGAGAAGGAAACATTTCCAGGGTTGGCAAACATTTGATGTCTGTGTCACTGCTCTCCTCTTTCATAAATATTGTGTGTGTGTGTGTGTGTGTGTGTGTGTGTGTGTGTGTGTGTGTTCAGTCACTCAGTCATTCCTAATTGATGGTCACCTTTTCTCTCTTTAAGTTTAACAGGTCCTCAGAGTCCTTATAAACTCAGCATCAGAGATGGCATGAGTGATGCAACCTATCTGCCACCATGAATTTAAATTTTATCCTAATAAAAAGTGAGATCAAATGCTCTGGGACCAGTTGCACCACACAGGTAACAGGTTTGGTTGCATGAAAGATCTCGATTTCAAAGTTGAATTTAGCATGACTCAGAGAGGAGAAGAATATAAAGTAACATCCAGGGATATGAAGTCTAGCTGGGGAGCACGTGAGCCAGAAAAGAGAGTAAGGATAACTGAAGCTGATGAAGAATTTTAATGACCAACTGAATCCCCAAATCAGAAGCTAAATTAAATAAAATCAGGGCTGATGAAAACCTATTTGATTTGAGCACAATAAGAGGTTTTCAGTGGGCCTCTGGATGCTATTTGTGTGCTGTGAGGAGCATAGGACTACAGGTGGAGGAGGTGCTATATTGTTTGTGTCTGCAGATAAACAGGTTGAGCTCCCTTCTCAAGCAACATAGCCAAAAATACAAGGGAAGAAATTGGTTCATGCTTAGGCAGGAGTTGATAATCGAGGAAGGATTTTTTAGTAATAGGAATCACAAAAATATGCTTAAAACTGTATGGAAAGAACCCCAGAGACCAAAGTTCTCTTTCATAATCACAGCAGAAAAAAATGGAAAAACCCCAAAGAGAAAACCTGCAGGAGCACAGCCGAGTGACAAGAAGTCAGAGGAAATTAGTAAGAGACCAGACACAGCCCTCACAAACCAAGGACTCCAAGTGGCAGGAGAAAAAATGGCAAACTTTCTGCAAGTTAGGAATGGTACAGAGAACCTGGCAAAACCAGGGCAAATGGATCTAAACTGAACGTTTCAAAGTAGAAACATAAATTCCATTTTAGATTAGGACAGGGCTGCAGCTGGGGAGTCTGTGAGTCATGGGGTGGGACTGCCCACATATAGTGGCTTTGCCAGGCCATGCTTTCATCTCCAGTTCCTCCTTTAGCCCTAAAATCTTCTTTCCTCTCTGACAGTCCCTCATGCATTGCCATCCTGTCTTCACATGCAACTCAAGTAGGGGAGAGGAAAACAGTGGAATGAACCAGTGCAGCAGTAAGCAGCCTAGGGTCTGAATCCTAACTCTGTGAAAGTGACTCAGTCGTGTCCGACTCTTTGTGACCCCATGGATTGTAGCCTGCCTGTGAGGCTCCCCCTGTCCATGGAATTCTCCACGCAAGAATACTGGAGTGGGTAGCTTTTCCCTTCTCCAGGGATCTTCCCAACCCAGGGATTGAACCCAGGTCTCCTGCATTGCAGGGGGATTCTTTACTGGCAGAGCCACCATGGAAGCCCAAGAATACTGGAGTGGGTAGCCTATCCCTTCTCCAAGGGATCTTTCTGACCTGGGAATCACACTGGGGTCTCCCACATTGCAGGGGAATTCTTTACCAGCTGAGCTACCAGGGAAGCACTCAGTGCTTACAACCACTATTCCCCTCACTTTGTTAGGTGAGAATAATATTAATAATACATCTTTTAAAAGACTGTTACAAGAATAAAATAAGAAAAGACATATAAAACATCTAGCATTGTTCCTCATGTTAACAGAGTCTCAATAATGACTGGCTATAATTATTTAAAAGCAGAAAAATTCACTCTATAGTTCTATAGTTTAGTGTCCTAATTGTTTTATTTGATTGCTTTGCACAGCATTAAAAAAATAAATTGGATAACTTCTGTTTCTGGCCATGTGAGACTCATAGGATCCAGACTCATCCTCCCACCATAAATAACTAGAAAACTGGCCAAAAATATGCAAAAAGCTGTTTTCAGACACTGAACCACTAGTAGTAGAGGACAATGGTCTTTGATAAATAAGAGAAAACAACAGAGGTAAGCCCTGTGATAGCCCTGGCTTTTTTCTTAAAGACAATTTACGGATCAATATGCAGAAAGGAGAACTCAAAACGAAGCCCTGCAGTCTCTCAGAGTTGAGGAAAATGAGATTGTACATTGGAAAGGTGAGGGATCTAAAAATTTCAGGGGGATTGTCAGAAACAATGGAACTGTAAGCAAAAGAGTTTCTGAAATCTATGTAGGGGTCACTTCTAGTCTTTGGTGAATACTAATAGGTATGCAGTATGGCTGAATGCCATAAGTAAGATAAAACTTCCTGAAATCAAGGGAAGAATAGCTTCCAAGGAAAGAACAATTCTGAGAACTTATAAGCTAAAGTTCCCAGACCTCATGCAGAGCTAGAACTCTTTGTTTCCAGAAGCCAGAGTGGAAAGACCAAACTGAATACATGGGCATTCAGTAGAGACTTCAAAACACTCACAGCTTCCTAGTGGGACTAAAGTGGACCTACACTTACTATAAATAAAGCTTAAAATCAAGTTTCAAAAGGATCAAAGTGATCCACAAGTAACTTCATGGCCACCAACACTTTCTAAAGGAAAAGGAAAAGCAAAAAAAAAAAAAAAAGCAGCACTCAACGTTATAAAATTCACAAAATTCATTCAATTAACTCCTTAAAATGTATGTGTAAGTTTAAGCTATATCAAATAGTTGTGGAAGATGTGTAGAAATCACAGTTCAAGTATCAACTTAACAAGCATTTTTTCTAAATAGTAATTAGGATAAAAAAATTTTCCATCTAAAATAATCACTGCTAGATATGCAAGGAAGTAGGAAGATGAGTCCTAGAAACAAAAATGAAAGAAATCAATCAATCAATATAAACAGATCCAGTCATGACAGGGAAAATAAAATTGTCAGACAAGGATGTTAAATATGCTCAGCGAGCTCAAAAATTTGAAGGAAAGTATAATGTAACAAGGATAAGAATAGAAGATATAAAAAAGATCCAAATGAAATTGAAATGAAAAATAAAACACATGAAATAAACATTTTACCAGACAGGATTTATAGCAATTAGACACTACAAAAAAATTCAGCAAAGTTGAAAAAGCAATAAAAGAAACCACTCAAAACTTAAGCACATAAAATAAGAAACACTTAAAAAAATATCCAAGAAGAATCTCAAAGAAAATATCAAGTAGTCTAACAAGTACATATCACCAGAGTCCAAGAAAAAGAGTTGGTGGACAGAACAGAAAATATACTTAAAGAAATAAAGGCCAAAAAATTTCAAATTTTGATGAAAATAATAAATCTATAGATGCAAGAAAAAAACAGACTGCAGGAAAAAAAATCAAGATTCATTACAATTGAATTATTAAAAAACAGAGATAAAGAGAAAATCTTAAACATGGCAAAGGAAAAAGGTCGAATAGGTATAGAAGAAGAACAAGAATCACCTCAGACTTCATGGGAATTATGTAAACCAGAGGCAACAAAATGAAGGATTTAAAGTGTGGAAAGAAAAATAGCATTATCATTTTAGAATCTTAACATTCATCTTAAAATACCTTCCAAAATTAAAGTGAAAACAAAAACTTTTTTAGACACACCAAAGCTGACAGATTTTATTACTAGTAGACCTGAGCTATAAGAAATATCAACTTGAGTCAAAGAGAATAGAATTTTTTTCCCTCAGACACATAGAAGATCCAAAGGAATGTATAAAAGCATAGCAGAACTAGTATATTATTTTAGCAAAATTGCTAAAATCAGTTCAGTCAGTTCAGTCGCTCAGTCGTGTCCGACTCTTTGCGACCCCATGAATGGCAGCACGCCAGGCCTCCCTGTCCATCACCAACTCCCGGAGTTTACCCAAACCCATGTCCATCGAGTCGGTGATGCCATCCAGCCATCTCATCCTCTGTCGTCCCCTTCTCCTCCCACCCCCAATCCTTCCCAGCATTAGGGTCTTTTCCAATGAGTCAACTCTTTGCATGAGGTGGCCAAAGTATTGGAGTTTCAGCTTTAACATCAGTCCTTCCAATGAGCACCCAGGATTGATCTCCTTTAGGATGGATTGACTGGATCTCCTTGCAGTCCAAGGGACTCTCAAGAGTCTTCTCCAACACCACAGTTCAAAAGCATTAATTCTTTGCTGCTCAGCTTTCTTCACCGTCCAACTCTCACATCCATACATGACCACTGGAAAAACCATAGCCTTGACTAGACGGACTTTTGTTGGCAAAGTAATGTCTCTGCTTTTAAATATGTTATCTAGGTTGGCCATAACCTTCCTTCCAAGGAGTAAGCATCTTTTAATTTCATGGCTGCAATCACCATCAGCAGTGATTTTGGAGCCAAAAAAAATAAAGTCTGACACTGTTTCCACTGTTTTCCCCTCTATTTCCCATGAAGTGATGGGACCAGATGCATTGATCTTAGTTTTCTGAACATTGAGCTTTAAGCCAACTTTTTCACTCTCCTCTTTCACTTTCATCAAGAGGCTCTTTAGTTCTTCACTTTCTGCCATAAGGGTGGTGTCATCTGCATATCTGAGGTGACTGATATTCCCCCCGGCAATCTTGATTCCAGCTTGTGCTTCTTCCAGCCCAGTGTTTCTCATGATGTACTTTGCATCTAAGTTAAATAAGCAGGGTGACAATATACAGCCTTGACGTACTCCTTTTCCTATTTGGAACCAGTCTGTTGTTCCATGTCCAGTTCTAACTGTTGCTTCCTGACCTGCATACAGGTTTCTCAAGAGACAGGTCAGATGGTCTGGTATTCCCATCTCTTTCAGAATTTTCCACAGTTTATTGTGATCCACACAGTCAAAGGCTTTGGCATAGTCAATAAAGCAGAAATAGATGTTTTTCTGGTACTCTCTTGCTTTTTCGATGATCCAGCAGATATTGGCAATTTGATCTCTGGTTCCTCTGCCTTTTCTAAAACCAGCTTGAACATCTGGAATTTCACAGTTCACGTATTGCCGAAGCCTGGCTTGGAGAATTTTCAGCATTACTTTGCTAGCATGTGAGATGAGTGCAATTGTGCGGTAGTTTGAGCATTCTTTGGCATTGCCTTTCTTTGGGATTGGAACGAAAACTGACCTTTTCCAGTCCTGTGGCCACTGCTGAGTTTTCCAAATTTGCTGGCATGTCGAGTGCATACACAGGTCAGAATACTAAAGTATGTGTTGCTCCATACCAGAAATAAGCATTTGGAACATTAAATTTCAAAACACCATCCTATTTGAAATCTCATTATGAAATTTCATATCAATTGTATTTATAGTAGTAGAAATGGGAAATAATACATGGGTACATGGAGAGATGAACAGACTTTTTAAAATGTGGCATATTCACACAACGGAAAACTACTCAGGACAAAAAAAGTGAAAAAACATGTATGAATCTCAAAAACATATATGCTAAATAAAGGAGCTAGAGACAGAACAGTCCCTAGTGCTCATTTCAATTTTTATAAAACTGTAGATAAGACAAATCAATATATAGTGAACAAAAGTTGATCAGTTGCTACCTGGGGTTTGAGGATGAGGAGGATATTGGATGAAAAATGGAATGATTAAATCTTTTGTGCTGATAAAATATTCATCATGATTTTATTAGTAATTATAGCTATTTATCAAAACTTGAACTGTATTCCTTATTCCTTTAAGTAGACAATTGGCAAATATTTTTTATTTTTTATCATATATTTTATATTTAAAAAAAAATTTGTATTGAGGTATAGCCAATTGACAATGTTATAATAGTTTCAGGTGAGCAGTGAAGGGCCTCAGGCATACATATACATGTATCCATTCTCCCCCAAACTCCCCTCCCATCCAAGCTGCCACATAACATCCAGAAGAGTTCCATGTGCTCTACAGTAGGTCCTTGCTAGTTATCTGAATACTTTAAATTATTGTATTCTGTGCGTACATGCATGCTAAGTTGTTTCAGTCAAGACCAACTTTTTGCGACATTATGGACTATAGCCCACCAGGCTCCTCTGTTCATGGGATTTCCAGGCAAGAATACTGGAGTGGGTTGCCATGCCCTCCTCCAGGGGATCTTCCTGACCCAGGGACCCACCCCAAGAGTCTTATGTCTCCTCCATTTGCAGGAGGGTTCTTTGCCACTAGTGGCACCTGGTAAACCCATTGTATTTTATGTTATGTAAATAACGTCACAATTATGTAGGTTAATGTAGGTTAAAAAATAAGTTGAGTCTGTCATTCTTTCTCCATTAGGACAAGTCCCTATGACTCCCTACTGCCTCATGCCAAGCGCACTACATCCTGTGAGAGGGACAACAGCAAAGTGAGGCAAGTAAAGAAGGTAGAGGCAAAATTTAAGAAGGCTCTCTCAGTGTCACACACAGCCTGTTCTTTTGCATAAGGTGACTTGCTCTGCAGCCAGATTTCCCTTCTCACTATTTTTTGAAGTTCACCAAAACAACAGATTTTCTGTGCTTCTACTTGCTGTCCATACAACTTTGAGCAATGTTTCCAATCCTAATCATCTGGAAATCTTTTCTCCTTATTAGCTCCCAATTATAGGTTTGCTCTGGCTTTCCATATACTCCTCATTAACCTGTCCATCCAGTGCTGTGGTGGCAATTATTCTGCTCTTCAAAGGGCCTCTGTATCATCCTTTGAGCTTTGCTGTCTATCCTGAGCTCCAGATCTGAATTTTCTCCAGTCACTGTACAGTAACACAAGAAGTCTCATATTTGTTTTACAATTCAACAGATAAATATAAAATCATCAACTTGACTCCAAATTACCTTCTGACTTCCCTCTTCAGAAGTTCTCCCATCACACTGCTCCTTTCCATTGCCACATCCTGTCAACTTCATCTCTTATAAATGGTATCGCTTTCCTTATTGCTTCTACCACCTACCTCCCCTCAAACTTACAACTCAGGATCTTTTACAAGTGCTGCCTGAAGACTAGCTGCTGTATGCCTCTCAGTCTCTCCCATTCTAATCCACCCCACCCAATTCCTGAAAGTAGATCTAACAATTTACTCTTGTTTTTCAAAATTCATTTTTTTATTGGAGTATGATTGATTTACAGTGTTGTGCTCATTTCTGCTGTACAACAAAGTGAGTCAGATATATGCATACATATATCCCCTCCCTTCCACGCCATCTCACTCCTCTAGGTCATCACAGAGAACCGAGCTGAGCTCCCTCCACTATACAATGGGTTTCCACTAGCTATCTATTTCATATGTGGTAGTGTATTCATGTCAAACTCAACCTCCAAAATCATCCCATCCTCTCTTCCTCCCTCCCGTGTCCACACATCCATTTTCTATGTCTGTATCTCTATTCCTAGCCTGGAACTAGGTTCATCTGTACTATTTTTCTAGGTTATATATATTTATTGAAATTGAAATTTGCTCAGTCATGTCTGATTCTTTGTGACCCCATGGACTGTACAGACCGTGGAATTCTCCAGGCCAGAATACTGGAGTGGGTAGCCTTTAACTTCTCCAGGGGATCTTCCCAACCCAGAGATCGAACCCAGGTCTCCTTCAATGCAGGTGGATTCTTTACCAACTGAGCCACAAGGGAAGCCCAAGAATACTGGAGTGGGTAGCCTATCCCTTCTCCAGTGGATCTTCCCGACCTAGGAACAAAACCAGGGTCTGCTGCATTGCAGGCAGATTCTTCACCAGTTGAACTATCATGGAGGCCAATATATAGAAGCCTGAAACAAAGAATCCTGCTGAGGCTTCTAGCCTCTGGAGTGGTGCTTTGCTATGGCAGTCCTAGCAAACCAATATGATCAGCAGCAACAAAGATTAGACATGTGTAACATGTAGTAAGTCAGAAAGAGAAAAACAAATATCACTTCATATGTACTGAAGTTCACCCTGTACGACAAACTCAAGGTCCATCCACATCTCTAAAAATGACCCAATTTCATTCCTTTTTATGGTTGAGTAATATTCCATTGCACGTATGTACCACATCTTAGGTTTTCCCCACTTCCTGACTATTGTAAATAGTGCTATAATAAACATTGGGGTGCATTGTCTTTCTGAATTATGGTTTTCTCAGGGTATGTGCCCTGTACTGACTCTCCTTCACATACTGAATAACAGACCCCTAGTTTATGTTCAAGGTTCTCTATTCTTTATCTTACACAGCCCTCCTTCACACTTATCTCTCATTACTCCTCTACTCAAATCATCTTAGAGGAGAATTGTACCTACTCCGAATATACCACCTACTACATGTCTAACCTTTGTTGTTGATAATCATATTGGTTTGCTAGGACTGCCATAGCAAAGCACCACAGATCGAGAGTCTTAAAAAACAGAAATTTATTTCCTTACCACTCCAGAGGCTAGAAGCCTGAAATCAAAGTATCAGCCAGATTGGTTTATTTTAAGAACTTTCTCCTTAGCTTATACATGGCCATCTTCTCCCTGTGTCTTCATATGGTCTTCCCTCTGCATGTGTCTCAGTTCTAATTTTCTTTTATAAGGACGTTGGTCATATTGGAATAAGGCCCATCCATGTGACCTTATATTAGCTTAATTACCTCTTTAAAGACCATATCTCCCAATAAGGCCATATTTTGAGGTATTTGGAGTTAGACTTACAAATTTTGAGGGAGACACAATTTAGCCCCAAACAATGACCATTGGTTTAGTGTTCCCTTGTTCTTTGTTACAACCCATCCAATCTCTATCCAGCCTCAAACATCAGATCAGATATTACCTTAATCTTGAAATTTTTCCATATGGGCAAACCAGACAGGTCCACTTACTATTCTGAGCCCTGGGAACATTTGGTTTGTACATCTGTCAGTATATGAATCATAGTTACTATGCATTAGAGCTACTAGTAAAATTTTCTTCTCTCTTCTATAATGTAAGTTCTGTGCAGCCAGAGAAGGTGTTATTTTCATTATCTTGACATTGTTCTGGCACAAACAAATATTTGTGATTGAATATGGTACTCCAAGATAGGTCAGCCTTCAAGACAGGACTTTGGGAACGAAGAAAGGTTGCTTCCTTTTTTTCCTTTTGCCTCCCTTTTCCTCACATCCTGATATACTTCATTAGTTCACTTATGGCATTGGCAATTGATTGTAGATGAAGCACAATATCTTGATAAGTGTAATGATATTTTAGGCTTTTACAGTAGATGTTCAGAGAAGGCAGTGGCAACCCACTCCAGTACTCTTGCCTGGAAAATTCCATGGACCGAGGAGCCTGGTGGGCTGCAGTCCATGGGGTGCAAAGAGTCGGACACGACTGAGCAACTTCACTTTCACTTTTCACTTTCATGCACTGGAGAAGGAAATGGCAACCCACTCCAGTGTTCTTGCCTGGAGAATCCCAGGGACGGGGGAGCCTGGTGGGCTGCCGTCGATGGGGTCACACAGAGTCGGACATGACTGAAGTGCCTTAGCAGCAGCAGCAGAGTAAATGTTAATAGCAAGAAAGCACGAAGACTATTGAGAGCTGGGCCAAGGAACAGGGTGAAAAAGGAGTATAAATATTTATTGAGGATTTACTACCAGATAGGACTGTTAGTCCCAGTATTTTGATCACCTGATGCAAACTGCTGACTCATTGAAAAAGTCTCTGATGCTGGGAAAGATTGAGGGCAGAAGGAGAAGAGGGCATCAGAGGAGGAGACGGCTGGATGGCATCACCAACTCAATAGATATGAACTTGGGCAAACTTTGGGAGATAGTGAGGGACAGGGAGGCCTGGTGTGCTGCAGTCTATGCGGTAGCAAAAAGTCAGACACGACTGGGTGACTAAACAACAACAAAGACTTTTAGAAACTTTTTGCTCATTTAATCCTTATGACTATGCTATGGAGATAGGCTGTAGTTTTTCACATTTTACAAATGAGAAACCTGAGGCTCAGAGAAGTTAAGTACATGTAGTTCATAGCTATTGGTACTTCAGGGCACAACCAGAATTCCAATGCAGGTCCAGCAGGTTTCCAATACTTGACCTCAATCTCTTTCTACCAAGCTCCTCTCAATTGTAGCTCAGGTAGTGCTGATAGTAACGCACGATATGGTATTTCTTAGGTGGGAGGCACTGATCTAAGTGTCTTAGATACAGTTATTGTTGTTGTTGTTGTTGTTGTTTAGTCACTGAGTCCTATCCGATTCTTTGCAACCCCAAGGACTATAGCCCACCAGGCTCCTCTGTCCATGGGATTTCCCAGGCAAAAATACTGGAGTGGGTTGTAATTTCCTTCTCCAGGGGATCTTCCTGACCCAGGGATCAAATCCACGTCTTCTGCATTGACAGGCTGATTCCTTACCACTGAGCCACCTGGGAAGCCCACTTAGATATAGTAATTCATTTCAGTTTTAAAACTCAGTGAGGTAGGTCCTATATTATCACCATTTTACATAGGCAGAAACAGTGGCACAAAGATGTGAAGTAACTCCCACAAGTAATAATAAGTAGAAGGTCTGAGATATGACCTAAGCTGACTAAATGCAGAGCTGCAGCCCTGAACTACTGCCTCTCTCCATAAGAGGCCAACTTCCTGTGTGACCCTAGATTCATGTTCCCACTTGGAATCTCTGCTTATCAGCTGTCTGATGAAAAGGCCAGCCAGACATAGACACGCGAGGCAATTCAACCTTTCCCAGTTTATTTCTTTCTTGTACTTTTTGCAGTGCAGTAACTACTGAAATAGTAGGTACTAGACATTCACTTTTCACCCTTTGGGAAACATGCCTCCTAGTCCACATGCCAGCACACATACCATCCAGCCCAAGCTGGGAATTGAATTGTTTTTTTGTTTGTTTGTTTGTTTTAGGAAAAGTGCATTTCTCACACTTAGTTGATCTCCATGGGTTGCATTTTGGTTTTGGTTTTATTTTTACTTTTTAAAGAGGAATGTATAAAGTGGGAAGTTGTCCAAAAGTATATCAATTATTTACACACAGTGTTGTATGTGTAGGCACTGTATTTGTGCAGACACTGTCCCCAGCTGCTGCTAAAAGGCAAGAAGACATTTTGCTAAAGCTTTTACCTGTAGCAACTTGCTTCTATTTGTTGCCTTTGAAGAAGGAAATTGGATTTTACCAAGAAGTAATGTGAGATGCGTTCTGACCATTGCATCTCTCCTTCTGGTTTCCATGGTGGGGGGAGGACTCTTTCAGCTCCTTTCCTCACTTTGCCCCTATGGGGATGAAATAATTGATCTCACTGGTAAATATGGGGAGAATGGCCGGATAGAATGCTGTTTCTCTTTTACATTGCCTTGAACTGCCTTCATGGCTAAGAGAGGGAATTCACCTTAAATTTGCATGGCAGCTTCATACCGCAAAAGACACCCCACAGGAATTAAAACTGACTTTAGATTTAATCATTACATTAAAAAGTAGAAGGCTCCTTGGGAAGAAATTCTCTCAGGTCTAAGCAATTCCAAAATGAGAATCAGTGTCAGCAGATACGGCAGCATATAATCAAAACACTCACAAGATTTGGTGGAGACCAAAATACTGAATAGAGTTCACAGTGTCTGGAGCTGTCACCATCCAAATTTTGAAACATTGCTAGAAGGTAGGAAGCTCTCCAGGGACCTTCTGTGAGAATGAAGCCAATATGGAGACAAATGCTTTGTCTCTTGTACATGGTAAATGCAGCGTGCCAAAATTAAGCTCTTGTGGGAACATTTCCGTCAACAGTGTTTAAGTTCATAGATTGTGATTTTGGAGCAACTGGCACTACTTAGATTATATATGTATATAATTTATATATATATATGTATCAGTCCTTCATTAATCATAACACTATTTTACCTTCTCAACCCCGCAAAGTCCCTTTTACAACAGGTAGGTTTGTTCTGTTTTTTACATCTTTTTACAATTCTTTTATTGGTGAGTAGATAAGATAAAATAAGCTATGACTTTTTAAAAAATGTAATTGATATGGCGGGCTTAACATCAATGGAGTGTGTCTGTAGAGCTGTGGAACAGTGACTCTAGTTCCTCTCCCATTGGAATGATGGGTCAGTGACAGATATGACCATTAGCTGATGTCCCACCCGGATACCTCAACTATAACACATGACAGCTGCCACAGGATTTGCTAAGCTGATTTGCCAACATTGAAAAGGTTACCAATTTGATTGCTTAAATATTATTCCTAAGTCAGTTCTTTTCAGGCAAGCTGCATCACTGGGGCTTGGGGAGGAGAATGCATGAAAGTTTGAATTTCAGAAAGCATGTCAATTTTTCTTGAATCATGAAAGACTCTGAAAGTTTGTTTTTTTTTTAATTTTTTTTGCAAGGCATTAACTCTCAGTAAATGTTTACCTTTAATTTTAACTTGAAACTAAGTTTGAGAAATTCCAGTCCACATGGATTTTGTTTTCACAAAACTCATCAAGAAGGCTTACAGAAGACTGCCTCTGATAAAAGATGATGAAACTGCTGTTTCACCTCCAAGAGAATCTGGAGTATTTTATTTATTATGACCTTATTTATGGACAAAGTTCCAATTGGTTGAAATCTAATTTAAATATCAGAAGTTTCTGTATTTTCCAAACCAAGGGGGGAAAAAAAAAGAAATAAAGAAAGGAAGGAAGGGAAGAAAGGAAAGAGAGGGAAAGAGGAGGGCAGGGATGAGAGACTGAGAGAGTGAGAGGGAAAGGGAAAGGGAAAAAAAAGAGTGTTGCAGGAGGTTGGGTTGCAAACACACCACTGTAGATAAGAGAGATGACCGACGGGGACCTACTATACAGCACAGGGAACTCTTTCCAATATTCTGTGATAATCTACATGAGTAAAGAATCTAAAAAAGAATGATTATATGTCTATGTATACCTGAATCACTTTGCTATACACCTAAGACTAACACAATATTATAAATCAACTATACTCCAATAACATTGAAATATTTTTAAAAAAGAAGATTTCTGCAGAGCTTCACTGACTTTCTGAACTGTATCCAAAACAAGCAATTAGAACAGGAAGGGCACTGAGTGGAGTCCCTGATATACTCCCAGAAGAAACTTCTCGATAAGGGCTCACTCAGGACACCACCGCTAACCACCTCCGTGCTTTCTCTCCACCTCTCCTCATTTCTTTCTGAACCTGAGCTTCCGTCCTGCTTCACCCTGGAAGGAAGTGAGCCCCGCTGCTGAGAACAAATACAAACCATGCCTTCCAGTCTCTGCCTACCTCTCCGTGGCTCTCTGGTCTCTGTTTTTCTTACAGTGAGGCCCTAACACACTCCACAGTTCCTTCAAGCGAGGTCTGGAGGTCAGACTGGAAAGAAAGGACTCAGTTTCCAATGAGACTTCAGGCTTATCTCGCTTGACCAGGCTGTCTTCCTAGGAAGCAGTACACTTCATCGGCAGGGGTCTGCCTGCTATGAGGTCTGAGCTCAAAGCCTAACTCTTGACTTCAATGGCTGAATGGCCCACACCACTGCCAGTTATTTTTTCCCCCCAAGATGCAATTCTGACCAGGTGCCTGCCCTCCTTAGAGCACCTCAGTGGGTCACCATGGCTTTTTTGCACAAAAGTCAAACCTTGCATTTTGTCTAAGAGGCTCTGCAGATTCTGAGCCCTAACACCTGCCTTGAGTTTCTCCCCACACTACTCTTCCACTCACTGAAAACTTCAGCCCTCTGGCATCTTCTTCACTACTGTGATCTCTTTTGCTTGACTCTAGAATAGGACACAAGACACTTTTCCTGTAAAGGGACAGATGGTCAATATTTTTTTCAGGATCTGCCGGCCAAATGGTCTTTGTCAGAAAGACTCACCTCTGCCATGGTGGTGCCAACATAGAGCCTCTGAAGGAGGGCATGAAAACCCACTCCAGTATTCCTGCAGGTAAAATCCCATGGACAGAGGAGCCTGGTGGGATATAGCCCATAGAGTCTCGAAGATTCAGACACGACTGAAGCAATTTAGCACACATGCACACAGGTATAATAGCCTGTGCCCAAAGTTAGTGGCTCTCAGGCTTCATGAACACTGGCATCACCTGGGAGAGCTTTAAAGTTACTGATGCTTAGATCCTACCTGTGGAGATTCTTCTTTAATTGTTCTGGGGTGCACTCTGGCATGAGAATCTTTACAGTCTTCTCAGGTTTATTAGTCCTCTTGAGCTGCCGTAACAGATTATTGTAAATCGGGTGGCTTAGAGCAACAGAAATCTATTCTCTCAGAATTCTGAGCCCTGAAGTCTGAAATGAAGTTATTGGAAGCTCTAGGGGTGCCTGTCCACGTTCCTTGGCATCTTGACGGGGCCACATGCCTCCAATCTCCGCCTCCCTCTTCCTATCACCTTCTCCCTTGCCCTCTGTGTGTCAGTTCCTCTTAAAGGACACTCGTCTTTGGATTTAGGGCCCCCTTGGATAATCCAACACGATCTCCTTGCAAGACTTCAACTTAATTATATCTGCAAGGATCTTTTTTTCCAAATAAGGTCACGTTCACAGATTCTGGGAATGAGAACATGCACCTATCTTTTGGGGAGCCTATGTTCAACCCCAAACACCAGGGAATTCTGATCTGTAACCTCTCTCTAAGTAATGTGCACATGGTTGTCAGTGGGCTGTCACATCGGTGCCCGGGCTTGTGTGGGGACTAGTCACTTCTCCTGCCAAGTGAGAAGGGTCATTTTGGAGCATTCCTCACCCTGACAAAAGCGGAATAGAAGTTTAAAGACGGATGGTGAGGATATGCCAAGCTAGTGAGACAGAGGGGATTCAAAGAATGGATTTAATAACCAAATTCCCTGTTCTTTGTTCTTCCCTATGCTCTCCATCAGAATTATCCTTCCCTCTATAAAGGAATCTGAACTATCCAGACTTTTCTCTCTTTTATTTTCTTTCCGCTTTCTCATTTGAAGAATTCCGTCTTAGACTGAATAGCTACAATCTTATCATCTTATCTTGTTTCAAAGACGACCATGCCCTTACTGTGATCAGACTTGTAGACAAAATTGTGGGCAGGTTTTTTGTATGTTTCTTTGAGTAACTGAGACATTCATAGTTACCATAAAGGAAATCCTGCTCTTCTTACAGACTAATTGAGGGTGGAAAGTCAGATATGCCCCTACATTTCAGTGAACCCGGAGCTGCTGTCTCACACTGAATCTGAATCCTTTGAACACTGGAAAAAAAAAAAGGAAAATAAATGAAATGGGTAATTCTCATGAAATTAGGACTCCTTTTTGCTTCTCTGTTTGCTGTTTAACTTTCAAAAGTCATTTTACTTTAGCTTTTATCAGAACCAAGTTTGAATACCTAACAGTGATGATTATATTCTGGAAGGAGGTCATGAGATTGGGGATGGAATGCTCGGCTGCTTTTAGATTTTTCCTCTCTGCCGTCTTTAGGGAACCAAACATCATCAGAAGTTCCAACAATTGCAGTACAAACAGTACTTTCATGACAGTCCTTCAGCAACCTCCTTGATAGGAAGTGTCTAGTCTTTATTTATAATAAAATAATAACGTGATGTTGAAAGAGGCAGCATGAGTATGGATTTTTTTTTTTTTTGGCTGAAAGAAGAGAGGCAGCATTTTTTTAAATGGAGGAATGGGAGGCTGTTGGATGCTGTTTAGATAAGAAGTAGCAGGAAAAGTGTACTCAGTGATGCATTCTATTACCGGGCATGTGAGCTAATTCCAACTGCTGGCATCAACTTGCCTCTGCCATTTCGTTAGAGAGAAAAGAAAAAAAAAAAAAAAAAGAAGAAGAAAATACCCATTCTGCCTGTTTTCATTTTATTGTCTCATTCTTATTCTAATCCTCTAATAAAGAGGGCAAAGTCCTTTCTGCTGATTCAAGACTTTTTGCAATTTGGAGGAAAATCCTACTTTATTTTTCTCCTCCCAATTTTGATGAGATGATGAGCTATCCTGGTAGACTAATTTAGGTAACTTTTCAGGTGTTCTTAACTGAAGTGAGAATTGCCAAAGAAATGCAAAAAATGCTAGCACTTATCAGAAATGCAAATGTGGCATTTGTTCAGCTTAATGTGAATCGCCCAGCCCAGGCAACAACAGAAGAGACAATTAGAATGCAGTCATGGTTCCCCAAATTCACTCTTTCTTCCAGCTAATATGACAGTCTTTCAAAAAGAAAAGAAAAAGAAAGAAAAAAAAAGAGGAATGTGATTTTGCTTCAGTTACCAACACAAAAAAAACGCCAATTTGGTACGAGTTTTATTTTAACTAAGAAAATCTGTTATTGTGCAAGTATTGTCAGAACAAAGTAGCAATAAAGGAATTTTATGTCTGTGCTGCATTCATTACGGCTGGGTTTTAAGAGCAATGGAACTCAGGTCAACCAATGTTAGGAGCGACGGTGGGTGTTATTTGCCACTGAGGACCGTGGCGGAATAGCCATGTTTATTGCCCATCATTTTTCAATGACTTTATGCCATCATTTGGGAGATGAATGAAATAACTCTGTAGCAGGCATGCACGTAAATAAATTAAGCATTAAGAACCAGCCAGTTGTAATCATCTTTCTTTGAAAATGTACTAAATAGTTGCAATCAGTGAAATGGACGAGAAATTGCATTAAATTGCAGTTCCAGTTACACAGCATAGCAGCAAAAACAAGACTCTGGTTTGAGAGGATGTCTGCAGGGAGGGAAGAATGCAGTTGTCTTCTGGGTGTGTTTTAGACTACAAAACCACACTGGGCAAATAAGGCACGGGTCACTTAGCCTTCCTAAGTGAAATTATCTATTATTGATGAACAAACAGCAATGAATGAACTCTTTAGCTGTATATTACCATTTCCCTCATTTAAGCATCAAGTCTTCGAGGCCTGAGAACCATGGCTAATATAAAACCAATTGTCCTCTTGTATCATAATGTCTCTTCCACGATGCCCATTTTGATTATTCAGAGGATGCTTTTAAACATTAAGACTGATTGGGAATGAGAAGAAAGAGTTTGATGAAGAAATGTGGATTTTTTTTCCTCATTTCTTTTGGAAGGAAAATGAGAACTGTGTACAGGGAAACTTCTTTTCACTTTTACTGAGTTAATGGTTGGACTTCAAGGTACAGATTTTCTAGCATCTTCTCCAAAGTAAAAAAAAAAAAAAAACAAGGGTGCCCTCCCAAGTTTTCCTGATTTTCAGTTGAAAAGAGGTACGTTCGGCCACTTTGAATATGTGCTTTATTTGTTTGGAGTTTTTCTGTTTTTTTTCGCTTTTGGTTGTGCCATGTGGCATGCTGGATCCAGATCCCTGGATCTGACCAGGGATCAAACCTAAGCTCCCTGCATGGAAGCTTGGAATCTTAACCACTAGAGTAATCAGAGAAGTCCCCTTGGATACATGCTTTAGTCAGGAGATATCTTTAGCCTAATATCTTGATTTGTGATGAATATGAGCCAGTTTATCTGCAGAAAATCTCAGTGCAGAAGAAAAAGTATACGTTCAGTCATCACAGTTGTTCAGTCATGTCCAGCTCTTTGTGACCCCATGAACTGCAGCATGCCAGGCTTCCCTGTCCTTCACCATTTCCCGGAGTTTGCTCAAAATCATATCCAATGATCTCATTCTCTGTCCTCCCCTTCTCCTCCTGGCTTCAATCTTTCCCAGCATCAGGATCTTTTCCAATGGGTCAGCTCTTCACATCAGGTAGCCAAAGTATTGGAGCTTCAACATCAGCCCTTTTAGTGAGTATTCAGGGTTGATTTCCTTTAGGGGTGACTAGTTTGATCTCCTTTCTGTCCAAGGAACTCTCAAGAGTCTTCTCAAGCACCACAATTGGAAAGCATCAATTCTTCAGCGCTCAGCTTTCTTTATGGTCCAACTCTCACATCCATACATGACTACTGGGAAAATCATAGCTTTGACTCCATGGACCTTTGTCAGCAAAGCGTCACCAGAGACTGATTCAAATCCTGATTCTGTCATTTACAAAATGTTCATCCTTCAGTTAAGTTTCTGACAAACTATTTGTCTTTTGTTGAGTTTCTTTGCCTGTCTGAGCTTTTTTTTCCTCACAGATGAAATAGACATCTTATGCTCACATTATATTAACCTCATGGTATGAGGTTTCATCCAGTGCTTGCACAATAGGTGGAGGTTGAAACTTAGTCTTACAATTCAGAAAACTCGCAAGTCTAAATTGTTCTTAGAACAGTGCAGCCGACAGACAGCTAATGTTTATTGAGCTCCTAAGATATGCCAGGAAGTCTAATAGATACTCTCATGTATGTCATCTCATTTATTTATGACACTCAAGGTATTTAGCATAATTCCCATTTTGCTGTGGGACAGAACAAAGCTCAGGGAGTGGGTGGCCCGCTCACAGACTACTCAAGTACTAGAAGCTAGGGCTGGAATTTGGATCTGAGTAGTCGAATTCCAGGTTAAGGCCTCTCTCTCTCCAGTGTTCCCTAAACCACACGTGCCAGTAGAGTTAGGGGGTCAGAACACAATATTTGAAAACTAAAGCCTTTATCTATGGCTACGTTATTACTACTGACTCAGCAATTTGTTTATATTCATCATAATCCACTGTCACAAATAAGCAAAATCTAAACTGTACTGGATTATAAAAAAGGAGAATTTATTGACTCAAATGATAGAAAAGTTCAGGAGCAGGCACAGGTGGATCCAAGGACCCAGCCAAATTCAATGACTTCATTCCTCCTGACTCAGGTACATCTCAGTGGTCTCTCCCCCTCCTCTGATATGATTGCCAGCATTTCCTTGCAAATGGCTGCAGAGTGGAAATAAAAACCTTCTCTTCTCCAAAAGAAAAGTTTTCAACGTGAATTTTTTTTTTTTTTTTTTTTTTGGCAACTTGGAGACACATGCCCATCCCTTTATCAGTCATTTTGACCAGGAGAGCTGGCCAGAACTGAGTCATATCTACTCACATCTGGAATCAGGAGAAAAGTTCCATCAGCTTAAAAACATAAACAGAGATGCAAGAGGAGTGTCCCAAGAGAAGTGTCTGGAATGAGTGTGAGTGAACCAAGTTACAATCGCTGTTCTGGACAGAAAACTGAGAACCAAGTCTCTCGTCTACACTCTATGTGACCTTGAGCCAATTAAGAATCCAGACTCTGGTGCCAGACAGACCAGATGAATTCTGGCTGTATCACTTCTCAGCTATGTGACACTGAGCAGGATTCACCATCTCTCTGTTCCTCAGTTTCCTCATCTACAAAATGTCACAACTCACAGTTTTGGAGGAAGACTAAATAGTTTAAAATATACACATACATATGGCTAGAAAATGCTTGGCATATAGTAAGTGTTCATTCATAGCTGCTAGCTAACATTTTAAAAACTATTATGCCTCCATTTCCTTGAATTTAACATAGGACTTTGCCTTCTTTGCTTAACACACAGAATATAAGTGAGAACACACACATGATGGCACCCTGAAGAACCAAAGACATTCCAAAACGCTTTTGTAGGGGACTGCCCTGGTGGTCCAGTGGTTAAAGCACACCTAGCAGGGATGCAGGTTTGATCCCTGGTCAGGGAACTAAGATCCCACGAGATACAGAGTGATTAAGCCCTGGAGCCACAACTTCTGAGCCTGTGTGCCACAACTAGAGAGTCTGAAAGCCTCAACGAAAGATCCTGCATGTTGCAAATAAGACCCAATGCAGCCTAAATAAATATTTTAAGTGCCTGTGATGGCATTGTGACTGCACTCACAGGGATCATATGCCCTTCCCTCCCTCAAATGAAATTTGTCTGACCGGTCCTGTGCAGTGATGTTGCTGGAATCCTACAGCACTTGACATTTTCCGATGAGCCGCTCCAGTACAACTTTGTGGATGAGTCCTTGGCTTTTATCTGAGTGAAAAAATAGGGGAATCATTGCTGGTGTTTGGCTGATTAGCTCTCTCCTCTGCTCAAACCTTCCAGTGGCTTCGAATCTTACTCAGAATTAAATGCAAGGTGCTCACCATGGTCTAAGGACCCTACAGAATCTGTCCTCCTAACTTCTTTCTTTATCATCTCAGCATTTCACATTTCCCTCTTCTCTCATTGGCTTTATCCACACTGGCCTCCTTGATCTTTCTAAAATGTGAACATATAGGTTTGGTGCAGTCTCAGGGCCTTGGCACATACCTGTAATTATTCCTTACCTATCTTCTCACTTCAGTTAAGTATCTGGACAAATGTCAACCTTGTCTGTGAAATCTTTTATAAACCACCCATCACAGAATATAGCCCTCAGTCTACCTTACCCTGCCATACTTTTTATAAACACTCAGGTTTACTTGCCATTTTACACATTTATTTATTAATTTATTTATGATATGTTTTCCCTAAGTAGAATAAAATCTCCTTACGGGAAGGATTGTCATGACTGTTGTTCATGGCTATATCTCCAGAGCCTAGAAGAGTCTGGCCGTAGTACTAGAGATTCAATATTAATACATATTCATGGAATGAATGAATAAATACAAGCTGCAATTATGGATACAAGACCTTATATATTTATCAAGTGAATTTTACAGCACAAAGAGTGAGCCTTAATTTTTGTAAATTATTTTAAAAATCATTTTAGGAGGTCTAGCAGTCACGGGATACAAAGCAGACTGTCACAAAATAATCCGTGTTGCAAATGTTTAAAACAACCTCACTGGTAGGGACAGGGGAAAAGTGCTTTGGAAATGAATGGTATATAAAACTAAAGGCAAAAGAGGTTGTAGATAAGCACTGTATTCTAGCTGATAAGGCTATATGCCACAAGGGCATCAGTTAATAATCCTGATATTGCTATATGTGTGGACTGGAATTGAACAATTAAGTTAATGGATGATGGATGGTGGAAGCCAAGCTTATCACTGCTGGAGTGGAAGTTTACAGATATACACAGGGTAGAGGCTAGAGTGATCCGTGTTGCAATGTATCAGAATTTGAGACATCAGTATGAGATATGTTTAGCTTAACATAGATAGAAATGGTTCCATATAAAAATATGTATAGATATACATGTACCTGTAAATCAAGATACACATATACGTCCTTGCTGTCTCAGCTGAGATAGCCTAGAAGCAAAATGAGCGCACCTAGTAGGCAGCTCTTGGTTTTTAAGACCACTCCTCAGCAAAACGAACAAAAATTCCTTGAAGAAATAGCTGAAATGACGGAGTCCAGGAATAGGATAGGAACTATACAAGATGAGTCTGGAGTGCCAGAAAGTAAGCGCTAAAAAACCAAAAACAAACAAGAGCCCCACAATGATAAGGGTGTGTCAAAGAGACACAGGAACAAACTGAATGAGCTCCCAGTGGGCAGAGCTGGAACAATTTGAGCAACAAAATAAATAAAGTAGTATTGGGATATTACCTAAGATTTCAAATAAATATCCATGAGCCACATTGATATAAAGTAATGAAAAAAATAAATAAATGAAGAAGAATAGGCAAGTTCCCTATGCTGAAGAATTCCAAATAATATTAGGTATTTCACTTTCTAGAATATGGAGCAAAGTCGTGTCTGACTCTTGCGACGCTATGGACTGTAGCTTGCCAGGCTCCTCTGTCCGTGGGATTCTCCAGGCAAGAATACTGGAGTGCTTTGCCATTTCCTTTTCAGGGGATCTTCCCGACCTAAGAATCGAACCCGAGTCTCCTGCATTGCAGGCAGATTCTTTACCAACTGAGCTACAATGGAAGCCCGGAATATGGAGCATAGCTCCCAAATCACTAAAGTATAACTGCACACAGTGGAGAAAGCGAACATACACAACCTCAGCCAGGTGATGGAGTCAACAACCTCAGTGACTGTCATGTTGATAAATGTACTCAACAGGATGTGACGAACATAATACTTCTCTGTGGTCTTCCTCCCTCAAATACATAACCCCGGTCTAATTACAAGAAAAACGTCAGCCCAATCTCAATAGGAGATTAGTCTACAAAATACCTGACCAGTATTCCTCAAACTGTCAAGGTCACTAAAAAAAAAAAAGCACAGTCTGAGAAACTGTCACAGCCAAGAAGAGCCTAAGGAAATGTGGTAATTAAATGTGCCGTGGTGTCCTGGATGGGGCCCTGAAACTGGAAATGAAAAATAACACATTATGTAGAAACGAAGGAAATCTGAATAAAGAATGAGTGCACTCAGTCGCTTAATCGTGTCAGACTATTTTTGACCCCATGGACTGTAGCCCACTAGGCTCCTATGTCCATAGGATTTCCCAGGCAAGAATACTGGGGTGGGTTGCCATTTCCTCCTCTAGGGGATCTTTTGACCCAGAGATCAAATCCGAGTCTCCGGCGTCTCCTGCATTGGCAGAATAAGGAATGGACTTGAGTTAACAATATCACTATTGGTTCATTAATTGTAACAAATATTAATATAATATATTATTAATGGGGAAAACTAGGTTTAGGATATGAGGGAACTCTCTGTATTATATTTTCAATTTTTCTATAAATATAAAAGTGTTTTTTAAAAATGAAGTTTATATAAATTAGAAAAAATTACTGAAGACAGAGTCCTAGGTAAAAGCTCATGAAATAAGCATGTGGAAAACAGATGAAAGAGGTGACGAGGAGGATAGAGGTCCTCAGTGTCCCAGACTTTAACCTGGGATGATTAACAGTTTAATCTACCTTCATTAATACATGCATCCAGCACAGAGCCATTGCACAGCTGCATTTACCAGGACCTGTACCAGGAGATGGGGATACAGTGGTGAACCAAGAAGGGCCATATCTGCTGTCCTAAGTGATCCAAATGAGTAGGGAACACAAACATTACTAAAACAATCGCACGAGTAAATGTTAAATTCCGGTGGTAGGTAGTGTTACAAAAGACAAGTATACAGAACCATGAGAACACAAAAGAGGTCATCTGAATCCATCAAAGAAGCCAAGAAATGTGTCCCTGACTCCACATTGAAACCTCAGTGGTAAAACATGGTGTAGGGAGATACTTGAGCTATTTACCACACAAAATGGAACTGCTTGAGATTTCTTAGCTTCATTTTGTCTGTTGCAGCCTGAACAGATCGACTGTTAAACAAACAACATCCATTTTGTTTAGTTTTTAATCATTTTCATTTTGTTATAAGAAACTTCAACTGCTTCCTGTTTGAAATGGGAAACTCAGTAAGGAAGAATTCAAAAGATTTTAAGACTACCTTACAGGATTGCTTCATGATAACAAACAGAGCCATGAGAAGTGTTTGAAGTGTGAAAGATTACTTCCTCAGGGTTTTGGTATTTTTGTTGTTGTTGCTGTTGTTTTTTCCTGGGCATCCCTTCTCAATGATCTCCCCCGATAGATAAGAAATAATTGCTTGTTTCTGGAGGAATAAAAAGAAGGAATATCCTCAGGCTGATTTCCTCATATTTGGTGTGAATGTGACTAATATCTATTCTAATCCTTGGGGCATTCTTAAGAGCCAGCAGATGAATTAAAAAAAAGGCTTTAACGTTTTTCCTTTGCTCATTATGTGAATTCTACTTTTTAGCTTCTTTTTATCCTCCCTCCAGTCTCAATGCTAATTCCCCTCCCCTTAATTTTTCTGAATGAGCATGCTTCTCTTTTGTCATTTTCCAGGATTTGAGTTCTTTGTGGGTAGATGAGTATCTATTAGAGCTATGGATGTGTTTACCAGTTTACCAATTTAGAAGATAGTGAAGGACAAGGAAAAAAAATGATTAAGGAGTCCTCTGGATAAAGCCTAGGAGCTGATGGTCATGGCAAAGTTCTTTCCAAGCATTATGTGGTAATCTGGCTGCATGTTTGGAGTAAGCAGGGTATTTAGCATTCTAATCTCTTATGGGTAACAACAGCCCAAGTATATTAATTATAACTTGAGAAATCCACATATCTAACGCATAGGCACATTTTCCTCCAGGCAGGTTGAAACAGCATGAACATAGACATAAAATAATCATCAGACTCACTGCCAACCTTTGCCCTCATTTTCACTCCTGGTTTTATGCAGGAGTAACTAAGCAGGTTAATATCACAGAACTGGCTATGATTATTTTTAGTTTAAACAACAGTGTCTGCCTAAGATGAATGCGTATGCAAGATAAATTTCACCCTGGAGAGCAGTTCATCTTTCCTTTGGCGTGCCATTTTCCCTTTACTGCCCCTCAAATGGATTCTAAACATATAGATTACATTATCACATTAAATAAGGATGGGTAAACTTCAAAGGATTCAGAGTTAAGATGCACCTGGACTTTTAGATTCAGACTTGAAAGAGAGCTCACATTAGCTGAAGTCTGAAGCTGTAATGGAGACACTTAATGTCATTGTCAGATTCCTTTGAATAGTTTTTAAACGAGGCAACCGAATGTAGGACTTGGGGGCTTTAGAATTATCCTCTCTAAATTGATGCTGCAAAGAGAGAGGGAAGAAAGATTTAATATTTTTCTAAAATTATGTGAAAGTACATCGCTCTCAGTACATACAGTGAATCTTATATCTTGTGTATCCATTTAGTCATTTAACAAGGAAAATGTGTGTAAATCAGTTCTTGGCACATAGAAACAATGCTCTACGTACATCATTGTTATTTTTGTTTATTGCTTTATCCCTTCAACAAACATTCACTGGGCTTCCACTATATCCACCTTGTTCAGAAGCTCAGTTGTGTCCGATTCTTTGTGACCCTATGGACAGTAGCCCCACAGTTGTGTTAAGCCATGGGGTTTGGGAATTGACTTGTTATTGTATTACAACCTAGTTGAATTCTGACTGATAGAGTGGTTCACTGATTACCTAGTAATCATGATGATAAGTGTTGCCATTTAATAAGTTCATAGCAAAAATTCTTCAAGGTAGATATTATTGTTCATGCTTGAGGAATTGAAACTCAGAAGGTCAAATAACTTACTCAAAATCATATAGTTTATAAGAAACAGAGAAAGGTTCTGAACCAAAGTCTCATGTTCATGAATATGTCTCCTATAATAATTAGGAGCTACCCACGGACATAAAGATCTTTCACAATGTCAGGAAGATATTTACTGATTCCTCTATGTAGTTCAAACATAAAAGAAAACTATGCTTAGAGCAATGCATCCTGAAATGTGTTCAACAAAATTCTGGATCCTCAAGATGTTAAAAAGACTGGTTCTATGGTCACATGATTTTGTGAAACACTCTACACAATTGTATATAACTCAATTTATGCACCCCATTCAGACTGATTTAACTTCCCCTGTCCCCCAGCTTCCACTACTTGGCTCAGCCACTACCAATATGACCAGCTGTCTTACCAAGTACTGGGCTCCAGCAAAGCCTCCATCACTCCTCTGCTGTGTAGTTTAGACACAGTTCACAGATGTGTTAGCAGGACATATCAGTGCTTGCTGAAGTAAATTGGGGCTGTATAATGACTACACAGTGGGTGAGCCTGAAGCCCTCGCAGTGTGTAGAGCTACAGGTAGTGTATTACAATGGGTCATATGCTTGGTATGGAGGAGAGGTGCCTGGGGTTTGAATATTCAATGACTTCTGGGCAGTACAAATGGGCTGCTCGTTTGGCTGTGCGTGCGCGTTCAGTTGCTTCAGTTGTGTCCGACACTCTGCGACCCCATGTGTTGTAGCCCACTAGGCTTCTCTGCCCATGGGATTCTCCAGTCAAGAATCCTGGGGTGGGTCGCCATGCCCTCCTCCAGGGGTTCTTCCTAACCTAGGGATCGAACCTGCATCTCTTGTCTCCTGCTTTGGCAGACAGATTCTTTACCACTAGTACCACCTGGGAAGCTTGCCTGATTGGCTAGCAAACTGGAAAAAGCAAGACTAAAGGATTGATGAAAAGAAGGTCTGGGATAGAGCTATATAAAAGGACCCATGCAAATGGATTCAAATGAGTCGGCTTTGACAGCATTGGAGATTGAAGTACATGATCTCTGAAAAAGTGCAGAGTAGAAGGAACTATGATAAGACTTCCCTATAAGACTTCCCTTGATACCCAGTGCCCTCTGTTGCCCACCACTATAGCTCTCATAATCACCTATCCATTCTTGACCTCAGTACAGAACCAATCTACATTAATAGGAAGCACCAGTTTATGGTATGAATAATGGTATGCATGAATAAATTAATGCATCACGCTGACAAAACAACATTTTTGTCTTAGTAAAAGTCTTCAGAAGTCTATTGTAAATGAACAGGTGGAAGGTGGGTTTCCACTATAGCAGAAAATAGCAGAGGAAAAGTTTCTGAGCAGGCTTCTTACATTAGGTCATCAGTGTTGCCTGAGGAAGATCAACTCTTCAGTGGTATTAATGCCTCCCAAGAACAGACTCATTCTTCCCAGTAGGTAGGGTCCTAGTTAGGGATGCTGAGAACTCTTGAAACACAGGAGCATACCGCAGGACTAAAATGTTTGGTGGAGGAAGGAAAGGTAGATATACTATTACAAGCATTTCCAGAATCATTATTCCTCACAGTTGCTTTTCTGGGAAGTAAGCCTTACACAATATAACAGTAATTCTGTATATGAAGTGGTAAAGTCCCCTCAGATGATCTGGACTTAAATTTTGGCCATGCTGCTTAGTCAGTAGATTAACTCTGGGGAAATAGCTAACCCTAAATTCCCTCATCTGCACAATTGGTTGTAATAAATAATATCGTATATAATATCATTATATATATTATATCATCATATAATACAGTAGCATATGTCATCATTATTATAATTTTTTTTTAAATCATGGTTCTTCCATTTTTTGTATGATCATGGACAAGTAACTTAAATTGTCTGAGTCTCATTTTCTCCATATCAATTCTCTATTCGAGGACTTGCTCAAATAATCACCAAGATCCTTCTACCTCTGGTGTCCTAGATCTCTGCATATGAAATTGTTAACTGGGAAGTATTAGAGAAATGTAAATTTGATTACCCTTATGATTTATAACATTTGTATTAGTATTATAGTTTTGAATGTAGTAGTTCTCAGGAACAAGATTTCTCTAAGAAAGGAAAAAGCATAGTTCTGATAATTTCCACATGGGACTATTGTCACTGGCAGAGATTTGTCTCTGTGAGGCCATTGGTCAGAAGCATTGAGCCCTTTGCTCCTCCTGCTTGAAACTGATGACCTCTTGCTCTAACCACCAGAAGGGAGACATCATCTGTTTCCTGTTCTGATTTACACGCAGGAGTTTCTAGCGGCAGGTCTGAGATTAATGAACCTATAACCTCTAGAAGTCAGAAGCAGCAGAATCATCAATTTCTCATTGATTTCAAGGAGGAGGAATGAAACTCTGCCCTCTCACCTCCTCTCCTCTCCTCTCCTTGGAGGATCGATGGAGTACTACAAAGAAAATTTGGTTCCAAAGGGTCATAAAAACGCTCTTGGAAGTTACTTCCTGTTATCATTCCTTTACAATGATGATAAAACACTTATTAAGACTTGACTGTATACTCAACCCTGTTGTGTGCCCATGTTTTCTTATTTAATCCTCACAACAACTCCATGATGTAAATATCATTCTTTTGCCCAGGATGTGGAGGCTTAGAAAAGGTAAATAACTGGCAAGTCAGTTATAACCTATACCTGTTTGACTCCAAAGCTAGTAATTCTCTCTCTCTTTTTTTTTTGGTATCAGACTACTTTACATTCTGAAAAATTATTAAGGGCTCCTAAAAGATTTTGCTTCTCATATCTATTGCATTTGCTGCATTGAAAATTCAAGCTGTGAAAAATTTAAATCATTAAAATATACAAACAAACATTTCATTAGTCATTTGGGTGATGATGTGATCACTTTATTTAGCCTCTGGAAAACTACATTATACCCTCAAAAGAGAATAAAAGAGACAAATAACATTACAGTACAATGTGAAAATAATTTTAACCTTGTGGACTCCCTGAAAAAGTTTTGAGGATCAGTAAAGTTCCCAAAATCACCCTTCAAAAGCTGCTGTTGTAAACTTTCACATTCTACATTCTGTGCTACCATGACTTATATGTCTAACATAACGGTAAAATGACATAAATATTTTCTACCAATCAGACAGAGGTTTACAATTCTCAAATGCTTTATTTCCATAGTTAGGAATTTATACCCTTCATCCCTTTTGCATATGAGAATTAGTCTTTCTTTTCTCTTCTAATGGTTATTACAAATGAAAGTTGGCATTATTGTTATTATTTATGATTCATAACTCTCTCTTGCTCCTGCTTTTCTCATGGGGTCCTGAAATCAAAGTGTTATAACATTTCATCACCTCACTCCATAAAAAGAGATGATGCTGGAAGTAGTTCATTTACCTTCCAGAAATCTTTGTTGTTGTTTAGTCACTAAGTCGTATCTGACTCTTTGTCACCCCTGGACTGGAGCCCGCCAGGCTCCTCTGTCCATGGGGTTTCCCAAGCAACAATACTGGAGTCTGTTGCCATTTCCTTCTCCAGGAGATCTTCCTGAACCCACGTCTCCTGCATTGGCAGGCAGATTCTTTGCCACTGAGCCACCAGGAAAGCCCCAAGAAATCTTTATCCACTGCCTACTATGTGCCAATCACTAAGGCAGGACAAGATTTACAATGAATGTATGCCAATCCCTGTGTTCAAGAAACTTAGAGTCTGATAGACAAATCAAAAAGTAATTTATAAAAATAATGTGATAAGTTAGGAATACGGGACCACATAGTAACAGTATCTAATTCATCTCTCAAAAATCAGAGAAGATTAAGAAATATACTAGTAATTTTACTGCTATATTTCAAAGAGCCCATTTTTAAATTTAACTCCATTATCCAACTTCATGTCACTTTCAACATTGACTTCTAGTTTTCTCTCCTCTATTTAAATGTTGAAGGTTTCTTTTTCATATTCAGACACATCGCTTTGCATTTTCAAAGTCAAGTCTCATTGTTATTCCTTCTCTAGGTCCTTTTGTATCATTTCCCTGATATCCCTGGTATTCATAATATCTCCCAAATGAGTACCATCTGTGAATGTCATCAGCATGCTGCCTGCTCCCTATTCTGGCTTATGAATGAAGATGTTAAATAAGAACAGACATTGTAGGGCAGATGCTTCCTGCGGCACCCTGCATCTCAGCTTTTAGGAACCTTCTCACTGGTGTTCAGTATATTTTGTTTATAGTTCTTCAGGTAGCTTTGACTCTCAAGTGATAAGGATGATGATCAAATGAATTCAAAGTTTGGTGATTGTGAGGTAAGAAGTGGCATACTTTCTGTTGAGTTCTAGGTTCTAGAAAGCAGTTACCTAACTTCTGCTCCTCCTGACTTCCAGCCTTGAATGACTCAGTATTTGACTTAAACATCTGCATGTGGAGAGTACTTTATCTCAGTGTACAGGATGATGAAATGGAAATAGGTGCCACATTTTGATATGAAGTGAGAAACCACGGGATTGGATTTGCAAGAGAAGTAATTAAAAATCAGCAAAAAGATTTTAAGACCAATACCCCAACAGGGGAGAGTATTGGCGATTACAGAGAGACTTTTGGAGTCATTGGGTATATTGTGAGTCCCCGCCATTTACTAAGGTGTTGGAGAGGTATTTCTCTCTTTACTTCAAGCCAACAGAGAGAGGGTATAAGATGGCTCAGAGAGTTTGATAGCTATGTTCTGAAAGCTGATAGTTTTCACCAACACGGCAACAACTAAAGGTAAGAAAGAATGATTGTCCTTAGCAACTTGCTCTCCTAGAATTAGCCTGGAATTAACCTGAGCAAAAACTATGGGACCATGTATGAATATGCATAAGAGGAATTCACTTGGGCTCATTGTTATCTTGTCCAAAACTGGTAAAAAGGAATTTTTCAGAAAGAAGCTAAAATTACCACTCAGTTTCTTTTGATGACTAATGAAATGTATGTGTTCATCCAGAATAGAAATTAATTAGTCTAGGTCAATAATTATTACTTGATATGGAGTAAGAATAGTGCAACTTGCAAGAGTCCACGTGTATCAGTTAGCTTTTGCTGCATAAGAAAATATCCCCAAGCTTAGTGTCTCTTAACTATTTGTTTAGCTTGTGATTCCTGAGGTCACCAGTGTGGTGGCAAATCAGCAATGCATGCTTTGTAATTTAGGCTGGCACTCTCATGTGTCTGTGGTTAGTCATGGATCAGTTGAGGTCTTAACCATTTAGTGTAGCCCCGACTGAGATAGCTAGTCTCTGTTCTACATGGCCTTTCATCCTCCAATAGGCTGTTTCAATGCCATCAATGCTGATTTCCAAAAGAGTGAAGGAATGCAGGACTTCTTGAGGCCAAGGCTTGTAACTGAAATATCTTCAGTTACTTCATATTCTGTTGCTCATGGCAAGGGACAAGGCCAACCTAGACTCAGTGGGTAGAGAATCAGATTTCACCTCTTGTTGAGAGGACTTTTGTTCCTTCCTGCCTCTTTCTTTGTGTAACATGAACATAAGCCCAGAGGTGCAGCAGTCTACTCCTGATCATGAGATAACAAACATGTTGAGAAAGGTCTTATTCTAAGAATATCAGAGAGGGAAGAATGGAGGGGGGAGAAAAAGTTCCTTCATACTTAATGACATTACTGATTAACTAACCAGCCCTGTTCTACCTACTCCTACCCTCTTATTTCATGAGACAAAGTAACCTCTTTCCTGTTTAAGCTACTGTTCATTGAAGTCTTTGTTACTTGCCAGCAAAAACATTCCTGACTGATAAAATAGTACATTTTTATATAAGATGAGGCTAAACTGAGCTGCACGAATAAGGAGGGATCAAATTAAGAGAAGAGTCATAAAAAATGGATCAAGAGTTATATGAGAAAACATCAAAGCAACTTGACTTTTTCTGGTCAAAAAAGAAAATACAGAACTTGGAGAGTGAGTTTAGCAAAACTGTGTGAATGGTTAGTGTGCAAAGGATTATGAATAAGCTTTGTATCTTATAGAAGGAAAGAAACAAGACTCAAGGTTACACTGTAAGATAGTTCAATGGATAAATTCATCTTTGAAGAGAACAGTGTAAACACTGGGATTCTGTTTGAGCATGATTCTGAATCTCCATTTCTATAAATCTTTAAGAATGTAACATACCTTTTCTATATAAAATTAGATATATTTTTATACTAAAGAAAAATAAATTAAGTAACCCATATTCAGTATTTTTCAGCCCTATGTCTCTTCAACAAGGTCTTAGTTATGCATAAAAGGAATAGACAAGTATATGAGGCAAATCTAGGACCTTCAATAACTGAAGGTAGGCTTTTGAGAAGCCAAAGGATATGCCTTAGAACACTACCCTGGTGACTTATGCTTCTATTTTGTTACATTCAGAGTCAGAATCTTAACTTCTTGACTCTCTACACCTCACAGTTTTATTCAATAAGAGAATCTCATTTTCCTACAAAGATTCATGGTGTCTCGATACATCTCCTTCGTGATAGAAAAGTGATTTCTTTTACAACAAATAGTCATGGATCTTATAATTGTTATTTTAAATCTTGTCCAAACTTGACCATGCAGCATCAGATGCTTGGATCTGTTGCCATCATTTTCTTCATTTGCTCCAATTTCTATGTATCACCTGAGGACTCACCATCCTTTACAATTTAAGCTTTCAGCACAAGACACCCAGGCTCAGTTATTGTAAATACTATATTCATAATACATGTGACTGTTTCTATCCTTGGGACATTTTCTTTCCTCGACAGTAACTTGGTGGCATGCCAAAAAAAAAAAAAAAAAGACTTATTAAGATAGAATTCTATGTGGGGGATATTTATCCTGGTTTATCCTGACTTTGACAGCAAAATCAGGACTATAACAGTTATATAGTGTCCATACAGATCACTTACCTACATAGAAGGTTTACAAAAACAAAGCAGAATTTGAGAATGACTGGAATCTAGATTATAGGATAAAAAATACATGTCTTAAAACACATTATTCAAGTTAAAAAACTATAAAGGACATCCCCGGTGGTCCATTGGCTAAGACTCCATGCTCCCAATGCAGGGGGCCTGGGTTCAACCCTTGGTTAGGGAACTAGATTTCACATGCTACAACTAACAGTCTGCATGACAAATAAATACATATTTTTTAAAAAGACTTTCTTTAAAAATTTTTTGAGTAAAATACTTTGAATTCTGACAGAAAAATCAAAAATTTTCCTCGATTAGGAACTTTACGATCCATGGGGATACTTCAACATCCTTTGGATTTTTCTTGCCGTCTGTTCCATGCCATCCCCACCAGTTGATATCTTCAGAAAAATGTCTATACCTTGTTTTAGGACCCTAATTATTAATCACGACTAATCTCATCTTTGATAATGCTTTTTCTCAAAGGATAGTCTCCAAATACTATCATGGCAATTAATTTTTTGAAGGGCTTAGCATCCCTTATTTCCTAAGTTCTCAGGAAAAAGTTGGCTGGTGCCAGAAGTGGATTTGCTGTGAAGCTGATGAGGTCAAGCTTTGGAACCCTTCATTTTCACAGGTCCCTTCCAAGGCTCTGCAAGAAGAACCTATACATGAGTAAAATTTGTATGAATAAGATAATTTAGCCACAATTACTTAAGGCTACTGTATCTTTCTAGGCTTCCCAGGTGGTGCAGTGGTAAAGAATCCACCTGTCAGTGCATGAGATGCAAGAGCTGCAAGTTCGACCCCTGGGTCTGGAATATCCCCTGGAAGAGGAAATGGCAACCCACTCCAGTGTTCTTGCCTGGAAAATCCCATAGTAAGAGGAGGCTGGGGGGCTACAGTCCATTGGGGTCAAAGAGTTGGACACAACTGAGTGTCTGATCGTGTGTACACACACTGTTTCTTTCTACATCAAGCTTCACTCTGTTCTACTTTCCGTTAAGTCAGGTAATGATATGACTGCAGATATTTGGGGATTCAGTTAAGGAGAGATGGAATTGTTCATACCTTAATTTGTGTGACATGTATTTATGAGGCTCACAGTCCCTTCCAGGTATAGTTAAGATACTGCTGGCCTTCCTGGTGATGCAGCGTCTCCCAGGCACCCTCCTGCTGTTCACTAGCTGCCTCACTCAGGTTCATGACACCACGGTGCTTGCATGGAGGTCACAGCATCGCACGAATGTGTCCACAGCAGCTGGCACAGGACACATGTAAGTACTGGAGGAAAAAATAGTTTTAAAGATGTAGAAAAGGAAGTGGGCCTGTGGAAAATCCTCCAATCAGAAGTCACATACAATTGAAAATGGATGATTCAGTTCTCACTGATGCCTGGTCAGGAATTTCTCTCCTTTCAGGAATATACCCAGAATATGGGATATATATAATTACAAATGTACCATCTATTTACTTTTTTAAAGGTAGTAGTAAAAACAAATTTTATCAGAATTCCTGTGTTTGTTTTAACTCAAAATTATCAGTATTACTTGTATAACAGTTTATATATAAATGAAACTTCACAGGATTTCCCCAATTTGTGAAATGTTCCCAATAACTAGTGTTGAAGATAAAATAATTTTTCTAAATTGTTGACAATAAAAATACATATTAGTTAATAATACTAGAAGACTCATAACTTTATATTTTGTCTAGAAAAATTATATTTCAAAATTAGTGTCATGTGAAGAAATAATCAGAGAATATGCAGCCAAAAGGAAGTATCATTGAGATACATTAGGGAGTTCATCAAAAACATTGCTATTTTGGGTAATATTTGTGGTATTTCATTTCAGTTCCATTCAGTTGCTCAGTCATGTCCGACTCTTTGCGACCCCATGGACTGCAGCACGCCAGGCCTCCCTGTCCATCACCAACTCCTCGAGCTTACACAAACTCATGTGAATTGATATGCCATCCAATCATCTCATCCTCTGCCATCCCCTTCTCCTCCCACCTTCAATCTTTCCCAGCATCAGGGTCTTTTCCAATGAGTCAGTTCTTCACATCATGTGTCCAAAGTACTGGAGTTTCAGCTTCAGCATCAGTCCTTCCAATGAATATTAAGGACTGATCTCCTTTAGGATGGACTGGTTGGATCTCCTTGCAATCCGAGGGACTCTCAAGAGTCTGTGGTATTTGGCACCTTTTAAAGATGTATCACTTGTTGTGATTTCTATTCTCATTATAAATAAATATTTATTCTAATAACTAGATTATCATTTATAATCTTGTATTTTTTTTCTTAAAGTGAGCTCTGTAAATTGTAAAAGCTTCAGGCTCCCAGAAACTTAAAACCATCTTGGACCAAAGTTCCCCTCACACACAGGGTTTAGTGCACTTGAGTTTGTGTTCTTTACAACATTGCTTCTCGTTTTTTAAGTCAGACTTCTTGTTGTTGTGATAGAGAAGGACAATTTAAAGCTTTTTCTTCCTGAGGGGACAGTCATTTATCCAGGATTGGGGGAGGTCTGAGCTGATAAGAGGCTTTCCCATGGGGCTTCTTCATGAGCTTCCTTTTCTAGCAAGAGGTTAGTGTGTTTAACCACATCACCTGCATGATCAAGTTCGTGACCTTCCCAACAATTGCTTCCTGTGTGCCACCATGGTCATCTTCTTCTTCCTCCTCCTCCTTCTTTAATAAACCCTATAATTTAGCTTTTATTTTTGTCCAAGTGATGAGGAAAATAAACGCACTAGGAAAAGTACTTCCAGCCCACAGGAGGTCAACTGGCATTCCAGGTAGGGCTGTACTTCCTGTGATACCAGAGGGTGGCACAGGGTAAATAGCAGATATGAACTTCTTAATAGGATTAGGAGGATGTTGAGGCCAAAAATTGCAAGCCACTGGTTGGGGTGGGAGGAAGTTCTAACACTAAGGAAGAATTCAGATAGATATAAAATATCACTAAGTCTAAGAACAGGGCAGTTCAGAGACACATCTAAAGTCTAAATTAGAGAAGGAAAGAGTCAAATGACCAGGGGATGGAGAATGAGTCCATTGGAGACACTTGGAGATATGGGTTCAGTCTAAGTCCTAGATCTGAATCAAATAGATATGATATCAAGGATGTAAAACTACAGTCAGTGGTATGTGGGCCATGAATGATATCCAGGGCCAGGCTGGCAGGCAGCACCCCAGCTGCTCCAAACCCTGTGCTCCTTCCTTTGAAGGATTGGACCCCGCTGTTGTTTGAACACAATAGCAGTAAGATTCTCCTCCCCTAAGAATAGCATGGACTCCAAGAGTTTGTTAGCTACAGCTCATGACATCCTCTTCAAGCAATGATTCCATTTTCAAATAGGTATAGGTATGGCTCTCTTCATACTTCGATGGCAGGTGTCATATCTGGAAGGTGATGGAAGATTGGAGGGTTCAGGGTACAGTCCTTCTCATAGCAAAGTCTTCACCCCAATGAGTCTCTCCATTAATGAATAGCAACCTCTTTTCTTTATACTGCAAGTAAATTGCTAAAGTCATTTATTACTATTAGAGAGGTGAATTTTAATAAAATAATTCATTCTATTACCACTGTTAGCCTGCTTTAGAAGTTTTTATATCCTTCTTTTTCATTAAATGAACAAAGCATACATCCTAGACGTTAGAGTTGCTATTATTAGGAAGAATAGTAGCATCATCTAATTTTACTTACACATTTTATTATATTTGTCCAACTGAGTGCTATTATGTCCCAGAATAATGAGAGATATTCATAACTTTCTCCAATCCTAAAATAAACCAAGGACTTAATGTTTTCCCCAAGTACCTCTAGCCTTGAATTCAAGCATTATTCCTCCTAACACATTCCTCCATTTTGTTCTATCAGAACTTCCAACTTTAAATATTGCTTCAAACCCCTCTGGGTTTTATAACCACAGGCTGCATTTAAACAGACTTCCCTTATAATTAATTAGTTGAATGTGTTTAACTATTACTCATTGTCCAAATAAATGCAAAATAAAGTGCCTCTACTTAAATGTACAAAATAGCCATCTATAAAATCATATGCAATAAAGTCACAGAGTTGGATTTGTTCTATTTCTTTGGCTGAGATAAAAATAGAATGTTAGCTTCTCAATAACATTTTTTTATACTAAAGGAAGATATAGCACTTTTGATTGCCTATCAACTTTAATATTTGCTGATATGGAAAAGTGCTAGTCTCTGCTAACTACGGAGAAGGCTTGACCTACTTTATTTGATTTAACATCTTGCATTCTAAAATGTAGGATCAAGGACTGTAGATTTTTATCACTTTTCCTTGGCCTTCTCTAAAATAAAGACAGCACAGGGAAATATTGGAAGGAGAAAAGATGCAGGACTCTTGAGGCCAATTTAATAGAAAGGATTATTTTAAATAAATTTTAAATGAAGCATGTTGAGACTTGTACAAGGAGGCATGGAATTTTCTTCAAGTAGTATAAAAAATCAGGTATATTCACAATGAATGCTTGGCTTGGAAAGATTTTATAAGCTTGTGCCTCACACTCTCCTAAATTTGTCAGATACTGAGGCCCAGGAGATATTGGGAATCATTCTCTGGGGTCAATGGTAGAGAGCGCTGTGTTTGTCTGGAGAGAAAAGCCCACCATTACGAGTCAAGTTTGGGGCTTCTGAAAGAGCGCTCCACAGACATGATTATCTGTGCAAATCAACCAAATCTAGACCAGAGGAGAGAAAAGCAATGATAAGACCTTCCACAAACACAGCTGTATGACAAGACAAAGCAGGAAAGGTTTACAGCTCTCAGTAACTTGGGAAAGAAGTTATCTGAGAAAATTCAGCAGCAGATAAGAGAGGGGGAGAGCTGAAGAAGGAAGGAGGTGTCTGAGGCAGGTGCTGAGCCTACACAATCCCCAGGATGCTTACATGAATAGATATCTGGGGGTGGGAGTTGATTAAGGAGGGAGTTGGTTGGTTGTGACAATCATGGATGTCTGAAGGGCCAGAGAAATATCATTTAATAGCTAATGCTGCCTATGTCCACTAGCCATTATAACAGGAACTGGGATAACACAGTCCCAAACAGAATTTTCTAAGAAATGATGGCATTCCAAACACTGTTTTACTTTAACTTGAGTGTCTGGAATACGGGGCACTAATCTGTTACTCAGATATTAAAGAGTCTTTAAAATTTTCTGGTTTGTGTCTGAATGGTTATGGCACTCAAATAAAATTATATTACGCCCACTTGTTGTGGTTTGAGAGTCCCCCAAAGCAGATGCTAACATAAGGACTTCAGATCACGTACCTCTTCAAACTTCTCCATCTATGCTAATTATTGCAAATGGATTTCTGGGGAGGTGTTATAGTGCAACAGTTACAGGCAAAAGCTCTCAAGCCAAACTCCTGGGTTGATAGTCTGGAGCTGCTATTTACTAACCACGTGGCTCTTGAGTAACTTCCCCTGTCTGTGCCTTGACATTCTTATCATTAAAATATTGATGTTACTAGGATTCAACTCTTGGAGTTGTTGCAAGAATAAAATAAATTAATACAAAGACTGTACTTAGAATAGGACCAGGTGCATGACAAGTACCTAATAAGCATTTGCTCTTTTGATCATGGATTTTTTTTCAAACAGCTTCAGAAATCCTTCTGAAAACAGTTCCAGGAAGCTGCTCTTAGGGAATAAGGATTGACACGAGAGTCTCCATCCTCATTGTTATACAGTGAGAAAACTGTGGTACAAGTAGCAACCTGTGTTTCTGTGTCCATATGGCTCTGAAGACTTGTGAAATCACAGAATCTTGGAGAAGAAAGGGACCGTAATAGTCAGCCACTTTAACTTCTATCCTGCTCTGGACATGTCTTCTGTAGAATGTCCTAACACACATGCATCTGGGCCTATGCTTGTTACTCAATGCTCATCGAACTGTTTAATTTGCACTTTAGACATTGTCCTAGTTCCAGCTGCTGTAACAAAATATGTAACATGACTGTGTGACTTAAACAACAGAAATTTATTTCTCATAGTTCTGAAGGCTGGGAAGTCCAAGATCAAGGTTCTGGCTCATTTAGTTCTGGGTGAGGGCTCTCTTCCTGGCTTGAAGACAACTGCCTTCTTGCTGTGACCTCACATGGTTTTTCCTTGGTGCGTGCACACGAAGAGAGAGAGATTTCTTTCTCTTCTTTAAAAGGTCTCTAACTCTATAGGATGATCCTAATAATCTCATTTAACTTGAATTACCTCCTAAAAGCCCTATCTCCAAATGCAGTCACATTGCAGTTTAGGACTTCAATATATAGATTTGGAGGGATGCAAGTTAGTCCATAGAAAACATTTTTACTTTTATTAAACTGAATTTAGCCTCACTACAAGTCATAATTTTGTTACCAAGAGCAACAAAGGAGTTGAGACATCCTACATGTGACAGACTTATAAGAATTCAAAACACTTTAAAGTGCCCTCTCTGGTTTGTCTAGTCTTCAGGTTAAATATCCCTAGTTCTTCCAATAATTTTTCACCAAGTCTTCTCGTCATCCCAAGAATACTATATCATTTGTTAATTTCTAAACTTAAAAAATGGTATCTACAATTGAAAACAATGTTCCAAATGTGGTCTGATCAATATAAAATGTGAAGCCGTTAGTATCTTCTCTATCATTTAACTATTTTTGCTTTGATGCAAGCTGACATGGAATTCATTATGTTAGTCACTGGATGAAAGTTTATAGGCAATTAATTTATTCTCTGGGATTTTAGGTACTCAGTAAGCATTGGTAGAATTGAACTGAAGTCCACTCTGATGGAGTTTCTTGTTACAGTAAGTTTATGTTTTTTCTGAATCATATCCTGTCTAAAAGATTCATACAAAACTAGAAGCTGGGCCATTTCAGAGGTCTTTTGATATTTTTGCCTTTTAATTAAGAACAGTAGTAGAGTTCTGGTCCAGTATAGAGAAAATTGCAATGGATCAATACAGAGATTGCCTACACTGAAGAAAAACTGATAATATTGTTTTCATCTCTTTCTAGAATAGCATGAGTATAGAGAGAGTGTGAACAAGGGACTGTGCTTCTGTTATGTGTCTTCAGTAATTGCTTTTACATGTGACTTGTCATTTAAGTAATAAATGACATTTACTAAGGGTTTAATATATGTCAGCTACTGTGCCAGACATTTCATATTATCTTATTAATCCCCTCAATAGCCCTCTGAGGTTGCTCTTACTAGCCTCAATTTACAGAAAAGTTGGGCTTCCCAGGTGGCTGAGGGGTCAAGAATCCACCTGCAAAATGCAGAAGATGCAGGAGATGTGCATTTGATCTCTGGTCTGGGAAGTTCCCCTGGAGGAGGAAATGGCAACCCACTCCAGTATTTTTACCTGAAAAGTTCCACGGACAGAGGAACCTGGTGGGCTACAGTCCACGGGGTCTCAAAGAGTTGGACACGACTAAGCAACTGAGCCCAAAAGCAGAAAAATTATGGAGCTTGCCTAATTTTACATGCTAAAGATAGTCCTTGCATTGGCTGCCAAATCTCATGTACTTTCCACCACATCTGAGCTAGTTAAACTGGGGATTCTAGAAACCACAGCTAATATATGGCACATCATCCTAGGACATTAATATTCCTACAGGCTGATGTATTAGTTTATTAGGGTTACCATAACAAATACCACAGCCTGGGTGGCATAAACTACAATAATTTATTTCCTCAGAGTCTGGAAACTAGAAATCCAAGATCAAGATTTGGGCAGAGTTGGTTTCTTCTGAAGCTTCTCTCCTTGGCTTGTAGATAGCCAACTTCTTCAAATGTCTTCACATGGTCTTCCTTCTGTTTGTATTTGGGTCTTAATCTTTTCTTCTTATGAGGACATCAGTTATATTGGATTAGGACTCATCCCAGTGACCTCATTTAAGTTTAATTACCTCTTTAAAGACCATTTCTTCAAATATTGTCACATTCTGAGGTACTGGGGAGAGGTTAGAACTTCAACATGAATTTCAAGGGAACTTAATTCATCTTATAATAGCAAGTAGTCAAAAACATCTTTAAAAGAAAGTGAAATATAATGCACAATACCCTCAGCTCAAAGGTTTAATTGCTTCGGTTGAAAACTGATTCTTTCACTAATCAGCTGAGTGATCTTGGGCAAGTTATTTACCTATTTATATCTCAGTCTCCCAATTCTTTAACAAGGATATGTAATAGTAAACTCAAAGGATTTTTTATGAGGATTAAATGAATATATATATATAATAGATCATATATATTATATATATATGTATATATATATATACACACATATGTATGTTTTTTGTTGTTGTTCAGTTGCTCAGTCATGTCTGATTCTTTGGGACCCCATGGGCTGCAACATGCCAGGCTTCCCTATATGCATGTACATACATACATACATACATACATACATACACACATATATATATATATTTGCATTTTCTTCTATATGTATTAACTCATTACATTACAGAATAAAAATGAAAAATTTCTTTAAAGTTAAAAAATATTGTAGAATTTTTTTCACTTAAAGAAGGCTGATTCAATCACAAATATCCATTCATTGTCTTCTTCTAATGGGGTCAAGTGGAAAAAAGTCTGAAAGACAATTTCTGCTACTGTGGATTTCCTCTTCATGCTAGGCAGAGGATGCCTCCCACTGCCTCCCATTTTAACATGCCTCCCAATGATCCCCACCAGTGGTATTCATGCCAATGAAAGCCCCTCCCTGTAAGTGCAGGCTGGACCTGGTTAATCACTTATAGTAAATAAAATATATATGTGTTAAGTCACCTCAGTCGTGTTTGACTCTTGGTGAACCCATGTACTGTAGCCCACTAGGCTCCTCTGTCCGTGGGATTCTCCAGGCAAAAATACTGGAGTGGGTTGCCATGCCCTCCTCCAGGGGATCTTCCCAACCCAGGGATCGAACCTGTGTCTCTTATGTCTTCTGCATTGGCAGGCAGATTCTTTACCACTAGCACTGCCTGGAAAGTCCCATAAAACACATACAATACAGCAAAAATGTTGTAATGGCACTTCCAAAGGTAGGTTATAGAAATCTGTGAGCAAGCTGCTCATTTGTTCTCACTTCTGTTTCTTTTGGCCTGCTTTCTTTGATGGGTTAAGTCGTTGTGTTTGGAGTTGCTCCATGCATAGGTCCATGCGGCGAATAGCTTAGCACAGCTCTGGCCAACAGACTTCAAGGAATTGAGGCCCTTCAGTTTAACATCCTACAAAAAATTGAATTCTGCCAACAACTGTATGATTAAGTTTGGAATTGAATTCCTCCCTATGCAAATTCTTTCCTTTCAAGCCTTGGATGATTGAAGCCTAGTTGGTACCTGGATGGCAGCTTGTGAGAGATCTTAGGGCAGAAGACCCAACTAAGTTGGGCCCAGATTTCTGACTTAGAGAAATGATGAGGAAAATAAATACTATTGATTCAAGCCATTGGATTCTGGGATAATTTGCAGCAATAGATAACTAATACACTCATGGAGAATGTTGTGGAAGAAGATGGAGCCATGATGATTCAAGTGGAAAACAAGATTTACACAGACAGAGCAGGAGGACCTAAAGAGGGCTAGAAAGGGGCTGTCTTTGGAAGATCCCAATTACTTTCTAACACTTACTCTGCTCAAGTAGTTTTTCCCCATCAGCATCGCTAGACTCAAACCTCAGTTGGATAGCTTGCAAATACCCTTGCTTTGCACCAGGTGTATTTCAAAGCACTTAAATTGCTCAACCTGCTCCAATACATTTACTCCTACTGTTTTCGTCATTAATGAGGCATTCAGCTTTTATAATCTAGGAGATGACCTAAAGACCAGAGTTAATTTAATTTAAAATCAATGTACTAGAGAAGAGAGCTGCTGCTTCCAGTATCGATGTTGAACTGCAGGCATCTACAAACTCAGGGACAAAGACATGTAATAGCATATTCCATGCTGCTATTTCTAGCGAGTCATGGAGTTCTACCAAAAGAGATTTTGAAAATTGATCCCCGCCTGATTTAATACTACTTATTGGAGGCTTTTGTTTGATCAAGTGAACTGCAAAACACTTCCTGGATTCATTAATGAGTCTTAAATTCCACTGGGTTGCTAAGACCAAGATCAATGAATCCTACATCTTTGATATTTTGCACAAAGTCACTCATGACCAAGATAATCAGAAATCTTGGATTTCTGAGCAATGGTTCTTGGAAAATACTTGTGTTTTTAACTGACTTCTATTTGCAAAGTTACTAACTACTACTGCAGGAAGTAAGAAGTCTCTGTGATGCAATGCCTGGTTGTATCTAGCTCACAAAGTCGGATTTCTGATTTTCAAGGGTCTGCAGTGAGATGGCTTCACAATTAACTGTTTTCTACTCAGCCAGTCAGTCATTTGTTTATTCATACAACAAATACTTACTGCCTATCTTCTGTGCCAAGCACCATGCTAGGTCTTAGAGATTAGAAATGAATAACACAGTCTTTCAGTCAAAAAAGACTAAAGTTTGCTATTATAACAAGCAAACTCAAAATTGTCTCAATGGCTTATCCTAACAAGTTTATTTCTTGCTTTCTCCAAGCCTTCAAGGTCCATATGATACCTCCATGGTAGTATGGGCTTCTCTTTGTGCTAAGATGAGGGACAACCAGACTGGAAAGCCTGGTAGCAATGATGAAACACTTTCATCAGAAAGAGATACAAGTTCTTCCGTTTTGCCAGAAGACCAAGTCTGGCAGAAGACGTGGGGCCAGGTCTACCCCAAGTAGAAGTACAACCCCCAGAAGAGTTTCATTAAGAGGAGAAGCAGAAACAGAACATACTGTTGTCTTCCACACACAGATTTTGTCCCCTCACACTTCCCACCCAGTTGAGTTTTATGCAGACACGTCACAAGAATTTGTATGAATTTTTGTCAGGTCTTTAAAATATTAAACATATCTCAGTAACCTCCATTATTGCTCTCGTGGACAATCAAGAGAACATGGACTTCATGTGAGAAATGACCCATATCCCTTTCTCTGAAGATATTGTGGTTCTTCACTCTCTTCTCCTCTGGCTCAGGAAAGAAAGCCTGGTCATTCCTTGAAAGTACAGAAATGAACAAAGGAGAACATAGCTCAGACCAAGTTAGACTTTGAGAATTACATTAACTTCTCCATCATTTACTTATCTATGTAGTCATCTGACCATTTGACAACTATGCAGTAAACATCTCTACTATCTGCTATGTGCTATGAATGAGATATTGATCAAAATAGACACAATTCAAACAATGTATTGAGGGAGATTGTCAAGCAATGAGCAATCACAATTCAGTGTAGAAAAAGCTTTGCTAGAAATGTGTAGAGATCTCTGGGGACACACTGGGGGGACTCAATGAGGGGAGGACCCTGGAGGACATAAGGCCTAATCAAAGGTCTAAGCTGTGCAGAGGAGTAAGTTGGATGAAAAGATCTAGGGGAATGAGTGAATATTCCGGAAGAACAAAGGCCTGGAAGAGAGAGAGAGGCAGAAGGAGAGGAAGACACATAAAGAGAGGAGAAAGAAAATGAAGCTCTTGATATCATCAGGGAACTACCCGGAGCATAGACTCAAGGTGGGGGAGTTTCGAGAGACCAGACTAGCACCGTGAGGATGAATCAGGTTTCAAAGGACCTTGTAAGTCATGAACAAGAGTTTGAGTTTTTTCCTAAGAGCAGTGGGAAAGCACTGAAAGGTTTCAAAAAGGAGAAAGTGATATTATATTCTTTGTATTTGAAGTAACAACTGCCTTTTACAAAAGCCTCACAGTTTTTATGCTGGCAAAAGACCCAACCCAATGCTTGCTCACAGCAGTCCTGGTCTTTGGCTGGTTTTCCTAGTAGGGCTATTTGTGAGGGGATTTGTGTGTTTCATATGTTTGGGAACAACAGGAGAGGCCCTAACACGAAACTGTTCTTTCCACCCTCTGACATAAACACTGAAATTCCACTGTATTCCTTCTTTTTATTTATTTATCTGTTTATCAAATATGCACCAAGCACCAGCTCTGTAGATGGAATAGAGGTTAGACAATAAAGAAAAGAAGGCAAGGACAGGGCTTTTGCTTTCAAAAGGCTAAAAGTCTAGCAAGGAAGATAAGATGAGCTGAATAGTATTGAAATGGAGCAGGATTCTATACTCCTTGCCCCCTCATGTCCTCAGCCTACCTTTTGTCTGTGAAAAAACTTTAGCCAAACAATAAATCAGAGAAGTAAGAAATTGCAGAAACAAAGGAGGACAATCAAATGAAACCAAATAACAATAGTTTAGTCATTAAGCAAAATCAAGGACATTTAGTTCCTCTTTAGGGGCTATAGATAATATTTAGTGCCATATCCTGTAAGCTGTTACATAGATACTAAAGCCCTCACCAGGTGGAAAAAGTTAACAACATGATGACCAGACTGATATAATTTTGATAACTGGACTCGAGGAAATGGGCACAAACTGACCCTGGAACCAAAGATTAACTCTACTTAAAACAATCAAGATGGCCCTGGTCAGACCACCACATGACCAATTTCAAGATGACTGTTAGAGCTGATTGTGCTGTTTCTACATGTAGCCCCCTCTGTCGATAAAAACTCTTGTCACTGATTGTCAGGGAAGGGAGTCAGCCTTTGGATAGGAGTCTGTTCTCCCCACTACCAACCCCATGGCTACCTGTATCTAGAATAAAGCAAACATGCCTTTCTACCAACTTGCCTCTTTATTGGTTTTTGAGCAGTAAACAGCTGGACCCCCACTTTCAGTAAGAGTATCATGTGAGGGAGGAGAACAGAGTTATAGGAAGCCAGAGGAAGAAATGAGACTTTCAAGTTGGGTACCCCAGGGCAGGCTTTGTGAGAAAAAGTACCACTATGGCTGGGCCCTCAAAGATGAACATGAAAAGCTTTGCTACAGGAAAGAAAACCATCCACAGAACGAAAAGACAATCTACCAAATGGGAGAAAATATTTGCAAATGACACAACAGATAAGGAATTAATATCCAACATGTATAAACAGCTCATACAACTCAGCGTCAAAAAACCCTGAACCACCCAATTAAAAAATGGACAGAAGAACCAAACAGACATTTTTCCAAAGAGAAAACACAGATGGCCCCAGGTACATGAAAAGATACTCAACATCACTAATCATCAGTTCAGTTCAGGTCAGTCACTCAGTCGTGTCCGACTCTTTGTGACCCCATGAATCGCAGCATGCCAGGCCTCCCTATCCATCATCAACTCCCGGAGTCTATCCAAATCCATGTCCATCGAATCGGGGATGCCATCCAGCCATCTCATCCTCTGTCATCCCCTTCTTCCCCTGCCCCCAATCCTTCCCAGCATTAGGGTCTTTTCCAATGAGTCACCTCTTTGCATGAGGTGGCCAAAGTATTGGAGTTTCAGCTTCAACATCAGTCCTTCCAATGAACACCCAGGACTGATCTCCTTTAGGATGGACTGGTTGGATCTCCTTGCAGTCCAAGGGACTCTCAAGAGTCTTCTCCAACACCACAGTTCAAAAGCATCAATTCTTCGGCACTCAGCTTTCTTCACCGTCCAACTCTCACATGTATACATGACCACTGGAAAAACCATAGCCTTGACTAGATGGACCTTTGTTGGCAAAGTAATGTCTCTGCTTTTAAATATGCTATCTAGGTTGGTCGTAACTTTCCTTCTAAGGAGTAAGCGTCTTTTAATTTCATGGCTGCAATCACCATCTGCAGTGATTTTGGAGCCCAAAATCAGGGAAATGCTAATCAAAACCACAATGAGAGATCACCTCACACCTGTCAGAATGGCTATCATCAAAAAAACACAAACAGCAAATGTTAGCAAGGATGTAGATAACAGGGAAGCCTCATACAATGTTGGTGGAAATGTAAATTGGTGCAGTCACTGAGAAGAACAGTATGGAGATTTCTCAAAAAACTAAAAACAGAACTACCCTATGACCCAGAAATTCCACTCCTGGGTATATATCTGAAAAAAATAAAAACACTAATTCAAAAAGATACATTCAATTCAATGTTCACAGCAGCATTGTTTATAATTTTTGCTAAGATATGGAAGCAACCTAAGTGTCATCAATAGATGAATGTATAAAGAAGATACACACACACACACACATATAATGAAATACTACTCAGTCATAAGAAAAAAATTGCCATTTGCAGCAACATGGATAGAACTGGAGGGCTTTATATTGTATGATATTGCTTATATGTGGAATCTAAAAACTGCAATAAACTAGTGAATATAACAAAAAAGCAGCGAGTCACTGATACAGAGAGTGAATAAGTGGTTACCAGTAGGGAGGAGAAGATAGGAGTAAAATGGGGTGGAAGAAGTGGGAGCACAAACTATTCCCTGTAATATAGGCTCAAGGATGTATTGTACAACATGTGGAATATAGTGAATATTTTGTAATAACTGTACATGGAAAGTAACCTTTCAAAATTTTATTAAAAAATAAATAAAAGATGAACATGATTTTCTCAGCATTGAGTTACATTTTCATCAGAAGTCTTTCAGCAATTCATGAGAAAAATTTAATTCCAAAGAGCTTAAACAAAAAGAGAGCATTATTGGTTCCCATGCTGGGAAGTCCAGAGGTGGTGCTGACTTCAAGCCTAGCTGCATCCAGGGACTCAGGTTATAATCAGAGCTCAGTCTTTCTCTCTCCCTTCATAGGGCAGATTCTCTCCAGCAGACAAGATGGCTCTTTTGTGAAGAGAGATGGATGGACAAGAGAGTTCAGTGTATTCATCCCATAGAGCTGCTCCAACAAATCATCACAAACTGTGTATCTTAAAACAACAGAATTTTATTCTGTCACAGTTCGGGAGGTCTGAAGTCTGAAATCAAGGTGTCAAGTGTTGATTCCTTCTAGAGGCTCTGAGGAAAAATCCATTCCATGCATCTCTCCTAGCTTCTTGTGTTTGGCAGAAATCCTTGGCTTTTTTTTTTTTTTTTTTTTTTTTTTGCTTTTAGATGCATTCCACAAATCTTCACTTCCACCTTCAAGTCACTGTCTTCTCTGTGCCTCTCCATTTAAAATTTTCCTTTTCTTTCTTTTGTAAGGATACTAGTCGCTGTATTTAGAACCCACCCTAAATATAGAATGATCTTTCTTGGGATCTTGAGCTCAATTTCATCTACAAAGAGCTCATTCCAAACAAGTCAGAGTTTGAGTTTCCAAATGGACATGAATTTTAAGGGGACACCATTAAATCCACTGAAGTGAAAAGTGAAAGTGTTAGTCTCTCAGTCATGTCCAACTCTTTGCAACTCCATGGACTGTAGCCTGCCAGGCTCCTCTGTTCATGGGATTCTCCAGGCAAGAATACCGGAGTGGGTTGCCATTCCCTTCTCCAGGAGATCTTCCCGAGCCAGGGATCAAACCTGGGTCTCCTGCAGTGCAGGCAGATTCTTAACTGTCTGAGCAATTCAATCGCTACACCCAGAAAAGCCATCTTTCCCACCATCTATGGCACAAAGTTCTCCTCCAATGGATCTATCTGGGACCATGCACCAGATCTGTGATGGAGGAGTTGGCTGTGGAGTTCAGTCTCACCAGAACCACATGGAATAAGTTCTCAAGGGCATAAATGTTCTACTCTCAGAAGAATAGAAGAAGACATATCAATGGGAGAATCCTGGAACAAGCTGATGGAGCTTTCTGAGGGAGGATATGGCAAGGTCTTTGGAAACACTATGCTTCAGAACTGAATGGACTGTAGAGGTTTTCTGATCTACTGGCTTCCATTCTCTATTGCAGATGAGGAACCAGAAGGACAAGTATGATTGAAGACCTCTGGACCTAACAGTCAGTGAGGGACATTCAGTTGGAGGACAAGTGCTCCCTGACCTGAATTTGGGGAGCAAGAGGCACCCAGAGAATAGGGCAAATCAGATGGGGACAGGCCAGCACAGAAGACATAGATCTTCAAGACACATTTTACAATAATTTCTACAACTACCCTGCCTTAGTCTATTTAAGCACTTTACCTGTGGAGCTAAAAATTAGACCACTGGATTTCAGGAGCTACTCTAAAAACCTGTGTTGATGTCTTGTTTATATCCATCTTCAGTAAAATTGGAAACTTAAGAATAATGTGGAATTTTTAAGCTATGTTAATTCCACTTAAAAAGCTATATTTTTCCCCCAGTTCAGTCCTTTCTACTGTTTTTTCATTCAATAGTTTCATCATTATAATATTGGAATTTTTAAAAGTTTTAATTGGAGGACAATTGTTTTACAAAATGCTAATTTCTGCTGTACAGCAATGTGAACCAGCTATAAGGACACTTCCCTCTTGAGCCTCTTTCCCACCCCGGCTCCCAATCTCACCCCTCTAGGTCATCACAGAGCTTTCTACTTTTTTTTTTTTGGTATTTGTTAAGCTATTTTTTAAATTAAAACATGGTCATAGTAGAAAGTAATTTTTCTTAATTAACTAATTTATTTTAATTGGAGACTAATTACTTTACAATATTGTAGTGGCTTGTGCCATACATTCACATGAATCAGCCATGGGTGTACATGTGTTCCCCATCCTGAACCCCCCTCCCACCTCCCACCCCACCCCATCCCTCAGGGTCATCCCAGTGCAGCAGCCCTGAGCACCCTGTCTCATGCATTGAACCTGGACTGGTGATCTGTTTCCCATATGATAATATACATGTTTCAATGCTATTCTATCAAATCATCCCACCTTCACCTTCTACCACAGAGTCCAAAAGTCTGTTCTTTATATCAGTGTCTCTTTTGCTGTCTTGCATATAGGGTCACCGTTACCATCTTTCTAAATTCCATATATACGTGTTAATATACTGTATTAGTGTTTTACTTTCTGACTTACTTTGCTCTGTATAATAGGCTCCAGTTTTATCCACCTCATTAGAACTGATTCAAATGAATTCTTTTTAATGGCTGAGTAATATTCCATTGTGTATATGTACCACAGCTTTCTTATCTACTCATCTGCTGATGGACATCTAGGTTGCTTCCATGTCCTAGCTTTTGTAAACAGTGCTGTGATGAACATTGGGGTACATGTGTCTCTTTCAATTCTGGTTTCCTCGGTGTGTATGCCCAGCAGTGGGACTGCTAGGTCGTATGGCAGTTCTATTGATAGTTTTTTAAGGAATCTCCACACTTTTCTCCATAGTGGCTGTACTAGTTTGCATTCCCACCAACAGTGTAAGAGGGTTCCCTTTTCTCTGCACCCTCTCCAGCATTTATTGTTTGTAGACTTTTGGATAGCAGCCATTCTGACTGGAGTGAATGGTACCTCATTGTGGTTTTGACTTGCATTTCTCTGATAATGAGTGATGTTGAGCATCTTTTCATGTGTTTGTTAGCCATCTGTATATCTGCTTTGGAGAAATGTCTGTTTAGTTCGTTGGACCATTTTTTGATTGGGTCATTTATTTTTCTGGTATTGAGCTGCAGGAGCTGCTTGTATATTTTTGCAATTAATTCTTTGTCAGTTGCTTCGTTTGCTATTATTAGTAGAAAGCAATTTTTATCTTGTGTCATTTTGTTTTGTGGCCTGTATTCAGCAAATGAAAATGTTGGCAACCCCATGGTGATTTTCCATATTTTTGGACAGGGAGAGGATTTTACTGACTCATGAAATCCAAAGGTCTTGGATACCTAATCTTGACCAACTGCTTCATCTCATTAGGGTATACCCAGAGGACTTCCCTGAACATTCATTTCCTAGAGAGGAAGGTGTCTTTAATTTTGAATTGATTTTTCTGTGTTTGGAATGTTTTAAGAAAGCCCAGTTTTGCTTAGGATGAGGTGAAATTTGTTAGTTGCATTATTAGTTGCTAAAGGATGTGTCACTCTTAAGTGAAGTATGCATGCGGTATCCCCTAAACTCCTGTAGCTTAGAGACCTTGCCACCATTATCACAAGTGTTCAAAAACTACAAGACCCATTAGTTAGTCAAAGCAGCTGAGCTGGTTGAAAGCCTCTGATTCATTTGAAAACTTTTACCCGTACGTTTTCAAACAGGAAAATTAGCAGAGCATTCTTCAGAGTAATTGACCTGTAAATTTGAATTTGATTTGTTTATCCACAACTGCCAGCCATCACACAAAGTTAGCAATAAGCAAGCTTCAGTCAAACCTCAAGGTTGGTGACATCTGAGTTGCACATCATCCATCATGCTACAAGCACTCCGATTAGAATAACTGTTGGAAAGTAGGAGGATCACTGTGAATGTTTATTTAAGAAACCAGTTAGACATAAAATAATTCTTTCCTGGGACTTAGAAGGATGAGTTATCTTTGCCTAACCAGGAAACAAAGCGGGATTCAAAAGTGGCATCTTGGCCTTCCATTGGGGTCCCTATAGAGACCTGAATTTTTGTTAGGTGGTCCTATTGGATTCACTCTCTCCACTTTCCTGTTTCCTTTAGATGTCTTCAGTTTCTGAAGAATGAAGAAGATAAACAATGCTAAAAAGCCAGCAAAGAAAAGAAATGAGCGTAATCTAGTATGTGATCAATGCCTCATCCCGAAGATCTTGAAACAAAAAAGATAGTAAACATCCTCAACTCACTTATATTCACTTATTAGTTGATTCACTGATTGGTCGATCCATTCATTCAGCAATCCATTAAAAATCAGAATTTTATTAGTTACTATTATATGCAAGATATTTCTGTCTTAGAGCCATAGGCTAGAGAGGTAATTAAAACGGACTTAAAGAAGGCTGAGTGCCGAAGAATTGATGCTTTTGAACTGGGTGCTGGAAAAGACTCTTGAGAGTCCCTTGGATGGTAAGGGGATCAAACTAGTCAATTCTGACTGGAAATTCCTTTTCCTAACGGAAATCAAACCTGAATATTCATTGGAAGGACTGACGCTGAAGCTGAAGCTCTAATACTTCAGCCACCTGATGTGAAGCGCTGACTCAGTGAAAAAGATCCTGATGCTCGGAAAGATTGAGGGAGGTAGGAGAAGAGGGCAACAGAGGATGAGATGGTTGAATGCCATCATTGACTCAATGGACATGAGTTTGAGCAAACTCCAGGAGATAGCGAAAGACAGGGAAGCTTGCTGTGCTGCAGTCCATGGGGTCTCAAAGAGTCGGAAACAACTGAGTGACTGAACAACAGCAACAAAAGGAAAGGAGCTTTTAGGAAACTCACTTTAGCCTAGTGTTAAGGGAACCGTGGTGTCCTGAGTGCCCCCGGTATGCTGGCCTCAAAAATGTTGAGCAGGTTTCAGGCTTCTGTTTCAGAATTTAAACAGTTCAACTGGCTGATTAAGGCTTGCTCCAGGCCTAATATCTTAAAGGAGAGAAACACAACATTGATGAGTCCTTCTCAGGGACAGTCACTTCCCCAGAAAAGAAAAACAGACAAGGACTAAAGGCATATGCCTGTCTAGAAGAATGCCTGTGTATCTTCTGGAACTCAGACTCAGGGGCAATCTCACTGGGGAAGAAGGAAAAAGAAACTAGCCACTAGCTACCCTGATTTGCCATTAATAACATTTGTACTTATTGATATTAAGAATAATTATCGACTATTGGATATTAAAAAAAAAAATCTAAGCTCAGGTTCAGAACCTACTCATGACCGTCACTAAACTGAAGTCTGTACAGACAAAGAAAACATAGCTCTTAATCTTTAGGAACTTCTTATACAGTCATGGAGGAATACTGGTTAAAATAAAAAGGAGTCTCAGTTTCAAGTGAGCTTTACAAAACACAAGAGAGAAGATAAAATCTTTTCATCCATCCTTTTCATCTCATTGGAGGGATGGCTCTTTTATTAAAAACAATAATTTGTTGTTGTTCAGTCACTATGTTGTGTCCAACTCTTTGTGACCCCATGAACTGCAACATGACAAGCTTCCCTGTCCTTCACTGTCTCCCAGAGTTGCTCAAATTCATGTCCATTGAGTTGGAGATGCCATCCAACCAACTCATCCTCTGCCACCCCCTTCTCCTTTTCCTTTCAATCTTTCCCAGCATAAGGGTCTGTTCCAGTGAGTTAGCCCTTTGCATCAGGTGGCCAAAGTAGTGGAACTTCCACTTTAGCATCAGTCCTTTCAATGAATATTCAGGGTTGATTTCCTTGAGGATTGACTGATCTCCTTGTAATCCAATGATAGCCACATATAATGCACACATACTATGTGCCAGGTGTTATTCTAAGTGCTTTGCATACAAAATTGGCAGTCTGCAACCCAGAAAAGGGTCCTCACCAGAACTTGACTGTGCTGGCACCCTGACCTTGAAGTTCAGCTTCTGAAACTAAGAGAAACAAATTTGTGGTTTATAAGTCATCCAGACTATGGTACTTTGTTATAGCAGCTTAAACAGACTAAGACAGTGATCAAGGAAGTTCTCATCGAGGAAGTGATATCCGAGCCGCTGAATGAAGTGAAGGACTGAGCCATGTGGACAAGTGGAGGAGCAGTGATCCAGGAGGGGGAGGAGCAAACACAAACCTGGGTCTGCTCATGTGGAGAACACAGGCTCCATATGATATATTGGGCGGAAAAAGAGGAGTCCGATTTGGATCCTGAACTCAAGGAGTTAATAGTCAAATATGGGGAGATGGGCAAGTTCAAAAATATAAGCAGTTAGGTTGATTGACCTCATGATGCCTGTGGCAGTGAGGGTTAGGTCACTGTAAGAAGACAGGACAGGAATGACCAGGGAAGACCTCCACTTGGAATCAAAACTTTACTTTCTAGAGTTAAAAATACAGGACTCTGATCATCACACGCAGAAAAGAAAACCATGGCTCTGATTGTTTCCTTTTACTTTTTCCACAAGAAAACTTGTCAAGAGTAGCAGGTTATAGCTACATCTGCATATTTGTGTGATTGCCTGTCGCATCTTCTCATTGACGTGGAGACTAATGTGAAATCCATCAAGAAACAGACGAAGAAGCTTTGCTCCTCAAAGGTTAATCATAAAATCTAAAGCTGTCATATTGCTACAAATAAAGAGACATTTGCTAAGAATGGCCAACTAAAGCTACCGGCAAAACTCTCTTGCCCTTTCTAGCTTTCTCTCTTTCTCTCGCATGCACCGAAGAATGATTTATCTTTTAACTTAGCCTTAATTCACAATTTCACAATTAATTAAACATCAGCCTAATCATTATATCCACAAAGCATTTAAACTGATGTTGGGAGAATGAGGGGGAAATGAATAATGCTTTGAAGGTCCATTTCAAATTAGTTATTTGATTAATGAATATTCCACAAGGGCATTTGGGAGATGACCTCTGTTGATGACTTAAAAAAAGACATGTCTGTTTAGATAATGAGAAGACAAAACGAGTTTGAGTTATCTCTGAGTATACGTTGTGTAGAATTACAAAGATTAATCCATACAAAATGTATTACTTTTCCTGTGGCTTGTTGGAGATAACATAGAATTGTAAGATCAATAAATAAAGTTTGGCATTTCAAAGATGCTGCTTGATGATAAACTGTGCGGTGTGCACCCCAGACCGCCAGCTATGGTGGCTCTGAGCACAAGATGCCCACCAGAGGCTTATGAAAGAAAGCAAGGGTTGTTCCTGATAAGGCTTGCTGTGGGGCGGGCTGTTTGCCTCTTAAACTCTCTATAATCCCTCCTAACACCTGACCTTTCGATTTCTTAGATGTATAAGAAGAAAATTGGTTGTCACCAGCTTCCTGTATATTCAAACAAATAAGAAGCAGCTTACCTTGTTTTGTGGTTTAGAAGGAACCTTTTCCCAGCAGTTTCATGATCAAAAGCACATATTGCAAAAGGGAATCTAATATAGGTCAAAGACAATGACTGCAGCACATGATAAGAGTAGGACTCAGAGGAGGAGGACGTGTTTCTATCACAAGCAGACTGCCTTCTTTATCGAGAAATACATATCACACACTTGACAGTGTCATCTCAGACAGTTACTTTTCATCCTTAATTATACTAAATCTTAAACAGTTCAAGCTGAATCAAACAGGGGGAGGTCACCAGAGTCCCCAAAGGATTGGAGTTGTTTGAACATGAAGCAAATGCTGGAGAAGGTTTAATTGCTATGACAAACAACATAGTATGTCTTCCCTCCTGAGCTGTTTTTCATTTTAAAGCATGGAAGCAATCCTCCAAAAGCAGAATTTACATTCATTCCATAGATAACTAATAATCCAGAGCCTCCTGGTGATAAATCATTTCTTGGGAGCAAGTTGAGAACTTGAACTCTTATGTACCCCAGGGGACCTTTGGATGCCCAGCACAGGGAGTGGAAGGTAGGACCTCTAACTGCTATACACAGGGACAGGTTGGAAGGAGACCTGCTATTGGTGCCCAACGCCTTGCCAATGTATAAAGGATGCGTTCATATTTTCTAAAACCATCTGTTAAGCAACTCTGAATGAGTCTAATTCTGAGGGAAGAAAGGAGACTTAGGATATGGTTCAGACTTCAAGGCTCTAGTCTGAAACAATCAAAATGTTAGATAATATAAGATCCTGGATCTAATGGTGGTATTGAAACTGATTAACTGTTCAGCTTTGGGCAAGTCACTTCATTTCCCTCCTCTAAAAATGGAGGAACACAAGGTCCTCCTGTGCAGTACAAGCCACTATATTCAGTATCCTATGATAAACCATAATGGAAAAGACTGTTAAAAAAGAATGTGTGTATGTATATATATATATATATATATATATATATACAAAATATGTATGTGTGTGTGTGTGTGTTAGTTACTCAGTCATGTCTGACTCTTTGCAAGCCCATGGGCTATAGCTCACCAGCCTCCTCTGTCCATGGAATTCTCCAGACAAGAATACTGGAGTAGATTGCCAACCCCTTTTCCAGCGGATCTTTCCAAACCAGGGATCAAACCACGATCTCCTGTATTGCAGGCAGATTCTTTACCATCTGAGCCACCAGGGATATACATATATATGTAACTGAATCACTTTGTTATACAGCAGAAATTAATACAACATTGTAAATCAGCTATATTTCAACTAAAAAATAATAATAATTAAAAAATAAAAATGGAGGAGCTTTGTTCAGCTCAAAGTTTTCTTTCAGATCAAATCTCTCTTCTTCTATTCCTTTGCATCGGTGAAAAAAATCAGGAAGTATGGCACTGAAATTATTTGTAGTTTTTGTCACATGACCGTTAGGAAAAGAGTCTACCAGCCTTTGGAGCGGTGGTTTTTTAGAACTGAGTCCCCAGTTTTTGCTTTGCAGATGTCCTTTAACCTAAATCACCCAGAAGGAGGTTATCTATTACACTCTGCATTTATCTGTACTCACTTTCCAAAATTACCGGAGAACCAGGTTTCTCATATCATCTGTAGTATTGCATGATGATTTTGGCGTCTTTAGGCACACAATCCTTTTGGACTTAAGATATTCTAGCTTATATAATTTTTCTAAAGGTTATTGTCAAGGGAAAATCCTTGCTTTAATTTGGCCTTAAAAAGATTTCCTTATGCTGAATATTTTCAAGATAAGCTTACTCCAGGAGATCATTTAAAAGTCAAATGACAAGACTGGCTTACATTTTCCCTTTTCAAGTCCAGAAAGACTTTCTTGAAATACTTGGCATCTTACTCTTTGGTAAAACAGCATTCGGGGATTGCCCAGGATGCACTTTTTGGTTTCTTATCCTTTTCTCTCTACTGTTACAAATGGAGACACCCTTGTCATTGGGATCAATTCATAACTAACTAGGGCAGGGGAGATTTGAGTAAGTCTGTTACCTCTCCCTGGCCTTGCATAGTGTCTTCTTCAGTACTCCTTTAGTTTGGCCTTTGAGCTCCACTCCAATGAATGATTTTTTACTATTGTGCCTTCATCTTTGCCTCTTCTCTGGAGCCTCAATACCCAGGAGCAGTGGTCACTGGTGCTCAATGACTACCCATCTGATATTACCTGGAATTCTTCTGGGATGCCACCTACTTCCCTGGCTTTATCAATAAATATTAGACCTTGTTCTGGTTCATAAAAAGTTACAACACTTTAAGAGTGCTTTCAGGAACATCTACCTGCAGGGTTCCAGGGGCCAGGGCTTTGTACTGATGACATTGGCTGCTCCTTGAATTCATTTCTTGACCCTAGTTTCACCATAACTGACAGCAAGCTTTAACATCATAGGTGGTTCCATCTTCACCTGTATGCATTACAATTTTAATAATGTACAACATTATCTTTACTCAACTAACACAAGCATTTTCCTTATCAGAAATTGGCCAACATGCAAATTCTTTTAGAAATTGTTTGTTGATAACCGATCACATCCTCCTCAGTCTGTGAAAAGTGAACGTGAAAGTGTTAGTCACTCAGTCATGTCCAACTCTTTGTGACCCCATGGACTGTAGCCAGCCAGGCTGCTATGTCCACGGAATTCTCCAGGCAAGGATACTGGAGTAGGTTGCCATTCCCTTCTCCAAGGGATCCTCCCAAACTAGGGATTGAATCCAGCCTCCCACATTGGAGGCAGATTCTTTACTGACTGAGCCACCAGGGAAGCCCAGAGTCTATAACGGGACTTAAATTTCACAATACCAGATGTGCCTAGACTGTGACAGTCCCAGAATGGACCCATAAATACAAGTTCTGAACTGCTGATTTAATCATCATGATATCCTGGTACTTTTGCTTCCTGTCTGAAAACTGCTCCCCTCATCAACAAGCTCACTCTGTTATGAATGCCTGGTTTCTTGTTTTAGGGCCTCCTCTTTCAGGCCCTAGGACAGTCAACTATACTCTGTTTATCCACTTGCAAATAAAGCCAAGAAACCTGATTGAATAGCATTGACATAGGGCAACTCTGCTGACAGAAAATACCCTATTATTCAGAAACTATAATGCTACCAGTGCCTTTCCAATTTTCCATTTTTTCCTATTCTCTGCCATTTTTCCCTTTCATCCTGGGTGCCACCTTCTCATTAGTATCCCAGTAGGAAAGATACTTCACAGAGAAAGCTTGCTGAAGGTGTCCTGGTGGAAACCTGTTCCCCTGTATGCATTTTCATGGCTGAAATCCATGGTTATACTTGCTACCTACCCTTTATCACCTGGGCTTTCATGAAAGAAAAGAAATTTGAGAAGCAAATGTAGTAAGAGTCTAAAAAGACCAGAAAGTGTACTTAAGCACTGGATCTCCAGCAGAGCAGAGGTGCTCAGGAGAGTAGGGGCAATCTTTATTTAGAAACAGACCCAATTCAGAGGGCTTTTAGTGCAGAGAAATCTCATCATTGATAATTATCAGACATGATTTTTATAATGAAGGGCCATTGTGGAGTTCCTTTTTAAGATACTAAACTTATTTTCCCCACTGTCTGAAAGTTTAAAAGCAGGGCTATTGTGAGTATACCCTACCCTTAAAGTCTATAGGAGGGAGAGAATTTCTCCTATATCCTAAAGCAAAAGGCATGTTTACATATACAGATAGAATACATGTGAAGAATTCTTAGGATCTTGGCATATGGAAAATGTTAAATTTGGCCTGGGGAGTAACACCTCACAAGAAAAAGAGAAGTGAGGGAAGCCTTGCTGTCTGGTGTTTTCAATGCAAACTTGCAAGTCAAATGCTGGTGTTATGGGTGACTACGGGGCAGAAACCTGAGTTAGTATCACTTTGGATTCATTTTTCCTGGACAATCAGGAGTCTTGTACCATTTGGATGCAGAAGGGATGAGGCAGTCCCTAGCATCCCTAGGATCCTTGATTGTGAAGATTGTGATGTTGGAGGATGCTGCTAAGCCATTCTTAGCAATAATTTTTCCCCTGGACAAGTTCTAAGATATGAAAGTACAAGTGGAATTGGAAATGGAGGCAGGGGTGGCATAAATACAGTGATCTACACTTTATCTTTATGAGTTATCTTTAAGATATCACTTAGGATTTTTTGTTTTTTAAGTAACTGTGGCTCTCCCATACCAGAAAGTCAATGTAGGTAACTTTTTCCATTAAGGACGCCACTGGAAGAACTGATTGAGGCACATTTCATCATAACGTACAAAAACTTTGCTAAATTAATTAGGAATATAGAGGGGCTCATGGGACCCATTTGTAGGAAGTTCAGCTAAGTTTTATACTGACTGGCTCTGGAGGTGTGGAGCCTCAATACAGAAGGGCTTGCTGCAACTGTCTTTTCTCTTCTTTTCTGTGGCCCAGTATGACCTTAGTTTGTCCATGTTTTCACAGAGTTAATTCAGTTCACTCTATTCAACTTTGGGAGTTTCCAACATCATCAGCTGGTCCAAATAACACTGGCCAAGGAGGGACTTTTCTATGCCCAATCCCTAGCATGGTGATAAATAAAGAGTGGGCACTCAATCAATATATGTTGGTCAAATGAATGAATGAATGAATCATGACACAGCAACCCCCCTACTGGGCCTATACCTTGAGAAAACCATAATTCAAAAAGTCAAATACTCTTTAAATGAATTAGAGAACTATCATTGCAAAATCTTTGTTCAGTAGTGACATATGGATGTTAGAGCTGGACAATAAAAAAGACTGAGCTCTGAAGAATTGATGCCTTCAAGCTGTGGTGCTGGAGAAGACTCTTGAGAGTCCCTTCTACTGCAAGGAGATCAAACCAGTCAATCCTAAAGGAAATCAACCCTGAATATTCATTGGAAGGACTGATGCTGAAGCCGAAGCTCCAATACTTTGGCCACTTGCTGTGAAGAGTTGACTCAGTGGAAAAGACCCAGATTCTAGGAAAGACTGACGATAAGAGGAGAAGGGGTAACAGAGGATGAGATGATTGGATGGCATCACCAACTCAAAGGACACGAATCTGAGCAAAGTCCAGGGAAGCCTGGTGTACTGCAGTCCATGGGGTCGCAAAGAGTCAGACACAACTGAGTGACTGAACACAACAGCAACTTTACCCAAAATATTAGGGAAGCAGTAATCTCATGGAAAACAAAAAGTGACTTGAATGAGGAATAGACACAAATGTTCACTATTTAAGGACTTCTGCTTTATACTCTGGATGGTGCTACAGGGCAGGGAGGCAAAACAGAAAAAATAGCCATAGGTTCCCAAGGACATTGGGAATGGGGTCATTTCTCAATGAGAAGAATAGTAGATGCCAAGATCCCCAAATCTTCCCCCAAACCAGCTTCACGTTCCAACCATTACCAAAATGTCATGTCTTACAGAAAGATTTCCAGGAGAGGACCACAAAAGATAAAGACATAAAGCTTTATGAGTGTCTAAAACATTTTGCAGACTTCAAAACACTCCGTAGAGATGTCCCCTGATAAAGATTCCTCCTTTGACCAAACAAGTCAGAAGCCTCTGAGCCCTCTTGGACGAAACTTCAAACTTGGCCTGCCTCTAATAAGAATTCTGTTAGGTGTTTAGCAATAATCCCTTGCCCTTGATTTTCTCTCTTAGTAATTTTCTGTCTACTGATCCTCTCACTCTTCTATAAATCTCCAGCTGATGTTGCTATATTTGGAGTTCAATCTTTCTCTCCTGTTATAGTAGTCTCGACCCCTATTGAACAGCTTTGAATACAGTCTTCCTTACCATTTAAAAAAAATGTTAGAATAATTTACTTTTTACATCCCTTCACCACTCACTAGCTATTCCCCACACCACACCCTCAGGTTACCTTTCCTGGTCTCTCTGGGGGAAAAGGGAATATGCTACTTCCTGTAGCACCGTCTAGAATATAAGGCAGAGATCCATAGGTCAGTGAACTTTTGTGTTTATTCTTCATTCAAGTCAGTTTTGGTTTTCTTTGAAACAATATTCTTCTTCCCAGGTATTTTGTGTAAAGAGATTTGGCAGTGGTATTTCTCTAACTCATTTAAAGATTATTTGATTCATTATTCATTCAACAATAATGTATTGTTGCTCATCGTTAAATCAGGTACTAGGCATAAAGAATCCTTAAAACTCATAGTCATGTCTTTTGTTTTAATTAATGTTTAGACTTTTTGAAAAATAAAATATTCCATTAGTAAAAGTGGAATGCCCTCAAGCACAAACCACTTCACCCCCCCCTCCAAGATTCTAATCTCGTGGGGAGGTTCTTACAGATTTTTCTCCAAGTCCAAATACATAAACACAGGTTCAAGAGAGCTGGATTCTCTCTCTTGGTATTTGCAGTTAATATCTCATGGCTACTACAGCTTCATTTCCTTCACTGAAAATTTTAAGATAATTTTGATGTCAAGGGAATTTTGATGTATGCAGTGTCTAGAATACTACAAATGATCCACAAATACCTGTTGAATAAATAATGTTCCACACAGACACCTTGGCTAATTCAAGATCACCTGTTGCTCCCATGGAAACTTCTATATGTACTTTGACACCAATGACAGTTTCTTCATTTGATCTACTATTATATCCTTACATGTACATTGTCCATGCTATCTGGTTACTCTTATCTTATATGTGTATCTTGTCTCCCAACTAGAATAAAAACTTCTTGAGAGTTCAAGGGTAAAGCTCACATTAGTAAAAGATGGCAATGTGTCAGTCTCTGGACTAGGTGCTGTGGATATAATAACAACTAGTATTTACGAGCACTTACTACAGGACTCATACTTCATCAAGCACTTAAAGGGGAATGAACTCTTTCAATCTCCATTACAGTTATGAGGCAGGTACCATGTATTGTTAGCAACATTTTACGGATGAAGAAACTCAGGCACAGAGAGGTTAAGTAACTTGCCTAAGGCTGCTCATTTAAGAGGTAGAGCCAGGTTTCAAGCCCATTCAGTCCAATCCAGATTCCATGCAGCTGCTGAGATCTCTGTTTTATAGTCTGACTCATAATTCCCAGTTAATTAATTTGAATATATGGGAAGAAAAAATTTTTCTACCATTCACTCAATCTTAAAAGAACTGTGTTGGAGAAAATAGTTTGGCAAGCTTGACATCGTTTTAGCTGGTTTGCGTGAAGAGACGCCTGCTGTTCTGGAAATAACTTCAGCATGACACTGTGTTTTGCCAGCCTCCCAGCTAACTTTAAATCGTGTGGGTCACAACTATAAATGCTCTGTCCTTTTTCGTGTCGGGGTTTTGAATTTGCAGAGCTTACATAAGTAGATGTTGTTAAGACAAGAATGAGAGATGATTTGATTCGGGTGTATTTGCTCAGGAAGAAAGCACAATGGGGAATTAGCCCTGAAGGGAAAGACTTCTGATATCAGTTTTTCATTTTCCAGGGAATCCATTGTGCCTCTAAGCAAGTCATTTTACTTCTATCTGCCTGTTTACCCTTTCCTAAAATATGTGAGATAATCCCTGTGCCTCCTGGAAATAGATAAAGATGCTAGCTTATTTAAATATCAGAAGAAAATAGGATGAAAAATTGTATGATTACATGCTTTTGTTACACTAAACAACAGCAGATCCATAAAAAGTGTAAGTGTCTTGATGTGAAGGTAGCACACCGACAAAATTAAAGTCCATTAAGGCAACATTTTGGAGGAGGAGGCCGATTAACTGCTTATACTCACTCACTCTGGATCCCAGAAGTTTAACTGAAATAGCCTTTGAGAGTCTACTATAGAGGAATCAACATAAAATGCCATCAGGAGGGGGCTTAACTCTAGACTTCAGAAAGACAAAAGAAATGATTCAGAATAATATGAATACACATAATTAAAAAACTAGAACATCACTATACATACATAACAAATGATAAATTCTATGTCCATTAAATTCTGAGATAAACTACCAATTGTCCTCACAAAGAAACTAATGACAGCCCTTAACCAATAAGGCCAGGAGTCTCATCTATTAAGGATTCTTTATTCTGACTCTCTTAGTTTCATATATGTTTCTCATAATCTGTTCTGAAGTTGGTAGTATCTTTATATTAGTCTTTACTTCTTTTTTGCAGATGATTCTCAGTCTCTGCAAAAGTGTTGGCATAAAGTTCACTCTAATCAATTCTTCATCAATTGACAGGTACATTGACACTTTCCAATAGGCTCCGCAAGATGCCTGTAGCCATGATTTGTTAAGCCCAGACTGGTGTATCTAACCCACTCTGTTCTACATATTTTCTACTCTTCTGTGTGATGAACAGACATATTTCATCACCTGGCTAGGGTCCAAGCTGAAGAAGACAAAGGCTTCTTTCAGCACTCTGAAAATTCCATAACACAGCCTGAACTTGCAAACAAAAGTAAAACCAAACACCCTTAGGCCTAATGTCATTATATTTTATCATTAAGCCCAAAAGAGACTGACCCAGACTTGCCTGTGAGTGTCCAGGAGTCTCCTGCGGAAGCATGGGTCTGCAGTGGCCTGCTGCAGGGTCAGGGCCACTGAGTGCCACAGTGCATGCATGGTATCTTTTGAAGGAGGGCGCCATTATCTTCATTACCTCCACCATAGTTTGGCCTCAGGTCAAACAACAGGGAGGGTACACAACCCCACCCATCAAAAGAAAATTGGATTAAAGAATTACTGAGCATGGCCCCTCTGACAAGAACAAGACCCAGTTTCCCCCTCAGTCATCCTCTCCCATCAGGAAGCTTCCATAGGCTTCTTATCCTTATCCATCAGAGGGCCAACAGAATGAAAACCACAATCACAGAAAACTAACCTAAAAAACTAAAAACTAACTAAACTAACTAACTAAAAACTAACAAACTGATCACATGGACCACAGCCTGGTCTAACTTAATGGAACTATGAGCCATCCTGTGTAGGGCCACCCTACAAGATGGACGGGTCATGGTGGAGAGTTCTGACAAAATATGGTCCACTGGAGAAGGGAATGGCAAACCACTTCAGTATACTTGCCTTGAGAATCCCATGAACAGTATGAAAAGGCAAAAAGATAGGACACTGAAAGGTGAACTCCCCAGGTCCAATATGCTATTGGAGATCAGTGGAGAAATAACTCCAGAAAGAATGAAGAGATGGAGTCAAAGCAAAAACAATACCCAATTATGGATGTGATGGAAGTAAAGTCTGATGCTGTAAAGAACAATATTGTGTAGGAACCTGGAATATTAGGTCCATGAGTTAAGGCAAACTGGAACTGATCAAACAGGAGATGGCAAGAGTGAACACTGACATTTTAGGAATCAGTGAACTAAAATGGACTGGAATGGTTGAATTTAACTCGGATGACGATTATATCTACTACTGTTGGCAAGAATCTCTTAGAAAAAATGGAGCAGCCATCATAGTCAACAAAAGAGTCTGAAATGCAGTATTTTGATGCAATGTCAAAAACGACAGGATGATCTCTGTTCATTTCCAAGGCAAACCATTCAATATCACAGTAATCCAAGTCAATGCCCCGACTAGCAATGCTGACTAAGCTGAAGTTGAACGGTTCTATAAAGACCTACAAGACCTTCTAGAACTAACACCCCAAAAAGATGTCCTTTTCATTATAGGGGACTGGAATGCAAAAGTAGGAAGTCAAGAGATACCTGGAGTAAATACCTGGGCATTTTTGCCCTTGGAGTACAGAATGAAGCAGGGCAAAGGCTAACAGAGTTTTGCGAAGAGAACGTACTAGTCATAGCAAACACCCTCTTTCAACAACACAAGAGAAGATTCTACACATGAACATCACCAGATGGTCCATACTGAAATCAGATTGATTATATTCTTTGCAGCCAAAGATGGAGAAGCTCTACACAGTCAGCAAAAACAAGACTGGGAGCGGACTGTGGCTCAGATCATGAACTCCTTATTGCCAAATTCAAACTGAAATTGAAGAACGTAGGGAAAATCACTAGACCATTCTGGTATGACCTAAATCAAATCCCTTACCATTATACAAAGGAAGTGAGAAATAGGTTTAAGGGACTAGATCTGATAGACAGAGAGCCTGAAGAACTATGGACGGAGGTTTGTGACATTGTACAGGAGGAAGTGATCAAGACTATCCCCAAGAAAAAGAAATGCAAAAAGGCAAAATGTTTGTCTGAGGAGGCCTTACAAATAGTTGAGAAAAGAAGAAAAGCTAAAGGGAAAGGAGAAAAGGAAAGACATACCCATTTGAATGCAGAGTTCCAGAGAATAGCAAGGAGAGATAAGAAAGCCTTCTTCAGTGATCAGTGCAAAGAAATAGAGGAAAACAACAGAATGGGAAAGACTAGAGATCTCTTCAAGGAAATTAGAGATACCAAGGGAACATTTCATGCAAAGATGGGCTCGATAAAGGACAGAAATGGTATGGACCTAACAGAAGCAGAAGGTATTAAGAAGAGGTGGCAAGAATACAGAGAAGAACTGTACAAAAAAGATCTTCATGACCCAGATAATCACGAGGGTGTGATCACTCACCTAGAGCCAGACATTCTGGAATGTGAAGTCAAGTGGGCCTTAGAAAGCATCACTATGAACAAAGCTACTAGAGGTGGAATTCCAGTTGAGCTATTTCAAATCCTGAAAGATGATGCTGTGAAAGTGCAGCACTCAATATGTCAGCAAATTTGGAAACCTCAGCAGTGGCCACAGGACTGGAAAAGGTCAGTTTTCATTCCAATCCCAAAGAAAGGCAATGCCAAAGAATGCTCAAACTACCGCACAATTGCACTCATCTCACACGCTAGCAAAATAATATTCAAAATTCTCTAAGCCAGGATTCAACAGTATGTGAACCAATAATTCCAGATGTTCAAGCTGAATTTAGAAAAGGCAGAGGAACCAGATATCAAATTGCCAACATCCGTTGGATCATCAAAAAAGCATGAGAGTTCCAGAAAAACATCTACTTCTGCTTTATTGACTACGTCAAAGCATTTGACCGTGTGGATCACAACAAACTGTGGAAAATTCTTAAAAAGAGGGGACTAACAGACAACCTGACCTGCCTCCTGAGAAATCTGTATGCAGGTCAAGAAGCAACAGTTAGAACTGGACATGGAACAACAGACTGGTTCCAAATTGGGAAGGGAATATGTCAAGGTTGTATATTGTCACCCTGATTATTTAACTTATATGCAAGGTACATCATGCAAAATGCCAGACTGAATGAAGCACAAGCTGGAATCAAGATTGCCAGGAGAAATATCAATAACCTCAGATATGCAGATGACACCACCCTTATGGCAGAAAGTGAAGAAGAACTAAAGAGCCTCTTGATGAAAATGAAAGAGGAGAGTGAAAAAGTTGGCTTAAAGATCAACATTCAGAAAACTAAGATCATGGCATCCGGTCCCATCGCTTCATGGCAAATAGATGGGGAAACAGTGGAAACAGTGAGAGACTTTACTTTTTTGGACTCCAAAATCACTGCAGATGGTGACTGCAACCATGAAATTGAAAGACACTTAATCCTTGGAAGGAAAGTTATGACCAACCTAGACAGCATATTAAAAAGCAGAGACATTACTTTGTCAACAAAGGTCCATATGGTCAAGGCTATGGTTTTTCCAGTAGTCATATAAGGATGTGAGAGTTGGACTATAAAGAAAGCTGAGCACTGAAGAATTGATGCTTTTGAACTGTGGTGTTGGAGAAGACTCTTGAGAGTCCCTTCTACTGCAAGGAGTTCCAAACTGTTAATCCCTAAAAGAAATCAGTCCTGAATATTCATTGGAAGGACCGATGCTGAAGCTGAAACTCCAATACTCTGGCCATCTCTTGGGAATAACTGACTCATTGGAAAAGACACTGATGCTGGGAAAGATTGAAGGCAGGAGGAGAAGGGGATGACAGAGGATGAGATGATTGGATGGCATCACTGACTCGATGGACATGAGTTTGGGTAAGCTCCAGAAGTTGGTGATGGACAGGAAAGCCTGGCATGTTGCAGTCCATGGGGTCACAAAGAGTTGGACGTGACTGACTGAAATGAAGGCTTTGTGGCCCTAACATCAAGTGCCTAATGGCATCTTAAGTTTCTTTTGGATAATAAAATACCAAACTTACCACGTGTGTGAGAAAATGATGAGGTAAAGAGAGTAACAGGGAAGTCACTTCAGGAAGTGAAGGAGAAAAAAATGTGTACTGCATTTCATAGCTGGCTTTGCCTTAGGATCTTAGGGAGATGGCTTTCCTTTGCTCTTTACTTCCAAGGAAATACATGTTTTGGATATGTCTCTGATACAGGGAGTTAGTTATCTCTGTTTACTTATACCCTAGTTCAGTGGCTCAATCCTTTCACAGTTATCAGGAGCTAGTAGGAATATGAGAATAAGAGAATAATTCTACATTTGAAATTCTGTGGAGTAAGAGGAATGGGTTAATTAGGAACAAACTCAAGTGCATTGACAGCATAGCTTTCTGATCGGGTTATGCTACATTTCTAAGTATACCAGGTATGCAATCATACTTTGTAAATAATAAAGGGTTATCTAAAAGCAGAGTAGCTTTTTATTGTAAGAAGAATCTGGGTATTTGCACACCCATGGCGTATAAATACATTGTTGTTGTTCAGTCATTCAGTCATGTCTGACTCTTTGCAATCCCATGGACTGCAGCGCACCAGGCTCCCCTGTCCTTCACCGTCTCCCAGAGTTTGCTCAGATTCATGTCCATTGAGTGGGTGATGCTATTTAACCATCTCATTAGCAGCAGCCAATTAAGCTCAGAAGCATAAGCACAGAGCTCAAATAGGTTTTCTTCAGTTTGTGTACAATCAAAGCCCCTTTTCCACTTGACTTGGACCATTCTTTCTAATTTACATTTTGGTGGAACTGAGGTTTGTTTGCCAGGCAGTCCATCCTTGTGATATGACCTGAGAAAGTACACTTAATGAGCTGTGTACATGGTGACAAGATTTGGGGGCAGATATGTGGATAATCAGTCCTGTGCTGCTTGAGATGTGGTGAGGGCAAGACAGTCCTGGAATGTGAGCACCGCAGCTCATCATCAGAACTCATCACTACACTCTTCCCACAGGTGGGAGGCCACGCTGTCTTGGCAAAACATGTGCGCTTGATACCATTCTCTTTTTCAATATTCGACAGAGCAATGAATGGTCCCTTCAAGTGAATACCTGAACTGAACACTTACACAAGTGGGACTGACACTGGAGTTTATCAGTGTGGACTGGCATTAGCCAGAGGAGGATTCCCTCAGCTCCTTTTAGGTAACGGGTGTATCATGAATGGCTCAAGGCCCCCCACCAGTGACTGGAGGTGCAGGCAGGATGCTGTCATAGAGAAACAGAGATGTTTTCAGACTTGAGTTTCGTTCTTCTGCTTGCCAGCTGTGTGAACATGAGCGAGTTACTCAGACTTTCATAACTTATGTTACTTTATCTACTAAACAGTGATGATATCTATGCCATAGGATAATACGAGTGTGGGCTTTACCTGGAGGTGTTCCTTCAGCAGAGGCTTCCTAAAAGCCTCAACCTACTTTAAATCATTGTAAATGTGATCTCTCTGTAATCTCTGCTAGAAGTCAGAGAGATAGCATGGCTTGGTGATAGCCATCAGCCCTCACTTTGGCCACTGAGGTGCCAGACACTATACATGCAATGAAAAGATCCAAGAAAAAAGAGTGAATTTCATTCATATCCAAGAGGGACTGTGATGGTATAGAAAAATGGCAGATGTGCTGTGGCCAAGAGCCCATGTCAATGATTTGGGTGTACTTGTGTCCTTCACGCTCTCCACCAAAACTCCCCCAATGTCTGTGGCTCCAAACCTGTACCCAGGGACTCTCACCCAGCTGGATTTCACCTGGGGTATGAGAATTTTACTGGGCTTCCCAGGTAGTGCTAGTAGTAAAGAAACTGCCTGCCAATTCAGGAGACATAAGAGAAGTGGATTGGCTTCCCTGAATGGGGAAGATCCCCTGGAGGAGGGCATGGCAACCTACTCCAGTATTCTTGCCTGGAGAATCCCAAGGATAGAGGAGCCTGGTGGTCTACAGTCCATGGCATTGAAGAGTTGGTCACGACTGAAGTGACTTAGCATACAGGCACACATGAGGATTTCAGTATGGTGTGAAATTTATGTCCCCCCCAAATTCATGTTAAAATCCTAACCTCCAAAGTGATGGCATTAGGAGGTGGAGCCTTTGGGAAGTGCTTAGGGCATGATGGTGGAGCCCATGATTAGCGTCCTTATAAAAGAGGCTTCAGGGAGACCCTTGCCCCTCCCACCCAGTGAGGACACAGTGAGAAGTTTCTGAAGCCTATAAAGCAGGAAGAAGGTTCTCACTAGACACCAAATTGGCTAGTGTCATGATCTTGGACTTCCCAGCCTACAAAGCTCTGAGAAATAAATGCTTGTTCTTTATAAGCCACCCTATTTATGTTATTTTTGTTATAGCACCCTGAACCAACTAAAACACCTCCATAAAGCCAGCACACAGTAGGTGGTCAAGAAATTCAAGTTTCCTTCTCATCCTCTCCCTTGTTAAAATGCACTTGGATATTCTGATAATATAATCATGCTACCTGCATGAATAAACATTGTTTGAGTGTAGTGTTTTTTGGTTTTTTGTTTTTTTTTTGCTTACCAAAAAAGTAGACAACTTTTATCACTCTGTCTATGGCCTAAATAGGACATAAGAAAAACAAATAAGAAACAGTCATTTAACTTGTTCTTTACTGTAATGAAACTTTTGTTTTAAATCAGTGAGTGAAATTATAAGCATATAAAAGTTTTGCACACAATAAAAATGTTAGACTTGCTACCAATAACCTCAACCTGAAAACCAAATGTTTCACTTAGTCCTCATTGTATGGCATGTTCATTTAGTGAGGCTGCTTAGAAGTTATTTTTAAATACTTCCACTTAAATCATCATGTCTGGCATACTGTCTAGAAGATGCAATGTTTCATTATCAAACAGAAACATTATGTACTGTGGCATATGAGTCATTAAAGAAACAGCAAGATATATTTTCACCCCCAAATAATAAGGCTTGTTACTATTATTGATGATGTCTTTATGAAACCTCTTAACTGAGAATTTAAAAGAACATTCTAATTGAACCACCTAAAATTCCAATAATGCAGGTATTCTAAAACAGTTTTGTTTTCACAGTCCACGCTTTCATTTATTTAACAAGCATTTATTGAGTGTTTACTATGTGCTAGATACAGAGCTCAGCCCTGAGGACTCAGAAATGAATAAGGCCAAGACAAAACCTGTGAATCAGTCAATATGGAGACAAATTTAACTGAAAACTATTTTAAAGTCTGGTTCCTGGTGGCTCAGATGATAAAGAGCCCACTTGAAATGAAGAAGACGTGGGTTTGATCCCTGGGTTGGGAAGATCCTCCAAAGAAGGGAATGGCTACCCACTTCAGTATTCTTGTTTGGAGAATTCCATGGACAGAGGAGCCTGGCAGACTACAGTCCATGGGGTCACAAAGAGTCAGACACGACTGAGTGAGTGAATAGCAACAACAAAAAATAGAACTTATTAGGGTGCAGATTTCAAAATAAAAAAGCAAATATGATTTCTGGAAAACATGTCATTTGGAAGAAACCGAGAGAGCATTAAAAAATCTTCCTATATTCTGGTTAAGGGTAATTTTGGTTTAAGGTATGAGTGAGAGAAAGTTGGAGGACATCTCAAATTGGATTTTGTGTTTTGTTCTCTTAAAAGCTTTGAAGAAAACTATGCTTGAGAAAAGAAGCATAGTTTATATTTGGACCAATGATTCATACTATATATATTTGTCATTTTTCCACCATTTTCAGAAAAGAAAAAAGGAAATATTGATATAGTCAAATAGCAAGAAAGACTAAGACAATTAATATATTTTTCTGAAAAGTGTGAAAGTAATTAGGTTCCTACTGTTAGAGAATTTCTTTAAAACTTTTGATTCCATGTAGCTCTGAAACCCTTAAGTACTAGAAATATATATGTATGTACGTGTGTGGGTATGCCAGTTACTCTGTGTGTGTAGGTGTATTTCCTGAGGACTTTTGTACTTTAATCATTAAAACACAATTCATACCACTGTCAAAGATTGCTCTTTGAATCTGTAAGCCTAAATTAAGAAAATGTTGAGACAATAATAAATAAATAAAGTCAATACTTATTTTTTTAAATACATTTGATAGTTTTCCATTTTTACACTTTAAAATGTTCCTTTGACATGTGCACAACACTTCAACATGTTAATTTGTTTTAAAGTATTATATTTTACTCATAGATACTGTATCAGAGAGCTAATCTGTAATGAAAAGAAGATAAATGAATAGAAAATTATATTCCTTTATGCGTCCTCAATATTAACCACACCTTTTGGAAACCCAACAGCATGGATCTTGAGGACAAAGCTGAAGCATTATTGTCTGTTCAGTGGACATTTACCCAAAGTTCAGACTTAACCTTCTTGTAGCTATCTCAACCAACAGAAACAGTTTATATAGTCATTTAACATGTATTGAAAATCTATTATGTACAGGCATTGTCCTGGGTGCTGGTGATTCGACAGCAACTAAAACACAGTCTCCTCCAGCAATTCACTGTTTGTCAAGGAAGATGCTCAAAGCAAAATGAGACAAAGACTAATGGAATTTTTTGTGAGATTGTACAAACCCTTCCCTATCCAGACAGGGAGTACTGGAACATTCTCTGCCTGGAATGTCCATTCCTTCCTTTTCTGAACTGGCTAATGCTAACCGTGTAAACAACACTTTTACAGAGACACTTTCTCTGCAGCCAAGGGAAGGTCCATCTGCTTTAGGTTTCCATAGCACCCTGTACTTCCTTTCTTCTTTTTTAAAATTCACTATACCTTAGGATGATTTGTTTGATGCCTGTCTTTCCGGCTAGCACATTTGCTCCACAAAGACAGAGCTTAGGTGTCTTCTGTTTACTGCTGTCCCAGGGATGGGGAGCCCGGTGGGCTGCCGTCTATGGGGTCGCACAGAGTCGGACACGACTGAAGCGACTTAGCAGCAGCAGCAGCCACAACTAGAACAGAGATTTCCACATCACAGGTCCTTGGAAGAGAACATCAGAGGAGAGCTGAGCAATTGTAAACTTTCTGAATCATGCCATTGTTATTGCTGTTTAGTCGCTAAGTCATGTTCGACTCTTTGTGACCCCATGGACTGTAGCCCACCAGGCTCCTCTGTCCTTAAGATTTTCCAGGCAAGAATACTAGAGTGGGTTGCCATTTCCTTCTCCAGGGGATCTTTCCAACCCAGGGATCAAACCTGTGCCTCCTGAATTGACAGGTGGGTTCTTTACTGCTGGGCCACCAGGTGAACTTACCCATTTTTATCAGACTCTGGGACCTCACCCTCAGCTTGCTGTCTGCTGTCAGTCTAATATCTTCTTGATACCTAGACTGCTGGCCTGTAGGGGTCATCTAAATGGTTCTCTTTACTTTTAAGAAGCACTCAGAATCTCAACTAGACTTCACAGTTTGGACCCAAGCTTCTCTCACGTCTCTCTTTAGAATGGTTGATGTCCCACCTGTTACCCCATGTTTGTGCTGCAGGATCCTCTTAGAGGCCTCGGTTGAGTTCCAGTTGAGCATTTCTAGTCAGAATTGGCGGTTTTGTCAAGTTACGGGGCTGACATCGAGCCTGGCAAGCACAGATCCATAAAGAAGCATCCCACATCAAAGGCTTTGTGTATGAAATTTTGTTTCTTGTAATATTTAGGTTTAAATATTAATGAAATTTGTATCTGTACAAATTAAATGAGAAAACAAGGGGAGGAAAGTGCCTCCTGGATTCCCATGAGACAAATCAAGCAAGGGTACATGCTTCTTTCCACAACAGGACAGGTTTTGAAATTCCCCGTCATTCATATTTAAATTTGAAGTTGAGCAGCAGTGATTTCTGAACAAGGATGACCATATTTATACAACAGTAAGAAAAAAAAGTACATTGTTAGTCAAACCAATTTCTTGGTTCACTGGAAAATTACTAAAACATCATAATTTCACCAAAATGGAATAACCAGGACAATGCATTTAGGAAATGCACATATAAGCTCCATAGTGATATATTTGCACACAGGGATATATATTAAAATATGATTTGTCACATAAATTTACTTTTATTTACTCTTGCTTATTTTTGAAAGTTTCTATAACATACACATTTCCAGTTATACTTTATAACCCCACCCTTAAAGAGTTAAATGAGGCTTTGCCTGAGGAAGACATTTTACTGCTAAATTCTCATTTATAGTTAGATTTGGACCAATATTGTTCAAAAAGCAAAACTAATTAATGGGAAAGTTAGATTAGCTCCTAAGGTACTTCCTATTCTAGTCCATACTTGAAAGTAAAGATACAATTTAATATCCAAAATAGGTGAATTAGCTTGAATATTAAGTTTCTTAAAATAAGTTATCTTTTCAGCTTTCTTTGAAATCATGAAATACTAAATTTTCTTTGAGATCATAGAATACTAAATATTCAAAAGAAAAGGTTAAAGGAGATGTGATACAATTGTTTCCAAATGTCTAATGAGGACACAATTAATTATCCTCACCTGGACTCCATAAAAAAACAAAGAGCATATGTGTTTACCCTGAGACGGTGAAAAAAAAAAAAGTCTTCCCAAGAGTGACTAAAATACTAGAAAGGATTATCAAAGAAGATCCAGGAGTCACTTTTGCTATTTTTTAAATATCATCATATATTTTATTCAGATTGCAAATGTTGTACAGCTACATAAAATGCAGATGTTATGGAACTAATATCACAAAAAGTGAGAATCACTCCCAAAAGTAACTACGCTGAAAAGCTAGGTGCATATTTCTCTGATGCTCTTCTCTAATTCATCATTATTTTAAAATGAGATCATATCATATTATTGCTCTGCAACTTGACTTTTATACTTATCAATTATCTAAATCACCTTTTCATATCAGGAAATTATTTTCTCTCTTTTTTTTTCCATTTTTTATTTTTTAATGGCTGCATATAAGTAATCCATTAAAAGAATTTTCTCATATTCTTAACTATTTTCATAGAGATAAACTTTTCAGTTATTTCCATCTTGGGGTTAGTCCAAACAATACTGCAATGAATATTCTTTTATGTATTTCTATGTAAAATGTGGAAGTATTTCTTTAAGAAAAAATTTTCAGAAAGCTTGATATTTAAAAAAATTAATAGATAATAAAAAAACTAACAGAAACTCAGTATTGTTTCCTGAAAGTATGTGCCTGTTTCTACATACTCTTATAACTATGGTGCCATCAGTTTTTAAGTATTCTGCAAATTTGATAAAACCAGCATTCTCTTATTTTCAATTTCATTTGGATTTCTTTGATTGTTAGGGATGCCGAGTAATTTGCAAGTGTTTTTTCACCAAAACCACTTATTCTTTTTCCTGTTATAGTATCCCTTCCTTCCCTTATCCACAGGGAAATACTTTCTAAGACTGCCCCCCCAACAAGTGAATGGCTGAAACTGCAGATATTACTAAACTCTATGCACACTGTGTTTTTCCTGTACATACATACCTATGATAAAGGTTGATTTACAAATTAGGCACCTTAAGAGATTAACAATACTTGTTGTTGTTCAGTCGCTCAGTCGTGTCCGACTCTGCGACCCCATGAATTGCAGCACGCCAGTCTCCCTGCCCATAGCCAACTCCCGGAGTCTACCCAAACCTATGTCCATTGAGTCAGTGATGCCGTCCAACCATCTCATCCTCTGTTGTCCCCTTCTCCTCCTGCCCCCAATCCTACCCAGCATTAGGGTCTTTTCCAATGAGTCAACTCTTCGCATGAGGTGGCCAAAGTATTGGAATTTCAGCTTCAACATCAGTCCTTCCAATGAACACTCAGGAATGATCTCCTTTAGGATGGACTGGTTGGATCTCCTTGCAGTCCAAAGGACTCTCAAGAGTCTTCTCCAACACCACAGCTCAAAAGCATTAATTCTTCGGTGCTCAGCTTTCTTCACCGTCCAACTCTCACATCCATATGTGACCACTGGAAAAACCATAGCCTTGACTAGATGGACCTTTGTTGACAAAGTAATGTCTCTGCTTTTAAATATGCTATCTAGGTTGGTCATAACCTTCCTTCCAAGGAGTAAGCGTCTTTTAATTTCATGGCTGCAATCACCATCAGCAGTGATTTTGGAGCCCCCCAAAAATAAAGTCTGACACTGTTTCCACTGTTTCCCCATCTATTTCCCATGAAGTGATGGGACCAGATGCCATGATCTTAGTTTTCTGAACATTGAGCTTTAAGCCAACTTTTCCACTCTCCTCTTTCACTTATAATAAAATAGAACAATTATAGCAGTTATGAAAATGCGGTGTCTCTCTCCCTCAAAATATCTTATTATTTTGTATTTGTGTTTCTTTCTTTTTTAAAAAATTTATTTATTTTAGTTGGAGGCTAATTACTTTACAATATTGTAGTGGTTTCTGCCATACATTCACATGAGTCAGCCATGAGTGTACATGTGTTCCCCATCCTGAATCCCCCTCCCACCTCCCACCCCATCCCATCCCTCTGGGTCATCCCAGTGCACCAGCCCTGAGCACCCTGTCTCATACATCGAACCTGGACTGGTGATCTGTTTCACATATGATAATATACATGTTTCCATGCTATTCTCTCATATCATCCCACCCTCGCCTTCTCCCACGGAGTCCAAAAGACTGTTCTGTACATCTGTGTCTCTTTTGCTGTCTTGCATATAGGGTTATAGTTACCATCTTTCTAAATTCCAAATATATGCGTTAGTATAGTGTATTGGTGTTTTTCTTTCTGGCTTACTTCACTCTGTATAATGGGCTCCAGTTTTCATCCACCTCATTAGAACTGATTCAAATGAATTCTTTTCAATGGCTGAGTAATATTCCATTGTGTATATGTACCACAGCTTTCTTACCCATTCGTCTGCTGATGGACATCTAGGTTGCTTCCATGTCCTGGCTATTATAAACAGTGCTGTGATGAACATTGGGGTACACATGTCTCTTTCAATTCTGGTTTCCTCCATGTGTATGCCCAGCAGTGGGATTGCTGGGTCATATGGCAGTTCTATTCCCAGTTTTTTAAGGAATCGCCACACTGTTCATAGTGGATGTACTAGTTTGTACTCCCACAAACAGTGTAATAGCGTTCCCTTTTCTCCACACCCTCTCCAGCATCTATTGCTTGTAGACTTTTTGATAGCAGTCATTCTGACTGGTGTGAAATGGTACCTCATTGTGGTTTTGATTTGCATTTCTCTGATAATGAGTGATTGTAATGAGGTGTGATTCACATTCTAGGCAGGACAGAGTGGGACGCTGCATGATTCCGTTGTGCTATTCTGAATTTAATACTTATGAACTGTTTTTTCCTGCAATTTTCCATATAATATTTTTGGCCTGCAGTTGGACATGAATTAACTAAAACCATGAGAAGTGAAAACACAAATAGTGGGCAATTACTGTATTTTATTTCCTTTCTTTTGGTTTATTTCTTTTTCTTATTGATTTTTAGGAGCTCTTTATAGAGTATGGACAAAACACCTCTTTCACTAAATATTTTGTACATATTTTGCAACAGTATTACTTATATTTAATTTTGTTAAATTGAGCCACTTAAGGTTTACTGCTTCAGAGTCAGGGGAACACCAAAGCTTGTGTTCAGGCTTATTTTTCATTTTTGGCTACTGATAAACATGTTCTGGTAAAGAACTCACCTGCCAATGCAGGAGATGCAAGAGAGGTGAGTTCAGTCCCTGGGTTGGGAAGATCCCCTGGAGGAGGGCATGGCAACCCACTCCAATATTCTCACCTGGAGAATCCTGTGGACAGAGGAGCCTGGTGGGCTCTGGTCCACAGGGTCAAAGAGAGTCAGACATGACTGAAGTGACTTAGCACACACACAGACATATTCGTGCAGTCTAAATATAAGAATAAAATAGATTTTCAGACAGGAACTCTTTCTGAAAATATTTACCTCTAACTAACCTATTTTTCAGAAGCTATCAGTAAATGTTCCACAAACTCATGCATGCCTCTTCCTATAAGGGTACTAATTGCACCATGAGTGCCCCACCTTCATGACCCTATTACCTCCCAAAGGCCCCATCAAATCCCACCATGCTGGGAAATAGGGCTTCAACATATGAATTTTGCTGGTACACAAACATCTAATTTATAATACTGAGTTTTTCAATTTTTTGTTGCTGTTGTTGTTTTCTTTTTCTCTTTTGTCTTCCCACTAGCTTGGTTTAAATCTCTGCTTCATTGTTAACCAAGTATGCAACTTTAGAAAATTTATTTACCTCTTTATTTTTTCATTGATCCATTTCTTCACCTGGAAAGTGGAGATTATTGTATTTCCCTCATAGGATTGTGATTAGAATTAAATGTCTGTAATGCACGATGGTGTGATCACTCATCTTAAGCCAGACATCCTGGAATGTGAAGTCAAGTGGGCCTTAGGAAGCATCACTATGAACAAAGCTAGAGGAGGTGATGGAATTCCAGTTGAGCTGTTTCAAATCCTAAACGATGATGCTGTTAAAGTGCTGGACTCAATATGGCAGCAAATTTGGAAAACTCAGCAGTGGCCACAGGACTGGAAAAGGTCAGTTTACATTCCAATCCCAAAGAAAGGCAATGCCAAAGAATGCTCAAACTACCACACAACTGCACTCATCTCACACGCTAGTAAAGTAATGCTCAAAATTCTCCAAGCCAGGCTTCAACAATACGTGAACCATGAACTTCCAGATGTTCAAGCTGGATTTAGAAAAGGCAGAGGAACCAGAGATCAAATTGCCAACATCCGTTGGATCATCCAAAGAGCAAGAGAGTTCCAGAGAAACATCTACTTCTGCTTTATTGACTATGCCAAAGCCTTTGACTGTGTGGATCACAGCAAACTGTGGAAAATACTTAAAGAGATGGGAATACCAGGCCACCTGACCTGCCTCTTGAGAAATCTGTATGCAGATCAGAAAGCAACAGTTAGAACTGGACATGGAACAACAGACTGGTTCCAAATAGGAAAAGGAGTATGTCAAGGCTGTATATTGTCACCCTACTTATTTAATTTATATGCAGAGTACATCATGAGAAACACTGGGCTGGATGAAGCACAAGCTGGAATCAAGATTTCCAGGAGAAATATCAATAACCTCAGATATGCAGATGACACCACCCTTATGGAAGAAAGTGAAGAAGAACTAAAGAGCCTCTTGATGAAAGTGAAAGAGGAGAGAGAAAAAGTTGGTTTAAAGCTAAACATTCAGAAACTACTATATGGCATCCGGTCCCATCACTTAATGGTAAATAGACGGAGAAACAATGGAAACAGTGAGAGACTTTACTTTTCTGGACTCCAAAATCACTGCAGATGGTGACTGCAACCATGAAATTGAAAGATGCTTACTCCTTGGAAAGAAAGTTATGACCAACCTAGACAGCATATTAAAAAGCAGAGACATTACTTTGCCAACAAAGGTCCGTCTAGTCAAGGCTATGGTTTTTCCAGTGGTCATGTATGGATGTGAGAGTTGGACAGTGAAGAAAGCTGAGTGCCAAAGAATTGATGCTTTTGAACTGTGGTGTTGGAGAAGACTCTTGAGAGTCCCTTGGACTGCAAGGAGATCCAACCAGTCCATCCTAAAGGAGATCAGTCCTGAGTGTTCATTGGAAGAACTGATGTTGAAGCTGAAACTCCAATATTTTGGCCACCTGATACGAAGAACTGACTCATTTGAAAAGACTCTGATGCTGGGAAAATTTGAGGGCGGGAGGAGAACGGGATGACAGAGGATGAGGTGGTTGGATGGCATCACTGACTCAATGGACATGAGTTTGGGTAAACTCCGGGAGTTGGTGATGGACAGGGAGGCCTGGAGTGCTGCAGTCCATGGGGTTGCAAAGAGTCAGACATTACTGAGCGACTCAACTGAACTGAATGCTATTAGCAAATGTGTAGTCTTGTCCAACTCTTTGCAACCCCATGTACTATAGCCCGCCAGGCTCCTCTGTCCATGGAATTCTCCAGGCAAAAATACTTGAGTGGGTAGTAAGATCCCCCTTCTCCAGGGAATCTTACTGACCTAGGGGTCAGACCTGTTTGTCTTACATTGCAGGCAGATTCTTTACCATCTGAGCCACTGGGGAAGTCCTCTGTGCTATTATAGATGTAAAACCCTACATAATGTACTAGTAAATAGAGTCAAGTAATATAGTAAACAAACAATTCACTGCAAACAAGTATGGTTTTTTCCCCAATGTAAGCAAACTTCATTACTAGAAACTTAGGTCTCTAATGTGAATACAATCACTTATTACTTGGAGATGATAATAGTATATACCCAATAGAGTTGTTATAAGGATTAAATAGGTGTGCAGCAAAGTTATATGGATAGTGTTTCAGATTATTTTCCATTATAGGTTATTATAAAATATTGAATGTATTTCCCTACCTTATATACCAGGGCTTCCCTGGTGGCTCAGCTGGTAAAGAATCTGCCCACAATGCAGGAAACCCCAGTTCAATTCCTGGGTCAGGAAGAACCACTGGAGAAGGGATAGGCTACCCACTTCAGTATTCTTGGGCTTTGCTTGTGGCTCAGCTGATAAACAATCTGCCTGCAATGCAATCCCTAGGTTCAATCCCTAGGTTGGGAAGATTCCCTGGAGAAGGGAAAGGTTACCCACTCCAGTACTCTGGCCTGGTGAATTTCATGGACTATATAGTCCATGGAGTCACAGAGAGGGACACGACTGAATGACTTTCACTTTAACCCTATATATAGTAAATCCATGTTGCTTATCTATTTTATGTATAGTAGTTTTCATTTATTAATCATATACTTCTACTTTATCCTCCCCTTCCCTTTGGTAACCATAAATGAAATATTTTATGTAATACTTAGCTCAGTACCTCGTAAGTACTAACTTTGGATATATTTTGGCTATTTTTATTCTTAACATTATTATTATAGATTATTGGTAGGATAGCATATGAGAATCCAGAGAAATTTTAATTTTTTGATAAATCTAACAACTTTTCTTCCTTTAAGTATATAAATTCCTATAAGCAAGGTATAGAAATAAATTTCTTTAATTAAAGAAAGAATAGCTGTGTAAAGATAACTGGCAAATATCATATTCAACAATGAAATGTTAGCAAATTACCATTAATCCCATCACCAAGGATACTTGGTATCATAGCCATAATTTAATATTATCTAGGAACTGTTGCTAATGCACAAAGTCAAGAATAGTATATGAGATATAGATATCTAAAAAGAGTGAAATAATTTATTATTTACTTAAGATACATATTTCTACCCAGAAAAATCAAGAGCATCAACTACTAAGCAAGTTTAATAAGATGGGTACTGAAAAAATACACAAATGAAGAACTTTTCTTCCCTATTAGCAATAACTAGTTAGAAGAATAGAGTAAGAGCTCTTACCCACAGAGCAAGAAAAAAACCCCAGCACGGAACTCAACAAGCAATGTGCAATGGCCTGTGTGAAACAAAGAATGGGAAGACGATGAGATTTTAAAAATCTGTTTAAATAAAAAAGAAATTGCTATCTGCCTTGGTGGAAATAATGCTCCTTTTAATTTATATAATGTTCCTATTAATTTTATACAAATAAATCAATAAATTTAATGAAATTCTAAGAGAACTTCTAAGGAAATTACACATCAAATAAATTTACAATTAAAAGAATATTATATTACATGGGAAAATTTTCTCAGTACAATGTGAAGTGAGGGAAAGAGAAAAGTATATGCACTATATGTACTGCTCCTATACAGCTGACCTGGAATGACATAGGTTTGAACTGCATGGGCCCATATATATGCAGATTTTTTCAATATTATGTACTACAGTACTACAGAATCATAGTTGGTTGAATCCACAGATGTGGAATCATGCATATGAAGGGCTGACTATAAGTTATACCTGGATTTTCAACTGTGCAGAGGGTCAGCATCCTTAACTACTCTGTTGTTCAAGGGTCAACTATAGTTTTAATTTATAAAAAATAAATAGTAATTAAATTAAATTATTAAATTGTTTAAATCTAGTTTTACTAATAAATTTATTTATTATTAAAATTAAATTATAATTGCAAATTTAAAATACAGGAGCAGTACATACAAAATGTCTATAAAAATAGTACCACAAAATTTTAACACTGGGATAGAGGATGAGGACAGGGATCACTGCAATATTTTCCTACATATTTTCAATCTTACACAATGAAAATATATTACTTTCTGTATTTTTTTTAAAAGGTATACTATAGAAGTAAAATTTAATAAAATGATCTTACTAGTGTGAAGTAAGTTGATGATATTTGTTTTCTCTCATTTACGCTTGTACCCTGCAAAAACATCATTATCCACACTATTTTTTTGTGCAATGGATAATATATTTAATAATTAACTCTCCACAGTGTGTGGGAATTACACCTCAATATTAAGTTTTATTTCACATAATAGATTTCAGTAATGTTTCTCAGCACACAGTATAATTAGTTAATGGGGTTATATTCATAAAGACTTGGTCCAACACAGAATTATGCTCCCTTTAAGACCTCTTCTTTTTGAAATTATGCACTCTGATATGCTTGGATTGTGCACGCGCACACAAACACACACACACACACACAGACAAATTTTCATTTAGATGATCTTAATTTGCATCTTTCAGAGAGAGCTTTCTATTTTAATTTCTACTTTTACCTTGTGGTAGAAAAATGTCAAGAGGTTGAAAATCAGGTGAAGTTTAGAAATATTAGTAAGGCTGTTTATTAAATATTATGTCTCTAGAATGAAGCAAAAGAGAAAAGTTCTCATCTAGAAAAAAATATAATACATTAATTTGAAAAATGCACTTTTACACATTCTAAGCTAAGACATTCATATAAATATGCTACTTTATATAACAGTATTTTTAGAGAGGATTCATCAAAATTTTTTCACCAGACTAAAAAAAAAGTAATTACTATCATTTCAGTTTCAATGAATGCCTTCTTTTGTATTACAAGGCATTAGAGAAATCATCTCCTGGTAGAAAAAATGAGTATGAACTCTTGTTGGTCATTGATGCAAAAACTGCCTTTTTATGTTGATGTAATAGAATGTTCAAATTTGGAAGTCAAGCAAACTATATTGAAATAAGCTAATTTTTCTCCTAGTACTCCATGTTACATTTTCATATATACTATTGTAAGTATTTCATTATAGTTTAGCAAGTTTGGAATTATTGTTATGGTGTTACAGAAAAGGAAACTTTAATGCAAAGATACTAATTTTGCCAAATAACAAAGAAAATCAGGGCATTTAGGATAAATGCTCTGCTAATTAAAATGTATAGTACTTTTGGTCTTCATAGTATGATTGTCTGTAATTTTTCTTCTGAAATTTTCAGTACATTAGTTATCTCACATTTTGAGGCATTTCCATTCACCAAACTGAAATGTCATGTAATTTACATGGAAGAGGAAAGTTTGTCTTTCTCTTTTGCAAGTAAGGAAGGTACTTTTCAAGACTTTGCTTTAAGTCCTATCACTTCTACTTTAAAATTATTGCACATCCATTGTTTCTCTCCATCTCCACCGGCCACACTCCAAATGAAGCACAAATCCCTCCATCTGGACCACTATAGCATCTCCTAATTGGTCTTTTCCTTCTTTTTTTTTTTTTTTTTTTTTGACCTTTTAAACAGCAAAAGTTTATTTCTTACAGTTCTGGAGGTTGGAAGTCCATATCAAAGCACCAGCAAATTCAGTAACTGGTTCATATGTTTGTCTTCTAGCTATAATCCCACATGGTGGAAGAGATCTTCCTTTGTACTCAGGACATTCTCTGCAAAGTAGCCAGAGTAATTATGCTGAGTATGTGCTCAGTCATGTCCTACTCTTTGTGACCCTATGGCCTGTATCCACCAGGCCCCTCTGTCCATGGGATTTTCCAGGCAAGAATACTGGAGTCAATTGCCATTTCCTACTCCAGGGGTCTTCCTGACCTAGGGATTGAACTGGCGTCTCTTGTGTCTCAGATTCTTTAACACTGTGCCACCCATCATTGTGATTGGAGAATATGCTTAATATGATTTCAATCTTTTTTGATTCACTGAAATTTGTTTTGTGATGTAGCATGTGATCTATCCTGGAGAATGTTCCATCTATATTTGAGATGTCTATGTATTCTGCTACTTTTGGAAGGAATCTTCTGCACATATTCTAAAGTCCATCTGGTCTAATGTATTGTTTAAGTCTGATGTTTCCGTATTGATTTTCTATCTGGATGATCTATCCATTGATGTAAGTAGAATCTTAAAGCCCCTTACTATTATTGCATTTCTTTCAATTACTTCCTTTAAGTCTGATAATACTAATATTTTCTTTATATATCCTGGCGCTCCTCTCATTCTTTAATTCTTTACCAAAACACTCTATGTATTTGCCTCAAGCACAATACAATCAGTAGTACTTTTATGTATTTGTTTACTCATTTGCTGCCTCTCCTCCAGCACTGCAACTTAGGCTCACTAAGAGCAGGGACCTTACGTGTCTCATTTATCATTGTATACCTTACTTCTGATAATTCTTGGAGCATAGTGAGCTCTTGATAAAAATTGACTGAATGCATACTTTTTTACTTGATAAACACATGAAGCCTATACAGAAAATTTACATACATGCTCTTTAAAATATTTCTAACTTCTCATGTAGATTTCAGTAATACAAAAAGCAAATTATGAGCCATAAGATAGGACAGTATTCCACGATTCTCTAAGACCAGACTTTGAAAATTGGCTTATGAAATAGTCAAAGAAAAGCAAAACTTTATTTAATCTAATTCAGCAAGAAATCTGACAGTTTAATTGCTCTAACTGTAGTGAAAGTCACTTTAAAAAGATACCTTGGTTAAATGGATATTGTTAACATTAATACAATGTTTTCTTTTGATAATTAGTTTCTTGAAGCCTGTGGTTAGGAAATCTTTTGGTGTTCTAATTAGTTTGTTGTTGGTTTGTCATTTTCCCCCTGAATAGCTAATTACATTTCACAGTACTTACAGTAGACAATACATAATCTCTTGTACTTGACTCTAGATTTAACTTTTCATTTGGAGTTTTGTCATCCTATGCAGACTTCTGCTTCGGGTTGCTTCAAAGAGTGATTTAAAAACAAAAATCTAGTTACCAGCATATGTAAACTCTAACAGAGGAAATATTGAGTTGCAAGTTAGATATGTTATTCTCAGAGGTGAGCACTTATCTTGTTCATACTTTATGAATGGAGCTTCCCTGGTAGCTCAGCCAGTGAAGAATCTGCCTGCAATGCAGGAGACCCTGGTTCGACTCCCCTAGAGAAGGGATAGGTTACCCACTCTAGTTTTCTTGGTCTCCCCTGGTGGCTCAGACTGTAAAGACTCCGCCTGCAATGCGGGAGACCTGGGTTTGATCCCTGGGTTGGGAAGATCCCCTGGAGGAGGGCATGGCAACCCACTCCAGTACTCTTCCCTGGAGAATCCCCATGGACAGAGGAGCCTGGTGGACCATAGTCCATGGGGTCGAAAAGAGTCGGACATGACTGAGAGACTAAGCACAACACAGCACCATATGGATGATTCTGGCAAAAAGTAAAAATAATACAAGTGGCTGTAGGAAAATAGTGTCTATCGTATCCTGCTATTTTTAATAGGTATCTTCAAAGAGAGAACCCCCTAAGAAGAGCTTATCTAATCTAAATTAAAAACATAAAGGGATTTCTTACAAATGAATAGACTTGCCTTGAAGTTGATATGTCAGGATTAATTATTAAAATAACCTTTTATTTATGAAATTTTGTAAGTCAAATTACTCCAATGCATGTAAGAAAGAAAAATGAAATTAGCCAGGCAGTTTGCCACAATTAAAAAATAATACCAAGGTACACACAGCACCTCTCTGCCACATCTTTCTTTTGCACCATTATTCAAAAACCTGGGGCTAGGGCATTGTTCACCAACCAGCAGTAAATATTTTGGCTATAATGTCAATGAACTTTAAAGCAAGCTCACCAAAACAGAACTCATTATTCTTCAAGGCACATCACTATTGGCATATAGTACATTCATGCCATGACTTTTCATTGTGTAAGTGGATTATATTTCTCAGAATGATTCTATTTTTTAAATGCTTAAACAGGCATGCATTTTTATTTACTGCAGACCTGAGAAGCATTGTGTGGAGAAATACATCTTTAAGTTAATATAAATTTTGTCCTTGGTGACAAGCTAATACATATTACACCAGGGAATTTGGTAGAGATTGATTTCTGTTTGTGGGTAAGAATAATTCTGGCATGTTTATTCTTCTATAAAGTTTATGAGGGAAGGGAATAAAGAAAAGATAGATTTTTGGAGTGGTTCTAATTACAAACAGATTACAGCATTGACATTCTATGACAGTAATGGAGAAGAATATGCTTTGATTATGCATTGACATAGAATTGTGGATTAGGGACCAGTGAGCTGGTGAATAAATTGGAGGCAAGGGTGATTTGCAGGTAGATAGATTAGTGTTGAGTTTTCCTAGGTTAGGCACAGCCTGATATCGAGGCAATTGTCTGCAAAATTCTCTGCCAGACTTGGGGCCTGGGGTTGATCAGAATCAGCAGATCATCTCAATAATATCAGAATAGAAGCATATTCTGCTCCATAGGGCATAAGTACTTCTGCAAGACAATAACAGCTGGAAAATGACATTTTTTGGTCATAGGAAATACATTAAACATAAAAACATCACTTCTCTTTCTTATTTCAGAGCCAGGTCATCAACAGATACATGGTTTTGTCTTTTTTCTACCCTATACACAATGCTATAAAGATTCAAAATGAACATAATCAAGGTGCATCGGGCATAAAAATAAGGCTACAGGAAAAGAGGTAAAACAGTAACACAAACAAATGTATATTTTGGGTATATTTAGTTTCTGATATTTAGATACCAAGCACTGCTTTTCCCTGTAAGGATATTAATGTGCCAAACTCTCATTTGGTGGTACATAACATAGAGCTTATCTTTTCTTCTATGACATTTTAAAAAGCTATCTGTTTCTCTCTTTTGAAATTACTTATTACACAAATCATTTCCAATCTTTTCTTGTCCCCTTTTCTCAGATGATCCTAATGTCATCCCCTAGGGACAGACAGATACAATTTATTACCCCAAATTTCTACTTATTTTTATTAATAATTATTACCAAACCCTGACTTTCCTCTGGAGGCTTGGTATTTGCCCCCACATTTCTATTTTGTTTTGTTTTCTTTTTTTTTTTTTTTGCTTTTTTGTGTTGTGACCAAACTTAATTTAGGAAAACAAAAGATGAAAACTGGGACTAAAGTTTCCAATTCTTAATTTCACAAGCACCCCTTTGTGTCTCCTTAAAAAAGTAAATAAATAATAAATTAGGAAGAAAGAGTTAAAATGAAATGAAGCTGCACTTAAGGACAAAGGTCAGCTATCAGCTTGTAATGGAAATCTGAACACCATGACTGTTGTTTCCACAGTTTGCTTCCCAGGTAACGTACATGCCTTGATGGCTCTTCTGAACTAAGCACATTGTCTGAACACTGCAAATATTAAATATTTCATTCAATGCCTGCAACATCTCATGGATTGTAAATCTAGTAAAGTTAATTCTCCTAAGTTCAATGGCTATATTTCAGTAGATCTATATATATGTGAAATTTTCCCTACTTGTACTGCAAAAATCAATCAATCATTTTACAATTCCACCCTATAATAAGGTAATGATAACTACATGAGCTAATATCTATTGCACTTACCCATAAAGCAGGTCTATTTTATATTCAATATCTCATTTGATCTTCTTAACTACCCTATGAAGTGGGCTTAATGAGCAGGACTTATGGGGTATAATCATACACATTTTGGTCTTCCATTTTTTTTTTCTTTCTGATTTGTACAGTGAGAAGGCTCTTTCCACCCTACCTGGAAACATGGTCAGGCCCCATAATTTCTTTGACTTCTCTTAAGTTTTTGCTAAAACTCCTACAGTCACTTTAAGACATAAAATATGATCTCAATTTTAGTATCTAATTTAAGAGGGATATTTAAGGTAAAAGCTACCTCTTCCTGAGGCTCCAGCCTGGAGGTTCACATTTAGCATTCATACCCAGGCCAGATTCCAAGAGGACTTCCACACCTGGAAACACTTGTGCCTTTTAAAAATAGCTTAGATCCAACTGTTAAATACAAAAGGATTTTTATAAGGTATGTGTAAGATGGAAAGAATAACAGCACAATGATCACCTAAGTACACAATATTCATTTTAAGATATAGGACATTTTGTTTGCCTTTTGTACCCCCATTATGCCAATGCATCTTTGCATTATGTAGCTGTAGTTCATTCATTTCCTCTATAATATTTCACTGTATGAACTTATTATGATTTATCCATTTTATTATGGATTTACATTGTGCTTTTAAATTGCATTTCCTTAACTATTTATGGGGTTGAATGTCTTTTCATGTTTATTGTTCTTTCCTATTACCACCTCCTCTGTCTTTTGCATATTTTTTCTATTGCTTGTACTTCTCTTAAAGATTTATAGGCGTTCTCTCTCTCTCATATATATATACATCCTGACCCCTAGTCCATTGACGGTTATAGCAGTTAATATTTTCTCCCAGTGCATAGTTTGTCTTTTCATTTTCTTCATGATCATCTTTGATGAAAAGTTCTTGAACTTATTCCAACAAATATATAAATAATTCCCTTTATGCTTTATATTTTTAAAGTTTTACATAAGAATTCTTCTTAACACCAAGATTACAAATATATTTTCTGTTTTAAAATTTTCTGATTTATTGATTTATTTTTGGTTCTGCTGGGTCTTTGCTGTGCAGGTGGGCTTTCTCTAGCTGTGGGTAGCAGAGGCTACTCTCTAGTTGTGGTGCACAGGCTTCTCATTGCGGTGGCTTCTCTTGTTGCGGAGCATGGGCTCTAGGTCACTTGCGCTTCAGTAGTTGTGGCCTGAGGGCTCCAGAGCACAGGCTCAGTTGTGGTTCCCATGGCACGTGGAATCTTCGTGGAGCAGGGATCAAACCTGCATCCTCTGCATTGGCAGGCGGATTCTTTACCCCTGGACCACCAGGGAAGTCTGCAAATACATTTTCTTACATTGCCTTCTAATATACTGTTACCTTTCACATTTATCTATAATCTACCTGGAACTGATTTTTGTATATGGTATGATTAAAACTCAGTGTCTTTTTTATGCATATGAATGACTCTCTCAGCACCATTAATTGCAAGATCCATCCTTTCCTTACTGTTCTGTGGCGTCATCTCTGTCATGAGATTTCCACGTATCTGTGAGTCTGTTTGAGTAGTTCTATATTCTGCTCCACTGATGAGTTTGTCTGTCCTTGCAGTAATGACACACTATCTTAATTACCAAAGCTGCATAGTAAATTTCAACATCTTGCATGTCACACTCCCACATACTTTTTCTCCATCAGGCATATTGTGGCTATTATTGGCTCGTTGCGCTTCCATATAGATTTTAGAATCAGAATGTAACAATTCACATAGGCAAGGCAATGAATATGATGACCTTGACTCCACAGATTAAGTCAGTGAGCACTGACATCTTCACCACGGTGTGGTGGTATGTCTAAAAATCAATAGAACAAGTCCTTCTTTCTTAACTATGGTTTTCAACATTGCCTTAATTGGGGACATTTGTTTTCCCATACAAATTTAGGCTAAGTTTATTGACTTATTCAAAAGGTTCAGCTGAGATATTATTTGGATTGCATATATATGGATTAATCTGGGGAAGAAATTACATCTCCACAAGGGATAGAACCATCAAAGAGCATAAAATGTCTCTTCATCTAATCAGAACATCTCTCTTTTTTATTCAAGTTTCAAGATTTTTTTTCCCATGGAAGTCTTGTGTATTCCATTTAACTTAGAATTCTTTGTACTTGTTGCTATTGTGGAAGGTTTTCATTTTAATTAAATTTTCTAGATGCTTATTGCTTTTGTAGAAATAGCTATTTTAATTTTTGTACTTTGGTCTTTAGCTACCTTGCTTAGCTCTTAATAGGTCTAATATTTTGTCAGGTTTTCTTTATTTATTTATTTAAATCTTTCCTTCCAGTCCTCATTTCTCTGATTCCTTTTCTTTCCTCACAACATTGACCAGGCCCTTCAATACTATGTTAAATAGCAGCAGGGACATTGGTCCCATATCACACTCTAAGTCCTGTTATAACACTTTATGAGACTTCAAGTTCAGGAGAAGGAGTAAGGATACCCACAGACCATTGGCAGGTCTCTTTGAGGTTATATAGTTTGCAACAGTGGGAACTGTAACAGAATCCTGCATCATTTAATTCCAAATACCTTGATCTTTACACTGTATTTACAAAAAAGAAAAATCACTAGAATTTAATTCGCATTAATAAATATGTATTGATTACCTATTATCCCTAAATAAATATACAAAGTCACTGTGGTTTTTTCAAGAAATTTGTATTATAATTTCATGAGAAACATATTTATAGTATGTATATAATATACTACTCATCAACTCCCTCCCCAAAATTAAAAAAAAAACCCTTGGAATTTTCTTGCAAGGTGATGCCTCAAACAGATTCGTTAACCAGATGATTGAACAAGAATGCTGTCATTTTTCAAAGCACTAAATTATCCAAGTGAAATCAAAACATCAGTTTTATAAAAGGAATATTTTACTCTTTACTTGAATAGTAAGCCTTAAAAGCTAAAAGTTAGTCATTTCAAGTTTGCCCTTCTTTCACAGTGGTATTTGATTATTCATAATGAGAAGCCAGTGCCTTTGAAAGTAGACTGTAAGAAGAAATAGATCTTTTTTTTTTTTCATTTTCCTAGTGACTGCACAAATGAAGGACCTCATTAATCAAGATGACTCTATTGAAAAGCTGACATTAGACACATCACCATGCAGTTGTCATTTTTGTCCCCTTGTGATCTATTTCAGTTTCATACACTTGCAAACCAAGTTTTAAACCCTTGCACCCAATCAAGAATCTAACTGCTTGTCTTCAAGTATCTGGAAAGTATTACAGGAAGGAAGGGCTTCCCAGGTGGCGCTAGTGGTAAAGAAACCACCTGCCAATACAGGAAACATAAGAGATGTGGGTTTGATCCCTGGGTTGGGAAGATCCCCTGGAGGAGGGCATGGCAACCCACTCCAGTATTCTTGCCTGGAGAATCCCATGGACACAAGGAGCCTGGCGGGCTACAACCCATAGGGTCTCAAAGAGTCAGTCACAACTGAAGTGACTTAGCTCACACACACAGGAATGAAATGCATTCAGTGAACATTTATTAAGCAACAATGAGGCTATTTGTGCCATGAAAGGCTCTCAGGTTATGAAGAAAGATGTAATCTTCCCCTCATAAGTCTCCAAGGCAGAGGGAAGACATGAAGTAAGCAGAGACTTCAAACAGGAAGGAATAAGAGCTGTGAACAAGGTCTATTGCAGTGTTTTGAAAGTACAGATGGATAATGTACTAGATGTCTATTACTACATAATATTGCATGTGTGTGCTAAGTTGCTTCAGTCATCTCTGACTCTTTGAGACCAGATTCTCCAGGATTCTCCAGGCCAGAATACTGGAATGGGTTGCCACACCTTCCTCTGGGGTATCTTCCCAACCCAGGGGTTGAACATGTGTCTTTTATGTCCCCTGCATTGGCAGGGGGGTTCTTTACCACTAATGCCTCCTGGGAAGCCCACTACATAATATGACTATACATTTAACAGCTTAAAAACAACACAAATTTATTTTCACCCAGTCCCTGCAGGTCAGATCTTAGTTGGATCCTAAGGTCTTACAAGGTACAAATAAGATGTGATCTGAGGCTATGGTCTCATCTGAAGTTTTACAGGGGAAAAATCCTCTTCCAAGTTCACATGGTTGTTGAGAGGACAATCAATTGGTTGTAGCTGCTGTAATAGGGGCCTCTGTCTCTTGAAAGGTGACATTGGAGGATGTCCCCCAGCTTGCTGCCACGTGGCCCTCTCCATCATTGCAGCTTTCTTTTTCAGAGTTATCAAGGAAGACAGAGACTCCAGCAAAATGGGAACTGCAAATGAGTATAACATAGTTAACTACAGAATAACCACACTTTCTGTCTGCAAGCAAGTCACAGGTTTTGCCCATACTTGAGGAAGAGGATCATACTAGGGCATAAAGACAAAACAATGGTGCTGTCTGACACAGATTTTAACTCTGGTCCTAGGGTGCTGACTGAGTCCTGAAAACATGAACAGATGCTCCAGACAGAATGTATAATCTCACAAAATAAGACAGTAAGGACTAATCAGAAACTTCAAGTAGACTTCGGGACTGCTATAAGGTGGGAAGGGGGTGAGCCTGGGCTGAAAATGGATGCTAATCGTGGTAACCAACTTTTAAAGCACTTACCATGGTCAATTTTTTTTCAGAGGAATTTACATGTGTTGCTTCCCATTTATGTTTACAACAACCACTGGTCTGCTTGGACTGTCATAATAAAATACCATAGACTGGTGGTTTAAACAACAGACATTTATTTCTCACAGTTCTAGGGGCTGAGAAGTTCAAGATGAAGTTACCAGCGGACTCAGTTCCTGAGAGAACTCTCTTTCCAGCTTGCAGACAGTCAGCTACTCACTATATCCTCACCTGGTCTTTCCTCAGTGTGTTTCCTTTGGGTAAGAGAAGAGAAAGGGAGATCTTTGTTTTCTTAAAAGTGAGTTATCCCATCATTAGAGTCCCACCTTCATGACCTAATCTAACCTCAATTACCTCCCAAACGCCCCACCACCAAATCATCATTTGGGAGAGGGACGAACATTGAGTCCACAGAACATCCCATGAGGTTACTTGTATTAATATCCCCATTTTGCAGATGTGAAAGTAGTTGTGGAAAGATGTTTAGAAACGTTTCCACAGAGAGGTAAAGAGACACCAGGTTTAATTTATCCTGAAAATACTTACAGAATATTTAAGCTAGGGAAGAATATAGACAGTTATATATATTGGAAATTGTGTGTGTGTGCGCACATGTGTGTGTGTGTGTGTGTGTGTGTGTGTGTGTGTGTGTGTGCTCATGAGGGACTAATCTGAGGCAGAAGAAGTATGAATGGAGGCGGGAGCTGGTACTATGATATATTTAGGAGGTAGAATCTACATTGGTAAGACACTAGTTGAATATAAGCATTGAAGGAATCAGAGATGATCAGGAAGATTCCCAGGGTTCTGATTGGGTAGCTGAGTGATTGGGTGCCACTCACAAAGACAGGTTAACAGGTGGTGGAGTGGGTTTATAGGGGAAGAGGAGTCAGTTGCAAATTCAGTTGAGGGAACTTCAGTGAATTCAGTTTTTGTTAAAGCAGGAGGTAAGGTTGTCAGCTAGTGTATGGTGACTGGGGAGATGGCTGAGTGTGGATAAGGTCTGAGAAAATGCGATAGGAAATTAATAAAAGGTGAAAAAATTGTAGTTATCTACTCAGGCCCAAAGGAGGTTAATGAGCATGAATTTGCGGTGGAGCCTAGCATTGGGCTCATGCTGCTGCTGCTGCTAAGTCGCTTCAGTCGTGTCCGACTCTGTGCGACCCCATAGACGGCAGCCCACCAGGCTCCGCCGTCCCTGGGATTCTCCAGGCAAAAACACTGGAGTGGGTTGCCATTTCCTTCTCCAATGCATGAAAGTGAAAAGTGAAAGTGAATTGGGCTCATAGTCTATCTTTTATTCTGCTACCAGAGAAAAGAAAATGAATAGTGGAAGCTGTTCAAGGCTGAGGATTGGCAAGAGGGAACATCAGGATGATACGGGAGCATTTTTACTGTGAGCGTGGCACCCTGGCTGGGTGGGAGGCAAATAGAGCCAGAAGAGACTAGAAGAAGATCTATTAATGTAATAGATCTGGTCCTACGGCATGATGTTGGCAACTGCTGCTGCTTCTGCCCAGATCACTTTTTCCCAAGTTGTCTACATGGCCCCCTCTAACTTCATTCAGTTTTCTCTTTTCACATTGACTTCTTAGAGTGGCCCTCCTCGACCCCTTATCTAAAATAACAACTATTTTCACTATCCATCTTCCATCCCCTTATAGAACTTTACTTCTTATTCTTAGTAATTATCATTATTAGACACTATGTTATTACTCTCTTTTCATTTTCCATCTCTTCTACTAGACTACAAAATGCTGAGAGCACGAAGAATTTACAATGTCTTTAAGTAATTCTTTCATATATTTCAAAAGCCAAATAATTTTAATGTACACTGCCAAGTCTTGCAGTCCTTCATTCATTCAGTTACTCTTCTAGAAGACAGCCACATGTAATGAATTCTTGTGTATTGTTCCAGGCTCCCCATGCAAACACAAGCAAATAGAAATATACATTCTTAGCTTTCTTCTCCTCTTTTGCAGAAAAAAGCACATATTACACACACACACAACTGTGCTTGCTCTTCTGTTGCAAGAGCAGTGCTTCCAACAGTGCACAGAGAAAGTCCTCATTGTACTGTTGTTTTAGAAATTTAGAGTTTGGGGATTATTTGATTTACAGCCACCTAGAGTTTCATCATGTAACTATACCATAGTTTATTGGACATTTGGGTGTTTTCTATTTCTCCTATTTAATAAATAGGTAACTTTGTACATACATTATTTTATTGGTGTGTTAATATAGCAATAGATTAAATTCCCCAAGGTGGTTCAGTGTCTACACACATTTATAATTTTTATAGATAATGCCAAATTGCCCCCCATAGGAACTGTGCCAATTTATACTCCCATCAGCCATGTGTAAAAAATAGTGTTTCCCTACAGTTTTGCCAACAGTGAATTTTTTGCCAATCTGAAAGGTGAAAAATAGTATCTTAGTGTAGTGTTTTGTTTGCCTCTCTCTGACTATGAGTAAAGTGGAGCTTCTTTTCTTATGTAAAAGTCTTTTATGCCTTTATATGCATTGTTCTTTTCTATGAACATGAAATAAAATATGGCCCTATGAGCTGTCTGGGCAGAATGGGCGTCCTTGAGTCTGCCAAAGGATGGGGATAAAACTGATGCTGTGACTCTTATTGAATATCTGGTTATCTGCTTCCAAGATTAATGTCTGGGCATTCAGACCTGACTGCCTTGGGTCTAACTACACTCCTTGTCCTCCTGTTATTTTTATTCTGTCTTTGATTCAGCTTACCTAGGTTTATCAACTGCTCTTGGCTTGGGTCCACTTATTCACCAATGTCTCCTCTCCCGCTTATTGTTGTTCAGATTTACTCTGTCTCATCAACTCCTTCTTGAACTCAAAGTTCTATGACCCACCCTCTCCCTGCCTTTGTCCCAGAGAGTTAGGTGTTGAATATAGAAAATAAATTTTCTTTCCTCTCTTGTTTTTGTCTTTTAGCAGTAAGTGAAATCATTTGTAACTACCAAAGCCATGTGTTGGTAATTTCCTCTCTCTCAAAAATGTGGACAGCTGTCATGGAAGATGACTTCCTAAACTCACATGACTCTTTAACAAATCAGAGGATGACCATCACTAAAATCAAAATGTGTCTCCTCTTTGGAGGAGCAACTTATAATCAGTTTTTGAACCTTTGTTATGGTGTCACTGGGTGTTTTAGTAGGTTTTTCCTTTGTTCACTCTTTATATTATGAAAAACAATTCTATTACTACAAATTCAATTGAATTTAGCAAGAATTTATTGAGCACCTAGAAATTGTTCTCAGCATTGTGAGGGAGGTTGTGGGGAAAATAAATGAAGTATATGATATACCCTTGCCCTCCAGAAGTGTAGGATTTTAAGGAGAAACAATATGTATGCAAATAATCCAATTAGCCCAGAAACCCACAGAGTGCAAATATGGAAAAGTGGAGAATAAAATAAGTCAACTGGATATAAATTACGCTCCAGACACACTGGAGCATTCATCCACACTGGACAAGCCAAACTTGTTCCTTCCTGAGGACTTCTATCCAAAAGCACTATCTCTAAGCCATGGCATGGCTAGCTTCTATTTCTGATCACTCAAGACTCAGTAAGACCTTCTGTATTGACCAATCTAAATTATCTAGCCCTCCCCAGCACAAATAACACTTTCTCTTTATTTTCTTCATACCATTCCCGTCTCTGAAATTGTTTAAATTTTTTGTTTACTTGCTCAGTGTCTTTCTTCTCCCACTAAATGTAAGTTCTGGGAATGCAGGCACTTGGATTTCTCCCCTTCTATATTCCCAAGGACTAAAACAGTGCCAGGTACATGGTAGGGGCTCAATAAATCCTTGAATTAATGAAACAAATAGACAAAAAGGATGGTACTGATACTAAGAGAGAGGAGAAGAAACCTAAGTCTGCTGTTGTTCCTGGGTATGGCTTCATGGATGTGGTAGCAATTTAGCAGTATTTGAAGAATAATGGCGTTTCCACTGAGGAAAAAAAGAAGGATCCTGACTGATGAACCAGTTAGCTGGCAGGTGTCTTGACAGAGAGGAGATTTAACAGGCTTTTAGAATTATTTCTCTTACCTTAAAGATGTGTTGAAACCAACAGGATCCACTCCCAAGGGGAATCGCTGTGCTTTTCAAAGTACTGTACATTTAAGAGTTTCCTGAGTGGTAAAGGAAGAAGGGCTCCTGTTGCTACTGATAATCCATAGAAAACCATCAAGATGCTTGATTTTTGCCAATGGCAGAATCTCCTTCAGTGTTCAAAAGTGTACTTATTATTAGAGGACATTATTAAAAAATAAACCTACAAGACTCAAAACAAGGCGCAGAAGTTAAAGTTCATGTCTCTGAGGATAAACTGGCAATATGATTGAGTGATTTTTTAGAACTTATTTGCAAAGCCCTGGTCAAGCTCTACTGTTCAAGAAATAACCCAGAGATACTGTTGTTCTCCTTTTCCCCCCTCAATCCAGTCAATCACCAACTTTCATAAAACCTACCTTCTCATAAATCTCTTCATTCCATGTTTTTCACAACGCTACTTTCTTTGTGTAATTCTCCATAGCCCTTACTTGGCTGGCTGCCATAGCCTTCTAACACAGCGGGCCCCAATCTATTTGGGGCAACAGGGGTCAGTTTTGTGGAAGATAATAGGTCACCTCCAGCTGTGTGGCCCAGTTCCAGGGGTTGGGGACCCCTGCTCTAACAGAATCTCATGTCTTTGCCTTGACTTGCCACATTGCAGTTAAATATTGATAAATTCTAAGAAGAGCCAACTCATTGGAAAAGACCCTGATGCTAGAATAGATTGAAGGCAAAAGGAGAAGGGGATGACAGAGGATGAGATGGTTAGATAGCATCACCGACTCAATTGAAATGAATTTAAGCAAACTCCAGGACATAGTGAAGGACAAGGAAGCCTAGTGTGCTGCAGTCCATGGGGTCACAAGAATCAGATATGTCTTAGCGACTAAATAACAACAACAAAAAAATTCAAATAAGGAAATCTGACCACATCACACCCCTATTCAAACCTGTTAAGGTCCTCCTATTATCTTGTGGATAAATTCCAAACCCTAAATCATGATATTTAAGCCTATTAATGGTTTATCTCATTTTTTCTCCCCCTAGCCTTACCCCTCAATATTTCCTCCTAAACTTGCCCCATCCTCAGTCACCTTTACTCTACATTAGAGACATATGGAACTGTTTGCTGGTCACTAAACTAGCAGCACTATTTCTTGATTCTGGACATACATTATTGTACCCTATTGACCCTGCATTAAGATCAGCATATGCCTTATTCATCTTTGTATTCATGGCATCTTACATAAGTCTGGCATGGTTCCCATGAGCACCCGATACAGGTGTTAACTTCCAAAATAAGATGTGCATCGCAAATGGCAAGAAAAAGAAAAGATTGGAAAAGTCATGTTTCCCAGACACTAACAGTTGCCACCTCACAGTATCAGTCAAGAAAGTGCAGGTGGGGTGGGGAGGGTGGGATTGCATATAAAAGTCTATGAGTTCAATCCTGTGAAGGAACTGAAGACACAGCCAAGAACAATTTTAAGTTCTTATTTTCCTAGTAAGGCAGCAGCTGGTGCCTGGCAGAAGGGGAAGACTGTTGCCATGTCACTGAACAGCAATCTCAGAGTAGCCATGGAGCCAGCAGCCTAAACACTCTTCCCTGGGCCAGAAAGGGGCTGCAGGGAAAAAGTGGCGGCATAGCGAGCTTCAGCTGGAGGAAATAGCGGAGGCCGTGGCGGCATACTGGCAGGGGAACTGCTTCTCCAGATGAACCTAGTTAATTAAGACTAATAGGGCACAAGGCCAGCCCGAAAGGCTAAATACCCCAGTTTTAGTGTGTAGCTAAACACACTGTTTATAAATTTCCCCATGCAAAGAACCTCAACAACACCCTTTCTTTGCTTCCCACCACCTATACCCCATCAGCCATTAAACCTTGATCTTAATATTTGATGAATGTCTTCACCCATTCCTTCTGCCCATCATTCTCTGACACAACCTTTACTCAGGGCTTCATCATTTAATCTAGACTCTCTTTGTGCTGTGCTGTGCTAAGTCACTTCAGTCATGTCCAACTCTTCGCAACCCTATGGGCTGAAGCCTGCCAGGCTCCTCTGGCCACGGGATTCCCCGGACAAGAATACTTAACAGCCTACTAATAGATTTCTATGTACAAAAATAATCCATTCAGTCTAACCTCTATATTCCTGGAGCCGATTTTCTATAGCAGTTGAACAAGGTCATGTCACCTCTCTTCTTAAGGATATTTGAGCTTCTGAGTGCTGACAGAATAAAAGGCCAATTGCTTAGCATTCTTAAGAAACTATGCCCTACTTTTCTCACTAGTAAAATAGCGTAATAGTACTTACCTCACAAGACTCTTTGAGGATTAAGGAGTTAAAATATGTGAAGCTTTAGAATTGTGTCTGGCACAGCATAAGGACCATGTTAGTGTTAATTATTAATATTACATTTTTGGTTAGATCAGTCTCCAAGATTCCTTGTGATCTGATTCAATCTAATTGAAGAAACACCAGAGTATGTATCAGTACAGACACAGGAGTCACACTGACCTGGATTCAAGTCAAGTCCTAGCTGTGTGACTCTAGGCAAGATACCACTTTAAGTCTCAATTTATTCATATGCAAACATAGGAATAATAATAATTGTTGCCACAATAAGTTATTTTTATCAGTGTAGTGCAGGAAGAAGAATTGGCAAAGGTGAGCAAGAAGGAAGTGGTCTAAAATTTAGGAGGAGAACCAGGAATGTTGACTTCAGTGCCAAAGAAAAAAATAAAAGCAAACTCTGGGAGACAGTGGAGGACAGAGGAGACTGGCATGCTGTAGTCCATGAAATCACAAAGAGTCAGACATGACTTAGTGACTGAACAATAACAACAACTTCAACAGGAATAGGGTTGGAGAAGTGATGGAGACAAAAAGCAATTGAAGCAACTTGGAAGTGTAGAAGGAAGTATATTTGAAAAAAAAAAAAAAAGTTTCTCTGAAGTCAAGCTCCCCTGAGATCTATGGGTAGATGTGAAGGTTGAGACCCATAATCACAGGTTTAGGACTTGTCACTGCCTAAGAGACATGATCAATATCAATCATAATAAATATATGCCAGGTATAGCATTATCAGGTGCCAGCTCCTGGCTTAAGTGTTTTCAATATACTTTAATCATCTCATCTTCATAACAATCCTTACAACTTCATCTTAAAGAGGAAGAATCAGTAGTTAGCAGTAGAGCTAGGATTTAAAGCCAGCTATTCTGGCTCCAGAGATAGTGTATCCATGCTCTATGTTACACTCCTCAATTTAATTCAGTATAACCAAAAACATTTTGGAGTGACTATATAGTATCAGAGACCACTCAGAGTTCTTGGGGATGTATCAGAGAACAAACAAACAAATGACAAAACACAAAGACGTATATTGCAGACAATCAAAATTTGTAAAATGTACCTGGCTTAAGGGCTCCAACCTACTCTCTTGTACTCTTAATGCTATTAGGTATGGGCAGCATGTCAAGAACATGTTATTAAAGAAAAGGTTGATTTACTTTCCTACCGAAGGACAGTGTGTTTAGTTGTTTTCACCTATTAAAAACCACTTTGAGTGATGGATTCCTCCTAAGAAGTTATCCTGAGGTGACAGATGATATGATATTAGAATGGTCCCCAGATGCCATAGTCTAATGGTAATTCAGTTAATACATTAGCTACTTAAGACAAGAATATGTGTAATCAGCGGTTCCTACTGCATGAGAGTGACAGGCAGTGTCTCTCCTCCTAGTGACTAGAGACCCTTCTCAGAAAATCTGCTTCTCTGACTATATCTGTGGGTAGATTCTATATTTCTATTGCACCACCTCCTTTACCTTTTATCTGATTGCACTTCCACTCCAGCAAATAACTTCAACTTTCTATTGGAATAGTAGCTTAGTTGCTCAAGGACAAGTTCGCTTTAATCTTTAGGTCCTCCCCTGCTAAAGTGTGAGAACTTTGTTTTTGGTTTTTGTTTGGTTATCAGAAGTTTGATCAACACCTAACCCTTTTAAAATGCCTTTATGAAACCTGGTGTCATTTTAGACCCCAGGAATTACTGTCAATGTCTGCTTTTAGGTCCTCATTTTAACTATATTTAACTTGTTTATTCTTCTCCTAAGAACTTTTCAGGGTGGTCTTTTGATCTATGGAAACTAGGATGGTGACTGACATATAGTAGCTCCTTAGTCCTTAATAAATTATAAAGCAACTGATACAGTGCCCATCACATCACAGTTTTTGCTAAATGGTGTCTCTTGGGTGTATGAATAAATGCATGAACAAATGAATGAATAAACAAACATAGGTGCTGGGTGTTTTCATCAGGGGATAAAATGCATAAACTGCTAGAATTTCCAAGGAAAACCTGGTGGGTGGTATGTTTTAAAGTCAGTAGTAGGAACTAGTTCTTTTTGATGTCTAAACAAAAAAAGAAAATTATCAGTCGACTTGAAAAGCAACTGCTTTGCATAATTATTTTATTAATATTGTGAGTGATGCTGGGCCCATTCGTTGTAAAATGACAACCATTTCACAGAAATTGCTTGGGGCCAGTTTGGGGATGAAAAATGCTCCTTTTCAATGTGTGCTTTCATGTGCCATCCACAGGGGCAAGGGAGAGACAAAGAGCTAACTTGGATCCTGTTTAGAAGAATCAATCCATTATTACATACTCCAGCCTCTTTCCCTGAAAGCCTTGAGGCACAGGACTGACTACACAAAGAGTACATGACCATAATGTATAATCAACAACCGGCCAAAAGTCACAGTGCTTCCAAATGAGGAATCTATGAATGTCCCAGGAAGACAGAAAAGACAAGTCACAGTCACAATGGAATAAAGCCCTGCTCGCGAGGTCCCTAGAAATGGGGAAAAGGCAACTTCTACAGTGAAGGGGAACTCTAAGCCAAAGCCAGTTGCAGCCATAACGAACCCCAGAAAGTCTTGCCTTCACCTTTTCTAGCACCTTCACTTTGACTCTCAGGATCTTGCCTTAAGAATTCCCTTTCTTTATTTTTCACTCTTTGTCTAATGTGGCTATCTGACTCTCAGTTTTGCAATTCCCATCTTGACCTCTGACGCTGGCCCCCAGCCAATTCCTGCTAATTAGTCCTTGCTCTTAGAATTCAGACACCAGGTTCAGTTGTCTAGCTTTTGCTCATTTCAGCCACAGGACTCTTTCCCCTCAGTTTGACTCCATCTGAAACTTGACACCAAAGGCAAGTAATTTAAGCATTTTCTTCCTATCAGCTCCTGACTGTTTACTATTTGTCAAAAAATAAATAATAATTCTTTAGATCTGAGAAAGCAGAACTCTATTGAGAAGAGGGAAATGACTAAAAGCCCAGAATAGGTCAAAGAATGTGGGAAAGGAAGTAAGAGGTAGAAAAATAATGTTTTTGTTAATTAATTATATCCTACTTTTCTCTAAAATAGAGTCAAAGTCATTTTCAGATGCAAAAATTTATAACAAGTTTACAAAAACAGCCAAAGAAAAGACCAGCTAGAACACCTGGATCAAGTTATCAATTTGAATGATGGACAAAATATTTTAACATAAAATCTTATAAACTTACCAGAGGTTAAGCACAAATCTGGCCTTCAGGTTATCCTATACAATTTTTATTCTACTTTTAATACTTTAATAATAAAAATTTACATTTTATTATATTGTCACCATAAGTTCTACCATGTTCCATTTTATAGTATCACTGCCATAAATCTCTCTTTTTTTTCTTTTTTCTTTTTTTTCTTCATCATCCATGGGATAACACAAAAGAGACTGACTAGAATAATCTTAGGTTACTGGTGACAAGGTAAGGTCCTGTTGAAACCTGACCCAAAGAAAACTTTGACAAAGAGTGTGTAAACCCCAGTACCAGAGTCTTCAACCATCTCTTTTCTGCTCCATTTTTCCATTACTATGGAAACCTACATATTGAATCATTAAATGGAGGAAAAGTTCCAGAAATTATCTTGTTCTGGCACCTTAGCTGGTTCTCTGTGCTTCCAAGATTTATAATGCCACCAATTATGTTCAGGTTTGTGGTTTGAACATCTCAGATCATGTACAGTTTATATATATATATATATATATATATATATGTATATATATATATATATATATGGAGAAGAAAATGACAATCCACTCTAGTATTCTTGCCTGGAGAATCCCATGGATAGACGAACCGGGTGAGCTCCTGTTCTTGGGGTCACAAAGAGTTAGACACGACTGAATGACTAAGCATATATACATATGTATAGGCAGAAAGTGAAGAGGAACTAAAAAGCCTCTTGATAAAAATGAAAGAGGAGAGTGAAAAAGTTGGCTTAAAGCTCAACATTCAGAAAACTAAGATCATGGCATCTGGTCCCATCACTTCATGGGAAATAGATGGGGAAACAGTGGAAACAGTGGCACACTTTATTTTTTTGGGCTCCAAAATCACTGCTGATGGTGATTGCAGCCATGAAATTAAAAGACACTTACTCCTTGGAAGGAAAATTATGACCAACCTAGATAGCATATTAAAAAGCAGAGACATTACTTTGCCGACAAAGGTCTGTTTAGTCAAGGCTATGGTTTTTCCAGTGGTCATGTATGGATGTGAGAGCTGGACTGTGAAGAAAGCTGAGCACCGAAGAATTGATGCTTTTGAACTGTGGTATTGGAGAAGACTCTTGAGAGTCCCTTGGACTGCAAGGAGATCCAACCAGTCCATCCTAAAGGAGATCAGTCCTGGGTGTTCATTGGAAGGACTGATGTTGAAGCTGAAACTCCAATACTTTGGCCACCTCATGCGAAGTGTTGACTCATTGGAAAAGACCCTAATGCTGGGAAGGATTGGGGGCAAGAGGAGAAGGGGATGACAAAGGATGAGATGGTTGGATGGCATCACCGACTCAATGGACATGAGTTTGGGTAAACTCTGGGAGTTGGTGATGGACAGGGAGGCCTGGCGTGCTGTGATTCATGGGGTTGCAAAGAGTCGGACACGACTGAGCGACTGAACTGAACTCAACTGACTGATATGGGAATGCTTATGTATGAGAAAAAAGCAAGAACAGAAAAATAGCTGAGACAACAGAAAGAACAAAAGTAGGAGCAGAAAAAATCTGGGCATCTGACACTACTCTGCCTTGGGGAGATATTTGCCAGGTACCTGCAGATGCTGGCACTGGGGAGAATGGTATAGCAGTTATTGAGTTTCCAAATGATTATTGAAATTCCTCAAGATCTTAATGTACTACCATTCCTTGAACATTCTCCTATGGTTAGACATGTTGGTGATCTCCAACTCCTGCCCTTATAAATACACCTTCGTAGACATCTTTACTCATGAAAGCTTTTCCACAGTAAGGTGTTTTCTTTGAGAGAGATTCTTGGTGGAATGAGGAGCCTCAACTCTGAATTCAGATTTCCTCTCTTTTCTCTTATCTCCACCATTCATCAGCTGTGTAGCTGTGGATAAGTTACTTTACTTCTCTCTGTCACTAGTTTCCTCTTTTACAAAATTAGGATAATGCTAACAGCAAATGCTATGCGGTAGGTTATGAAATTCAGTTAATATACCATCTACAAAGAGCCTAGAAAAGTGTCTGATACATAATAAATGCTCAATAAACACAATTATAATGTCCTACTGTGGAAGCTAAACTGAGTTTCCAGTTACCTGTGAACCACCAAGCACAAATGCTAAGCTTTCATTATATTTATGCCTTCAGGTCCCAGAACAGTGCCTACTGTGTAATAGGTACTCAAATAGGCTCCATGAGGGCATGGACCATCTGTGCTGTTGACTGCTGAATATCCAGAGCCTGCAACAGTTCCTGACACCTAAGAGCACTCATTACACATTTGTTGAATGTCTAACTATTCGTGGAACAAAATGTAAGTCATCTGAAACTCATGAGGACCTGAGCCAGAAATAGTTCATCGCATTTACTATTGTTACATGGAATGCTTGGAGTACGAGACTGGGAGTAGGTAAGTTTTTAGCATATGTGTTTGCGGCAGGGGCAGGGAGGAAGGAAGCGAGGTTTGCATAAGCAAGGGGTGCAAGCTGGGGACTCAAGGAGGAGGAAGAACATGCCCAGAACAGAGGCTGCAGTCTTGCATTGCGAAGTGGAGCAAGACCCTGAACTCCTGGGGAAGCGGTGGCTGTGGAGAAGAGGGGAGGAGGATAAAGGCAGGTAGAGGTGCCAGAGAAGTAAACTTTGCTTGGGCTTCCCTGGTAGCTCAGCTGGTAAAGAATCCACCTGCAATGCAGGACACCCTGGTGTGATTCCTGGGTCAGGAAGATCCCCTGGAGAAGGGAACGGCTAACCACTCCAGTATTCTGGCCTGGAGAATTCCATAGACTGTATAGTCAATGGGGGTTGCAAAGAGTCGGACATGACTGAGTGACTTTCACTTTCTTTCCACTAAGACAACCAAAAAAATGAATAAAGTTCTTCTCCAGAACAGTTGACACAGTCAGGCTGTGAAAAGGATCAATTGGGTATTTTTCATTAAATTGAGGGATCATGACCCAGTGGAAGGGCTTCCCTGATGGCTCAGCAGTAAAGAATCTACCCACAATGCAGGAGACACAGGTTCAATAGCTGGGTTGGGAAGATGCCCTGGAGGAGGGCTTGGCAATTCACTCCAGTATTCTTGCCTGGAGAATACCATGGACAGAGGAAGCTATGGTTCATGGGGTCGCAAAGAGTTGGACATGACTGAAATGACTGAGCAAGCACGCACGCATGACTGAGTGGAAAGAATAGGATGCAGGGGTTGATTAGAGCCAACAGACTTGGTGTACAGTCTGTCTCTGCCATTCACCAGTGAGTGACTTGACAGTGAACCTGTTTCCGGATCCTCAAAATAGGACCAATACAGTCTCACTTACTGGGTTGTGGCGAGGGTTAAAACTTCCACTGAGACAGGGCACTTGAAGCTTCTCTGTTTAGTGCCTGGCACCTAGTGGGTCCTTAATAAATGGTAACTAGTTGTATTGAAATTAATCACAGTAATCACGCCTCACAATAAAAACTGACATAGGGCTTATCAAACGAATTCTCTCCACCGCATGAAAGAAACATGAGAACAAGCCCAAATTAGCTTCCTATTTTCCAGCAGCAAGCAGAGGAGACTGCTGAAGGTCATAGCAGCCATCTCACAGAGAAAGAAAATGACATGGAACACTGGGTCCCTGCTCATCGGCAGTGAATGCCCACCCAATTAAGCAGATTAAACATTCACTCCTTGTGATGAAAAAGCCCCGTGCAGCTGAGCTAGGCCGCCTTCTCTGCTTCCCAGTCCAGAGCCTCTATCTGTTAAATCACCCTTCCTTTCCTTTCCACAGTCAGGAAATAATTGGCACTTGTTTAATGCCAAATTTACATTTGTTTTGCATGGGAACAAAATTTGCTTGCAAACAGCTATGTGTGTGAGCAAATGGGCATTTGTGCTGGTAAATAAAATAGACATGCAGTTTTCCAGTTTGCAGATGTATTATTCAACAAAACAAGCAGCAATAGCCTTTAATTTTCAGTTATTCCTAAGTACTTAGGCACAAATTGTAGCAGAAAAGCCCTTTTTATTTTCATCATTTATGCCTGTTCTTGAGGTTTTCACATTTGTCCTAGATGCCTATATTATCAAACCTGACTAGATTTTTTTAAAAATTTAGATTAGATCTCTTCGATGAAGTGACTTATAGATTTGGCAAATATTTGCTGAGCACCTACTGTGTGCTGGTTTGGAGGGATTCAGAGATGAATTCACAGAGCCTATCTTTAGGGATCTTGGAGAGTCAGGGAGTTGGATTTGTGAATAGAATATGACCACGAAATAAAAGAATTACCCTGAGAGAACTCTACGTGACAAGTCAGGGAACAAAAAACCAGAATCATTATTTTTGCCTGCACAGTTGATAAAGAAGGTATTTGATTTTAGCAGTGAAAGCAAAGAAGGAAATGGGTTTCCCAGGCTAAGGGAAAAGCATGGGAGCTTGTGAGAATCCAGGAAGCTTTGAGGGCTTTTGTGAGTGAGCCTCAATGTGTTTGGAAAAGTGTAGTGGGGCAGGAGATAGGTGGGCCCCAGGCTGAGCAGCTGGAGTTTGTCCCCTGTGAACAGATCATTCAAAACAGCAGGAGTGAGAGAGGAGTTGAGCCTTGCCCAGATAAAAGATAGAGATCACGTATATCTCATTCTCAAGTTCAAGGAGACCTCCCTGATTCTTCATATGCAGAAAGCCTTCTTGGAGGTCAAAAGGAGTGACGTCAACCTATTCATTCATAGACTTCTTTGCTAGAATCCACCTTGGCTAAGATGTACGTGGGAGGACGCTCAGATAAACCAAGTACAGACTCAGACATGCAAAGCAAGATGATTGGTCAAAGGAAACCTGGAAGAAATGCCCCATATAAGTGATTCAAACTACCACGAGGACGCGACTCTTTCTCTGAGTCTGCCCATGTGTCCATCCACATGTATTCTTTTTCCTTCTAGTTAATTCTTACCTTGTTTTGCTACTTTCCATCTCTTTGTGAAGATTTATTTCTACAAAGCTGGCAGGCCAGGTCTTGTCACTGACCACTGGTTCCTGGTGGTCTGGCGGCTAGGATTCAACAATCTCACTACTGCAGCTGACTTCAATCTCTGTCCAGGAACTGCAATGCTGCTTCAAGCGACTGCAGGCCGAGGTCACCCAAGATCAGTTGTGGGAGAATATGATACTGCATTTTGAAGGGCCTTGAATGTCGTGTCAAGAATCTGGACATTATCAATGCTTCTCTAACTTTAATATGCATGTGGACTACCTGGGGATTTTGTTAAAATGTTCATTTAACGCTGTGGATGTGGGGTAGAGCCAGAGATACTGCATTTCTTACGAGCCCTGAAGAAGTAGTCTGCTCATAAATATTTAACAATGGCTCTGGGGACCAAGGATCAAAAAAGCATTTGCCAATTCCCATAGTGTAAATACTCCCACCATGGCCTATTTCATGCTTCTTGAAGATGAAGTTGGAAAGAGATGTATACAATCGGCTTTTTTTAAGCCTACACAAGCTGGCAACGGTCTTCCCAGAAGGCACTGTGGTAAAGAGCCTGTCTGCAATGCAGGAGACATAAAAGATGAAAGTTCGATCCCTAGGTCGGGAAGATCCCCTGGAGGAGGGCATAGTAACGCACCCCAATATTCTTGCCCGGAGAATCCCATGGACAGAGGAGCCTGGCAGGCTAAGGTCCATAGTGTTGCAAAGAGTCAGCCACGACTCAAGTGACTTAGCACACATGCACCACGCATGCAAGCTGGCAATAGGCCACCATTATCTCCGAGACGTTGCCCAGCCTTGCTGGCCCAAGGATGCCCCTTCAAATAAGAAGATTCTCATATAGTGGTTCTCAGCTTTGGCTGTCATGAGAATTACAGCAGGATTTTTTTTTAAGTCAGGAAGGAGAAATAAAGAAACCAGCTCCTCCCAACTCCAATTCATATAGTCAGCAAGTATTTTAAGACACAAAAGGCAAAATGGTCAGAATTGCTTTATATTTTCCCCTCTTCCTTTTTGTTCCTTTTTTGTGTTTCCACTTTCTCAGTTCAAGTGCCTAAAGCTCTTATCCATTTCTCATTTTGCTGACAAATATTGGCTTTTTATTCTACTCTAACAGCCCGTAAATTCTATTTTTCTTTAAAATTTTTTCTATTTCTAGTCCTCTTAAGGAGAAAGAAAACTCCACTTCAGACTTTGGCTAGTCAGGTATGTAACTGAGTTTCAGAAGGTGTGATTATAAGTACTGTAAGCCAGCAGAGCAGAAGATGATTGTCAGGGAAAATATATTTTCTTATACTCACAGTCCCAAAAGAGCGATTCCACACCACGCTATGGGAGGCCATATGATAAAGGCTTGTGTGTGTGTGTGTGTGTGTGTGTGTGCACGTGCACTAAGTCGCTTCAGTCATGTCCAACTGTTTGCGACCCAGTGGTCTCCTGGACTGCCAGGCTCCTGTGTCCGTGGGATTCTCTAGGCAAGGATGCTGGAGTCGGTTGTCATGCCCTCCTCTAGGGCATCTTCCCAACCCAGGGATCATATCTGAGTCTCTTATGTCTCCTACATTGGCAGGCAGGTTCTTTACCACTAGTGCCACCTGAGAAGCCTCCTGATAAAAGCTTGGGGTAGGTTATAAGGCAGAGAGGTGGGAATCACAAGGAAGCTCTTTTATTGTGAGAAGGAGAAAACAGGGCAGAGTCGGCAGGTTTAGGATTGACTAGTTTGAATATTTTCAGTAGTTTGAATAGTTTGAATATTTCTGTAGCATTGGGACTGTTCCTGGTTATGTGGTACCTGCCTCTGGGGTGAACAGAGCTGACAGACAGTGGCTCAGGGACAGAGAGCCCAAAAACAAAGTTGGTTGGGAGTGTGGGCTCTGGATTGGCTGGTCTATATTTGAAAACCTGTCCCCAAGAGGAGAACATCTCTGGAGGTGGGTGGTGGGGGTTGACTAGGAAGGTAGGAGGTCAGGGCAAGGTGACCAAAGCTGTTATCAGGTTGCCCAAAATAAGGCATGCCCAGCATATGCCTCGAGAAGGAAATGGCAAACCATTCCACTACTCTTGCCTGGAGAATCCCATGGACAGAGGAGCCTGGCAGCCTATAGTCCATAGGGTCACATAGAGTCGGACACAAGCGAAGCTACTTAGCACACACAGCATATGCCTATAGGACAGATGTTAAAGCATGGGGAAACAGCAGAAACAGTGGCTGACTTTATTTTTCTGGGCTCCAAAATCACTGCAGATGGTGACTGCAGCCATGAAATTAAAAGACGCTTGCTCCTTGGAAGAAAGGTTACGACCAACCTAGACAGCATATTAAAAAGCAGAGACATTACTTTGCCAACAAAGGTCCGTCTAGTCAAGGCTTTGGTTTTTCCAGTGGTCATGTATGGATGTGAGAGTTGGACTATAAAGAAAGCTGAGCACCGAAGAATTGATGCTTTTGAACCGTGGTGCTGGAGAAGACTCTTGAGAGTCTCTTGGGCTGCAAGGAGATCCAACCAGTCTATCCTAAAGGAGATCAGTCCTGGGTATTCATTGGAAAGACTGATGTTGAAGCTGAAACTCCAATATTTTGGCCACCTGATGCAAAGAACTGACTCATTGGAAAAGACCCTGATGCTGGGAAAGATTGAGGGCAGGAGGAGAAGGGGACGACAGAGGGTGAGATGGCTGGATGGCATCATCGACTCAATGGACATGGGTTTGGGTGGACTCCAGGAGTTGGTGATGGACAAGGAGGCCTGGCGTGCTGCGGTTCATAGGGTCACAAAGAGTCAGACATGACTGAGCGACTGAACTGAACTGTGCCTACAGAAGCTAGAAACATAGTTACTACAAACTCAGGGTGAGATATATATTACTTACAGCCCCTTTCTCTTGAATTTTATGGGTAGATACATTTTAAGGCAAATGACTCTCTAGTTGGTAGTCTTTAATATGTTATTAACATCATCTAAAGTATTATTCAGTTCAACAAAATTCTGAGTTCCTGTTGCATGCCAGACAGAATGATAAGCTCTAGAGATTGAAGAGAAGTGTTCCAGGAAGAGGGAGCAACGGAGGAAGAATGAATATAACACAGTTTTGGCCATCCTGCTCCTTCCTGTCTAATGGGAGAGACCAACATGTAAACAGCTACCTAGGAAGCAAGGCAGAATAAATTGAGGCTTAGAGAATCTAGAGGAAGAAGATTTAACAGGTAATCCCTGTGGGATGGTGATTGTCTCAGCTCATCTTTGACAAGAACTGTATGGAAGACAATTAAAAGTGAAAATCATTCACAAACCCCAAAAATGTATATTTTTCTGTGGTGTTGATTGAAAGGAGGATAATTTTCTCAGTATATCAGCCTTCCAAGTAGTATGCAGGGTGTTTTTGTTCGGAAAATTAAAGAGCTTAACTTGTAATTTTGTCTAAGGTGAAGGTTACTTCCTCAACCTGAGGGTCAGTTGCTGGAATGACGGAAGGCAGGTTGAAACAGTTAGAATATGTTGGCAGACATAACAGAAAAACAGCCTCGTGGTAATTTAAACTATAAAGATAAGCATTGCTCCAGAGGTGGGTGGTCCCAAGGTCGATTTGGCATTTGTGGCAGAAGGAGAAAATGGGCATAATTTTTTGTAGCTCCTCCCAGCAAGTGTCTGAGCCTTTACCACCTCTTGAGTCTGAACTATCTTCTTTCTTGAACTAACAGAATGAGGCAGAATTGTTGGACAAGTTTTGAGACTACACTTCAAGAGACTTTATACACTTTCACTGTTACTCTTAAATTCCAAATAACCATAATAAGCCTGGACTAACTTACAGGAGGATGTGAGACCATATGTTACAATAGAAATGGGCCATTCCAGCTGTGTGTTCTCCCCACCTCTGCCTATAAACCAACTCTCCACTCACCTGGCAGGTGACCATGGATGCATGAATCAGAGCAGCTGGGTCCAGAAGAGCCACCTAGCTCAGCCCAGCCCAAATCTCCACCTATAGAATCTTGTGCTAAATAAAAGGATATTTTTTTAAGCAACATTTTGCAGGTATTTTTTATTTAGATTTAGTAAGAGCTAGCAGATATAGCATCTTCACAATGTCACCAGGAAGTAGGTTCTTTCTACTTTTCTCTCCTGCCATCAACTGTATATCATTAGCAGTAACTCCATTACAGCTAATGTATGGCCACTGCAGCTTCAAGCATCACATTCTTACTCTTGCACCATGATTGAAAGAAGGAAAAGAGGCAAAAAAAAATGGGGGCCTCCCTTACCAGTCCAGCTTTTTATCAGGAGCATAAGCTCTCTCAGACAGCTCCTAGCTGATTTCACTTTGTGTCTCACTGGCTGTGACTGATTCACATAAACCTCCCTAGACAGTCTCTGGCAAAGGAAAATGAGATAGTGTATATAGTGTCATTATATATTTATGTGATGTTTGGATGAATTATGATTATTTTATTAAATTTTTTTTTTCTGTTTTTGCCTCTCCTTGCCTCTAACTATAGTCTTTAATACACTACTTTCTGGACAGGATCAAGTTCAGTCTAAAAAAGTTATAAGATGAAGTAAGCATTGAAGTCAGGAAGAGATGCTATTTAGTAAACTGGCTCTCAGTGAGAGGAAGGATTTCTGATGTTATACAAGAGAAAAATAAGTTGTGAAAATGTGTTAAGTCTAAGAAAATGAATCATAAAACTTAAGAAGAGTCTATATACAATGAAAGTCAAGTGAGAAGACCAGTAGCCAGGAAGCTAAGAGAATTGAAACAATTTTATATTTGGCATTGGCATATGATTTGTTTGACATATGGCTGGCATTTAATTTCAAAACAAAAAACACATTTTCTATTAGATATGCTATCTGAAGGGGATGACAGAGGATGAGATGGTTGGATGGCATCACCGACTCAATGGACATGAGTTTGAGCAAGCTCCAGAGCTGGTGACGGACAGGGAAGCCTGGCATGCTACAGTCCGTGGGGTTGCAAAGAGTTGGACACAACTGACTGACTGAACTGATGCTATCTGAACATGCTAGATGAGTTGACCCAGGCCTCAGAGTGAAGCATTTGACACTGCAAAAGTTACCTCAAGCATTTGATTTGTGTGTAGACATCTATGGAGAAAGTTTTAGTGTGCATACGCTTTTAGGGCCAGAAAGTTGGGAGAACGATATTTTATGTGACAAGAAATCCAGCAGAGAACATCCAACTCATAAGAACATTAATTTGTTGGGTACCTTTAAAGTTATCATTCTGGTAATAGAAAATCTATACAATCAGAACACAGTTACTTGTTTTCTTATAGTAATATCCTTGAGAATCAGATAATCTGAATAAGGCTAATATGCAGTGTTATTTAAGGAACAATCTATAATTGGGATTCCAATAGCTTGCAACTGAGCTGTAGTCATTTTTCTATAAGAAGCTGTCAAAACAAGGGGTTTTCTATCACCTGTGGAGCAAAATCAAATACTTGGAGGCAAAGGAAACTCACAAGAGCATACATTACATCTTGTTTGGGTTGAAATGAATATTCCCCCGCTGAATGCTTTTAGACAATCTGCCACCCTGGTGTGAAATGTGGGCACAGTTAGTAGACTGTGTTTATAATATGAAATTAAAAGTAATTTGATTGTGATTGAATAACAAAGAAAACAAGGAGTTTAACCCCTGAGAAACCTTAGAGGGGCTGTGATGATATGTCTTTGATACTTGAATTGAACATAAGAAAAATTAAACTCCTTCTGTGTCCAATGCTTGATGTCTTTTGAAAGAACAATGGTGAAGGAGAAAGAGAGGAAAAGGGAGAGAGGAAGAAAAAGAAAATAAAAATACGAATAATCAAAGAAAGTATAGTTCTGGAAGTCAAAACAAAGTTTGAAGAACACACATCTGGGCTCATATAAGAAACAATTTAATGAAATTTCAATCTTGGCCTCAATGGGAACAGGTTTCCTGGGGAAGTCAAGGGATGTGTATGACTTGACATATTCAAGGAAAAGGTACTATGGTCATTTGTTTGGAGTGTTATAAGTAATTCTCTTATAATAGATGAAGGTTCAACAATGTGATATTTTACATCCTTTCTAAACCTGAGAAGATCTGAGATTCTGTATATACAGTACTGATTTACTTAATTATCAGGACCTGATCTAGTCAAAACTATACATGAGCTGATAGCTTTTGCCCCCAAATTCCTACTTCTTCCTTTCTGTATATCCATCACTTTATTTCAGTGTCCCTTTCTTCTCTGTACCAATTCTCCCTGTCCCCTATCTCATACCAATATAGTCACAATAATCACTGTCTCCAAAGCAAGAACAAAAAGGAATATAATTAACTCACTGTGTTTTTGTGCTGGAGACTCAATCCAGTGATTTTCCCCCACCAAATGCAGTCCCATTCTAAATGGACCATAGATTTAACACAATGCTTAGAACAAGGGAATAAGAGAATCACTGAGTATGGTGTTCCAAACATCAGCCTTCCTGACATGTTTCTCTACTTACAAAAGATACCTCCTTTCTACCCCTTGAGGCATGTGGTTGACCGCCCACAGTTGAAGTCCTACCTGTCAAAAGCTGAAGAATAGTTGGTAGTCATACAGAAGCTGCCGCTGATGAGAACTTTGAGTTTGGTTGTACAGATGGAGTACATAAGTACCTCTCCTGCTCCTTGTTTGAGGTTAACAACTACAACTCCAGGACGCTTTGGTATAGGTAGTTTGTGCTTGATTTATACTTACTGACACATCTAATAAATAGTATAAAAATTTGCATAAAAGAGTGATCTATATGCCACCCAGCTTCTTGGAAAAAGAACATCTTTTCAGGTTCTTTGTAGATCTGCCCTAATCACATACAAATGGCATCATTTTGCCAGATATCTCTGACCATGTGTGAGAAGAATACACCTTATCTCAGGACCATATAAATGAAACTTGCTCCAGTGTCTTAGCCAAGTCTCATCACCTCTTGCCTGGATGCCTGTAGTAAAGTCCTAACTCATTCCTCTGCAGTCCAATCTCTCATGCCTCTAACCACCTGACTAGAACACCATGGATCATGTCACTTTCTGCCTACAAATCTCCAACATCACCCTGTAGCCAGAAGAATCAAGTCCAGACCCCCTAGCCTGCTATACATCAAGGTATCATAGAAATCCTATTTTCCTAACAGTCTCAATTGTAAAATATTTCCCTATTGTTTACTATACAGCTTATTATGTTTTCCCAGAAATGTGAACAATTGCCAGCTGGACTCTCATTCCTGCAGCAGCACCAGAAAAAAAAAAAAGTTTTGTTAAGCTGTGGGTCTCTATTATTTTTAGAAAGTTTGATCATAGTACTTAAGGGGGGAAAAAAGCCCTTCATGATGAATTTCTTTATCATTTCCTGCCAAATATCACTTCTTTCACCTATATATATACCAAAGGTCAGGTACTCTTTACTCTTCTGCTAAACATAAATAAATAAATTAATAATAATAGTAATAATAATGTCTCTTTGCGTTTAGCATAAAATCCAGAAATGCTAACATCCCACAGGGCCTTACATGATCTACATCCTTTTCATTCTGCATATAACCTGGGTTCCAACCACACTAATTTTTTTGTTTTTTTAGTTCCTTGAAGCCTCCACATTTTTTCTGCTCAGGACCCCTCCCCAAACACCTTCTCTCTATATCATGCGTGCGTGCGTACTAAGTTGCTTCAGTTGTGTCTGACTCGGTGCCACCCTATGGACTGTAGCTGCCAGGCTCCTCTGTCCATGGGATTCTCCAGGTAAGAAAACTGGAGATGATTGCCATGCCCTCCTCCAAGGGATCTTCCCAACGGAAGGATGGAAGCTGCGTCTCTTACATCTCCTGCATTGGCAGGCAGGTTCTATACCACTAGTGCCACCTGGGAAGCCCTCTCCCTAATACAGGTCAGGCTAATTCTAACTCATCCTTTGAACTCAGGTTAAACATGGCTTCCTCAAGGCTGTCTTCTCTACTACTCATTTAGATTTCTTTCAGGTTTCCTTGAAAGCACTTATTACAATTTAAAATTCTAATGGAATTTGTTGGATTATTTGTGCTTATCTCCTCTATTGAGGACAAGTCTCAAGTATATATCCAATTCCTAACTAATATATTTTTGAATGAAAAAGATTAGATGCTGAAGAGTGAGTTATAATTCAAAGCCAGCATGGTGAACACCTCCTTTTTCTTTCTTTCATTGATTGGTTTAGATATGTTTCAGTCTTTTTCAAAATTGTATATATACCACAAAATCTTTCTTAAAGCTGAGGAGTTTTAAGAAATTTCTTGGGAAAATCACTGAAGCTTCCACATCTAAACAAGTCTAGTTAATCATTTAACCAAGATTTCTATAAAAGGTCATCCATTAAATTGCTTTATAAATAGGTTCAATAATAATATTTTTGAAATCAACTTGTGTAGTTAAGTATAAACAGCACATATTGTTTATATTTTAGATATTTTAGAGTTGAGCATTTAAATATGTTATAAGGTGAACCCCAGATATATAGAGTTGTCTGTCTGGAAATTTTATTACAGGATAACAGCGATCCTTGTGTGTTAGCTCTCTAATGAATAGAATCAAGACAGAGGAAAGATGAGTAACTGGTGCTCTCAAACTTCAACCTATGGTGCAGAGATTATAGTACCTACCTTATAGTGTTGTGAGGATTAATTAAAATACTATTGGAAATGCCTAGAAAATGCTGCTACTTAGCAGGCATGTACTATTGATAAATAGCAGCTACTATTAGTATTTACTGTGCTCTTATTATTGTCACCATGCCTCTTAAAACCATATGTGAACAGTGCTATAATGAAGCTAAATAATCAAAGAGCAATGAATTATATTGTTGGGATGGTCATTTTTGTGCAACTGAAAAAACTTTAAAAGCTCCCCATTGCCAGTGATTCCCCATTGCCAACTGGATAAAGTCCCAGTTTTCTAGCAGAGCTTTCCAAATACTTCACAAACAATGGTCAAAGAACACAAAGACCAAAGAGAAAATACAAAAGGTCGATAAATGCCGAATTAATATTTGGCATCACTGGTACTCAAAGAACTATAAATTAAAACAATGGCATGCTAAAATTCACTATCAAATTAGCAAAGTTAATTTGTAATATTTTTGGATAATATTTACAGTGAGTGAAGATGCAATAAAAGGGAGACTTTTATGCTACCTCTGGCAGAAGAATAATTCATTAAAATAATTTTGAAAAAAATAATAATGTATATCAGGAACCTTAAAAGTGTTCTTAACTTTTTTCCAATCATTTCATTTCTAACAATAATAATTGTTAATATTTGAGTTAACTACTGTGCTAAATACCTCATCTATATTTTCTATTGATAAATAAAACCCAGGAAAATAATTCAAAAATTAGACAAAATATTTATGCAGAAAATGGTCATTACAGCACTGTTTATAATGTCAAAAACTTAAAAAAAATCCATCAGCTAAGGAAAGGTTTCATTCATTATAGTAAACTATGATTCAACCATTATGATTACAAAGAATGGATAACATAGAATTATGGATTAGTGACAATGTTATTTGTAAAGGAAATTTATATAGAACTGTGTGCATGATTTAATTTAATTTCAGCTATACAAACCAAGGCAAACCATTCAACATCATAGTAATCCAAGTTTATGCCCCAACCTCTAATACTGAAGAAGCTTAAATTGAGCAATTCTATGAAGACTTACAAGATCTCCCAGAACTAACACCAAAAAAGACGTCCTTTTCATCATAGGGGACTGGAATGCAAAAGTAGGAAGTCAAGAGATACCTGGAATAACAGGCAAGTTTGGCCTTATAGTACAAAATGAAGCAGGGCAAAGGCTAACAGAGTTTTGCCAAGGAATGCTCTGGTCATAGCAAACACTCTCTCCCAACAACACAAGAGATGACTCTACACATGGACATCACCAGATGGTCAGTACTGAAATCAGATTGATTATATTCCTTGCAGCCAGAGACAGAGAAGCTCTATACAGTCAGTAAAAACAAGACCTAGAGCTCTGATCATCAGCTCCTTATTGCAAAATTCAGGCTCAAATTGAAGAAAGTAAGGAAAACCCTAGGCCATTCAGAATATGACCTAAATCAAATCCCTTATGATTATACAGTGGAAGTGATGAACCAATTCAAGGGACTCGATATGGAGTGCTGGAAGAACTATGGAAGGAGGTTTGCAATGTTGTACAGGAGGTGATGGCCAAAACCATCCCCAAAAAAAGAAATGCAAGAAAGCAAAGTGGTTGTTGGAGATGCCCTTACAAATAGCTGAGAAAAGAAGAGAAATGAAAGGCAAAGGAGAAAGGGAAAGATATACCCAACTGAATGCAGAGTTCCAGAGAAGAACAAAGAGAGAAAAGAAAGCCTTCTTAAATGACTAATGCAAAGAAATAGAGGGAAAACAATAGAATGGAAATGACTAGAGATCTCTTTTAAGAAAACTGGAGATACCAAGAGAATATTTCATAAAAAGAGAAGTACAATAAAGGACAAAAACAGTATGGACCTAACAGAAGCAGAAGAGATTAAGAACCTGTGGCAAGAATACACAGAAGAACTATACAAAAAAGCTCTTAATGACCCAGTTAACCATGATGATGTGGTTACTCACCTAGAGCCAGATATCCTGGAGTGTGAAGTCAAGTAGGCAGTAGGAAGCATTACTACAAACAAAGCTAGTGGAGGTGATGGAATTCCAGCTGAGCTATTTCAAACCTTAAAAGATGATGCTATTAAAGTGCTGCACTCAATAGGTCAGCAAATTTGGAAAACTCAGCAGTGGGCACCAGAACGGGAAAAGGTCAGTTTTCATTCTTGTCCCAAAGAAAGGCAATGCCAAAGAATGTTTAAATTACCGTACAATTGCACTCATTTCACATGTCAGCTAGGTTATGCTCAAAATCCTTCAAGCTAGGCTTCAGCAGTACATGAATCAAGAACTTCCAGATGCACAAGTTGGATTTAGAAAAGGAGAGGAATCAGAGATAAATTGCCAACATACGCTGGATCATAGAAAAACCAAGAGAATTCCAGAAAAGCAGCTACTTCTGCTTCATTGACTACGCTAAAGCCTTTGACTTTGTGGGTCACAACAAGCTGTGGAATATTCTCAATTAGATGAGAATACTAGACCATATTACCTGCCTCCTGAAAAGACTGTATGCATGACAAGAAGCAACAGTTTGAACTGGACATGGAACAATGGAGTGGTTCAAAATTGGGAAAGGAGTATGTCAAAGCTGCATACTGTCACCCAGCTTATTTAACTTCTATGCAGAGTATATCATGTGAAATGTCAGGCCAGGTGAAGCACAAGCTAGAAACAAGATTACCAGGAGAAATACGAACAATATCAGATATGCAGATGATACCATTTTAATGACAAAAAGTGAAGAGGAACTAAAGAGCCTGTTGATGGGGATGAAAGAGGAGAGCAAAAAAGTTGGGTTAAAACTCAATATTCAAAAATCTAAGATCATGGCATCCAGTCCTATCACTTCATGGCAAATAGATGAGGAAAATATGGAAACAATGTCAGATTTAATTTTATGGGGCTCCAAAATCAATGTGGATAGTGACTGCAGCCAGGAAATTAAAAGATGCTTGCTTCTTGGAAGACTAGCAATGACAAACCTAGACAGTGCATTAAAAAGCAGAGACTTCACTTTGCCAACAAAGGTCCATATAGTCAGAGATATGGTTTTTCCAGTAGCCATGTATGGATGTGAGAGTTGGACCATAAAGAAGGGTGAGCACCAAAGAACTGATGCTTTTGAACTGTGGTGTTGGAGAAGACTCTTGATCCCTTGAACAGCAAGGAGATCAAAGCAGTCAATCCTAAAGGAAATCAACCCTGAATATTCACTGAAAGCACTGATCTTGAAGCTGAAGCTCCACTACTTTGGCCACCTGATGCAAGGAGCTGACTCACTGGAAAAGACCCTGATGCTGGGAAAGATTGAGGGCAAGAGAAGTGGGCGACAGAGGATGAGATGGTTGGATGGCATCACTGACTCAATGAACATGAGTTTAAGCAAACTCAGAGAGATCATGAGGGATAGAGAAGCCTGGTGTGCTGCTGTTCATGGGGTTACAAAGAGTCAGACATGACTTATTGACTGAATAACAGCATCAATAATACAAAAAATTGTTTCAAGTGTGATAGATAGACTGGAAATAAACACACCAAAATCTTAGCGATGATTTCCACCACAATGATGAGATTATGAATGATTTGAAAATGTTTTCCGTTTATGCTTTTCTAAATTTTCAATTTTTTATAGCAAGTGTGTACCAATATTTTTACAATTAGAGAAAACATCATAAAATTCTCTAACCAAATCCAATACACTTTTCAACAATAGCTTTCACCATTCATCTCAGATCATTTTTTTAGATTCGTGTTATACCAAGCCTCCACATTCACCTATCCTGAAGCTGATTTAGATGCTATGTTTATATACCACTACTGGGCTTCCCCAATAGCTCAGTTGGTAAAAAATCCACCTGCAATGCAGGAGACCCCGGTATGATTCCTGGGTCAGGAAGATCCACTGGAGAAGGGATAGGCTGCCTACTCCAGTATTCTCAGGCTTCCCTGGTGGCTCACCTGGTAAAGAATCTGCCAGCAATGTAGGAGACCCTGGTTGAATCCCTGGGTTGGAAAGATCCCCTGGAGAAGGGAAAGGCTACCCACTCAAGTATTCTGGCCTGGAGAATTCGATGGACTGTATAGTCCATGGGGTTGCAAAGAGTCGTACACGACTGAGCAACTTTCACATACCTTTACAAGTATAATATTTCCTGTATGGTGTTCCCTTTGTCCTATTTCCTCCATGATTCATCCTTTGATACCCTCCTCACCAAATGTCCCCTCCTCAAATAAATCTTATTGGGCAGTAAAGCTAGGCCCTTCCTGTGAGAGCTTACTGCTTCCTGGACACACCTCTAGCATAGCCCACATCCCTCCATCCTATGCTACAGTTTGTTAACTTGTCTACCTCAAAACAGTCAGCAATCTTTTTCTCACTCCCTAGCACCCAGCACCGTGCCAGGCATGTTTGTTGGACAGACAGATAGATGGGTAGGTGTGTGAATGGATAGAAAGACATATGGAGAATTACCTTATATTAAACACAAAGTCACTCTGAAGACAGAGACTGACAGAAGAGTCAAGAGGGTCTCTGCAATAAGAACAAGGGATGTACAGAGCATCTAATACTACTTGGTTAAATTTATAAATACCAATTTGGCAAATAAGAGGAAATTCAGATGTAAATTCCTTCCATTAATAAGTTATATAAGTTCATTTGTATCATTTCTTTTTAGATTACACATATAAGGGATATCATACAATAATTCTCCTTCTCTGTCGGACTTACTTCACTCAGTACGACAATCTCTAGGTCCATCCATATTGCTACAAATGGAATTTTCATTCTTTTTAATGGCTGAGTAAATAAACTTACTTACAAAACAGCAAGAGACACACAGACTTAGAGAATGAACTTGTTGTCTCAGGGGTGTGGGTGGAAGGGGGTGGATAGGGAAAGAGACAGGGAGTTTGGGATGGACATATATACATTGCTATATTTAAAATGGATAATCAACAAGGACCTACTGTATAGCGCATGGAACTCTGCTCAATGTTATGTGGCAGCCTGGATGGGAGGGGAGTTGGGGGGAAAATGGGTACATGTATATGTATGACTTCCCTGTTCACCTGAAACTATTATAACATTGTTAATCGGCTATACCCAATACAAAATAAAAAGTTAAAAAAATTAAGGTAGTTCTTTAAAAAGTCATGGGAAAAGAACATAACCACCATGTTTTTGCATTTATGAGTTTGAGTTGAAGGTTTCATTTCATTTGTTGGCTTTTGGGGCAGGATTCACAGCTTTGCTCTAAGTTTTTAATGAGAATTTTGAAGTTGTTTAAGGGGCTTTAAGTAGAGGCCAATCTTGAAATAACTTCTGACCAGAAGACTGGAAGATAAGGCATTTCCTTGAGTGTGATGCAGATAGCAATACTTTTCTTAATGTCCAAATATTATTTTTCATCAAACCTGCAGAAAAATTTTCAACCTGCCCTAATTTTTACCAATGAATCTAATAGACCTGGATTAAACTTCAGGAAGATGAGAACATAAATTTCATTCCTTTCATTCCTTCTAGTATTAGGGTTCGTATTCTTTCCAGCTGTAATAACCTCTAGACTTCCACAAAATTGAAAACCTTTAAATAGCCTTTCATAACCTTTCAGTGGAGTAATGAAGTTTTAAGTGCTCACTGGGGATTTTTCAGTTCAGAAAAATCTAAGCAGCAGTAGATATTAAAATCTAATGTTTACTTCAACTCTTTTACAGTCTAATGGGTTTTTCTGACAGTGTAATTTTTAAAAGGTTGGGTTTCATTTATTAATATAGTGTACCCATGCTGGAAACCTTTATTCTTTAAGGTCTCTGATGAGAGTCTTATGGTTAAACCTTGGTTGAAAGCCAGAGGGATCAGCGGGAACAAGGAAAACAGAAACCTGCAAAAGGACTTGCAAAGGCTGCCCCAAGCAGGTTGTTTTGGGTTTAGAAAATGGAGAAAAGTCTTCTCTCTACGACTTAAACACTACAGGAGGTGAAAAAGCAAATGCAGGATGGAGAGCCCCTGCGTGCACATAATTATGAATGTGTGAGTCACCGGAGTTCACACAGTTACTCACAACCAAAAGGTCTGCCTTGGAAACCCAGCTGTTCACTAAACCGATGGGAGGATGCTGTTCTCTGGAGTTGCTCTACCAGGGGCCAGCAGGAGGGTATTTGGAAACCAAGGAAAAAACACAGGGAGAGCAACAGGCGAGCCCACACTGAAGCCGAGAGAGGACGTGATTTGGAAAGATTCCACTTACATACTGTGTGCTGAAACCAGTACGCAGACGAAGTCTGCATGAGCGCCAACCAAGTGGTAATAAAATAACAAATGCCACTTCTCATATGCATAATGCCTCCATGTAGTTAACGGAGATTTGCAAGATAAGTACACTAGAGTGGCAAGGGGCAGGATTTATTTTCACTGACTATGATGTAGTAAAGCTACTCTCAGGTTTATATATTATCCAGTGTGCTATTTTAAATTATAAAATAAAAGTGCCACTTGAGGATGTAATTGAAAATAATATTGTAAAGTAAAGGAGCTTGATGGTCATAAAGAATAGATAGTTTGGCGTGTTTTTCATCTTCACATTTCACAAATAGATGGTTTTGTTCTCGAATATTTATGTGCCTCCCAAGTTGGAATCTTACCCTAATAGATAAGGCAATTTCGGGAAACATAGAAAGGGTAGTGAATTATCCTTTTAACAATTTTACAATGGTATCAGCATTCATTATAACTACTATATGAGATGTATTCATAGTTTTTAGAGAATTTAAAAAATTCAGATAGGGAAAACCAAAGCTAAAATTGCTTATAATTGCCATAACCAGAGGCCAAAAAAAATCAGTATTTGGGTTATAACTTTTTAGTAGACTCTATTTAGCATTATGTCCTGAAGATTTTTATGTATCCCCTTCTATATTAATCACATAACATTGCTTTGATTGTTCTGCAGTAAAACAATTCATATTTTGAAAAGGACCCAAATAAGAATCATTAGAAACCATATCTCATTATGTTCAAATGCTTTTATTTGAGTGATTAATTCTAACCTCGACATCTCAATCAAGATCTTGTCCTGTTTATCTAGCCACCTTGGGATATCTCCATTTTGGGGCTACCATAAACCACATGTATAATCACTTCTCCCAAACATCTCTCACATCAGTGACTACAGCTCTTCCAAGCATTTGCCCCATTGTGTCTAATTTATTGTCATTAACCTTCTAATCTCCTGCATCTTTTTTTCCTAATTTCAAATATTACCCCTTGATACCTAAGTGATTGATTAACTAATTCATTTCACTGAGTCACTAAGTAAGTATGTATTGTACACTGACTATCTACCAGGCAATGTGCTAGACATGGGGGAGTGAAACAAAATTTCACCCTACCTTAGAAGTTGCACTCTAGTGGGAATAGATGCTTTTGAACTGTGGTGCTGGAGAAGACTCTTGAGAGTCCCTTGGACAGCAAAGAGATTAAATCAGTCAATCCTAAAGGAAATCAGTCCTGACTATTCGTTGGTAGAACTGATGCTGAAGCTGAAGCTCCAATACTTTGGCCACCTGATGCGAAGAACTGACTGTTTGGAAAAGACCCTGATGCTGGGAAAGACTAAAGGCAGGAGGAGATGAGATGGTTGGATGGCATCACCAACTCGATGGACATGAGTTTGAGCAAACTCTGGGAGATGGTGAAGGACAGGGAAGCCTGGTGTGCTGCAGTTCATGGAATCACAAAGAGTCGGATATGACTGAGCAACTGAACTGAACTGAACGCAACAATTATGAAATGATCAGTAAAAACCTAGAACAAGAAATACCTTGGCCTTTCTGAAAGATTCAGGAAAGACTCCCTCTTTTAAAAATAACAATATTTTTGTGTCACATCCATATGAAGAGACTGTTAATGGCCTTCTGTAGCAAAAAGTACAAAACCCTCAGTTTGGCTTAGTGACTGTAAAATCAAACCCCCTCCAATCTGTCTAATTCTGCCTCTGACTTCTCTGAACCAACCCGTCACTCCAGCTAACTCACCTCCCACCTAAAAATGTTGTTGATCATACTCTTCCTCACCCAGAATACCTTCCTCATCCCTTCTGATTCTCCAGCCCTATTTATCCAGGTCCATTATTTTCACCCAGACTCCCTAACATGAGAACCATTACTGATCTTCCTCTGTTTTGGCCTTCCAAGGCAATTATTATAATGTTTCCCATTCTGCTTAACTATTTTGTATGTCTGTCCTATATTCCTAAGTAGCCTGTTGGATCCTGGAGAAATGATTTCTTTATAAACTCAGCACATTTCACAGCATTACATATGTCATATAATCTAAACAAATACTGTATTACCAGAAGAGTGAATAAGTAATTGCATAAACTATTTAACTCTGGTATATAGCTCTTCATTATTGACTTAGTATTTTGTGACTACACCATAATGCATATCATGTATAGTGTGGATTTTGCATAGTTGTTTCATATGTATATACTTACCATCTACTTAGAGAGACTCAGGGAAACTCATAGTCAAGGAGCCTAACTTGAACTGACTGAGCATTTGACAAATATAAAATGAATGCCTACTGTGAAGTGCCAGACACTGAAAAGAAATATTAGGGAGTCACTGGTGGGCAAGATTGCCATGATGCCTGTCCTCCCTGGATATACAGTCTGTGATGTGATAAAGACTCCATCCAGAGAGACATGTGACACCATCGACTCAATAGACATGAGTTCGAGTAAGCTCTGGGAGACAGTGAAGGACAGGGAAACCTGGCATGCTGCAGTCCATGGGATTGCAGAGAGTACGACAGGACTGAGCAAGCGAATCTAACATAGTCTAGAAAGTCAGTAAAAGCTTCCCAGAGGCAATGACATTTAAAATACATCCCAATGGATAATGAGTCAACAAAGTAAAGAGTAAATGGAAGAGGAAACAGAAAGCACAAAGGCTGGTGGGCAAAATGAGCACATCCTATTTGAGGACCTAGAGCAAATTCGAAATGACTAGAACACAAAATGAGAGGAATGAAAGATGGAGCTGCGGGGGGACATTGACCCGAAGGGTGTTAGGAGCCTTGTAAGACTTTTAAAGAAGTGAATGACATGAGCATCTGTTCTCTACAATGTTCTTTAGGCAAGGTGGAGGCTGAAGGGAGGAGTAAAGATTAGTTAAAAGACTGTTGCGTTAGTCCAGGAGGAAGCTGATGATAGGCTAGAGTAGACTACTGGGGATGGCATTGATGTGGAAATCACAGAACTGTGTCAGAGAAGCAATGGAGAGGACATGGTGTCAGAACATAAAAGTCACATAGTTATTGGACTTGGAAACACAGCGTTTCTTGAATCAGGCAGATTTGGTTCAAGTTTGGGTTTTTGTTCTGTGGGTGACTTGGGCCAAACTATGTTGCCTTTTCTAGACCAGTTTCCTTGTCTACAATGGTGATTAGAGCTGGCTCATGGAAGCTGGAGCAAAGGTGACTTCAATAAGAGAATATAGACAAATCTACTTCACACATTGTCTAGTGCATAGGAGATCCTCAGAAATTGTTAGCCCTTTTTCTTTCTTCTCTCCTCCACATGTGAGAAAACTATGTTATCAAGACAGGTATCAGATCTCTAGCAAAATCTTACTTTATACAGCCTTTCATTGGAAAGATTTCTAGGGCAACTATTTAGCTCTGTTCTGTCTAATATCTACCTGCATGATGGCAGAGGCTTACGCACAATTAAATAAGTCAAGTGCTGTTGACAGATACAAGGCATAAGGCAGGAGAGAGGAATGGAAGAGATGGAGGAAAGCACACACACACACAGAGAAATGGAAAATACAGAAATGAAAAGGAAAAGCATGAGTTTATAGGGTGCTCAGAATTTATTACCTGGATGCTTTCTTCATTTTGATCAAAAATTTATACAAGAAGAGAATTTGCTTTGGGGAAGATTGAAAGTTTGCAAGGATGCAAGCTTTCAGGAACTTGCCAAGAAAGATATTCTATTAGTGAAACTGTTTTTTGGCCTAACCCGGATGGAGCATGTGTTTACATGGAGCATGTATTGAAGGGTTGTTTCCAGCATTTATTTATCACTCCAGTAAAATGTTAGTTCCACATAAATTTTCCAGTTTTACATTTCAGATCAGTAATATAAGACTTGTGGCAAAATAGTGAAATTACCAGAGTGACCACATTAATCTTTTATTCCAGTAACTTGTGAATTTCACTGGACTCTTTGTCATTCTCTGCTTACTCTCTATCTTGTGCAGCTTTGAACTTTCTTGACTATGTTGGTTGTCCCAGCAACCCTTTCTTTGGGAAATGTTTAGATTTCTAGCTTTCCATAAAAATCCACTTTGCCCCATAAAGTTCAAGCATGCACATGATCTGAAATCAGAGTGTTTCTCTCCCCTATACCTGGTGGACACACGACCCAAGCTGGTTTGAATACAGTCTTCCTCAGGAGCTTGACCACAGCCATGAGAAAAGAGGTGCTCATTTCTATGAGATTAGGAGCTGAAAGGGCAAGTCGACCACAAGAAGAGTTTCCTGCCTGAAACGGAAGCCAATAGGGAAGAAAGTAGAGTTGAGGTATAGAGAGAACAAAAGAAGCCTTGATGATATTCTCTGAAAACCTAGACCCAGACACATCTGAATCCATCAACTCCTCCTATTGTTTAGTTATATGAACCAATGTGGTCCTTTGCTTTTTGCTTAAGCTTTTTGTGCTGGCTTTCCATCACAACCAAAAACAACTTGACACTGCTTTTATGTTCAGTAATACATAAATGCTTACACGTAGACAAAAATACTTGCTAAATGACATCTAGAATTGTTTTTTTAGAATTCTATCTAGATCAACCCTCTAACTCAGTTTTATATCTTTCTCAAAAAATGTCAGTTTGACAGAACTTTAAATAAAGGTGCTTTCATCCAACATAAGCTATGTTGCTGCTGCTGCTAAGTCGCTTCAGTCGTGTCCGACTCTGTGCGACCCCATAGTCGGCAGCCCATCAGGCTCCACCGTCCCTGGGATTCTCCAGGCAAGAATACTGGAGTGGGTTGCCATTTCCTTCTCCAGTGCATGAAAGGGAAAAGTGAAAGTGAAATCGCTCAGTCGTGTCCGACTCTTAGCGACCCCATGGACTGTAGCCTACCAGGCTCCTCCGTCCATGGGATTTTCCAGGCAAGAGTGCTGGAGTGGGGTGCCATTGCCTTCTCCGAACATAAGCTATAGGCATTTACAAAAGAATATTTGTTGCTTTATAGATTCAGGATGTGGAAGAAGCTGTGTAGCTTATTGGAAAGAACACACACTTTGAAGATAGACCTGGACTAATATGATATCATCAACCACCTTATAATTTTATAATTTTTCACATGTATTAATAGCTATGTTAAGCCTCAAATTTCTCATTGATAAAAGGAGAGTGACAATGTATCTTCACTTCAGGGAAGATTAAATGAAACTCCATTGATAAAGTATTAACACCACCACAGGGATGAACTTGGAGGGTATTAAGTTAAGTAAAATAAGTCAGTCAGAGAAAGACACAAATGTTGTAAGGTATTACTTATCTGTGAAATCTAAAAAAATTCAACAAGGATTCCAGAATATAGCAAAACAGAAACAGAGTCACAGATATAAAGGAAAAACTAGTGGTTACCAGTGGGGAGAGGGAAGAGCAGAGGAGCAAGATAGAGGTAGGGGACTAAGAGGAACAAACTACTACGCATAAAATAAATAAGCTACAAGGATATATTGTACAACACAGGGAATATAGCCAATATTTTATAAATGGAATACTACCTTTAAGTATTTTGAATCTCTATGCTGAATAAAAAAAGTACTAACTCCTAGAGGGTAAGGAGTCAATAAAAGACTGTTATATTCCTTGGCACCAGAATGACATCTGGCACACATTGCATGTTTTGTCACTATTTGAATTAGATGGAAATATCTGGTACCCTGTGAATGTTCATCATACAATAAGCAGTGTGATTGTGTGATGATGATGATGTACACATGGGCTAGCAGACTGAGTCACACACCAGAAAGAAAGTGATCTGGTACCCTCACAGGAAAACTGTTGAAGCTATTCCCTACCCACAGCAGACTCCTGACATCATGGAAGCTGACAAGTAAGTAGCTTACTAGAATATTTCTTTAGAACCCAGAACATAAATGAAAGCCATACTTTTTTCATTAGTACTAACGACTAACTGGAGAAGGAAATGGCAACCCACTCCAGTATTCTTGCCTGGAGAATTCCATGGACAGGGAAGCCTGGTGAGCTATGGTCCATGGGGTCACAAAGAGTCAGACACAACTGAATGAATGAGTAATAATGAGCACGCACTGACGACTATGTTAGGTGCTAGGAATGTGATGAGTAGTAGTAACAGTAGCACGATTAGTAACAGCTAAGTTTTCTGAATGTTCTCTTTGTCCCAGGTACTCACTCATTTGAGCACACTATGTGTTTTAGTTCATTCATTCTCCCTAAAGTTCTGGCACTGGCAGTACTATTATTATCACAGTTCTAAAGATGAGGAAACTGGGACATGGAGCATTTAGAGAACTTATCTAAGGGTAGACAACTAAGTGGAGCCAGAACCTGAAGCCTGTTGCTCTGGTTCTGGGACCCACAGCTGCTATGTTTTAAGATCCTTTTTAAAAAAATGTTTTTAATTGATGTACAGTTCATTTACAAAGTTGTAGTAGTTTCAGGTCTACAGCACAGTGATTCAAAATTTTTATACATTGTACTCCATTTAAAGTCTATTGCAAAATATTGGCTGTATTCCCCATGCTGTGCAATACATCCTTGCAGGTAATTTATTTTATACATAGTAATTTGTACCTCTTAATCCCCACCCATATCTGTCCCTCCCTACTCCCTCTCTCCACTGGAAACCACTAGTTTGCTCTCTATGATATTCAGATCTAAAAGAGCCACCAGAATGTGAAGACCAGAGGATGTGGTCTAATAGTAGACATGAGGAGGGTAGTGTGCAGTGGAATGCTGTTTTCTTTATTCTAAAGAATGAATAAGACATGGAAAGGTATATCAGAACTCAAGCTGGGTTTTCTCAGCTTAAAGACAAGGCCAGATCTAGAAACAACGTGAAGGTGTTTTCAAGATCTTCTCCTCCCTGCAAGGCCTTTGCAACATGCTCTGGCCTCCTTGGACACAAGGGTCCCAGAATTATCCTTCCTTCCTCCCTTTATCCTTGTCCCCATCACATGCCTTTTTGTTAATGAATATTTACTCTTTGAATATTAATCAGTTCAGTTCAGTCGCTCAGTCGTGTCCGACTCTCTGCGACCCCATGAATTGCAGCACGCCAGGCCTCTCTGTCCATCACCAACTCCCGGAGTCTACCCAAACCCATGTTCATCGAGTCGGTGATGCCATCCAACCATCTCATCCTCTGTCGTCCCCTTCTCCTCCCGCCCCCAATCCTACTCAGCATTAGGGTCTTTTCCAATGAGTCAACACTTCGCATGAGGTGGCCAAAGTATTGGAGCTTCAGCTTCAACATCAGACCTTCCAATGAACACCCAGGATTGATCGCTTTTAGGATGGATTGATTGGATCTCCTTGCAGTCCAAGAAACTCTCAAGAGTCTTCTCCAACACCACAGTTCAAAAGCATCAATTCTGCGGCGCTCAGCTTTCTTCACCGTCCAACTCTCACATCCATACATGACCACAGGAAAAACCATAGTCTTGACTAGACGGACTTTTGTTGGCAAAGTAATGTCTCTGCTTTTAAACATGCTATCTAGGTTGGCCATAACCTTCCTTCCAAGTAGTAAGCGTCTTTTAATTTCATGGCTGCAGTCACCGTCAGCAGTGATTCTGGAGCCCAAAAAAGTAAAGTCTGACACTGTTTCCACTGTTTCCCCATCTATTTGCCATGGAGTGATGGGACCAGATGCCATGATCTTAGTTTTCTGAACGTTGAGCTTTAAGCCAACTTTTTCACTCTCCTCCTTCACCTTCATCAAGAGGCTCTTTAGTTCTTCTTCACTTTCTGCCATAAGGGTGGTGTCATCCGCATATCTGAGGTTATTGATATTTCTCCCGGCAATCTTGATTCCAGCTTGTGTTTCTTCCAGCCCAGCGTTTCTCATGATGTACTCTGCATATAAGTTAAATAAGCAGGGTGACAATATACAGCCTGACGTACTCCTTTTCCTATTTGGAACCAGTCTGTTGTTCCATGTCCAGTTCTAACTGTTGCTTCCTGACCTGCATACAGGTTTCTCAAGAGACAGGTCAGATGATCTGGTATTCCCATCTCTTTCAGAATTTTCCACAGTTTATTGTGATCCACACAGTCAAAGGCTTTGGCATAGTCAATAAAGCAGAAATAGATGTTTTTCTGGAACTCTCTTGCTTTTTTGATGATCCAGCGGATATTGGCAATTTGATCTCTGGTTCCTCTGCCTTTTCTAAAACCAGCTTGAACATCTGGAAGTTCACGGTTCACGTATTGCTGAAGCCTGGCTTGGAGAATTTTGAGCATTACTTTACTAGCATGTGAGATGAGTGCAATTGTGCGGTAGTTTGAGCATTCTTTGGCATTGCCTTTCTTTGGGATTGTAACGAAGACTGACCTTTTCCAGTCCTGTGGCCACTGCTGAGTTTTCCAAATTTGCTGGCATATCGAGTGCAGCACTTTCACAGCATCACCTTTGAGGATTTGAAATAGCTCAACTGGAATTCCATCACCTCCACTAGCTTTGTTCGTAGTGATGCTTTCTAAGGCCCACTTGACTTCACATTCCAGGATGTCTGGCTCTAGGTGAGTGATCACACCATCGTGATTATCTGGGTCGTGAAGATCTTTTTTGTACAGTTCTTCTGTGTATTCTTGCCACCTCTTCTTAATATCTTCTGCTTCTGTTAGGTCTATACCATTTCTGTCCTTTATCGAGCCTATCTTTGCATGAAATGTTCCCTTGGTATCTCTAATTTTCTTGAAGAGGTCTCTAGTCTTTCCCAATCTGCTGTTTTCCTCTATTTGTTTGCACTGATCGCTGAGGAAGGCTTTCTTATCTCTCCTTGCTATTCTTTGGAACTCTGCATTCAGATGAGAACATCTTTCCTTTTCTCCTTTGCTTTTCGCTTCTCTTCTCTTCCCAGCTATCTGTAAGGCCTCCTCAGACAGCCATTTTGCTTTTTTTGCATTTCTTTTCCATGGGGATTTTCTTGATCCCTGTCTCCTGTACAATGTCACGAACCTCTGTCCATAGTTCATCAGGCATTCTGTCTATCAGGTCTAGTCCCTTAAATCTATTTGTCACTTCCACTGTATACTCATAAGGGATTTGATCTAGGTCATACCTGAATGGTCTAGTGGTTTTCCCTACTTTCTTCAATTTAAGTCTGAATTTGGCAATAAGCAGTTATGAATATTAATAGTTTTTACTTAATTCTTGTGAGAGAGATTGGAGACACAAATTCACACAGGTGTTGAGGATTAATCGTCATTCCATGGTCTTTCCCTAAAGTAATGAATCTTATTTTTTCCACTTAAACCACTAAATAGTTCTATAACTATTCTTCCAGACTTCAGTCTCGGCTCCTTTATTTTGGACACAGCCCAAAGGCTAAGCTTTTCCAATGCTGCTTTGCGTGACTTTCCGATTCCAAAATTTATGGCTGCCCATTTACAATAGAAAAAAGTTCAAAAAAAAAGAAAAAGAAACAGAGCATTTGATACTCTAACGTCTACCTCAATCTATCTTTTGGATGTGTTTTCTGCCATGACCTTACACCTGTTTTACTGTGCTCTAGCCTCCTCACTGTTGCATATACTCTTCCCTAAACCTAGAATCTTCTTTTCCTCATCTATTGCACTCAGTTCATTCATTTACATTTTTTTCAGCCTTTGCTGCAGGCCAGTCGTATTCTGTGTGTGTTAGTCACCCAGTCATATTGGACACTTTGTGACCCCCAAGGACTGTAGCCCTCCAGTCTCCTCTGTCCATAGAATTCCCCAGGCAAGAACACTGGAGTGGGTTGCCATTTCTGTCTCCAATCTGGGGATCGAACCTGGGTCTCTTGCCTTGCAGGTGAATTCTTTACCCTGTGAGCCATCAGGGAAGCCCTGTCATATTCTAGGCCCTGAGAATACAGCATTAATCAAGTGGACAAGGTATCTACTTCCATGGAGATTTTATTCTAATGAGTGAAAACAGTAAACAAATAAACACAATAATTTCAGAGAGTGATAAGTGCTCTGAAGATAATAAAGCAGTGATGTGATAGAAACTAAGTGGGAGGTGTCATATCATTGAGTGTTCAGGGGAAGATATTTCTGAGTGGTTGATGTTTGATCTCAAGAAGGAGTCAGCCATGTGTAGATCAGAGAGTTCCAAGGAGAGAGCTCAGCAAGTACCCTCAATATTCAAATATTATCTACTTTTGAAGGCCTAGTTCAGAAGCAACGTCAGCCTCAAACTTTCTTTTATCTTCCCACCTGAATTTCAGTCCATAATATTTTTTTTTCTTTGCAGTGCTTACTACTTTATGCCTTGGTTATTAGCTATTTATGCACAAATCTTCCTACCCTATTAGAATTTCCAGTTCTTTAAAATATGCTCTTCTTCTTATCACCTCCTATGCTTTGCTTTATCTTGGGGGGCTCCAAAATCACTGCAGATGGTGATTGCAGCCATGAAATTAAAAAACGCTTACTCCTTAGAAGGAAGGTTATGACCAACCTAGACAGCATATTAAAAAGCAGAGACATCACTTTGCCAACAACGGTCCAACAACTTTGCCAACAACGGTATAGTCAAGGCTATGGTTTTTCCAGTAGTCATGGATGGATGTGAGAGTTGGACTATAAAGAAAGCTGAGCACCGAAGAATTGATGCTTTTGAACTGTGGTGTTGGAGAAGACTCTTGAGAGTCCCTTGGACTGCAAGGAGATCCAGCCAGTCCATCCTAAAGGAGATCAGTCCTGGGTGTTCATTGGAAGGTCTGATGTTGAAGCTGAAACTCCAATAATTTGGCCACCTTATGTGAAGAGCTGACTCATTTGAAAAGACCCTGATGCTGGGGAAGATTGAGGGCAGAAGGAGAAGGGGATGACAGAGGATGAGATGGTTGGATGGCATCACCGACTCAATGGACATGAGTTTGGGTGGGCTCCGGGAGTTGGTGTTGAACAGGGAGGCCTGGCGTGCTGCAGCTCATGGGGTCGCAAAGAGTCGGACACAACTGAGCAACTGAACTGAACTGAACTGATGCTTACCAACAAAGGTCCAACTACTCAAAGCTATGGTTTTCCCAGTAGTCATGTATGGATATGAGAGTTGGAGTATAAAGAAAGCTGAGCACCAAAGAATTGATGCTGTTGAACTGTGGTGTTGGAGAAGATTCTTGAGAGTCCCTTGGACTGCAAGGAGATCCAACCAGTCCATCCGAATGGAAATCAGTCCCAAATATTCACTGGAAGGATTGATGCTGAAGCTGAAACTCCAATACTTTGGCCACCTGATGCAAAGAACTAATTCTTTGGAAAAGACCCTGATGCTGGGAAAGATTGAAGGCAGGAGGAGAAGGGGATGACAGAGGATGAGATGGTTGGATGGCATCACTGACTTGACGGATATGAGTTTGAGCAAGCTCTGGGAATTGGTAATGGACAGGGAAGCCTGGTGTGCTGCAGTCCATGGGGTCGTAAAGAGCCGGACATGACTGAGTGACTAAACTGAACTGATGCTTAGTGCAATGTTAATACAGACACTCAAATATTTCTTGAATAAGAGAATACAGGAATGAATGAATGAACAAAGGAAAAATGGTGGAATTTTATTTCACTTGTAGAAGGGATCAGGAAGACAAATAGTAGGGATACAGAGTCTTGGAAGGCCTCAAAAATTGCCACAAAACCTGTACATCCTCCAATTTCCAGCTGGCCCATTTTAGAGTAAGTTTGAAACAAATTTTTTGTTTCTGATGAACGATTTAAGCTTCTGTCTTTCACAGGGCATGCTGAGTTTTTCTGATGGGGTAGACTCCAAAGCCATAAGGAAATTCTCCAAAGATGTGGCACAGTCTGGAGCCTGGGCATGCTTTGATGAATTTAATCGTATAGAGCTGGAGGTAATTGTAATACCAGTTTCTTAGTAAAGTTGGTATTCAATGAAACTGACAAGCCTGACAACTTCATTAACAGCATTGACATTAAGCATTGACTGTATCTTAAATAGAGAAAGAAAAATTACAATTTTGGTACATTTTAATCAAACTCTGCTGGAAGTCCTTGTCAGATCTGTCCTTGTTATTTCGTGTGCTTTTTCCAGCATGCTCTTCCTTTAAGTGTTGCTGGGGAGATGTTCCTCTCTCAGCCCCCTCTCTGCATAGTAACCATGAGAGGTTCAGGAGGAGATGTTGCATAGTGTTCACAATAGATTAGCTGTGAGCTCTCTCTCTCTGGCATGCTACCTGTCACTGACAGTGTCCAACAGACAGTTGCTAACTTTCATCTGCAGAATGCTCACAATCAAGGAAAGATGCCTTAACTCAGTGTTTATTACCTTTCTAGAACCGCTTCTGCCTTCAGATATTTTTCTGTAGGCTGAAATGCCTTTGTTCTTGACTGAGAAAGAATCCCGAATAGAGAATTAATTTCATTTCCCCAATTAACCTAAGAAAACAAATGTGGAAAAATATAGCAGGAAATAGTCTATAAGACAGAGGAATGACACAATTAGTGTGTCATGTTTTAGCAACAAATGCAGTTCAAGGCTTTAAAAAATAGTTGAATTTTTATTCAAATGTCTTGTTGAAATCACATCTTTTTGAAGTGGTGTGAACATGCCTTTAAAAATACTCTAAGGGATTTTTTCGTTTTTCCATTTCATATATTTACCTTATGTCTGTGACAATAATGCATTTGGTAAGAAGTCACCATCTTGACATCTTTCTTTTGAAATGTCTTTATTTTATACATTTGCTTCTTGTCAATGTTTTGAATATGTCATCCCTTTGAATGCATTCTCTGGGCTTGTGCTTGTGTGTGGTATCTAACAAACAGCTCTTCAAGGGACTTTGTGAAATTATTTGACATTCAGACTTAATTTTTAAAGTTGCCCAATAAGATTTGTATAGAGTTTTAAGTTTTACTCTTCCTTTATTATCCCTTTTGCAATGCAACTTTTTCCCCAACACACCAGTAACCTTTGACATTGAGCCCTGTCTGCCCGATCATACACTGAAAATTGGTAATAATGAATCCAATTCGCAGGGGGAGCTGCGCTGTCACCTAATTTCCCTGAGACAGGGTGTCATAGGGATAATGCCAGTGTGTCCACAATGACATAGTTGGGTCAGCACTATTGGGATATGACACAATTTTAAGAATGTCCATGTCAGAAGGACAGTGTTTGGCTTCCATCAAGGAAAGACATGCTCTTATATAAAATATGAATTGTATACTCAAATAAAACACATAGGAAGAAGTGGCTGTGTGAAGTCTTTCTATGCCTTTGTGCCATTTTCCTCTTACTCTCTGAAGAGTTCCCACAGGACCAGCACTAAGCTTCTCTTCATTAGAATCCAGATTTCAATTTAAATTTTAATTAGAATAGATGACTAGAATACTTACCATTCTCTGTAGTTTCTGCATAAAGCTAATCAGCATCTAGAAGCATCCCCCATGTTTTCATAAAAAGATTAGGATCTTATTCCACAAAGATTCACTGCTATCCATAAAATTATTTTATATCCACCATACCACTATTTTTGTGGATGAGTCATTTTTCGAAGAAAATATTGCTTTTCCATTTATATAGTCACAAAACCCAGCAGAAAACTTGATTTTAAATATGTGCAAACCTTCCACTTTTATAAGATCATAGTTTTACTAATACACATCCCATAAATCCCCAGAATAACTGCCCCTCCCAGTACTTCAGGTGTAACTTTGAATATTGTAATATTTTCTACAAAGTGAAAGGAAATGTTAGTAAGCACCCTATACATGCTATCTGTAACCCAAACTGGTTCCATGATAATAAATACAGATCTGAGTGATCACATTTAATGACTATGTAATCAGCACCTACATTTTTGCACTTTAGAGTTTACAACACAATTGCACTCACTCGTTCATTCATGTAGCAAGTATTTACTGAGCTATTCTGGGTCAGGGACTGTTCTAGATTGGGAGGGTAGGAGGCAGATTCAGAGTGAATAAGACTGACAAAGCCTGACCACATACTCCTTATATTTTCTCAACTGGCTAGAAAAACTACTATCCATACTTTACAGACTGAAAGAACTCAGGCTCAGAGAACTAGGCCACTTGTCTAACATTATCACACAGCTGAGTGGCCAAGCTGGGACTTACGTCTACAGTGTCTTCCCTCCAAGGTCAATGCATTAGATAACAGTAAAAATAGGTACGAAATTCAAGGTTCTCCTTAAGACAGTTCTTTTTTCCTACATGTTTACTATACAACAAATTTATCTTAAAATCATAACAAATACCAAGAACAACTCAAGTAGAAAAGAAAAATAAGAGAAAACATGGCCATTCTCTGGTGCAACTGGTGCCTCACTCCTTCTTAGCCAGCTTTGTTCCCTCCAAAAATGAAAACAATTTGGACATTTAGAGTTATTATAAAATTTATGCATGCTGTTTGCTATGAACTGAATGTTTATGTCCCTCAAAATTCTCACATGGAAGCACTAACCCATAACGTGTTCATATTTGAAAGTGGGCCCTTTGGGAAGAAGTTTGGTTTAGATAAGGTCATGAGGAGGGCCCCCATGATGGGCTTATTACCTCTGAAAGAAGAGGAAGTGGGACCAGAGTTCATTCTCTCTGTATCTCTCTGTCTCTCTTCCATGTGAGGTCACAGTAAGAAGGCGGCCATCTGCAAGCCAGAAAGGGGACCCTCACCAAGAACTCGGAGAAGGCAACGGCACCCCACTCCAGTACTCTTGCCTGGAAAATCCCATGGATGGAGGAGCCTGGTAGGCTACAGTCCATGGGGTCACTAAGAGTCGGACATGACTGAGCGACTTCACTTTCACTTTTCCCTTTCATGCACTGGAGAAGGAAATGGCAACCCACTCCAGTATTCTTGCCTGGAGAATCCCAGGGATGGCGGAGCCTGGTGGGCTGCCGTCTATGGGGTCGCACAGAGTCGGACACGACTGAAGCGACTTAGCAGCACCAAGAACTGAATCTGCTGGCACTTTGATCTTGAACTGCTCAGCCTCCAAAACTGTGAGAAATCAATGTCCGTAGTTTAAGCCTCCCAGGCTATACTATTTTGTTTTAGCAGACGAAGTAGGCTAATACAGTTATAAAAGAGAAATCAAAATATTGAAAAGAATGGTGAAATGTAAAAATAATACACTTTCATCACCCAGAAATAACATTATTGTTCTATCTCAGTACATATATATCCATATATTTATAATTATTAAAATATGATCAAACAGTACATATTCCACATTAATAAATATAGATCCATTTTTAAAGACTCTATAGTATTCCATTCTGGGTAATATCATAATTTATTGAACCCATCTCCTTTTAATGGGCATTCAACTTTTAACTAAAAAAACAGCCAAAGTTAACATCCTTTCATAAAGATCTTTATATATTTGTCCATCTGTTGCCACTGTATAAATTCTTAGGGGTGAAATTGATTGGGTATAATCATGGGCACATTTTATTAATCATACGTACGTCAGTTTATAATTTCTACCAATAGGGTATGGGGGACCCATCCCTCATGCTCTTATCTGATTAGCAAAGGAAAAAGCTATAGCAATGCTGTTCTCTTTATGTTTCCTTTTCCCCTCATAACAGATTAATACACATACATTATAGAGAATTGAGAAAAGTATGCCATGCAGCAACTAAGCCTTTGCACCACAACTATTGAAGCTGTGCTCTAGGGCCCAGGATCTGCAGCTACTCAGCCCACATGCCCTGGAGCCTGTGCTCTGCAACAAGAGAAGCCACCACAATGAGAAGCTGGCACATTGCAACTAGAGAAAAGGGCACAGCAACAAAGACCAAGCACAGCCAAAAACAGATAAATAAATAAATAAAATTATTTTTAAAATTAATAATGGTACATCCAAGAGGTAAATCAACATTCTGCTATACATATCTTTACATTAATCTTAATGTCATAACTTTTAAAAGTTGCGCTTATTCTGTAAACATACTTTTGTGTTCTTCCTTTTTCAAACTAAACCTTTTAATTGAAAGAATTATGTATACAGAGAAAATTTTATAAATCATAACGATGAATTTTTGCAAAGTAAATGTATCTATGTAACCACCATCCAGGTCAAAACCAGAACATTATCAGCCCCCAACTCTGCTCACCAGAAGTCTCCCTTGAAGTCCTTATCAGTTAATTCCCCCCAGAAGTACCCACAATTCTCACCTCTATTACCATAGATTAATTTTGTCTGGTTGTGAAATTAGATATTGTGTTCTTTCATTTCTGTTTTTTCACCCAACATATATACCCACATTGTCGCATGTAGCTAGCAATAGTCTATTCCTTTTAATTGTTATATTGCTATATTATTACAACATTGTACCATTATTTTTCTTTTCTACTAGTGATGGACATTTGGGTTGTTTCCAATTTAAGTTATTATAAATAATACTATAATAACATTCCTCCCTAAAATCCCCTCCATCTTCCTTTTCTGGACCACCTGATTTCCAAGGCCTACTGTACAAGTACCACCCTGGGAATTCCATTTGCCCCTGTCCCTTGGCTGAATTCTTACCTGGATTCCACAGCTTCCTCATTCCTGATTTAATTTCTTATCTTTATGGATTCATCTCCAGTAGCTTCTTGAAAAAGATGCAGATGAAATACATTTTTTGATGTCTCACAGATTGGAAAACATTTTCTCTTTGAATTGTAAAAGCATTGCTCCACTTTTTCTAGCCTTTTATGTTGCTAGTGTGAAGTCCAATATCATTCTCATTCTAGATCCTTGTAATCTCCAGTGTTGGGAGATTCTGTGATACTATGCCATCTAGTATATGTTATCCCATTCAGTTGGTTTTTTCAATGATTATACACATTTTTCAATTCCTGGAAATTTTCATCATTATTTCTTCCATAATGTCTTTCCCTCTATTTCCCTCAGTTTCCCTCATTCTAGCATTATGACAAAAAATATTACCAACTAGTTTGTATTTTGTTTTAATCTTGGGAAACCTCCTGAACTTTAAATCATTTTTGCTTTTCTTTTTGGAAGATCTCTTAACTTTATCTCCAATTACTCTATTGATTTTTTAAAATGTTGTACTAATTTATTTTTAAACTACAAGAGCTATTAAAGTCCAAAATTTTCTATTTTTTAAAGTAGCATCCTGTTTTTCTTTTATTTATTTAAGTAAATGACTTTCTGCTTTTTATTCATTTTTTTTATTTTGTTAGACATTTTTATTTCCTTTACATCCCCTTTTAAGCTGCTCTTTTGTTTTGATCTCTTTATGTAATTAGAGAACTTCCTAAAAAATCTGCGGATTATTGGCTATCTGTTTGTGTTTTAAAATAAAGCACTAAAAAGCCATCTATTCATGGGCCAGTTTGATAGTTAGTAGATTTCACTGTAAAGTTATTGGGAATGGTATTGGGTAATCCTCTAATGTTAAAGTCCACAGGTTTTTATTCTTGGGAGACTCTGTCTCCTCAAAGAGGACTCCTTTGTTGTCTTTGCTGAAGGGTATAATTCTTATAGCTAGAATCCTGTAAGCAGGGCTATGAAAGATGCTGCTCTTCTCACCATTGTTTATGTGTGTGGGGAGGGGGTGGTGGTGAGGGGTGTGTATAACTCCAGGACTCACAGGAGTTCTATCAGCCACCCTTTCCACTTCTCTAGCAATATTAGGCAAGTCATTACTCTTTCTGAACTTCAGTTTTCTTATCAATGGTAATTCCTATTGCATAGGGTCCTATGAGAATTAACACCCTATGAATGGGATTCCCTAGTGGCTCAGATGGTAAAGCGTCTGCCCGCAATACGGGAGACCCGGGTTCGATCCCTGGGTCGGGAAGATCCCCTGGAGAAGGAAATGGCAACCCACTCCAGTACTCTTGCCTAGAAAATTCCATGGATAGTCTGGTGGGCTATAGTCCATGGGGTTGCAAAGAGTCAAACACAACCGAGCGACTTCACTATGAGAATTAAACCAGATACCGTGCATATAATATTGAACATATAGGTTGTATATAACCCAGTGAACATTCTAGCAGTTATCATTTTCATTGTTAGTATTACAATTGCTATTATAATTATAATCAGTTTCACAATGGCAAGAGTCTTCTTGGATGTTATCTTGCATCTCTTAGCAAAACAACTTGCTGTAATGGTAAAAATGGGAAAGAGAAAGAATTAAAATCATATTGTCCAGATTATATCACAGTTTATTTTAAAAAGCCTCATCCAGGGACTTCTGAGTTTGCCCAGTGGTTAAGAATCCACCTGTCAATGCAGGGAACACTAGTTCAATCCCTGGTCTGGGAACTAAGATCCTGCATGCCATGTGGTTCACTGTGGCTCAGACAGTCAAGAATCTGCTTGCAATGCAGGAGACCTGGGTTTGATCCCTGAGTCAGGAAGATCCCCTGGATAAGGAAATAGCTACCTACTCCAGTATTCTTGCCTGGAGAATTCCATGGACAGAGGTGCCTGGTGGGCTACAGTCCAAGGGGTCACAAAGTCAGACATGACTGAGAGACTAACATAGTAACCTACCAATGCCATGGGGCAACTAAAATCAGTGGAGCCACTAAGTCAGTTATTCGTAAGACCAGTAGTTTGCAAATATTTTCTATAAGTGACCAGATAATAAATACCTTAAGATTATGGGACAAACTCTCTCTGGCACATTTTATGACACAGTACCACAAAAGCAACCAAGTACAACTCATAAACAAATGGACACAGCTGTGTTCCTAGTAAAACTTTATTTAAAAAATAAGTGGTGACCTAATTTGACTTGAAGGCTATAGCTTGCCAACTCTGCTTAAGAAAAATGTCTTCTGTTGAAATGCTCTAGTTGGCTTAATTAGCACTATTTCTGTAACTCTTTCTGATTCTTTCTGTGACCCCATGGACTTAGCCCATCAGACTACTATGTCCATGTGATGCTCCCGGCAAGAATACTGGAATGGGTTGCATGCCCTCCTCCAAGGGGTCTTCCTGACCCAAGGTTTGAACCTGCATCTCTTATGTCTCCTGCACTGACAGGTAGTTTTTGCCACTAGCCACCTGGAAAGCCCATTTCTGTAACCAACAACCCCAAATTCTCAATGGTTTATTACAATGGATATATATTTCACTCTTGGTAAGCTGCCTTCCAACGGTGTTGTGGGGATCCTATTTCTTTCCAACTTGTGGCAATCCCATCTCTTAGGGTCCCTGGGAGACCTTTGCTGGATCCTTTGCATCCAGCCAGTCCCTGAGTAAAAAGACAGAATGAAGAGGATGTGGAACTTCTCATGGCCAGGCTACACTTGAACCCACCTATTAGGGACTAGAACTAACTACAAAAGAGCCTGAGAAATAAAATAGCTTCTTGTAAAAGAACCCAGTAAAGATTTGAAGATTGATGAACATCTAGCCAATAGATACCAAAAGAGAGAGAGAGAAGACTTGGAAGTAAAAAAACAAGCCATTCAGCTTCTGAAGAGTATTTTCCCTCCAAAAATTCTGAATCATCCTTTAGGGATAGCTACATAATTTGTTGGGCACAGTAAACAATGAGACCCCTTGAACAAAAATCACGTAAAAAGCTTTTCCTTCCTTCTGTCGTTTCTCTAGAGCTGTCATTGTATCTTCTTAATTTGTATTTAACCTCTCATCTCTTAGTCATGAGGATACTCACAAGGAAAGAGTATTCATAGGGCACCCAGGACCCACCAATAATTCAGCCCATGAGGTCTATTCTGGACCCTGGCTCCCCGTGTATATACACTGAAGCCCCCCTCCCCCCAGTGCCATCCTCAGGGTGGAGGGGTCAGCAGCCAAGTCTCAGCCTGGGGCAGATTAGCCTCTGTGAGTCAAGACTCCAAACCCCAGCTCCTGCTCTGTTGTCATCAACCTTCACTTACAAAACACACATTGAAGTATAAAATTAGTGAGAATTTCAAGATGGTAACCATACAGAATTAAATGCCAAAAGGGGGCCCCATTTGAGTGTGGAGTCCTATACAGCTGCACTGGCCATATCCCATGAGGCCAGCCCTGCTGTCCTTTCAGCTTGATCCCTTGCTGAAGGAGAAAGACCTAAAGATCCCCACTTCAAGAAGCTTAATAAGAAGTCAAACTCAAGAGTATCAAACCCAGAGCCACTCCTGCTCCTACCCAGCTGTTTTACAAACTTCTTCTCTAGTAAAGACATTACATCTTGGCCAAGATTATGAATTTGGCCAAGAATTGAATTGGCCTTTAACAAGACAACCCTTAGTTCTGAATTGTCTAAATTATTGCATGGTAAGGAAATCCTAATGGACTCAGCCCTTCAAGTTTACATCATTCTATTATTTTTCATATATAACATTTATTCCTATTTTAGAAGTCATATAGGTGAACTTCAGGAAGTTAACCACCCTTTCACTATTTATTCTGTGCTGATAACACTGAGAAAGGCACTATAGAGTTAGGGTGGAGAGTTCTGACTGACTGATATACAATTCTACTTTAAGGATTAGCTTTATGGCCATATGCAAGATGCTGCACTTTTAAGAGTCCCTGTTTTCTCATCTGCAAAATGGGTTTGGTAACATCCACTTCACAGTATCACAGTGAGGATGGCAAAAATATGACATGTGTACAGATCTTGGCACGTAGTAAGCTATGCACTGCTGATAATACCAGTCATTATTACTGGGAGGTGGGGGGAAGACGTCTTCAGTACGCATGGTGCTAAGTCGATTCAGTTATGTCCGACTCCTTGCACTGTATGGACTATAGCCTGCCAGGCTGCTCTGTCCATGGGATTCTCCAGGCAAGAGTACTGGAGTGGGTTGCCATGCCTTCCTCCAGGAGATTAACACAACCCTTAAACTGCAAGATTACAAGTTTCGAGGGAGAAAAAGTTATAAACAAAAACTGCAAAGCCAGTCAGTAAATACACAGAGCCACAATAACAGGACAGATCACGTGTGTTTTAGGAGTCATAACAGTGGTGTAGCAGTTTCTCATATGGATTTGAGATACTTGTCAGAGAGTCTTTGCAGGCTCTTCCTGAGTCTGCTGGCTCTAAAGGTAAACACTTTTAAATAATTTTCTTTGGGGCAGGAAGGGGCACGCAATTTAAACACAAGGCCATTTGGTGGCTTAGGGATTTACAATGGGGCAATTATCTTTGTGGGTGAAATGTGAATGTGAATGCAAGCAAATAATGTAATACATGTACCCACAGTAAATAATAAAAATCAGGAAATGTAAGTGGTTTCTGGATATTGCCTTATTGCTGCCATTCAGCCAGCATTAGTTACAAGCTATAAGCTCAATGGGGAAGAGGAAGCATCCTCATAAAATAAACATTTGCCTGTAAATTTTCCAGTTGAAGGAGAGGGCAGCTCTTAGCCTGGCTACCTCCACTGCACATGACGATTGGACATTAGTGAATCACACTGCCTGGGTCAGCCTAAAATTGTCTTATAATGAAACTGAGATATAATAGGAAGGTGTGCTATTTTTGTATTTCCAAAGAAAGAGGCCTCTCATACAGCTGTGCTCCTGTGTTGAAAAGTGACTCTCAAAACAAGAAAATGATACAGGACCATCTAAGCTCTGAGATTAAAGGAGGCAATGAGACAGTCTTGTTTCTGCTTCATGAAAGGATGTTCTCACAATAGAAATACCTCTATGGTTACCAGTAATAAGAAAAGATCAAATCAATCCACTTTCCCTGAACTGTGGTGATCTTACACATGATTTTAAATATGGGAGCCCTACTTACCTCATTAGGTTGATTTTATTTTTGACTTTAAAAATTATCTAACTATCCTTACAGGGTCTGTGTATAAAAAATACAGATATCTGCTCAGTTCTGTAATGTCCTAGCAGAGTACTGGAATTTCATTTAAATGTGGAAGATTAGAATGAACAAAACTTGCAAATTTTCTATTAGGTCACAAGGCCTGTTATATGTTTGAGAATACTGTTACATAAGATATTTATATCTGACCATGAAGTGTATATGTTTGTCCTCTATGTCCCCAGAAACATGTCTAAACATGTTAGATTCTCAGTGAGAATAGAGGCCATTATATTTTAAATGTGTATGCCAACACTGTATTTGTAAATGTCAGAAATTCACTCCTATTACTGTTAGTGTCTTATGGCTGCTAAAACAAATGATCACAAACTTAGTGGCTTAACGCAACATAAATTTATTAGTTCTGGAGGTCAGAAGCCTATAAATAGGTCCACAGGTCTACATTCCATTTGGAGGCTCTCAGGGAGAATCTCTTTCCTTGCTTTCTCAAGCTTCTAGAAGTCACCTGTGTTCTTTGATTCATGGTCCCTTTCCCTCATCTTCAAAGCCAGCTGGGCAGCATCTTCTCTTTTCTCTGACCTCTAGCCTCCCTCTCACAAGGACCCTTGTGATTACATCAGACTCACCAGCATAATCCAGGGTAATCTGTCCTCCACAAAATCTCTCATTTAATAACATCTGCAAATTTTCATCCACAGATTCACAGGTTATAGGGATTAAGGCTTTTTTTTTTAAACATGGACCATTTTTAAAGTCTCTATCGAATTTGTTATAATATTGTTTCTGTTCTGTTTTGGTTTTTTCCCTGCGAGGCATGTGGTATCTTAGCTCCCCTATGAGGGATCCAACCCAAACTCCCTTCATTGGCAAGTGCAGTCTTAACCACTGGACTGCCAGGGAAGTCCCGGTTCAGGGGATTAGAAGAGAGGCATCTTTGGGAGGACATCAACCATCCTACCACCATGTCTGTCATCACCACAACTCTTTTTTCCACTTCATGCTTAAATGTTCATATGACTTCATATATCAGCATATAAAAAGTTCAAGATTCTTCCATGGCTTAAATAAGTAAACAGACCCTCTCTTGATGGCAAATCTTCCACTACTCACCATTCCTTATCTTTCTTCCTATTCAGAGTCATGTAACTGAGCACACTAGCTACCCTATCTCTAAGACCACTTTCTTTTTTCTAGTCTTAAAATCTTCACCTGCTGCTGCCTGACACTTCTCCCCACCCTCCATCAGTGTTTGGCAAAAGTCAGCAATGACATTTCCATCGTCAAAATCCTATCCTAACTTAACTTCTCAGTAGCAGCCCATACTAATGAGGCATATTTTATTCTTCAGACTCCCTCTTCCTTGGATCTCATGATGGACATTTACTGTTTTGTCATCCATGACTTTATCATGGTATGGGCTCTTGATTTTCCCCTAGGGAACCACTCTCTCCCTCAGTTTCAGTGACGTTACATTTACCCAGTGACTGGACTGGGCATGTGACTTAGGCCTAACCAATCAGAGTGTCATCTGTGCTTGGCCACCAGTGATTGGTTCAGGGACAGGTAAATGGCACAATCCCAGCCAATGAGATGCAAGCTAGTGAAGAAAGAGACTTTTTCCAGCAGGATTATAGAAGCTGGCAGCCAGTTTGACACTGACTAGAGTCTGTGAATGAAGCCAATATGGAGGAGAAACATAGAAAAGAGAGAAGAAAAACCATGTTGCGATGATTTCATCTCTTGATTTAACCTAGGCTAAATTCTACCTCTGGGGGCTTTGATTATGTGAACTAGGATACTCCTTTCAGTTGCTTAAACCAACTTGAGCATTTTTTGGTCACTTTCAACAGTTTCACTTGACATGATTGCCACCACGTCATCTCTGAGGGAAGAGTAATTTAATCCTTTCATCACCCACTGCAGGTATTTTCTACAATGTACAGATGGGGAAAAAAAAAATCCAAAGCAATTAAATGGGAATTCTGATCTTTCCTCTCTTCAAAGAAAATGAAAAGGATTTAACTTGTAACCTAGACAACATAATGCAAAGGACGAATTCATTGGAAAAGACCTTGATGCTGGGGAAGATCGAAGGCAAAAGGAGAAGGAGTGGCAGCTAATGAGATGGTTAGATAGTATCACCAACTCAATGCACATGAATCTGAGCAAACTCCAAGAAATAGTGGAGGACAGAGGAGCCTGGCATGCTGTAGTCCTTGGGGTTGCAGAGTCGTGCATGACTGACTGAACAACAACAACTAGAGCTCTGTGTCTGAAAATATCTCCTTTTTAATTTTCCTTCCTCTCTTAAATCTCTCACATACTATAGCAGCTTGGAACCTCTCCCACTCTAGACAACTGACTCCTGACAGACTCCCAACTTCTCTCTTACAACTGCTTCCTGTCTCCTATCCCACAATCTTTTGTGAGTGCAGTTGGCTCTCATTATCCATGGATTCAGCATTTGCGAATTCAACCAACTGCAGCTCAAATATTTTTCATATGCTTAAGGGACCTGAGCATCTGTGGGTTCTGGTATCTGTGTGGCGGACCCTGGAACCAATCTTTCTTGAATACAGAGGAATTGTATTTTTCCCCTCTTCTTCCTCAAGCCCCATCATCTCAGACCAATGAGCATGACAGGCCCTCTCTTGCTGCCCTGTGGTCAGACTCCATAGGAAAGACCACCAACGTCCCCCAAACCCCAATTTCTCCACACAGTGCCAAGGAACTCCTGAAGGGTGAAGTTGTTCCCTGACTCTAATACTTAGCGGAGAAGAAATCTTATTCTTTCATTAAATTCAACAAACATTTTTTGAATATATTTGGAACAACTTGTGTGTGTTGAATCTATTTTTTTCAGCTGCTCAGTTTATGAAATCTGAATACAGATCAAGTGTTTCCCATGAACAGAGCTTAGCATAAGCACTCAGAAAATAACTGTTCTTATAGAGTTTGAATTTTACTTGAGGCATACAGATGAAAAAAACATAATAAACAAGCAAATTACATAGTACACTAGAAACTGATAAGGAATACAGAAAAAAATTAGAAAGGGTGTTTGGAAAGAATAAGTTTACTCACATTGAAATGAGAGAGAGAGTTTCACAGAGGTTGCCCAATCAGTAACTGGAAGAGTTCGCTCTCTTTTCCCTACACCATGCTGCCCTGATTAAAACTTATTATAAAGTCATTAGGTATTAATGGTAACATATGAAGGCTTTTAAATTACAATCATGCTTCTAGAATACATGGCCAGAATAACTTGGGAGTGTACATTCACCGGGATTTTTTTTTCATTTTAAAAAATTCTCTTTTTTTAGTGTACAACACTAGATTTCTATTCTATATACACTCTGTAAACACCAGACACATTTTAAATCAATTCTAGTGGTAATTTTGGATTTTACTCAATATTTAAAAGAATAAACATTTGATTGTAGAAAGCACAAGTGTTCTTTATTGGAGAAACATGGGATAAACAAGAGACTCAGAAGACCTGAGATCTAGTCTGGGTTTTGCCATTAAATACATGTTTGGTCTTAGACAAATTATTGAGCCTCGCCTGCTTACTCAGTAAGACCTTGAGGGAAGGGTGACTTCCATACTTAATAAGTGTAAAGTTTAGTTGCTCAGTCATGTCTGACTCTTTGTAACCCCATGGAATATAGCCCATCAGGGTCCTCTGTCCATAAAATTCTCCAGGCAAGAATATTGGAGTGGGTTGCCATGTCCTTCTCCAGGGGATCTTCCTGACCGAGAGACTGAACCCTCGCACCTATCTCTTGCATTGCAGGCAGGTTCTTTACCATCTGAGGCACCAGGCAATCCCCCACTTAATAAGAGGTCCTCCAAAAATGACAAGTCTGTGAAAGCACATATAAACTTGAATATTCAATTTAGAAATGAATTATTTAGACACATGTTAACTGCCTGTTTTCTAAAAATTGTCATAAAAATGTGTAAGGGGAAAATTCTAATTTGATCCCGCTGTTGGTGCCCACATGCAGTGGGCTATGTTCTCTACTCTGTAACATGGCAGGTGAGATCTCCCTTTCTCTTTTAATTTTAAAGAAATCAAAGGGTGAAACTACCACTGCTTCCCTTTATCCATTGAGTCTCATTAGTTACTGTAAAGTTTTACTAACATTAGAATGGTGCCAATAGACTTGTTCAACACAGAGTTGCCACAAACATTCAATTTGTAAAAAAAAAAAAATGCAGTTATCTGTGAAGCTCAACATAGCAAAGCATAATAAAATGAGGTACGCCTGTATTTACTACAATATAGGCCCTAGTGAAACAAGAAATTGTTTCTCTGTTTCATTCATGGCTATGTCCTCAACACCCAAATGCCCAGTCACATAGTGGTTACTCAAAAAAGCGCTGAGTGGGTTTCCTAGATGAGCTGGAAGACTGAGAGGCAGTAGAAGCAGAGACCACAGTGAAATGGCAGACCACAGGCAGAGCAGGAGAACACTGAGCTTCCTCACTACCCTCTGCCCACCAGCTGCTTTCCCACTAACGAACGATGATTTATTTCTTTTACTTGTATAAGATGAGTTCAGTTGTCCCCTAATCTTTGAGTCTGGCTTTTCAAATGGATGAAAATGAGGTTCCAGAGAACATCAAAGCAAAGCAAATACCGCACTGGATGAGTCAGTCTGAGCCAATTAGAGTCGACAGATGAGGAACCTGATTACGAAACCTGATTATGCAGCTGGGGCCCAGGGTGTGGTCAAGGTCCCTTTCATCAGGCAGTGAAAAAGTCACATAATTGAAAATATACGGTAGAGTCAATATATGTCCATCTCCACAAAGAATTAATGCCAAAGCTGAACATTAGCACATTTGCATTCAGCTTTAAAAAAAAAGAAAATAAGGAGAGAGAGAGAAAAAGGAAGGAAAAGTACAGAGCAGCTCTCTAGATCTTGGTCCCACACGGTGCTGAATGCAGTGCTTTCAGGGTGCACGAGGCACTGCCTCGCTGTGAGAGCCAGAAAGGACTTATACAAAAGGAAGGTTAAACCCCAGGAAACAAGGAAAGGCATGAACATCTAATTTCCTTCAATTTGGCACAATGCTAAATAAAACCCAGCGAGAACTAAAGTGCACAGGACCACCCTGGCAGCAGGGGAAGAGAATCTAACACTTATAAACAAGCATCTTTCAGAAACTCACATTTTGATTCTTAACAGTTTGTAGTTGAGGCATGGAAATTTTTAGTACTGATTTATTTATCTATACTCCCATCCATTTAATAAATTCAAATCATGTGTCCTGTGCTGGGGTAGGTACAGGATGTAATAGGTAACCAAGATATGTTTTGTCTTTGTGAGGACCTTCACTCTACATGGGAGAGATAGTCAAAAAATGAATAATCAGATTCTAAGCCATTTTTTTTAAACAGGTAATTCTAGAAACCTAGTTTCCTGGGCCTTCAGTAACAAATTGTCACAAACTTGCTGTCTTGAAACAACAGAAATTTATTTTCTCACAGCCTTCAAGGTTAGAAGCCTTGAAATCAGGGTTTCAGCAGGGACACAATTTTTCTGAAGGCTCTAGGACAGAGGGTTTCCTTGCTTCTTTCAGGGTCTGGGGGGCCCAAGGTGTTCCCTAACTTGTGGTTATATAACCCCAACCTCTGCCTCCTCTTCAACTGGCCTTTTCCTCCTCTCCATCTGTCTCTCCTCTCAGTATTTCTTATAGACACACTAGGCCTTGGATTTAGCACCCACCCAGATAAACCAGAATGCCTCACCTCAAGATTTTTAACTTAGTTACATCTGCAAAGACTGTTACAAATAAGATCACATTCACAGGTTCCAGGATGTGGACAAGTTCCAAGACCGCCCACTACATTCAACCCACTACAAGTAGTTTATGTGAATAATAAGAATAATATTAGGAAACCCCCCCCTGGAGGAAGGAACATTTGAAATGATGTATAGAAAATGTAGAAGTTATACAGGCAAAGTTGGAGCAGTGGTTTGTCATTCTAGGAAAAGAGAACAGCATGAGCTAAAATATAAAGACTTATAAAGATGCTGGGAAAGACTGAAGGAAAAATAAGAAAAGGGTGGCAGAGAATGAGATGGTTAGATAGGATCACCAACTCAATGGGCATGGATTTGAGCAAACTCCAGGAGATAGTAAAGGACAGGGAAGCCTGGTGTCCTACAGTTCATGGGCTCGCAAAGAGTCAGACAATATTCAGTGACTGAACAACAAAGTATAAAGACATACTGAGCGAACATTAATGACAGCAAGCAGCTGTCAGGGTAACCTGCATCTAGGGGGTAACCTGAGTAAAGAAGAGCAGTGAAAGAGGAGGCTGGAAGTGGAGGCAGTAGCCAAAGCATGGAGGAATCATGGCCCACCATGGAGCTTGAGCTGTTGGTCAGTAGTTCAGCTCATGTTTTCACAGCTGTCAGCTCAACTATTGGTCAAGTGTTGGAGTGGCTACACTCCATCCATACTGAACTTCGAAGTTTTCAAACTGGACATGCTCACTCTCACCTCTGGGTTTTGCTTCTTGCTCTTTATTCTGCCAGGAATGCTGAGTATAAATAAGGAAAACAAGATTAAGAATAATCATGGAATCAGGACACAACCCCAGATATTCTGCCTCCAAAATCACTTATTTGTCCAAACTACTACATTACAGCCCCAAATAAGACATTGCAGGTATAAATGGTAGGTTTTGTACCTGCATGCTATATTTGAAAGTAGCTGAAAGCAGCAAAAACTTCAAATAATAGTGACATGAGGGGAGTTTTTCTCTCTCAACTAAATGAGGAGCTGGCATGGTAACTCTGCTGTCTAAAAGTCCTCAGGACTTTCCTGGTGGTCCAGTGGTTAGGACTCTGTGCTTTCACTGCAGGGTACACAGGTTCAATCCCCAGTTTAGGAACTAAGATCCCACATGCCACATGGCAAAAATAAATAAATAAATAAATAAAATCCTCAGTAACCAAGCTCCTTCCACTCCCTTGAGTATGGTCCTGTCTTCACAGTACAAAGTAGCTGCTAGAAATCCTGCTCTCAGGTCTCTGTTCCAAGCACAAGAATGGATGAAAAGATAAAGAACAATGAACATAGGGAACCCACCAGATGATATGTAAGGCAAGCTTGTGAAAGCCACCCATGACATTTCTGTGTCTGTCTTAAGCAAGAATGCCCACCTTCCCCTAGCCCTCCTGTCTTTAGCAGCAGGAGTCAGGAGAAAGCATCACATGCTCCAGATGACTCTCTCCTGCCTCTATCTGTACATCACTATTGGCAGGAATAAAGAGGGGATCCCAGAGCTCTGTGTACTCCTAGCTGAACATCACTCTGCCCTCATCTCATCACTCATAGTCTCACCACCACTCTCTGCCCTGTCATCATCTCAGCATATCTGTTATCCTGTATACATCAGTCACCACAAGAACCCCTGAATTCCAGGCTAGGCTTCATCCTCAGGACTCTAATTCCTGCTCAACTTTATGGACAGTGAGGGAACACCCACCTCATCTGTCACTTTCTATCCTCCTACCTTGCTTCATTTTTCTTCATAGCACTTGTCATCACCTGAAACAGTATCTTTTAACTTGTCTCTTTCTTCCTAGTAGACTGTAAACTCCATGGGAGGTGGGGGTAGGGATTATTGGAATTTACTTTATTCCCTGCTCTATCTCTAGACTCCAGACCACTGTAGGTGCTCAGTAATTATTTATTGAATGAATGAATGAATCTCCTGGTCAGGACTTATTCACACAACAAGACCTGCAAGGGAAACTAGGAGATATTTTCTTTTTGCAAGTGATCATAAGCTTTGCTAAAACTTGGAAGGAGGCAAGAATAGGAATTGTGGAACAATCAGCAACCCCTACTGGAGAGAGCATCTGCTAAGTTATCTTACATAGACCTTATAAATAAGTTTTTGGAGAAGGAAATGGCAACCCACTCCAGTATTCTTGCCTGGAGAATCCCCATGGATAGAGGAGCCTGGTGGGCTATAGTCTGTTGGGATCGCAAAAGGATCAGACATGACTTAGTGACTAAACAACAAATAAATAAGTTTACCTTCACTAAGATAAAACACAAAAGTATTTTATGTTTTATATTATACAAAAAAAATAAAAATAAGTTTAAAATAAAATAAATAAAAGCATGCAAAAATTATGTGACTAATGAGTTTTGGTGACAGAAAGCCCTGTCAGGAAAAAAAAAAGAAAAATAGATATATACATAGACCATGAGACTGTATTGTGCATGTGAGCAAACTGGTGCTCAAGGAAATGACAGAACTTACTCTGGGACAAGAAATTCATTAAGTGTCACAATGAGAGCCAGAACTTTTGGGTTTGTGTTCTCCCAGGTATACCATGGAAGTTCTTGTCATTCAGTTGGGTTGCTTTGATTTTCCATAGACAGAGACACATGGGGAGAGAGAGATGACTCTATTTGTGGCCTGAAAATCCATATCCTTCCAACAGGACTAAAGAGTAAGAGTTGAAGACACCTCAGGAGAAACGAGAGGCCAGGAAATTCTGAATTTGTAAGCTCTTATTTTTGAGGTGAAAAGACATCAAATGTTCCATAATGACTGTTGAAGTTCAGCTATTCTAGATTTCATTCTGTTAATCCAATACCTTATCTGCTATATTATTTATTTACCGAATATTGCATCTATACATTTAAATGTAACCTTTTCCACTGCAGTCATAGATAATTTCCAGGTTCATTTGTGTTAGCTAATTGCCTATACATTTTTGAAAATGAATTAAAGAAAAAAAAAAAAAGGAAGTCATCTTTCTATCTTTTCCAGATCATCTCATAAGATCTAAGTGTTATAGAGTGCTGATGATTTTGTTGGTTATGTGTGAGGCTGAGCCAAACTCACTTTTCTCTGGTTCAGATGTTGAGTCTAAGGAAGTGCTGACAAGCAGGAGTAAAAAAATAAGTTGGCACTTCTTTTGGTGAGCTATTTGGTATGTGTGACCATTATTATTTTAGAAAGAAGGATAGTTTCCTGTAACAGATCCAATCCTCTCTACCCACCCCACCACTACCACTACCACACACATGGAAGATCATCACCTCGCCTGAAGTCCTGAAAGCAATTACCACTAAGAAAGAAAGAAGCCCTAGAACCACTTGTGTATTCATTCTGTGAAGTTTACAAAGAAAGGGGACAAGGTCTTTCTAACACAGACATCTGATCCCACCTCATCAAGGAAGCAGGATTTGAGTTGTACTACCATAGTAAGGGAATGGCAACCTACTCCAGTATTCTTGCCTGGAGAATCTCATGGACAGAGGAAACTGATGGGCTACAGTCCATGGGGTCTCAAAGAGTCAGACATGACTGAGCAACTAAGACACTTTGCCATAGCATTTTATTTTCCTTATCAGAGTCCTTACTTTGTTACACAGTAATTCCTCCACTATTAGTCTTCACCTGCCTACTATGTGCTCTGTGAGGGAAGGGTCTGTCTGTCTCTGTCTTTTCATCTAGTTATCTCCTAATCTTCTAAAGAGCCTGGATATTCAATAAATATTATTTTATTGAATCAATTCAATTCACAGCTAAAAGGAAGAATGTGAGGGTTAAAGTAAGTGGGGGCATGGAGAGCATCAAGGTTAAGGAAGGACTATGTTAACAAAGAAAAAAATGGTTGAATACAAGCTCAGTAAAATTTAAACATCTGCCTACTGAAATTTAGGTCTTCGTAATCGGATGATCTCAGTTTATAACTTAATTTAAAAAAAAATTTAAGGCAAGATATATTTCTTTAGCATGCAAACTATATAAAGGGACTCTAAACAACTTAAGCTTTTGTTGTTATGGCATTGATTTGGGTCAGTGTCATTTTAAGCTTCACAGGAGATAGAGAGAAGCATAAACTGGTTGTCATAGAAATTAGGAAATGACTCAGAGTCTTAAAAAAGCTTGATTGGAATTTGGAACTGACTTGCAATTCAATATATTTTTAGTTGATGTTGAAGCCAAACTCAAAATGAAATCTATCAGTTAATTAAGTGTATTGAAGAGTTTTTAATTAGATTTCATCAAAAGAATTGCTGTGATGAAATAATGGTATCCTATTTAGCACATCTTCTCAAATTTCTCCCCCTACCGCACCCCCCACCTCTTTACTCCAGCTTTTTGTAACCCTTCAAACAAAAAGAGACAAAAACAAATAAAATAACCTTTATGAGTTTATGGGAAAGCTGTAACTTCCTGCTTTATTTCTTACAGGTCACTTTTGTTGTTCAGTCACTAACTCATGTCTAACTCTTTGCAACTCTGTGGACTGCACCACTCCAGGCTTCCTGTCCTTCACTATCTCCCCAGAGTCTGCTTAAGCTTATGTCCATTGAGTCAGTGACACCATCCAACCATCTCATCCTCTGTTGCCCTCTTCTCCTCCTGCCCTCAATCTTTCCCAGCATCAGAGTCTTTTCGAATCAGGCGACCAAAGTATTGGAGCTTGAGCTTAGACTTTAGCATCAGTCCTTCCACTAGAGGTCTTTTTCAGAAGGTAGTGTTTTGAGACAGAGAATGCTGCAAAGTCCTTCAAATGTTTGAGTTCCACCCCAGCCATCAGTGTTAGAATCCTGAAATTCTAAGGAGAAGGTAACATGAAAGTTGATTAACTTAGCATCTATATTTCTGTACACATATAAATTATGAAGATACAGATTTCTATAAATATAGTGCTAAAAATAAAGATCTTATGTAAACCTTGTGTTTTTACCTTTACTAAATGTCTTTATAAAGACAGCACCCTTTATAAAGAGACTATCCTGACATTCTAAATATAGTAAGTGTATAATTATAGTCACTCTGCTTTTTGTTCATATTTACAATTTCTTCTTCACTAAATAATTTTCAGTAGAACAATGGCTAATGTCTCTTAAGCTCTTACTCTGCTTTGGACACCATAGTGTTTATGTACATTGTGGCATTTAATTGTCCCAACAACCCTAGGCATAGATACTACAATGATCTTTATTTTACCCAAAAAGAAATTGAGCACAAAGAGATTAAGTGACTTGTCAAATAAACGACAAACTCTTATCTCAGACTCCAAAGCCTTCACCACCTCCCTTACTTCTAAGAAATGCTTATAAATTTGTAAGATCTGGTTAGAGATAATATGCATAATAAAGAGCCTTTTATCTCTTTATAATGACCACTCATTTTGTGACTTTATGACTTTTAGAGTGGTTCTGGCTAGATTCTGAGTCCCTCTTCTGTCACCTCCCCCCTTTTCATCCTTGTCCTGGGTTACCTGTTCTAAAGATGAGCTTTACCTACTAACTTTCTGATAAAAAAAAAAGAAAAAGTCCCTTCTCTACCACCTGTTTTGCCTTCTTTTTGCATTTCCACTAGAAAAATATTCCCAAAGGAAAGAATCATAATGTCTGTACACAAGAACAAGAAGAAAGAATTCTCCCAGTTGTCAAGAAACGTACTGTCCCTCTTAGAGCAGCTGGGATCTGATTAGATAAAATTTGGGGATCTGAGTTGTACCTTGAGTGATTGCATGTGGCCTTCACAAAGAGGAAGCCTACATACAAACTTATGCTAGGTCCTACTTTGAATTAAGCAACATTTTGAAAAATTACATACAATTGTTTTATATTGACAAGCACATGAAATAAGAATGGTGTGTGGATCCAGAACACCCTTTTATTTTGATAGAGTCGTCCTATCTATTGCACCATGTCACAATGTGCATGATGTTCCCTAGTCTCTGGTTTGATGGTTTTCCCTCTAGGTTTATCTGTGAACTAGGAAAAAAAAAAAATTAAAGCCACAAGCAACGAAAGAACTCTTATTATGAGATGCATCAAAAAGAGTGTTTTTTTTAAAAAAAAAAAAAAAGTATAATAACAAGTATTCAGAAATGCAACCACTTCCCAATGTTTCCTTCCATTGTGACAGAGTTCAACTGGAGTTGAAAAACATGAACAGGACAGCCAACTTTTGCTCTCTGACTAGCATGGGCATAAAAATTAAGTGGGATTATCCTTTAACTAATGCTTCCCTAAGCACTGTTAAGAGATAAACTGAAAGGTATCAAATTTTTTTAGAGTTTATTTGAATAAAATTTGATTGGACTCAACACCAAACTGGAAGTGGTTAGGGGTACTCTGAAGACAGTGGCCAGGGATAAGACCTTATGTGGAGAAGGTACAAGAGCAAAGCAAGGAAGTTATTTGATTGGCTACAGTTTAAAGCCTGGCTGGCTCTGATTGGTTGTCTCTAGGTTTCAATTTCATAACCTTGAAGCATTTACAGGCTTAAGTTTTACTCTGCTACCCAGACAGCCTAGCAACAGAGCCACACCAGTCTAATGGCCTCCTGGGTTAACAAACTGAACACGGCTGAAATCAGTTTTTTAGAGAAATGTAATACATCTTGCCAAACAGCAAACTGAGCTGGAAGAAGAGGATGGAAATGAATTTGGAGGCAATCACACCTGAGCAATTCTAACCAGCCTGGAAAAAAAATTCTGTCATATTTCAAGAGATCTTACAAAAACGTTTCAAGTTCCTGCAGACTCTATAATCCATGTTAAAAAAGAAAAAAAGAAAACAAAACAAAAACTCTCACCAACAGTAAATTATGGCTTCTATCCAATTAAAGACCTCTATATGTTAATTTTCACAGATTCCTTATTTGTTCAAAAATTTTAAGCTTTTTTAAAGTAAATGAAGTCAGAGAACAATATATATCCATTCTCTTAGTTGAAACTTTCTAAAATTAAAGATTTTTTCATTTGAATTTTCCTTGATTTTCTTTCTTCAGACTGAAAACTCCAAATCCATTTAGGTTTTTGCTCTTAGAACAAGTACAACTGAAAGAAAAATTTAGATTAAATTGCCTTAGGTTGAAGTGCTTTCACTAAAATGTACCCTATTTCAGAAAATACTTTTGGCTTTTATTTACCTTTGAACACTCTTGTAAATTAGGGTTTCTTCCCCCTAAAGTGGCTTAAAACTTTTGCATCATAAAGTGCCAATCCTTTGATTAGATACTCAATCCCATATGTTAAAAATGAGCTTCTGATAAAAGCAGCTTCTGAGAAGCTTTCCTAAACTATAACTATAAAAAAAAGTCCATTTGCCTATTTAGCTTGCCATTGCTGAATAAGGAAAAGTTATAAATGTCATTGAAAGACAGACTATTTGTTATATTTCCCATCTGCTTACTACATTGGTTATTTGAGTGTCTTGTAGGTGTAAAATGCTCTATATTAATAAATTCAAATGATGTCTGTTGTCTTGTACAAACACAGATGTCATTTTTGCAGCTTGAACTTGTTTAAGTTCACAAAATAAAATATTAAAAAAAAATAAAAACATGAATTTTGAATTGAAAGAGAGAAAAATGGTAGTAAGCATGAAAAGCCCATGTTCAACTTTTATCTGTTCATCTCTTACTCAACATTTCAATTTATCACTAACCTCCACTGCGTAAAACGCTTTTAAAAGTTTATTTTTTGGTATGATGGCATCAAATGTAATAATTTCTTATCAACCTTTATAATTACAATGACTCATTCACAGATATTTAAATTCAAAAGCAGAGTGAATTTTTTTTTTTCACTTTGTTTATGAAAATTAAAACAAGCTAGGGCATCGGTACACAGGCCAATTGGTCATCTGTCTGTTCTTAGCTTTTTGTCTCACAGTGATCAAAACAATGATTTCATCAGCAAATGAGCAGCTTGGTTGGACCAGTCAACAAAGCCTAAAAGAGACTCTGAGGACACAGGTCTCAGCTATTCTCTTCAAAGCAATATAGAGTGATAATACTTCAATATGACTGCAAGAAACTTTAATATCAAACACTGGCCTGGCTTGGGAACCTACCTCCAAGCAGTCCTCTCCCTATTTCTGTGAGATTCATATTTGACATATTCCAGCTCATTTTCCAGAGCCATGTCCAGCAGCCAGAAATGGGGAGCATATTGTAAGACTGCATCTTTTTTCTCTGAGTGTGAGTTTTACACTTTAGGATCACTTTGTCCTCTTGGAAGATAAAATTGATGATGATTACCCTTTGCTGAGCACTTATTGTATGCCAGGCACTGAACTAAGAAATTTTTATTATTAATGTTTAATCTCTATGACAACCCTATGATACAGATATTATTGTTATTTCCATTTAACAGATAAGGAGAAATAGAAGTTGAAAAGCCTCAGCCTTCCCTGAGATCATACTCTTATTAAATGAGATAATCAGAACCACAACCCAGATTTGGCTGACTCCAGAATATATACTCATAACCACTATACTATATTGATTTCAACTATTTTAGAAATCCAAACCCATTGGGTGTAATGTTCAAGGATATTTTCTTGGTCATTTCGTTTGAGGCTCCTCTACTATTTCTTAATACCACTGACAAAAGCTCTGGATAAAGTCAAAACTTCTATGGTTGCTGAGCTCTTTGGACTTAAGTCTTTTGAAATTAAAGGAAAGATAAATCCTAGTTGTTTGTTGGGTTTACTATAGAATGTGATAAAGAGTCATCAACATTTCTGCTGGGATATTTATCATCTTGGCAACTCTAGAGGAGGAGATGATTTTGCCTTCAACAAATTAGATTTTCCTCAAAGGTATATATGAGGTAAACACTAAATGTCCCCAGTATCATTGAGCTTTACTTTGGCACAGCTGAGCTCATGTAGGGAAGTACAGAAGAGTTCAAACATCGTCTTCTATGCTGGCTGAGGCCATGAACAAAATGGGAGCCCACTTTCACACCATCTTCCTAATATCCAAGCATTCAAGGTTATACTCTATGTCCAGATATTCATAGCTGTCCTCACAGCCCCCTGCCCCCTAGCCCTACAGAGCAAGCTCCACTGTGGTCTTAGTCAACCTTTTTCACCTTGGAGACACAACTTGTATTGTATCCTCTTAGAGCCCTGCTAAATATGAAGTTACAGAATTCCAAATTTCAGACATGAATAAGATTGTAAATATCACTTCCCCAGCATCTCTTTGATGCAGATAAGAAATCCAAAACTTAGACACATGCCCCAGATCACCCAGTTGCTGAGTTGCAAGGATGGGGGAAATGCTATATCTGCCTGAGGACTCTCAGTACAGTGTTCTTTGCATTGCACCAAGTCATCACCTCCTACTCCATGCTGTCAACCAGTTAACCTCCCAAATTTATCTGTAACATAAGTCCCTGGGAACAACACTTCTCTTTCCTCTCCAATCACCTTTGTGTTTCAGCAGGGGATGCTTTTGAAGACAGGAATAACAAACAACTTTAGTGATTTAAGAAACTCCAGGCCTAAACAGTCTATTAGATAGATAGCCTTCTGGGCAAACAGCACTTCTATTCATTGTTAAGACACATTCATCATGGTTGTCTTTGGTTTGGCCCAACCAAAACTCTAGAAAGATCTTGGAAAGGCACAGCTTATTATAGAATGAATTATGAGATCAAAAACAAGGATTGTGAGAAAGCCTACAGAATTTAGGATTACTCACCCTGAAGAAGAAGAAAAGGCAGTGAAAGCTACCTTCGTAATCACCTTTGGTCAAGGGGATTTATAATACAGAAAACAGTGACTTGTCTTCCATGGTTAGGATGCACAAAGAGAAATTGGACTTAAAGTGCAGCAAGATAAATGGATGGCCCCACTGAGTGTCAATGTGGTCAATTAGATGGCCTCTGGAGGCTTTCTGTAAGCCTGACTGCAAGGAGTACTTTGACCTGCACTATACAGAAAGCCCTCTTATCAGAGGCACTGGAGGAGAAGTGTGTGTCTATAATGGTCAAGCCAGGCTCTCTGCTGACGGCAGAGGCATGCACTGTGCAAAGTCTTGAGTTTCCTCACAATCACATTACCTAGAGTTGATTTTGTTTGCTTTATAACTGCTGAGAAATTGTGAGGAATCACCTACCACACACAAGCTTCTATCATGAGGGCAATGAAGCTTCTATTGTCATTGACAAAGGGATCAAATTTCATCCTGTCTCAAAAAGAGAGTCCAATTTTGGACCATAATCTGGTTAAAACTGCTCTCTGCAAAGAGGTTTCTAAATCAGTTTCTTTCCTAGCACAGTGGGATAAGATCTGCAATTCTCCTCTTTGAATTACTCTGACCGCGCTCTGGGAAGCACAAAGTCAATCTTCATTGCTACCAAATCTGAAGGTTAAGTTTCCAGGCAAGAAAGGAGGTGATGCTGAAGCCATGATCAATCAGTGATGTCAACCTGCCAGAAGTAACTTATCATGGTACAGGTATTGGACATTTTAGTGTGTAGCCTTCTTTTTTTCCTCACTCCTGAGAATCTGACATTCAGTCATTTTATGTTTTCTAATTTGTTGGAAGAAAGATGTAGAGAAGAGAATTTATGATCTCCTGACAATGAAATGCCTTTTCATTACCATCATTGTTGCTTTATTGTACACTAGCCCTACTAGCATTTTGTCATGTTCTTTTGAAAATTTGCAACTGTTCCAAGGTTAATTGTGAGTTTGTTGGAACACATGTAAATCACCAATTCTTTTTCTTCAATTGAGAGATAAACTCTGGTTTCAAGGTAGGAGCAGCTTTTTTCATTATTCATTCCAAATGTGAAATGGCCTTTAGTTAGTTCATCTGGTTGATTTTAAAATGAAAGTCATCTTTTCAACACCTAACCCTTTATAGATAGGCGAGTGAGTTTCCAGTTGGTAGGAAAGTGAATTATCCTCTTTAGCAAAGCTTTTTCCGTGTGGGTTGTTTAGGTATTTAGACTGTGATTTTAGTGTCTAAAAATACTTTCTTAGAGAAAGATAAATATTGTATATTAATGCATATATATGGAATCTAGAAAGATAGTACTAATGATCCTACTTGCAGGGCAGCAAAGGAGACAGACATAAAGAACAGAATTTTGGACATGAAGGGGAAGGAGAGGGTGGGATGATTTGAGAGAATAGCATTGAAACATGTACATTACCATATATAAAATAGATAGCCAGTGGGAGATTGCTGTATGACACAGGGAACCCAAAGCTGGTGTTTTATGAAAACCCAGAAGTGTGGGATTGGGAGGGAGGTGGGAGTAGGGTTCAAGAGGGAAGGGACATATGTATATCTATGGCCAATTCATGTTGATGTATAGCAGAAACCATCACAATATTGTAAAGTAATTATCCTCTAATTAAAAATTAAAAAAAAAATTTTTTTAAGTGTAAAAAAAAAAGATACTCTTTCTTACTAACAATCCAAAATTAGAAAGTCTAAACCATACCAACTGAATTATAGTTGCAGTGGAGTAGACAGAGAAAGAGACTGAACAGTGGAGGATAATAAGAGATAATTCTAAGTACAAAAGAGGTAAATTCATGTTTGTCATTTTGATACAAGTCTTCCACTGTATACTATGTCATTTGATACAAATCTTCCCAATTTTACCTGACTTTTTTTGACAGTGACTTAATCTGCTGGGACCACCATAACAAAATACCATAAACTAAAGGAGCTTAAGCAATACAAATTAATATTCTTACAGATTTTTAAGCCAGAAGTCTGAGATTTGAGCACCAGTACATCAGAGTCTGGTGAGGGCCTTCCTCTTGACTTGCAGACAATCATCCTGGTGGTGTGTTCACATGGCTTTATCCCAGTGAGTGCATGTGGGAGAGAGAGAGCAAGCTCTCGAGTGTCTTTTCTTTATAAGGGCACTAATCCTACGAAAAAGGTCCTACCCCTGTGACCTCACCTAACCCCAACTGCCTCCCAAAGTCTTCATTTCCAAATACTCTTTATACTGGAGGTTGTATGTATGTTAAGTTGCCTCAGTCATGTCTGACTCTTTGTGACCCTATGGACTATAGCCCGTCAGTCTCCTATGTCAATGGGATTTTTCCAGGCAAGAATACTGGAGTGGATTGCTCTGCCCTCCTCCAGGTGATCTTCCCAACCCAGGGACGGGATCTGCATCTCTGATGTCTCCTGCATTGGCAGGCAGTTTCTTTACCACTAGCTCAAAGTAAAAATTTGGGGAAGATACAAACATTCAGTCCATAACAGACAGTAAAGTTAAAGTTCAACTAAACTGCGAATCATATTCAAAAAAAATTTGCCTACACAAATCTTCCTTGTGTGTTTCCAATCTTTTAAGGATCCTTCAGACATTCACATCCTCCATCCCCAGACCTGCACCTCCACTGACTGCTTTCAGCCACATCTTCATTCCTCCAGGCGGCTCCAGCTCTTCCCTTCCTGTCTTCCTCATCAAACTGTCAGTTGTCACCCTGATCAGAAAAGGGGCAGCATGCATGATCAAAGGGGTGATCAAGCTGCATTTTGTGTCATTCCTTGGCAATATTCCTCCTTCTTATTCTTCATGTGCATCTCTGCAACCTGTCTTGCATGGCTCTGACTGATCTACTCTCTCTGGCTCATCAAAGGTAAAACTCTACATAGTTCCCAAAGCCTTAGCAGCCCGGGAGAAGAACTGCATTATGGCTAAAATGCAAGATAAAATACGTGGATAAAATGCCTTATAACTTACAATGCTTTCATATATACCAATTTGTATGATCCTCACTTTTATAAGATGTTCACCTCAATGACACAGATCAAGAAATTAACATCAAAGACTTGAATCCCTTGCCTGAGGACCATGGAAAGTAAGTAGCGTATTCAGGACCCAACTCAAGTCCTCCCAACCACATCTCCAGGGCCCTTCCAGGACATCAGAAATACCTCATAGAACAGCATCACGAGGTCAGTAAACCAGCCAAATGTGACTTTCAAAGCTTTCTCCACAAACTGTAATCATGATACAATAAACTTTTTGTTGTCCAATTATTCTAAAATGGGCTTCCTTGGTGGTTCAGCAGTAAAGAATCTGACTGCAATGCAGGAGATGTGGAGACACCAGTTCTATCTCCCCTGGAACAGGAAATGGCAACCCACTCCAGTATTCTTGCCTGGGAAATCCCATGGACAGAGGAGCCTGTGGGCTACACTCTATGGGATCGCAAAAGAGTCAGACATGACTGAGCAACTAAAAAACAACAATGCCTGGCACACAGTTAATTATCTATAAATATAATAATAATAACTATGGGGACTTCCCTGGTGACTCAGTAAAGAGTCTGCCTGCCAATGCAGGAGATGCAGGTTTGACTCATATTCCAAAATGCCTTTTTAAACATAAAAACTAGCAAATTTTAATAACTGAAATTCTATAAAGGAATGTGTACGTGTTAAGCCACTTCAGTCATGTCCAACTCTTTGGGACCCTATAGACTGTAGCCCTCCAGGATCCTCTGTCCATGGGATCCTCTAAGCAAGAATACTGGAATGGGTAGCCATTCCCTTTTCCAGGGGATCTTTCCAACCCAGGGATCGAACCCAGGTCTCCTGCATAGCAAGTAGATTAAGGATGGACCTAACAGAAGCAGAAGAGATTAATAACAGGTGGCAAGAATACACAGAAGAACTATACAAAAAAGGTCTTAATGACCCATATACCAGTGATGGTGTGGTCACTCAACTAGAGCCAGACATCCTGGAGTGTGAAGTCAAGTGACTTTATGAAGCAATACTATGAACAAAGCTAGTGGAGGTGATGAAATTTCAGCTGAGCTGTTTCAAATCCTAAACGATGAAGATGCTATGTTAAAGTGCTGCACTCAATATGCCAGCAAGTTTGGAAAACTCAGCAGTGGCCGTAGGACTGGAAAAGGTCAGTATTCATTCCAATCTCAAAGAAAGGCAATGTCAAAGAATGTTCAAACTACTGTACAGGTGTGCTCATTTCACATGCTAACAAGGTAATGCTCAAAATCCTTCAAGCTGGGCTTCAGCAGTACATTAACCAAGAACTTCCAGAGGTACAAGCTGGACTTAGAAAAGGCAGAGGAACCAGCGATCAAATTGCCAACATCCATTGGATCATAGAAAGAGCAAGGGAATTTCAGAAAAATATCTACTTCTGCTTTATTGACTACACTAAAGCCTTTGACTGTGTGGATCACAAACAAACTCAATAGACATGAGTTTGAGCAAACTGTGGGAGATGGCATGGTGCAGTCCTTGGGGGTTGCAAAGAGTCAGACACAACTTGTTGAACAACAATAGTGAGCTGCCACCACAGGCTTCTCTCAGTCTCACTCTTTCCATCCAGCTGCCTCCGAGAAGGAAACATTTGTTTTTTTAAAACTCCTAGTAGGTTCCCAGCATTGAGCTACATCCCACATGAGAATCATAGGGTATCAATCGAGGGAATGCATTCTGAAGCTGGACAAACCTCAGTCCCAACCCTGACTGTGCCACTTAACCATGTGACCTTGAGTTTATTAAATTTCCTTTCCAAGCCTCAGTTTCCCCATTTGTTAAACTGGAATAAAAGCAATAGTTAGAATGATTGTGAGGATTAAACTGACTCATGTAAAGCACACAGTACACTCTGCCACATTGTAAATACTGCCTGTCATCATTATTGTTGTTACCAATCATTGTTCAAAGATAAGCAAGACAGTTCCTACCTCATAAGACTCATGACATAATGGGAAAATGAAACAGGCTTAAATAACGCTAGGACATGAAGATTTCGGAAAGGAAATGGAAGAGGGACATAGATTTTTGTCCCATAGCTCTCTCTCTCTCTACTAATTCCCAAATGTCATAACTCTCTTGCCCTAAGACTTGGCAAAATCCTCACTGATTTAAACCCCAGTACCTTTTTCCCTGGAAAATAAAAATTTTAATGCATGAACGTATGTCTGAAGAAATGGTAAGCATATGGGGTAAAAATTCAAAGCAAAAAAAAAAAAAAAGTATAACAGTTTAGGACTCCAGCTTGATGTACTGTTGCAATTCACAGCCTTGTCAGTCTGTTTTCTAACACCATTGCTCAAATTTGTGACAAAGTCCCAGCCCTAGAATCCTAGAATGAAGAAATTTGGCATGGGGTAGACTTGTTTACAGTCTCTTCTTGTGAATATTTCCATTTAGAAGTGTCTTTAGCTGGTGTTTCTGGTATAGGCACCCCTGATTATAAGCAGGAAGGTAAAAATACCGAATCTCAAGGCAGAGTGGGGCAGAAGTTAAGTTGGGTCTGAGATAATCTCCCTATGCCCCTCCCACTTGCCCACCTTTTGGAGATGCTCCTTACAGAGATGTAAAGCCAGCACAGCTGGTTTACCAGGCATACTTGTATTTTCTGTTATTTACCAAATACTTCTCAAGGACCAGGAGCTTCTTCAGATAATTCATAATGAGTTAATATAATTCATTAGCCCTCGCAACAACCCTATGAGGTGGAAGCTTTTATTGTTTTTAATTTACATATGTGGAAACTGAGACACAAAGAAACTAAGCAGTTTACCCTAGGGCACAGAGATGGTAAATGACAGGGCTTGAATTATAAACCTAGGCAGGCTCTGAAACTCATATTTTAACTTCTGTGTTGTTGTTATTGTTGTGTTGAGTCACTAAGTCATGTCTGACTCTTTGCAACCCCATGGACTGCGGCATGCCAGTCTTTCCTCTCCTTCAGTATCTCCCAGAGTTTGCTCAAACTCACGTCCATTGAGTCAGTAATGCTATCTAACCATATCATCCTCTGCCACCCTTTTCTCGTTTTTCCTTCAATCTTTCCCAGCATCACAGTCTTTTCCAATGAGTCGACCCTTAGCCTCGGGTGGCCAAAGTATTAACCTCTATGCCAATGTTTATTTGTGGGGTGTTGGTATTGCTGGTTTTTCACCTATGACCACATGCTATTTATGAAACTAGTGTTAGAAGTACACTGACTGTGAATGTGATTCAGGTCTGTTTGGGGACACCTGGTCTGTATAATTTGAAAGCATTAATGTTCCATCTCAAGAGTTAAACTTAATTCTGGCATATTGGCTTATAAGGATTAAACCATTCCTACTGATATACTGATAGATTCATATAGTTCAGTTTTACAATAACATGAGTTCTAATGCAATTAGGTGGTCTTCATTTTTACTAGGTTTGTGATTTGTGATCTTAAATTATAACTGTATGGATATGGGAAGAAACAGGGAATACCAGATATTGAACATATGGCTTTTTTTCAAAAAAATTTAAGTTGGAAGTCTATATAATTTTTCATTTCACAAATCCCTCTTTTACACTCAAATTGCAGAGCCAAATTCTACTTTAAATAAGGTGATACATGGATAGATATGACAATTCAGCTGTTTTTAATATTTGTTAGAAGGTAAAGCAGTACATTCATTTAATGCCTTCCTTTTCCTGCCACCATGAGATAACCTGAATACCTGAATTCGATTCAGCAATTAAGAAGCATTGCAATTCTAGTATGTGCTAGAAAATATGGCCACTGCATGGCCATGGACTAGCACTAAGTAGGTATTCAAAACACAACTGATAAATTAATAGTCTCAGAGATTCAAAGGTGAATATGATTCTTTCCTGCTCTCCAGTAGCTTATGATCCACTAAATCAGTCCTAAAGACCAACAACTGAAATGCAATGTGATGGATTTTGAGACCATACATACATGAGCACTATAAAAGAGTATTGGTGTTAGTAATATTATATATACACATATATTAATAAAAACATGATCATCTCCCCTATTCTTATCTTTAATCTCAGTATCCTAAAGTATTTTTAATAATAAAAGTTAAGTACACTTTAATACATAGAGTTTATTTTTCCTAATAATAAAATACATACTTTGGAAATAATATACATACTTTGGAATTCCACAGATATCATGTGTATACCTCCAGGCCAATGAAATGTATGTAATCTTTTTTTAAAAATTATGTTGTATGTAGTGAATATATCATAATGCATTGAATGATAAATTCTAGACAATCAGGTTGTAGCCTTGACTACTTTTGTTTTCTTATGTTTGTTTGTTTTGTCTTTAAATATCCTCATGCATCTATTTTAGTTGCGAGTGCTGTTTACTTGTTTCAATCAGCTTTACTGAGGTATAGTTTATAATCAATGAAATTCAACTGCTTTAAGTGCACATATCAATGTTTTAACAATAAGGTATACAAAATATGTACTGTCATGTAAAAACCAAAACAAGGAAAATGTAGAACACATCACCACCCTCAAGAAGCTTCCTAGGCCCCTTCACACCCTGTTCAGTTCAGTTCAGTTCAGTCGCTCAGTCGTGTCCAACTCTTTGCGACCCCATGAATCGCAGCACGCCAGGCCTCCCTGTCCATCACCAACTCCCGGAGTCTACCCAAACCCATGTCCATCGAGTCAATGATGCCATCCAACCATCTCATCCTCTGTCGTCCCCTTCTCCTCCTGCCCCCAATCCCACCCTGAGCCCTCCACAATTGCTGACCTGCTTCTTATTTGTGACTATAGTTTGTGCCATTCTTCTTCCATTTAGCTCTTAGAAATAACAAACTAGATGATCTCCAAAAGTGTTCTCTTAATCTGTGGCTTGCCTTTTCATGGTTTTAGTGTCCTTTGAAGAGCATAAGTTTATAATTTTGAAGAAATACAATTTATTAATTTTTCTTTTATGATTTGTGATATTTGTGTCTTATCTAACAAATCTTTACCTAAAACAAGTTTGCAGATGTCTTCCTTTTTAAGGCATGTAATTTTAGCTCTTAGGTTTAGATCTCTCATACACTTTGAGTTGGCTTTTATGTATGGAGTGAGGTAAGGGTTGAGTTTTATTTTTAACAATATGGATATCCATCCACTTATTACAGAACAGTTTATGAGGAGACTGTTATTTTCTGCATTAAATCACTTAGGTGCTTTTGTCAAAAATCACTGCATCACCTGGGAAGCCAAAGCCCTCACGTAAGTCACATTATCCCTTAGCCCCACCTCCCTCTCCCTCTAGCTGCTGTGTCAGGCTGTCACCCAGTCAAGCATGCCTTGGATGCCTCTCCTTTCACACTTTAAACACCACCAGTGAGTTTTCTTTCTTTCCCAAGAGAAACTCTGCCACCTGTTTTATAGTAACATGTTTGTCATTTCTAATACAAAACAATGGGATGTAATTTTATAAATGCAACTTAGGACTGATACCTCAAGGATTGTGCCAAGATGCATAAAAGTATCCAATAAAAGCAAAACAAAAAAATTTTAAAAATCCACTGAATATGTATAAATGTGTCTATTTTTGGACTCTACTTATACCAATGCTATATTCAATTACTGTGGCTTTGTCTTTAATTCAGGTGATATAAGAGTTCCAACTTTGTTTTTCTACAAGATTATTTTGCTATTCTATATCCTTTGCACTTCTGTATAATTTTGGAATCAATTTCTCCAATTTTATTTTTTTAGGTCTATTGGAATTTGATTGGAATTACATTGAATTTAAAGATCAATTTGAAGAGAACTGACATCCTAAGAGTACTGTCTTCCACTCCATGGTATGCTTCTCCATTTATTTAGATCTTTAAATTAGTTTAGCAGGGATTTATAGTTTTCAGTGTCCAAAGCTTGCACATGTTTTGTTAAATGTATTTGAGAATTTTATGTTGTTTACGTTCTTGCAAATATGTTTAAATTTCAATTTCTAAACACTTGCTGCTTGTATGTAAAAATAAAATTGGTTTTTGAATATTGACCTTGAATCCTACAACCATGTTAAATTCAATTAGATTTTCTTTTTGTAGATTTCTTAGGATTTTTCATATATAAATTCATGATTGTATAATCGAGATAGTGTTACTTTTTCCTTTCCAATCTGTGTGCATTTTTTTCTTGCCTTATTGGACTGATTAGTACTTTTCCCAATAGAAATAGTGACTATGGGCATCCCAGCTTTATATTTCACCTTAAGAGGAAAGCATTAAGAATATCACCATTAGTATGATTCCTGCAGGTTTCTTTATTTCACAGATATCTTTTATTATGTCGAAAAAGTTTCTCACAATTTCTTGTTTGCTACAATTTTTTTTTTAAAGTCATGAATGGGTATTGAATTTTATCAAATGCCTTTTCCTACTCTATTGAAATTAAAGCTTTAACAAAATGTTAACCTGTTAGTATAGTGAATTATACCCTGATCGATCAGTTGGTAAAGAATCTGCCTGCAATGCGGGAGACTCCGGTTTGATTCCTGGGTCAGGAAGATCCACTGGAGAAGGGAAAGGCTACCCACTCCAGTATTCTGGCCTGGAGAATTCCATAGACTGTATAGTCCATGGGGTAGCAGAGTCAGACATGACTGAGCGACTTTCACTTTCACTTTCATAGTGAATTATCTTGATTGGTTTCTAAATATTAAACTAACTTGATTTTTTTTGGAATAAATCTCAATTGATCATGACACATTATTTTATATAATTTATGTAGTGCTCTATTTGATTATATTGGTCTCTAGTTTCTCCTCTTGTGATGCCTTCTTTGTCTAGTTTTAATATACTGGCTTCATGAAGTGAATTGAAAACTGTTCCCACCTCTTTTGTAAGAGTTTGCAAAATTGGTATTATGTCTTCCCTGAATGCTTGACAGAATTCATCAGTGAAATCACTAGGGCTGGAGTTTAACTTTGGGGAAGTTTTAAAATATAAATGTCATTTCTTTAATATAACAGATACAGGGTTATTGAGATTACCTGTTTTTCTCCTTAGGTATGCTTGGTGGTTTGTCTTTTTCAAGATTATCCATTTTGTGTAAGTTGTCAAATTTATTGCCATATTTTTCATTTGTTGTTCTTTAATGTTTATAGAATCTGCAGTGATGTCCCTGTTTTAATTCTTAAGGTTGGTAATTTCTGTCCTCTCTTTTTTTCTGGATTAGTCTAGCTTAAATTTTATCAATTATATTGATTTTTTTCAAAGAATCAACTTTTGGTTTCACTTATTTTCTCTATGTATCTAATTCTATTTTGTGATTTTTGGACTTCCCTTTTGGCTCAGATGGTAAACAATCCACCTGCTTTGCAGGTGACCCGGGTTTGATCCCTGGGTCAGGAGGATTCCCCGGAGAAAGTAATGGCTACCCACTCTAATATTCTTGTCTGGAAAATTCCATGGACAGAGAAGCCTGACAGGCTCACTGGTGGGTCAAAGTCCACGGAGTTACAAAGAGTTGGATACAACTGAGCCACTAAGCAAGCACATGTTTCATTATTTTGTATTTATCTCTATTATTTCCTTTCTTCTGCTTACTTTGGGTTATTGCATGTGTGTGTGTGTATGTGTGTGTGTGTGTGTGTTTCTAATTCTGTATAGTTAAAGTTTGGATTTTTTTTGAGACCTTTTAAAATCTCTTCTAATATAAATGTTCCATGTTATAAATTTCACACAAATTTGACAACTCTGTTGCACAAATTTTGATATCTTATATTTTCATTTCAACTCAGTTTAAAATGTTTTGTTTTCTCTTGTAATTCATTTTCAATCAGTTATTTAGAAGTGTGTTATTTAATTTCCAAACAGTTAGTGATATTCCTGATGTTTTTCTTTTGTTGATTTTTAATTTAATTCATTTTTATCATAGAATATAATCTATGATTTCAAACTTTTCAAATTTATTAATGAGTTATGTTATGATCCAGCATATGCTTTTCCTTAACAGAACTGATCTCTATAAAGCAAGTTTGCTATGTAAAAGAATATGTTCATTTTTATTTCAAATAGATATTGCCTATTTTCCATAAAAACACAATTTGTAATGCCATTTTCCATATTGTCTTTATTGTAATATGTTATCAAATTATATTTCCCATATATTTAGTAAAATAAAGTATTTAAAAATTTTTTTGCATCTCCCAGTCAAGTTGAGGAATTTTTTAGAAATTAGCATGCATTTACATTTGTTTATGACTTGGCTTGTCAATGTTCTTTATCCAATGTTATCTTTTAAACATAAAATTTCAAGAATTTTCTTGAGTCTCTTAAATTTGGCACTATTATTTATGGAACTGACACATTTTTACCCTTCATATTTCTTTTACATAGTAGCTAAAACAAATATATATGTACATATATATGTATATACATGGACTTCTCTGGTGGTTCAGATGGCAAAGAATCTGCCTGCAATGCAGGAGACCCAGGTTAGATCCTGGGTCAGGGAGATTCCCTGGAGAAGGAACTGGTAACCTACTCCAGTTTTCTTGCCTGCAGAATTCCATGGACAGAGGAGCCTGGTGGGCTACAATCCATGGGATTGCAAAAGAACTGGACATGACTGAGTGGCTAATAGTGTAGTGTGTGTGTGTGTGTGTGTGTGTGTGTGTGTGTGTGTGTGTGTGTGTGTGTGTGTGTGTGTGTGTGTGTGTGTGTGTCGCGCGTGGTCACACACATGCATATTTACTACTTACAGAGTGTACATATATTTTTCCTCTAATCCTTAAAACAGCCTTCAAGTGACATATTTACTTATGTACCATCAGTATGTGCCTGGAACTAGATTTACAGCATTCAAGCTGCAGTTGAAGAAACTGAACTAATCAAGTCATTTGCTGAAGTTTATATAGGAAGCCAACTGCAGAGCTGGATTTGGACCTAGGTCTGTCTATCCCCAAAACCCATGTCCTTATCACTATGACATGCAGCCTCTCTTAACTAAAGAAAAAATTCAGATTGCCAGTGGTTTTTTTTGTTACTACTATAATTATAACTGTATGCTAAAAGACAATAATGAGGCATTTATATATAAATGTTGAAGCTATTTTACCATAGGAATCATGAAATTCTACAATCAAGAAGCAAAGTCATCTGATCTCAAGTATTCAGAGCCAAATTCAATCCTCTTATTATTACCCAAAGATCATACCTAGTCTGTCCCACCCATAGTGTTCGCTGTCTCTTTCTGTGGACTCAAATTCTTACTAATTACTATGCCAGTTCCTTTCCTTCTCATGCTAACTATAGTTTTAATGGAAAAATACCAGAGAGTTATCTATACAAGGTCAAGGTCCAAGAGCCTGGACTGATTCATGAAACATGCAATCACAGTTTCCACTGCAGGCCATGATCTGTATCCATTTAGATGAGCCTCAGGAGTTGGAGAGTTGAGGAATCCCATTTGGCAGAATGGCAATAAGTAGCCTTTCAAAATGCTTTACGTGCAATCATTATTATCTTAAATTCTGGAAACAGAGTGAGTAAAAGAGATGCTTTTCCCATTATCCTTATTATCTCCATAAAAGCAATTTGTGCTGGGTTGTCATTTTAGAAAATTGTGCATTTCAAATACATCTGGCCACTGCCATGCTTCCTTCATCATGTAATGGCAGCTGACCTCCGCTCACACTGACAGCCTTCTAATGACACTCAGTCCACCTCATTAACACGGGCTTAGGATGATATACTTACAGCCTCTCTGGTTGTTTGGGTCTCTGCAGATAATTAATCCTAGTTAAGAAGTTTATCTCTTCCCTCAAGTTGTTGCTATCAGTTAGAGTACTTAATGGTTTTGACCAAAAAAAAAGGCAATCACATCATTCTTGACTCTACAGAGCAAACAAAAATAATATGGCTTTGTCCTGTAAAGATCTGCTGAGTGATAGTATCCAGACTCTAAGGGCTTCTCAACTGTGAATCAATGCCAGCCACTATTCTAGGCTCTAGGACACACCAGCAAACAAAACAGCAATAAAAAAAATTCCTGCATGGAGCTAATATTCTAGAGGGAAAAATATATGTACCTCATTTTATTATGCTCCACTTTCTTGCACCTCACAGACATTGCACTTTTTGTAAGTTGAAGTTTCGTGGCAGCCATGCATCAAGCAAGTCTATCAGCATTATTTTTCCAACAATATTTGCTCACTTCATGCCTTTGTGTCCCATTTTGGCAATTTTTACAATATTTTAAACATCTTTATTGTATTTGTTATGGTGACCTGTGATCAGTAATCTTTGATGTTACTATTGTAATTGTTTAGGGGCACCACAAGCCACACCCATATAAGGCAGCAAATATAATCAATAAATGTACGTGCTCTGATTTCTCCACCAACCAGGTATTTTCTCATCTCTTTCCCTCTCCTTGGGCCTCCCCACTCCCTGAAACAAAACAATATTAAAATTAGGGCAATTAATAACTTTACAATGGTCTGTAAGTGTTAAAGGAAAAGTTATACATCACTCACTTTAAATCAAAAGTTGGAAATGATTAATTTTAGTGAGAAAGGCATGATGACAGCTAAGATTGGCTGAAAGCTAGGCCTCTTGCTGCAAACAGGATGATAAGATTGTGAAACAGCCTTATTGCTAATATGAAGAAAGTTTTACTGGTCTGGAGAGACGATAAAACCAACTACAACATTCCTTTAAGACAAAGCCTAATAAAGAAAAAAGTCCTAATTCTTCAATAGCAAAGTCCTAACTCTTCAATTCTGTGAAAATAGAGAGAGGGTGAGGAAACTGCAGAAGAAAAATATGAAATTATCAGAGGTTGGCTCATGAGGGCTAAGGAAAGCAACTGTCTCTGTAACATAACAGTGCAAGGTGAAACAGGAAGTGCTAATGTAGAGGCTGCTGCAAGTTATCCAGAAGATCTAGCTAAGACCATTAATAAAGATGATTATACTAAACAAAAGATTTTAAAAGCAGCTTTCTATTGGGAGAAGATGCCATCTAGACTTATAGCTAGAGAGGAGAAGTCAATGCCTGGTTTCAAAGCTTCAAAGGAAAAAATGACCCTCTTGCTAGGGGCTAAGGCAGCTGGTGACTTTAAGTTGAAGTCATTACTCATTTACAAGGGTCCTTAAGAATTATACTAAATCTACTCTGGCTATGCTCTACAAATGTAACAAGAAAGCCTGCATGACAGTACTTCTGTTTGCAACATGGTTTACTGATTATTTTAAGCCTACCATTGAGAACTACTAAGAAAAAAGATTCCTTTCAAAATACTATTGTTCATTGAAAATGTACCTGGTCACCCAAAAGTCTGATGGAGATATATAACAAGATTAATATTGTTTTCATGCCTGCTAACACAATATCCATTCTGTAGCCCATGTAGCAAGGAGTAATTTTGACTTTCAAGTCTTATTGTTTAAGAAATACAGTTCATAAAGCTATAGCTGCCATAAACTCCTCTGATGGATCTGAGTAGAGTCAACTGAAAACCTTCTGGAAAGAATTCATCCTTCTAGATGCCATTAAGAACATTCATGATTCACAGGAAGAGGTCAAAGTATCAACATTAGCAGTTGTTGAAAGAAGTTGATTTCAACCCACATGGATGACTTTGAGGGGCTCAAGACTTCAGTGGAGGAAGTCACTGCAGATGTGATAGAAATAGCAACAGATTTAGAAATGAAGCCTGAAGATGTGACTGAACTGCTGCCATCTTGTGATAAGGTTTTAATGAATGAAGAGTTGCTTCTCATGAATGAGTAAAGAAAGTGATTTCTTGAGATGATATCTACTCCTGGTAAAGATGCCACGAAGATTGTTGAAATGACAAGAAAGGATTTAGGCTATTACACAAACTTAGTTAATAAGGCAGCAAAAGGGTTTGAGAGGACTAACTCCAATTTTGAAAGAAGTTCTGGTGATTTAGTTGCTAAGTCATGTCCGACTCTTGCGACCTCATGGCTTGTATCCCACCAGGCTCCTCTGTCCATGGGATTGTCCAGGCAAGAATACTGGGGTGGGTTGCCATTTCCTTCTCCAGGGGATCTTCCTGACCCAGGGATTGAACCCATGTATTCTGCAGTGCAGGCAGATTCTTTTTCAACTGAGAGACCAGGGAAACTGAGTAAAATGCTATCAAACTGCACTGCATGCTACAGAGAAATCACTCATGAAAAGAAGAGTTAATCAATGTGGCCAACTCACCTGCTGGAGAGGTAAGAGATTCAGGTTTGATCCCTGGGTCAGAAAAATCTCCTGGAGGAGGGAATGGCAACTCACTCTAATATTCCCTGGAGAAACCTATGGACAGAGGAGCCAGGCAGGCTATGGTCCATAGGGTCACAAAGAGTTGAACACAACCAAAGTGACTTACTGTTCATGCAACTTCACTGTTGTTTTAAGAAAATGTCACAGCCGCCCCAACCATCAGTAACAACTACCCTGATCAGTCAGCAGCTATCAACATGGAGGCAAGACCCTCCACCAGCAAAAAGATTATGCCTCCCTGAAGGCTCAGATTATGTTCAGCATTTTTTAACAATAAATTATTTTTAAATTAAGGTATACACATTTTTAGACATAATGCTACTGCACACTTAATAGACGAAGGATAGTGTAAACATAACTTTTACATACACTGGGAGACCAAAAAATTGTGTGAATTGCTTTATTGTGGTTATCTAGAACCAAACCCACAGTATCTCTGAGGTATGCCTGTGAATGTGTCCATTAAGAAAAATATGGCTCCCAGCTCTGTCATTTACAAGCTGTAAGTGGTTGTAAGTTACATAAGCTGCAAGTTACATAAACTCTCATTTTTCTCATCAGGGTAGTGATTATAGGTAAGGTGGTTATAAAGGTGGAAATAGATAATATAGGTAAAGTGTTTTAACACAAGGCCCAGAACATAAGCCCTTAACATAAATGAGATTTATTATTATTATTATTACATTTCTGTTCACTGCTATTTTCATAGACATTATACACACTATTTTTAAAAATGTATTTTATATACCCTCAACCTAATCAGTCAGATGTCCACAGTCTAATTCTCTGTTGAATTATACCTGATGAAATTCTAGCCATGTCCCCCCCATATTATCTTTACTCAGCTACACTGCATTTTCTTTATTTTGTTTAAGTCCTTGTTAACTTAAAATGGATCAGATATATTCTCCCAAATCCAATTTGTTCAGCTCAAAGTTAACTTTCCTGTGCATATAATGCAGGTCCCACAAGAGAAGGATGTTGATATCGTGGGTGATTCATGGAAATGGAAGCAGTCATGAGAATCAACAGCACCATGAAAGCTCTTGCAGACAAATAGTCAAATGCATCACAAGGCAGGATGCTAAGGGACCAATCAGCTCAGAAACATTGACTCTGTCACTTACACTGCTTAGAGGAAATGAATGGTAAAAGAAACGGACAATAAAAAAAAAGCTTTTATTTAAAACACTACGCAAGTATGGGTAGGGGAGACATGGGATGGTCTTAGAGCATTCAAATAGAATTAATAGATCTGTGCTTCTAGTCTTCCCTCTGTCCCAACTCTGATGCATGACACTGAAAAAGTCAAACATTCTCTCCATGCACACCCGTAAAATCAGGCCAGGCCATCCTAAGCTTCCTTGTTGCTTCTAAATTGCTGTTAATCTCTGCTGCATAGTTATTTTTGAATGAGAAACCAATAAGAATAGAATTTTTAAAGATAATTTCCTTTTGTCTTCATCAATAACACGGGGAAAATAAGACTTACCTGACAGGATTGCTATGAAGGTCAAATTGGAAAGTGCATGTAGAGCACTTACTGTGATGTCTGGAATACTGCAGGTTCCCAATGTGATGCTGCATCTTCTCATGATGATCCTGACAACATGAAATAACCAAATGAAAAACAGCGTGTCTTTAAAACAAACTACCCAAAGACAGAAGTAACTAAAGGAATGTAGAAACAAAATTAAAATGCGTGGGTGGCAAGATTATGAATACTGCTGGTTCGTTTTTCTATTTGAGAGACAACACAAGGTAATGGTTTGACTCATAGCTTTTCTTGACACGAAACCAGCTCTTTCACCAACTGTGGGACTTTTAAACAAGTCTTATATCCTCTCTGCAAATGAGCATGCAATGGTACTTCCGTATTAAGATGTGAGCTTATATGTCCAAGGCACGTGTGAAGCACTATATAAGTGTTTGTTAATTAAAATACTTTACAAATCCGCAGTCATGGACATGGGCACTCCTAGCAAAGGACAAAAGAGTAAAGGAAAGATACATCCATTGAATGCAGAGTCCCAAAGAATCTCAAGGAGAGATAAGAAAGCCTTCCTAAGTGAGAAATGCAAAGAAATAGAGGAAAACAATACAATGGGAAAGACTAGAGATGTCTTCAAGAAAATTAGAGATAACAAGGGAACATGTTATGCAAAGATGGGCTCAATAAAAGAGAGAAATAGTATGGACCTAAGAGAAGATATTAAGTGGTGGCAAGAATACACAGAAAAACTATACAAAAAAGATCTCAATTACTCAAATAACCACGATGGTGTGATCACTCTCCTAGAGTCAGACATCCTAGAGTGTGAAGTCAAGTGGGCCTTAGGAAGCATCACTACAAGCAAAGCTAGTGGAGGTGATGGAATTTCAGCTGAACTATTTCAAATCCTAAAAGATTATGCTGTGAAAGTGCTGCACTCAATATGCCAGCAAATTTGGAAAACTCAGCAGTGGCCACAGGACTGGAAAAGGTCAGTTTTCATTCCAATCCCAAAGAAAAGCAATGTCCAAGAATGTTCAAACTACTGCATAATTGTACTCATCTCACACGTTAGTGAAGTAATGCTCAAAATTCTCCAAGCTATGCTTCAACAGTACATGAACTGATAATTCCAGATGTTCAAGCTGGATTTAGAAAAGACAGAGGAGTCAGAGATCAAATTGCCAACATCTGTTAGATCATAGAAAAAGCAACAGAATTCCAGAAAAACATCTACTTCTGCTTCATTGACTATGCCAAAGCCTTTGACTGTGTGGATCACAACAAACTGTGGAAAATTCTTCAAGAGATGAGAATACCAGACCACCTGACCTGCCTCCTAAGAAATGTGTATGCAGGTCAAGGGGCAACAGTTAGAACTGGACATGGAACAATGGACTGGTTTCAAATTGGGCAAGGAGTACGTCAAGGCTGTATATTGTCACCCTGCTTATTTAACTTATAGGCAGATACATCATGCAAAATTCTGGGCTGGATGAAGCACAAGCTGGAATCAAGATTGCCAGGAGAAATATCAATAACCTCAGATATGCAGATGACATCACCCTTATGGAAGAAAGTGAAGAGGAACTAAAGAGTCTCTTGATGAAAGTGAAAGAGGAGAGTGAAAAATTGGCTTAAAACTCAACATTCAAAAAACAAAGATCAGAGCATCCAGTCCCATCACTTCATGGCAAGTAGATGGGGAAACAATGGAAACAGTGAGAGACTCTATTTTCTTGGGCTCCAAAATCTCTGCAGGTGGTGACTGCAGCCATGAAATTGAAAGACGCTTGCTCCTTGGAAGAAAAGCTATGACCAACCTCGGCATCATATTAAAAAACAGAGACATTATTTTGCCAAGAAAGGTCTGTCTAGTCAAAGCTATGGTTTTTCCCATAGTCATGTATGGATGTGAGAGTCGGACCATAAAGAAAGCTGAGTGCTGAAGAATTGATGCTTTTGAACTGTGGTGTTGGAGAAGATTCTTAAGAGTCTCTTGGACAGCAAGGAGGTCAAACCAGTTAATCATAAAGGAAGTCAGTCCTGAATATTTGGAAGGACTGATGCTGAAGCTGAAACTCCAATACTTTGGCCACCTGATGCGAAGAACTGACTCACTGGAAAAGACCCTGATGCTGGGAAAGATTGAAGGCAGGAGGAAAAGGAGACAACAGAAGATGAGATGGTTCGATGGCATCACCAACTCGATGGACGTGAGTTTGAACAAGCTCTGGGAGTTGGTGATGGACAGGGAAGCCTGGAGTGCTGCAGTCTAGTAGTAGTGGTAGTGAAAGTTGCTCAGTCGTGTCAGACTCTTTGCGACCCCATGGACTATACAGTCCGTGGAATTCTCCAGGCCAGAATACTGGAGTGGGTAGTCTTTCCCTTCTCCAGGGGATCTTCCCAACCCAGGGATCGAACCCAGGTCTCTCACATTGCAGGTGGATTCTTTACCAGCTGAGCCACAAGGGAAGCCCAAGAATACTGGAGTGGGTAGCCTATCCTTTTTCCAGTGGATCTTCCAAACCCAGGAACTGAACCGCAATCTCCTGCATTGCAGGCAGATTCTTTACCAACTGAGCTATCAGGGAAGCCCATGCTGCAGTCTATGGAATCGCAAAGAGTCGGACACGATTGAGCGACTAAACTGAACTGAACTGATAATGGAAAGGAAGGAATATTGTTTTTACAAAGAAATGATTATTGCCCCTAATTTAGTGTTGTTTTCCCCATGCTAGACACTGTTTGAAGAACTTTATGTGGATCAACTAACCCTCACAATAATCCTGTGGAATGGGTACTATCATCATCAGAGGTGAGAAACGCCCAGAAGGAAACAGTCCTGGTGTCTTCAGTGTCGCCAAGGCACAAGGTCAGATCTGCTCATTCCGGTATGTCTCCCCTGGTTTGCTGGCCTCTGCAGATAGTGTATCTTGGATCTCAGTTGCCCAGAAGCTGAGCTGCTCTGGGTGAACTGGGGCAAAATTAGTCTCACCTTCTTGTCCTTTTCTTTTCTTGGTGGCTGCTGAGGGATCCAATTCACATGCTGCTCCTCTTTTTCCTCTTATCAAAACTAACTCTCTTTTCAGGTTCTCATGTTAAGAAAAGTGATAGGCTGATAGTCCAAAGACTTGGTTTGAGACTTGGTTCTATCTTAAATGCTGTGTATTTTGGATAAGTTACTGGATGCCTTACAGTCTGAAATTCATGTGTAAATTTTAGTCCACTCAGAGTTTCTGAGAATTTTTGTCAGAGAGAGGGGAGAGAGGAAGACTGGTATGCATTAAGACAATGAATGCATGTTGTCGCAGAAAATTGAAAGGAGGACAATGGTTAAAATGCCAACGTTCACTCTATACCTCTGGGCTAGACTTGGAATGGTAACCACCACCTGAAATTACCAACTTCCATCTCCTATGGTGTTATACGTCAGTATAGGGAAATGTAATTCTAAGGGTCACAAGGGTTCTAAAATTCAAGGTTAGAGTTTTTGACAGTTGATTTCCTCAAGTTGGGTGCAATGATTTTCATTAGGCAGAGTACCCAGTGATTTTCACTGTGATGAAAGCCTGCAGTGGAAATTTTCAGTGTCTTATGCATATTTGCTGCTCCCAAGGAATAAGAGGAAAGAGAAGCCATCTACAGAGGGATGTTTGTTTGCTTTCACTTACTTTTATTACCCAGAATAATCCCAGTTTGAAAGTCTCCAGCCAGAGGACTATCAAATGTAATAATAAAAATGCTTGCAACATTTATTTTCTGCTTTTTCAGAAATTGGCCATTTTGACCCTATTTAGAGCAATATTAGTGCTTTCAGAAAAATGCTACTAGGTGACATGCATGTAATTTGGCCTACCACTTTAAAAATTACTCTAACTTATAGTTTAGGACCTGTTATGTTTATGGCATGACTTTAAAAAAAAATAAGGAATGAATAAAAAGGCTTAGTGGAAAACTACAAATTTATTTTTACCTGAGGCATTTGAAGCTTGAGAAAGTGAAAGAATGCATTTGTTATTTTGACCTTTTACAGACCTATTTGCCTTGCAGGTTGCATTAGTGATTCTTCAACATCTACTAAAATTTCTAGCAGTTATGTGTATGAAGACACTATTTCTCAGCCATTTCTTTGTCCAGCTCCTTATGAAGGAGACATTCTGTTGTTCTGGTTCAAAATATTAGAATCAGTTGGAGTTAACTGTTTTCCGTATCACCAGGTAAATATCTACTCGCTATAAAAGGAGGAATGGCTGCATTTTATTGAACAACTCTCCAGATCTTCTGCTGCAAGAGTTGCATATGTATTATTTATAAATTCCCAACAACTCTGCAATGCAGTTATTATTACCCCCACTTCACAGAGAAGAAAATAGAGGATTTGAGCACCTAAGATGCTTGATTGAGATCACACAGCTAGCAAGTTACAGAACCTGGAGTCAAAGACCAGATTTCTCTTCTTTCTCACTCACCATAACTTACCGAGCCTGTTTAGAATAAAAAAAGAGACCCCTGCAAAAAAAATGATTGATATGAAATTTCCCAATGCAAAGATGCTTCTACTTATAAGTTTCTCTAGTTAGAGGGCATTGACAGAGTAAAGTTAAAATAATTCGGGCTTTGAAATCTACTAGACCTGGATTCAAAATCGGCTCCACCACTTGACAAGTACAAGGCCTTGGAGAAGTTACCTAATATCTATAACATTACTTCATTAAATTGGGAAGATTAAATAAGATAAATCTCATAAGTACTGAATGCATTATTTATACCTGGTATGGACTTAATAAGTGGTAAATCTCTTTAGCCTATTATTATTTTTTTTAAAGAACATGATTCTAACCTGCCTAAACATGTAAGTATTCTAAAGTAGCTGTCTCATAACTTGCCAAGGTCATAATTACTGTATTTCTTTTGTTTTGTCACTTATCAGCAGGAACATAAACCACCTTTTTACAGGGGGTTTGGAGGATTATAAGAGGACCCTCTTACAAGTCATGCATGTGTGAAAAGAAACAATTCTTTTTTTTACCATCAGAAAAATAGAGGCCACTTTCCTTCCTCAGATGCACAAGGTTTCTATTATGTGAAAGCAGATTGAATGTGAGTCCAACAAGATTTGGCACAGGGTCTAATAGGAACTGAAATGGAACTGGGACTCAACATGATTTATCACAGTAATTTTTATAAATACCAAAATGGAAAACTTTGTTGTGCTGGAATGAAAAAGTGAATTGACTGTCCCATTAAAGATCCGTCAGTACTTTTCATAGGTCATTTGAACTGAACCAAAAGAATGTTAAAAGAACTTGAAATGCTGATGTCTATAACTACTAAATGAAATCTGACCAACACCCATAAACATAATAGGATTAGGCAGCAGTTGCTTTGAATAGTGGACAAAGTTGCTTTTCTAAAAGATGGTGGAGAAGTGTATTTACTGGGTCCAGGAAGAAGTGTCAATTGATTTCACTGAAGAAGTTCATGAGAAGGGAAAGCTTGGCAGAGCTGAGGGTGTACACAGGCCAAGACCAAAGTGCTGTTTGTAGAGAGGGCTCTCCAGGGGGGACTCACTGCTCTCTCCCAAATGGAAAAGCCCGTGAAATTCTGTGCTATGAAGAATTTTCTTTTTCTTTTTTTTTAACTCTTTACCCCACTATACTTTCTGGCCAATTTGCAATGTTCTGCTGCATGGAATTTTTAATCTTCTCAGTTCCATACTTCTGTCATGATTAAGTTTTGAAATGACAATGTTCTCACGTATATCCCACTAGAATAGTCTTTCACTCATAACTGCTGATTTTAAGAAACTCAATGACATTAGGAAGTAAAATCTATCTGCATTCTACATAGGCATTTATGTATTTACACAATGTCAATGAAGCAACATAACTGCAGTGTTCTTCTGGCCAGCTGCTCTGTCAGAATGAGGATGATGCATAGCTCCTCCAAATGCCTTAGTTTACAGGGGACTTTTCATACAAAGAAAGAAGAGAGAGAATATTTTATTGGGTATATATGATGTGTGGGATTCTATACTAAATGTTTTACTCAACTCTCTTCATTATCTGTAAGGTAATCATCATCTACATTATTCAGTTGCAAAAACCAAGGTTCAGAGAGGTTCAGCAACCTATTCAAAGCACACAGCTAATTAATAGTATATTCTGAGCTGAACTCAGATATTTGACTCTGAGCCCAGACTATCACAGGAAGATAAAAGTACACTTTAAAAGTACACTGGAGTGAGAACATTGAAGTCCAGCTAAGGAATTTATACTTTAGTATTTATTTTGTAAGTGAGAGAAAATTATTCAAGATAATGAGGAAGGAAATGTATGAGTTTTCTGGGCTTTCTCAACCCAAGTCTGAGTGCCTTTCTTTTTTCTGTATTATCTTCATCTTGTTCATGGAAAACCTATCATTTCAGTCATCTATACTCTTCTATCTTATGTGGAAACTTCTCTTGTTAACTCTGCTTAATAAATCGAGAAAAGGAAGTACAGAGAAGTAAAGGAGTTTGCCTAAGGTCAAAGCTAGGCAGAGATAGAATTAGAACTCTGGTCTCTCTGGACTCACTCTTAATCACAGAGCATAACTCCATGCACCTATGTATATAAATATGTATGGTAATAAGTATTTGAATATAGAGACACATATAAAATTTCAGCTTACTATAAACCCCACTGTAAAAACTTTTTCAAAACAATATATATTTCAGGTAGGGAATATCCAAAGTGCCATGATGACCTATAACATGAGGAGAACAGCAAAAACAAAGGAATACAAATAATTGTTGCAATCACCAAGCTGAAGTCATGGGATGCGAAAGATTATTGAACTCTTTCACAAATATCTTAACAGGAGTGCCTCTGTATTGATGCTGACTCCTCATCATTTTTCTCAGCTAACATTGTTGCACAGAATATCATAAAGTTTAGAAATAAAGAAAATAATTTGAGAATCTTCCACAGGAAACAAAAAAGTTCATTTCAAGGAGAAGTGGATTTTTTTTCCACTTGTTTTTGCTTCATCATGGCACATTAACTTAACGAAAATTTCCCTTGTGGATATGAGGAATTGTTTTGACCCTATGTACTTGTGTATTTATTTTGATGGCTCTAAATTAAGCAAAGCATTATTGTCATCATTGATACTAGAGAATTATTCATCTGTTAGTGAGTCAATAGCTGCATGGGTTTATGGTATCATGAGAGATATTGACTGTCAAGTTTATTTACAGTAATTGATAATTTTTAATTGTTCTCTGTTCCTATTCCTAAAATAGCTAAGCAAAGATGATCATTTCACAGGATAAAGAAACTGTGCATATAAGTGAGAGGGGAAAGGGGTTCGGGTTGTGTACTTGAGTAGAAATAGAACATGCCTAAAGGCCCCTGACGTGCCATGCTAAGTCACTTCAGTAGTGTCCAACTCTTTGCAACCCCATGGACTGTAGCCCACCAGACTTCTCTGCCCACAGGATTCTCTAGGCAAGAATACTGGAGTGGGTTGCCGTGCCTTCCTCCAGGGGCTAAAGGTCCCTAGAATTGTTTTAATGCTGGCAAAACCATAAGCAACCTGCAGGAGCTGAGCAGACTGTTGTCTCCCAAGGGAAGTGCGCCCTGAGTGAAGTGGTTCCCTTCCTTCCTTGTCTCTCCATCCTGACTTACCTCCACCACCTTTCAGAGTAGATGACCTTCTTCCCCTTATAACAGTGGCAGATACAGAGTATGCACTCAATAAGTATGTCAAATTACTGAATTATTTCATGAGGTTGTTTCTGCTTTTTTACCATGAGCTCCTTAAGTATAACAATGATGTGTGTTTATGGACTTTGCATGCCAAGAGCGTTACTTCCTGCCTGGATCTTCACACATGCTCAGTGGATGTTTTTGAGAAGTAGGATCGATAAAAATAAGACTCCGAAGACAGTCAGCCTGTGTTCAAATTCTAGCTCTGCTATTGACTGGTCTTGCAACCTTGGGCAAGTTACTAACTGCTCTGTGCCTCAGTTTCCTCATCTGCAAAAATGAGATAACAGGGAACTTATAAGATAGCTGTGAGAATTCTATGTGCTTTTATATGTAAAAATGCATATATCTTTTTTCTCCAGTGCAGATGGTCCTTGCAGGTAATGAATTACCTTCAGGTAATGAATCCAGGATTAAATTCTTCCTATCTTGTAATATCATCATCTTTAATACCTGGTATCTAAGATTCTATGGAAGGGAAAGAAAGAGGATGATGATATCTGGAAGCTTTTCTTAGCACTAGGCCTGGTAATGACAAGCAAACCAGTCTCAGGACTCATCCTAGATGCCAGGGTACCAGCTAACAGAGCTGCCCTTATACGTACTGGCATAAAGTAAACCAGTTTAACATTCTCTCTGGGCTTCCTAGGTGGCGCTAGTAGCAAAGAACCCACCTGGCAATGCAGGAGACGTGAGAGACATGGGTTTGATCCTTGGGTCAGGAAGACCGGAAAGACTTAAATAGAGGCTAGCAATCATTTATAAAGGCCAGTGCTCTAAAATCCTATAAGTAGGTGTTAATAGCTGCGTAGTCTAGTTTCAGTTGTTTAAGTACCACTGTTTTAATTTTAAATTCAATTGGTTTCTACATGGTCCTGTAGGTAATTCTGGCACCACTCTGCTACCATTGATGCTTCCAGTCCACCTGAGATCTTTAAACCTGAGGTCACAAACACCTACTGAGGAAAGGCCGGTGGCATACATGATCAATATAGCAGAGGGGGTGGGGACTGCAGAACCCTGGGGAGCAGCACCCGCTCCATGAGGCACCATAGCAGCAGCCAGCAGGAACTTCATCCCAAACTTGCCCAGGTCTCCAATTTTCCTAATCAAAGCCAAAAGTTCGGCTTTTTATGTGAAATCGTCCAAAATTAAAATGTTGTCAACTACTTTAAAACCCAGGGTGGGCAAAATATGTGTTTTCCAATGAAAGAATAGACTTTTCAATGAAATGTTAAGGTGATATGTTAAGCATACTACCTTAAAGAAATCTGTGAAAATGATATGTTGATGTTATTTAAGAAAGTGAGTGAAAAATGCCTGAGAAAATGGTATGGAATCAAGAAAATAAGGTATATAAAGAAGGCAGTCAAAGGGTGAAAGCCTATTTTACATGTTTGTCCCCACACCAAGCCCAGAGTATGGGTCTGATTCTGCCACTCCATCCCCAACTGTGTTCTTCCTGAGATGGGGATATGGCCCCTATTATAGGATGGTGGTTAAGTGCCTAGACTCTGGAACCAGTCTACCTAGGCTTAAAGACCAACACTACAACTTAACTGGCTGTCAACCCAGTTCCCCCATTAGTAAACTTAGGATACAAGTGGTATCCGTTTCAAAAAATCGCTGAGTGGTGACAATGAGCTAATATGCATAAAATACTTAGAACGTGCCTCATGTGTAGTAAGTGTTCAATATACCTTAGCCATTACTTTTCTTCTTATTACCTCTGGCTTGTGGGTTGAATTTGAAAATTGTGCCTCCAGTTTGCAATTTTTGCTTTAACCAGAGCAATTGGGATTCAAATCAGAAAGCCTTTAGCAGCCTGTGAAATGAATCATTAGCAAATAGCCTAGCTTCCTGGGAAATGCTGGGCACCTCTTGCTTTGCTACCTACCTACCGTCTCCTACCCTCTCTTTCTGCTCCTTGCTCTAACACAGCTTCTACCTGGCTCTTCTCTGTGGTCATAGCTCACATTTTCAACTCTATTCTTACTTTTTGCATTGACAATTTATTTTTCTGCTTTGAACTCAATCTCCCCTAGATAAATTGAGTTCAAAGACCACCATGTCCCCTGACCTCTCACTCTTTCGGACCATTACTACTGATTACTGGCCTGCCAAGCTGAAACTTTCAGAAGAAATAAGGCTTGAAGATGTTAGGCAGTTCAGCCAAAGTCATGCAGCCAATAAGGCAAGGAACTAGGGTTTGAACCAGATCCCATGACTATAGTCAGGGATCTCAAACTTTCAGCCATACTGCAGTCAATCTCTATTTTGCTGAAGCAGAAATTTGAGCCTCAAACAATGTGAGGGGTAGCTCATGAGAACAAACCACTTAGATAGGAAGTCAGCCTCACCCCCAGGAGTCATATCTCAAGGAGCCTTTGCTGTTGTAAGATCATTATGGAAGTGTACAGTATTCCAAAGCAGTGACAAAAGCTTTATTTTTTATGACAAATGGCCATACAATGAAAGATCAAGTTTTAGTGAAAGTTAGAAATGCATGCAGTTAGAATCAGTAAAATATTTGCATAGGAAGTTGGTGAATCTCAACAGAATTAAAAGGAGATTCATAAAGATCTGAATGTTTCTCTCAGCAAAACCAAGATTCTACACACAGAGTCAAAAAATGATGCCTCACTAGCCAAGTCCTATGATTTGGGGGAGGAAAGAACATGTTATTTAAAAACATTTGAAATCTGTTAAATGGAACATTGACTCTCCAGTATACCTCAATTGGCATTCTTTTTTGAAATTTGGGCTCACTGGCCTTTTATATAGAATAAATGAGTGTGAAGATTTAAGTTTCTATACATAACATTTTGTATTCCCCCTAAAGATACCCAAGACTTTCTTGGTGGCTCAGATGGTAAAGAATCTGTCTGTGATGCAGGAGACCCGGGTTTGATCCTGGGTCAGGAAGATCCCCTGGAGAAAAGAATGGCTACCCACATCAAATTTCATGGACAGAGGAGCCTGGCAGGCTATAGCTGTGGGGTAAGAGTGGGACACGACTGAGCAACTAACACTTTCACTTTCACCAAAGATACCCATTAATTCGGTTATCCTATTGCTTAAATAATATATAATAGCCATTTGAAATATTTTAGCAAAATGCCTTTTTTTCCAGGAATTTTTAAGCTTATCTTAAAAAGTCATGAGCCTGTAAGAATGTTGTTTGAAGATCAGTGAAACATCTTGTTGGTTCAGATTCAGGCTTATTTCATAGAGTTTACACAGCATATGCCAGGAACAGTGCTAAGAACTTTCACAGACATTTCATTTCTTATTCACAAAGATTCAATGTGCTTTAATAACATTATCCCAATTTTACAATTTTGGAAACTTTGATTTAAAGAGGTTTAGTCTTTTCCCAATGTCACACCACTGGAAAATGGTAGATTGGGGGTTCCTACTTAAGTTCAGGGCTTTTCACCATTTCATGCTGCCTCCTACTAGTGTGATTTAGCCCTTAAAAACAATTTTCAAAAAAAAAAGTTAGCTAGAAGAGTATCTATCCATTAAAAATGATTCCATTGTCCCTCCATGTACCTTGTCATGACTGGGATGGCGGAGAACATCAGTTGTTTGAAATATGCAATAACAATTCCTTGGATAGTAGTTCTAATTTTAGCTTCCTGAGGACCCTGTTTCTTCAGGCAATGAGTAATTTGCATGGCAAGTTTTCTTCTGAAGGAGACATTAGAGTTGAATCCAAGGACATTTAGAATAGCTTCACAGGATGGTTTGGTTTAAGAACTGCATGAAAACTTGCTAAAAATTCTGCATTTATGACACTATTTATTATATACTTAACCTCGTGAAAATCAAAAGAGGGACTTCTTTTTTTTTTTTTTTTAACTTTCTAGTATTTCTCTCAGAGAAGGCAATGGCACCCCACTCCAGTACTCTTGCCTGGAAGATCCCATAGACGGAGGAGCCTCGTAGGCTATAGTCCATGGGGTCGCTAAGAGTCGGACACGACTGAGCGACTTCATTTTCACTTTTCCCTTTCATGCACTGGAGAAGGAAATGGCAACCCACTCCAGTATTCTTGCCTGGAGAATCCCAGGGACGGCGGAGCCTGGTGGGCTGCCGTCTATGGGGTCGCACAGAGTCGGACACGACTGAAGCGACTTAGCAGCAACCTTTTTATAGTTTTCAAGTGTCTACTGAATTCTACTTCAACACAATAACCATTTATATTTCATAATGATAATGGCAAGAGTGGCTTTTTAAAGCTCATTTGAAACTCTTTTTATTCTTAATAATATCCTTTGCCACTCCTTGGCCATTCTCCTGCTAGGTTTTCCAAAAGCATTAAAAAGTATGGGATCGGGACCCTGGTTTAAATCTCATATCATCAGACTCTTCCATCTACTACCCTCCTTGGTGCAGTCAACTACTAACAATTACTCCATGTTCCCTAATTTTCTGAAGGTTTTTACTCACTGTCACATCCTACAGCATCATTTTATCACAATTCTTGGTGAAGTCTGTAGATCAGAGCCTAGTCAGTAGTAAATACGGTAGGCTTTGTGGGCCAAGAGACAAAACAACTTACTTATACAACAGAGCAGAAAACTCTTGCCTGCCCCACCTACCCTTTCTTGAATTTAGAATCCACTGTCTTCATTTAGACCACTTCACTCAGAGACCACACCCTCCCACCTCACTAACATGTCTTAGTCTTTATTGGTTCCTCATATCCTGAACTTCTAAACTCTTAAATGTCCCGAAGTCATTAGGCCTGTCCTACATCACTGTTCTGGGAATCACTTCCAGACTCATGACTCAAAATATTATCTTTACACCAACAACATCCAAATTTGTACTCTACTCTAGATTCTTTCCCTGACTTCAGATTTTATTGGATCTAAAGATCAACTTGAGGACAGCTGGCATCTTAACAATGTTGTTGTCCATAAACATGGTTTATCTCTCTGTTTATTTAAGACAACTTTATTTTCTCTCAGCTATGTGATAATTTTCAAGTTTTCACTATAGAAGTTTCATGCCTCTTTTGGTAAATGCATTCTTATGTATTTGATACTTTTCAAAGCTAACGTAAATGGTAATTTTTAATTTTACTTTAATGCATTTATTGCTCTAATATAAAAATATAATTGATGTTTGTATACCAATCTTTTACCCAGGAATTTTGCTGAACTCACTAGTTCTTGTAAGTGTTTGAACAATCATTTGGATTTTTGTTTTTTTATCACATTTGCTTTTAACTTTAGTAGTCCTACTGATTTGACATTACTTCTATGAAAAGCTCATCTCTACCTCACTGTTTACTTTTGTTTTGCTGTGAGAACATAATCTGGATGAAGAGCCAAAAAAGACCCAGAGATATAAAATATACAAAAGATTATTCTAGTTAAAAATTCTCTTTTTCTAGTCTTGCCTTCCTCATTTCTCATTGAGAATTCACTTTAAGGTCTAAAAACTTCTGGCATATTCCAGTGGAAAGTAAAAATTTCCCAGTGGCACCTCTGGAAGTTATTCCAAAATTCTCTTTGGGTACAGGTTGAAAAGGAAGGCTGATTCAGTGATCCTAATTCTGGATGTATATCCAAAGGAAATGAAATCATGAACTTTAAGACATATCTGGAACCCCACATTTACTGCAGCATTATTCACCATAGCTAAGACAACATGGAAACAACCTAAGTGTCTGATGTTGGATAAAGGCCCATGTAATAATATTTAGCTTTATATAAAAAGAAAGGAAATCTGCCATTTGTAACAACATGGATGAATCTTGAGGGCACTAATCTAAAATAACATAAGTCAGTCAGAGAAATGAAAACAGTGCATGGTCTCATATATACATGAAATCTAAAAAAAGTCTAATGTGAAAGTCATTCAGTCGTGTCTGACTTTTTGCAACCCCATGGACTGTCCATGAAATTCTCCAGGCCAGAACACTGGAGTGGGTAGCTTATCCCTCCTCCAATGGATCTTCCTGACCCAGGAATCGAATCAGGGTCTCCTGCATTGCAGGCAGATTCTTTACCAACTGAGCTATTAGAGAAGCCCTCAAAAAAGTCTAAGGTTCTAAAAAAAAAATCTAAAATATATCTAAACTCATTGCAATGGAATCTAAAAAATTCTAAACTCATTGAAACAGAGACATTGATGGTTACAAGCTGGGATGGGAGAGAAGAGGAAATGCTGATGAAAGAGTACGAATTTCTAGTTATAAAAGAAATAAGTTCTGAGCATCCAGTGTCCAGCATAGTAACTATAGTTAGTGATACTGTATTGTATTTTTGAATGTTTCTGAGTATATCGTAAATATTCTCCCCACTTAAAAAAAAAAAAGCTAATATAACTATGTGAGGTGATGGATGTGTTAACTAATCTTCTGTGGTAATCACTTCATAATATATACATATACTAAATCATCCATTTTTCATATTAAACTTACACAATGTTGTCAATTATATCTCATAAACCTGGGAAAAAAGAAAAAGAAAGCTGGGATGAGACATAATAGGGAAAATTCAGCAGGTATGAGATGTAGGTTCTTTGGAAACCAGCTTTATGAAACCCAGAATAACTGAGCCCAATGTATTCGTTCAACAGATCTTTATTGAGCACTTACTATGTGCAGAGCAATACTAAGCTGGGGACTGGCAGTGCAACAGTAAAAAAAAAGAAATTCACACCAGACAGCCCTGTTTTCCTCTGAGGAAAACTCATAGGCATTCTGGGGAAAGTTATAAAACAGTAAAGAGCTGATTACAGTATGGAGGTGGAAGGGAGATGCCAAAACGGGAAAGTGCAGTGTGCTGAGGGACCCCTAACACAGAGTTACAAAACCAGGAAATGCATGGTGAACATTTGTCATGTTAGCTGCTAGCCCAGTATCTCTGATGTTTCTTTGAATCCTCAGGAAATGTCCAGCCTTATATACATCCATCTTCCCTAAACTAGGACCCAGAAGAGTTGACACACAACCTCTTTTGTAACTGGGGCATAGGTGTTTTCCCTAGACCACACTAACCAGACTCATTTCGGAAAGATTTTGGCTTAGTACTGTAAAAGAGGAATACAAAGGTCCCCATGGAACCATTTGGCCTTCACGGTATCCAAGCCTTAGCAGCTGCACTCACTGGAAAGTCAGGTTTCTGAATCAGGTATAGTTTCAATACTGGCAACAGTAACAGATACAGTTAAGTCAGGTCCCAAAGTAAAGTCAAGGCTCCAAAATTTTTGATCCATGTAATAACTTTTTCTGCTTAATAAGCCAGCTTTGGTTTCTACCACTTGCAACTAAAAAAAGCAACCCCAAATATAAAAGGTTTCCCAGAGTAACTTATCTAAACTGAGATGTCACAAGGAGTGAGTGTTAGTTATGGAAAAAGGAAAGGTATTTGGAGTAGAAGGAACAATATGGTCTAACAAAGAAACAAAGTATTGGGTAGCCAGAAAGTTCATTCAGGGTTTTTCCATAATAAACTTTTCGGCCAGCCCAATAGTTATGTATTCGAGGGGCCTAAAATAATTAGGAGGCTTGGAAGGTGATGAGTGGTGAGAAATGAGACTGAACAAGCAGGGCCATCTAGGATTACACAATCCAGTTTAAGAAGCCCTTTAGCAAAATTGTCTCAGCAAATGGGCAGAATTGAGATTATGGTTGAAGATATTGCCAAGAACTAAGAGGCTGAGAGAGGCTCAGGCCAACTTCACTCCTATCTGCTGCCTCCAGGAATGATGTTTTCCTCAAAACTCTCTAGCCAAGGCTGAATCTCATTATCTGTATCTCCAAATTGTGTGTGTGCTCAGTTGTGTCTGATTCTTTGTGACCCCAAGAACTGTAGCCCCTCCGGCTCCTCTGTCCATGGAATTTTCCAGGCAAGAATCCTGGAGTGGGTTTCTATTTCCTATTCCAAGGGGTCTTCCTGACCCAGGGATCGAGCCCACGTCTGCTGCTTCTCTTGCATTGGCCGGCAGATTCTTTACCACTGGGCCACCTGGGAAGCTCTATCTCCAAATTGGACATTGTAAAAGAGCAAGGTGTCTATCATGAAATATTCTCCAACATGGACTAGAAAACTACCTACAAAAGTTTTATCCAACAGAGGTATCCAGTGGATGGACTTTTAACCCAGAACAAAAATGTACAAAAGCCTTTTAAGTGTCATTTACTCAATATCTCCATCTCAGTGCTTTTTCCCAGGGAACCCAGCTCATATTCCGTTTACTACACCCAGAGACCCACTATCCATTCCAGACATAGTTCAACAAAACAGCACCAATCACAAGTGCCAGTTTGTGAAATATTGTCACAAAGTCAGCCACACTACCTGACAGACCAATGACCATGTAGTTGAAGACCTAAGATCAGTATGTTCTCAGGATAATAATTGATATTGTTATTTAAAAAAATGATGCTAGGTCAAATAATATTGAGAGATGTTTGTTGAAATACCTTATGTGCTGAGAAAATGCTTAATGTGCACAAAACCTCCAAAAGAGAGATAATATACAGCATGTTCCAAATTTATTTGATTACTCTCTTGACCACAAACCCCATCTAAGGTCACAATGTCTCTTTAAATGACCTGAATGTCACATAAAGTGGAGTCTCAAGCCAGCATTTACCTGAAAGAGGAAAAAAAAAAAAGAACCAAAAGAAGCATAACCAAGTGGCTTCTCATCTCAGGTTGATATAGTTTCCCTTTTTTGTGAAAAAGACTTAATTCCACATATTTAATATTTTTCTTTTGCACTGTTTTTTTTCACTTCCTTTGTTTTTATTACTAACTTCTTCCTTGTGGTGTTGGTCTCCCTCTGTCTTGGGGGAGAAAGTTCCTTCATTAAGTTCACATGGTAAATCTACTCTTCCCAGGATCCAGATTTTTCACATTCTAATCCAGGTCTGACACATTTTCCAATTAAGATATACACACTTGAATATAAACAAAGGCAGGACCTTAAAGGGAGCAGAGGAAGTTTCTTAATGAGGTCATCTGTTTTAAACAGCAGTTGATATGAATCAAAAATAAAAAAGCTCAGGGACCAAAAATCAATTATAAACCAGTGTGGGGTAGGCAATGACGAGAAAAAGCCCAGAACATGAAAATGCTTTGAATCTCATCTTGAATGGAAAAGCTAGTTCCGGATTATGGCTGCCCCAGCCGAAGGAAATGAATCAGAATCACCTTGTCATCAGACATTGTTAGACCCCAAACAAACAGAAGGGCTCTGCAGAGCCTTCCATATTTGCCTTAGTGGTTCTCAGACTTTAATTAGCATCCAATCCCTCTAGGTTTGTCAAAACTGATGACTGGTTTCCCACTTTATGAGTTTCAGATTCAGTAACCTACTCACTTCTATCAAGTTTGCAGGTGATGCTAACAATGTTGCTCTGGGGACCACACTTTGAGAACCAGACCTACATGATAACAAACTACAGCCTAGGGCAAATCTAATGATGAACTTTCTTATTTCCTTTCTTCCTTTTTTTCTTCTCTTCTCTCTCTCTCTCTCTTTTAAACACATGAACAGCCTAATACTAAAATGCTTGAGTGCAGACAATTGAATCAGAGAAATACTGAGTTCAAGCCCACATATGCCACTCACTATCTAAGGTCCTAAAACAATTCACTTACCCTATGGAAACCCCAACTGTACCATATGCAGAACAGGACAAGAACAGTCCCTATCACATGGACTGTTGTGAAGACTGAGTAGGACAAAGCTCTGCTCAGAGACTCTAGCTCATAGGAAAACACTTAAAAGACTTCCCAGGTGGCGCTAGTGGCAAAGAATCTGCCTGGAATGCAGGAGATACTGGTTGAATCCCTAATCTCGGCAGATCCCCTGGAGGAGGAAATGGAAACCCACGCCAGTATTCTTGCCTGGAGAACTCCATGGACAGAGGAGCCTGGCAGGCTACAGTCCACGGGGTAGCAAAGAGTCGGACATGACTAAGCAGCAGCAGTAGCAAAGCACTTAATAAGTGGGGATCACAGTGAGTATTGTTTTGCTTATTAAAAAAAAAAACAAAAACACTGGTGGTATCCTGCCCCTAAACTCCAAGTACTGAGCAAAGAGAGTCTGGGTGTTTTAAACTGTGCCTTTCAAATCTCCAACGGGCAGGACATTAAATCTTCAGCCCTTCAGGACACAAAACAAGAATTACTATAGAACTCATCCCAAAATTACCAAGTTTTTTTTTAAGATTCTTTTTTGACAGAGAAATATATCCTCCAATTGCTTTTCCCTTTAAATGATTCCCATCTGCAGTATAAATTGGACTTTGAGGCCTCCAGGCAAAAAATTTATAGAAGGGCTTCCTTACCCATTACTAATTGTAAAATAAGTAGGGAGTCCTGTATTTCTTGGGGATCCTCAGATTACGGTGTAAATATCAGTCTTTCCCCATCAGGCTTGGTTAGAATACCCTGGTGTGAGCATACGTGGTGTCCTCCAGCCTTACCTCTTAACAGTTTATACATCTGTAATCATTTTTGTTTAATGTTTCTTTTCTCTCATCAAACACACATTTCATGAGAGAATTATGTTTACTAAGTTCCCACTGCACTGCCTATAACAGAATCTGGAACAGTGAAAAGTCTATAGTAAATATTTGATGAGGATCAAACCAAATGACCAAATTCCCAAGAATTTGGAACAGCAGAATGAGAAAAGTAATTTCTTTTGTGCGTCTACCAATCATCATGCTTCAGGAACGTACTTAACAAGAGAAAGTAAGATTTGATTCCTCCAACAAGCTCTGGCAATTGGATACTGGAATTTCCCACTGAATTAAGGACTTTATTAATCCATTTTAAGAGCCCAATTCAAAAACCCCTAATAAGAGAAATAATGTCTATTTAACATCTATTTAAGAAATAATGAGGCTTGGGGATTTTACACATGTTGGAAATTCAAGTAATCATACAGCATCTATTTTAGTATCTGGCAAAATTCATTCCACTCAGTTGTATTTTTTTCTGTTGAAAATACTGATCTTTCTCCTTGTTACTTTCTTTGGTATATTCTCTTTAATAAGGTTATAAATGTAAATGCATTTCTGGGCCTTTGTTTTCTTTTCTTAGTTTAAATTACCTCTCCATTTCACCACAAATTGTGTATTTGGAGTTCCATTTGTGGTCAAAATGCAATTGTTTAATTGTGTAATATGTAATTTGTAATATAATTATGCTGGCCAAATTATTTCCTGGGCTGCTCAATTACTGTGATTACATTTGTTACATTTACAAGCCACATGCTGTTATTCTCCTTTCCCTCTGGCTGCTAAATAGTTTTATTTCACTTTTAGTTCTTAGCTTCAGAGCTTCAGGTGGGTGTCATAAGGAGAAGTGAAATTTGATATCTTGTTTTCTACCATTACAGCCCCACTTATGTTAATGAAGATGGGAGCTGAAGCTGAAAAACCACAAACAACTTTTACCATTACATGTCCACTCCACACTTAGAAAGAGAGATTGATGATAGTGCATTGCAAATTTATCTTCCAGAACATTCCATCTCATACGAGGAAATGACTAACATTTATTGGGTGCTTTCTATGTACCAGCTACTGACTAAGCACTTTACATACATTTCAATATTCATCTTTAGCACACTTGTGTCTTAGCCTAGGGTCCACAAAAGGCAGAGCCTGTACACAGGCTTCTGTGCAGGTAGCTTAATTTGGGAAGTGAACAAGGAAAGGAAGTGGGGACTAGGAAGGGTGAAACAGGAAAGTGTGGAAAACCAGCCCAAGGATGTGTTGTCTGTAGGATCTATACTGTAAGCAACTGGAGTTCTAACTCATGAAGGCAGCTCTGAAAATCTGTGCAGAAAGCACCCCAGAACAATCTAAGACTCTGAAGAGAGGAATATTTTCCCCCGGGATTTTGTCACCATAACAAATGTTGAAATAACAGGCTGTTGACACCATAACACTTCCAGGGCTGCAATGCCTAAAAGTAGTGAGTCCCACAAGTGCCCCATTTTTCCTGGGGCAAAATGCAGGACAGACAAGGGTCAGCTGAGGGGAGCTCTGTCAATTAAACCTAGAAAAAGAAGGTAGGCAACATAAAATGAGGTACTAGAGGCCTCCTATACACATTGCTTCCTCTCCTTTTCTCTTTTTTGAAACATACTTCAAAGACCCTTTATTAATATTCCTATAAATCACCAACATTTTTGTAGCTTTATTGGGATAAAGACCCTGATGCTGGGAAAGATTGAAGGCAGGAGGAGAAGAGGACAACAGAGGATGATATGGTTGGATGGCATCACCAACTCAAAGGGCATGAGTTTGAGCAAGGTCAGGGAGATGGTGATGGACAAAGAAGCCTGGTGTGCTGCAGTCCATGTGGTTGCAAAGAGTTAGATATGACTGTGTGACTGAACTGAACTGAACTAATTGGGATAAAATTAATATCAAATATACAAAAAAACTGTTCATATTTAATGTGTGTAATTTGGTGAGTTTGGACATATGCATCCACCCACAATCTATCACCACAATCAATATAATAAACATATCCCTCATTTCCAAAAGTTCACTCACATCCCTTTGCTGTTTCTGTTTTTGTGTTTGTGGCATGAACAATTAACATGCTGCTACTGCTGCTAAATCACTTCAGTTGTGTCCGACTCTGTGCGACCCCATAGACGGCAGCCCACCAGGCTCCCCCGTCCCTGAGATTCTCCAGGCAAGAACACTGGAGTGGGTTGCCATTTCCTTCTCCAATGTATGAAAGTGAAAATGGAAAGTGAAGTCACTCAGTCGTTTCCGACTCTTAGCGACCCCATGGTCTGCAGCCTACCAGGCTCCTCCGTCCATGGGATTTTCCAGGCAAGAGTACTGGAGTGGGGTGCCATTGCCTTCTCCTAATTAACATAAGACCTACCCTATTAAAGTTTTAAGTGTACAACATCATATTATTAACTATAGGTACGATATTTGCATAGCAGATCTCCAGAACTTAATTCATCTTGTAAAACTGTAACTTTATACCTGCTGAACAACAACTCCTCATTCCTCCTCCCTCCATCCTCTGGTAAACATGGTTTTATTTTCTGCTTCTATCATTTTGACTCTTTTAGATAGTCCTATAAGTGGATTCATGCAGTGTTGGTCCTTCTGTGACTGACCTCTCACTTAATAGCATAAGGTCTTCAATTCCATCCATGTTGTTGCCAATGAACCATTCTTGCATCCTAGGGATAAATCCCACTTGATCGTGGTGTATCATCCTTTTAAAGTGCTGTTGAATTAAATTTGCATGTATTTTGTTGGGGGTTTCTTTCATCCATGTTCATCATGGAAATGGTCTGTAATTTTATTTTCTTTTTTTTTTTTATTTTTTTATTTTTTATTTTAGTTGGGGGCTAACTACTTTACAATATTGTAATAGTTTCTGCCATACATTGACATGAATCAGCCATGGGTTTACATGTAATTTTATTTTCTTCTTCTGTCTTTGTCTGGCTTTGAGATCATACTCTTTTTCAAAGAAGATAACTGAGGTTTGAAGATGTTGCCTAAGGATATATTAAACAGAACCACTATCTGGCAGAGTTCGTGATCTTGTATCAGTATGCCAGCCTGTATTAATTTCCTGGAGCTGCTTAACAAATCACCACAAACCAGGTGACTTAAAACAAAAGAAATTTCTAACAGTCCTGAAGGATAGAGGGCTAAAATCAAGGTGTCAGCAGGGCCATGCTCTCTCCAAAGGCCCTAGAGAAGAATTCTCAGGTAGCTTCTGGTGGCTGTTGACAAACCTTGGCATTCCTTGGCTTGTGGAAGCATCATTCCAATCTCTGCCTCCATCATTGCATGACCAGCTTCCCTTTATGTCTATATGTCTGTGTACAAATTCCACTCTTCTCATAAGACACCAGTCACATTGGATTTAGAAGCCACCTAATTCAGTATGACCTTATCTCAATTTGATTACATCGGCAAAGATCCTGTTTCCAAATAAAGTCTATGACAGTTTCCAGATAGACAAAACTTTTGAGGGGACACTCTTCAATCCAGTACATGGCCCCGGTTCCTCTCCTTTAGACTATTTGGAAATACTATTTTAAACGTTTTTAATTTTATTTATTTATTTTTTGGCTGTGTTGGGTCTTCATTGCTGCATGGGCTTTTCTCGAGTTGCAGCGAGCAGGGGCCACTCTCTCACTGTGCTGCGCAGGCTTCTCATTGCAGTGGCCTCCCGTGTTGCAGAGCACGGGCTCTAGGTGCACAGGCTCCCTGGGCTCTAGCACACAGGCTCAGTAGTTGTGATATGTGGGCTTAGTTGCTCCACAACATGTGGGATCTTCCTGGGTCAGGGATCAAACCCATGTCTCCTGCACTGGCAGGCAGATTCTTCACCACTGAGCCACCAGGGAAGCCCTTAAATGTTTCTTTTTTTTTAAATTTCATACATATCTCTTTCAAGAATGCGACATTAGGGATATCTGAATAAATACCCATTCCCCTAGAGTCAGATATTTATTGTTCTCTTTCAAAGAAGGTTTTGTGTTCAATATGCCTCTAGACCTCTCAGATGTCTTCCAGAAGACAAATCTACTGGTTGATCAGGAGCCTTTAAAAGACATCATGTTTTAGTGTTAAGCGAGTCCCAGCCAGAGTTCACCTTGAACCCACCACTGTTGCAAGGGTGGTTGAAGCCATGACGTAAAACAAATGGGCAGGCATTGGAGAAACACCCAGCCCTTTATACTTAATTATCAATCTGAGAGAATTTGTTTTTGTCAAGTTCTGGTAAGCTGGGCTGCTTGAAAAAATTTACAGGGGTTCTAATAGCATTGCTAGTTAGTTAGTGTTAGTCGCTCAGTCGCATCCGACTCCTTGCAACCCTGTGGATTGTAGCCTGCCAGGCTCCTCTGTCCATGGGATTCTCCAGGCAAGAATACTAGAGTGGATTGCCATTCCCTTCTCCAAGCATTGTTGGTGGTGTCAATTTTGATCATATTCAGTTTGACCAAGTATCTGTCCTGGTTGAGTGAAATGAATCTAGTATTAAAGGTATTTTATGCAGCTATGATTATACATTGCCCCTTGGCTTTTGCATACATATGTTTAATCCTCACAAACACCCCTGTTGAAACAGTATCATTCCAATCACACCAGGAAACTGAGACTTCAGTAGGATAAGAAATCTATACATGGTCGCAGCCAATAAGTGGTAAATCAGGGGTATACATTAGATTTTTTGACTCCAGAACCGGGATATTCCCCAGTATCAAGCTGCTTTTGCCCAAGTCCACAGATATCAAATGCCTTCAATCGTGTTGTTTAGGGTTCACTATTCAAAATATTTCCTAAAAATATCAATACATAGAAAATTATGAGCCAATTTAATAGTAGCTATCAACTCTCATTGAGTTCCCTTCCATAGGGCCAAGGATCTTACACAAGTGAGGTTGGAAATATTCTCCCTGGTATAATGAAATCCAGAGTCAGATAGTCTAATTTAATTGCCCAAGTAGATGACAAAGGTGAAAAACACTAGGCAAGAATACAACTCAAGCCCTACTTGCTCTAAAGCCTGTTCTCTCAACTATTTCATATATTGATTCTCAACATCAAAGCCTTAAACAAACAACATAGGAGCTTCATGTAGAGTTTATTTTAAGGGAATGGAGAAGACTTTATGGAGAGCTGATATTAGAGATAAGTCTGAAAGCATAAGAGGGATTTGATAGCTAATGAACAGTAAGAGGAGTCTGAATACTCACTCGTTTATCCACTCATTCATATGTGTTCTATGGAACTAATACTCTGTTCCAAAGACTGTGCTGGTGACCAGATGAACACAATAGCCACAATCCCTGCCCTTGTGTGGCTTGTAGCTCCTGGGAGAGAAGACAATAGTTGAACAAATACACCAGTAACTGAACTCCTGGCCAATTCTTTGAGTGCTATGTAGGACACGAAATACACTATAGAAAAAGAACAAGAGGTGATTTTATTTGTGAGAATCAAGGATGGCTTCTTTGAGGAAGTGACATAAAAAATTGAGCCCATTTCCCTGGCAGCTCAGACTGAAGAATCTGCCTGCAACGCAGGAAACCAGGTTCAATCCCTGGTCAGGAAGATCCCCTGGAGAAAGGAATAGCTCCCCACTCCAGTATTCTTGTCTGGAGAATTCCATGGACAGAGGAGCCTGGCGGGCTACAGTCTATGGGGCTGGAAAGAGGAGCACACAACTGAGCAAATTTCACTTTCACTTTTCAAACTTTTAAGAACAGAGAGAAGATTGCTCCAGTCAGAGGAGTCTGCAAAGCTCTGAGATGAAGAAAGAAAGTCAATAAGAAGGACCCTGGTATATGAGTAGGAGAAAAGCCCAACAATTGCCAAGAAGCAGGCAACTCAGGGCCTCTGGACCACGCTTGGAAATTTCAGTTTCATTCAGAGGACAGTGGGAAGCCATTAAAATGTTTCACCAGACAAGTGAAATTCTCCAATTTTTATTTCTATGTCAATCTGGCCACTCTGTGGAGAACAGATATGGGAAGGCCAATTAAAAGGTTACAGCTGTGATCCACGTAAAAGTACTGACGGGTTGTCAGGGTGGTAGCTGTGGAGATGGCCAGAAGGAGAGAGACGATTTTAAGACAGAATTGACAGTTTGTGCTGATGGATGAGATATGGGAGGAGAAGGAGAAATAAAGAGACGGGAATGAAATCAAGGATGGCCCCAGCTTTCTGAATTGAACATCTGAGTGCGAGGGTATTTACCAAGATGGGGAAGAGGCAGTAGGGATGGGGCAGATGAGATGGGTGTGGCAAATGCACGTGGAGGGGTGAGGAGAATGAAGAGATCTGTTACTTATGGGGACTAATTGGTTTGGACGTAAAATGACATGTTACCTCTAAGATTTAGGCCCATGAATTGTACTGACTGAAAACAAGTCACAGCAGCACATGTCAGGTAAGGAGTAAAATGGCTGAGGGTCACGCCCTGCACTAAATTCCCTTTCTGCTCCCAAGTCACCCTCATCTAGCTCAGATGTCCATTTGGCATGACCTCCTGGAGTATCCACTGATGATGCAAGAATCGATTCTGCATATAAACAATAAAGAAAATAATTTAAAAAATGAACAATGCAGAACTGCAGAATGAACTCAAGTTCTGCATGGTAGACACACATGTTTGACAGTCAAGAGGGAAAACCATAAGAAGCAGGAATACCCTCTGAAGAGAGAGGAGAATAGCAGAACAAAACTTTCTACAGACAGTGACATATATACTGGCCTTGTAAAGGGATCAGAATTAACCAGGGGAAAGGACAATAAACAGCATTCTTGGCAGTGAAGAGGAAGAACAAAGATGGAGGCACAGGTGTGTTTGGCATATTTTTGTGACAGCACATGTGGCTCTGGGAGCAGGCAGAGGGAGGGATTTGGGGTGGAAGGGATAATGTGTTTGAGGTCAGGTTGTAACAATTTATCAGTACTATGCCATATTATTCATTCTACTTCTAATCAACAATATGCACCACCATATATTGATATATATATGGTATTTGGATATATATCTCCCATCATTATTTTTATTTCTCCTCTTTCTCTCTCTCATATATACACACACATACAGTTCTGTGATGCTGTTTTGCATCTTTATGTTGCTAATTCCTCCTTATCTGTACCTGGAGACAAGAAAAGTAAGGGAAAGAAAGGTTATGTGGATAAATTGTTCCTGAATGCAGCTAAAGATAGCTCTGAACAGGTGGATCTCAGTGACAGCAGCTTTTGCAATTCAGAACATCATTTCTTTCCCATTTTCATCAAGACCACCCAGCCAACAGTCTTTATCCCTTCAAATCATTCTAACATCATTGCCAGATTCATCTTTTGGGGAAAATCAAGTGAATATCACATCATTCCCCTGTTAAGAATCTTTCCCTAGTTCTCTAAGGCCATCAAGGAGCGCCTACAGTTCTCAAAAGCCACAGAGCCCACTAGAGGGTAAATCACTATAAGGGTGGAAAACTCCTCTTAAAATTTTAAGATGAAGTAGAAATATACAAGGAAGGGAATCGAATAAATACATTCACCTGGATCTGACTCACATAGTATTTGTAGATGAGAACATGTTTGATGGTCTCTGAACTAATGGTGGGGGATGATGGCCTGGAAGAGAATTGACTATCAATACATTTAATATGTTTGTTGCTTTGGAAGATGATATGTGGGAGGAAACCTGAGACAGGTGGTTGTACTATATTTACACCTCACTGCTGTTTTTCCTTCATAAGCAAAAGTGACACTACCAGGGGTAACTGCTATCTGCCAGTGCAGGTGTGAGCAAAAAGGCTGATATGAAGCCCCCAAGCACAACGCCTGCTTGGATGGAACCTTGATTGGTGGCTCTTACAGCAGTGCAGTCCAGTAGAACTTCCTGGAGTGATGGACATGTTCTCCCTCTGTGCTGTCCCACTGTGTAACTATGAGCTACGTGGAGCAACTGAGCAGTGGAATTGAGGCTAGTTCCACTGAGGAACTCAAATTTTAATTTCATTTAATGTAATTAATTTACATTTGAATAGGGACTTATGGCTAATGCTACCACATTGAACAGCATAGTTCTACACCTACCAAGGTCCTTTTTTCTAGTTCTGCGTCTCCTCTTTGTGTGTGTGTGTTTTATGGGTGGTTGTATTTGTTTTCAGAGTCTGCTATAACAAATAACAACAAAGTGAGTAGCATAGGGCTTCCTTGGTGGCTCAATGGTAAAGAATCTGCCTGCAAAGCAAGAGCTGCAGGAGATGCGGGGTTGATCCCTGCATCAGGAAGATTCCCTGTAGGAGTGTATGGCAACCCACTCCAGTATTCTTGCCTAGAGAATCCCATGGACAGAGGAACCTGGCAGGCTACAGTCCATAGGGTCTCAAAGAGTCGGACAAGACTGAAGTGACTGAGGATGCACGCATGCACGAGTAACATCTAACAACAGGAATATGTTTACTGTCGTGGAACCAGAAGTCCAAAGTCTAGTTGTCAGTCCCGGTTCCTTCTGCAGGATTTAAGGGAGAGTCTATTGCACATCTGTCCCCCAGGTGCTGGTGGCTGGCAGGAATCCTTAATGTTCCTCAGCTACCAGGTGCATCATTCCCATCTCTGCTTCTGTCTTCACATTGCCTCCTCCACTGTCTCTCATTCTGTGTCTCAAACCTCCCTTTCTCTCCTATAAAGAGACATGAGTGTTGGATTTAGGGTCAGTCCTAAATCCACAACAATCTCATCTCAAGATCCTCAACTTAATTATATCTGCAAAGATCCTGTTTCCAAACAAGATGACATTGACAGTCACCATGGATTAGGACTTGGACATGTCTTTTGCAGGGACACCATGCAAACTTAACAGCAGTATTCTGGCACTTTCTTCTACAAGAAGGCTTTTGTATACTTGCATAGGGACACAAAGCTTCCCAGGTGGCTCAGTGGTAAAGAATCTGCCTGTCAATGCAGGAGACATAGGAGATGCCGGTTCCATCCCTCTAGGTCGGGAAGATCCCCTGGAAGGGGGCATGGCAACCCACTCCAGTATTCTTGCCTAGAGAATCCCATGGACAGAGGAGCCTAGAGAGCTACAGTTCATGGGGTCGCAGAGTCAGACACGACTGAGCAGCTGAGCATGCCTGTACACAGAGGGACACAAATTACCTTCCCAAACAACGATTTGCATGCTTGTCCTCATGGTATCCAAAACCACATATCTCTTTCCCCTGGGCCAATCCCTCTTCATGCTACAGCCTTCCTGTGTTGAACTATTTTGATTCTTTTACATTCAATCAATTACATTTTTAGGTATTTTCCAATATTAAAAGTGATTCACTCCTTGGAAATAGACCTAACTTTTTTCTTTAAAAAAAAAACAAACAGTGAAACAGAGGTCTCAGGACACTCTGAAAACACTCACTGAGTATCTCTCCTGCCCTTTTCAGATCCTTCACTTGGAAAAAGATTAAGTGTTATGCAAATAGCACCCAGCTTTGTTCCAGGCATCCGCAGGTGAGATTCCTTCTTTCTCAAGTGCAGGAGGACATATGGACACTTCCTGCCTCTCTGTGTTGGGAGGGGCAGTTAAAGACACTGAAAGACTGTAGTTCCAGGGAAGAAAGGTGCCCTAGCCCCATTCCTAGTCCCTGGGGGTGGAAGCCATTGGTGGGGTAAGATGCGGCATAACCCCCTTGTCTCCTCTGAGGTAGGATGTACAGGCCAATTGGCTCTGTTCTTGGTAACGACTCTATATATAGCAAGCTGGCACAGTTTTTAGACAGATTTCTCACAAGAACTTGGCAAACATTCCATGTTTCCTTTGCTGCAATATGTAGAATTGATATTTCTGACAAAATTGCTCACACATCTTAGTGTAACCTGTTTAGTAGTTACACTTTGTTATTTTTTTTTCCCAAGCAAAAGGAAGAAAATGATTAATTATATGGTTTTGGAGGCTGGGGAGGGGAATTTGACCACAGGTCCCCTGGAAAATCGAGGCCTGACAAGTTGTCCTTGCTGGGGTCTCTCGCAGCAAACCTTCTATCCAGCCTCCCACCCATCCTTGAATCACAACAACACACCCACCAGTAATGCTAGAATTGAAAGACCCCAACTAGCTCAGAGGTTCCACCTTTCCATTCATTCTGCACCACCCTACCAACTTCATCTTCTAAAATACAAAGGCTAATATGTAAATATTAGCATCCAAGTGAAAGGAAGGTCCTCGGCAAAGAATATACTTTTTCCCCCTCACTTTGCCTTATACTTGAAATATTTAACTAAATATTTTAAAATAAATTGATAAATATTAAACTGAGTCTCAAATATAATATTGAGGACTAAAGCCACTCCCTCACACATAATTAAATGATTAAATTGATTTAAAAAAACTTCATTTAAAGTTAAAAAACTTGGCGTTCCCTCAAATTCCAAATTCCTTTGCCCAACACTCCAGATTCTAAAGCTTCACACTGTCCTTCCACTGACTTCATCTCTCAACTCTGGCCTTTATAAATCATATTATTCTTGTGTAGTTATCAAACAACTACCATTATTGTCAATGGCTTTATAAATTTTCTTATTTAGTTTTAAAAACTATCCTATGAGATGGTTGTTACTTTTCCCATTTTACATATGAAGAAAAAGATATTTAGAAATGTCTTTTTGTTCAGAATCACACAATTGTAAATAGCAAAGCAGGAGTTTGAAGCCATATTTATTTGATATCAAAATCACATTCATAACCTAAGCACAATGTCAGGCACAATTGTTGTTGCTGTTTAGTCACTCAGTCATGTCTGACTCTTTGCGACTCCATGGACTGTAGTCTACCAGGCTCCTCTGCCCATGGGATTCTCCAGGCAAGAATACTGGAGTGGGTAGCCATTCCCTTATCCAGGGATCTTCCCAACCCAGGGATCAAACCCACAAACAAAGGTAGTGTTCAAAATCCAGAAGTTATCACTGGGTGTAATCAGGTACTATCCCAGTCTGTTCTGTCCTGACTCCCTGCTTTGGAAGGTCATGTCTTGAGTTTATGAGTACTGTAATTCCCCTGAAACCCAATGTCAGGGATTCCGTTTGCTATTGTTGCATAACAAATTATCCCCAAACTTACCAGCTTAAAATAACATTTTATTATACTCACATTTCTATGTCTGAAATTCAGACAAGGCACATGGGCCTTGTCTGCTCTCTGCTCTCTGCTCTATGACATTTAAGAGTTTACTTGGAAAGACTCAAAGACAATGTGGTGACTCAATAGCTGGAGATGGAATCATTAGAAAGTGCGACTATCTGTTCAAGATGGCTTACTAGCAAGACTGTCCACTGATGCTCTCTGTCAGCTGGGCCTTTAGCTGGGCGTACTGGTTGGAGCACCTATTCATGGCCTCTTCAACATGGTTTAGTGTAACTGGATGCCTACATGCAGACTAGCCTTCCTAGAATGAACATCCCAAGAGAACCAGGAAGAAGCTGCATGGTCTTCAGATGCAGGAGATGTGGGCTCGACCCCTGGGTCAGGAAGATCCCCTGTAGAAGGAAATGGCAACCCACTCCAGTATTCTTCCCTGGGAAATCCCATGGTTGGAGGAGTCCAGTGGGCTACAGTCCATAGGGTTGCAGAGTCAGATACAACTTAGCAGCTAAACAACAAGGAAGTCCTTGAGCCAGTTCAATTCAAAGAGAGGGAACATAGACCCCACCTCTTGACTGAAGGGGTGTCAAAGATTTGCTAGCATATTTTAAAATCACTAAATCAGTTTCACCTATAATGAAAGAAAAATTTCTGAGATGCTGAACACCAGTTCCTGAAATTCAAGTACTGTAGGTGATGTCTACACAAATGCTGAAATCACCACAATGAGGCCAGTGTTTGGAGCAAAAAGGAAATCTATGAACCTGTTGTCAAAGTCTTCAGAAAAGAAATATGAAGGAGTTTCTGGATGGTGGCAGCAGGGTGTAGTACATGGCAACAACATGCAGGGGTAGAAGATGTCTTAACCAGATGGTAGTTATTATTAAATATAATCAGGTGTAGTCATAATCTGTTTCCTCCTGCCTCCTCAAAGGAGGAGCCTTTTTCCTCATTATAGTAGAAGTGTAATGATCTGCCAAGGCAATGAGCCTCCCAGATATGTCATCCTTACCTCTGTTCCCTGTGACATTTGGAAAGAGGAGAACGACATGACTCTCTGAAAGGACTGCAACAGATTCAGTGTCCTCTGAGGAGAGCCAGGGTTCAGGTTAGGCAGAGACAAGAGAATTGTGTGATAGCCTCAGAATTATTTTACAACAGAACCCAGGCTCCAGAGGTTCCAGTAAAGTGAGTTAGGAGGGAAGACAGCAAAAGAAGGAAGAGTTATAGAAGATGAAATTTAGCAGTGTTTGTGGTTGCAAGTAAAAGGAAAAAAGCACATAGAATTAAATCAAAAGGACATTTATTGCATCTAACGAGAAATCTTGACACAGACTGGTCCTGGATTCCTTTGATTCTACCAATCTGTCATCTACTATGTGTAGCAACGTCTCTCTTCATAATAAAAGTATGTCTGTCCCAGCTACGTGTCACATCCTTGGAAATCAACATATACTCTTGAAGCAAAGCGAGAAGAAGCAAAAGAGACTTTTCTCTTCACTTGCATTTTTTTTTTAATGAGGAAGGAAAGCTTACCCATAAGCCTTCAGCTGACTTCCCTTAAATTCCAGTGTCACACTTTCATCCCTACATCAATCACTGGCATAGAGGAAGAATGATCATGCCTTAAAACAGTGATTCACCTCTTAGGCTGGACAGGTTGCTACCCAAACAACAAAATCATGTCAGCCAGGAAAAGGCAATGGCTGCTAGGAGGACAATCAACAGTATCAGTCATGCTGATGGATGGAGCTTCAAGTAATGAGATCAGTTCAGTTCAGTCACTTAGTCGTGTCTGACTCTTTGCGACCCCGTGGACTGCAGCACACCAGGCTTCCCTGTCTATTACCAGCTCCCAGAGCTGCTCAAACTCATGTCCATCGAGTCAATGATGCCATCCAACCATCTCATCCTATGTCGTCCCCTTCTCCTCCTGCATTCAATGTTTTATAGCATCAGGGTCTTTTCTAAAGAGTCAGTTCTTCACATCAGGTGGCCAAAGTATTGGAGCTTCAGCTTCAGCATCAGTCCTTCAAATGAATATTCTGGACTGATTTCCTTTAGGATTGACTCGTTTCACCTCCTTCCTGTCCAAGGGACTCTCAAGAGTCTTTTCCAACACCACACTTCAAAAGCATCAATTCTTTGGTGCTCAGCTTTCTTTATGGTCCAACTCTCACATCTATACATGACTACTGGAAAAACCATAGCTTTGACTAGACAGCCCTTTGTCGGTAAAGTAATGTCTCTGCTTTTTAATACGCTGTTTAGGTTTGTCACAGCTTTTCTTCCAAGGAGCAAGCGTCTTTTAATTTCATGGCTGCAGTCACCATCTGCAGTGATTTTGGAGCCCAAGAAAATAAAATCTGTCACTGTTTCCATTGTTTCCCCATCTATTTGCCATGAAGTGATGGGACCAGATGCCATGATCTTAGTTTTTTGAAAGTTGAGTTTTAAGCCAGCTTTTTCACTCTCTTCTTTCACTTTCATCAAGAGGCTCTTTAGTTCCTCTTCACTTTCTGCCATAAGAGTGCCACAGTGAGAAGATGGAAATGTCAAACAGCAGGAGACTTAGAAAGCTCTCAGTTTACCCAAGTATGAAAAGAAGAGTATGTACTCACTAATCTCCAAGGTCCCTCCAAAGATGAGAGCCTAATCTTCTATCAGTGACTTTATCATACTCATACCTTTTCTTTTCCATGGCTATTTCCCCATGTTTTATCTATCCCAGATTATTGGTACACTGACAGCAGGGACCTTGTTTGCTTTGTCTTTATACATGATCAGTAAATAGCTGTGGATGAAGACAATGCCCAGCACTCTTCAAAGCTTTGTGACTTTCTTTGTGAGATCGACCTGGTTTTCTCTCAGTACTCCCCCAAGTGAGAGATTAAAAACAAGACTTGATCATTGTTTCCCTATGTATTGAGCATCCATCATGTAATTGCTGTTCTTGTGGAATCCAAGAAAAATGTAAGAGCCAATGGCATAAACAACTCTTAAGAAAAACAGGCTAGCACATGGAACCCATGCTGCATCTTTAGACAGGAGCAGCCGTGCTTCTTTCACTGTAACCTGGAGAAATGTATCCTGACAATGGCCTAGACACGGGACAGAGATTTACCTTTCTGTCTGTAGATTGAGTTGTAAAGGGCTAGTGGATGACTGGGACTTCCCTGGTGGCTCAGATGGTAAAAGAATCTAATTACAACGTGGGAGACCTGGGTTCAGTCCCTGGGTCAGGAAGATCCCCTGGAGGAGAGCATAGAAACCCACTCCAGTATTATTGCCTGGAGAATCCCCACAGACAGAGGAGCCTAACAGGCTACAGTCCATGGGGTCGCAAACAGTAGACCCCAAGACACGACTGAGCAACTAAGCACAGTGGATGACTGAAAGAAGGTGACTGACAGAGAGAGTAGCAATGGAAGAGAAGGAGAGAGTCTTTTTTTGAACATGTCTTTTTTGTGGTATAGAACAACTCACAAATTTGATTATCGTTTGGACTTAGCTAAACCATCATTAGTCAGAGGATTTTTAGTTATGGATTCATAATTTTTAAAACTTGCTGGAGCTTCTTTCCAGTTGGCTGGTTTCCTGTGAGATTCAAATAGAAATGATCAGATAGAGTGAATACTTGTTACATTAGAGAATATATGTACTTTTAAATTTAACTCAGTGTTAGAAATTTGATATTACAGTTTCCAAAGAGTATAAGCACAGTTGGACAGAGACTTGCAGAATCCCATAATCTCACAGATGGAAAGGGCTTTAAAGATCATTAACTCCAACTAGTCTCTCAGTGTTTGGATTCCCTCTACCAGCAACCTGGCAACATCATCATGCATTGAAGCTTGAGCATCTCCCATGGTGGAAAGTTCACCATCTTTCAAGGCAGCCCATTTTATCCATGGGGCTCCAGACTATTAAAGAAATCTTCTTTCCATTAAATATGAATGAAAGAATGCTGAATGCTAAGTCAGTTCAGTCAAATCTGACTCTTTGTGACCCTATGAACTGTAGCCCACCAGGCTCCTCTGTCCATGGGATTCTCCAGGCAGGAATACTGGAGTAGATTGCCATTTCCTTCTCCAGGGGGTCTTCCCCACCCAGGGATCAAACCTGTGCCTCCTACACCTCTTGCACTGTCAGGCAGGTTCTTTACCACTAGCACCAGGACCCAGACTATTAAAAAAATCTTTCTATTAAATAAATATACAACTCTATGAAGCTTTCTCCTAGTTTATCGTTTTAACTACTGAACAAGCTTCATTTTCTTCCTTGTGATGGTCCTTCAATTTGGGAAAATAGTAGCATGATTTTTCTAAATTTTTTTCACTATCATGACACTTGGATATAAATGGGTCTTTCTATATTGCTTTTAATGTGCAGTGCCTACAAATGCTCAAGATTCTTATGTGAGAAAATAAGAGATCTTATCCTCTTGCATCTGAAATGCTCCATATTTGTAGTTGCTGTATTGACAAGCTATAATCTGTGGTATTATCAAAATACAACATTGTCTCCTACCTTTCCATTAAAATGTAATCAGTGATGGTAAAAAAAAAAATGATATTTTTCTTACTCTTAAGTAACAGACATTCCTAAGGTACTTTCAGTTACAAACATAGACTCCGTTCAGTAATGAAAATGTCCACTTCAAGACAGGAATCAAAATCATCAACTTGGTCAAACACATGGTCCTTTCCACTTCCTCAGCTGGGGTCAGCTTCAGGCTGGAAGCCTGCAACAGGAAAGGGGTAGTGACTTCTTGTGCTTATAACCACTGCTGGGTGGTAGTTGCCTTCTCTGTTTCTCCACTTGCAAGCTAATTTCTGACGTTTACACAGTGAGAGCAGATAAGGTGAAAGGAAATCTCTTCAATCATAACCTGCTCTCTCTCTGGGCTTGGTAGGTGTTTAATGCTGTTTCCTTTTGTGGGTGTTTTTGTGCACTTGGGTCGAGAATTCCATCTCTGAAGACCATTTTCCAGAAAGTCTCTTGGCCCTACCACTTGTATCTCTGCTTTGACTTGTTGTCCCAGTGGTTATTACATGAGACCTTTCCTTAACCTCTAGAATCCACATTCTTGTTGCTGGGGACATTCCTCATACACGGGTAGATGGATTAAACAGGACTCAAGAAAACTTTACATTACCCCTTTCTCTTCTGTGAGGCCCACCTACGGTCCACTCCTTACCTCAACAAACTTTGGGTGTAGAAACTAGTGTTCTGTAGCCACCCTGAATCACAAAAAGGAAGCTCCAAAAAAGAAGCCCGTGTTCTCTGGGCAGAGAACCAAGAGTGGTGATTATACAAATCCTCAGGTATGAGTCGAGCACCAGCAATTCCCCACCAACACCACCTAGTAGTACAGTGAGCACAATGAAGTTCTCCAAATGGCTTCCTGGAAGCTCCCCCCAGGGGAGCTGCCTGGAGATAAAGCTTCATACTGTTTCATACGCATAAACACATGGCATGAGATCTTATTAGCCATCTTATTCTTTCAAGCCATATTGAATGTATTCTTTGCCATCATCCCTGTGGCAGATGATGATCCAAAATCTGCTCTTCCTTTCTTCCTATTAAAAAAGATTCTAGCTTTCCCATTACCTTAAGTGGCAGGATGCATTTTTCCTGCCTCTCTTGCAGCTAGGTGTGACCCTGGTATTAATTAATTTCTGATCAATAGGATGTAAGCAGAATTGAAGAGTATCCCTGTCATTCCGTATGTTTAAAAGGAAACCACGAGGTTCAATTCCAATTAAGATGGAGTAAGCACACCTCACACTCTCTCTCCTACTTATTACAACTGAAAAGTCTGGGTCCAACTACCAGAAGACTCTGAAAAGTATCTAAGAGCATGAGGACTGAGTAAGAAGTTCAGGACCCCAAAGCAACCCAAGAGTGTTGTTACAGTTTGTTTTTGCCTCTCATATATATTGACTTTCCTCTATTTCTTTGCACTGATTGCTGAGGAAGGCTTTTTTATCTCTCCTTGCTATTCTTTGGAACTCTGCATTCAGATGGGAATATCTTTCCTTTTCTCCTTTGCTTTTCACTTCTCTTCTTTTGACAGCTATTTGTAAGGTCTCCTCAGACAGCCATTTTGCTTTTTTGCATTTCTTTTCCATGGGGATTTTCTTGATCCCTGTCTCCTGTACAATGTCACGAACCTCTGTCCATAGTTCATCAGGCACTCTGTCTATCAGATCTAGTCCCTTAAATCTATTTGTCACTTCCACTGTATAATCTTAAGGGATTTGATTTAGGTCATACCTGAATGGTCTAGTGGTTTTCCCTACTTTCTTCAATTTAAGTCTGAATTTGGCAATAAGGAGTTCATGATCTGAGCCACAGTCCGCTCCCAGTCTTGTTTTTGCTGACTGTATAGAGCTTTTCCATCTTTGGCTGCAAAGAATATAATCAATCTGATTTTGGTGTTGACCATCTGGTGATGTCCACGTGTAGAGTCTTCTCTTGTGTTGTTGGAAGAGGGTGTTTGCTATGACCGGTGCGTTCTCTTGGCAAAACTCTATTAGCCTTTGCCCTGCTTCATTCTGTACTGCAAGGCCAAATTTGCCTGTTACGCCAGGTGTTTCCTGACTTCCTACTTTTGCATTACAATCCCCTATAATGAAAAGGACATCTTTTTTGGGTGTTAGTTATCTCTTCAAGAAAATTAGAGATACCAAGGGAACATTTCATGCAAAGATAGGCTGGATAAAGGACAGAAATGGTATGGACCTAACAGAAGCAGAAGATATTAAGAAGAGGTGGCATTAAGATATTAAGAAGAACACACAGAAGAACTGTATAAAAAAGATCTTCACAACCCAGATAATCACGATGGTGTAATCACTCACCTAGAGCCAGACATCCTGGAATGTGAAGTCAAGTGGGCCTTAGAAAGCATCACTACGAACAAAGCTAGTGGAGGTGATGGAATTCCACTTGAGCTATTTCAAATCCTGAAAGATGATGCTGTGAAAGTGCTGCACTCAATATGCCAGCAAATTTGGAAAACTCAGCAGGGGCCATAGGACTAGAAAAGGTCAGTTTTCATTCCAATCCCAAAGAAAGGTAATGCCAAAGAATGCTCAAACTACCACACAATTGCACTCATCTCACAGGCTAGTAAAGTAATGCTCAAAATTCTCCAAGCCAGGCTTCAGCAATACATGAACCGTGAACTTCCAGATGTTCAAGCTGGCTTTAGAAAAGGCAGAGGAACCAGAGATCAAATTGCCAATATCTGCTGGATCATCGAAAAAGCAAGAGAGTTCCAGAAAAACATCTATTTCTGCTTTATTGACTATGCCAGAGCCTTTGACTGTGTGGATCACAATAAACTGTGTAAAATTCTGAAAGAGATGGGAATACCAGACCCTCTGACCTGTCTCTTGAGAAACCTGTATGCAGGTCAGGAAGCAACAGTTAGAACTGGACATGGAACAACAGACTGGTTCCAAATAGGAAAAGGAGTACGTCAAGGCTGTATATTGTCACCCTGCTTATTTAACTTCTATGCAGAGTACATCATGAGAAACGCTGGGCTGGAAGAAACACAAGCTAGAATCAAGATTGCCGAGAGAAATATTAATAGCCTCAGATATGCAGATGACACCACCCTTATGACAGAAAGTGAAGAGGAACTAAAGAGCCTCTTTATGAAAGTGAAAGAGGAGAGTGAAAAAGTTGGCTTAAAGCTCAACATTCCGAAAACTAAGATCATGGCATCTGGTCCCATCACTTCATGGGAAATGGATGGGGAAACAGTGGAAACAGTGTCAGACTTTATTTTTTTGGGCTCCAAAATCACTGCTGATGGTGATTGCAGCCATGAAATTAAAAGACGCTTACTCCTTGGAAGGAAGGTTATGACCAACCTAGATAGCATATTTAAAGCAGAGACATTACTTTGCCAACAAAGGTCCATTTAGTCAAGGCTATAGTTTTTCCAGTAGTCATGTATGGATGTGAGATTTGGACGGTGAAGGAAGCTGAGCACCGAAGAATTGATGCTTTTGAACTGTGGTGTTGAAGAAGACTCTTGAGAGTCCCTTGGACTGCAAGAAGATCCAACCAGTCCATCCTAAAAGAGATCAGTCCTGGGTGTTCATTGGAAGGACTGATGTTGAAGCTGAAACTCCAATACTTTGGCCACCTCATGCAAAGAGTTGACTCATTGGGAAAGACCCTGATGCTGGGAAGGATTGGGGGCAGGAGGAGAAGGGGATGACAGAGGATGAGATGGCTGGATGGCATCACTGACTCGATGGACATGGGTTTGGGTAGACTCCAGGAGTTGGTGATGGACAGGGAGGCCTGGTGTGCTGCGGTTCATGGGGTCACAAAGAATCGGACATGACTAAGCGACTGAACTGAACTGAACTATGTTGACTTGGGCTCTGGATCAGCCCTAAAATGGAATCACAAACAGGAAGCTCCAAAAGAAGCCCATGTTCTCTGGGCAGAGAACCAAGAGTGGTGCTTACAAAAATCTAGGCATGTGTCAAAACTTACAGGACTATGTACCCCCAAAAGAAACTTTACCACATGTAAGTTAAAAATAACTTTTAAAAACAAAATAATTTTCCCTGAACATTCTTATTCCAATGCTTTAGGAAACTAGCATAAAATGGAGCCATTCTGCCAATGCAGGCAAGGATAACACTCTTGTGGATGGCAAAGGAATGGTTTGTGCAGCACACCCAGCAGTGAACTACTGCCTGGGAGGTCTGCTTTCTGTAGCAACCCCACCTCTATCTTACCTAATCAAATCTCTAATGCTTTTCACCTGGACAACAACTAAGGCGTGTCTAAGGTGTGTCTGCTCCATCTATGGTGGGTGGAGGCACCTGTTTTAACCTCAGGCACTATGTTATCCAAGCCAATCTGGGTTGTATTGGATTTAGATTCAGTCATACAATATATTTGCCATGCCTCCCAATTAAGTCACACCTGAAAATTTAATACTGATAAATACAGAGAGAGCACAGGGCACCATTGACCTTTACTACAAGGAGAAAAGGAGAGAATGGAGAATGCTTACTGAGACATGAAGAACTAATAAAACTTTTCAAGTGGAATGTCTATCTAGGCTGAAAGCAATGAATTTAATCATCAAACAAATCATTAATCCATCTAATTTTGTCTAGTCTAGCTTATTTTCCCCCATTTTATCCACAAGAAAATAATGGGAGATTTTTCATTAGTGACTTGCTAAAATGCAAATATACACTGACTCTTGGATTTCTCTGGCATTCTAGTTTTTGAAAAGGTAAATAAAAAGTTAATTTAGCCAACAATCCTTGTTTTTAGTATGCTAAAATTTGTCTTAGTGGTAAACTTCCTCTACAAGGCAGACAAACACTATAATGATCAATTCTAAAGTCTTGTTCAGGAGCAAGTGTATCAATCTGAGGTTTGCTTAATCTATGCTTAACATTTCTTTTGAAAATCAGAAAAAAAAAAAAAACTTTTCTGGGACTTCCTTGGTGGTCCAGTGGCTAAGACTCTGCTCTCCCAATGCAAGGGGCCCAGGTTAGATGCCTGGTCAGGGAAATAGATCCCACATGCCACAAATCCAAAATCAAAAACTTTTCTTATGTCCGTAGTTTTCTGGCATATCTTTTCTTTGTCTTCATTCTTCAATAATAATAAAAGCAGTTCAGTGACCTGACTTTCAAGTTCTCCACAACCATGAAAAATAATCTGGGTTCACATGCCAAAAAAAAAAAAAAATCACATGTAGTACCTGAGTTTCCTGTCTTTCTAACTCTTTATCCAGCTGAGGTTTCAGTCCTTCATATCAGAATTCATTTACTCTCTATCTCATTCACTCATTCAACATATATCTACTAAAAGTCTCCTATAAGAGCCAGGCTTTGATGAAAGCATTGAAGATCCAGCAGAGAACCAAACAGACAGAATTCCCTCAAGGAGTCAACAATTAATCAAATTAAAGTATAAAATTATAATAGAGTGTCAGATGGTGACCAGTTGGATGAAGATGTACATTTTAGGGAAGAGGAGGCTGGTATAAGTGTGGGATTAAAATTCTTAAATGGATGGTCAGGAAAGGAGTTACTGAAAAAAGGTTCACTTGAGCAAAGGACTGAAGATGGGGAAAGAGAAAGCCATGTATATTTCTGGGGTAGAGAGTTCCAGGCAAAGGAAGCAGCAAGGACCAATGCCCCAAGACAGACACATGCCTGACATGTTGGGTGAACAGTACAAAGGACAGTGTTGTTGGGTGGAATAAATGAGGGGAAGAGAACCAGGAGATGAGGACAGGAGGGTGATGGACAAAAGACTACATAGGAGAGGGTCAGTCACCAAGAAGTTCCACATTACTTGATCCTCCCTGGGAATCCCTTCCAGGGCAGTTTCTTTAAAAATTTTTTATTTAGCAAATATTTATTAAGTGTCCATAACGTGCCAGGTGCCTTGCACCGGACTTTACAAACCTCCCAGGAACCTTACAATCTATTGGGAAATAAGTCTTTATAATTCACAATGGGAACTTCAGCTTTTACTCTGAGCAAGAAGGTACATGCTGGTTTGAGCAGAGTACTGGCTTTAACTCAGGTTCTAAAGGGATCATTATGGCTGTGTTGCCAAAAATAGATTGTAATGGTTCAGGAAGAAAGCAGGGAAAACAATTAGGAGGATATTGAAATAATCTATGCAAATAAAGGATGCTTCAACAAGCATAGTAGTGGAGAGACAGTGCCAGAATCTGGGTACATTAGTCTACAGAATGTGTGGGCTCCCCAGGTGGTGCTAGTGGTAAAGAACCCACCTGCCAGTGCAGGAGCCGCAAGAGACAGGTTCAGTCCCTGGGTCAGGAAAGTCCCCTGGAGAAGGAAATGGCAACCCACTCCAGTATTCTTGTCTGGGAAATCCCATGGACAGAAGAGCCTGGCGGGCTACAGTTCATGGGGTCACAAGGAATCGGACATGACTGAAGGACTGAATACCACACCACCACCACCATGAAAAGATAAAGAGGAGTCCGAAATGGATCCAAGGTTTCAAGTTTTTGTTTCTCCCTCTGAGGAATCAAAAAGAAAGTCACCATTTTCTTAGCTGGAGAAAATGGTGTAGGAGGAGAATTGAGTGAAAAGAAAAAATCAAGCATTGTGTTTTGGACATTTTAATTTTGAGAAGTTTATTATATATCCAAGTGGAGGTGATGAATAGGCAAGACTTGGAAAATGTCCAGGTGTTAGACAGGAATCAGGGAGTCATAAGCATATAGACAGAATTTAAAACTGTGAAGCTCTATGAAGTTACCAAGGAAGTGAGTGAAGACAGAAAAAGAAGACACCCAAACTCTAAGTACTAGGGCACTTGAATACTTAGAACTGAGGAAGATAAGGAGAAATCAGCAAAAAAAAAAAAAAAAAGGACTGAGAAGAAGCAGTCAGGAAGGTAGAAAAAGAAGTAACCAGGACAGTGAAGTGTATTAAAGCCTAGTAGAAAATCACACCAAGGAGAACAGAGTGATCAACAGTCACTATTAGGAAACGTCAGACAAGGACTAAAGACTAACTATGTGGAGGTCATCTGTGAGCCTTACAACAGTAATTTTGGTGACATGCTGGTCCAAAAAGAGTTAGAAGTCCGAGATTAGAGCAGCAAGACCAGACATATTTTTCTGTAAACTTAGGATAACAAGGAAATAAGTTGAATTTTCAATTTTTCTTTGTTTTTCATTTTTTTAAGAAGGGAAAAAATCACACTTTTGCAAGATAGGAATAATCCAGGAAAACCCCAAAAAGGGTATAATATTAGAGCGGGGGGGGAGAGAAATTTCTGGAATGTTGTCCTTGAGTAGGCAAGGAAATGGAATCTAGTGAGCAGGTGAAGAGCTTGACTCCAGACAGGAGCACAGAGAAACTATGTGTACTGCTTCCACCATCCATTTTTCCTAAGTAAATCACCAGGCCCCTCCTCTTATAGTTTTATCATTCCTACATATCACATCTACTGCGCTCTATAAATAAGATTTGAGGTTTTATCCCCTGTCCTTGATCAGATGAACTGGCTCCTGGATGATTGTGTATTCATTGAGATACTTCATTGCTCCAGGACTGTCCTAAGCGTGTGAGATGCAGCTCTGCCCTCATAGAGCTGGTACTACCAATGTGCCAGTAGATACGCAGATGAAGAAGATGAATTTGGGTGGTGATGAATGCAGAAACAGAACCACCCTGGAGTAACAAGGGTAGGAGCTTGTTTAAAATGAGCCAAGGGGTCAGGGAAAGCCTTCAACACTTGAGCTGCAATCTAAACTTGGAGAAGGGACCTAGTGTGGGTGAGGGACAGATGCTGCAGCTGGAAGGAGAGATGATGCAGGGGAGCAAAAAGAACAAAGAGAAGTCCAGTTGGCTTAGAGCGTAGTGAGCATGATATAGGGAAATGCTACAAGAGGACAGCTAGTAAAGGCTTAGGAAGGTGTTATAGACTGAATGCTTGTGTTCCCCAAAATTCACAAGTTGAAATCTTAACCCAGTGGTATTAGGAAGAGGGACTTGGGGGAGGTGATTAAGTCATGAGGGTGGAGCCCTCATGAATGAGGTTAGTGCTCTTATAAAAGAACCCTAGAGAGCTTTTTCAAAGATTCCCAGGTGGCTCAATGGTAAAGAATCCACCTGCCAATGCAGGAGATGGAGGAGACTCAGGTTCGATTCCGGGGTCGGGAAGATCCCCTGGAGTAGGAAATGGCACCAAACTCCAGAATTCTTGCCTGGAGAATCCAATAGACAGAGGAGACTGGTGGGCTACAGTCCATGAGGTTGCAAAGAGTCAGACACGACTGGGCAGCTGAGCACGCATGCAGAAAGGTTCCTTCAGTCTTTGTGCCATGTGAGGGCACATCAAGTCAGTTCTGAACAAGGAAGCGTGCTTTCACCAGACACTGCATCTGTCAACACCTTGATATTAGCCTTCCAACCTCTAAAACTATGAGAAATAAATACTTATTCATTAAGTCATCCAGACTATGGCATTTTTGTTTTAGCAGCCCAAACAGATTAAAACAAAAGGAGACTCAACTTTATGCCAAAGGCACCGGTAAGTCATTAGTGAGTCTTAAGCCTGACCTGCATTCCAATTTTAAAGATATCCTTCTGGTTGCTGGATAGAAAACAGATCGTAGAGGAATCTGGGAGCAAAGGGAACAGGGGACAAGTTTCTGTGGTTCTCCGTGCGAGATGAGGAGGCTTGTTCAAGATCAGGGGCAGCGAAGATGAAAAGAGGTAGATGAAATTGTTTTCTACTTCAAAGGTTTGACCAGGATGGCTTGCTGATGAATTGGATGTGAAGAGTAAGAGAAAAAGAGAAATCAGCAATGATTCCTAAGCTTCTGGCCTGAGTCACCGGGTCAAGCTGTTATTACAGAGATGGAAAAACAACACAGGGTAGATTGGTTTGGGGGAACAGTAAAACCTGCAATTTCATTTTGGATTTAATTTGGAAATACCTATCAAACATTTAAGTGGAAATAGTTACTAGGCAATTAGCTATAATAAATAACGATAGCTGACACTTCTATGGTGTTTACTATGAATTAGGCAAGGTTCTCGGCATTTTATAAACATTAAATCAGCATAGATTGCATTCACATACTGTGTGGGTTCACCTGGGGAGAAAAGGCAGGTGAAGAAGGAGGCTCAGGAATAAGCCCTGAACACACCAGCATTTAGAGGTCAGCTAGATGCCCTTCTTCCCCACATCCCCAGGTAAAAGTCACCGGGTATAGGCTTTTACATAATAGATCAGAATTCCAAATCCTATTTGTTGACAATATCTGCACAGACAGTTGCTTACCTCCTATCTCTTGGTGTGTCTTCCAAAGTCCCAGGCATTAGTGGGAGGAATCCATGTAAATACCAGCTGTATACATAAGCCTTTATTTTTTCTGTTTAAAAAATGATTGCCTCTAAGGATGCTTCCCCCATCTTGGATTGATGTTTATCTCTATTTGAACCCTCCCACCCTCAACAACCTCCCATATGCACTTCAGTGGGGAAACTTACTAAGTTTCAGCTGGCTCTCTATCACATGTTTGCTATGGTTGTATGTGTCAATTGGCCTTTCTGGAGAAAAATTCAACTGCCTTCTTCACCAAATTTATAGCTAATTTCTTCCTCTCAGGATAAGTTTTCACTTCTGTCAGAACTCTACTATCTGCTAAGTAGCCTTCTCAGTTGAATGCTAGCACTGATATACATAATTTGTGTTTTTTCCACTTTACCAAAAAAATTCCTCTTTACTAAAAAAAAAAAAAAAACATAGAAAACAGCATTAGTCCCAAGAGAATGGGTTAAGGAGGGTTGGCGGCCAGCATGGTAGCTGTGTAGGCCAGCACCTCTCTTGAGAAAACAACCATAAAAAGTGTACTATTACTGATGGCTCAGTAGTTGCTTATATACTGAAAAACAGCCCCTACTAGGCAAATTTCAGTGCCCTACATTCCTAGGACTAATTTAATAGCACTTACTTGGCCCACTTTTAATGATGAGGTCCAAGTGTTTAAATGGTAGGGATGCATTATCTTTTTCTCCACTGTTTTATTATTTGGGGAGATCAGATTTGGCTTCTATTTATGATCAGCTCCAAGAGACATAAAAGGGGCTTTGATTCCAAAGTATATACATAAATCGTGTGGGTTTTTGTTTTTTTTTCCTTTTGGAGATGATGAAAGGCCAATATTTTTTCTTTTATGTTTCAACACTAAACAGAAGTCCTTCTGAAATTTTTTTAAATAGCAGTTCTTATTAATTACAAGTGAAGGCTTAAAGAGGGTTTAAATAAGAGGAACCAAAACGATCATGTTGGTGGCAGTACTCCATGTATTATTTTCTATATCGTGCTCCCTTGCATACAAATTCTCTCTCAATCTCGCCCTCTCTTTTTTTCTCTACCTCTCTCCCTCCCTCCCTCTCCCTCTCTCATTGTTTCCAATTTTCAGTCCTTGTCCCATGACATTTCTGTCTCTGATAGCATCGTTTCTGACCTCTTCCCTGGGGTTTTCCTGCTGGCTTCTCACTGCAGCATCCAGGACATATCCAACAGGGAAATCATACGGAAAATGAATCTGAAAGTAAGGTTTTCGTTCATCAAGGAGATAATACGAGTCAAAAAATGTCTCATCTAATTCTCTGGATTCTGCCTTATAATCGGCCATGAAATATTGAACCCCTGATTTTAAATCAGAACCTAAAATGAGTCCAAGATGTAGATATTTAAATGAAAATATTTAGGAGTTTTCCTCTCCTACATAAAATTAATATTTTGATTTTCTGCCAGTTTAGTGTATGGATTTCAGATATGCTGATGAACTGATTTTTTTCAAAAGGACTACAGAAATAAACTACTGTGTACGCCTTTATTTGATGAAACAGCTTCTAATTAGAAAACTGCTTCATTATTATTTATAACATTTTATAAATTAGGTTTGTGCTATGGTTTCTTCAACCTAAATATTTTACAAATCCTCCTCTATATTTTTAGTTGGAAATATAATACGTAGCTACAACAATTTATGGGAAAGCAACTGATCCCCGAGTTGAGTATTGCAACATTTTAAGGCAATGTAAATATTTAAAACAGATCTAGAAGGATAAACTGGCATAGTTGTGTGTTTGTAGAAAGCTCTCAAGAATGTAAAACTTCTGTGTTGAAGGACAATCTAGAATTTAGGAACAGCTAGAGGCAAAGGTCCTAATCGACGAACATGGAGTGTTTATCCCAAACCCAAATCTATCAGGACAGGGCAACAATAGAGGAGATTGGATGAAATTTCATGGGAATAGATGGAGGATAGGGTTTCTGAGGCAGAAGGAAACTCCTTTAGAGAAAACTACTAAGAGACGTCATCATATTTTCATTAATTCAGTTTTCCTAATGGCCTGTCATATAATTTCTAAAACCCATGAGTTTTTTTGTTCTTTTATAAATAACAAATTTAACATAAAAAAAGCTCAAATAGCCTGTTCTGAATCTCCTAAGAAAAACACCTGCATCCCTCCCCTGCTAGCTTACAGGAAAGAGGAGGGGAATTCTTCTGACCTAAGAGCACTTCCTGTCCCTCCACCCCCACCAAGATCAGAGCCCCAGGGATCAGCTTTCCCAGCTCTCTTGATGTCTGCTTTTTCATACTTGCAATTAATTCATCATCTAACACTTTTTGTTCCACGGACATCTTCCCTAGTGAACTATTTCAGGAATTCAGGTTCCTGTCTGTCTGGTTTACTTTTCTTAGTTGAGACACTGTGTGGCATAGAGTCAGTTTTCAAGAAATGCCTATTGAACGAAAACAAAAGAGCATGATCTGGAAAAGATACAGGCCCCAAGAAAGGTGGAAAGTTGAGAATGGAGCCACATGAGAAGGGTAATACAGTAACATCATCATCATCGGAGACAACATCAATGCCCTTCTATTAAATGCACACTCTGCACATTATTGTTGTTGTTGTCATTATTATTATTATCATTACTATTATTAGAGCACAGGCCATGCTGTTCATCTGCTTGAGTTTGAAAGCAGTTCCTACTCTCTCTTGACTCTGTGAACATAAGAATGTTATTTAGGTGGGTTCTCTCTCTCTCTTTCCCTATGAAAGGAGAATTCTAATGTTATTTTACCTCTTACGGCTATTGCGTGAAGTAGCTGCTGAGAGGGTTTAGTGTACAGTCAGACCCCCAGTTGAGTAGTGTACATCAAGCACTGGACTGGAGCTCAGGGAATTCTTTTAGGAATGCTGTACACAGGTGTCATATCCCCACTTTGCAGAAGCTGGAACCCCGTGTCTTGCTCTAGGTCATCCAATGATCAACCGTAGAACTGGGATTATGGCAAGGCGTGGTATTAGGACTAGTTTCACTGACTCAGAGAAAGTTACTTACCAGCTAACTACTAAACACTGTCATAGGTAAGACCCATTGAAGATCCAGAAGAAATGGCCCAGGTGGTAAGAGTGAGGCACCGTCAGCCACCACCACCACCTCTACCTTCCGGCACAAATGAGAAGCAGAATCCATCCTCAGGGGAATCAGATTTCAATTAAAAGGAGGCTGCTGAGAACATTCAGGAAAAGCTTTTTAGATTCAAGGGAGATTGTGAGCTTCAGATAACTCTTAGGACAGATTTGGGAAACTGAGAAAGAATGGGCAATGTGGTTAGATACAGATACATGTGAGGAATAAAATCCATGGGGAAGGTGGTAGTCTGAGAATATTAAGTTTTTTAGAAAACCTGATGTAAACATGGATGAATGAGTGACTTGGACATTGAGGAGTGAAAGAGGGTGTCATACTAGGCAAACCAGGATTTATAATTCCCTTTTGGATAAAGGTTATGATAGGATTGATTATGCTAGTCTCAAGCAGCTTGTGATGCTAAGGATATAAATGTTGGGAATTGGGATGTAGTCATTCTGGTAACACGAAGTTCTCTGCAACCCTAAACATTCTTCTGCAAGGGCAGAAGGAAATCAGAAGAGGAACTATGCCTTACTGAGGGACCCAGAGTTCCAAGTTGCCAGTTTCATCTACAAATTAGGAATGCCAATAGAAGGGACTCTTAGCTTTTATTTTTTACTGCTTTCAGCGTAAAACTATGCAATGATAATAAAAATATTTTCAGCAAAATATTCAAAATGCTCACATGGGTCACACACTCCAGAACCCTTCAGAGCCCAGAGGATGGTTCCTGACTACTAGTATTTGAGCACCTTTCAAGGGGCAAAGAATGCAGTGAGGCCCTCTAGTTGCCAGAATGTTTCCAAGCAGCCAATGAAAACATCACAGAGTGAACTGGAGAGAAACATGAGCCACCCTCTGGCCAAGACACTTGCTTCTAATTAAGTAAACTTGTGTACAAGGGTCAGGATTATAACACACAATAGGTGTTCAGTAAAGGCTGGAATTAATTTTAAGCTTAGAGATTGAATCTTAGCCAAGAGACACTCTTGCTCTAGAAACCACTACTGGAGACCTGCCCCCCACATAATACACCACCATCACCCCCACAACCTCTCCCCAAACCCAGGGTACAGAGTTTGGAGAGAAATATCTGCGGTTCAGATCATTTCAAACCTTGTAGACTAAAGATCTTGATCTTTTTCTAAGCATAATGGAAAGCCATTGAAATATTTCATGCTGAGAGATGTGGGGATAGGGTGTCATGCTCAAATTTGCATTTTGGAAAGATTGCTCTGGCTGCAGGGTGTGGAACAGTTTGCAGGAGTGGCAGAATAGATCCAGAGATATAAGTTATGTGGTAGTTAATAATAGTAAAGTCAAGGGATAGGATTAGGATGGACTAGGGTGGTGGAGGTGATGAAGAGAAGTAAAGAGATTCAAGTGAGATTAATGAGTAAATTCAGCAGAATTTGGAGGTAAATTTAGTATAAAGGACTGAAGAGTGGGAAGTGTCAAGAATGATACTATATTAGGAAGGTGTGATGTTCACAGAGAGGGGCTACTCTCAGAGAAGACACAGGCTGGATGTAGAGTGGGAGCAGAGCATGAGCTAGATTTTGGAGAAATTTTATTGGTATTGCTTTGACTCACACATACCATTAGAGACACTGAGTAGGCATTGATTATACTGATTAACAGCATGGATAAGAGGCCTGGGCTAGAGGCAGCCATAGAGTGAGTCATCTGTATATGACTCTATCCTTTTAACCTTTCCATTGGGAATATTGGTTTGTTTTCTTTCTTACTGAATGGCTGATTGACTGATTTGATTTGAGTGATTTTGACGGTCTGAAATAGAAGCCCCTTCCTAACTGCACCTTTTAAATACTGTGTTGGACATGACTGAACGACTGAACTGAACTGAGCATTCCTTGATGGAGACCAAAGGGTTTGACCAAAGATCCCCTCAGTGCAACACTGCCAGAGGATGGGTTTAAGCTCGGCCAGTGGGACACTCTTAGCCAGAGCTCACCTCTGACTCAAGGTGGAGATCCTCACTGGCCCAGCAGTAGCCCAAATGGCCTTGAGTCCAGCCTGTTTCTACTTCACAGACTTGGCTGTGGTTCCTGTTACCCAGCTCTTGATTCCTGCCCATTATCCAAATTTCTGATAGAGTCTATGAGCCTTCTATCTCTTCACGTAATTGATCTTTTTTTAAATTTTTTGCTTAAATTGAACAGTTTTGTGAAATGAAGAACTCTGACTACTGATACCTTTCCTTTCAATGTATGTTTCTTCCTCTTTCTCCAATTTCCCTAAAACTACTTCTATCCTGAGTCATTCTTTCTAGCTGGCTTTCTCTCTGCCACCACCATTCTTTCTAAAGTCCATCTTGCTCTTTACTTTTTCTTTCATGGACCTTCCCTACATGGCCAAAATATCAAACCAGAGATTCAGGGTTAAGAAGCAGAGTGAATACAATGACTTCATAAAATCAAGAATTTAAAACTTCTGACAAGTCAGAAAAAGAAGTTGAAATTTGTGGAATGAAATTTAATTGAGATAAATGTACATTTTTGAGTTTAGCTTCTAAAATGAAGCATAGAAGGTAAACAATGGTTTAATAGCAAAATTATATTAATAAACAAAACAAAAACCCTTAAGGAAGATTGCTAGATAAAATATCAGTGACATACTTATTCAAAATAATCATTCATCATTTATCTGAAACTTAAATTTAACTGGGTGTTCTATTTTTTGCACCCCAATGTTCATAGTAGCATTATTTATAGCTTTCAAGGTACACAAGCAATCTAAATGTCCATCAACAAGTGAATGGATTAAGAAGATGCATTTTATATATCTATATATATATGTATATAAATATACACACACACACATATATACAATGGACTACTACTTGGCCATAAAAAGAACAATATTTTGTCATTTGCAGCAACAAGTATGGATTTGGAGGACATTATGCTAAGTAAAATAAGTTAGACCTAGAAAGACAATGAAAATATTATATGATATCATGTAGAATCTGAAAAATACAACTAGTGAATATATATAAAAAAGAGCAAACTCACAGATACAGAGGACAGTCTAGTGGTTATCACTGGGGACAAGGCAGTGGTCGCGGGGGGAGGGGGCAACACAAGCGTATAGGGGAAAAGGGGTTATTATGGGGTTATATGAAATAATGTGTGTAAAACTTCTAGAAATTATAAAGCACTATATAATTTAAAGTATCTTTCACTCAATTTTTTTTAAAGAGAAAAAAATTAACTGGCTGTTCTGTGTTTTATTAGTAAATCTGGAAGTCTTGATGGAAAGCTCAATATAGGTTTTCAGATATGGGTGCTCTAACAAATCAGTTTTACAGTATATGAACGGGAAAATGATGACTAGAAGAAAGAAAGAAATCCCAGGATTTACTGAGCTCAGCTGACCATGTACTGACTGCTGTATCTTCCCAGGACCCACTCTTGGAGAGATAGTGGTGATCTAGAACAGTTTTCAGAGTAAGCAGTGATAATGAAAACCAATTTTAGGAAAAACAGCTGAAAGAATCTGAAAAAGGAAGATCAAAATAGATCATGCTGCTGAGACACCCAGAAAAACCCTGATTCCTGTTTTCTACTACATCTGGTTCTTCAGCTTCTCTTCAACTATGAGCAGCCTAATGTCTCACAGAAATTTCTTTTCGTCTTAGGTTTGCCAAAGTCAGTTTCTGTTGTTTGCAACCAAAGCTCTTAAATGATACAATGAGTTTTTGCCAATATCTGAAGGGATCTTTTACAGAAGGGGATTTGGTCATATTTAGAGAATATGACCAAAATTAGAACTTGAGAATGAAATCATATAAATCAACATGGAAAAAAAACTTTCTAATTATCTTAACAATTCCAAATTTAAAAGGCTCATGAGTTGGTGAGAGCCCATTATTAAAAAGGTTTAAGAAGGGGCAGGAAAATCAACAAATAGGGACAAGGTTTCTCTCCTAACAGACTGGATCAGATACCTTATATAGCAAGTTTTGTTTTGTTTTAACTTAGAGGACTTTATTCAAATTAAATCTTAAATAGACCTGAAACAAAATATCCCGAAACTGAGAAACTGCAGTAGTTGTAGACAGGGATCAAGTTACCCCTGCTTATCTTTCCCCTAAAGGTATAAAACATTCCACAATGGAACTTTTGGAACTAGGACTCATTAAAGCATAGTTTTTAAAATCACTGGACTAATATTTCTAATATTTCTTTGAGCACTTGCAAAATATCTCAGGCACTCCACTAAGTACTTTTTATGTATTATCTCATTTCAGTTCAGTTCAGTTCAGTCGCTCAGTCGTGTCCGACTCTGCAACCCCATAGACTGCAGCACGCCAGGCTTCCCTGTCCTTCACCAACTCCTGGAGCTTGCTCAAACTCATGTCCATCGAGTCGGTGATGCTATCCAACCATCTCATCCTCTGTCATCCCCTTCTCCTCCTGCCTTCAATCTTTCCCACCATCAGGGGCTTTCCCAATGAGTCAGTTCTTGCATCAGGTGGCTGAAGTACTGGAGCTTCGGCATCAGTGCTTCCAATGAATATTCAAGACTGACTCCTTTATGATTGACTGGTTTGATCTCCTTGCTGTTCAAGGGATTCTCAAGAGCCTTCAACAGCACAGTTCAAAAGCATCAGTTCTTTGGTGTTCAGCTTTCTTTATGGTCCAACTCTCACATCCATAATGACTACTGGAAAAAATACAGCTTTGACTACACAGACCTTTGTTGGTAAAGTAATGTCTCTGCTTTTTAATATGCTGTCTAGATTTTTCATAGCTTTTCTTCCAAGGAGCAAGCGTCTTTTAATTTCATGGCTGAAGTCACCATTAGCAGTGATCATTTAATGCTCTCTAATACTATCTGATGAGGGAATGGAAGCAGATGAGGGAATGGAAGCACAGAGAGGGTTATTAACTTATTTAGGGTCACATAGCTGAAAGATAGGAGACCTAAAATTCAAACACAGGTGCTCTGACTACCAAGGCTCACCCTGAACTGCTATGTTATTTTACTTTTAAGATTTATAGCTGAATGAAATTTGATTTTCAGTGCTATCATTCCTATTGAGTTCTGTGCTCCTTTCATTCAGTTACCATCAGATTAATTTAAGCTTTTCTAAAATAGCACCAACTCAAATGAATTTAATTTGTTTTTCATGACTCTCACTTCACAGTTTTCCTTTTAACTGGTTTTCCTTAATTAGTATTTTTTAAAAAATGGTTCATATACCTCTCTAAACTAGTTGCTTTAAGGTATCAGCTCTTACGGCTGACTGTAAAAGACTGTTAACTGCCGGGGTCAGCATTCATTCCATCACTTTAAGCGTTCATTGAGCCTCCTTCCTCTTTTCACAGCAAAACAAAGTGGGGGAAAGAGGCTGGATTTGTTTGCCTGGCTTCATTTGAGCAAATGAAGATGGAGATTTCTCTGATGATTACAGCCTAGGAAGGGAGGCAGGCAGTTAGAAAAAGCAATGGTGCACACTAATTGTCCTGGTGTTTGCTAGACCTCCCTTGCCCCTGTCACGGAGCGTCAGACAGGTAGGTTAGAGGCAGCAGGAGGAGCAGTCTGACCTAATCAAATGCTGTCCTGACCATTCCTAGGAAAGCCGCCAGCTGTGGCTCGCAGGAGGCAGGAGCCGATGTGAGCCGTGTGGCTGTCAGCCATCCTCCCCAGCTCAGGGTGATCCTTGACTCTCGTGCTGTCAGCCACACCCTACCATTCTCCATCACCAGGTGAGAAAGCAGACTCCTGAAGGCACCAGCCACCAGGACCAGGCTTTAAGTTAGGGGGCTGGCTTCTGGAGAAGGGTACAAAGGAACAGCCTCCTCTCCCTCATGCATCTGTGTCCTCCTCCCCACAGGTGGGCCCTTTGTCCCCTGTGAATCCACCCCATCCATCCTGTTACTCGCTGCCACTAACAAGCTGTCAAGGTCTCAGTTTTCTCTTTGTGAGCTGCTCTCAAATACTGTTTGTCTAATGTCCCCCATGAACCCTGGAGGCATGGACTGTTCCTTCATATTTTATAAAGAACAGTGTAAGTTCAGCACTCCATAAATATAAAATGGTGAACAGCAAATTTCCCCCATACCGAAGCCATTTCATTTTCTTCAGCAAAACGGCTCCTTTTATTTCCATGCAAAAAACCCAACGAGGGAAATTTCTTCATTGCTCAGACAGCTACAAAATGTGATCACATTTTTCCCCACAGCTAATGTGTTCTTATGTATAAAATTTAAATCTGAAAGTCTGAGCAGATGGCCTATAAAGTTCTTGTTTTCCCTCTGAATCTAATTTCTTCCTGCTTATAGTGGGATTTTTTTAATCATTTGAAAAAGAACAATAAAATGCTTCTATAAAGTGTAATAATCATTATCTTAATGATTGTTCACTCCCAGTGGGATACCAAAGGAGAGATTGGACCTTGACTTTGGGTCTGGAATCTTACCTGCCCTGTCACGTTCACAAACATGAATCAATTCCACAACACCTTGCCAGTTGGGGCCTGCACATTTTAGAAATGGTCATCATTCTTACTTAAAGTAGGCAGAAGTTCACCTGATTTTAGAGAACTAAATGACCTAAGTAAATTAGCTGTATAAAGAAAATGGGCAAAATATGAAGGCTCATTTAGAAAATATTATTTTTGAGTGCTTTTAGAACTGTTTTATTTCATTTCATTCAGAGACATTAATGAGCTAATTACCATTTTACTAAAGGAGGCCCATAGGACTTCAACTTAGCAATATTTAATTGATCAGTTTGGATAATTATATGATTAAAATTGGGTTTTTTTCCAAACTACTCCATAATTCACTCTTTTTTTTTTATCATTTATTACATTCAAATGTATCTGTCCACAGGAAGGTTAAATAAGTACACAAAATGTAGGAATTAACATCACCTTTTAATCTCAACATTATTTTGCAAGGTGAATTCATTGGCATCACCTGCCCTTAAAATTTGCAGAGTTGAGCATGAATACAAGTGAATAACAGTTATAAGTGAAGCTAACACAGATGAAATAAAATACATTCTATTTTCAAACATACGCCTTGCCTTATAGTCCTACCTTAGTCTGGAAAATTGAAGGCCAGATTCAAATTTAGAACTCATGTGCTGCACCTGAACATGGCAGCCTAGGGAACATCTTCACCTGGCCTGCTGTTCGCTCACTTTCTCTTCCCAACCCAGTTCCATCCTGCACTACAAGCCATCATGTACTCACAGTACATGCGCCTCCTGGTTCACATCTCCAAACTGCAGGTCTACCTTCCCCCCCAGCTCCCTGCAAACAGCTCACCCTTGGCCATCCTGCAGGCCTAAGGATATCAAACTCTGGCATCATAGTCTTTCTTTGGCAGAGACCCATGCAGATTCTGAAACTGGATTCAGGGCCATTGGGATAGGAAATTCCAGGGACATGGATATGAAAAATGTAGTTTGATAGATGCAGAGAAGAGAGAAGTCCAAGTAGAATCTTATTTATCTATCACGTCATGTTCACAACCATCTACTGAGATAATAAAACCTTGGACTCTTGGCCCCAACAGTAGGGATGTAGCCACAGGAGATCCAGAGTGGGGGTCCTGCTAGATACAGGACTGCCTGTTGTTACAGTGCTATGAACCAGGCCCACAGTACTTGTTTCACAAAGTACTCACTAGGCACAGACAGCCAGCACTGGCAAGAGTCCTACTATGTGCCATCAGGAAGACAAACATCCATAACATTTAGTCTCTGTCATCAAGAAACTTATAGTCTAGATGGGAAGATCACGAGCACAGAAATTAATTGTGTTACAGAGATGAAAGCCAAAGAAGAGGTAGAAGTCAAGTCAATGGCTTATTCTTCCCCAGAAGCAGTTAGGAACTAAGAAGTACTAAATAAACAAGTTTTCTTTAACCACTTAGATAACTGTTCTGCCTTCCTAAGTCAGCCTCTATGACACTCCTTGAAAGAAGCTTAGTATTATCCTATGGAACACTCTGGAAATGAACAGGTTAAGATTTTGGCATCCTTGAGTGCTAAGTCGTTTCAGTGGTGTCTGACTCTTTGCCACCCTATAGACTCTTGCCCACCAGGCTCCTCTGTAAATGGGATTCTCTAGGCAAGAATACTGGAGTGGTTTGCCATGTCCTCCTCCAAGGGATCTTCCTGATCTAGGGATTGAACCTATGTCTCTTGCATCTCCTGCAGTGGAAGGTGGGTTCTTTACCACTAGTGCCACCTGGGAAGCCCCGCAAATCTGATGCAGGCAGGATTAGGAGAAAGATTCAGCTCCCAGTTTAGCACATTGTGTGCCAACCCATTTGCCCACATCAACGTCTATTTAAAGTGAAGTCAATCAGACCATCTTCACCTGTTCTACTGATCGCCTGTAGCAAAGGAGGAACAGAAAGCCCACAAGTTGGTCTGGAAAATTGATCCTCTGTGTAATTTCCAATTGTGTGTCTGCTTGGAGGCACACAGCCAACACAGCCATCAATCTGGCAGTTCTTTCACAGTGACCCAGTATATATCTTTGCTAGGCCATTTGCGCCATCTGCCATGCAAATGTCAGTTAAGGAAACAGCCTAGAGTTGTGGGAATATCGGGGTTAAAATGCCACTTAACAGGAATGCACCAGTTCCAGCAGCAATTGCCCACAGGAGAACAAAGAGCTGGGAGAGCCAAAGGCAATAAAAAGAGAACAGAGGTGTAACAGACCAAGGCTCCCAACCTTGCTTTCTCTTCAGGCTTATTTTATTATGGCACCTTTAGGCACATGGGCCTTCCTTACTGGCAAAGACACTCTGTATGATTCCATTGAGTTAAAGCACTCATATAGCAATTATACATATAACATTTATATATAAACATACATTCATATATATATAAATATATAATTTTAGATAGCTTATATATAATAACATAATTTTGTAAATTTATATATATAATTTTATAAATTTAGGTATAATGTATATATAATCTTTATATATCCATATACATAAAACTTTTAAGGGAAAAAGCATCATCCACAGTTCCATCTTTGTAAGATAGTTCCCCGACCCCTGAATATTGCCTTCTTGTTTGGGTACATATGTTAGTAGCACTTGTAACCATCTATTGAGCCCTTACTATAATATGCTGGGCACTATATTAGCATCCAATTACATATTTTTCTAAAGTTTACATCAACACTAAAAGGTCAATATTTTTTTTCTGATTCTATAGATGCAACAAACAAGGCTCAGATAAGTATTTTTTAAGCCCCAGGACACCCAGCTTGCAAATGAAAGACCCAAACTTTAAATCAGTTCATCTATGTCCTTCACACTGAAGTCACTCCTGTAGGTATGCACACTTATTTGTGTGTGTGTGTGTGTGTGTGTGTGTGTGTGTGTGTGTGTTCTCAGTTGCTCAGTTGTGTCTGACTCTTTGTGATTCCATGGACTATAGGCTGCCAGGCTCCTCTGTCCATGCGATTTTTCAGGCAAGAATACTGGAGTGGGTTGCCATTTCCTCCTTCAGGGGATCTTCCTGACTCAGGGATTGAACCTACGTTTCCTGCATCTCCTGACCTGCAAGGCAGATTCTTTACCACTGAACCACCTGGGAAGCCCTCATGTACACTTGTTTGGGTGTGTGTATGCTTAGTTGCTTCAGTCATGTCTGACTCTTTGCGACCCTACATACTGTAGCTCACCAGGCTCCTCTATCTACGGGATTCTCCCAGCAAGAATACTGGAGTGGTTTGCAATGCCCTCCTCCAGGGCATCTTCCTGAACCAGGGATCGAACCCACATCTCTTGAGTCTTCTGCATTGGCAAGTGGGTTCTTTACACACTAATGCCACCTGGGAAGCCTGTACACTTGTTTGCTGCTGCTACTGCTGCTGCTGCTGCTAAGTCGCTTCAGTCGTGTCTGACTCTGTGCGACCCCATAGACGGCAGCCCACCAGGCCTCGCCATCCCTGAGATTCTCCAGGCAAGAACACTGGAGTGGGCTGCCATTTCCTTCTCCAATGCATGAGAGTGAAAAGTGAAAGTGAAGTCACTCAGTGGTGTCCGACTCTTCGCGACCCCATGGACTGTAGCCTACCAGGCTCCTCCATCCATGGGATTTTCCAGGCAAGAGTACTGGAGTGGGTTGCCATTGCCTTCTCCATACACTTGTTTATACAGGATTAAAATCAGAGAGCATACACTATTTCGTGTTTGGCTTTGTTTGGTTAACCAGACATCATAAATATTTTTTATGTTCTATATGTGTCATGTTTGTCACTTTTAACATCTAGATAATAACCCATCTAATGATTTATATTGATTCACAGTTAATACTACAATGAACTTGTTGGTAATATACAGTTTTTGCATATGTTGTACTGTTTCCTTAGGATCACTTTCCAGGGGTAGATCACTGGGTCAAATAGTATGACCATTTTTATGGCACTTGGTAGATACTGTCATGTTGCCTTTCAAAAATATTCTATTAGAAGCATGTGAGTGTTTCAACTTATAACAACATACCAGCACTGGATGTTTTATTAAACTCTTCTTTGTTGATTCATTACATTTAAAATAGCATCTCAGGCTTGCTCTGGTATGCCTTCTTCATTCCCAAGTGGTGATGGCTGTTTCGCCCATCTACTTGTTTACTGCTCTTAGGTTGTCTCTTACAGCTGTTCCCTCTCCCAAGCCCATAAATCTCAAGGCATTTTGTATAAATATGTATGCACTCTTCATGTGGAGGTACTATTACTTCTTTGCATTATTGTCTTCATTCTTGCAGAAATGTCTGAAAAGGAAATGCTAACTTGACATATAAAATGCCAGTGACAAATCCTTCACCAGAATGATGTCTCAAACTGAAATAAGAGATAGTATGAGCAAGTTATTTGGAAATACAAAGGTAAATATCAAGAGAAAGAGCTGAAAAGGCTTTAAGAGGTAGCTTCCTCAGGTGGGGGCATGCAGAAGGGACAAGGCTAGGAGATGCCCTTTTTCATAGGTCTTACATAACTAATTGACTTTTTATCTGGCAATTACAACTGAAGGAAAAAATTACATTAAATTTATAAACTCTTCTCAACAAATGAATTGAAGGCTCACTAATGCTCTGTGCCCCTGCTTGAAAACATCTTCCAATTAAGCTTTCTTCTTTCAAATATTAACGTATTTTTACATCTCTTCTTATTACTCACAGCCACAAGATGCTAAAAGGAAGGGACAAAATCTGGCCAAACTGTGTTCAGGGTTGCTATCAGAGTCATGTCTTTCTGAATTCCAGATTCTCATTATTTCCATTTTTTATGTACTTTGCTTAGACTTAATTAGAGCTCCTACATTGCAGTGGGGATCCATAACAGGAGGGGTTCCTCTCTCCAGAGAACTGATGCTCATTAACAAAGGAGAAATGAATCTTCAAATTAATTTTATCTGGGGAAACTAGGATTCAAATACCTGTGAGTAGTGGTTTGCCATTTTGCTTTCTTATAGGAGCAAATCAAAATTACCTAAAATGAATCATGTCCCCTAAAACCAGCCTGATTTCTAAACCCAGACCCTCTGAGTTGAATCCTTGCTCTCCCACTTTCCAGGCATACGACCTTGGGCAGGTTATTTAACTTTCCTTTGTCTCAATTTTCTTCTCTGTAAAATGGAAATAGTAATAATATCTGCCTCATAGCTTTTGTAAGAATGTCTTGAGTAGATACATTTAAAGGGCTTAGAATAGTGCCACAGAACAAGAACTCAGTAAATGTTTTCAAATAACATTGTTTTGTTATTATTTTCATTTTAATAGTTTATTCTAGAGAATAGGAAACCTTGTCCATGATCAGGATGCATGGCATAACTGTGAATAGAGATTTGTATTGAATCAAAAATCAGATATATTCAAATACTAACTTCGACTCTGCTGTTTATCAGCTGTGCAACTCGGTGCAAGACGTTAATTTCCTCATTATACACTGGATCCTGATATCTAGTTCATAGGATTGACTGGGAAGATCAAAGAAGAGAATGTGTCTGAAATCTGCTCATCTCATTTTTTCCAGCATACATTGCCCAAAGGGCTGCAGAGAGCAGGGGCACAGGCAGAATTATAGCAGTTACCTGAGATGGTTGGAGCTGAACCATCTTCTCTTGCTCTACTGGTACCAATTGCCAGTGATTAGTGGGAGAGAAGTGGGAGCAGAGAAAGCTATTGAATACATGTTCATTACCTAACACACAATTATTGTTGAGCCAGGTGCTGTGCTGGGAGATAAATCAGGTCACTGCCCTCAGTGAGCTTGGTGCAGAGCAGGAAACAAAGGCACACATAATTAGAATTCTGTGTTCTAAGTACAAGAATAGGGCTGTACAGATGGCTGCACAAAGGAGAGGTGCCCAGGGTGCAGGGAAGCTGCTCAGGAGGGAGATGTATTAGTAATCTATTGCTGTGTAACAAATTACTCCAAAACTTAGTGGCTTAAAATAGCACATGTCTATTATCTCATCATTTCAGTGGGTCAGGAACCTGTGCATGGCTCAGCTGGGTCCTCTGTTTCATAGTTTCTCACAAGGCTGCTGTCAAGCTGTTAGTCCAAGTATGCAGTTTCATCTGAAAGCTCTACTGGGGTCTACAGACCCACTTGCAAGCACTATGGCTGTTGGCAGAATCCATTTCTGTGTGCAGTGTTGGAAAGAGCATTGACTCCTCTCTGTTGACTGGAGGCTGTCCTCAGATCCTTGCCATGGGGACCTCTCCAATGTGGTAACTTGCTTCATCAAAATGATCAAGCCAAGAAGGCAAGAGAGAGCCTACTGGCAAGATGAATCTTTCAATTGTTCATAACCCTACCTTGGAGTGATACCCCATCACTTTTGCCATACTAATTATCCTATTACTTTTGCCAATCTTTGGCAAATTACTAGGTTCAGCCCAGGCTCAAGCAGGGTCGGGGATTGCAATAAGGCCTGAAGACAAAGAGGGAGGGGACATGGGGGTCTTCTTAGAAATAAGTCCACCCCAAAAGGACTCTTGAGCTGATTCTTGAAGCAGAAAGGGTGATCTCCATCTACATGGGAGGAAAGTAGGTCATGGAAGAGATAGGACAAGCAAACAAGAGAAAAGAGGGGAAAAGGATAAATGTTATCTTATTTCGTAAGCTGTTATTTCCAGTACTCCAGTTGAAGCTGAAATTCCAATAATTTGGCCACCTGATGAGAAGAACTGACTCACTAGAAAAGACCCTGATGCTGGGAAAGATTGAAGGTGGGAGGAGAAGGGGATGACAGAGGATGAGATTGTTGGATGGCATTACTGCCTCGATGGACATGAGTCTGAGTAAGCTCTGGGTGTTGGTGATGGACAGGGAAGTCTGGCATGCTGCAGTCCATGGGGTCACAAAGAGTTGGACATGACTGAGCAACTGAACTGAATTGAAGCTGTTATCTCAGAGGAAAAAGAACAGAAAAAGAGATACACTTCAAATAATGGAAGGAAACCAGACAATTGAGATAGATAAGAAAAGAATAGGGGTGAATTTTGAAGGGAAAAACAAAGACTGTTAGTCTTGCTTGTGGATTAGTTGAAGCCACGCTGCTGATGAAGGTGATTTTCGTAGATTTATTTTGAATTGGTGAGTGGATAAGAGGTCAAAGTGACAGAGGTGGGCATGTGGTGAAGCAAGGATGACAGCCACAGTCTGTTCCCCTGGCTTTTAGTTTTTAATTTATTTCCTCAATAAATAGACTCCTTTAGACTACATTCTGTGATGGCCACATAATTAATTAATTAATCAATTACTTAATGCCAGTCATGATACTTCCCTCTTTTTAGTTTTTAGTGTAGCCTATGTTTTCAGGTCTTGTTTCCCTGATGTGCTTGTAAAAAAGAAAAAAAAAAGGATTGCAAGAATCATAGCCATTATATTGAGTATTTCAGCTTAGAATGTTAAATTCTCGAGGGTCTACATTATTCTGGTCAAGATTTATTATAATGAGGAAGGATGATGAGCACTCTCAATTGAATTTTGGGGTTCAGTTTGGTCACTCTCTTCTGCCTTGATGTCCACATCTATAAAATGAGTATAATAGGACAGACTGTCACTAGTTGATATCAGTATTAAAGGAGATAACACAGTCAATACAATTTAGAAATTATAAATAATTCATATAATACATAAGAAAATAATTCATTCCACAGTTATTGAGTGCACTGCACAAGACACCATGGAAATGTCTGGAATAGAACCCAGCCCTTATGTTTGAGGGGCTCAACAGTAGTGGGAGAGAAAGATATTTCAACACATCCTTAGAAGGCAATTCCCTAAATGTGATAACACAGACTTATACAAAGGCCATTAAGGCTATTGATAAATTTATCACATCATATTGTAAATATTCATTTTTTCGTTAAGTCACATAACATTTAACAAATATTATTGTTTGTGTGGGGTTTTGTTTATTGAGGGAAGGAGATATGACCACAGTGTGGTGCCCAAGCACATGGACTCTGTAGAAAGCCTGCCTGAGTTCAAATCTTGGCTGTGATACAAGCTATGTGAACTCAGACAAGTTACTTAACCACACTGTATCTCATTTGTCTCTTTCGTAGAATGTGGATGATAATAGTATCTATCACACTGGTTTTGTGAAGGTTAGACAAGTTAGCACAAGCAAAGCTCTTAGAACAGTGCTTGACGTGTAATCGTAACAGGCACAGTATAAGAGGGTGTTTTCATAACCATGGGCAAAGCCCTATGCTGGGCCCAAAGATATAACACCGAAAGAGAAGAATGTAGTTCCTGCCCCTCAGTAACCTGATGCTTAATGGGTGAGTCTCATACTCCATTATCCACCAATCATCTAGGCCAGGAACCTGGAAGTTACCTGAGACACATCCCTCTTCCTCAGTTCCACCACTGTACACCCAGCCCTCACAATCACTGAGTCAGATCATGTACATTTTGCAAAGTTCCCATATCTGTCCCCTTCCTCTAAAGCCCATAACTCCCACATTCATTCAGTAACTCATCTTCCCTCAGCTGCCTCAGTTTTTTTGGCCCCAGTGCCTCCTCAATGTTACTGGTTGTGTGCCAGTCTGAGCAACTTTCAAACCTCTATTGTGTTCTTCAGCACTTCCTGGAATGAAATTAAATTCCTTTATTTTTTTGGGCTCCAGAATCACTGCTGATGGTGATTGCAGCCATGAAATTAAAAGACGCTTATTCCTTAGAAGGAAGGTTACGGCCAACCTAGATAGCATATTTAAAAGCAGAGACATCACTTTGCCAACAAAAGTCCATCTAGTCAAGGATATGGTTTTTCCAGTGGTCATGTATGGATGTGAGAGTTGGACGGTGAAGAAAGCTGAGCGCCGAAGAATTGATGCTTTTGAACTGTGGTGTTGGAGAAGACTCTTGAGAGTCCCTTGGACTGCAAGGAGATCCAACCAGTCCATCCTAAAGAAGATCAGTCCTGTGTGTTCATTGGAAGGACTGATGTTGAAGCTGAAACTCCAACACTTTGGCCACTTCATGCGAAGAGTTGACTCATTGGAAAAGACCCTAATGCTGGGTGGGATTGGGGGCAGGAGGAGAAGGGGACAACAGAGGATGAGATGGTTGGATGGCATCACTGACTCGATGGACATGGGTTTGGGTAAACTCTGGGAGTTGGTGATGGACAGGGAGGCCTGGCGTGCTGCAATTCATGGGGTCGCAGAGTCAGACACGACTGAGCAACTGAACTGAACTGAACTGAACAAGACCCTTCATAATATGCTCCTGGAACACCTCAATACTTGCCCAGAGGCAGTGTTGCATAGTGGTTTAAAGACAGACTCAGGAGCCAGGCAATTAAAATCCAGTTTCACCATTTATAATCTCTATAATCTTGGTCAGATTAATGATTTAACATATATAAAAGTACTCTGGCACAGAATAAGTATTATATAAATGTTGGTAGTGATTATTACTTCCCCAGTCTGAGTCCCTCTTTCCTAACTTCTCCATCCTATTACAACCATATGGAGCCATTGTTCATTTCCTACATGGCATCTTATCTGTCTATCTAATTCCTCTCATCATCCCATGTGATAGACCCCAGCACGAACCCCAGTGAGACCCTCCTTTGGTGTTCATGGTTCTGTCCTTAGGTGCACATGAGACCTGTGATTTGCTTCTAACTGATAGAATAGGTAATGGGATTTTATTACACTGTATAAGATTCTGTCTTAGACTAGAGACTCTCCTTGCTGGCTTAATGAAATGAGAAGCCATGTTGGAGAAGACCATGGCAATAAACCCATGGGCAGCCTCTAGGACCTGAGGATAGCCTTGGGTCCTCAGTCATACAGCCATGAAGAAATGAAAGCTGCCAACAATGTAAGTGAGTTTAGAAATGCATTATTCCACATTCAAGCTTCCAAATGAAAATTCAGCCCACCTTATATCTTGAGTTTAGCCTTGTGTGACTTTGAACTGTGCACGCTTAGTCACTCAGTTGTGTCTAACTCTTTGCGACCCCATGGACTGTAGCCCACCAGGCTCCTCTCTCCATGGGATTTCTCAGGCAAGATACTCGAGTGGGTTGCCATGTCCTCCTCCAGGGGATCTTCCCAACCCAGGGATTGAACCTGCATCTCCTGTGTTTCCTACATTGGCATGCAGATTCTTTACCCACTGAACCATCAGGGAAGCCCTGACCTTGAACAGATCACCTAGATAATCCATGCCCAGACTACTGTCCCACAAAAACTGTGAGATAATAAATGTTTATGCAATTAAGGTTGTGGTAATTTGTTACTTAGAGATAGAAAACTAATACACTCCCAATCCTGTTCTCTTGGTGAACTCCTACTCAAACCTCTATTGAAGTGTTACCTCTTTTGTGAAGCCTTCCCTGATGCTCCCAAGCACAGATGGCCTCTCCCTTCTGATACGCCTGTGGCACCTCTTGCTCCTTTCGTAACAGAACAGTTGCACTGCATTGTATTGTTACTTCCTCTAAGTCCTTAAGGATGGGAACTATATTTTATTCATCTCTGAATTTTCAGTTTCTGAAATATGATGTCAATTTTGTAAGAGAGAGGAAGGAAGAGAATGAAAAAGCAGAAAAAAAGAGAGGATATACCAAGGCAACTAAATGTTCAATAAATGTTTGTTGATAAGTGAATGAATAAACAGTACTTTGATTATTTTCTTCTCTGGTCTATTGAATTCTACAGAGACACTTTCATTTCACTCTGATAGGCATCTCAAATATTGAGGCTATCATCATAATAAATGACTAAATTATCACTAACTTGGATTGCAAGCAAAAAAAAAAATGAAAATAGCTTCCCCAAGAGAAATATTTTCATTTACTTTTATTCTTAAAAAGAAAGCTTGGGCAGAATAAGAAGTGATGGGGGTAATTTTTTAGTATGCCAAACACTAGAAATGCATGTTGAAATAGACCAATTGATAGGGAACATGGATAAAACTCAACCAACTTGGAAAAGATCTCTTTTAACTTTATTCAACAGAGATAAACAATAGAACTAGCAGAGTCTCAATTTCTCAAATTTTTATGAAAGAAATTCAATGTATTTAATTTATTTGAAGGAAAAGTAAAACAATTAAATTATCACTTCTTCCTTCTGTAAGATCCTGGTCACTCTGGAGTGCATAGTTACTTATTGTTATTGTGCAGGCTTATTGTTTATTGTGTGTTATGTTATAGTTGAGAGGAAAGAGAAGCAGAAGAGGCCCACTCTAAGTAGTATACCGAATATTACCTGAGCAATATATGTGTGTGTGTGTGTGTGTGTGTGTGTGTGTGTGTGTGTACACATATAAAACCTGACTGAAGCATACTGTAACCACAGGTAAATTCTGGATTTTTCCTGGAGTCTGCTTTCTGCAGATCAGGGCCACCACAGGCAGAAAAATGATGAGCAATCCAGCTGCTGGAACAGAATGATGGATGGGTACATAGACGGGCACCTGCTGCTAACATTCGGTGACAGCGGCTGCCCTACAGTGTTATGATACTTGCTGAGAAGAATAAGCATTAACTTCTTACAATAGTGGCTATTTCACGTTACGTGTGTGTCCAGGAAATTTGCAGTTTACCCACTGTGTTGCTTAAGGAGATATTGCACACATCAAACATGTTACATGAGTACCTGGTACTTGGTAGGGATATAGTAATATTAGTTGACCATAAATATGAATTGCTGCTCTAAAATCGTTCCCTGCCTTTGGGAAATGAATGCCTGTAATGGAATTGGCATTACCAATAGCTTAGGTCGATGTGGGTGGTATTCTGGCCCTGTTTCTTCTAAACTTAGACTTTCACCATGTCCAAAAGAAAAAACAAAAACAAGAACACTGGGTTTGACCATGATCTTTTGTGTTCACTAGGGGAGGAAAAAAAGCCAGTGAGCTGGTGGGGAAAACAGAAAACTTAATTAGTTTGTTTATTGGAGCAGCCAATGGATGGTGTTGCTCTAAGCTTTCTTTTTAAAGCCTGGGAGCCTCTCATCTTGGGCCACCCTCAGTCAGCTCCATAAGGATAAAGACTGGCTTAGTTTCCTATTCCTGCTTCAAAAAGTACCACAAACATATTGGCTTGTAGCAACGTGTATTTATTCTAAGTACTGCAAAATCAGTCTCCCTGTGTCAAAGTCAAGTTGTCTACAGGGCTGCTTCCTTCTGGAAGGTCTGAGGAGAGCACTGGTTTCCTTGCTTTTTTTAAGCCTCTGACGGCAACTTGCATTTCTTGGGTCCTGGACCCTTCTTCCATCTTCAACACATCTTCTGCCTTCATCACACTGCCTCCTGCTCTGATGGGACTCTTATGATTACATCAGGCCCACCCAGATAATCCAGGATAATCCCCCCACCTCAAGATGCTTAATTTAATCACACATCACAATCCCTTTTGCCCTATCAGGTGGTATATCCTCTGGTTCTGGACATCTCAGAGGACTGTTGTCCAGCCCACCACAAAGATTCTAAACAAATCTAACTGATAGAATATTGAAACTTCAAGAAGGCAGTGCAAACTTAGGATCAATACCAAATGGAGTCTGCCATACAGAGAGAGCTAAGTCAGAAAGAGAAAAACAAATATAGTAATTAACACATATATGTGAAATCTAGAAAAACAGCACAGACGAGCCTACTTGCAGGGCAGGAATAGAGACGCAGATGTAGAGAACAGATGTGTGGATATGGGGCAGGGGTGGGTGGGATGAACTGGGAGATTGGGGCTGACATGTACATACTACCATGTGTAAAATAGATAGCTAGTGGGAAGGTGCTGTATAGCACAGGGAGATCAGCTTGGTGCCCTGTGGAGGGAGGAGATACAAGTATACACACAGCTGATTCACTTTGTTGTACAGCAGAAACTAACACAACTTTGTAAAACAACTATACCCCAATTAAAAAATCAACATACAGATCTTGGACTAACAAATGTGCTTTTATGTATAAACAAGGCATGTCGCTTTGAGTCTTTGAGCCAGCAGTTTCTCAACCTGTTTTCCTTCCAGAGGACAAGGCAGCACACCTGAACTTCTCATCGACAAAGACTGCTCACTCCCCAACACTGCAGTACTCCATGGCTGAGAGCCACTGCGTGTAGCCCTGGAGATGTCCATGGGGATGAGTAAGCTCCTAACTTTGGCTGTAAAGATTCTCTCCTAGACCCCTGACCCCTCTGTGATCCCCTGGTGACCAAGTACGTAAATTTATTTCCAATTGTGCTTAACAATCTCAGAGGGAATTTACTCGCTTTTATCAGCATAAAAATGTCCTTACATCATGCTTTCTACTGACTGGCTACATTTTCTTCCTCAAGTCCAGCCAATGCAAAACAAAATCAGCTCCTGGGTTTTTACATCCTGTGGCTGGTACTCATCAGGCCAATTGCTGCCAGTGGGTGGGTGAAAATTGGGAGCTAGAAGAGTGCGGGCCGGGCTGAGCCTGATTCATTCCTCCTGGTTTATTTGGCTCCTGATGTCATCAAAGACGAGTGTTCTATTATATTTCCTATATTAGACAGGGGAAGAGCTGCTAGCTGGGAACAGCTTGCCCTCTGCCCCTGCAATAAAGCCAAACAAAGTCTGACTTGCCAGTCTTGGGCCCCATCAGAATATCCATGGCAAAGATTTTCTCTACTTAATTAGAATCTGTCTTAGTGGGCCCACCAGGCCCCGTGAGCTCAGAGATGCTCCTACACAGCAGTTTTCTTTCCTCCCCTCTTCCTTTGGTTTGGCACTGTCCTGTCAACAGGTGTGATCAACAGGAAGGAAACATGCAGCGCTGGTGCTCCTATTCTGGTCCAGGATGAGAACCTACTCCTGAAGGGACGGCACTCACAGCATCAGGCAGGCTGCCACGGAATCGTGCTTCCTTGGCTCTGGTGCCCATGGTGAGCATCTAGGCAACTTTTGATTGGGCATCATGCCCTCCAAACAGATGGGCATGAATGTAGGCAGGCAAGAGACCATTTATTTATATCAACTGTATTTGTTGAGGGCAGGGTTCCCAGCTGGGAACATCAAAACAGTTCTTTGTCCTGGCCGTCGGCGGCTCGGATGGAGGTGAAGCAGCCTTGCAAATTCAGCTGGATTAATTTTGAAAAATAAGAACAATGTTTCTATGGACACCAGGGGAAATTTTTGGCTCCCTTCAATGGTTTGGAGCACAGAGCAGGCTGGGCCCAAGTCATTTTAATAAAATCTCCCATCCCTGTTTGGATTCGGTGGGAGAGAGCCAAGAAAGCTTTCCAAATCAGGCCAAATTTAGGTGAACAGAGTCCACCTCACACCAAAGCCAGCTTTGTGAGTCCTTTTATACACAATGGCATGACTCCCAGAGAAAATTAAGCTGAAGTCACCCAGGCTCGGGTGCAAGAAAGGCATTCAAGTTGACCTTACCACTGCACTGTTTTTCTAAGCATCCACTGACCTTCTTGTTGTCCCTCCTGTAAGTGACGAATGAGATCAAGTGTAAGCTAAAAGTGCAAGGGTAGACATTAGGTCCAACTTCCATGAGAGCTTCAGTTGGCTTTAAGGGTAAAAAGACAAATTTTAAGAGCATTATTACCTACATTTAGACAATTTAGCAATTGAAGAGGTCTCTGAAGAATACAGCCTTATTATTAGTATTAGTATTAACTACTAAAACGTACTGCTTGCTTACAACGCATCTGGCATGGTCTTATGTACTTTACACGTATTATTTTGATTCATTTTCACAATAACACCATGGAGGTGGGTATTATCATTAGTATCACCACGGATAAGCAAACTGAAATTTATAGAGACTGACCCAAAGTGCACAGCTAATAATGGATAACCAGGGTATAAAGCCAGGATTGTCTGACAAAAGAACTCACAGCTACCAACACGTGCTTCTTCTAGAAACACTGAAGGCTGCCATTCTGTGTAGTAATTAGTTTGCTAACGTGGGGAGGTTTCTTATAACAGTGATTTAGGTCACTGTTTCTGAAACTTGAATGTGTCTACAAACCATTTGGGAGATTTTGCTGATATGCAGTTTCTGATTCAGCAGACAAGGCTCAGTAGAATCAACCTGATTTGGTAAATTTCTGCAATTCTACTAAGTCCATGAGGCTGGCACCCAGCTGCACCAAGAGTGGCAAAGTTTCAGGGTAGAGAACTACTGAGTCACATAAAAATGACTGGGAAGCTTTTAATAATATTAATGCCCACACTGTACCCCCAGAGATTCTGATTTAATTGCTTAACAACCACTGGGTTAGCGATTCTCTTACTCATCAGCTCTTGTCATCAATTTGAGATGGGAACACCAAACTCTACACGATGCCCTTGGTTGCAATTCTTACAAACGGAAATTAAGACCATGGATGAAGATGAGTAGTTGGAGGGCCCTCTCAGTTCCTTGTCAGTTTCTTTTCCTGATGCTGATTATTTTACAACAATCCTGGAGGCAGGTGATGAGAGGGACCTGTTACTCACAATGGATTTGAAATCGAACAGCTGGGAGCGAGAGCAGACTACGATCAGCAGCACTGCTGGGATCATTTAAAAGCAGAGTGTGACAAAATGTGCATTGATGGAGGTGACAAAAAATTATAATCAGAAACATCATCTTTCTGTGGCAAAGGTTTTGTTGATTGTTATTTTTTTGTTGAGAGTATCTGAATAGGGAAACCCAGAACCATTCAAATCTCTACTGTTTCAAACCTTTAATTAATTACATATAACAAGTAATAATATGAATCAAGTGTTCAATGATTCCGTTTATTAGAGAGGAGCAATTGATTCCATGTTAGCAAGTATATGGCCGTTGCTCCTTCCAGGGTTTCCTGCTAAGTGTGATCAAACCAAAAGGATTATAGATTATTAAATCCAAATCAATATTTTTGCTGCAAAAGCAAAGCATTCAGTGACAGGGGGAGGAAAAAGTATCCTCTTTTCAGAAGATCTCAGTCTCATGCATTATTGATGCAAAGATGATCAGATAAAAACTGGAAGTTGGCAAGCTGTCAAATAAAAACTGCAGAGTGAATCAAAAATTTATAAAATAGTATTGAGTTATTACAATTCTATTATAGACACCAGTAATCATTTTTACTGAAACAAACCTCTTATATGATTGTACAGCTGAGATGTTAGGGTACAAGGATTTAGGACTCAACCTCATTTGGCGAGGAGTGGGGAGGAGAATACCACAAAATTAAAAATTAAATGTGAAGAGCAAATGATTTAGTCACAGTTCAGTAACAGATTGAGTAAAAATAATGGTTTAAAAAAATAATGCCAATGTTTTCCTTCTTGGGCTACAATCTGCTGACTTCCTTGAAAAATTACTGGCATTAGACTCAGAGCAGGATGAATTGCTTTATGAAATCTGTAAACTTAATTTGTGCATGTGCCAAACACATGCACAGCACAAGATATTGGGGAGGAAAAATGACTTGGTGAGGTATTTTGTCAGTTATGGATTTTCTTTCATAGAAAAAAATCCCAATTCTATAGTTTTATTAGTTCTCTCATCTTACGTAGGAGCGTTCTCTCTCCCTTTTGGGGACTGAAGCTTTGATTTCAGTCAGAAATATATTCAAGAATGGAGAGATGGCTGTCACCATTCCTAAATATTCAGAAGATAATTGTCAACCAAAGTTAGAGCATCTTGACAATAAACATCCCTTCAACTCCCAAACGGATTTGCCTATACGGGATCAAATAAATAGCTGTAATTATAGAATCACACATACTAATACAGAGTCAGGAAATGACGCCAAGAACAGGGATGCTTGCTTCCTGTCCTTGGCTTTTCCTCCGTGCCTAAGCAAAGAAAAAGACAGTTTCTTGGACCTAAAAATGACTCCAAAGCAAGATAAGTGTAGACGCAGCCAGAATCATCAGTGCTGGGTTGTCCCACTTTAGGGCTGAATCTGAAACTTAACATTATTATACTGATTTCAATATGAAACAACTTTGTCTTTAAGAAACAGAATCGACTCCATGTAATGGAATTTGATCAAAAGTCTGAGAAGGGGGACATGTCTTACTTAATGAGACCCAGAGCCAAACTACCCATGCCATAACCAGGGGTCGCCAACCTCCAAGATATAATACCTGATGATCTGAGGTGGAGCTGATGTAATAAAAATAGAAATAAAGTGCACAGTAAATGTAGTGCACTTGAATTATCCCAAAACCATCCCCCTTACCTCTGGTCCCTGGAAAAAATTGTCTTCCATGAAACCAGTCCATGGTGCCAAAAAGGTTGGGGACCAATGCCATAAGCCATTTTAATTCCATGGGGGATGGAAGCGTGTGGTCAACTTTAATAGGACACTTAGATAGGCAAAACTTTCATGTGAATTACATATGTGCCAATTAGCCTTAATATTACACACTGAACACCTCACCCAAAGTGCTGATGCCAAGAAAACCTATGAGATTCATCAATCCCTATGCATGAAAGAGCACAAAAAATTCAGATTCTCTATCATGACTTATGAGTTATTTGAATCATTATTTTTGACTTGATGTTTCATTCATGTCACTGCAGCTGTTTTCAAGAATGTAGGAAAAATGCAAATGCCAGGGGAATTTTTATTGCTCACCTAGAAAGAACCAACTTTAAAAGGCTCCCATGACTCTTGCATTTGTCTTGGATAACTGGCTACATGTTCTGTGGTGCTCATCGTCCCAAGATTAGGGCTTAGTTATGCAGTGGTGGTCTTCCCAGTCACTAGACTAGGAAGCTCAGCATAAACTGGATGGAGGCTGGAGAGACCTGGAGTGGGAACAAATGTGTGTTTGAAATAGGCCTGTGATACACTGTGTGTTGTGTCCCCTGCCTCATGGCAGTCCAGTGAGGAAAACAGAGACCACACTAATTACTTTGTACAGCAGGGATCTAGTACAAAGAGCTGGTTACATGAGTGTAGAGGAGGGCACAGGCCTGTTGGACAAAGTACCAAAAAATCTCTAGAATCAATTCTAAAGGAAATCAATCCTGAATATTCATTATAACAACTGATGCTGAAGCTGAAGTTCCAATACTTTGACCACCTTATGCAAAGAGCCAACTCATTAGAAAAGACCTATATGCTGGGAAAGATTGAAGGCAGGAGGACACGATGGTTGGATGGTATTTCTGACTCGACGGACATGAGTTTGAGCAAGCTCTGGGAGGTGGCAACAGACAGGGAAGCCTGCATACTGCAATCCATGGGATTGCAAAGAGACAGACACGACTGGGAGACTGAACAACAACAGAGTGAAATGCTTTGAAACTGTACTCAGGAGCTTGGTCGGCTTAACCAAACACCCTGATTCAAATTGCATTTCAGGCATTTGGATCGCCTGACTTGCTTCTGTGGGGAGGTATAAAAATCTCTCCTCATTTCCTATCGTCAATTGCAACATGGAATGGCTGCAAACTGTTCAAGCAATTACTGTGTCTCACCAATTGGGTGCCTTTGGCCATGAGGGACCTTTTGGGTTTGCAATAGTTCTGCTGTCATTTCTCTTCTTTGGCTGATCCTGGCACAAATTGCTGATGGCTCTGAGAGCTGTCCTCTCATGCACTTGCTCGCTGGAAGGGCAGTCACACTCCTGCAAAAATACTGTTTGCTTTTCGATGTGCTGCGATGGTGGGAGTGGAAGGGTGGTGGAGGTGAGGGCAGGGACCAAAGAGATGGCTCACCCCCAGTGCTAATCAAGCCCCCACTGATGAGTCCTGTTGACTCTGCCTCCTAATTATCTCTCAAGTTCACCCCCTTCTCTATTCCCATGAATGTTCCCACTATGTTCCTTCAGGCCATTTCATTCTTCAGCTTAAATATCACAACAACCTTCTCACTGGTTCCTCTGCCTTTGACCCCAGCTTCTTCCTATTAATTCTCATGGCAGTGGTTCTCAGCCAGGGGTATAACTCCCTCAGTAGCATTTGGAAATGTGTGGGAGTGTTCGGGGCTTGTCATGATCGGGGAGGGGGGGAGGAGGACATGCTAGCATTAAGGAGGCAGGAACCAAGGACACTGAAATACCTAACATAGTCATTTCCTATTGCTCTGGTAACGAAATACCACAAACTTAGCAGCTTAAAACAACACCCATTTATTATCTCACAGTTCTGTAGGGCAGAAGTCTGGCAAAGGTCTAAAGGGCTAAAGTTGAGGTTTCAGGAGGATCTTGACGGCCTGGGGGAAGAATCCCTGTCCAAGCATAGACAAGTTGTTGGCAGAATTCAGTTCCATGGGATTGTAGGACCAAGGCTCTGGTTTCCTTGCTGGCTGTCAGCAGGGATTGTTCTCAGCTTCTAGGTGGTCTCCCATGTTACTTGGCTTATGACCACCTTCACCTTCAAAGCAAGTAATGGCAGGTTGAATTCTTACAGCTTGTGTCTCCTGCCTTCTCTTCCACCCTGTGTTTCTCTGACTTCTGCTTTCCTCTTCTATTTTTGAAGGCACAGGGTGATTAAAGCAAGTCTATGACAGCTCAGGAGGCTTTCCAGGTGGCGCTAGCAGTAAAGAACCCACCTGCCAATGCAGGTAGACATAAGAGACATGGGTTCGATCCCTGGGTCAGGAAGATTCCCTGGAGGAGGGCTCAGCAACCCACTCCAGTATTCTTGCCTGGAAAATCCCATGGACAGCAGACTCTGGAGGGCTACAGTCCATGGGGTCGCAGAGTCAGACATAATTGACCACACAGCATGCACACACCCCCAATCTAAGTCATCCAGGATAACCTCCCCATTTTAAGGTCCTGTCTTGCAAACCCCCCTCTGCCATGTAAAATGACATACTCCCAGTTTCTAAGAATTTGAACATGGACATCTTTGTGGAGACATTAATCTGCCAACCACACCTGGAATGAGCTGCACAACAGAGAACTGTTCCACCCAAAATGCCAATAGCAGCCTCGTGGAGAAATATGGAGAGAGCCATCGATCTACAATGCAAATCTGATTGTATCTCTTTGTTGCCTGAGAATCCTTCAGGGAATCTTTATTGCCTTCAAGATGAAATCCAAGGCAGAGTCTAGAAAGAGCTTTATGACTCATTGTCTCTTTAAGCCTCTAGCATACATATTATTACTATTCTGCCTTTGCCTCTTGGCTTCAGCCACAGCAAATGATTTTCTGACTATTCTGTGTTTTCTCTTACCTTGAATTCCTTATGAAGGCTTTTTCCTCCATCTGAAGCACTCGTCCCCCAAACTCTCATCCACTTCCCTAAACTAGTTACTTAACTCTGACTCAATTTTCAAGAGAAGGAGAAATATCATATGATATTCCTTATATAAAGAATCTATAAAGAAATGATACAAATAAACTTATTTATAAAAACAGACTCACAGACTTAGAGAATGAATTTATGGTTACCAGGGGGAAGGGTTGGGGAAGGGATAGTCAGGGAGTTTGGGAGGGACATGTAAACACAGCTATATCTAAAATGGATAATCAACAAGGACCTACTGTATAGCACAGAGAACTCTGCTCAAAGTTATGTGGCAGCCTGGTCAGGAGGAGAATCTGGGCGAGAATGGCTACAGGTATATGTATGGCTGAGTCACTCTGTTGAGCCCCTGAAACTATCACAGCATTGTTAATTGGCTATACCCCAATACAAACTAAAAAGTTTTTTTAAAAAGTTGATACCTTTCTTAAACATGAGAAAAGACTCATCAATGTAAAGTGACCAAGGTCACACAGGTTATGTGGAAAATTCATAACTAGAAGCCAGATCCATCCCTTTTGCTTTGACCATATCACCTATGAACTAGGAAGATGGCAGAACTTGGGAACTAGAGGAGACTGGCTTGGCACTTTAGTCCCAATTTCCTCAAGTCATCATCTCACACCTCCCTGTCCACATGCAGGGACCTTAAAGCAGTGAAAAATCTCTCTAGACAAATAGGGAACTTCTCTATTCATGAATCAAATATATATAAGATGTGATGAAAAGAAATATATTATGTGAATTTAAGTTCCGAAAAGATGAGAGGTGATGAATAATGGCAATTACCTTAAGAATACATATTGATTATTTGAGTGATCAGGACACCTAAGTGGTATAAAATCTGGCCTCGAGGTGGAACATCTGTCACCATAATGCACCAGTCAGGACGCTTGGTTAATTGTACCCAACCCCCAAGAGAGCCTCCAATAGCCTTCATCTCTTGGTATCCATGTCCTTGTGTATTCCCCTCCCATACTGAATCATGGCTGACCCTTATGAACCACAGAATACTGAAGAAGTGACAGTGTGTGACTTAAAAGGCTAGGTTATGGCAGACGTTTGCATCCTCCACCATGGTCTCTTGGACTGCTTATTCTAGGGGAAGCCATTCACCATGGCATAAGAGCACAGGCAGCACTGTGGAGTGGTCTGTGGGAAGAAGACTTGAAATCTCCTACCAACAGCCACTACCAATGTACCGCCATGTGACTGAGCCACTTAGGAAAAGCTCTTTCAGCCCCAGTCAAGCCTTTGGGTGACTTCAGCTTCAACCAACAATGGATGGACCAACCAACCCCAAGTCAAGACCACCCAGACAAGCTGCTCCTGAATTCCTGACTCATAGAAACGGTAAGAAATAATAAATGTATATTGTTACCTTAAGCCACTATATTTTATAATAATTTATTTTACAGCAATAGACAATAATACAGGTTGCAAGTGACAGACCCCAGTTTGAACTAGCTTTTAACCTACATAACTATGGGAAAAGTCTGGGGCTGCTGGCTTCTGGGAAAAAGGAACAAGGAACCCAAAAGGAGCCAGAACTCTTTTCTTTTATCTCTCATCTCTGTTTCTCTCTGCACATGTTTCATTCTGTCAGATAAGCTTCCTCCACATGAGAGAAAACACTGTCACCAATTATATCTCAATCTCTACCATCCCAAGTTCTAAAAGCCTGGATAGTGCTCTGATTGTCCTAACACAGATCACATGTCCATTCTAGACCAATCCGTGGAGGCCAAGTTGGTGGGATCCATAAGAATACATCCAAACCTCATAATTAAGGTGAGGAAAACATTTCTTAAGAGTGGAATGAGGTGGGAAGTTTCATTGTTGGTGAAACGGAGGCCCACTGCCCACGGTGTGTTTGTATAGCAGCATGAGGCACACATATGCATGCTCAAGGTTGCCCTGTGCAAGGTTGCTTGGTGACACTTTACATCATTACTTCCACGTGTCATTTCATCAGCTGGCCCAAAGGACAAACTTCTCACTGGTCAGAAGATCAGAGAGAAGTAAATACTGATTTTCAAAAAGGAGAGGAAAACAAAAAGAAGAATTAACCCAAAGCAGCTCAGTTTTAGAAAATCCTGTTTAAAATGCTTTCCTTAAAAAAAAAAAAAAAAATGCTTTCCTTAGAATGTAGGATCTAGAAAATGAAAGAAATGATGATAAATAACTAATGATAACAGACACCATCTATCAAGCATATGTCAGACACACAAGGTTTCTAGATATCACATAATTTGTCCCATGTCACACGTCAGAGTCCAATTCTTAATCACTATGCTAAATACCAGAGAAGAGAGGGATCATACAAGCCCAAGACTTATCCAAGCTCCTTTTAAGCACCTAAGTTAAAAAGTGGCGGAGCAAGCTGAACACAACTCCTGATTCATTCTCCTGTAGATTCTGTATCCAGCAAGACCTCACCTCAGTACTCCTCCAAGCTCCACCTGGGAGAACTGAACTCCAGCCCACATCTGCTGTTCTTGTCTATGCAACAAGCCAGACCCAAGACAAAGGTTTTCAGAATTTTGTTATAGCAAATATCTGCTTAATAAGCTTTGCTAAATAAGTTCCATCTTTGGCTGGCTCTCAGAGGCAATTATAGGAAAAGAAATCCCATGTGACTTATTCTGACTGAGGGTAAACCATATGGAACCAAAGATTGTGAGTATTCATCAAGACAGGCCTGCCATCATCAGTGATAAGTGAGGCCACCATGCAGTTGAGGACGACCATGCCTGTTGTATATCAACCATCAACTGTGTCTTGTAGAAGATATATCTCCATCTCATGATTATCCGAAAAGGGAGCATAAATCTCAGAGTTATTGTGAACACCAGTTGAGGTAACATTTGTAGAAACATTCAGCATAGTAGTTGATAAATATTGCTGGAATTTGTCTTTTATCAGTAGGAATTGGTTTTGTTCTATGTTTCACTGCATGAAGCTTTTCTCCTCAAGGAGACTATAAGTTCCTTATGGCAGAGATAGTCTCTTATTCCTGTTCTGTACTCTATACACCAGGTCTCCCAATTGGCTCACTGGTAAAGAATCTGCCTGCCAATGCAGCATATAGGAGATGTGGGTTTGATGCTTGGGTCAGAAGGATCCCCTTGAGGAGGGCATGGCAACCCACTCCAGTGTTCTTGCCTGAATAATCCCATGGACAGAGGAGTCTGGTGGGCTGCAGTCCATGGGGCACAAAGAGTTGGACACAACTGAGTGACTGAGCATACACTCTACACATCACCTATGAGCAGGTAGTGCTTGATGTGCTAACACAGTGGGTTATGCCTGGCTCCATGGGGAGCACATTAAACAAACCAGCAGGCGGCATGCTTTCAAGACTGCAATATGCCTTCATCTCAACCAGGTAACAATAATATGGATGAACATTTCAAAGACTGGACAGATATTCAAGCTAACAGGTTCAGTGACAAGCCTATGGATACATATAAATATTTTAATCCTACAGGTCAAAAATAGTGTCAGTAGACACAGGAGGTCAGTTAACAGGACCTACTTTTCCACTACCTGGTCTAGGCAACCCTCCCCTCTGTATGACTCCTTTGACAAAAATATAAATCCAAGCCAGCCACGTTTCAAACCTTGTTTCATCCTATTATCTTATTCAACTGCACAGCTAATTGGACCAAAACTAGCATTTTAAGATAAAACTAGGCATAGAATGAAGAATTGGGCCAACCAGATTCTTTCCCTCGGAAACCTGTTTTAGTCCATTTGAGCTGTTATAACAAAATACCATAGACTGGATAACTTCGAAACGTTTACTCCTCACAATTTAGGAGACTGGGAAGTCTAAGGCCAAGGTTCTGGCAGATACAGTGTCTGGTAAGAGCCTCTTCCTCATTGACAGCCATCTTCTCACTCTCACCCCACATGGGAGAAGGAAGGATTCTTAAAGAAGGGCCATAATACTATCATTCAAACTTCACCTTTGTGACTTAATCACCTCCCAAATGCCCTCACCTCCTAATACCATCCCCTTAGGGGTTAAAATTTCAGCAAATAAATTTGAGAAGGACACAAACATCCAGTCTCTAATAGAATGTAAACTTAGAAATACTTAGAGAATAAGGCAGTGCCAGATGGAAGTTAAACTGAAAGAATACTATTAATATTAGGAGGCAGATTGCAATAGGAAATAAACACTGGAGCCTGATGGCCTGGCTCCATGTACCAGCTCTGTTATTTCCCACCTGTGTGATCTGGGGCAAGATACTTTACCTCTTTTTGTCTCAGTGCCTTCATCTGTAAAATGGAGTTGATCGTAGAACATGCCTTGTAGGTTTATTGTAAGGATTCAGAGTATATGAATATGGAAAGTGCTTGGAATGAGAGCTGACATATAGTGCCATGCAAGTGATAGCTAGTATTACCAGGTAAACCCCAAGATCAAGGCAAGTCCATGCCATGCGCAGGCCATCGTGAGAAAGCAGAAACTATGAGAGACCATAGGAAGTTGGTCAATACTAAGGGAGAATGGAGCATGTGCATTGAGAAGCCATATGTCACAAAGACCCTCCAGCTCATGAGAGAGATACCCAGAGCTTAACCTGTCTTGAAGATGACCTTGAAACAATTTCCTTAAAATAAACTCCCTGGAAAATGGGCCAACCTTCCTGTTCTCTGAGCTGGTCCACCTAAAGAACCCAACACTTGGTTCAATAAAGGACCCTGAATAGGCAGAAGCATTGTGTCTTTACCACTAGGAAGTTTGCAAAAGCCTGATGGAAATAACATATCCCAATTTTTTTCAGTAAAAATAATAAGGCTCTGAAAAAAAACCATCAGTTTTTCCCCTTACCTTGTCATGAATTTCTGGTGCAAGCTCCAAGTTGGCACCTAGGAGCTTTATATATCTAGCAAAGTGATAACCCTTATCAAAGAGGCAGAGTCTGAAGCAAAGAATGTCTTGCAGCTCTGATAAGCTCCAAGGCACTGGGCCAGGGTAATGGACCATAGGAGATGGAGCCAGGGTCTGCCAAGCTCAATAATGCAGTATTGTTGCTGCATTAGAAAATGTTTTAATTTACATTTTCAAGTGCAAAATATTTTCACCTCATGCTTTGGCTAAATTAGGTAGTTAAAGTCTGTGAAGTGGCAGTAATTGGAAACAATGGATTTTATATTTGACATTTACTATTTTAGTGGAATCTGTTTTACATTTACATCAAACATCCAAGGACCCCTGAAGAAGTTTCTTTTGCTATTACGTTGCTATTTAATTCTAATAGTGCACTTTGAATCCCCAACTGTTGATTATAATTATATCATTTCAGATGGAGTAAGAGATGAGACAAAGATAAACCTTCAATGGCAATTGTACCCCCTGCTTTCCCCTTTTTTTGTTGAACTATCATAAGCTGATAATTTGCTCAATATATTTTACCCTAATTTTTTACAGGTTCTTGTTATTGACTAACTGCTTTATATATTTTGATCTGTCTTCACCAAAATGCTACTTGAGAGCAAAGATCATGGTCCATAACCTCATAGTGCTTGCTTTGAATCCAGGCACATAATAAGGATCAAGAAATGTTTGAATGATTATTCAAAATACATTAGTACTATCTTACAAGTGATAGGGAGCAGACTGCAGGGAAGGCAGTTGAAAGGACAAAACTCCAGTTTGGTACAAGGAAAGACTCCTTAGCACTGTTTAAATTGGTTTAGGCTGATCCAAAAGTGGTAAGTCCTTTGTCCCCAGCAATGTTCATACAGAAATTCATGACCACTTGATAGTGAGGCCATCAGCCAGTAATGAAAAAGTTTGGAGTCAAAAAGAATTGAGTTGGGTGCTTAGCTCTGTACCTTAAAACTGCAACCATAGCCAAGTTACTTACTCTCTCTAAGCCTGTTTCCTCATCTTGCAGTGGGAAAAACAGTCTATTTCTTATGAAAAGTGAGGAAGCCAGATGTCCTGAGGGGCCCCTAAACATTCAGTGGTTCTTTCTCCCTTAAGATAGTCCACATCTTTAAGATGGTGCTGCTGCTGCTGCTAAGTCGCTTCAGTCGTGTCCGACTCTGTGTGACCCCATAGACGGCAGCCCACCAGGCTCCCCCGTCCCTGGGATTCTCCAGGCAAGAACACTGGAGTGGGTTGCCATTTCCTTCTCCAGTGCATGAAAGGGAAAAGTGAAAGGGGAAGGTAAAAAAGTACCATTTCATTCTTGACTTTGATACTTAGAGAAACATAGCCTGAGCAAGGGCTTCCCTAATGGCTCAACTGGTAAAGAATCCATCTGCAAAGCAGGAGACTGCCTGCATGAGACATGGGTTCAATCCCTGGGTCAGGAAGATCCCCTGGAGAAGGAAATGGCAACCCACTCCAGTAATCTTGCTTGGGAAATCCCATGGACAGAGGATCCTGGCAGGCTATGATCCATGTGGTTGCAAGAGTCAGACATGACTTAGTTACTAAACCACCAGACTGAGTAAAGTTTTAAAATAAAATTCAAAGGTAACCACTAGAAATAAAAATAAAATATACTTTCCAAATCATTGGATAAACTGAAAATAACTGAGAGTACATGAAGAAAGAAGAAAATCTAAGACGATAAATGATATAAAAATAACATATTTATTAATGCAAATAAAAGTAATGATGTCAGGACCCATAGCAAAGACCTTATGTACTTTATATAATTTAGTTCTCATGTGTCCCAGAGACTAGCATCATCGTTGGTTGTGCTCATTCTACAGGTAAGAAAATTATGGCTTAGGGAAGCAGAAAATTACTAAATTTACCCAAATTTGAACCATGGCAGCCTAACTGCAAAGCACATCACCCTAAACATTATGCCACCCTGCAGGAACAACAGAAGGGTGCCTATGTCAAGATGTCTAAATATGTTCACAGATTTATATTGGCAAGAAAGAAAGGATCATAAATAAATGAAAATGTTAGATAATGTTTATTTCTAGGTAGTAGGATTATGAGCAATCTTAGTTTTCTTTTTTACCATTGTCCATATTTTCTGAAATTTTCCGTGGTGAGCATATGTTTTTATAGTCAGGGGAAAGACTATAAAATTTACAATAGATTGTTTCTTTTCTTGTTATATTAGGAAGCCTTAAGTTACGGTGTAAAATTCTTGAGATTTTCATGGGATTTATGCTTCCCGGGGGAAAATGTTTCCAAAGTGCTTTCATTATTTCTTCCAGTGGAGCCAGAATTAAAACTAGTAGATGAAACTGTTTGTTTTGTTGTGTCTAGTATACGGACTTAAAAAAAGGGAAGGTTTTAAGTCAAAAGAATATTCAATAATCTCTCAGCCTATATTACAATTCAAGTCAAAGTAAAAAAAAAAATTTAAATACAGTTGCCAGAAAGTTCTACAATGAAGCTGAAGCACTGTTGTAAAGCTTGTCTCATCTGAGAAGTTCAGAGACAACCCACACATCCAGGAAAAGCTCCCCCCACAAAAAGCACCATGTAAGAGTACATGGTACACACCAGTCACATGGTCACACAGCAACATATTCTCCACCAAAGTATTTTCATTCCTCCAAACCAAGAAATTGACAGAAAGCATCCTAGTGTTGAGTTCAGTCCTTCTGCAATGAGAAAACTGAGATCCTGAAGGGCTGTATCACTTTGTTTCCAGCATTACCTTCCTAGACTAAGCAGGGGTTATCACTTTATCACTCACCTGGATTCCTCCCAATGGATCAGATTTGCCCCCACTCCAGCCTTACTCAAATTCACTTACCACCAAGCTGATGACCCCACTTTCTCACTCATGGGTTCTGATTCTTCTTAAAGACTAGTGTTCTTACCATGTTTGACAAAGTCCCCCATAATCTGACTCCCTCCCTTTCAAGATTATCTAAATCACCCTCTTTAGTTCTCTAAGTTCCAACTACACACTCTTCTTTCTGTTTCCCAAACTTGCCATTCTACATCTGACCAAAGAATCTTCACAGGTACTCTCTTCCTCTACCTGCTATTCCTCTGGATAATTTTCACACAGAAGCCTTCCCAGACTCTAGTCCAAGTCAGATTCCTTTCATCCATCATCTACATGTCCTGCCTAGAACTCATCATAGTTGTAGCTTTACATTTCTATATTTTCTCCCCACTAGGTTGTAAATCCCATGGGGTAGGGATATATCCATCACCAGCACTGACCTCATGCCTGCCACATTGTATGACTCCATAAACATTTGTTAGATGAATGAATAGGTGGCACACAGGAAGTCAAGGACAGTGCAGGGTCAGTGCTTCAACCCACACTACTTATTTTGCACTTTGGGGGACAGAAAAAGGAACTTCTGGAATCCCAGGAATTGGTCCACCCAGTATTGTCTAAAATTGCCTATTCCTCTCCTATCTTAGTAAAACAGTTTTATAACCAGCTGGCTGGGGCTTCACAAAGCAGAAATAGAGACACAGACATAGAGGACAAATGTATGGATACCAAGGGGGAAAGGCATGGTGGCGGCATGCATTGGAAGATTGGGATTGACTATATATACTATTGATGCATGTGTGTTAGTCACTTAGTCATGTATGACTCTTTGTGACCCCACAGACTGTAGCCTGCCAGGTCTCCTGTCCATGGGATTCTCCAGCAAGAATACTGGAGTGGATTACCATTTACTTCTCCAGAGGATCTTCCTGACTCAGGGATCAAACCCGGGTCTCCTGCATTGCAGGAAGATTCTTTACCATCTGAGCTATAGGGAAGTTTACAAAAATAGATAACTTGTGAGAACCTACTGTATAGCAAAGGGAACTCCACTCAAGTGCTCTGTGGTGACCTAAATGGAAAGGAAATTCAAAAAAGAGAGGATCTATGCATGCATAAAGCTGATTCACTTTTCTGTACAGTAGAAATTAACACAACATTGCAAAGCAATTATACTCTAAATAAAATTTTTAAAAAAGAAATATGCAGGTGTTAAAGCTATGCATCAAGCCATTTACAGTGCTGAATGTCAGAAAAACAATAAGATGTGACATTGTGATAACAATAATAAAAAAGAATCAGTTGAGGCATTAGAAGTCATCTAACCCAAGCTTCTCATTTATAATCAAAGAAACAGGGGTCCAGAGAGGTTACATGGTTTTCTCCAGGGTACACAATCAGTAGTGAGAATGAAAACCCAAAACTAGGACTCGAGTATTGTTTGTAGAGAACCTATCATCTATTCCACACAGGGCTGCCTTTATCCACTCATCATCAGTTCAGTTCAGTTCAGTCACTCAGTCATGTCTGACTCTTTGCAGCCCCATGGACTGCAGCATGGCAGCCCTCCCTGTCCATCACCAACTCCCGGAGTTTACCCAAACTCATGTCCATCGAGTCGGTGATGCCATCCAACCATCTCATCGTCTGCCGTCCCCTTCTTCTCCTGCCTTCAATCTTGCCCAGCATCAGTGTCTTTTCCAATGAGTCAGTTCTTCACATCAGTTGGCCAAAGTATTGGAGTTTCAGCTTCAGCATCAGTTCTTCAAATGAATATTCAGGACTGATTTCTTTTACTATTCACTGGTTTGATCTCCTTGTGGTCCAAGGGACTCTCAAGAGTCATCTCCAACACCCCAGTTCAAAAGCATCAATTCTTCGGCACTCAGCCTTCTTTTTGGACCAACTCTCACACCCATACATGACTACTGGAAAAACCATAGCTTTGACTAGACAGCCCTTTGTCAGTAAAGTAATGTCTCTGCTTTTTAATATGCTGTCTAGGTTTGTTACAGCTTTTCTTCCAAGGAGAAAGTGTCTTTTAATTTCATGGCTGCAGTCACCATCTGCAGTGATTTTGGAGCCCAAGAAAATAAAGTCTCTCACTGTTTCCATTGTTTTCCCATCTATTTGCCATGAAGTGATAAGACTGGATGCCATGGTCTTCCTTTCTTAACATGTAGAGTTTTAAGCCAGCTTTTCACTCTCCTCTTTCACTTTCATCAAGAAGCTCTTCAGTTCTTCTTTACTTTCTGCCATAAGGGTGATGTGATGCCATCTGTATATCTGAGGTTATTGATATTTCTCCCGGCCATTCATCATAGTTCAAGCCAAATGCTTTTTTTTTCCACCTGACTTCTCTCAAAATCTACCTTTCCACCCTCAACTCCAAGTCCCCACTGAATTCCTTCGTATTATTTAGAATTGCAAAATTACTTGCTTGTGTTTGGTTTAACATCCCTGACATTCTGAAGTCTCAATAAATCAACCAGTGACAAAAAATGTGTTCAGTTCCTCCTGTATTTTCAGAACTAATCTGGGTACTGCAGGCAATAAAGGAAAGACACAAATGTCCTTATATCCATCAAAATACAGAAAGGCTCTTTAACAACATAGTTTGCACAACTAACACTACTACTAGAAGGGGAAAAAGACAGTAGTGATGGTAATCAAGTTTTTGAATATAGACCCTAAGTGCTACAGGAATTCAGCCAAAGAAAGACAAGGAAGACTGCATACGGAAGGTAAAACTGATTTGAAGCTTGAAGGAAGGGAAGAACTTGGACCTGCAGAGAGGAGAAAGAAAAGCAAATCACCATTTTCCAACAAAGGATAGTGTCTCAATAAGCCTCATCAGCATGTTTTGTATAGTATCAACCAATTGAAGATCAGGGCCAAGGACAATGATGTGAGGAAAAACAAGGGTATAAGGTCTTTCCCAAATTCCATAGAGACAACTGACAGAAAAGTTAGGGAGGTTTGGAGTATGGCTCTTAGACTTTGCTATAACCTCTCTATCATCATCTTGTCCAGAGGTCAGTATCAAAAGTTAATAATCAAGTTAACCATTACTCAACTCTAACTACACGGCATGCATTGTGTTAAGTGCTTTGCACATATTGTCTCATTCACTCTCACTTAATCCTCCCAATACTTTTACGAGAATAGATAATGTTATTACCCTCACTTTCTATGAAAAAACTGAGGCTTTGGCAGAGTGAACAACTTGCCAAAGAAGTTTACATGGCTGGATTACATAAATCCTGAGTCTCAACTCAAAATTTCTGACCTCATCTCAGAGCCTGAGCAACAATAAAGACAACTCAGAAGTTTCCAACATCATTTTTAAAAACCTAAATCATAGCGCAAAGCAGGAACTGAGAAGACCATCCAATATACCTACTACAGATAATTATAAGCAACGTTTTTGAGTTGTGTGGGAATACAGAGATGCAAAAGAGTCAGTTCCCACAACTTCATGGTATCCAAATTTCATTAGTTTAAAATCATTAAGTCAAAACTAAGAGGGGGAAAAAGCTAAAGTGTAAATAAATTGGTGACCCCAAAACTAATGAATTTCTCTCCATTCTTCCCCCAACACTGAATCGTTCCTCCTGATGTTATTAACAATAACAGAGTTTTAACACACCCATTACGTGTAACAGAGATAGAGGATGTAAACTGCAGCATCAAAGGAAAGAAGAAAGGGAGGGAGGGGGAGGATCCAAAAAATTGTCTTCTGTTACTGTCAAAGGATGCCAGCCACGGCCTATCAGCCTCCACCTCCGATAATGTGAGTTGACAATAGTGACACCTCCTGGCAAAACAAACTCAATCTCCTACAGGATTTCCTTTTGCTCACTCACTGCAAATTACTCTTGACTCTTCTTGTTGCCACCAGGTGTAATTTTCTTTCCCTTATCTGTAAAAGTGTACACTGACAAGGCCCATCCTCAGCCTCAGAAACTCAACACCTCAGTGCTGACCTGACCACAGAACTCCACTACTGAAAGCCACCCCCACCCCGCCCCACCTAGTTTCATCCTGAACACTTCAGCATGATTAGCCCAGAGACCCAACTCACAGTCTTCCTACTTACAGTTGCATTAAATATAAATAAAGCCAGCTAAATACCAGCTACTGAAAAATAGTTCAATTAAATCCTACAGTGAGAATGCCTCTTGATTTTAATGTGCTTGATCCCCTGGGAAACGTGGTTGGTGTATGCCTTTCTTTTCTTATAGAATGCTTTTTTGACCTCGGACTTGTGTAAATCATACAGCCACCAAAAAGAATAAGAGATGTTGGTTTTATTGTTAACCAGAAGCAGGAGAAGATTTTTTTAATGAGTGTGGTAGGTATTGTTTCATCTCATTTGCAGAACATTCTAGGGCATGATCCCTGTGGTTACTCGCCTTGAGAATAGTATATTGGAAAATACAGTAGGGTGTTTTGTCCCTTCTTTGAAAGCAGAGCAGCATTTTGTTTATTAAACAAGACCACAGAATAGACATAGCTGAAGGAGAGAGGAATTGGCCAATCACAAGAGAAAGTAGAGCGCTCAGACCCCATGGTATGCTCAAATTTTATAAAATAGCTGAAGGCATCTGTTGTTCTCTCTAAAAGGAAGGCATTGAGTATTTCAAAGCATGAAGATTTATCTTGAAACTGGGTTTGCTTCTATTCCATTCACAGTCTGCACAATGTGAGTGTTTGGCTAACTAAACTTTGTAAGTTCACAGGTTGGAAAACATCTATGAACTTTCCCTTAGTTATGCTTTTATTTTGAAAAGATTCCTCTGAGACATACATACTAATTCTCAAGTGAACTTGCATCCCAAATTAAAAAAAATTCAAACAACCCTAGCTCCTTCCCACATCTAGCAATTCTTTTGGCAAATAAACCTTGGAGATTAGATTATGTCTTTGCTATGCATGAACAGAAAACACTTGTATTAGAACAAAAGCTCTTCAAACTGATCAAAAAGGAAAAGGCAGTTGGGTTGAGGAAGGTATGTTTTTGCTTCTGTTTTGTTTTTCAATGAAAATTGTGGCTGAAATTTCAACTTTATTCTGACACAGTGATGATTTTAAACATGGGCATTTCAAATCATTCATGCAAAAACGAACTGTGGTGGGGGGAGGGGGAGAAATTCCTAAGCTCTCTGCTTGCCTTAAAACACATATGAAAGATAGACAACAGGACTAGAAGAATGTGTTTGATGATTAACACAGTATCAAAACGACAGCTCTGGATCAAGTCCGCACATTATATACAGATAACAAATACATGTTTAGATTTCTTAAGTAGTTCCATTACTTTTGTCATCAATAAATAAGCTCTGTGCAATGGGTTAAGCAAAATGCTAGGTGTGAGGAACAAGGATGACCCTCAAGTGAGATCAGTCTTGTGGGAGAAAAACGGCTGTTTGGGACATACACATGCTACAAAATTATTCATTGTTTATCTGAATTTCAGGTTTAACTAAGTGTCCTGGATTTTTATCTATTATATCTTATAAATCCCAGAGAAGGTAAATGGACTATTTCAACAAGCATAAGTGAAAAGTGTGATCTGAGTGCTAAAGAAGTGTATAAGGAGATATTGGTAACCCAGACTTGGGAACCAGGATCTGAAAGATGAATAGGAGTTAATCAGGAAAAAAGAAAAAGGAAAGGGATTTCAAGAGAAGGTGCAAGTTCTTCTAAGTTCACAGAGTCCAAGAGACTGGCACCTGTCACTGTTTTTCAAAATGACAGGGCACAGTGTGACAAGGCAGGGGAGATGAGCAGATGCCAAACCATGGGGACCCTTTAAAAGCATTTGGGCACTTTGAGGACAGTGGAAAGTTGTAAAGATTTCTAGGCAGAGGCATTATACAATCAGATATATGATTCTGGGTGGATGGTGGAAAATAGATTGACAGCTGGCAAGATGGGAAGCGAGGAAACCACTTGAAATTAGTTACCTAAGGGACGCTGGTGACTTGAACTAAAATCCTAGCAATGGGAATGTAAGGAGTTGGTAAATTAGAAAGACACTTGTCATAGAAATAGAATAGGAGATAGGCACAAGAAGCTTTGGTGATCAACTGGATATGGAATTGTTGAAAAGGAAGGAATGAATTATAATAAAAAATGACATGAATTTAGCACTTATTATAAATCAGTCACTATGCTGACTGTCACATACATATACGTTCAACTCTGACAAGTCTGTGAAATAGGTACTGTTTTTCATGTTTTATAAATGAGAAAAAATGAGACTTAGAGACAAATAAGTAATTAGCCTGTAAAGCAAGTAAGTAGTGCAATAAGGACAATGACCAGGTTTGGAGCTTGGGCCGAGTGCTGAACAATGGTACCACTGAATGAGATTAGAAACACAGGAAGCACACATTTGTGGGAAAGATGCTGCACTGCTTTTTTAGAGTTATTGAGTCTTAGGTGCCTGGGAATGATGTCTGAAGGAAACTGGGTAGATGGATTTAGAGTTCAACCAAAGGATTGGACCAGGGATAGAGACTGTGAAGTCAGCAGGGTAACAATCGAAATTGAAAGTTTAGATAAAATGAGAGTATAGGTAACTATAAGAGTAGAAATAAGATGACCTAGAGAAGAGAATGAGACCAGAAAGGGATCTAGTGGAGATCAAGGGTCCGGTGTGACCAGGGTAGCAAGAGAAAGACCAGGACACCGTGTCAAAGAAGAAAAGAGGACATTCTAAGATGTAAGAAGTGTCAGCTCTGTGATATGAGCTATGCGAGATATGATTCTGTACACATTCTGTACACAAGAAAGAAGTTTCAAAGCTAGTTCACTGAAGTGAAAGGAGTTAAATCAGTACATTTAGGGTATATACTGGTATACAAGGAGAGATGAATACAGCAGGAGAAAGAGGAAGCTGGGAGTGTAAACTGCTGTGTATTCCTGCTGGCCCAGTGACCAGACAGGAGTAAAGTCAATTTCAGTAAAGACTGTAGTAAAGACTTTACTTCAGTAAATTCTCCAGGCCAGAATACTGGAGTGGGTAGCCTTTCCCTTTTCCAGGGGATCTTCCCAATCCAGGAATAGAACCGGGGTCTCCTGCACTGTAGGTGGATTCTTTACTAACTGAGCTATCAGGGACGCCCCATTCAATAAAGACTAAACTGTACATTTTAATAAATTTCAGTAAATACCAATCCCACTCCTGGTTGAAAGAGTCATGGGGAAGGGATTCTCCCATGCCATGCTGATGGTATTACTATGAAAAACAAATGTGGAGGTGGAGCTATATTCAACCAAGCAGGTTCTACCCAAAGGAAAAGTCTGGAGAGGAATTGGTGGTGGGGCAGGGGGAGGAGTTTAAAGAGGTTTTGGTTTACAGTGAATTCAAGTGACCGCCAGAAGGAAACTCAAATTTTTCAGGGAAGAAGTTAGTTTGAGACCAGAATAACAGTGATTTGAAATGCCATGGTCTGTATAAGATGCTAAAATGGAAGAGGGGGAGAAAAAGTGCCCTAAGTTCTATGAAATAATAGAGTTATTTCATGTTTCTAGTAGTTGGCCCAAAGGAACCATGGATTCCCCTGGTGCCCCAGGAGATTGACTTAGGATCAGAACTTAGATGGGTTACCCTGGGATCAGAGCTTAGTTTGCTCTTACTGTCCTGAAGTGAAAAAAATTGAAAGTGTTAGTTGCTCTGTTGTGTCTAACTCTTTGCGAGTCCATGGACTGTAGCCACCAGGCTCGTCTGCCCATGGAATTCTCCAGGCAAGAATACTGGAATGGGTTGCCATTACCTTCTCCAGGGGATCTTCCCAATCCAGGGATTGAACCCAGGCCTCCTGCATTGCAGACAGATTCTTTTACCATCTGAGCCACCAAGGAAGCCCTCTTACTGTCTTACTTTCATCCAAAGCACTGAGTCTGCCCAGAGGAGGTCCTCAAAGAAGAAAAGGGAGTTGGATCAGGCTTGGATCAATGATCAGTGTGATGGAGGCTTTGGGCCATAATTGTTGAGTCCAGCAGAATTCTCAAAGCAGATGGCAAGCTGTGTTACTGGGCTCACTGCAGAGACCAGATCACACTGTTCTTCCAAGTCAATAAAATAAGGACTAAAATAGTCTAGTGAGCTTAGCATCAGCATCACTGCTCCTCTTTCCAAGAACAATTCTGAAGGAGTCAAGAAGAAAAATTGTATTGAGATGAAGTTGGAAAGGAGGTGAATAAACAGGCAGTATGTGAAAATGATGCTTGTGATAAGCTCAGTTCTAAATGAGAGGACAGATAATGTAACCTTCAAACATGGTGTCTGTCCATTTTATCTATTACAGAAGGTCAAAATAATACACTCCTGGAAAACTTTTGGGGGGTTTTACTGGTGAGGGAGGGTTTCTCTGGTGGCTCAGATGGCAAAGAAGCAGCCAGAAGTGCAGGAGACCAGGGACAGAGGAGCCTGGCAGGGTACAATCCATGGGGTCACAAAGAGTCAGACAGGACTGAGTGACAAACAATTTCACTTTCACTTTTCTAGTGAGGGAACCTAGTTTAAAACTAGTAGTCATATTGAACCAAAAGCTCTTGAATCAAAGGATTTCTTCGTGAACATGCTTCTAGATTTGTTAAATTAGACCACTGAAGAGGCATAATAAATTCTTGCATATTAAATGACTTTTGTCTTTTTAATCCAGTGTGAATGAATGTTTAAATTAATCCAGCTTGCTTTACTCCACTGACTAATGTACATTTATATCTTTCTCTGATGTATTCTAGTTGACAATATCTATGTATTCAAGGTGCTCTTCTTCAAAAATTTCCTGCAACCAGATTATCAGCTGTCCATGGCCTCCTCCACCCTCACATCATTATTCTAAGCTAGTGAGGTCTGGCTGCCTATGTAATAATTATGTTTAGAGATATATGAAATAGTTCTTAAAGTTCTGTTCATGATTTCCAAACTTGAAGAGTAAAATGTGAAACAGCATTGTCCTTGCTATGGAGGCTGTCCAGAGAACGGTCCAAATTTCTTCCTCTTGGTAGAGAAGTGAAGTCATTCATATATAGTTAATGGTCTAGTGATTCAGACTCTTTTGCTTAGAAGATAAATATTATCCTGGTTTCATTACTCTAGCCAAAGAGATATTTTGATGTATTCTCCTTTTGCAACTTATCTCCCTAAGTGAAATGGAGCTGGTGGGGCCAATCAAAGATGTCTTTATTCTCTGAGGGTCAGTGAGAGGTCAGAGCTTTGAATCAGAGGATCAGTGAGAGGTCAGAGCTTCATTCAGGGGTGGAAATGCTGTGGCCTGGATCTGGCTGGACCACCTGATACACCAAAGTTAACAACTCATGACTTCTATAAGAACACAGCAGGCAACTAAAGATGGGAACCTGGCAGCAGTCAAATCTTCATCCAAGTAGAGTTATTTGCATCATATCCAATGTCATCTATGTCCTTCCTGAAAAAAAATATCCAGGTTGTAAGAATCGGTATCATTTTTAAGCCGAAAACAAGAGAGAGGGATGAGCCAACGCATGTCAAGGCTATATTCTTCTTTTGGTCTATAGCCTTTAAGTCAATAAACTTATTTTCTTTTTGCTAAATATTGTATGTTTATGAATGCTGAATTTGAAACAGGCAGCTAGATTATTCCAACTAGCCTAGAAGATAACTTGCAAAAATGGAACAAATATTGCAGAGTTTCATTTGTCTGACTGGTAGGCCCCAATGTTTAACTGTTATGGTGCTGGAGAAGACTCCTGAATGCAAGGAAATCAAACCAGTCAATCCTAAAGGAAATCAACCCTGAATATTCACTGGAAGGACTGATGTTGAAGCTGAAACTCCAATAGTTTGGCCACCTAATGCAAGAGCAGATTCACTGAAAAAGACCCTGATGCTGGGAAGATTGAAGTCAGGAGGAGAAGGGGACGACAGAGGATGAGATGGTTAGATGGCATCACCAATTCAATGGACATGAGTCTGAGCAAACTCTGAAGATGGTGAAGGACAGGGAAGCCTGGCATGCTGCAGTCTATGAGGTCACAAAGAGTCAGACACAACTTAGCAACCGAAAAACAAGAGTATGTTACTCAGTTTCCTATCACCACTGTAACACATTTTTATTGGCTTAAAATAACAGAAATTGATTATCTCATAGTTCTGAGGGTCAAAAGCTCTAAATCAGTATCACTGGGGCAAAATCAAGGTGTCAGCAGGACCACACTCCCTCCAGGAGCTCTAGGGGAAATTTTATTCCTTGCCTCTTCCAGCTTCTGGTAGCCGCTGGCATTCCTTGGCTTGTGGCTATCTCACTCCAATCTTCAAGGCCAGAATCTTGAAATCCTTCTGCTCCAGCTCCACATCAGCTTCTTCTCAGTGTGTGTCAAGTCTTCCATTCATATAAGGATACTTGTTACTGCATTTAGGGCCTAACAGGAGATGCAAGAGACATGGGTTCAATCCCTGGGTTGGGAAGATTCCCTGGAGGAGGGCATGGCAACGCACTCTGTTTTTCTTGCCCAGAGAACCCCATGGAATGAGGAGCCTGGTGAGCTATAGTCCTTAGAGTCACAAAGAGTCAGACACAACTAAATGTACTTAGTATGCACACGCATGAAAGAATAATCCATTATATCAACCTGTCTCAAGATCTTAACTTAATCACATGCATAAAGACCCTTTTCTGAGTCCAACAAGGTAAAATTCATGGGCACTAGGGACTAGAATGCAGAGATATTTTGAGGGCCCATTTTTCAGTGTACCACACTCACTGCTTACTTATCATTTAACACATAAAGTCACATAGATAGAGGCAGAGATCCAATCTGAAAGCAAGTGACAAATTATCAGATTACTCTTCTTAAAATTTTGCTATATTCAGTTATCAGGAAAATTCATTTAGAGGAACTCTATTCATACAATGCTAGATGAATAAGATGCCTAGGAAAACAAAACAGAAAGCTTCTTAGGATCACCATTTTGCGTCACACCAAGGAAGAGCTTAATATGGAAGTGAGAGTTAAAACAGAGACCCTGAATCTCTCTGCATCCTGAGACTGTGCTACATCTACCCTCAGTTTTGGTCAACTGAAGCAGGTGTGTGAGCAGAGGAGAAAGAATGGAGTTGTCCATCCTTGGAGTTCAGTATATCCTTAAAATCCTTATAGAAACTCTGTGACAAAGTGAAAGCCATTTGCTTCTGTACTGGAAGAGGACATGCATCCCTGGGGTAATAAAACTCAATTCAATTCAATCCTGGGCCCAAGGGAGTATATAGAATTGGATTCAGAGTTAAATCATTCAGAATTTAAATACATCAAATTCCTAATATATCCAAATGTCATGTTGGTGAGTCATCCAGGCACCATGGTGTGGTGGAAGAGATTAGGGATGGAGACAGATCAAGAGTGAAAACAAGAGCTGAGAGGCTGCAACTCCGGAAGAGCCCAGGGCAACCCTGAACCTCAAAAACAGTGCGGAGGAGGAAAGGTGCCAGTGAAGCCTTCCAGAGGAAACCTTTGTTTTTTGTTTCCACATTTCATTTCCACTATTTTCTCTCTTCCATTAAATAACTTCTAGCACTATAATAAATGCAATGTTCTGAATGAGTGTAAGAGGTATTCTGGGATTTTAGACCAGAAATCACCCAACAGACCAGAGGCATACGCACCCCCGTGCGCCCCACATACACACACACACACACACACACAGAGTCATCCTCACCAGAAGACTGTGTGAAGACACCCAGGTGTTGTGCAGAGGGTAAAGCGACTCATGAAGCTAAATTGTGCCGACAGTTTCTAATCCCAGCTCATCAGGGATTTAAATTGTACAATAAGGAAATGACTTGTTGGATAACTTCCAGAGTTTGTCTTAAAATTTAATTGCAGCCTACCTAACACTTTTATAAAACATATACATTTTACTTACGTTTCTTAGTCAAAATATTCCTCTAACCTTTATTCTAAGTAAGTGACAAAAGTGTTCTAGTTGTAATTAATGGAGTACAAAAATATTGGGGAAACATGCCTAAAGGCTTAAACTATAATTCTATTACTAATATATTCCCTTGGCTTGCTTTTTGAACTCCGCTGCCTCCTGCCTTGCAGCTGTGTTTAATGAGTGGAGAGATTATTCAAATGAGCCCAGAGTAGAGCATTATTTCTGAGGCACTCGCCATCTTGAACAGGCATCCTCTCACGATCAGGCAGTCGGAGCAGACCATCCATCCCGCTTTGGTTACCTGGCTGTGTATGTGGTAATATAACTCCACAGACATCCGATTACATCCCTAGATTTGGAGAGAAGCTACTAATGATCCTGTGACCAAACAAAAGGACAACAGAAACAGCCTTCAAGGTGAAAAATGAGAAGATACCTACACCAGCCTCTACCCTACTTCAGCTTTCAATTTGTCACTGCCTGTCAGTGATGGAGAATGTGAGTGTCTCATAATGAAAACATGCAGCCGTGCAAAATAGTCTCTTTTAAAAAGCACTGTTTACGGGCATACGGATTTGCCCCAACTAGTATTGAAATGCAACCCTTTGCAAATGGGCAGGCCGATGTTTAATGATGTTAAAATGAGCTTCTACTCATGTAAGATTTAAAATAAGAAAACTCTCTAGGGGAGAAACCCCTGAGATGGTTACAAAGTTGCCAAGAAAATTTAATAAGAACTAATTTTGAATTGATAAGTGTTCATTCCAATATGGCGGGATTAAGCAATAAGAATTCTTCCTGGGAATTTACAGAGAGATAAGCATCTCATGAATAAGTAAATTCTGAAACAGGAGGCTACAGGGTGTTTATTGATTTTGAAATCATTTGTTTGAGAAATTGCCCTTGAGGAAAAGACTATTATAGCTGATAATATAATAGTTATATTCAGAGACAACCCACTTCTTTGGCTGATGGCAGAATATAAAGATTACCCACCCAATACAAAATTTATAAGCAAAAATTTAAATTGCAAAACCTGGGTTACTCATTATTATAAGCTTCCATTTCCTAATTTGTAGAAATTAATTTTTAGATGCAATACAAAAGTCAAAAATAAGAAAAGCTAAATAACTGAAATCCTCAGTCCACTAAATACTTTTGCTACAACTGGAATTGGGAGATTTGGAGGGGGGGGACTCTCTCCAGGGACATCCTAAATTCCATATCCATTAATACCAATTTCTTACACCATCTGTATCTACCTCTGCAACTCAGGATAACTGCAATTAAAATTTGGAGGAAACTTTTGAATCACTTCAAAATTTTTAAAACAAAATAGTACTTCAAAGTTCATTCTCATGAAAGAAAAAAAAAACACAATCATTTTAACAATGGTTGGAAACATAAAGGGTTTCTCTGTAAATTCTGAATTAGAAAACTCTAATATACCAATATTTCCAATATACCAGTGTTTCCAATATAGAAAACACTCTGTTTTATAACCATTAAAACAATTGTTTTTTCCTTAACACTTCTCACAAAGAATGTCTCCCAGTTGCCACATTTCTTAACTGTCATCCAACATAAAGTAAGTTAACAGAATTCAATTTAGTTGACAATAATGACTCAGTTTCTATAAAAAAAAAAAAAATCATCATCTGTTCAGGTCTTACAACCCTGAACATGCCCATCTCATCTATAACAATACCATCTTCCACGACCTGATGAATCACTTGGGTTTCACACAGGTAGTAAGATGTTCAGCCTCCTCTCCTTTATCTCTAGTCACTGAGAAAGAATGAGCAACTCTCCCTCTCTGTGTCCTCTCAATTTCATCCCTTCCAGAACTTCAGTGCATCAGTTGTGCCCTCTTCTGTGTCTATCCTTACCTCTTCTATTGACTATTTCTTTCCACTTAGTCTAGTAATGTGCTCAAGTGATCTTACTTCACTAGAAATTAAGATCTTCCTCTCTCAAGTTACCAATTCATCTCCCTCCACGTTCTTAAGTAACTACATACTGGTCTCTACATGGTCACTTCACACACTGCTTCATCCTTTGATCCATTTTCTATCAACAAACTGAAATGTCTTAAACCTCACCCATGTTCGACCGCTTCAGGTTCTCTGCAGCATTTAATGCTATAAGGTCACTTCCTTAATCCTCTCTCTGGCTTCCATGACCCTGCATTCTCTTGAAAATTCCTGCTCCTGGCAAGTCTTCTTGCTGGATTCAGAGCCTGAAATACCATGATATCTTCTTCTCCTAAAGAAACACTATAAATGCTTCAAGGTCAACCTCAAACATCACATTGTCTATGCAGTCTCCCTTGACTGTCCAAAAGGAGTCACCCACACCTTGTATATACCTCTTTAAAGTTCTCATCACATGAAATGAAACTTCTGTTCATTAAGTCACCAAACATTATTGAGCATCTTCTTGGTGCCAGGTACACTTCCAGGAACTTGGGACATCTCAATGAATAAAACCAAGGCCCCTGCCTTAAAGAAGTTGCATTCCAGTGGGATGAAATAGTAGTCAACCATAAAAAGGAATGAAATAGTACCATCTGCAGAGCCGTGGATAGACCTAGAGACTGTCAAACAGAAGACTATAAGTCAGAAAGAGAGAAACAAATATCATTTATATGTGGAATCTAAAAAAATGGTGCAGATGAACGTATTTGCAAAGCATTAAAAGAGACACAGATGTAGAGAACAAACTTGTGATTACCAAGGTGGGAAGAAGTGAGTGGAATGAACTGGGAAGTTGGGATTAATATGTATACACTGTTAAGTATAAAATAGATGAAAACTAATGAGAACCTACTGTATAGCACAGGGAACTCTACTCAATGCTCTGCGGTAACCTAAATGGGAAGGAAATCCAAAACAGAGGGGATATATGTATACATATGGTTGATTCACTTGGCTGCATAGCAGAAACTAACACAATATTGTAATGCAACTACATTCCAATAAATTTTTTTTAAATGAGAAAAGTTGCATTCCAGTGGGAGTAATTGTGACATATAAGAATATTCTACATTACGTAGTATATTAGAAGGTCATGTGCTCTACAAAAAACATAAAAGTACATCATAGAAGGGGGATAAGGACTGTAATGGTGGATCAAGACAGCAGTTAGATGATAAAATGTGGTGTATGTATGTCTCCTGCTGGATTGTGATCTTCTTGAAGGCAGAAATCATGACTTATCCATTGTTGTATGTCCAGAGTTTATCCTAGTGCTTTGTGCATGGTGGATTATCATTTATTTATCTGTTCCTTCAATAATCATCTATTGAGGAGTGACTGTCCCAGAGACGATGCTAGGCACTATGAATAATAAAAATAGCAATATTTGTTAACTGTTTATTCTGTACCAATGACTTCCATTTCACAGATGGAAAAGCAGAATATCAGGGAGGTTAAAAAAAATCTTACTAGTCCAAGGTCACAATGCTAATGAGTGGCTGAGCCAGGGTTTGAACACAGCCAGTCAAAGTCTAAAGCCTAAAATCTTAGCCACATTACACCAGCTCTCTAGTTCCTGTTCTCAAGTATGCAAAACTAATAGATAGGACAAATATTCACAAATAAGAGTAACCAACCATCCTTGTTTGCCCAGGACTATATTAGATTCAGTACTGGAAATCTGGCATTGCAGGAAACACCTCAGTCTCAGGCAAATTGGAATTTGTTCGATCTAAATCTCTGTTCAAATTTTGTTTTTTCAACTAGGCTTACTCGGAGCTTCAAATCTGCCCTCCTGTACCACTCCCATACCCTGAACTACTTTTTCCTATCATACTCACTATCTTGTAACAGACTATATAATCTGCTTATTTGTTATGTTCAGTGTTTCCTGGCTGTCTATCAATTAGAGTATAAAGCAAGCACCCAGAACAATACCCAACACTCAAAGAGTTGGTTTCTAGTGCCCAAGAATGCAGACATGCAGATGATACTACTCTCATGGCAGAAAGCAAAGAGGAACTTAAGAGCCTCTTGATGAATGTGAAAGAGGAGAGTGAAAAAGCTGGCTTTTTAAAATTTTTATTAAAAATTAGAAAATAAACTAATTAAAAAATAAAAAGAGGAAGAGCAAATGTAAAAAAAAGAAGAAGAAGAAAGAAAAAGCTGGCTTAAAGTCAACATTCAAACAATAAGATCATGTCATCTGGTCCCATCACTTCATGGCAAATAGAAGGGGAAAAAGTGGAAGCAGTGACAGATTTTCTCTTCTTGGGCTTCAAAATTACTGCAGACAGTGACTGTAGCCATGAAATTAGAAGATGCTTGCTTGAAAGGAAGGCTATGACAAACTTAGACAGCATATTAAAAAGCAAAGACATCACTTTGCCAACTAAGTGATATGATAAGGATCATATCGTCAAAGCTATGGATTTTCTAGTAGTCATGTATAGATGTGAGAGTTGGACCATAAAGAAGGCTGAATGCCAAAGAATTGATGCTTTCAAATTGTGGTGCTGGAAAAGATTCTTGAGAGTCCCTTTGACATCAAGAAGATCAACCCAGTTAATCCTAAGGGAAATCAACCCTGAATACTCCTTGCTAAAGCTGAAGATCCAGTACTTTGGCCACCTGATATGAACAGCCAACTCATTGGGAAAGACCCTGATGCTGGGAAAGATTGAAGGCAAAAGGAGAAGAAGGCAGTAGAGGATGAGATGGTTGAATGGCATCACCGATTCTATGGACATGAACTTGGATGAACTTCCAGGAGATGGTGAGGGACAGGGAGGCCTGGCATACTGCAGTCCATGGAGTCATGAAGAGTTGGACATAACTTCGTGACTGAACAACAACAACAACTCAAGAATGAGTGACCCAGCATGGTGAGTGTCCTTAAGGAAATAAGCCTCTCATTTTATGGAGTCACCAAGATGGGTAAAGAAACCCCTTCCTGGAGGAACCGTGGCTAACTCAAAGCCTGAGTAGCAGTTTGATTAGTTGACCAGGAGGAACCCAAAGGTATGGGAAAGATATTCTGAACAGAGTGAATGAAAATCACAAAAGCCTAACTGGCATGGTACTATAAGTATGTGTATATGGGATGTGGGGTGCTAAGAAGTTTGGAGTTGCTGGGATACAAGAAGCAAGTCAAGAACTGGCCAGAGATAAGGATGATAATATAAGCAGAAAATATATTGGGCTTTCTGTTTGTATTTAGGATAAAGTCCAAGCTCTCAACATACAATGGAGAAGGCAATGGCAACCCACTCCAGTACTCTTGCCTGGAAATTCCCATGGACAGAGGAGCCTGGTAGGCTGCAATCCATGGGGTCGCTAAGGGTCGGACATGACTGAGCGACTTCATTTTCACTTTTCACTTTCCTGCATTGGAGAAGGAAATGGCAACCCACTCCAGTGTTCTTGCCTGGAGAATCCCAGGGACGGGCAAGCCTGGTGGGCTACCGTCTATGGGGTCGCACAGAGTCGGACACGACTGAAGCGACTTAGCAGCAGCAACAGCAGCAGCTCAACATACAAAGTCCTTTTTTTTTTTTTAATCTAAACCTCTAAGCTTCTTTTACTGCTTCATGAATCCTTCATTCCAGTCAAGCTGGACAATCTACTATTCTCTGTTCATACTCTAGATTGTCCTGCCTTTTATGTCTTTACAGAGAAATACCACTATTTAAAGGGGCTTCTTAAGTGGTGCTAATGGTCAGGAACCCACCTGCCAATGCAGGATGCTTAAGAGATGTGCGTTCAACCCCTGGGTCAGGAAGATCCCCTGGAGGAGGACATGGCAACCCGCTCCAGTATTCTTGCCTGGAGAATCCCATGGACAGAGGAGCCTGGTGGGCTACAGTCCATGGGGTCGCAAAGAGTCAGACACAACTAAAGTGACTTAGCACTCATGCACTACTTTTTAAAATGCTCTTCCCTGCCAGCTTCTCAGGTGCTCTCCTTCAAGGTACAATTTAAAACCACCAAGGCCCTGCAAAAGCAGTAGTTCTTCCTTTCTGAAGGCTCAGAACTATTCATCTGCATCTCCAACTCTTGCCTGCTTTCTTCTCTCTGTCAAGGTTACCTTTATGCAGAATATCTACCCCCGTCTACCTCTGACTTCATCTCTGACCTCCCACATCCTCTGAGAACTTTGGCTTCTATATGCTCCAGGAAATTGTTTGCTTCTACCTCAAGACTTTGGCACTGGTGTTCCTTCTGCCCAGGAAACAACCCTTCAAGATCTTCACTTGATCCATTTTTTCACATCATTCAGATCTGCTGCTCAGAGAAGCATCCTAGAACTCTTCCATGGTCCCAGTCACTCTAACATGTTACCTCTGTATTCATTTCTCTATAGAACTCATCAGCACTTCTTTGTTTTTTGCTTGCATTGCACAGCTTGCAGGATACTAGTTCCTAGACCAGGGATTGAACCTGGGCCCCAGCAGTGAAAGCACGGAGTCCTAACCACTGGACTGCCAGGTACTCATCAGAACCTATGTTAAAATGTATTTACTACTGATAGAATGCAAGCTCAATGAGAGCAAGGACCTTGTCTGGTTTGGACTCTACTGACTCTATGCTTATAACACACAATAGGACTCAATAATATGTATGGAAAGGTTAAAAAGTTCAGGCCCTCTGTTAGCTCGCCCACTACCTTGAGAACATAGAAATCCCTTTATGTCTTTGAACACTCAATCAATTGCACATGGTCTTTTTCCTAATGGATAGTAGTCATTCAAATACTTGTTAAATGAATGAACAAGAGTTCTCTAGATGTGTTCTAATGATAAAAACTCTACATACCAATGACTTTTAACCCTTGCTGCCTATTAGAATCATTTGGAGACCTTCTTAGAAATCCCAAAGTCTTCCTTCTACCCTCTGACATTCTAATTCAATTGACTTGGGAAGGGGCTTAGGCATCAACATTTTTTTACAGCTCCTCATATGATTCTAATGGACAGCTGAGGTTGAGAACTGCTCTAAACCCTACAAAATAATGCTAAGTTAACAAAATGTTGAATTCCAAACAAGCTTCTGGGCATAGCCATTGATTTAACTCTTGAATTGCTCTTCATGAGGAATTGTGAGCAAGTGCCCTCTTTTGCAAAGGCCTGCTGAAAGAGAACACTCGGAAGGAAAAAAAAAAGAGAGAGACTTTGGTGCCATACACTGAAGGAGGTGGCCTTTCAAAGCAAACACTTCTTAGACCCATCTACTGTTCACAATTTCTTTGAAAAATTCGTTGGCTATAGCACATGCAGGCTCCCACAAGTCAGACAGGGAAAATGCATACTGTGTCGTAAAGGCATTTGCTATCATTCTTGTAGTGATTTGGCGGCTTTATGCAAAAGGGTGGATTATACCTCCCTATCATGGTATTAATATGAATGTGTAAGCCCATTGTGTTCAGGATTCAGCAGACGTGCAATGATTTAGGCAGAGAAGGTGTTTGTGAAGCAGAAGAAAGCCTGCCTAATTAGGAAACAAGGACAAGGAAAATAAATAAAGGGGTTGAACAAAGTCAGCTCTGGCTCTAATTTGCCTGGAGACATCCTAACACTTGCTGCAAAATAAATCGAATTTTTGCTGTATATATTCAATATTTGTTAATAAGCTGCCAGCTAGCAGGTTTGTTTTTTTTTTAATCCGTGTGTTTCCTGCACATATAGGGAATGGCTTTCATACTGTCAGGCTGGCAAATGCAATAAGCCACATGAAAGCAACTCCCAGGCTATGGAGGGACAGCATGGGCCGGAGAAGACTGCCCCAACCTGAAAAAATGGAGACGGGGGCAGAGGAAGGGGGGAGTACAGTACAGGAGAGATCCTTGGGTTTCACATACTTTCTCAGGAGGAAAATATGATCTTTAGAAGCAATCTGACAATGAATTTCTATCCTGCTAGCCTGGGTTAGTGTTTTCTGAATGTGATAAATAATAGGGCTCTTGGACAGCCCATTTTTTCTTTATTTTGATACCCTTACCGCAGTAATCATGCCTCTTGTCAAGTGTTATAAAGATAAAGACAAATGTTCCCTATTGCTATTCTGCCAATGCAGCTCAAGCCAGGCCCAAGAAAGGCACCCCAGCCAGATGTGTGGAACGTACCATTTGTCTTGTCTCCATCATAGATTGAGGCACATCCTGTCCCAACAGGATCCTCAGGTCAGAAAAACAGAAACCTGCTGCTGACAGGGTTGAGGCTTTGCCTGCTCTAGAAACCAGCACACCATGCATGTTCCCCCCATGCTGACACGGAGATTTATCTTCCTTTTCTGGGTCCATCGATTAGACCGTGCAACATATCTGTAAGGTCAAATAAGCAAAACATTCCCTTTGTCCAATAGGATGGGCTTTGGCATCAGTGGTTTTTTGTTTTTTTTTTAATCAGAAAGATTCCACACAGTTGTCATTTATTGATGGTAGCAGTATTTGAAAAACGTGAAGTCATTTCCAAAGATGTGGTTCAGGAACCCATCTGAAAACTTGTGTATGCCAAAACAGATGGAGTTTGGCTTAATTGTTGAAATAAATTTCCATATGGAACAAAACACAGCTGATTATTACATTAACACCACTGTTAATATGCTTCATTATTCTGTTGTCATTGTAGCTACAGTTGTCACCAGACTTTAATCAATATGTTTGTAAGGGGACTCAAAGTATGGAATTGGGGGCCCAAAGGAGATTTCAGAGATAATCTAGTCATTTTACAGATAAGGAAACTGAGGCCTACACAGGACGAATGATTTGTATTAAAACATACACCTTACAGGGCTTCCCAGGTGGCACTAGTGGTAAAGAACCTACCTACCAATGCAGAAGATATAAGAGATGTGGGTTTGATCCCTGGGTCAGAAACATTCCCTGGAGGAGGGCATAGCAACCCACTCCAGTACTCTTGCCTCAAGAAGCCTATGGACAGAGGAGCCTGGCAGGCTATATTCCATAGGGTTGCAGAGTTGGACACAACTGAAGCAACTTAGCACAAACATATACTTACAACCTGAATATGAAAGGTATTTTTTAAATGTAGGACATAGTTGGGCAAGTTATCATAAAAATCAAGGCTGTTATAACTCAAGATTTAAAAAAAAAAACATGACTGTAAATGAGCATGACAGGAAATTTTGTGCAATTAGATGAAATAGAACTACCTAATTTGGCATGAATTCTTTTTCATGCTTAGCATCTCTTAGTTAACACCCAAGATATTATAGATGTTCTCTTCTGGAATTTTTGCAATGATTTCTCATTTAGTATCTTTTCCCCAGGATATTCTCAATATAAAATAAAAACCATTGTGGATGATAGGAGGAAAACACAAACAAGCCACCAGAGATGGTTGAGGAAAGAAAATGGGACATGAGAATAAAGAGATATCTTCCATTTCCAGTTGTGGTGAGTGGAGTTTTTTCCTCTTAGTTTTTCTCATAACTGTTGATCCTTCTCTGGCCCTCTTTGCTCTGAAAAGTGGGAAATGAATGGGAATTGATCTGAAAAGCTATTTCAAAAGTTATTACAGGATTGTCAGTAATCCTCTAAACCTAACCTTCATTCCTACTACCACCCCTACACCTGACACACAAACCCTCTGAAAAGCCAGTGTTGGAACTCTGCAGTGACAAAACAGTAAGCAGTAGCCACCCCTACCCCCGCCCCAGCTCAAGGTCAGTGACCCAGACACAAGTGAGAGGAGGCCTCCAAACTCGGTGAAAGAAATTGTACAGGTGTATTGAATGGATGGCTCGTTTCATGATTTGTGTTTCATCCTACTGCAGCAAACTTTTAAGAGATATCCAAATCCTTTCATTTTCTCTGTATAGCACCCCTGACAGAGTAGTCTGTTATGGTACTCTTCACCTTTAATTTCCCTTTTTTGTTGGTTTTTTTCTATCTTTCTCTTCTCATTTGTTAGCTCCAAACCCCCTCCAAAAAAAGTAATCATCTGTGCAACTTTTTGCCTAATACACAATAGGAGCTCAGTCACTGTTATTGAATAAAGGCAAGAATTTAGCATTTATTGAACTCTTGAGTTCTAAGTACTATATGAGGTAGTGTATGTTTATGTGTTTATGTCTGCAGTGTTAACGCATGAGTTAGGGTAGAGGCCTCAAAATATAGTGGCATACTTAAGACAGAAGTGCATTTTTCTCTCACATAACAGACCAGTCATAGGTAAGCACTTCAGGATGAATAAGAGATCTGATTTACAAAGTCATTCTGGGATCTGAGTTTGTGGGTTATCTCTGCCACCCTTAACATGTGGCTTCCATCTCTGGGTCTAAGGTGACTCCATTTCCCAGCCTGAGAGAATGGGGAGGGGGAAATGAAAGGAAAGAAAAGAGAATGGAAAGCAGCAGCTTTCTTACCACACATCTCTCCCCTTCACAACCCACAGGTCAAAACTTTGTCTATGATCACACCTTAGCTGCAAGAGAAGCTGGGAAATTTAGTCTCCAGCTGGACAGGCATGTGCCCAGATAAAACTCACATATGGGGAAGTGGAGGAAGTGTGGAGGTTTATTAATAAAGAAAAAGAGAAAAGTGGATGTAGGAGGACTAGTCTGCAATATTGTGGTTTACAGTATAGATATATTAGTCACTCAGACGCCCAAAATACATTTCTCATATATATTTAATCTTCATCCATGGTTTCTGGCTCACAATTCCCAAAACCTTAGCAATTTCTTGAGCTATAAGAGCGATGGGAACATCTTTGGTGATACTTGGTCTCTAGTCTTCTTCCTGAAATCACCTCTTAGCCATAAAGGTGAAATGGGGTCTTGTTGTTCATAACAAGCCCCTTCCCACTGCAATTGGGCTTATGCTAATGAGATGACTTTTGCAAAGCTCCCAAAAAAAGCAATGTGAGTTAGTCTCAGCTGACGTGGTTCATCTCTGGTCCACATGTTGTTGGTCAGGCTCAATCATGTGTCAGCTGAGAGTAGCCTCATTGGCATGTCTTGTGGTTGATTGTCTATTGCTAGTAGCAAAAAATGGTAACTGGCCGTATGTTATCATCCAGCAGGTAATTAGTAGTAGTCCCAGGGTTACCAAGAGCAGCCAGGGAGGGTACTGTGTGCTATATTTTTAAATGTTCTACTCACATCACAGGTGTTAACGTCCCACTGGCAAAGCAAATCATATCCCCAAGCCCAGGTTCAGGGTGTAGAGAAATTGATACCATCTCTTGACAGGAGTTGCTGCAAACCACATCACAAAAGGGCATCCTATAGGAAGAGGAAGAATTCCTCACCATTTTTGCAAACAATTTACCACAAAAGCTAGACTCAAAGCACACAAAAGAAGTATCATGGAACATTCTGCAAAGTTTAACAAGAGAAGGCGTATGCTAAAATTCTTGGCTAAATTTTGTGAAAAGAGTAATTAGATATACATTATCCATAGCATCATCAAAAGTACAAATCTAAGTGGAATCAACCACTTCATTCTCTAACTTAAAGAGTTAAATAAATTCTTAAAAAGGAGCATCATGGGAGCATTATGAAAACAAGAATAATTCACTTTTTGGGTATCAAGAGTGATGCTCCCCAGAAAGAGTATATTTTGAGCTGAGCAAATAAAATTATTTTAGCCCTAAAGAAACGTGGAGAAAATTTTACATATCCTCCCATTTTACCATTTTAATTCAATTCCACAAGTTTTTATTGCATACCTACTACATGCTAAAGTGAAAGTGAAAGTCGCTCAGTTGTGTCTGACCCTTTACGACCCCATGGACTATACAGTCCATAGAATTCTCCAGGCCAGAATACTGGAGTGGGTAGCCTTTCCCTTCTCCAGGGAATCCTCCCAACCCAGGGATTGAACCCAGATCTCTCACATTGCAGGCAGATTCTTTACCAGCTGAGCTACAAGGGAAACCCTATGGCAATTATGTAAAGACAAAGAATATTATCAGATCATGAGTTTGGGTATTATTTTCTTTTTTTTTTCTTGTTATACCATTAATAAAGCGAGTTTGGTGAGAGTATTTCCATTTTCTTGGTGGGAGAACTGAAGAGTGGTTTACTAAAACTGTCCAAGGATACAGTGGCAGGACCTAGAACAGCATTCAGAGTGCCTCTGCAGTGTGCTGGGTGGGGCACTGTTGATGAAAAAATGGCAAACAAGACAGAAGAGGACTAGATATGGGCATACCTTATTTTAGGAATTTTTAGATGCAAAAATAGGTCATGAAGCATTAGATGCAAGTTATAAAATTAACTCTATGCAGTCAGCATAAAGTATTAATAATATGCTTCCAGAAGCTTCTCATCTCACTTACCATAAAATGCGAGTCCTTACCTATCCTTCAAGGGCCCAAAAGACATAGCTGTTCCTCTGACCTCGTCTCCTTACATCTCCTCTCCCTCTCTCTGCTCCTACTACCCTGCCTCATCGCTGTTCCTCAAAAACACCAAGACACCTCACCTCAGGGTTTTGCTCTTCCTGTCCCCTCTGGCTGGACCACTTTTCTTTCCCATATCTCTGCAAGCCTTCTTCAATTCTTGGCTCAGACATCACCACACTAAAGACATACTATATGAAATGTAACCCTGCTTCTGCCTTTCATTCTGTGACCCCTCTAACATGTTCTCTATTTTTAGTCTTAGAGTTTATCATCTCCTGATTCAACATATATTTATTGTCTATTTCTCCTACTAGAATATAAGTTCTTCAGGACTTGGTCTGTTTTTGTTGACTATTTTATCCTCAGTACCTCTATCTGAGTATCTATCTGAAGAGATAGTGTCTATCACACAGAAAGTGTTAAGGAAAGTTTGTTGAATGAATCTTGCATCATTGACATAGATGTGTATTAGGTACATATACATCTATGCATATATCTATATGTATACATACATAATCATGCATTCAATGCAGAATAATTGTCAATGAAGCTAAGAACCATACAGTAGAAATCTCTTCTCATCAGGGCATTGTTGTTACTCTAAAGTCGTTAAGCGCCCAAAGTTGTTTCTACCTGGTTCTGATCTTCTTTTGTTATTCTGTTTCATCAGTGTTCACTGATTGGTTTCTGATTCATTATTTCACAGAGATTCATGAATTTCACCTTCTTTTGTCAGACCAGGTATGACTAATTAAAGAGAATCCTTGTGACCTTCAGTTGCTTAAAATGTACTCTTTCAAGTAGAGAGAACATCTGCCTTGCAAAGCATAGATGCCACCTATAATAGTTAACTCTATTGATCTAGATGTTCCCTTTCACATTTGCTATTACCAAACCCAGGCAATGATGAAAGACAGTATGTCCATACCTCAGACGCTGCAATACAGAATTCCCCCCACAAAATTCCTGTTACACAGTATCCATTGAAGATACATAATGAGGAGGCTCAACAGCACCTCTCAGTAGTGTGGTGTCCTATAAGAAAAGGAAGGCTTTCAGGTTAGTTATTGCTTGGAAGCCTCTCAATTAAACAAAAACTATCTGTTGTGTCATTGTCTTCTGCTTCTAAAATATCCCCTGCCTTATAAAAAAGTGGGGATAAAAGCTGTCAGCTTCCTAAATCACTGAGGTCTTGCCATTCAAACCTTTATACAGGTGGGTTAATGAGTACAGCGAGATCACCACAGGAGATGCACAGAACCGGGAAAGGTAGACAGGAGGAGCCATAGCATGGAGAAGAAGGAACAATGTGTAGGTAGGAGAACTTACAAGGCAGCACCTATTTTTCCAGATCTCAGGTCTAGCCTTTCTCTTCACCACTGCCACCACTTCTCCAGTTTAGACCCTCAACTGCCTGCCAATGCAGGAGATGCAAGAGACTTGGGTTCGATCCCTGGGTCGGGAAGATGCCCTGGGGCAGGAAATGGCAACCAATTGCAGTATTCTCTCCTGGACAATTCCATGAACAGAAGAACCTGGGGGCTACAGTCCATGGGGTCACAAAGAGTTGGACATGACTGAGCACGAACACATGTGAATCTCTCACTAGACTTTCCAACGGCCCCTGACTGTCCTCCCTGACTCCAGTTTCTCTCTCCTCGAATTCCTCCTTGACAGAATCACCTGAGTCTTTTTCTTAGCTCACAAATGGGATCTTATTGCTTCAGTATCCTTCAATGCTTCCTACTACCCATGGCGTCAACTCTGCACCCCTTTGTGAACCTCTTGCTGATCTAATCCCAGGTCATTTTCCCAATTTCATCTCCCAGTTCACACCCTCATTCAGCATCAACACTGCAGCTAAAGAGAGTTGCACACTGGGTAGTTTCTATGTTTTCTCACTTGATTCTTTTTGTTTCTTTCACCAAGAAATTATTCCCTTGACATCCAACTCCCTCCTCCATATTCAGACCACAGCTGACCGAATTCATGACACCTTCCCTGGTCCTTTCAGTTGAAATTAATTGCTCCTTTCTCCATGCTCCACCAGGTTCTACAATTTCTCCTCTAATGAACATGTATCATACTCCTCCTTGTTGTTGGTATATGCTTTAATCTCCCCCAAGAAACTGCCAGCTCTTTAAAAATGTATTCATCTCCATATCCCTTCTTGGGCTTTTACTATAAGCTAGGCATGATTTCAAATGCTGCAGGTACATTACCAATTTTTTTATCCTTATAGCAAGCCTACGAAGTAGATACTTTTATCTCCATTTTATAAATAAGTAAAAAGAGATACAAACAAGTTAAGTAATTTGTTTGCCTTCACAGAACTAGTAAGTATTGGAGCTAGTCAAACTGACCCCAGAGTCCACACAAACACTATTGTATGAATATATTTAAATTTATCCAAATAAAGTATTAAAATAATTCTAAAGACTGATAGAAAATGCTATAAAAACAGATTATAAGAATATTAGGGAATAACTCAGACTGAGAAAGCCCAGAGAAGTTAAGCTGCTTATGTGAATTCACATAGTTACAGGTAAAGACATAATAAAATCTGTGTCTCTAAAGACTGGCCTCGTGCTCTTCAAACTAGATCATGGCTGCCGTGTGGTACCTATGCAGTGACTGGGTGAGAGGAAAAAAAGAGATGAGAAATGTAACTGAGTCTCATGTAATCATAAGAAGTAATAAGGAAATCAGTCAGGGATGGAACTCAAGATACTGTAAAAAAGCTCCCTAATAAACACACCTCTCTGCAGATGAATTTTCTTTAACTCTAAAATGCAAAAAACTTAAATCCAAGGATCCAAGTAAAAACATGGGCAAAATGTAAATGGTCAGAACCTGAAATTTAATAACAAACTCTTTTTTTCAGTACTTACCATACATTAGGAGTTGTGCTAGCGCTTGATCAAAGTTAATCATCACAATCAACCTATCATCATTACTATAAGCCTCGTTTTAAAGAGAAAGGAACAGTCTATGAGAAACAAGAACTTTCCCAATGTCACAGGGAGAGTAAGAAGTAGCACTGGGATGCATATTTCAAATGAATGCATTTTTCTAGTAATAGAAGCTTATTCTGTAAAGCCCTAAAACCATTTTGGATTTCCACACACTCATGCGGTATATACTTTCCTGCTTTCCAAGAGAAAGAACTGGAATATATTTTAATTTTTTACTTGGTTCCCAAAGTCATCATTATGTGCATTGCTATGCACCAGTTCCCTTTAAAATGGTTGTAAAGAGGCAATTATCATACAACAATGCCTTACTGAGGCAGGTGTATCTAGGGTCTGACAATAAATGATCTCTCAAATACTGTTTTCTTAGTTCCTTTGCCTGCTATTATAGTTTTCCCACATTCTCTCACCAAAACACAGCAGCTATGATTTCTTGCAGTTCCATGCCTTCATCAGCCTTATGCTGTCTGCCATGGGCTAGGAGACTGCATAAAGGGCATGATAAAGTTTGGTAAAAAATTCAGAGCTGTTAAAATTTGAGTGAAAGGCAGAGATACTGCACCACAAGAAAAGTTCCTGAGAAGAAGTAAAGTCATGTATTTTCTTTTTACTGGTCAAATCCCTTTCTTTAGCTGCAATCCCAATTATTTAAATACTACATGAATACTGGGCGCAGGGTTGCTGTTGGGAGATGACCACATAACATTACCTTATAAGGATAGATTTATCAGGGTGAATTTTAAAAACCACCACTTTAAAAAAAATAAGAAAATATTCTAATAGAATCATATTGTAAAAATTCAAATTCTGCTTTTAATCTCCATTACACATTAGAAGTACAAGTAGGGTTTAGAAAAGGCAGAGGAACCAGAGATCAAATTTCCAAGATTCATTGGATCATGGAGAAAGCAAGGGAATTCCAGAAAAAACATCTATTTCTGCTTCATTGACTGTGCTAAAACTTTGGTGTGGATCACAGCAGACTGTGGAAAATTCTTAGAGATGGGAGTACCAGATCACCTTACCTGTCTCCTGAGAAAGCCATATGCAGGTCAAGAAGCAACAGTTAGGACCAGACATGGAACAATGGACTGGTTCAAAATTGGGAAAGGAGTATGACAAGGCTGTATATTGTCACCCTGCTTATTTAACTTCTATGCAGAGTACATCATGCAAAATGCTGGGCTGCATGAATCAAGCTGGAATCAAGGTTGCCAGGAAAAATATCAACAACTTCAGATATGCAAATGATATCTCTGTAATGCCAGAAAGTGAAGAGAACTTAAAGAGCCTCTTGATGAGGGTGAAAGAGGAGAGTGAAAAGCTGGCTTGAAACTCAACTTAAGAAACAAAAAAAACACTAAGATCATGGCATCAGGTCACATCACTTCATGCAAATAGATGGGGAAGAAGTAGAAGCAGTGACAGATTTTATTTTGCTGGGCTCCAAAATCACTGCGGATGATGACTGCAACCATAAAATTAAATGACACTTGCTCCTTGGAAGGAAAGCTATGACAAACCTAGACAGCATATTGAAAAGCAGAGACATTGCTTTGACGACAAAGGTTTATATAGTCAAAGCTGTGTTTTTTCCAGTAGTCATGTATGGGGCTTCCCTGGTAGCTCAGCTGGTAGAGAATCCACATGCAATGCAGAAGACTCTGTTTCAGTTCTGGGTTGGGAAGATCCCCTGGAGGTGGGCATGGTAACCCACACCAGTATTCTTGCCTAGAGAATTCCCATGGACAGAGGAGTCTGGCAGGCTACAATCCATAGGGTTGCAAAGAGTTAGACATGACAGAGCAACTAAGCACAGCATAGCACATGTATGGATGTGAGAGTTGACCATAAAGAAGGCTGAGTGCCAAATAATTGATGCTTTTGAATTGTGGTGCTGGAGAAGACTCTTGAGAGTCCCTTAGCCAGCAAGGAGATCAAACCAATCAATCCTCCACAAAATCAACCCTGAATATTCATTGGAAGGACTGATACTGAAGCTGAAGCTCCAATACTTTGGCCACCTGCTGTGAAGAGCAGACTTCTTGGAAAAGACCCTGATGCTGGGAAAGACTGAAGGCAAAGGATAGCATCACCTACTCAATGGACATGAATTTGAGCAAACTCCGGGAGATAGTGGAGGACAGAGGAGCCTGGAGTGCACAGTCCATTGGGTCTCAAAGAGTCAGACACAACTTAGCAACTGAGCAACAACAACAAATATTAGAGAGGTGATATAAGATGTAAGAACATGGACTTTAGACCAAGAAATACTTATTGTCTCTCTCTACTGCTTTCTGAAAACTGACTTTGGGGCAGTTACCTAAATTTCTCTGAGTCTCTATTTTTTATCTTCATATCTTAAACTGTGGATAATGATAAAATCTATCCCATAAAGTATGTAAAATACCTGACACATAACAATTAGCTTTAAAATCCCATATAATAGAGTGAAGATCATATTTTTATTACTTGAGCTTAAAATATGCTTAGTCTCAAAGTTACCTTCCATGGTCTAGAATTTATAATTCATAATTATATTGTAAGAAATTTAAAGAATTCACATTGTCATCTTAGAAACTCTGAAACTAGCAGAGTTTTATCTTCAGAGTTTTTGTATGGCTTTAATTTATCAATCATCATTTGAGCCAGAGAGCTTAACTTCAATAGTTTCTTGCTAAATATCTGTTGGAAGGATGGATAGGTGGATGTATGGATGGATGAATGGTTGAAAAGAAATACCAACACTTGGACACAAAGTTAATATTTAAAAATGATGGATTTACAGTTGAATGCATGTGGGCATACTTGCTAAGAAAACTATTTTAATGAGATTGGGAGCATCATTTAATACAAGATCAATTTGGTGATACCTGTCTAGACTTGAGCTTTGTCTGAAGAGACCTCAGAAATATGGGACTGGAAGAAAGAGCAGAGAAACCAGATAGGATAAAAATTGTGATAAGGAGGCACAGAATCTGGCCCAGCTGCAGTGACTGACCTAGGGAAAGGAAGCTGGATGGTCTAGACTTGGTATTCAAGGAGTCCAGAAAATTTAGCACAATTCATGAGACTGTTACTCCTGGGTGAGCTTGTCTGACAGTGGGCATTTGAGTAGCAAATTTTAAAAGGAGGAGAGTAAGAACTCTCAGGAAATGGAGGAAGACAATAATGGCAGTGTGGGGAGACCTACCCATTTCCTATAGAGTTGGGGCCCACAGTGTGATATACGAGGGTAATACCCTAACCCTCAGGGAAAGAGACTGAATGAAACCAAGAAGACTGATGTTTGGGGCCAGAGGGCCAGAGAAAATGTGCAGAAATATATGGCTGACAGAAGAGTGGGAGATAAGATGGAAGTCCAGAAAAAGGAAGGTGCCAGACCAGATAAAAGAGATGGAGGAGCAAATACTACAATTCTATCCATGTGATGACAAAACAGTATCCCTTTCAAATCTAGCTGTTAAGACTCAAGGAAGCAACATCCCAGGGTCCTTGGCTGAGTCTTGGGTCCTGGATCCCAGGAGTGGGACTCACTTTCAAGCCCTTCTGAAAAGTGAACATGAGGCTATATTTCCGCCTCACTCGGGTTAGCTTTAGAATCAGGCTGTAGCAGATGCTGGGTGCTGGGTGCTGTGCTCAGTTGCTTCAGTCATGTCTCACTCTTTGAGACCCCATAGACTGTAGCCCACCAGGCTCCCTTGTCCAGGAGATTCTCCAGGCAAGAATAATGGAGTGGGTTTCCATGCCCTCCTCAATGCTGGGTAGTGAGAATCAACTAATGAGAAATTAGAAGGCAGAAGCAAGAGAAACAATGCTGATAATGTATTTCTGATCTCAACATACTTTGAAAACCTCCTTGTGGGCATGAACCAAGTTTTCTTCATCTACTCATACCTTGTAACACAGCCTTGTACAGGGAGGTGGGCACTATAGGTAATCCTTAGCAAAAGTTAAATGTATACTCATGGGTACAAAATAAGTGCATCAATCATTGTTTATTACAAGCACCTTTTTCTGCCACGTATCTGTAGACCAGGATATCCTGCCACATCCCCTTTGCTACTCAAAAATATTTTCATTGCTTCAGATTTTATCTGGGCCCTAACTGCTTTTCAAATGAACATGTTAATTACTGCATAGGATTTATATGTTAATCTGAAACCCTCTTATCAAAGGTATTTTGACCCATATGATTAGAGCTCTGAGCTTCTGAATAATTTTCTCTTCATCGTAGTGCTACATTTAATTAAACAAATATTTGTTTAGCAACTACCCTGGAGATTAGATGGTTAGACAAGGTCCCTGTCCTCAAGAAGCTTTAAAACTAGTCAATAAGCAAATACAAACAATGAAGTATGCTAAGGCTGAATGAAACAAATACTGTAATGAAAATGCAAAGAACACAAAAGCAATTAATTCTGACTCAAAGTGCATATATTTACAATCTCAATATCACCTCCCTTGTGCATATCCTGAGCCCTCCAACAAATTGCATTTACTCTCCTCTCTGAAACTCCACAGAATTTATTCCAACCTATGATATGACTTTCTTAGACTTTCTACCGTCTTATTTGCATGTTCCCCACCCTCCAAGTAGACTGAAAGCTGATGGAGGACTTTTCTGGCTCTGGCACAGATTCTCGTAGATAGAAACCATTTAATCTCCATTTCTTGAATTGAACATAAATACACACAAGTAGAAACACACACAATTAACACCCATTGTTTCGGGAGCTAATAATTATTCTTAATATCTGGGTTCCAAAATATCCCACCCAAATATCCATGATTAAAATCCATGATTGAATTGGAGACGGTTCATCTCCCATTAGTTTCAAAACAACTGTTTTAGCTACTTTTAATAAAGAAAATTACAAAATCATTATTCAATTTTCTGATGTTGGAACACAGGTAATTTACAGAGAAAATCTAAATACATCACTACTGTAAAACACACAATGTATAATATCTATAAAATGAAATTTTAGCTATATTTAGGCATACAAAATATTCTAAAAGTTATGATCAACAACAAAAACTCACCCTTTGCAGAAGACAATAAGCACAGACACTTGATTACTGCTTTAGACCATATACTACCCTAAGGCACAGAATATATGATTTTTTAATTTAATATTTAATTGGAAGATGATTACAACATTGTGATGATTTCTGCCATACATCAACATGAACCAGTCATAGGCATACATATGTCCCCTCCCACCTCTCTCATAAAACAGATGATTTTTGAAGTCAACATTCCATTATAAAAAAGGACCCTGTCTGATGCTTACCACTGTAAACCTCTTTTCCAGGCCACCCTTTTTTCACTGGTAATTCAAGGGCTGGCATTCAGTGTTCACATCCAGAGTTCTTGGACCTCCAATCTTTGCAAGTTATTTCCCCAAAGAGTTTGATAAACAAGGATGGGTGGATAAGATACTTGCCTCTAATGTGACTATGTCAGGGCTAGAGACCTTAATAAACATGTGTTGGAGGAAGGAAGGGAGGGAGGAAGAAAGGGAGTGAGAGAGGGAGAATGGATTCCATTTTATCTGATGAATTTAAAATTTTAAATTCTCTAGAAATTATCTTAACAGCATACAGCAAATGGAGAAACATGTATTGAAGAAAACTCTAATAAATCTTGAAAAGAATAAGAAGACTCCATGGCATTTGAGTCACAACATGCTCATACATTCCACACCCCAGCTCAGTGCAATGGAAGTTCTATTCTGGGCAGTTACAGCCAGAAAGATGGGGCAAGAAGGGAAGAAAGGAGAGAATGAGGGAGTTTAATAGTTATTATGTGTCAACTTGACAGGACCAAAAGTTACCCCAGATATATGATCAGCATAATTCTGGTGTTTCTGTAAGGGTGTTTTTCATGAGATAAACCTTTAAATCAGGAAACTGAGAAAAGAAGATTACCCTCCCTAAGGTGATGGACTTCAACCAATCAGTTAAAAGTTTGAATAGAACAAAAAGGCTGACTCCCTTCCAAGTAAAAAAATGAAAGTATTTTATAGAGTATCAAACTATGAAACACCTAGAAGGAAACAGCTAGTTTTATAGAAGTAAACCTTTGTGACCTCGGGTTAAACAAAAGCCTCTTAGATACAACACAAAAAGTACCTGTAAAAGCACAAGTGACGTGCATTTTTGTTTGTGGTAAGAACACTTGATATGAAATCTACACTCAACAAATTTACAAGTGTACAATATAGTATTATTTACTATGGGCACTCTGTATCAGCAGACTTTTAGAACTTATTCATTGTATATAACAGTAATTAAATGATAACTCCCCATTCCCCCCTCTCCTCAACCCTTGGCAACCATCTTTCTATTCTCTACTTCTATGAATTTCACTATTTTAGGTACCTTATATAAATGGAATTATGCATGGTATATTTCACTTTAGCAGAATGTCATCCAGGTTCTTCTGTGTTGTAACAAGTGGCAAAATTTCCTTCTTTTTAAGACTGAATAATATTCCATTTATGTCACCATGCTTATTTAACTTATATGCAGAGTACATCATGAGAAACGCTGGGCTGGAAGAAACACAAGCTGGAATCAAGATTGCCGGGAGAAATATCAAGAACCTCAGATATGCAGATGACACCACCCTTATGGCAGAAAGTGAAGAAGAACTAAGGAGCCTCTTGATGAAAGTGAAAGAGGAGAGTGAAAAAATTTGGCTTAAAGCTCAACATTCAGAAAACTAAGATCATGGCATCTGGTCCAGTCACTGCATGGCAAATAGATGGGGAAACAGTGGCTGACTTTGTTTTTCCGGGCTCCAAAATCACTGCAGATGGTGATTGCAGCCATGAAATTAAAAGACACTTATTCCTTGGAAGGAAAGTTATGACCATCCTAGACAGCATGTTAAAAAGCAGAGACATTACTTTGTCAACAAAGGTCTATCTAGTCAAGGCTATGGTTTTTCCAGTGGTCGTGTATGGATGTGAGAGTTGGACTATAAAGAAAGCTGAGTGCCGAAGAAGTGATGCTTTTGAACTGTAGTGTTGGAGAAGACTCTTGAGAGTCCCTTGGACTGCAAGGAGATCCAACCAGTCCATCCTAAAGGAGATCAGTCCTGAGTGTTCATTGGAAGGACTGATGTTGAAGCTCAAAATCCAATACTTTGGCCACCTCATGCGAAAAGCTGACTACTTGAAAAGACCCTGGGAAAGATTGAGGGCAGGAGGAGAAGGAGATGACAGAGGATGAGATGGTTGGATGGCATCACCGACTCAATGGACATGGGTTTGGGTGGACTCCGGGAGTTGATGATGGACAGGGAGGCCTGGCATGTGCTGCAGTTCATGGGGTTGCAAAGAGTCAGACACGACTGAGCGACTGAACTGAACTGAACTGATATACTACATTTTCTTTATCAAGATCACAGACTTTGAAAGCATATTCCTCAGTATAATCATTCTTCTAGCTGCTTGACCTCTGGCAAGTGACTAACCTCTCTGAGTGTATCTCTCCACCTATAAGATGGGAATAAGGCACCTCATATATAGTTCTTTTCCTAGTCCCTGATATGATACATTGTACCTCCCACACCTTCCCAGTCTATAACAAGTCTTCAGTTCAGTTCAGTTGCTCAGTTGTGTCTGACTCTTTGTGACCCCATGGACTGCAGCACGCCAGGCTTCCCTGTCCATCACCAACTCCCAGAGCTTGCTCAAACTCATGTCCATTGAGGTAGTGATGCCATCCAACCATCTCATCCTCTGTCGTCCCATTCTCCTCCTGCATTCAATCTTTCCCAGCATCAGGGTCTTTTCTAAGGAATCAGTTCTTCGGGTCAGATGGCCAAAGTATTGGAGCTTCAGCTTCAGCATCAATCCTTCCAATGAATATTCAGGACTGATGTCCTTTAGGATTGACTGCTTTGATCTCCTTGCTGTCCAAGGAACTCTCCAACACCACAATTCAAAAGCATCAGTTCTTCAATTGCTCAGCTTTCTTTATGGCCCAATTCTCACATCCAAACATGACTACTGGAAAAGCAATATCTTTGACTAGACAGAACTTTGTTGGTAAAGTAATGTCTCTGCTTTTTAACATGCTGTCTAGGTTTGTCATAGCTTTTCTTCCAAGGAGCAAGCGTCTTTTAATTTCATGGCTGCAGTCACCATCTGCAGTGATTTTGGAGCCCAGCTTTTTCACTCTCTTCCTTCACTTTCATCAAGAGGCTCTTTAGTTCCTCTTTGCTTTTTGCCATAAGGGTGGTGTTATCTGCATATCTGAGGTTATTGATATTTTTCCCAGCAATCTTGATAATAATAACAAGTATTCAATAGTTGCTAGTTCTGATCCTCCTTCCTCCCTTTTTCATTCCCTCTTTACCTCTTCTGGTTCAATTTGGATGCAAATATAAAAAGATTCACAATTATTTCTATCCTTTGGTTATTGTTGTTCTTTTCAAGAGTTGAATGAGGGAAGTTAGTCAAGATGTTTTTTTTAAATTACCAAGCTTGAAGGACAATGAGGTAATAGACATGACCGATAGATCTCCATTGTAATACCAATTCTGAGTGGTGAGAACACTGAGAAGCTCATCAAGGGGAAAAAAAATGCTTTATGGCTGGGTTTCCCCATCTAAAAACTGTGAATAGTTGTAATTAATCTGCCTGCCAAGTAATATTTTTATAAGAATCAGATGAGTTAGAAAAGGTGAAATATTTAGAAAAAACACATAAAGACATTATACTAACACTCTTTTTTCACCTATGCTGTATGCTTCACTTGGTGAGCAACTAGGTTCAAAGCTATTAAGAAATTCACGCACCCTCCCTGTTACTCTCCACTCACATCCCTCAACCCAAGCCCCTCCGCCAATGATCATTCATTCTTGAGTTGAATAAGGATTTTGTTTACTCTTCAGGAAAGTATCACTGCACTAGAGCAAAAGTAATAATTCATACATATTCCACTATTAGCATTTCTAAAATCTTCAAAGTTAAAACTGGGGGATTTACTGCAGCTTCAGGCTAGGCTGAAGGTGCCCCACAGCAATAATTGATGCTCTGAAAGCACACATAGAGAAAAAAAATCATCTGAATTCTTTCAAGCTGTTTCTCTTCAAATTTATGAAATATTGATAGAAAAATATAAATAGGTATTAATGCTGTTTTAGTAGAGATTCGGTCTAGTGGAGACAGAGCATAATTTATTTCCAGCATGCAGGATTAACACTGGAGTTGCCACTGATTCTGCGTTAATAGCCAGAAATGTGTTTCATCGCTCCATGTGCTCCAGGTTTCTCAGGCAGGAAATGAGCCCTGAGCTTGTCTGTGGAGGACACTGCATTAAAGCTTCCAACTCCTATAGAGATGCCCTGCTCACACAATCATGGCCCAGAGACTCTCTCCTATCCTTTTTCCCCTATTTTCACAATGCCTACCTGCTCAGTCAAGGACTGCATTTGGTTCTGAGTCTTAGAAAACCCATTTGTCAGGGCTTCTATGAGAAATCTGAGAGGTAATTGATAGTGTTGATTTGTCAAGTGAAGGATGTTGGTCTCTAACTTTGCTTGTCTTGCTATGGCTGCTAGAGCTCCAGTGTGTGTGTGTGTGTGTGTGTGTGTGTTTTAGTCATTCAGTCATGTCCAAATCTTTGCAACCCCATGGGACAGTAGCCCACCAGCCTCCTATATCCATGGAATTGTCCAGGCAAGAATACAGGAGTGAGTTGCCATTTCCTTCTCCAGGGGATCTTCCCCTGCATTGCAGGCAGACTCTTTTCTGTTTGAGCCACCAGGGAAGCCTATCCATCACATTTATTTCAGGCAGAAAAGGAAGATAGAGTGTAAAATAAAGCTGGATGGTGCTGTCCATTGTATTAAGAAAGCAAAGGCCTTATTAGAAATCTCGAGCAAGAATTCCTGCTTGTGTTTCATTGGCCAGAATAGTGTTACATGGCCACCCATAGTTTCAAGGCAGTCTAAAAATGTGTTAGCTTTACAACTTCTATAAAAAAGGGTAAGGCAAAGAGTTTGGGATGGATACTGAGAAAGATCACATGGTATCTGGCTTGCAAGCTCTAAATGATATTTGACAAGATGAATGTGGTCATCAGAATTGATTCTTGCTTCACTAGTAACTTGTAGAGAGAATTTTATGACCCTAGGAGTACAAGTGAAGTGAAAATGCTAAGTTGTGTCTGACTCTTTGTCCGACTCACAGTCATGCCCGACCTGCCAGGCTACTGTGTCCATGGGATTTCCCAGGCAAGAATGCTGGAGTGGGTTTCCATTCCCTTTGCCAGGGGATCTTCCTGACCCAGGGCTCGAATCCAGGTATCCTCCATTGCAGGCATATTCTTTACTGTCTGAGCCACCAAGGAAGCCAAGTAAGTCCTCTATATATGAGATACATCCCAAGAGTGTGTTCATAAGTCCAATTTATTCTTAAGTCCAACAGATAGCTGTGTGGCGTCCTGGACAAGTCTCTCCCATTTCATAGCCAGGTAGACAGTTTCAGGGTAACTGCATGTGAGAGCGAATTTCACATGTCAACTTGAGCAGGTCAGATATCTGATTAAATGTTATTTCTGGCAGTGTCTTTGAGAGTGCTTCTAGAAGAGATCAGCATTTGAATTCATGGTAGACTGAGTAAAGCAAACATCCTTCTCTGATGTGGACAGGCATCATCCCACACTGAAGCCTTTAAGAGAGCAGGAAAACAGAAGGCTGAAGTCCCTCTCTCTCTGCCTGACTGTGTGAGCTGGTCCATCAGTCTTCTTCTGCCCTCAATGCCCTGGTTCCCAGGCTTTCAGATTTGAACTGGAATCTACATGACCAGCTCTCCAGTTCTCAGGTCTTCAAACTACACCACAACCTTGCCCAGACCTCCAGCTTGCAGATGGCAAACTGTGAACTTCCAGAATCGTGTGCCCCAATCCTTGTATTCATTATATGTACTGTGGGATTTCCCTAGTGGTCCAGTGGCTCTGACCCCAAGCTCCCAGTTCAGGGTGCCCAGGTTCAATCCCTGGTCAGGGAACTAGAACTCACACGTTACAACTAAAAGTTTGCCTGTCCCAACTAAAAGATCTCACATGCCACAGTGAAGACTGAAGATCCTATTGCCACAACTAAGACCTGGCACAGCCAAATAAAATAAATAAATAAAAATTTTGAAAAACATATGTATTATATTATAGCAAAAACAGATAGATTGATAATCTCCAATATAAGTTCCATTTCTCTGGAGAACCCTGACTAATACACTGCACAAATCTGATGCCTGAGATGAATAGCAAACATGGCCAGCCCTGGTATAATAGTAAAAAAATTAGGCCAGAATTTTGATATTAGATATGGATAACATGCAGTTTGTACAAGTGGCTTGAGAAGGCATTTTTCATGGCTTTCAAAATACCTGGTCCTCTCCATTCACAACAGGAGATAATAATACCATTAAATCTCACATGAAGGAGTTGGAGGAATTCTAAAAGTTGTGCCTACCCTATAACCTCAGAGCTAGAAGCCAACTCATATACTGTGTTCCTTCCTTCTTTCCTTCCTTCCTTCTTTCTTTTCTTCCTTCTTTCCTTCCCTCCTTTTTTTATTTTTCCATTCAAACTTATGTTTGAGTATCCAAAAAAATTTTCTCTGAACTGGACCTGATCTGAGGTCTAAAATATGGGAAGTTCTGATCCAGGCAAGTAAGAAAATCTTCTAGCAATCAAAGCACAAAGTAGTATCTAGTCTTTAAAAAGATAAATAATTAAAGTATATACCACTTTTGCCAATAAAGTAAGTCTTATTAGGTTAGAATTTTGAGGTAGCTATTCAAACAATCTCCTCCCTCAGTTAGATAAGGCTCTTGTGTGTAATATTCAACTTTTTGCTGTAAGAACTTTGGTCAAAAAGAGTCAGCAAGGTCTTAGAATAGAAGGATAAATAAAGCTAGTTATGTCATAAATGCAGCAGTGATAGAGAATACAGCTTCAAGCATAGATCCATATAGCTAGAGTTGAAAGAATGTGTGTATATGATCTGTCTAAACTGACTTCTCCTTTTGTTCTCTGAAATTTCACCATTAGAAATTCAGTCCTTTGCTATAGATATTGCCCAGTCCTTGCATTTAATATGTAGCTATTTCTGAAAGAATTAACATATTAGGTGACTAAGAAAGCATAAGTATACTTAAAGTGAGACACAAACAGGAGGCAAAATGCAAGAAAGACTCATTCCCAAGGGTTTATCCTAGGGTGTTTTTAATTACTTTTCTTTTTTTTTGCAAATGAAAAGGAATTAAAATACAAATATAGTAATGACTTCCATCAAATATTTTTTAAAAAATTAAAAAATGAGCATTCATAATGATATTTGATTAGCATTTTCATTACCGATTTTCCTTTATCCTTGTCTACAAATGTCAGCATATAAACTGGGCCTCTTTGGTTTTGCTTTCTTTCATAGCTTCATGTTTTAAGCCCAGAAAATCTGGCCATTAGAAATTTATTTTTAAATGGATTAAGTGCTCTCCCAGGAGCGATCTTTAAACTTTTCCATCTATATTTTGATAAAACTCCACATGAAGTCAATAACAAATTAGAACATAAATATTTAAGCAGCTCAAAGATAAAATGAGAGCTTCCTTCTTTCTCTCTTTTTTATGTTGCTGGCAATATGCCAAACAGAGAGGAATTAAGGGTCTTGGGGAATATGCCAAAAGCTTCTGCTTGTGCAAACAAGAAAAAACAAGCAAAAGGTCACTAATCCAAGAGAGGCTGGTGTCACCTTGGAGTTGATCTTATTCACTTCAGGAGTTCCTAATACTCTCTCCGTCTTCTCTATAGAAGTTCTTAATGCAGGAGGAAATGTACTAATAATTTTTCACATGATGGTTTTGCCCTTAATGAAGGCTTGTTATTAGAATTTTTTTTTTTTTTTTAACGTACAGGAAATTCTATTTAATTTTCAAAGGACACCTAAAGAAGAAAAGGGTTTTTCATTTCAAAAGCAAATCAGATGAAATAAGGAGCAGACAGAGAATCCCCATCAAAAGAAACAATCAGTGAAATGAATATATGCTAATATATGCAAAGACAATTTCAGAAAATTATGAACTTAAACAGATAAACCCCTGAATAAGTCACCCATTTGCTAAAAACCACTTGAAAAAGACTTTACTGGGATTGCCTATGTGTGGAGATTGCCTAGCTAGGAATGGATCTTTTCTGTGCTGAGATAAGATCTGCCAGATAGGATTTTTCTCAGCCTTTCATGATAATTGTAGATATATGATTGCAAATCAGAATGTTCATTCTACCTAATGAACAAAAGCACTGGGTTAGTCATAGCTGGTATTAAAAGTTGTTTTTGTTTACAGCATGGTGTAGACTGTAATGTTCTTGGTATACTCAAAGAGCATCCTCAAATGTCACGAACACATGCTAGTTCCCACTTGGAGCAAGCTGGAAACTGACAAATTAAGTGTCCACTTGCTCTTGACTAACAGAAGCATCTCCACACTATGCTCTAACTAAGAGGCGAATGTAGGCAACAGTCTGGGGGACAGTAGTCTGTCGTGATTCACTTCCATTTCATTAAGGATAGGAGAAGGCATTCAGTGTCATGCCATGTCAGGTAATGAAGGTGTACTTTCAAAGGTAACCTCATGATGTTTTTATCTAACTGAAGGATAATAACATAAGGGATATGAGTGGGGATGCCCAGCCAGTCTCCCTAATCCATCTCCGTGGGAAGTAGAATGACTAGAACACATACATGCATTCATTCAACAAATATTGATTAAGCAAGTTCCAGGCTCTGAGCTTGATGTTGCAGATATGACTATCAGCAAGAGAAACATGTTCCCTCACCAGCACCCCAGACACCCCTGAGCTTACATTGTCCACCTGCATGAAATTTGAGCAAAAATGAACATAAAGACAAAAGTTTTTATGTTCAACTATTGATTATTAGCAAAGTACGGAGTCAGTGTCTGCCTCATAGAACCCAGAATGTTATCATAGCACCAAGAGAAAAAATGAGGGCCATCTCCATGTTAGGGGAGGTGATGAAACAAGATCAGAAAGGTTAAAGATCGCCCATGGGTATCTGAGGGGAAAGTCAAGACTTGAACTCAGACTTTCTAGTCTTCATCTGCCACTTCTACACCACTCCACAGGGCCTCCTTCTCCCAGCCCCCACCATCCATGTCCGCTTCAGAAAAAGAGAAGATCTAATTTCTGAATGATGGCTACACAGATTACATCATGATGTACTTAATGATAAAAGTAGGACTTCAATACATGCCTACTTTAAATAACACATTAGACTTATCACTGCTGATATCTTTAATTATGCCAGGCAAAATTGGAGACAGTCTAAAGGGAAATACAGATTACTTGTTAAAATTATTAACAGACTTAATGTGCTTACATTTGTTTACGTGTACTGGAATCAGCTCAGATATTTGACTGCAATGACAATATGTGTAAAGATCAATTAAAAGTCATAGAGATGAGATATTGGATTTCCAGACCCTAATAGGATTTCATCTGCACTTGCTGTATTATGTTATACAATTATAATTGAGCTTCCATCAAACTGCAGAATCTGTCACCTCACCAATTTATTTCCCAAGCACTAATGAAACGTATTTCCTGTTGAAAATGCTTTTAAAAGCATAAGCCTGAAGAAGAGAGGTGACACAAGAGGTGATGGGCTTCTATTTACCTAGCAAATCTAGGTAAAAACTTGGACATAAGTAAAATGAATTTGACAGTTTTAGGAGAGTTCTCAGTAGCCATTTGTTCATATTATAAAGAACACCTAAGTGCTTTCAAAAGGAATTGTAAACAGCATATATAACTCATGCTCACTTTGAGCCCTAACAGCAGATTGATTCTCTGTGCCTTTATTGTAATGTAGTAAAGCTAAAGGCAGAATTGATACAATATTTTCCTCTGGATCTTTCTTAATTATTTTTCCCAAACTGATATCATGCATTGAATTATAACACAAACATCTCTGTAAAAGAACTCAGTGAGGCTGATTTCACTTGATAAAATGAAAATTCTCTTTCCCATTTTGTTCAGAGAAATGAAGACAATATCTAGAGACCACAGACTAATAGAGCTGCAAGATGGCAAACATCTGGAAAGGTAGGACAATGATCCTCTGCAGAGAGACTCAAAGCTCCTGTAGTAATAATCCTGTGTTCCTCATTCTGATTTGTGATGGTACAGTGACCAGTGAGAAGGACAGCTTCCCATGGCTGGCAGGGAATGTAATTCTTTAGAATCATTTTTTTACAGACAGTTCATAAGGGACAAGTGGACTTCCCAGGTGGCGCTAGTGGTAATGTATCTGCCTGCAATGTGGGAGAGCCGGGTTCAATCCCTGGGTAGGGAAGACTCACTAGAAAATGGTAACTCACCCCAGTATCCTTGCCTGGGAACTCCCATGGGCAGAGGAGCCTGGCGGGCTACAGTGCAGGGGGCCACAAAGAGTCAGACATGACTGAGCACAGGACATGAGGGACAATAAAGATCATGTGATCTGGACCTCAACAAGAAAAACCCCTGTCTGACAGATATATGGCCAGATCCACCTGAATATACCCAGAAATGAGGCATTCACCTCTCTAAAACAATTGCCAGACAATTGTCAGAAAGTCCCTCCTCATGTCTTGCTGATATCTGCCTCTTTGTAACTTCATCCCTCCCCTCTGAAGCCCCACGGTGCAGATCAGGTCAAGAAGCACTGACTCTGCACCCACATGTACCCAACAGATGCAGCAGACAGCTGGAACTCAGTGGCCCTTTGTTTCAGCTCCCAGCACCTGTCTTCCTAGGACTTCCCTGTAGCTCAAATGGTAAAGAATCTGCCTGCAATGCAGGAGAACAGGGTTCAATCTCTGGGTCGGGAAGATCCTCTGCAGAAAAGAATAGCAATCCTCTCTGGTAATCTTGCCTGAAAGTGAAAGTGAAAGTAGCTCAAGTGTGTCCAACTCTTTGCGACCCCATAGACTATACAGTCCATGGAATTCTCTGGCCAGAATACTGGAGTGGGTAGCCTTTCCCTTCTCCAGGGGAATCTTCCCAACCCAGGGATCGAACCCAGGTCTCTCACATTGCAGGTGGATTCTTTACCAACTGAGCTATCAGGGAAGCCCAATCTTGCCTGGAGAACCGTATGGACAGAGAAGCCTGGTGGGCTACAGTCCTTGGGGTCGCAAAGAGTCAGACACTACTGAGCAACTAACACACACACACCCCTCTTCCTACCCCTGGGTTTGTGAGGGTGAACATTTGGACTGGGACACACTCCCCAGTTTCACAATGCATGAGTTCAGAGAATACCTACACTCATTTTCTGTGGCCATCTAACATTTTAATAGATGTACTCTTGGCTGGTCACTCACAGGGAGACAATGAATTTAATCAAAACATTATTTAAGCAATGCTGTACTATCTGAAAATGTCTCTCATGAATGCTCTTTACCTCTTCTGACTAAATATGCTCAGTTCTCTCAATGAATTTATTCTCCATTCTCTGAAAGAGTTTTCCTGAGGGTATCCCAGTCACCCTTCACCCAATCAGTCACCAAGTACTACTGAAAATAACTCTTTGATCCCTCTTCCTCCCATCTCAGGTGACTGCACTCGCTTCCCATCATCTCTCTGCCTCCATCCCTTCCAATTACTGCTTAGACCATCACCTATGATCTTTCCAAAATACTAATTTCACCATGCCACATCCCTGCTGAAAACCTTCAATAACTCCCAATTACTCTGAGCATGAAGTTCAAACCCTTTGTCTTCTTGAATATAAACTCTTTATAATCTGATCTCTTCTTAGCTCCTCTCTTCTCTGATAAGGCCCTGAGTGCATGTTCAGTCATGTCCAACTCTTTGAGACTTCATGGACTGTAGGCCACCAGGCTCCTCTGTCTATGGGATTCTCCAGGCAAGAATACTGGAGAGGGTTGCCATTTCCTCCTCTGAGGGATCTTTCCCACCCAGGGATTGAACGCACATCTCCTGCATCTCCTGCATTGGGAGGCAGATGTTTTACCACTGAGCCACAGAGGAAGCCTCCTTTTCATCTCTCTCCAATCTCCCCCTTGAAAATATTATCCCCAGCAACAGAAAACTTTCCAATTTCTACAACATGCTATATTCTCTCTCACCTCCAGGCCTTTGCCCATGCTCTTTCCTGTGCATGAAACACTCTCTCCCAAATCTTCATCAACAACCCTCTCTCCCAGCTAATGTAAGCTTCCAATCTTACATTACCCTTCCTCAAGTCACATCCTCTCATATATAGGTCACCCAGCCATGCACTCCCAAGGCACCCTGCAATTTCCCTGGCCTTGTACTCATCACACATGTTTGTTCATTACTTACTTTGTTTCCTCTCTTCCTTCTAAAACATCAGCTCTCAGCAGGCAAAGCCCATGCCATCTTGTTTGCACTTGAATCACAGACCTTAGCATAGTGCCTAGTGCACTGCACATGACTATAAATATTTTTGAAGGAAGCATGGAGAAAGGAGGGACAGGGTGCAAGGGTAGCTCTGAAGACAAACTGCCTTCCTTACCGTTTTGCCCAAGGCTGACTTGGGCACCTTTCTGTACCTTTATTGAACTGCCATTCTTTAAAGCTGGATTGTCAGCAAGAATGCAAGTGTTACCTATTGAATTTCAGCAGAGTTCAATTCTGCAGAAGTGCACTGTTTAGGTTTGGTTTATCCTTCTCTCTCTTTTAATCTATTATCCAAAGAATTGTCAGAAAAGAAACGTTACCAATACCTGATGGTTCTATTTGCCTTAAAATTTTCTCTTCAAGGCATGGATGTAGGTATGCTTTCAGTGACTGCTGAAAATATCGTCATTCCATAGTGGGGGTACTGCAAGGAGATCCAGCCAGTTGATCCTAAAGGAAATCAGTCCTGAATATTCATTGGAAGGCTGATGCTGAAGCTGAAACTCCAATACTTTGGCTACCTGATGCGAAGAACTGACTCATTGGAAAAGACCCCGGTGCTAGGAAAGATTGAAGGTGGGAGGAAAAGGGGACGACAGAGGATGAGATGGTTGGATGGCAGCACCAACTCAATGGAAATGAGTTTGAGTAAGCTCTGGGAGTTGGTGATGGACCGGGAAGCCTGGTGTGATTCAGTCCATGGGGTCACAAAGATTCGGACACAACTGAGTGACTGAACTGAACTGATGGGGGGGGAGCATGGACTATACTGGTTTTTACCATATTTCTGTGGTGAACTTAAAATGCTGAAGTGGTATAAGATACGTTGTCCCAGAAATTTCTCTCAGGCCTCCAATGACTTAGATTCGGGATGAGAACTGTGAGATTTAATAACACCGTGGTGACAACTGTAGTTTAAACCCACAAACCACAAATGCATGTCTGACCGGAAATAAAAAGGATCTGAGTGTTACATCCTCCTAAGCATTCTTACCGTAGAGTAATGTTGGGGAAGAGTCTAGCCCCGAGTGCTTAGCTTTGCAATTCAAAAGAGTTGTGACTTAGCTTCCCTTATATAACATGGGCAGCTTTTCATTATGTTTATTTGATGCAGTGTTATTGAGGCAATATTTCATATGAATAATTCATTTCTACTCCAACTTTATCTAGCAAAGTCAAAAGCAGAATCCTAAATTTCAAAACAGATCAAAGAGTTCCTTAAATAAATTGGAAATGCCTTGAGTCGCCTGCTTTCTGAACCTCCCTGTCTTGTCTATGCATTAAGCAAGCACTTACTATGGGCTGTTAGATACCAAAGTTATTAAATGTTCACAGCTCTCCCTGCATTTTCTTCAGCAAAGATGAATTTTAGTGCCCCAGTTTTGCACTGTTTCCTCTTGTTCTTATCCAGAAATTGAGTTCTATGAGAGCAAATCACATCCAAGAAATTTTTCTTTTACGTATTTTTAACATCAGTTGTATGTGCCTGACTTTCTGAGGCCATCTCAGCCCTGATTACCCTCTGTTCACTGGGCAGTCTGATGAACACAGCAGGCAGGCTGGGGTGAATAAAATAGAGCAATTACATTTGGATGCTCAAGACTGCCAGCTGTCTGGGGACACCTCACCACAGCCTCCCCATCCTGTTATCCTCCTTTCAGATCTTACCAAGTCATGCAAGAAAGTCACCCTTCAAAATGATTGACGTCCAAAGACTTGCCTAGGCTTTATCCAGCCACAAAAGCTGCAAACAGGAATGGAGCAGTCAGAGAGAAAAATTAAAAATGGAATAAAAAGTATTCAGAATCACTGAGTCATACCTAAGTGTACTTCAAAAAAAAAAAAATGGTTTTAGGACAGTAGGAAAAAAATAGAAAAAACCAAAAGATTTCAAACCATCAAAGAATGCTCACTTCTTAGATGACTGTGTTAAGGCCTCGGAGGCAGTCATCTGGTCACCTTACTGCATTTGAGAGGAAGACCATCTCTCTTGGCTGGGGCAGGTAAGCATTTATGGAAGAATGTGATGGAGACTGAGAAATATAACACACACAGGCATCAGAAAAATGTAGCTTCCAGTCATAGCTACTTACTAGCTAGGGGGCTTTAGACAACTTGCTATACATACATTGCTAGATATCTGCAATAGAGGGATAATACTACTTACTTTATGAGATTTTGTTGGAAAATGTAAAGAAGTTGATAGTAAAGTGTCTAGTACACAGTAGAAAATGGTACCTCGTATTCAGTAATCTGTATTAAGAGTTTACTCTTTGAATTTTCACAAAGATACTCTGTAGTTGTTTACTGTTGCCTGAGTAGCACCATGTGTTGAAGACAACAGAAAATATCTGCTACAAACACATTCCCTTAGTCACTTTATCCCTGTGGCATGTTGTTCAGGGGTCTATTCAATAACCAGAGCTACCCCCTGCATCCTCTGTGTGGAGCCTGCTTCCATGATGGAGGCTCAAAATGCCACACACTCATTTCCCATCAGGCTTCCCTCCTAACTCAGTCAGTAAAGAATCTGCCTGCAATGCAGAAGACCCAGGTTCAGTCCCTGGGTCGGGAAGATCCCCTGGAGAAGGAAATGGCAATCCACTCCAGTATTCTTGCCTGGAGAATCCCACGGACAGAGGAGCCTAGTAGGTTACAGTCCATGGGGTTGCAAGAGTCAGACATGAATTAGCAAACCACCATCACCATTTCCCATCATGCCTTGGGCTAAGCATAAATGACAGTTGCTGGGAACTTATGGGAGGGAGTGTTTTCCCTGATAAAAGAAAGAACCTCAGGAAAAAACCCTTTCCTGTTCTCTAACCTTTCTGGCACCCTTTCCTGTTCTCTAACCTTTCTGGCACCCCTTCCTGTTCTCTAACCTTTCTGGCACCCCTTCCTGTTCTCTAACCTTTCTGAAACGTAAGAATACACTTCAAGCTGCTGCAGCCATATCAGGTCTTGAGAAAGTGGTCAAAACAGACTCTGACTTTACTCTTTAACACCACAGAGCCTGAACTAACCTGAAAATGACCTAGCACCACACTGCTTGTCACGTGAGATAGAGAAGTACTTTCATCACTTAAAATATAGCCCCTCTCATTATTTATTTTTAAGAGCTTCCCTAGTGGCTCAGACAGTGAAGAATCTGCCTTCAATGCAAGAGACCTGGTCTCCATCCCTGGGTTGGAAAGATCCTCTGGAGAAGAGAATGGCATCCCACTACAGTATTCTTGCCTGGAGAATTCCATGGACAGAGGAGCCTGGGGGGGCTACAGTCCATGGGGTTGCAGAGAGTCAGACATGAATGAGTGATTAACACACATTCATCATTTATAACTGGGCAATACAGCCCTTATTTTCTTGTCTTCCCCCAGAGCATCAAGAGATTTTTCATTTTATGCTTGAGCATTTAAGCAGGGGAGAAGGCAATGGCAACCCACTCCAGTACTCTTGTCTGGAAAATCCCATAGACAGAGGAGCCTGGTAGCCTGCAGTCCATGGGGTCGCTAGGAATCAGACACGACTGAGCAACTTCACTTTCACTTTTCACTTTCCTGCATTGGAGAAGGAACTGGCAACCCACTCCAGTATTCTTGCCTGGAGAATCCCAGGGACGGGGGAGCCTGGTGGGCTGCCGTCTATGGGGTCGCACAGAGTTGGACATGACTGAAGCAACTTAGCAGCAGCAGCAGCAGCATTTAAGCAGGAGTATGTAGATGTTATTAAACATGGGTTCATATTTATGAATAATGCTAGTTAATTTTCAGAGAAGTTGAGTAACTCATTGAATGTCACACAACCAACAGCAGAAAAGAACTGAAACTCAGATCTGTTTGACTCAAAAGGTCAGTATTTTCAGAACACTGCTGCTATACACATAGCTGTTAGTCACTCCAAGAAGAAATATCCAAGAAGAAATATCTTAAATAAGTAAAGTTCCCTTTCCTTTTCTAACTCTCGTTTATATTCTGAGTTCATAATCCCAAATTGCACCAAGTTTGACCTCCTTAAACAAATTCAAGTTCTAAAAATTTTCCCTTCTTCTTCCTCCTTCTCATCAAACTGTCCCTGTTCTGGATTCCATTTCCTCAGGGAGCCAACGTGCCTAAAAAGTTAAAACTAGATGATAAGTAAATTTCTTTAATGGAATCCTGTTTGGAGAATGCCTTCAGTGGAAGTTTTCAATGCCCTAGAGGACCAGAAAGTGAGGTAGTCCTTTCATATTGTGGGGAGGTGGAGGGGTGGAGGGGTGGTGGTGGTCAGATGCCTTCCTCAGGCATCTGCCAATAGGAGTAAACTGGGGTATGGAGCATGATTAGAAGTCATTTATTCCTTAAATAAGTACTCATTAAACACCTCACTTACTATGCCAACAGAATTCTTGATGCTAGGATTATAGCACTAAACAAAACAAACAAGTTCCCTCCTTTCATGAAATGTAAACTCTAGTTGGGGAGAGATAATTTAAAAATAAATACTCCATTTATTTTTAAAGGTGAACAATGCTCTAAAGAAAAGCAAAGCAGGTTAACAAGGATAGATTGGTGGGGGTAGACTGTCTCATTAAGAGTGATCAGGACAGACTATATAAAGAAAGGGATGTAAATGTTAAGCATATGACAAGATAAAATTCATGGGAAAGCACAATGGGAGAGGAAGATGAAGAAAACCTCAAGAAACCTATTACCCTCTTTTTTAAAAAATTGCGGTATAATTACTTTATAATGCTGTGTTAGTTTCTGCTGTACAATTAAGTGAATCAGCTATACGTATACACATAGCCCCTCCCTGTTAGGTCTCCCTCCCACCTCCCCCATCCCACCCATCTAGTTCATCGCATAGCACTGAGCCGAGCTCCCTGTGCTTTGTAGCAGGTTCCCACGAGCTGTCTATTTTACATATGCTAGTGTATATGTCAATCATAATCTCCCAATCCGCCTCACCTCCCCTTCACCCCCAGTGTCCACATGTCCATTCTACACATCTGCATCTCTATTCCTGCCCTGGAAATAGGTTCATCTGTATCATTTTTCTAGATTCCACATGTATGTGTTAGTATAGGATATTTGTTTTTCTCTTTCTGACTTACTTCATTCTGTATGACAGACTCTAAGTCCATCTACATCTCTACAAATGACTCAATTTCATTTCTTTTTATGGCTAAATGATATTCCATTGTATAAATATATACCATATTGTCTTTATCCATTCATCCATCATTGGATATTTAAGTTGCTTCCATATCTTTTTGTAAATAGTGCTACAGTGAACATTGGGTACATGACCATTTTGACCAGTGTGAGGTGATACCTCATTATAGTGTTGATTTTCATTTCTCTACTAGTGATGTTTAATATCTTTTCATGTGCCTCTTGGCCATCTGTACATCTTCCTTGGAGAGATGTCTATACGATATAGGAAATCAAGAAATACTGCTAAAACTTAACTGAACAAAAAAGAGAAAATTAACTATTTTACTTAAACTTACAAAGATGATCAGTAGAAAAACTAAAAAATCCTGGAGGAGAAAGGATAGGAAAAGGGATACTGTCAGTGAGCTAAATCCCCATTTTTCATTCCTAGGAGTCAATAGAAACTGCTTAATTTATCTCACATACTAACTTCCACTGATCAGTGGTGTCTGCCTGGGGCTCTCCTAAGTAAAACTCCCTACACAAGACCCAGCTCTTTAAGAAAGCGTGTTGTGATCAGTTAATTAGTGCTATCTGCCATGGGGGAAGAAGGGATCAATGACAGCCCATAGGCCAACAACTGTCATCTCCATTTGGAGCAACACTAAATCATTTGGATACGGGACGGCCCAGGGCAAGGAGAAAGCACTAGCAGCAGTAAGAATAGGTCATATCAGAATATAGAGAGAGAGACAGGATGGTAAGGGGCTTAGTGATAGCATGGATTCTTGTGTCATACTTTTTGTTTGGATTGACAACATTCTGAAATGTATAAGGGAGATAAAACTGTAGAGAAGAGTGACAGAAAAGAGCTAGCTTTACATCACTAATATAAGGACTGCATGTGTTGGGTTTCAAACCCTGCCTTTTCAAAGTCTCAGAGAAGAATTTAAGCAACAGAGTTTCTAAGACATGTGCCTTCCTTGCCTGGATTGTATCTAGTGACTCATTTAAAGTCAATTAAATGTGTTTCGGGTATTGTGAACCTTCGGTGGAGAAAACTGACTGTTGGCCCAATGAAGCCCTCCCTGCTGTACCAATTACCTAAACAGAGGATGCCGAGATACCAGGGTCCCCACTGTACCATCACGCCAAATCCTGGGAACACAAACAAAGCTTGAAATCTTGTCTCTAATTAAATCATGTGGTGCCTGGTGACTTTGCTGGCCTCCTGCTCAGCAGAAAATCATGTGAAACTCTGAGCAGGCTCCCTTGGTGGCTAATGTCTGTAATAAAGACACAACTCCCAGCTTGTCTGCACTCCCTAGGACTGGCGCCAAATGAAGAGGATAGGAACACTTGTGGTTATCAAAAGGGCACAGTTAGAGAGCTACCTGCTCACTAAACACAGCAACAGTGAAGTTTCATAATCCTTCAGCATCCTAAGTCTGTCTGCACCTTGGTGAGAAGCACCCAGACAGGTGACTATTGCAAAGAGCCCCACTCTTGAGTTTTCATTCACACCTCAGCTCTGATACATTTACTGACTCATTCAACCAATATTCTGCCCAAATCTACGCTAAATGATAGATGACCCAGTCACTCCCACTCCAGAACCCAGGCTTCACCAGTAGTTGGGACACCTCATTTTACAGCGTTAATTCCAGCATGCAAAAATTGTTTCTAGTGTGGCCATACAGGCTGCCTCTGTGCTGGGGGTCCCCTGAAGAATAATTAGAGGAGGCATGGCACCAAACATCTCTCCCACTTCATCCAGGAACCTAATATTACATACTTATCCCTTAATTCCTTATTAAATGCCCCTACAGAAATGGCTCTGCACACTTATCAGCCATTACTTTAGCATGATATGTTCTCAAAAGAAAGCCTGTTGTGTGCCTTAAATAGACTCTATAATCCTCAAAACATTCTAGCAAAGTCTAACCATTCAATGCACACACAGACACGCACAGATATTTTTTGAGGACCTATTATGTGTGGGGCATTGGTACTCAGGTGGAAGATGATTTGGTGCATGGTAACTAAAGCTAAATCATGTATAGCCCTGAGGACCATCTAGTAGGAATAATAAGATATATACATGAACAAATATAATATAAATTACAATGAATTTATTGCCATGACAAAATACATAATGTTATGTTTGGGATTTAGATGTGTTAAAGACCAAGATAGGACCTAGTCATTCATTCAACACTTATTTATAGAGCACAAATAGACTCTCTCATATGAGAGACTGCAGGACCAAAGACTTTAATGTAGGATAAATGGGATATGTGTGAGATATGTACTCAAGTGAGGGGTAAAGAAGGAGAATGTGGAGAGAATCTTAAGAATATCAGTTTAGGTTGGTGATGCATGAAAGGGGGAAAGGGGATACAAAATTAGAAAGATTAAGAGAGGCCAGATCATGGAAAATTTTGTATGCCAGACTAGAACATTTAGACCTTACTTTATAATCAATAGGGCTTCCCTGGTGACTCAGATGATAAAGAATCTGCCTGCAACGCCGGAGACCCAGGTTCAATCCCTGGGTCTGGGAAGATCTCCTAGAGAAAGGAATGGCAACCCACTCCAGCATTCTTGCCTGGAGAATCCCATCGACAGAGGAGCCTGGAGGACCACAGTCCAATTGGGAGCTACAGGAATTTTAGAGCTGGAAATCAATATAATCAAGACTCTGCTTTCTAAAGATTAACCTGACAACAATGTATGGAAACAATTGAACTAAAGATAAATCAGGTAAGAGGCTAGTGAGGAAATTACTGAATGCTCTAAGAAAGAGGGAATAGGGCATGCAGTGGAACATCTGACAGTGCAAACAGGGAAGGGGATGAATGCTGGCATTACTGAGTTCTGAAATAGGCATCATCAGCACTTCAACCTCAAATCTTGGGTCATATTCCACCCAAGTAGATCACGCAGTGCCTGGAATGGAGTAAGCATAGGATAAATGTCAGAGGTGGGTAAATGGATGGATGAGGGAGAGGGAGGAATTAAAGATAGCAATGTTAGGGGCAAGATGTCTGGCACCATCTCTGGAACTGGTTTGAGAAATGAACCATGACAGATCCACGTTGTTGACTGCGGGAAACAGGAGATCAGAAAATACCTGAATCGTGGAGTTTGGAGACAGTAAAAGGGGCCTGGAAGTTTGACAGGAAAAAAGGCAGAAGGCAGGAAAGGAGAATAAGGGGCTGATTCCAGACTGCCTCTCAAAACAGGGTGTGCAGACTTGAGGCCCCACAGTTTCAGAGGATGGCTGACCCCTCCAAGGACCATCAGATGAAAAAAGAGGTTGATAAACATCACAGCAGGACAAGTGCTGGCATGAGGCACTGGTTACAAAGATGGGATTTGCAATCAGAGAGAATTCTGACAAGCCTGTGCAGGAACCCTGATTATGCCACTTACTTAACCAGGTCACGTTATTAGAAATATCGAGGTCTTGATTTGTTCATCAATAAATAATCTTACCAAATAGGCTTATTCAAAGGATGGATGCGATAGCTGCTGTCCAGCAAAAACTCTCCAAAACTTGCACCGAGTCACTACTGGGAGGAAACCACCCAGCAGACAGCTGCACATCCCAGTCCCCCTTGTGGCTGAGTATTCTATGTACTGGACAAAAGAATGTGAACAGAAAAGACACATGCCTCTTCTGTCCAGGACTTCTTAAGGAGCAGGGCAAGCCCCTCTACTTACATTTCCCCAGCTAGGTGCTGGATGCAGAGGGTCCCAGGTCCTGGAGGATACGGAGCAGCACCATGGACAGGGCCTGCATAGTAAAGCATCATGCAGAGAGCTGCCCTGGGACCAGAGCTCCAGCATCAGAGGACCCTGTGGACAAGAAATAGCTTCTTTGGAGTCAACCGCTGCCATTTTGTGATTTGTGATGGCAGGATGCCTCACGCTAACAAATATAGAAAGGGTTACAAGAGAAATAAGAGATAAAGCAGGTAGCACTCTATCTACTCATGGTGAGTACTCAACAGATGGTAGCCAGAAAAAAAAAAAAAATCAGAAGAAGAAGAAAGAAAGAAATAGAACTTGTGACAATGAGCAGAGAGGATGGCTCTAGGGAGCAATGAGATCTGTGGATCTGGCTGCTCTTCCTTTTGTTTGAGGCCTGAAACAGGTTCTTAACCTAGTAGACATGATGGTATAAAGAGAGGGACACTTTCACAAGAATGAATGATAGTTCATGGGCTTACTGAACCCCACCTTTCTACAACACACCCACACGTACTTCCTCCCACCCCCCACTGACACACACACACATGCTCATCCATCTCCCCACTCACAAACCACTTAAATTATTTGGTTTGCAGTTTGGAGCTGCTCACAACCTCCTGCCTCCTGGCCCTAGAGCCCATCTGCCAGGGTTCTTCCCTGTGACAGGCAGAATAATGGCCCCTTGTAAGATGTCCATATCCCAATCACCAGAACCTGTGAATATGTCACCTCTTCTGGCAAAAGAGATTGTGCAGATTGATTAAGTTAAAGATCTTGAGATGATATTATCCTAGATTATCCAGGTGGACCCAATGTGATCACAAAGGTCCTTATAAGTGAAAGAGAGAGACAGGGTGGGAGAGAAAATATAATAATGGAGACAAGGTCAGAGAATCAAAATGAGATTTGAAAACACTACACTACACTGCGGGCTTTGAAGATATAGGAAGAAGCCATGAGTTAAGGAATATGGGTGGCCTACAGAAACTGAAAAAGGCAAGGAAACAGACTCTCCTTTGGAGCTTCCAGAACCACCAGCCTACCAACTAACAGCCCGGCTTCAGCCCTGTGAAATGGAGTTAGGATTTCTGACTTCCAGAAGTGGAAGATAATAAATGTGTGTTGTTTGAAGTCACTAAACTTGTGGACATTTGTCACAACAGCTACAGGAAACTAATACACCTTCCAGAACCAGTAACCATGGCCCTGATGCTGGGCTCATCCCTGCCTTGGCTTTGTTCCACTCACCACACAGAGATAGGAGGCCACTGGGTTCTCCAGCCTTACTTAGTCCCCAGAGCAGAGAAGCCAGTCCCTGTACTGATGTTCAGAGTCTCTTCACAGCCCAGTTGTCCAACTCGGTGATCCAGCCATTATCTATCATGGGCCAAACCAACCGTGATGGCACACTAGATAACTACCAGCTCTATCAACTGGGAAATGACTTCTCGGCAACCTAAAGAATTTCACATCATCAGATTACTAATCCATAACTGGGAAGGCTTGATATTTTTTCTTAAGTTCTTCACTAGGTAGTCAATTAGGCAGAGGATGTCATAAAATAATACTATTTTTATTGAAACTTCTACACCCGCTAGATTTGTTTCATGTGTTAAGCAATATAATGGGTGAGTTTCCAAACTCATTTCATATTTTAAAAGATTAAAATAAGCACATAATGGCACCTAGACCCACATAAAACCTCCTCAAGTGGAATCAGGCCCTCTTTATCCCCCTCCCATTGCTAAAACAGGGTTGGCAAAGTACGAGAGTACTATAGACTGAATTTCATGCCCCTGAAATTCGTATGTTGAGTTCCTAACCTCAGTACCTCAGAATGTGACTTTATTTGGAAATAGGGTCTTTTTTTTTTTTTTTTTTTTACTGTGGATGTCTTTACAAGTAATTTAGAGCTACCTCATGTTTTGTTTCTTTTTTTTTTTTTTTTTTAGTTGGGGCTAATTACTTTACAATATTGTAATAGTTTTATTTTATTTATTTTATTAATAGTCTTAATAGAGATAATTAAGTTAAAGTGAGGTCATTAGGGTGGACTTTCATCCAATATAACTAGTGTCCTTGAAAGAAGAGAAAATTAGGACACAGACATTCCCAAAGGGAAGATCACATGAAGACATAGGCAGAAGATGGTCACCTACAAACCAAGGAGGGGAATCTTAGAATAAACCCAAGCCTGCCAAAACTTCAATGTTGAATTTCTAGTCTCCAAAACTGTGAGAAAATTAAGTTCTCTTGTTTAAGCCACCCAGTCTATGGTACTTTGTCATGGCAGCCCTAGAAAACTAATACAGGGGTTTTTCTCTATCAACAGCCTCAAAACTGCATTGAAGATTTCTTTACTAGGTGAAGAGCTGCAATTAATGTACTAAGATCTTGTTACCAATATATTCAACTCTTTTATAAAAGTAGCAATTGGTATCTTTATTCTGTCAGAGCACCAACTAATGGCTGCTGCTGCTAAGTTGCTTCAGTTGTGTCCGACTCTGTGCGACCCCACAGATGGCAGTCCACCAGGCTCCGCCATCCCTGGGATTCTCCAGGCAAGAATACTGGAGTGGGTTGCCATTTCCCTCTCCAGTGCATGAAAGGGAAAAGTGGAAGTGAAGTCGCTCAGTCGTGTCCGACTCTTAGCGACCCCATGGACTGTAGCCTACCAGGCTCCTCCGTCCATGGGATTTTCCAGGCAAGAGTATTGGAGTGGGGTGCCATTGCCTCCTCCACCAACTAATTAGGCAACCTTTAAAACTAACATTTTTTAAATTCTTGCTCTTTGTATCTGTTATCTAATCCTTAAAGAGGCATTGTTATTCCTTAAATGTGGGACACCTGGGTTGGATCTCTGGGTTGGGAAGATCCCCTGGAGAAGGGATAGGCTACCCACTCCAGTATTCTGGCCTGGAGAATTCCATGGACTATATAGTCCATGGGGTCACAAAGAGTAGGACATGACTGAGCAACTTTCGCTTTTCACTTTTCAAAAAAAAAAAAATAGACAAAAACACAGATGAGGAAATGAAGGCCTAAAGAAGTTAAATAACTTGTCCAAGGCCACGTGGGCGTGGATGCTCTGTGAAATTAACATCTCAATCTATGTGGGCTCTCAAGTTCACATGTACCCCAGATTTTGTACAAGCTTTTCCACTGAAAGTGGTGAGAGTTTCTAAGGGGTTATGAAGATTAATAGAGGCCCTCCTCCATCTCCTTTGAGCTTTCAAGCTATTTCTGGGGAGAGGGATGCAGAGTCGTAAGAGGATGGGAAAAAGAAAAGCATCCTTTTTCATGTATACATAGGAAACAAAACTCTGGCTGCCTATCCAGAGGGTATGTGCATCATTTCCCCTCCCTTGGTAACACTGCTGGTGCCGCGGCTGCTTGGGAGCGCAATAAACAAGTTGTAATATATTAGCACGAACAGTTGCAGTGTGCTCCTATAGCTGGCGGAATTCCTGAGAAATGGTTTTTACGGCACTGATCTCCTTGGAGACCTTAAATAACGGCCTAAAATGTATGGTACAGAGATCACAGGGTTTATTACTTTAGTTTCAGCCTGGTGTTCTGCAATTTATAGTTTTCCTGATAAATTGGGATCCATTCAGCTGGTACATATTATGTGGGACGGTGGAACTGTCTCTCTCCGTTGAAGGATTAGGAATGGGCAGACACCCTGACTGGGTAATAACGGCACCAGCCCAGGCAGCACATCTGGGCTTGTTCTAAAGAGCAATGGGCTCACACAGGAGGACTGCTCCACTGTATCTCTAAATATCTTCTAATCCTAGAGGAACCTGACACCGAGTTCATACAACCTGGCTAAAGGCTGACAAACTCAGCTCCCTTTTCAGGAGCATGGAGGGGCTCTCCACTAAAATATGCAAATAAAAATTCCACTTCTTAATCTAGCAATAGAGGGATGGCTTTTTATGCAGAACCTAAGAGTACACTGTTCCCTGTTTTCCATGGATTAAGTTAAAATAAAATCTGCTATTAGTATCGGTGGCTGGTCTGTATACAATTAATTAATTTGACGTTGTTAGGAATCAGATTTTACAGGCCACAAACACAGTATATTTTAGAGAAAGCTGTTCATGTTTCTGATTTTCAACCAGTTGATCAGTCTCTTGGCTTTAAAAAAAATTTTTTTCCCCAGGAAAGGGACAGCAATTGAATTGTATTGTGTTGGTAGTATTCTAGTTTTTACAAAATCAAGCTAGTATGCAGGAATAGTAACTTTCTTTCAGCTGAAAGTCTGGTGTAGATTTTAACATTTGGACATTGGAGCCCTTTCAAATCCCATCTGGCTGTTAATCAGTGAAGGATGAAGGATTTACACCAAGAACTTCAACTCCGAGGTGTCATTAAGTTCTATAGGGTCAATAATTCCTGAAAGTGAATTTAAACAACAAAGCCCAATAATTCTATAGACATTACTAGCCTGATTCTTTGGAGAAAAAAAAGAGGATGAGAGGAGAAAGGACATGGGCTTAGGTATGAGAGATTGGAAAAATGGTTAGAAGAGAAGAAACAGTCCCCACCCTCCATGAATTCTAGACCTTCCTTTGAGCTCAGAAGGCGACCATTTTCTGTAGTAAAAAAATGCTTTCAAATGTGTGGTTGTATTTTGGGCTCAGTCCCAGGTAGACAGGTTTCTTTCTTTCCAATGAGTCTGGTCCTGAGATAGTTAACACCCCTTTATGATGTCATTCAGCTCCCTGGAAAGGAGTTGGGGCAGAGGATAAAATGGACACCCAGTGTAGTGAGAGAGCTGCCACGTTCCATGCCTCAGTTACATTAACTGCTGCTGCAGAAACATTCAGAGACAGCTCTGTTGAAGTTCATAACTGGTCAGGTTCAAGGTCATGAGCATCCTCATGGAGATTTTTATCAAGGATCAAGCCAACTATTTTTGATAAATGGAATAATAACCCAGGGTGCTCACTATTGTTTAACCTATGGCAAGATTCCCAGTGGCCATGTCTCCTGGGAAAGATGCATTCTGAAAACATCTCCTGTAAAAGCAAAGATCCTGTGTGCAGTGGCCATTCAAATTGAGAAAGAGGGAGGCAGAGGCAACAAGATAGAGGGAGAAGGACCCAGTGACTATCCCAACGTGGCTGCCCCATTAGCCAGTCAGGCAGCACTTCTAGATACTCTCATTCCCACAACAATCCCATAAGGCAAGAACTGCAACAAATATTCCCATTTTACCCATGAAGAAACCGACATAGACAAAATGACCCATTCGAATCCACACATGCTAAGCAATGGAAGCAAGGTTTGAAATCAGGAGATCTGGATCCTATGTGCACATTTTAAGTAGCAGGATTTGCCCTTTGGTAGGAAAAAAAAACTGAGTTTATGAAGCTCACTAACAACCTGAAACCCAACTTTGGGAGCATAATTCATTCACCATTAGGGACTGCCTATTGAGTACTGTAATAAAGATACAAGCAGGCATCAAGACTTACCAATGTATCTACATGCAAGACAAGACCCATTCAGAGCTCAAGCATCTGGTGGCTGACAGCTAGATGATTTACAATGGCCACTTTAATTTTGCTGTGGGGCCACTTCTTTAAAAACATCCTCCTCTGTGATATTTTTAAGAACTTTCCCATCCCTTCTTTTCCTTCATTCCCAGTTATCCCTCAGTGGCTAATCCCTTCCTTTTGCCATTGGTTCGTTTCACCCTTAACAATTCCAATTACTGAGCTGTTAACTAGAATAAAACAACCTCACAAATCTTCCAGGGTAAGCCTAGAGAAATGGCAATCATCACAAGCAAGAGATGGTCTCATTTTAAAAGAAAGCAAATCAAAAACACACAGGTTTCACACCCTGACTACTTCTCAGGGGAGAGTCAGTCATCCATTGAAGCAATTCTACTTTTTTCCCCTTTCCTTCTTTCAAGTAAAACTCCCAGCTATGCTTACAGAGATAGGTAAACACAAGCCAGGAAAATCATTAAATTATAACCAACTACTTGAAGGAATAGAGGTCCTTTGAGCTTTCACGATGATGGAAAGTAGCCACTTCCAGGAAAAAAAAAATGAGAGAGAGAGAACTTCTGTGATCAGAAAGAGAGGTGATGATACCCCCTCATTCATTAGCAACAATGTCTGGCCGTTGAGTCCAGACCCACACTTCCCCATTTGTGAGGAGATAGAAAAGGGGGTTTATGCATCAAAGCCTTTGTAGTTGGTATCTAGCTCAGAACCAAGGCCCTACCATATTTGCACATTCTGTTGAAATGGGAGAGAAAGCTTGAGATCCACTCCCTATAAAAGGTCCTTCATTCTTGTCTTTTTTCATCAGCTACTCCCACACTCTCCTGCACTTCCTCTGGAGGAACAGTGTGGGATGGTCTGCCCATCCTCTGGAGATGACTCTGGTATGAATTCAGATTATGCATTCATTCTTTCAGCAAAGATCCATGTGGGGCAAACATCATGTACCAGAAAATGTTTGTAGGGATCAAAAACACCAAAGACCTAGTCCATGGCAAGGAGCTCACAGACAGGTTGGAGAGAGGGACAAAAAAACAAAGGATGGTATCAAAATATAGTATGGGCTATGACAGAGCCAGGCATGGATTTCATGGGCACAGATAGAGTGGGGCAGCAAATCAGACCAGGGCTGAGAAGAGGCACCTGGAGGTGAGGACAAGTTGAGTCTTAAAAGACAAATGGGAGTTCGTAAAAGAAGAAAAAGGGGCCAAAAATAGATGGCCCAATAATTATTCTTAATACAGTAAAGGAAACCAATGACAAAATGAAAACACATCTACTGAATGGGAGAAAATATTTGCAAATGATATGATTGGTAAGAGATTAATATTCAGCATATATAAATAGCTCATACAACTCAATATCAAAAAACCGAACAATACAATTTTTCAAATGGGCAGAAGACCTGAACAGACATTTTCCCAAAGAAGACATGCAGATGGCCAGCAAGTACATGTAAAAATGCTCAACACTGCTCATCATTCAGTTCAGTTCAGTTCAGTCACTCAGTCGTGTCCAACTCTTTGCGACCCCATGAATTGCAGCATGCCAGGCCTCTCTGTCCATCACCAACTCCTGGAGTCTACCCAAACCCATGTCCATCAAGTTGGTGATGCCATCCAACCATCTCATCCTCTGTTGTCCCCTTCTCCTCCCGCCCCGAATACTACCCAGCATTAGGGTCCAATGAGTCAACCCTTCGCATGAGGTGGCCAAAGTATTGGAGTTTCAGCTTCAACATCAGACCTTCCAATGAACACCCAGGACTGATCTCTTTTAGGATGGATTGATTGGATCTCCTTGCAGTCCAAGGGACTCTCAAGAGTCTTCTTCAACACCACAGTTCAAAAGCATCAATTCTTCAGCGCTCAGCTTTCTTCACCGTCCAACTCTCACATCCATACATGACCACTGGAAAAACCATAGCCTTGACTAGACGGACTTTTGTTGGCAAAGTAATGTCTCTGCTTTTAAATATGCTATCTAAGTTGGCCATAACCTTCCTTCCAAGGAGTAAACGTCTTTTAATTTCATGGCTGCAGTCACCATCAGCAGTGATTCTGGAGCCCAAAAAAATAAAGTCTGACACTGTTTCCACTGTTTCCCCATCTATTTCCCATGAAGTGATGGGACCAGATGCCATGATCTTAGTTTTCTGAACATTGAGCTTTAAGCCAACTTTTTCACTCTCCTCTTTCACCTTCATCAAGAGGCTCTTTAGTTCTTCTTCACTTTCTGCCATAAGGGTGGTGTCATCCGCATATCTGAGGTGATTGATATTTCCCCTGGCAATCTTGATTCCAGCTTGTGTTTCTTCCAGCCCAGCGTTTCTCATGATGTACTCTGCATATAAGTTAAATAAGCAGGGTGACAATATACAGCCTTGACGTACTCCTTTTCCTATTTGGAACCAGTCTGCTAATCATTAAAGCAATGCAAATCAAAACCACAATGAGATATCACCTCACATCTGTCAGAAGGGTGGTCATCAAAAAGACCACACATAACAAATGTTGGCGAGGATGTAGATAAAAGGGAATCCTCCTACACTGTTGATGGTAATGCAAATTGGTACAGTCACTATGGAAAACAGTATGGAGTTTCCTGAAAAAACTGAAAATAGAGCTACTCTATGACTCAGCAATTCCACTCCTGTATGTACATCCAAAAACAACAAAAACACTAATTTGAAAAGATACATGCACCCTAATGCTCATAGCAGAATCATTTACAATTGTCAAAACATGGAAGCAACCTAAATGTCCATCAACAGATGAATGGATAAAGAAGAAGTGGTGGAGATAGATAGACAGATACACAATGGAATACTACTCAGCTATAAAAAGGACAAAATCTTCCTATTTGTAGTATAATGGAGGGACTTGGAGGGCATTAGTTTAAGTGAAATAAGTCAGACAAAGATAAATACTATACGATATCTCTTACATGTGGAATCTAAAAAAATACAACAAACTAATGAATATAACAAAAAAGAAACAGACTACATATATAGAGAACAAGCTAGTGATTACCAGTTGGGGTGAGGGAAGAGGGTGAGGTACAATGGGGGTGGGGGTTAAGAGGTAAAAATTATTAGGTATAAAATAAGCTAAAAGGATATATTGTACAAAATGGAAGAAACAGCCAATATTTTATAACTATAAATGGACTACAACATTTAAAATTTGTAAATCACTATATTGTACATCTATAACATATAATATTATATAACAACTATACTTCAAATATTTTTAATTTATTTTTAATTGAAGGTTAATTGTTTTACAATATCATGTTGGTTTCTGCCATACAACAATGTGAATCAGCCATAAGTATGCATATGTTCCCTCCCTTGGAACCTCCCTCCCCAACTCTCCACCCCAATCCACCCTTGTAGGTTGTCACAGAATACCATGTTGAGCTCCCTGTGTTATACAGCAACTTCCCAACAGATAGCTGTTTTACATATGGTAATTCTGTTTCAATGTTACTCTCTCAATTCATCCCACCATCTCCCCCTCCACTGTGTCAAAAGTCTGTTCTCTATATATGTGCCTCTATTCCTCAATTTTTAAAAGTTAAAAAGAAAAAATTTTTTAAAGAACAACATGATTCTGCTACAGACTAAATTGTGTTCCCCACCCACACATTTGCATTTTGAAATTCTAAACTCAGTACCTCAGAATGTGACCATATTTGAACATTAGGCCTTTAAAAAAAGTAATTAAGATAAAATGTTATCATATAGCTGGGTCTACTTCACTGAATAACCACTTGAAAAATATTCATTGAATAAATGGAAGTTGAGTTTAAAAAAAGTTATCACAGAGTCTGTACAGTATACTGCATTTATACGTGGTCATTTGTATTAGGGCTTCCCTCATAGCTCAGTTGGTAAATCTGCCTTCAATGCAGGAGATTTCGGTTCTGTTCTTGGGTCAGGAAGATCCACTGGAGAAGGGATAGGCTGCTCATTCCAGTATTCTTGGGCTTCCTTTGTGGCTCAGCTGGTAAAAGAATCCGCCTGCAATGTGGAAGATCTGGGTTCGATCACTGGGTTGGGAAGATCCCCTGGAGAAGGGAAGAGCTACCCATTCCAGGATTCTGGCCTGGAGAATTCCATGGACTGTATAGTCCTTGGGATTGCAGAGTCAGACACGACTGAGTGACTTTCACTTTCACTTTCATTTGTATTAGAAAAAAATAAGAAAACAATAGTATTTTCTATGAATGTGTATTAAAGCTTAGGAAAAGATCTGGAAGGATACAAACAAACTGGGAATTAACTGTGGGGAGCAGGGGGCAAAGTGGGGAGGGTCCATGGGACTTTAGTTTTGATGGTAATGTTTTAATTATTAGAAGGAGAATATTCACTTATTACTTGGTTAATAAAAATTAATTTTAAAATGTTCAAATGCTTGATTAAAACTAAGATGCTTGCTCCTGAGGGGGTAGAAAACAATTAGTCCAGTGTTCTTTAATTTTCCTTTGTCTAGAAATGGGATGAGTCCCAGAATTTGAAGATAGAACCCAACCTGCAAGATCAAGAGAATGGAGACCTACCGGAGCAAGAGTCAGGCCACTGCAGGGCAGAGTGGTGGCTATGGAACTTAGGATGAAGCAATGAGTCCCAGACAATTTACATAGGAAGAAAAGTAAGGGATAAATAAAAGAGGTGGTGCATAAAGGATTCCAAACCAAGGGTGACTAACATTTTTAAGTTACCAGCGGATGAACTGTTTGGGAGAGAAATTTTGCTCCAAAGGGAGACAATTTGTGATTCTGGAAACTCTGGGCTTAAACTGACTGTGAGGTGTCTAGCTGGAAATATCTGGTAGACTGGGAGATATTTGTGGAAAAGGAACAGGATGATGCCAGTTTGGAAGTTATGCGCACAGAAAGGATAATGAACAATGGAATTCAAAGCAGTTTGCCACTGGCAGAGGATGAGGACTAGAAGAGCATGGGGCAGGTGTCTAGTCAACAGCCATCCCCATACCCAGGGATGGTGCTTGTCATGCAGTATCTCTGTCACATCACTCAAAAGGTCAAGCATGCAGACAGTAATGACAATGACTGAAATTTGACCAATGTTAAATCAACAGGAAGCAACTGTTAGCAAATTCATTAACAAGAGTCCTGTTTATATCCATGGTCAATTGCCTGGAGAGAATGTCCTTGAGTGGCAGGTCATCGCTGCCTACAGAAGTGTAGACCTACAAAGTGATGGCTCTTGAGAAATGCATCAATCTTGTGTTTCCTGGGGTGGGTCTCTCCCTTCATGGAGTATAAGACTAGTTTTACTGGACCACTAGGGCAGATTATATACAGAGGAACACCAAGCCACTATTTCTATGCTATAATTTCAGGACAAGGATTCCTCAAAAGAGATGTTGGATTGATGTCCAAAACTGTTTTGAAAGACTCAATTCCTTCTTGCTAAAATTCTCAGTTAAAATGTATGTAACCCCCATAGCAATGGCACATTGGAAAGCATGCTGACTTTCTAATAAGCCCCGCTGGAAATCAAATCCCACTTTCACTGCTTTAGCTCTCTGAGTTTGACTCTCAAAGTCTCTATTTGCACATCTGTAACATGGGGTAATAATGTCTATCTGGCAGGGTTTTACAATAAATTAAAGAACAGTGTATGTAGACCACATGGTACATGAGAGCCCGAGAGCAGACCCCTATTCTCCTGTCCCTTCTAAGGGAACAAAAGGAAACAATCCCTGCAGGCTAGGATTGAGAGAGAGATGCCTGACCCACCACAGACTTTGCTTCACCAAAGAATTCCAGACAACTCTACCTGATGACTATGCTGATAACTAATCCTTGATAAGATAGGTCAGTGCTCACCTGGATCTTACACATCACCAAAGAGAGAAAGAAAATAAACCTGGCACTAAGAAAGGAATACATAACAAAACAGAGTCATAGATCTTTTTCTTGGAATCCTAAATGTGAGAAGAGAAAGAGGAAAGAAAATGGAAGAGTTCCTTCCTGGAAGAAGACAGTCCCAAAGCATCTCCATCTCACATTGGATCTCTAACTCACTACGCTTCTCCTACTGCTCTCTGTGATGAGGTCAGTCCAGCATGCACTGAAAGTAGACAGAATTGGGAAGACAAGAGGAGGGACAAGAGCAGAAATTAGAGTGGAGCCAAGAACTAGAGCCCATCCGCTGTCTCATTGTCCCTGCAAGGTCCAGAGCACCTGACCTCACAACGCAACAGCTCAGCCATCACTGTGTTCCATCATGGTGCCAAACACTTAAGTATTATAACTGCCCAAGCTTCTCATGTCACATTTGCATGTGTAGTTATCAAATGACCTAGTCATTCTAGAGACTGAAAATAAACAAAAAATGGAGAAAAGAAAAGAGTCTCCTCTTCACGTACCTTTCTCAATAACCCCTGGTTACTGGGGTGTGAAAGTGAATACATACATCCTAAGGTGGTGCTAGTGGTAAAGAACTGCCTGCTAATGCAGGAGACATAAGATACATGGGTTCGGTCCCTGGGTCGGGGAAGATCCCCTGAAGGAGGGCATGGCAACCAATACCACTCCAGTATTCTTGCCTGGAGAATTCCCATGGACAGAGGAGCCTGGTGGGCTACAGTCCACGAGGTCACAAACTGTCAGACACGACTGAAGCGACTTAGCATGCATGCATGCAGTCACCCACAGGCACTATGTCAGGGACATTTTAACCAATCCTCTCAGCCTGTTGGCCAAAACTATGGTGTGCCTGCCTGCTCAGGTACATAGCTTTATGTCTATTTACTCAGTCCTCGAAATAAACCTATGACACAGGTCATAATAATAAAGCAGGTACTAATATATCCACATTTTAAAGTTTTACAGATAAGGAACCTGAGGCACAGAGAAATTAAATAACAAGGCCAAGGTCACTCAACTTAATAAATGGCAAAGCTTTTATTATTTATTATTACTGTTTGTGGTGTTTAGGCTCCAGACCCTGCTCTCTTAACCTTTACATCATCATCAAAATTGACATAATATCACCATATATTTGGCTTCCCGGGTGGCGCAGTTATGAAGAATCTGCCTGCCAATGCAGGAGATTAGATTCTATTAATGCAATAGCACAGATCAGGCATATAGTTAGTTTAGTAAACTCTAGTTATCATTATTATCATTCTTAATATTAATAATAACTCAATATCACAAGATTATGAGGGATAACAAAAGATTATCCAATGCCTGCATTCTGAGTATTATTTTCAACCCTACTTCTCATCAATTATTCTATGATCTCACTTAATTCTATGATTAACCTTCATTTTTAGGATATTCTTAAGTATGTGTATATATATATTATTTATCTACAGCTTTTAGTAATGCAGATAAAGCATAACACAGTGACCACATTCCCAGATTTTCCTGGATAACCTAATTTTATTCTTTTTTCATAAAAGCCTTTGATTTGCTAAATACATACATAAATGGGATTTAATTTTTGTATCACAGCAAGATTTCCAAATACATAATTTTACAAATCAAGCAGAAATCTTTTGGTCCTGACTTTTCCTTCTGAAAATGGCTATAATGAGTGTATGTAATTTTAGAAGAATAGGTTATAATGATCTCCATGTTGGTAGCAACACATCTAAGAATCACAAAAGAAAATGTGGTAAGGGCTTTTGACCTAGAGATTCATCTTGTCGCTAAGGAAGCTTGTTTGCACCTCAGTCAACAGAGTGCTTTACGCAGGATGTAAGCAATTAGAGTACAACCTTTGTGATTCACACTAATGACCACAAGACCCAGTGAACACATGATCTACTGACTTTTGCTTATTAGGGAGAATGTAAAAAGATGAGATGAAAAACAAACAGGCTATTTTATACACTAAAAATATGAAAAATACATCTTCATGTTATTTGTGCTTAGTTATTTTCCAATTTAGAATATTCATGCCAAAGGCATTTGAGAATCCAAAGCCTCTTTAAAACTAAAACCTTAAAACCTTGTTATTAATTGGAGTGTGGAAAAGTTTACAGAAGGAGATTAAACCAGCTCTGTCTCAACAGGAAAATATAGAAGAAACTATTCTTTAGGTTTTGAGTGGGAAGACCTGGACTCTCCACTCCTGACCCTCATGGGGCAGCTGTGTGGCTTTAGGAAAATCATACACCATCTTTACTGCTGGACTGCAAGACCACTGAGCTCCTTTAGTGCTTAGCAATCTATGAATTATAAGCCTGCTCCATACTGTAGAATAAAAATAAGTTACAAATTAAAAAAATAAGGTGTTTCAAAAGGATTTTTCTGTATTCTTCTTCTGAAATGATACCCTTTCTTCAATATTAATGGGGATTGCTTCAGTTCAGTTCAGTTCAGTCACTCAGTCATGTCTGACTCTTTGCGACCCCATGGACTGCAGCATGCCAGGCCTCCCTGTCCATCACCAACTCCCAGAGTTTACTCAAACTCATGTTCATTGAGTCAGTGATGCCATCCAACCATCTCATCCTCTGTCGTCCCCTTCTCCTCCTGCCTTCAATCTTTCCCAGCATCAGGGTCTTTTCTAATGAGTCAGCTCTTCACATCGGGTTGCCAAAGTATTGGAGCTTCAGTATCAGTCCAATCAGTCCCTCCATCCTCAGTATTATCAGTCCTTCCAATGAATATTCAGGACTGATTTCCTTTAGGATTGATTGGTTTGATCTCCTTGCAGTCCAAAGGACTCTCAAGAGTCTTCTCCAACATTACAGTTCAAAAGCATCAATTCTTCAGTGCTCAGCCTTCTTTAAGGTCCAATTCTCACATACATACATGACTACTGGAAAAATCATAGCTTTGATTAGATGGTCCTTTGTTGGCAAAGTAATGTCTCTGCTTTTTGATATGCTGTCTAGGTTGGTCATAGCTTTTCTTCCAAGGAGCAAGCGTCTTTTAATTTCATGGCTACAGTCACCATCTTGAGTGATTTTGAAGCCCAAGAAAATAAAGTCTCTCACTGTTTCCATTTTTTCCCCATTTATTTGCCATGAAGTGATGGGACCGGATGTCATGATCTTCGTTTTTTGACTGCTGAGGTTTAAGCCAGCTTTTTCACTCTCCTCTTTCACCTGCATCAACAGGCTCTTTAGTTCCTCTTCACTTTCTGCCATAAGGGTGGTGTCATCTGCCACCTAGTTTATGGTAATTTGTTATGGAGGGGGACTTCCTTGGTGATCCGGTGGCTAAGACTCCACAACTCCCAATTCAGGGGACTCATAGCAATCTCTGGTCAGGAAACTAGATCCCGTATGCTGTAAATAAAACTTCCCATGCCAAACTAAAGATCCCACATGCTGCAACTAAGACCTGGTGCAGCCAAAATAAAATTTAAAATAATTTGTTATGAGAGCCCTAGGGAACACATACAGAGGACATTCTCAGGAATAGAATATGAGTGGTTCACCTGGCTCTTTCTTGAATGGTGTTTCTTGGAAAGGTGGAGGCTCGAGGGAGAAGGAAAGATAATAGTTAAAGGATAAGAATTCAAAGAAAGCCAAAAATGATGTGGCAAGAGCTGTTTGAATAGGAATGGAGAAACCACAAACATTTGAGACATAGTAAAAGTATCAAGACTGCATAGTTCATGTTGTGTGTGAGATAGACTTGCATAGGAAGTAGTTAGAGATGGGAAAGTGTTATAAGAGCTAAAGGAAACATAATAGGGGATTAAATGGAAGCAATGGCCACAGAGTGGAAATCTAGCAGATGTTGGGCTGAGGATCTTGTGATTAGCTGGATGGGTTAGGAAATATGAGCGAGGAGGCCAAGTGATTCTTGTGGAAGCTCCTGATTTAAGGGTTTAAAGAAAGAAAGAGAAGCCAGTAAATGAGATCTGGATTTCACCAGAGGAGGAGGAAAAGAACCTGTGGAGTTCCAAAGGAGGCTGGAGTTTGGAGGAACAGGCACTGAAACATCAAGGAGCTCAACAGGCTTAACAAAGAAAGTTTGGTGATTTGGTGGTTGGTGGAAATTTCTGAGAGCCCGGTAGCTGTGGAATAGCAGGAGAGACATACAAATTATGAAAGTAAGAAAGGAAATGGACCGATCACATACAAGTTACTCCCTTAAGATTATTTTGGTAAAAGAGAATAATATAGGATGTAACTTGAAGTAAACAATGTGAAGACAAGGTCTTCTCGACTTTGATTAGACTTCAGTATGTCAACATGCTCTCCTGAGAGCCCCTGCTAGGCTGAAAACACTAGTTCATACATAGCATGAATACTTTTGCCAGGTGAGGTGTCACTCGGAAAGAGCGACAAGAAAGTTGTCTGATGGACTGGAATCTGGCATGAATCTGTGTTTCCTAGGAAAGAGACCAGAGCACACCAGCTTATGTTTTAACGGAGTGTACAGCGGATGGTCCTGGAGAGCAGGGAGACAGCATCAAGCCACGGGGAAACTAGAAGCGGGAAGAGGAGATGGCACAGGGAAAACCAGATGTACCAAATGGCAACTTTGCCCACTTTGCCATTCTGTCTAGGGACGGCCTTTGCCTTGCAGGTCCTCTAGTCACTCAGTGATTTGTTCTGGTAATTATCCAGCAAGTATCCTCCAAAGAGAATTCAAGAAATGGGTAATAATCTGAAAGTACACATTGCCTCTGATTTTCGAGCCTTTTCATATACTCAAGAGTATTTTTCAAGAGCATTCAAGAAAGTGAAAGACAATTGCTGCCAGTCCAAGAAGGTTTTGTGCAAAGATCCTCCAGAGCATCGGAAACAGAGAATTTCCAAGTGGAAAAGATCAGAAGTCAACCAGCCCTGCTCTCTGCAACAGCGCAGGTCATTATCCAATATGTATACCAAGAACAAGCCTTCAGCTCCTCATTTCTCCCAGTCTGTTTATCATCTTAAATATGGGGGCCTGTCATGCCCAAGTTTCCTGATAGCAAAGAATATCCAGAAATTTAACGATCTTTATAAAGTGAAAGTGAAGTCGCTCACTCATGTCCAACTCTTTGTGACACCATGGACTGTAGCCTGCCAGGCTCCTCCGTCCATAGAATATTCCAGGCAAGAACACTGGAGTGGGTTGCCATTTCCTTCTCCAGGAGATCTTCCCGACCCAGGGATTGAACCTGGGTCTCCTGCATTGTAGGCAGACAATTTACCGTCTGAACCACCAGGGAAGTCCAATGATTGTTACAAAGAAGCATAAATAAGATTAGAAAATGAAGATATCTAAAGGTCATTTGAAAGATCCTTTAGCCTCTCCTCTTCCTATCCTAGCAACTCTGCCTGTACCCTCAAAACTGGTAAGAATTTATTGTGGCTTTAAAATGTATTATTCAAAATTACACAGCCATTGTTTAGCATGTGAGGATTAAGAAGAGGGAAGAAGTGTGGAAAAATAGAAGCTTTCCATTTTGTGGAAGATTAGACAATTCATAATAATGGTTGACTTGGTTATTGTAAGGTGTGAATGGAAAAGCACAGTTTGAATGAGCACCTACAAACTCAGTTTTTCATGGAACATAGGACATGCTCAATCTCCTGGGAACCTCAGTGAAGAAGATGTGAAGGTTGGCAGCAAAGATCAAGTGACAATGAGGTTAATACATGAACAAAGAATAGCAATACATATTTACTCCAAGCTCAAAAGTCTAAGACTTCCATTCACTCAACAAATATTTACTGACATCCTGCCATAAGCCAGACAGGGCTAGAAAGGCAAGGAACTCATCATGAATCAGGAAGAAACCAAAAGATTCAGCCTTTATTACAGCATGAATCATTTTTAATGTGACATTGCATGGTGTTCCTCAAATGTGGAAAGACATTTCCTCCAGTTTCAGAAGTGGTAACACACAACGGTAATGACAGAGGCTAGGGAACAGATGACGGCAAGAGCCCACAAAGTGGCTGGAGATGAGAAAGATCCCAACATCCCTTGGAAATACATGCTTCAAGCAGCAAGTGGACTCCTAGTCATCATCAAGTAAAGACTCCAGTAGTTGTCCAGTTGTCCCAGATCAGGGTCCTCCACAGATCTGATGGATAGCTCTTATTTTCCCTGCAGAGTATCTCCTCTCTCTGTTTAACAGAACACTTATTTCCTCTAGAAAAGCCATTCATATGACTCAGGTTAGACTAAACCTGCTTTAAGTCTGACCTTCCAGAATACCCATCACCCAGGTTCCTGTGACCAGACCAAGAGAGTCCTAGGCTTTATTATCAGAGCTCTCCTTCTGCTGCTCTTGAGAAGGGAATTGTTCAAAAGGTGGAGAGAAATGGCGAGTCATAAAAACACAGTTGGAGCACTTGGATACAGCCTTACCTGAAGCCAGAATCTACCCCTGGACTTTTCCCTTAGCTTCTTTGAATAAGATTTCTATTACTTGAAACTGCACAAGTTCTATCTAATACAAAAGAAAGCATACTCCAAATGCACTTCAAAACCAGGCTTGGTGAAAAACGATTAAGAAATACAAGGAAACTGAAGTCATGGAGTCCCCTTTCCTAGGCAGCAAAATAGTGAGTCTTTTGAAAGAAGCTGTTTGTTGCATAGCCTCAAACTCTCCCCTTACCAACAACCCTGCTCAAAATCAAGCTATTCTATTTATTTTTATTATTTTAATGACATTTATTAGGATTTTTTGTAAAAAAGTTATACATTTTCATCACAGAAAGTGTTGAAAAACAGAAAATGTATTCTGACCACCCAAAGGGAAACACCATTAAACACTTTAGCAGGCTTCCAGATTTTTTAATGCATATACATCTTCTAAAATTATTCTTACCCCTTTTAACTTCAACTTTATACAACATGAACATTTTCCCAGATCAACCAATATTTTTAGGCAGTGTAACTTAAATGAAGCATAATATTTTATCAAATAGATGCTCCATGATTAATTTAACCAGAACCCTATTGCCAAAATTTTAGATTGTCTTCAATATTGTGCTGGTATGCATAATATTATACACATTATAAACTTTGATATAAATCTTCATCCTTAAGATATATTCCTAGAACCTAATTGCTTGCTGCTGCTGCTACTGCTGCTAAGTCGCTTCAGTCATGTCCGACTCTTAGCGACCCCATGGACTGTAGCCTACCAGGCTCCTCTGTCCATGGGATTTTCCAGGCAAGAGTACTGGAGTGGGGTGCCATTGCCTTCTCCGAATTGCTTGCTAAAGGGTATTAAGTCTTCAAAACTTTTGATAAATGACAATGGGATTTTTAAGACGCCAAAAGAACTTTTCTGTTGGCCCTTTTTGCACCAGTGGAAACAAAGATTCACTAACAAGCTACATTCCTAACATAAAAGTTTTAGGATATGTGCTAGTTTCCTATTTCTATAGTAATATATTGCTACAAACCTCACAGTTTATGGCATCCATTCATTGTCTTACCATTCTCTAGGTTGGACTTCCCTGGTGGCTCAATGGTAAAGCATTTGCCTACAATGCGGGAGGACCCAGGTTCACTCCCTGGGTTGGGAAGATCTCCTGGAGAAGGAAATGGCAACTCACTCTAGTATTCTTGCCTGGAAAATCCCGTGGACGGAGGAACCTGATAGGCTATAGTCCATGGGGTCACAAAGAGTCAGACACAACTGAGTGACTTCACTTTCACTTTCTCTAGGTCAGAAGTGCAGTGGGCTTGGCGGGGTGCTCTGTTTAGAGTTTTACAAGGCCAAAATCCAGGTGTCAGTCAGTCTGGGTTCTTATCTGAAGGTTCTGGGGGAAACTCTTGTTTCTACACTTGTTTCAGGCTCATTCAATTGTTGGCAGAATTCATTTTTTCTCACAATTTCCACACGACTCCTTCCATCTTCAAACCAACTGCTGGAGTCTCCACGATTGGAATGTCTTTGACTTCTCCTGCTACATCTCTCTGACTCCAGTCAAGAAAGTTCTCTGCTTTTACGGGCTCATATGATTGATATGGGCTCATCTATTAGTCCAGAATAATCTCCCTGTCTTAAGGTCCATAATCTTAATCACCTCCACAAAGTCCCGTTAGGCATGTAACGGAATATATTATAGGTTTTAGGGATTAGAGTGTGGGTACTTTTGGGGGTGGCTATCCTGCCTACCACAGGGCAGAACCACAAAGTTGTACTGTATAACTTTATGATCTACAGCCACCTGACTAAACATTGGTCCCTCCTTCCCCTGGGACAATATCTGGGGACTAGTTCAGTCTTTTCAAGCATTTATGGAGAGATGTTCTTTTCACACCTACTACACGCACCCCAGCAAGTTCCCAATTGGTCGAAAGGATTGTCTTGTGAAACTTTCCAACATCTTTCGTTGCTAGGAGACCATGGTCCCCATTCCCTGAGGAGCAGGCTTCCCTTCAGATTTACATGCAGTGCTGTACCACTGTAATAAACTACATTGTGTCATGTGCTCAGGCTGTTGCCAGTCAAAAAAGAATGTAAAAATTCAAGTGATTTTACATACAAATATAGACCTATGGGAGGCAACTCTGCCCCAAACACATGAACAGGTGTCTACATACATATAAATGTTATTGTGACCTACTAAGTTTGTTCTTCCCCCTTGAATCTAACTCATTTATTCCTTATTAGTTTTCTGCAAAGGTTTTCTTCTCTATGGCTAATTTCGAAGGAAATACTGTGAGAGTTTTCAGCAAAAGCAGTTTCCATGGTTACACTGAAGTCTTACTAAAAATAGCACATGATGTAATCAGCAAAACTTAGCTAAAGTAACTAGATAAAATGGATCTGCTTCTCTGTAGGAAGTTTGTTCTGTCGTTCAAACTGTGTCTATGACACATGAAGAGAATAGTCTGAATTATTTTTGATGCCCGAGATTCCAGCTCCTCAAACACTTCTGTGGGCAGCTCCCAAGCTGTTCATGCTTTGGAATTATTTCTAACACTGTGTGAAGGAGAGAGGCAGAGAGTGACAGGGAAGAGAGCCAGGAGGGAGAGAAGGAAATGGAAAGAGATAAGTATTTACCTGCCTTGTTTCTCCCATGAGATAACTTCTCCCTTTTCTCAAACAATCCCTCTAAACTCACTACCATGTGGCAAAATATAAGGGATAGGTGTTAACTCTCATTTGATTTGTCTACACCCTCCTTCATTGGAAGGACTGATGTTGAAGCTGAAACTCCAATACTTTGGCCACCTCATGCGAAGAGCTGACTCACTGGAAAAGACCCTGATGCTGTGAAATATTGGGGGCAGGAGGAGAAGGGGATGACAGAGGATGAGATGGCTGGATGGCATCACCGACTCGATAGACATGGGTTTGGGTGGACTTAGGGGGTTAGTGACGGACAGGGAGGCCTGGCGTGCTGCGGTTCATAGGGTCGCAAAGAGTCGGACACGACTGAGTGACTGAACTGAACTAAACTGAACTGAACACCCCCTAAATTCTTTCTTTTTTTAAACCCTCTAAATTCTACAGCAAACTGCCTACTCCATCTCCTTCACTTTCTTTCTCTTGAGTGATTGATTCAAGGTTTGGTAAGAGAAGAAACTACAAGAGGGGAACCCATTCATGTGATTATTTCTCTTCCATTATTGCTGCTTGCTCCCTTTTATATGATGCTGGAAGTGTGCAGACACCTGAGATTAAAACATCTTCCCTCTTGCACTTGCTGTTCTTTGTCCTCATTATGTTTGAACTGTCACTCTGCACAGCTGGGTCTCTGTTTCTAATATCCTTTTTCCACACACTTCATATAATTAGAAAAGAGAATCAAGAATGGCAGTTCCACCTGCTTCCAAGGCCATTTTCCCCCCAGATCTTTAAAGCCGGAAGTCAAAAGAGGTGCCCACATCTTCCCTGCTTGAGCACCACACTCAGCATCACTCCCCGTCTGACCACAAAGCTGACTCTAGCCTCCAAGGCTGCCGGCTTGTTATTTCTGCCACAGTGTCTTTCTCAGATGCTATTCTATACCTCCTCTCCCTACAACTGTTCAGGGGACTCTCTCAAATCAAAATACAATCTCCAAGTTCTTTTCACTGGATCTCCATCTGGAAAAGCCCTAGAAATATTTCTGATTTCCTTTTGGAGCCAGAACAGCAGTGCTTGTTTCTTGTCAGTTTGGGGACTCAGAGGAACACCATCATTTTGTTTCAAGTCAATAGCACTGGGTAGAGAAGGCTGGAAATGATTTTTTAAAGGCCATGGCCATTGCATATGTTGACAATTTCTTAAGTGCATATTTCTATCAGGGACATTGTTAACAACTGCACAGGCAAAGCACCTTAAAAGTCAATAGGTTTTGAAACATGTATATTATCATATGTGAAACAGAACACCATTCCATGTTCGATGCATGTGACAAGGGCTCAGGGCCGGGGCAATGGGATGATCCAGAAGGATGGGATGGGGAGGGAGGTGGGTGGGGGGTCCAGGAAGGGGAACACATGTAAACCCATGGCTGATTCATGTCAATGTATGGCAAAAACTATTACAATATTGTAAAGTAATTAGCCCCCAACTAAAATAAATAAATTTATTAAAAAAAAAAAAAAGTCAATAGGTTATACTGGACCAAACTAACATGACAGTGTTCCTTTAAAAACGCTGTCTTAAGTAACTGGCTTTAGAAGGGCACTCGGAACTAACGTTTTTAAATGGCTTTTTATGGCACACCTTTAAGATTCATTTGTTTCTCATTACCTTCTATGGAACACTAACTCCTGAATATAGTCTCTGAGATGATGCCAGACCTGGTCCAGGAACTCTCAAAGTAATATGCATAGACAGTGTGATTCAAATGTAGAGTACATCAGGTGGGAAGGAGATGCTGTGAGTCAAATGCATGTAAGTTCCTACAGTTTTATTTATTGAGCTACTTGAATGGAGACATTCAGCGAAGGGTTCTCATTTCAAGGCATAATTAAAGAAATCCATTTTAAAGAGAGATGGAGGTGAGAGGAAAAAAGATACGTGAGGGCTGAGGGCCAATATTACACATTGATGGTAGTCCAGGTGTTCCAGGTAGGGGAGAATTGGGAGAGGCAAAGGGCTTCTTCCTGTAGGAGATGTTTGTATTGAGAGCAGGTGTTCAGTAGGCATTGTGCCAGAGATCTTTCCTGACTTACCGATCCCTCCAGATGCACTCTAAATCCTCTTGCCTACGCCCTGCTCCCTGCCCAGAGAGTGCAAGCCCTAGGACAGGGAGGGAGGCATACCCCATCAGTTGCCTCCCACACCCTCCGGCTGGAAACCCAGTCGGTCAATGCAGAGTCTTGACTAGAGATGTATGGAGTAGGAGTGGAAGAAAAGTGAGGTCAAGATATTTAATATTTGCCTAAACCTAATATTTCCCCGGTTCCTTGACTGTAGAATCTTCACAGGCCAAATTCAATCATTGATCTTTTCCCCCAGTCTCTTCAAACCTGGGGGTCTTAACAAAGTCTCTGCTAGTAGCTCCAGATTACTGCACTATTTCTTGTGGTTCCAATATCCTATCCAATGCTTTAAAAAAAAAAAAAAAAACCCTCCTCAAATTAACCTAATTTGCTAATTTGTGTCATCTCTTGTTGGCATTCTAATTTCAGAATTTTCAGTGAGTGAGCATATGTCTTAATCCACTCAGGCTGTTGTAACAGAGTACCATAGACTGAGTGGACTATAAACAACCAACATTTATTTCTCACAATCCTAGAGTTTGACAAGTCCAAGATCAAGGTACTAAGCCACCTGTTGAAAGCCTGCTTTCTATCTCATAAACAGATATCATTTTGCTGTGTCCTTACAAGGCAGAAGGACAAGGGATTTCTTTGGGATCTTTTTTTTCCCAGCTTTTACCTCTTCCTAAAATTCCAGTCTCAGAATCCTATTGTCCTCAGAACATCACTACTTGGATTTCTAATAGACAAAGCCAACATGTCCAAAATTTCTTACAATTTCATTACTCCCCCAAATCTGTTCCTACCTAGTGTTTATCATCTCTAGGTCAGAATGTAGGTGCATTCATCTGATTGCTCAAACTGAAAACATAAGGCCATTCTTGACTCCTCTGTCCCCGCCACTATGACCCCACAGCAAGCCCTGCCGTGAGTCTAATATGATGCCAGCTCCATTACTCACCATCACAGTCTAAGTTATCATAAACTTTTGTTTAGATTATTGCAGGAGCATTTTGGCTGGCATTCCTACTTCCATCTGTACCTTCTTAAAGGCATTTAACTATACACTAGGCAGAATCGTCTTTTCAAAATGCAAATCAGATCACGATCATTACTTTGATCAAAACCTCTGTACCTCCCACAGTCAGCTCCATGGCCGACAAGGCCCTGGAGGGCCTGACTGCTGCCCCTACTGTCCTCTTCTCTTACCAAACTCTGTATCATTTGCTCCATCCTAGACACATGACAATATAGCTCTTTCTCAAAATGCATCTTTCTCACATCATGACCTTTGCACTTGATGTTCTTTCTGCCTGGAATGCTTCTCTCTCAGATCTCTCATTTCATGGAAGTTTTTGCTCAACAGTCAGCTTTCCCTATCATTCTTAAAAATCATCCCATAGCCCCTGACCCCCATTACTATTTATTGTCTCTCTTTATTCTCCTTCTTTACAGGATGCTTTCTACTACCCAGCTTTTTGTTGAAGGTGTATTCATGCCTTTATTTTTCATCTCCTTCAAGGAAATGTAGGCTCCATGAGAGCATGGATTTGGTTGGTCAAGTGCTCTGCTGACCTAGGAGAATTCCAGGACCTAGAATCACGTTTCAACCATAAAGAAATGCATAAGTATTTGTTTAATTAATGAAAGAGGAAAGAAGAGGGGGAGGAAGGAAGGACAATGGAATCTGGAGCCTACTGTTGTACACAGAATTACTGCCCCTCAAAGATACCCACATCCTATTCCTGGGACTATGTTATAGATGGAGCTACAGTTGCCAGTAAGATGACTTTAAAGGAGGTATCTCATCCTGCATAATGCAGGTGGGCCCAGCGCAGTCACAAAGTTCCTTCAACACAGAAGAACGGGCTAGAAAAGGAGGTGAGACTGATATGATTGGTGTAGAAGGACTGGATGCAGCATCACTGCTTTGACAATGAAGAAAGGGGGTCATGAGTCAAGGAAGGGAGGCAGCCTCTAGAAGCCACAAAAGTTAAGGAAAACAGATTCTCCCCTGGAGCCTCCAGAAGGAAACACAACCCTGCCACAATTCTGATTTTAGCCAGTAAAACCCACATCAGACTTCTAATCAACAGAACAGTAAAGATGATCACTTGTGCTGTTTCAAGCCTGTGATAATCTGTTACAGACACAATGGAAAGCCAGTACACCTATACACTTATGTTCTCAACTATACCATCTCTCCTGATGTTCCCCATTGCTCTCTTAGTAATTTGGGGTTATTCTTCTGTCAGTAAACTTATATATTGAGTTGGACAAAAAGGTCTTTCAGGTTTTTTCATAAGATGTTATGAAAAACTGGACAAAGTTTTTGGCCAGCCCAATAGTTATGTTTTCTTGTCCAACACACAAAAGAGACTACCCCAGTGACTCAGAAGTAAAGAATCCACCTGCATTGCAGATGACGCAGGAGACACAGATTCAATCACTGGGCTGGGAAGATCCCCAAATTGCAACCCACTCGAGTGTTCTTGCCTGGAAAATCCCATGGACAGAAGAGCCTGGTGGGCTATGGTCTATGGGGTATCAAAGAATCAGACATGACTGAGGTGATTGAACACACACATACACACAACACAAAAGGTACATTCTCCACCTTCTGTCTATATGTTAGTTATTCAACATGGATGTTAAGCATATTTTTGAATCAAAAATAGGACACTAACACGAAAAATGTCAGTTGGTTTCCCAGGTATTAGACTTTGGACAAGGTACTCTATCTTTCTACATCTGTTTCTTCACTTGTAAAATGTATGTTATAATAGTTCACTGTTCCCCAGACATTAAAAGTAGATAACAAATACTCAATAAATATTAGCTACTAATATGAGAGATAGTTGATGGCAAGCCTGTTTTAGAAAACCCAAGCAGCATAGACCCTACATCATTAAGCCACATTACTACCAAATTCTATACTTTTCGGTATTTTTGCAGTTGATAGCTTTCTCATTCTGTCAAGAATGATTTAATCTATCACTTGAGAAAGTCTTTAAGTCTGACACTGCTCAATGTGGGCAAAGATATGGGGAAATGGGTTTCTCACACTCATTTGGTCTGAGTATTAGATGTAAGTCAACTGACCGGTCTTACTTTTGCTTCTCTGTGTTGCTCAAAATTTGTATAATAAGTATAAATTTTATTTAACCTAAAATTTTAAAAGTTATTTTTATTTTGAACAACAACAACAAAAACAATTTAGCCTCAGTGATTAAAGTTGAGTAACTGTTTCTCTGCCTTCTCTGGAGGATATTTGTGGTGGAGAATATATGACCGTGGCATGCATATTCAGTGCGCTTGTCTTCAGCCCAGACTAAGGACTAGTACGTGGAGTTTCCAAGGAGCACAACAACAGAAAAAGAACAAAACCTTGAGAGCTTGAGGCTGTAAATATGCATGGTGAAGTAGTAATCTCTATTGTATCTTTCCCACACATTATAAGATTACTGTAAAATTTAGTAATGTGGTTCTCTCTTGAGTGGTACAAAGAGTACACGGATTACACTGTAACAATGAAGAAATAGAGCAATAAAAAGGAGTTAGACATTTGGTCCAATTGCTTAAGTCAATTCTCCTCTTTTGAGTAAGCCAACATCATTTGCACGTATTATGAGGATATATGCATTCGACAGCTCCTTCCCACATTTCAAATTTGACACTAGATAGTACTTCTGACAGGTTCTGATTAGTCCTTCTAACTTTTGGGAATTAAAAAATCACTTTCCATGGCTAGTTTAATATTGTTAGGGGGGAAAGACTGGGGTATTGAATTGATCAGCAGGAAGATTTCAAACCCTGCATTTGAACTGAAAGTTAGAGTGACCCTTTTCTATATATTGACTTAGTATTCTAGTCACTCATTCATTCACTCAGCCATTTATTCATTCACTCAATTATTTGAGATCCAAACCCAATGCCAGGTGCTGGTGATGCAGCAAAGGATGAGACATACGTAGTAACTTCCTTGCTCTTCATGTGAAAATGAAAAGGAAGAATCAAAACTAAAATTTTTCTAGAGACCTGTTGACAAGGATTAGTAAAAATTCCCACTCCATATTCTTTGATTCTGCATATTCTTTCAACTTTATTAAAGAGAAAAGGAGACCTATACATCTCCCCAAAAAGACATTATGGAAATGGCAACCCACTCCAGTATTCTTGCCTGGAGAATCCCAGGGACAGAGGAGCCTTGGTGGGCTGCTGTCTATGGGGTCGCACAGAGTCGGACATGACCAAAGTGACTCAGCAGCAGCAGCAGCAGCAGAAAGAGACCAAGGGCAGGCATTATGTCTGTTCATTAACTCCTTCACTCTTTCAACAAAAATTTTGTGGGTATCTACTATATTCCAGGCACTTTTCCAGGTGGTAGGGATACATTAAACATTAACATTTACCAAGAGAATAAAAAACTTAGGAAAACCGGTCTCTGAGTACACTTTTTCTCCCACTTTGCTATGCTATGCTATGCTAAGTTGCTTCAGTCGTGTCCGACTCTGTGCGACCCCATAGACGGCAGCTCACCAGGCTCCGCCGTCCCTAGGATTCTCCAGGCAAGAATACTGGAGTGGGTTGCCATTTCCTTCTCCAATGCATGAGAGTGAAAAGTGAAAGTGAAGTCGCTCAGTCGTGTCCGACTCTTAGCGACCCCATGGACTGTAGCCTACCAGGCTCCTCCATTCATGGGATTTTCCAGGCAAGAGTACTGGAGTAGGGTGCCATTGCCTTCTCCGTTCTCCCACTTTAGCCTGTTAAAATATTGCCTTTTCATGAATACTCAGCTCAAATACCAAGCAAGCTATTTTTCTTCCTCTATATCCCCTTTTATATCTTACTGATTCATAACTCTTTATGCTTTGTGTTGTGTTCATGTTTTATGCCTATTATAAATTGGAAACTTCTTGTACATCTCCTAATACAATACCAAGTATATGACACAGCCTTAATAAACCCTCCTTCAATTAAACAGATATAAATGAAAGATAAATGAATATCAAAATGGTTAATCATATTCCTTTCCTAGAAGAAAGCTGGATTAGATTAATACTTCTCTAGTCCATAAATAAAATTATTTTAAAAGAAGATTCAATTTACTTGCTATCTAGTAATATTAAAGTCAATTATATTTGACAAGTTTTCCCAAGCTCAACAGAGTCGAAATTAAACTTTACTTTGTTTCAAAAAACCTACTTCTTCCTGTTGTTGTCCTTGTATCATTTAATGATACTGAAATCCTCCTGGTTGCTCACATTAAAAACTCTGGTCCCTCTCGATTCATCAAGTTTTTTTATTGTTTATTTGCTCTCCAATCCTCAGCAGTTTCTTTTTATTTTCCCTCGTGAATATTGGGGCTTCCCTTGTGGCTCAGCTGGTAAAGAATCTGCTTGCAATACAGGAGACCTGGATTCGATCCCTGGGTTGGGAAGACCCCCTGGAGAAGGGAAAGGATACCCACTCCAGTATTCTGGCCTTGATTCCATGGACTTTATAATCCATGGGATCTCAGAGAGTGTGAATATTGATCCATCACTTGAATTTTTCTCCTCTTCTTGGTCTCAATTGCTATGGCAATAGCAAATCTAATTTCCTTTTGCTTGAATCACTGAAGTTGCTTCCAATAATCTCCCTATCAACATTCTGTACCATTTTCAATTTCACTTTTCACACATTTTAGGTCACTCTCATAAAAATCTCATAAAAATCATGGCACTTAGATGTGGAAAAAGTAGAAACAGTGACAGATTTTATTTTCTTGGGCTCCAAAATAACTGAGGACAGTGACTGCAGACATAAAATTAAAAGACATTTGCTCCTTGGAAGAAAAGCTATGATAAACCTAGACAACATACTAAAAAGCAGAGACATCACCTTGCTGACAAAGATCCATAAAGTTAAACCTGTGGTTTTTCCAGTAGTCACATACAGATGTGAGAGTTGGACCATAAAGAAGGCTGGGCCCTAAAGAATTGATTCTTTCAAATTGTGGTGCTGGAGAAGACTCTTGAGAGTCCCTTGTACTGCAAGGAGATCAAACCAGTCAATCCTAAAGGAAATCAACCCTGAATATTCATTGGAAGAACTGATGCTGAAGCTGAAGCTCCAATCCTTTGGCCACCTGATAGGAAGAGCCAACTTATTGGAAAAGACTCTGATGCTGGGAAAGATCGAAGGCAGGAGGAAAGGAGGGCAACAGAGGATGAGATGGTTGGATGGCATCACCGACTCAATGGACATGAGTTTGAGCAAGCTCCAGGAGATAGGACACGGAAGCCTGGTGTGCTGCAGTTCATGGGGTTACAGAGTTGAACACAACTTAGCAACTGAACAACATAAAAATCTTTAATGACTCACAGATTGTATTTTTAGAAGGTATTTCATTGAGAAAATGTCCTATGTTTAAACAATTTGGGGCAACACTGGCTTGTTGTTGTTGTTGTCCAGTCATTAATCAGTGTCCAGCTCTTTGTGACCCCATGGATTGCAGCACTCCAGCCTTCTCTATCCTTCATTATCTCCCAGAGTTTGCTCAAACTCATGTCCATTGAGTCAGTGATGCCATCCAACCATCTCATCCTCTGTCGTCCCCTTCTCCTGTTGCGCTCAATCTATCCCAGCATCAGGGTCTTTTCTGATGAGTTGGCTCTTTGCATCAGGTGGTCAAAGTATTGAAGCTTCAGCTTCAGCATTAGTTCTTCCAATGAATATTTAGGGTTGATTTCAACATTGGCTTAAACCCATTTAAACAAGTTTCTTTTTCGCAAAACTTCTTTGAGACTTTGATACCCCATCTTGTATGATGTCTCCAAGAGAAAGCAAACATTTCCCAATAAATATGACTGGAGACTTTTTTCATGAGAAACTGAGTTTGATGTTGTATTTTGGCTCACTTGTTATCCATGCCAACCTCCTAATTCTCTATGTTCTTCTATTGTAGAGGTTGGAAAAATTAAGGAAAAAAACTCATTTACTAAACTTCATAGCTGCCAGGGGTGCCTGAGAGACCATTCTGGTCAATGGGATACAGACAGACACTATGGAGAGCACTTCCTATATTTGTTCCCACCTTCTCTTCCCGAGGGATGGTACCATCTATGGAAGAGCAGGAACATGGCAGGAGTGTGTTTCCCTAATGACAGCATTAATGCATGAACCAATCCTGAACTTCCCATAAGAAAGTTAAGCTCCTTATTTGCTGTATGACTTAGGGAGCTCAAATCAGCACTCTCTGACAACCAAGAGGGGTGGAACAGGGTGGGAAATGGGAGGGAGGTTCAAGAGGGAAGGGACATATGTATATCTATGGCTGATTCATGTTGATGTATGGCAGAAATCAATACAATATTGTAAAGCAGTTATCCTCCAATTAAAAATAAGTATTTTTTTTAAAAAGAAAGTTAAGCTTTGTCATTTAAGCTACTTTGCTTTGAATGTTCTGTTACTTGTATTAATAGCTGAATGCAATCCTAACCAATATAAACATCTTACAGACACTGAGCATTTTGATTTCTAAGCATCACATACAACCCATTATTTTCCATACCTCTTCCTCACTTCCATCCCTTCAATGGCACTAAAATTCTTAATAGTCCCAAGTCTCTCTTTCTGTGACTTTATATGATGTGAAGTGAAGTGAAGTGAAGTGAAAGTTACTCAGTCATGTCCGACTCTTTGCGATCCATGGACTATACAGTCCATGGAATTCTCCAGGCCAGAATACTGGAGTGGGTAGCTGTTCCCTTTTCCAGGGGATCTTCCTGACCCAGGAATCAAACCCGATCTCCCACATACAGGCAGATTCTTTACCAGCTGAGCCCCAAGGGGAGCCCTTATATGACGCAGATAATATATTCTCTGTATTAGATGAGGTAGATAGTATGTGTACCACACACACAGTGTCTGTCCCTTACCAGGCCTGTCCACAATGGCACCAGAAACTTAAGTGCAATCAGCTGTGTTCTTCTGCTTCAGACACCTCTCTTAGGTGACACCTGTCAGTGCTATTCATTGAACTAAACCATAGCCAGGTCTGTTGCTGTTTGTATCAATAACTCTACAGATCAGTGCACATTTGGGAACTTCAGGGAATACATCTTTCCTTTACTTCTCACTCTGAAAACTGCTACAACTGCAGATAAATGCTTTCTATTCTCTCCTGAGATAGAAGTTTTGCTGCCCACTCAGACTCTGTGACAATAGACCCTTCTGTGCTGAGCACTGCCTCAAAATGTTGTGTTGGTTTTTTTTTTGCCTTTACCCCATAGACATAATCTCGGAGCTGTAATGTCAACCCACTCCACTGGTTATAGCATTTGCTTTTCAGTTATTTTATACCCACTATCTTTCTCCTTTGGTCTGACCTGCCCTTTTCTTCATTCACTTGTAAATGACTCCTCAACTTGAAAAACACTGAGGTGAAATTTCACCTCCCCTGTGAAGTCTATTCTACAACATCCAGAACTTTTCGAGCCTGTTTTCCTCCTTAGCATGTTGAACACACCTTTACTGAAGCACTGACCACAAGGTAATGTAATTTCTATTCATATGGCTCTCCATCTTCATGATCTATAAATTCTTTAAGAAAAGTCATCATATCATCTTTACACTTGGAACTCCAGCATCCTATGTTGTGATTGACATATGCTAGATGCGGAATAAATGTTTAATCAATGAATCAATAAATGACTCAACCAATCAATGATAAGCAGTTGCTAAGAATATGGTGCTTGCAAATGCTTCAGTTTAGTCAACGCTGAGTTCCGTCTCTCAGCAAAACTGCTAACCACCAAGAAGACTAGTGAAAGGACAGAACCGAGTTCTAAACTGACTACCTAGTTATAGCTTTATCGTTACATGTTAGGTAATACATATTGTTCTAGTAAATACAGTTGACCCTTGAACAACATGAGCTTGAACTATGGGGGTCCACTTATACAATTTTTATGCCATGTGAGGACATAGATAAAAAAACTGCCCACTATGAGGAAGCTGAATGTCATCAGACACCAAATATGCCAGCACCTTGATCTCGGACTTTCCAGCCTCTAGAATCATGAGATATAATTGTCTGCTATTCATAAGCCACCTTGTCTACAGCCTTGTGGTAGACAGCAGACTGAACAGATTAAGACAATACCAAAAGCTACCCTTCTGAGAAAACCTGGAATTAGTGGTTACCATGTTGAGGTAATCCTTGTATGGTCTGAGCCCTAACACATAACTTCTGTAGGTAAAGAAGAGAGAATCAGGGGGTCTCAGGCAAGATATTCCTCAGGTAAAACACCCAGCTACAAAACAAGGAACATCAGGTCCTTTGTTTCTATGGAAGACAAGAGAAAGAGAAAGAAGCATATCAAGAGAAGGTATCAAAGCTAAGAAGAGTGTTTTCAACAGTGCAGAGTACATAGGCACACATACACATGAAGCAACATAGTAACTTTGGGCAATGTTCCTGGCTGATTGTGTTCTAAGGACTATGCATTTTTGGAGAGATGAGGTCAAGCTCATTGCTTAAAAACACTGGCTAATATTCTTATCAGCATCTAGTTTTCCCTGCTCAAAGCTGATTGAAATGGTCTAGAAACAGAGATTGTGCAGTAAGATCCTGATATATGTCATTACATGTGATTTGTTTGTCAGATATTTTTGCTTGAAAAATAGAATTTTTTTTTTAGATACTAAGATACAGAATGGACTTGCCAATATTTCACCCCCTGATAAACATTGATAATTTTACTATCTGCAAATAGAGTCATCAAGACAGGTGCCTTTGGGTGATTGGAATCCCTCTGTATGAACTGTTATTTACTGGCTAAAGAGTTTTGAAACTGATTTTATTTTTCAAGTCTCTCATAGGTGAGCCATCATCCAGAAGCTATGGGCTATGAATTGAGGGGGGAGGGGTCTTTTTCAACTGTAATAGTGTTCTTCACAGTTGACAAGACGTATTGTGCCAGAGGGAGCCTTTTTCAATAAATCTTCACAAAATAGTTTCAGAACCAAAAGTAAAAATTAAGCTGCATTAAGACACATAAAAAAAGTCTCTCCTCTTTCTCCCCCACAACCTCCCTCACCTCTCTTGCTCTTTTTCTTCTTTTCTTTCTCTCCTTTACTTATTTTTTTCAATAATCTTATTAAGATCTTTCCCCCTTCAAGTTCATTGAACTCTGAAATCCAATAGAAACTGCCTATGGGAGTAAGAAGGTAAGATCAGGGTTTTAATACTAGTAATAATGGAGTTAACTCTGGTGAACCGGAAATTCCAGAATAGCCCAGAGAAGCTCTAGATTGACTGTATTCTCCTTGAGGGCTGTGACTATCCTTGTAGGACACTTTTCCTTGCTGCTCAAAATCCATTTCCCCATATCCAGTACTAATTTCATCTGATGTTTCTTTGATGGCAAGAAACGGAAACCAGCTCTGCTAATTTAAGCAACAGGGATTTTATTTTAAATATATGAAGAAGCTCACAGATAAAGGACTTAGCTTGAAAAGGCCAGAAACCAAGGAAGCTCTGATAATGTAGGTCCAGCAACCTGAGAACTATCTCTTCAAGCCACCGTCACTGAGGATGAATCAGTAACTCAGTTCTTTTGCAATTTTGCTCAGGATTAAAATTCCAAAGAAAAAAACTTTCAATTGGCTGTGTTTGAGACTGTTCCCAAGCTTTAGAAGGGAAATCAAGAAACCCTGATTTGCAGTCTGCCCATATGGTACACAATGGGTAAATTGTGGCCACTCAAAATAAGAAAAGGGATGTTGTCACTAGAATAAAGGAAACAGATGTTGAGGGGCAAAAAGGGAAAGAAGAGAAATGAAAAAAGTTCCAGATGATCTGAATGTCTCTTAAGAGGCTTTACTATGACACATCTCTCTTGTATTCCCCCCAGAGTACCTAGCCACAAAGTAAGTGCCAGAACACAGAGCAAGAACTCAATATATTGACATATTTTACTGATTGGTTCCCATCACCACTCACTAGGCTATTACCTCCATGAAGGTGGGGACAGCATCTTTTATGCATTACTTTTATGTATTTTCAATGCCTAGTAGACTATCAAGAATAAAGGATCTTTAATAAATATTTGAAAAATAAATGAATTTTTAAAACATCCCAAGTATCTAGATAAGTTCACTTTCCTTTCTATTTGCAACTTTTCTCACCTTTCTCTATTCTTCATTTATTCATCTTTTTCTTGCCTTAATTTTAGTCTGGGCCAGATTTTTTTTTTACTCAGAGATGCAAACACTCTTAAGTATACAAACATTAAGAGCAAGAAAATCTGTAAACAACAAAGAGCTTTACTGGAATATCATGTTGTTGATAATATGGATTATTCCATCATATTTCCTATCATCTGAGCAAGAGAATCTGGAATAATACAGCTTTAAACAATGGAGACTCTTAACAAAAATTTGCCCTCTGCAATTCACTACAGGGAGACCACATTCTCCATATGCTTATAACAATGTCAAGATTCAGAAACACTCCTTATTACAAGAGACAGTAACTCGGAAAACTCATTTTACTGGAAAAATTCTAAGCCAGAAAAACCATATAGATATGATATCTGAATTTCATCTTTAATGTAGCCCAACTTTGCTTTGAGAAGAAATAAGAGAGAGAAACAATTGTATTCTTAACAGTTCATTTAATAGTTCAAATTTTAATTATATTTTGTTAATTGGAAAGATACACATTCCCAAGGAACATTCTCGCTGCACAGATTGTTAGCCAGTCACAATGAGCCTAACTAGCCTTTTGTACAATTAACAGAGTTAGTGGATGCCATTGCTGCCACTTTGCATGGCCTCTGTGTTTTGACAATGTGACTTCTATTTATGATTAGACTTGCAAACACGTGGGGTACAATCTTGGAGTGAAGGTCAAGGGAAAGTTTCATTATACAACCTCAGCCTTTGAACCTTCTTCTTTTGAAGAAAAATCTTTGCCAGATAATGTGGGTCTTAGATCTCTTTGCAATTTTACTGTGTGGTGGATTTGGTACATAAGTGGTAGGAGGAAAAGGGGAGAAACTTGAAAACTCAAAGTACCCATATAAAGTATTAGACTGTATCAGTACTTCTCAAACTTTAATATGCATTCAGGTCACCAGAGATTTTGTTAAAAATTCACATTCTGGTTCAATAAGTAGGCCTGAGAGTCTGCATATCTAACAAGTTCCCACATGGAATTGCTGCTAGCAGCAAGCACCTGAATAATAAGTTCTGATCCACTCAAAGCATTATAAGTCCGTCTGCTTAAAACATTCTCCTTTTTGGTAAAACTTTTGACACCTCTTCCTTGCACACCTCAATTTTCTTTCAAGCTTCAGACTATTAAAATTAGCAGATACAAAGAATTTCCTCTTCAATCCATCATCTCCACACTTTTTTGTTTCTGAGTTTCACATCCCACCCACATTTTGTATGCACTATGAACCTAACATTATATTAGGCTTGCCTCACACCCTAAACTTAATATGAATTTGCAATTCTTCATGGAAGTGTAATAATATTTTTATACTTTTTATGATTTCTTTTCTAATAAACTTTGCTTCTTCCAAGGATAAAGGGGCACACTCAGATACACATGTTATTATTTAAAGTATTTCCTCCTCTACTTACTCCCCCAAAAAAGGTAAGAATAATCAATCTGTCCCTTAAGAAGAGCCATGATGGTTAGCTTGATTATTTTAAAATTTCAGTGCATATCCTCAGAGGTCAATAGAATCTCTGTTTAACTTTCATTTCTTCCATCCTTTACAACTCACTATTATGCAGCGGTACGTTTTCATCTCTGTTCAGAAATGGAGATGGCATTCCATCCACAGTGAACTTCTTTCCACAATGCAAAGAAGTCATTTCAAAGGGGCTCATTAGCTACTGCTAGACTGTGTGTTAGCAATGAACTGAGACAAAAACTCTGCCAGAGCTACTGTGTATCAGTTCACAGCATGTCCTTGGCAGATTTTCTTGAGTCCTCCTGGGACCAGAATAGTTAAGTTCACAAGTCCTCCTGCCCTCTCTACTAGACTGGATTGATGGCTCACTGCTTTTTCCTCCTCTAAAGATGACGTTTGTCACCAGGAAGGGGGATCAGCATCGTAATCCTTCTTAGATTCTGTTGAACTGGAGTTTACTGCTTTGACCTTTGCAATGATACATGTTTTTTTGAATGACTGCATGTTCCATTTCTTCAGGGGATTTGAAGTGATGAGGGCCAAGAAGCTGGCAGTGATGGGTAGGGATGCTGGAGGACAGACCTAGAGTGATCGTGATATGGTTTTTGACCTTCTAGACCAGAGATTTGTACTCTTGTGACTGAAGATATCCTGTGGCTGTATGGATTAACATTGCAGAGGCTAAATGGCAAACCTGAATTGCATGTAGCAGGAAGCTAGGGGATTTTTCAAGTCTAACCAAGTGCTGAAGACAATGAGATCATCCATAATGGCTGTCTGGAACACCATGTCAGCTCAGACTAATTTTCTCCATCTTAAACCCTCCGTCCTTAAAAAAAAAAAAAAAAAAAGCCACTGGGCTTATTCATGTGCCAGTATAGGACATTATTTCATCAGATAAAAAGTCACGGAATACCAATGCCAGCAGAGATTGAGCAGGGGTAGACATGCTGCCCACAGCTGTTTTTAACACTATCACCAGGCAGCTATAAACCAAGTGAGAGAATAAAAATCCACAACATATACTACTAATTACATGCTCTTCTAATACACCTCTTGATTTGTCAGATCTGACTTTGCAGAGAAAAACCCTGACATCCAGATTCAAAGTCAAGGCATGTTTGCAGGTGCCACTGTGCCTATCAATGTGTCAGACCTCAAAGAGTATTACAGCCTCCAGAGATGCTCGGCCCCAGGGGGGTTCACAGACCTGCCTCTGTGCATGATCTTGGGCAATTACTGAACTGGATTATTTTATCTGTTTCTTAGCTGTTCCTTATCTGTTTCCTTATCTGATTTCTATCTCACACAGGTTGTTATAAGGATCAAATGATTAGAGAAAGAGAAGGGGAGATGGGTATAAAAACCATCAATATCGATAGATATAAATATATCTTAGAATAGTAAAGTGAGCTACTATAATTATGAATACTGCATTTAATTCTTGCAAGGAAAGTAGAATTTGTTGTGCTCATGCCTTCATCTTTTTGGATTGCTATAAAGAAAAATCACAGAAACTAGGTGGCTTACAAATATCAGAAACTTATTTCTCACAGTTCTAGAGGTTAGAAGTCCAAGATCAAGGCAGAGGCAAATTCAGTGTCTGGTGAAGGCCTCCTAGAGTGTTATCTTTTCACTATGCCCTCACACTGTGCAACTGACTAGGGAACTGTGTGGGGCCTCTTTAATAAGGGCCCTAATCCCATTCATGAGGGCACCACCCTCATGATCTAAGCACCTCCCAGACGCTCCACCTCCTAATATCATCACATTAGCCATTAGATTTCAATATTGTGAATTTGGGGAGGACACAGACATTCAGACCATAGCAGCTCATTAGGAAATGAGAAAACTGAACCTAATGACAACAACAAAGAGAGAGAGTTTGGGGAATTGCATTAACTCTTTCAAGTCCTTTGATATCTTGGAGTAAGTCCAAAGTTAAAAAGAAGGACCTCCCCCACCCCCACTTCCCATCCCTAGCCTGCTCAAAAGGAATAAAGGCCATTGTAACAGTGCTGAAAGTTGCTGAATATTCCAGAATCCCAGTTTAGAGGATGTCCTGTAAAACCTTCTTTCCATTAGCCTCATGCAGCTTTTGCTACTCACTCAGGATTGGTTAATTTGAGGAATATAGCAAGTTAAAGGAAATTTTTGTGTGTTAATACATGGAGTATCATGTATGCACCCTTTTTTTCCTTGTATGAAACTGTCTCATAGATTAAACTCACATAAATTTATAAAGTTATGTGTACAGAATGTCCCTTGACGCCTTTTAATCATCATAAAATAAACATATAGATACTAAGAATAGCCTGTTTCTCAAAAAGTGAAAGTATACATTTATAATGGTACTTTTCTTTCAGTTTTATTGAGATATTATTGTCATATAACACATAAAATTAAAGTATCACATGGTGATTAGCTATGCATATATACTGCAAAATGATTAGGACAATAAGGTTACCACTTCCATCCTCTTCTCTCACATAACTATCATTAGTGTGTGTGTGTGTAGTGATTTACACTTTTTCTTACACTTTTTCTTTTTTTACCTGCCCATATTGATATCCTGCACCATGTTCTTTGATGATCAATATCTCCAAAGAGAAGTTACTCGGGGAAACACCTAATATGCATGGCAGTGATTAATACTTATGGCCTGAATGAGATCTGATCTAACTGGGCTTTGTCTGTGACCTGAGTTGGACTTGTCTAACTGAGCTTTGTTTTTTGTGTAGTTATTTTCTTTTTCCTTCTCAATACCAACTCAGAAAATAAGTGTCTGCTTTACTGGGGCTTTCTATATTTGCAAAAGAAGACCACAATTTTAAAATGTCTCAGATAAATAGTGATATAAATAAATTGTAGAAACTTGGGAATATTAGGGGGAAAGTTTATTGTTGAAATGTTGGCAGCAAAGTGAGAGATAAGGTTAGCAGTGACGGGTCAACTCCAAGGTTTGGGGTGATGGAGTAAGCATTGGGCTGCCCGTCTGTGGTTCAGTTCCTCTTCTTTATTCAACAGATGATTACTAAGCTTCTCCTCTCTGGAAACAATGTGAGGAGCATATTGGCAGTATAAGGATGAGTAGGATGCTGCCTCATTCTTCTTGAGAAGATGGACTTTTACCCTCATAACTACGATAAAATAGGGTCCTAACCTTCCGGTTCATATCCCAATGCTAGCCCTTGTGTCTTGTGTTAGTCACTCAGTTGTGTCCGACTCTTTAAACCCTATGGACTGTAGCCCACCAGGCTCCTCTGTCCATTGGATTTTCCAGGCAAGAATACTGGAGTCGGTAGCCATTCCCTTCTCCAGGGGATCTTCCTGACCCAGGGATTAAACCCAGGTTTCCTGCACTGCAGGTAGATTCTTTACCATCTGAGCCACCAGCCCACTACCCCTCAAATCCTCTCCAAGCTTTAACCATACCAATGATTCAGCATGTAACACAGACTTCAGCATGGCCTGGGCAGTACTGATTTTGCCATTTTGGAGTAGCATTACTTTGGGAAACCTGCTTAAACTAACTGAATATCCATTTCCTCATCTGAAAAGCAGGGTTTATAACACTCACTTCATCAGAAAACTATCATGAGTGTTAGAGATGTTTTACATCAAGAAGCTGGAATCAGGTGTATACTAAATGGTCAGTACTTGGTACACTTATTAACATATTCATTGTAGTCAGACTGTTGAGTTATTAACAATTACAAATACTATTGCTTGAGATATTATGCAGCCATGAGAAAGAAGGATACCCTGCCATTCACAACAATGTGGATGGACCTTGAGTACATTATGCTAAGTGAAATAAGTCAGACAGAGAAAGACAAGTACTGTATGATTTCACTTATACGTGAAATCTTAAAGAGTGAAACCTATAAAAACAAAGAGAAAATGGTGGTTATAATGAGCAGACAAGATTGATGGTGTTTAAGGCTATAGCCTTATAATGAGTAGTAAATAAGCCATAGAGATCTAATCTAATGTGTAATGGGTGTAGTCAACAATGTTTATACTATAACTATGTAATGTGATAAACATCACTACATCAGCAATCATATTACAATATATAAATGAATCAAAGTAACATAGGGTACACCTTAAATTTACACAATGCTACGTGTCTAATTTTTTCAATAAAAAAATTAGTAATAAATACCATTACTATTTATTGCAAAAAACACTCAGTCCAGTTTAAGGAAGTGGGGTTTATTTGAAAGATACAGCACTGTCCATTTCTTGTGCCTCTGTCAGCTCCAAGCTCAGGGCTTTCTTCACTAAACAGGATTGTAACGAAAATCTGGCCCCAGAGTCAGACTAACTGAATTTGAATCCTCGCTCATCTACTCATATGCTGGGGGTGGGGGAGGAGGGTGGTAAGGTGGTCCTAAGCACATTGCAGAACATCTCTCTGCCTCAGTTTCTTTGACTGTAAGGTAAGACTCATAACATACCTTGTCTCACAGGAGTGCCATAAGAATAAAGTGACACCATTGTGTAAATGGCTTATCACCTAGCATGTAGCACAGAATACATACTTGATCAATGTCAACCGCTTCAAAATTTTTTCAAACTTGTGTGGAATAGAATAATACTGGCTCGGATATGCAAAGCTCCAGCATGGAAATATAAATCAAGTGCCCTTCAGAGGCAAAGGTGGCAATAAATATGTGTGGCTGGAGAGACCCAGAAGGGCTGTTATTCCTCTTTTTGCTTTAGCCTCACCATCTGTGCATTAACAGACCAGCTGGACAAGGTGGTCTCCAAAGGCCAATAGTAGCTCAGGTTGGCTATGATTTTAAGAAACACCCCAGAGGAGCATCTACTCTTCAGACTCCAGTGTGGGAAAATCCTGGTTAGGATGGGTGGGAAGGAGGGTTACATGGGGTCAGGATGAGGGGCCACGTTCACAACCTCTCCCCTTGACAGTCCAACCCACACCTGCCCCCCAAAGCTGCCTCACACCCGTCAGCACTCTCATTGCACTTCTGTGCATTACTTTACAGAAATAAGCCAAAATGTGGTATTCTGTGAACTCCTAGTAAAGCAAGACAATATATCACTCTGTAAATTGAATAGTGTGGCCAAATTCTGGTCTGGTTTGTAGTTAGGATGTAGAGAAAACCTAGGCCAAATTGAAATCAGCAGACTAGAGGCCAAACCTTGCTCAAGCAACACCAAACAAACAGCTGATAGTGGAGACTCTGACCCATTCCTGAAGCAGGAACCAGGAATGTGGGTCCTCCCTGAGTTGTGGGGGCTCCAGCTCCCAGCTCATAATCTCTGCTTCTGCCACCCTTCAGGTATCTGGGGATGGTTTCACTTTTTCTATGATTTGAAATTATTCTGTGACTCAATACTATTGTTGTTGTGTGTACAATGAGTACTGAAACATTTTTAACAGCATCTTTTGGGCACCTTTTCCTTTGATTTCTCCAGCTTAATGACATTATTGTGAGGGCTTCAGGGACTGTTAGGCAGATGTACTTCCTGGCGAAGTTGCCGCTTCAGGAGAAGTCATTACTTTTTGTGGGGCCCACAGGCACTGGAGAGGCTGCTCTGACAAACAGCTTCCTGCGACAGTTACCTCATGAAAAATATGTTATGTGTCAAATTAACTTCGCAGCGCAGACCTCAGCTAAGCAGACCCGGGACATCTCCCTAACAGATCTTGAAAGGTACCCAGAGTTTTAATTAAAATCAAGAATGTAATTGTGCTTCGTTTACTCCTCAGAGATTATCCACAAAATAATATGAAGCGCTCGCCTTCGGTTTCTGACAAAATAAATGAAACTTGATTTGTTCCTCCCTGGTAATGTTTATTACCAGAGAAACTACATTTTAATTGTTGTTGACAAATATTCTGATTTATGGGGTGCATAAAATGGAAAGTTGTCTAGATAGCATGTGTCTACTTAACTTTTTCTTCGCAACATTTTGCTTCAGGAGGCTGCACTAGCTGTCTGTCAAGGGTATTCTTTAGGCCAAAGCATATTAAAGTAAATCACCAGATTGTATCTTGACTAGTAAAAAGAACCATCTGTTAGGGAAAGATGTAAGCAGTGGGCGAGAGAGTTGGTACTTGCCAATGCAGAGAGGGCAAAAAGATCAGCTGGAAGAATGGCAGTGTCCAGGGGATTCTTCCCAGAAGCTGGTTAACTTTCCAGCATCCAAATCATGCATTTTTAATTCATCACATGGCAAAAAGACAAGTCAGACACTAATTGGCACTTTAAAAGAAAATTTGCACCACACCAGGAACTCTTCAGGCAGGAAGACTTTGTATCCCACTCCACATGGACCATTTTGTATTCTGTTTAAAGTTTCGAACTGAAACCTGAGGATGTAGACATGGCTAAAACATCTATTTAAATCACAGATTTCATTCATAATGCTCGTTCATCACTAGGAAAACCTTTTGAGGTCAATATGCCCATGAACTTTTTCCAAACAAAATCAGAATATAGTAAGTAACTGGCATATATGGAAGTACCAATTTTTATACTTATATAATAGTTCACATATATATAACCATTCATATATATTAATATACTCTTTCATAAATATTATATATAATCTTTCATTTTCATATATATCATATATATATATATTCTTTCAGGTGTTAATAACAGAAAGTATTTGCTACCACATCAACAATGGGTTGGTTCTGAGAGTGGTCATCTGTTATACGCGTGTCTTTAATTGTAAATGCAACATGAAATCTGAGATTTATGTTTACTTGATCATTGTATATAAGTTGGCAATAGAAGGATGCATGTGAAAAAATAAAATTTTTTATAATACCAGCATACAAGGATAATGACCCATTTTTAAAAATCTTCTTATATAAACAGTCTAATCCTTTAAAAAAAAGAAAACTAGATTAAGAAATGATTAATTTTAGTGTTATATGTTAAAATATGCACTAATACATTCGAGAACTATTACACTGAACAATCTTAAGACTCACAGTATTTCTTTCCATTAGGAATGGTTAAGCTTCAATAATACACAAAATTACTGTTCTGTTCTCTCAGGTCTTTGCCCTAAGAAAAGCAAGTGAAAGTTGCTCAGTCATGTCCGACTCTTTATGACCCCATGGACAGTAGCCCACCAGGCTCCTCTGTTCATGGAATTCTCCAGGCAAGAATACTGGAGTGAGTTGCCATGCCCTTCTCCAGGGGATCTTCCAAACCCAGGGATCAAACCCAGGTCCCCGCATTGCAGGCAGTTTCTTTACCATCTGAGCCACCAGGGAAGCCCTAAGAAAATCAAAATGGATGTTAATGGAGGGGCTGCTTTGCCCTCAGCACAGCTGTGGGTGATTACAAACTTTGCATACTTTGGTCTCAAGATTTTTCTTATAGCTGCTTTTTCAAACTTGTATCCCAATACATCTCACTTTTACTGCCTTTTTAGCTCAAAAAGCTCTTTCAGGCATAATTAAATCATTTAATGTTCCTGAGTGTTATTCGCCTCCTTAAGAAATGCAATTTCATGTCATTTCTTTAATTTGAACTCCTATTAGTGTTTCTGCCTTGGAATATACCTGTCTTTATCAAGTACCTGCAGGTACATTTCCAATGCCTGAGATTTTAAGAAATTAACCCATGACTGCCCCCACTGCAGAGGGGCAGGGCCAGACCACTATCCCCATCAGTGCACTTTCCATGGTACATTTTGAGGCCTGAACATCACTGTGGAGGCTCAGCATTACATCTCAGCCAAGTTCTCAATCCTTGCCTCCTGGGAAGAGAGTAGAGTATAATCAAACCTTTTCTTATGGTTGACATTTACAGGGTTCAAATAGAAAACTGGATTTTTTTTTCTTCTTCTTTAGCCTTGAAATTTTTCAAAACTTAAAGCAAGTCTGGAAAAATGTTGAAGAATTTTGATCATAGCCGCCCCCCCGCCCGCCAAAAAAAAAACCAAACTGGTTGGGACTCAGAAGGGCCATGTGCAAAACCTGAAGGAGAATTTGGGAATGACTGCTCAATTTGGCAACTTCACCAAAAATGAAGCAGTACCAAAAACAGCTGCTATCTTAAGTCAGCTCAGGCTGCCACGGCAAAATATCATGGACTGGGTGGCTTAAACAACAGAAATTCATTTCCTTACAGTTGTGGAGGCAACAAGGCCAAGAGCAAGGCATTGGCAGGGTTGATTTCTCGTGAGATCTCTCCTTGGCTGGCAGCTGGTGTTTTCTCACTGTATCCTCACATGGTCGCTCCTCTGAGCCTGTGCATTCCCAGTATCTCTCCCTCTTCTTACAAGGTCATCAGTCATATTGGATTAGGGCCCACTTTTATGACTTTTGTAACCTCTTTAAACACCTTATCTCCAAATGCAGTCATATTCTAAGATACTAAGGGTTAGAATTTCAACCTATAAATTCTGAGGAAACAGAATTCAATCCATACCAGCTGCAAATGCTCTTAAGTGTGGAGAAAGCAGCCTGTGGGCATAAAACTAATTAAATATCCCCAAGATGCAGAGCACCCCACTGGACAATATGAACAAGGAAAGGCTCATCCTTTGGACTTGAAGTATTTTGTTTCTGTGCCTGAAAGGGTTACATGAAAATCTATAGGATTCACAGCCCAAGATACTACCTTCAAGAAAGAGAAAGACTCAACAAACAGTTAATTAAAGCTAAGTAACTGTCCACAGAATGTTCCCAGTGAACCTAGCCTCAGATTCATTCTAAGCCCAATATTAGGGCACCGGATAAACCTCTCGGTGGCTCTAGACTATGAGCTCCCCACAAGGCGGGGACTCTGTATCATCTACCCTTGTGTCTCTCATGCCCAGCGAGAAACCTGACACATTCTGAGGAAATGTGTTCCCTAAATGGAAGCAAAGCCTTTGTCCAGAGAGCAAATGAAGAGACTGTGGAGAGCCTCAAGTCCTGCTGATTGCATTATATTAGGTGGAACTATCTAGTGTTTCTCCCAAATTAGAGCTTTTTCTGCCAGAGTAGTATTTGAAATAGAATGCATGACAACTGTGAATAAAATGCAGAATTGGCTTTAAACTTCAATTTATTCATTCCCAGTGTTTACTCAGAAAGTACTTACAGAGCACAGTAAAGCATTAAAAGTTTCAGAGGGATTAACAGCCTCCTTGCAATGTCAGGGGCTGCATGGAAATGACCTAAATATTTCCTGAAAATTCCCATCAAACTTAAACACGTCACTTTTTTTTACCTTTACATCTCTTCTTAGAGAAGTATATGATGTGTGCTTTCTCCTGCACTTCTATATCTCTTTATTGTGGTAGATGGACATTTCCACTAAGTTCCTAATTTTACCCCTTATTGGTTTTATTAAATACCAGCCAACTCACTCACAGACAAATAATTATTTTTAGTAATGAACTCTGGTTTTCATTCATTAGCATGGCCATAAGGGAATTTGTAAATGTTTTAGGTCTAGCACATTAACTCTTCATTTGAAGACTCAGCTGGTAAGTGTGACACAGAGCCCATGAAAGAACCAAGTGCATCCTTCAGACTCCAAGTATCTTCGTAAAAGGACAGCTGATATAAATCTTAGCTTGACTTTCTAAGGTTTTCTTTATTTCTTCTAAATACTCAAGGCAATTTCACAAGTGTTCTCTTTTGTCTCTACAATATCCCTCTCCAGAAAACCAGCCTTGGTGCCTGTTTGGTGAGAAGAAATTCTCACACAAGATGAGGTAAGTGTTCTCCTACAAACCTTGGTGTGCACAAAACGGGGCTCCAGAGCTTCGCTGACTTCAGTCAGTGGTAGATCTGTCCTAACAGCTTGGAATGAACCTTCTTCAAGGTGCCTGTTATCTGTAAAGCTCCTCATATTTGGGGGCACTCAGTTCAACTCAACTTGTTGTGGCATAGATTTCAAATCAACTAAGCTGCAGTTAATCTCTACAGTGTTTTGGGACCACTTATAAAACGAAGCCCTCTTGTGAGTAATGTTTTCTTGACAGAAAATTATTGGCAGAGCCACTTTCAGCAACCTGGAGATGACAGCTAGGAGGTGTTAATAATCCCTGCTCTATAATGAATAGAATAGTGACTATTACTGAAAAAATGAGAGACTTTTCATTCCCACCACAAGACTGTCTTCAGTGTCACTGTTGACTCTAGCTCTAGATGAAGTTTAAGTTAGAACCAGGTAAGCATAGAACTTAGGGTTGTAAAGAGCCTTAAAGACCACTTTATCTGGCATTCCATTCAATGCTTGTATTTCTTCCATAAAACCCCCCAACTGATGGTCACTCACTCTTAAACATTTCCAGTGGTGTAAGGAGCATTTCTCCTTTGAACATCTTTGACAGATGAGGGACTTCCATATGTTTCATTGTCATACAATGAACAGAAATGTCAAACTTCAACCTATTTATTCCAGTTTCACCTCGTGGGCTCCTAGAGAATTGATCTAATCTTTTTCTACAAAATAGTACTTTTAATAGTTTGTAATATGTTTCCTGTCTCCTTTTCTCCCAGCTAAACAATCCTAGCTCCTCTCACTGAGACAGGCTGAGACCTAGGACCCTTTGCTGCAGTGTATACACCTGAAAAAACATCTCCATGGACAACATGCACCCTGCACACAGCACCACCAACAGGGGGTGGGAAAATCACCTAAGACACCCCTTCAGCCTGACGCCTGAACCGGTCCCTACCCTCACCCTGTATAAGAAACCAGCTCGCCTCCCTCGGTGAGCACACAAGGGAATCTATTAAGTGTTTTCACTCCCTTCTGCTGAAGGAGGAGCCCCAGTAAAGCCTTGACTGAATTTCTTATCAGGACTCTAATCACCATCTATTGATTAAGGAAGGAGGCCAGGAACCCAGATCAGTAACAGACCTTGCTTTTGTTCCCAGTATCCTGTTTTTTTTCCCAGCTCCTCAGAGGCAGCAGCTGGATTTTTGGTCTTTTTGTATCTTATTGTTCCTAATTTGCCCCATTTGTGCATGCACGCAGTTGCTTTTAGTCTGTTTCTTTGTATTCTGTTGCTTGAGGAGACGTTTGTCCAGGTGTAAGCGCTGTAGCAAAGGGTCCCAGGTCTCAGTTCCAGGCTGTCTCATAACCACACTTAATAGGGTATGAATTCAGATTATCATCTCTCCTTGTGGTCATGTCACAGAAAGTGTACATTTCAATATCTATTCATTTCAAAGATATTTATTGAGTGCCTACAGTATACCAAGAACTCTCCCAATACGCCTATGTTGTCTCACGTGAAGCCAAGAACTAAAAATCAAGCTATAGGTATGATCAACAGCTCTACTGACAGGAAACAAAAACTTGACCATTTTAGTGTTTTCCTGAATGAGTTTCTTCCAGAACATCATTTCCCATTAAACTAGAAGCCACACTGCTATTAATATAACTGAAGTGGCAAAAGTATTGTTTTGTTTCTATTTTTAGTTGCTGTATTTAGTCAGGAATAATGATGGTCATTGTAGTAACAATCCCAAAATCTCCATGACTTAATTCTTTAATGGTTTTCTTTTGCTCACTTTTCAGACGACATGAGATCACAGGTCAGGAGGCAAGGGCAGAGGGGAGGCTCTGCTCCAGAGTCTTTCATGGGCTCAGACTTTGGCATCTCTGACCGTAACAGAGAAGAACAAGCACGACTCTAGGTTTGGATCTATCCATCTTCAGCTCTAATTCTTGTGCTCTGTGGTCTGTGCTCAGTCATACTGACTCTGCACCTTTTTAAAGAATGTTGCCTGGAGCCTGAAGTATACAGCCTATTCTCAACCCCATTTTCAAGACTCTGACCTTTCAAGCTATAACAGTTTTCCATTCATATAGAGATAGAAACTTGCAGAAATAGAGAATAACATTTCTCTTATTGGAAGTTTACAGGATTACTGTGACCAGACCTATGTGAACAGCTGCAAGAACAAAGCATTCCTACACCAAGAAGTTTGAAAGAACCAGCAACAACCCTTCCCTGTTTAGTATAAAATAACCCTGAATTTTAACTCAGGTAAGATAGTCTTTTGGACACTAGTCCACCATCTTCTTGGTCTGCAGGCTTTCTGAATAACTTCACTATTCCTTGTCTCAACATTTTGCCTCTCAATTTATTGGCCTGTCTTCTGGCAAGCATTGTGAGCTTGGGCTTTGTAACTAGGGCTTCAGAGGATCCTACTGGATGAGGCTTAAGTCAAAGGAAAAGAGAAACTGTGGAGAATCACATCTTTTCCTCATGTTCGATGGGTAAAAACCAGCCACAAAGGAAGTTGGGGAATGTAGTCTAGATGGATGCCCAGAAAGAAGAGAGAAACTGAATTATGTTGATTACAGCAGTGTCCACACAGCCTTTTTGGCAGCTGTCACTGACCATGGACTTACAGAGAATTCACTGTCATTTAAACCCTAAACCTCTTGCAAAAAGCCACAAGAATTGTACTGTCCTAAGTTTGTACAATTGGTTTATTCGACTTAAAGTAGATATGTTTGTTAAATTTTTGTCGGATTCAATTCAGACCATTTATTCTGTTTGGTTTATAGTTGTCACGGGTCATATTTACTATCACTTTTATGTTCATATCATCTTATGATCTACACATTTCACAATGGTTGTTATATCCTCATTAAAGACTTTAATTGAAAAGTTAAACTGTTGGGGGCAGAGGGTGGAGCATTAGAGAATAGTATTGGAAACTCCCTTGGAAGGTAAAAGAAATGATCATCCTTTGTATTGATCACCTTCCCAGTGATGAAGCCATATATATTGTCATTCTGTTAAAATGAACATCTCTTCATCATTCCCTTGTTTGAAGCCCATCATTTATTTATTGAACAATTACCTATTAATCTTTACCGTAGGCCAAGTACTGGGTTGGCCAAAAAGTTCATTTTCCATAACCTTGTACAGAAAATCCCAAGAGAACTTTTTGGCCAACCCAATACCTTGCTAAGCTTCTGATATATTTAACACTATAAATACTTTAATACTATATAAATACTCTAATACTATAAGGTAGTTATGCTCATCTTACAGATAAAGGAACTTAACTTTAGTGAGATAAATAAGTCTACTCAAGCCATGTAGTTTGGAGTCAGAATTGAAACCCAGATTTTCCTCCAAATTCTCCTTTGACATGTACTTTACTACCTGTCATATTTCAGCGGGTCCTTCTCTGCTTTCCTCCCTCTCGCGACCCTACGGTGATGGTTTTAGGAAGAGAGGGAGAACCTCTACAGCACACATCACCGTTACTCTCTAGGAAGCATTGTTATGTTCACTATCACATTATTTCCCCAAAATCCAATGTCAAATAACCAAACCATGGAATTTTCTATATCTAGTAGATCTTATTTCTGGCCTTGTCTGTGGATATATTTTTGACTCTGTTGGCCACTCTTGCTCTTTTAAATACCCTCTTTTTCAGCTTCAATGATACCACCATCTCCTGATTTCCTTCTCTCTCTCTAGCCATTCCTTCCTTGTCTTCTCCTCTACTTAGCATAAATGTTGTTGGCCCTTAAAGTTGGAATCCAGGTCCCCATCTTCTTTCCAAGCCTGTGGTTATGTCACCACATAAATGCAGGTAAGTCCAAATGTGCATATGCCATTTTGGACTTTCCTCTGAGCTCCAGACCCAAATATCCAGTTACTTCTTTGACTCACCATATTCAACAGTCCCAAAAAGAGATATGAGCTTCCCTGATGAACCTGGTTTTCTTCCAAGAGTCTCTTAGCTCACAAAAAGGCACACCTAAGTACACCAGAACCTGAGAATCACCCCTCTGCATATCCATCCTGTCATTTTTGTCTCATTAACATCTTTACACTCATTCATTCTCTCCATCTCTGCCACTTCCACCCCAATCCAGCCCCTCTATGCTCACTTCTGAAATAATAGTTTGCTGACCAGTCTACCCACATCCATCTTCCACACTGCAACCAAGTGATCTCACTACAACTTAAATCTGTTTACAGCTTCTGCTTTAAACTTCTCAGTGGTTCCCCATTGTTTCTTGACCCCTCACCATTGTTTCTCAGCCTCCCTTAGATACCATGCTCCCTTCTTTCACAGGACATTTGTACAAATCATTCCTTCTGCCCGAAGTGCCCTTTCCCACGACCATCCCACCCCCTTACCAGAAATAAATCACATTCCTGCCTTACCTCAGGGCAGCCTCTTTCAAACTAGGTCAATCCTTCTGTCCTATGCTCACACTTGCATACCTTTTCTCCTTTCTTTTATCAGGGTAGTCATTTTACATTTATTCTGGTGATTCTTTGGTTGATGACTTATTTCCCCACCAGACTGTAAGCTCCATAGTGGCAAGGTTGATGTCTCCTTGTACCTCCATTGTATTCCCATTGCCTAATAGAGTGCCTAGCACATTTCTATCAAATAAATGAATGACCCAAAGCATGCTCTAACTCTAATCATCTGATTTCAAGGATAATCATTTGGTTGTTCTGATTTAATGAAAACTAAAATACATACTTCATTATTAAATCTTGTCTTCACAAGGAGCCAACATTTCACCTAACCACTAGCCACATATTCATCCATGTGCATGAAATCTGCCATATTAGTGCATAGCACATGGTACAACATAAACTTCAATGCTGAAATGTTTTCCAATCATGAGCTATTAATAATTTAACAAAATTAATTCAAAACACTTCATTCAACAGTGAAACAGAGATGAGGAGGAAATGATGCGTGTGCTGGTCTTGCAGGGTTGAATTAAATGTGGCAAAACAAGTAAAAGGAAAAAGTCACCGACTTGTTTAAAGTGAACATCCCTGTTTAGAATTTAAGACAATTCTTATGTTTTTTAAAGATATTAAAGAGCAAACATCAGAGACACAAATAAAAATCTTTGCTTATACAGGTGAATGATTTAACATGGTAATAGTCATTTGTCAGGCCTCAGAAAAGGAAACAAAAATGGAAGGGTTTTTTTTTTCTTCAGCATGAAGCAGTAATCAAGTCAAAGAAAAGCTTTCAGTAATTATTATTATTAGGACTAATCATTAGGAGTAAAAAGTGAGACAGACAATCCACAGAGCATAGAATTAGCTCCTATCCAGAGGATCCTACAATTTTCACTAGAACAGCGGGGGGAAGCAGGATACATTTATTAGAAAAACAGGTGAGCCAGAAATGGAGCAAAATTTCCCACTTGAAATTTTACTTTGGATAGGGCAACCAGCTGAATTCTCTGCCCCAGACACCAAGCCTGAAAAGGGGGAAGATGATGGACACACTGCCATAATCATTATCCAGAAGATAGGAAGGGGAAGGGGAAAACAGGTGTGCCACCATCAAAATGTAACTCTGGTCAACAAGAAACATCGGGATGTAGGCCAGTGATCCTCAAACTTTAAAGCATCACTGTCACATGAGGGCCTGTTAAAATGCAATGACTGGGACCCACCCCCAGAATTTATTGGGTAGGTTTAGGGTTAAAACCAAGTCTCCATAAAACTGAGTTTCTCTGCCAAGTTTATGATCCAAAACTTTATTCTCTTCCCTCTCCTGAATCTGTTCCTCTCAAGACTGAGGGGTATCAAAGAAAGGGGGAGATTGAAACCACATATAAACCCCTGTGTCCCTGTCTTCTGGAGTAAAACATTTTTGCTTTCGTCTTCCAGGGCTCCCTTGAATCTCAAAAGGCTGACTCAAGAGTTAGTGATCAACAGTTTTGCTCATGTTGTAATGCTGCAAAATAAATGTTTTTGCATATGTATTTTTTAAGAAGAGTTAATGATTAGGAAATGTGAAGATGTAGGAACAAAGAATAGTTGTTGGACTGAAAAACTGGTAACAGTTTACTCCGTAAATCCACTACATTGCAGAATCACCAAGCTCTCAGTTCCTTGAAAGATACAAAGGCCTGACACATATTCCTAAGTTGTTTTTACAGGAAGCAGAACTCTGCCAGATGAAAACTGCTGACTGCAAGCACATAGACCCTAGACCAGTTGAAACCAGAAAGCTGATGATGCTTGAAACTTCGTCTTGATGCAACCAATCTGAGAATTGTGCTCGAGCTGATCACTCATCCTGTAGCCCTCTCCCTCACACTGCCTTTAAAACCCCTTCCCTGAAAGCCATCAGGGAATTCATGCCCTTTGAGCATGAGCTGTTTTGATCTCCTTCCTTGGCACCCTGCAATATATGCTGTACTTTCCTTCACCACAACCTGATGTCAGTAGATACTGTGAAAGGGGAATAAATATCTCCATATTACAATGAGAAAATTGAGGCTAGAGCATTAGGTGACTGGCCAGCTCAATGAGTAGAAAGTTCAGCCTAATTCTAAAGCCCAGTCATCTTAACTGCTACAGTCATCTCAGCATTGGGCCCAAATTTAAGAACCTCTCTTCAAGCTAGAGCACTATCAATTCCAAATAAGCCATCATTGACCTTCACCTAACCCCCCCAAAAAAAAAATCTCTAAATTGACTTTCAAAGTCTGTAGCAGTAGTAAGCCCACAGATACACCGAAAGGTATTTACGGTTAAACGTTATTGGTGCTGCAATAATGCACTGTGAAAGGATAATTAACAATGTTGCAGACAGCATCTGGATGGATGCGCCAGGCCCTAAGGGAGAAAGAAATGGGATGAGAGAATGGAAGGCTCCAGTGGAACTGCATTAGGAACTGAGAAGTGTGGATCTTAACCATTAATGAGTAATAGTGAAGACCACCAAGGAGCCATCAAGGATCCTGGAGAGAAGATGGGGACAGGCAAAATAGAAAGGAGTTAGAAATCAGAGATCAAGACGTGAAGAACACTACCAAGGCGAAGCAATGACCCATGCAGGAACCAGGGGACACACAGCAGGCAGGTTGTAGAGGGGCTGCTATGTCCTATAAATGAATTCTTCTCATCCACAGTTACCCTCATTGCCCTCCAAAGAAACCTACATCCTAGAGAAAAGGCAGCAGTCAGGAGAATGGAGTATAACAGATGGTACGTGGGTGACACTGGCTATAATATCCCTATATACCTCAAGTACTCATCTGTTTAATGGAACTAATAATTCTGACCTCAAAGGGTTGCAAGAATCAAATGAGATAACATATGCAAAGCACTTAGTGTCTGGGGCGTCATACTCGTTCAGAAGATGCTGGCTCTTTTTATTATTATCGCTATTGTTGTTTGTTATTATCATCATTAATATCATCATCCTCGAGGGAAGAACAATTATTTTTAAAGACAAAATATAACGGCCTAGATCATCTTCAGTGAAAAGTTCATGGGCATTCCTTGTGTTAGTCAAAAGCTTGGCAGTTTGGGTCATGCAGTTTCTAATGACACAGGTGCTCCTGATAGAATTAACAAAAAGAGTAAAATAAAATAAATAAAGCAGCATTTGGTGCCCTACTTTTCTTCCGTACCATTTACATGTTCTCCTAATTAAATTTTCGAGTAAACTCCATTCCACAGCCGTGCTGGGTTTGCTCAGATGCACTATAGAATGATTCACAGCCTTGATATAAACTTCTCCGCTCTGAGTGCCAAATTCCATGCTGTAGGTACGATATCAGAATCCATTTATTATTTCACTCTTGCTTAATTAATTCTGCTGCCAGCTACCTGTTGATGTTTGGGTTCTGTTGACAATGCTGAACAAAGTTTTAATACAAAGAGTTTTAATAACATGTTTACTGCTGGGTGGCCTGCCACTTTTGATTAAACTTCATGAGGATTTATAACCATCTTTCCCCCTACATGTCTGTAACCTTTAAGGGATGTCTGATAAAAAGCAAAGGTCGTGGGTTCCAAAAGCCCGTGTTCTAATGAATGTGTTTGACAGCTGATCCTGAATGCGCAGCTGTTTCTCATCCTTTCTCCAGCCCCCCCCAATCTTATTTTTTTATAGCGATTCCCAACAAGGATAAAAATTAACATGAATAGAATTAATGGTTTAATTTTGCAAGTGAAAGGGAAGAGTTTACGATGCCTCACTGGGGAAAGGGGCTTCTGTCTTTGCTGATGACCCAAACATGTCTGCCAAGGAGAAATACGGTGTCCAGTCTCCCATTGAACTGCCACACGAATGGATTGGCCGTGGCTTCTGGCTTGACAGGTGCAATAAATATTAATTAGTGTGCTTGGCTACAGAGGGAGTAATGATATACACTGCTCCTCTGAAGCGTTAAATTGTAGTGTTAGTCTTGATAATGCCTCATCTTCTCCATCACGGCAGGAAAACATTTTGAGTTACACACGTCCCTGTATAGGCAAAGGAATAAAGGTTTATCTGTTGTCAGGAATTACAGATGCAAAAAGTGCGGGGTTAAAACTGATGGTGAGTTAGGTGCTAGGCATTCCTTGTATGATCGTTGCATTCTTTTTTAAAATCAGCATTTCAGGTGGCACGAACCAATTTCTAAAATATTTGCTGTTGGTAAGGGATAAAGCTGAAACACTGCGCTCTTGTCAAGGTATTTGATTATGTTGGAAATGGATCTGAAAACTCCTTGTCTAAAACAACTGCCACAAATATGCATTAAATATTAGAGGAACTGTGTTTATTAGATTACGGGAAACTTGGTAGGTTTATGATGTTGAACTGAATGGTTAGGATGTTCCTGAGTGTTTATAACAGCCTTGGACTAGAGATGGCTGTACTGGGGAACGAACGATAAAATTGCTCTTAAAATTCAGCTCTGATCAGGAAAAAAAAAAAAAAACTGGTGAGGAGGCCATGATAAGCAAATTAACATTAGCGCTGATTCTAGGCTTGCAACAAAACAGGTTTTTGAAATGGGTATGTTTAGATGTTTACACCTGAAGTTACAGCAAAACAATAGCATTTCACCAAGAAAAGAGGCTCTAATTAAAGACTGATATTTTCCAAATGCTTAATTATAATGGCTTACAGTTCTGCCTAAGGGCTTCTCTAGGAGCTAATTTGCTGGAATATTACCATTTACACTTTTTCATTTGTTGAAGATCTTGCTCCCTTGCAAATTGTCTTTTTTTAGTTTGTTGTAACTTCCTCTGGCACTCTTTCTGGGAATGTTTCCTACCCCCTGTATAGGAAAGACTAGCAAGAAATTTGGCAAACAAAGTTTCATTCTGGGTAGAATTCTTCCCCCTCCCGCATGGTTTAAATGTGTTGATATCTGTTTTTGTACTGCAGCTGCAAAGAAAAATGGATTTTGGCAATGGGAATGCATGCTTGTTTCTTATTCTCTCCTGGAGCCCTGGGTTCTAGCAGCATATCCCCAAGCAAGCATTTCTGGAGCCACAGTGAACACAGGAAAGCAGCACCCAATGGGCACTGAAATATTAACTAATGATGAGTTGCCCTGAGTCAGCAGGTGCCTGGGCACTGGGACTAGATCATTTTTGCAAAGTACGCCCACTGGGCAATCTCCCAGGACACAGGCAGCTCCAGTCAGTGGGACACGCAGTTCCCCTATTCCCTCCTCCCCTACAACTCTTCCACCTGCTCTCCCAGAGAGAAACAGAGTCCATCTTTTCCCTAGGACCTTGGAAAAGATTTATCTACCCTCTGGAGGTGGGCTCCACAACTACAGTCCTTTATATTTCCTGCCTGCAAGATCCTTCAGCACAGAGATCACTGTGTATAGGAGCTGATGAGAAGTAGGGACTAATATGTGAACTGTCACTCAACATGGGGTCAGGTCCTAGAACTTTGTCCTGGGCGCGGTAGACTAAGAGGTGAACAGGGAGGCCAGTGTAGGAGGAGCAGGGCATGTTCTCTAGCCCCAAGTACTAAAGTGCCCCTCTACAATGCTCTGGACTGGAAGGGTCTATCTAGTTGCTATGAAACAATTCATAGAAATGGCTGAGATTCTGTCAATAAAACACAAATAATTAGTGATATCCTTGAAGATTAGGGTGTGAGTGCTATGGTGCTATTATTAAACACTGCCTTACTGATGGGTGCTTGCAACTACTTTGAAACTTTTCAAAGTTCAGTCCCTTCAACCAAAATCAAGGTATGCATACCCAAAGGCAAGCCAGGAGACAGTATTTAGGAAGCTCTTGGTCCCATGAAAATTAAAATTCTACCAACTAATATTGAGAAAAGTGTATCAAAAACTGAGCAAGCTTTGATCCTTTCCTTTGAGCTCCAGTGATTCTTTAAAACTCTTTCACACTTAAGGTGCCATATCTACTCTAGTCCTAGGCTATGACCTAATGACTGGAATTAGCAAGCTCCCTCTAGGCATGAGACTCAGACAGAAAAACGTCTAGTCAGATGCAATTATGCTTCTGCCCATAAGAACATTAAATATCCTGTTGAAACCTTTAAAAATATGTCTTACAAGCAAGTATTAATAGGTGGATTTTCAATAAAAATGCTAATGAATTTAGAACCAGACAGATGTGGGTTTAAATAGGGATTTTCAGTCTTGGGTAAGTAGCTTGAGCCTTAGTTTCCTCATCTATGAATTGAGAATAGTGGTACTTCCCTCAAAGGGCCACTAGGAGGATTAAATGAGATTATGTTTATAATGTTTGGCATAGTGATTAGTGCCAATTATAATTATTGACATTAAATTCCAAGATCTCCACCATGACTATGTCTTACATCATAAGATTCTTCTCTGTAGTCATCCTACCCATGCTAGGCAGGATTATAGCCATCAAGAAGATTTCACACCCCAATCCCCAATCCGAGACTATGAATCTGATGAGATATCGCACTCATGAATATGTTACAGTGAATATGTTTAAGGGACTAATCAATTGACTTTAAAATAGAGTATCATAGATTATCCAGGTGAGTCCAATAAAATCACATGCCTCCTTAAAAGCAGAGCCAGGCAGGCAAGGCAGAGAATTGGATTTAACCTGCTGTTGTTGGCTTGAAGATGGAAGGAGCCATGCAGATAGTGTGAAAAAGAAGTGAATTCTGCCCATCCACCACTGAGACCCCCTGAGCTCCAGATGAGAACTACTTCCTGACTGATAGCTTGATTTCAGCCTTGTGAGGACCTGAGCAGAGAACTCAGCTGTGCCTAGACTTCTGATCCATGGAAACTGCTGCTGCTGCTGCTGCTAAGTCGCTTCAGTCGTGTCCGACTCTGTGCGACCCCATAGACGGCAACCCATCAGGCTCCACTGTCCCTGGGGTTCTCCAGGCAAGAATACTGGAGTGGGTTGCCATTTCCTTCTCCAGTGCATGAAAGGGAAAAGTGAAAGTGAAGTCGCTCAGTCGTGTCCGACTCTTGGCGACCCCATGGACTGTAGCCTACCAGGCTCCTCCGTCCATGGGATTTTCCAGGCAAGAGTGCTGGAGTGGGGTGCCATTGCCTTCTCCGTCCATGGAAACTAAGAGATAATAAATGGATGTTGTTATAGGCCCCTAACTTTGTGACCATTTGTTATGACAGTGATAGAAAATGATTAGAGCTGTCCACCCCTTACTATAACAGGCAGTTTTTTGAATGTGCTCTGCTCTTTATACCTCAGGGTCTTTGCACAGACTGATTCCTCCATCTACAATCTCTTTCCTCAGTCCCTCACCCAGCTAATACCTTTTGTTCATACTTTGTGTCAGGTCAAATTTCACTTCTTCACTGAAACAGTCTTTCAATTTCTTATCTAAAGTGCCCCCCTCCTCATTTCAACTTTTTTTCAAGACGCTATTGGTCTCTTCCTCAGTCTCTGCCAGAGCTTGTGATTATTTTGTCTTTTTTGTTTTTGTTTTTTTCCGTGCATGCATGTGTGCTCAGTCACTTCAGTTGTGTCTGACTCTTTACGACCCTATAGACTGTAGCCCACTAGGCTCCTCTGTCCATGAAATTCTCCAAGCAAGAACTACTGGAGTGGGTTGCCATGCCCTCCTCCAGGGGATCTTCCTGATCCAGAGATCAAACTCTTATTTGTCCTTACTTGACTGTAAATATGCACATACCACAACTCAATAGATAATCTGTTGAATGAACATAGGTTAATACTTTACCTTATTCGATCTTTATGAATCATGTCTACTTTCATGAGGAAGTAGCATTATTTCCATTTCCATGAGTACTATTATTATTCCCATTTTACAGATGAGGAACTTGAAATGTAAAGTGATTGAGTAACATTCCCAAGATCATACAGCCTCTAAGTGATTGAGCCTAAGCATGATCCCAAAGTTAATGTTCTCAATCTCTGAGCTTTTATGACCCTCTGATGTAAGTTCTTGTTGTTGTTGTCTAGTCACTAAGTCACGCCTGACTCTCTTATGACCCCATGGACTGTAGTCCACCAAGCTCCTCTGTCCATGGGATTTCCCAGGCAAGAATACTGGGGTGGGTTGCCATAACCTCCTCCAGGGGATCTTCCTGGCCCAGGGATTGAACCTGTGCCTCTTGTGTCTCCTTCATTGGCAGGTGGATTCTTTACCACTGAGCCACCAGGGAAGTCTGATGTAAGTTCTGCAGGTAGGAAAATATTACATAAGAACAAGCTAACAGATTCTATTCCCCCAAATTCAGATATTTGGGTAGGTTTAAGATGTAACACATCCTTACATCCAAAACATCGTCCTACAGCAGTTGAGGTACGGTCTTTGTATCTGTGTCAGGGCTCCTGGAACAAAGCAGGTGGCTTAAAACAACAGAAGTTATTATCTCACAGTTCTAGAGGCTGGAAGTCTGAAATCAAAGTATCATCAGGGCCATGCTGCCTCTGCAACCTGTAGTGGAGAATCTTTCCTTGCCTCCTCTTATATTCTGGTGGCTTGCTGCAGTCTCTTGGGATCCTCGGCCTGTGGGTGCATCACTCCAGTCTCTGCCTCTGTCTTCACACAGCGTACTCCCCTTGTGTGTCTGCGTCCAAAGTTCCCCCTTTTATAAGAACACCAGTCACACTGGATCTAAGGCCCTCCCTACTCCAGTATGACATCATCATTACTTAACTAATGTCATCTGCAATCACTCTACTTCCAAGTCAGGTTACATTCTCGGTTACTGAAGATTAGGATTTCAACATATGAATTTGGGAGCCACAATTCCACGCCTAACAATCTTCAGGCTACAGTATATGATTTTGACCTTTATGTCCATGAAGGTCCTGCTCCTCTGTTTGCTGATATGTGGCTCCTTGTTACCCGGGTAGACCACAGCAGCTGAGGTCAGAGGCTGCCTCTGCTGCCGTGGTGGCTGTGACAGGAGAGAGCAATTAGAGAAAGGATTTGTTTGTGAAAGCCAAACTCTGTGGCCTCATGACTTGCTCTCCTACTTCCTGCTTCCTCCTTGCTCTCTGCTCAGGCTCTTGGGTAGTCATTTACAGGAAAGCATGTGATAGGCATGTATCACTGTGAAAGTGTGATCCATGTCTTGGACATTTGATTTTGCAAATGAAAGTTTTACAAAAGCATCTGCCGAAATCTGCTTGATTCCTTTCCTGACAGTTCTAACTGGGAGACAAAAATAGAAACATGTATAGCAACCACCCCAATTATGGCCCCAGATTATTAAAACACTAAAATACCCACTCCTGACTCTGCAGCCAGTCACGACTTATATATGTTCTATTGTACTAGCAAGAGACCACTGCACAGTTTGAAGTGTGACTCTGAGGTCACTGAATATGGGGAATTCTCCAACTGTTTCACAGCTACCACTGGGTATGTGTGCAGAGACTGCATATTTGTAGAGGAAAGAAACCCGTGATTTAAAATTAGCCAGTCAAAATTTTCCAATAATAGAAAAATATGAGATGAGACATATGAAATATGCTTTAGGGCATCTACCAAATATTGGATATATTGGAACTGTAACAAAGGACCTCTGGATTTTAGGAAAATATGCACTGTGTTTCTTGAGCTGTTTGTTCCCACTTGTCTCAGGCTTCCCTATAGTCCATGGCTACCAAAAGAAAGCAGGAAGAACAAAACATTCTAATATCTGAACCATGCTACTGGTCATGGAGTCCTGGCATTCTGATTCATGTGTCCCAAAATAATAATTAGATATTTAAAACTGAGATGGCTTGGACACTGGCAAAGAGAACAGACTCTGCCCTTTGTAATATAGGCAGTCATTAACCCATAGTGTCTAGTGGTAGAGGAGGTCTGAGGGGTCCTGAAGAAGGATCAGCGGCCAGGGTAACAAGGGGTACTCCAAGGACACAGGATCATATTTACCAACTGATCAACTGTATCAGTGTGACCCAGGTAAAGATCAATACTGGGCAAATTTATACCCCAAACCTTGCCTTGAATGTAACTCTCTGTAGACACGCCACCATAAAGGATGTTGTTGTTGTTCGGTCACTAAGTCATGTCCGACTCTTTGCGACCCCATGGACTTCAGCATGCCAGCCTCCTTGTCCTTCACTATCTCCAAGAATTTGCCCAAGTTCATGTTCATTGAATTGGTGATGCTATCCAATCATCTCATACTCTGCCGTCCTTTTCTCCTTTTGCCCTCAATCTTTCCCAGCAACAGGGTCTTTTCCAGTGAGTTGGCTCTTTGCATCAGGTGGCCAAAGTACCGGAGCTTCAGCTTCATATCAGTCCTTCCCATGAGTATTCAGGGTTGATTTCCTTCAGGATTGACTGGTTTGATCTCCTTGCAGTCCAAGGGACTCTCAAGTGTCTTCTCCAGCACCACAGTCTGAAAGCATTAATTCTTTGGCCCTCAGCCTTCTTTATGGTCCAGCTCTCACGTCCATACATGACTACTGAAAAAACCATAGATTTGACTAGACGGATCTTTGTCAGCAAAGCAACGTCTCTGCTTTTTAATACGCTGTCTAAGTTTGTCATAGCTTTCCTTCCAAGAAGCAAGTGTCTTCTAATTTCTTGGCTGCAGTCACCATCTGCAGTAATTTTGGAGCCCGAGAAGAGAAAATCTGTCACTGCTTCCACTTTTTCTCCTTCTATTTGTCATGAAGTGATGGGACCGAATGCCATGATCTTAGTTTTTTGAATGTTGAGTTTTAAGCCAAGTATTTTTCTTTGGGGCCCAATATGAATTCTCCCTACTGTCCCTTGCTATAGTTCTTCAAGTTCCTATTAAGACACCTAGCTGTGGCATTGTTTTATGTGGGCCTTAACTGTTCATGTGAGGAGGGTCTTGCTGAGTTAGGAATTCCTTTATCACTAGCTGGTTAGCCCCTACTTGCAATAGGTGATGTTTTCCCATTCCCAACACAAGTTACATTATTGTTGGAAGCACTACTTTTACAGGACACAAATATATTCAAAGACATTCATACAAACAGATTTTCTACTCAAAAATAGGTGACACTTGCTTAAAACTTATCTTCAGGTGTCCACCAGGTCACTTCCCATTTCATCCTGTGATACAGCTTTCACAAATCAAAATGGAATCATGGCTAATGTCTACAGTTTAAAAAGAGTAGTTGGAAAATTCATAAATTATTTCTTTTAAGCTTAAAGGAAGCAAATTGATAGCCATGAGAATAATCCATATTCTTGAACTAGTTGTCAGCAACTGAAGTTCAAATTCCACATTTAAATACAATTTGAATTCCCAGATTGGTTTTAAAACTTGGATGATTTGGCCACCCCGGACCTGCCTTCCCACATCACAGCAGAAATGTAGTCAATTCACTATAGTCCCCATTCTCTTGACTCATTTCTGTTACCTCTCTGACCGCTGTGGGTACTTGATTATGTTTGTATATTGGCAAGGCCAATTTCTTTCTATAAGGAAAGGCCTCTGTATTGATTAAAAGTTTTCAGGACATTAACCTGAATTTTCTTAGTCTTGGTCACTGCATGTGAAATTCAATACTCAAACTATCCCAAAACATCCTCAATTGCTATTCAAGTCAGATGCATTTACTTAAATAAGCAATTAGCCTTGGCAATAAGAGCTTGAAAAGAAATGAAGTTCATGAATCTGCTACTTGTCCTTCCCTAGATGATGCCATTAGTCAGTGTCCAAATGCGTAGCAAATATTGCACCAATTCTGGTACCAAGGAGATTGAAGATAGGAATGTCTAATGTTCCAGAAATCTCAAAGGGACAGAGGTGGGGTTGGCTCAGATATGGTAAATGAATTTACTAAATGTCTGCATGCATACAACCCTCTACTAGGGAGGCAGTGGGCTTGGGTAAAGGAATAGAGATGAAGACAATGGACTCCAAGATTATATAGTATATGTATTATATATATGAATAGTGAACATATAATGCATGTATTATATATATATTAATATGCATCACATGTATTATACATATGAATAGTGAATATATAATACATGTATCATATAAATATATGAATATGAATATACATATATAGCACATAGTGTTCATATATATACACAACATATTTGCCATTGGTTGGAAAATCAAAATAACCATAAAATATATCTGTAAATCAATGACCAGTATTTAAGATACAAGTATAACTTAAATACTTTATAGCCTAAATATTTTACAAATAAGAAAAACAAATTGTGTTATCTAGAGTCTCTTCATAGAAGATTGATAGACTGTCAAATATATGCACAAACATGCTGAAAAAAATTCAGAAATACAGTTATTTTTATCTCTCTACATAGAAACAACTAGTGTTGCCTGTGGAGTTTTCTCTGTGAAACCTGACTTAGGTTTTGTGAAGAAGGAAAAGAAGGTTCAATTAAAATCCATACATATTTTACCAATGGCTATAGTAAAGTGCCTTATAGAAATCACTCACATGCTTTTATCTCCTTCCTCCTTTCCTCTAAATCCCAATACTTGCCCTATCCTTGGAGGTATCTTCCCCAAATCCAAGTTTCAGCACATGTCCTCCCCTTGAGACATCTCAAGCATGAGCTGAAGCTGAGGTGACTGCTCCTTCTCTTGAACAAAAGGTATTTAATCTCCAAATATAAGACTTGAAAGGAAAACACTTTAAAGAATAAAAAAACACTTTTCTTTCACAATTAAGCACAGACTTGACTGAAACAGAAGCTCTTGCTAAATCTGAATAGCCATAAAAACATTTGACTCAGTTGTTTTGTAATAGACTAGGGACAGGTAAGTTGATGTATATTTACATTCCTTAAATTAAGAAATATTTCTTGAGAACCTACTGTGTGCTAGATAATAGGGTTATCTTGACTTAAAAGAACCCAATCCACAGAAGAATAAGACATAATAAATGCTATAATAACAATATGTATTTTATATATGGCAAAAAAGGTCCATATAGTCAAAGCAATGGTTTTTCCAGTAGTCATGTACGGATATGAGAGTTGGACCATAAAGAAGGCTGAACGCCGAAGAATTGATGCTTTTGAACTGTAGTGTTGGAAAAGACGCTTGAGAGTCCCTGGACTGTAAGGAGATCAAACCAGTCCATCCTAAAGGAAATCAGTCCTGAATATTCATTGGAAGGACTGACGCTGAAGCTGAAGCTCCAATACTTTGGCCACCTGTTGTGAAGAGCCGACTCATTAGAAAAGACCCTGATGCTGGGGAAGATTGAAGGCAGAAGGAGAAGGGGATGACAGAGGATGAGATGATTGGATGGCATCACCAACTCCATGGACATGAGTTTGAGCAAGCTCCAGGAGATGGTGAAGGACAGGGAAGCCTGGCTTGCTTCAGTCCACGGGGTCACAAAGAGTCAGACATGACTGAGCGACTGAACTGTTGTAACTGTTGTTACAACAGTATGTATAAAGCGCTATGGAAGATTTCAGAAGGAGGCATAGGGTGGGATTTCCCTGGTGGTCCAGTGGTTAAGACTCTGTACTTCCACTGCAGGGGGCACAAGTTCAATCCCTGGTGAGGGAACTAAGATTCTGCATGCTGCTCAGTGCTACCAAAAGAAACAAACAAACAAAAATTTTTTTAGTTAAAAAAAGGAAACAGGCATAGTGGATTTATCAGTTAGCTACTGCTACATAACAAAGCACCCCAAACTTGAACTCAAGACACCAACCATTAATAACTTCTCACATATTAATAAATTCTCACATCGGAGGAATGATTCTGCTGATCTCAGCTTGGCTCAGTCATGCATTTGCAGTCATACCCTGGATGGCCAGTCCAGGGTAGCCTTGGCTGGGTCAACTTGGGTCATGACTTGGCTCTGTTTCACATGTCTCATTTCTAGTGAAACTGCCTGTACATGTCCTCAGAGAAAAAAATGAAAAGGATCAAAGGAGATGGGAGCAGAAATGGACAGAAGGCTTTTTTAAGCCCCTGCTTAAGTGAAAGTGAAAGTAAGGCAAGCTTTTATTGTTCAATTAGCCAAAGCAAGTCACATGAACAAGCCTAGTGTCAGTTTGAGAAGGAATCAGCAAGTAACAGACTGAAGGACGTAGACACAGGGAAGTCATTTAATTAGGGTCAGTGATGTAATCGGGCTCCCCTTATAGCTCAGTTGGTAAAGAATCCACCTGCAATGCAGGGGACCCCAGTTCAATTCCTGGGTCAGGAAGATCCGCCAGAGAAGGGATAGGCTACCCACTCCAGTATTCTTGGGCTTCCCTTGTGGCTCAGCTGGTAAAGAATCCACCTGCAATGCAGGAGACCTGGATTCGATCCCTGGGTTGGGAAGATCCCTGGAGAAGGAAAAGGCTACCCACTCCAGTATTCTGACCTGGAGAATTTCATGGACTGTATAGTCCATGGGGTTGCAAAGAGTAGGACATGACTGAGCAACTTTCACTTTCACTTTCAATGATGCAATCACTCAACCATAGTGGAGAAAGAAGAAAGACTATGTGGGAGTGACTTCATAGGATGAGTAGAATATTAAAAAGCATAGACAGGGGAAGGGTATCCCAGGTATAAAAGGAACAGACATACAGTTTCTCCACTGCAAAGGAGAGACTGGAAAGAATCGAGGAACTGGAAGCTAGTGAACCACTTAGGAACTGCTGCAGGTGCACAAATAAAAAAATGAATACAGTAAGGACTTGAGCCAAGGTGACAACAGCAGAGAAAGCAAGAATGGGGGAGACTGAGAGCCATCATGAGAGCAAACTCTAAAAGAATGAATGTATATAGGAGCTGGACAAGAGAGAAGACTCAAATGTGAGCAGAAGTATGTACGATGAGCATCTATCTGAGTTGATGACAATGCTAGTAACAAGTCAAAAAAGAGAAGCAAGTTTGGGAGCAAAGAGAAAGGATGAGCTCTGTTTCTTGTCATGCTGATTTCGAAGTAACTGCAATGGTACTGAGATCTAGTAGTCTACCATATAAAGAAGAAAATTTTCAAAGATTAATGAGCACTGCTGAGGGCAGTTGATAAATTGGAAAGAGCCATGAATACGGAGCTAGAACTGCTGGAGTCCCAGCTCTTCTGCTTATTAGTTGTGTAAAAATATGAGGATAAAGCAGAGAAGAAAACGTGGCATCACAGGGGGTTACCAATTGTTCATTTACTGATATGTTTTAAATCCTTGTCTTGCTTTTGCTCTAGTGTGGTCTCTTCTCTCAGCCTACATCCCATGTTCATTTTTAAAAAACAGCCATGGCTATAAAATTCTTCAGAAGAAAAAAATCTGTACATCTAGAGGGACAATCATTTCACCTACAGGTTTCATAAACCATTTGGGACTTTTTTCTAATATCAATGAGTTCTGTTCAGATAAGCTACTGCTGTAATTTTTTTTCTCCAAAACTTTAACTTACTGTAATTTAAAAAATAACCTTAGCTGTTTTGCATTTACATTGACTTATTTTTGCATTATTATTATTTCATCAGGAAAAACTTGACTCAAATAAATTTTAGATATGATTTCCAAAAGGTTACTGAGTTTGTAAACGTGATTTGATTGGATTTGTATGCTAAAAAGTTTCCCAGTGAAACATATGTACAATTTTATGTTGAAAGTGTATGGAAAAGCAGAGGGTTATTATACCAAAACCGACTCCACAGACCACCTTTAGGAGTGTATCTACTGCAAAATTTCAGGTTAACTCTGGAGTGATCTTCCCTGTTGGCTCAGACAGTAAAGAATCTACCTGCAATGTAGGAGACCCAGGTTCAACCCCTGGGTTTAGAAGATCCCCTGGAGAAAGAAATGGCAAACCATTCCAGTGTTCTTGCCTGGAGAATTCCATGGACAGAGGAACCTGGTGGGCTACATTCCCATGGAGTCGCAAAGAGTCAGGACATGACTGAGGGACTAACACTTTCACTTTAACTCTGGAGTGAAGAGAGCACAAAATGACTAAGAAGTCTTTGGAATAACCAAGTCTAGTCAGGCCAGTCATATTCCTGGATGGGACTGAATTTCAGCTCAATTTGAAGGAGCAGAGAGATGTAGGCTGAATGAGAGAGAGAAGACAATGCAGAACTGGCATGGAAGACTGTCCATTATGTGTGGTACAATTAGCAAGCCTTTGCAACTGGAATAAAGATGTGAGTTGAGGGCAGAATCCTGAAACCACTGAAAGTCCCCTGAACTATATATGAAGATCAGAAACACTTGTTTGGCCTTTATGGCCTTCCTAGACCTTCCACAGTGCCTCTCAAAGCTTCTCAACTCCAGTTAGATGGGTCCACCTCAGTATCCTACCAGCTCGCTACAATTCAGAACTATAGGCCCAGATCAAGAGTATGGTTCTCATCACTGGCTATGTATTAGCATCACTTGTGAAGTTTTGTCAGACTTGTTATTTGTTTTTAACATATTTGTCTTTCCTCTCCAAAAGAAGGACAGATATATTAAATTCCTCAGTGTCAGAGTCTAGGTCTAATGCAAGTTTGTGGAGACAATGGTGAAGAAAGTAGACATTTGTTCTGAGGGTGATTTTAATGAGCGTGATATTGATTGACACCTCCCTACAGAAACATGATACCTAGGTCACAAAGAGAGACACGCATAGGTCCTCCTGGTGGCAAATGAATGACTTTTTGAAAGCCACTATCTTCAAGAGGCTGAGAGAATTATCATAGAAAGAGACCAACAAAGAGTAAAAGTAAGTGGTTCTCTCCCAATCTTTCAGCATCCTGCAGATAGGCCAGCTCGGTCTGTAAGTCAGTGACATTCACAAAGGAGACTTTCAGCTCCTTTTCTTTTAAAAGGTCTAGAACGAGAAGGTCTTATAAGCAGGAAAAAACAACCCAAGTTTGGTTGCCAGATAGTCTACCTGTTGGTGCAAGGTGTTTATAGGAGTTGTTATGAACACAAGCTGCAAGGACAGACCCTCCCACTGGAGGGAGGGTGTTGTGGAAGGTTCCCCACTACATCCTCAGGTTCACAGATTCCTAGGACTCACAAAACTCAGAAGAGCTGTTATACTCAGGGTCACGTTTAACTACAGAGAAAGGATACGGATTTAAATCAGAGAGACCAGGTACAAACTCACAGCTATCCTTTCCCAGTGGAGTTATATGGATAGTACTTGAAGCTAAAGCTCCAAAACTTTATCCACCTGATGTGAAGAGCTGACTCATTGCAAAAGACCCTGATGCTGTGAAAGATTGAGGGCAGAGGAGAAGGGGACAACAGACAATGAGATGGCTGGATGACATTCAATAGACTTGAGTTTGAGCAAACTCTCGGGAGATAGTGGAGAACAGGGAAACTTGGTGTGCTTCCATTCATGGGATCGCAAAGAGTCGGACATGACTGGCTGAATAACAACAACTTAATTCTCCCAGAAACAATGTGCGAGAACACACAGAGAGCATCATCAACCAGGGAAGCCTTACTGTTCAAGGTTTTATTGGGGGTCAGCCACATAGGCATGGAGCACTCTTGTGACTGACCTTTGTTTCTCAGCCTCCAGGACTTCCAGAGGTCAGACTGATAGCACACGGTCCCAGGTCCCCACCGTAAATCACACCATGAGTATAAACGTTCCGGTGTGGTTCAAGGCCACAAGAAAACAGTGACTCTTCTGTCAAGTATCCTATTCCAAGGTCTCAGAGGTTATCTATTGGGACCCAGTCAAGAGAGATGGAATGTGCAGGGTTTGTTCTTTCCAGGCCTGCTGAGTCACACTTCTGTACCACCGAAGCAGAGCCACTTGGGATGTACTCTCAGGCCTGCCCACTTGTCTTTCCATGAAGGGAAAGAAATGCTGCTCTGGGACCCCACATTTCTTATCCTTACAGCAAAAGCCCAAACTGAAGTCTGATCAGATGTATCTTTGAAGTCTTGGTTTTAGGTCTATAAAGCACAATACTTTGCAATCCCACATATAACAGAAGAGCACAGTGTATAAGAATGAAAACTCAAGTCTTTCAACATTTTCTCTGCTAATTAATTTGCTTGCTAGGTGGCACTAGTGGTAAAGAACCTGCCTGCCAATGCAGGAGATATAAGAGTTGGGGGTTCAATCCCTGGGTTGGGAAGATCCCGTGGAAGTAGGCATGGCCAACCCACTCCAGTATTCTTGCCTGAAGAATCCCACAGACAGAGAAGCCTAGCAGGCTACAGTCCCCATAGGGTCACAAAGAGTTGGACCTGACTGAGTGACTTAGCATGCAAACATTTTGAAAAGTCAAGAAATAGTCTTCAGCCTTGAAATAGTCTTTGATTTTTCAGCATTTTCTTTCTTTCATATACTTAGCTATGAGATATTTTTAAACATGTTTTTTATATAAAAATCCAGTATTAAAGTTTCTGGAGATCTGCAAGTCAAAACATCTTAATACAACCCTCCTAAAGAGACTAATATGATGTATACAAGACAGTCCTCCTCTTCAGATTATCCCCTGTCTGTGAAATCTCTCTGTTGTTCTTTTTTAACACAAAACTCTGAAGACCTTTATCTATCTTTTTGCTGCCTACTTTAAAATACTTGCAAATTAAATCTATGCTCTTTGATCAGTGTTGATTTCTTTCTGTGTATTTAATACTTTCACCAAAGGGCAAAGGCAGCTTCTAGATATGCTGAGAATCCTATCTTTTTATGAGTTGAGAGGAAAACAGTCTGCAAAGCTGAGGGAAGTGAAAAGAGATCAGAAGTTTGCATTGAACCTGAGACTCTTCTGCACTGTACCCAGGCCCGTGCCAAATTTGTACAGGTGTACACCACAGGAACAGATGAACAAATGTGATTATAAGAACTCTCAGGATGTGCCTGAGCCCATAACGCACCTCTCCCAAAGCGGACTTGTGCATCTGTTATGAACTTGAAGTATTTGTGTACTTGCCAGCAAAAAGCTATTTAAACTGCTGAACTTGTACTCTATCAGGTCTTATGGTTTTAAAAAGAGAGAAAGAAATGATGAGATGATATGACAGGAGTGTCATGGTGTGCTCAGTGTGAAGGGAAGACAGAGCCCAGTAGAAGAAGCACAAGATTCGAGGTGTCCTAATGCACAGAACAGTTTAGTGATTAGATTTCCATCCTTTTGTGCTGGGAATGCATTGTTTCTTGGAAGGAATGTTGAATTGCAAAGGTTTTTTAATGTGGCTTTTATAATAAGCTTTGTTGAGAGCAAAAAAATATGTTTATTTGGAAGATAAATATGGGAAGGATGTTCCCCACTCCAGACCCTGGATATTTTCAAACAGTCTCTCTACGTGGTCCTTATCCTCCTTCTCAGTAATACCTGTGCCCTCAATTCTTACTCCTCTCCCTACTTTGTAGTCTCCTAAGCCTGATTTTTTTTTCCATAAATTTTTCCAATTTTTCATTCATTTGACAAATGGTTTATAGTACCCAATTACTCCCTGGCCCCATGGAGCTTAAATTCAAGCGGGGCAAAACAGATAATTAACATAATATATATGCAAATGAAGTATGTTAGAAGGCACTGAGTGCTATGGAGAAAAATAAACAAGGTGAAGGGGATGTGAAAGTGCCAGAGGGCTGAATCAAAACTTTCCTATGTTCCTTCTGTTTTTCTTAAACTTTCAGCTGTTCTGATACACTGATTCTTCTTGATTTGCTGCTGGGAGAAAGCAAATTCTTTTCCTTTTTCTCTTGCTTTCCCTTTAAGATGTGCAATGTGCAAATAATAACTAATATTTGAATGGAATCTTCATAATCATTATATCTTTTAATCCTCTACAAGCTTCAGAAAAGTGAATAACTTGGTTCAGGTCAAATAGCTACTAACTAACAAATAGGAATCTTGAACCCAGGTTCTCTGAAACCAAGTTGCTCGGACTTTTGTACATATGGTCACTTCCATTGTTTGATTCCCAAAAGAAAAACTAAAGGTATGAATATTGGGACAAGTGGAGGAGAGAATATCTTAAATAAAATGGCAAAAGAATCATTCTTCATGAGGGCAATAGATAAACTGTCTTAGTGGATATTGCTGCTGCTAAGTCGCTTCAGTCGTGTCCGACTCTGTGCAACCCCTGGGATTCTCCAGGCAAGAACACTGGAGTGGGTTGCCATTTCCTTCTCCAGTGCATGAAAGTGAAAAGTGAAAGTGAAGTCGCTCAGTCGTGTCCGACTCCTAGCGACCCCATGGACTGCAGCCCGCCAGGCTCCTCCGTCCATGGGATTTTCCAGGCAAGAGTACTGGAGTGGGTTGCCATTGCCTTCTCCTAGTGGATATTACGGCTGCTCAATCATTCAACAAATGTTTCTTGAGTGTCAATTATGTGCTAGGTGCTAAGAGTCATCATCTGCATCATCAACCTAAGATACCTTAGATTTAACGATATACAGTGTCAGACTGAGGCATAAATGTTTTAAATAAGAGCGGGATTATCATATTAATAATTGTCTCGTGAGTCTATTAAATTTAAGAGGGGTCAAGAAAAAAAGTTACTAATATATGAAGAAGTAGAAACAAAGGACACAGGAAGTGTAAATAAACTAAATTTAAAAACAAGGGCAGAATTAAGTGTTAAATCAGAGAGTACGCCTGTTAACTTAATAATAAGTTCAATAGGGTGAAGTTAGGCTATAGCATTAGTTGCTATAAATTTCTTTTGAAAAATCTTAAAGAGAGACATTGCATGAAAGAGATATGGTGTGATGGACCAAGCACAAGACATAAGACTTTCCAATCCTGACTCTGTCATTTAGCAGTTTTGTGACCTTTAACTGTAAAATGAAGTTAATAATCCTTACCCAGCAGGGTTGGGATTGCATAACATCACACATGTAAACGTGGCACCTAGGTGAGAAGTTTTGTCTGAGCTCTTACAACTGCAGGGGACAGAAATGCGACTCCAAGGGTTATTTATTGGCTTGCATGAATAAAATGCAATGCTGGGGCTTTAGGCGTGTCTAGAGGCAAGAACTCAAGAGCATTGTCACCAGGAGCCCATCTCTTGGCTATGCTCTCATTTGTGCTAATTTATCCTGAGCTTGGCACTTCCTTGAGGGAACAAAATGGCGACTGGCAGCTCTACACTCAATTCTTCCCAGTTACAAAATTTTTCTCCATAATTCTACTCAAACCCTTAATTGGCCCTAGTTGGACTATGGGACTACTTCATTAGGGACAAGGAGTCACTGTCCCTAATGATTAGGGACAAGCTAATCATTAGAGACAAGGAAATCAACCCCCAATATTCATTGGAAGGACTGATGCTTCAATATTTGGAGCTGAAGCTCCAATACTTCGGCCACCTAATGCGAAGAGCCAACTCATTGGAAAAGACCCATTTGCTGGGAAAGTTGAGGGCAGGAGGAGAAGACAGAGACAAAGAATAAGATGGATGGATGGCATCATCATTTCAACAGACATGAGTTTGAGCGCACTTCGGGAAATAGTGAAGGACAGGGAAGCCTGGTGTGCTACAGTCCATGGGGTCACAAAGAATCAGATATATTTTAGCAACTGAACAACAACAAAGGGACAAGGCAATTTACTGCTCTGATTTGCTTGGCTTGGTTCATATGCCAACCAGAGATAAAGACAGCCCAACTGATCTACAGACACTAAAGGAGAGAAGGCTGATGTTCCAGAGTAACCCAGAAGACTGTAGTGAGAAGGGGGAATACAAAATGAGAAAAGCAAATTAACTCCACCAGTACAGAGGTTCAGTTAGTATTTGTTGCATCTTGATCAGTTACATTTGGGTATCATGTCTCTGGGTAGAACAGAAATAGAACATAGAACTCAGTCCCTATGCTAATCATGTTTTCTAAACCATGTTTATTCTGCAAGAAAATGTAATAATCAAAACAATACTGTTTTCTCTGAGCACAGAGAGCCCACTCAAATAGCCCTGTGCTTTTCAAAAAAAAAAAAATTCATTGCTATGGAAAATGCATTTCTTGCTTGGCTCATGAGCTGGGAAGAGAATATTGAAATATTAATATCTAGTGCATGCACCTAGAAATGACCCCGTATGCATAAATACACCTTAGCATCTCCATTTATACCTACATCGAGGAAAAAATTAAATTATGATATACTGCTGTGAAGAAATGAAATGAAACACCAGACATATATTAAACTTAAAGAATAGAAATGAACCCACAACACAAGAAAATTTGGAATCTCACACACTCTGCTTTCCTTAATATGGATCTCTGTGCTTTCTGGTCTGTTTCTATTGACTATTTGCGAACTTAGTGATATATAAAATTAATAGCTTTCTACCTTTCACTTTGCATAAAGAACTTGATAAAGCAGGCCTCTCCCATCTTAAATACAGTGTTTTATCTTTCTTCCACCCCATTTCTCCCTTTCTTTACAGCCACAGTTCTAGAAGAGGCAGTCTACACTGGTTGTTTCTACTCTCTCAGCCCTGCCCCCATTCACACAAATATCATGAAAACATAGGAACTGCCCTCGCTAATGAGCATTATCCAAGTCCAATAGAGCCTTTTGCACTCTTACCTTATTTAATGTGTCTATAACATTCTCTCTTCTGGAAACTCTCTTTCCTCGATTTCCATTGCACTAATCTCTCCTAATTTTCTGTCTACTTCTTTGGGTGCTTCATTTCAGTCTCCCTCACAGTCCCCTTTCCACCATCTATCTCCTAAATATGATTTCCCTGGGTTGGTCCTTACTCTACATCATCTCCCCTTATCCTGTGTCTTCACTTTTACCTAAAATGCTGATAGCCCCCAAATTTTATATTTCAAGCCCAGACCTCCATCTATATCAAACTGCTCCTGGACATCTCTCCACTGGACTGGCCCATACTTGCACAGACTATTAAAAAAAAAGAAAGAAAGATGCCTGGAAAACAGCAATATCTAACAGATATATGAAGGAAGAAGAACACTGAGGGCTCAGAGACAAAATTCCAGGAGTGAGTGATATCCTAACAGCCAAAACAAGAGAGGATTTTTTTGAAAAAAAAAAAAAAAAAAGAGGGCACAAAAGTATTATATACAAGATCAAGTGACATGAAAACTGAAGACCATCCCCCTAAATTCACAGTTAGCAGCTTGTGTTAGCGATCTGGACAAGAGACATTTCAGAGGTTAGGGCAGAAGCTAGACTCCCATGGATTATAAGCCCATCCATATTTTTTTTCCTTCATGTGCATTATTTTGATTTCAAGTAAAATTTAGAAATGAATATAACCACAAAAAATTAAGTAAGCAAGTAATTAAATATCTCACTTAAAAAAAGAAGTAAATAATTAGAAAAGCACATATAGAGAACATGAGTCATTCTTTTAAGAACCTGACTACGGGGGGGAAACAGCCAAATGCAGATGAGGGCTTAGGGACTGCTTGTTTTTCCGGGTTGGTTGAGTGGGTAGCAGTTTTTAAATTGGGAGAAAGTTGAGGCTGTTTATTAAAGGAAGAAAAGCAGTATGGAATTAGAAATGGAGGAGTGATACAATGGCCAAAAAATTTCCAACCACCTCCGTTGAGTTTTATCAAAACTATGGCTTTGCACGCACTTTATCCACTTCCCTTCCCTTGACTTCCGTAATTCTTTATTGAACCCAGGTTAAAATTTAATTCTCAGCCTTGCATTTAAATGATGTCCTCAAAGTCTGATTTCCTCTCTCCCATATTATATCCCACAAGTCTTACTCGAAACAATGCCAGGAGCCTCTCCTCACCTCTTGCTCATCTCTCTCTCTCTCTGCTTGTTTATAAACTCTATTTCTTAAGACCTAGTTCAAGTCCAGCTTCCTCTTAGCTCTCCCTGATTACCTCAGTTCACAGCAGTTACTCCCTATATAAAGCCACCATGGGCATGTATAAGGTTCTTCATTTTTGCTGACTTGCATAACTATTCACTCATTTATGTACACATTCTTGTGTACAATCTGATGTAGACACATGAAGGACTTTACCACTCCAACGTCTAGAGAATCCTTAGCTTTCACTGTGGGGCCCTTGTATTAGGCACAGCTGCAACAGAGTGGTTTTGTGAGCATTGGCAAAGGCTTTGAAGGTCATTGGTGACCTTTTGAGAGTAACTGACAGGTAGACTAGGGAGCAGCAGGAGCCAAATAAGTCATAAGACAGCAAAGGGAAACACACGATTCTAGGAGAACCTAAGCATTCAAATGGGAGAAGGCAATGGCACCCCACTCAGTACTCTTGCCTGGAGAATCCCAGGGACGGCAGAGCCTGGTGGGCTGCCGTCTGTGGGGTCGCACAGAGTTGGACACAACTGAAGCAACTTAGCAGCAGCAGCAGCAAGCATTCAAATATTTGTTGAGCAACTACCATGAACAGGGCATTGCCCTAGATATGAAAGATAGAGCAGGTTTCTGAACAGAACATGTTTCTGCCTTCATGGAGCTTTCAGTTCAGAATAGCAGACATGTAATTTCAAATGTGACATGTGGAAGAAAAAGAAAAGACTACTATAAGAAACCATCATATCCTATATATTTCTGGTGACTTGATCACAGCCTGTTACACAGCGGGCACTCCCTGTCTGAAAGGATGCAGAAGAGAAAGGGAGGTCAGGGAAGGAGAAAGGAGAAGGGACATTAATCAAAAATTTGAATGTCTCATAAGTTATTTTTTCACTTTTTTTTAAATTGGAGGATAATTGCTTTACAATACTGTATTAGTTTCTGCCATACATCAACATGAATCAGCCATAGGTACACACATGTCTCCTCCCACTTCGACTTCCCTCCCACCTCCCACCGCATCCCACCCCTCTAGGTTGTCACAGAGCACCAGGTTTGAGCTCCCTGCATCATACAGCTAATTCCCACTGGCTATCCATTTTACATGCTATAAACTCTGTTTCAGTGCTATTCTCCCATTTCATCCCATCCTCTCCTTCCCCAACTGTGTCCACAAATCTGTTCTCTATATCTGCGTCTCCACTGATGCCCTGAAAATAGACTCATCAGTACCATCCTTCTAGATCCCATATACATGTGTTAATATGCGATATTTGTTTTTTTCTTTCTGACTTACTTCACTCTGTATAATAGGCTCTAGGCTCATCCACCTCATTAGAACTGACTCAAATGTGTTCCTTTTTACCCTCATATTGATGGTATAAATATTTACAAATAAAATCTGCAAGCTTAAAAAAAAAAAAGCTTCCATTCACTCATTCATGTAATAAATATTTATTAACTACCCTACTGTATGTGAGGTACTCAAGTGGAGTTATTTTCCATTTCTTACAGATGAGACATATAACTGAACAAGATTTTAGCTTATGGGTGGAAACAAAGGGAAGTTTTTGAACTAGGTGACTTCTAGAATCTCTTGCTTGCTTCTCTAAAACCCTGGACCTCAGTCATTAACTCTAACAGGGTCCTACAGGCATTAGCCCTACACAGATGCCTGTTGGGTTGAACTGCTTATATTAAGCCAAGCTTTTTCCAAGAATCCTAAATGAAGCAGGTGATTTGTAGCCACTCACTAACTTCAGATTATCTGTTTGTGAAGCAAAGGCATATACTTCTCTCTCATTTCTAAAAAAGACCAGAATTGGGAATTCATGAATATCCAAATTCTGAGAAAGGAAAGGATAAGAAGTGAGAGACACCTTCAATTGAGCAGCTGCTGGTATGCAGTCAGCTACCATCTCAACACACGCAACTGCTTCATGTGTCACATTATTTGTCATTTTACTGCAGTAATATAACCACAAGATTACAAAGTTAAATTTATGTAAATCATGTTTTGGAAATTACTGAAGCAGGCTGAGGGGGCTGTTTGTACTCAATCTGCTAATGAAAGGACCCATCTCACCAACAGAAAATCAAATGAGGGAAATATTTTGCTGTACTTCCTTTGGTCTGTTTTGAAGATGTAAAAGGATTCTGCTAAGAATTTTCCCCCCAAAGGCTTTAATTTGGAAGAAACAGGGAGGAGAGAGAGAAGTCTGTGTTCAACCATGGTTAAAGAGGCCACCTTGGGAGCTGGGGAATGTTCCCTTTGGTTTATTGTCTTTTCAGCAAGGCTGGTGGTATTTTTGTTCCCAACTGATTACTCTATCAAACCCCCAATGTTTTCAAGCAACCATAGACTATGCAGGCAACCCTTATAAGGATGATGTTCCTGCATCATGAATCTAACACTCATTTCCATAGATGGCAGCATGACTAACGATGAGGCTTCGCATTTCTATAACAATTTACAGTTTCCAGACCACTTTCACATTCATCATCTCATTTGATTCTCATGACAACCCTGTGAGGTCTGGAGGGCAGGAATTATTGTTCTTATATTTCAAATGAGGAAGAAGAACTCAAGGCTCAAAAGTGATGTCCCCTCCCAAACCTAGTAAATAATGAAGTCATGACTCTAACATAGATCTGATATTGATTTCACTGTTCTTTCCATAGACAAATTCCCAGAGTTTTCCTAAAGGACCATAGTTTGGAGAGCCATGCCATGAAAACAAAAGCACTTCCAAGCAAATAAGATGTATGTATGTATGTATAAACACACCGCATACACACTATACACACACACACACACATATATATATATTTCCCTTTTATCAGCTGAGACTCAGTACAGGAGACAGAAACCACTCTAAGTGTTTCAAGCAGAAAGGGAATTTAATACGAGAAATCCAGTGATTACAAAATTTTTGGAAAGGGTGAAGGAGCAGAAGTCAGGGGCTGCCCCCAGGCTATTCAACTCAAGAACCCATCGCTGTGCCCACAATACCAAAGTCTGGAAGCTGCTACTATCACATAACAAAGCCAAAACTGCCTATAAATAATAATGTCCCTCTGACCTCACTTGCCAGCATCAACAACAGCAGGGAAATTGCCTGCATTTCACTTTTACTTCTCAAATCCTCTAGGAATACACGTGATTGGCAGAAATGAATTCTCAACCAGAATTTTCATTGCAAGGGAGTCTGGGGCGTGTAGTTTTTAGGATGGAGTTGAGAACACCCATGGCATCTCAGTCATACCCCTTTTAAAAATGCATGGTGCTCATTAACATTTTAAGGCTATTTTAAAAATCCTGCAGTAAAGGAAACTGTTAAACTTTAACCTTGCTAAACTCAGCTTTTCCCCCAAATTATTTGACCATGGAACTCTATGCAGCAGCCCTCCATTAAGCAGAACATGCTTGGGGAAACAGCACTGAAGCAAGCTGGTGGTAGCTATAATGCAGCACACACACATGCACACAGACACACGGGTGTCAATTAGGCAACTGAAAAATAATAAAATCAGCGAGCCTCTGCTATAGGCACTATGATGGGCACAGGGGCAACTCCACAGGCCAATCCCAGTCAACACAACAAACATCAGGCAAAATTCCTTTCCTTGGAGTAATTACAGTGTAGCTGAGAAAACTACCCTTTAGGCCTAGGCTCCCAGAATTTACAATGCCAGAATTAACACTAAGTGGGAAATGAGTTAAGACTAATTAACTACGGTAGAACAGAAACCATGATTCATCACTGAGGGGTAAACCCAGAGAGCAATCTGAGATTTTGAAAATAACTGAATATTGTTACGTGGGTCAAGTACTCTCTGCGGACAGGCCCACTGTCTCTATTGTCTCTTATCTGCCCCAAATCACAAAATTATATTTCTCTTTGGCATCTGTAGGCACTTGGGTTTGATGCACATAGGTGGACATATGCAAGTGAGAAGACCTTGTAGAAAGGGTGGAATTTGAATTGAGCTCTAAAGTCTGAGTGAGACAGCATCCTCAGCATATACCCCCAGACTTCTGAGAGAATATCTGTGTTACCTGTGATACGGTTCAAGGGGAATCCCTGATTCAGCCTCGCTGAGCACTCTGGAGATGCGCCTCTGTTTCTTTGTAGGGGAGAAATCTCTAAGGAGAAAGAAATAGATGAGATGGGTCTCAACTGCTGTTTAGGATAGAATGCATCTTTTCCTAAAGGAAAGAGGATGCAGAAAAAGAAGCTAACATATCCCTTCTCATTTATGACAGAGAGAGAAAATACATGCTATATTATGGCTGTGAAGGTGAAAGTGTTAGTTGCTCAGTTGTGTCCTACTCTCTCTGTGACCCCATGGATTGTAACCTGCCAGGCTCCTCTGTCCATGTGATTCTCCAGGCAAGAATACTTGAGTGAGTAGCCATTCGCTTCTCCCGGGGATCTCCCCAACCCAAGGATTGAATCCAGGCCTCCTGTATTACAGGCAGATTCGTTACAGTCTGAGCCACCACAGAAGCCCATATTATGGCTACTGCATTTCATTATTCTGGGGGGCCACCACCCTGAATAAAACAATCTTTTCTGCATCCAGACTCAACTTTTAAGTGGCTTAAGTGAAATACTTAAAACACAATTCCCCATGCACCTGAATTTGGAAATCTTATCCTATAACAATTTGGGATTTTCTTTCTCCCCTAACCCTCACCCCACCCCCACTAACTTGTATTGAAGAAACCTAATACTCACAGTCTATTGTTTTTTTCAGTGCTTTCAAAGAAAAAGACATTTTGGGGAGGACTTTTAAAAGCCCTAAGAAACATTAATTAGGGAACATAAAAATGAAGGTTTCTTTAAAGATAGTAACATTGCTGCTGCTGCTGCTAAGTCGCTTCAGTCGTGTCCAACTCTGTGCGACCCCACAGATGGCAGCCCACCAGGCTCCTCTGTCCCTGGGATTCTCCAGGCAAGAACACTGGAGTGGGTTGCCATTTCCTTCTCCAGATAGTAACATTACTCAGGGCCATAAAACTGGCTTTGAGAAGCTGAAGAGAAGTTGGAATGAATGAAAAACACTTCTGTACATCTTTGTGCATTATATAGTTGGAATTATTTCCAATGTGATCACTATGGAATAAGAAACTGTTCACTGTAAATGTTATCAAGATGGATCTATGCCATAAGCATATTACTGGTTTAGTGACTAAACTATTTGAAAACCAACCATACCATCCATTGTCTTCAAAACAGCATGCATGCTTAAAGAAACAGACATTTCATTCATTGTCAGCTTCCTGGAAGCTGGATTAATAATGCTTTCCCTCTTTTAGCAAATAGGCACATATGTCACCAGCAAAGGATATGCTCCCAAGGCACTCAGCAAGTAAAGGGAAGACTTGGGCCCGGGACGTGGAGCTCTGGCTTCCTGGCCTATGTTGAATACACCAAAACCAATGCCCCTCAGATACCAGCTCATTGTTCATTCAATAAATATTCACTGAGCACCTACTAGGTACCAGGCACTTAGGTAGGCTCTAGGGATACAACCATGTATAAAAGAGATGCAAGAGATGCACCTGTAGCATCATGAATTTTACAACCAAGTAGGACAGGAAATGAACAGTCAGATAAATATGTCAGTTTTAGTGATAGAGGAGAATGGAGGAGGTAGAATTCGACCCAGAAAGAGTTACAGAGACAGCCTGTCTGAGGAACTAACATTTGAGCTAAGGTCTAAAGGACCAAACTTTCTGAGAAGACTGGGAAAGAGTGGGATGTGAAGAATGCTCAGTTTGAAGTGAGAAAAGCAGATAAGAAAGGGAGAAGGAGCTGATGAGGCCAGAGATGGGGCCCATGGTGAAGAGCCCCATTCTGGGAGCAATGGGAAGCCACTATAGGGCTTTATATGAGTCAACTCAGGCCATCATAACAAAGTATCATAGCCTGGGTAGCTTAAACAACAGAAATGTGTTTCTCCCAGTTCTGGAGACTAAAAGTCCAAGATTGAGTCAGTTTGGTTCCTGCTGAGAGCCTTCTCTCTGACTTGTAGACCACAGCTTTATCACTGTAAGCTCACATGGCCTTTCTGTGGTGTGTGTGTGGAGAGAGAACAAGCTCTATGATCTCTTTTCCTATAAGGACACTAATCTCTAGAACCAGACAGAAACCTACCCTTCTGACCCCATTTAACCTTATTTTCCACCAAGATCCCCTCTCCAAATACAGTCATTCTGGGGAGTTAGGGCTTTAACATATGCATTTGTAAGCGAGACAGTCAGCCTGTAATGGTTTAAAACAGGGAAATAACAGCATTTGATCATCTAATTTCATTTTTTAAATGTCACTTTGACTTCTGTATAGAGTGTGGCTCATGAGGAAGAAGAGAAGAAGCAGAGGGACCAAGAGTCCTGAAGAGAGAAAACAATGACTTAGACCAAGGTGGTGGTGGTGGTGTTGCAAAGAATAAAAAGTGGGAAAGAATTGGGTAATCAGATATTAAAAACAAAATTGCCTAATATTTGGAAAAAAAGAATAAGATCTGGTATATTAAGAAGGAAAATTTGAGCAGGAAGTAACAAATTATCCACTTTTAAATGATTTTTTAAAAACAGTATCATTTAAGGAGAGAGAGAACCTGCGTGGGTCCCCACATGGTAATGCTGCAGAATTGTTTTGATCGTTAGCCTGCTTTCTTGTATTATCACTGTGATTCATAGTTATGGGGAAATTCAAAAAGGTTGCAAGGTTCAGTTAAGATAGGCAATTAAAAAAAAAAAAAGATAGGCAATTAAATATACAAATGTTTATTAGAATATGTATTAGGTTCCTATTGCTACGTAACAAATTTCCACAAAATTAACAGCTTAAAACAATACCCATTTGTTATTTCATTGTTTATGTAGCTCAGAAGCCTAGACATCGTAGCTCAGTGGGTCCCCTGCTCAGAGTCTCATGAGGCTGAAATCAAGTTGTCAGCTGAGCTGGGTTCCTGTCTAGACCTCAGCTCATTCAGACTCACATAGTTGTTGGCAGAATCCTGTTCCTTGTGGCTGCATGACTGAGGCCCATGTTTAGTTGCTGATTAACATCTGGGGGACACTTCCATCTCCTACAAGCTACTTTTGGCCCTTCTTTTAAGGGCTCCCCAAATTAGATCAGGCCCACCTGCTAATCTCCCCAATGATTAACTTATAAGTGACCTTGATTACATCTGCAAAGCTCTTTTTGCCATATAATACAACATAAACCCCCAAGCAATATCTCATAAGAGTCACAACTTTCACCCACACTCAGTGGGAACGAATTGTATAAGGGCAAAGGTTTCCAGGCAGCATCCTATCCTGTTGACCACAGAATATCACCAAATCCTTGAACCTTGTATAAAGGTCTCCCATTACCAAAATCTCTTGTCATGCGATTCTTCACAAGATAATCTGTTGAAAATCACAAAGGTTAAAATAGAAAAAAAGCAATATACAAGCTTGGAAAATGAATCTGTTTAAAACACCCATGCTTGTAAAAGTTCAGCTTCTCAACTGGTCCATAATGGCTCTTTCAGTCCATCTCCGTTGCCTTCTATACTGCTTTGGAGGCCAACTTCTTCTAACTTGGCTTCCTTTCTAGAGAGTGTGTGCTCAGTTGAATCAGACTCTTTGAGACTCCATGGACTGTAGCCTGCCAGGCTCCTCTGTCCATGGGATTTTTCCAGGCAGGATTACTGGAGTGAGTTGTCATTTCCTCCTCCAGGGGATCTTCCTGACCCAGGGATTAAACCCACATTTCCTGCATTGGCAGGTGGATTCTTTATCGCTGAGTCACTGGGGAAGCACTTTCTAGAGAGTACTGCTCTCTAACTTCTATTTGTCCTTCAATAAAGCAGCAACAGGGAAGGACTGATGTTGAAGCCGAAACTCCAATACTTTGGCCACCTCATGCAAAGAGTTGACTCATTGGAAAAGACCCTGATGCTGGGAAGGATTGGGGGCAGGAGGAGAAGGGGATGACAGAGGATGAGATGGCTGGATGGCATCACCGACTCGATGGACATGAGTTTGGGTAAACTCTGGGAGTTGGTGATGGACAGGGAGGCCTGGCGTGCTGCGATTCATGGGGTCGCAAAGACTCAGACCCGACTGAGCAACTGAACTGAACTGAACTGAACTGAAAGCAGCAAGAACACACCTCCCTGTAAAAGGGACAATCCTTCCTAACTGCTCTATGCTAGATTGGCTAACCTGAGGGGCAAACATATAGACAACCATCAGCTCACCAAGGAGCACTTCAGAAAATCTAAGAAGGAAACTTGAGATAGGAAAAGGTGACAAAAGATGAACTAGAGGGTCCAGAAAAACATTTATGGAGGGTGACCTGGAATAGGACATGTGAGGTAAGGAGCCAGAAGATGTACTTAAATTGACCAACTAGCTTTTTCACTGTCTTTCCATCAAAAATATCAAAATTGAAACTGAGCTTCGGCAAGTGTGAGGAAACTATGGGATGGGCATACTGTCTCTCTCATCTATTTCATCCCAGTGGGCAATGTTTGATGACCACTCTCCTGTCTCTCAGTATCCTGGCAACACCAACTCCACAGGGCTTCGGCATCCTGGCTGTCACTTTATCCTGCCCCCATGGTCAGAAAGAGCAGACATTCTCTAACTCCAGCCATATCACAAGTCCCATCTCTCTGACATGACTTCCAAAATCACACAACCAGGTGTCACCCCTGAGAATAAATCCTGAAATTTCTATAGTCTCTTGTATATTTCCATAGTCTACAATTATTATTGAGGACCTACTATATACTAGCTGTAAATACAAAAGTGAGCAAATGATACTCCAATAAAAATTAATTTTAAAACAATAAAATAAAAAGGGAACAATATATAAAATGTTCTGCTCTTACAGGGTCTACAACCTGGTGGAGAGAGACAAAAAAATAAACAGTATGATAAAAGCAAGATCAATTTAGACAATAGCACTAGAAGGAAATTAAAACAGGGTGACAAGATCCTGTGGAGTGGGAGAAAGAAGCTCTCTTGGAGGAGGTGACATTTGAACTAAAAATCTAAATCCTGACAAGTATCCGGCTTGGGGAGAGATGGTGAAGAGGAGAAGGACAGGGCATAGGAGAGTGTTCCCAGCAGAGATAAGAGAGGGTTGCAGTGAACTTGACAGTGGAAGAAAAGAAGGCAATCCCTATGGCTGTAGCACAGTGTATGAGGCAAAGGAAGTGAGGAAATCACAGAGCTGAGCACAGGCTAGCGCACAATGGATCTTTTATAGGTTTTAGGGAGATCTTGAATTTTAGATCCTAAATTATATCAAAATTACTTCATGCATCATCTATCCCCAAACTATTTTTGGTAAATTTCCCATCTCTGCCGAACATATTTTACTTCCATTCTTCCCATCACCTGGCTCAAAATTTAAGCTTTAACTTGACTTCTTATGTCACTTCACCTTTCACAGTCTATCAGATGTATCAATTCCTCCCTGCTCCTTTCACCCCCTCATCCTTTTACAATCCCACGTGATCATTCTTTGCAGATCTTCCCCACCTCATGCCTGGACTATTGCAGTAGCACCCTAACTGGTCCTCTTACTTTCATTTCTCCTTGTACCAATCCATCAAACAGGATTACCATGATTATTGTCTTAAATCTTAATATTGATAAAGTTACTCCCCTGTTTACAACCTTCCAGTGGATGTCTGACTCAAAAGATCAATACCAAATTCTTGATAGGGGATAAGTTAAGCCCCTGCATAACTTGAACTTGATGTGAAGGAGAGACCTTCCCTCTCCATACTCCCTCTTCTTGAAAGTGAAAGTTAAGGGAAAGTGTTAGTCTCTCAGTCACGTCTGACTCTTTGTGATCCTAAGGACTGTAACCCACCAGGCTCCTCTGTTCATGGAATTTTCCAGGCAAGTATACTGGAGTGGGTTGCCATTTCCTTCTCCAGGGGATCTTCCTGACCCAGGGATCGAATCTGGGTCTCCTGCATTGCAGGCAGATTCTTTACCATCTGAGCTGCCAGGGAAGCTAACTCCCTCTTCTTCTCTCTCCCAAACACAGCTTGCTCACATTCTCTTTCTTGGCTTTTCTCACACTGTTCCTTTCTTTGGATGCCCCATCTTTACAAGTCTAAAATCTATTCTGTAGAATCCAGCTCAACATCCAGCTCTTTCCTCTCTCTCAGTCTTTAGAAGAGCAGTTTTCAAAGTGTACTCCTAGGGGTCCTGACATCCCACTTAAGCATCTTTGAACTCCTCCTTTCCCGACTATAGCCAGGTGAGGCCTGATTTTCTCCATGTACTTTAACCAAAGCAACATATCACAACAGATAGACTGCAGAAGCAGACAGTAAGCCAGATATTAATGAGATTAGTAAAAAAAATATAAAACAATGTCACTTTTCTCTTTAATTTTGTTTGTTTTGAAAATGCCAAATAAAAGCAAAACCAGGCTTAGATAAGACTATAGCAATGAGAGACCAGCAAGTGTCTCAATCTCAAACAGACAAAGGCTCCTCCCAAAGGGAGGGGTAAGCAGGGCCAGTAGAGACTTTGTGGGAGAGGAGGACAAGTCCATGGGGTGAGCACTTCCACAAGAAATGTTTCTTTTTTGTATTCTGCCAGTTCTCAGAATGACCTCTTAAGGGGGAGGCAGAGATGGCCCACATCTTAGTGTGTTCAAACTTGGAGGCAAGCCAAAATTTAGGGGCCTGTTGGGGTAAGAGAGAGGCCTGATTAAAATTTGGTCAAGCCAATGTTCAGTGAATAAGTAATTATGAGCCTTTGATTAAAAAGTATGGTTATTTTTCATGAAATAATTTTATGTTTACCTGTAATAGGTTTATTATTTTGAAATTAATAAATAAATATGTTTAGCTATCTTATTTTTGTACTAAACATTATGTATGGTTAATGTTTATAGATACAACCCACATATAAACAAAAGCTCTTTGAGGTCCTCAAAAATTTTTAAGAGCATAGAGGGATCCTGAGATCAAAAGGTTCAAGAACCATTGCTCTGGATCTCTCCTAACTGTGCCCATTAATCACAGAACAATGGTGTGACTCAGAGATCTTTCAGATCAATCTCTTCATGCTATACATGAAGAGAGACTTTGGGAGGCTGTGTGACTTGCCCAAGACCACAGTCAATATAAGGCTCCACTGAGATGAAATACTGACCTCCTGCTTTCTAATCCTATGTCTACCCTACTGTTGCTACTTTGTTTTTCAGATGTGTGTCTAGGTTCTATCCAACTTTTAAGATCAAGCCTGTCTTATAATTCTTTCATGAACTTCAGAGCACCTAACACACACTCCCAATAATCATACGATAAGTCCTGCAAATTCCTGTTGGATGAATGGATACAGAAAGGAAGGAAGGGGGGAAGGAACGGAAGGGAGGAAGGAAGGGGGCTTTTGCAGACCCACAGGCCTGGAAACCACTGCCATCTTCTTCTACACCCATACCATTCCACACACATTAATCTCCTAGTAGTTATTTCTAGACTTCTGGGTACACAGCCTGCTGAGGCCAGAGCAGGAATGTGGCTGATGCTCGGCTCTGTCCCACTTTGTTACTCACACTGCCTGTGGCTTCACAGAGTCCTGAGTCCTGCAGTGGTTCGATCGGACCAGAGGGAAAAGGGAGATGGAGGAGTGTGTCAACACATACAAGAGCTTCTCCAGTCAGGGGTGCTGGAGCAGAGCCCCAGGGGGTGGGGAGCCAGGTCAGGGGAACAGATGGCAGCCATTAGAACTGCCTGCTTTTAAAGAGCAAAAGAAACAAGAAAGGCTATCAATCTTTTAAGAAAAAGGAAGGAAAAGCTATGAAATAATTGGGGGAAAATAATATCTTAACAAAAGAAAACCATCCCCTCACTATTTTAAGGGATACAGATTTGCATATGCTGTAGTCAGACATTGCTCCGTAGTCCCAGGAAAATTATCCAGACCTTGGGTCTTAGAAATTGGAATGTAAAGGTGGGAGCTTGTGGGTGGAGGGATTAGCTTAGATCCAATTGTTGACCGCTTCACCACCACAGATGAGGGCTTCAGAGCATGTCCATACTGTGTAGGAGGTGATTCAATAATCATTTGTTTTCCACAGTCAAGTCTACACCAGCTAAATTTAGCCAGAGATTAATGAATCCTGTTCAAGGTACTGGGAAACTTTACATAAAGCTCACAGATATGTCTCATTTCTCCACTGTCGTCCCTCAGTTCACAGAGGACTACAAAAACTTTCTCAAGTCCATATGTTAGGTCATCTTGCACACTGCTGTCACCCAGGGTCCAAGCTACCATTGTCATTCATTGCATCCACCAGAATCCAGTGAGGAAAATGAAGTCCAGCTCTGATCAGAGGGAATTTAATATAGGGGCTAATTAGAAAGGTGTTGAAAGAGCTGAAAAGCCAAACAGGGTGTGAGGAGGCAACCCAGAGATCAGCAACTAGAGCAGGGAGCCACTGCTGCCTCCAGTATTGGACATGCTGAGGGACGAGATAGCATTGCTACTGTCTAAGATCTAGAGAAACCAGGTAGAAATAGGAACCACGAAGAACAGCATCCTGCAGGATCAGAGCCCACAAACAATGGGACTATCCAGTGGGTCTGTTCAGGGGGCTGACAGGGACAGCTGATACCAAAATGACTAACACTGCTAGGGATGCACCACAAAGAAGGGACAAGAGGGACTATCCTGTATTCTCCCTTCCTCTAGCTCTGTCATTCCCTTCCATCTTCCTTTTGGATAGACTGGACCACCCAAAAGGCTGAACCACCCAAAAGGGAGTTTGCCAGAGAGTTTGGGAAATAGACTTTTATTTTTCATGAGAAGGGTGGAGAATGGATTTGAGAATGAACAGGTAAATGATGAAAAAGTAAATCAGTAACCTCACGGAAATTTCCTCCCAGCTGGTCTCCTGGCTTTTACTTTTGCTTCTCTCTCATCCTTTTTCTGGGGAAACAAGGGAAACAGTGACAGACTTTATTTTCTTGGGTTTCAAAATCACCACAGATGGTGACTGCAGCCATGAAATTAAAAGACACTTGCTCCTTGGAAGAAAAGCTATGACCAACCTAGACAGCATATTAAAAAGCAGAGACACTACTTTGCCAACAAAGGTCTGTGTAGTCAAAGCTATGGTTTTTCCAGTAGTCACGTATGGATGTGAGAGTTGGACTATAAAGAAAGCTGAGCACCGAAGAATTGATGCTTTTGAACTGTGGTATTGGAGGAGACTCTTGAGAGTCCCTTGGACTTCAAGGAGAACAAATCAGTCAATCCTAAAGGAAATCAATCCTGAATATTCATTGGAAGGACTGATGCTGAAGCTGAAACTCCAATACTTTGGCCGCCTGATTCAAAGAGCTGACTCATTAGAAAAACCCTGATGCTAGGAAAGACTGAAGGCAGGGGGAGAAGGAGACAACAGAGGATGAGAAGTTTGAATGGCATCACCAACTCAATGGACATGAATTTGAGCAAGCTCCAGGAGATGGTGAAGGACAGGGATGGCTGGCATGCTGCAGTCCATGGGGTCACAAGGAGTCAGACACAACTAAGTGACTGAACAACAACATCCTTTCTCTACATGGAAAGCTCTATAAATTGATTTTTATCACATCTAACCTTCAGTAGCTTCCAGGATCACATCTAAATCCCTTACCATGGAGGCAACCCACTCCAGTATTCTTGCCTGGAAAATTCCATGGGCTGAGGGGCCTGGCGGGCTACAGTCCATGGAACTGCAAAGAATCAGACACAACTGAGTGACCAAGCAGCGCAAACATGGTCTACAGGGCCCTCTGTGGTCCTGCCTCTGCCAGTCTTCCCAGCTGCATTTCAAGCCACTCTCTTCCTCAGTCACCAGCCCCAACGCTAACCACTGCCTTCCACGTCCCTCTAATGTGTCAAGCCTTCACAACTGTCCTTCCAACTGTCTGAAAATATCTATGCCCCCGCTTTGGTGAAATCCTATTCACTCTCTAGGTTTCAGTTTAAATGTCATTTTTAAGGAGAGAGATTTTGCTGAGCTTTCAAAGAGATGCAACATTCGGGGTCTTAATCAATCCCTGTTCTTCTTTCCTTCTTGGCACTTCACATAGTTTATAAGTATATATTTACTTACAACTCTATTTTTTAAATATCTGCTCCCCATCTGTCTAGAAACTCAACAACAGTAGGTATATTGCTGAGTGTCATCTCTGCAGTAGCTGTTGAATCTAGCACCATGCCCAGCATTGAACTGCTCATCAAAGAATGGCAGGGGATGTGTACAGAGGGATGCTATGGTGGGAGCATATTATTTAATTCATGTGTTTTTCCAAGATCCATCCATCCTCCCTTCTGATCCTTCATTTAGAAATCTGGGAATTAACAATCCCTGAATAAAGTACCCACAATGGTAAATAGATGTGCAAACCTGTTGTTCCTAAACTGAGCTCCAAGGATACATTTTTTGACTTCTGTGTTTAGAAGGACAAAAAGTTTATCATGTCCTTTGGAGAATAACTCTTGCTGAGAAAACAGGAGAATTCTAAGGCAACCAGTTACCTTTTCATGACAACATGTGAAAAAGCTTCTCCCTTTTTATTTCCCGTCAACATTGTAACTTGTCCTTATTTTTTTGTGTGGCTGTGATTCTGTCATGCTTTGTAATGCTCATTTAATAACATAAGGATATCACAGTATGTTTATATTACTCACAAAAGACCACACCATTCTTTCTGGATGTGTAGCACATTTTTGAAAAGCTCTTTTAAGTAGGCTTTGTTTTTCATGCAGGAAAGGCTACTAGTTTAATACAAGTCAAGGACACATCCATGGTTGTAACCATGGCCCCTCCTTGTGGCAAAACACATGCAATGACTCCAAATGCCATCTCTATTTTTTCCCTCCATCTAACCTTTATCAGCAATCCAACAGAGGAGTATGAACCCCTAGCAATCTTGGTCTGCAATTTTAGCTATGGTTTTGCCACATGTCTACAAGTTTCCTTAACACCCTACCCAAAGCATTTTCTTAATGGGGCAGTCCTCCAGCCTTTTCAATTTTGGCTCATTATTTTTCATTCTACTGAGCTAAGTGTGTTATTAATGACAACAACAAAAAAATTAAGTATGGTGTGCACACTAATCTAAAATTTTGAGTTGGCAATTAGTTGGAGCGAAATGCAATTAGATGTTTTCCTTCAAGTCCTAATTTACATGCTGGAAAACATGGGCAGCCTTCACAAGTAATTGCAAAAATAAGCCCTGCTTTCAGTGTTTGTGTGCAAATACAAAGCTCCCCAGCACACCTGCCTTTGCTGGTGTGCTATAACAGAATAGAGTCCCAGGGGTCTTCTTGCTTTATGATCATTGATATATACAGCAGAAAAGAAACCGATCAGCCTTTAGGTATAAAAATGTGTTTTCTCTCATATGCAGAAGCTCATCGTTAATCAGCATCGACTTTACCCGTGGAGAGCTGGGTTATATAAACTAAGTCTGACAGTATCTTCACATAACCCCATGAGGTAAATTAAGGCTCTTCAGAGCCCCAGCACCCCTTTTTGTGCACTTAGAGTAACAGCTAATTCAATTCAATCCATTAAACATTTCATGAGCACCTACCCCTTGTGAGTTAGGAGCCTTGGAGGGTACACATTGAATAAGATACTGTTGACATCAAGAGTAGATCTAGTAGAGTAGATAAGGCAGGAAAACAGAAAGGGAAATTAAGGAAACAATACCATTCACCATTGCATCAAAAAGAATAAAATACTTAGGAATATATCTACCTAAAGAAACAAAAGACTTATATATAGAAAACTATAAAACACTGATGAAAGAAATCAAAGAGGACACAAACAGATGGAGAAATATACCGTGTTCATGGATTGGAAGAATTAATATAGTGAAAATGAGTATTCTACCCAAAGCAATCTACAGATTCAATGCAATCCCTATCAAGCTACCAATGGTATTTTTCACAGAACTAGAACAAATCATCTCACAATTTGTATGGAAATATAAGAAACCTCGAATAGCCAAAGCAATCTTGAGGAAGAAGAATGGAACTGGAGGAATCAACCTGCCTGACTTCAGACTCTACTACAAAGCCACAGTCATCAAGACAGTATGGTACTGGCACAAAGATAGAAATATAGATCAATGGAACAAAATAGAAAGCCCAGAGATAAACCCACGCACATATGGACACCTTATCTTCGACAAAGGAGGCAAGAATATACAATGGAGAAAAGACAACCTCTTTAACAAGTGGTGCTGGGAAAACTGGTCAACCACTTGTAAAAGAATGAAACTAGAACACTTCCTAACACCGTACACAAAAATAAACTCAAAATGGATTAAAGATCTAAACGTAAGACCAGAAACAATAAAACTCCTAGAGGAAAACATAGGCAAAACACTCTCCGACATAAATCACAGCAGGATCCTCCATGACCCACCTCCCAGAATATTGGAAATAAAAGCAAAAATAAACAAATGGGACCTAATTAAAATTAAAAGCTTTTGCACAACAAAGGAAACTATAAACAAGGTGAAAAGACAGCCTTCAGAATGGGAGAAAATAATAGCAAATGAAGCAACAGACAAACAATTAATCTCAAAAATATACAAGCAACTTCTGCAGCTGAATTCCCAAAAAATAAATGACCCAATCAAAAAATGGGCCAAAGAACTAAACAGACATTTCTCCAAAGAAGACATACAGATGGCTAACAAACACATGAAAAGATGCTCAACATCACTCATTATTAGAGAAATGCAAATCAAAACCACAATGAGGTATCATTTCACACCAGTCAGAATGGCTGCTATCCAAAAGTCTACAAGCAATAAATGCTGGAGAGGGTGTGGAGAAAAGGGAACCCTCTTACACTGTTGGTGGGAATGCAAACTAGTACAGCCACTATGGAGAACAGTGTGGAGATTCCTTAAAAAACTGGGAATAGAACTGCCATATGACCCAGCAATCCCACTGCTGGGCATATACACCGAGGAAACCAGAATTGAAAGAGACGCGTGTACCCCAATGTTCATCGCAGCACTGTTTACAATAGCCAGGACATGGAAGCAACCTAGATGTCCATCAGCAGATGAATGGATAAGGAAGCTGTGGTACATATACACAATGGAATATTACTCAGCCATTAAAAAAAATACATTTGAACCGGTTCTACTGAGATGGATGAAACTGGAGCCCATTATACAGAGTGAAGTAAGCCAGAAAGAAAAACAACAATACAGTATACTGGTGCATATATGTGGAATCTGAAAGATGGTAACGATAACCCTATATGCGGGACAGAATGAGAGACACAGATGCATGGAACAATTTTATGGACTCTGAGGGAGAAGGTGAGGGTGGGACGTTCTGGGAGAATGGCATTGAGACATGTGTATTGTCATATGTGAAGCAGAGCACCATTCCATGTTCGATGCATGTGACAAGGGCTCGGGGCCGGGGCAGTGGGATGATCCAGGGGGATGGGAGGGGGAGGGAGGTGGGTGGGGGGTTCGGGAAGGGGAACACATGTAAACCCATGGCTGATTCTTGTCAATGTATGGCAAAAACTATTACAATATTGTAAAGTAATTAGCCCCCAAGTAAAATAAATAAATTTATAAAAAAAATAAAAAAAATAAAAAAATAAAAAAAAAAAATAAGGCAGGGACACAAATACCATCATGAGAAAGGCTCCACAGGAGGTTGGTAGGGTGTGGAGTGACTAAGGAGCAACATTCCTGAGGAATGATGAGATGTGGTGGTGTCACGACCATGTCAGCATTCCAGTAGAGAATCTAGTTTCAGCTCAGCTCTCATTCAAGAAATTACTCTTTTTTTAAATTGAAGGATGGCTGACTTAAGAAGTTACTCTTGCAACACAACGACATGGCAGGAGGACTTCTCACCTCTGCAGAAAAACAAAGTACAGAAAGGGAAGAGTAGGGTACTTTTGCAGAAAATAAGAGCAAATGAAAAATCAAGGATTATGTGTTTTCTGCAAATAGCAGACAGATAGATGAAAGCAACATTTTATTGCACATGTGGAATCAAACAGCAAGGAACACACAGAAAGAATTCACGAGTTTGTAGAACTTAGATGATACGAAGGAAAAAAAATATATATCCAGCACAGTTTTTCAACAGAAAGTTTTCTACTGAAAACTTTCTGTTGGGCACACTGCTGAGTGGTTTATTAGTTTCTTAGTAAGGAGAAAACAGGTCAACATCAGAATTCCCCCATATATAACATATAATTCCTTCTGTACAAATAATCTCGCCTGCTAGCTGCACATAGTTCTCATTACTTAGTATGGGTTTGGTTATTTTTTACTTCTTTATACCCCATATTATTTCAAAGCAGCCAACATTTTATTATCATCATAAATTCCTAAGATAAAGAGCACCTTTTAGATATTTTCATCTATGTGGAATTCTAAACTGGATGGATCTCACCTGACTACAGAGATCCAGACTTCAATGCTCAGAGTTTGTAAAAACCACACAAGTAACACACTGCATTGTATCTGCAGAGTCAAGACTTCTTTGTGCCTAAGTGTGTTATAGGTTACAAAAGTGAGTAGTGTTGCTAAATGCTGTAGCCAAGATATAAACAAAGAAAACAAGTAATTCCAGTTGGAGGAACCAAGGAGAACCTCATGTGGAGAGCACCTCTTAAAGGAGGATGGGAGGGTAGGAAGAGAAACATTTCTGACATGGGAATGGTGTGTGCAAAGCTATGGAGGTAGGATATTACCTGGCTGTATGCACTGTAGAAAAGAAGAAAACAGAGAAATGCTTCACTATTTATGTCCTCATTTTTAAGTCTTTGCTCTTTTTACAAAGAGGGAATACTTTCATAGGAGATGAAATATTCCACAGTACCTATTTCCCTATGACAGGTAATGAGATGCTAATGAAACCAGCCTCATACTAGACAGAGAAGGTCCACCAGCACAGTTATGAGTTATGGAAGGATTTCAGAGAGAAAAATTCTTCTTTAAAATGTCCTCACACCTCCTCAATGTGGTGTTGGAGAAGACTCTTGAGAATCCTTTGGACTGCAAGGAGACCAAACTGGTCAATCCTAAAGGAAATCAACTCTGAACATTCATTGGAAGGACTGATGCTGAAGCTGAAGCTCCAATACCTTGGCCACCTGATGCAAAGAGTCAACTCATTAGAAAAGACCCTGATGCTGGGGAAGATTGAGGCAGAAAGAGAAGAGGATGACATAGGATGAGATGGTTGAATGGCATCATCACCTCGATGGACATGAGTCTGAGCAAGATCCAGGAGATGGTTAAGGACAGAGAAGCCTGGCGTGTTGCAGTCCATGGGGTCACAAAGAGTCAGACATGACTGAGCAACTGAACAAGAACAACACATCCCTATACTTAAACTCACCTTAAATTTCTCTAATGGGAGCAAAATCTTTCATTTTACAATTGGCAACAGTGTGTTAAAGGGAAATATTGTTAGAAAAGACAACAGATTAGCTCTAATTTACATGGAAGTACAGGTGATATTATTGTCTGTTGTGTGTGGGCAGGATAGCTGGAGAAGGAAGAAGGGGACAACATAATGAAACTGTGAACTTGAAATAGGGACCAGGTTACAGTCCAGGATGTTTGTTTGTTTGTTTGCTTGCTTACTTGCTTGGGGGGGGATTATTTTTTATTTTAACAAAAAGTTTTATTTTAATTGAAGTATAATTGCTTCACAATGTTGTGTTAGTTTCTGCTGTACAACAGTGTGAATCAGCTGTATGTAACACAGATCCCCTCTCTCTTGAACCTCCCTCCCACTCCCCCATCCCACCTCTATAGGTCACACAGAGTGAAGAAAGTAAGAAAGAGAAAGACGAATATTGTATATAAACATGTATAAACAGAATTTAGAAAACTGGTACTGATGAACCTATTTGCAGGGACAGAATGAAAAAGCAAATATAGAGAATGGACTTGTGGACACTGGGAGGAGAGGGTGGGATGAAATGAAACAGTAGCATTGACATATATACACTATCATGTGTAAAATAGATAACTAGTGGGAAGTTGCTCTATAAAACAAGGAGCTCAGCTCTGTGCTCTGTGAAGGTCAAGGTTTGAGTGAGGAAACAAGAGAATGAAAAAGGTCCAGAAGAAGAAGGTCAGTAGTAAGAATGACTAGTGTGGCTGACTTCATACCTATATGGGAAACAGTTGTAGGTGCAGAGATATTTCCCCAAATGCCTTCTTGAGCAGGGCAGGGCAAATCTAGTCACTGCATTTTGGTACAGTTCTCTAATAATCACAAACTTTCCTATAAAACCCAGCAGGAAGAAATCCAAAGATGTCAAAATTTCTCCAAGTACCTTGCTGCCATTGATTGTTTCAAAAAGCATATTTTAATTCTGTAAGGGAGCCCAAAACTACAGACAGCTGAACAGTTATTTAAAGGAGAACACCATTTTTAAACACTGACTTATTTTAATGTTTTTCATTATTCAGAGGTAATGCCTCTGAGTTTGGAAGAGGGAGGGCTATCATAGAAATTTAGAATATGTGGGACCACTGCTTAATGCCAGCATAAGGGCCTCTAAACAGGAGAGGCATGAGTGAAGAGGGGCTTCCTTTTTATGGGAGAGAGACTATAGGTTGATAAAATCAAGAGCTGCTTTTATAAAGAGAGCATCACTATATGGACAGGGGAACATGGGAGCTGTCAACTACAGTCCCACACTCTGTAGGAGATGTGAAGAGGGATCACAGGTGATTAGAAGTGTTTTGAGCTAACCGACTCCCCCAGGTAAGGTTAAGCTTAGCAAGAAGACCCCTGCCAGACTATCGCTCCAGCTTTGATCTGCACTCAGTAAGCAGCTGGCATCATGACCCTTTATCAAAAGCATGTGTGAGTGGATGAAAAGATAAAGAAGACAGTAGGTAGGAAGTATCCAGGTGTCCATGGCTAATTGCATTAAGCCTCACTTGTCCATCTGTGCACCACATGGGGTCTTTTTTTTCCCTTTGTATATGAGTATTATTGGCACAGAGCAAAGGCCAGTGAGGTCTGCACTTCCTTCATCAGTAATGTAGAAATTTACTTATTTTCAGATATCAACTATACTGTACTGTTATATTGTCACCACATTCTCTTATGTTCCCTGCAGGGAATGCCTTTTAATAATGACCAGCTATTCTAATAGGATGATTCTTGGCTTGTTTTTAAATTCATTCAAATTTAAAATCAACAAGCAGGTAAGAAATAGCAAGAGTCTCAATTAGGGTAAAGGTTTTAAAAAACAATAAATTACATAACATAACATAATTCCAAGAAAAAATATGGAAGTGAAAATCCACAGGACTTGGTCATTAATTGGATTTGGTTGAAAACTAGGGGGCTATGAGCTGCGTGACTGAATAGAGGCTGGTGCCACAATTGAGATGGAAAATTGACTACCTGCAGAACTCAAGGTGCCTAAGGGACACTATGAATAAAGATCAAACTCTACTGTGGCAACAAATAGCCCCCAAATCTCAGTGGCTTCACAAACTTTTATTCCTTGCTCATATTATAGCCCATTGCAATTTGAGCAGTTTTCCTAGGAAGCTCCTTTTCAAGGAGTGACTCAGGAATCCAGCCTCCTTCTGTGTTGAGACTCTGCCATCTTGGAGAACTTAGCTTCCAGCCACGAGGATAGAAACATAAGGGATTGGTGCATATCATTTCCAGTCACATCAATCCATAAGCTAGGGCTCATTCTCAAAGTAAATGCAGGAGGGGCTGGCAATTATAGTCCTCCTGTGCGCCCAGAAAGAGCGACAAGATAGGATAAGCATCTAGCCATTTCTGCCACAGACATCCAAGTAATAAAGTAGATCGCTGAATAATCCAACCTGGGGTGAAAGGGGGAATGTGTCAGAGCTGGAGATGTATATTTTGGATATGACCAACTAGTTAAACCTAGAAAAATCTACCAGATCATACAAGGGGAGGATATATCCTAAGAAAAAAAGGGAAGCTCAAGGAATGCCAAATTTTAAAGAGACATAGAGAAAGATGGCCAATGTAGAAATTCACCAGGGACAAGGAGGGGAGCACAAAAAGTAGAATAAGGAATTTTCTTCTAGTAATTACGAGATATATTCAGCATTCACTGAAGTGAAGCTGGGTAAGAGTGAAGGGACCATGTTCACAGAGTCAAAATGTTAGCTTATTCTGATGAAGAATTTTTATTCCTTATGGGTAATAGAGAACTCTGAGATTTGTGGTTTGGATGCTGGGACATAACATTTCTAGGACCTCTTCCTTGTATTAATGGAAACAATATTAGGATTTCGAGGAAAACACATCCAGAAGTATTGGCATATATGTAATAGAAAGTAAACTGAGTTAGCAGCTATATGAAGTGAGTCCTAGCTCTGGCTCTGTGTAGCCATGATGAAGTCATGTAGTCTCTCTGAATGTCAGCCCCCAAGTCTGTGAATGTGGAGATGAACTTTCATAATGAGTGACACTCATTATTCATAATAATGATCAACCTGATGTAACCAGGTTCTAGGCTAAATTCTTCTTGCAGATTATCTCATTTATTCAATCCTATTTATTCCAATTCCATGAAGGAGGTAATATGAGACTATTCATTTTACAAATGGGGGAACTGAGGATGGGAGAAGTTAAGTAAATTGCCCTTAATCACACAACATTCAAAAAACTAACATCATGGTATCTGGTCCCATCACTTCATGGAAAATAGAAGGGGAAACAATGGAAACAGTGACAGACTTTATTTTGGGGGGTTCCAACATCACTGCAGATGGTGACTGCAGCCATGAAATTATAAAACACTTGCTCCTTGGGAGAAAAGTTTTGATCAACCTAGATTGCATATTAAAAAACAGAGACATTACTTTGCCAACAAATGTCCATTTAGTCAAAGCTATGGTTTTTCCAGTAGTCATATATGGATGTGAGAGCTGGACTATAAAGAAAGCTGAGTGCAGAAGAATTGATGCTTTTGAACTGTGCTGTTGGAGAAGACTCTTGAGAGTCCCTTGGACTGCAAGGAGATCCAACCAGTCCATCCTAAAGGAGATCAGTCCTGGGTGTTCATTGGAAGGACTGATGTTGAAGCTGAAACTCCAATACTTTGGCCACCTGATGAGAAGAGCTGACTCATTTGAAAAGACTCTGATGCTGGATGACAGAGGATGAGATGGTTGGATGGCATCACCAACTCAATGGACATGAGTTTGAATAAGCTCCGGGAGTTGGTGATGGACAGGGAAGCCTGGCATGCTGCAGTCCGTGGGGTTGCAAAGAGTTGGACACGACTTAGCAACTGAACTGAACTGAACCACACACATGTGAAATTTAGGCACAGACAGTTAGAAATACAAGTTCGGAAAGATAAAGATTCCTACATCAGATAATGTTGCCAAGCTTTCTTTATTCATTCAGAAAATATACGAGTGCTTCAGAGACATCATCCTTGCTCTCAAGGAGCAATTTTCCAAGAAATGAGAAGTTAAGCACAGCACAGAGGTCTTTAACTTCCAACGCACAGGCTGGGGAGCTAAGCATAAGCTATGCTCTCCTCAACACACACTTCCCCACCCAGGCTCTAAGGGGGATAAATTTCAAGTCCAGAATTCAATGGGCCCTGCCAGGGACAGAGGAGCCTGGCAGGCTACAGTCCATGGGGTCACAAAGAGTTGGACATGACTGAGCAACTAATACCTTAAGTTTTTAAGACATGTGAAAAGGTGCTTTTCCATTTTTGAGAAGGTGAATTCCCCCATATTTTTAGCTGAGTAGGTTAGTAATTAGATTCTTCATCACTTTGTCAAAAATAGAGCAAGAAAAACTAAACAAAACTAGACTTCAATGACCTGTATTCCATCAATATGAAGAAAATGGATAAGGTGTCCCAATTTTTAAATCCTTTTTAAGACAAAGAGCTCAATCTTTTCACTTACCAAAAACACCTGTTTTTCTTTTAAACTGATCTATTTATCAATTTACATAGTATAATATTCTTATTATAATAAACCATAGAACTTAAATGGATTCTATGAGATTATGAATATGATCGTGTAATGCAAATTATCAAGGAAAAACTATAACATCACAATAAACTAAACTAGCTTACTATTTTACTTTTTAATTTCAATTTAAGTACATTCTTTATTCCCCTATAATTATCAGTAAAATTAAATTCTCTTTTCCAATTAGACTGAAATCAAAATTTTTTGCTGTTGAACCTCTCTGTGCTCCCTATAAATCTTCTCTAACAGGTAAAATAAAAGCCATATCTGGTACCCTATCAGTCTCCAACAGTGTTATTACACATTGTACACAATAAAAAGATGGTGAGTTTTTTTTTTAATTTTCAAAACCCAACTTCAGAAAAGATGCCTCCTTAATGATGTTTTTCTCCTGTTACTACCAATAATCCTACAAAGTCAAGTCTTTTTACTTCTATATCCTCAGGGTCTAACCCAGGACCTGGGTCATAGTGCATATTCAATATTTGGTTGTTGAATGATTTGAATAGATAGAAACATATTATTTACTAAGGATAGAGCACTGAACAAGACATATAAGATCCCTCCTATCAGGAAGCCTACATTTGTGTGATGAAGGATGGAAAAAGTAAACAAGTAAATACAATAATTTATTTTGGCAAGAGATTGTAGCTACTAGCATACTCTTGACTCTCAAAATAGTCCTTATTTATACAATTTAAGGTCATCCTCTTCAACCAACTAACAGCTCCTGGAAGAATACAGTATGATAGAAGTGGGCACCTTACCAGCCAGTTTTGTCTACTGAGGCCTGGTGATTCACCTTAACCAGCCTTGCAATCTGTTCTTTAATAAACAGATTACCCACACCAGCCTAACTCCAACAAAGCAACTGCTAAAATAGCCTGGAAATGTCTGGATTCTGCTGGTCTCTCGCATAAGGCTGGAGAGTCCTCCAGGGCAAAACTTAATTTCAATTACTCTGCAAGGCAGAAACTAGAGACTAATGTTATCTGTGTCTATAGATGTAAAATTGCAAGGGTTCACTTAAGAATGTTGTTCTGGTTAGCTATATGCATGCCCATCTCAAAAGTTTTGCACACATAGTTAACTTCTCCCCATTTGATTGAAGGTAAACACAGTGGTCTGAGGCAAAACTGAAAATCAAGACAAGTCTGTCTTAGATAGCCAGGCTCCTATCTATGGGCATCTCTGGTGGCTCAGACAGTAAAGAATCTGTCTGCATACTCATATACTCACTGTATCCATCACGGTTTGTTCAGGAAAATGGAAACCACTCTAGGTGTTTCAAGTAGACTGTAGTTTAGTTCATACTATTGAATGTTACCAAAGTCATTGGAAGGAGGCTTGAGAAATGGTAAGTAACGAGTCCAATGAGAGCACCAAAGAAAACAACTGTAGAGGTGAGGGGAGGAAGATTAAGATGTTGAATAAAGTAACCCTGAGTTACTCAAGGAACAAAAATTGCCTGTTGAAAAGCCTATTCAAAAGCTCTTGGCCTTTTTGAGGAATTCTGGCTTCAAAAGAAAATTTCTAAAATTTAAGCCTTTCTCGGTACTTGAGAAAAGTCTTTAAAATTCCGTGGAAAATAACTATTTACTCCAAAAATATCATTTGCAGTTTGAAAATAGAAGACGTAAAGCTAATATCCAGCATTTAGAGGACTGTTTTAAGTGGAAGAACACTTCCGAAGATCAAAGATAATACAACAATTAATTTCAATTTTTGCCTTTTATTGCCACTTGTGTATGTGTTAATCGCTCAGTCATGTCTGACTCTTTGTGACCCCATGGACTACTGTAGCCCACCAGGCTCCTCTGTCCACTGGATTCTTTGGGTCTGTGCTGTCTCTTCTATCCATTACTAAGCCCTAGGAATCTGTTTACTTGTTTATGGACCACAGGTAGAAATATACCCCTTATAACAACACTAGATTGACAGTCTACCTTCTCACATTCAAGAATCTGACAAAATCAGTCATAAAGAAATTTATGCAGAATTGCTCTGCTACTTTAAATATAAAATTAAATTTGAAGGGAAAAAATTTAATTATAATAAAGTATAGTTTAGAGCTTACATGCTTCTAGAACCAAACCATTCTGTTTCTCTATTTTTGTTTGCAATATGTACTGGTGGTTTCCAATTGTCTTTGAAGCTCTGCTCTTGCTGACATTCCCCACCATTACAAACACCTATGGCAGTCCTTTCTTCCAGAACTGCACAAAGGATGCGTCTCTTTTTACATGGTGTTTGATCCTGACTGGCTAAGAATGCAGCCATCTCCACAGCTGTGAAAGCAAAGCCTCCAAAGGGGCTGTGGCACTCTCCATGCCTTTTCCTAAGTCAAAATAAAGAAGGTTTTCTGTGCAGCTTCTCCTAGTGCTTTGACTATGTATTGTCCCCAGAAGGACGTGTTACTCATTAAGCAGAAAATGGTTTTTATATCTGTCATTTGGTTTTTCTGTTTTCCTTGCTTTGTCAGTATTTGTATACAAAATGGTGCACCATCTTAAATACCTTCAGGATCAACTTCAAAAGGATAGGAACATGGTAGATCATTCCACTAGGACAATGGAGCACAGATTTATGATCCAGGTCCTACTTTGACAGAGAAAAAGACTTTATGACACTCCTAGCCTTAGCATTTCCATGAAAGAAGAACTAAAATGAGGAATCAGAGCAGAACCAAATGACATTTAAAATGATGACAATACAGGAATTTTCCAGAATGACCAATCCAACTAAAAGCTTTAAAAAGTCTATTCATTTACATAATAGCAGCAACCAGATACCATGGCTCATCTAAGACCACAATGGGGAGGTTCCGGTAAGAAAGTATCTTGTCCACAATCTCATAAATTCCACCCAAATATTTGTAAATATGTAAGGCTAGAGTTTCATAATAATGATAAACATCATGAAACTACTAGAGATTTTGTTGTTGTTGTTGTTGATGATGATGATGATGATATTTCAAGCAACAAAAGTAAAAAGTAACTTCAACAAAAATTTCCCAAAGGGAAGGAGGAAGTTTGTTGAAAGGGGAATGAAAGAAACACCAATGTGTTTTGGAAAGAGCAGAAACTGGGCAATGCCAATGATATACAGCAACGTCCATGATAACCAGCAATCTGTTTAGTGAGCTGAGATCAAGGAGAATAAGATGTAGCCATTTGCATTTTGCTGACTACTCTAATGAGTGTAATTTCAGGAAGATATCATCTAACTGGCGTAACTCAGGTCATATGCTTACCCCCTAGCCAGTGGAGGGCAGGGTGATTGACAGTATCACCAAGTAGAAGGGCGAACTGAAGCTATGTTGGCAAAAACACAGATGCCACAGGTGCACAGGGATACATGGCTACCAGGCTTTGTAGCAGAATGCAAACTAGACTCTGCAGGATTCTCAAGTAACATGATCACCTTTAACAACTCAGTGCATAGTTTATTTGTAAGCAACTCTTAGTAATACTTTGTTATCAACTGAATTATCTCTAGCCAAGACATGGAAACAACTTCAATGTTCTTCAACAGATGAATGGATAAAGAAGATTTGGATCATCTGTACAATGGATTATTAGTCTTAAAAAAGAATGAAATAATATTTATAGCAACATGGTTGGGCTTAGAGAATATCATACTAAGCAAAGTCAGTCAGAAAGAGAAAGGCAAGCACCATACGATATCACTTATATGTAGATATCACTTATATGGCACAATGAACAGATTTACAAAACAGACAGACTCATAAACAAAGAGAACAGACTTGTGGTTGCCAAGGGGGAAGGGGAGTGGGGGAGGGAAGGGTTGGGAGTTTGGGATTAGCAGATGCAAACTAGTATATAGGGGACGGATAAACAGCAAGGTTGCACTGTATAGCATGGGGAACTATATTCAATATCCTTTGACAAACCATAACGGAAAAGAATATGAAAAAGAATATATATATATATATGAATCACTTTGTATAGCAGAAATTGATACAACATTGTAAATCAACTATACTTCAATAAATTTTTTTTAATTTTTTTGAATGAGGGTAAAAATTCAAAGGAAAAAAATACAGAATCGAGTCCCCTCAAAATATATTTGTTGAAGCCCCAACCACCACCACTACCACTACCATATGCCAGTACCTCACCCCACCCCCCACCCCCACAATAACTGTAACTGTATTTGGAGATAGGACCTTTAAAGAAGCAATCATGGTTGAATGAAGTCATAGAGTGATGCTCTAATCCAAAAGGTCTGGTGTCCTTCTCAGAAAAGGAAGAGACACCAGGAATGGGAGCACACACAAAGGAAAGGTCATGTGAGGACACAGAGAGAAGACAGCTCCCTGCAAGTCAAGGAGAGAGGCCTGAGGAAAAACCAAACCTTTGAAGCCAACACTTCTATCTTGAACCTCCAGCCTCCAGAACTGTAAGAAATATACTTCTATTGTTTAAACCACCTGACCCCTGGAGCTCTGTTATGGTAGCCCTATAGATTAACATACCCTTGAAATTTTTAACAAAGTCTAAGGGATTTGTGCATCATTTTCAATAAAAGCTGCTTTTGATTATGCCATGGCTCCACAGTTCTCCAGATGTTTCAGACGAGGCACTGGGGAACTGACCTTCTCCTGGAAACAGTTCCAATGCTGCTTTCATTTATACCATAGCATATCTTATAAACTAAATAAGATGAATTGTTGGTAACTATCACCACAGCCATTTTACAAAAAAGATGATCACAGCCTGGATGAGACTTTGATAGCCCTAGTATAAAATATACACTCATTTAAATGAGTTTGAGTAAGTTCTGGAAGTTGGTGATGGACAGGGAAGCCTGGCATACTGCAGTCCATGGGGTCGCAAAGAGTCGGACACAACTGAGCAACTGAACTGAACTTAATTCCATTTAGCAAACAAATACTACATGCTACTGTTTGCTGTGCCTTAAACTAGCCTCTGATAATATGGGGCAAGATGAAATCTAACCCCTGACCTCAAGAAGCGCCAAGTGTAACGGAGGAGACAATGTGAAAATAGCATTAAAGTTCACTGTAATAATATCTATCTAAAGTGTTACAGACAGAGATAAACAGAGTACCTGAAGAACTATGAATGGAGGTTCATAATGTTGTACAGGAGGCAGTAATCAAAATCATCCCCAAGAGAAAGAAATGCAAAAAGGCAAAACGGTTGTCTGAGGAGGACTTACAACAGCTGAGAAAAGAAGAGAAGCTAAAGATAAAGAAGAAAAGGAAAGATATACCCATCTGAATGCAGAGTTCCAAAGAGTAGCAAGGAGAGGTAAGACAGTCTTCCTTAGTGATCAATGCAAAGAATTAGAGGAAAACAATAGAGTGGGAAAGACTAGAGATTTCTTCAAGAAAATTAGAGATACCAAGCGGACATTTCATGCAAAGATGGGCACAATAAAGGACAGAAATGGTATGGACCTAACAGAAGCAGAACATATTAAGAAGAGGTGGCAAGAATACACAGAAGAACTGTACAAAAAGTTCTTAATGACCCAGATAGCCACAATGGTTTGATCACTCACCTAGAGCCAGACATCCTGGAGTGCGAAGTCAAGTGGGCCTTAGGAAGCATCACTATGAACAAAACTGGTGGAGGTGATAGAATTCCAGTTGAGCCATTTCAAATCCTAAAACATGATCCTGTGAAAGTGCTGCACTCAATATGTCAGCAAATTTCGAAAACTCAGCAGTGGCCACGGGACTGTAAAGAGTCAGTTTTCATTCTAATCCCAAAGAAAGGCAATGCCAAACAATGTTCAAAACTACCACACAATTGCATTCATCTCACACACTAGCAAAGTAATGCTCAAAATTCTCCAAGCCAGGCTTCAACAGTACATGAACCAAGAACTTCCAGAAGTTCAAGCTGGATTTAGGAAAGGCAGAGGAACCGGAGGTCAAATTGCCAATATCCGTTGGATCATCGAGAAAGCAGGAGAGTTCCAGGAAAACATCTACTTCTGCTTTATTGACTATGCCAAAGCCTTTGACTGTGTGGATCAAAACAAACTGTGGATAATGTTTAAAGAGATGGGAATACCAGACCACCTTACCTGCCTCCTGAGAAATCTGTATGCAGGTCAAGAAGCAACATGAACCAGACAGGGAACAACGGACTGGTTCCAAATTGGGAAAGGAATACGTTAAGGCTGTGTATTGTCACATTGCTTATTTAATTTATATGTAGCGTACATCATGGGAAATGCCAGGCTGGATGAAGCACAAGCTGGAGTCAAGATTGCTAGGAGAAATATCAATAACTTCAGATATGCAGATGACATGACCCTTATGGCAGAAAGAGCCATAAAGAAGAACTAAAGAGCCTCTTGATGAAAGTGAAAGAGGAGAGTGAAAAAGCTGACTTAAATTTAACATTCAAAAAAATAAAGATCATGGCATCCAATCCCATCACTTCACGGCAAATAGATGGGGAAACAATGGAAACAGTGACAGACTTTATTTTCTTGGGCTCCAAAATCACTGCAGATGGTGACTGCAGCCATGAAATTAAAAGACACTTGCTCCTTGGAAGAAAAGCTATGACAAACATAGACAGCATAGTAAAAAGCAGAGACATTACTTTGCCAACAAAGGTCTGTCTAGTCAAGGCTACGGTTTTTCCAGTAGTCATGTATGGATGTGAGAGTTGGACCATAAAGAAAGCTGAGCACCGAAGCATTGATGCTTTTGAACTGTGGTATCGGAGAAGACTCTTGAGAGTCCCTTGGACTGCAAGGATATCAAACCAGTTAATCCTATAAGAAGCCAGTCCTGAATATTCATTGTAAGGACTGATGCTAAAGCTCCAATATTTTGGCCACTTGATGTGAAGAACGGACTCACTGGAAAAGACCCTGATGCTGGAAAAGATCGAAGGCAGGAGGAGAAGGGGATGACAGAGGATGAGATGGTTGGATGGCATCACCAACTCAATGGACATGAGTTTGAGCAAGCTCTGGGAGATGATGATGGGTAGTGAAGCCTGGCATGCTGCAGACCATTGGGGTGCAAACAGTTGGACACGACTGAGTGATAAAACTGAACTGAAGATGTTACAACACCATGTTTTTCAAACTGGAGCATTATTATTCTACAGAAGTTTCAGAAATGATGCCAGATAAAACCCAAATTCATAGTGGAAACATGTTTTATTATTTTGCAACATCTATTATATTTGAAAACTTGGGGACTAAAATTATATTATTTAACTGGTGATAAATATTATATTTATTATATTATAATATATTATATATATATATAATATATTATATTATATTTATCACCAGTGATGGACAGAAAGCCTGGCGTGCTTCAGTCCATGGGGTCTCAAAGAGTCAGACATAACTGAGCAACTGAGCTGAAATATTATATTAACATTTAACTTATAATGAAAAATTCAAGTTGGAATAACAGACCCCAGGATCTACCATCATTCATTTTATCTTGTTTTTGAAGCTTCTTGGAAGGAAAAAAAAATTAAAACACTGGAAAGGACCCAAACCTTCATTCCCTCCTCCCCCTACATCTCTCTATATACTGATTATGTAAAGTTTATGCTTGTTAATCTCTGTGGACTTTAGGAGTATAATACTCTGTTGGCTTTTAATGATGTTACCCTCAATTGACATTTTTTTGTAATTCAGTGTCTCTTGAAAGAAAAAAAGAGTTCCCCTTTCCTTGCCACATCAAGGTCCCCAAATAAATATTAAAAATACACATTTAGATGAACATTCAAATCTGACTGAAAAAATTCAGAAACTTATTTGCAGTTTAGTTTTTAATAGAAAATCTTTTCACTATCAGAGATATCTACATATTTATAAAGGAATGTATCTAACAAGCATCTCACCTCCTGAGATAAAATGAGCTTGGCTAGCATCTAAATGCCTTTAGACACTTTCATGGGCCAAGGACAAGTAGAAAATTATTTAAAAAGAAGTGACTAAGAGAATTGTATATCCAAAGTCATACTTTTATCATACTTATAAAATAACTGTTCAAAGTACATATCAGACTATGTTGAAGTTAAAATAGTTTCTTCTGAAACAAAGAACTTACTAAAAAATAGAAGACACCAAACTGAACAAGGAGAAACACTCTCTTTTGAGCTGATTCTCCCATTGCGCATAGTCCCTACTTGATCTCACGCTATTCTACATTTCTAGGTCTGAAAATCAGTCAGTAGACAGATATTTAGTAAGTACTAGCTGGGTATACAGGCTAGTTCTGAGAACTGTAGGAAAATAAGAAAAGCAATAGAAGACATTCTCCCAGCCTGATAAGAGGTTCAACTGGAAGCATAAAACCTACCCTCTGTTTCTTAGAGTCACTAATGGCAAAGTTCTTTTCAAGGTACCTCAACTTCAGATCACATCTTTGACTCTCAATGGAAAGCAGGTTAATGGAGGTCTCGAGAGCCAGTCAAGGCAGATATGAGTAAACAAACAGGGTTACAGTTGTTCAGTTCAGTTCAGTTGCTCAGTCGTGTCCAACTCTGCGACCCCATGAACCGCAGCACACCAGGCCTCCCTGTCCATCACCAACTCCTGAAGTCCACCCAAACCCATGTCCATTGAGTCGGTGATACCATCCAACCATCTCATCCTCTGTCGTCCCCTTCTCCTCCTGCCCTCAGTCTTTCCCAGGATCAGGGTCTTTTCAAATGAGTCAGCTCTTTGCATCAGGTGGCCAAAGTACTGGAGTTGACATGATCTCAAATCCCAACTTCCTTTTGAACAAAGAGAGTTCCATTAACTAATGTAAGAAAAAAGATATACCATACAGTTTACAGTTTATATTTCTATATACTTCAGATTATTTATTAAGTTCATCAGCAAACTGTTTCAAGAACTCTCTTTTGTGTGCGGACATGAAACAGCAATAAGAGTAACTGGTCTCTTTTGTTGTTGTTTAGTTGTTAAGTCATGTCTGACTCTTTTGCAACCCCATGTACTGTAGCCCTGCCAGGCTCCTCTGCCCATGGGATTTCCCAGGCAGCAATACTGGGTTTCCATTTCTTTCTCCAGGGATTTAACCCGAGTCTCCTGCATTGGTAGGCATATTCTTTACCACTGAGCCACCTGGGAAGCCAACTCCAATCTTTACATTATTCTTATTTGTGACTCTTGTTTTCATCTTTATTTATTATTTCCTCATCATCTTTTCTGACATCATCTAACATTATTTTTCTTTCTGCCATTGAGCTTTAGAAATACCAAAGAAAGTGAACAATCTGAAAACACAAAGGAAAAACATAAGCTGAAAATGTGAGGCTTCTTAAAAATGAACCCAATACTCTTTTGAGTATACCATTTGGCCCTATGACATGTGTAAGGGAAATTTTTGCTACAGTACACACCAGTAACCATGAATTGGTCCTTTTTTTGTTCAGAAAAAATATTAGCACAAAACTCCCTAAATAAATTAATGTTCCAATCTTTATTGACTCATTTAATGGACAATAAGTTACTGTATGATGGGTTTTGGTATATTTGTGTTGTATTGTTTGTTGTGAATGGAAGTGAGCAATGTTATAGATTACAAAGTTGAACCAAGATATGACTGTGACACTAGGGAAGATGAAGAAGCACATAAAGAGAATAGAAATAAGAATATGTCACATTTCTTAAGACCAGATGTTCTTACACTGTATTTTGAATCATGAAAAATTCTCCTAGGAGGCAAGACATATTTGGAAAAGGAATATTATAACTTCAAGCAAATGATAAATGTGATGTGGCAAATTTCCCTTCTTACAATATTTTGTCATTTTTATACAACATGAAAATAAATTTAATGGATTCTTTTGTGGGCACCTCTACTAACAGATTCACAAAACACAACTGTCACAAGGGTAGTGTCGTGTGTGCTGTGTGCTAAGTTGCTTCAGTCACGTCTGCCTCTGCGACCCTATGGACTGTAACCTGCCCTCTGTCCATGGGATTCTCCAGACAAGAATACTGGAGTAGGTTGCCCTCCTCCAATAGATCTTCCCAATCCAGGGATCAAACCCTCATCTCTTACATCTCCTGCACTGGTAGGCAGGTTCTTTACCACTAGCAAAACATCAATAATCTAGTATACACACAGATTGATGCAAGAGAATTGAGAGCCAAGAAATAAATCCACACATATATGGTCAATTACTTTATGACAAAGGAACCAAGAATAAACAGTGGGGAAAATCAGCCTCTTCAATATATGGTGCTGGGAAAACTGGACAGCCATATGCAAAAGAATGAAACTTGACCACCACTTTACACCACACACAAAAAATAACTCAAAATGGATTACAGACCTAAATGTAAGACTTGAAACCGTAAAATAAAAACACAATCTATCAAATAGGAGAAGGTTTTTGCAAATAATACATCTGAAAATAAGTTAATACCCAAAATATATAAAGAACTCATGCAACTCAACAACAAAAAACAAACAACCAATTTAAAAATGGGCAGAGGAACTGAATAGACATTTGGACAGAGATATGTAGATGCCCAACAGGCACATGAAAAGATGCTCAACATCACTAATTATTAGAGAAATACAAATCAAAACCACAAATGAGATAACATCTGATACCTGTCAGAATGGCTATTATCAAAAAGGCAAGAAATAGCAAGTATTAGAGAGGATATGGAGAAAAGGGAACCATCACACACTGTTGGTGGGAATGCAAAATGGTGCAGTCACTATGGAAAACAGTATGGAGATTCCCCCTAAAATTAAGAATAGAGCTACCATATGATACAGCTATCCCACTTTGGGGTATTTATTCCAAGAATACAAAACACTAAGTTGAAAAGATACATGAACCCCTATGTTCATAGCAATATTATTTACAATTGCCAAGATAGAGACGCTACCTAACTGCCCACCACAGATGACTGGATAAAGAAGATGTGTTAGATATACACAATAGAATATTACTCATCCATAAAAAGATAAAATCTTGCCATTAGAAACAGTATGGATAAACCTGGAAGGGAATATGCTAAGGAAATAAGCCAGAGTATAACAAATACCATAGGATTTCAGGGACTTCCCTGGTGGTTCAGTGGTTAAGACTCTGTGTTTCCACTGCAGGGGGCATGGGTTCCATCTCTCGTCAGGCAACTAAGATCTTGAATGCTACTAAGATCCCTCATGCCAAATGACTCTGCCAAAAAATAAATAAATAAAAAGCAATCTGAAAAATGACTTAAAAAAAAACCCATAGGATTTGGAATCTACAAATAAATTAATCTACAAATAAATTAATTAACTAAATAACTAAACAAAACAAACACATAGATACAGAAAACAGATTAGTGGTTACCAGAGGGAAAGAGAAGAAGTGGGAAACTGGTAAAGGAGGTCAAATGTATGGTGACAGACAGAAACTAAACTTTTGGTGGGGATTATGCTGTAGTGGGTATATACAGAAGTCAAAGTATAATACTGTATACATAAAACTTCTATAATGTCCTAAACCAATCCTACCTCAATTTGAAAAAAAAGAATCTAGTGTACAAAACTGTGAAACTTCTTTCAGATTTTACTACCTCTTTCTAAAAGCATCCCCCTCTTCCCTATTACCTGGAGTACTTAAAGTGACAATATCAAGGGGCCTGACTGTCTAGATTTTGACCCTTGATTTAGGCAAGATTACTACTAACCTTGGAAAAGTCAGTTGACCGCATGGGGTTTTTTGTGAAGAGGAAATTCAATCTGGCATGTAAAGTACTTGATACATATCAATTGCTCGGTAAATGTTAAAGAGAACGACAAGGAAAGGGAAGTAGGTGATAGACAAATGACAGGGAGACAGATGACATACAGAGTTTCCTCTTTATTCAATGTTTACTCTAAAAATAAAGTACATAAATTTATATTACATAGAATCACAAAGGTGTTGCCACATTTGTGAAGTTATAGCTTAAATTTGGGAATTTTTATTTAAAACCTTAGAGATGTTAATTTAATAATTATGCCTGAAAATCCTGCTATGTAGAAATGCTGTCTAATTGTCTTCTCTTTGTTCTTAAATTAGGGCAGCCTCATTCTATAGTCACCCCATTCCAGTACTCTTGCCTGGAAAATCCCATGGACGGAGGAGCCTGGTAGGCTGCAGTCCATGGGGTCGCTAAGAGTCGGACACGACTGAGCAACTTAACTTTCACTTTTCACTTTCATGCATTGGAGAAGGAAATGGCAACCCACTCCAGTGTTCTTGCCTGGAGAATCCCAGGGACGGGGGAGCCTGGTGAACTGCCGTCTATGGGGTCGCACAGAGTCAGACACGACTGAAGCGACCTAGCAGCAGCAGCAGCAGCAGTAGCATTCTACAGTAGGTGAAACTTAAATTTGAAACCAACATCTTTTATTGTTCTGAGTATTTATTTTGTAATCAAATTCACTTTTTGATTTTGGTTGGATATGTTCCTAGCAGTGATATTAGACAAAATCTAGATGTATTACCACTGTCAGGAATAAAATAATTTATGTACAATTTAAAGCAAAAGAATCTAGATAAATATTTTTGCTTCCAGTCATTATAGAATAACTAGTACTAGATTTGCTTTTTGCTAAAAAGAATGCTAAAACTAGACAAAGTATATAAGGCAACTGTTGGAAGACACTGAATAGCAGACAGGGCAGGGCTATTTTCTTTTTTTTAACTATTTTATTTTATTTTTTTTGGTTGCACCATGTGACATGTGGGATCTTAATTCCCTGACCAGGGATCAAACCCATGCCCCCTGCCTTGAAAGCCCAGAGTCTTAACCGCTGGCCCGCCAGAGAAGTCCTATAGGGCTATTTTCTAGGAGAGAAGGGAAACATACAAAGTGAGGCAACATGGAGACTGTCAATCTCACTGAGCAAAGGAAGCAATGATTGGAGTTCAGGTGGCCAAAGTGACTGAAATTGGCTAAACAGGGTAATGGGAAGAGGAAGTCACACAGATAGAGTGAGGCTCAAAACTAAGACAAGGATTCATTGTAGGTTCTTGGCCAAGGTATAGGCGGTGCATGAAGCCTAGAAAAGACTGCCTAATTAGAGGCTGAGTCATAATTTTTAAAGCGATAGTATAGAGGAAAATTTTAAGGAGACCTCTGACTGGAGATAACAGAGGTCATACAAGGCTAGCCCAATCAGAATAGAAATATTTTGCTGAGTACTTTGGGCACTAAGTTTAAACCCTAGAAAGGTGATGCATTATGAGTAAGCATCTGACTATAGGATAAGGCCCATACTCTATGATTAGTACAAAACTGAAACAGACTCAGCCTAATCAAGAATAAAATTAAGTCTAGTAGGACCAAAAGGATTAGCCAGTACTTTAACTGCCTGCCAAAATAAAACTCAACACCTATTAAAAGAAAATATTATGACGTATTTTCCATAAAATGTACCATCTTTAATGTCTGATACAAAAGCAAAACCTACTAGACATGTGCGTGAGTAGGAAAATATGACCTAAAATCAAAGGAAAAAAAATGCAGTCAGCAGAAATAGACTCCAAGATAACCCAGATTATAAAATCAGCAGACAAGAACTTTAAACCAGCTATTATAAATGTATATGTTCCAAGACTTAAAGAAAAATATCTATAAGCCAATAATGGCTTATAGTATCCTAAATGATTAAAAACATCTACTTAAAAACACAGGAAGCTCAAGTTTTATAGGCGAATGATGACTCAGTGGTAAAGAATCGCCTGCCAAGGCAGGAGACATGGGTTCGATCCTCCTGCCTCAGGAAGATCCCCTAGAGAAGGAAATGGCAATTACTCCAGAATTCTTGCCTGGGAAATCCCATGGACAGAGGAGCCTGGTAGGTTACGGTCCATGAGGTCACAAAGAGTTGGGCATGGCTTAGGGACCGAACAACAAATAGAACTGAGTAATAATTTTGGACTTCTCCCTACTTCTAACCCAAGACACAGCTTTATTTAAAACTTCTCTTCATTATCCTAGTACCTAAAGTTGATTTTTTTTCAAATTGTGCATGGTTACAATGGAATAACCTCAGGATAGTCAAAAATTTTCCTTTGATATCATTTTTCAGTACTTTAAGGTCTAGAACAAAGCTTCACTTTGTAAAACATACATTACTACACAAATATAAATTATTAGAGTCTCTGCGACATTCAAATGTTCTCAACACATCCAGAAATAAAATTTTACCAGCTATTGGACATCCTTTAGCCTAGTCAAGTTGACTGATAAAACTAAACATCACTCAGAGCTGGGGCAATGGGATGACCCAGAGGGTTGGGATGGAAGGGAGTTGGGAGGGGGGTTCAGCATGGGGAACACATGTAAACCCATGGCTGATTCATGTCAATGTATGGTAAAAACCACTACAATATTGTAAAGTAATTATCCCTCAACTAAAATAAATAAATTAATAAAAAAATAAATTCATAAAAAAAAATAAATAAAAACTAAACATCACAGACCTCAGCTGTGACTCTTCTACCTGCCTGCCTGCTAAGTCACTTCAGTCATGTCCTACTCTTTGTGACCCCATGGACTGTAGCCCACCAGTCTCCACTGTCCAGAGGATTCTCTGGGCAAGAATACTGGAGTGGGTTGCCATGCCCTCCTCCAGGGATCTTCCCAGCCCAGGGATCGAACCTACATCTACTTATATCTCCTGCACTGGCAAGTGGGTTCTTTACCACTAGCACCACCTGGGAAGCCCACGACTCTTCTACTCAGAGATAAAGTTATTCCAGATCAGGAAATTATTCAGGAACTACAGAATGTAATCATTTGGACAGCACTCTAACCAACACTTTGCCTTATATAATCAACATTATTATAGTCATTTTAGAGATAAGGAAACTGAGGCTGAGAGAGACTGAAAGGGCTGCTGGTACAGTTGTAACTAGAACCCCAGTCTTGTGGTTCAATTCAGTTCAAATGCTTTTGGCTGAGAAGAACAGCGAGATTAGTGACCTGGGCTGGTGGAAGGAATACTCATCTTGGGGCAGATCACGAGAATGCAGCCATAAGTAGTTACTAAAATTGCCTATATCAACAGTATTGGGGAAGAGAATAGACTTGGCATTTCGAAGAGATGACAGGACCCTGAATCCAGGACGAACTGGTCTATGTTCTTTCAAAATTCACATAAATTTTTCTATTCACTTACAACTTGGCTTTTAGCTATAAAGGCTGTAAAGAAGTTATACATGTTAATTTTTTAACATGCATAAATTGGAGGAAAGACTGTCAATATTCTTTCTCTTAAATGCCAGGATTATCCTAAACCAGAGTAAAGTATGTAAAACTTCATAACATCTGGATGAGATTTAAAGATTTCAATAGTGTGTTCCCTGGGGTTGGCTTGGCTATGCATTACCATGCTTCTCTAATGTGTTTGTTTAATTATTGTATGAATGTATTGATTTTGCAGGATTCACAGTCTCTGCAATTTCTCATTGATTAGTCCAGGGTTGATTTTATCGAAGGCTAAAGAAGGACCTCCAGGAGTTGAAGAAGTGCAAAAATGAATGCAATACAAGATTTCTTTCTATCTACTGAGTCTCCTGTGGAAACTTTGCTAGCATTTGTCAGTGGAGTTCCCTAAGTACCATCGCAGAGCTAGGAAGCTTCTGGCAATTTTAAGAAAAATGTTTAGGTTCAATAATAAAAGTTTACCGGAAGCACCTCTCATTTTCTTTTCCTGCCCTTTTTTATGGGCTAGGTTGTTTCGCTAAATTAAGTTTGAGGTTCACTCGCTTTGTTATAGCACCACGTTAATGAGGCCAAAATGTCAGGCTCCATCTCTGTAGTGACAAACTGCACCCCTAACCTCAGGGAGCTTCCCTGGTAGATGAAAACAGGGAGGATATTTGCAAAAACAAGGAAAACAATTTCAGGTCCTGACACGGAGACTGGCATCGCCTTCACTTACACACAATAGCAAATTGTTCCCCTCAGTTAAGACAGAAAAACCCAAAGGAAATTATTAGTGTCATAGAAGAAATAAGATTACCAAAAAGAAAAAGAATTAGAAGGTCCAAAAATGATTAACACAAAACCAAACGCAGGATTTAGAAGATGAAAATTTTCAGCCATTTGGTTTGAGATGCCCCAGTGATTATTTGGCCTAAATGCACTAAACAGTCCAGGTTGAACAATGAGTAATTAAAATCTGATTAATTCTTATCAGGTTAACAAAGGGTGCTGCTTTTCAACCCCCCTCAAATTGGCAATGTACCTGAACATTCAATTTAATTTGTCATTTTGCACATTTCACTGGCTGTATTGTAATACACTTAGAAGCACATTTGCCACTCTGTCCTTTTTTGACACCGGTTCTTCCTACACTATGCACATTAGGTAAATACTAAAATATAGATAGGACAGAGTACTTTTGAAATTCTCTCATTTAGGAACACCACAGTGAACTAATTGTGATTCAAGATATCAACATTGCTTCTTGGCAGTTGCTACCAGCAAAAAATAATAAAATGTGAATGAACAAATTACTGTTTAAACAGCAATACTTTTGATAATTAGCAGATATACTGAGGGATAAATGGGGGGAGAAAATCTGAAAAGGGAAAAAGGGGATTTAAATTTAAATAGAATTTCTTTTAACATTTCCCCCATTGTACAAAAGTCCATCTTTAATTCATATTACAGTGAGTAATTTGTAATGCTGTGTCAAAATAGATATGCAAAGAGGATATGCATTTGAATTTTAAATCTGATCCCTAAGTTTGAATTTAATATCATGCCCTAACTGAGTCCTGTATGTGGAATGGGAATTTTGAATCTGCTTTGAATGTCATAAGGATCAGCAATCATGCATAGTGTTATCATTGTTCATTATCTATCATGACTTGTGAAAAGAACATGAAATGGCATTAATCATTATTTTCTACTACTAATAATATACTTTCAATGCAAATTTCACCATTTTCTAAATATCTGGCAGCAGGAAATTCTTCATCGCACCCACAAACCACCCCCTCTCCTTTATTCTGCATTTGCAGCTGGAAGCCTTGGTGACTGCTAAAACGTATCCCCCATAAAAGATTTAGATCTTACAACGTTAAAGAAAAACTGAACTCCTGACCCTAAACCCAAATACCTACAATATAAAATCATCGGGTTCCAGGGGACTTCTGGAGTCATCAACTCATTTGTCAGACAGGGAAATAAAGGCCAGTTTGGTAAACTGATTTGACCAAGGTCAGTCAGCTGGTTAAAGGCAGGAAGGGAAATGGAAACCAGAGCTCCTGACTTCAGGTTGAGTGTTCTTCCCAATATACAAAATGAGCAGAATAACATCAGCTTTAGAAGCAAAGGCGTTAGGATCAAACAGATCTGGGACTGATTTCTGATTCTACCAATTCTTTGTTTTAATTTCCTCATCTAAAAAATATATAAGCTGATGATACAGGCTAAGCATGTCATTGTGAGGATTACATGATATAATGTACAGAAAGTACTTAACTGTAGGTCTGGTAAAAAATAAACACTCAATAAATATTAACAATGGATATTATTATTAACTCATGTTGCTTAAACAATAATTTTCATTCATATAAATAACCTTTGTCTTTCACCGCCCCTCCAAATAAACCATAAACTCTACATTTTATATATATACACATCTGGAGAATCCCAAGGACAGAGGAGCCTGTCAGGCTACAGTCCATAGGGTCACAAAGAGTGGGACACAACTGAAGTGACTGAGCATGCATGTACGCATATATATATATATATATCAGTTCAGTTCGGTTCAGTCGCTCAGTTGTGTCCGACTCTTTGCGACCCCATGAATTGCAGCATGCCAGGCCTCTCTGTCCATCACCAACTCCCGGAGTCTACCCAAACCCATGTCCATTGAGTCGGTGATGCCATCCAACCATCTCATCCTCTGCCGTCCCCTTCTCCTCCCGCCCCCAATCCTACCCAGCATCAGGGTCTTTTCCAATGAGTCAACCCTTCGCATGAGGTGGCCAAAGTACTGGAGTTTCAGCTTCAACATCAGACCTTCCAATGAACACCCAGGATTGATCTCTTTTAGGATGGACTGATTGGATCTCCTTGCAGTCCAAGGGACTCTCAAGAGTCTTCTCCAACACCACAGTTCAAAAGCATCAATTCCTCGGCGCTCAGCTTTCTTCACCGTCCAACTCTCACATCCATACATGACCACTGGAAAAACCATAGCCTTGACTAGACATACTTTTGTTGGCAAAGTAATGTCTCTGCTTTTAAATATGCTATCTAGGTTGGCCATAACCTTCCTTCCAAGGAGTAAGCGTCTTTTAATTTCATGGCTGCAATCACCATCAGCAGTGATTTTGGAGCCCCAAAAAATAAAGTCTGACACTGTTTCCACTGTTTCCCCACCTATTTCCCGTGAAGTGATGGGACCAGATGCCATGATCTTAGTTTTCTGAACGTTGAGCTTTAAGCCAACTTTTTCACTCTCCTCTTTCACCTTCATCAAGAGGCTCTTTAGTTCCTCTTCACTTTCTGCCATAAGGGTGGTGTCATCCGCATATCTGAGGTTATTGATATTTCTCCCGGCAATCTTGATTCCAGCTTGTGTTTCTTCCAGCCCAGCATTTCTCATGATGTACTCTGCATATAAGTTAAATAAGCAGGGTGACAATATACAGCCTTGACGTACTCCTTTTCCTATATGGAACCAGTCTGTTGTTCCATGTCCAGTTCTAACTGTTGCTTCCTGACCTGCATACAGGTTTCTCAAGAGACAGGTCAGATGGCCTGGTATTCCCATCTCTTTCAGAATTTTACACAGTTAATTGTGATCCACACAGTCAAAGGCTTCTGCATAGTCAATAAAGCAGAAATAGATGTTTTTCTGGAACTCTCTTGCTTTTTTGATGATCCAGCAGATATTGGCAATTTGATCTCTGGTTCCTCTGCCTTTTCTAAAACCAGCTTGAACATCTGGAAGTTCATGGTTCACGTATTGCTGAAGCCTGGCTTGGAGAATTTTGAGCATTACTTTACTAGCATGTGAGATGAGTGCAATTGTGCAGTAGTTTGAGCATTCTTTGGCATTGCCTTTCTTTGGGATTGGAACGAAGACTGACCTCTTCCAGTCCTGTGGCCACTGCTGAGTTTTCCAAATTTGCTGGCATATCGAGTGCAGCACTTTCACAGCATCATCTTTGAGGATTTGAAATAGCTCGACTGGAATTCCATCACCTCTACTAGCTTTGTTCATAGTGATACATATATTTATACACACAATATATATATAAAACACTTGAAACCCAGAGTGGAATAAGTGAACCTTGCTGACTTAACTATTAAACCCTAGTGATAACAAATAAGACCTCATGTGACACCCCATTGAGGAAAGCTGTCAAAGCACAAGTGAACAACACTTTTCAGTTCCCCCCATATCAGTATAGCAGCTTATAAACCACAAAGAAAGCATCCTCCTGTTTCAACATTAAACAACCTTGTGGGATAAATAGAGAATCACTCTCGACTCCATTTAACAGAGGAGCAAATGGAGTCTCAGAGAGGTAATGAGTGACCTGCCTAAGATTATGCAGTTGGGAAGGATGAAGCTTAGACTAAAGATCAGGTTCTGTTTTATCAACAAGGAAAAACAAGCGATTTGAAGAAGCCAACATCACATACTACAAGGCAGATCTTTTCCAATATGTCTTCAAGGCCTGTAAAATGATCCTAGTGACCTTGTTTGACTGCCTATCCAACTCCCAACACAGAGCTGTCCCCTTTAGCACAACTGGAAAGTGAGCAAACATGGTGGTGGAATAAGAGCTGGTGGTCTTTACCCAGGTCAATGTCGCATGTGTTTGCGTGTGGTGGGGGAGGGGTGCACAGGAGAGGAATCAAGGAAGCGGGGAGAGAGAGAGAGAGGGAAAGGTTGACTGATGAGGCTAACTGCTTAACCAGAAAAGTTCAGCTTGTTGCTACCATGACAAGGATACTAGGTAGTTAGTAGCCATACCCTAAAGGTCAGAGGTGGAATAAGGGGGTCATTGGGGCTGTTACTGATCTAGAAGGAGCCCTTGACCCACATTAGGGATGGAGACAAGTGTATTCACCAGAACCTTCCTCAGTCAGAACACAGTACGCACTGAATAATTTGAGAAGGTATTGGGAACTCCACAAGAGTATTGCTCCAGTGCAGCTGTATTGGTCTGAACTTTGGGTTTTAAATAAGATTTATTTATAATATAATTTCTCCTCTCAACCAAAACAGTTCTAAGAGTAAAATAAGACACTATTAATAACTATTCTGGAACAATAAGTTTAAACTAGGACTGTCCCAAAATGAAGACACATGTTCACCCTAGTTTTAAGTGTTGAAAGTCAAATAAAACTGGCTTAAGCAAAATAACATTTATTGGTGCCAGTGTCTGAAAAGTCCAGTGGTGAGTCTGACTTCAAGGATGCCAGTCTCTTAGAATCACTCTCTCTCACACCATCTCTCTGTTCTGTTTCCCCTCTCTCAAATATTCCCAGTCACCCTACTGTCCCCTAGCACCTCCAGGCTTACATCCTGCATCTAAGCAACAACAGTTTCTCTTTCCCAACACTCTTCCAAAGTCAAAGAACAGTTTCACTGGTCCACTTGGTTTTCAAGCCCATCCTTGACCTAGTCACTGTGGCCATGAGGGAATGGAACAAGCTGATTGGCCATATCTGTATCATAAGTAAAGACGCTGTAGTACATAAATACAGTGGAATACTACTCAGCCATAAAAAAGAACAAAATAATGCCATTTGTAGCAACTTGAATGCAGCTAAAGATTATTATCCTAAATGAAGTCAGTCAGAAAGACAAATACCACATGATATCACTTATATGTGGAATCTAAAATATGACACATATGAACATATCTGTGAAACAGAAACAGAATCATAGACAGAGAACAGACTGGTGGTTGCCAAGGGGGAGAGGTTTGGAGGAAGGATGGGGTGGGAGTTTGGGGTTAGTAGATGTAAGCTTTTATATATAGAATGGATAAAACATAAGATCCTACTATACAGCACAGAGAACTATAGTCAATATACTGTGATAAACCATGATGGAAAAGAACACACACATATATATATATAGACTTTGGCCACCTGATGCGAAGAGCTGACTCATTTGAAAAGACCCCGATTCTGGGAAAGATTGAGGGCAGGAGGAAGAGGACGACAGAGGATGAGATGGTTGGATGGCATCACCGACTCAATGGACATGGGTTTGGGTAGACTCCAGCAGTTGGTGATGGACAGGGAGGCCTGGTGTGCTGCAGTTCATGGAGTCGCAAAGAGTCGGACATGACTGAGCGAATGAATTGAACTGAACTGATATATGTATAACTGAATCACTTTATTGTACAGCAGTAATTAATACAACATTGTAAATCAAGTATACTTCTATTCAAAAAATCTGTATCAGAAGGCCACTTTTGGACTTGAGGATAAGAGAATGGGCAAGTCATCTACCCAAACCACATGGACCAAGCTTGGTCTAGTTATGATTTCCCAATGGAAAATCAAAAAATAAATTTGCAGGAAGGAGAGAATTATGCTAGGTAGGTAACATTAATAATGTTCACTAACTCTAGGACCCATGTTTGGTTAATAAGAGCAGATAACATTTTTTTGTGAGGTCCTTATGTGCCAGGATCCATGTTAATGGCTCTACCTGGAATATCCTATTTACACTTCAAAACAATTCTATAAGCTAGATACTTTATTGTATGCATTTATAGATGAGGTAACTCAGGTACAGAGAAAACTAAGTAACTTGCCCAAACTCACAAACCAGAGCATGAAAAAGCCAAGACTAGAATCCTGACAAGTCAGGTTCCAGAGCTCACGCTCTTAGCTCTTACTCAGAGAACCATCCCATGCAAGCTATGCAAGCACACTTGGTTAGATCCCTTGGAACAACACGGGAGAGGTTTGGAGAGGATCCAAAGAAAGAAGGTAGGGCCAGTCAAGAAAAGCCTCCTCTCTATTGATTTACAGCCCCAAAGTCCTGATACAAATTACGTCAGTACCTGACAGTGTCCCAAGGCCCTGCAGTCAGCCAGCTTCTTGAGATAAGCACAGGAAGCAGCTTTATCTGTCTGGCTTCATCTATCTCCAAAACCCCAACAAGGAAGTCTCTCAACACCACTGAAAGGGTACATACTAACAGTGGGTCCCATGAGTTCAAAAAGCCCTTCATTAATAAACAACAAAAATTAATCTCAAAGAATGGAAAAAATGGGGATATGTTGCTGAGAAAGATTAAGGGCAGGAGGAGAAGGAGGAGGCACAGGATGAAATGGTTGGATGGCATCACCAACTCAACGGACATGAGTTTGAGCAAACTCCGGGAGACAGTGAAGGAAGGGAAGCCTGGTGTACCGCAGTCCTTGGAGCCTCAAAGAGTCAGACACGTCTTAGCAACTGAACAACAGCAACAAAAATGTTTGCAAATTATTTTCCTTACACCAAAGAATTTCTAATCATAGTTACACAAAACAGACTTTAAAGATTCCAGAAATAATTTGGTTATGTCAATGCAGAATACTACTTGGCAACTTTGAATGCAAGTGTATTTAAATATATTTGGCCATGTTTACTTGCAGATTCCTAAATTAGACCTGAATAACTAGCAGATAGATACATAGTTACATATAGCTTGTTTGTAACAGGAAAATTGTTCAATCTATCTTCCTTTATAACTGAGCTTCCACAACCTTGATTTATTGGTGAAATTCAGGAAATTTGTCCCACATAGAGTTATAGGGAATCACTTTCATTTGTATGCTAACTGCTTTTGATTGTTTTTAGCATCATCAGTGGCCTTGATGATTGATTTTCAGTCTAGCTAAACCAGTTCATTATTATACATATTTCCCAGTAGGAAAGAGATTAGCTTAGCAGACAGTACACTTCATTGTGCAAAGAAAGTTCTAGCTCATTCCACTGACATTTGAAAGTTTTCAAGGAACATGCCCCATGAGTAAGGCTTCTAGGCTTTTAAAGGAAAGATCATAGCAACAACCAAAAAGGTAGTTAATTCTTTAATGAAATAACATAGATACAGTGAGGGTATGCATAACAGCTAAAGAGTTAAAGAATTTAGTCTCTGAGGTCAAGACTCTGGAGTTTGAATCTTAGCATCAACCATTCCCAGTTACATGACCTTAGGCAGGTTACTTAACCTGTCTAGACCTTCATTTTCACACTGTAAGATCAGAGCCACTAGCAATATCAACAATATCGAGCTGTTTGAGGATTAAATAAAATGCTGCATATGTTACATTTGGCATGGTTTTTGGCTCATAGGAAACCCTCAATAAATATTAGCTCTTGATGTTGTTGTTGTTGGAATTGCAAAGGAAAGAAATGCAAAGATATCTCTCTGGCCACCAGATACCTGATAACTTAAGGGGAATGGAATACAGAGTCACTCAAACAAGATTGACAATGTCCACTCAGCCCATTGTGATTTTTCTGCACATGGGCTAGAATTTATTCTTTTGAGTATCAACCCATGTTTGTCACAATGTCCCAGTCAAAGAATGATGTGGGATCATGATTCCAATTAATGATCTTTTAATTAATACAACAGTAAATTTTTTTCATTCATTTCAGTTTTCCTCCTGACTCATATCGTATGTGATCATGCATCTCTTCCCTACCATAAAAATGAGAGCTTTGTCCTATACATTGCCTGCTATATCTTTTGCGCCACCCCCCCATCAATGCCGACAATGCCACTAATCCTCCTCCAAAAGGCCTGTAGTGTTCCTAGCTGTAATTTTGCAAACTCAGAGGATGTGCTTTACATTATACTTGAGGCAGGTGCCAGACGGTACATTTCCCATCCTTATCCCCCAGGCCTCAGGGAAAATAGGACTGTATGATATACAATGGCCATTCCTGAAGTTTCTCCCCTGATCCATGTTCTTTTCTTTGATGACACCACTGGATCTGCTTTTGGGAAGTTCCTCTAACCCATTGCTCACAGTTACAGTGAGGATGTCAGTTAAAGTGTCAACTTCTCCTGGACAGAAATGGACATATGACCTGTATTTGTTTCCTGAAACAAATCACCACAAACTTGGTGACTCAAATAACAGCAATAAATTCTCTCACAGAGGACCCCAGTCCACAATCCAGCTGCAGCGGGCTTGGTTCTCTCTGGAGGCTTTGAGGAGAAACCATCCCTTGTCTCCCTTCCATCTAAAGATGGTTGTTGCCCATCCTGGTGTTCCTCAGCTTATAGACACATCGCTCCTGTCTCTACCTCCATTTTCACATCACCTTCTTTTCTATGTCTCTGTGTCTCCTTCTTTTATGACTCTCATAAAGACACTCTTGTCAGATGCAGGGTCCACTCTAACCAAGTACGGCTACATTTCCACCCTTTCCTTAACTACATCTGTGTGTGTGTGCTAAGTTGCTTCAGTCATGTCCAACTCTTCGCGACTCTGTGGACTGTAGCCCACCAGGCTCCGCTGTTCATGAAATTCTCCAGTCAAGAATACTGGAGTGGGTTGCCATTTCTTTCTCCAGGGGATCTTCCCCACCCAGAGATCGAAGCCTGCATCTCTTTTTTTTTTTTTTTAATAAATTTATTTATTTTAGTTGGGGGCTAATTACTTTACAATATTGTAGTGGTTTTTGCCATACATTGACATGAATCAGCCATGGGTTTACATGTGTTTCCCATCCTGAATCCCCCTCCCACCTCCCTCCCCATCCCATCCCTCTGGGTCATCCCATTGCCCCAGCCCTGAGCATTTGTCTCATGCATTGAACCTGGAATGGTGTTCTGTTTCACATATGATAATATACATGTTTCAATGCTATTCTCCCAGAACGTCCCACCCTCACCTTCTCCCTCAGAGTCCATAAGACTGTTCTATGCATCTGTGCCTCTTATGCTGTCTCGCATATAGAGTTATCATTACCATCTTTCAAGCCTGCATCTCTTATGTCTCCTGCAATGCCAGGCAGGTTATTTACCACTAGTGCCACCTGGGAAGCCCAATTACATCTGCAAAAACACTTACTCTAAATAAGGTCACACATTTTGAAGTTATGAGTGGACATGAATTTTGAGGGGATGCTATTAGACCTATTCCATGACCCAAGACAGGCCAATCCAAACCTCTTTCCTTGGAAAGCCAAAAGAACTACAGTAAGTCCCCTACATACGCACAAGTTCTGTTCCAAGACCGTGTTTGTAAGTCCAGTTTGTTGGTAAGTCCAACAAAGTTGGACTAGGTACCTAACTAACATCATCAGCCATATAGTACTGTATTATAACAGGTTTATAATACTTTTCACACAAATAACGCATAAAAAACAAACATGAAAAATAAAGACATTTTTAATCATACAGTACTATAGTACAGTGCCTTGAAAAGTACAGTAGCACAGTACAACAGATGGCATACGGGGGCTTGCTTCAACTGAAGAAGCAAAAAGAGTTACTGACTGGAGGAGGGAGAGGAGGAGGGAGATGGGAGGGCCGAAGGACCATCAACAATAGGAGATGCAGGGCAAGTTGCGTTTTCATTCACGTCTGACATTGATGGAACGCACGTTCACATCTTTGAAAGTTCAAAACTTGAAGGTTCGTATGTAGGGGACTTACTGTAAAACTATTTGCAACATGTTCATTTTCCCATGAGGAGACAGCCCCCTCGTTCCTACTACCTATGTCCTACAAGCTTCTCTGGTCTCCTACATTGCATGACGGAGCTATTCAGAGTCTCCTTCACTCTGTGCATTACCCAATAGCCTGGCAATAAATTCCCATGCAGTTTAACCAGATGGAATCAGGTTCTGCTACTAGAAACCAAAGGAGTCTAAAACAGAGATTGCAACATCTGAACCATCTCAGTCATGAAATGTAGAAATAAGAACAATGGATGTCAGGGGCTTTTTTTTTCAGACTCCCACTGACTAAATAGTTCTTTGATCACAACTCTTCCACCCATCTAATTTAGAATATGTTATTCCTGGAGACTTAACCTGTTTGTCATAGTAATTTTTCTAGAAGTTTTAAAAGTTTATGCAAGTATGTAGGTGATAGTTCCCGGCATTATTCCAAAGTCTGAAAATGCTGACAGACTAACTAAGAAGTTATCCTACAATGCTAGGGCAGGCTAATTAAGTCCTACACATTGACATTTTGGCTAAAAATGATAACTACGCTAATTAGCCAGTTAGAAAATGTTCACATCTCATTGTGCCAAATGAGAGGGGAGTCCTTATAATTGTTTCTATAGGATTGCCAGCTACTGCTGGGGACACCATTGAATTACCTCCCAAGTCCCATCACCACTTAACTACCAAAGAGGTTCCCACCCAAACAGTGAGCAGGAGTCAGAGCTGGATAGGCTTCCTAGAATCACGGCTCATTACCACCACATTCCAAAGTTTGAGGAACATAATGAGTCTTTGAAAGTGGAATGAGCATTGCCTCTGACTTCCTACAAAATCCCATGCCAGCTCAAGACACAAGGAAGCCAAAATGCTAACAAACTGGTACAGGGCGAACACTGCAAACTTTTGAAGACACTGTGGAAGTTATAGTCCATGTTTATAAAGGACATTTAGAGCTTTCAGGAAAGCACTGAAGTAAAATCCCTAAAGATTTATTAAATGTCAGGCAGAGAAACTAAAACTTCAGTATACCACAGAGAGGTCAAAACTGAATTAACAACATGCAGACAAATTACTCAATCGAATACAATTTAACAAATCGTTGTGGACACCTACTATGTGCCTGACACTGAGTAGGCTCAGCAGAGGATCAAAGACGATAACCCTATATGCGAGACAGAATAAGAGACACAGATGCATGGAACAATTTTATGGACTCTGAGGGAGAAGGTGAGGGTGGGACGTTCTGGGAGAATAGCATTGAAACATGTATATTATCATATGTGAAACAGAACACCATTCCATGTTCGATGCATGTGACAAGGGCTCAGGGCCGGGGCAATGGGATGACCCAGAGGGATGGGATGGGGAGGGAGGTGGGTGGGGGGTCCAGGAAGGGGAACTCATGTAAACCCATGGCTGATTCATGTCAATGTATGGCAAAAACTATTACAATATTGTAAAGTAATTAGCCCCCAACTAAAATAAATAAATTTATTAAAAAAAAAAAAAAAAAGAAAGAAGAGACATGCCCTCAGAGAGTTTGCAGTCCAATAAGAAGGATGAGAGCAGAATGTAAATCACAGAAATACAAGGGGGGAAATGCTATAAGACAATTAGAAAGAGAAAAATAAATATGGTATATTAGTGCATATATATAGAATCCAGAAAGATGGTACTGATGAACCTATTTGCAGGGCAGCAGTAGAGACGAAGACCCAGAGAACAGACTTGTGGACACAGTGAGGAAAGGAGTGCTCCTGCTCAGTCACTCAGCCGTGTCCAACTCTTTGAGACCACATGGACTGTAGCCCACCAGGTTCCTCTGTCCATGGAATTTTCCAGGCAAGAATACTGGAGTGGGTTACCATTTCCTCTTACAGGGCATCTTCCTGACCCAAAGATTGAACCTGAGTTTCTTTTCATCTCCTGCATTGGCAGGTGGATTCTTTACCACTGAGCCACCAGGGAAGCCAAGGGAAGGAGAAAGTGAGATAAACTGAGAGAGTAGCATTGATACTATTTACATATTACCATATGTAAAATAGATAATCAGTGGGAATTTGCTGTATGATGCAGAGAGATCAAACCCAGTACTCCGTGACTACCTAGAGGGATGGGGTGGGGTGGAGGCAGGAGGGAGGTTCAAGAGCGGGGGTCATATGTATATCTATGACTGATTTATGTCGATGTATGGCAGAAAACAACCCAATATTGTAAAGCAATTATCCTCCAATAAAATAAATTTAAAAAGAAAAATGCTATAAGAACAAAGTGCTAGAAGAAAAAGGATTACATCAGTTGCAAATGTCAATAAAAGCTTTCATAGAGGAAGTAAAACACAGGGATGGTCCTTGATTGACAGATATGCAGAAAAGGTTAACCAGATGGAGAGTCAACCCAAGCAAAATCAAAGAGACAGGAAAATCCATGGTCTATTCAGAGGACAGAAGTTAGTTTAGTCTTTCTGAGAGACAGGGTTCAGTAAAGAGGGAAACATGGCTCAAAAAGTAGGTTGGAGCTACCCTAAGAAGAGCCTTACAGGATAGGTGCATGATCTTGATTATTCATGGACGGCAATGGGGAGTCACTGAAGGTTTTTGCAAGGGTACAGTCTGTTCGGCACTTGCTTGAGAAAGATCCATCTGGAGGCAATGGGAATGATAAGCAGGGGTTAGAGAGGTAAATCAGCTGGGAGTCTGACTCAGCTTTAAGCAGGAGAGTTTGGAAAGAAAGGAGGGAAGGAGGACACCTGTGCAAGAGACAGGACAACATCCAAACCCAGAAGTTCTCAACCCTGGCTGCATGGTAGACTCTTGTGAGTAACATTACTGAAATAATGCCAGGGCCCACCCCAAACCAATTACATTAGAACCTCTGTGGTTGGGCTCGAGCCTTGGGATGTTTGAAAAGTTCACTAGGTGATTCCCATACACAGATAGTATTGACACTCATTTATTCTTCAAGGTATAGTTCACGGATCAGCAGGCCCAACATCACCTGAGAGTAGGTTGGAAGTACAGACTCTCAGACTACTTCACTCAGAATACACACATGAACAAGATGCCCAGGAAATATTTCCATACACATTTAAGATAGAGAAGAACAAACAAATACTTCTGGGACAGGCCCTGAGATGCTTCAGGTCTAATCAGCACCCAAGTGAAGCCAACACAGGTCCACACACCACGCTTGAGAATGTGTTACAAACACAAGTGCTGTGCAGGCCAGACCACTTACTGGGGCTTCTGCTGAGCTGTTGAGGTCCAGTTTCCTCCCTTCCACTCCATGTCCTAGTGTCAGACCTCATCCCCATCTCTGCAACCTGTCACCATGTTCTCAGGTGTCAAGAACAACTTCAGGAAAACAGTTTAGCTGTTCCTCAAGAAGCCACACAAAAATTACCATATGACCCAGCAATTTCACTCCTAGGTATATACACCAAAGAACTGAAAGTAGAGACTCAAACAGACATCTGTACACCAGTGTTCATGTGGTGGTTTAGTCATTAAGTCGTGTCCGACTCTTGCAATCCCATGGGCTGTAGGCTACCAGGCTCCTCTGTCCATGGTATTCTCCAGGTGAGAAGACTGGAGTGGGTTGTCATTTCCTTCTCCAGAGGATCTTCCCAACCCAGGAACTGAACCCAGGTCTCCTGCATTGCAGGCAGATTCTTTACCGACTGAACTATAAGGGAAGCCCCATACCAGTGTTCATATAGCATTATTCACAGTAGCCACAATGTGGAAACAGCTTGACTATCCATTGACAGATGAATGGATAAACAAAATGCAGCAAATTGCAGTTTACTGTGTGTGTGTAAAAAAAACATATATATATATTATATATATACACATGTCAGTAGTCATATATGGATGTGAGAGTTGGACTATAAAGAAAGCTGAGTGCTGAAGAATTGATGCTTTTGAACTGTGGTGTTAGAGAAGACTCTTGAGAGTCCCTTGGACAGCAAGGAGATCCAACTAGTCATCCTAAAGGAAATCAGTCCTGAATATTCATTGGAAGGACTGATGCTGAAGCTGAAACTCCAATACTTTGGCCACCTGATGTGAAGAACCGACTCACTGGAAAAGACCCTAATACTGGGAAAGATTGAAGGCAAGAGGAGAAGGGGATGACAGAGGATGAGATGGTTGGATGTCATCACCGACTCAATGGACATGAGTTTGAGTAAGCTCCAAGAGTTGGTGATGGACAGGGAAGCCTAGTGTGCTATAGTCCACGGGGTCACAAAAAGTCAGACACAACAGAGCGACTGAACTGAACTGCTATATAATGTAATATATATCTTGTGGGTCACAGTCCAAAGGGTCACAAAGAGCCAGATGTGACTGATGACTAAGCACTGTACACAGCACATGGCATATCGTGTGTGTGTATATATATATATATACAATTTCATCCTTAAAAAACAGATTCTGACAAACGTTGCAACATGGATGAACACTGAAAATACTATGCTATTTGAAATAACTCAGACACAAAAAAAGGACAAATAAGAGAAATATTTTATGATCCCATTTATACGAAATATTGGAATTAGGCAAACATTAACTCGAACCCTAACCCTAACCCTAACCTTGGTGGCTCAGATGGTAAAGAATCCACCTACGATGCAGGAGACCTTGTTCGATTGCTGGGTAGAGAAGATCCCCTGGGGGAGGGCATGGCAACCCACTCCAGTATTCTTGCCTGAAAAATCCCATAGACAATGGAGCCTGGCAGGCTGTAGTCCATGGGGTTGCAAAGAGTCAGACATGACTGAGCAACTAACACTTTCACTAATTTTCATAGAAACAGAAATTAGATTAGAGGTTATCAAGGGCTAGAGGGAGGAGAGAATAGAGAATCATTGCTTAATGATTACAGAGTTTCTATTTGGAACAATGAAAAGTTTTGGAAATAGTTTCATAACATTATGTATGTGATTAATGCTGTTGAATTGTATGCTTTAAAAATGGAAAATTTTACATTATATATGTTTCCCCACAATTAAAAAGAAAACATGCTCCATCCCCACCATTTAATTGAGAGTTCTAAGCCTCCTGCTCTTTGTCCCCAGACTGACACATTACTTCCAAACTACTTGCATTCCCCCAAATGGGACACTCCCTGGACTCTCCTAAAGTCACATTGACACAGAAGGGACAGAATCTGCACTGTATCCAGATACTTCAAATTAAACCAGGGCTTCCCTGATGGCTCAGAGGTAAAAAATCTGCCTGCAATAGAGGAGATGCTGGAGACGCAGGTTCGATCTCTGGGTCAAGAAGATAACCTGGAGAAGGAAATGGCAACCCACTCCAATATTCTTGCCTGGAGAATCCCATGGACAGAGGAGCCTGGCAGGCTACAGTCCATGGAGTTGCAAAGAGTCGGACATGACTTAGCCACAAAACAACAACAAAAACTTCAAAGAGAATCATCTGGACTTTAACCCCACTCTCCAGGGTACTTGGGTTGTCACATTTCCTTCAGCTTAAAGTGATACCTCTGGTCTCGCTGCCAGGAAATGCTGCACTGTCCACCTCACTTCAAACAATCCCAAATTGGTCCAAGCTCTTCACCTCTCCCAGGGGGGTATTCACGACACTCAGAATCCTAGCTTTGCGACATGACCCCAAAACCCCACTTTCAATAAACCAACACTTCGAAGGGTAGGAGGAAAAAAGTCCATTTCAAACAGCAAACTCTTAATGCCCAGAGCCTATGAGACCTAAAATGACAGAGATGAATAGAGTGAAAACATGAGCCCTCTCATGCACATTCTCTTCTTGAAACTGAGACGGTCCAGCTTGATGTTTGGTACAATGACAAATCGTTCTGGGCAGATTTTCCAAAGTAATCCAAAATCTCCAAGTCCCTCTATACAAATTGTCTACTGTGGTGACTTAATTTCATGTTTTTAGTTTTAAGGAGAAGAGATTTGGATAAATGTTCTAATGTAGTAGTTAGCAATTACATTAATAGCATTGATTTCCCATTATATTGTCCCACTATTCTAATTATATTTCTCTTTAAACAATTTTTCAGACTGCAATCTTTTACTTAGATGAGCCTAACACCCCAGATAACCTCCCCTCGCCATTGTCCACCCAAATTGGTAATGAGTCCTACGCTATTTAACTTCACATCACACATTTTTTTTTAATCATTCTGGAAGAGCTCTGAGTCAATGTATTCTCTTGAGCAATTACCACCAGGACCCAGAACCAACGTTGCAGTAATCAAAGCAGGTGGCCATTTGGCAAGGCTCTACACAAACAGCTCCTTGACATCCCACTAACGTGCTTGAAATCTTACCCTTGAAGAGCACTTTTGGGAGATCTTTGGGGGTTTTCAGTCTATAACAGTTTCTGAAAAAGAGCAACCCATGTCAGGCAATAACCAGGAAAGAAGACCACTTAATAAGAGCCTATAAGACACACTAAATACTCTCTAATGAGAGCTAACACTCTATGTTTCATGCACTATTCTGAATGCCATGTATTAACTCATTTAATTCCCTCCAATACTTGTATAAAGTATGTAGTATTATGATCTCCATTTTACAGATGAGGAAATTGAACCTCATCCAAGATCATCTAACAAATTAGGGGACACGGCCAGAATTCAAACCCAAGCAGGCTGCCTTCAGGATCTGTGTTCTTCACTGATGCTGTTTTGCTTTCTGATATGTTTCTTTTTCAGCCTTCTCATGAAACTGGCATTTTATGTCTTCTTGGATGGATGTACTTAATGATCAAAATGTTAAATAACTTGACCAAAGGCACACAGCTAAGTGTCCAGCTAATATGTAAACCCAGAAATTTCTGACTCTAGAGACTTGCTCCTTCTCCTCTCCTGCCTACCCAAGAATATATCACAATATCCAATTATGATGGCTATTTATGAGCAAGACCAAAACAACCAGGAAATAATAATAATAGGCTATATGGTCTACTAACTAACAGAAAAAATGGCAGATAGGTATAGCAGAGCCTACTAGCTGATTGACCAATCTATTTCCTCTCCCTCTTGTGCACACACTGTATTTTCAAACATCCTTTGTAGTCAAGTGTAATGAAGTATCTGAGTTTCAACCAGTGAGTTTTGGCCAAAATATTGTAGCAAAATATGTCAACTTTCTTTCCTCACACCTGAATGGAGAGACACCAAGAACCTAGAGTAGGGAGGAGCCACAAGAGTGAGGGAACCTGGGTTCCTGATTGACCATGTGGAAGGCTGACCAACCAGGAAGAGATCCAAAGGATTCTGGCAATAAGAAGTAAGCTTTAGGAATTCCCTGGTGGCCTAGTGGTTAGGATTCTGGGCTTTCACTGCTGTGTACCAGGTTCAATCCCTGGTTGGGGAGCTGAGATCCCACAAGGTGCGTGACATGGTCAGAATAAAAAGTAAGCTTGTACAGTGTTGAACCATAGAGGTTTCAAACTTACCTCTTATAGCAACTACTGTTACACCAACTAATATAATGTTGTCATCAAAAACTTGAAGTAAGTCATTGATTTACAGTTGGATTTTGGATAGAAGAGAAATAAATGACTAACTCAGGTTGAAAAGCCGGAGATCATGTGGTAAGTATCCACAAAACACTTGGCAAATCTTTCTCTACAGTAACTTGTACAGCAATTCATCACTTGCCTCCTGGCTTTCACTCCTAATGAAACGGCTGCCATTTGGATGTGTTGACTAGCATCACATGATCTGATGTTGTTAAATGATCACGTCTGGCTGCTGTGTTGAGATTAGTTTGCAGGTCAAGGGTGGAAGAATGACAAGAAGTTAGGAGGCTATTTCCACTGATCACAAAGAGTGAATTTGTGGAATAAAGATTCTCCTCCAACAGCTGGATGATGCCTGGTTCTCCTAAAGACTGTTTCTGAACCACCAGGCCAGGTAGAGTTACCACCGTGGGTTCTGAGAACACTATTGCTTCTGATTAATGATATTTCAAAAACAAATCAAAAGGGAAGAAACTATTTGTGTCTGAGCATTCAGTTTTTTCTTTGTTAACATTTTCTTTCAGATGGTTTTAATTTTCTTTTGAGATCTTATATATATTAAAAAGCAATGGATATCCAGTTAAATAATTGGACATAGATATCCAATTTATTTAAAAGATCCTTAAATACCTAATTTTGTTGCCTGTAGAATCATGACTTCTATAAATTTGGGGTGTATGAAAATAGAAGGGATATTGAGGGATCTGCAAACTGCAATAGGGACTGAGAGATTTATACTGGCCTTCCTGAGACAGACATTTACAGTTCAGTGAAACTCCCCAGGGTATAAGCATAAAGTCCATAAAACAGGTAGTAGGAAACACCACCTTCAATGCTTCAGTTTAATATCTCTGTCCCACCTTCAAATAAGCCTAGAAAACATGTTACTCCATAGACACCCTGAATATATTTTCCAGTTACAAATGGCTGTATCACGTTTATTATATCTCTGCCTATGGTGAGATCACATTCTACTAAAATCCTGAGATTGGCAGGGCAATGTTCTTGGAAAGGACATTTGGAACAGGGAGCAGTGTTCTTGGAAAACTACGAAGAAGTAGGAATTCTAGCATGCAGCGTTTGAAAGTGAAAGGGTTAGTAGCTCAGTTGTGTCCAACTCTTTTCAACCCCATGGACTATAGCCCACCATGCTACAGGATGCAGTGTTTATCCATCATTTATACCCAAATTCCAGTTCAGTCAGTAATTAGAAAGCAACCTATGCTCTGGATCCTGCTTAATTGCCTAAACCTGAAGGGTATTCTTGTGTGTCCATCACTTGTTTCTAATCCATGTCATTACTGAGATTCACATCTTAGAAGTTCAGGCTTTTGTGGTTTGTTTTGGGGTTGTTTGAAGAAAAAGTTTTTTTAAACTAGAGTGGATGGCCCGGTACTCCCAGTGTTCCTCAAACAGAGGGAGGAAAGACTCTCTTCCAAGTCAGTATTTAGATTCCGCACGCTGTCGTCAATGATGAAATGATCCATTGCAGGTGCTGAAAAGGAAAAGGCAAAATGGGACACCCACTGTTTTCCTGTTTGCTGACCATCATTCAAAGGTAGAGTTAGCCATTATTGAAATAAACCATGGAGAAAATATCAAAATAAGCCTATTATGCTAGGACCCAACCATTACAGCCAAGGAAATAAAACAATAAATCCTTTGAAATGAAGAAATATAGCAGAGGCACTTGAAAACTGAGAGGTGTTTTGTCACTAAATTGCAGCATTAATAGTGCTTTGATGCTCCTTGCTAAATTGTATAGTTCTGACACTCAGAACGAACATTTGGAAAATCATACTTATTTTATACAACTCGTTAGCAGAAAAGAAGAAAACAAGATGATGTTTTAAAACAATAAATCTCCTTTATAACTAACTGTGAACCTAATGATATTGGAAGACGAAAGAAAATTGAAAGGGAAAGTATGATTCCAAACTGCATTATAATCTTGGGTGTAAATGAACTATTATCTCATCAGTAGAGGATAAGTTCTATTTGGAATATGATGCTGAATGTTGGCAATATTCCTTCTCTGATAATGATAGGAAACTAGGAATCACAGAAGAAGTTATTTCTTTTTCATTATCAGTGGGACATTGGTGTCATTACCTGTGATCTTTTTTTAACCAATTTTTCTTCCTTACATATATCCCCGTGTATCCCAACTAATGAAATATCACTTAAATTTATATTACTTAATAAAAACGACAAATTTAAAGAATCAGAAGGAAATTGGATGCTCACAGCACACTGCTCCATAGGCAAGGATTATGATCACCAGCACCATTTTCAGACTCTCGTTAATGCTTGCTGGTATTCTAGATGTCTGTTTACCCAATCTCATTTTAATTTGTTAAAGGAAGTTGAAGTCATGACTCAGCTATAATGTGGCAGCATTTGAGTATTAAACAAAAATGCAAATCTAGCAGTACCTCCCTAATGAGATGTAGCAAGCTCATTTTTCTTCATATCATTTCTAATTCAGTCTCTGGTTTGAGGGAGCATTTCTGTGGCACATGGTCATGTCTAAACTTTATTTTATTACTTCTAAGCTTCTCCCACATTATTAGTCAACTTGAAGGCCTAATTCTGAAATCTGTTGGCTTAGAGACCTGCATAAACACTTGGGAAAATATTTTTCATGAAGCCGTTGCACTGAACAGCAGGAACATCTGAGCTGTTTTAAAAGTGTTCTGTCTGTGTACAAAAGTGACAGCTAGGTTGCAGAGCTCCCAGTGTCTTTAGACATATGCAATGAGTCTTTCTCATCTGTCTTAATTTTTCATTCTAAATAATGCATGATTCTGTCATTAACCAGCAGACAGAAGACTCCCTGGGGGGTACCTAGTTGTCTTAATTTGGGTCTTGGATGGAGGGAATACTGGGGAGCTGATCTCAGAAAACACCTTGAGCTAGTGGGGAAAACAAGAAGAGGAAGGAGTATCTGCGAAAGGGGGTTAATGAGGGATTACTCTGTGGGCAACCCAGACTGTATCCCACAAGGGACTCTCTAAACAGTTGTCTTTTCTAAGACCTCGAAATTGCTGAAGGGCAAGGAAACAAGGCATTAAATCTTTCCGGTTTCTAAACCTCAGTGGTTGAGGGCTGCTCCTGGAGCATGAATCCCTCAGGACTTCTGGCCTGCCCAGCGTCCTAACGAAACACACTTTCAGCGACCAGAGAATACCCGAGGTCAGAGAGCTGCAGGGAGCCACCAGCAGGTAAAGGAACTTCCACACTGGTGCCTCCAAGAGAGCCAAGGGCACATGGGCAGGGACTCCCCACAAAAGGAGGCAGCGCTGTGAGGCAGGATGCTGACAGGCTTGGCTTGAATCTTAGGGAAGCAAAACCTGCCACCCTAATTAGTCTCTTGCAGTTCAGTTCAGTCGCTCAGTCGTGTCTAACTCTTTGCGACCCCATGGACTGCAACATGCCAGGCCTCCCTGTCCATCACCAACTCCCGGAGTTTACCCAAACTCAAGTCCATCGAGTCAGTGATACCAATTAGTCACTAGCATGCAAATTATTTTAGCTGAAAACAATCAAGGCCCAAATGACTCAGGAAGAAACTTTGACCTTTCCCCTAACTGCCTAAAACAATTCAGACACAGGACCTGAAACTGCATGTAAAACAGCTTAAACTGGTTTTGCCTCCTTAAATAGGCTGTTGTTTAACCAAACTTTGAGTTATTTTACAAAGACAGTACTGCTCATGTGCAAGACAGGAACCTCTGTCTCCCAGATCACCCCAGAATCAAGAATCTCCAGTATACCGAGCTCAAAGAATAGAAATATTGTCACCAGAACCTTTTACAAAGAGAATGTTAGTCGCTCAGTCATGTCCAACTCTTTGCAGCCCCATGGACTGTAGCCTATCAGGTTCCTCTGTCTGTGGAATTTTCCAGGCAAGAACACTGGAATGGGTTGCCATTTCCTTCTCCATTACAAAGAAATAAGTCCTTCAATAAGGAAAATCTGCTTCTAGCAGTGCAAGTAGCTTATGGACTGATTCTAGACTAGCCAATCAGCTTCCAAGTTTGAAAATCCCTTACCCCTTAAATTTCTGCTTTAAACTCCGAATTGGGGAGACAGATTTGAGCTGTATCTCCTAAGGCCATCAACCTCTTAATAAAGCTCTTTCTTTTCTCAAAAGCCTGTGCCATAGTTCTGGCTTCTATGTGCTTCATTGGGCCAGGAGACTTGCTCCATAAAAGGCCTGTTCCTGGAATAGAGCTATCACCAGAAACACCTGCAGAGAATATGAGCTAGATGTGGTGAAGGGAACAGGGCCTAAAGATCAGAGTCCTCTCAATGGATAAAGCTGTGGTAGATATATACAATGAATATTACTGAGCCATAAAAAGAATGAAATAATGCCATTTGCAGCAACATGGATGAACCGAGAGATTATCATCCTAAGTGAAGTAAGTCAGACAGAAAATGATAAATATCATATGACATAACTTATATGTGAAATCTTAAAAAACAATACAAATGAATTTATTTACTAAACAGAAACAGATTCACAGACTCCTAAAACAAACTTATGGTGACCAAAGGGAAAACAGGGGCAGGGAGTAGGGATAAATTAGGAGTTTGGAACAAACATACATACATTACTATATATAAAATAGATAATCAACAAAGACCTACTGTATAGCTCAGGGAACTCTACTCAATACTCTGTAATAATCTATATGGGAAAAGAAGCTGGAAAATAATAGATATATGTATATGTGTAACTGAATCACTTTGCTATACATCTGAAACTAACACAACATTGTAAGACAACTATATGGTATCTCAGTGGTAAAGAATCTGCCTGCCAATGCAGAAGATGAGGATTTGATCCCTGGGTCAGGAATATCCCCTGGAGAAGGGAATGGCAACCCACTCCAGTATTCTTGGGCTTGCCTGGTGGCTCAGCTGGTAAAGAATCTGCCTGCAATGCGGCAGACCTGGGTTTGATATCTGGGTTGGGAAGATCCCCTGGAGAAGGGAACGGCTACCCACTCCAGTATTCTGGCCTGGAGAATTCCATGGACAGTCCATGGAGTCCCAAAGAGTGGGACACAACTGAGCAACTTTCACTTTCACTTTAGTGACTAAACTACAGCAACGAAACAAAATTTTAATTAAAAAAAAAAAGAAGAAATTCAAAAACAGAGAGTGGTTAAATAAACAGTAAAACATCTTTAAAAGAAAAAAAAAAAGGTCCTCTCTCTGTTCCCTTGTCACCACAGGGCCCAGTCAGAAGAAGCTAGAAGAGTAGAGGAAAATGTCTTCCTCCCCAACAAATCCCTGCTTCCCCTTTACTCACTGTGTGATTTGGATGCATGACTTAAGATCTCTGAACCTCACTTTTCCATACAGTGAGGTTTGTGATGCTGAGCTCCCTGGGTGATAATGATTCCATATAATGATGCGATACTGTATGTAAATTTGCCCACAAAGAACTCAGCATACAGTAGGTGCTCAATAAGTGCTGGTTATTTTGGTTGTGATGATTATAATCTTTACTAACTATAATGCCCAACAAATATCCTCTGAACCTCAGCCCCTCCTTGCAGAGTAGGATAGTCCTGCCATGTTCATCTCACCCCCACGGCAGATCGTTTAGGACAGGAAGCAGGAGGAGTCTGTTAATCGCCATTGCATCACTTCTCCAGCACATTTCTTGAACACAAAACATTTCGTGACATCGTGTGCTGGACACAAGCAGGCAATTCTCTGAGAAACCCCAGCAGCCAAGCAGGGCGTGTGACAGAAATCAATCCTCATCTAAACTCCTCATAAAACTCATTAGAAGCCCTTATTACACTCAGAAGAAAAGAGTCATAGGATAAGGTCTGTTGGTCTGTGGATATTGATGTCATCTAAGGGAGATACTGACTCTGATTTCTATTAACTTTAACACTGTTGACTGAAAAAAATGAACAACGTAAAAATTGAAAATTATGTTTTATTCGGCAGATGTATTGAGGTCTTAAGCTCAGGAGACACTGCCTCTCAGCTCTGAGGGGCCGTTTTGAAGAGGTAAGGAAGGAACCAGGATATATTGGAGTCTTTTCAACAAAAGCCAGGTAGTTCGAACATCAAAAGACTACTGTTAATTAAAGAAAAACTAGAGATCTGAAGTTAATGGACTTAGCATTTTTCTTTGTATGGGAAGATGCAAGAGTCTGGGCTCACTGAACTCATTCCTTTGATATGCACCATAACTATCTAGGGCCCGCATCCTGATTTCCTCCATCCTGCATCCCCTAAGGGTACACAGTCGGGGTGGGGGAGGTGACTGCAGTGGCTGACTGTTTGATGCAAGCAACATCATTTACTATGGAAGGTGATGATACTATGATATGGAAGGTGACATTCTTCATCCACAATACTGAGACCCACTCTTGCCCCTTTCCCTCCAGCAAAGCTCCAATCCCCTTGGGCTAATTGTACCATGAGGTCAAAGTCACCTTCCTCCCAAAAACTAAACAGGTGAAACTCTAAGGTGAAAGAGACATAACAATAGCATTCATCAGGTAGTTTTCACTGTGAAAAGGAATACTGCTCCCAAGTTCACACTATCGTCTGTTGACTTTTATAATGCCAACCTTTCCATTACCTTGCCTTCCCTCTTTGTTTAAAAAAAAAAAAAAAGTAGGAAAAAACTCAACAAACTCATGTTCCCAAGGTTATTCTGTAGCAAAACAATGTCTTCATGGATCTGAGTTCTACACCACTTGTGAAGTGTCAGTAAAGCCCTCAGTTCCATAGATTATCAGGAGACCTCGCCCTTGCTCATCTTTGTATATATGTGGCTGAGTATCCCTAAACTATTCCTCCCAACTCTGCAGTTACTAATAAATGTCCTGGGGAAGCATTAGAAATGAGAATACTGGGCTGGCTGCTATCCCTGTGACCCCTCCTACTGACAGTTCAGAGGAACCGTAGGACTGGAAGAAGGAAAAAAGGGCAGGGAACAGAGAATCATATCATCCATGAGTTTATTATATTGTTCATTTATTTGCACTGGAATCAATCAGCTTTCTATTACACTGGGTACCTAAATAGTACACTTGTTTTCACTGTTGCTGCTAAGTTGTGTCCTACTCTTCACACCCCCATGGAGCCCACCAGGCTCCTCTGTCCGTGGGGTTTTCCCAGGCAAGAATCCTGGAGTAGGTTGCCATTTCCTTCTCCAAGGGATCTTCCCAGATTAGGGATCAATCCTACGTCTTCTGCATTGACAGGCAGATTCTTTACCACTGAGCCATCTGGGACACCCCTAATAGTACATTTACTTACATGTAATTTTTATATAGGGCTTCCCAGGTGGTGCTATGTAAGAAGACTGAGGTGAGAGAATTAGTTATATGGCCTTCAATTTTACAAAAGGAAATGAATGGTTAATGAAAACCTACTCACTTGGTGAATTTTTATATCTCATTCTGACGTGGCTGCATGTCTGGTTGGCAGGCTGAGTTATAAATAGTTGATGCTATGCTCTGGTGCGGCAGTGCCTATTGAATTGTTGCCTCCATAAACTTTTTATGTGTTCCACTGGAGAAGTGAACCAATTAAAAAGTTTTGCCCATTTGAACCCTCCACATAAAGTATCTTCAGCAAGTAGATAAACATCTTTGATGCCTTTGACTGCTTGGTGAGCTAAAATTTTATTCATTTTGGCTTTGTAATATCTTAAAATATACATGCCTGTGATGTTCTGCTCTTACATTCATACTAAATGAGTATTTGGACATCATTAAACAAGAATACTGGCTGAACATTTTTGTCAAAGGAAATTTCAGAAATTTTAATTTGTTCAGGGCCTCCTTTTTATTAAATTTGTTTGTATCTCTAACTATTCCATTCGACCCCCCTGGCATCAATGTGAAGAAATTCTTTGAGAAAAAGCTGATAGTTATGTTTCATGGAAGCCAAAGTCCTCCTTGCAAATTAAAATTACATTCCACTTTGCTGAACACTAAGAAAATCAGCTTTGGAAAATTATCTCAGCCCTAAAGATTGGGCTGCCACTTACCAGTCAAACCCTATTCTTTTAATGCGCATCTGTGAGCAAACATGTTTGGCTCTGACTCACACTGGACTAAACAAAATCTCATTAATAGACTTCGCCTGAAGAAGCACTTGAAAAGGCAGCTAATCATGTTCTACATGATAGGAAATGTCACACAAAATCAGAACAGAGGTGAATTTTTGGACAAGTACTTCCATCAGAGGACTACCTCTCTTTGAAACAATAGCTCAGAATGTGTCAAAGCTGCTCTTCCAACTGCTTCCATCCCTTGACCGAGATTATTAAAAAGCCATTTTTAAGATGAGGACCAGGAGAGAAAAGAAAGAGGGGAAGGCGACAACTTGCTTGTAACTGGGAGAAAACAAGCAGTAACAATGGCTTGAATGCTGTGGTAGGCACTGGTGTCTTAGGGGTGTGAATGGGAAACTGATCCTGCCTTTCAGAAGCATGCTGTAGAGGGGATCCAGATCAACAAAATGAAATGAAACAAAAACACAATTACAAGACAGTATAAGTGTTGCTTGAATTGGGACTGAAGCAGGCAAAGTAGCTCTAAAGTCAACTTGGGGGAGTCAACATTCTACAGAAGATGCTGAGCTGAGGCTTTGAGAGTGGGTAATTCAGAAGACAAATGAGGGAAGAACACTGCAAGCTGAAGGAATGGTGTTTGAACGTTCAGTATTGCCAGAGCAGGGGCTTAAGAGGCTAGGCAGGTAATATGAAGCCACTTCAAGAAGGATTTTGAATGCTTTGAGAAGAAACTTAGATTTGGTTCTGCAAGTAGTCTAGAAGCAATTAAAATTATTGTGTAGGAGAATAGCATGATTAGACACAATTATTAGAAAAATCTCTCTGCTCACAGCACAGAAGAGAGATTTGAGAGTTGCAAGAACATAGTCAGGCTTATCTCTGAGAGGGACAGGACCCCTAACACAAATATAGTGGTGTACTTCATGGACCATGTCGGTTAACACTTTCTGTTAGAGGTCTGGGCTTCCCAGAGGTCTATAGCCACAGTCTCCAATTATTTTTTAGCACCAGGGACTGGTTTTGTGGAAGGCGGTTTTTCCATGGGCTGGGGTGCAGGGAGGATGATTCGGGCAGTAATGCGACCAATGGGGAACAGCAGATGAACCTTCACTCTCTGGCCCACCACTCACCTCCTGCTGTGTTACCCCATTCCTAACAGGCCACGGTTGGGGTCTTCAGCATGATGCTAAACTAAAATCTAGCAAAAAAAAAAAGAAAAGACCCTGATGCTGGGAAAGACTGAGGGCCGGAAGAGCAGGAACAACAGAGAATGGGATGGTTGGATAGCATCACCTACTCAATGAACATGAGTTTTAGCAAACTCCAGGAGATACTGAAGGACGGGGAAGCCTGGTGTGCTGCAGTCCATGGGGTTGCAAAGAGTTGGACACAATTTAGCAACTGAACAGCCACAAAACTAAAACCAAACTTTATGAGGGGGCCAACTGGTCTAAGTTAAGGCTCTCTGATGGTCTAACTTAAATTTGAGAGTAAATTACAGAATTCAGACTATTCAATAACATAAACATGATTTAGGTCAACTTTTTGGCAAGTTTTGGACAGCTGTATATCAAAAGTTGCAGGCTCCCTAGCACTTTCCTGATACACACAGTTTCTTTGAAACTAATTAAGGATATGCACATGCATTAACTTCAGTGCCATGCCATTGGCATTTGTGAAAAGTCTAACCTACTCAGTCATTTGAGACTCATTCAATATGCCTCAACACATTTAAAGTGGTGAATTTTCGAGTTCCTTTCCTGTCAAATCCTGATTTTCCAGATATTGTCTTGCCTTTATCTGATTACAAATTCTTAAGAACCCACACCACCCAGTTTGCTTTCCTTGAATACCTTCAGCAAGAAAAATAAAGAAAAACATGAGGAGATAAAGCTGAGACTAGTACATGTCCCTATTTATCTGTGCTGACAGAAAGTTAGGGAGGAAGAATTCAGAACTTCCATGGCACTTAGACATGAATACTACATTGGCTAAGTTTTCATTACTCAGGTTATATTGTGGGTCTGTCTAGTAACATAATGCCTAGGACATTGGATGGTACATGCGGTAGTTGGGTAGAAACAGAAACTTAGACAGGTTATTCAGCACCTTGTATCCAGCAGAATTGGAATTACTCCCCAGATCTTCCTGAAGCTTTAGGCTGAGATGTTCCACAGTGCCGTACCACCATCTTGGAAGCAATGCTCCTTTCTGGTTTAGGTTTGGTTTTTATTCAGGAACATAACTGAATTTCATCAAAAATATAACATGAGCAAAGAATGGATTCAAACTTCTCAGATACATCTCCACACCCAAGTTTCCAAAGCTTGAGAACAGTCCAAGCTTTCTGGTGTTCATAGTTTTCATATTTTTCCCCCGAAGTCTTTTGCTGTTTTTCTCAGTAAGAATTCAATTTCTATACCACTTTCTTATTTAAAGAGTTGGGTTTTATGTGTGTTATGACAGTTAAATATTCCATCTTCTTACAACTAAATGTAAAAACCAATAAATGGAGGTATGAATTTTCACAATTTCACATTAGAATGCATCTGCCTTTGGTTTCATCAATTTATATGTGGTTATTTCTTATCATAAATAGGTTTTGAGCTGTCAGAATGATCCTTTTCTTCACACATTCCCCAAACAAAAATTTTGCACAGAGCTATCTATACCCCCAAGAAGCATGAAAAATACAGGTTTCTTGACAAGGAAGAAAACATGATAATTGATGACTAAGATAGGCTGCCCTTCTCTGGAGGTTTTTAATTACCACCTTTCATTTACATAACACTTGAAGCTCTTCCAAGAGCTTTCAGGTACATTATCACATTTGTTCCTCAGCACAACCTCGCAAGGAGGGAGAGCGAATATTATAATCATCACTTTCAAGAATAAACCACTAAGAATGAGAGAGGTGAAGTGATTTGACAAGGTCACACAGCTTGTTATGGATGGAGTTAGTGCTAGAACTCAGGACACCTAACACCTCATCAGCTATTTCCTACTATACATAACTTCCATAATTCCATTGGCTAGAGAGATCTGGTATGGCTCCTCTTAAAGACCTAAGGAGTGTGCAGCTGATGGCAAAGTTAGTGTAACAGTTTCTTTTATGAGCATTTGTTATCCTTCCATTGGACATTTCAAAAAACTATGGTTTGAAACAAGAGGTGGGATTGTGGACATCCATTCCAGCAAAGCCTCTTGGCTTTAGAGTCAACTCAATCACTTGCTAGATAAGCACTTATAAGTCTCATTTTCCTTAAGCATCAAATGAGCATGATAACAGTACCTATCTCATGGAGTTATTGTGAAGGCTGGAAGAAATGATGCATGTAAGGCACTTAGCATGATGCCTGGCACATAGTAAGTGCTCAATAAATGATTGCTGCTATTTTTAGGGTTGCTGTTGTCACCATCATTGTCATTATTATTATTATAGATCATGATATGTGTAATTCTGAACTCTGTGGTAAGATTCTCCAAATACTGCCAAGCTGTCATTTTGGGGTTATACTGGCCTGTACTTTTCTGGCCCTTACTCAAATAATAAGGTTTGCAATTCCATTGACTGGGGGTGCTAATCAGAAGCTTTTTAAAGATTTCTCTTGTCCATTGAGGCCACTAAATAATCTCCACAAGACTCAAGCTCTATAATCACCCCCGTGGTCTCACCGATTGTACAAGTTAGCACTTACAGCCATGATGGAAGATCTATGGTGAAATAAAATGAAAAGTCTAAAGACCCAAAATCAAACTTGTCTGTGGTCTGGTTTATTCTTTCATCGTACCAATACTTAACTTTTATCTACATAATAATTAAATAAAAAGACATTTTCTTAACCAGCATCCTGCCCATTTTTAAATACATCCTTTATTAGATAGTAGAGCTTATAAAATATTCATCAACACAAGCTACTGCAGTTTTTTTTTTCTGCTGACCTGCTCAAGTGGAAATTAGATTTTTTTGTTAACTCGCTGAAACTGTCTGCATTTGCTAGATTTCCTAAGAAGCAGGAAAAAAGTAATTCTGTAGGATTAATAAGGGCAACGTATATTCTTATTCCACAAAGACACACAAAAAGGGGGCAGAGATCCTATTCAGTGAGGATAATTGATATTGTAGCACAGCGTTCTGCCTGAGCCCATTGTATTTTGAATAGGTGCACAGCTTCTTTGAATCCTCATCAAGAATAGCTTGTGGGTGTCTTATGTCTTACCTTGAATTAAAGAAGACTTTTAGAGACCTTGTGAAATATAAGATACTCATAATGTTAATCAGCATAAATAGACATCTGATTGCACTCCCAAAAGAACAAGAAAGAGATTTTTGTCATTTTATAGATTTTGCTCCTAACTTAAAAGTAGGAAAATCTAAGAATTGTTATTTATCTGCTCTTTGCACACTCACACCCATAGTCCCTATTCTTTTCATGCTCTCTTCTTCCCTCAGTGCCTTTTCCTCCTTTACTTCTCTCTCTGAATTAAAAAGTTCAAGCTTCCAGAAGATTATTGGTTTGTTATTGAATGTCTTGCTTGTTTTTCTGTGATGATTATAAAGCCAGGACCTCAAAGTGCCCTCTCTATAATCCCATATTTTCTTACCTTGGCATCTTGGTTTAGATGCAACTTCACTGCAGACACTCAGAGACTCACTTGATGAGAATGTTCATCAAAACACTAAAAATAGACTAAAATCCTCAACTTCATCACACAAGTCTCTGACTCCTCTACTGTAAAAAAATGCAGCCTGCCTGCTACATGGAACCCCTCACACATGCCCAGTGTCTCAATCGCGATATGAGACCAAGTGAAGTTTCCCTATTTTAATTAGATTTAAATTTCTCTCATTAGGGAAGAAGGAAATCTGCTTAGCATTTACATTACTGAAAAGAAGGCAACTTTGAGCCACACAGAAGAGCTTGAAACCACCACCCCCCTTATATTAACAATTATTGCAATAACATTTCCTTGCAGAGATGTGTTTCTTGCCCACTCAGACACTAATTTTATGATAATTGAAATTTATGCTATTGATATTAAGAAAATTGAACTGTGTGAAATGGTAATATAATACAGTATTATCTTACTAGTTAAGTTTTCTGTTTGTAATTTAAGGTCTTCAGGGCCACATACCAATAATCTGCTTGAAATTTTTCTATCTCTGAAGTAACCTTAGCAACAGGATAGCATCCAAGTGGCACTTCCATTGACATACTTTCTATTTGATTAGAATGTGTTTATCTTAGGATGTTTATCTTAAAATGGAAGTGATGGTAATGGTCATGCCCTCCTGTTCTTATTTCCCATTTCCATCCCCATTTCTCACATTGCTCTCCCTCCCTCTCACCTTAAGAACCATCAGAAATGGAGAATCTATGTCAGTGGTTTCCACCAAGTAAGCCTCAAGCTTTTTGGAAAGCTTCACCCATTATACCGGGTAGAAAATCCAGATGCTGTCCAAGCATTACCTCCACTTTGTCACCATAAACAACCTAAAGCAAAGAGCCTGAAGTTTTCTGAGTGGAGCTGAGGAGATAACCTCATTTCTGAATGAAGTCCAGAATACTATGGACCTGTCCTGCTCAGTTAGACCTCTGAACTTTGACACATCCATCTGGTTCTGATGATATCTCGACACCAAACCCAAGACCTAAGACCATTAACCATGATGCTCAAGAGAAGGCTCTACCATCCTGTCCAGCATCAGACACATCTGCGCTAAGAAGAAAAATGCTCTAATTGGAATCATAAATGAACAATGATAAAGGAAGAGTTGATGCCATCTGCTTCTTTTTCCTACTGTATTCAATAATTAGCCTTCTCCTCGCCTCACATTTTTTCAAAATTCTGGTCTTAATAGCATTGAAACATGTATATTATCATATGTGAAACAGAACACCATTCCATGTTTGATGCATGAGACAAATGCTCAGGACTGGGGCAATGGGATGACCCAGAGGGATGGGATGGGGAGGGAGGTGCGAGGGGGATTCAGGATGGGAAACACATGTAAACCCATGGCTGATTCATGTCAATGTATGGCAAAAACTACTACAATATTGTAAAATAATTAGCCCCCAACTAAAATAAATAAATTTATTTAAAAAAAAAAATTTCTGGTCTTAATCTTTCACCATATAACTGAGTTATAATTCTAATTACTATATTTACAATAGTATTCACTAAACTTTTGTTTTGTATTTTATCATTTCTGAAGTCTTGAAATGCCTAAAAATCAACATGTACATTGATTATAATATTTCCTTCTTTTCTAAAATGCTATTACTAAATCAATAAGTGTATTAATCTACATCATCCTGAACTCACTGAAACCAAACTCTTCCTCTGGGTAATATCACAGCCATCTATATCAACACCTAAATGTATGCTTATCTCCCAGGATACTTAAGCCCTCCATGTTTTATGATGAAGCCACTCAATCACTCTGTAAATTCAGTCTCATTATTGGACTCTGTGGCCTATCCAGTTCTCCTTATCCCCCAAATTTTGACAGATACATCCTTACATCCCAGTAATGGTAACTGGGCTCTTACCTTGTCTCACTTTCTTTAGCAACATTCTCCCACCGCCACCTGCTTGTTCTGTAGCCCCTGTAGGTCTGTCAATGCACCTTATCTCTGCTGAGTATCCATCAGGTGTCCTATGTTTTCCTGTGTATTCTAGGGCACAGAAAAAAAGAGACCTTATTGAGCTTTGCAATGTTTACATTTATTTTTGATGTTTCTCTTGTTTTCACTTTGAACTGATGTGGCAGGAGGGATTTTAATCTCTACAGCACTTATGTTCTCTTAAGAACTCTGTCTTTAGCTTATTACCAGATCTTCATGGCATCTCAAACTACTGGTTTCTTGGGTCACTCACCGTTATCTATATCATGCCCATGGCGGCCCTCAGTGACCTTGGCTGGGGCTTTCTCCTATTTCCTGCTGATGACTATTGTATCATCCTTTGTTTGCCCTTGGAGATCTATTGGATTTTCAGGACTGACACTGGCCATTTTACCCTGGGCAGTCTTGGTTATATCGGTTATCATTGTTTCATGAGCAGACTGAGGGAGGAAGATCAGTGTAGGAGTTTAAAAACATAGAATAATATCACAGGGACATTGAGGAGGCTATTTAATTTCTCTGAAGTTTATTTTCATCTGTAAAATAAAGATAATAATACCATTAGTATTATATGAGGATTAAATAAGAAAATGTATGTAAATATCTGATTACAGTTTCTATCATACTAAGCATTCCATAATCTGTAGAAATTATTAGGTATTATTATTAGGTGACATGCCCAAAGACAGAGAGCAAGTGAGTGATCTAATTCTAAGCCATTCACTTGCCCCGTTTCATTTTCAGAGCTGACCTAATGGTGTGGATCTGATGTCCCACGTAGAAATCTCCCCATCTGGAGCTCTCTGATCACCATGGAATAACATAGGCCTCTCTTCCCTTTCCCAGAAGAAAAGTAGTCATGGGAGAAACTAATTAAATTTACTTTGTATTAGTTATACTGAGGAAAACTTGGATCTACTGGAAAAAAAAAAAAGTGACTCAAGAAAAAACTGTTCTAATCATCTGCGCTGTATGGCAATGGAACAGACCATTGCATAAGATGGTGAGCCCCCCGTCACAGAAGATGTTCAAGCTCGGATAGATGTAAAGGGTTGAGAACTGACAAGCCTGATTTTTGTTTCTTTCCAATCCTGAGATTCTAAAGATTAGGAAACAAGGCAGCCTCTCAGAGTTTATTCACTCATTCAACATTAAAGAATTTTCAAAGAATACAGCATGGCTCCAAATTGTGGTTTGATTTGGAGATTCAAAAGCACTTTTTTTAAAACCACCGTAGAGGACAAACCATGGTATAAAATTGAATCACTAGGCTATGCACCTGAAACTAACAAAACACTGTAAAGTAACTATAGTTCAATTTTTTTAATGGTTTAAAAAATACAAAGAAGAGCATTGTGGTGATAGCTCCCTTCCTAGAATAGTTGTCTACCTAAATTCTTTAAGGTAATTAAGAGGAAGGTCAAAGGTTCTTCTTGAGTCCTTCGGGGCCTGTTTTTAGCCTGAAATAATCCACATGTCAAAGAGACGCATTTTGCGGTGGCAAGTTTTGCTTGCTTACAAGAACAAGAAGCCAAGGTTCCTACAATGACCTACAAGGTTCTATGTGATCTGTTCACCCATAAGGTCTCTGGCCTCAGCTCCCACCACTCTCCCATCCATCAGTCTACTGCAGCCAAACTGGCTGCTTTGCTGTACAGACACTCTCTTGCCACAGGGTCTTTGTACTTACTGACATCCTTTCCCCAGATCTCCATGTGGGTCACTCTCTCACCCTCTCCAGGTCTTTACTTAAATACCATCTTTGCAGTGGGATATTCTCTGACCACCTTCTCTAGAATTTCAACAGTATCCACTGCCTCAACTTTCCCTAACCACATCTTTGCTTGATTTTTTCCCCATAGCACTTATCACTATACAGCATGTTAAACATGTTACTTTTCATCACATTGAATTGTCTGGCCACACACACTAGAACATCAGATCCACAAGGACAGAGATTTCCTTTATTTTGTTTACTGCTGTGTCTTTAATGCCTGGAATGATGCCTAGAACATAGTAGGTGCCTCATGAATCTTTGTTGGATAAAGGAGAGGAACAGAAGGAGCTCAGATCTCTGACCTTGTGGACAGACCTATCACCTTAAGCTCAGAGAGAACTACTGTTTTAATAAGTTCATTATTACATTCTTCCTTTGTTACAGCAGCCAAACCAATACTCAGTGAATGCAGAGAGAGTGATTCTCCTTCAGCAGAGATGAAACGATGCCCCATTCCAGCATCATTCATAACTTCCACGGGGTGCTCTTCTGATAGGGGATAAATTCATGAACTAAGACAGACATGGCTCTCCCTTCACAGAGTCTGCATTTGAATAAAGAGCAAGGCATTGATCACATAATCACACCAACAAATAACAAGTTGCAAGCAAGTGAGACCAAAGAGAGGTGGCCAGGAGAGCCAATAGAGGGAAGATGTCACCTGGTGGGAAAGCCTTAAGGAAAATAAACATGGAGGGGGGACTTCCTTGGTGGTCCAGTGGCTAAGACTCCACGCTCCCGATGCAGGGGACCAAGATTCAATCCCTGGTTAGGGAACCAGATTCCATATGCCACAATCAAGAGTTTACATACCACAACTAAGACCCAGTGCAACCAAATAAAACATACATATATCTATACATATATGTACACACACACACACACGTCTGTGTGTGTGTGTGTGTGTGTGTGTGTGTAAAGCCGATATGTGAAGGGTAAGGAAGTATTTCTTTGGGAAGGAGGAGAGGGAAGGAACTTCCAGGCAGAGGTAAGAGTATGTGTCAAGTCCCTGTGTTTGGAGGAAGTATGGCAAATGTAAGAGAACGAGGGAAGCTTGTTGGCTGGAGCAGACTGTGGGGGACAGGCAGGTGCTGTCTGAAGGAGCCCAAGAGATCAGAGGTGAGGACTTTTGACTTTCTGTCATGAACAGTGCAAGCCCAAGATGTGCTTTAAGCAGGAGGGCAGGTGACACGACTGAAACAGGCCTCCTGGCTTTCAGAAATGTTCTCTGGACCCTCAGAGCCCCCTCTCCAGCAGAGTCACTCCCCAGCTGCCCCTGAGATGAGGATAGACTGCAAACCTTTGGAATGGGAGCCTTGTTCTATTACAGCTCTTTCATTTGGCACCTCACAAATTAGTTGCAAGAACTTGCCCTGGAGACAAGGGGATGTAAATGCAGACGATGTGGAATTGTAATAACATAAACATTATGAAACAATGCAAACCAGTTGGGCCCCCTGTGGAGAAATAATCCCCGTGCTCCTTTCCGAATTGTCTTTATGGAAATTTCATAAAATTTGCCTTTATTAAAACTGAGTAGCAATTATTTCTTTCTTTGGTTCATCAGTTGTGGGAAGAAAATTAATTGCGTTCTCCTTCTTTTCTGGAGTTCATCAGCTAGGAATGAGGCAACGAGGATTGACAGGCCCAGGCCCTCTGTTGATGGAGAGAAGGCAGGAGAGCCTGTGGGACGTTATCACAGATGTGACTTTAGAGGTGGGAGCGGTTAAGAGAGTGGTCGTGGCAGATGCGGCCGCGCTAACAAGTGTGCTCAGGAAGCACAAGTCATTACGGTGTGTTGACATAACATTTGCCAGCTTCACAGTGGCCATCATTGTAAATTAGATTTAATATTGATCAGGCCAATCTCCATCAGGGCCAGGAGAAAATTGGACACAGAGTTCTTAGTCAAAATTGGCTCTTAAGATTCTGCTTTCTAATTACCATAGAAGAACAGAAATCCGGGGCCTGGCTGGCTGGCCCAGCGTGGCAATAACTGCTCTCCTGTCCCCTAAGGGCCGTGCAGAAGTGACAGCAATTTCCGCTGTCTCTCCATTTTCTCTCCCAGCCTGACTCTGCTGTGCGGCAGCGGAGCAGAGAAGGAAGGGTGAGAAGCGAGATGTGGCAAAGGGACCAGGGGGCTTGCAGGGTACAGATGGCTGCGCTTCTCTTCTCAGTTGTCACCTCAGAAAGCTGAGAAACTTTTTAAAGAAATTTGGTTTGCCCATAGTCTAAATAAGCTATGTGTTTTGTTTTGTTTTTTAAGTCCACTCAAAGTTAGGAGTCTGGAGAAACTGCCAGTGTATCTCCCACCACCACTGGCCTACCTTGACCCTTTGAGGGAACGTGGTGGACAAGCCTGGGTTAAATCCTGACCTTTAGAGAAGCCTGGCGGGCTATAGTCCATGGGGTCACAAAGAGTAGGACAGGATTGAGAGACTAAGCATGCACTCAGTTGACCCTCTGCACCATCTGACATTGGGCAGATGATTGACATCTCTGAACTTCAGTTTCTTCTACAAAACAGAAATCATGATACTACCTGTCTCAAAGGGTTGTAGTAAGGACTAATGGGATAATGAATTAATTAGGCATTCAGCTAATATCAGCTATGTTTTTCAGGACTGTTATTGTTATAGGCTTAATATTGCCCTTATTATGATATGGTTTGTTCTATTAGACAACAATATAAATGCTAATAATAACAACAGGAGCATGACATCTAATTTTTTACTTTAAAAACAGTAACTGGCCAGGACAACTCTAAGAGAAGTATCAGAAAGCAGTTCCCAGGCCATTTTAGACATTTGTGCTTCTCTCTACCAATTCCAGCTCCAATCCAGAGGCTTTCAGAACCCCCGAACTTCAAGTTTCTCTATTTGACATCTATTCCCTGTGAGCTTCAGGAGGACCTAATACTTCTCAAGACTTATCCTCACCTTTCATGGACTTCCCAGGCAAGGAATGTACTGGAATCAGAAATCGCATCCCATTTATCTTTGGATCTCTTGACACCTTACACAGAACTTGGCCCATAAAAACCAGGCCAGAACTAAGGTGAAGCAAGAGAGGCTCCCAGGGCATAAAATCTGAGGCTGTAATCACTCTCAAGTATAGCTCTATACTTTCACGACCCTGAGAATTAGCACTTCCTTAAATTTTGTGCCCTAGAAGCCTCCTTTATGTCACCAGGGTCCTGCTTAGAAGAGATGCTTTATCAAGATAACATGAATAGATGAATGATAAGAAAAGGATTTCCCAACTGTTCTATAACCCTAACCCCCAGCCCTGGGCACCCGGATGCTACTGCTGGTTTGCTGGCCTGGATACACACAGGGAGAGAAGATTTTGAGACAAGAAAGTTTTTAGGAATCTGCTGTACCAATAATAAATGCAAAAGTACCTGATTTAATATTTATTTATTTGACTGCATCAGGTCTTAGTTGCAGCACAGGGGATCTTCCTTGCAGCACAGAGGCTCTCTAGTTGAAGTCCACAGGCTTAGTTGCCTTGTGACACATAGGATCCTAGTTGCCTGAAAAAGGAATTGAACTCACATCCCCTGCGTTGGAAGGCAGATTCTTAACCACTGGACCACCAAGGAGGTTCCCAAAGTACCAATTTTTAAAAAACAGCACTCCCAGGTTTATCTTACCTGCAAAAAGCTCTTCCTCTAAGCTTCATCAAGTTATCGGTCTTCAGAATTAATTACAAAACTCCAGTCCAACCAGAAACATCTGCTGCCCGTTAGTAAAACACTAACCAAGGAACTGAAAGAAAGCAGTCCCAGGAGTCTTAGCTCCCCGATTTATTAATTTACAAAGCTTGTTTCCTCCTGCTCCCTCAAATGATTTCCAGAAAGAGTCAGGCAGGTCTAAAATCTCTGTGGGATTTTACTCTCTGTCCCCCAGGACTATTTCTTACACAACCGACACCTTTCCATAGGAAAAAATATATATATTTCTCTTTGACTGTACCTTCTCATTCAAATCCAGCTTCTGCCTTCAACTCCAAGAGCTTTCTTCCCTTAAAGCCATAAGTCTCCTAATCCATCCTTCCCGATTCTCATTTTAGTGAATTCATCTACTCTTGGAGACCAAACTGCAGCTGTGGAATTTGTTTATGGAGTCAAACCATGCACTAAAAATGTTCAGAATTTTATCATAAGCACAAGGCACATGATAAAATATGTATATATGAAAAAGCATCCAGATGATGATAAACCACTAAAATGTTGACCATTTGTTGTGCATTTAGTATGTGCCAAACCTTCTTTCACTTTATCCTGCTACTAATTAGTTCAGTTTTCTCTCCTATAAAATATGCCATGTGAACTGATTTGTTACCTTATTTCAATTTGAAGGCATCTAGTGTGGGGCCAGGAGGGTTACTAAAGCTCTGAGGAGCCCAGGGCCTGACTTAGTTATATACTGAAGTGGACATCTATCATTTGTCCCTACCCAGCATTCATCCCTCTGTTTCTAGAAATAGTGCCCCAATTTTCTTTTGGAAACCACTTTTCCTCCTCTCTCCAACCCTATGCAAGGGGTTGGACTCAGCCTGTTGGTTTCAGAGATGGATGTGGGTCAGAGTTCTAACTAATCAGAATGGTGCACATCTTAGCGCCTGTGACTGCCCATGTGTAGACATGCTGTGAAAGTCAGAGGGATGGAAGGCAGACACAGACCATGAGCTGGAGAAGTGATTCCTTCTCTGCACAGGATAACCATCAGCTGAGAGTTACTGAATGGTCACTTTACTTTCATGCAGGAAGATCCTGCCAGTAGAAAGTAGACTTAGAGCTGGGGCAGAAAGATTCTAGAACACCTTATGTGGACTTCTGGAGCCATCTCTGCCAGAAGTTGGAATTTGCAGTTACATAAAACAATTTGTTTTCACTTAAGCCAATATGATACATGAAACATTCATAATAGTCTGAAAAGTGAAAGTATTAGTCACTCAGTCATGTCTGACTCTTCATGACCCCATTATAGCCTTCCAGGCTCCTCTTTTCATGGAATTCTCCAGACAGGAATACTGGAGTGGGTTACCATTCCCTCTCCAAGGGATTTTCCCAACCCAGGGATCAAACCCACATCCCCTGCATTGTAGGTAGATTCTTTACCATCTGAGCCACAAAGAAGTCCATAATAGTCTGAAGCAATGGCTGAAGCATTGATTTAAATCAATTGGAGGGACATCCCTTGTGGTCAGGTGGTTAAGAAACCGCCTGCCAATGAAGGGGACATGAGTTTGCTTCCTGGGCCGGAAAGACCCCACATTCACTAAGCCTGAGCACCACAACTACTGCAGCCTGCACTCCTGGAGCCTGTGCTCTGCAACAACAGAGGCCACCAAAATGAGAAGCCCATAAACTGCAACCAAGAGTAGCCCAGCTCGCCACACCTAAAGCCCGAGCACAGCAACTAAGACCCAGCACTGCCAAAAACAAATAAATAAATATTAAAAAAAAAAAAAAATCATTGGCGAGTAGTGACTTCCACAATAACACAACCACTTGGCTCAGATCAGTACTGCCACTGTTTTCACAATCAGACCTGCCAGACAAGCACCCCAGTGATTAGTCCAAATTGACCCCAAAACAAGCTACTGCAAGTATCTTCATTTATTATACCTAAGTATTTAGGGGGTGGTTTGGAGCAGATCCCATCCCCTTTCAGAGAGAGAAATGCCTTCCTGATGGAACTGACCTGCAGTTAAGAAAGCAAGGTTTTTGTCCTCCAATTAAATACTTGAGCGGTAAGAGCGAGGGCTCAAAGACAGGGGTGTTTTATTCTGCACCTGAACGGTGGAGATTAGGTGTGCTGCACCTTCACACCCAGAAGCTGCAGCGGCTAATGAAAGCTGAAATGAGGCAGGAACCGGCGTGCTAGGCAAGGGGAAACGGATGAACTTGGGAGAGTGGCTGCTGTGGGGAGCCTTTCCCAGGCAGCACCTCTAACTGTATGAGCAATAAGGACGACACCGCAGAGGCTGGAGGTTTGGCAGAAGTCGAATGTTGCCTAAATGAGACTGTACCAAGTTTCTAAACTTCGGTCTTGGTCAGTAAGACCTGACTGGTTCAAAGATAGAAGCATTTACATAAATCTTCAGCCCTTAGAGCAGATTCCATGAGAAAGCTCCAGAAGCACCATGATAGGCTAAGGGCATGAAAGCACTGTTAAAGGACCTGCAGGCAGATATAGCTCAGCATTCTCTGATGTGTTCACCAGATTTCTGAGTTCTGTTTAGATTTCTCCAAATGTAAATCTTTTCTTTCTCTTTGCTTCTTCAAACTGAGGCATCTCCTGCTGAACGGTGCTAGGGAGAGGCAATGTTGGACCGAGTAACACATTTTTAATGATGTGAAACAAAGCTTTAATCATCATAGCTATTTACAAAATAATGTCTTCCTTGCATTTGGTTTAATAGCACTTTGTCCACAGCTTTCATCAAAACAACTACCCATCTGACTTATTGGAAGATTATATGAAATGTCAGAAGAGCTCCCTGGACTCATAAAGTGCTTCCTCGCCAACCAGGATTTTAATTTTGGATGGGGAAAGAATAAATACAATAATCATTGAACACTGTGACATTAACTGATCAAGACACCCACTTCCCTTGAATTATCAATTTCACATTGGCATAAAAAATAGATCAGTGACAATTTAATCCCACATCTGGTGACCTTTAAGTAATGCTGTAACACTTCACAGCTCTGTCATTAGCATGTCATCAGCCTTTTCTCTGAAAGAAATGATACCTAAATGCTTCATTTTAGAAATGTCTCCAAAGTTTGCTAATGTTTAATATCTGGTAACAAATCTAGAGAAGTATAAAGGACCCATACTAGGCAACGTTGACAAAGGCAATCTTCAAAATAATCTTATTATAATTAACCACGTGAGAGACATTGGATAGTCAAAAAGCTATAGAACCATGATGTGCATTGTGTTCAAGGGGAGACCTGCTTATAGCCACGTCCTCCTGGTGGGGAAGGATGTTGGTGCCAGCACTGTGGGACTCCATCAAGATTTCAAATATACACCCCTTTCTTCTCAACAATTCTACTTCTAGAGTTCTAGTCTACTGAACTATTTATACATGGGCACAAAAGACTGTTCATTACAGCATTGTCTGTAATATCAACCATATCCAAAACTGTAAACCTAAATCCCTTGTGGCTCAGCTGGTAAAGAATCCACCTGCAATGCAGGAGACCTGGGTTCAATCCCTGGGTTGGGAAGATCCCCTGGAGAAGGGAAAGGCAACCCACTCCAGTATTCTGGCCTGGAGAATTCCATGGACTATATAGCCCATGAGGTCACAAAGATTTGGACATGGCTGAGAGACTTTCACTTTCAAATTTCCTTTAAAAGAGGAATGCTTAAATAAATTGGTGCACCCGCATAATGGTGTATGATCCAGTCACCAAAAAGGAATGAGCTACCATATACACTAACCTCATAAGTTCTTTGTGCTGTACCGTTTACACCACATCTAACCTATCAAGAAATCGTCTTGAACTCATTTCAGACTATGACCAGAATCCAACCACTTCTCACAACCTCCTGTGCGCCCATCCCGATTCAAGCCACCACTATCTCATTTAAATGATCGCAGTCACCTCCTATCAGGTCTCTCACGTCTATCTTCTCTCCAAAAAGTCTATTATGAACATGGCAGCCAAAGTCATCTCGCCAAACGTCATTCAGATCAAGTCTCTTCCTAACAGCAAAACCTTACAGTGACTTCTCATTTGACTCCCCATAAAAGCCAAAGTCCTCACAATGGCAATGAAGTTCTTCCTGATCAACTCATTCCCTCCACCCCAACAATTACTTCTATGTCTTCCATTCTTCTATCTGCCCCACCCCCCCCACCCCCGTATTCTGCTTTAGCCTCTATTTCTCTCTATTCCTCAATCATGCAGAGTCCTCGGGGCCTTTGCACTGGTTGCTCTGTCAGAAAAACTCTTCCCCAGATACCCACATGTTCATTCCCTTACCTTCAAATCTTGGTTCAAAAAGCACTTTCTCAAAAAAGTACACTTTGAAAATGTTAGTTGCTCAGTCGTGTCTGACTCTTTGTGACCCCATGGACTGTAGCACACCAGGCTCCTCCGTCCATGGAATTCTCCAGGCAAGAATACTGGAGTGGGTAGCCATTCCCTTCTCCAGGGGATCTTCCCAACCCAGGGATTGAATCCAGGTCTCCTGCACTGCAGGCATATTCTTTACCATCTGAGCCACCAGGGATCTTGACCAACATATATAAAATAACAAAGTATCACCCCCTGGCACTACTAATCTCATTTTCCTTTCCTCTATAGTACTTATCTACCACATAATTTACTTATCTGCTGTATCATTGCTTACTGTCTACCTACCCCTCTCTCCACTAGAATATAAACACCAAAAAGCAAGGATCTTTGTCTGTTTTGTTCACCAATATATCGTAAGAGCCTTGAACAGTACCTGGCACATAGTAGACACTCAATAAATATTTCCTGAACCAATGAATGCATGGACATAATAAAATTATACTCATAACAAAATGCTTTATTGAGCACTGATCCTCTTATAAGCACTAAACTAAGCACTTAGCATATATTATGTCACATAATCCTTACATAAATACTAGGGAAAGCAGAAAGGGCAGAAGAGAGGGTAAGGTATTAAAATTCCCATTCTGCAGGTGAAGCAAATGGAAAACCAGAAGGTTAACAATCCACAAAGGTTACATTCTAATAAGCAGCAGGATGAATGAGAGGAGGGGAAGGAGATTTGAACACAAGTCTGTCCACCTGCTAAATGGGAGATTTTAACCACTTTGCCCAATTGCTGCTCCGAATGGAGCCCAACCAGTTAAAAATCTACGTGCATTCATGCTAAGTCACTTCAATAATGTCCAACTCTTTGCGACCCAATGGACTGGGGCCTGCCAGGCACCTCTGTCCATGGGATTCTCCAGGCAAGAATACTGGAGTGGGTTGCCATGCCCTCTTCCAAGAGATGTTCCTAAGCCAGGGATCAAACCCATATCTCTTATGTCTCTTGCATTGGCAAGTGGGTTATATACCACTAGCGCCACCTGGGAAGCCCTAAAAAGCTACATATCTACTCAGTCTCTTGTTCCATTCTCTTTAGGTTTCCATAATACCTATTGGGCTTCCCAGATGGCTCAGTGGTAAAGAATCTGCCTGCCAATGCAGGAGATGTGGGTTTAATCCCTAGGTCAGGAAGATCCCCTAGAGGAGGAAATGGCAACCTACTTCCCTGGAAAAATTCATGGACAGAGGAGCCTGGTGGGTGACATTCCATGGGGTCACAAAGAGTCAGAAAAACAACTGAGAGACTAAGCACTACTACTACTGCTGCTACTAATACCTATTATTTTAGACAAATGTTACTAAATTGAACTTGCTTCAACTTTGTTGATGCTTACTCCTTGGAAGAAAAGTTATGACCAACCTAGACAGCACATTAAAAAGCAGAGACATTACTTCGCCAACAAAGGTCTATCTGGTCAAGGCTATGGTTTTTCCAGTGGTCATGTATGGATGTGAGAATTGGACCATAAAGAAAGCTGAGCGCCAAAGAATTGATGCTTTTGAACTGTGGTGTTGGAGAAGACTCTTGAGAGTCCCTTGGACTGCAAGGGGATCCAACCAGTCCATCCTAAAGGAAATCAGTCCTCAATACTTATTGGAAGGACTGATGTTGAAGCTGAAACTCCAATACTTTGGCCACCTGATGCAAACAACTGACTCATTTGAAAAGACCCTGATGCTGGGAAAGATTGAAGGTGGGAGGAGAAGGGGACAACAGAGGATGAGATGGTTGGATGGCATCACCAACTCAATGGACATGAGTTTGAATAAACTCCAGGAGTTGGTGATGGACGGAAAGCCTGGAGTGCTGCAGTCCATGGGGTCGCAAAGAGTTGGACATGACTGAGCAACTCAACTGAACCGAACTGAACAACTTTGTATACCTAAAAATGAAGTGTGGTCCTGGGTAAGATAATGGGTGAGGCCATAAGTCTTTAAATTTCCTTCAAGCTTGTGATTTTATCAATATTAAGTTGCAAATCACACTTTGCTTCTGGGAGTGGTGCTTTGGTTTATTTTCACTCTAAGGAACTGTATCTCTCCCTCTTGCCCAACTATTAGCTGTAGTCATAAACAGCAATCAGTGGAACATGAGGGTTTTTTATGAGATAGTTAATTCCTATGTGGCATCCTTTGGTATTTTGGAAAAATTTTAATGTCAGCAAATTTGCTTTTGGATCTGCAAATATAATTTTGTTCTAGATGCTCCTGTTTTATGAGTGAGATTAATTTTACTTAGAATATTGCTAGAAAGTAGACTCTCTTAAATTTAGTATAATATGTCAATAAATAATTTCTCTCCCATAAACTAAATGAATTCTGAGTTTTAAAAAAATGGATAAAGTATCTAGAATCTAAGTGGTAAAATTAAATTGGAAAGTTTTAAGGAGGAAACACCCTCATTGATTTTTTTAGAACTTTTCTAGGATCAGTGATGTTAACACTAATCCCACAACTCTCAATATTAATTTGGAGAGCTCACTCCATGAGTAACAGAGCAGATTCTGTGGATGACCCACCCATACCTTCTGAGCTATGTCACTTCCTCCACACAGTCTGATTTCTGATGGCAGCATTCATATCTTTTGCTTCAGAAGATTCTTTGGCCTCCTATGCCTCTTCTACCCAAGCACACAGGCCAGAGTATCAAGAAATGTATACCTTTAGGAACAGCTTTCAATTACTGGGGTTTAGTATACAAAGACCCCACCCTCACAGGATGACTTTGGGGTGCCTTTCCTTCACTAGCTCCTAGTATGGCCCAGTGAAGTTCCAGGGGTCACCTGCCTGACAACATGTTCTTTATTGGCACCTTCTTTTTCCTATCTCATTTCTCCATTCCCTAACCACTGTTACCTGGGACCAACTTTCAAGTAATTTACTTGCGTTTGAATCCTTATTGATAGGATCTGCTTCTGGAGTAACTCAGTCTAAGACAGCTGCCTTCATTTGGGGCTTAGATGTAGGTCTTGGGAATAATAATAATACATTCTTCCTTCTTCAGAAAATATATATTGAATATCTACCATGTTCCAGTGAAAGACAGGGAAGCCTGGCATGGTACAGTCCATAGGGTCACAGAGAGTCAGACACGACTGAGTAACTGAACAAGAACCATGTTGCAGGCATTGTTTTTGTCACTGGAGATTCAGCAGTGACCTAATAAACAAAAATCTCAGTTTTCATGGAGTTTACATTCTTGTGGGGGAAATAATAAACAAAATAAAAATACTGTGTAAGATAGATTATGATAAGTGCTGTGGAGGGAAAGAAAGCCAAGGAGTGGAATAGGGAGTGCCAGCTACTGAGGTGTGCGATCGCAAAAATGTGGGCAGTGAAGGCCGGACAAGAGAGTGAAGTGAATCAAGACCTGAAGCTGGTGGAGAACAAGCCAGGGAAGAAGAATGCTTGCCTAGGCAGGAGGAAACAGGTACAGAGGGGACCAGGCCTGGAATGTTGCAGAACTATCAGGGCCACTGGGGCTGGAACAGGGGTAGGAAGGGAGAAAGTGATAGGAGATGAGTCATTTCTGTTATTGTAACTATTTGTTGTTAGTACTACTGCTTAATAGGTATTTGTTGTTTTTGTTTCCACACTTTATTATGAAAATTACAGAAAGGTTGAAATGTTTCACAGTGAACACCCATGTACTCACCACCTGAATTCTATATTTGCTATACCTGCTTTTCCACACATCTATCCTTTGACTCATCTATCAAGCCATCTTTCTAATTCATCTCAAAGTAAATTACATTTAACAAACATAATCATATTATAGATATTGTTTCTAAGCCTGACAACAATAGCCTTGAAAGGTGGATGCTATATCCCTATTTTACAGATAAGAAACCTGAGACTCAGAGAGGTTGAATATCTCAGCTAAGGCAGTAACACAGGCACTGGTTCAATGATTCTAGTCTGAGTTTGCTCAATGCCAGCACTCACATTCTTTCCACTATTGACACACTTGCTGCTCTTGGCCAATAAATTCATACTGAAGAATGGACAAGGAGTTGGTAAGCAGCCCTGCTCTTCTCTGAAGGGAGCTGTTTCCCTTCCCTATTTCCTCTGCATCTGAAAGACAGAGATCCAGTGATGTGCTGGTAAATGTTTACCAAATAGCTGTTTGGATGAGGATGGAGAGAAGGGGGGAAGCCACAGTTTGCAATATTTTACCAGTTCCTGAGACATAAGTACTCCTACCCTGGCTGATCTGAAGCCACCTAACTGGGGTCATTTTGTAAGCTCTTGTGAGCTGGTGCAAGCCGGCTCCAGCAGAGCATTGCAGTTGCTCAGTCTTACACTGTGGATGACAAGTACCACTGGCCCTTAGGACCAGCATCAAATTCGGGATCAGAGCCCACCGCCTGTACCAGTGCTCAGTAAATACAAGTGGTGGTGGTGAGAACAGAGATCTGCACCTTTCCACCCACATCCACACCCAGCATCACACATCTGCTCACACATACACACACACATTTTCTTCCCAGGGTGGATGACAGAACATTTGAATAATGAATACGGGACACTATATATAACACACTTGTGTAAAGCAAACTTCACCACAGAAAGTAACTAAACCCCTTTCTCCGTATAATTTCTAGCCCTTGATCCACTGCTCTTGCTTTCTCTCTCTCTTGTCTTTTTTTGTTCGTTTGTTTTTCACCACTCCTGCTCCTCCCTGTACTGCTGACCATGATTTTCTTTGGCAAGAGCACTCATGGTGTGCTGAAACCAGAGAACACCATATTTCATGTGGGTCAAGCTTATAAATTAAAAGATGCTTGCTCCTTGGGAAAAAAGTTATTACCAACCTAGACAGCATATTGAAAAGCAGAGACATTACTTTGCCAACAAAGGTCCATCTAGTCAAAGCTATGGTTTTTCCAGTAGTTATGTATGGATGTGAGAGTTGGACCATAAAGAAAGCTGAGCATCAAAGAATTGATGCTTTTGAACTGTGGTGTTGAAGAAGACTCTTGAGAGTCCGTTGGACTGCAAGGAGATCCAACCAGTCCATCCGAAAGGAAATCAGTCTTGAATATTTATTGGAAGGACTGATGTTGAAGCTGAAGCTCCAACACTTTGGCCACCTGAAGCAAAACTGACTCATTTGAAAAGACCCTGATCTGGGAAAGATTGAAGGCAGGAGGAGATGGGGACAACAGAGAATGAGATGGCTGGATGGCGTCACCAACTCGATGGACATGAGTTTGAGCAAGCTCCAGGAGCTAGTGATGGACAGGGAAGCCTGGCGTGCTGCAGTCCATGGGGTCGCAAAGATTTGGACATGACTGAGTGACTGAACTGAACTGAACTGAGGTTATAAACCATTTAAAACACAGACACTCTGCCCTGAGAAACTTTCTCTTCCTTCTCCTCCTCAAGCTTCCTTTCTTGGCTGAAACATTCTCTCACCTTCAAATCATTTCCCAGAGTTGCCCTGAACAAGATTCTGCCTGTTTCTTTTCATCACGCCATCATGCCACCTGAAGCCTAATTCTTTTTGTCTCCCTGCTCAATTCTCCTCCCCCAACTGCCCTCTACCTTCTTCACCCCAATTTCCCTCTGCATCCTTTTGCCAGGGGCTTCATACACTTAAGATAAAGTACCTGATCCCATCACCTAAAGCTCCCTGTCTTCCAGACCTGGCTGAGGCTATTTGTACCAACTTTGGTAGGTCAGTTCCAGAAGCTTTATAGACAGACTAGACAGACTTCTCCAAATTGAAACCCTTAGTCATTTCCTCCTTCCCCACCTCACCCACCTCTCACCCCAAATCCTACCCCCTGCCATACTCTTGCCCCATGCAGGCCACATCCCCAACAGTCTGCAGTGCAAATAACAAATCATTGCTGGCAAAATCAGCATGGACAAAATCTGATGTTTAACGACTTCAAAGCATTTTTGTAGTACAGCAAATCCCATTACCATGCAACAAAGAACAGCTAATTGTTAAGAATTAATAATGAGAAGTAAGTATAGATAATGGTTTAGCTGACACTGTCATATTTTAATACACTATGCCCTGAAATATTTGCGCCTTTGGGTTGTGAATGTGCTATTTTTGTCACTAATAGGCCTATAGAAGCCTTTTGGAAATGAGAAGTTTCCTCAAAGAAAGTTATGCATTTTGAGATTTCTGTGATAAGGGGAAGGGGTCAATGTGCCTGTAGTTTCTGTGCTTCATTAAAATTCTGCTTCCATACTGCATAATGTGAGTAATATTAATTTTCTAAACATTCGTGTACAGCAGCTGCTAACTAATTTCCATAACAGTGTTTCTATTCTACAGGCATTTTAAAGAGGGGGAAGGAGATGACTGCTGACTGTCGGCCAAAAAGAAAGGCTTACCCTAACCTCCTCTGAATTATTCCAGGCCAAGAAAAGGACCACATTAGAAATGCTATCTCTCCGCCCATGAAGACATCTAGGATTCCACAAGCTGCCTGGGTCCCAGGGCTGACACACCTGGAATAAACTGTGGGCTTATTCCAGGGCTGCATCACTCCCCTTACACTTCTGTGATGGCCCAGTTCATGTAACCTAGACTGGCTACTAATACAGGCATGTCTGAGTCCCGGTCAGACTGAATACCAGCAGCTTCCCCTCCCATCCTGGTCCAGGACACTGAAGTCTCCATGAGACAGGCTGCAGTTACAGCTGTCCAAGCTGGCACTTGTGGAGCCCATGCTTTCGGGACTTGCTTCAGAGCATCCTCCACTGAATCTCCTCCAGAAAACACAGGCATTTCCCGGGCACATAGTCAGAATATAATTTGAAGTTGATACATTCTCAGATTGGACTTCTGTTTTCTGCCAAGATGAAGAACAACTAGTGTCATGAATGTGAACAATTAAATGTCCCCCTACTCTCTCCATCAGTCCTGTCCTTTCGGACAGTGACCTCCAACCTTTTTGGCACCAGGTACCAGTCTCATGGAAGACAATCTTTCCACAGACTGGGGGCAGGGAGGGAGATGGTTTGGGGATGATTCAAGCATTTTACACTTATTGTACACTTTACTTCTATTATTATTATTATTATTATTATTATTATTATATCAGTTCCACATCAGATCATCAAGCATCGGATCCTGGAGGTTGGGGACCTCCGCTTTTGGAGATATCATCCAGTGTTGTATCCATCACCTTTGCAACCCATCTTTACCTTCATTCTCCAGCCCCAACTTGTCTCTCTAACCCTACCTTCCACTTCTCTTTCCCATGTGCTCAGCAATCCCACCACATCGGTCTACTTGACCACCCCTACAAAACCATATCTGGTCACTCCTCCAAGTCTTTTCTCAAACTGTCATCTCTGGCTAGATAACCTACCCTTTTTAATCCCAGTAAAACTTTACTTTACTTTTTATCTTTTTCTAATCACACAAATCTGTTCTCCTCCATTTTCAAACTGTCATCAGCTTTTGTCTTTACCCACCAATTGAGACTTGTCATGATGTTGGCTGGTTGCTGGACGGGTTGATTGGTCAGTTACGTGCAAATCTGTTTCCTTTTCATCTTTGTGATGCTTAGAGTCAATGAGCCTGGGTTTTTATCCACCTGTATATACATTGTGCTCATAATACCACAGGCACTAAAGAAATTCTTGTTGAATTGAATTTATCCTCAAAATGAGCCTGCACAGGATATGTAAAAATAGGTGACCATAAATTTTGTAGAGTCATGTACAAACATAGTTAGAGCCAGATCAGGGAAAACTTAAGTTGCTTCTATTATGTATGTCTCCCATCCAAAAACTGGCTACTATTTATCAATCATTTATCATCCATATAGATTAGCCAGTGTGGGTGCTCCAGAGAAACAGAACCAAGAGAGTTGTTGTTGTTGTTCAGTCCCTAAGTTGTGTCCAACTCTTTGTGACCGCATGGACTGCAGCACACAAGACTCTTCTGTCCTTCACTGTCTCCCGGAATTTGCTCAAATTAAAGAGATTTATTATAAAGAATTGACTCATGCAGTGATGGAGGCTAAGAAGCCCGACAATCTGCTATCTGTAAGCTGGAGACCTAGGAAAGCAAGTGATGCAGTTCCAGTCTGAATCCAAAGGCCTGATAACTGGAGAACTAATGGTATAAATTCCAGTCCAAGCCTGGAGGCCTGAGAACCAGAAGCATCCATGGTGTAAGTCACAGTCCAAAAGCTGGAGAAGACCAGTGTCCAGCTCAAGCTGTCAGAAAGAGTGAGAGTGAATTCCCCCTTTCTCTACTTTCTTGCTCTATTCAGGCTCTCAATAGATTGGAAGAGACCCACCTGGGGACGGCATCTCCCTTACTTACTTTCCCAGTGCAAATGCCAATCTGATTCAGAAACACCTTCACAGGCACACCCAGTAATATTTGTGTCAAGTAACTGTGCATCTATGATTTAGTCAAGTTGTGCGTACATACTCAGTCATTCAGTCATGTCCAGCTCTTTGCAACCCCATGGACTGTAGCCCGCCAGATTCCTTTGTTCTTTGGATTTCTTAGGCAAGAATATTGGAGTGGGTTGCCATCTCCAGCTCCAGGGGATCTTCCTAACCCAAGAATTGAACCCATATCTTCACTGGCAGGTGGCTTCTTTATCACTGTGCCACATAGAATTAATCATCAGAGCAAGTGTTTCATATAAGTCTATGCTAATCCTCACCAACAACCCTACAAGATGTGTATTATTATTACTGTTCCATCTTACAGATTATGAACTGAAGAATCAGAGAGGGGAAGTCACTTAACCTAAGCCACACAGCTAGTTAGTGGCCTAGCTAGTGAGGGACTCAAACCCAAGTCTGGGTAGCTCCACAGTCTGTGCCTCTGCCACCCCCTCTACTAAGTCTTAGCACAGAAAGGCTACCCCTGCTGCCTCACTTCACAAAGCAGTCCAAAGGAAGAATTAGGAAAACAGCTGAGAGGGGTTGCTACTTTCCATGGGATCTACTTCTCAGGGTAGTGTGGACAGAACAATTGAAGCCCAACCACCATAGATAAACGTTGAATGAATAGTGTTGCTAGAGAAAGGCCATCATGGAGGTTCATACATGGCTCCCTGGGCCCCAGGAGAAGAGGCCTCTATATTTATGCTGGACATTTTCCCTTGTGTTCTCTCTTCCGCCTTCCTGACCCGTCCTCCACACTCTCCTGAGTTGGTTCCACTACTCTCATTCTGTTCTTGTTACCATGAAATTGTTCCTTCCCCCTTTCATATCTCAACATTTACACAGTCAGTCCCCAGAGTCTCTGCCTTCTCAAAACTATCAAAGTCATCTGAGATACAAAATTGAAACAATAAACCAAAATGAGGATGCAACTCAGTAGTGAAAACTCCACATGTGACAACAGAAATGCAAAACTACTGTTCCCAAGTCTGCTATCCCTGAGGATTCTATGACTAAATGTTTTTGCCTTAATTCTAAATTTGGTACTGGCCTCAACACATACTAAAATGGGCAGGGACTTTCTGCAAACAATCTCTCTTGGAAGCCAAAGAAGTAACTGATGTTAACCTCAACATGGGAGCTTCAAAGTCATCAACAGAGTTGGAACAAGACTGAGTTCCAAGGAATAAAAGTGAGAGATGAACGCCAAAGTATTTTGGTGAAATCTCTATCAGTCTTGACCACTAACTGAGAGATGAAGAATTATTCTATTTTTTTTAATTGACTGTCTTCTTAGAATACATAAACTATTTACATACTTCTTTATTTGGCTGCATCCAGTCTTCGTTGTGGCATGCGGGGTCTCACAATGCAGTGTACAGGGACTATCTAAATATGGCAAGCAGGCTCTAAATGTGGCACGCACGCTCCTGAGCACTAAGGCTCAGTAGCTCCAGCAAGTAGGTTTAGTTACCCTGCAACATGTGAGATCTTATTTCTCTGACCAGGGATCAAACCTACATCCCCGGCATTGCAAGGAAAATTCTTAAACACTGGACCATCAGGGAAGTCCTGGGAATACATAGAATTTAAACACCCATTCAAAAAGCACTTAAATATGAGTGAGAAAGAGTCAAAAGCTAAAGAATGTGGGCTCACGATTCAAATGATTAGGCATTTCTTTCACTGAAAAGTTGCCTGAAGAAGAGACGGGTCATAATCACATAGACTGTAAAGGAGAGTAGCTCAGGGGTTCTTGAAAGAATTTCCTCAACCCAAAAAGGTTCTCTAGCAACAGGCCACAGAGTAGACACTCAATATATATTTGCTGAATGAACAAATCAACTTATGGAAAAAAAATTAAATATATTTCAATTTTATAAATTAGATTAAAATTTTTAACTGTTTAAATTTTAACATAAATTATAAATCATACTGTGTATAAAATAATCAGTTACTGCAGTAACATTTTTCAAAATCTTCCAACAAAGTTTATTAAGCATTCATACAAAACTAGACAGAAGGAACATTAAGATGACAACTGAATACGTTCTTCAAATTCTGCTCAATAAAAGGGTTTTGAGAATTTACTGTGTCCCCAGGGGCCACACACAAGACTATGGGGGATACAGAAGCAAAGTGGAGGTGGTCCACATTGGCCATTGGGGTAGCCGTCTAGTGGGTGATGGTGCCTCAAGCAGGTGTGGCAGCAATCCACCTTGGGTGGCCAAAGGAACAGCCCCTGCCTCATTACCCCTCACAGGGCCTTATAGTTCACCATTGAAAATTAATTCCTTCAGATCTTGAAGGTTAATTGAGTTTCTTAATAAAGGTTAAGTGAGCACCTTGGGATGGGTACCTTCTTAAGCCATTGTCACCTGTGACTGGGCCTGAGCATTGGATCACAGCTAGCAGAGAGCACGCTGGGTAGAAGACAGTGGAGCAATGAGGGGAGGGTTTCAGTATGAAGACACAGAGAAAGGAAGCACCTGAGAGCATCACTGATTTATTTTATTTGCAATGTCCTCATTTTTCCCATGTCCTTAACCATTTGAGGCTGACACAGAAAATTCATACAAGACTGCACCCCTCCATTGAAATGCCTTTTCCCATTCCTCATCACTGGGTTTCTGGGCTCAACACCCTGCATTTTCTATTCTGAGCCAGTTTCAATAATAACAGGCCATGCTCCCCGGATGCTTAATCTGTGCCAGCTAGTATTCTAAGAGCTGTACAAGAATTAGCTCATTTAAGCCTCACAACCATGCTACTCCTATTGTACAGGTAAGAAAACAGAGAGTCAGAAAAGTTAAGTAACTTGTTAAAATCACCTAGTTTTATACAGCAAAGCCAGGATTTTAAGTCCAACTCCAGACCCCAAGTTCTTAATCTCATTATTACAATGCCTCATAACTTAGCTGAAATTACAACAGCTCTATTAGACAGACCTACAAGCAATGGTCACATTCTAACCTAGATTCAAGGTCCAGTGCCTCTGAGGAACCATGAACCTTAGCGTTCTTATCTGTAAAAGAGAGTTAAGAAAATCTCATGCGAGATCAAGTGAGGACCCAATGAGTTCACAAAGAAAGTGTTTGGCCAGAATATTTTGCAAATAGCACAAACTTCGTGCCTGTGCTTCTTTGTTCTGGTAATGTTCCTGCTGGCCTCTAGGGGTTGCTCAAGCCTCCACTCCCTGCCTCACTTGTCATGGAGTTGTCAGTGTTGACAGCCTGACTGTGCACTCAAATCTCCAGGGTATAAATACACACATGCATACATATGCATGTTAATTTAGATATACATATGTGTGCACATCTGCATACATATGTATACTTATATATGTGTGTATATATAAATACATGTCCAAGGGTAGGGCCTGGACACGTGTTTTAGAGTCATTCAAGTGACTAATATATAGCAGGGTTAAAAGCCGCAGCAAGGACTTCTTTGGTGGTCAGGTGGATAAGAATACACCTGCCAATGCAGGGCAAGCGGGTTCGATCCCTGGTCAGGGAAATAAGATCCCACACGTGAGTACCCTGCCAAGTCACTTACTTCAATTGTGTCTGACTCTGCAACGCTATGGACTGTAACCCACCAGGCTCCTCAGTCCATGGAATTCTCCAGGCAAGAATACTGGAGTGGGTTGCCATTCCCTCCTCCAGGAGATCTTCCCAACCCAGGGATCGAACCCACGTCTCTTATGTCTCCTACACTGGCAGGCAGGTTCTTTGCCACTAGCACACCTGGGAAGACCCACATACCATGGGGCAACTAAGCCCGCATGCCACAACTACTGAAGCCCATGTGCCTAGAGAAGCTACCGCAATGAGAAGCCCACACACAGCAACAAAGAATAGTCCCCGCTCTCCGCAGCTAGAGAGAGCCTGAGTGCAGCAACGAAGATCCAGCACGGTCAAAAATAAATTTAAAAAGTCACTGCAAACAAAAACTGCTAGAAAGGGCTAATGACATTTTGGAGTTGAAGCAACAAGGAAATGGATGTTACTGAGCAAGAAGTTTACAAGTTAACTAGAAATTGAAAGTTCTAGTGTCCTAATGGCAAGTGTCTCAGTTCAGAATCTGTTCTTCAGTTCCTCCACTGTAGACTCTCCCTCTCTATAGGAGCTGTCTCTTGGCTTATCTGTAAAAATCCTAGCCATACTTGGGCCCTGGACCCTGAGCTTGACTCTGCCCCCAAGGACCACCCTTCTAGACTCCCTGACATGAGGCCCTGATGACTACTGAAACATGACCCTGACCTTGATGCTATCTTCAGCGAGCCTTGATTAGAGGCTGAAGCAGTCCTCAGATACCATGACCTCCCCACCACAATGACCTTCTAGCATCAGCCCTAGCAGGCAGGACAGGTGTCCCACTTCTGTCCACCCCACAAGCATGACAAAGACCAGATCTATCCTGCTTCAAATAAAGTCCCTTTTAAGTCCTAGGCTAAGACAAGACTCCTAGAACCAGGATCTCTTTCCTCAAAAGCAAAAATAAACATATATTAGACTTTGTTGATGACTGTTACAGGCTGATCACACACAACTCAAAATTCTGTCCTTGTCCACCCTGAGTGCAGCTGATAAGGCCATTCACCTGCCCCAGGTGGGCCTGCAGTCTTTATAATGCAGGATTCAAATATTCTCTCCCCTACTGCCTAGCCAGATTTTCAGTTCCTCATTTGTTATTCTCCAAAATTATAAAAAAAACATACAGAAAAGTATGCTCACTACCCACCCTGCTCTGAATTAGGAATCTGAGCAGTTAATAAATTATCTGGTTAAGAGCCTCACATTTTTTTCATAAGAGGCGAAATATTCCCCCTACCCATTACTCACACACTTGTCACTTAAAGGGGACTGAGCACATATTCACCAGATTTGGAAACATTTCACTCTGAGACTGAAAACAAACATGATAAATTTCTCCTCCAAAGAAAATTGTGGTGATGTGTATAGGCCACTGAAAATGAGAATGCTATGACTTTAGTGTTGTGATAATATATGGTAGTAATTATATTAACAAGGGAAATTACATCCCTTTTCAGCAATTTCAGCTCATACCACCCACATGAATAGTGGGCAGAAGCAAAAATGCTGAAATGGCACTAGGCATATAGAGGGAGCAATATTTGCTGAATTTAGAACCTATTTTCATCACTTTTTTAATCTATTGAGCTCCTACTATGTGCCAAGCACCATGTGAGCACAGTGGGGAATGAATGCAACATAGCCTCTGATCTTAAGATGCTCACCTAGTAATAAAGGATTTTAGCTATGTACATAAATCATTGTAATGCCAGGTAGGAAGAGAAAGATGACAAAAAAGGGATATGGATAGAGTTTTACAGGGTTTGAGAAGAGGAAGCTATCACTTCTAGATAAAGCTCTGATGAAGATCTGGCTTGCCAAGAAAGCAATCAGACAGCCAGGAGGTGAAGAGTAAGCAGCACCCCACAGTTTTCCAGCATCGAGATAAACTGCAGCCAATTAACACTGGAAATTCTGCCACTGACCTGGCCCCAGAAAATATCCACCAGCAGCCTCCATAACCAGATAACCATGAAAGCAAATCCCATATCCCATGGCTCCAGAAATCCTTCTAAAAACTCTTCTGCCAAGAACTTATAAATGTGTGGATTAATGAACTATAAATAGTGATTAAACACATGAGTAAAACTCTATAATTCATTTTGAAATTTTACTGGAATCAAATTTGAGATACTCATTCTGTTTATCCCTACCAATCTGATTAGCTTTTGTTTCCTTTCTCTCATGTACAAGAAGTTATAGAGGATTCGAAGAGAAATAACACACAACCAGACCCTGAGGTGTCTTGGAATCTCGTATGGGAGACGAAGACTTACAAAATAATTGTAAAAATGATCTGCTGTTTCATCAACATGATCTGGTGGAAAAAATAGTTTTGAATCAGACAGACTTACGTTGAATTCCTAGCTTGTAGCCTATCAGCTCTGTGACCTAAAAAAGAATTATTGACTCTCTCTCTAGGTTAACATTCAATTATCTGTAACTGTTCAAATCACAGAGCTGTGGTAAGGATTAAATAATACAATATTGTGAAGACATTTTGTCTAATGCCTACAAATATCTAATGAATCTGTAGAATAACATGCATCAGAAAGCTGCAGTGTGTCAGAAGGTTTTTCTTTTTAATGTTTAAAGAAAAAAAATCTCAATTACTATGGTGTACACCTGAAACTAACAGAATATTGTAAATCCACTATATGCCAATAAAATTTTTTAATTAAAAAGAAATAAATAAGTGAAAAAAAAACTAAAATAATCGTCAAAGAAAGAGCTCATTTTGAAATTGGAGGGATCAGGAAGTCTTTGTGAAGAAGGTATCATTTGAACAGTACCCTGAAAGACAAGTAGGGATTTGTCACTATGTCATCAACTTTGTCTGACAGAGATAGGGTTAAAAGGGCTGTGCTGAGATATGACACTGGATTTTTAGAGGGCTAAGAATTTTGTATATGAAAACACTCAACTTACGGAGTCAGTCTAGACAAATCAGTACTTCAACACACATAACTTCCAAAATACCAACCCGTGTAATCAGAACTTCAATGGTGCCCAAGAAAAAGACATACACATGGCAAAGAGGGACAGTTCTTCCATATCATAAAAAAAGGAGAGTTTTGAAAAGTCAGCGTAATATTTATACCATAATTTTTTTCAATTTAGACAAAAACTTTCCTATGAATATTGAAGCAAAAAAAATGCCATAATATATTGGGAAACAGAATACAGAAGCATAATAAAAGAATAAAATAACACAATTCAGAGGAGTTTACCCTGGAATTGCAAAGAATTATAGGATTAAATACCAGGAAATTTATTTATAAAATTACTTAAAGGAAGGATAAAAAGTAAAATTTAAGGAAAAATAGTAAAATTACTTACAGGACAAAAAGAGAAATACATTGCCATTTCCACAGGTACTAAAGTCATCTAATGAAATTTAATATCTATTTCTAAGTTTTAAAGAAAAAATGGTAAAGTGTGAATAGATACTTCATTAACATGGAAACTATATAAATACATGCAGCAACCTAAAAGTTATCACAATTAATGGGGAAATACTAGAAGATTCCCATTAAAGTCTGGAACAAGTTCCTTGTGTCACTAATACTTCATATTACCCTGGAGCATCTAGGTAGTTAATAAAATTTGGTACCTGAAAAAAGAGAGAAAAATCATATAAGGAGAAAGTAAAAGTGTTATGATTCATAATTTTTAAAAGGGATGATAGCCTAGAAACTCAATAAAATCAACTGAGAAACTAATTTCTTAATATTGGTAACAAAAAGAATTAAATAATGTATTAGCTCAAAAAAAAGTAATATGGGGAAAGAAATAATCTTCATGTATACATGAAACAATTAGAAGAAATAAAAGACCCTAATTTATGTGAGTACCAAAAAATGTAAAATACATATAAATAAATTTAACAAGAAAAGTTCAGAACTATACAAAACAATTTTAAAGTGCTTTAATATTAGTGCAAAGAAATAGAGGAAAACAATAAAATGGGAAAGACTAGAGATCTCTTCACGAAAATCAGAGATACCAAGGGAACATTTCATGCAAAGACAGGCTCAATAAAGGAGAGAAATGGTATGGACCTAACAGAAGCAGAAGATATTAAGAAGAGGTGGCAAGAATACACAGAAGAACTATAAAAAAAGATCTTCACAACCCAGATAATCACGATGGTGTGATCACTGACCTAGAGCCAGACATCCTGGAATGCGAAGTCAAGTGGGCCTTAGGAAGCATCACTACGAACAAAGCTAGTGGAGGAGATGGTATTCCAGTTGAGCTAGTTCAAATTCTAAAAGAAGATGCTGTGAAAGTGCAGCACTCAATATGCCAGCAAATTTTGAAAACTCAGCAGTGGCCACGGGACTGTAAAAGGTCAGTTTTCATTCCAATCCCAAAGAAAGGCAATGCCAAACAATGTTCAAACTACTGCACAATTGCACTCATCTCACACGCTAGTCAAGTGATGCTCAAAATTCTCCAAGCCAGGCTTCAACAATATGTGAACCGTGAACTTCCAGATGTTCAAGCTGGTTTTAGAAAAGGCAGAGGAACCAGAGATCAAATTGCCAATATCTTCTGGATCATCGAAAAAGCAAGAGAGTTCCAGAAAAACATCTATTTCTGCTTTATTGACTATGCCAAAGCCTTTGACTGTGTGGATCACAATAAACTGTGGAAAAGTTTTCAAGAGATGGAAATACCAGACCACCTGACCTGCCTCCTAAGAAACCTGTATGCAAGTTAGGAAGCAACAGTTAGAACTGGACATAGAACAACAGACTGGTTCCAAATTGAGAAAGGAGTACGTCAAGGCTGTATATTGTCACCCTGCTTATTTAACTTATATGCAGAGTACATCATGAGAAATGCTAGGCTGGAGGAAGCACAAGCTGGAATCAAGATTGCCGGGAGAAATATCAATACCCACAGATATGCAGATGACACCACCCTTACGGCAGAAAGTGAAGAACTAAAGAGCCTCTTGATGAAAGTAAAAGAAGAAAGTGAAAAAGTTGGCTTAAAGCTCAACATTCAGAAAACTAAGATCATGGCATCCGGTCCCATCACTTCATGGCAAATAAATGGAGAAACAAAGGAAACAATGACGGAGTTTATTTTTTTGGGCTCCAAAATCACTGCAGATGGTGACTGCAGCCATGAAATTAAAAGATGCTTACTCCTTAGAAGAAAATTTATGACCAACCTAGATAGCATATTAAAAAGCAGTGACATTACTTTGCCAACAAAGGTCTGTCTAGTCAAGGCTATGGTTTTTCCAGCAGTCATGTATGGATGTGAGGGTTGGACTATAAAGAAAGCTGAGCACCGAAGAACTGATGCTTTTGAACTGTGGTGTTGGAGAATACTCTTGAGAGTCCCTTGGACTGCAAGAAGATCCAATCAGTCCATCCTAAAGGAGATCAGTCCTGGGTGTTCATTGGAAGGACTGATGTTGAAGCTGAAACTCCAATACTTTGGCCACCTCATGCAAAGAGTTGACTCATTGGAAAAGACCCTAATACTGGGAAGGATTGGGGGCAGGAGGAGAAGGGGACAACAGAGGATGAGATGGTTGGATGGCATCACCGACTTGATGGACATGGGTTTGGGTAAACTCCGGGAGTTGGTGATGGACAGGGAGGCCTGGCGTGCTGCGATTCATGGGGTCGCAAAGAGTCGGACACGACTGAGCGACTGAACTGAACTGAACTGAGCAACTGAAAAAAGTCCCACAAAAATTATTTAAGGTAATGGAAAGACATTCTACATTTTTCCAGGAAGTTTTATCATCTTAAAGCTGTAAGTTTTTGTTAGTTTAACAATTTGCACATATCCAAAGTCTACCAAGTGGATTACTTTTGGAATTAAAGTTATTTATTCTAGTCCATAAAAGGAAAAAAAAAAGAATAGTACCTAAGTTTGTTGGAAAAAATTTGTAACATGAGATTGTCATTGTTGTTGTTGTTGTTGTTTAGTCACTCAGTCATGCCCAGCTCTTTGCAACCCCATGGACTATAGCCCACCTGGCTCCTCTGTCCATGGAATTTCCCAAGCAAGACTCTGGAGTAGGCTGCCATTTCCCTCTCCAGGAAATCTTCCCAACCAAAGGATTGAACCCACGTCTCCTGTACTGTTGGCAGGCATATTCTGAGTGACTCTTTACCACTGAGTCACCAGGGGAGCCCAATGTGAGATTAGCCCCACAAAATATTAAAATGTAGAATAAAATTATAATAATTAAATAATATGATACAAGCCATAATATGAATATGCAAATAGATACAATATAACAGTCTAGAAGCCCCTTAAAAAGACTCAAATATGTATTTAAATTTAAATACACTGAAGATAATATTTCAAATTGGATAGTTCTATTCTTACTTTAAAGATAAAATATTGTTATATAATTGGAACACTAGACTATGCATCAGAGAAAAATATTGACTACTTGCCTCACAATATCCACAAAAATAAATCCCAAATAGATCAAAGATTTAAAGGTGAAAATAAAACCTTAAAAAAATTAAAGAAGACATGAGGAGTATTTATTTTTTTACTTTCAAGTGGGAAAGGCCTTTAAAGTATTATTTTTTTAAATCCCAGTGGTCATAATTAAATTATTAATAAATTTGACTACAGAAGAATGTCTTAAATTTCTGTAAGTAATAGCAGAAAAACAAAGCAAAAAAAGAAAAATCCTGGGGAAAACATTGCAATGCACAACAAAACAAAAGGATAACTTTTCTAATATATGAAAAGAATCTACAAATCAAAAAGCAAAAGATGAATAACCCAGTAGAAATATGGGCAATGAGTATGAAGAGCTTTTACTGGATAGAAAATATGAATAGCAATGTAAATATATGAAGAGCTGTTCACCTGACCCATAATAAGAGAAATGCAAATTCAGACTACAACTAGGTATTAACGTTGGCAAAGATCACTAAAGTTTGCTGAAATACTCTGATAATGAGGATGTGGGGAAATAGCCATTTTTTACATTTCTGATGATATTGCAAATTGCACAATCACCGAGAAGAGCAATTTGGCAGTATCTGTCAACAATTAAAATGCCTACTGTTTGTCAACAATTAAAATGCCTACTATACCCTTTGATAAAATTGATTTCCAAGGAATTCGTCCTGCAGACAATATAAATAAAATATATTCAGAGATAGTCCCTTCAGTATGAAATATTTGACATGGGCAAAAAAGGCCTCTTTTGATGATTTGAGAAGGTTCTATTTATCACACCTACACAATGGATGTATTAAAGAGTATGGGAACACGTTTGTCACACAGCATCTGGCACTCAGCCCAGGATAATGCAAACTGTACCTCTAAACATCTGTTCACATTCTTAATGCCATTCAGTTCCCAAGGAAAAGCCCCACATTTTTTGCCCTATGTCTTCAAATGAAAGGTGACTCTATCCAAATATGCTAGAAATTTGTGGGCTGTGCCATTGCCAGCATCAGAAATGACCACTGCCTTGGGGAATAGGAAAGGTATAGGCTACAGAAGCATTTCCTAAGAGTAAAGACTAATAACTTAAATGTTCTTCTCAGATGGCAAGAATGCAGTTGTTGCTGCCATGTCCAACAATTCGAGACCCCATTGACTGCACGACGCCAGGCTTCCCTGTCCTTCACCATCTCCCAGAGCTTGCTCAAACTCATGTCCATTGAGTCAGTGATGCCATCCAACCATCTGTCTTCCCCTTCTCCTCTTGCCTTCAGTCTTTCCCAGCATCAGGGTTTTTCTAATGAGTCGGATCTTTGCATCAGGTGGCCAAAGTATTGGAGTTTCAGCTTCAGCATCTGTCCTTCCAATGAATATTCAGGGTTGATTTCCTTTAGGATTGACTGGTTTGATCTTCCTGCAGTCCAAGGGACTCTCAAGAGTCTTCTCCAACACCACAGTTCAAAAGCATCAATTCTTCGGCATTCGGCCTTCTTTATGGTCCAACCCTCATATCCATACATGACTACCGGAAAAACCATAGCTCTGACTAGATGGATCTTGGTCAGCAAAGTAATGTCTCTGCTTCGTAATACATTCTCTAGATTTGTCATAAATTTTCTTCCAAGGAGCAAGCATCTTTTAATTCCATGGCTGCAGTCACCATCTACAGTGATTTTGGAGCCCAAGAAAATAAAACCTGTCACTGTTTCCATTGTTTCCCCATCTATTTGACATGAAGTGATGGGATCAGTTGCCATGATTTTCGTTTTTTGAATGTTGAGCTTTTAGCCAGCTTTTTCACTCTCCTCTTTCACCTTCATCAAGAGGCTCTTTAGTTCCTCTTTCTGCCATAAGGGTGGTGTTGTCTGCATATCTGAGGTTATTGATATTTCTCCGTGCAATCTTGATTCCTGCTTGTACTTCACCTAGTCTAGCATTTCACATGATGTACTCTGCACATAAGTTAAATAAGCAAGGTGACAATATACATCCTTGATGTACTCCTTTCCCAATTTGGAACCAGTCAACTGTTCCATGTCCAGTTCTAACTGTTGCTTCTTGACCTGCATACAGGTTTCTCAGGAGGCAGGTAAGGTGGTCTGGTATTCCCATCTCTTCAAGAATTTTCCACAGTTTGTTGTGATCCATACAGTCAAAGGCTTTAGGGTAGTCAAGAAGCAGAAGCTTTTCTAGAATACTCATGCTTTTTCTGTGATCCAACAGTTTGATCTCTGGTTCCTCTGCCTTTTCTAAATCCAGCTTGAACATCTGGAATTTCTCAGTTCACGTACTGTTGAAGCCTAGCTTGAAGGATTTTGAGCATGACCTTGCTAGCATGTGCAATGAGTGCAATTGTGTGATAGTTTAAACATTCTTGGTATTGCCCTTCTTATGGGATTGAAATGACTACTGACATTTTCCAGTCCTGTTGCCACTGCTAAGTTTTCCAAATTTGCTGGCATATTGAGTGCAGCACTTTCACAGCATCATCTTTTAGGATTTGAAATAACTCAGCTGGTATTCCATCATCTCCATTAGCTTTATTCATAGTGACGTTACCTAAGGACCACTTGAATTTGGGCTCGAGGATGTCTGGCTCTAGGTGAGTGATCACACCATTGTGGTTATCTGCGTCATTAAGATCTTTTTGTATAGTTCTTCTGTGTATTCTTGCTACCTCTTCTGAATATCTTCTGTGTCTGTTAGGTCTATACCATTTCTGTCCTTTATCGTGCCCATCTTTGCATGAAATGTTCTCTTGATATCTCATTTTCTTGAAGAGATCTCTAGTCTTTCTTATCTCTCCTTGCTATTCTTTGGAACACTGCATTCAGATGGATATATCTTTCCTTTTCTCCTTTGCTTTTTGCGTCTCTTCTCAGCTATTTGTAAGGCCTCCTCAGACAACCATTTTGCCTTTTTGCATCTTTTTCTTGGAGATGATTTTGATCACTGCCTCCTGTACAATATTACGAAGCTCCCTCCATAGTTCTTCAGGCACTCTATCAGATCTAATCCTTTGAATCTATTTGTCACTTCCACTGTATAATCATAAGGGATTTGATTTAGGTAGATTCCTGCATTCTTTTTTACAGTGAAGCTGATCAGACATTTTCTTGCTTCCTGTGCTTTGTTTTGTTTATTTTAACGTTTGAATTGTGATGGTATCCACAGAAATTGCTAATAGCAATTGCTTGAGGAACGTTACCCAATGTAAACAACTAATAATTTTTTTAATCATGGCATGATACAGATTCCTTACACCTTGGCCACTGGATGGACTTTGAACACCAGAACCAAAAAGCTTTACTTTTATATTAAATGAGTTTTAATTTAAATTAAAATATTTTACTAACACACAATTATCTTTGATTACATTTATAATTAACATTTTAAATGAGATTTAATTAATTTCAAAAAATAAATATACAAGAAATTTGTCTATATTCAAGTTTTTATTTTTGACATTCAGTCATCAAATTTTCCTTTTGCCTTTGCATTCAGTGGTTATTTTAAAAGAAAACTTTTCAAAGACATAAAAATTAATTTTAATAAATATTTTATACTTGTATTAATTGATTTATATTTTGTATTATTGATTTATACTTTTATGCAGACATATTTAAATTTTATACTCTTTGAATTACATGTTGAATATCAATATTATTATTGATAATCTTGATTAAAATATCTTAAGTAATTTTGCTAAAATTAAAGAAGAAAATAAATTATATAGAGTACATGGATAATGAATCATATTTTTTATTTTTATTATCAACCCAAATATCAGTGTATCACCAGAATACTGCAACATGTGCAATAATAATTCCAGTTTTTGTATTTCACCAAGTTTCAGTTATATAAGAAATGTAACTTTATTCATGTTTTTCTATTTCATGTTATTCATCAAAGTAATAGGGATAGAATATATTTTAGTTAATAGCATGTGATTTATAAGTTTTAAATATTTAGACACATTGTGAGGAGGTTCCATTTGAATTAATTCCCTGAGCTCCACAAATGTTATGAGAGGGGCTGTGTGCAATGTTACATATAATAGAAAAAACTTAAGAAACTCTAAATGCTTATTAACATGATAATTGTTGAATATTTTATTTTATATGTATAATATTTAAAGGACATATTAAGTGTTTGTATGTGGGTGGGATAAATATTTCACTAATTATCCTTTTGTATACATTGCATTTTGAACTATATACATGTTCCCATAATTTGGAGGGAAAATGGACTCTAATGACCAAAAAATCTTAACATTCCAGTTCTGATACTATCATCTCAGAACCAAATACCATCAGATTTTCATAACCATCATTTCTGCTATCCAGTGTCTTAAAATTGGGATTACTGGTGGACATATGTGTATTGTAACATAGCACTACTTTGCATATGTCTGGTTCTTTACAGTTAACCACATCCTATCACATGCACAGTGTGGCTCATTCCAGGCACGCAGAGAAAATGTCATCATCTCTAATTTATAGATTCAAAACCTGCCCAAGTTCAAACAATGCAGAATGGGGTTCACTTTTCACAGCCCACATAGCTGTTATAAAAACAGGCTCATGTCAATTTTTTATACTGCTCTGGAAAGACAGCTCTGTTCTGTGGAATAGACAGCAGGTACACTTCTCTTAGTAGTTGGCATCCTTTACAAATACAGCATCCTCTGAGCTGAGTTTGTGGCCAGTTCCAAACTCATACTTTATGCAGCGAAAGAGGAACTATATTTTCTCTCCCTTATTGTTTATTTTTACGGTGCACTGTCTTTAGTAATAAATTTTGTTACACAATTGTGACAAAATGTAATAGGTTTGCCTGAAAATCCTTCTCTTAGGTGATGGAACTTTCCAAAAAGAATTCTCCCTTCCACATTTTGTTTTTCCCTTTTAATCCAATTCCCAATGACTTTTATTGAAAACATCTCACTTTTTTAAAAATGACATTATCACATTTTTCTTAATTCTATCATCTTCTCAACTCCTGAATTCTTTATGCACCGTGCTTTTGTATCCTTTTATTTTCAAGTTCTTTTCATGTTTTCCCCCTTTTGTTTTATTTCCATGGGAGCTTTTATTGTCATCTCTGTGTTTTTGTCTAGGCTTCTATACTGAGGCCTGACCCAACAGTGAGGAAATGAATAGGGAAAGTATCATAGCTATGCTGCAATGGTAAAGGCAGACAGGTGCAAAGGACAGGGAGAAACAAAAAAGAAAGAGAAAGACTGGATGAAGACCTGATTATTTTTCCAGCCTTCAGGGTATAATATCTTTGAAGGTGAAAATAATGACATTTGCACAGGCATCTAAATAAAAATGTGACTTGCAGAACATAGAATTGCAGAGAAAACAGTTTCCTTTATTTAGAAACTTGTTTCCATGTCCAATAGGCTGAGTCAAATTTACTTTGAAGGCATGAGCGAGAATATTACCCTGCAAAGCCAAGTTTGACAAATGAACTCAGTCTCTGCCTTGAAACCAGCTCACTAGTAAGTGAAATTCAGAATTCCACTTGAAGTTTCTTAATGTTGATTTAGACAAAGCAAGCTATGCTCCTTAATGTCTAAAAGCAAGATATCAATTTAGTAAATCAGTAAGAATGGCCACAGTATGATTCTCATGCAGAAAGATCAACAATCAGTATTAGAAATTCTGACAAATAGTTGTTCCTATCTCTACTTAACAGACATTTTTGTGTTTCTGATTTAGCTGTTTATGTGTCCTCTTTTCTTGGAGCTCATTCTGGCTTGATTTATCATTCACCTGCCCAGCTTCCCACCAGTATCACCTAACTCTTCAGTTCATCTATAATTCTACCCCTACTACCCTATAACCCCTGGAACATCTACAGATCAAAAATGAGCAATTAAAATAAGAGGCAGATCTCTGGTAAAAGGGAATATGTGTATTTCATAAAGTTTTTATTGCCTTTGCAATGAACTAAACTAAATCTGAAAATTTCATCTCATAAAAACATTAAAAGTGGTGCATGCGATGCATGTGTCTGTGCATGTGTGGCTATGACTGGATGCATGTATATGTGTGTTCCTAGATATGTCTCGTGTGAGTATGCAAGTGTGTGTATGTATATCTATGAGTCTGCCATAAAGAGGCAACAAGGAGGAAAATCAGTAAATCAGGACATTTTTTACTTACTTGGCATTAAATGTCTGGTTACTTATAAATATGTATGATTAATTTTTTGTTTAAAAAAATGAAAATCTAGATGTTAAACATATATGGAAAATGTGAATGACTTTGCCTTTGCCTTAAACTCTTTTTTTCATTTACTCCTTTTCCTTTCCTTATCTGCTAGCTTTCACCCTCATTTTGCTTTTCCTATCTGGTGTTTCCTAGTTCTGTTCAGTTTAATTTATCCAAATGTCATACCCAATAAGTTGCTGAATTTCCACTCCATTCCTGCTGAATTATTGTATTACTTTTAAATAACTTGCATCTGCTCTTGATTCTTCCATCTGCTTCTCTTCCTTCTTCCTTTCTCATCAGGATGTCTGGCTCGAAGTTAAGGACATTGGCCAGACACCCTTTATTTTCTGTTTTTTAACCACTGACACAAAGTTCATTATCCTTTCAGACTCTCAATCTGAAAAAGCCAATCACAGGCAAAATTTGTAAAGTAGGTCAGATATGCGAATGCCGCCATACATACCTTTCATGCTTTCTCATTGATGTTTGTCACCCTCCTGCAAGAGGCACCACACAATTCTGGTTTTTTCCATTTCACTCCCATCCTTCAAAAAGTACACATCCAGGTCTGCATTACCTCACTTCTAGGAGAAATCCAGTAGGAAAATCCATCAAAATATTAGGCATAGACAATAAAAATTTCATTGTTCATCTTCTATGGAATGAGTTTCAAGATGTTTGTTTCTATGTTCTGTCATAATTGCAGGCATGTGAGGCACCCCCAGAAAAGAAACCAGCTGTAACAGATCTTCAGCACTTGTAAGCAAAATTGACTGCTCTCTTAAACTCAAGAATTTGATGGCATTTTAGGAAAACAAAGGAAATTAACATTTCCCACATTTTTACTTTGTGCCAGACACAAGCTAAACTGCATGTTCATTTTAATCAATGAAAAGATAGGATACTTGCCCAAAGTGAAAAGACCATATGGCTATAAGAAATGCAGATGTCAGGTATAAGTGAATAGCAAAAACCCAATGCTCTGTCCACACCATGCTGCTGCTTGAGGCTAGAGTCGTGGGCCAATAGCATTCCTCTGTTTTAGGTTCCAACCATCCATCATACCTTGGTAGCTTTTATGCATCAAGACAAAGATGGAAGTGCCAGTGGATGGTGAACTGTTGCAAGGGCACAAAGTCTGCAGCAGGGATATGTCCTAAGAAGGCTCAGCTGGGACACAATTTTGAAAGCTTTGTAGTATAGACTACAGAACTCAGGCTTGGGGTGCCTTTAAAGGTCTTAAGCAAGAGAATGAGATGGGCAGAGTTGAGTTCTAGATTCATTATCCTAGAACAGGATATATACAGGCTTTGAGAGGGACAAACTCCAAGTAGGGTGACTAGTTGGGAAGCTACATTGCTGTTACCCTAGAAAGAGATGAAAGTCAGCTTAAATAAGGCAACAGAAGATGCAATGGGACCTTTTTTTTTAGGAGGTAAAATCACTAGGACTTGGTGATCATTTGGATACAAAATGTAGAAGAAAAAAAAGGAATCTAAGATGTCTATTTTTCCTTTGTATTTGTTCCCAAGTGCCACAGTCTTTTTCTAAATCAAAGAAAAGTGAAAGTGAAAGTCGCATCTGACTCTGCAACCCCATGGACTATAGGAATTGTCCAGGCCAGAATACTAGAATGGGCAGCCTTTCCCTTCTCCAGGGGATCTTCCCAACCCAGGGATTGAACCCAGGTCTCCCACATTGCAGGCGGATTCTTTACCATCTGAGCCACAAGGGAAGCCCAAGAATACTGGAGTGGGTAGCCTATCGCTTCTCCAGGAGATCTTCCTGACCCAGGAATTGAACCAGGGTCCCCGGCATTGCAGGCAGCTTCTTTACCAACTGAGCTATGAGGGAAGCACTATCGTAATAAACAGGGGTGCCGTAGGATAGATTCCCAAACTGAATTTATGAATCCTTAAGGCTGACAAAATTATACCTAGCCTGACCAGTGACACATTTTGCAGGTATAGTTTATGACCAGAATATATCACATCCACACAGTTAAAGAATAATTTAGCCTTAAGAAAGGGCTAGAATTCTCTTTTCTGGAAAATTATCTTTTCCTACCTCAAGAGGTGTCTTGACAGAGATAGTCTTTATAATTCTTGGTTATGTTTACAGCAATTTGATTTTAGAAATCATCCTAAAGACAGATATTTCTATGGTAAATATTCCCAGCTGCTGTCTTTGGAAGGAGTAATTTGATTAGTGGCACTGTGTTGAATTGCATTATAACTGGTTTCTTCACATAATTTAGGTCTATTGCCTACATAAAGAAAAATAAATAAATCATAAACTAATGTCTAGGTGATCTGCTTGGCACAAAAGTGATGGCAGGACGGGGTTAACAAGTGTTTGTGGAGAAATAACAGGGAATGATGAACTCTCTCAAGTTTTGATGTTTATTAAAGAGTTTATTGAAATCTCATAGAGCAGTAACAAATGATCTAATAAAGCAAATAAGATTAAGCAGTACCAGTAAACAAATTTATAAAAAAACTCCAGAAGAGTAGACGTAAACAATTTTTATTTTTTTAATTCTTGCAAAAGCCATATTAATATTTTCAAATTTTATAAAGAGTTTTGGAATTAGGACTCTGTTTGAAAATGGACATAACCATTCCAATCATGATTCACATAATTTATTAATTCATTTAATGGGCTATATAGCCACATTAGCAAACTTTTTAAAGAAAATAACTTTTCCTGGCATGAGATTAGGGAAAACCACTGAACAATGATCAGCAAATAAATGGTATATGCTGCAGAGTTTTGTTGGAAAATGAAAAACAAGTAAACAAGCTTGAGTTGAAGAGATGAGGAAAGCTTCCTGAAGAAAGAAAAGCTTGCTTAAGGAAGTTACTAGATATCAAGAGATGTTTCTAGCAGCCTTCTTCCTTGCCCATCTTTCTAAAAGGAGCAAAGGGGTTCAGAGTAAATACAGGCAGATGGGCGGTGGGCATCCTCCAGAGATTCACATATCTAACACAGCTTGGGAAAAGTACAATTAACTATTTTGGCCAAAACAAGTTCCTGGGTAACAAAGAGACCAGCCTGAATGAGCTAAATGGACAAGAACCAGGTACATCTCAGCAGCAAAGGTGTAGACCCATGCCCCCACAGGACAACAGACCTTTCCATGGATTCTTCTATGCACAGAAAAAATTAGAGACCAAATACTCTCTAAATACGCTGGAGTTGTATGAAGTCCCTTGGAAGCTAGGCAGTGATATTATATTAACTGATACTAAGTTTGTACCACCCTGGCAGAACAGGAACTGGGCACAATAAGTTGAGAAAAACAAAAATAAGGGTCTTATTTCTTGCCCACCTAAATATTGGACTAGGGGTTGTACCTGCTACATATGGGAGAATGCTTTAAATCTCCTGGGCAGATACAGACAGGTTAATAGAAAGAAAGAAGAGAAGGTGAAGGCATCCTGGTAAGAAATTAGGGAAATTTCTCAGGAAGGTTCCCAGAGGGGCAGAATCACTGAGTTTTAAAGGCAGGTTTCTGAACCTCTTTCTGGATGAGGAAGTGTATTATGGACTGGATGTTTATGTACCCCCACCCAATTCCCACATATGGGAAGTGTAACCACCAACAATATAGTATTAGATAGTATTAGAAGGTGGAAACTTTATGAGGTGATTAGGTCTAGATGAGGTCATGAGAGTAAAACTCTGATAATGAGACGGTGGCTCAGTGCTAAAGAATCTGCCTGTAATGCAGGAGTCTTGCAGGAGACACAGGTTCTACCACTGGGCCAGCAAGATCCCTTGGAGCAGGAAATGGTAACCCACTTGAGTGTTCTTGCCTAGGAAATCCCATGGACAAAGGAGCCTGGTGGACTACAGTCCATGGAGTCACTAAAATGTTGGACACAACTTAGCAACTAAATGACAACAAAGAAAAGGAAAAGACTAGAGTTCTCTCTCTCTCTCTCTCTCTCTCACTCTCTCGCTTTCCCTGCTGTGTGAGGATACATCAAAAAGGCAGCCACCTATCAACCAGGAAAAGGATCTTCACTAAGAACCGGACCCTGCTGGCACCCTGATCTCTGACTTTCACACAGCCTGCAGAAATACAAGAAATAAATGTCTGCTGTTTAAACCCTGATCTCTGACTTTCACATAGCCTGCAGAAATGCAAGAAATAAATGTCTGCTGGTTAAACCTCCCAGTCTACAGTATTCTGTTACAGTACCCAAAAATGATGAAGACAAAGGGCAATTCCAGAGGTGACATGTGGATCTTGCAATTGGTGAAGACAAAAACTTAGGCTGGAGTTCTTCACTATCCCAAGACTGAGCTTTGAGTTTTTATCTCTGGGCTTCCTAACACTCAAAAAAAATGAGAAATATGAGTTAATTATGTGATTCACATCTTTTAAGAAAAGTTACATGTGCCAGTTCTTCTAGATACCAACAAAAATTTAATGAAATAATTTTTTTTGCCTTTATTCCATGGATATTGTTCAACATATGATACAACATTTCCTCTGACAGTTTTGTAAAAAATAAGAATGGAGTTTCCACTTTTTTCTTGTTTTAACTCTTAATAAAACCTTTTATCTTATTACTCATCTTTGCTATGCTTATGTACTCATGTTTTCTGTTGGATTAGGTTTTCTGCCAGGATAAGTCCTGAGACTCATTACAGAAACCAAGTTCTTAGCACGGTGGCACATGTGAGGGCTTCACAAATGTGTGCTTAACCAGAAGTAAGTAATGCAGTGGAATGACTTGTGATGGAGAGAGGTACTGACCTAAACTAAGATATGTAAATTTTTGGGATCTCAGTCAGCTTGGGTTGCTATAACAAAATACTATAGACTGGGTGACTTAAACAACAGACATTTATTTCTCATAGTACCAGAGGCGGGGAAGTACACCTTCAAGGTGCCAGCAAATTCAGTTCTTGGAGATGGTGCCCTTCCTGGCTCCCTTCTCACTGTAAATTCACCTGACGGAGAGAGGAAGCTCTGGTGTCTTGTCCTTTTCTATAAGGGAACTAGTCCTATCACAGGGGTTCCATCCTCATGACCTCATCTAAACCCAACAACCTTCCAAAGGCCCCACCTCCTAATACCATCACACTGGGGTTAGCATTTCTACCCATGAATGTTCCGGGGGACACAAACATTCAGTCCATAGCAGGATCTAACTTGAACAGTACAGCAGTTCAGTTCAGTCATTCAGTCGTGTCCGACTCTTTGCGACCCCATGAACCGCAGCATGCCAGGCCTCCCTGTCCAACACCAACTCCTGGAGCCCACCCAAACCCATGTCCATTGAGTCAGTGATGCCATCCAACCATCTCATCCTCTGTCGTCCCCTTCTCCTCCTGTCCTCAATCTTACCTAGCATCAGGGTCTTTTCAAATGAGTCATCTCTTCACATGAGGTGGCCAAAGTATTGGAGTTTCAGCTTAAACATGAGACCTTCCAATGAACACCCAGGACTCATCTCCTTTAGGATGGACTGGTTGGATCTCCTTGCAGTCCAAGGGACTCTCAAGAGTCTTCTCCAACATCACAGTTCAAAAACAGTACATAACAGGATCTAATTCACTCTACTGATAAAAATCTAAACCACTCAAACTCTCCTAAGCACATAGTTTCCTTAACATATACTGAAAAGAAGCTTATAATATCTATAATTGCTCTTCAAGATAAGTAAAAATATTTCCTTATTTTGCGCTAGGACTATGAAAGTCTGCCTACACTTCTAGATTCTTTATTTTAATGATGGATCTTTGGTTCAGTTACAAAATAATATTTGTTGAATCAGGGCAAAAGCATCTAAATAAGTATCTTAGAAATAAAGCTCAATCTTGAATCCAATGTTTCATTGTGTAAAGACTCCATTTTCAAACTTTTGTAAATGACACAGCATGGACACTGACTAATCATAAGAGGTATCAGCTGTAAACAAGTGCTGTAATCATCTGGGTGTGTGCCAGGAAATATCTGTGAGTTATGATGGATTTAAAACTCAAAGTACTCAATAGGCGGTAAATAACTAAGTTAGTAATTACTTAATTGTAATTTTATTCATACAGAGATTTCTAGAATTAGCAGCTATAAGAACATTCTTATGATAATCTAAGGTCTTTGCTGAGGTAAAAATTGATTTTTTTTTCAGTATTGAAACCACTTAACCAACAAATCTGCATATGTAATTTGAACCTCCAAAAGGCATTCAGATGTCCCCAACATGATTGAATGTTGGAACTAATGGGGCAGTGACAATATTTCCTTTATACAAACAATTTTATAATATTACAGGACAGTGGCATCTAATGACAGTGACCAATAAAAAAATCACTGGGCAGCCAGCTTCTACTTTCTGTAGCAAGGTTAACAATTATTCTGAAATAATTTCCTGTTACTAATGCCTTCCCAGAAGTACTTAGCATGATGGCCTTATGAATATAGTTATTAGCAGAACTACATTTAGTATTTGGATTCTTTGGGAAATCTGATAAAGATAATATTCCTCCAAAGGTTACCGTCCAGATTAGAAGTCATTTTTATCACTGGTCCTAAGTTCTAGCCAGCTGTCATTAAGAGCATCTTGTTAGCCAGTGAAGGACTTTGTAGCTGGGTCAAGGCAGAGGAAGTCTGGGGCAAGGTTGCTAAGGTAACGAATCTGTCCAAAGGCTTCTCTCAGCATCAACCTTTCATCTTGTTAAATTTAGATAAGCAAAGCACTGTGAGGAGAATGCTAATAAACCAAATGACAGAAATAATTGTACAAAGATATTTTTAAGCTTGATAGATGTGTGTTTAAGCTCTTTTATAAAGATACAACAATATGTGTGGGCCTAGAAATGTTCATGGAAATGAGCTAAATTATCCTGGGTCCACACATTGTTTACATTGGCATGTGAAATATGTGGCTCTACAGAACAGAATTTAATATAATGATACACATTGATTGAGTGCCTGTTTGGTACCTGAATTTGTTTTTCAGTGTAACATTTGGGTCTGAGAAGAATTAAATTCTAATGATAGTGAAGCTTAACAAGTCTTCTAAAGAGTCCAGACTCAGTGAGGTAGAGAAACTTCAATTCTTGCCTTAGGGAGTGTTGGCTAGGTGGAGTGAGGCTATTGTGCTAAAAATATACAATTTATCCAGCAGTCCAACTCCTGGGCATATAACCAAACAAAACTATAATTCAAAAAGATGCATGCACCCCTGTGTTCACAGCAGAACTATTCACAGTAACCAAGATATGGAAACAACCTAAATGTCCATCAACAGATGAATGGATAAAGATGTGGTACATATATCCCATGGAATATTATTCAACCATGACAACCTAGAGGGGTGGGATGAGGGGTGGGTGGGAGGGAGATGCAAGAGGGAGGAGATATATGTATACTTATGGCTGATTCATGTTGTACAGCAGAAATCAACACATTATTGTAAAGCAATTCTTCTCTGAAAGTGAAAGTGTTGGTTGCTCAATCTTGTCCAACTCTTTGCAACCCCATGGACTGTAGCCCACCAGACTCCTCTGCCAATGGAATTCTCCAGGCAAGAATACTGGAGTGGGTTGCCATTCCCTCCTCCAGGGGATCTTCCTGACCCAGAGATCGAACCTGTGTCTACAGTATTGAAGGCAGATTCTTTACTGTCTGAGCCACCAGGGAAGCTAATTAAAAATAGATAAATTACAGATAAGAAGAAGGATGAAATAATGCCATTTGTAGCAACATGGATGGACCTAGAGATTATCATACTAGGTGAAGCAAGTCAGAAAGAGACAAGTGATAAATGATATCACTTATATGTGAAATCTAAAATATAACACAAATGAACACATATATGAAACAGATTCACAGACATAGAGAACAAAATTGTGATTCCAAAGAGGGAGGGGGAGTAAGGAAGGCAAGATTGGGAGTTTGGGATTTAGCAGATGCAAACTACTATATACAGAATGGATAAACAGCAAGGTCCTACTGTATAGCCTGGGAAATTATACTTAATATCCTGTGATAAACCATAATGGAAAAGAATATGTAAAAGAACATATATATATATATGTATAACTGAGTCACTTTGTTGTATAGAAGAACTTAATATTGTAAATCAACTATACTTCAATAAAATTAAAATATATGTATATTTTATATATATATGTTTATCTATTATATATGTAGGGCTTCCTTGTTGGCTCAGATGGTAAAGAATCCACCTGCAATGCTGGAAATGCCTGAAGGATTCCATGGACAGAGGAGCCTGGCAGGCTACAGTCCCTGGGGTCACAAAGAGTTGGATACGACTGAGTAACTAACACTTTCACTTTCATATACACATATATATGTGTGTGTATATACATATATATACACACACAAGAGCAAAGACTAACAGAATCATGTCTAAAGGATACAAGAGTCAAATTGAGGGGCTCTGTCTGGCCTAAGATGGGACAATTTGAACATCAGAAAGAATAATTACGACAATGGATTGAAATACATCAAAAATGGAAAAGTCCAAGAGCTCATAATGATATTGGGAAAAAAAAAACCTAATTGAACTCTATTAGGAGTTGCTAAAGCCACTAACTCACTACTGAAATTTAATAAATGATAGGAAAGAATGAAGCATATGTCTTGCCTTTCCTATATGAATTGCATTTCTATACAACCAAATTGCTGATAAAAAATGCTTTTAAAAATAATTCCATATAGTAACTGCAGAAGAAACAGTAAGATTAAAAATCAGCACTTTTCAACTCTTAATGAAATGATGGATCTAGACAACATACATCAATGAATGCCAAAACTATTAGGTGAAATGTCGGTGGAGAACTTAATAATGGAGAGACTACGTTGACAATATCTGAACTCACTAATCAATCAAAACATCATTAAAGATGGGACAATCAGACCTGAGGCACCTCATAATATAATGCAATGGGAAGTACACCCATCATCTATGAAACAGTCTTGCCTAGGAATATTGATTGAACCTCAATCTAATCAACCCTCTAGTTCTAACTACAAGGAAGAGAGGATGTAGCTTTGAAAAAAGCAAAATCCAAAAATTGGGACCTTTTAAAGAGAAATGACCCAGTTTCTCCCACAAATCAATAGTGTGAAAGAAAGCAGGGAGGGGAGCTGCTTTATAATAAAAGAGTCTTAAGAGACATAACAGTCACATGCAATGAGTAGACCTTTTCTGGATTCTGAGTCAAACAAATCAATGTAAAGCAACATCTTTGACAAAATTAGAAGAAATTTAATGTAACTGAGAAATAGATGATACAAAATTATTATTTGTGTTCGGTTTGATAATATTAGCTAGTGTTTTGAAAGATTCTAAGCAGTTAGAGATGCATGTGGTCTGCCCGCACAGTCGAGTCTGACTCTGCGACCCCATGGACTGTAGCCCACCAGGCTCCTCTGTCCATGGGATTCTCCAGGCAAGAATGTTGGAGTGGGTTGCCATTTCTTCCTCCAGGGGATCTTCCTGACTCAAGGATCAAACCTCAGTCTCCTCTGCCTTTTGTTTTGCATGCAGATTCTTTACCACTCTGCCACGTGGGAAGGCCTAGAGATGCATACGAAAGTATTTACAGGTGAAATAAAATGGGGTGAGAGGTTTGCTTTAAAATGCTTTAGGGAAGGGCTCCCCTTGTGGCTCAGCTGGTAAAATGCTTTAGGGAGGGTTTTCCCTGGCAGTCCAGTGGTTAAGACTTTGCCTTCCAATGCAAGGGGTGTGGGTTCAACCCCTGGTCAGGGAGCCAAGATCCCTCATGCCTCTAGGTCAAAACACTCAAACATAAAACAGAAGCAATATTGTAACAAATTCAATAAAGCCTTTCAAAATGGTCCACATCAAAAAATACTTTAGAAAAAATGCTTTAGGGAACTCTATTCTACCTTGTAATGACCTATATGGGAAAAGAATCTAAGAAACAAGTAGATATGTGTCTGTCTATAGTTTATTCACTTTGCTATGTCATAGAAAGTAACACAACATTGTAAATCAACTATAGTCCAATAAAAAATTTAAATGGCTATAAAATGCCAGGGGGAATGTAGGGAAGTTAGTAAAACACATTGGCAAAATGTTTATTACTGTCAAAATTCTGAAAACACAGCACCTGTGGAAAACTGGGTGCTTGAATTACAGTGTTGGAACTGATTAACTAATATTTCTTACAGTTTCAACATGGAGAGAACCAGTAGCACCTGTCTGGTGCTTATGTAAATTATTCTTACTTCTGGCAAGAGTCTATACTGAATGGAGTCAGCCAAACCACCTTATTTAAAAATTTATATTTATCCTGGCCTTTATTCCAAAAGAAACATGTCAGTTCCTAAGGATAATCTGAACTCTGAAACATGCCCTCATCTGAAAATATAAACAAAAGAAGAATTTGGTACACTGAAAACACTGTCCCTAGATAAAGATAAATGATTTGGTGACTCAGAAGAGCTGGATACCATATAATCACCAGGGGGAACCGCTGAAGAGTCTAAGCTTTCTGCTAACTTGGGCTGCTACCAAGCAACTGAAGCTGCTTTCTTAGCAAGCCAGACACTCAAGTTTCTGTCAACAACATGAAAAACTGAAGGAGGAAAGCCTAGAAGTACATAGTCATTCTTCCTATTAAAATAAACTAAAATTAAGTTAACTAAGAACAAAAGAGATTTTAAAGAATTAAGGAATTACTTATAATGTGACAATGATAAAATATAAAGAGTTCCTACAGATCAATAAAAAGATGAACACTCCAATAGAAAAATGGGCAAAGGACACAAAATCAATTGAGAATAATATAAATGACCAACATACATTATAAAAACCATTTTAAACACTTGAAAATCAACCTCAGTAATAATCAATGAATGCAAATTAAGACAAGGAAATACCACTTTTATCTATCATATTGGCAAATGTTTTCAGTGATAAATAGGATGAGATGGTTGGATGGCATCACCAACTCAATGGACATGAGTTTGAGCAAACTCCGGCAGAAGGTGAACGACAGGGAAGCCGGGCATGCTACATTCCATGGGGTCACAAAGACTTGGCCACAACTTAGCAATTGAACAACAACAGTGACTTTTTCTAGAAACAGTAGTAACAATTGTTTCAACACTTCTGAAGGTCAATTTGGCAATATGTATAAACATCATTGTCTTTGCTTCAACAATTCTACTTCCTGGAATTAGTCCAAAGGATATAATTATGAATACTGACAAAAGATTTAGGTAGAAGAAAGTTCATTCCAGTGATGTTTACAATAGTTCGGATCAGTCGCTCAGTCATGTCCGACTCTTTGTGACCCCATGGACAGCAGCATGCCAGGTTTCCCTGTCCCTATTTTCTTCAGTTTAAGTCTGAATTTGGCAATAAGGAGTTCATGATCTGGGCCACAGTCAGCTCCCAGTCTTGTTTTTGCTGACGGTATATAGCTTCTTCATCTTCGGCTGCAAAGAATATAATCAATCTGATTTTGGTATTGACCATCTGGTGATGTCCACGTGCAGAGTCGTCTCTTGTGTTTTTGGAAGAGGGTGTTTGCTATGACCAGTGCATTCCCTTGGCAAAACTCTGATAGCCTTTGTCCTGCTTCACTTTGTACTCCAAGGCCGAACTTGCCTGTTACTCCAGATATCTCTTGACTTCCTACTTTTGCATTCCAGTCCTCTATGATGAAAAAGACATCCTTTTTGGTGTTAGTTCTAGAAGGTCTTGTAAGTCCTCATAGAACTGTTCAACTTCTGCTTCTTCGGCATTAGTGGTTGGGGCATAAACTTGGATTACTGTTATATTGAATAGTATAGTAAATGTTTATAATAGTAAAAATTGAAAATAACCTAGATATTCAGTAGAAATAAATTATGATACATACATAAAATAGAATACCATGTTATCATTATCTGTTGTTATAAAGCTATCCAGATAAATATGAAAAGATTTAGAAATTTGTTTACATTATACTCTTAAGTGTAAAAATGGGGCTTCTTTTTACTGACTCAGCAGTAAACAATCTACCTGCCATGCAGGAGACATGGGTTCCTGGGTTTGATCCCTGGGTTGGGAAGATCCCCTGCAGGAGGAAATGGCAACCCACTTCATTATTCTTGCCTGGAAAATCCCATGGACAGAGGAACCTGGCAGGTTATAGTCCATGGGATCGCAAAGAGTTGGACAACTTAGCAGCAACTAAACAACAATACAAAGTATAAAAATGGGGCTATTAAAGTAGTATGTGTTATGTGTGCATATATAAATACATGCAAAATAATTACAAGTAAAATATACTCAAAGTGGCAATCAATACTCTGATTAATGGGAGTGTCATTAACAAAAATAATTCTTTTTATTAGTCAATATTCTCTAAAATGTGTACACTGAACATATAAGGATAAAAGCTATCTTTTAAGAGTGAAAAGAAAACTTTCTAAGGACTAACTTCTACCTCTCCAACTGTGCTCCAGTGTTCTTTCACTCAATCTGGGTTTATTGCACCCTATTTCCTCACTGATGGAACATAAGAGGGAAGCCATAGCCCTGCCATTTCTACCTGCTGGCTCCACCAAGAGCCCTAGGGAAGAGACACAGTGGTAGCTGGCCTCTAAGTGTGGAAAGCCTTTATCACTCAAATTGTTATACTTACTGTTTCATTTTACCTCACAACTGTTTCAGCAGTACCAACACCTCTATCTTTTCTCCCTGGCTGAAACTAGAATTCAAGCAACATAGAGCCCCTGTGCCCTTCTCTTCTATGTCAATGGTCCCCTATCAGAAATACCCTGCCACCAAAAGACTCATTCATCTTGCATGACTTCCATTCCAATAAATGCTTAATCTGCTGGTTACAATTTTTTCATAACCCTATGCTCCTATTTCCAGGGCAAATCTATATTACCTCTTAGCTGTATCCATTTGGGGCTCTCAAAGGCAGAGTGCCTTTTTTCTCCTTTGGTAAGTTTGTTTTAAATATCAGAGCTTGATAAACAATTTTTAAATGTAGAAAATAATTGTTTTGTCATTGAAGGTGATCCTATTTCCAAATTAAGATATAATTTTAAACCTCTATCTATATAATTTTAAAAAAGTGATTAAGGTCATAGAAATCAGTTAAATTGAACATTGTACGAGCAGATTAGAGAAATTTAATCCTTGCATTCTGGGATCTTACAATTTCAGGCAAATCTCTCACATTTGCATAGTGTCAATGTACAATTTCATACACTCAACAAACTTGTTGAGTGCCTACTAATGGTCAAGGGACACTCCTTCCACCAAAGTCCTGGAGGTACAAATACGTACAGGCAGGGACACTATTTGAGAAGCTAACGGATTAGTCAAGGACATAGACAATATGTGAGCAATCCAATCCAATGGATGAGTATAATAACAGAGTTGTGTTCAAGGTAATATATGCCCTTCATAGGGACAACTAAAGAGTCACTCTTTATTCACTAAAGGAGTTTCTCAAGTAAGGTGTTACTCCGGGTGTCAGCAGGTGATAAAAATTAAGCGTTTCCTAAGTCCTAGGACAGACTAGGTTAAACTGAGTTCAACAGGTTTCTTTGCTGTGTAACTTATCAGAGCTTTTAATACCTAACGTTCATCATGAATTCCCAAGAATAAGTTTCCAAAGATTTGCACTGTGAATTTCCAAAAATTTTCCAAGGATAAGCTTATTGGACCACAGAATTCTTTCTTCCCAGATCACCTTGATCAAGAGTTTTAGAGTTCACAAAGTGCTTTTCTAAGGTACATAATCTCATGTGCCCAAGACTGCAAGCTTCTTGTGAAGATGAAGATGAACTGAAGACATCCATGAGATGAGGAAATGGGAACATACCTTACTTACCTTTATATCTCCAGAATCTACCACAGCATTTGGCACAGAAAAGATACTCATTTAGTCACTGATCTATTCGTGACTTACTGCACCTGCCCAGCTGAGCCACCACAACCTGGAGGGAATAGTTCAAGCATGTATTATCCTCCCTTTATGGAAGAAAATATACAGTGCAAGGACATTAAGTGACTTAACCAAGATCATACAGAAAGCTAGTGATGCAACGAGGATTGGAAACCAGATCCCCAAAAGTCCAGTGCTCTTTTTCTTATATGATCATACAATCTGAATTTTCTGAGTAGTCTTAATTTCAGACAGTCTGTTTCACTTTTAAACAGGACCAAGTGACATCCTGGCTTTTTGGTTTGGAAAATAGCCTCCATAGCCACAACTTTCTATGTTTTATAAACATAAAAATATAAACATCTACCTAATAAATATGGAAACATACAGTCAGTCATGATATAAGGGAATCTATATGATATTGTGTGTGAGTGATTACACAAGAATGACCTTAATTACAGTCTGATTATTCTGTGGGAGAGGGGCATTTACAATAATGGTAAAGTCCATTTTCAGTTCAGAGTCTAACTAGGGAAGCCACAGTTGGGCAAAGATGCCAGGAATCTCCCACACAGACATCACTCAGAGAAAGAAAATGCTCTAAGAGCTGGCTGTGTGTCCTTCAGAGAGACTACAGCACAAAGCACCACTGTCAATCATCCTCAGCTAACAAGCCTGGTGCCTTCCCCCCAAGACTACATGTCAGGAAAGCACATAAGCAAAGATGAGACCAAGATGGATCAACAAATTTTCTGTAGCAAGAGATCCCCTGAGCAGCATGGATGCATGGAATAATAGAAGATAGTCCCCATCAGACCAGCCCTAGGATGGTTTGCTTAGCCACACAAGTTCAGGGTTATTGCTAGTCCTTTAGTGAGCAGGACAGAGGTAACCATCACAATGACCTCTGTCCTGGAGGCAGAGACACCCTGAGTCAGAACCTTGCCTCTGCTATAATACCTTGCCAAGTGAATTTATCTCTATAAAGCTTCATCTATAAAATGAAAATAATAATTTTAGCTTCCTCACCAGACAACTGTGGTTTACATGAGATAAAAGGACCAAGTGCTTACCAGAGGACTTAGAACACAGTGACTGCTCAATATTTTTATTATAAAGAGGTATTATTTTAATTAATAATTCTATTATCATAACACATCACAGACATTAGGCTGTGCAATCATTCCCATTACTTAATGTAACTTAGTCATCCTCAATTAGTCCTTTGGTCTTCTTCTGAAAGTTCCTAGTTCAAGACCTTTTCAGGAATCAATAGAGAATTTAAAGTAAGAGGACCTTATCTATACGTTACAGTCATCACTCAGGGACCCAGAATGGGTAAAAGCATGGAAGTAGCCTCCTTGTAGAATGCTGTCTCAATAAGGCTTTGTTCTATGTGGGAATTCCAAATTATAAGTAAGTACTGGTCCAAATAATCAGAGACAGCATCATTGGAATAAAGGGAACAGCCTCTCTCTGCTATTCCTCTCAGTCAAGATCATCTTGTTCTTTGAACATAGTTACAAAAACTAACGGGCTTCCCTGGTGGCTCAGTGGTAAAGAATCCATCTGTAATGCAGGAGACTCAGGTTTGATCCCTGAGTCGGGAAGATCCCCTGGAGAAGGAAATGGCAACTCATTCTAGTATTCTTGCCTGGGAAATCCCATGGACAGGGCAGCCTGGCAGGCTATAGTGCATAGGGTTACAAAAGAAAAGGACACAACTTAGTGACTAAACAACAAAAACCAATAACCAATAAGACTAAACAACAACTAAAACCAATAACCAGAGTTCTAGGGCTAGGATCACAAAACAAGTTTCTTCACTCATAAGGCATTGTTTTACATTAAACATAGTATTTCTTAATTTTTTCCCTTATCCAAACAGAAAGCCGTGAAAATTTTTTTAAAAGAATGAAGGTAACAGGTTAATAAAAATAGCCTTGATCAGTCAGCATCTAATTCCTGCTAGGTCTCTTCCATCTAAGTCGTGTATTGACTAATAAGCACTCTCTCCTGTCACTTGCAATGGCTTGCATGCATCACAGAGTTATTTGCAAGTTAATATATATTAAAATCACATATGCCCACACACATTACTTCTGTGTGTCAGGAGACCTCAAGAGATAATACATCCATCTTCATTTGTGACAGTGTATGCACCCATAGTTCATAAATGGTGATAGATGAATTGTCATGCCGTCCCAATGGTATAATACACTTATCCCCTATCCTTGCCATATTAATACATGTTCATTTCAGCACCAGTCAAATCTTTAAAATGAGTGATCCAACATCTGCCTCCTATTGGTAACCACAGAAGAATGCTAATTTCACCTCTCAACACCCAGTATAATTTGTTTGGTATGTAAATCAACAGCAGAAGAGAGAAGCCAAAAAAGTAATAATAATAACTTCAACTCATTATGTTTCTCTGATATGCTATGATAAATTGAGATGGAAAATGTTGACTTTGTTTATATTTCAGTGAATCCAGGGAGAGATTGCCCTCGGCAGCTGACCCACCCCCAATTCATGGCCCACCCAAGTGGGGAGGGAGGGTAAAGTGGGGAAAATTGTTCAGGTTGATGAATAGGCCTATGAACTGTCTTTAAACCGGTCTCTAATTGATGCGTTTATCACTTTCGCATCTGCCTGTATTAAGTTATTATTCATTAATAATTGCCATCCTTGCCTTACTTTATACAGCCAACTTTCCATTTTTCAGAGGCTAATGGTAGTTTGTCACTTAACTCTGCCTATACCTTTTGAAGGAGTATGAATTATCTTTCAGTTATTTTAGCCCTTTCACACCTGTACTTACTGATGGCTGACGAAAAGAGATGCAAACTGAGGTCACTAAACCTTGAGGCTGAGAGGGAACTTAGGTGTCCTGGACTCCACCCTGACCTCATCACCTCTTTACCTCTCTTTGCCTCCTGTTCCCATGCTCTCAGCCTCCCTCCCTCACACCTTCTTTCTATCCCTCCAAGCTTTTTGGTTTGTTTGGCTGGTAAAATGATATTTAGGACTACAGAAATAAGACAGATGGCTACAATGAGGACAAGCATTAAGAGTGAATCTTGTTAACTAGTTCTCACTAAAAAGATGACACAGCACTAATTAGTTTCTTCCAAATCTGGGGATCACCCACCCTATGGGTATTTAAAAATTTAAAGCACACATCATATATATAAATAAGTTCTATATATATAAGACTTTATATATTGTAGCTATTTTTTTTAATTGGTGTCGTTTTTGGCGGGGGCAGAGCCATGCAGCATGCGGGATCTTAGTTTCCCAACCAGGGATTGAATCCAGGGCCCCTGCATTGGGTGTGCAGAGTCTTAAGCACTGGAACAACAGGGAAGTCCCTATACTGCAGCATTTTAAATTGATCATAGCTAAGTCGGTAAAGAATCTGCCTGCAATGCAGGAGACCTGGGTTTGATTCTTGGGTCAGGAAGATCCTCTGGAGAAGGAAATGGCAACCCACTCCAGTATTCTTGCCTGGAGAATCCCATAGACAGAGGAGCCTGGCAGGCTGCAGTCTATGGGGACTGTAGTCCATGAGGTTGCAAGAGTCGGACACAACTTAGCAACTGAACCACCAACCACCAAAAGGACATAAAATGTGAACAGATAATTCTCTTTTTTTTTCCTTTTCACATTTTGGAGACAACAGACCCAGATAAGCCAATCCCTTTCATGAGCATTTCGCAGATCCCGAGTGGTCCAACGTATCTTTTTGGAAGATTTCTTGTGTATAAACACTTGGACATACTCCTTTTGGTCAGAGTTCTGTGAACTCAGCACAGTTTTTGTGTAATCCCTTGTTTCCCTGAGATTTGCATTCTGATGCAATTCTGTTTCAATAAGTTTGGAGTAAAACTTAGAAAACAAGAGTAAAACCTTCTGAAGTTATGTATGCATTAAAAATAAATATTTTCTCAATCACTTCTCCATTTAAGTCTAACAGGTGGCCCTGGGACGCAGCCAGAGCCAACTTGAGGCCTCAGTCAAAAGCAAACAAAGAACAGGTGAAGCTCCTCACACGGGTGGTCTCAGGGGCAACTGTCTGTACAACTCGGCAGAGAAAAGAACACTGGAGGGAAATGCTGAACTGTCAAAGTCAGTGATTTATAATCTCTCATTCCCATAAAATGACTCTCGTTATTCTTGGAGCTTAGACTCTGAAGCGAGCTGTAATGGGCCACTGGGCTAAAAATGAAGTGCAGATTTATTTCTATAATCACCACCAGCCAAGCCCTTCCCTGGGAAATAACGAACGTGGCTTCTGAAGTGCTAGGATACCTTTAGAATGCTTGAGATTTATCTTTGGGATTGAGTGCTTGTGTTGCTCTGGGAAATTCTAACTATTTGAGTTGTAGATGCCCCAATCAGTGTGCTGGGGAATGTTGGAAAGACAACAGAGAAGTGAGCTCTGCTTCCCTTTCACACTCTGTTCTGAGAAAATTCTTATGCCTAAGAGATGGTAAGTAAATAGCAATTACAAACACATCAAATACTGAGCTAAGAGACTACCTGATTCAGCCTCTGTCCAGGAGACCAAATGAGTTCAGCCTCAATACAAATTTAAATTCTGAAACTGAATTTGACTCACAATAGGCCTCTACACTGATGGCTCTTGGCTAGGGGTGGTGGGGTCAGCGGGGGTTGGGGGGTTCCCTTGCTATTCAAAAAAATCACTGGATCTAAAAAACATTCAAGTATAATTATATAGTTATGAATCTCAAGAGTTAAGGTAAAAGATACATACAGAAAAGTAAAACAAAAATAAATAAATAAAAACCACAAGATTCTTCACGTAATTCTAGTGCAGAGCTCACTGTATAATATTGCCCTTCTTCTGGCACATGGGTGATCCAACAGCCACTGCCGTTCCCACCAATGCCTCTTGGCAGATGTCTTAACTCATAACTAATTCATTTATTGGTTGCACACTGTTACTTCAGTAGTGTCTGACTCTTTGTGACCTGTGGACTGCAGTCCACCAGGCTTCTTGCTCTATGGGATTCTCCAGGCAAGAATAATGGAGTAAGTAGCCATGCCCTCCTCTAGGGGATCTTCCCAACCCAGGGATTGAATCTGCATCTCTTAAGTCTCCTGCATCAGCAGGCAGGTTCTTTACCACTAGAGCCACCTGGGAAGCATACATACAAATATGCTTTTCCTGGGACTTCCCTGGCTGTCCGGTGGTTAACACTCCATGCTTCCACTGCTAGGGGTGTGGGTTCAATTTCTGATCAGGAAACTAAGATCTGGGAGAAGGCAATGGCAACCCACTCCAGTACTCTTGCCTGGAAAATCCCACGGACGGAGGAGCCTGGTAGGCTGCAGTCCATGGGGTCACTAAGAGTCGGACACAACTGAGTGACTTCACTTTCACTTTTCACTTTCATGCATTGGAGAAGAAAATGGCAACCCACTCCAGTGTTCTTGCCTGGAGAATCCCAGGGACGGCGGAGCCTGGTGGGCTGCCGTCTATGGGGTCGCACAGAGTCAGACACGACTGAAGCGACTTAGCAGCAGCAGCAGAACTAAGATCCCACATGCCACGAGGCCAAAAAGTAAAAAATAAACAAAAAATAAAACTAAATAAATAACTTGGGCCAAGACATTTTTTAAAAAGACTAAAATAATTCCTTTCCCTGACTTTCCTCTGCCTCATCTTTAAGAATCTTCTCAACTCTTAACTTTGTACAATAGCAAAAGTACTTCAAGCATTTTCTGGAAGTGAAAACTACAAATCTCCATTTGTGGAATTACCATGATGTTCAGAGCATAATCCAAAAAGCAGAGAATTTTAGAGCTGAAAGGTTCTGAAGGAGCATTTATACCAGTCTTTATGGACAAAAACACTGAAGCCCAGTGGGAATAAATGCATCATTAGAAGTCATTCAAGCAGTCTGTGGTAGACTGGGAGTAAAATCCGGTTCTTCTAGCTCTGCCATGATATCGCCTTAAAATACTTTAAAGAATTACAGACCCAGAGGAATGACAGTAGAAGAAAGTTATTTCTTTGCTTTGACAGGGTCAAAGGTCTGAGAAGGTCAGAAACTGCTTCCAACATCTAAAGCCTTAGCCCATAATGAGATAGACTGCCAGTATTTGCTGGAAAATGCCTTTTTCTTTCACAGGCCAATTAATATTTTAATGATTTATGGTGATTCTCAAAGAAAATGCTTTTCCTGCAAGAGGAATTAATATGCTGAACTTAAAATATTTGCACTGATTACTAAAGGCCAAAATGGGATTGTGCAAAGACATTAATCAGAAGGCCCAAAGGAATGGGAATACACTAGACAAATAATGTGAAACTCTGATCAAAATATTGAGGAAAGTGCACTTTTTTGCTTATGTGATTACAAACTGGAACAAGGATATTCTCCCTTAAATCTAGACCACGAGTTTTATGATGACTTGCCAATAGTGACCATAATATCAAAACCCTAAATGGCTCAGAATGTCCATAAGAGAAACTGCAAAGTCAATTACCAACATGGAGATAAGGCTCTTCCTAATCTGATCCCACCCTGTTCATCTATTTCCACCATTGTTTTCTTCTATCCATCCACACTGGCCTTCTTTCACTTTCTCAAAGTCGCCACATCTCTAGAACTGTCCACTTGGGTCTCCTGCTTAGAACACTTCCTCCTCTGACTATGCCACCCACTTCCTTTCATCTCAATAAACCCTACTCATCCTTTAGGTCTCATTAGGTGTCATGCTCTATGTAGAAAGGTTGCCTCACTCTCCCCAAATCTTCACTCTTTACTGTACTCAGTGTATAGTATTAGAAGACTCTACACATGGACATCACCAGATGGTCAATACCAAAATCAGATTGATTATATTCTTTGCAGCCAAAGATGGAAAAGCTCTATACAGTCAGCAAAAACAAGACCAGGAGCTGATTCTGGCTCAAATCATGAACTCCTTATTGCCAATTTCAGATTTAAATAGAAGAAAGTAGGGAAAACCACAAGACCATTCAGGTATGACCTAAATGAAATCCCTTATGATTATACAGTGGAAGTGATAAATAGATTTAAGGGACTAGATCTGATAGACAGAGTGCCTGATCAAGTATGGACAGAGGTTCGTGACACTGTACAGGAGACAGGGATCAAGACCATCCCCAAGAAAAAGAAATGCAAAAAGGCAAAATGGTTGTCTGAGAAGGCCTTAGAAGTAGCTGAGAAAAGAGAAGCAAAAGGCAAATGAGAAAAGAAAAGATATATTCATTTGAATGCAGAGTTTCAGAGAATAGCAAGGAGAGATAAGAAAGCCTTTCACAGGGATCAATGCAAAGAAATAGAGGAAGACAATAGAATGGGAAAGACTAGAGAAATTAGAGACACCAAGGGAACATTTCATGCAAAGATGGGCACAATAAAGGACAGAAATGGTATGGACCTAACAGAAGCAGAAGATATTAAGAAGAGGTGGCAAAAATACAAAGAAGAACTATACAAAAAAGATCTTCACAACCCAGATGATCACAATGGTGTGATCACTCACCTAGGGCCAGACATCTTAGAATGTGAAGTCAAGTAGGCCTTAGGAAGCATCACTACGAATAAAACTAGTGGAGGTGATGGAATTTCAGTTGAGTTATTTCAAATCCTAAAAGATGATGCTGTGAAAGCACAGCACTCAATATGTCAGCAAATTTGGAAAACTCAGCAGTGGCCACAGGACTGGAAAAGGTCAGTTTTCATTTCATTTCCAAAGAAAGGCAATGCCAAAGAATGCTCAAACTACCACACAATTGCACTCATTTCACATGCTAGCAAAATAATGCTCAAAATTCTCCAAGCTTCAACAGTACATGAACTGTGAACTTCCAGATGTTCAAGCTGGATTTAGAAAAGGCAGAGGAACCAGAGATCAAATAGCAACATCCGTTGGATCATCGAAAAAGCAAGAGAGTTCCAGAGAAACATCTACTTCTGCTTTATTGACTATGCTAAAGCCTTTGACTGTGCGGAGCACAGCAAACTGTGGAAAATTCTTAAAGAAGTAGGAATACCAGACTACCTGACCTGTCTCCTGAGAAATCTGTATGCAGGTCAGGAAGCAACAGTTAGAACTGGACATGGAACAACAGACTGGTTCCAAATAGGAAAAGGAGTATGTCAAGGCTGTATATTGTCACCCTGCTTATTTAACTTATATGCAGAGTACATCATGAGAAATGCTGGGCTGGATGAGGCACAAGCTGGAATCAAGATTGCCAGGAGAAATATCAATAACCTCAGATATGCATATGACACCACCCTTACAGCAGAAAGTGAAGAATTAAAGAGCCTCTTGATAAAAGTGAAAGGGGAGAATGAAAAAGTTGGCTGAAAACTCAGCATTCAGAAAACAATGATTGTGGCATCTGGTCCCATCACTTCATGGCAAATAGATGAGGTAACAGTGGAAACAGTGACAGACTTTATTTTGGGGGGCTCCAAAATCACTGCAGATGGTGACTTCAGCCATGAAATTAAAAGACACTTACTCCTTGGAAGAAAAGTTATGACCAACCTAGACAGCATATTAAAAAGCAGAGACATTACTTTGCCAACAAAGGTCCATCTAATCAAAGCTATGGTTTTTCCAGTAGTCATGTATGGATGTGAGAGTTGGACTATAAAGAAAGCTGAGCATCAAAGAATTAATGCTTTTGAACTGTGGTGTTGGATAAGACTCTTGAGAGTCCCTTGGACTTCAAGGAGATCCAACCAGTCAATCCTAAAAGAAATCAGTCCTGAATATTCATTGGAAGGACTGATGCTGAAGCTGAAACTCCAATACTTTGGCCACCTGATGTGAAGAACCGACTCATTGGAAAAGACCCTGATGCTGGAAAAGATTGAAGGCGGGAAGAGAAGGGGACAACAGAGGATGAGATGGTTGGATGGAATTACCAACTCAATGGACATGAGTTTGAGCAAACTCCAGGAGTTGGTGATGGACAGGGAGGCCTGGCGTGCTGCAGTCCATGGGGTTGCAAAGAGTTGGACATGACTGAGCGACTGAACTGAACTAAACTGAACTTAGTGTATTCACACGATTTGTCCTGTGACTTTTCAGTTTCTCCCACTAATGGATGGTGGTGACAATTTAGTCTGTAAGTTGTGTCCAGCTCTTGCAACTCCATGGACTGTAGCCCACCAGACTCCTTATCCATGGGATTTCCCAGGCAAGAAGGGTGAAATGGGTTGCTATTTCCTTCTCCAAGGGATCTTTCCGACCCAGGGATCGAACCCAGGTCGCCTGCATTGCAGGTGGATTCTTCACTGACTGAGCCACCATTTCAGGTTCTCCCACTGATAAGAGATTATTTTCCCACTCCTCAAATCTGGGTTCAGCCATATGACTTTCTTTGACTGATAGATTGAGGCAGAAGTAACAATGTGCCAGTTATGATCATAATGCTTTAAGAAGTCTCATGTATTTCCACTTGCCTTCTTTGATTCTGCTATAGCATGAGAAGAACATATTTGGACTAGCCTGCTGATCCCAAGAGGAAGATGAGGGACGTATAGAACATAGTCACCCAGGAAAAGTTCTTCAACCAAGCCCAGACCAGATCAGCTGTTCCCCAGGTGATGCATGGACAAATGCACGAGTCCAGAAAAGATCTGCTACTTGTTTAGCCTGGGTGAGCCCACCTAAATGTACCTGAAAAATGACAAATGATTGCTGTCTTTAAGTCACTAAATTTAGGGCGGTTTGTTACACAGCAATGATATTTTTTCCAACACAGCTGTTATCTAACTTTATTATAATCCTTGGATTAATTTCCTCTCTCTTGAGGACTGAATTCCAGTATGATTGATGCTATGCCCATTTGCTCAACACGTTATTTCAAATTTAGTACAGTCTACTGGTATGCAATAGGTACTCATTAAATAAGTGGTTGTAAAATCAGTTCCTTATTATTGCAAAACAGTTTCTCTTCCATTCTTTAGTCTCTCTCTACCCCAGACAGAAAACTGCCCACCTACATTTTCAAAGTTCTTCCACGGTAGGTATACCATTTTAACCTGACAACCATCCTGCAAAATAAATTATGCTTATTTGATCTCATGCTAGACAGAATGATTGAATACAAGCCCCTATTTTGCTCATCTATTATTGTTTATCTCATGGTGATTTTATAGTCAGTACTAAACAGATGGATGAACATTAACAAATAAAGCATATTCTTACATTCGGCATCACATTCTATGATCCTCCAAATTTCTTCAACCTGTATAAATTAGATTCGAAGTCAGTCTTTGAATACATGCAAAATCTGTTAGGAATTAAGATCCTGTTCTTACATGAATGGTTATTGGAAACCTGAATATAGTGGTGAAAATTGCACTTAAATAGTCATCAAAGAATCCATCTCATGCACCTGTTTCCACATGGTGCTTTGGAAAAGAGAGAGATGCAGAGAATTTTACAATCTTTTGTTAATCCTTTGTGCCTTTATATCACATCCCAACTCTTCACTTGCATTGAAGGTTCATAATCGTAAACGTTTGGCATTGTCAAGGGCTCAGCCACATGAACTATGAGAAAATGGAGATTTGATTGATTTAGCCCATTTTTTTAACTTATTTTTTAATAATTGTGGTAACAGTGTGAGGGTACTTAATATCATTGAACTGTATGCACTCATTTAACCCATCTTTGCCGCTATATGATCTCAAAATCCTTAACCTCTAGGACCTGTAGGACAAAAGAAACTGAGTATGTTTGAAAGGAACACTACTGGTCTCCACCACTGAGAAATATACATTCTTCTCATCTAGTCTTTACTCTATGCTCTGCCTCCCATAAGAGAGGGGTGTGGGGAAAAATGTACCCTCTGTGTTAGAACATGCCGGTCTCTTATTACAACCACCAACACCAGGTGTGAGCTGAAGAAAATCACTAACACTCCCAATGCAAGAGGCCTGGGTTTGATCCCTAGTCAGGGAGCTTCCCAGGTGGAGCAAGTGGTAAAGAATTCCCCTCCCAATGCAGGAGATGCAGGTTCAATTCCTGAAATTCAGGAATCTGATCTCATGCAGTAGGAAATGGTAGCCCGTTCCAGTAATCCTGCCTGGAAAATTCCATGGACAGAGGAGCCTGGCAGGCTACAGTCCATGGGGTCACAAAGAGTCTTGGACATGACTGAGCATTCACACATCCACACACACACACACACACAGGGAACTAGATTCCATACGCTCCAACTAAAGAGTCTGCTTGCTTCCACGAAGACCCAGCACAGCCAAATAAACAAATACTAAAAAAATAAAAATAAAGAAACTTTCTCCTTGCCTAGGCCCTCGTGAATCTTACATAGAAACTGAGAACAAAAGTAACATTATGTCATAGTGTGAGTGTGAGGATTACACTATATTATGCACATAAGGATTCAGAGATTGGCTTGACCTATTGAAGATTCTTCACAAATGTTAATTATGATGCAATCTTTTATGCATGGTTGATTCCTGAAGTACAAACCAGCGATCAACTTTCCCAACTCTATGTGTGAGAAGGTAAAAAAAAAAAAACTTGCCCTTAAAGTGAGACCTGTTTCCCCCTCCCTCCTTAGTCTAGTGCATTCCTGCTTTTTAAAGATACTTTGTAAACACTGCCTCTTCTGTGTCCTTGCCTCACACAGAGCTGGTTTCCTCTTCAAGTCACCTGAGCTCTCCTCCATCACACCACTTGTTACTTGGCACTGGAATACTCTGTTGACTGGTCTGCCTCCTCACTGGATTTTAACTAGCTTCAGGACAGGGTCCATTACTCCTCTAAATAAGCACTTCTGAGTACTGACCTGGCCCTCCCAATTGTCCAGGACAGTGCCCAGGACACATAGGTGCTCAGTAAATCTTTAGCGAAGAGAGAATAAACAAAAAGGACACTTGGACAAAAAGGGTGGACATGATGACGGGTCTGGCATCAAAGCAAGCAGTCAAGTTGAAAAGTCCAAGCAGGAGAGCCACAGTCTTGTGTCCAGAACCTACAGAAGGGCACAGATCAACATAGGCTCTTGGCAAACAGGTGACTGGGCATAGTGGTTAGGGCTGTAGGCTCTGGTGCCAGGAGCCTACCTGAACTTGGCTCAAGGCTCCATCCCTCACCAGCTATGTGGCCTTCAGTGAGTTACTCACTGATGAGCCCATTTCCTCATTTGCAAAGCAAATACCCTGATGCCTTCCTAAGATGAAATAATAATTGGAACTGTTTGCCTAGCACATAGTTAAGTGCTTAATAAATGTTAACAGATGCTATTGTTATTGTTGTTGTTACTAATGGCTGAAATTATAGGCTTTGTAGTCAGAATTGAATTGAAATCGGTGTTCTAGCTCCTATTAGTTTTTGTGACCTTGGGCAAATTAGTTAAATTTTGTAAACCTCTGTTTCCTCATCTATAATGAGGCAATAAAACCTGTGTTGGGAAAATAACAAATAAAAATGTAGCACCATGATGCCTGGCCACTATTAAGTTCTCCATAAAGGATCATTACCCATACAGACCTAGTCAGGAATCCCCACACAGAGTTCAAACAGGGGCAGGGACAGTGTGGAATCCAGATAGATTGGAGCAGTGCCATGGGATCATGTCAAGGAAATGGTGTCACAGGTCTACTGAAAGAGGCTTGGTTACCTTCTACCCTGCTGAATGCATGTGTACACAGACCGAGGTGACTGTCATATCCCAAAGAGTTAAGACTTTGGGGACATGACAGCCTCCCCCACACCTAAGGCTGAGCATCCTTTGCACTCCCACAGTTCACTGTGTTTCCTCTGTCTTGTCTTCAGTTTAGAAGTATTTATGCAGGTGTCAACACCATGTCTCATCTTCCTTGGTGTCCCTAGAGCCTGGCATAGTAAAGGAATCCAGTAACATTCACTGAGTTAGCAACACTGACAGACAGCTAGTTGAGACTCCTTCAAGTCTCAATTCCAAAACTTGGGGTCTATGGCCCTCAATGTTTTTCTTCATGTCTATACCCACTTGTATTATTATTTGCTTTAAAAATTTTGGAATTATCTTGGGCCAACTACAAAGTAAACTGGTTTTAAGTCCTCAACTTTAGATAGCGTAAAATTTCTGAGGCCCACAAACCTAAGAGAAAAGCCAAACTGTCTTCTATCTCCTTCCTATCTCCACTTCCTGCTCCCCCAACAAACGTGTCTACAGAATCTCACCAGGTAGTAAATCGACGGATAAAAATGGCTATTTTGTAAAATAAAGTTTTGTGATCAATTTTCCCAAGGAAGTGTGTGTGGGGGGGGTAGCAAACACGGTGTTTTTTAGTCATATATGTACACACACACACACACCAAGAAAACTTAGTTTCTAATCTTAGTGGAGTTGATCTCTATGTGTTTCAGAAACCCAATTTGCAGCCTGGGAAAGTGATATTTATTTGAAGGAGCTTATTGCCAAAAGTGAATCATAAATCTGGTGGCTGTTGAGACTTCAAGGCAGAAAGAACAGAGGCAATTATTAGTCTGCATGTTCCACTGACAATATGAAATCTTTGTCTTTCAAAGCATTTGTTTAAGTAAGAAAAAGTTTGCCCAGGCTGGAGAACGTTCTATTATGGGAAATGAAACCTCTGAAAGCTCCAAAGCTTATTTATACATTCGCTAGGCTTCTCTCTGCCAACTTTCTTCTCTCCCAGAGCGTCCATTAATGCTAAGAAAAGCCTCCGAAAAGCACACATTATAAGCAGAGAAAAATCTTAATGAATGTAATATATTTGGCAAATCTGTTTTATCTACCAAAGAGATTTCCTTCCTCTCTTCATCACTCAACTCTTTTATTTTTTAATGTTTTTCTCCTTGATTCATCTTAGGTAGTTTATTTTTCTCTCCTTCCAAAAATAAAAACAGAAACCCAAACAGTCTCTTGACTTTCATTCTCCTGTTGTCATTTTCTATTTCTTCCTGCTTACTCGATTTCCTTCCTTTTGGGGAACTCTAGAAGAAGGTATCCTTGCCTGGAAAATCCCATGGACAGAGGACCCTGGCAGGCTATAGTCCATAGGGTCGCAAAGACTAGGACACGACTGGGTGACTAAGCACAGCAGCATAGCACAGAAGAAGGCTGGGGTGTGGAGGAGCAGGCAGTGCAGGGACCCTTAAGAGCCCTGTGCTAACTTCCCTTCTCTAGCTCAACCGGAGGACTATCCATTACAAAACCCAGCTCTCAACTATGCACAGTGGACTATGTACTTTACAAATGGTCTTTGGCCAATATGCATGCCAAGCTTGCCTCCCCCTCCCACCTAGCATGGTCCTTCCCTCCACTGATACGTGCTCAGGAATTGCTAAGCCATCATAATACAGATCTGAACAGCTCCACATAAATTATCAGCTGTAAAAAGGGGGAGTTTTTTGGGTTTTTTTTTTTTTTATCATACAAGGCATTCCAGATCCAAAAGATGCAGTTGTAATTTCCTCCTAACACTAATGAGGGTAAATATGAGTTGAATGCATTTGTATATCTTCATACATAATTCTCCTTCCTGTCAAAGCTGTGCTATCTGACACCACATCTGTGATCTGAGATTCTGTTAACACTTTGCTAGTCAGAGCATGCGGAGAAGGCAATGGCACCCCACCCCAGTACTCTTGCCTGGAAAATCCCATGGACGGAGGAGCCTGGTAGGCTGCAGTCCATGGGGTCTTGAAGAGTCAGACATGACTGAGCAATTTCACTTTCACTTTTCACTTTCATGCATTGGAGAAGGAAATGGCAACCCACTCCAGTGTTCTTGCCTGGAGAATCCCAGGGACGGCGGAGCCTGGTGGGCTGCCATCTATGGGGTCGCACAGAGTCGAACATGACTTAGCATCAGCAGCAGCAGTCAGAGCACGGTGCCCCTGCCAGAGGCATCAGCATCACCTGATACATAGCACCGGTGGCTCAGTGGCAAAGAATCTTCCTGCACTGCAGGAGACATGGGTTTGTACCCTGGGTCAGGAAGATCCCCTGGAGGATGGCAAGGCAACTCACTCCAGTACTGGGCTTTCCTGGTGGCTCAGCTGGTAAAGAATCCACCTGCAATGTGGGAGACCTGGGTTTGATCCCTGGGTTGGGAAGATTCCCTGAAGAAGAGAAAGGCTACCCACTCCAGTATTCTGGTCTAGAGAATTCCATGGACTGTATAGTCCGTGGGCTCGCAAAGAGTTGGACACGACTGAGCTACTTTCACTTTCACATAGCATCTCAAGCCCCATCCCCTGACCTGCCCAATTGGAAAATTCATTTTAACAAGATCTAGGCGGCTCTCCCGGAGAAGGCAATGGCAACCCACTCCAGTACTCTTGCCTGGAAAATCCCATGGACGGAGGAGCCTAGTAGGCTGCAGTCTATGGGGTCGCTAGGGGTCAGACACGACTGAGCGGCTTCACTTTCACTTTTCACTTTCATGCATTGGAGAAGGAAATGGCAACCCACTCCAGTATTCTTGCCTGGAGAATCCCAGGGACGGGGGAGCCTGGTGGGCTGCCGTCTATGGGGTCGCACAGAGTCGGACACGACTGAAGCGACGCAGCAGCAGCAGCAGTAGCAGCAGGCGGCTCTCCTGCACATCAAGGCTCAAGACGCTCTGTTAACAAAAAGTGTATTCAAAGCACCTGAGGTTTGGTTTGGAGAATCAAGGGGCTGCACCTGCTAAGCCTGCTGCTTCTGCTGTGCCACATCCTCTGCATGGGGGGTCATACCTCTGGGCTGTCTCCAGGCCCCCCACCCCTTCTCCATCTCTGTCTTCACCTCTGCCTCCATTCTCTACACTGAATGCCAGGGCCTTGGTCTCCATAACTCCAGATGCTGCTGGTGCATGTGCCAGCCATGCTCCCCACTTCCTGCAGGTCTGCCATACCTGTGTGAACGGTTATCACAGAGACCGAAGACTTGACATTTACAGTTCCCTTCCCAGAGAGGAGCATGAGACATTTCATGAAAGCTGCACATAATCCGCCTCAGTCCCCAGTAGAATGGGGAAGGGGGGTGCATTTTAAAATAATCCCATTTAATTGCTCCCACCTACATGGTATTCTCTCCCCTTCTTGAGAGAAGGAAAGCAAATAACTAAATCACACTGCCCCTGGGGGAAGTGTGCGTGTGCGTGTGCGTGTGAGTGTGTATGCAATATTTTTGAGTTTCAAAAAGGCTTCTGGTTCCTTCACTGTCCACCTGAAACTATCACAACATTGTTAATCGGCTATACCCCAATAGAAAATTTAAAAGTTAAAGCAATTAACAACATACGTTGTTATTCGGGTCTTTTAATAACAAGTTATGATTTCACCTGTAAAAAACAAAACCAACCAAACAACAACAACAACAAAATAAAACCCAACTTCAGACTATTCATAGGACTTCTGACTCTCTGATGATAGGCACTTACAGGAGTAAGGCTTCCCTTGTGGCTCAGCTGGTAAAGAATCCGCCTGCAGTGTGGGAGAACTTTCACCTCCCTACAGGAGTAATCCACTCCCCACTCTGCAAACCCGGGGTACTGACCAGAAGCTCATAACCCCAGAGGTCCCCATACTCCCATGGCTGCAAGGGTTGGAGACTGTATGTGATGAATGGGTCCCTTGAACTTTGTCTCAGCTTAACACTGAAGACACAACCCCAAACCACATCATTAACCTTTCAGCAGATCCTCTCCACATTGAAGCAGTATAAACACTTCTCCAAATGCATACGCATGCACTTTTTAGTTCCTTGTTTTTTGTGTGAGGGTCTCATACTCCCAAGCAGCCTCCAGCATTAAGTCATTCCCTTGGAATCATGAGTTCTACATTTCTTTCCTTTTAGGCAGACAAAACATGGGCAGGCAGCCACTGGCTGATGCAAACGCAGTGAACTTTTCTCAGACATACAGGGTTCCAGCCAGTTTGTTGTGGTTTTGTTCCTCTGAATAACCTGACACAGTCAAAAATACTGTCAAGCTCATCTGCTTGACACTCAACACCTCAGCCCTGTAGGGAAAGCAGGGTCTGGAAGCTTCCAAGGGCTCACAGCTCCTGTCAGGTCACCGATGGGCATATACCTCCTCCCAGCTGCACTTGTGAGACATGTCAGAGAGTGTGCTTCCTGATGGGTGTCCTTAGGCCTAGAACTTTTAAAATCCCTCCAAGAACAAAAAGGAAGAGTTGCATCCTCCTTCTACTTTAACATGGCCACAGCCATTGTTTTTTGTTGGACTCCTAGCAGTGTCAGAGTAAGAGAGGTAGAAACAGGCGGCTGAGGAAGAGGACTGGACCTCTCACAGGGGTGCCTACCCTGTGTTCATGGAGCATCTGTCCTCTGAAAGCCTCTGAAGGGCTCTGAAAGAACACAGCAGGCCCCTGCCCCTGAACTCCTCACTGAACTTTACAACCTCTGCAAACTCTAGGACCCCTGCCTCTCTCAGGAAGTCCCCACCTATCATCAGATTGAGATAGGAGTCTTCTCTCCTGGCCACGGAATGAAACAACGTCTCAGAAATGAACCTTTATCTAAGATTCCATTTAGATTAAACCCAGTTAAGTCGGCTGCAACAGAGACCATAGTAATATGTTTTGAAGAAGGAGGAAAGCCATTGCTTTAACTGAGTTCCAACAGAGATGTTTCACTTAGAGTGGGGCCTAGGATGTAACTTTTCTGTGAGTCTCAGGGATTTGTCAAAAATTCATTTTGGATATTTTGAGATCCTTAGGAGGATCTAGTTGGTAACAGGGGGTGGTGACTTGCTTGCCACAGATTAACTGAAGTGGAAAATAAGATTAGTCTAAATGACCCCCGTGCCTATTTCTAGAATAGTCCCTAAATGAAATGTCCTTTTCTCACAATGCATTTCATTGTTCTGAGAGGAGTTACTATTGTTGTTGCTGTTTTAATTTTTACTGGAGTATAGTTGCTTTATAATGTTGTGTTAGTTTCTACTGTACAATAAAGTAAATCAGCTCCACATATACATATATCCCCTCTCTTTTGGATTTCCTTCCCATTTAGGTCACCACGGAGCACTGAGTAGCATTCCCTGTGCTATACGGTAACTTCTCATTAGTTATCTATTTTATACATAGAATTAATAGTGTATAGATTACAATGCATTTTTATAACATCATTCTTTCAATCTATTAGAAAAGGAACAAAACATAATAGCCCTCATTTTAGTCCTTAGTCCTAATTCTGCACGTATTTAGAAGCTACCAGACTTAGTGGCATATAATCCTTAGGTTATCACTGTTCCATACTGTGCAACAAATATTTGGTGTCCCTACTGAGTGCTTGGGTTCACCGTGGAGGATACCAAAGTATGAAACTCAGTTTACTACACAGAGTTGCAACCCACATAAAGCCAAGCTGGCCTTTTCTCACCTAGAAGTCAACCTTAGCCTGGAATCTATCAAAGAAATGAGCTCAAAAATAACCAAGAAGCAATTTATATCTATATTGAAATCTATTAAAAATCCTCCAAAGAGAGCCCACTCATAACACACAGCAAAACCGATTGAAACCATCTTTTTGTCACTTTTACCTACATAAATATATTATTTGGTGTGTGCATTTCTGTGCATTGCACCTGGAAGCTCTCGTCTCCAAAATCTCTCAAAGTCAGACTCCCACAAGATTTCTTCTCTATCTGCCTTCCCTGTGTCCATAGGTAACACTTTTCCCTTGTCAGCAGTACTCCAATAATTCCAGTGTAAACCTGGCTGAACTTGCCCACAATCAGTCAGTGATTGACCCAAGAGCCCACCTGGCAAGACATGAGGAAGGGGAGGCAGGAGGGGCTGCAGGCTGCTTCTCCTCAGCAAACCAAGAAGGAGAAATTCTGTGAACATTTAAATGATATTCTTGCCCTATTTAGAGGGAACTGTTTAACAAATATTAATTGAATACTTCTTTTATGGACTACACACTACTCAGTATGAACCTTACTGATAAAGCAGATATGGTCCCTACTCTCTAGCAGCTTATAGTCTACAGGGGGCAGCAATTCTCAGTAATTGAATAAGATGGATCCTACAGCCACCAGCAGGGTACGTCTCTAATCCAGATGTCCCTGGGTGTAAATTAGAGCATCCCATATCCAGTGATTATGTCTGGAACCCTCTTCGAGAAGTCGCAAAATTCCCAAAGAGAAGAAGATGGGGAGGGTGAGATATATTTTCCTGTCTCAGCTGAAATCTCCCTCATTTCCTGCCTCTGCTGAATTCTTGTTCTCTCTTCTGTGCCTGGAGGTCAACCCTTTTTCTCCCTGATTCCCTACTCAAGCAACAAGGGAACAAAGCCTGTGATGTGTAGCAAACTTTCGCTGAAATTTTCTATGTCACCGCCAAAGAGTTACATTCCTGCGTGACACAGCAAATAACTTAAAATGACACATTAGTCACCTCATCTTAAAAGTCCCTTTGGAGACTTTGCTGGTGGTACAGTAGTTAAGATTTCGCCTTCCAATGCAAGGGGCAGGGGTTTGGTCCCTGGTCATGGAACTAAGATCCCACAAGCCTCATGGCCCAAAAAATTGCCAAAACATAAAACAGAAGCAATATTGCAGCAAATTCAATAGACATTTTAAGAAATGGTCCACATCCATGACACAGGGGATTTCACAATGGTCTCCCTACTCCAATTAGCACCTTGTCATTGACCATCTTGCTCCTGCTGTGTGTATGCACACACACACATAGACACAGACACACTCATGCACGCATGCAAAAACTGCCCAAGGAATTTCAAATTCCTTTCACTTTGTTATACACAGAAATTCAGTTCTCTCCAACCCTTATAACCAAATTCAACTCTAGAACCAACCTTGGATAGCTAAAAATTTCAGCTACTCAGAAGAGAAAAAGAGCTGGTTGTATGTTAAAAGCAAAAAGAACGATATATTTATAGTCTTTTCCCTAATAGGATTGAACCTCCTTTATTAAGTGACAAAAAGAATTATGCCAATGCTGAGAGATATAAAATTTGTCTCTTTCTGTGTAATAAGATTAGACCAATACTCTCTAAGACCCACTAGATTATAAGTTCCAAAAGAGCAAGGATAGTGTCTGTCTTATTCTCTGCTGTATCTAGTATCTAGCTATCTCAACAAATATTTTGAATAATTTACTAATATCCTGTTCAGTACTGACATTCTGTAATTCTTTAATATTTGCAATTCTTTAATCTATTTTTGGAGCTCCCTCGATGGCTCAACGGGTAAAGAATCCACCTGCAAAGCAGGAGACATAAGAGACACAGGTTCAATTCCAGGTTGGGAAGACCCCCTGGAAGAGGAAAATGGCAACCCACTCCAGCATTCTTGCCTGAACAATTTCATGGAAAGAGGAGCCTAGTGGGCCCACTAGGCTATAGTCCAAAAGGTCGCAGAGTTGGACACAACTGAGCAGAAGCACAAGCAATCTATTTTTATTTTTTTTTACTATACTTTTCTCACATTTGGAGGACGTGTAGAAGAAATGTTTTAGTCAAAAGAGTTAAAACATTAAATGTGTATACTTATTACTGTATCAGAATTACTTCAGCTACGAATAACTGAAGAACCAACTCAAAATAACTTAAGTGATAAAGAAATTTATTATTTAACAGAATATGATGTTCAAAGATGAGGTTGTCTTAGGGTTAATCAATTTTGCAGCTTTGCAACAATACTGATATTCAGGTTCTTTTCAGATTTCTACTCTGCCATCCTCAGTGAGGTCGTTAAGACATCTTATAACTGCAAAATGGGTGTAGCTACATCAAACATCATGTTCCACACAACAAAGCCCTTCTCTGGGTTCTTCATCAGGAACAAAGATAATCTTCCCAGAAGCCACTCTGTAGACTTTAGTTCACATTTCACCAGCCAAAACCACATTACCTGCTCAGTCCTAAACCAATGCAGGGGAAATGGAATAACCATGACTGTGCAAGACTAACCAGGATTCAGTTCTTAGAGGTGGGACACCAGAATCCCCAAAGAACCCAAAATCCCTGAAGAACATGGTCTCTCCTTGCCTGAATGAAACCGGAGTTCTACTAGAAAGGATAAAGGAAGGAGTGCCTGCTGGGTAGTCAACCAACAGTATATGCCATATTTACTATCGTTTTTAAAAATCCATTCTGTATGCAATGAGAATTATTTCAAATGGGGAACAAATTCCAATCAAAAAGAATGTTTTTAAGACTGGGTCACAGATTAACCCAAAATTGTCAATGTTGGTGTGTTAATCTCTTTTTCCTACAGACCTTTGATTGTATTTTGAATCCAAAGTTACTGGGAATAGTAAAGATAAAAATTGTCAAGGTCTTCCTGCCAATTATTTAGGATTCCTGTCTTAATTGGAACTTTTCAGAAGGATATTCTGATGCCATGACACAAACAAAAACCATACGCAATCGAACACACCAAACTCTAGGAAGTTGTTATTTATTTGGAATGCTATATAACCCACCCTCTTAGAAATATTCCATTATCTTGTGGAAGTTTCTCTCCTGGATACCAAGCTAGAACACAGAAGAGCTAGTCATTAACACTAATGACCACAGCAAACCATGATAGACACCAAAGCTATAAGTACGAAATGTTGGGCCATGTAGTATAGATCCACAGAGAAAGACAACAAACCATTTTCATCTCCATTGCCCTTGATAAGTCAAAGACTCTTCTAGGGGCAAGTGACAAAAATCTGACCTTAAACTATCTTAAGCAAAACAGGAGTTTTATTGACTCATTTGAACATTCTCTGTGAATCTCCATAGAAAGGAAACTTCTTTCCAATTTAAATTTTTGTATCATCATTTAGGAATTTTTTGAAAGAGTAGAAAGTTTAAAGGCTTCCTGCCTGGTTGCCAAATAGCACAGCATGATAAATCTTATAACACCCAAAATTACCATCAGCAGCAACCCAGTCGCTCACATCTGCTTGTGGAGTTCCCTTTACAATCAATCAGGTGTATTGAAAAGGTCTTTGTGATGCAGAAGGGAATAAAAGTCACCTGTGTTTTTCAGTTTACTCTAATTTGTACACAAAATATAATTTGCTACACTGCAGGCCTCTTGCTCAAAGAGATTCAAAACAACAAAAGCAAAAATAATCACTACTATTCTGAGAGTGAGATAAGTGATAGGAAATCTAGCTGTAATCAGCTGGGAATTACATTAAATCTAAACCATACATAGAAACAAAGATTTTTAGTGGGGGGGAAAGACCTAAAAATTGTATCACTGTAACCTCTCATTTCATAGGTAAAGAAATGAGGTCAATGGCCTTGTAGTTAACATGGCCAGTTGCATGCATAAGTTGATTTTCATTTCCTCTGCAATCCCAGTTTGACTATATGAAAGCTATAAACTCACTGGGCAAAAGAGAACAGGACAGGACATACATAGCAGACAGAAGACCACAGGGGAGTGGATGAATGGTGGTCACACTAAGCAGTCAGAGAAATCTGGAAACCGAGTGGCTCCAGCCAGACAATCTAATGGCGAGAAAATCTACTTTTGCCTCTAAACTGCAGAGAGGCATGTGAATTAGTGACATCAGGTACCTCTGAATGGTTGAAGGATGAAAATAAAGATCCAGAGAACTGGTTGAAAGTCAGGATAAGGAGCCAGTAAATCTTAGATCACCTTCCCAAATCTACTTAGCCAAGAGATTGTTCATCCCTTTTGGAAAAAAGTAGGAAGGTTTTCACTCTAGACACCGAACCAGAGAAGCTCCATGCTAGGGCAATGGAGGGAGGGAAGGATGAGACACAATGGGGGAATTATACTGAATTAATAATGATGATGGTGACGATAGTTAAAATAGGTGTGTGTGTGTGTGTGCGCACGCACTAAGTCATGTCCAACTCTTTGCAACCCCATGGATTGTAGCTCACCAGGCTCCTCTGTCCATGGAACTCTCCAGGCAAGAATACTGGAGTGGGTTGCTATTTAACATTCATGATGTTTAAAGGGCTTCCCAGGTGGCTCAGTGGTAAAGAATCCACCTGTCAATGCAGGATATGGAAGAGACCTGGGTCAGTAAGATCCCCTGGAGGAGGAAATGGCAACCGACTCCAATACTCTTGCCTAAGAAATCTCATGGACAGAGGAGTCTGGAGGGCTACAGTCCACGGGGTCCAAAGAGTCAGACACGATTAAGCACGCACGCACGCATGCATGATGTTTAAAACACTGTAGGCATTTTATAGGCCTTGATTCATCTAATCCTAAAAACTACAGGTCTCCCGCACTTTTCAAAAGTTCAATTTACACCACTTCAATTTTATTAAAAACCTAAATTAGTATCGTTTTCACTAACTGAAAGAACTCGAAGAGAATTTTCACTTTTTCAAAAAAAGACAAAGTGCAGAAATAGTGTTTATCTGCCTCAAACCGCTTGGGGTAAACCACTACAGAGGCAACTGGCACTCTGGGCAGTGAGTTTGGCACCACCAACCTCCTTCCCCAGGTACCACACTCAGCATCTCAGCATCAAGCCACCAAAGCTTTGAACTGTGTCTATGAGCCTCTGTGCTTTATCTCCATTTATTTTATGTGCTCATTAGCAAGATGCATTCCTAAAGTATTGATAATTGCTTCTCTTCACACTGTTTCAGCTTATGGAAGGTTTCATAAGAACACTCTACTTTCGGATAGCACGGGAAACCTATATTCTATAAAATAGGTATTACTAGGGCTCTCATTTTACAGATGATGAAAGAGGTTTTAAAGAATTTAAAGAACCACAGAGAAAAGACCTACAGGTCCTGCCAGATCCAAGTCACCCATAAGCCTGATCCACCAAGCACCCAAAGCTTTTATTCAACTCCTTAGAATGTTACAATTGTATAAGAACAGACAGACAAGGACACCATATATTTGAGGAAAGTCTCTAATGTGGCAAAGAGGAACCAAAGAAAATTGGAAAATGGAATTCAGAAAAATAAAAAGACACTAAAATGTCTTCAGAGAAATAGGAAAAAATACTGATCCAAGAAACAAGTACAGAATATTATTTTTAAAAGAATTTTTTAAATTTAAAATCCTAAACAGAAAAATCAGAAGTTGAAATTAGAAAATACATAAGAAAACTATACATATTATCAATCTAGGATTCAAATATCTTATTAATAGTAGTTTTAAAAACACAGAGAAAAGGGAGGGGAGAAAATTACCAAAGAAACGATACAAGAAAGTTTCTCAGAAATGAAAAAAGTGAAAGGTGTATTGTGTGTCCAACACAATGAACAACAAAAAATAGCTCCATAGTACACTATTAATTTCAGAATATCAGAGATAAAGAGAAGTTCAAAAAAACTTTGAAGAGGACAAAGAAAACATGTACAAAGAATTAGAAATCAGAACAATATTAGATTTCTCAAGAGGAACCCTGGAAGTTAGTAGACTAGGGAGTAATATCTCCATAATTCTTAGGGAAAAAGATTTCTAAACCAGCTTTGGCTAACTCTCCAATCTATCCTGCTCTATCCTGCCCTACCCAATCTAACTTGCAACCAGCTTCAAATCCAAAAGAAATTTAGCAAATTCCCAGGGGCCTGTGGACTGGTCTGCACTGTACTTGGTTGAGGTGGCAGCCATGGCTAACACTGCAATCCCACCATAGCTGCTGTCACCATTCCAGGGAATCCAACCTGGACAACTTTTCCATGGCTCCCTCTGTGGCAATTTTTATCATTTGTTGCAGACCCAGACTATTCCACCTTTATGATAGGTTTCCAAAATCTGATCTGTTGAAGCTAGTAAATTAATTCTATACTTGTTTTCTTTTGCCTTCTGTAACAATTACCACTAATTTAATGGTACATAGTAACACAAGTTTATCATCCCACAGTTCTGTAGGTCGGAGGGCTGGATAGACTAGACTGATTTCTCTGCTACTAGCCTCAGAGGCTGTAATCAAGGTATTGTCTAACCTGAGCTCTTCTCTGGTGGCTCTGACGGAGAAGCTGCTCCCAGACACATTCCCATTGTTGAAATTCTGTTCCTTGTGGAGGTAGTGTCAAGGTTTTTCTTATAGACTGTCAGCCAGAAACCTCTCTCAGCTCCTAGAGGTCTCCCTTCATTCTGTGCACATAGCCTTCTACATCTCAAGGCCTGAAATGGCACATCAAGTCCTTCTTAACTCGGAATCTCATTGGCTTCTCTTGCTGCATCTCCAGCCCAAGAAAGTTCTCTGCTTTTAAGGGCTCTTGTGATTAGATTGGGCCCATCCAGACAGTCCAGGATGAACAGCTATTTTAAGGTCTATAACCTTAAATACATCTGCAAAATCCCTTTTGCCATGTTATGTGACATATTCACAGGATCCTAGGATTGGAACACGGATCTTGGAGGAAACATTCTGCCTACCACCGTTTCTACAGAAAATAAACTCAGTTTATTATGTGGGTGTGCATGCTAAGTCACTTCAGTTGTGTCCAACTCTGCGACCCTATGGACTATAGCCTGGCAGGCTCCTCTGTCCATGGGATTCTCCAGGCAAGCATACTGGAGTGGGTTGCCATTTCCTTCTCTAGGGGATCTCCCCAACCCAGGGATTGAACCTACATCTCTTATGTCTCTCGTGTTGGCAGGCAGGTTCTTTACCACTACCGCCACCTGGGAAGCCCCAGTTTATTATGGTAACAGATAAATTTATTTTCGTCCCTGACCCTTCATGGGAATAGGAACATTTGTACTTACCTATGTATCTGATAGCACCTGCAATTACTAATACAACAAAATTTCAGTGAGCCTTGGGAATTAAAAAGTGATTAAACAAAGAGTCCACTCTCAAGATGCTCACAGTACAGCAGATGAGACAGAAAATAATCCTCCTTAGAAATGCAGGGGGGCTTTATCAGAGATGACCCACCTGTCACCTGATAAGACTCAGATCAGAAACTAAGCCATCCAGATCCTGTAAGAAAGTCCAGTACTTATTTCACTGAGGTGCACCATCTCTACTTCACAAGTTTTCTGTTCAATTTATTTAGCTCTTTGCCTCATTTTTATAATGTATGTGATACAATTATGGATTTATGGAACACCCGAAAGACACCAATTGATTTTTACTTTTTGCCTTTGAGCTTACTGCACAAGATGGGAGCAAAATTATACCCATACTCAGACAATATTGCTTTGTTGATTTTCACGTTTCCCAAAATGAATAATTTTTTGTTGTTCTACCACAGCCATTAAAAGAAATAGAAAATCTGATCTGTGGAAACATTGTGATTGTCGCAGGGAAGCCTCCTGGAGGACATGCGGGCTATTGATATTCTCTCCTCAAACTGAAAACGGTCTCTGGAGATCCATGAGAAACACAGAATAACAACAAAGACTGGAAAACAAATTGATGGAATCAGAGATAGCTGCAGACCCGTGAATAGCTTTTCACACTGTTGCCATTTCAGTTCGAATTATACTTCAGTTTTGCAAATTGATGGAAAAAAATTAGTTTTATTTCAGTGTGTTTAACTTTTCAGTTAAAGACCAAAGAGTAGGTTTCTACACTCAAAATGGTTCCTTTTGGTTGCTTTGTTAAAAATCACAAAGCTCCTTTCCCCCTAAAAGAGGCCCATTCATTACATTGCAATGCTAGGAGCGAACTCAAAGGAGAATGTGTGACTATACGAAGGTTTTAATATTTTCATAAAGATCCTCTCTTTGGCTCCTCAAGCATTTGCCTTTCATTTTGTTTTATTGAATTAGGCTGCAAAGCACTTGAGCGTGAAGCTCTTTGTCATCTCTAACCAGGCTTACACTGATTCCATGTATCCATATGTCTCGTCTTGGTATATTAATCTATACATCTTTTCCACTGAAAAAGAGAACTCTCTAATTTATTATGTAAAAGGATAAGCCACTTCCATACCCCATTTGCATGCAGGTATGCTAAGAAGCAAATTTGTTTCCTCAGACTTAGAGCCGACTCCTTTAGTGGCATTAAACCAAGGGGAAAATGAAATTATATTGTGATTTTTACGGTGGATTATGCTACAACCATGACAAAAGCAGGCTGAAATCTTGGCTTTCTATTTCTTTAAATATAAGCAAATTTTAGCACAAGGAACTCTAAACCAATATAAACAAAACTCTTCACACAGACACACACACATACACACAGCCTCAAAAATGCAAATCACACTATTAATTCACCACCTGCCACTCATTTGGGTCACTTTATCCTTAGTCCAAGCAGAGGATTTTCTGGGATGGTAAAGGGCTTTATGCAAGTGACCAAAAATATGTGTTTTCCTCATAAATATTACTCTTACAAATATTAATAAGGGAAATGTATAAAATGAGCAATAAAGCAATCAAGAATTTCAGAGTCTGAAGACCTTAGTTACTGTTTATGAGACAGAAGCAAGATAATAATTAATATTTTCTGAAGGCCCTCTCCTTAGTCACAGAAAGTTTTTAGATGCATTTATAAGCTTCTCTTTCACCTAAGGTGCTTCTGATTCAGAAGCATCTTTTCTAAGAGGAATGTGTACCTGGTTTGTCTATTCTACAAAAGCTATTGAGTGCCTCCTCTGTGCCAGGCACTATTCTGGGTGCTGGTGTATAGTAATGAGCCAGTCAGATGAGTTCCCTGTTGTTGTGGAAAATGAACAGCAAACACATGAATATATTAACATTAGAAAACTTCAAAAGCAGTGAGGCTTTGAAGAAAATTCAATATGACAATGTGAAGCCAGTGGCTAATGGAGCAACAGCAGATGTGGATTATCAGTAGAGACCAAAGCTGAGATCTAAATGACAAGAGTCAATCACATAGAATCTGGGTAAGAGTCATCCAGGTGGGGGCAACAGCAAGTGCCAAGGCCTGAGCTGGAAATGAGACCCAAAGCTGATTCATTCCAGCTGGAACAGGAAGACAATCCATCCTCCATTCACTGAGCCTCTGTTCAGTAGCGCCTAGGAATATAGAGGTAAAAACTTCCATTTCTGTTCTCAAAAGGCTCAGTCTAGTGGAAAAGACAGACAAAAAATTTGAACATAACGCAGTAAGTGCTGTGATGGCAGTATGCACATGGGAGATGGGACACAAGAGGACAGATCAGGTAGGTCATGGAACCAGTCATAAATTAGGTGCCAGCCAATGTCAGATTTTCATACTGGATTAACTATTAATTAACACACCTTGGCAGGTGAAAGTTATTCGTATTTTCATGCACTCAGTATATCAGTCAACAAATACTGAGTATAATACTCCAGGACTACCTTAGGTATGAAAGTAAAAGTGTTAGACACTCAGTTGGGTCCAACTCTTAGCGACCCCACAGACTGTAGCCCTCCATGGGATTCTCTAGGCAAGAAAAGTGGGTAGCCTTCTCCAGGATATCTTCCTGACTTAGGGATCAAACACGGTATCCTACATTACAGGCAGATTCTTTACCATCTGAGCCATCAAGGAAGCCCATATTAGGTACAGGGGACTCGACATCAGCTAGGGTGCTTTCTGTTGCTAAGAATAGAAACTTGTGTGTGTTAGTCACTCAGTTGTGTCCGACTCTTTGCGATTCCATGGACTGTAGCCCACCAGGCTCCTCTGTCCATGGAATTCTCCAGGCAAGAATACTGGAGTGGATTGCCATTTCCTACTCCAGAGGATCTTCCTGACCCAGGAATCAAACCTGTGTCTCCTGTATTGCAGGCAAATTCTTTACCATCTGAGCTGAAAGTCAACTCAGAAATCTCAAAACAGGGACTTCCCTGGTGGCTCAGTGGTAAAGAATTTTCCTGCCATTGTAGAAGACACAGGTTTGATTCCTGATCCTGGAAGATCCCACATGCCGAGGAACAACTAAACCCGCGGGCCACAGCTGTTGAGCTTCTGCTCTAGAGCCCAAGAGCTGCAACTACTGAGCCCATATGTGCTCTAGAGCCCGTGCTCCACAAAAAGTGAAGCCACCACAATGAGAAGCCCACACACAACTAGAGTAACCCCGGTCTCTTGAAGTAGAAGAAAAACCTACACAGCAATGAAGATGAGGACAGCCAAAAATAAATAAATAAAATTATAGTTTTCTAAATATCAAAATGGCTTAAACAAAAGAGGAACTTTTTTGATTTGCCTAACTGACAAGTCCAGGAGTTTGACTTCAAGTACAGGCTAGTACAAATGTTCAAACAATAAAGCTAAGTCCAACCTCAGAAGTACAAAACTGTAGGCCTTCAATTATAGATAACTTACATTTTGCACATCATTAAAATTTTCCTGCTCTTTGTAATGGTGTCGTGTCTTTTAGTTTGATATCTTTAATTAGCCCTATATCTTAAAGACGCTGTGTCTAACATTTGGTATTTGATGTTCTTATGGGTCTTTGTTGCTGACAGCAATATTGCCATCTCTATGTCTGGTTTATAGTCAAACACATATATGTCCCTACTTGCTTTTCTTTTTAATGGAAATTTGATGAGGAAAGTTCTCAGATTTTCTAAAACATTCATCATAAAATAACTCTCTGTCCCAGAATCGTGCTCAAAAACCTTAAGTCATTTTGAGATAGGTTGGCTGGACTATGGGTTTTGTTCATACGTATATTTGTTGAATATAAAAATCAATAATATCACCACTCTGTACATTTATCTAATATAATAATCAATACCAATACCTTTCCTGATATTTACTTAATGTAATAATCAATAACAATACTGTTTGTTTATTTGATGACATTGATCAAGGAATAAGACCAAATCTATGTGCTTTACACACCCTACATACATTCAGACTGGGCCACTCACTGCTAACGTCTCCCTTCTACTTGGCACCCTCCAGACCTAAAGAGACAACATCCTTCTTCTCTTGGCTATGGAAGGCACTGGGCAGTAAATTATATTTTTGTGAGGCAGTCAACATTGATGGATACCCTCTCTACATTATTCTTGGTAATGTGAAGGAAATGAAATAGAACACGACTTACCCCTATATTTGTTAGTGTAATACTAGCTGCTGCAAAAGATAAATCCAAAGATATCAGTGTCTTAATAGATGATAAACTGGTAAGTTAGTTGTTACCATTTGACAGTATAGTGTGGCTATTTCTCGTTGCTTAAATGTTTCCATATAACACTTTGGGACCTATGCTTCTTCCATATTACCTTCTGTTAGAATCCTACAATCTTCTGCATTCAGATAACATACATGGAAAGAGCATGGAAGACCAAGTGTACAATGTTTTAATAAGTGAGACCTGGAAGTAGTTCTCATCACCTCTTCCTAGATCCCTTTGTCTTGATCTCAGTTTGCATATAACTACAAGGCAAGATGAGAATACAATCTGGCAATATGACCAAAAAGAAGGAAACAGATTTGCTAAACAGCCAATCCCTGCCACCATCCCATCCTTAAGTTGCCGATAATTCAAAGAGGAAGGCACAATGAGACAAATGAAGTATTACACATCTGTAAAAAGGGAGAAATATTAGAGACTGTAACAGTCAGAATATCAGAGACTTTAATTTCTAAGGAGAAACTTTAAAAATGAGTAGAATTTGAAGATAAACTTGAAGAGCCATCCCAAGAAATAAAACAATACAGTATAAATAAAATCAGAAGTAGAGATAGGCATACATCCAGCAGAGGAATATAAAGGACTGATCTGACAAGTGTACAGAGTCTACGTCAGAAGGTAGAAAACAACATACCTGGCTAAGGAGACTTGTATGAAACTACCTTGACCAGGACCACTGATTGTGCCACCTTAAACACATGTTTGCACTGCATTATGTGTGTTGCACTGCATCAGAATTCCTACGATATAGCCAAAGAGCCCAGTGTTCTTTACTCTCTTTTTCTGAGTAATCTCTAAATCTCAGCTGACATTTCAAGTTTGAGTAGAAAATGTTGATATTACCTAGAGGGTGTGTGTGCGTTAAATTGCTTCAGTCGTGTCTGACTCTTTGCAATCCTATGGACTGTAGCCCGCCCAGCTCCTCTGTCCATGGGGATTCTTCAGGTGAGAATATTGGAGTGGATCGCCATGCCCTCCTCCAGGGGATCTTCCCCACCCAGGGACTGAACGCATTTTTCCTGAGGCTCCTGCATTGCAGGCAGATTCTTTACTGCTGAGCCACCGGGGAAGCCCAGCTACCCCTCACTAATTTTGAATTTCTCAAAGAACAATGAAAAAACAAATAGCAAATTCTAAGAGATAATGATTAACCTAAATAACCATCTCACTTGTGAATTAAACTACCAGTCTTTGTAATACAACAAAGTTAAGAAGTCGTTGAGAATCAGATGCTCCAGTTGAGGACACACAGGAGTAGATAATTAAATTCTTAACCATGGACACAGAGTTACAGCAAAATTAAAGTAGAAATTAAATGCCAGTAGTTCCCTCTTTGGATTAACCACTAAATACCCACAGAATTAGGGGGACCATGGCTTTAATCAAATACTTCCTACAAAAGAGGAAGTTTCTAAAGGTTAATTCACACGTGGTCCCAATAGAAGTCCTTATGGGTATGTGTTTTTTTAATCTTTTAGGGAAGACTCTCTGGATGCCCGGGAACACACCTCTGCCTCAACTTGTTCCGATGCTTGCTCCAATATTTCAATGTGCTCCAACACTCACCTTGCTAAACTGAAAACTATATCTTCAGTTCCATCATGCTTTGTACTCCATGATACAGAACACAAATAAGGACTGTCCTGTCCCCTTGTGGAAATTTTAGGGCAGTGGTGATTTACCTTTGAGGAATTTTGAATTTTGAAAATTCAAAGGAAGCTATGGCTCATGTCTGCTCCCCAGAAAAATTCACATAAGCGTAGAAGGGATTTTAATTTTTTGTGAGGGAGGCATTCCAAAGAACCTCTTATAATTTTAAGTCCCCGTTTTTCAGCAATAATTTCCCATAGGAATGCCATAGACTTCTATGGGGCAGGACAGCACACTAGTGAGGCCTGTTTCCTATACCAACTCAAGCTTCCCCATTTTATAGATGAGAAAAATGATGCACAGAGACATTAGGCAACTTATCAGCTTCCACCTCCAGGAAGTAGCAGAGCAGGAGGAAGTGACCAAGCAGTCTACCTCCAAAGACCTCGTTCATACACACAACCGAGATACTGTCCCCACGTGTCTCTTCTAATAATATGTTCTTTTTATTTTTAAAAGAATAGAAACTGTTCTATCCATATTTCTGATGGAAACAGAAACCCTAAAGGGGTTGGGTATTGCACGTTTCTAGTGCTCCATCTCCCGCCCATGCATTTTGGTTAGGTTATCAATGAGGGATACCTTCACACATCCTTAGGATGAATTCCTTACTTTCAAAGAGTCAGGCACATGTGGTACCAAATGCTGTGCCTCCTCTCTCCTAAGCTCAAGCCAGGCCACTTGGTTTCTTCTAAAGCTAATTACTGAACCATCTATAATGGAGTTTCCATATTTCTTTGTTTTTAATCTCCCTGACTTTCAGGCCATCCATCAAGACAAAGCCCTCCTGGACCTAGTATCATTTTATATTCTCCAGACACCATCCCAGGAATAGCAGTATTCTTCTCTTAAGTTGCCTCAGCTCTGGAGTCCCTAAGGTTTGCAGTTAGACATACCGCTGGTCAGGGAAAGACTATAATAAAAATTCATTCAGTCCAAGTTAATAAAATCTTCTTTAGTTTTCATTTTAAATCTCGTCATCTTGGCTTTATCTGAGGATAAAACTCAGGGTCATACCTAACTAAATTTGGAGACTTAAATATTTTAATTGATTTACTTATTTTCTGTAATCTTAAGAAATCTAATGCCTCACATTTGATTAGGTCAACTGTGTTACAATTCACAATAAACTCAAACATTATTTAGCACTTTTTAAATTTAATCCAAATGCATACATTCTAATTATTAAGTTTATGAAGAGTTCCCTCCCACCACCTCTCCAAAAAGGCATTATGGCTGGTAGAGGCCTTTATATAAATCCAGACTGGATATCTAGCTTTAACTACAAGTGGAGGCTTAAGATCATTTTCTTTCCACATTATCTCTGTCAGTACTTCTCAGTCTTCTCCAAGTAAACACGTTATAAGTAAAAAAAAACACTATTCTCACTATTTTGTTGCTGTTCAATCACTAATTCATGTCTGACTCTGCGATACCATGGACTCAGCATGCTAGGCTTCCCTGTCCTTCACTATCTCTCTTCACTATTAGAGTTTGCTCTAACTCGTGTCCATTGAGTCAGTGATGCCACCCAACTATCTCATCCTCTGTCACCCCCTTCTCTCCTTGCCTTCAATCTTTCCCAGCATCAGGGTCTTTTCCAATGAGTTGGCTCTTCCTATCAGGTTGCCAAAGTATTGGAGCTTCAGCGTCAGCATCTGTCCTTCCAATGAATATTCAGGGTTGATTCCTTTAGGAAATTTAGTTCAACATAAAGACCATGTCAAATTTATATCAACTTGCTTTCAGTTCAGTTCAGTCGCTCAGTTGTGTCCGACTCTTTGTGACTCCATGAACCGCAGCACGCCAGGCCTCCCTATCCATCACCAACTCCCAGAGTCCACCCAAATCCATGTCCATTGAGTCGGTGATGCCATCCAGCCATCTCATCCTCTGTCGTCCCCTTCTCTTCCTGCCCCCAATCCTTCCCAGCATTAGGGTCTTTTCCAATGAGTCAACTCTTCACATGAGGTGGCCAAAGTATTGGAGTTTCAGCTTCAACATCAGTCCTTCCAATGAACACCCAGGACTGATCTCCTTTAGGATGGACTTGTTGGATCTTCTTTCAGTCCAAGGGACTCTCAAGAGTCTTCTCCAACACCACAGTTCAAAAGCATCAATTCTTCGGTGCTCAGCTTTCTTCACCGTCCAGATCTTACATCCATACAGGACTACTGGAAAAACCATAGCCTTGACTAGACGGACCTTTGTTGGCAAAGCAATGTCTCTGCTTTTAAATATGCTATCTAGGTTGGTCATAACCTTCCTTCCAAGGAATAAGCGTCTTTTAATTTCATGGCTGCAGTCACCATCTGCAGTGATTTCGGAGCCCAATAAAATAAAGTCTGACACTGTTTCCAGTGTTTCCCCATCTATTTGCCATGAAATGATGGGACCAGATGCCATGACCTTAGTTTTCTGAATGTTGAGCTTTAAGTCAACTTTTTCAGTCTCCTCTTTCACTTTCATCAAGCTACTCCAAACAAACATAGATATCTAGTAAAAAAATGAAATATTGTTTTTGTTATGCATGTTGCAAATGCAACTATAATATATTGATAGATTCTTAAACAAGTTCTATCACCCTCCAGATAGAAAATTTCTTGTTCCCACTGGTGTCAAAGACTGTCAAAGCAACTCTATGGCTTAATTCCATATTTTTCCTACCTATAGTATTGAGTGTGGGACCTGAACTTAGAAATTATTTAAGTGGTGTAAAAATTTGTAGTCAAGAAATTGACCTATAAACTAGTCTAGAATCACTGAAAAACATAGGCCCTTAGCAAAGATGGGGTAAAATACCCCATATAGGTGCCTCCTCAACTCAAAGCTCAAATAAGACTTCCCCAAGAGACAACTCCAACTGAAGATAAGTTCATAACCCAAAATTGTGAAACACATGAACACTGACAGCCCTTAGAGAGAAAGCAAACACAATAAATGGGGGAATTTACAGCTGTAAGAATTCAGGCAATAGAACAATCTAAAATAAAGTCTTTTTTTTTTTAATGGCACATTATTTAATATTCCCACCATGGTCTGGTTGAGCATTGACCAAAAAACACATTAATAAAATTAAATCTTTAAAAATTAAGTATGTTAATAATGTTCTATAAGGTAAAGGAAGGAAAAAAAGTATCAACAAGACAAAACCAAAATGCTTTTAAAAAGAACAGGCAGATTAAAAAAGGAAAAAAATTTTTCTAGAAATGAAAACCATAGTCATTCAAATAGTCAATTGATGGCTTAAACAAAAGACTAGACATAACTGAAAAAGAAATTAGTGAGCTGGAAGGCAAAGAACTAAGGCACCCAGAATATGAGAAAAATTGAAGATACACAAAAGAGAGAATAAGAAGTTTTAATATACATATTATAGAGGTTTCAGAAAGAAGTAAAAGGTTATGGGAAAGAAGCAATACTGAAAGGGATAATAGTGAAGATGTTTCTAGGAAAGAAAAAAGGCATGAGTCATTAGATTTTAAAGAACATAGTGAGTTCTTGGCAGAATGTTTTTTTTTTTTGGCCATGCTGTGCAGCTTGTGGGATTTTAGTTCCCCAACCAGAGACTGAACCAGGGCCCTTGGCAGTGAGAGTGCACACTCCTAACCACTGTACCACCAGGAATTCCCTTTGCAGAATTTCTTTAAAATCACAAATCATAGTGAAACTTTAGAGAATCTAAAATAGAGATAATAAAGCTAGCTGCAAGAAATGACTGTTTACTTGCAAATAAACAACAGTCAGACTGACAACAGGCTTGTCATCCACGAAAACAGGTTTCAGAAACCAAAGGAAAAACAAACTCAGTGTTCTGAGTAAAACAACTGTCAACCTTGAATCATCTGCCCAGTGAAACTAACATTCAAAAGAGTGAGAGTAAAATAAAGGCATTTTTAGACATACAAAGAATAAAGGAGTTTGCTACTTATAGACCACTCTGTCCCCCACTGAAAGAACCACTAAAAACAACCTGAGCAAAAAGCAAAAATAGAATTACAACAGAATCTAAGAAACAATGGTTTAAAAAAAGAACTTGGTTTTCATTTGCATATCTAAATAAATATAGACTCTATAAAATAATAAAGTAACTAATTTGAGGGATGATCTAAAACCACAGTGGAGCTAAAATATGAGACTAACAATAATAATGGAAGATAGAATGGGTTCAGAGGAAAACTAAAACATTCTAAGGTTCTTGCTTTTTTTTTTTTTTTCAGGAAGATGAAGGGGGAAACTTAGCCAAATAGCACAAGAGAGAAAGGATTATGCCATAGTTGTGTTTGGGTTACGAGTGGGAAAAAGATAATTAAGATTTTCTTTTAATAAAGTTTCGAACAATAAGATTTCATCCTTCTCAAATGAGATTAATATAAATCACTTTAAAGGTGTTTTTCTTTTTCTTTTTTTTTTTAATATTTATTTTAATTTATTTATTTGGCTGCGCTGGATCTTAGTTGCAGCATATGGGATCTTCATTGCAGCGTGCAGGAACTTTTAGTTTCAGCATGTGGGATCTAGTTCCCTGACCAGGAATTGAACCCGGGTCCCCTGCCTTGGGAGCTCGAAGTCTTAACCACTGGACCACCAGGGAAGTCCCTAAAGGTGTTTCTCAAATACTCTTTCCTTTCATTAGAAGTAACTACCATTTTTCTAGAAATTCAAAGACAATGACTTTGATCCAGAACTGAGAAAAGTTACCTGTTTGTGACCCAGTTCATGCAGAATTAATTTTGACATTCAGTTTCCAAGATTAATATTTGTTTCTTTGAGTTTCTATGAGCTCTAAAATCCCCATCAAAGTAGATAAATTATCTCCATAATTCCACATACTTACAAATTAAAAATAAAAATATTATCCACGAGAACTGAAAGTCCTAAAAACTCCTCAGAAATAGTATCTTTTATATTCTCCAAAAAAAATTCTCAAGTATCCCTTTCATTCTTCCTGGGAGAAAAATCCATAGACAATTGATGTTAACTATAATTTATGAATAAATAATTATCAGGCTGTGCTGCCTTATCACCAAGGAATCAACTGGAAAGTCAACTGCAGAGTCTACATTCATTTGAGGGAAAAAAAGTCCATCTATAAAATGATATTTTAAGGATTTATTGCACTAACTAGCCACGGTCGCCTCAAAGAATCATTTTTACTTAAACACAAGTGCTAAAAACTTAACTTCGCTTTTTTATTTAGTGCTTTCGAGAGACTAAATTGCAACTCACAAAGACAGTTATTAAGGTCTGAATGGAAAATTATTTATATTAAATATGTTCACATTCAAGAATCATTGTAATTGGTCCATTAAACAGAAGCATTGTAATGGGGTCTATATTTTTATTTGCTCCATTACTTAAAACTAAATAGCAGTTATTATGGATATTACAGTGGTTAAAGATTCTACCGTTTACATTTTTGATGTTGAAATTTAGCTTTGTATCAACTCATTGGCAATTTCTTCTATTTGTTTATTAAACAATAGATGATAGGTTAGCTGAATTCTCTGCCTTTATATCAAGTTTTTAAAATAAAGAATACAATCAAGAAGGTATTTATATAAGTCAAAATATAATGGTTATTAGTAATAACAAACATGTCCAAAATCTCAACAAAAACAAGGGTTTATTTCTTCTTTGTACTATATATCCATTGCTGGTTGGCCATGGATATGCTCCATGTCAACTTCACTGTAGGACCTGAAAACACCCTGAGGCAACATAGATCTTCATAGTGGAGAGAAAAAAAAACAGTTAAGGCAAACTGTGAGATGGTTACATAAGCTTCTATTAGAAGTGCCTCACATCACCTCCACTCCTATTTTATTGGCCAGAGCAAGTCACATGACCAAGCCTCCCTTAAGAAGAAAAAAACTGTGTAATCCTCCCAAAGGATGACACCACAGGAGGGTCATCAAAATATATGGTAAGCAGTCATACAATACATCAGTGACCATGCCAATATTTTCTATAAAATTGAAGAATCACTTCAATATATTATTTGCTTTCCAAGGCAAAGTTGGTCCTGTTTCTTCACTGAAGAGAAAAAGTGACTCTTAAAAAAAATCCAGATAAATTAAACATATTGACTTGAACCTGAAAAAAAATTTTGGTACAAGATTACAGAATTAAATTGTCCTCTGACTTTCAACAAGGAGTAAGGGCACATAGAATGTCCACTGTAACAGGAAGCCTTAAAGAACGTGATCATTTATGGAAAGAAATTTTTCATAGAAGTCTTCTATGGGCATTTCACCAGAAGAAGCTTACATTTCAATTGCATTTCATATAAGGGATGAAAAATATGCTTAAGAGGCAGAAGCTAAAATTTGAAGTTTAAACTAATTTTGACAATTTAACACTGCCAAAATCAAATGCCACCTCAGGCACCCTTATGATTTGTACTTCAAAAATCTTAAAGAGGTTTTAGACAGCTGAGTGCATTCATTTTAAGTCTTAAAAATGTTTTGGTGTTATAAACAGTATTAAGAAATCTTCAGCCTATAGAACAAATTGTCAGTATTTGAGACTGAACGTTTTTGCTTTTATTCAAGGAAGTAAATTTTATCACGGCAGTTACTTGATGTGATTATTAGAACAAGGTCACAAATTAGAAGTCACATGAAGCCATATTCCTGGTTTATTTAAATGTCAATAATATTTTGCCAGGCTTCCCTGGTGGCTCAGACGGTAAAGAATCTGCCCGCAATGTGGGAGACCCAGGTTCGATCCCTGGGTCAGGAAGATCCCCTGGAGGAGGGCATGGCAACTGACTCCAGTATACTTGCCTGGAGAATCCCCATGGACAGAGGACCCTGGCAGGCTACAGTCCATGGGTTTGAAAACAGTCAGACATGAATGAGCAACTAAGCACGCAGCACACACAAGTAGCTGTATATGTTTGCTGACCGCTGAGATCCCATCTCTTTTACAACCACATGCCAAACCCAAATTATATCAACATGAACCCAGGAGAGCTTCCTAATGTTTGGATTTAGAGGAATATATAAAAACTTTTAACTATAATCGCAGTAAAGATTGGTAATTAAAATAAGTTCAAATGTGGCACCCTCAAGCCCACTCACACAAGAAATATTAACAAGCAATTCTGTTCATTCTTCTAAGAAATTTAACATCAGCCATATCAGCTTTCCCCAGAGCATATCCTATAAATTGGTAGTTCTGTAGAATTTAACTGACAGTTATGTGACATTCTATAATCAAATAAGTTTGGGAAACACTGAGTTAAACAAAAATAAAATGTTTGTTTATTGAAAAGTTCTCACAGCTATTAAAAGACCAATACACCAAGAAAGAAGGAAAGCATAGAACACTTCCCAAAATTATTTGACCACTGAATCCCTTTTTATTTTTTTGAAGACATCAACAGTAGGGCCAACTGTTCCACAGGATATACTTCAAAATGTTCTGAATTAAGAGGAAGGAGAGGATGAGATGAATGGAGAGAGTAGCATGAAAGCATATACACTACCGTGTGTAAAACAGACAACCAATGGAAATTTGCTGTATGACTCAGAGAACTCAAATCAGGGCTTTGTAACAACCTAGAGGGGTGGGAAAGGGTGGGAGGTAGGAGGGACGTTCTAGAGGGAGGGGACATCGGTACATCTATGGCTAATTCATGTTGCTGTATGGCAGAAATCAAACTAATATTGTAAAGCAATCATCAATCAATTAAAAATAAATAAATATAATTTTTTTAAAGTTCTGAATCAGACTCTTTCAGATGATGTCTACATTAGACTATTATTGTAAATATTACATAGAGTTAATGCTTTAGTCACAACATCTGCTCAAAATTATTAAATCACTCCATTTAGTCAAAAAATGACTAATTAGACAGTAATGGCCATTACACAGCTGAATCAACCATAACACTGCAGATTTCCTTTTTTCCGTCACCTTAACACCAGATTTAAAGAACTTTGGCAATGTGATCAATTGCTTCATTATCAGGAATTTATGAATAAAAAGGAAAGGGAGAAGAACAAATTAATCAGTGAATGTTTTCATTCTCTATATATCATATTTTACCATCCTATCATATAGAACCAGCCAATGTAAACCCAGTCTCAGGAGTCCCTTCAATGACATGGAAACAACATAAATAAATGACAGGAAGCAGTAGTTTTCCCAGAAAATCAATCTGGCTGGAATAGGAGTTGCTCACATTTTTGAGAAGGAGCTTGTCTTGATTTTCCTTCAAGGATCAAAGAAGTAAACAGGATTGAGGTGCTGACAGTGAAGAACGTAAGAACAAAGCACCAGTAGCCCTCTTTGTTCAGGCTGAGAGAAGGAACTGATGTCAGCTGACTTCTTTACCAATGGAAGGTGCAGCATAAAAGGAAACGTGATGGCACACTAGTTGTCTGCAGTTAACGATATTATGAAATTATCAAGGCCTGTTGGCCACTAAACCCAAATACTTTCTCAATGAAGCCTACCCTGAACACTCCATTAATACTGAAAGCTGCCCCCCACCTCTATCAACCCCACCCTGTCCCTGGAACTCCCACTAACCTTGTCCTACATTTTTCTATAATTTTTGTCAAAATCCAACACATGTAATTTGCATATTTATGAAGCTTAAGAATTATTGTCTGTTTTCCCCACTAATTTAAGCTATACAATGACTGCACAAATACTTGTGATTTAATGAAGTTAATTAGAGAAAAAGAAGTTCTGAGAATTTTGGTCCTAGGATGTTTTCCTTACAGGACTTCCAAAGACATTCATTCCAACAGTGCCTGTCTCTGTCTGCACACTCCCTCAGGAGGGAAAAGACGATGGGGGAGACAGCTAGAATTCCACTCACCGATTGCCAGGGCTGAGGCCTTTGTCTACTACTTCTCTCACCATCCTGCTACTTACCCTCTTTAATTGAAAGGGATTATAAAGACAAGAGGGCTTCCCTGGTGGCTCAGATGGTAAAGAATCTGCCTGCAATGCAAGAGACCCAGATTTTATCCCTGGGCCAGGAAGATCCCCTGGAGAAGGGAAATCACAACCCACTCCAGTGTTTTTGCCTGGAGAATTCCATGGACAGAGGAGCCTGGCTGGTTACAGTCCATGGGTCACAAAGAGTTGGACATGACTGAGTGATTAAAACACACACACACACACACACACGTAAAGACAAGAAGAGTGGAAATCTCTCTTCGGATGATATCCTTGAAAACTTATGAAGCAAAAGAACATAGTATAGAAGCCTCTTAACTGAAGTCCCTGCATTTTCACCTCAGTCTATTCTCAACACAGCAGCCAGGATGATCCTTTGAAACATAAGTCAGATCACACACTGCTCAGTTAAAATGGCCCCTATTTCCCTCAAACTGAAAACCAAAGTGTTCAATACTGTATGTCTGGCCTTGCGTTTCCTCTCAGACCTTATTTCCAGTTGCTCTCTCCACCCCTGGTCCCCACTCTTACCTCCTCACTGTCTTTCAAACATGATAAGTGTGCTTCCACACCAGGGGCTTTGCAGCAGCTGTTCCTTCAGCCAAGAATGTTCTCCTCTCAGCAGACAGTCACATGGCTCATACCATCACCTTCTTCAAAGTTTTGCTCAAGCACCACCTTGTCAGGGAAGCCTTCTGTGACCTTCGTATTAAATACAGATACCTTGTCCCTGTTTGTCCCAACTATGTGGCTGCCGTCTCTTATCCTGCTCCACCACCATCTTTTTTTTCTTTCTTTATAAATTGGAGGATAATTGCTTTACAATGTTGTGTTGGTTTCTGCCATGTGCTTAGTCGCTCAGTTGTGTCTAACTCTTTGCGACCCCATGGACAGAGGAGCCTGGAGGGCTACAGTCCATGGGGATTCTCCAGGCCAGAATACTGCAGTGGGTAGCCTTTCCCTTCTCCAGGGGATCTTCCCAACCTAGGGATCAAACCCAGAACTCCCGCATTGCAGGCAGATTCCCTGAGCCACCAGGGTTTCTGCCATACAACACCGTGAATAAGGCATAAGTACACCCCCTCCCTGTTGAGGCTCCCTCCCACACAGCCCCACCCCATTCCACCCCCTAGGTTGTTATAGAGGGCAGGCCTGGGCTCCTTGTACTATACAGCAGCTTCCCACTAGTTATAAGTTTTGCACATGACAGTGTATACATGTCAGTGCTACTCTCTCAATTTGTCCCACCTTCTCCTTTCCCTCTCATGTCCACATGTCTGTTCTCTGTGTCTGCATCTCTACTTATCATACATAACTCACTTATGTGAAAGTGAAAGTCACTCAGTCATGCCCGACTCTTTGCAACTCCGTAGACTATATAGTCCATGGAATTCTCCAGGCCAGAATACTGGAGTGGGTAGCCTTTCCCTTCTCCAGGGGATCTTCCCGACCCAGGAATCAAATCAGGGAATCCTGCATTGCAGGCAGATTCTTTACCAACTGACCTATTAGGGAAGCCCCACTTATAGCACATAATTTACTTGTCACGTTTATTGTTTTAATTCCCCACTAGAACTTTTTTTAAAAAGAAAAGAATCTTCAGAAGGGCAGAGAATTATTGCAATTCCTCTTTACTTTTTATCCTTAAGGCTTGGAGTATTCCTAGCACATAGTGCTCTACAAATGTTTGTGGAAAGAATAGAGTAGTTTAAATAATGTATTTTGGTTACACAGACTGGGTTTGAATCCCAATTCTATCATTTATTAGGGCTTTCCTTGTAGCTCAGCTGGTAAAGAATCCACCTGCAATCTCTGAGTATGTACCTGTACAACTTGCATACACTGAGGATAAAAATGGACATAAATTAACCAAAGTGATCTACTACACAATGGATTTGATGAATAATGCAGACAAAAATGAAAGCAGTTGACCAGTGTGATACTTTGAAGTTGTTCTCTTCATACTGGTTGATATACACTATAAAGTATTTTTCTTTTTAATACTTCAGAAACAATACTTCTGTGGTGTCTCAGGGTTGCCCAGATTGTCTCCATTTCATGCATTCTAGAATGTCATTAGGATGACTTTGTACTTGCCATTTCTTCCCTGTGTCTGTTAGCTAGACTGGCTTTGGCAGAAAGGAAAGGCCATATGGTGACCATCCATATGGATGGGTTGGCTGGGTTTTAGGCTCTTATTCCCTATTGATGTCCCTGTTGTGTGAACAGAATAACTTCTATTTAAGAGGAAAAGACGTGGGATTCCAGTCTTGCATATTGTATCAGTTAGAAAATATGTTCAACTGTGAGCAGCAGAGAACTGAGCAGAAAATCAGAGTTTAAACAAATTAGGAGTGATACAATGGCTCTATGACCTAATTGTAGACCTTTTCTCTCTCTTCTTTGCCTTTTATCTTCTCTGATCTGTGACTTCCTTCCTGTTACAATATAAGGCTGCCTCATATTCATAAAGTGGCTACTGGAATCCCAGCCAGCATTTTCTCATTCCAGGTAGGAAGAAGGGAAAAGACAAGGAACAAAGGGAGCATATCAGATGAGGTACTGTCCCTTTTTAAGGAGTTTTACCAGAAGACTCATCCAATAACTTCCTTTTATATCTCACTAGCTAGAATTCAGTCATAAACTGCTCCCATCTTCCAGGTAGGATGAGAAATCTAGCATATTTCAGTGAAGCATGATGCTGTGCTAATAAAATCAAGGTTTTATAGCCACCCAAAGGGAGAGATAGTAGGTATCCAGTAGTCTCTTGTCTAGAAAAATACTTGATTTCTCCAATAAATAGAGGAATCTTAAAAGATGACTGTCGTAGGTTGCTAATAACTTTACAGTTCCTTTCGCACCAAACTAGAAATTAAAATCCTTCCCTTTAGCTCTCCAAATGGTGGTTTATAGTAAGTATCATTTTTTAAAAGACAATCTTTACAGTGGTATCTACCCTAATCACCAAGACTCCAGCTCACTTTTGCAGACCTTTTGGTCTCCATTTGGTTGACTACATAGGTGATTCCAATCATTCTTTGCTGAATTCTGTAGGAGGAAACACTTGTCAGAACCCCATCACTGGAATCATCATTTTGCTGAAGTTCTCCAGGATCAGAAGCTCCCTTAATTGAGAACCCTGCCTGCCACTTGCTCCTACACAATACATACTGTAGAATTGATGTTTATGGAACTATATCGTTTTTCACTTAGGCAACTGTCTAAGAATCCTTTAAGCACTCAACAGCCCTTTCAGGTCACCAGGGGGTGATTTTGGTACATTTCACCCTAGCCAACTACTTCTATGGGCATCATTCCAAGGACTAATTTATTAAATGGCCTCTCAGTTGCCTGAAAAAGTCACGCAGCTTCAGAAAGTGCCTGACTTGCTCTCATGCAGTAGCCCATCTACTAAGAAGATCTGGAAGCAAAAAAAAATTATAGAATTCCTGTTGTTCCTGATTATTTTCTAATACTACTTGAGGATTGGGAAAATATAACCACCAACAATTTCTTCTAAAGACCAAGTATGTAGTCATATGGGACAGAGCCATGAAAAAAACACATACTACACATACTCTTCCCCTTTCCCTCTAGTCCCACTCCAGTGCTTACCTTTTGTTCTCTAAATAAAATAGAACCTGCATCCACTATGAGAAAGATAAGCCTTTGATTTTTTTAAATCTATTTTTAATTGGAGGATAATTGCTTTACAGTATTGTGTTGGCTTTTGCCAGACAACAACGTGAATCAACCGTAAGTATACATATGTCCCCTGCCTCTTGAACCTCCCTCCCCTCCCCTACCTCATCCCACTCCTCACAGAGACCTCAGCCATACAAAGGAGTACATTTGAGTCAGATGAACTGAGGTAGATGAACCTAGAGCCTGTTATACACAGTGAAGTAAGTCAGAAAACACAATACCATTATCGTATATTAATGCATATATATGAAATAAAAAGAATGGTACTGATTTGCAGGGCAGGAATGGAGATGGAAACAGAGAACAGACTTTGGACACAGCAAGGGAAAGAGAGGGTGGGATGAACTGAGAGAGGAGTACTGAAACATATACATTACCATATGTAAAATAGATGGATGTAAAAAAGGAAAAGAAGGCAGCAGAGGATGAGATGGTTAGATAGCATCACCAACTCAATGTACACGAATCTGAGCGAACTTTAGGAGATAGTAAAGGACAGGGAAGCCTGGCATGCTGCAGTCTATGGGGTCACAAAGAGTTGGACACAACTTAGCGACCAAACAACAACAACAAATGGGAAGCCTTTGATTGTTTATCTGAATTTTTTTCTCCTTCATGGAGATGGCTCCCTGGAGCTTTCTACTTATCAGATATAATCTGTTCTGGCCACACGGTCGTGAGAGGATGACAGCCACAGAATCTGTGATGTCAGATTAAAAAAAAAAAAAAAAACAGCGTGAATGCAAATGCACAGGCATCACAGAGGTGATGGACATGAAGTTCTCTCTTTCTGAGAAGGAATGACCAAGATGCTGGACCGAGAAGGAGCAGTTACAATAAATGACATGGGCCTCTGTGGACAGAGTGCAGCCCAGAGCCTCAACCGGTCATGTGGATAGTTCCCAAAGGCTGTTCATCCACACATCTCTCTTGTCACTCCCACTGAAAGCTTTTGAAAAGAGGGCCAAATCGCCCTTCATCAGGATATGCTGATTCAGACAGACAGCTAAGCCTAGATGGCTTTGGTGAACACACTGTGTGGGATGAAATGAGTTCCCCTGTGGTCAGCTGCCCTGTTGCTATTTAACTGAAACCAGAGGATCTCAGAGTTGCTAAGAGATTGTCACACTGCTGTGGGAAGAATTTACACAATTGGCGCCCTCAGGCAAGTAGTGCTGAATCTGTCAGTATTCAAGACTGTGTAATTTTTTTTAGCTATTTCTTCATTCTAACCTCTATGAAGTACAGCCTTCTCTCCACACTGACATAGTAGGCATTTATAGCACTGCAAGTTCTAAGCAAAGCAAAGATTGGCTACCAGAGGTGTGGGTTCAAGGACTGACTCCTGGGGCAAAATTGGTAAGAAGACAAACTGTCAGAACTGAGAGTGTGGACAGCTCCAGGGGTAGACAGAAAAAGCATCTGGAAGGAGGTGAGTCAAAGCAATGATAGAAATGAGGAAGTGTCCCTAGAAACTAGAAGTCGTGATATATGGGGTCTGAAACTCACTGAGCAGTCCAACAGTGGATTTGTGTTAGGAATAAAGATCCAAGTTAAATGGTAGGGCAGAACCAAGATGCAGCACATATGTTGCTCAATTTGCCCAGCTCCTTCCCCAGTAATCAGAAAGTCAACACCAATAGACCCAATTGATGAGGCAGGGAGCTATGCAGTCTCACACGCCTTTGCCACAGACAACTGGATCTCAGACAAACATCAGACTCAAACACAGTCAATCAAGCAGCTGAGTAGCAACCATCTGATTCTCTCTCTTGAGAATTTAAAATAAGATACACTGATTGTAGCTGGTCAGATAGAGCTGGGCACTAAACCTCTAACATCATAGAGAACTGGGGCCAGAATCAATGCCACAACAACCTAGAGTCAAGTGCAAGCCAGTCTCAGGGGAGCCTTTGAAGGAAGCTGGTGTGGAAAAGAACAAAGATATGCAGACAACAGCAAAGGTGAGAGATCATGTGATCCCAGAGGGAAAGAGAAATGGGGAAAGTGACTATGCTATCAAGTAGCTTTCCAGCTCCTAAAAAATCTAGAGGTAATGCCTTCAGTCCGGTTCTCTGAGATTTCCTGCATCCTCATAATCTAACCAAAAGCCTTGATCCTGCATGGTGCCCCACATTCAGCCTACACCCTACTGTTGTAATGGGAGCTTTGCTCCAAGCAGATTCATTGGATTGCAAAGAACACATTCAGGCTACCCTAAGAAGCAGTGAGTTGCCATAAAGATACCCATGAACATGTCCAGAACCACAGAAACTTCTGAGAACCAAGACAGACTAGGGGTCAGAAGCTCTCTGAGTCTCTCACAGTCTCTCGCTGTGTCCTGCTCCATTCTCTTCCCTATACCAACTGGTCTCTTTCCCTCCACTCTGCATAACTTTCCTCTGCTTCAAAGATTCTGCTCCCTGATAGCTTTTGCTTTACAAAGCCTGCTCCCGCCTGCTGGGCCCTTCATGGCCCTATCTTACCTCATAGCTTCTCTTTATAAATTCCTTCTGCATCAGAGACCACCAGTAACTTCATTTTCTAGTACATCTTCAAAAGAGGGTATAGGATGAGCCCTGCTCATTCTTTTGCACCAGCTCATGGACTGGCCAGTCTCTGGTTTGACTATTCTTGGATCAAAGCCCACTCCTTATACAGCCAGCCCCAGCCATTAGGGCAGAATCCCATAGTATGCTGCTGCTGCTGCTAAGTCGCCTCAGTCATGTCTGACTCTGTGCGACTCCATAGATGGCAGCCCACCAGGTTCCCCCATCCCTGGGATTCTCCAGGCAAGAATACTGGAGTGGGTTGCCAGTTCCTTCTCCAATGCATGAAAGTGAAAAGTGAAAGTGAAGTTGCTCAGTTGTGTCCGACTCGTAGCAACCTCATGGACTGCAGCCTACCAGGCTCCTCCATCCATGGGATTTTCCGGGCAAGAGTACTGGAGTGGGGTGCCATTGCCTTCTCCGTCCCATAGTATAAAACACAGCAATCTAGGCCTGTCCACGTAGAGGGGGTCTGAGCCTGGAAGACACTGTGATGAGCATGTTTTCCACGCCAGCCCCTCCTTGCCATAAATATCCTTGAAATACTCTCCTCTGTTTTCTAAGAAAACATTATGTGATAAAGCAATTGATCTTGTGATATTAATAAGCATTTTGCAATTTTTTTATTTTCTTCTTTTCAGAAGTTTCCAAATTTCCCAGAAGTAATATATCCTACTTTTATAATCAATACTTTTGCATTAAGTATTAAGAAAACAAATATAGCACCATTTATAGAGCAAATATATTGAGCGTCAACCACATATCTGGCTTTATGCTAAATGCTGCAGATATAGCGGTGAACAAGAAATGGACTTCTTGTCATGGAACTTGGGTGACTGCATAATGTATCAGCCAAATGAGGACATTTTTGAGGGTGAAAAGGAATGTTATTAATAATCAGAAAAGGACAAAACTGGAACTGTGGGCATATGGCGAATGTTTCCAATTATGCGTGCCAGCTAACATTTTAACCTTCCTGTGTATTTGAGCAGAGGACTAAGGCTTTAACTCTCCCCTCAAAAATTAATTTCTAAAATCAGAAAATTCAGAGACTATGTCAGGCAGGTACTGGGGGCAGGGAAGACTTTAACAGTCCTTTAACTACCAGCATTCTCATTCTATACTTTGGAAAACAGACAGGGTTCCAGTTTAACCAAGAAGGGCCAGAAGAGGGAAGAGTGAGGTAGGGGATAAAGAGGGAGAATTAGTATTTATCGATCACTTACATGTGCCAGTTACAGGGTTGGGTATTTTCCACATGCAATCAAAGTTAATTTCATGACAATTAGGTGATGCGGTTATTATTATACCCATTCTCCTAATGGAAAAAAAGGCTCAGAGAGTTTAATTAAGTTGACCAAGGTAATACACCCAACATTTAGGACTAAAATTTGAACCCAGCTCTAGCTAACTCCAGTACATCAAGCCACTTCTCAACAATTTAATTTGAGACCTTAAAGCACTGAAACATTATATCTAATTTCCTCTAAAATAAATATGAGTAATGATGGGATTGTCATTAAAAGTCAAGTTATAGTGGTCATTTCTTCCACGCCATCACTGTTTCAGCTTATACTGTAGAAATGAGCTTAACTGATACTGCTTCTTGGAGTATTTCTTATGGTCTTTATGTAGGTGAATTTGCATGTAATTTGAAAATGAGATTCTTGAAGGCAATTAAAGAAAAACTTCTGAAGAATGCAGTTAGCCCAGGGAAAAACATCCAATATGCTGACAAGCATTTGGAACTAATTTCCTATCAGTTGAGTCAAAAGAGAATAATTCCATTGATATCAGATTGGTTAGAAAGATATGTCAAATTCTGTTTTGACAAATATCATCACAATTCAAATCTCCTTTCACTTTAATGGGATTTGACCTCCATCAACTTCTTCCAAAGCATGAAAGTGGGAAAAAGGTAAATTTTGCTGTAAGAGTTTTGCTATGTTTGTTTGGGCTTTTCCAATTGTTATAGTTTATGCTTATTGCCAGATGAAAGGGACTCTGGATCAAAAAGTCATAGGACTCTAGAAAACAATTTTTTAGGACATAAAATAAAATCACCTGTACAACATTTTTCAGTGCCCTATGTTAGCAAAACTCATTTACAGACTAACATTAAAGAATGTCAAAACACATAAAAACAGCATAGAAAATCATATTGCATCTGTGACTTGTTTCATCTCTGCTTCAGATCAAATCATACATTTCGAACTCATTGTCTTTGGAGGACCTGCACTGAAGATCCTGCCCTCTGAAATAGAAAGTCTCTTTATCCTCAGATCTCTCTTGAAACAAAAGAACTTCCTAATGACATATTTTGTAAAGTCTGAAATTCAAGTTCAAAATGTGGTCCTTATTGTACTTAATATGTGAGAGGTGAAGAAACAGAAGAATACAGATTGATAAGGAAAGGAACTTTCTTTAAGACCTAAATGTTTTGAGCAGTACATAAATAGAATGTAATTTCATTCACTGTAAAAGGAAAACAAGATCCTTTTGCTACAAGTAACTGACGTATCTATCACAGAACTTGCACTGTTCTTCACCTTTAGACCTCAAGGCTGCAATTCAAACCAGTGTTTTAAAATACTTAGGGTCTTTATTCTCTTTCAGTTTCTTCCATTAGCTGAGAAAAACAATCTCCTTTCATGTTGTGTAGCTGATAACAAAAACTGGCTAGCACAAGAATGCCCTGCTGAATTCACAGTCAGCTTTGCAGAGCTTAATTGTATAGAAATAAATGAAACTACTTACTGCCTCGCTGAATTATGGATTTTAGAAACTGTTTAATAAGGAAGAAAACATTTAAGACAGATTATATTGAATTTTGCAAACACAGAAAACTAACATGAAACAGGAACTGATAACAGATTTTGTTGGGAAAGTTAAATTGTAATTTTATGACCATTTAAAAGCCTAGATATCTTCACAAGGACAAACCACACAATTACCTATGTGTCAGTTACTTGGACTTGTATAATTATATTTCAAATGGTCAGATTCCTCTTTACCTACAACTTTAGATTTAGAACTTTTGCTATTTATGTGGCCTTTATTGAGCTCCTGGAATCAAAAGAAGAAGAAGAAAAAAAAAAAAACACTTTCCAAATACTTGCCACTTCCTCTCCTGCAATTGTTTAACTGTTTAGGAGACTGGATTATCACCAGAATCATTGCTTATAAACTCCTCAGTGGAAGGTAAATCTCTTAAGACCTAAAACGTATTCATTTTTATATCTTCCAGGACACTTAGTAAAGTTACAGGCATAGAGCAGGGGCTCAGAAAGTGTCCCTCAGAAGGTAGATGGAGATCTCACTCTCTATTTACCATTTTAGAAATGACACGTCTCTCTCTCTCTCTCGTTCTCTGTCTCTCTCTCTCACGCATACACACAATTTACTCATGCATAGTTCTCTTTATTCACAGTCCATTGGTCAAAATTAGTCACGTGACCTTCCTAACTGCTAAGATATCCAGAAGGCAAAAATAGGATACTGGTGAGCACAGCAAAGCCCAATCCTTGGGCATCCTCTTTCTTACCTGGCAAAACCATATATACTTCCCTCAAGCAAAAATTATTCTCTCAATAAAAGAAATTCTACCACTAGCTTCAAAATAATTATTTGCTCTCACTTATTATATACATAGTACACAGATATGAAGAAAAAAGCAAAATAATTTCTGATTAATAGATTTAGGAATTTTTAAATTTTCTTTTGATTAATTTGTATTTCTTGATTTTCCATAATAAACATTGTTTTTATAAAAATAAAAATGTTTTCATGTTTAATAAACATGTGTGTCTTTCTTGAATAATTCCTGCAAATTCTTCTTATTTTGACTCTAAGACAGGGGAGGTAGAATACATAATCATTTGTTTATCACTTTTCTGGTCACTCCCAGCAACTGTGGCAATCTTCCTTTTACATTAGAAGTTTCTCTTTAATTTTGCCTGGAAATGCTACTTGGCAAAGCTCCTTGGAATCTAGCTTTTCTTGTAAGTTTCCCTTCCCAGTCAAACACCATAGCAGCCTCCAGATCAATGTGCCTCAGGCAGATCTAATTAATGTTCTCTCAATTCCTCCCATGGCCACTAGTTAATGTCAAAAATTGGAAATACGGAAACCATTCAAGGAAAATACTTTTCCCTGACTTCCTCCAATAAACTGTCTGAAGAAGAACATTGTTAAAAATTTGGCAGACAATTTTTTGATTTTCATTTTTTCATCTCATTTCCATGATCTGAAATTTAATCTTCAGAGTACATAAGAAGGTTTTCTCCATCTATGAAAACCCAAAGGTGAGCAGATCGCTCAACTGGAAAAAAAGACCCTAAAGGAGCATTGTGGGGGAGAGTACTTATAAAATCTAAGACTTTATGCAAAGTTATTATAAAATATCAGCTATATTACCTGTGCTGTACACTACATCCCTGTAACTTATTTTATAGCTAGTAGTTTTTAATCTCTTAATTCCTGTCACCTATTATGTCCCTCCCCCACATCTTCTCCCCACTGACAACCAGTAGTTTGTTCTCCATATCTGTGAGTCTGTTTATGTTTTATTCATTCATTTGTTATTTAGATTGCACATATAAATGAAAACATAATATTTGTCTTTCCTCTGTCTGATTTATTTCACTAGGCATAAGATCCTTCAGATCCATCCACGTTGTCACAGATGGCAGATATTCCATTATTTTTATGGTTGAGTAACGTTCCCCCATGTACATATACCACATCTTCTTTATCCACTAACTTGTTGACGTGTACTTAGGTTGCTCCCATTTCTTGGCCATTGTAAGGATTGCTGCCATGAACACAGGGGTGCATATATCTTTTTCTAGAGTATAATGTATAAAAATATCAAATTAGTATGTTATACACCTGAAACTAATAAATATCTTGTAAATCAACTATACTTCAATTTTTTCATGAAGAAACTGACAGTTTTCCATCAGCAGTATTTGAGTGTCAATTGTTCCACAGCAATTCTAGTGAGTAGGTAAAGTAGTTTATTATGGTATCAATATGTGTTTGTACAATAAGCCACTGGTCCTCTGCAATAAATACCAAGCAAATCTTGGTGAAAATGATATTAAAACAATTATCCTGATGTACTATAATATCAAGGGCTAACAAAGTTGTCAATCACTTGCCTGTATATATTAATAAACCACAAAAAGGCAAAAAAAAAGAACTAATCCTCTAAATAAATACAAGTTGTTATTACTACATTGTATTATATCTAATATTCATTTGTACTTAATATACATGAGTTTTCTAGAAGTTGTTACTTGTGCACCAACTTCTATTTATTTTAATATCATCCTTCAGAATAATGCATTTGTTATTGATTGCCTTTAGTACTGAAATAATAAAGATTTGCATCTACATTTTTAACCTGGAATGAGTAGCAGTCTTTCTTAATTGTCTACTTATAATCCAAGTTATTTTTCAAAGTGGATTTTAGAATAGCAAATGCATAAATCTAAATTATTCTTTAAAGGTAAAAAATACAGCACAAAGATAAATTTATAAATATTTTAGAGGATTTTTGACACAACTTTATTACCACTGCAATGTTCCCCTACGTATCAGGTAACCATTTCCCCGCACTGAATGTTCTGTCAGATAACGGAGGAATATTCATCAAATTGAAAAGGGCTAGAGAACGACATTAGATTACAACTTTTATATACAGGAGAAGTACATCATAGCAATGCCTTTTCTTCTTTTTATCTGCTTCCCCTTTCCCTTCAGGCAAAAATATAAATGAAAAATGCCTTCTACCTTCAATCAAATACCAAAGATAAAATACGGATTGCTTGCTCGACTGCTTACAATGGAGGTATAACAAATGTTAATCTATTTCTGCAGCCACCAGAGAGGGGAAGTTGGAAAGGGGAGAAAGGGATTAGAAGAGCTTTTCCTCGGTGGCATTTTTGAGACTTCAAAATGCTCTTAGAAGCTACTTAACAACAAAATCAGTTGATCCCATTGTTGTGGCTCAGAATTCTGTTTCAGTATATTGCAGCTGAGTAAGGAGGTTAAGGTGCTGGAGTAGAAGTAATGCATTGCCCATGGATATTTCCAAAATCTTTTCATTGTAACACTTTAAAAAAGACCTATGAAAATCCTCAGGCCTGCCACAAGACCTGTGTCTCTGGGGGCAGGCCCACCATGGAGAAAATCAAAGCCCACATCACCACCTCAGAGGATCTAGCTTATTTCTGAAACTCTAATTCTTCCCAGTCTTTACCTGTCCCCCACCCATCCTCTGGCTTTACCTCTCCTCTGTAGTGGGTGTGCAGGAGACATTCTCTCCTTCATCATGGGTTCCATATGACTTCCTGTTGCACTATTACAGTTTCTGATTTCACTCCTTTGTTGCAGCCACCAATGCCCAGCCTTGAACACTAACACCCCCTGGGACAACCCTGACCACCACCACCATCACCAATAAAGTTTCATATCCTGTTTACCTACTAGAGAAAAGAGGAAGAAGAAAAGGAATTTGAGAGAGCATCTTTCCTCCCTCCTTCGATGGTTAATTTTATGCGTCAACTTTACTGGCCCACGGTACCCAGCTGTTGGCTCACACACCAGTCGAGATGTTGCTATACAGGTATTATTTAGATTAACATTTGAATCAGTAGAGCTTTAGTAAAGCAGATTGCCCTCCATAATGTAGGTGGTCCTCATCCAAACAACTGAAGGCCTTCAGAGGAATAGACTGAGGTCCCCTGAAGAGGAAGGAATTCTGCCTACACACTGCTTTCAGACCTGAGACTGCAATACCAACTCCGGCTTGAATTTCCAGCCTGCTGGCCTGTCCTGAAAATTTTAGACTTTCCCACTCCCATGATTGCATGAGTCAGTTTTTATATATATTGCTATTGTTGCTGTTTCTCTAATTGATTCTGCTTCTCTGAAGTTCCTTGACAAACACATTTCCCCAGCTGCTTTCCCTTCTTCATGGGACAGTGTATATGGCTTTAAAAGGTGGACTTGAACACTCAAGATTCTAATCCCCTCAACGAAGGGATCATCTAAACCTCCAGGGTGTGAGTTGTGAAGCCCAATCATGTAACTTTTCTCTGACCAGGTTTTGAGGCTGACCCACCCCCTAAGGCTTGAAAGGAAATTGGTAGCAAGAGAACCCTGCCTTCTTGCCCTGTCACTTCCTCAAACCTAGTGACCAGGGGACTTTGGCTCCTCTACTAACCCAGGGGGACCCTGTGTTTCTCTCTCCTTTGGTGACTATTCCTGAGGAGAAATAGTTTTTCCATTTAATGAGACTCTGTCATCTGATAGACCATAGCACTAATGGGTAGGCCACTTCTGGACATGTGCCTGTATCCACCAAATACTTCATGATGATTGAGCCTCAATACAGACAGGGTTTTCTTCAGGCTTCCAGAAAGGTGAGAGATTCCCAATAGGTATTATAAGATGAAATTGTACACGATTCCATTTATCTGCCTCATGGAACAAGAGTTTGGACAGGAGAAAAGACCCAAATTCTACCCAAAGTCTCCCCTGAGACTCACTCTTTCTAGCTCTTTAAACTCTGAGTTGCTCTCTGCAGGCATAAATCAAACTCTATGATCATCTAAATTCTTCAGTAGTCACCCAGAGTCCTGACTCTCCAAACTAGGATAAATCTTCCCAATCCACACCCTTTCCATGTGATCTTAGTGTATTTCATCATCACCTTTCATCTTTTGAAAGTCAAACCAGCTTTTCATATGCTTTCTCCTTTATCTTTCTCCATTCTCCCTTCACCATTTTCCCCTTTTTTGTTTGGTCTGTCTCTGGTATTGGATTTGACCTGAATTATTCCAACAACTGTATTTTCCTTCTATGTCACACTTGCTCTACAGACCAAATCTCAACATATTTCTTCTTTCACTATATTTCGGATTTTTTTTCTCCTATACTTTTTTCTCATATGTCCATGAGTTCATGGAAAAACTAGGAAAGCTTGAATTACAAGTATCTAATTGGCTTACCTACTTCATTCACTTTTATTACCTTTACTCACATAAAAACAGCACCAAAATTCTCCAGGAAATTAGCTCTGCTACCCTCAAAGTACAAGGAAGAAAGTGTGTGAGATTCCCTGAAAGATTTAAAGTCATTATCATGGTAACTTGGAAATAACCAGCTACAACTGCTCCACTGAGGCCAAAGACTTGTCTAACTACCACTGCTTAATTAATCCAAGACACTCTAACTGAATGCCCAACTGTTGTGAAAATAATCACTAAATAACCAAAAGGTCATCTAGAAACCAAGAGAATAGCACTTGGGCCTGTCTATAGAAACAGAGATTGAATTCCTCCCTTCTGGCTTCCTTCATGTCTACAGCAAAGTTGGTTACCCTAAGAAGAAAGGGAAGGAAAAAGATCTCTGAGTAGAGGAGCTTTGACCAAAAGTCAGGCTCTACCAAGAGAGTGAGCCACACTCCCTGGAAAAGATACAGCAGCCCATGAATGATGAAACAGAAAGAATGATCTGTCGGTAATTAGTGTCTTGGGCTGAAAAGGAAGGATATCCTAGGTAACTACCCTGACAAAATGTATGGAGGTGCCCTCAGAAGGCTAAAAGTAGAGTTTTCTCTACTTTTTGCAAAACAGCTTTTAAATCAGCTCATGGCTGATTCATGTCAATGTATGGCAAAAACTATTACAATATTGTAAAGTAATTAGCCCCCAACTAAAATAAATAAATTTATTAAAAAAAAAAAAAAGAATGCAAGACATAGAGGTGGCCTGAGTTCAAATCCTGACTTCCCATTTTACCAAATGTGTCATCCTGCTGAGCTAATCTAACTAAGCCTGAGTGTCCCTACCTGTAAAGCGGGAGTAACCATAGGATTGTGATGAGAATTAAATAATAGCATCCAAATTAAGTACGTCATTAAATAAGTATTTGATTAAATTACACATGGTAAATGTTTTTAAAATCACGACTGATTATAATGTATGAAAGCATCAACCACTGAAAAATTTGGAAAACAATTGCACCATCATAAGAAGTCTTAGATTTTGAGATACTCAAGGACCAAGCAAGAAATTAAAAGAACTGGATGACCAGTAGCATTAGTGTTTTTCTCCCAAGTAATGGTAAGAAATTTGAAAAGTAAATGAGGAAACAGAATCCAGGAAATGAGCAGCTGATATTATTAGACAGTGTCAGAGAATGGGTTTGGGATTCCTGAATGATTGTTTAAGGTCTCAGAACAGACACCTGGCTGGGGATAGGGCTGGTGTATGGGAACACCTACTGTCTATCTACAGGAGAATGAATAAACAAAAGGGTGGTCTATTCATGTAAAAATGGGATACTACTCACAATTTAAAAAATAATTAAGTATTAAACACACAATATATAGATAAACTGCAAAAACACTATGAGTCAAAGAAAGCCAATTACAGAAGTATACACTGCATGATTCCATTTTTATGAAGTTCTAGAAGAGACAAAACTAATCTAATGATGACAGAAAACCAAACAGTGGTTTGGCTCTGTGTTGGGGTGGGTGGGGAGCGATTGACAGGAAGAGGCCATTTGGGGAAGGATGCAAATGTTCTACATCTTGTTTTGGTGGTGATTGATCAAAATTAATTGAACTGAACTATGTGATTGTTTTACTGTATCTTAGTTATCACTCAAGAACAACACAGTGAAAGCAAAATAAACACATTTCAGATTAAGACTGAGAGTTTACCATTCACAGGCTCTCTTTGAAAAATGTACTAAAAGATGTTCCTCATGAAAAAGAAAATTAATGAAGAAATGAAAAATGAGAGCAAAGAAACAAATAAAGTGGGGGTGCATCAACTGTATAAAAGATGCCAAAAATATTCACTAATCTTGTGTGTTTGTATTTCAAAAGGCAGAATTAAACACTATACAGGGCTACCCAGGCGGTGCTAGTGGTGAAGAACCTGCCTGCCAATGCAGGAGACGTAAGAGACATGGGTTCAATCCCTGGGTCAGGAAGATCCCCTGGAGGACAGCATGACAACCCCTCCAAAATTCTTGCCTGGAGAATCCCACAGACAGAGGAGCCTCATTGGCTACAGTCCATGGGGGTCACAGAAAGTCAAACACGACTAAAGTGATTTAGCGTGCACAAACACTATACAATAATAACATGAAAGGCAAGAGCTACTGCTTTTTTCATGAAAAGAGCAGAAATACTGATTAAATTTAGACTTTGTAGGTCAAGTATGCATGCAAAAAGGAATAATGGCACCTAAAATGGTATCACAATGTACAATTTGTGGAGTGGAAGGGGATGTAGAAAGCTGAAGTAAAAAAGTGAAAGTGTTAGTCGCTCAGTGGTGTCTGACTCTTTATAACCCATAGACTATAGCCTACCAGGTTACTCTGTCCATGGAATTCTCCAGGCAAGAATACTGGAGTGGAGAGCCATGCCCTTCTCCAGGGATCTCCCTGATCAGGTATCGAACTCAGGACTCCTACATTGCAGGCAGATTCTTTACCATCTGAGCCACCAGGGAAGTCCTACAGAAAGGTACACAGAGATAAAGAATGCTCAATTAATCTAATAGACACAACCAAACACATATGCAAACAAACACACATATACACACACAAATGAGTGAGAGAATGAAAAATCAAAGAAATATTGTAATCATAAAGTACAAAATAAAATAGTGGAAATAGAGACATCAGTAATGACAAAAAACATACATACAATAAACTCATCAGTCTTACATTGGTTTTTAAACATGTGCACTCTCCAATTATATACTGCTTCCACCTAAACATAATACCGAAAAGATTAAAAGTAGAGAGGTGCAAAATTATACAATGGGCAAATACTAATAAAAATAAAATCAATACAGTCATATTAAATCAGACAAAAATAGATTCACAGGAGAAAACATATGATGAAAAATGTTACTATGTAGTGACAAAGCGAATAATTTTTCTGAAAGATATAATAATACTGAACCTATATAATAACATAGCCTCAAAATACATAAAGCAAAACAAAAAACTCACAGGGAGAAATTAATAAATTCACAACCATTAGGAGAAGATTTTAATATATTGCACTAACTGCTGTATAAAAAGTTAATAAATTTTCTCAAATGCACTGCAATGTATGTCCCACACCAAAAATTAAAAAATAATTTAACACAAAAAAATTAATTTATTTTAATTTAATAAAAAACAGTTTATTTTCAATTGCACATGAATGAATTACCAAAATTTGATTAAGTACTTGCTTACAAAGCAAGATTCAATAAATTCAAAACTTTCTGTAGCATACAGACCACATTTCGTGACAAAAGTAATAAGATATTAGAAATCAACAGTTCAAAAATCCTAAAGTATATCATAAATCATTTATGAGACCAGGGATAAATCAGAAAGAAAATTATCACCATTCAAACCTGAGGCAATAAAAGTACTACATGTCAAAACTGATGCATGCAAATAGCAATACTCAGTACTTTGGGGCAATTGAAGTCTTAAATGTATATATTAGAAAAAAAATAAAAAAGTTATGACTTTAGCATCTAAGTCAAAAAATTAGAAAATGAAAAATAGTAAACCTGTATGAAGGAGTAGTAGAAAGGAAACATAAACTAGAAATTTATCATGTAGAAACAAAAAACAAAATAAAGAGGGTCAGCAGAACCAAAACCTCTGCAAAGGCAGAAAATAAGCCAGTCCTCTGGCAAGGTACAAAATAGCCTTACTAGACATAAAATGTCCATCCAACAAGTCCATCCTAAAGGAAATCAGTCCTGAATATTCATTGGAAGGACTGATGTTGAAGCTGAAACTCCAATACTTTGGCCACCTGACACAAAGAACTGACCCGTTACAAAAGACCCTGATGCTGGGAAAGACTGAAGGTTGGGGGAGAAGGAGAGGACAGAGGATGTGATGGTTGGATGGCATCACCGACTCAATGGATATGAGTTTGAGTAAACTTCAGGAGTTGGTAATGGACAGGGAGGCCTGGCATGCTTCAGTCCATGGGGTCACAAAGAGTCAGACACACCTGAGCAACTGAACTGAACTGACTGAACTGAGACATAAAAAGGGCTTCACTGGTGGCTCAGCTGGTAAAGAATCCACCCTCAATGTGGGAGACCTTGGTTTGATCCCTGGGTTGGGAAGGTCCCCTGGAGAAGCGAACAGATATCCACTCCAGTATCCTGGCCTGGAGAACTCCATGAACTCCAGTCTATGTGGTTGCAAAGAGTTGGACACAACTGAGCAACTTTCACTTTCAGACATTAAAAAAGATATATAATTGCATCTGGTCTCACCATTTCATGGCAAATAGATGGGGAAACAATGAGAGACTTTATTTTCTTGGGCTCCAAAATCACTGCAGATGGTGACTGCAGCCATGAAATTAAAAGATGCTTGCTCCTTGGAAGAAAAGCTATGACCAACCTAGACAGCATATTAAAAAGCAGAGACATTACTTTGCCAACAAAGTTCTGTCTAATCAAAGCTATGGTTTTTCCAGTAGTCATGTATGGATGTGAGAGTTGGACCATAGAGAAAGCTGAGCACTGAAGAACTGATGCTTTTGAACTGTGTTGTTGGAGGAGACTCCCGAGAGTCCCTTGGACTGCAAGATCAGATCCAGTCAATCCTAAAGGAGATCAGTCCTGATTGTTCATTGGAAGGACTGATGTTGAAGCTGAAACTCCAATTCTTTGGCCACCTGATGCAAAGAACTGACTCATTGGAAAAGACTCTGATGCTGGGCAAGATTGAAGGCAGGAGAAGAAGGGGACAACAGAGGATAAGACAGTTGGACGGCATCACCGGCCCAGTGGACATGAGTTTTAAGCAAGTTCGGGAGCTGGTGATGGACTGGGAAGCCTGGTGTGCTGCAGTCCATGGGTTGGCAAAGAGTCAGATATGACTGAGCAACTGCACTGACTGATAATTGAAGTGAAGTGAAAGTTTCTCCGTCGAGTCCAACTCTTTGCGACCCCATGAATTATACAGTCCATGGAATTCTCCAGGCCAGAATACTGGAGTGGGTAGCCGTTCCCTTCTCCATGGGATTTTCCCAACCCAGGGATCTAACCCTGGTCTCCAGCATTGCAGTTGGATTCTTTACCAGCTGAGACACCAGGGAAGCCCCTATATAATTACAGATAAAATAAAAATTTAAAGCATCTTAAGAGAATGCTTGAACAACTTGATGCCAATAAATTTGAAACTTAGAAAGTCATGCATTTAAAAAGAAATAAAAGCTTGAATCACCAAACTTTCTCATAAAAAAATATGGAAAACCTGAACAGACCTATGATTATTAAAGCTGAATCTGTGATTTAAAAACCTATGCTCTTCCCCTCCTCCAAAAAAAGGGGGGGCCATAATGATTGTACAGATAGATATCAAACTTGCAAAGAAGAAATATTTCCTAACTTATGTAAAGTTTTCCAAGTATTTAGAAAGGGAAAGCTCCCCAACTCATTATATAAAGCTCTGTAACACTTAGTGCCCAAAATGGACGAGGATGATACAAAAAGTGAAAATTACAGGTCAGGCTCACTTGTGAACACAGATGTCAAAGTATTAAATAATTTTTTTAGCAATCAAATGCAGTGACGTATTTAAAAACAAGTACCCCATGACCAAGTAGGGCTTATTTCAAGAATGCAAGGACGATTTAGTATTAGAAAATCAATAAAAGTAATAAACAACCATAATAGAAAAAAGGAGAAAACCCATGTGATAATCTCCAAAGATGCAGAAAAAGAACAGATGAAATTATATTGACTCAAGTAAAAATTCTTAGCAACTAGGACTGAGAGAGAACTTTCTTTACTTGATTAAGGGTATCTACCCCAAAACATCAACAAATATTGTGCTGAGTAGTGCAATGTTGAAAGTATTCCATTTTAAGGAATAAGGATGCCGTTTAGCACTGATTGTATTCAGCATTTTCCTGAAGGTCCTAGCTAAAGCAAAAAGACCAAGGGAGAAAAAAAGACATAATGACTGGGCAGGAAGAATCAAAACTGTCATTATTCACAGACGATATGATTGTCTACATGGAAAAAAATCCATGAGATTATATTTTAAAACTATTAAAAGCACTAAGAGTTTGGTGGATACAAAATAATATACCAAAATCAATAACATCTCTATACACCAGCAACATCCAATTTAAAAATATAAAAATCACATTGGTCACAGTAGCAACAATATCTTCTATTTATAAGGTATGTAAGCACAAAACTAACAAAATATATTAATTAATATTATAGAAATTGTATAAAATTTTATTGAAAGATGTAAATTTTTAAAACCTGGAAAAAGAAATGAAAAATGCAGCAAATTCATGGGTAAGATTCACTATTTTAAAGATAGCAATTCTCTCCAAATTAATCCATAAAGTCAATACATTCCAGTCAAAACTTCTTAGAAGTTTCTTCATAGACCTCATCAAGCTGATGCTAAAATTCACATAGAACAAGCACAAAGAAGAACCAGGAAAATTTTGAAGGAAATAAATGAAAGGGGAGATATAATACCTCACATTCTAGGTGATAGTAATGTCGAACACAGGGCAAAGTGACCATGTTTGTGCTTGGTCACTCAGTCATGCCTGACTGTGACCCTTTGGACTGTAGCCCACCCCGCTCCTCTGTCCATGGGATTTCTCAGGCAAGAATACTGTAATGGGTTGCCATTTCCTCCTCCAGGGGATCTTCCCAACCGAGGAATCAAACCCGAGTCTCCTATGTCTCCTGCATCTCCTGTGTTGCAGGTGAATTCTTCACCCGCTGAGCCATCAGGGCTAGGTGAGAGAGTGGACAATTGGAACAGAGCAAGAGCCTTGAAACAGACCTGGGTTTATGTATTGGAACTTAGTATATGATGAAACAGACCTTAGAACTAACAATTAGAACCTTACATGTAACAAATGACTGGTCCAAAATTGGGAAAGGAGTACAAAGCTGTATATTGTCACCCTGTTTATTCAACTTATTCACAGAATGTTGTTCAGCTGCTCAGTCATGTCCGATTCTTTGTGACCCCATGGACAACACCTCACCAGGCTTCCCTGTCCTTCCCTATCTCCCGGAGTTTGCTCAAACTCATGTCCATTGAGACAGTGATGCCATTCAGCCATCTCACCCTCTGTCACCCTCTTCTGCTCCTGCCCTCGACCTTTCCCAGCATCAGAGTCCTTTCCAATGAGTTGGCTCTTGACATCAGGTGGCCAAAGTAGTGAAGCTTCGGTTTCAGCACCAGTCCTTCCAAAGAATATTCAGAGTTGAATGTTAGGATTGACTGGTTTGATCTCCTTGCTGTCCAAGGGACTCTCAAGAGTCTTCTCCAGCACCACAATTCAAAAGCACCAATTCTTTGTCTCTCGGCCTTGTTTATGGTCCAACTCTCACATCTGTACATGACTATTGGAAAAACCACTGCTTTAACTATACAGATCTTTGCAGGCAAAGTGATGTATCTGCCTTTTAAGAAGCTGTCTAGGTTTGTCATAGATTTTCTTCCAAGGAGCAAGCATTTTTTAGTTTCATGATTGCAGTCACCATCTGGAGTGATTTTGGAGCCCAAGAAAATAAAGTCTCTCATTGTTTTCATTGTTTCCCCATCTGTTTGCCATGAAGTGATGAGACCAGATGCCATGATCTTAGTTTCTGAAAGTTGTTTTGAGCCCCCTTTTTCAATCCCCCCACCTTCATCAAGAGGCTCTTTATTTCCTCTTCACTTTCTGCCATTAGAGTGGTACCATATGCATATCTGAGGTGATTGATATTTCTCCTATCAATCTTGATTCCAGCTTGAGATTCTGGTCCCATCACTTCATGGAAAATAGATGTGGGAACAATGCAAACAGTGATAGACTTTATTTTCTTGGGCTCCAAAATCACTGCAGATAGTGACTGCAGCCAAGAAATTAAAAGATGCTTGCTCCTTGGAAGAAAAGTTATGACAAACCCAGACAATGTATTAAAAAGCAGAGACATAACTTTGCTGACAAAAGTCCATACAGTCAAAGCTATGATTTTTCCAGCAGTCATGTATGGATGTAAAAGCTGGAGCATAAAGAAGGCTGAGTGTTGAAGAATCGATGCTTTCAAACTCTGGTGTTGGAGAAGACTCTTGAGAGTCCCTTGGATTGCAAGATCAAACCAGTCAATTCTAAAGGAAATCAACTCTGAATATCCATTGGAAGGACTGATGCTGAAGCTCCAATACTTTGGCCACCTGATGCCAAGAGCCAACTCATAGTAAAGACCCTGATGCTGGGAAAGATTGAGGGCAGGAGCAGAAGGGGATGACAAATGATGACATGATTGGGTGACATCACAGACTCAATAGACATGAGTTTGAGCAAACTCCGGGAGATGGTGAAGGACGGGAAAGCATGGTGTGCTGCTGTCCATGGGGTCACAAAGAGTCAAACATGACGGAGCAACCGAACAACAACTCTTTTCTCAATGTCATGTGTAGTTAGCCACCTCTGGAATTAATCTAGCTTTCCTGGTAGGCTAACACTCTGCTGTGGATAGACTGGAAAGCACTTACTGGAAAGGAAGGTTCCTGCCATTGAGAGTGTGATGAAGCCACTATGATTTGGCCTTTGGATTAGGATCCAGAAACCCCTGAGCTCAAACCTCACTCTCTCAGTAGCTGGGTTACTTTTGGGCAAGTTAACCACCCGCTCTGGGCCTCCATTTCTTCATCCTCGAAATGGGCATAACAAGAATACTTGTTTCACTGGGTTACTCTGAAATTTAAATAGTATGATATGTGCAAAGAGGTTAGCACACTGTCAATCATATAGGAAATGTTAAGCAGACCAGCAACATCTGCACTGCTTGGGAACTTGCAGGAAATAAATTTCTCAACCCTGCCCCAGACTTACTGAATCAGAAACTATAGGGTGGAACCAGCAGTCTGTGCTTTTTTTTTTTTTAAACAAGCCCTCTTGTGCCTTGTTCTGATGGCACAAGAATTTGAAAATTACTGGGTTCAAATAATCAGAAACACCCCAAAGGCTGAAGTCAATTAGCCTCCTCCCTTCCATTGACTGCACAGAGGAGGGCGGGGTGGACACAAGAACAAAATTAGCATACTCTCTTTTTTAACTTTGGCTGTGCTGGGTCTTTGTTGCAGTGTACAGCCTTTCTCTAGTTGTGGCACAAGGGCTCAGCTGTTTCGTGGCATGTGGGATCATAGTTTCCAGACCAGGGATTGAACCCGTGTCCCTGCATTGGAAGGCAGATTCTTAACCACTAGACCACCAGAAAAGTCCCAAAATTAATATACTTTAAAGAAAAGGAAGAGGAGTGAATGCTAGGAAAGAAGACATATATATGCTAACATTACTTGACTATTTACTACAAACCATTGGGTTAACAATTTTGCAAATGTTATGTAACAACCAATAAGACAGGCAGTATTTTTGCCCACGTCAACAAGTGGAAAAATTGAAGCACAGAGGGTCCACATGACTTGCCCAAGATCACAATACAACCAGTGACAGGGTTGGATTTTCATCAAGCTAGATTCCAGAGATTGCCTTCTAAACTAAACCATGTGTGAGCTTTTTTCTTTCTCTTTTAATTTAAGGTGTGGCCTTCATTTTTTTAATTAATTAATTAATTTTAATTAGAGGCTAATTAGTTTACAATACTGTGGTGGTTTTTGCCATACATTTACATGAATCAGCCATGGGTATACATGTGTTCCCCATCCTGAACTTCCCTCCCATCCCATCCCCCACCCATCCCATCCCTCAGGGTTATCCCAGTGCACCAGCCCTGAGCACCCTGTCTCATGCATCGAACCTGGACTGGCGATCTATTTCACATATGGTAATATACATGTTTCAATGCTATTCTCTCAAATCATCCCACCCTCACCTTCTCCACCAAATCCAAAAGTCTATTCTTTACATGTGTCTCTTTTCCTGTCTCGCATACAGGGTCATCGTTATCATCTTTCTAAATTCCATATATATGCGTTAATATACTGTATTGGTGTTTTTCTTTCTGACTTACTTCACTCTGTATAATAGGCTCCAGTTTCATCCACCTCATTAGAACTGATTCAAATGCATTCTTTTTAACAGCTGTGTAATATTCCATTGTGTATATGTACCACAGCTTCCTTATCCATTCGTCTGCTGATGGACATCTAGGTTGCTTCCATGTCCTGGCTATTGTAAACAGTGCTGCAATGAACATTGGGGTACATGTGTCTCTTTCAATTCTGGTTTCCTCAGTGTGTATGCCCAGCAGTGGGATTGCTGGGTCATATGGCAGTTCTTTCCAGTTTTTTAAGGAATCTTGTGTGGGCTTTTCTTTTCAAAGTTTCTCTACTTGCAAAATGGAGGACTAGCTCCAGATTGCTGGTAAGCCTCATGCTGCTGGGAGGAAGCCAGCTTCCTCAGTGACTTTGTACCCTGCCCCACTTTACAGATAAAGAAACAGATAAGGACGAGGTGAAGAGAAGCTAAAATACTTCCCTAAGTCAATGAGTCTGTCAGCACCACAACCAGAACTTGAAATCCACTTTTCTAAGAATAAGAAGTTTTATGATATCTGTTAAATGTACATCTGTCTTAGCATTTGGGGATATTTATTCCATTTTTTATTTCATTTAAGTTGTTGTTAAACCTGAAGTTTTAAGCAATTCAAGTATTAGCAGCTTCTTGACTGGAGTAGAAACTGCTGAAAAGATCCTAAATGAGCAGTTCACTTAGGGAGGAAAGGTCTTCTACTTCCTTCATAAACCCTCTGAAAAACTGCCGTCTGTGCTATGGTAGCAGCTGTTCCATTCTCATATTTGATTCCATGGGGAGTCAACTAACTTCGGGTTCCTTTTTTAAAAATTGGAAATCAATGTCAAATCCAGTGATGGAGAAGGCCAATGAAGCCCTTTTGTTCATATTCCCTAGCTACAGGGCACAGATACTCTTCCCTTCACCAGCATTGATCTGAGAGCAGACAATTGTCTGCAATTCTTATGTTGGCGTACCGAGATCCTTCAAGTACTCTGAGGCTGGCATAGGCTGGACTTGCTTTAGACTAGAAAAAGTGAAATCAATATTTCTTCTAAAAGTTGTACTTGGGGCAGTGTTCAGAAGCCTTCTTATTTCTGCTGCTTTGGTCAAAATGACTGAAAGATTCAGTATGAGACATACACTCTGTTCTCTGTAATTTGCTGCCTTAAATTTCTAAATTGAGCAAAAAGTGGGTAAAGAGTTAACACTATCAGTTAGGCTAAGAAAAGTCAGCAGAATGACTGCTTCTTTTCAAATTATCACCCTTTGTGATGCGGGTACGTAGTGTACTATTTGATCATTTTCTATTTTCATGGCACTATCTTTCACCTTTCTCCTTCTTTGAGGTAAATTGAAAGATGGGTTCCGATTCTCCACCTGTCCCTTGCCAAGGCCTCACGACGGCCTGATGTATTTCCTGCCCTTCATGTTGGTCTCGACTATGTGGCTTGCTTTCATCAGTGGCAGAGGAAGGGAGAGCCCAAAGCCTAGACACGAATTTTTCTGATGGCCATCTTGTTCCTCTGCTGTCACCATGAGAACTGGAGCTGGATGGCTCTGGGGAGGATGAGAGGCAGGTGGAACCCATCTAGTCTAGATCTTCAGTGAGAAGAAAGCCGCTGCAGCCGCTGCAGCCTGACAGGTGACACTCAGCTGAGACCAGCACATGAGCCAACCTCCACCTCATCTACTCATTCACGAGTCTACTGTTGTCGCTACTGAGATTTTATGCTGCACCGATGCAACGACAGTTAACTGGAACACTCTCTTTTATTTTCACTTTTTATTTTGTATTGGGGTATGGCCAATTGACAACGTTGTGATTGTTCCAGGTGAACAGCAAAGGGACTCTGCCATAAATATACATGTATCCATTCTCCCCTAAACTCCCCTCCCATCCAGGCTGCCACATAACATTGAGCAGAGTTCCCTGTGCTAAACAGGAGGTCCTTTTGGTTATCCATTTTAAAAATAGTAGTATGTACATGTCCAGAACGCTCTTTCAAAAGAAAATCAGATAATTCCATGCATAAATAAGCCTATGAGAAAGCATGATTGCTTTTGAAACACACATACAGAAAAGTCAGATTCATGAATTTTTCCCCTTTGGAAATGATCCATTCATTCTTTTGGTGCTACCTTCTTCCAAAAAAATTTGGGTAATGCTTTTAAGAATTGCTCTCTTAAGAAATCTATAGCAGACACACACAAAATCTATAGCACAGGTTTTGGACTGTCCTCAGTAACAGCAACCCCTCATACTTTGAAAAAAGTTTTTTTTTAAAAGCTAGAAGACATTAGAATATATTTTAATTTCTTCAGAATCAACCAGAATTATTTTAATGCTCAGACCAGAGAAAATAACATAAGTATAGTTTAGAAGATTAAAATAAAATGTTTTACTATCAAACTCACAACCATAACTCAATTGTCATCCTGGTGTATTCAATTTCTTTTTTCCTCAAATGTATATGTTTTTTAACGTGCTACAAAAGCTCTTTTCCAAAATGAGATGTGTTTCTTGTTACAAGTTTGTAATGTGAGACTTGAACTGAAAATAAATATCTGGTATCAACTGGAATCATTTATAAAATATCTCTGGCCATGAGTCTTATATATATATATATATATATGTATATGTATATATATATATACATATACATATATATATTTATGCTAATTGCAGCTTCTAGAATGTGTGCCAATGAAATTGCCATTCATATATCTCTCTGCTTCCTCTGAAATAAATCAAGAGTAAGAAGACAGTGGAAGGAAAATTCAAGAGTTAGAAGAATTAGAAGGTATGATCCAGAAGTGTAAAAACCAAGAACCTAAATGGGGGGCTTAACTAGACCTGTCAACACAAGGACATGGTGCATATTTGGTGAAACTTTGAGTGAAAGTATTTTCTACTTTAAGCCAATTCCAAAAAAAGCCTCTTGATGAAAGTGAAAAAGGAGAGTGAAAAAGTTGACTTAAAACTCAACACTCAGAAAACTAAGATCATGGCATCTGGTCCCATCATTTCATGGCAAATAGATGGGGAAACAATGGAAACAGTGACAGACTTTATTTTGGAGGGCTCCAAAATCACTGCAGATGGTGACTGCAGCCATGAAATTAAAAGACGCTTGCTCCTTGGAAGAAAAGCTATGACCAACCTAGACAGCATATTAAAAAGCAGAGATATTACTTTGCCAACAAAAGTTCGTCTAGTCAAAGCTATGGTTTTTCCAGTAGTCATGTATGGATGTGAAGGTTGGACTATAAAGAAAGCTGAGTGCCAAAGAATTGATGCTTTTGAACTGAGGTGTTGGAGAAGACCCTTGAGAGTCCCTTGGACTGCAAGGAGATCCAACCAGTCCATCCTAAGGGAGATCAGCCCTGAATATTCATTGGAAGGACTGATGCTGAAGCTGAAACTCCAATACTCTGCCCACCTGATGCAAAGAACTGACTCACTGGAAGAGACCCTGATGCTTGGAAAGATTGAAGACAGGAGGAGAAGGAGACAACAGAGGATGAGATGGTTGGATGGTATCACCGACTCAATGGACATGAGTTTGAGTAAACTCCGGGAGTTGGGATGGACAGGGAAGCATGGCGTGCTTCAGTCCATGGGGTCGCAAAGAGTCGGACACAACTGAGTGACTGAACTGAACTGATCTGGCTCTCAGGCTTCAGTCTATCAAAAGCATTATATTCCTTCACAAAGCAATATTCCAGCTTGGTGAAAACTTTTAGTGTTAGTAAAAATCTACAATTTGGGGTCCAAGTTCTGACACATTTATTTATTGCCATCACACTGTGGTTCTTCCAGGCCATGGCCATATTTTTGTGCAGACAGTCCCCAGTTCTTTGCCTCCAATTCCAAGGAATGACACTAATGCCCAAAGATGAATCATAATCAACAAATATGACAAGCCATATTTCACAAATATCTTTATCTAGCACCCAGTGGAACATCTTATGGAAATGAACTTGTGATAAACCTTTATGTATAACTGAATGTTATCTTGTCAGTTTCTTTAACAATTTATCCTAATCTTTACACAGAGTTATAATTATGGTATTCCTACAAACTTTTTTCCTTTCTTTAACATACCATTTGTTTGTAAGCATATAACTGCATATATGTAACTGCTCAATATTTCACAATTAACTACATCACATTTATTTAGTCATAGTCTTACAATATTTAGTTTTTGTTTTTTTTAATAAATAATACAGAAAGTAACATACCAGTGCATATAAATTTCCCCTTTTATACTAATTTCTTGTGAAAGATTCCTAGATATGGAACTATTAGGTCAACAGTTGTGAACATTTTTAGGGCCCTTTGTACATAGTGAGAGGCTTCCCAGGTAGGCTCAGTGGTAAAGAATCTGCCTGCCAATGCAAGAGATGCAGGAGACTTGGGTTCTATCCCTGGGTCAGGAAGACTCCCCAGAGGATGAAATGGCAACCCACTCCAGTATTCTTGCCTGAAAAATTCCCTGGACAGAGGAGCCTGGCTGGCTACAGTCCATGGGGTCACAAAGAGTCAGACATGACTTAAGCAACTGAGCTTGCACACATATAGTGAAATGCTGTTTTCTAGAAGGTTATGCCATTTTCACTGGAGTGAAGAACACCAATTTCACCAGTGCTGCAAGTATTAGATATTATCATTTAAAAATCATTTTGCTGATCTAATAGTCAGGCAAGTTACCCCTTTACATTTTCAAAACAGTGTTTATTTGATTATAGGCAGATAGACTATTTTCCATGTTTATTTGTAGTTTTATATCATGTTTATTTTCTAGTAATCTTTTTATGGTTTTTTTCTGGTTTTATATTTAGTAAAGAAAGGATACCAGCTAAAGGATCAGTGATTTGCTGGGGGTTAGGAGATGAGTGGGTAGGCAGACTCAAAATAAAGAGATTATAAAGAATCATCTTTACCAATCAATACATCAAAGATGTTCCCATTTCCAAGATGTTCTTTGAAAACTGTAGCTTAAGGGATAATAGGGGAAATTGTGTTAAATGCATAGAATATACTAGACCTAATTGACAACTTGAAATAAACAATGTATTTGGAGTAAACAATAACAGCAACATAAGACTTTTTGAACCAGTCAAAAATGACAGTGTGGTGCAAATGAACAAAAAGTAAAAGTTGTGACTAAACTTGGTGTCTGTACTAAGAACCTGCCTGGGGGCACCCAGCACATCAATACTCAGGAGAACCTGGGCCTTGCAAGGTTAAACTCGGTCTATATTTGGGAACAATGACATTTAATGGTGTCCTTAGACACACAAACCAGATATGACCCCTGTTGAGGACAATGACAAGATGGGTATATAGTAGAGTGGTTAAGGGATGAAGATTTGCTCTTGATCTCTATGATCTTCTAGCTGCATGACCTTGAAAACATGACTCCCCCTCTCTAACCCTCCATTCCACATATGAGACTTGACTAACTACACTTCTCTCCAAAGGCTATTAGAATTCAATACAACAGCACTTGGAAACTGCTTAGCTCAGTGCCCAGCCCATATTTAACTCTCAGCAAATCTGATTTCTGAGCAATTATTGTTAATTGCCCGTAAAAGAAATGTCTACACGAATGATATTTTAGACCCCTTTAATACACTAAATGAGACAAAGAATAGGGAGTTACAGTCACGTTTGCCAGGTTTGGACTTGAACATTTGATTTGGCCAGCTTGCCTGGCCCGCATGTCATGCATCCAGCACTCAAAAAGAGCACATCTATGCCAATTTGAGGACTTCCCTGGTGGCTCAGATGGTAAAGCATCTGCCTACAATGCAGGAGGACCCAGGTTCAACCCCTGGGTCGGGAAGATCCTCTGGAGAAGGAAATGGCAACCCACTCCAGTACTCTTGCCTGGAGAATGCCATGGACAGAGGAGCGTGGTAGGCTACAGTCCATGGGGTCGCAAAGAGTCGGACACGACTGAGCAACTTCACTCACTCATCCATGGCAATTTGAGATTATTCCCAGCCTGTTGTGAATTTTACAACAATGAGAGTTATAGTTTAGCATTAATCTACCAATGTGAATTTAATAATAATGCAACTAATGTAGCTATTACATATAATATTATTATAGAGATCTCTTCAAGAAAATTAGAGATATGAAGGGAACATTTCATGCAAAGATGGCCATAATAAAGGAAAGAAATGGTATGGATCTAAAGAAGCAGAAGATATTAAGAAGAGGTGGCAAACAGCAATCAGAGCTGAAAAAGAAATAAAAGGAATACAGATAGGAAAAGAAGAAGTAAAACTCTCACTGTTTGCAGATGACATGATCCTCTACATAGAAAACCCTAAAGATTCTACCAGAAAATTACTAGAGCTAATCAATCAATATAGTAAAGTTGCAGGATATAAAATTAACACACAGAAATCCCTTGCATTTCTATACACCAATAATGAGAAAACAGAAAGACAAATTAAGGAAACAATACCATTCACCATTGCAACAAAAAGAATAAAATACTTAGGAATATATCTACTTAAAGAAACAAAAAACTTATATATAGAAAACTACAAAACACTGATGAAAGAAATCAAAGAGGACACAAACAGATGGAGAAATATACCATGTTCATGGATTGGAAGAATTAATATAGTGAAAATGAGTATACTATCCAAAGCAATCTATAGATTCAATGCAATTCCTATCAAGCTACCAATGGTATTTTTCACAGAACTAGGACAAATCATTTCACAATTTGTATGGAAATATAAAAAAACCTCGAATAGCCAAAGCAATCTTGAGAAAGAAGAATGGAACTGGAGGAATCAACCTGCCGGACTTCAGGCTCTACTACAAAGCCACAGTCATCAAGACAGTATGGTACTGGCACAAGGACAGAAGTATAGATCAATGGAACAAAACAGAAAGCCCAGAGATAAATCCACGCACCTATGGACACCTTATCTTCGACAAAGGAGGCAAGAATATACAATGGAGAAAAGACAATCTCTTTAACAAGTGGTGCTGGGAAAACTGGTCAACCACTTGTAAAAGAATGAAACTAGAACACTTCCTAACACCATGCACAAAAATAAACTCAAAATGGATTAAAGATCTAAACGTAAGACCAGAAACTATAAAACTCCTAGAGGAAAACATAGGCAAAACTCTCTCTGACATAAACCACAGCAGGATCCTCTATGACCCACCTCCCAGAATATTGGAAATAAAAGTAAAAATAAACAAATGGGACCTAATTAAAATTAAAAGCTTTTGCACAACAAAGGAAACTATAAGCAAGGTGAAAAGACAGCCTTCAGAATGGGAGAAAATAATAGCAAACGAAGCAACAGACAAACAATTAATCTCAAAAATATACAAGCAACTTCTGCAGCTGAATTCCAGAAAAATAAACGACCCAATCAAAAAATGGGCCAAAGAACCAATCAGACATTTCTCCAAAGAAGACATACAGATGGCTAACAAACACATGAAAAGATGCTCAACATCACTCATTATTAGAGAAATGCAAATCAAAACCACAATGAAGTACCATTTCACATCAGTCAGAATGGCTGCTATCCAAAAGTCTACAAGCAATAAATGCTGGAGAGCGTGTGGAGAAAAGGGAACCCTCTTACATTGTTGGTGGGAATGCAAACTAATACAGCCACTATGGAGAACAGTGTGGAGATTCCTTAAAAAACTGAGAATAGAACTGTCATACGACCCAGCAATCCCACTGCTGGGCATACACACCGAGGAAACCAGAATTGAAAGAGACACGTGTACCCCAGTGTTCATCGCAGCACTGTTTACAATAGCCAGGGCATGGAAGCAACCTAGATGTCCATCAGCAGACGAATGGATAAGGAAGCTGTGGTACATATACACAATGGAATATTACTCAGCCATTAAAAAGAATACATTTGAATCAGTTCTATTGAGATGGATGAAACTGGAGCCCATTATACAGAGTGAAGTAAGCCAGAAAGAAAAACACCAATACAGTATACTAATGCATATATATGGAATTTGAAAGATGGTAACGATAACCCTATATGCGAGACAGAATAAGAGACACAGATGCATAGAACAGTCTTATGGACTCTGAGGGAGAAGGTGAGGGTGGGACGGTCTGAGAGAATAGCATTGAAACATGTATATTATCATTTGTGAAACAGAACACCATTCCAGGTTCGATGCATGAGACAAATGCTCAGGGCTGGGGCAATGGGATGATCCAGAGGGATGGGATGGGGAGGGAGGTGGGAGGGGGGTTCAGGATGGGGAACACATGTAAACCCATGGCTGATTCATGTCAATGTATGGCAAAAACCGCTACAATATTGTAAAGTAATTAGCCCCCAACTAAAATAAATAAATTTATTAAAAAAAAAAAAAAAAGAAGAAGAAGAGGTGATAAGAATACACAGAAGAACCATATAAAAATGATCTTAATGACCCAGATAACCACAATGGTGTGATCACTCTAGAGCCTGACATCCTGGAATGTGAAGTTAAATGGGCCTTAGGAACCATCACTACAAACGAAGCTAGTGGAAGTGATGGAATTCTAGCTGAGTTATTTCAAATCCTAAAAGATGATGCTGTGAAGGTGCTGCATACAACATGCCAGCAAATTTGGAAAATTCAGCAGTGGCCACAAGACTGAAAAAGGCCAGTTTTCATTCCAATCCCAAAGAAGGTCATTGCTAAAGAATGTTCAAGTTGCCACACAATTGCACTCATTTCACATCCTAGTAAGGTCATGCTCAAAATCCTCCAAGCTAGGCTTCAAGAGTTCATGAACTGAGAAATTCCAGATATACAAGCTGGATTTTAAAAAGGCAGACGAACCAGAGATCAAATTGCCAACATTCACTGGATAATAGAAAAAGCAAGAGAATTCCAGAAAAATATCTACTGCTATTAACTACCCTAAAGCCTTTGACTGTGTGTATCACAACAAACTGTGGAAAATTCTTAAAGAGATGGGAATACCAGACCACCTTACCTTCCTCCTGAGAAATCTGCATGCAAGTCAAGAAGCAACAGTTACAACTGGACATGGGACAATGGACTGGTTCAAAATTGGGAAAGGAGTACATCCAGGCTGTATATTGTCACCCTGCCTATTTAACTTATGTGCAGAGTACATCATGAGAAACCCTGGGCTAGTTGAAGCACAAGCTGGAATCAAAATTGCCAGAAGAAATATCAATAACCTCAGATACGCAGATGAAACCATCCTTATGGCAGAAAGTGAAAAGGAACTAAAGAGCCTCTTGATGAAAGTGAAAAGGAGAGTGAAAAAGCTGACTTAAAACTCAACATTTAAAAAACTAAGATCATGGCATCTAGTCCCATCACTTCATAGCAAATAGACAGGGAAACAATGGAAACAGTGACAGACTTTATTCTCTTGGACTCCAAAAATCACCGGGGCTTCCCTGGCAGCTCAGACAGTAAAGAATCTGCCTGCAATGCAGGAAACCCAGGTTTGATCCCTGGGTTGGGAAGACCCCCCTGGAGATGGGAACAGCAACCCACTACAGTATTCTTGTCTGGAGAATTTACAGAGGAGGCTGGCAGGCTATAGTCCATGGGGTCGCAAAGAGTTGGACATGACTGAATGACTAACACATCCAAAATGACTGCAGATGGTGACTGCAGCCTTGAAATTAAAAGATGCTTGCTCCTTGGAAGAAAAGCTATGACCAACCTAGACAGCATATTAAAAAGCAGATGTGTTACTTTGCCAACAAAAGTCCATCTAGTCAAAGCTACGGTTTTTCCAGTAATCGTGTATGGATGTAAGAGTTGAACCACAAAGAAAGCTGAGTGCCGAAGAACTGTTGCTTTTGAACTGTGGTATTGGAGAAGACCCCTGAGAGTCGCTTGCACTCCAAGGAGATCCAACCAGTCAATCCTAAAGGAAATCAGCCCTGAATATTTGTTGGAAGGACTTATGCTGAAGCTGAAGCTCCAATCCTTTGGCCATCTGATGCGAAGAAGTGACTCATTGGAAAAGACCCTGATGCTGGGAAAGATTGAAGGCAGGAGAAGAGGATGACAGTGGATGGCATCACTGACTCGATGGACATGAGTTTGAGCAAGCTCCAGGAGTTGGTGATGGACAGGGAAGCCTGGCATGCTGCAGTCCATGGGGTTGGAAAGAGTAGGACATGACTGAGCAACTGAACAGAACTGAATATGCTGTTACTGCTGCTACTGCTGCTGCTGCTGCTAAGTCGCTTCAGTCGTGTCCAACTCTGTGCGACCCCATAGACGGCAGCCCACCAGGCTCCGCCGTCCCTGGGATTCTCCAGGCAAGAACACTGGAGTGGGTTGCCATTTCCTTCTCCAATGCATGAAAGTGAAAAGTGAAAGTGAAGTCACTCAGTGTCAGACTCCTAGCGACCCCATGGACTGCAGCCTACCAGGCTCCTCCGTCCATGGGATTTTCCAGGCAAGAGTACTGGAGTGGGTTGCCAATGCCTTCTCCCCAAACCAATTCTAAGCACTAAAAAATAGCCATATGGCTGAGGTTAATTTTCTAAAGTCAAACAAGCTCCTCCTACCCCCCTAAAACAGCAATGGGACAGCTGCCCCATTATATTTGTTTTTTTCCTACAAAAATCAGTTTACCACCTGCTGGAATCCCAGCCCAGGAACCAGCCTGTGAAAGTAGGTGGCTCATAACCCTGTTTTATGATGACAATTGGTGTCCTCTTGTCTCTTCCAGAAGGGTCAGTCTCAAGGTATATATACCTTGAGACTGAACTGAATATAGTTATTAATAAAAATCTTGATTTTCTGCTATGTGATATTGTGCAGAGCCCTGAATTATATGCTACAGTCACACTGTAAGAGGAATACAATTATTATTCTAATGTGGAAGAATGAATAAAGGATTCTTTTAACCAGCTGGCATCACAGGACTTCTTTTGGAGGGGACTGCCTTGTGTAATGGCCACTCTCCTAAAAGATAGATAGTATACATCCTTTTCCCTGTTTTCTTATTTCTCTTTTTCCTCCTTTATGCTGCCTGAAGCTTGGCGTGATGGCTGGGATTCCATTTGGGGCCATGAGGATAAGGAACCCTAGAAAGAGTAGAGGGAAAACCTGGAAGCGGCCTGAATCTGAGGTGTTAGTGACAGCATGCCCGCTCTTTATTGTCCATCACTGGACGATGAATTGGGAAAGAAAAAATAATTTCAGTTTTTTGAGCTAATAGTTTCAAGTCTCTAATTCTAACTGCTAAGAGAGGGCATTGGACTTTATCCAGAAGCCAAACTTATTTAGGGCCAAAAAATAGTATAACCTCAGCTATCTGGGTCACAACTATTTTAAAGATAGGGAAACAGAGGGTCAAAGAAATTAAGTGCCCTGCCCAAAGCTATACACATGGCGTAACTAAATTTGGGACAAGGTTTACCTGGCTTAAACCCTGTATTCTAACATTTCTTCTTTTCTAATTTCTCTCTTGGAGCTGACACTAACACTGCTTTCTGAACATTGCACTTACCTCCCTTCTCAGCAAAAATCTGCATTCTCACTCTTCGCTCCCTCCAGTGGGGGTCAGCCTCCAGGCCCCACAAGAAAACTGACACTTTCTCCATTCCAGTTGACACTAGACCTCAGGGTAAATACATATGACCAGTATCCCTACAAAAGCACTCCAGTAACAAGGAACTGGAAATTAATTCAGCCATATTTCCCTTAAGACTTTTCATTAAAATTAGGCACAAATGCATTTTTTTTCAAGTTGAGTCACAGTGAGATTCAAGAAGAATTTCTAAAAATATGAGGATAATACATTCAAATCAGTTATTATTAAAGAAAGCTAGAGGTGTTTAGGGTATGTCCTTCAACCTCCTGAGATTGATATCAGGGAAAAACATGCCCTTTCAAAAAACATTCTAGAATGCCACTGTGAGAGAGAAAATGCTAAGCTGGCCTGACCCTTTGAGCATTTCTTTGGATCAAGTCTAATAAATTCATTCTTAAAATAATTTTTTTCTATTATGAAAGTAGTTTCTGTTCATTATGGAATAATTAAAATAAAGAAAGATTTATATCTCAAAAAGAACCACTGTCACCCCACCCTTGAAGTATTGTTACAAAACTCCTCATCAAGCTCTCCTGGGTTGGGACACATAGTTTTTCAAGGTGGGAGCCCTTTGCCTGGCAAAGCAATAAAGCTATCCTTTTCTACTTCAAAAAGAAAAAAAAGAATCATTGTTAACATTTTGGAGTTTTCAATTTGCAGTCTCTTTGCTTCATAAATATTTTAAACTTTTGCAATCATATGGCAAACAAAAGCTTACAGAGTGATTGTTAATAGCAACTATTTTTATTTTTCAAGTTATAATACAAATTGCAAAATATTTGAAAAAATAGAAGTATGAAAATATAAAATCACCCAGAACATCTATGTCCAACGAAAACTAATGAAAAACATTTTAGTGTTTGTCCCCACAGCCTTCCCACTCTATACATTTTACATTATTCAAAACAAATTGTAAAAGTCATACTTAAAGTAAATTCAACACAAAAACATCCAGATAATATATAGACACTTCAAAGAGTCTTTCCCTTGGAAACTTAATGTCTAAGGTCATTAATTTGAATTTTAAAGAAATAGGGCATTGTCTCTCAAGTTCCTTGCCAAAGAAAATGGCTAATAAATTGCTCTCTGTAACTCTGATTTTGTGGAAGGGAAAGAATATAATTTATTTAGTAATTTTTCTGGCACAGTATCCCCAACATGTAAATAGTTTTGTCATTCGTAGTAAGTGTTTGCAGAACAACACCAATTATTTCAAGTGGTTTTCAAACATGGCAGCAACGCCCATCTGAATTATGGTGGGAAGAATGCACCTCAGAAAAACACATTTCCTAGTACTATAAAAAGAGCCAAAACAAACAATAAAGAACAGAGAGACCCACTGTCTTAGTCAGTGCAGGGTCCTATGACAAAATATTACAGACTGAGTGGCTTCAACATTTCTTGCTCACAATACTGGAGGTTGGCTGTCCAAGATCAAGGCCCCAGCAGGGTCAGTGTCTGCTGAGGGCCTATTTCCTGGTTCATAGATGGCTGTCTTTTCATGATGAGAGGGGAAAGAGCTCTCTGGGGCTTCCTTTATAAGGGCACTAATACCATTCATGAAGTCTCCAACCTCATGACCTACTCACCTCCCTTAATCAGACCACCACTCCCTTAGTACCATCCCATTTGGCATTAGGTTACAACATATGAACTTGGCTGGGGGGACACATTAATCTGTTCGTTTCAGTTCAGTCACTCAATCATATCCGACTCTTTGCAACCCCATGGACTGAGTACACCAGGCTTCCCTGTCCATCAGCAACTCCTGGAGCCAGTCAAACTCATGTCCATTGCATCAGTTATGCCATCTAACCATCTCATCCTCTGTCGTCTCCTTCTCCTCCTGCCTTCAGTCTTTCCCAGCATCAGGGTCATTTAGTCTGTAGCACCCACTTTCTCCCTTTTCATCTTTCCTCCTCATGCTGTCCACCAGTAACCTGCTGTCTTTGTTTCACAAAAGACATAGCTTTTCTTTTCTTTGGAGGTTCTCAGTTATCTGTTTTATATATGTGTATATAAATACTTTGGCCACCTGATGCGAAGAACTGACTCATTGGAAAAGACCCTGATGCTGGGAAAGATTGAAGGCAGAAGCAGAAGTGGGCAACAGAGGATGAGATGGTTGGGTGGACATGAACTTGGGCAAACTCCATGAGATGGTAAGGGACAGGGAGGCCTGGCGGGCTGCAGTACATGGGGTCACAGAGTCAGACACAACTTGGTAACTGAACAACAAGTGTGTGTTAAGTCGCTTCAGTTGTGTCCGACTCTTTGCAACCCTATGGTTGTAGCCCACCATGCTCCTCTGTCTGTGGGATTATCCAGGCAAGAATACTGGAGTGGATTGCCATGCCCTCCTCCAGGGGATCTTCCCAACCTGGGAACTGAACCCGCATCTCTTATGTCTCCTGCATTGGCAGACAGGTTCTTTACCACTAGCGCCACAGTGCAGTGTATATATGTCAATTCCAATTCACCCCACCTCCCCTTTCCCTGCTTGATGTTCATATGTTTGTTTTCCACATCTGTGTCTCTATTTCTGCCTTGCATAATAGTTTAATCTGTACCATTTTTCTAGATTCCACATATATGTGCTAATACACGATATTCGTTTTTCTCTTTCTGACTTAACTTCACTCTGTATGACAGTCCCTGGGTCCATCCACATCTCTGCAGATGGCACAATATCATTTCTTTTTAATGCTGAGCAATATTCCATTGTGTATATGTACCATAATCTTCTTTACACTTTTCTCTGTTGATGGGCATTTCAGTTGTTTCCATGTCCTGGCTATTGTAAATAGTGCTGCAAGGGCTTGTGTATCTTTTGGAATTATTAATTTCTCTGACTAGATGCCCAGGAGTGGGACTGCTGGGTCGTATCATGGTTCTATTTTTAGTTTTTCAATGAACCTCCATGCTGGTCTCCATAGTGACTGTATCAATTTACATTCTCACCAACAGTGTAAGTATTAATCTCCAAAATATACAAACAGCTCATGCAGCTCAATATAAAAAAAAAAAAGCTCAATCAAAAAATGAGCAGAAGACCTAAACAGACATTTCTCCAAAGAAGACATACAGATGGCCAAGAGGCACATGAGATGAGGCTTAACATCACTAATAATTAGAGAAATGCAAATCAAAACCACAATGCAGGATCACCTCACACTGGTCAGAATGGCCATTATCAAAAGAATCTACAAACAATAAATGCTGGAGAGGGTGTAGAGACAAAGGACATGGCTTGTTGCTACATCTGTGTTTGTTCCTGCTGGTGTCTCACCCCCACAGTTTTATAGAGACTGCCACCTCTGAATAGATGAAGATAGAAGAGGCTGTAACTCATACTGTGAATATATATAGAAATGCAACTGAAACCGTGGCACAAGGATCCTCAGAGTTCCACAACTCTGAAATTACATCTGTAATGAGATGCAAAAAAAGCCACTTCTTGCCCTGTACAGTCACCAATTACTATTATAACAGATATAAAACCCTACATCACAGCCTCAGAGCTGCATTGTGTTTAAAGAAGCAAAGCCCAGGAGTTTCTAAGCTTCACCTTTGCCTCCTTCAAATATTAAAAGATAGTCACAGGAACTAATTAAAACTCCCAGGAGTGAGTACCTTGTTCCACTTTCCCAAAAGATGACTCTCTTTCTCATCTTTATCACCATTCCTACCAACCTGCTGCCTCAGTGGACTCTCTCCTCCTTGGCATCAAGAAACAAGCTGTTGGGATGACCAACAGGCACGAAAAGATGCTCAACATCACAAACTATTAGAAAAATGTAAATCAAAACTCCAACGAGGTACAACCTCACAGAATGGCCATCATTAAAAAAGCCACAAATAACAAATGCTAAAGAGGGTTTGGAGAAAAGGGAACACGTCTACTCTGTTAGTGAAAACGTAAATTGGTGCAGCCACTAAGGAAATAAGCATGGAGGTTCCTCAAAAACCTAAAAACAGAGCTGCTGCATAAGATCCAGCATTTCACTCTTGAGAATATATCCAGACAAAACTATAATTCATAAAGATACTCGTGCCCTTATGTTCATAGCACCACTATTTACACAGACGAGACACAGAAACAGTCTATGTCAGATGAATGGATAAAGATGTGGTATATATCAGTATGCTTCCCTGGTGGCACAGTGGTAAACAATCCACCTGCCAATGCACAACACACAGGACAGATAGGTTCAATCCCTAGGTCAGGAAGATCCCCTGGAGAAGGAAATGGCAACCCACTCCAGTATTCTTGATTGGGGAATCCTATGGACAGAGGAGCCTGGTGTGCTACAGTCCATGGGTTGCGAAAGAGTCAGACATGACTTAGCGACTAAACAACAACAACATATCAATACATACAATGGAATACTACTTAGCCATTTTAAAAAAGATGAAATAATGCCATTTGCAGAAACACGGATGGACATAAACATTATCATACTAAGTGAAGTATCGATAAGTCAGAAAAATAAATACAATGTAATATCACTCATATGTGGAATCTAAAATATGACACAAATGACCTTATCTATGAAACAGAAATAGACTCAGGCATAGAGACGAGATTTGTGGTTACCAAGGGGACGGGGGACGGAAGGGGAATGGATTGGAAGTTTGGGGTTAGCAGATGAACACTCATATATAGAATGGATAAACAGCAAGGTCCTACTGTATACTGCAGGAAACTATATTCAGTATCCTGTGATAAACCATAATAGAAAAGAATATGAAAAAGAATGTATTTAAAGGCATAATTCAACACTTTGCTGCACAGCAGAAATTAACATATTGTAAATCAACTATATTTGAATAAAGTAAATTAAAAAAAAAGAAACAAGCTGCTGGCATTTCTGTCTCCCACTAAACCCCAGGGAAGTAGTCATTTTTCTAGGCTTCTGTTCTTCTCTTGAGAATACCTAGAGTTTCTCATCTTTTTTTGGAAGAAAAAGGGGAGGAAAGTCAAGAGAGCAAGTGAAATAAACTGTGGTTTTCACATCATTGTCCAATATGGCCCAGGACTAAGTGTCCTAGCAAGAATGAGATGTTGCCAGTGTATAGAGAGGAAACCAGTGAGACTGGATCTCAAAGTATCAACCACTCCAGGGACATAGTAGAGTACAAAGCTTGCTTCTAAAATATGTACCTCCGTCTCAAGTTTCAAAACTCATACACAAGTGTCTGGATTGGGGGACAACAGCGAAAAGCTTATTACACGTGCACAGTTCATGCAGAGGGCATGTGAGGACATCTATCATACCGGACACGTAGCACCAGCCCTCCACGCCTCCACCTCCTCCTCGGCTGCCACCGGCCACCACCTTCCCCTCCTCCAGCACCACCTAGGTGCAAGTTACAATCTCTTCTCTTTTTAAAGAAATCTTCAAAATATGAAAAGCATGGAGAATAAAAGTCCCAGTGAAAATAGATCATTGTTAGCATATTGTCATGTGTTTTAGAGTCTTTTTATTATTTTTTTTATGCTGAGTTGGTAAGATATTCACATGGCTTCAAAATACAAAAGGTAAGAGAATATGTATCTCCTATCCACTGTTGCCCAGATATCCAGTTCTCTGCCCCTGGAGGCTACTACACTTTGAATATTTTTTAAATGCAAAAATTAAAACATTATAGATACAGCTGAAGTCTCCTTTTCTGCATTCTCCTTCAATGCTCCCTAGAGGCAACCATTGTCATGAATTTGACACATCCTTCTAACACCTTTTTATGGTTTTTCATACATATGCATGCATTTGTGAACCACAGAGAGTTTTGCACTGTGTGCTTTTTGTAATTCACATCATGACATCATATCTTCAAGCACTATCCTATGTTGCCAGTTCATTCCTTTTAACTGATATATGATATTCTAGTATATGACTATACCATGTTTTATTCATCCATTTTCCTGTTGATAGATAGGAAACTCTTTCCCCACTTTTCAGGATTATAAATAATGCTACCAAATAACATGTAAGGCCATTTCTCCCCCAGATGAATCTGTAAATCCAAAATAATCAAGTCAAAATCGAAGAGAATATTTTATGAAAACTGGTAAACTAATTCTAAAGTTCATCTGGAAGAAAAGAGGAATGGGCAAATATTTCTTGAAAAAGAGACAAAGAAAATTGCCCTTTAGTTTTATATCTGCTTTTTCTTTCATTGTGTATATCATGTACAGGAGAGGGAGGATCAGCTAGATGCTTCCAAAAAGAAAAGGGGATTCTCCTTTCCCTGGACGTTGTTCTCTCTAGAAGGGACGCTGGAAATGGTACAGCCATCTAGCTACCAGTCTAAGTGCGAAAACAACACAGCATAGCTTAAAGGGGAAGAATCAAGAGAAATTAAACCACACCTTGAAATAACCCAGTTGGGACCAGCCCTACCTCTGCATTTGTTATTTAGATAATGTCTTCAGTTGTGTGTGTGTGTGTGTGTGTGTGTGTGTGTGTGTGTGTGTGCATGCACACATGCTCAGTCACTCAGTAGTGTCTGACCCTTTGCATGGACTGTAGCCTGCCAGGCTCCTCTGCCCATGGATTTTTCCAGGAAAGAATACTGGGGCAAGTTGCCTTTTCTACACCAGGGGATCTACCTAGCCCAGGGATTGAACCCGCATCTCTTGCATCTCCTGCATTGACAGGCAGATTCTTGTATACCCTTTTAAAGGAGCAGAAGAGGGGAGGATTATTCTATTTGTAGCCAAAAGTGTCACAACTGGTACTTCTTAAAACATCGTTCAATTTAATCAATCCTGGACTGTTGGAGTTTTTAAAGTGATTTTCAACCTTTTGGAGACCCCACCAAACAAAATACTGCAAGGAATATCCCTGTTGCTAAATCCCTATGCAAGTCTATGATCATTTTCTTAAGACAGATTTCTAAAAATTCCTACTCAATGGAATTACTCAACCTAGAATATAGGGAGTGGGGGAAGGTTTCCTTGATAGAAAACAATGTAACATATTCTAATTCAGTAGAGAAAATAAAGAAATTCAAAGTAATTTCTGAGTCTCAAGCCTGTACCCAATGTCTCTGGGCTTCACTTCCTATCTCCAGAGGGCCAGGACATCTCCCTGCCTTGGATTCCAAAGCCCCTACTGTGTTTGCTGCCAACAGAATAACAATAATAACTACAATGATGATAATAGTTAACATAAATTAAGCATTTATCCTGTGCAACAAGGTATCTATTACATCATCTCATTTAATTTTCATAACAATCCTATTAAGAAGATATGGCTATTACTCTCATCTCATAAATAAGAGAACAAGGCTCAGAAAGAATTAGTGGCTGGTCCAGGATCACATTGCTACATGAAGGAGCTGGTATTTCAGGCTGGGTCCTACTTCTCCCCTTCCTGCTTCTCTTACCTCTCCAAAATCTTTGTTGAGAATTCTACTCCCACATATTTCCACCCAAGTTTCCTGGCTTTTCCATGTGTTCTTTTAGTTTTCTTATATTTATTAAAGAATATTAAAAAAAAAAAAATACCCGGGCTACCAAGAATGAGGAAAGTAAACAGGTGTTCCTAGCACCATCACCTACTCCCTCAGTTACTTCAGAGGTGGGGGCTCACCTGGAGGGATATCTTTGTGTTGGTGGAGCTGAGCAAGAACGTCTCCCAGTAAAGTCCCCATATCATACATCACAATCCTTCCTTTTCTTTCAGAACGAAGTCAAAAGCTTCAGCAAGTGCTACCTAAAGCCTGGCACAAAGATCTCCTATTACAGACATTGTTATTGGTTCTCCAGCACCCATTCCTCCCTTCCTTCTTCACCGAAGCTCATTATTCATGTGGTTCCAGGGAATGCGGTTTCACCCCCAGCTTGAGGGGTATGGCCATGATTTGAGTCAAGATCTATACAAACTGAGTGATTCAAAGATGTTCTGTGGCCTAAGCTGGTCTAATCAGACTGACTCTGAAGCACAAAGCCTTAATATTCCCCTCAGCTCAATTATCTTTTAGTACAAAACTTTCATCACACTCTCCTAACAATAGCAATGCTAATCTTAAATAGCACTTCCTATATGCCAGGCACTAACTTAAACATTTTGTACATATTTTATTTATTTAACACTCTACAAGAGCCCTATGACGTAATTGGGATATTTTTTAAGCACCATTTTAGAAATGAGAAAAGTGAGGCACAAAATCAGGTTAAATAACTTTGTCAGAGTTGGCAGGTGGCTAGATGGATCCTCTGGCTCTAAAGTTCTTAATCTTAAAACCAGCTGCCAGCAGTTCAGCCACTGCTGTCCTGGGTTCCCTCATGGAGGGAGACTAACAGCATCAAATTGGACTGCATGAGTTGGGAGTGGGATGTAGGTGATCTGTCCAGTCACTAAGTCATGTCTGACTCTGCAACCCCATGGACTGCAGCATGCCAGGCTTCTCTGTCCTTCACTGTCTCCCATAGTTTGCTCAAATTCATGTCCATAGAGTTGGTGATGTGGGTAGGGGGTATGCAAATGTTCATTTCCACTTCTTTCTTTTAAAGGAAACTAAAGGTACATATCTCAGTTTTCATTATCCTCAAATCCAACTGAGAATTTGATTATGTCACTCTCCCAAGTCACTAATGAAGTTTCTTCTGCCAGGTTATTTCTCAATGGCTGACAGTGGTTGTCTATGGCTGGATTGATGCTTTCACATCTACTCATAATCGTGTGTGTCAAGATCACTGAAAAATAAACGCCAGGGTGTTTTCTTGGTGTTCTAGCTGCTGCTATGATTTTAGACACAAAGTCTGAAGTCTATCTCCCAAGTATCATGCATACAGAATTCAAGAGGTATAAATTCGTGTAGAATATATTCATATAAACATGGAAGTATTCTCAACTCATGTGCTTTTTGAAGCAAAGCGGCCCATGTATCATATTCATTTTGCTGACGTGGCTGTGGAAGCTTCAACCAATGACACTTGAGTTTCAAACTATGCCTTTATCTCCAGGCCAAATACTCTTACTTTTTTATTAAAAAGAAGAAGAAAACATGAAGTACTGTAAAAAATTCTCTTCACTATCAGGAGATTGTGATGTTTTCAATTAATAATCATCTTTAATGGAATGGAATGGGCACTATTTTCTATATTATTGTATCTCTTCCTCTCTTTGTTTCTGTTGTTTTTCTGTTCATTAATTCAACCATGAGAGGGGCTCAAGAAGGAAAAGAAAGATGAAAACTGGGGGCAGTACCTGCAAGTTAAAAGACCAACTGTTGGGAAATCATTGTTCATAACAGCTAAGAGTCTGAGATGTGATGTCTGAATACATACATTTCAAAGTGAATCAGAAATCTTTCCCTGGGAGCCAGGGGAAAAGGAGGTTTCCAATGTTCTTGTCCTATGCAAACAATTTTCATAATGGTCCGTGGAATTAGTCAGACCACCGCAAAAATAGACAGTATAGCCATAACTACCTATTGTACTTACTTTTTAGTTAATAATATATGCATCCATTTTTTTCACACTTGCAATTATTTCCTTTTTCTCCAGTGTTATTGAGGTATAATTGACATAAAACAATTATTTCTTTATCATTTTATCACAAACTTTCTTTCAATATACCTCCATTTTGTTTTTTATTTTATAATTTATTTTTAACTGAAGGATAATCACTTTACTTTATTTTTAATTGGAGGATGAGATGGTTAGATAGTATTACCAACTCAATGAACATGAATCTGAGCAAACTCCAGGAGACAGTGAAGGACAGTGAAGCCTGGAAAGTTGCAGTCCATGGGGTTTCAAAGAGTCGGACATGACTGAGCGACTGAACAACAAATTGCTTTACAATGCTGTGCTGGTTTCTGTCATACGTGAACATGAATCAGCCACAGGTATACACGTGTCCCTTCCCCCTTGAGCCTCCCTCCTACCTCACATCCCACCCCTCTCGGTTGTCACAGAGCACCAGACTGAGCTCCCTGTGCTATACGGTAACTTCCCACTAGCTATCATTTTACACATGGTAATGGATACATATCAATGCTACTCTTCTCAATTCATTCCACCTTCTCCTTTCCCCACTGTGTCCATAAGTCTATTCTCTATGCCTGAGTGTCTATTTCTGCCCTGCAAATAGGTTCATCAGTACCATTTTTCTAAATTTCATATATATGTGTTAATATATGCTATTTATTTTCCTCCTTCTGACTTACTTCACTCTATATAACAGGCTCTGGGTTCATCCACTTCACTAGAAAAGAAACAAGTGACATCACTCAGTTGTGTCCGACTCTGAGACCCTATAGACTGACTGTAGCCCGCCAGGCTCTTCCATCCATGGAATTTTCCAGGCAAGGATACTGGAGTGGGTTGCCATTTCCTTCCTAGGGAATCTTCCCAACCCACAGATCAAACCTGGGTCTCCCGCACTGCAGGCAGACTCATTGTCTGAGCCACCAGATCTGATTCAAATTCTTTCCTTTTTATAGCTGAGAAATATTCCATTGCATATATGGACCACATCTTCTTTATCCACTCATCTGTTGACGGGTATTTAGGTTGCTTCCATGTCCTGGCTATTGTAAATAGTGCTGCAATGAACATTAGGGTGCATATATCTTTTTCAAATATGCTTTTCTCAGGGTATATGCCCAGTAGTGGGATGGCTGAGCCATATATACGCCTGCATTTTAAATGAAGCTGGAATCTATCTGGAAAATATAGATTAATCTTGTATGGGGGTAGAGGAGAACCCAGAATATCACTTCTCAGAACTCTCCTTTACTTTCCAGTATCTACATGAAGGCCAAACAGAAATGGACATAAAGTGAGACCAATTACTAAATATCTACTAAATACTAAGTACTAAGTAAGATGCATTTGTTGTTGTTCAGTCGCTCAGTCATGTCTGACTCTTTGCCACTCCATGGACTGCAGCACACCAGGCTTCACTGTCCTTCACCTCTCCCAGAGTTTGCTCAAACCCATGTCCATTGAGTTGGTGATACCATCCAACCATCTCATTCAGTGTCATCCCCTTCTCCCAGAGTTTACTCAAACCCATGTCCATTGAGTTGGTGATACCATCTAACCATCTCATCCTCTGTCATCCCCTTCTCCTCCTGCCTTCAATCTTTCCCAGCATCAGGGTCTTTTCCAATGAGTCGGGTCTTTGCTGAATGTAAAGATGCTTTACATTCATTATTTAAGCCTATGAAAGCTCATGAAATGTTAACCATCCCATTTTAAGTAGGAGAGAACTAAAGAAACGTAAATTCTGTTGCATTGAGTAACAGATATAGACTTGCAATTCTTCTGATCTGTGCACTTTCTGTTACCATGTTTTATTTCTATAACAACTGAAAAACAAATAAGATCAATGATTTCAGTACAGTGGACAAGCCAGTATGAGATAATTCTCAGTATGAAGACTGTCCTCCTCCATTGTCACACAGCCATAGAAGGCAGGCATATTTGCAAAACAGGAATTTACCAAATTTCTAGTATCACAAGTGTTAATACAGTAGCCAATATGAATAGGAATGTAACCAGCGTTAACAGAAAAGCAGCTAATGAAGACCCCATGCTTTAAATCTAATTACTAAAAATTTACTGACTGAGGGACTGCAAGTCTGCTTCATATACCACATATATATATATGTGGTGCAGCCAGACAATACACAAAAAAGAGAGAGACAAGTACCAGAAATCAGGGGTACTGATTCTACTGCTGTTGCAAATTAGTAATCAAACCCAATCAAAATAACAGTTTTATTTTTTTGATATCCTGAACAAATTTATTACATATTATTAGTTCTAATCCTACAGTGCTGAATATAAGATTTATCACAAACTCTTTACTAACTTACAAAGAAATATGCTTGAAAGCCTAATTTTTCCACAGATAAATTAGAGATTAAAATGTGTGCCTTTCCATTTTTCCTCCAAAGCTTTGCAGCTGCTGGAAGGAACTGTGCAGAAATGAATAGATGTCAGAGACAATTTTGTACCATGAATGACTGGTGGACAAAAAAGATTCCAGATTTGTCTACAATTTATTTTTATCTTAGAGAAGCTTCAATAGTTCACAGATACACATTCCTGATTAGCCTTTACGGAAAATGCATCCTTTTCAAGGCCAGCTCTAGAGATATTAGCCCCTTGTCTCTCATTGGTTTTTTGACACATTCCTATGAGTCACTTGCACACTCTCAGTGTGTAAGTCTTGGCGAAAGAGGCTTTGTTTTGTTTTATGCAAAACCTTTGCCTCTTATAATGTGCAGTTCACACCTTTAGTGTCAGATAAATGACAAGCAATCATTGTTAGGGGCAATAACACATTCAAATGTGAAGTTTTACAACAATCCCTGTTTTCCTTAAGCTGCTAAAATCATTAAATTTGTGACATTGGTGGATTAGAACTGTATGCCTCTGCTCTATTTACTTAATTTTTGAATAGACTGGAACGTGCTTTTAATGTGGAAATCATATTATGGTGTTCAAATATCTTCTGCTGTGAACAAGATTATTAGCTATAGAAACCAAATGGGATTTTATCCCTTGTCATCGCCCTCTATTTTTCTTGACGTGTTCATCCCATCTATTGGCAAATGAAATTTGATGTCAGAATTTGCTCCAAAATACCAACATGTTTTGTAATTGCAAAGCTAACACCTATGAATAATAAAACTGCAAACAAGCAGAGAGCCATCAAAAATTCAAGATGATTATTTTTTAATGATTGTATTATTTCCTGTATGTAATGGCATACAAACCATGGGGCACTGTCTTTCTCAAGACTGAATACCAGTGAATTTCTGAGCCTGAGGACCATGAGGGCAGAAGCAATATTTTTTCCATCAATCTAATGGTAATGCATGTCTTGGCAAGCAGCAAGTTAGTTAAGAGAAAAGGATTCTTAGCTCATACCACATCTTCCCCCAAACACTTTTAAGCTAATTATGTGAACACTGCACAAGGAATGAAATATCCTTTGCCTCCAGTGCTAGTTCTGGGGGTGTGAAGACAGAATTCCAATTCTAGTCCTGTCATTGATCTGTTAGACTTATTAATATAACCTCTAAAATCTGTCTCAATTTAAGTTTATCTAAGAACCATGAGATGATAGAGACTACCTAATAGTCCAACTCTCTCACTTGTAGGTGAAGAAACCAAGATTCTGTTAGCTTAAAAGACTAGCCCAGAGCCATCCTCCTTGATTCTACATGGCTTGTTTAACTGTAGGCACATTCCACTGCTTCAGAGCAGGACTCCAATTTCACCTTGGAGTTCACTTTCTTGGTCCCAAACTATCTGCTCTAACCCAATTCAAGCTCCACATCTAACTCTCTTCCAACTCACAGCCCTTTCCTCTTACCTCATTTTCTTCAACACCAACAGTAGAATTACTTCCTTTTAAAATGCTCTGTTCAACTGCAAACACCCTGGAGATGTGATGCTTTACAATCCAACAATGTTTATCATTTATTGAATGCCTTTTATATCCCAGAGACCATATCGGGCACGCTGTAAACACTCTTGCATTTAATCTTCACAACACTATAACATTGGTACCATTATATAGATGGGAAAACTGAAGGTCAGAGAGCATAATTAATTTGCCTATAGTAAGTAGTACAACCAGAATTTGTACCTGCCTCTGTCTGGTGCTTACGACCTGTCATTTCATCCTAAAACATTTGGTCATTCAACACATATTTCCAACATCAAATATATACTGGGCACAGTGCTGGCAGAACAGGGAGTGCAAGGATGAAAGAACAACTTGGGGCACAGGGGAAAGCTGTGACACTTGAGATCCTGAACTACTTGTCCCCAAAGTAGTGACATAGTGCCTGAGCCTAGTCACATCACAGGGCTTACAGAGAGGCAGATCCCTGGACTGTTCCAGGCAATAATAAATTAGGTGTGGTCTGAAAAGGGCATGCAAAGGTGTGTGTGGAAGACGGCGGGGTAGAAGCATGTGCGCTCATCTCCTCCACCAAAGAGGAGAGGACCAAAATTGCAACTAGCAGTTGAACAACCATCGAAAGGAGGATGCTGAAACTCACCAAAAGAAGATACCCCATGTCCAAAGACAAAGAAGAAGCCCCAGCAAGATGGTAGGAGGGGTGCGATCACGATCAAATTAAACCCCATACCCACCAGGTGGGTGATCCACAGACAGGAGAACAATAATACCAAATAAGTTCTCACATTATTGTGAAAGTTTTGAACCCCACCTCAGGCTTCCCAGCCTGGGGATGCAAAGGGACTGGGAATCCCCAGGGAATCTGGCCTTGTGAGCCAGCAGGATTTGATTATAGGACTTCCGGAGGACTAAGGAAAACAGAGACTCTAGTCTTGGAGGGCACAAACAAAATTTTGCATGCACCAAGACCCAGAGGAGAGGAGCAGTGACCCCACAGGAGACTGAACTGGTCTCACAGGAGACTGACTAGAAGGTCCCCCTTGGCATAAACCCTCTTGGAGTTCACCATTAACCCTACCATAGAGCCTGTAGACCCAAGGACTGGGTCACCTCACTCCAAACAACTAACAGGGAAGGAGTCTTACCCCACCAATAAGCAGATAATTGAATTAAAACTTTACTGAGCAAGGCTCTGCCCACCAGAGCAAGATCCAGTTTTTTCCATCACCAGTCCTGCCATCAAGAAGCTTACACAAGTCTCTTAGCCTGCTCCATCAGAGGGCAGACAGATGAAGCAAGAAGAAGCACTGCCTCACAGTGACTAAAACAAAAACCATATTACAGAAAGTTAATCATGATGAAAAAGCACAAAGTTATGTCCCAGATGAAGAGACAAGATAAAATCGCAGAAAAACAACTAAATGAAATGGAGATAGGCAAATTTTCAGGAAAAGAATTCAGAATAATGATAGTGAAGATGATCCAGGATCTCAGAAAAAGAATGGAGGCAAAGGTTGAGAAGATGCAAGAAATGTTTACCAAAGACCTAGAAGAACTAAAGAACAAACAAACAGAGATGAATAATACACTAGAAGGAATCAATAGCAGAATAACTGAGGCAGAAGAATTGATAAATGACCTGGAGGACAGAATGGTGGAAATCACTGCCACAGAACAGGATATAGAAAAAAGAATGAAAAGAAATGAAGACAGCCTAAGAGACCTCTGAAACAACATTAAATGCACTAACATTAGCATTATAGGGATCCCAGAAGAAGAGAGAGAGAAAGGACCTGAGAAAATATTTGAAGAGATAATAGCTGAAGACTTCCTGAACATGGGAAAGGAAATAGTCAACCAAGTCCAGGAAGCTCAGAGAGTCCCAGGAAGGATAAACCAAGGAGGAACACACCAAGACACAGAGTAATTAAACTGACAAAAATTAAAGACAGAGATAAAATATCAAAAGCAACAAGGGGAAAACAGCAAATAATATACAAGGGAACTCCCATCAGGCTATCAACTGATTCCTCAACAGAAACTCTACAAGCCAGAAGGGCATTACATGATATATTTAAAGTGATGAAAGGGAAGAAACTACAGCCAAGAATACTCTACCCAGCAAGACCCTCCTTCAGATTTGATGGAGAAATCAAAAGCTTATACCTCTGCTTTATTGACTATGCAAAAGCCTTTGACTGTGTGGATCACAACTAACTATGGAAAATTCTTAAAGAGATGGGAATACCAGACCACCTTACCTGCCTCCTGAGAAATCTGTATGCAGGTCAAGAAGCAGCAGTTAGAACTGGACATGGAACAATGGACTGATTCCAAATTGGGAAAGGAATACCTCAAGGCTGTATATTGTCATCCTGCTTATTTAACTTACATGCAGAGTACATTGTGTGAAACACTGGGCTGGATGAAGCACAAGCTGGAATCAAGATTGCCAGGAGAAATATCAATAATTTCAGATATGCAGATGATACCACCTTCATGGCAAAAAGCTAAAAGGAACTGAAGAGCCTCTTGATGAAAGTAAAAGAGGAGAGTAAAAAAGCTGGCTTAAAACTCAACATTCATAAAATTAAGATCATGGCATCCGGTCCCATCACTTCATGGCAAATAGACGGAGAAACAATGGAAACAGTGACAGACTTTATTTTCTTGGGCTCCAAAATCATTGCTGATGGTGACTGCAGCCATGAAATTAAAAGATGCTTGTTCCTTGGAAGAAAAGCTATGGCAAACCTAGATAGCACAGCTTTTTAAAGCAGAGACGTGACTTTGCCAACAAAGGTCCATCTAGTCAAAGCTATGGTTTTTCTAGTAGTCATGTATGGATGTGAGAGTTGGACCATAAAGAAAGCTGAGCGCTGAAGAATTTGATGCCTTTGAACTGTGGTGTTGGAGAAGACCCTCGAGAGTTCTTGGACTGCAAGGAGATCCAACCAGTCCATCCTAAAGGAAATCAGTCCTGAATATTCATTGAAAGGACTGATGCTGAAGCTGAAGCTCCAATACTTTGGCCACCTGATGCAAAGAGCTGACTCATTAGAAAAGACCCTCATGCTGGGAAAGATTGCAGGCAGGAGGAGAAGGGGATGACAGAGGATGAGATGGTTGGATGGCATCTCTGACTCAATGGAAATGAGTCTGAGTAAGCTCCAGCAGTTGGTGATGGACAGGGAAGCCTGGTGTGTTCCAGCCCATGGGGTTGCAATGAGTCAGACATGACTGAGCAACTGAACTGAACTGAAGAGAATTCAGCACCACAAAACCAGCTTTACAACAAATGCTAAAGGAACTTCTCCAGGCAGGAAACACAAGAGAAGGAAAAGACCTACAGAAAATAAACCCAAAACATTTAAGAAAACAGTAATAGGATCAAACATATTACACTACCTTAAATGTAAATGTATTAAATGCACCAGCCAAAACTCACAGACTGGCTGGGTGGATGAAAACAAATGCGCTTCCACTTACTGCATCTCTCTGCTTGACCCCACCCCACCCCCGCCAAATTGTATGTAATTATTTTATATTGTTAAGTTAATCATGTTCCCATTACGGCTTGCACTTGTAATTATCTTTTTTTTTTTGGTCAGGCTATTGATTGTGAAAAATGATAAACATCTTTTACTATTGTTATTATGTAACTATTACTCACTTAATACCATTGTATCATGATTGGTTAACAGAAAAATAATAGAACTTTGTATCACCAAAACTAGGATCTAATAGAAAAACCTATAATCATTTTTTAAAATCCAAATGCATATCAGAATTATCTTAAAAATTTTTTGAAAAATACAAATGCTCAGGTATTGTTTTTAATCTCCAGAGCTCCAGATATGTTTCTAATGAGAAGTCATGTTTAAAAACAACTGGACTATATGATGATCTTTTCCTTTTATCTTGTTTCACTTATTCTATTTCATATTTGGTGCTCCCATTTCATTTAGTTTATGTTCTCCAGTTTCTCCATCTCTTTATTTTTTTGATGTTCTCTCTCAAGTCTTTACCAAGTGTAGTAGAAAAGCTTTTGTATACATATATATAATATGCATATATATTTTAGAAAACGTATGCATTTTTGCCGAAATAAAAAATTTATAACATTTTGAGTCCACTTGTTTGACTTAGTATGAATAGAATGCTAGATTTCTAATTTAAAAATAGATATGGAACAAGCAACAAAGGTTTACTGTATAGCATAGGGAACCATAGTCAATATCTTGTAATAACCTATGATGGAAAATAATTTCAAAATTAATATATGGGTATTTGTATATCTGAATCACCTTGCTGGGCACCTGAAACATTATAAGTCAACTATACTTCAATAAAATTTATATATTAAAAAAAAAAGGCATGCATCCAAGCCTCCATATTCTCAGGTAGCTCGACAAATTCCAAATATCTCTTTCTGAATTTCCTCCCAGCCTTAGTTGCTACCCTTCCTCCCACTCATCCCCATGGCTCCTCAGTTTGCAAAAGTTGCAAGCTGTCTTTGCCTGGGTCTGTAAGGCTAAGGAAAGGTGGTTCCTGCCCTCTGCCCACATACCTAGACAGGATGTTCAGCAATTTGCTCAGCTGTCTGTTTTTATTTGTTATGTACTCACACTCTGTGGGTATTTCATAAATTGCTAATGCTTGCAGAATTTAGTTCTCTGCCTGCTCCCCCACCTCTTCCCTCATTCACCAACTGCCAATGTAGCGACTGTTCTCCCCCTCATATTTGAACACTGGCTCAAGTTTCCTCTTTAAATTACTTCAGCTATCAGTTTATTTAGTGGCATCACTCATGCCCAGGCTTGGGGTTTGCTTTGTTTTTAAGTTTGTTTCCTCAACAAAGCCTGAAGGTAGGATCCCATACTGATCACGTTGTGTTCTTCTGGGTCATTTGTCACTTGCATCTTGAATGTATTTCATCACCAAAATGCTTTTCTACTGCCTCTTCATCTCCACAGATTTGTGAAGTGTTCCATATTGTGCTATATGAGATGGGGTGAGAAGGGGCAGGGGGTACCTTACCGTGGGTTCTGATTTCTCTTTTAACTTTCCACATTTGTCTTAAGTGGGTTCATTAAGCTTGGGAAAAACAGCAATCAAAGCAACTAAGCATCTGTGAGATATAAGCAAAGCAAAACAGTTAAACCCTACAAAGACAAATTGTGTTTAAAAAAAAAAAAGATGATTTACTCATAGCAAGAAATTTAAAAGTCGAATAGAAAAGAAACAGTGAAGTATGAGAAGGAAAGGCTGACAGCTAAATTACTCTCCAAGGAAAGAGGGATAATCCTCCTGCCAGGCCTAGGAGAGGAGGTATTCATGCCAGAGCTCAAATTTAAATTCCAACAGCTTTGTATGGACTTTCGGCCCATTATTCTCATTTCTGTATTTAGTTATTGGTTCTTTCTTCATTGCAATAAATGTTTGGATGCATTCAGCCAGAGGCTTTTTTGATGATGAGCACATTTCTACAAAGCAGAAAAAATAAACATGATATAGTTACTGCCTATTTCCAGAATCCCATACGGCTGCGTTTAGAGGGAGCAGTCCGTCTCTAGAGGCCAGCTTCCCATTGGAAAGACTGTATAGCTCATCCCGAGACCAGCTTTCTAAATCAATTACAAAATTCCAATCTAATTCTGTCACTCACTTCAGCTTTGTAAGAAAAAAAAAGGGAGAAATTTTTAATGATTCTGGAAACTTCCATACACATAAAAGCTACAACCAGAAAATATGCATTTCCTTTTTTGGTAGATGACTCTGATAATTAAGATAAACCAATAACAACCCTTTTAAGAGTGTATGATAGATGGTTCTGAAACATATTGAGAGGAATCTTATTGAGCAGTTTTAAGTCCAGACAGATCCTGAGAGAGAGCCCTGCCAAGAACAACAACAAAAAAAACTGCCCACAAGGAAAAAATAAACCTGGAGTAGTCAAAGTCTGAGTTTTCACCAAAGTTTTAATCTGTCTGATGCATTCTGTGATGCATCCTTTTATGATAATTTGCTTGTGTTCCAATTCTTCTCAAAAGTTGATATAAATGTGACCAACCCTTTTGTTAAATTTTTTAATTTATTTTTAAATTGGAGTATAATTGCTTTATGATATTGTGTTAGTTTCTGCTGTATAACAACATGAATTAGCTATAAGTATACATATATCCCCTCCCTTTCAATCCTTTTTTAAAGCAAGTGTTTTAATGACTGCATTTGCCAAAGAATCTTGAGCATGGTTGGCAAATTCTTCTGTAAAGGGCCAGACAATCAGTATTTTCTGCCATACTGTCTCTCTGGCAACTATAAACTCTGTGTTGTAATGAGGAAGCAACCATAGACAACAGTAAACATATGACTAGTCTATGTAACAGTGAAACTTTATTTATAAAAACAGGGTGGACCATATGTAGCATAAGGGCTGTGGTTTCCTGATCTCTACTCTTGGGAACAAGTTAGTAGGGTATAACCAAGAACAACCCAGCCACGTCCGCTTCCCAGGGTCTGGGCTTCCTGGTTCCAGACATAAGCAGTATGTACCACCTAGGGAAAATGAGCTCAATCTGTGGGGAAAACAACTCATTTTGGAATCCAGACTTCCTGAGTCCTCTGACAACGATGACACATCACAGCATTATTTCGTCTCTCACTCACTTACAATGAGTCACTGCTTGATTTGCAAGTTTCCCTACTTCAGTGATAATATTGAAAGCCCACTAATATTAGTCACAGCAAGAAACTGCCCTGAAAGCTGGGAGAGGAAATTACTTTACAGTTTTAATTTCAGACTATAAACTAGAATGACTATATATCAGATGGTTTTTAATGCTGCCTTTGGTACTAACACAAACAAGAATGATCACTTTTAAGTTATGTTGTTCTTCATAGCAGAAAACTGCCTGGAGTATTGAAACAAGAGACAAACCGATATGCTCTACAATATAGAGAAAAAGGCATTGGCTTTGGACTCAGACAAAGCTGGGTTCTAACCTCTGCTCTGCCATGTACTACCAATGGAATCCATCAAGTTATTTAACCTGAGTTCATTTTCCTGACTGCAGAATGATGCACTCGGCCTTGCCCTGGCTCTTGCTCTCTACCTCAAAGGATTATTGACCAAGAATTAGGGTGCTGGGGACACAGGGCTGCTGTGAAATGAGATAATAGCTAAGGACTAGCTCTGTCCATTGTACAGTGCTCCTCACACAAGAAGGGTTATAATTTATGAGACGGTATCAGCCACTAGACTCAAGAGTCCCTCCACTTTCTTTGCATCAATTTGTGCCACTAGTGTGATCCTCAGAGTAGATTTACCCCTTGAAAATCTATCTGGTCTCATGGATTAAGTTCACTGAGGAGCATCCTGACCAGGCATTGATACCGAGTCATATAGGAACTCAGTCCACCAGCACCATTATCCTATCTTCAGCTCTTAGGGCAAAAATCACTAAGTAACTCGAGAGGTAGAAAAAACAGGCAGGCAGGTAGATAATGCAGGCTCAGCGAAAGGGGTCCTTTCCCCCCATTCTGAAGTCTCTCGTCTTTCTTTTATATTCCACCTTGGAAATCTGCAGAATAGTGCACTCCACCATTCTCTTGATGGTTATTTATCCCTAGGCCAGACATTCTTCTCACAAGATTTTTCTCCTTAACTGAAGACGTTCCCTGTCTTGATATTTCCATCTCTCCTGATTATAAAGATAAAAAAATTCATTCATTTTTCACCATGATATTTTGCCTTGGCAATGGTCAGAGGCAATTGGTCAGTCTTAGATAGCCCCAAGGGATGAAGCAGCATTTATCAAAAGCATCCTGTAGAGAATAAAATGTAATTTAAATGGGATGAGCAGTGGAGATGCCATCCCTGCTCCTCGATGATAAAACTACTGTCAAGGTATCTATTCCTACCCAACTAATATAATTTCTGAGATTTATATACCATGAGATTATCTAAAGTTATACAGATGAATAAACAGAAGAAACAAGTTGAGGAAAGTTTTTAAATGAAGAGTAATGATTAGACGTTTAACCTAACATCAATTCTAACTTTCAAATTGTGATACTAACATATGAAATAAAAACTGAAATCCAGATCAGTGGAAATAGTTTCACACTGAAACAGATTCCTGTGTATTTATGGCAAAGTATCAAAGCTATATGTACCTTAAATCTATACAGTACTGTGTGTCAATTATATCTCAATAAAACTGGAAGAATAAATACACACATACACACCCAAAAAAATTACAAATGGCAAAGGTAAAGATTAAAGATTGAGAACCACCTCTTATAGGGAGCCTCCCCTGGTTATCTCAGTTCTGGATTAAATGTCTGTCTTCAGTAACCTTATAGTATCCTGTGAATGTTTCCCTTTTTATACACTGAAGCATACCATACAGGCAAGTACAAAGCATAAAATTCCATCCCAATAAACTTTCACAAAGTGAACATGCCTAAGTAACCAGCACCCAGATCAAGAAATAAAATGCTATTCAAATGTCAGAAACCCCCTCATTCCCCTTCCAGGGACCATCCCCACCTCTAGCACCGAGGTCTCTGATGGTCACTATTATTCTGACTTCTAATATTGAGATTAGTTTTGCCTATTTGGGGACTTTCTATTAATAGACTCGTATAATACATATTTTTTTGTGTCTGGCTTCTTTGGTTCAATATTATTTTTGTAAGGTTTATCCATGTTGTTGGAGTTCATGTTTTCTCACTGCTGTACAGTAACCTATTAAGTGAATATACTGTGATATATCATTTCAGTTTATCACATATGGTATTTGTCTTATTTCCATTTGGGGGCTATGTGCTATTACACACATTCTTGTGCAAGTCTTTTGGTTGAACATATATGCACATTTCTGTTGGTATATGCCTGGTGGTAGAAGGCATATATGATCTACAATGCTAAGCAGCTTTCCATTAGTGACTGTACCAACTTACATGCCCACCAGCAGTGTATGGGAATTTCCTTTGCTCCACATCCTCACCAATTCTTGGTATTATCTGTTTCATTTTAGCCATTCTGGTGGGGTTCTAGGCATACATCAAAAAGTACTCTGTCATACTTTATCTGGGTACTTGTCTATCTCCCACACAAGTTTGCAGGAATCCATTCTAAAAAGTTAAGAAACCATGGCCCAGAGAGGCTGAAATATATACCCAAGATCACAACTTATAATTATTCTTTACAGCACAGAAGGCCCTAATGAGCAATGTTTATAGGATCAGGAAAGACAAACTGCCTTCTTTAAAAGAGTTTTAAAAACTATTGCCACATAATTAATACAACTTGCTCACATAACCAGAGAGTTGCTCAGATCATGTGTGCAGGCACCCGCACACATACACACATTCAGCATTTCTAAGTGGAAGGTTTAATTTGGAAGCACACTGCTGTTAGTTAAATGATCCTGCAACCAACAGCCACGCATTCCTCCCTTATCGCCCCTTGGTTAAATGTTTTGAAATGAGTTTCAAATGGGGTTGGCTCAAACAACAGCTCTTCATTTCACCTTGTTTCTGCAGATGCCATTTGTGGGAATGTTTTATGGTTCCGTTAATTACCCACATCAAGAGGTTATTTTATTGTTTCTGGAGAAGTAGAGTTATAAATGTAAATATTCTGAGGCAGCAAATTGCCTCAGCAAACTAAAATTAGCAGTTCTTACTATATGAATCAATGTATATATTTAAATTTTGCATTATTTCAGCTATTACTAATGGCCTAAAATATTTTTCAGGCACAGATCAGTGCATGGAAAATCTGAGATAGATGCTGTGCTTTAAAAGTAGACTGGAAGCCCAAAAGATGTGGATTTGAAACTCAGTCGTAGCATTCAAACAACACTCTTTTATCCTCTCTGGACCTAGGATTCCTCGTCTCTGAAATGGGAAATTATAATACTAGCTACCTGCTAGTGTCACTGGGCAAAGCCTATTATTTTCTAGGAAATAAAAATAGAATCTGAGTAATAAGTCTAACCTTTTTTTCCCTTTGTGCTTAGTCTGGGTTCATTTGCTCACAAGCTGTCACATGCAGAGGTCTTGTCCCCGGCACTACAGATCAGAGTTTCCAGTGCAAAATGGCTGTGCCAAAACCTCAGCTCCTAGACTATGCGCAGAAGCGCTGCTCACAACGCTCAATCCAAGATGGCAGGGGCCGGACATGCGCAGAGGCACTGTGCCAGGTTTGCGGTCTGGAACTTGAGCCACACACCTGCACCCATCCAGGAAGAACTCTGCCACGCTCCTGGCTGACAAGAACCCTATAAACAGCAGTTAATCTACAGCTTGAGCTTGCACTTCTCCCATTTTTTGATCAAAGAATAGAACTCTACTTTGCTTCTGAACCAAACTCAGTCTCATTCTATAGGCTCAGATGACTTCCAGCAAGAGAACTTCTGTTGGGGACCAACTTGGGAGAGTCAATAACAGTAGTATCCTTGTGAGGTTCAGTAGGATATTACATAAAAAGACCTGACAATCATAAATGCACAATTATTGCCTCCTGATGATTGGGGACTGAGGAATTCTGTCACACAATGAATGCATAAAGAGGTTGTAGCATAACAGTTGGGAGCAGTACTGCCTGGATAACTATTCTGACTTCCCTCTTTACTAGCTCTGCTTCAGCTTCTGTGTCGATAAAATGTGTAGCAATAGTACCAGTTTCACAGTGTTGTGAAGACTCAGTGAGATAATCCACAAAGCCTGCTTAGAACAGAACTTGACACATAGTTGACCATAAACATTGGCTGCAGGCAGGTGTGGCTTTGTCCCAGGGATGATCAAGTACATTTACCTTGATGACCAGATAGTGTGGAAATAGGACTGATTTCTTTTCACTTGTCCCAACCCAGCTGGCATCTCTCCAAGTTTAACATTTCTCCTGCAATGAGCCCGATGTGTTTGTACCTCACAGCTCTGGCACCTTCAGCAGGTGGCAGTGGAAACAGCTCACTGTCCCAGCCCAGACTAGAGCTCACCACAGAGCCCTTAGAGAAAGGTTGTCTGACACATATCCAGAGAAAAACATGAACTAAAAGGATACATGCACCCCAAAGTTCATTACAACACTGTTTACAACAGCCAAGACATGGAAGCAACCTAAATGTCCATCGACAGAGGAGTGGATAAAGAAGATGTGGTACACGCATGCAATGGAATATTACTCAGCTATTAAAAAGAATGAAATAATGCTATTTGAAGCAACATGGATGGACCTAGAGAGTGTCATACTGAGTGAAGTAAGTCAGACAGAGAAGGAGAAATATTGTATGGCATCCCTCATATGTGGATTCTAAAAAGAAATGATACAAATGAACTTACTTACAAAACAGAAAGAGATTCATAGAAAAAGAACTTATGGTTGCTGGGGGAAGGGATAGTTAGGGTAGTTTGGGAAGATCATGTACACACTGCTATATTCAAAATGGATAACCAACAAGGACCTATTATATAGCACATGGAACTCCACTCAATGTTATGTGCCAGCCTGGATGGGATAGAGGTTTGGGTGAGAATGGATACCTGTATATGTATGGCTGAGTCCCTTCTCTATTCACCTGAAACTACCACAACACTGTTAATTGGCTAGACCCCAATACAAAATAAGAAGTTTAAAGTCTGAAAAAAAAAGAAAGGGTGCCTGAGAGGACTGCCTCTCAGGCCATGGCCACCAAGACAGTGCTTCACATGGGAACATGGCCCCAGAACCCCAGTCTTGCTCCAGAAGGGATGCCTCAATTCCAGCATTGGGAGAAAAGCCTAGATTTTGAGCCCACTCTGACCTGAGTTCAAATCCAATCTCCACCATTTAAAACAGCCTGATCCAGGGCAGGTTATTTACCTTTACTGAGCATCAGTCTCATCAATAAAACAGGAGTAAGAAGACTTACTTCTTACTCCTTGGTGTAAGCCACTCTTTGGACTTCCCTGGTGGCTCAGACAGCAAAGTGTCTGCCTACAATGTGGGAAACTCAGGTTCAATTCCTGGGTCAGGAGGATCCCCTGGAGAAGGAAATGGCGACCCACTCCAGTACTCTTGCCTAGAAAATCCCATGCACAGAGGATCCTGGTAGGCTATAGTCCACGGGGTCACAAAGAGTCGGACACAATTGAGTGACTTAACTTCCAGTTTTCAAGAAGACTTACCTCAGATGTGATCATGAAGAATGAAGTAAAGTAGTCTTATAAAGTTAGGTCTGACAAACCTCAAACAGAGAATTTAATTCAAAATAATTAGGACTGACAGTGCCTCGGGCGACTGACAACAATAAATGCAAACATTATTTCTGGCAAACACACGATTACACCTCAATGATTTCATAAATCAGCTTTGGATTTTACACAGTGTTATGGTGTAGAGTTAAAACCCAGACCCATGGTCAGACTGAAGGACTCCTCTCCTATTTCCACCTCTTTCTAGGACTTCACTGGTGGCTCAGAGGTTAAAGCGTTTGCCTCCAATGCGGGAGACCTGGGTTCGATTCCTGGGTCGGGAAGATCCCCTGGAGAAGGAAATGGCAAACCACTCCAGTATTCTTTCCTGGAGAATCCCATGGACGGAGGAGACTGGTAGGCTACAGTCCACGGGGTCGCAAAGAGTCGGACACGACTGAGCGACTTCCCTCTCCCTTTCCCTTTCCCTTTCTAGGCCAAATTTCCTAGCCTAATTATCTGTAGTTTCAGGTTCCACATCCTCAAAATGGCATCATAATAGTGCTAGTTTAAAAACTGTCATCAGGAGATAATTAAATGAGATATTAAATGCTCATTTAATATAGATATTTCATATTAAATGAGACAATCCACATTAAATGCTTACTACTGTATCTGGTATGTGATAAATACCAAATAAATGTTTAAAAAAAAACCACAAAAGTAGGTTTATAAAGCACTTCTGTCAGGAGCTGGCATGTAGCAGCTATGATTATAATTTTCCAAACCTCAGCATTAATGTATCTAGACCTTTCCATATACTACTGCTACAAGAGCAATGAAAAAAAAAAAGAAATAGGAGACTCCTGCAAAGAGCTTGAGCTGCATCTTATTATCTGTTCCTTGGAGTACAGAAGCAAATGGCTGTTTCAGTCCTGAAGGGCCTCACGTGATCTGACCCTCAGTCAATTTAGGCTGCAGGCCACAGGCAGAGAAGGCAAGGCCTCCCTTCACACAGCTTAATTACCTTTCATCTCTGCTTACAAACTGGCCAGATTTCTTTCTTACAGAAGTTTGCTAAAAATGTCAAGAAGCAGCCAACATACTTCACTATTCTGACCTTTTTCAACCACTTCCCCTGGAGGAACAGGCTTGGGAGACATGTGGTCTCGCTTCCAAGGCTGTCACGGGCAACAGTTTACTAAAAATTCCTACCACATGTATCAGAAGAAGGGTCACCAACTTCCCAGGCTGCAGGCTCTTCATTCCTGCTGTTCAACTCTCAACACCTGCCCAGGAAACCAAGATCACATGCTGTTAGGGTTTTTACAACAGTGTTTTATCCCTAGTTCCAATTTCATATTCAAAAAGATTCAGATTTCAGCTACTCTAATATATCAGAAACTGAAACAGGATATAGGCTCTGACAGGGTACAGGTCAGATAATGTAGTTACAGTCCAGACTCTACAATTTACTCCTGCATGACTTTGGACATGTAACTTAAGGGCTCAGAGCCTCAGCTTCTTCATCTGTGAAATGGAGGTGGTAATCATAATACTTGCTTCATGGGGTTATGAGCATTAAATGAGTTGATATTATATAAAGCCCTCTGTGCCAGGCATGTCTTGACAAACTCTCAATAAATGTTAGCTCTCATTATTATTAAGCACCTCGTTGTTCTGAGCATTGTGCTAGTTTTGGGGGAAGATCATTGATAATAGGGGCTTCCCAGGTGGCTCAATGGTAAAAAATCCACGTGTCAACACAGGAGATGCAAGAGATAAGGGTTCAATCTCGGGGTTAGGAAGATCCCCTGGAGGAGAGCATGGCAACCCAATCCAGTATTCTTGCCTGGAAAATCCCATGGACAGAGGAGCTTGATGGGCTATACAGTCCATAGCATTGCAAAGAGTCAGACACGACTGAAGCAACTTAGCACACATACTTAGTCACTTCAAATGTTTCGAGACTGCCCCCCATCTAATGCTATGCTGTCGTTTCTGTGGTCCCACCCATACTTTTGATTTTAGAAAGTCAAACAACAGAAGACAGCTGTTTGTAAATCCAGCCTGGATGACAAGGACAGAGGTTTCTAGAACCCACCCTAGGAACAGCTGGTCACTTGATATCACTCTCATTTCCATTACAACAGGATAAATGAGAGGAAGCTTCCTGGTTTTGTGGAACCCAGCAACTGTCTGGTCAGTCTGGGAGAATGTCCTGGTCACCTCAGCCCACACCCCACGATTATGCGTTCAAACATGTTTGCCACAAGAGGCAGAATATTCTAGTTGCTATCAGAACCCTCAAAGAGACTTCATAACATGCAGTTCAACAGATTACAAGTCACAATGAGATACTATTCTTTGCAAATGACAATGAATTTCTCATCTCGGTCTTTTGATGTGTAAGGATGTATATTTAGAAGGAAAAGCTCTATTACAGCGAATCAAAGAAAAGAGGTTCTTTTTAAAAAGAAATATTTATCAGGAGTTTCTTCAGGACAAACAGTGTGACCTGGGGCTTTGTTTCTGCAGATGGTGTGTCTTTGAGAACAATGGAAACTGTGGCAGGATTGTTTGGCTGCCCCCTCCCCATTGGCACAAGGCAGCCCCATACAAACGGGCTCCAACTCGCTGCGGAGGTGGTGATGAAAACAGTCAATCACCTCACATTTATTTGGCCTCATGTGGTTCTCCTGGGTACCATTTCTTCGCTCTGAGCTTTGTAGATGTTGCTGTTCTGCTTGCTAATGACATTAACAGGAGTGTAGTGTCTCATCTATGAGCTGCGGCCATTTTTAGCAAAAGCACTTGGGTCTGTAAAGCTCCAAATTCACTAAACACACACATGCAAAGGATTCCTTTCGAACAAACTATTCGTACCAGATTTGACTTTAAAAAGAACTGAAGTAGAAATATCCAGGTGTGTGTGTGTGCACATGTGCACAATGCAAGTGTGGGTGTTTGAAGGGAAAATCATGGAAATCCACTATTATAGAAAGCAGATATATTATGAAGGAAAAAATTTAACTGTATTCCTGCACTTTAGAAAAGCAACTTTCTCCCTGTTATTCTGTCAAGTATGGTGTCTGTATTTCAGCCTGTGAGCCCTGTTTATTGCATACGCATCCAGCACTTCAACTCTTGTACCTTTTCTTAAGGAGATTAGGGTAACCTGACCAGCTTGCCTCTCAGGTGAAGCTGGCCTCCTCAAGCCCTGATAACAGTCAGTTTTCCCTGTCAGCTGGCCTCAAAGATTCAGAGAAAATAGAAACATTAGAAGCATATCAGTTTGGGCAACACTCCTTGTGAAGTGTTCGCTTTAATGACACTATAATGTCATGCCCTTGGTGTGCCGTTTTATTGTGAGACTTAATCAAAGGCAAAGAGAAGTAAAGATGTCTGGCTTGGATGCAGGGGCTCCTTTGTTGGAGTGCTTCCTGGGGATGGGGGAGTGGTCCACAGTAGGGCTTAAGTGCAAAGGCTAAGCTGCCCAGGGCCTGGGAGTGTGTTTTTGAGTGAATCCAGAGGTTTAGCCTGTATCTCTGTGTGTGCTTTGTATGTTGTTGTTCAGTGGCTAAGTCATGTCTGACTCTGCAACCCCATGGACTGCAGCATGCCAGGCTTTCTTGTCTTTCACTATATCCTGGAGTTTGCTCAAACTTATATCCATTGAGTCACTGATGCTATCCAACCATTTCATCCTCTGTCGTCCTCTTCTCCTCCTGCCCTCAATCTTTCACAGCATCAGGGACTTTTCCAGTGAGTCGGTTCTTTGCATCAGGTGACCAAAGTATTGGAGCTTCAGTTTCAGCATCAGTCCTTCCAGTGAATATTCAGGGTTGATTTCCTTTAGGATTGACTGGTTTGAGCTTCTTGCTGTCCATGGGACTCTCAAGAGTCTTCTCCAGCACCACAATTCGAAAGCATCAATTCTTGGGTGTTCAGCCTTCTTTGCAGTCCAACTCCCACATCCGTACATGACTACTGGAAAAACCATAGCTGTGACTATACTTTGACTACATATATGCTCCCATGTGTATCAACCCCAGGATTAAGACAAAATATGTACGTGTATATGTATATATATATATATATATATAGAGAGAGAGAGAGAGAGACATGCCACACACACACACACCTTGACAAAATGCACACTTTTACCATATACATACAAATCATTCACTCACCCAAACATTTCCCACTCTAACATACATGCATGGGGACACATACCCACCAATGCGTAAACATATAACCCAAGGGTTCCCTGACATATTCATTCTCTGTGTGTGTGTATGTGTGTGTGTGTGTGTCTTTGCATGTATGTTGGAATGGGAAATATTTGTGTGCGTAGTTTGTATGTGTATGATACATGTGTGGTATGTGTGCATTTTGTCAGGGTATGTACATGTGGAATGTGTGTGTACATGGATGTATTCATGTGTTGTGTGTATACATGTGGGAGGTATGATGTGGGACTGCATATATGATGAACATGTTTGTGTGCATTGTGTGTGGTATGTGGGTGTGTATGGTATGTGTCCATGCATGTGATGTGGATGTGTGTTCAGAGTTCATGTATGTGGTGTGGGTATGTTTGTGTGTAGTATGTGTGTAGTCTGTGTGCACATGATGGGTATATGAACACATGAATGTGCACTCACATGCCCATGTGTATGTTCATATGATCTGCAGGGTCTTTTATAGCCCCTAGGATTCATGTACTCATTATATTGAGAATAAGAATATGAAAATGTCTTATATTTGTGGCCACATACATTTGGGCTGTCTGTGGCCCTATACACTGTGTATGGAGCTAACAATTGTTATTCAAAAGAAAAGACAAAGTAGTTAACTTAAGTGCCAAGTTCACAATGGTCACTCCATCTGGTAAATGTTTTTGAAGAATATAGGGGAGAAGAAGAAAAAAATTCTGAAGAATTTCAAAATTAGGATTTTTTTTACTCTGACACTGATGTTAGAATTTAAGGGATGATACTAATTAATCACATCTCTTCCCTGATGGGTTCTGAATCCACTGAGGAGTTAGACCTAGATCAGCAGACCTGAAATGATCAACTTTATTTCCAAAAAAGACTGCCTTAAAGAACTGTCTTGATCTCTGACAGAATTGACTTGTCAACCAGAACCCCAGGTTTCCCTTCAAAGAGCAGAGTCTCCATGCAGAGTTCATAGTCTGGAAAGGCTGAACTTTGAACCACCATGACCCTCTTCCCAGCCAAGCAAGGGGCTGGAAAAAAGGACAGAGGCTTTCTCCCCAAATTTTCCATTCTTCCACAAGGTGGAAGTTCCTACTTTACAGATCAAGACAAAAATAATAATAATAATAACAAGAGAAAGAAAATAATTTTATGACTCCAAAGTTGTTGCTCTCTTAGCCTGCCAGGTTTAAGCATCCAGGTCAACCAAGAGTATGTGAAGAACTGTGAGTCCCCATGGGGGAGCAGATCATGGTTAACAGGACACCTTCACATATCCCACACGTTACAGTCCTCCAGTATCTGGTCCCTTTACAAATTTATCTATATTTCTCCTCAAATGCTCTTCTTCCAGAAAACCCAGACCTACCATGTGAATTCCCATCTTTCCATTTTTACACTAATGTCACATCTTAGGAAAGTTAATCTTATGAGAATTCAGTCTCATACAGTCTTCTCACCACTCTAGTCATTCCTCCATTCCACTGTAGGTAGGGCACACAAGATATACACAGATTATGTCTCCTTTTGAGTGGAGTTCACCCCACTGCTGACTATTCCTCCTCAAACTGAATGCCAGTACCTCAACTCGCTCCCCAATACTTATATCAACTTAGCATGGGCATCAGAAATATAGATGGGATTACTTCTCTGTCCTTGAGCTCACTTGGCCTTGAAATTGAGATGGAGTTTAGCGATACCAAATAGCCAGCCACACAGACAAAGGACCATCTCCTTGTCATGCGCCAATCTTCAGCTGCCTCACTTTCAACATTACAAGCATCTTGCCTCAACAATTTGCAGATAGTGGTTAAAGTGGTTAAAGCAATGCTATTTTTGTTCAACACCATCCCAAACACAAGCCAACTATAGAAATTTGAGGGGTGGAAGAGGCTCTGTGGTCCAAAGAAGTAGCAATCTGTGCTAACTCTGCAGGGAAAAGTGACTGTGCTGAGCTTAAAGACAGAAGGCGCATGCATACCACAGAGTCAGTACAAGAGCCTACACTTCGTTGTCTATTTAAGGAAGTTTTGAGTAAAATCTAACTTTCCATGAATTTATGCTTATATGCCCCTCTTTTCAGTGCAACTTTTGCATAAGACATGACACTGCTGTGCCTAATCCTAGTGCTCAGCCCAAAACCCTCTTTGTTTCAATGTACATTTGAGTTCCACTTATTCCTCAGTGCTGCCTCTGACCACAGAGCCCTCAGTGATCGCTCCCTCCTCTGGACTCACTGGATACCTGTATCATTTTGCTGGAATGTAATTTAGCAACCTACTATCATTACCCATCTAATTATGGGTAGCATATATGTACATAGCCAACATGTCCGATGGCATTATAATCCCTGGAAGACAGGGACCTTATCTCTTAGTGTTTGAATTTCTAGCATCCAGCCAGAGCAAATTCTGGGTAAACATATTTGATGTCAATGAATGAATAAAAATTACGGTCCTTTGGAAAGACCCGAAAGTCAAGGTGCCAAGAAAAATGTTTGCATATTCTGGCCACCTAGAAATGCCTGCTCATCCTTAATGATCCAAACCAAATGCCAGCTCCTCTTCACTCTTTGGTGTAGCTGAGATAGACACAGGCTTTGGAGTCAGCCAGAGAGGTATTCAAATCTTTTCTGCACTATAACTGGCCAAGTGATTTTGAGTGACAAGTGTCCTTGAGACTTGGTTTCTACTTCTGTTAAATGGAAACAGTGATAACTACTTTCAAAGACAAAAATAAAATTAAATAACATATGGAAGTGTTTTGAACAAGGTAGGTGTGGAAAACAAGGTAGACATGGTAATTATTAGTATTTTCTTCAAAGTCCTCTTCTCTGTGCTCCCACTCCACTTTGTACATGTTGCTGTCACGGTCCTTATAGCTCCCAGCCTAGCTGGTGGAGGAGACAGGTGTCAACCCAAACACTCACTGCAACTACCAATCCTATTTGCTACAACTACTGAAGCCCATGTGCCTAGAACCAGTGGTCCACAACGAGGCCATCACAATGAGAAGCCTGTGCACCACAGCGAAGAACAGCCCCTGCTCACTGCAATTAGAAGCCTATCCACAGCTACAAAGACTCAGAGCAGCCAAAAATAACCTAAATAGATAAATTATTTTTTTAAAAAAGAAAAGGGCTCTAAATTTACCAGCTTCTGTTTCATAGGAGGCACACATTTAGTACATAAAGGAAAATCACTGTTTACATCCCTAAGAGATTCTCCGATAAGTCCGGAGGGAGGATGTTCATTGCAGCCTTAATTTGTGGAGGGAGGAAATTGGAGTATCATCACTGGGAGAGTGGAAAGGCAATATGTGATAGATGTTCACCCTGGGGTACAGCCATTGTAAGAATAGATCATAAGTGGACAAAGCAACATGGATTCTTCTTAAAGGCAAAGTGCTGAGTGAAAAAAGAAACAAATTGAGATTTATAGCAGTGCCATTTATACAATATTATTTACATAAATTAAAAATACATATACATAAAACATAGTACACATTCTGGTGGTGTGGTTGATAATTAAAAGCATGATTTAAGACCTAAACTGCCTAGGTTCAAATTCCAACCTCTTTGCTTAGTAGCTGAGTGAACTTACGCAAGTTACTTACCCTGTGCCTCAATTCTTTCTTCTACTCAATGGGAACAGTAAAGGTTTTTAACTCATAATGTTGTTGTGAGAATTAAATAGCAACATGTAGAGGGCTTAGAACAGAACCCAGCACATAGTAAGTTCTATACAAGTGTTACCCTTATAACAGTTTTTAAACACACATACAAAGAAGAACACACATAAGAAACACATTAGAATTACTGCCTATAGGGAATAGAATAGGGATAGGATGCTTCTGCTGCTGCTAAGTCGCTTCAGTGTGTCAGACTCTGGGCAACCCCTTAGACAGCAGCCCACCAGGCTCCCCCATTCCTGGGATTCTCCAGGCAAGAACTCTGGAGTGGGTTGCCATTTCCTTCTCCAATGCATGAAAGTGAAAAGTGAAAGTGAAGTCGCTCAGTCATGTCTGACTCTTTGCGACCCCATGGACTGCAGCCTACCAGGCTCCTCTGTCCATGGGATTTTCCAAGCAAGAGTACTGGAGTGGATTGTCATTGCCTTCTCTGGGGGATAGGATAAGGAATAAATTCAGACAAAAAACAGGAGCCTTGCAGGAAACAGCGATGATAGTTTACCTTGTATTCAGAAGTATGACTAATTTAAACCTCTTTAATTTACATTTTTCTTAAAAAAAAAAAAAACCCACTAGCAGTTACTAACCAACCTGTTATTAACCATTTGCCTTACTGAGTTGGTAAGTGATTATTTCAATGTCCCACTTGTGGTAAGTCAACTGTCCAAAGTTCAAAAAACTCACTACGAAATATATACTATCAATATATACTTGAGATATGACTACAGCTAAGCTCAGCCCACCACAATACCTATTCTGAGCCAACACAGCCACTGGATAATAAAAATACAAGCATTTACTAAATGCCTACTATGTGAAGGACACTGAATTGGCTATAATAAAGCAAAAGAAAGTCCTTAATGTAAACTTTTATAATATAAAATGCTGTTTGAGGGCCAGGTGAGCTGTACCAACTACAGCTGCTGAAAGACATTTTAAACTACTAGTAGCTGGAGTACTAGGAAAAGAAAGTCTTCACAGGAGAAGTGGGAAACAGAGCCAACCTCATCAACTGCTTAAATAACTTCTAATGAATATCCTTAATAAGAGATGCTTCAGAAACAACCTATGTGCCCATCACTGGATGAAAGGATAAAGAAAATATAGTAGATACATACAATGGAATACTATTCAACCATAAAAAAGAAGTTTGTCATTTTGCAACAACATGGATGAAATTTGAGGACATTATGCTAAGTAAAATAAGTCAAATACTCAGTTCACTTCAGTTCAGTCACTTAGTTGTGTCCGATTCTTTGCAACCCCATGAACTGCAGCACGCCAGGCCTCCCTGTCCATCACCAACTCCCAGAGTCCAGCCAAACCCATGTCCATAGAGTTGGTGATGCCATCCAACCATCTCATCCTCATTGCCCCCTTCTCCTCCTGCCCCCAATCCTATCCAGCATTAGGGTCTTTTCCAATGGGTCAACTCTTTGCATGAAGTGGCCAAAGTATTGGAGTTTCAGCTTCAACATCAGTCCTTTCAATGAACACCCAGGACTGATCTCCTTTAGGATGGACTGGTTGGATCTTCTTGCAGTCCAAGGGACTCTCAAGAGTCTTCTCCAACAACACAGTTCAAAAGCATCAATCCTTCGGTGCTCAGCTTTCTTCACCGTCCAAATCTCACATCCATACATGACTACTGGAAAAACGATAGCCTTGACTAGACGGACCTTTGTTGGCAAAGTAATGTCTCTGCTTCTTAATATTCTGTCTAGGTTGGTCATAACTTTCCTTCCAAGGAGTAAGCATCTTTTAATTTCATGGCTGCAATCACCATCTACAGTGATTCTAGAGCCCCCAAAAATAAAGTCAGCCACTGTTTCCACTGTTTCTCCATCTATTTGCCATGAAGTGATGGGACTGGATGCCATGATCTTAGTTTTCTGAATGTTGAGTCTTAAGCCAACTTTTTCCCTCTCCTCTTTCACTTTCATCAAGAGGCTGTTTAGTTCTTCTTCACTTTCTGCCGTAAGGGTGGTGTCATCTGCATATCTGAGGTGACTGACATTTCTCCCGGAAATCTTGATTCCAGCTTGTGCTTCATCCAGCCCAGAATTGCGCATGATGTACTCTGCATATAAGTTAAATAAGCAGGGTGACAGTATACAGCCTTGACATATTCCCTTCCCTATTTGGAACAAGTCTGTTGTTCCATGCCCAGTTCTAACTGTTGCTTCCTGACCTGCATACAGGTTTCTCAAGAGGCAGGTCAGGTGCTATGGTATTCCCATCTCTTGAAGAATTTTCCACAGTTTATTGTGATCCACACAGTCAAAGGCTTTGGCGTAGTCAATAAAGCAGAAGTAGATGTTTTTCTGGAACTCTCTTGCTTTTTCAATGATCCAGCAGATGTTGGCAATTTGATCTCTGGTTCCTCTGCCTTTTCAAACTTCCAGCTTGAACATCTGGAAGTTCACAGTTCAAATATTGCTGAAGCCTGACTTGGAGAATTTTGAGCGTTACTTTACTAGTGTGTGAGATGAGTGCAATTGTGTGGCAGTTTGAGCATTCTTTGGCATTGCCATTCTTTGGGATTGGAATGAAAACTGATCTTTTCCAGCCCTGTGGCCACCGCTGAGTTTTCCAAATTTGCTAACATATTGAGTTCAGCACTTTCACAGCATCATCTTTTAGGATTTGAAATAGCTCAACTGTAATTCCATCACCTCCTCTAGCTTTGTTCATAGTGATGCTTCCTAAGGTCCACTTGACTTCACATTCCAGGATGTCTGGCTCTAGGTCAGTGATCACACCATCGTGATTATCTGGGTTGTGAAGATCTTTTTTGTATAGTTCTTTTGTGTATTCTTGCCACCTCTGCTTAATATCTTCTGCTTCTGTTAGGTCCATACCATTTCTGTCCTTTATTGTGCCCATCTTTACATGAAATGTTCCCTTGGCATCTCTAATTTTCTTGAAGAGATCTTTAGTCTTTCCCATTCTATTGTTTTCCTCTCTTTCTTTGCACTGATCACTGAAGAAGCCTTTCTTATCTCTCCTTGCTCTTCTTTGGAACTCTGCATTCAAAAGGGTATATCTTTCCTTTTCTCCTTTGCTGTTCGCTTCCCTTCTTTTCACAGCTATTTGTAAGGGCTCCTCAGACAGCCATTTTGCCTTTTTGCATTTCTTTTTCTTGGGGATGGTCTTGATCCCTATCTCCTGTACAATGTCACGAACCTCCGTCCATACTTCATCAGGCACTCTGTGTATCAGATCTAGTCCCTTAAATCTATTTCTCACTTCCACTGTATAATCGTAAGGGATTTGATTTAGGTCATCCCTGAATGGTCTAGTGGTTTTCCCTACCTTCTTCAATTCAAGGCTGAATTTGGCAATAAGGAGTTCATGATCTGAGTCACAGTCAGCTTCCGGTCTTGTTTTTGCTGACTCTATAGAGCTTCTCCATTTTGGCTGCAAAGAATATAATCAATCTGATTTTGGTGTTGGCCATCTAGTGATGTCCATGTGTAGAGTCTTCTCTTGTGTTGTTGGAACAGGGTGTTTGCTACGGCCAGTGTGTTCTCTTGGCAAAACTCTATTAGCCTTTGCCCTGCTTCATTCTGTACTCCAAGGCCAAATCTGTCTGTTATGCCAGGTGTTTCTTGACTTCCTACTTTTACATTCCAGGCCCCTATAATGACAAGGACATCTTTTTTGGGTGTTAGTTCTAAAAGGTCTTGTAGGACTTCATAGAACCATTCAACTTCAGCTTCTTCAGCACTACTGGTCAGGGCATAGACTTGGATTACCATGATATTGAATGGTTTGCCTTGGAAACGAAGAGAGATCATTCACTATATGATGTTATATGTGGAGTCTTAAAACAACTGAGCTCATGGATACAGGGAACAGATCAGTAGTTGGCACAGGCATGGGCTGAGGGGTGAGTTTAATGGGGTCAAAAGTTCACAGACCTCAGTTACAAAATAAATGTTATGTGGATATAATATACAGCATGGTGACTGTAGTTAATAATGGTATATTGCATATATTAGAGCTGCTAATCATGTAAATCTTCAAAGTTCTCATCATAAGGAAAAAGACTGTAACTATGCATGGCGATGAATGTTAACTAGACTTACTCTGGCAATCCTTTCATGAGACATACAAATATCAAGTCATTTTGTTGTATACTTAAATCTAATATGATATTACATGCCAAAATACCTTAATTTTTAAATTTTTAATAAAAAATGAAATTTTTTAAAGAGATGCTTAAGCCAGAGATTAGCTAAGAGCTACACATAAAGGGAAGACTCATGTGACAAAGTAACTTCAACTGACCTCAGCCTCCAGATTGACTAACACCTCCTGATATGTGGCACTACAGTTAAAATGGCACTACGCTCTCATTCCCTAAGAGATGAGCCAGCAATGCACTGTGGACAACATATAAACAGGAGGAAATTCCTATTCCAGAGATTGGGGGAGGGGAGAGTTTTTAACACCAATTTATTTTGAATCTTATCAAATCATTAATAATTAAATTCTCAATAATAAGATGCAAATGCAAAGTGATAGGATTATCCTGTGAGAGGAGTCTTAATTTTTAAAATGCATGTTTTAGTACAAACATCAAATACACATATGCATGATTCTTGCACTACTGCAAATGATCCCAAAATCTAGTCTAAAGAGAGGTCTTTTTTTTTTTTAATAAATTTATTTATTTTAGTTGGGCGCTAATTACTTTACAATATTGTAGCAGTTTTTGCCATACATTGACGTGAATCAGCCATGGGTTTACATGTGTTCCCCATCCTGAACCCCCCTCCCACCTCCCTCCCCATCCCATCCCTCTGGATCATCCCATTGCCCCAGCCCTGAGCATTTGTCTCATGCACTGAACCTGGAATGGTGTTCTCTTTCACATATGATAATATACATGTTTCAATGTTATTCTCCCAGAACGTCCCACCCTCACCTTCTCCCTCAGAGTCCATAAGACTGTTCTATGCATCTGTGTCTCTTATTCTGTCTCGCATATAGGGTTATCATTACCATCTTTCAAATTCCATATATATGCATTAGTATACTGTATTGGTGTTTTTCTTTCTGGCTTACTTCACTCTGTATAATGGGATCCAGTTTCATCCATCTCAACAGAACCGATTCAAATGTTTTTGTTTTTTTTTTTTAATGGCTGAGTAATATTCCATTGTGTATATGTACCACAGCTTCCTTATCCATTCGTCTGCTGATGGACATCTAGGTTGCTTCCATGTCCTGGCTATTGTAAACAGTGCTGCGATGAACATTGGGGTACACGTGTCTCTTTCAATTCTGGTTTCCTCGGTGTGTATGCCCAGCAGTGGGATTGCTGGGTCATATGGCAGTTGTATTTCCAGTTTTTTAAGGAATCTCCACACTGTTCTCCATAGTGGCTGTACTAGTTTGCATTCCCACCAACAGTGTAAGAGGGTTCCCTTTTCTCCACACCCTCTCCAGCATTTATTGCTTGCAGACTTTTGGATAGCAGCCATTCTGACTGATGTGAAATTGTACCTCATTGTGGTTTTGATTTGCATTTCTCTAATAATGAGTGATGTTGAGCATCTTTTCATGTGTTTGTTAGCCATCTGTATGTCTTCTTTGGAGAAATGTCTGATTGGTTCTTTGGCCCATTTTTTGATTGGGTTGTTTATTTTTCTGGCATTCAGCTGCAGGAGTTGCTTGTATATTTTTGAGATTAATTGTTTGTTGCTTTGTTTGCTATTATTTTTTCCCATTCTGAAGGCTGTCTTTTCACCTTGCTTATAGTTTCCTTTGTTGTGCAAAAGCTTTTGATTTTAATTAGGTCCCATTTGTTTATTTTTGCTTTTATTTCCAATATTCTGGGAGGTGGGTCATGGAGGATCCGCTGTGATTTATGTCGGAGAGTGTTTTGCTTATGTTTTCCTCTAGCAGTTTTATAGTTTCTGGTCTTACGTTTAGATCTTTAATCCATTTTGAGTTTATTTTTGTGTATGGTGTTAGGAAGTGTTCTAATTTCATTCTTTTACAAGTGGTTGACCAGTTTTCCCAGCACCACTTGTTAAAGAGATTGTCTTTTCTCCATTGTATTTTCTTGCCTCCTTCGTCGAAGATAAGGTGACCATAGGTGCGTGGATTTATCTCTGGGCTTTCTATTTTGTTCCATTGATCTATATTTCTATCTTTGTGCCAGTACCATACTGTCTTGATGACTGTGGCTTTGTAGCAGAGACTGAAGTCAGGCAGGTTGATTCCTCCAGTTCCATTCTTCTTTCTCAAGATTGCTTTGGCTATTCGAGGTTTCTTATATTTCCATACAAATTGTGAAATGATTTGTTCTAGTTCTGTGAAAAATACCATTGGTAGCTTGATAGGGATTGCATTGAATCTATAGATTGCTTTGGGCAATATACTCATTTTCACTATATTAATTCTTCCAATCCATGAACACGGTATATTTCTCCATCTGTTTGTGTCCTCTTTGATTTCTTTCATCGGTGTTTTATAGTTTTCTATATATAAGTCTTTTGTTTCTTTAGGTAGATATATTCCTAAGTATTTTATTCTCTTTGTTGCAATGGTGAATGGTATTGTTTCCTTAATTTCTCTTTCTGTTTTCTCATTATTGGTGTATAGGAATGCAAGGGATTTCTGTGTGTTAATTTTATATCCTGCAACTTTACTATATTGATTGATTAGCTCTAGTAATTTTCTGGTAGAATCTTTAGGGTTTTCTATGTAGAGGATCATGTCATCTGCAAACTGAGAATTTTACTTCTTTTCCTATCTGTATTCCTTTTATTTCTTTTTCAGCTCTGATTGCTGTGGCCAAAACTATGTTGAATAGTAGTGGTGAAAGTGGGCATCCTTGCCTTGCTCCTGACTTTAGGGGAAATAGTTTCAATTTTTCACCATTGAGGATAATGTTTGCTGTGGGTTTGTCATATATAGCTTTTATTATCTTGAGGTATGTTCCTTCTATTCCTGCTTTCTGGAGGGTTTTTATCATAAACGGATGTTGAATTTTGTCAAAGGCTTTTTCTGCATCTATTGAGATAATCATATGGTTTTTATCTTCCGATTTGTTAATGTGGTGTATTACATTGATTGATTTGCAGATGTTAAAGAAACCTTGCATTCCTGGGATAAAGCCCACTTGGTCATGATGTATGATCTTTTTAATATGATGTTGGATTCTGTTTGCTAGAATTTTATTAAGGATTTTTGCATCTATGTTCATCAGTGATATTGTCCTGTAGTTTTCTTTTTTTGTGGCATCTTTGTCTGGTTTTGGAATTAGGGTGATGGTGGCCTCATAGAATGAGTTTGGAAGTTTACCATCTGCAATTTTCTGGAAGAGTTTGAGTAGGATAGGTGTTAGCTCTTCTCTAAATTTTTGGTAGAATTCAGCTGTGAAGCCGTCTGGTCCTGGGCTTTTGTTTGCTGGAAGATTTCGGATTATAGTTTCGATTTCCGTGCTTGTGATGGGTCTGTTAAGATCTTCTATTTCTTCCTGGTTCAGTTTTGGAAAGTTATACTTTTCTAAGAATTTGTCCATTTCTTCCAAGTTTTCCATTTTATTGGCATATAGCTGTTGGTAGTAGTCTAAAGAGAGGTCTTATTATAGTATGATTACTGTCATCAGGATTCTTAGTGATTCAAGACTGCCATGGTCCAGAATGATGCAGAAGTTTAGAAATTAGTAACCTGTGCATGCTAACATTGTCTATGTCTTCTTCATTGGTGAAAATGTGAAATCAAAGCTTTAACTTGGCCAGCTTTGTATTGGAAACCAATAGGCTTGGTTGTTTTCCTTCCTTATTTTGATGGTATGACATTTTTAAAATAAGTTCTTGTGAGGAATCCATATTCCCTTTGGGCCTTGACTTTGTCTTCTAAAATATTCAGGTCCTTTTTTAAAGCTTTGTGCTTTCAAAGACTATATCAGTGATGAAATAATTATTAGGATTAGCTTGTGCTGCAAGTGACCAAAAGCCCCAACAACAGTGGCTTTAAAAAGATTGAAATTTAGAACTTCCCTAGAGGTCCAGTGGTTAAGAATCTGCCTGCCAATGCAGGGGACAGGTTCGTTCCCTGGTCCGGGAAGATCCCACATGCCTCCAGACAATTAAGCCCATGTACCACAACTACTGAGCCCATGCATCCTACAGCCTGTGCTCCACAACAAGAGAAGCCACCGCAATGAGAAGTCTGTGCATCACAATGAAGAGTAGCCTTCACTTGCTGCAACTAGAGAAAGCCCATGAGCAACAGCAAAGACCCAGTGCAGCCAAGATAAATAAATAAATGAAAAGTTTTTAAAGAGTCCATGCTTCCACTGCAGGGTGCATGGGTTCAATCCCTGGTTGGGGAACTAAGATCCCACAGGCCTCAAGTGAAAGTGATAGTTGCTCACTTGTGTCCAACTCTTTGTGACTCCATGGACTGTAGCCTGCCAACGTCTCTGTCCATGGAATTCTCCAGGTAAAAATAGTGGAATGGGTAGCCATTTCCTTCTCTAAAGGATCTTCCTGACCCAGGGATCAAATCTGGGTCTCCTTCATTGCAGGCAAATTCTTTACCACATGAGCCACCAGGGAAGCCACAATTCATGGCCAAAAAAAAAAAAAAAAAAGAAGTGCATTTTTTTTCCACTGAGCTGGTAGCTCCATATTCATAAAGGATCCAGTCTCCTTCATCCTTTAATGAGGCCCATACCTCAGAATCCAGATAACTGTTCCATACAAATACAGCCATCAACATCAACATTCCAGCAAGCAGAGGAGGAAGGGAAGGAAAGAGCACACAATCTCTCTTTAAGAAAACATAGGGTAGATGGCACACCCTGCTTCCTCTCACTACCCACTGTCCTTGGCCACACCCCTTACAAAAGAGGCTGAAACATGAAGTCATTATTCTAAGCATCCATGGGCCCATCTATCACAGAGTGATTCTGTTACAGCAGGAGAAAAGGAGAATGGATTTTAAAGGAGAATCAGCAAACTCAGCCACACTACCTGAATAAAACAATCACTTTTATGTGTTATTTCCCATCTTGGGATAATTATTCTGGTATACTGTACATTTTCCAGATGTTACTTTTTCTATCAGAAGGAGAACAAAAAAAGCAAAATATTTTTTGACTATTTCTAGTATTCAAGAGATATTGGGCATTGTATTGGTGCTTTCACATTTGTTATCTCCTTTAATTCTCACAACAAGGTATTGTCCTCATTTGAGGAAATTAAGATTCACAGCACTGATATGAGAAATGGGAGTATTTAAAGCTTAAGCCTCTCCTAATTTTCTCCCCTATGAAATGTATTTAGCTAAGCTCTTTTCCTTCTTAGAATCTAATCAACGACCCCTATTCAACTCTCCCCATGACCAAGACCTTTTTCTGAAACACCAGTAAATAAGTCAGGATTCTGCCGTGCATCTGTGGAAAGGTAATTACCAACATTTGCAATGTGGAACAGAAATTCTCAAATGTTTCCGTCTTTAAGTCTCGAATTCATGTTCTTCATACCCCCATTATTAATGGGATGTTTTATTTCATTGTGTGCTGCTTAGAAGTATCATGTAATGTTATCACTGGCTCTAGTGCCACATAACATTAGAAAGGAACCGCTTGGCTTCCACTCCACAAAAACTCCCAACTTTCACAATGTGCTTCAGCAATCCTACCTTTCTCTCCACTCTGGAGTATGTATCATCATATCACTGGGACTTTCAAGGCCATTGAATTCATACTTGTAGCAGAAGATATTTATTGAGTGTTTCATATGTGCCAATGATGTGGAAATGATCTATGAAGTAGAATGAATTGCTGTCATTATTATTATCCCCATTTTGTGGATAAAAACACAGGATCTTAGAAAGGCTTAGGAACATGCCCCAATTCCCATAATTACTATGTAGAAGAGTTGGGACTCAAACTTGCTTCTCTTTGACCAAATAGCTCACACTCTTAACTTGCCTACAAGGAACCAGGTACCAGCTCAGATGTTGAAAACACAGCAGTTGTGCCATAATCAGTCCCTGTCCTCAAGGAATCACAGTCCAGTGGGGTAAATGGCACTGTGCCTTTAATTGCACTGCACTGTGACAAGTTCCAGGACTGCCCAAGACCCACTGTTGTTGGTGCCAACACAGGTGTAGCTAATCCCACACTCAGAATGTAAGACCCTGCATCCTCTCCTATCTCCTATTGTCTCCAGCATCTCTCTACCTGGGGACCACAGTCTCATACATTTTTCTTTCCTTAGTCCCTAACACAATTCCTGACACAAAATAAGTATTCATGAAGTGGTCCATACTATGGAAGCACTACAACCCAGAATGAAGAGTGGGTACCCTGACATGTAAAACAATCTAGGACTAAATCCACACTTTCTAGCTGAAAGGCTACCAGCCTAGACATACACCGATCTCATTTCTCATCTAGCGGTATTAGAAGACACATGAATTAGTAGGAAAGAAAAATCCCAGCATGAGCAGCAACTGAGCTGTCTCTAATCACTGGGCCAGCTTCTGGCAGAGTGAAAAGGACACTGAGGAAGCAGTCACAAAGCAGAAGGTTTCTGAGAAGTGGGGGAGACCTGGAATGCTAAGGACTAAAGTTGTTTTCTTTTTCAAAAATGCCTGCCAGTCATCTAAAAATCCTCCCTCCAGCAGCAAAGATGAAGACATTATGCAACGACTGAAGTGGGCACTGGAGAGATCTGGAGGACTGGTCACTTCAGCAGCAAATTGGAACAGAAATAGCTAAAGCTATTGAAATACAACTGATCAATTGATGGAGTCACAGCACTTTAAGTCTGCACAATGAGCAGTTTCAGAGAAACTGAGAATTCTCTGCAGTTGCAATGTCAACTCAAAAAAAAAAAAACAAAAAACCATGAACCTATTTAAATCAGCATGAAAAGCAGATTGGTGTGGAACATGAAAGAGAATTAGCATAACCCAGAAAAAATACATGGTGACCAGTGTGGAAATAAATGAAAACCAGTCAAACGAGAGCAAGCAAACCTGTTTATTCAGAGCTTGCTATAGAAAGGGAGTCAACCTCTATCACTTACATTTGGCCACAGGCAGGCAGAAGCATGGGAAAGCTTTACATTTGGAAAAAGAGAAGGCTTCCGGCATGCCCTGATTGGAAGCTGTTGGCATGGGGAAGCTGTAGGCAGGCTAACCAAAAAAGGAACATCTTATGTGATTGATTATGGGTGTATATTTGGCTTTCACTAACTAGGGCTTCCCAGGTGACTCAGTGAATCCACCTGACAATGCAGGAGACTCAGGAGACATAGGTTCAATCCCTAGGTTGAAAAGATCCCTGGAGAAGGAAATGGCAATCCCTTTCAGTATTCTTGCCTGGGAAATTACAAGGACAGAGGAGCCTGGCAGACTATACTCCACAGGGTCACAAAGAGTCAGAAATGACCGAGCACACATGCATGCAAATTAGTCCTAAGTTTGAAATGGGGACAAAAATTAGGGAAGCTGTCAGTTATTAAGCTTGGCCATCTGGGGCCAATTGTTCTGAAGGCTATCATTTGGCTTCCTGGACCACTTGCTACAGATAGTGATCTGACTTCCTACAAATCTGACTGATAGCGGGCTGCTTTTCTGGGCTGGTCATGGTTGATAAAAAGTCCGACACGACTAAGCAACTTCACTTCTTACTTCTTCCTTATGGTTGATAATGGATCAGTTTCCTGGGCTAGTTGCTGCAGATGGTGGGTGAGAGTTCTGTTTTTATATATGATATGACCTTTGTCTGCTTGTAATGGGAAAAGTAGTATGTCCAGGCTGTATATTGTCACCTGCTTATTTAACTTATGTGCGGAGTACATCATGAAACCCTGGGCTGGTTGAACCACAAGCTGGAATCAAGATTGCCGGGAGAAATATCAATAACCTCAGATATGCAGATGACACCACCCTTATGGTAGAAAACAAAGAAGAACTAAAGAGCCTCTTGATGAAAGTGAAAGAGGAGAGTGAAAAAGCTGGCTTAAAGCTCAACATTCAGAAACCTAAGATCATGGGATCTGGTCCCATCACTTCATGGCAAATAGATGGGGAAACAGTGGCAGACTTTATTTTGGGGGGCTTCAAAATCTGCAGATGGTGACTGCAGCCATGAAATTAAAAGATGTTTACTCCTTGGGAGGAAAGTTATGATCAACCTAGACAGCATGTTAAAAAACAGAGACATTACTGTGCCAACAAAGGTCCGTCTAGTCAAGGCTATGGTTTTTCCAGTAGTCATGTATGGATGTGAGAGTTGGACTATAAAGAAAGCTGAGCACAGAAGAATTGATGCTTTTGAACTGTGGTGTTGGAGAAGACTCTTAAGAGTCCCTTGGACTGCAAGGAGATCCAACCAGTCCATCCTAAAGGAGATCAGTCCTGGGTGTTCATTGGAAGGACTGATGTTGAAGCTGAAACTCCAATACTTTGGCCACCTGATGCGAAGAGCTGACTCATTTGAAAAGACCTTAATGCTGAGAAAGATTGAAAGTGAGAGGAGAAGGGGATGACAGAGGATGAGATGGTTAGATGGCATCACTGACTCAATGGACATGAGTTTGGGTAAACTCCGGGAGTTGGTGATGGACAGGGAGGCCTGGCGTGCTGCAGTCCATGGGGTCGCAAAGAGTCCGACAAGACTGAGCGACTGAACTGAACTGAAAGGAACTGATATTCCCTCTCTCCCTGGGGAAACACACTTTAGAATAATCTAGCACAGGACTGACATCAGTATACTGTGAGTAGGTCCACAGCTCTAATTTCTAGTTGTATGACTTGCACAAAGTTGCTTGGCTTCCTTAACCCTCAGTTTCCTCATCTGCAAAGTGGTGATATTGCATAATAGGAGTCTGATGAGCACTGAATGACGTAGGGCACCTAGCATGTTTAGCATAGTGCCTGGAACATGGAGAGCAGCCAATTGATGTGAGCTGCTATTAACTATGAATATTATCAGTATCCTTTTTTACCTAACCTAATCCAGGGATTTAACCAGATAAAGAGGATGAAATTACAAAGGATACCATTCCAGGAAAAACCTTATGGAGAGGTTTAATAGGATATAAAGAATATATTGGATGCTCTGTATGATCACAAAAAGATTAGCTGGTAAAAGGCATATGAATCCCGCCATGCTCAGAGAACCAGAGAGTTGCCTTTAGTATCTTATGATTGATACTAAACTGCCTGAAAGTAAATTGATTCCAGAGAAAGTTACATGGCGGCAATATGGGAAAAAAGTACAGAGGAGGTTAAAACAATTTGCAAACTTGTGAGAAGAGACAACAAAAGAACACAAGATAATAAGAATATTGTGACATCTCCTGAAGTCACTATTATCACACCTATTTAACCTACAAGAAGATGGAGGAAGAGAGGACTTAGTAACCTGATGGTCACAGTCATAATCAAAAGGAAACTTTAGCAGCTAAGTAGAAATTTGCAGGAAAAAAAAAAAAAAGACCTAGATGGTTCTATTAAGAACATAGCACAGAAAAAGAGGCTTAGGTACAAATGAACTGATTGTGTGGAACAAAAAAGTTTATAATCACCAAGTTGTCTTTTCAAAATGTCCCCCTATTATGAAATAGGATTTTGCATTTCAGCATTATGGAACTATTGTATTTAGTTATATTTGCTTCCTACATTTTGCATTAAGTTTCTTGGAAATGTTATTCACTTTCCTGAGGGGAGAAGATGCCTGAAAGAGGCAAATTATTCTTTCTGCAACAGGACCTAAACATCCCTTCTCTGTCAGCCTTGACCTCCAAGATCCCAAGGTCCTCCTCCTAGCAGCTAACACCAGAGCAGGCTTTGGTTCAAAAAGACTGAGTCTGTATTGTAAGAAAAGGAGTAGCCACTAAAAATGTTTGGTTGATTTAACAAGGCAGTTTGTATCTTCTGAAATGTACAAGTTGTTAATAAATTGCATTTCTTCCCTTTTTATAGAGTACATTCCTAGTGTGGTGTTTTGGTTTATGTTTTATGATAGGTGCTATAGTTTCAGCGTCTGAATATGGATTTCATTAATCCTTAATTTGTGCCTCCACCAGAAGGAATTGCGTCTTCTAGACTTTGCGAACAGTGCCCTCTCCTGGATGAAGTGACACCTGCTTTTCTGATCTTCAAAGCTTAGAGACAAGGACATGAATGCTAAAATACAGGAAAGGCTCTGGAGACCCCACATATGGGATTTCTGGTCTCTCTTGGGGATGCAAAGAGATGGTACCCAGGCCGAGTTCTGTCCCAGTGAAAGGTGAGAGCCCTGGACTTGCATGGCTATAAAGAAAAATAAAAGAAAGAAAAGCCAAGGACCTGAGGATATGATCACTATCTGAAGTCTAAACACCTGACAGTGAGTTGGATGGATGAACTTACTCTCACTTCAGACTGGTGCAGGAACCCAAACAGAACCTTGATGGGCTTAATGAAAAAAATGTCACATACTTAATGCTTAGGATGACTCCTGAAAATCAGATCTTAATCATCTACTAAATTTGTTTAACTTCACCAAAGCAACTGAGGTGGACTGCATTTAAAGGATGCTTTTTGAAGCTGTTGAGAACTTGAGGAAACACTGGTTTCTCTAAAAAAGAATAGAGAAGGGATTCATGATCACTGGTGCTATTCATCAATATTTCCCATTCTCCTTCTGGACAAGCATAAGGACTATACTTTCTGTTCCTCCATGAATTTAGATGTGGCCAGGTGGTTTGCTGTAGCCAACCAAGTATGAGTGAAAGTTATGTCTTAAAGAATTGGTGCAAGGTTCACCATCTTTCCTTCTCTTTTCCACCATAGGGTGGACAAACTATAGCCCACAGCCCAAATCCAGCCCACTGCCAATTTTTATAAATAAAGCTTTATTAGGACACAATCATGCCCATTCTTTTACATATAGTCTATGGCTGTTTGCTTGCTACACAGCAGAGTTGAGTAGCTGCCACAGAGACCATATGGTCTGCAAAACTGAAAATATTTACCATCTGGCCCTTTACAGAAAAAGTTTGCGAATCCATTCTCTCAACAGTGGGGGGTCCCTGAAAGAAAACATCATGGAGCACAGCTCATGCTGGACAAGACTGACACACAGCAACACAGCACGAGAATGAAATAAACCCTCATTGTTTTAAGCCACTGAGATTTTGAAGTGGTTTTGCTACCCCAGCATGACAGATCTAACAAAAATAGCAAAAAAGAATGTATACTCGGAATGCAAAACACCTTGAAAGAAGCTCTCCAAATACTAATGATGGAGAATATGCAAATTCAACGTCATTGACATTATTCTTTTAACCAGGTGGGGAATAAGCATGATCCCCACATGCAAATGAGGCTGTTATCAGGTAAGCTAGACAAGTGTGATACTTTTCCCCCTAAAATCAAAATGAATTAATTTCTGTATCTAAGGAAGGCCAGCCAGCTCTAATCAGACACTGGTTTGTTTTATGAGAGGAGTAAAGAGGCTCATTACAGCAAATCCCAGGCATGTTGATAAATTCCCAATCTTGGGCTCTCATAAAACTCAGAAACACACTTTCTATTGCCTTCCACACTTCTTCTGAATCACTGAGCCAGAGGCAGCTGCCTGATTTGTGACCTTCAGCCATCCGCCACCTCTCGTAGATCATTTTCACTGAATAGAGTCTTAAAATTGTCATCATTTTCTTTACATCGACATTTGAAAGAAATGTTAGATTGATCCACCACTGGGTTAGCTATTTTGCAACTTCTCCCAGCTGGTTAAGGAAGTCGTTGTAAATAAATGCAGCATTTCTGGACATTTTAAATGGTAGCAATCACAACAATTTTAGCAACACAGAGAGGAAGGGAGGAGAGAGAAAAAGAAAACTGGAGAAAATGGTCCACGGGCAACACACATCACCCCTAGGGAGCTGGAGTAGAGCTTTTCCCAGCTCCCTCTGATTGGAAGCTGCAACCACTTAGTAGCCAGGAGCTTGGAGGAAAAGGAACACTGCTTGTCTATGCTTTCCATCAGCCTTGACTTCACATCTGGCTTAATCTAAAAACTCTGTGTCCCAAGGGAGGACACAGAGCACTGAAGAAGCATGGCCCCTTATTAACCCACTAGCAGTTTAGAGGTGGTTCCACTGAACCCTGGTTGAAAGAGACAGCAGGTGCCCCACAAGGTCATGGCAGATAAGTTGGGAGATTCCATCAGAAAGACGTCTGTGGAGCTAGGGCTCAATTCATCTGAACCTAGGAGGGGACAAAGGGGATGGCAGGAGTGATGTACTCTGTCTCAGGGATCAGCCTCCAGGCATCCTGTAAAATGGCTCCATCTCCAGACGCTGGATTTGTGCTGCTCATAACTGCTTCATCCAAATTCGGTTCAGAATGGAAATTCTTCTAACTAATACAGAACTTCATGCTCTCTCAGGCTATGACTTGTGTTCTCTATGGATCCAAAAACCAAGGAGAAAGAAAAGAAGCGTCTTTTCCCTTTTGCCATTAGTGCCAGCCTTCTTATGAGCCTGTCTGATTCCTTCCAATCTATTCCAGGACAATAAGTAGAAATAAGCTTCCCAACCCCTTTAGAGCAGGTAGGAACCATAAGAATGGAAATAGAGCTGGAGGCCTCAGCTGAAGAGGTTGAACTGAGACTGAGATTCTGGTTTTGTCAATTGCCTGTAGTTGCTTGTTAAGTTCACAGGTGATTTGCAACTAGGGCAGCTGCTGAACACACTGGAAAAACAAAAGTTCAAAACAGCCTTACTAAATGAAAGGTGAGATCCAAAGCCACCAGCAAATGAAGGTTAATAGAGGGCTCCTACTGCATCTCATATTAAGGGAAAAACAGCAAAACTACCCAAGTACAAACAGCATGTGGAAGTACTGGCCGTGAGCGTGAATGGCAGAGGAAGATCTCAAGGTCCTAGTGGACAAGTTCACTGAGCCAGAAATGTAAGAGAAATGTTAAACAAGAACATAAAAGACAGCAATTATGAAATAACCTTCATTGACTCATGTATTCTTTTATTCAACAAACTTTACTGAATGCCTACTATGTGTCATGCATTGTGCTAGTATCTAGAGCAAGATTCAACAAACCAGAGCCCACAAGTCAAATCTGACCTACTATTTGTTTTTGCATGGCCCTTGAGCTAAGTCAAGGCTATGGTTTTTCCAGTGGTCATGTATGGATGTGAGAGTTGGATGGTGAAGAAAGCTGAGCGCAGAAGAATTGATGCTTTTGAACTGTGGTGTTGGAGAAGACTCTTGAGAGTCCCTTGGACTGCAAGGAGACCCAACCAGTCCGTCCTAAAGGAGATCAGTCCTGGGTGTTCACTGGAAGGACTGATGTTGAAGCTGAAACTCCAATACTTTGGCCACCTCATGTGAAGAGTTGACTCATTGGAAAATACCCTAATGCTGGGAGGGATTAGGGGCAGGAGGAGAAGGGGACGACAGAGGATGAGAGGGTTGGATGGCATCACTAACTCGATGGACATGGGTTTGGGTAAACTCCAAGAGTTGGTGATGGACAGGGAGGCCTGGCGTGCTGCAATTCATGGGGTCGCAAAGAGTCAGACACGACTGAGTGACTGAACTGAACTGAACTGAGCTAAGAATGATTTTCACGTTTCTATAATGCAAAACAAAAAAACAGTATTAGCCTTTCAGAGACAACAGCTACTCAAAGAAGATAGGACATTATCTCTTGGTCTGCAATGGCTAAAGTATTGCTATCTGTCTCTTTTTAGGGAAAAAGAGGGTTGCCAACCCCCTAACCTAGGAATACAAAGTTCATGCAAACAGTATGAACTTAGTAAACAGTATCAGTGCACCTTGTCCTTTCCTGGCTTCACAACCTAGAAGCAAGATAGAAAATTTAAAGGAAGCTCATGGAAAGTTATAAAGATTAATAAAAGAGGGGAAAGAAGAATTTATGAGAAAATTTTAAAGGAATTTGGATTATTTATTCTCAAGAAAAGGAGGCTATGGGGAGACTTAAGAATAGCCTTCAAATATTTGAAGAGATATTAAGCAAAAGGCTTTTCCATTGTGGAAATAAAGATTAATAGAATGTAGGCTAAAATTTTGTATTATAGAAATGGAAGGGTTCTCTGGAAGGCTTTTAAACTTCTACAATGAATTGAGAAATCCATTTTCTTTAATCTTCTAAAACTAGTGTCTTTTCTCGTCTGTCTGGGAGCTGTTAAATGTTTGAGTGTTGTCTGAGCTAAAGGTGGCGGTGGAGTAAATGTCCTAAGTTCAACCCAGGTCTCTGATTCTTCCATTCAGAACTTGGGGGTTTTCAGAAGGAGAAAGTCTTTTTCCCCTCTGGGTTTCAATTTTCCCCTCTTGCAAAATGAGAGCCTAACATGCTCTGAGTCTGTGATTTCCTGGGAAGAAACTTTGATATGGTTCAGCAGCTAAGCTTCAAGGATCTCCTCTTATGAGACAGGAAGCAACAGATGCTGTTTCATTCTTGATATGAATAAAGAAACTTAGACTCAATATCTGTTTTAATTCAAAGGTAACTACTAGTTGCAAAAAAAAGAACATATTTACTAGATGGAAAAGACCAAAGAAATTTTGAATAAACGACTAAAGACTGTACAAGCATAAACAGGGGAATGTCAAGGAGGCATACACAAAAAAATACATAAAAGAAGAAGACAGAAGCAAGAGCTGACATTCCACAGTCACAATTAATGTGATGGGGTCGTAGGCTCCTCCTCAGAAGATGAACTCTTAGGTAAGACCTAAATTCAAAATTCTACTACATGTTGTTTACAAGAAAGCCACTGAAAATCAAATGGCACACAAGTGCAAAAAATACAGGGTTTAATATGGAACTTCGTTCATGATAGGCATGCTGAAGTCTTTAAGGGTAAAGCATACTAAAGGCTGCAGTTGACCATGGAATTCATCAAAAAATAAAGTTAAGATGGACAGATGTTTACATAGAGGGGTGGATGGACGGATATGTGAAAAAGGAAATATAGGAATATATTAAATGTAGAAGCTATCCCTGGTTGGGAAGATCCCTTGGAAGAGGGCATGGCAACCCACTTCAGTATTCCTTGCCTGGAGAATCCCATGGACAAAGGAGCCTGGCGGTCTACAGTCCATAGGGTCGAAAAGAGTTGGATATGACTGAGCAACTAAGCACAGCACAGCACAAGAGGTAAATATATAGATGCTTACAGAACAATTCTGTATGTCTGAATTTTTTTATGCTAAAAACTTAGGGGGGGAAACGACTGGCCAAAAATAAACTAAACAAGTATAAAGAGTGAGATTTCATTTTTTGTTGATTCTATCGATGCATAAAGAAAAAGAAAGCTTTTTAAAATAAGTGATATCTGAAGTAGGCAGAATTTGAGTTATTTGGGCTTCTTTGCCCTGCTCTTTTTATAGCTTTGATAATAATTCCCAGGCCCACACCAGGAGGTCAACTTCCTTTAGTGTGCTCTGGGCTTCTGTCCAAATATGACCATCCCTTGCTTTTTAGGGAAGATCATAAAGAACCACAGTTTAAAGATAGCTTTTAGAAAATGGTGTTATTAGAGGCTTCCTTATGCTGATTTACATCTAGAACTCTCCATCAGTAGAAGGACATCGGTCTTGGAACCAGATATAGTGTGATGTCATCCCAGTTTCATCACACTGTAGCCATGGGCATGTTAATTAAACACTGGCCTTTGGTTAAAGAGAGATATAACATTGGATACGTTATATGTTATCTGCTACAACATAACTATATCTTCACTCAGGTTTCTAATAAGCAGCTTACACTTAATATGTTAAAACCAGCACTCTTGATTTTTCACCTCAATCCTGTTTCTCTTATGGTGGTGCTTTAGTCACTAAGTTGTGTCCGACTCTTGCAACGCCGTGGACAGTAGCCTGCCAGGCTCCTCTGTCCATGGGATTCTCCAGGCAAGACTACTGCAGTGGATTTGCCATTTTCTTCTCCTGGCGATCTTTCCAACCAAGGAATCAAACTTGGGTCTCCTGCACTGCAGGCAGATTCTTTACCAACTGAGCTATAAGCTTTCCCTATTTCAAATGTGGAAGTTTCTCAGTCCAAAATCCTTGGAGTCACCTCTTTTCTGTTTCTCTCATACTCCATTTAAAATGCAAATCCTTCAATAGATTGTGGCTCGACCTTTAATAGATACCCAGAATCAGACTGATTTCATCACGTCCATTGCTACATCTCTGGTGCCAACCACTATGGTTTCTTTTCTGGATTATTGCAACAGCCCTGGAACTGATACCCTGGCCTGAAACCTTAGGCCCCTCAGATTAGCCTCAACACAGTAGCCAGACTGGTCTCTTAAAATTATATCTGATCATGTCACTTCTCTGCTCAGAATTATTTCAGTGGGTCCCCATCTCAATCACTTAGTTCAGTCGCTCAGTTGTGCCCGACTCTTTGCAACCCCATGAACCGCAGCACACCAGGCCTCCCTGTCCATCATTGACTCCTGGAGTCCACCCAAACCCATGTCCATTGAGTCAGTGATGCCATCCAACCATCTCATCCTCTGTCATCCCCTTCTCCTCCTGTCCTCAATCTTTCCCATCATCAGGGTCTTTTCAAATGAGTCAGCTCTTCTCATCAGGTGGCCAAAGTATTGGAGTTTCAGCTTCAACATCAGTCCTTCCAATGAACATTCAGGACTGATCTCCTTTAGTATGGACTGGTTGGATCTCCTTGCAGTCCAAGGGACTCTTAAGAGTCTTCTCCAAGACCACAGTTCAAAAGCACCAATTTTTCTGCGCTCAGCTTTCTTTATAGTCCAATTCTCACATCCAAACACGACTACTGGAAAAACCATAGCTTTGACTAGATGGACTTTTGTTGGCCAAGTAATGTCTCTGCTTTTTAATATGCTGTCTAGGTTGGTCATAGCTTTCCTTCCAAGGAGTAAGCATCTTTTAATTTCATGGCTGCAGTCACCATTTGCACTGATTTTGAAGCCCCCCAAAATAAAGTCTGTCACTGTTTCCACTATTTCCCCATCTACTTGTCATAAGGTGATGGGACCAGATGCCATGATCTTAGTTTTCTGAATGTTGAGTCTTAAGCCAACTTCTCCACTCTCCTCTTTCACTTTCATCAAGAGGCTCTTTAGTTCTTTTTCACTTTCTGCCATAAGGGTGGTGTCATCTGCATATTTGAGGTTATTGGTATTTCTGCCAGCAATCTTGATTCCAGCTTGTGCTTCCTCCAGCCCAGAATTGCGCATGATGTACTCTGCATATAAGTTAAATAAGCAGGGTGACAATACACAGCCTTTACACACTTCTTTCCCTTTTTGGAACAAGTCTGTTGTTCCATGTCCAGTTCTAACTGTTGCTTCCTGACCTGCATACAGATCTCTCAAGAGGCAGGTCAAGTGGTCTGGTATTCCCATCTCTTGATGAATTTTCCACAGTTTACTGTGATCCACACAGTCAAAGGCTTTGGCATAGTCAATAAAGCAGAAGTAGATGTTTTTCTGGAACTCTCTTGCTTTTTCAATGATCCAATGGGTGTTGGCAATTTGATCTCTGGTTCCTCTGCTCTTTCTAAATCCAGCTTGAACATCTGGAAGTTCACAGTTCATGTACTGTTGAAGCCTGGCTTGGAGAATTTTGAGCATTACTTTACTAGAATGTGAGATGAGTGCAATTGTGCAGTAGTTTGAGCATTCTTTGGCATTGCTGTTCTTTGAGATTGGAATGAAGAATGACCTCTTCTAGTCCTGTGCCCGCTACTGAGTTTTCCAAATTTGCTGGCATATTGAGTGCAGCACTTTCATAGCATCATCTTTTAGGATTTGAAATAGCTCAGCTAGAATTCCATCATCTCCACTAGCTTTGTTCATAGTGATGCTTCCTAAGGTCCACTTGACTTTGCACTCTAGGATGTCTGGCTCTAGGTCAGTGATCACACCATCATGATTATCTGGGTCATGAAGATCTTTTTTTTTTCTTTTGGGTGGTTTATTTTTTTATTTTTTTTTATTTTAATTGGTGGCTAATTACTTTACAATATTGTGGTGGTTTTTGCCATACATTCACATGAATCAGCCATGGGTGTACATGTCTTCCCCATCCTGACCCTCCCTCTCACCTCCCTCCCACCTCACTCCCCATCCCATCTCTCAGGGTCATCCCAGTGCACCAAGCCTGAGCACCCTGTCTCATGCATTGAACCTGGACTGGCGCTCTATTTCACACATGATAATACACATGTTTCAATGCTGTTCTCTCAAATCATCTCACCCTCACCTTCTCCCACAGAATCCAACAGTGTTCTTTACACCTGTGTCTATTTTGTTGTCTCACATATAGGGTCATCGTTACCATCTTTCTAAATTCCATATATATATGCGGTAATATACTGTATTGGTGTTTTTCTTTCTGACTTACTTTGTTCTGTATAATAGGCTCCAGTTTCATCCACCTCATTAGAACTGATTCAAATGAATTCTTTTTAATAGCTGAGTAATATTCCATTGTGTATATGTACCACAGCTTCCTTATCCATTCATCTGCTGATGGACATCTAGGTTGCTTCCATGTCCTGGCTATTGTAAACAGTGCTGCGATGAACACTGGGGTACACGTTATCTCTTTCAATTCTGGTTTCCTCAGTGTGTATGCCCAGCAGTGGGATTGCTGGGTCGTATGGCAGTTGTATTTCCAGCTTTTTAAGGAATCTCCACACTGTTCTCCATAGTGGCTACACTAGTTCGCATTCCCACCAACAGTGTAAGAGGGTTCCCTTTTCTCCACACCCTCTCCAGCATTTATTGCTTGTAGACTTTTGGATAGCAGCCATTCTGACTGATGTGAAATGGTACCTCATTGTGGTTTTGATTTGCATTTCTCTGATAATGAGTGATGTTGAGCATCTTTTCATATGTTTGTTAGCCATTTGTATGTTTTCTTTGGAGAAATGTCTGTTTAGTTCTTTGGCCCATGTTTTGATTGGGTCGCTTATTTTTCTGGAATTGAGCTGCAGGATCTGCTTGTGTATCTTTGAGATTATTTCTTTGTTAGTTGATGAAGATCTTTTTTGTGTAGTTCTTCTGTGTATTCTTGCCACCTCTTCTTAATATCGTCTGCTTCTGTTAGGTCCATACCATTTCTGCCCTTTATTGTGCCCATCTTTGCATGAAATGTTCCCTTGGTATCTCTAATTTTCTTGAAGAGATCTCTAGTCTTTCCTATTCTATTGTTTTCCTCTATTTCTTTGCATTGATCTCTAAGGAAGGCTTTCTTAGCTCTCTTTGCTATTATTTGGAACTCTGCATTCAAAAGGGTATATCTTTCCTTTTCTCCTTTGCCTCTCCCTTGTCTTCTTTTCACAGCTATTTTTAAGGCCTCCTCAGACAACTTGTCAAGCACACACCAGTCCCAAAGCATCTGCTTTTCTCTCTGCTTGGAACTCTCCTCTCCCTGATATCTACATGATTTACTCTCTTCCCCTCCTCCCATCTCTGCAAAAATACCCACCTTAGTCATGGACCTCCCCTCCCCAACTATGTGACATGGCAACACTGCGACTTCCACACTCCCAAGCATACAAACTCTGCTTTATCCTGTTCCACGGTGCTTATCTTTCTCCAATGTATTACATACTTATTTGTTTCCTCTGGTCTGTGTCCCCCACCCCTTATACATAAGCTTCAAGAGGCCAAGAAACTTTTATTTGGTCTCCTCTGTATGCTCAGAACTAGAACAGAACATGGCATTATTTTCTCCTCAATTTGTTAAAAGAATATAAAAGTGCTTTGAAAATTATAAAGCTGTAAATACATGTGATGCAGCATTATTCTTATTTATATGGGTAAACCACAAGAGAGCCTTTTTAAAAAATCCCCAGTCCATTTTTTTCCTCAACTTAGCTACATATAAGGAGAGTCCTCCTCTGCCACCTGCAGAGTAGATACTGTCACACTTCAGGTGACAGCCAGGGATGTGACTCAAACAGTTAACCACCTGCTCCCCAGGAACCCAGCAGAATGGATACAATGACCCAGTGTCACCACCAAAACCCATTAACAATCCCTGGGAAATAAAAATGGAATCTGGCCCTATCGGCTGGAAGCACCATCTTCCAGTAATTTGTCAAAATGACCAACACAAAGGGAAACAGGAGGGACACCCGCTACGTGTTCTCCAGGACTTTTAGAAAACATGGGGTTGTTCCTGTGTCCACATACATGCAAATCTACAGAAAGGTGATATTGTAGATATCAAGGGACTGGGTACCTACAAAAAGGAATGTCCCACAAATGTTACCATGGCAAAACTGGGAGAGTCTACAGTGCTACCCAGCATGCTTTGGCATCACTGTAAACAAACAAGGGCAAGATCCTCGCCAAGAGAATGAATGTGCCTATGGAGCATGTTGAGCGCTCTTGAGAGCTGAGATAGCTTCCTAAAACGTGCAAAGGAATATGATCAGAAAAAGAAGGACGCCAAAGAGGAAGGGGCTTGGGTTCAGCTTGAAGCGCCAGCCTGCCCCACCCTGAGTAGCACGCTTCGTGAGAGTCAATGAAAAGGAGCCTCAACTGTTGGAGCCTGTTCCCTATGAACTCATGACCTGACTGGTGTAAACAAAATAAAGACCTGGACTGTACAAATGTCTTTTTTAAAGAAAATGGAATCTGGCAATAAAATAGTCTAACCTTTTTTTCTCCTTTGTGGTTAGTCTCTTTTCACTTGCTCACAGAGTGACGCATGTACAGGCCTTGCCCTCTGGCCTTCAGACCAGTATTCCCAGAACCAAACAGCTGTGCCAACACCTCAGCTCCAGGGCGGTGCGCAGAAGCACTGCGCACAGCATTCAATTCAAGATGGCCGCGCCGGGCCGCGTGCAGAGGGGCTGCGCTGGCGTTGAGGTCTGCCACACACCTGCGCCTGTCCCAGGAGAACTCAGCCCACTCCCCACTGACAAGCATTCCATAAAGGCCCGTCCCTGGTGGACCAGTGATTAAAATTCTGTGCTTTCACTGCAGGGGGAACAGGTTCCGGGAACGAAGATCCCGAATTCCCTGCAGTTCAGAAAAAAGAAAAACCAATAAAGCAGCCCCACCAATAAAGCAGCCTGTAAGGGAGAGCATGTACTCTACAGCTTGAACTCACACCTCTCTGTTCCTTAACCACATTAAAGCTTTCCTTTGCTTCTGAACCAAATTCAGTCTCCTTCTATTGGAACAAGCGACCCTGGGCAGAAGGGTCCTTGCTAGGGATCAACTCAGGATTGGTCAGTAACAATCAAAATAATATCAGCTGAAGCTACCACCATACCAGAGGCACATTGGCCTGGAGAAACTTACGATCAATGACAGTTCTACTACACTATTATCTTTAGAAACTTGTAGAGAAATAAGCATTGAATTGGGAATCAAAAAAAAAGACAAAAAACCCTGAGTTCCCTGCCACTCCCTCCAGCTCAGGGTTTCTCAGCCTCAGCACTGCTGACATCCTGTGCCTATGATACTTTGATGTGAGGGGTTGTCCTGTGCATGGTAATACTTGGCATCATCCCTTGTCTCTACCATCAGAAGCATTTTCTCTCCGTTGTGACAACCAGAAATGTCTCCAGACATTGCTAAATGTCTCCTGGGCATTGAGGACTACTACTCTGCCTCCTAGCTATGGAAACCAATAAATTAGTAAGACTCTTTGGGGGTTAATTTCCTTGTTTGTAAAAGAAGCCCAGTAATACCTATCACACAGGATGGCTTTAACAACTAAAAGAAATAATGCATACAAGTACTCAGCAAATCTTACCATATTACTATTTTTGTACCTATTTATTCTTACTCCCAATAAATAATAAGTTATTTATCTTGCTCTAATAAATGTCTTTCCTTATGTAGGCTACAATGATGAGCATCCCGCCTTTCTACAGTCATAAAGTTGAGCTTTTCAGTGCCTTATCAGGTCACACCTGCAACACACAAATTATCTCCAAATCCATTCCCTAGTTGCTTTCTCCTCTTAAAGAGCATGCCCTTTAAAGAGTGCATTAAGAGACTGTCTGCTCACCCATGGTTAATTTTACAGGTTGTTTATCTACAGTAGGATTTACTTGAGTCTATCTTGGCAAATGTAATGAAGCCTGGGTGTGCTTTCAGGGGGGACTGTGAGGTGAGGTTAGTGAGAGCAGAGCCAAGTCTTAGGCTAGTTTCAGAAATATCATTTCAGAATCACTTAAATTGGAAAAGTTCTAGACAGTTCTAAAAGAAGAGCTCCAGTAAACAAACCCATCACAACAAATAAGACAGAAAACCCACATCAGCTCTTGGGAGGCAGAGAACAGTGCAGCATTCGGTGTGGATTCTATCTTGAAAACTATTAATAACCCAGTCTGCCGATTTTTCAATCCCCTCAAGGACTAGACAAGTACATTGTGCAGTAGACTATATCTATTGTGATATTAATTCATGTCTCTCTTCGGTGAAAAGATTTAAATGGATGGTAGGACTCTAGGAGGGATGGATAGAATTACCATCATTTTACAAATGGAAAAAGAGGTTTGGTAGCCTGTGCAAGGTCACACAGACAATAATTGATGGAGTCAAGATTTGAACTCAAGTCAGCTACCTTTGGATCCCAGCTCCTTTCATTAAACTGTACTGAAATAATTCAGCATTCTTGGAGTGCATTACCACCTGCCCCACGGTGAGCGATGGTGGGAAATGTAAGTGGGTTTTAACAGCATCAACACATTTACAAAAGGAAAAGCCAAAAAAACCTGAGAACAGTAAGTTGAGTTAATGACAGGAAATACTATCAGTCCCTCCCCAGAGCAAGTGTTGATGAAGGAATACCAGCAAGAGCTTATGTATCTGAATGTTCAAGGAGATTCATACACTCTCTTAGAGGCTTGTTAAGCTACGAACCCTAACCTGCCAGGTGGGATGTGTGCTATGAAAACTACCTCCACCAACAGATGTACATCCAATGCAGCAGAGGACCCACCCAGTGAGAGCAGATTCTGGCCCTAGAGACCTCCTGTAGTACAAACCCCTCCTTAGTTGGCTGATCATGGAGCAGACTAGGGATGTGTGAACTCTCAGAAGAGTTTGTGATGACTACTTACTACTAGAATAGAAATTTTTCAGTATTTTAATGACTTGTCCAGTCATTCAACCCCGCTCCACACTTCTTACACATGTGGCCTTACATGAATTATTTAATCCTTCCAAGCCTTCATTTATTTGTAAAACGATGATGTTAACAATGCTTACCACCCAAAACTGCTATAAGGACTAAATAAGATGCAAACAAAGTGCTATGCACTGTTCTTGACATGTATTAGATGCACAACGACTATTAGTGCTCATTATTATTAAAGGAGAAACCTTGAAATATCCAATGTATCAATTAATTTGGTTAAAAATGAACTTGAATCTCACATATTAGACGTGACAGTTCCTAAGGTCAGACATACATGGCGTAGTCTACACCCTCACTGAATCACACAGTCCAACCCCGGTAACTGAGTCAACTTGATCCCCTTTTGGTTCTATTTCAGGCACTGATACTGATTTTGTCTCCAAATAAGACAAATAGAATGGGCTCTCTGTCAACAGGGTGCCTCATGGAGTCAATCAGGATTCATTCTGTTTCTACCAGCGGCTGAGTCCCCCATCTGGCTTTTCAAGTTTTCAGTTGCAAAGATCAACCCTCTCAGTAGCTAAACACAGAATCTTATGTGTCAGCCCTCAATGGCTAGGTTTCCTGTCCCTCGGTGCTGGTCACCAGCTCCCTAGCTGCTGAGCCCTGGCTTTACCAGTGCTCACTGCCAATCTGATCAGAACCCAGCTTTTTCAAAGCTGAGTCTCAGGCAAATCTATTTCCCAGATCTTGCATCCTCAGAGGATCCTGGATTAAAAGGCTCAGGAACCCCACATATTCTTCCCTTGGACTTAGCTCCCCACGGTGGATTTTCTAAACCTCTCTATGTGAAAACCCTGGATATGCTCCTATCTGTGGTCCCTGTCGTTGTTTGACCCAGACTCCAGGTAGTAAAGCAGGGTGGTTTATGAGCACAGTGTTGAAGTTACACAAAGGAGAGTTGGAACCCCAGGTCTGCCACTTACTAAGGTTTTGAGTAATTTCTTATTCTTTTTGAACCAAATTATAAAATGGAGATAAAAATACATACTTTTGAGAGCAGTTCTAGAGGGGTAGGTTAAACTTGGTTCCATAGCTGGCACAGAGAAGCATTCCACAGTCTTATTTTCAATGGAAAGCCGCACTCCCCCTCTACTGCAACTTGATGCCTGGTCCTTTTCTATTTAAACTAGATCCTTAATAAAACTACCTGGAAATTACTCAAAAGTCTAGACAGCTGCTCACATCAATACTTTGTGGCCTCTCAGTCAAAACTGTCCAAAATCAAATTTGGACATACACTGTTTTTACTGTTTGTTTATGATTTCATTCCTTCAACAAATACATAGTGAGCATCTAGTGTGCCAATGACTGGGCCACGTGAACAAGAATTTGCCCTCATGGAGGTTACAGCCTGGTGTTCCCCAACCAGATTTTTTAAAATATTTGTTTATTTATTTGGGTGTACCAGGTCTTAGTTGCAGCATGTGGGATCTAGTTACCTGACCAGAGATTGAACCCAGGCCCCCTGCATTGGGAACATTGAATCTTAGCTACTGGACCACCAGAGAAGTCCCCCTCACTCTAATTTATGGGACCATCTTTCATGGAAATCTTATTAATCCAGGACGGTGTCTAGCACAGTGCTTGTGAGACGATTCTTCTGTTAGTACTTGTCTACCTACATTTTCCAGTATTTTCAAGAGTATATTACACTTATCATTTAAAAATTCATTAAATTTTAAAAATACTGGCTGGGTCTCTGAGAAGTGCATGAAAGTCCTTTGTCAGCCCACCTTATGCAGCAGGAAGTCCCGACCTTCCCATTGCAGTAGCTGTGTCTCTTTTAGGTAAGCTCCTGAGTGAACAGTCACCACTGGCTCTTCACCTGCTGCCCAATATCTATTCTCTTCCCTCCAAAGACTTTGCTATTTTTCTAGATCTGAACCACCCAGGATTCCAAAATAAATACTGTGTTTAAAATCCAACCCGTTTCCTCTGGAAGTTTAGAACAGACACCAATTACTTTATCTGGATTCTTTAAACAAGAAAAAAACTCTAGTTGCTACAGTCAATCTTTTAGAAAGGCAAAGCAACTTCTCTCTTTGGGAGTTGCTACATATGATGCCACTCTGTTTTAAAGGGTCTGAGATAAGTCTTCAATTTTGTGAAGTTTAGAGATTAATAATACCTTTGGGGGGAAAAAATGCTGAAAGGTAAGCAGGACTTGTCACAGGAAAAGAAAAGAATCTCTCCTGCTTTGCTGTGATTAGCTGTGTAAATTGTAGTGCGAATTCCAGAGCTAAATGAATTAGTATGCATCCCACCCAGAGTTCTTTATTTGTTGAAGTAAAATGCTTACAATCTTTGCTTGGGGGAGAAAAAGAGGGTATGTCATTGAATGAATATGAATTAATCAGTACTTTATGGACAGAACCCATAATTTTAAAGCAGTGAAAAAAGGTAAGGCATTTATCAGGGTTCCACTCAGCAATCTCCCTCTGTCATTGCTAATAAATCTTTTATGAAATGGAGTTTTGCAATCTTTGCAGGAACATTCCCCCTCCCTCCAAACTTTCCTTGGAAGAAAAAAATAAGTTAGCATTCATCTCTAATATTTTCTCTTCCTTTCCCTATTTGAATTTCCTGTATGCATAAAATCTCTGAACCTTTTTGTTTTCAAAGCTTTTTCCCCAAATTTATAAGCCCAAGACCTCTTTCATCAGAAGAAATAATTCATATGAAACTTCTCCCAAGAGATTGGAGGCAAGAAGCTGAGTTTCAGGTGAGAAACACAATATTTTAGTAAGTATAATATCCTGGGCCTGCTAAACAATCAGTGTTTATAGACGGAGTGACACAGTCTGTAGACTAAAGGAGTTTGGAGACAGATAGTAATTAAAGGATACAACATTCTGGTTCTAATGCTTTATAATTTTCCTATAACTACTCATAGAAACAAGACTGCCGAATTATAAACAGCCTGCCAATAACCTCACGTTGTCCTGATTTAATTAGGATTTTATGCTCCTACTTGAAGGTTAGGTTCATTAGCTGTGAAATACGCCACTGGATGTGTGGATTAAGATTTTAAGAGAACCCTAAATATGGAGTGGCACGTAGCCAGTTTCTAGCCGCTTAAACTGTGCAAAGGGACGTGTGATCATTCTCCCTGAGGTTGGTAACTTTTTATTTTTAGCCACAAATCCACAGGCTATCTCTCTTGGTTAGGGATGGGGCCTGATGGCCGGTCGAAAGCTTAAAAAGGTACATGACTGAGAAACAAGTTGTTAAGAGACTATAATGAAGGGTTGGCAAGAGGGGGGTAGGATGCCTGTAATGATTTTGCCATTAAGAGTGTGTTCCATTTTACAGCTTGGATTTATTTATAACAACAGGTGGTGGTATTTGTGGGGAATTGCTTGTTTTTTCATTTGAGAAGGGCAGCTCCATACATCTGTTAGAAGGCGAAACAAAACCTTTTCCAAACATCGTTTTCCTCGCTTTCTGCATCACCATTAGGAAGCAAGAATTTGTAGCAAAAGGCCACCCTGCCATTATTTCTTCCTGATGACACTCATTTAGCAGCCATTAAAATGCAAATAGAACTATGATTTTTAGATCACAAAATTAACATTAACGGTTGGATGATTGATTAAAGGTCATGGCAGCGGTATAACTTAATTTCTTAGATAATTGTGTTCAGTTTTCTGCAGACTGTTTGGGTTTCTGAATTAATTTGATCTGTTGTTGAACACTGACAGGTGCGGTAATTGGCAGAGCCTCCTTGGAGCTCATTTCTTTCCTTAAACCGCACCCTCTTGTCTTCCTCGAAGTCCTTGTCTAAAACACAGAAGAGAGGGCCAAGCCAGCCAGCGCACAACCAGTGGACTTGTAAGTCTGAGTGAGGTCACTGGAGAGGTTATTACAGACCTGGAAAGAGCCAAATAGAATTCCATTCCATGGTTAACGAGTTTTTCCCCTAAGAACTTCCTGCCTTGGGCTCACGGGGGTATAGAATGACCCCTGGCCCTCCCCTGGGGCTCAGGCTAGCCTCTTCAGAACCCGGGTTGAAGAAGCCTATCTCGGACCCATTTTTCTTTAATGGAGGCAATAAGCCATAAAGAGAGGTAATAATAAATCAGCAGCTTTTCATGTCACCTCTGTATGTGACAGTTCAGGCAGTGACCCAGTAAGCTGAGACCAGAAGTGGCCAGAGATTTGGTCCAGCTGCTCTGCTTCTCTCAAATGTCAAAACATCAAATATATATGGTGCTCACCTGGTAGGCTAAATGCCTTTGAACTCTGTATTGTAAAGTTAGGAATTCACAGGGAAAGCACTGAGAAAATTCAGTTAAGCTGCTTTATTATTGTTGCTATTATTATTATTATTATCTCTTCAAGTACTTTCTTGAAGTACTTTCTTTCTGGAAATTTCATAGGACTTCGTTTTATCATGATGGATTCTATCCTGCAACTTTCTGTCCATCAGCTGCTTGATTCTGGCTCAAATCAAGCAACAACTCTCAATAGCCGAGTTATAGCTGATGTCAATGACATTATCCTTGAAGCAAACAAATTCACCCCTAGTTCAAAACAACTTCACTTAAATCGTAGCAAACAAATACACAACAAGGTCACAACCACATCTCATCAGGATTTAACTCAACACAAGCATTGACTCAACGAGTATACGTTAAGCATCTACTATATGCCAGACTCTATTCCAGGACTGAGGATATTCTAATAAACAGGACAGATGATCCCTTCAGGATATAACTTACAGCCTCTGAGGAGACACAGGGAAGTGAGAACAAGCCATGAATGACACTTAAAGGTAGGCTGAGCACTACAAAAGAGAAAGGAAAAAGTGAAAGAGTGGTATCTGAGCTTATAGCAGGCTTTGTATTCCCAGTGCCTTTCACAGTGCACACTAGGTCCTAAAGGCATGTTTGTTGAAATCATCAATCTCTTCACTAATGAATCAACAAGAGGATATAAGGATGTAATTCTGGTAAGTTCTAGAAGAGCCCATGGAAGAAATGGGACTTGCAGGTCACCACACTGGCTACTGTTGGTTCCTCAAACACACCATATTTCCCCTGCCCTGGGGCCTTTGTACATCCACTCTTACTGTGATATACTCCTTTACCTCCCATATGCCTAGTTAATGTCTGCTTCTACTTCAGACCTCAGCCCACAGGCCAGGATTGCAGGAAAGATGTCCCTGACTTCCCCTTCCCTTTCAACCAGGTCAGATCCAGAGCCTGGGTACAGAGGCCCACCCAGGTGCCCAAGTACAGGCTCCCACAGGCTCCACCACGCCAACCCCCCACCACACACCCCCTGCATGCCCACATCACACAATCTGTGCTGATCTGGATGATTATTACGTTAATGTCTCTCTCTCTCCCTGGACTCAAAGCTCCGTGGGGGATTAGCAATGTCTGTCTTGCACCATTGTGTCCATGGCAGTCTCTCACTAAATAGCTGTTAAATGCATAGATGAACTTGGGCACATTATGTGTCAGGTCTTTAAAAATGGCAAGAATCTGAAGAGGCAAAGAGGAAGAAGAGCAAACACAGGGGTGGAAAGAGCACAGAGTAGGTCCCACGGGGCTGTGCAGGGTGGATGAAAAGCATTTCACCAGCTGTGCAACTGGGCTCAGACAACGCCAAGCAGATGGTTCAAGGCTGGCACTCCCTGCCTGCATTAACCCTTTTGCTCCTGGGTTGTGGAAGAGTGGACAGGTCCCATAGGTGATCTGGGGCTGGCCTGTAGGGGTGTCCTTCAGGGCAGCAGCTATCCACCAATATTTTAACAAGCCAAAGATTCAATCAGAGCACCAGCTGCCTGAGAGCAATCTCAGAAGTAAAGAAGACCCAATGGGGGCCTATTCCTTTATGGAACATATATATTCCATATATATATATATATTTGGAAGATAAGCTAGATTAGGAGAAACCTTAAAATTCAGACATAGGCATTTGATCTTTAGTTCAGCAAGCAACATAGGAAGTCACTGTAGATCCCTGAGAAAGAAAGCAAGGATTGAAAGGCATACTTTTAGGAAGACTGATAACAAAGTTCAGGTCAGACGCTGTGCTAGGTGCTAGAGAACTAAAGATGACACACAGACATTAGGCTTTGCCAGAGCAAAATTCCCCATTTTATAATGCCCAAGGGAGATTATGAATTTCCCCAGAAGTTAAAGTCTCCATTTTCAATTGCTATGAGGTTGGTTTGGGCTGTTTCTTTTCTGGTATCTGAGCTCCCTAAAGAAATTCCTTACATCCTTAGTAATGAGTCTGGAAGTGTGAGTCAGTCAGTCGTGTCCAACTGTTTGTGACCCCATGGACTGTAGCCCACCAGGCTCCTCTCTCCATGGAATTCTTCAGGCAAGAATTCTGGAGCAGTTTGCTATTTCTTCTCCAGGGCATCTTTCCAATCCAAGGATCAATCCCAGGTCTCCAGCATTGCAGACAGATTCTTTATCATCTGAGCCACCAGGGAAGCCCAGTAATGAATCTGTACTTTGGTAAATATTTGTTGAATGAATGAAATGAATGGCTTTCTTCAGAATAAAAACATCAAAATTAGCCCAGAAATCTGTGCTACTATGGAAATCCTCTTTCCCCTCCATCCTTCCTTAAACAAGATTTCCCCAACTAAAGCTTGCCTTTCATCAGCTTTGCCAAAACCAAAGACAGCCTAAATCTCCTCCTTCTTTATCTGCAGTCTGCAGAGCCCCATTTCTGGGTGTGATTGCCTGCACTCTTCTGAATCCAACCCAGTCCCCCTCTTGGCTAACACTAACTTGGTAAGCAGTATTTTATGAAGTTAACCAGGCTCATTACAAAGAACATATTTCCAGGAGGAGGGATGTTAATTTCTTCCTCATACAAAGACCAAAAGTCAATATCGTAAATCCAGGAAATCTCCCCTAAATGTCTCTCCCGTCATCATTCTTCCCTGCGCGCTGGGTAAATATACCGTTATGACAGGTTAGCTATATTTCAGCTCAGCAATATAATATTGAGGTGACTGCAAGACAAGTCACGCTGCTGAAGTAAAGAGTATTGGCTGAGCCGTTACTCCTCAAGGTATTTTGTGACATTGGAATTCCATCACATCGAGTTGAATGTACCTTTAACTTTTAAACAAGCCCCAGTTCTGAGCCTTAACCTGCTTAGAACATGCTGAACTTGGATGATGACCTACAGATTCTCAACCTGAGTTAGAGGTGGATGAAAAGGAAGCAGTTTTCTAAGGCGTGTTTTCATGTCAACAGATTCGTTTACTCAAATGTGTAATAAACACCAACTGCACACACTGCATGAGAGATACATAAAAACGTGGGGACAGAGGAACCAGTTTTGCAGGAGTTTACAGTCTAAGTAAGCAAAGAGAGTTTAAACTAAGATTCAGTATTTCAATTTTAATACACACATACACATCAGACCCCAGTAAAAATTTCTGTGCAGAAGTGTGAAATCTTCAAGTAATACTTTCCCTACCACCTTTTGAGAGTCCCTTAACCTCATACAATATCAGGGAGAGGAACACAGCTTCATTTTAGGAGTAAACAAGAATCTAATTTTAGAAATCCTCCAAGATGTTGACCTTTGTGTAGGGATCTGTCAGCCAAAGACTCGGGGTCTTGGATGGGTTATTATAAATTAAAATCTAATACTCCGTCCTTCTATTTGGATCTATAAGGCCCCATTCAATCAGCAACGTCCAGCTTATGTGTGCAATTTAGCTCCAACTGCAAAATCTGGTGACTTTAACATCTCAAGGGCACAGGCGAAATTAATTAAGGCATTGCCACTAAATATTAGCCCTTCCTGAATCCTTCTTCCCAAGTTTATTTCTAATTATCTCCCATTGAGTCATGTCCCCAGTGAGTCAAAATTTTTATTAGATTTTTAGGAGCCTATCTCCTGACAGCTTCAAAGGATTTTTATATTTTAGCATAGTTGATTCCCTCTAATACACTTCCATCTCTTAACTAAACTCTGTCCTGAATTATATTATAAAGCTATAGAGTGGAAAGAATCCTTTGAGGTCACCTACCCCTATTCCATCTGATTTCAGACAAGGAAACTGAGGCATAAGGAAGTCTGGTAGCTTGAGAAATATGAATAAGTTAATGTTGCAGAAATCTGATGTTACAAAGACCATCTATTAGATCCTATCAAGACCAAGTTGGAAATGGTCCTAGAATAAAGGCTTACATATTTTGATTTTGAAGATATTCCATCAAAAGGTTACCCTATGCTCCAATCATCCTACATAAAGTTTTCCACATCAACAAGCCCAGCCCAGGCACTCAGAGCTTCCAATTGATCTTTTTAGCATCTGCTTCTCTAATGTGGAAAAATAGACAAGTGATCCCCATACAAAGAAGTAAAGATTCCACCATCAGATAAATTAAAGCAAACTCAGAGCAAAACAGAAAAAAGGAAACTAGAGACAACAGAAAATCCAGGAAACAGAAGAAAATCTCAAAAAATTAGTATCCTCAGAGTAATATTTTATACATAAAACATGATAATATGAAAGGGAATTTATTAAAGAATAAGAATGAGTTCTTAGATATTAAAACTATGCAAGCAAACTTAAAAACATAATAAAGAGTTTGGACAATCAAACTCAGAAACCTCATAGAAAGGAAAACAAAAAATAAATAAAGGAAAACTAGGCCAAAAAAATTATGAGAATGGTTAAGGGGATTAATTCAGAAAGTCTGCCATGCAACCAACATGTACCCCAAGAATTCAGCAAATGAAGGAAAGGGAACTATCAAAGCATAAAATAAGAACATTTCTCAGGGCTACAGGACAGGTTTCTGCCTAAAGGACCTTTCTGAGTACCCAATGCCACACTGCAGTGGTGTGGGATTCCAGAAGGCCAGGGATAAAGAGGAGACCTAGAGAGCCTTTGAGAAGAGAAGGACAGTTTTCAACAAAGGACAGGCTTTGCACTTCTAGACTTTGGGAATAAAAAAAATAGTGGAGCAAGTCCTTAAAAATCATGAGTGGATATTATTTGAAGCCTAGCATTCTATACTAAACAAATGATGAATCAAAAGAGAAGATGGAATATTGACAGCTTCCCATCAACAAGGTTCAGAACATGTGTCTCCTATGCATTATTTCTTAGAAAGTTTAACTAAAGGGTTTTCAGTAATATAGTAATGCTTTGTTTTATGCCTAAAGAAAATGTGGCAAAATGTTAGGTTATAACTATGTGAGATTATAGGTATCTGGGTATTCATGGTATTTCTTTGCTCTAATCGTTTGCTTGAAATTTTCATAACGGGATCCTAGTATCCTATTGGCTCAGTAATCTATCCATAGTCAAAGTAATGTTAAAGTTGGTTACTGAATCAACTTAAAATTGTCATATAAAAATATGAAGAGAAGGGAAAATAAAAGGCATGATAACTCTAATGAAAAATAGATCTAAAATGTTGACAACTTTAAAATTAAGGGGAAAATGATAACTTTAGTCCTAAAAGGGACCTCAGAGAGCCCTCTTGCCTTCTTTCCACCATCTGAGGACAAAGCAAGAAGACAGCCATCTAGTTAGGAGGTTTGGGGTGGACATGTACACACATGTATATATTTTAAATGTACAGCTAGCAAGGACCTACAGAATATCGCACAGAACTCTGCTCAACGTTACAGTGGCAGTCTGGATGGGAGGCGAGTTTGGGGGAGAATGGATACATGTATATGTATGGAGAGTTTTGCTGTCCATCTGAAACTATCACAACATTGTCTGTTAATCGGCTGTACCCCAATATGAAAAAATGTTAAAAAAAAAGAAAAAAAGACATCTATGAACCCAGAAGTGGGCCTTCATCAGTCATCAGATCTCTTTTTTTCCTTGATCTCAGCGCCCAGAACTGCAAGAAATAAATATTTGTTGCTAAACCACCAAATCTATGGTACTTTTTATGGCAGCCCATGCTAGACCAAGACACTTACCAACAAAACTGCAATTTTGTTCAGAGTAGCAGTGCGCCCAGCCCAAGGTAATGAACCATAATGATCCTATTCCTTTTTGCCAGTAACTTGTAATGCCAGGGTCCCCTAAACCTAAGAGTGGCCCCATGACCCAGCTCTGACTGATGAGTCACAAGAAAAATCTGCTAGGGGGCTTCCCCACAGTGTTTTACTTTCCTAATAAAAGAGTCAAACTTGGCCATTACCAAAACTTCCCCTTCAATCTTTCCTTGAGGGCACATATTATAATGCTTGGATTTGTGGCAGCCATCATGTGACCACACAATAAGCATGAGAATGAAAAGTCAATATGCTGAGGGTGGAAGTGAAGAAGATACAGAGAGTTTGGATCCTTGATTGCATCATTAAACAACTCAACAAACGCCAGCATCCACTTACCACCAGATCTCTTGCTATGCAAGCAAGTTAATTCCAATAGGTTAAGCCAATATTAGGTTTCTTTTCCTTGCAACTGAAAGCATTCCTAGCTGATACAAACTCATAGTTTCATTTAAGTCTCACAATAAATGAACTAGGTATTGTTCATTTTTGGCTTTATTACCCCATTTTCCATGCTGGAACTTGAATCACTTTTCTAAGGCTTCAGAGCTAGAGAATAATGCCAGATTTTGAACCCAGGGATAATGTCAAAGCCCGAGGTTCTTCCTCTACTCTCTTTCTATTCACAGGATGGCCCTTGAACCAGCAGGGTTGGCATCACCTGGGAGCTTGTTAGAGATCCAGAATCTCTGACCCTGTCTTATAACCACCAGCTCAAAATGTGCAGTTTAAAAAATCCACAAGTCTTGCTTAGATATACCCAGGAGGAAAATGAGAGCCACTGGTTGCAGCTTACAGGAGGCCAGATTTGATTTCAGGTCAAAGAAAATGAGAAGCTTTTAATAAGTAAAGCTATCAGGAAGGAAAGGATCTGCTTATAAAGTAGTGAGTTCCCCATCACTGGAGATATTCAACATCAATGGAACACCCACTTGCTATGGAGATATGGGATCCTATGGAGATAACCTTGAGGCCTTTCCATTATGGTGAGCATTGCCATCGACCTTTCCAGTGCCTGAAACTTCACCATTATAGACATCCCTAGACAATACAGTCTTATCTAGTAAATGTCATTTAAAGTCCCTGATATTGCACAGAGTAAAATCTGCAATGCTGTATGTGTGGGTAGGGATACGTAGGTAATGCTGGAAGATGGGAAGAAGAAGGTCTGGGCACGGTGCTGGCCCTCTGAAGGCCAGCTCACATGAGGCAACCCAGCTGGGAGCAGAAGGAAGAATACAGGCAGAGCATCTGAACCTGGGGCAGCAGGTAGTGAAGGGAAGGGACCTCAGGGCTGTGGCTATCAGTGGCCCAGGATGCAAAGTCTGCCGCCCATTGCCTCTGCTCCAAGCGGATGCCACATGCCGTTGGGTTTGAGGCTTCCCTCAGCTTCCCCTGCAGTTGCATCATCCCTGCCTGAGCCCTCGGCAAAACCTGCAAACTGAAGCAGGCTTTGGAAATGTACACACGTAACCACATTCTCACCCTTTTGAATTTAATTCCACAGTATAATTAAGTACATATATGCACACATGGCTATAACACGAGCTGTCAATTCAATGTGAAAATGTGCATTAAACAAATCCAAGTGAGGAGCTACAATCTCTGAGCCTTAGGCTTGAGGAGACACACGCCAGCCCTGCAAACAACATTTTGTGGGACACACTGCCACCCAGTGGCCACAAGGGAAATTGTCAAGACTTGGAAGCACAAAGGCAACAGTGCCTTGGAGTCTTTGGATCTCCTAAGGCCTGGCAGTTCAATTCAGTTCAGTTCAGTCCGACTCTTTGCAACCCCTTGGACTGCAGCACGTCAGGCTTCCCTGGCCATCACCAACTCCCAGAGTTTACTCAAACTCATGTCCATTGAGTCGGTGATGCCATCCAATCATCTCATCCTCTGTCCTCCCTTTCTCCTCCCACCTTCAATATTTCCCAGCATCAGGGTCTTTTCCAATGAGTCAGTTCTTCGCATCAGGTGGCCAAAGGACTGGAGTTTCAGCTTCAGCATCAGTCTTTCCAATGAATACTCAGGACTGATGGATCTCCTAGCAGTCCAAGGGACTCTCAAGAGTCTTCTCCAATACCACAGTTCAAAAACATCAATTGGCAAGTTCTCATAAATGTTTTAAACCAAATTATCCTCTCAGTCTCAAAAAGTCTCAGGATGATGGCAGAAGCTCTGTTCATGGAACACAGGTCTGTGTTAAAATAGAATAAAATGTTTTTTTGAAGCCTGCATCAATTCGACAGAAAGCATGACCCCCTTTCTCCCTTCCTTTCTTCTTTCCTTTCCTCTTTCCCTCCCTCCCCCACTTCTCTCTTATGTGATGAGTATGGTGTAGGCACATGGGATCCAAAGTTACCTCTGAAAGTTCACAGCCCAAAAGGGGCAGAGGCTTTAAACCCACCATCACTACACAATGTGGAAAGAGCTAGAATGAGAGTAGAGTGTTCAAGGTGTGGTTGGACCTCAAGGAAGAGAGACTAATGGTGGCAGATAGGAATCTTGTTACCTCCATCTTGGCCTATTTATTAAGGGTTTGAGTTCACATTTTGTTTGTATATGAAGATTTCTATACTTACGTGCTGAGTATTTATTTCTAAACTATCAGAAATAGGATTTATGCTGTAGTCCTGGTAGACCACACACAATCACCATTTGAGCCAAGGTACACACTGAAACCCGACTTTTTGAGATCTTTCCTGATAAAACTCTCTCCATTTTCTTGACGCAAATTGCAGGTAGGATGTCTCCCTTTGGTCTAAAATATACTGTGTTTTCAAGGGTTCAGGAGTAGGTCATCAAACCCTGACCATTGTTCCAATATAGCTCTTCCTTCTCACTTCTCCCTGTGGCACCTACACTTAGACAGAGCCTTTCAAAAGCTACATAAAGCTTTTCAAATCTTTATCCCATCATGGCCATCTAGAAAACTATGTACCAATGATCAACTCCCAGGGAGAAATTTTGTTAAACCAGGTATGAATTCACAGATGAGGATGATTTTTAAAGAAACAAAGGCATGCTGAGGAGAAAGGAGGAGCAGGGGAGTCTTTACTGAAAGGAGTATTTAAATTAAGATTTTCATTTATAGCACCAATGAGTCCAAAATTGAAACTATCACCACCATGAGAACAGGTTATATCTGTACACAATATATTTACATTTATTTTTCTTTTCTTAAAAGATTAATCTCTCTCTTTCTCTCTCTCTCTTTCACACACACACACATTTGTCTACTATGACAACTACTCTTACTTCAGGGAGTTCTCAGCTAGCCCTCTCCACGAAGCTGTCACACTTGGCCCCTCAGTCAGGCCAAAGTACCCTCCCCTCCTACAATGGACTGGATGTCTGCATCCCTCCAAACTTCCCATGCTGAAATGTTGATCCTAATGTGATGGTGGTAGGTGAGGCCTTCGAGAGATGACTAAATCACGAGGAGCCTTCACGAATGAGATTAGCGCCCTTAGAGGCCAGAGTGCTCGCTAGGAGACAGCAAGCTGTGAGGATACAGCAAGAAGACAGCTATCCATAACCCTAGAAGAGGGTCCTCACCAGAACCCAACCATGCTGGCACCTAATGAGATTTCCAGACTCTAGAACTGTGAGAAATGAATCGCTGTTTAAGCCATTGAGTCTGCGGTAATTGCTTACAGCAGCGCACACTGAATGAGACCCTCCCTCTACTCCCCAGCACACTCTGCATAGTCATTGGCCATCTAACATTTTGGTTGCTTCAGTATCCCATAAGCTTCTGGAGATCAAGAATGATGTGAAAGAACAAGTAATCAACCTCCTCTGGAGTTCAGAGTATAATCAAGATGATTCTAGAAGATTAACAAGATGGTCACAGCCTCATGGCTCTACCCCCTGTTCCCCACAACTAGAGAAGGTCAGCTCTCAGCAATGAAGACCCAGTGCAGCCATAAACAAATAAATAAATGATTATTCAATTGTTAATTTCAACGTGGCAAAGGCAGAACATTAACCCAAGCACAGGGCCCTTCTGAGCATCAGGGCCTGTGTAACTACATTAAGTTACACACCTATGAAGCCAGTCCTGCCTCTGCAACAGGCAGATTCCAATGAGAGAGAGGCCCTGGAGACTCTAGAGGAGCAATCAGACTCCTCAAGCAGAGAAGGTGCTCCAGGGGAGGGGTGAACCAGACTGCTGAGAACATGAAGGCGGGACGGATCTTCTCATCCTCTATCCTGTTAGAAAGTAGAATGAGAATTCCTTCCTTCTGCTCAACAGAAAATGAGTAGTGGGGAAGAAACAAACCACCAGTGAGGAAACTCTTTTGAGAAAGACCTAGGTGAAAGTTATCCACGTGCACACTGCCATTTTGCACACACTTTCTTTTTCTAATTTTTCTAAAAATTATTAGCAGGGGTGGGGGTGGGTATGCCACCTGGCATGGGGGCTCTTAGTTCCCAACCCAGAGATCAGACCCAACGTCCCCTGCATTAGAAGCACAGGGTCTTAACCACTGGACCACCAGGCAAGTCCCTTACACAGACTTTCATGGGCTTCACAAACTTCTTTGAGTATTGCATCAGCCCCATAGGCTGCTATAGCAAAATACCATAGACAGGGTGGTTTACACAACAGACATGTGTTCGTCACAGGTCTGCAGTCTGGAAAGTCCAAGATCAAGTGTCTGGTGAGAGTGTCTGACTCCAGCTCAGTGTCTAGTGAGAGGCTGCTTCCGGGTTTGCAGACAGCCTCCTTCTCATTGTGTTTTTTATGACTAAGAGAGAGGGAGAGGGCAAGCTCTCTGGTGTCTCTTCTTACAAGGGTACTTATTCCTTCATGGGGGCCCCACTTCATGACCCCATCTAAATGCAATCCCCTCCCAAAGGCTGCACCTTCAAATATCATCACATTGAGGGGTTAGGGCTTCAACATATGAATTTGGGGGGAAGACAAACATAGCAGATGTATCTCTGCAAATCTGATGCCTTAAGCATAGAAGGGGATAAGAATGGGTACACACACATGTACATACATATGTATATAAACGAGTACATACATAGGTATATATACTGTATACATACACACATATACACATATGGGAATCCCTGGTGGCTCAGCAGTGAAGAATCCACCTGCGATACAGGTGACGTGGGTTCCAACTCAAGGTCAGGAAGATGCCCTAGAGAAGGAAATGGCAACCCACTCCAGTATTCTTGCCTGGAGAATTCCATGGACAGAGAAGCCTGGCGGGTTACAGTCCATGCTGTCTCAAGAGTTGGAGATGACTTAGCGACTAAATCACCACCACCATACACACATATATATACACAAATATATATATATATAGAAGAGACCACCTCAAGGTCCCTTACAGCTCTCAAACTGATCTTCCTGAAACTTTCATGCCAGCAGCCCTCCACTTGGCTCAGAATGAGCCAACTCATCCTCTCCCCCAGGTAAAGGTCAGACCGCATCTACTGTGCACCGGAATCTTCAGTCTCCGTCACCCATGGCTGTCAATCCAAAGGGCTAGATTTACATCCAGTGCAGTCCGGGCTCTCATTAACCTTGAATCACCTCCTCCTACACAGAACCATGACATTTAAAATCCTATCAAAGTCATCTAAAACAACCATCAGATTGAACCTTTGGGGGATAAAATAAATGACCCATGAGCCTAGGATGAGAAAGAAATAAAAGCAGGCCCTAAAGAAGTAAGGTCTCTAGTGAGAGCATCACTCACAACACATCACTCTATGTTGATCTGTTTGCATTATACCTGGAATTGAATGATAGTCATCAAATGGAGCCCTTTAAATGTAATTTTGGCTCTGAAGGCCACCTTGAAAATGCCGGTCAATCGAAGTTTCCAACAAAGTATATTGTAATTTTTAATTGGTTTCAATAAGTGCTATAAAAATTCTGAAGACTTTGGTTTTATTTTTTTAAATAAATGATGATTGATGTAGACTATTGTAAAATTGATTGATTTTCCAATATGCTTATACTGCCTCAAATATGTCTCTCTCCCCAGCCAGGCTAGTGGAATCACTTATACTTATTCATTGGTTGAAACTGATTGAGAACCTACTATGTGTCAGATGATGTGATAGTATCTAGGAATACAAAGACAATAAAAACTAGTTTCTGTCTTAAAGGGCTTCCTAGTGCAGGCAAGAAACAATCACATGGGGATAAATGATGTGAAAGAGGCTTGTTCACAGTACAGGCTCTAGAAGGACTGAAAAGGGGCTGACAGAACCAAGAAGGAGACACTTTGATGGATAGCATTCTGGGCAGAGGAAAAGGCAAGAGCAGAGACAGGGTGATACAAACGTGAATGTGATCTGTGTGCATGCTCTGTCATGTCTGACTCTTTGTGATCCCAGGGACTATAGCTCACCAGGCTCCTCTGTCCATGGGGTTTTCCAGGCAAGAATACTGGAGTGGGTAGCCATTTCCTCCTCCAGAGGATCTTTCCAACCCAGGGATCCAACTGGAGTCTCCTGCATCTACCGCATTGGTAGGCAGATTCTTTACCACTGAGCCACCTGGACTGCAGTTTGCTTGCTAAGTCACTTCAGTCATATCCAACTCTTTGCCACCCCAAGGACTTTAACCTGCCAGGCTCCTCTGTCCATGGGATTCTCCAGGCAAGAATACTGGAGTGGATTGCCATGCCCTTCTCCAGGGGATCTTCCTGATAGAGGGCTCGAACCTGGGTCTCCCGAATTACAGAGTCTTTACCATCTGAGCCACCAAGAAATGCAGTTTAGGGAGCATTAAATGCAGAGCAGCGTTCTATTGGAAAGATGAGTCTCAATTCTACACTTGCTAACCTCATAGCCTTGAATGGATCATCTGACTTTCGGAACTTCAGTTTCTTCATCTGTAAATTAGGTAAGCTATCCCTATTCAGATATGCTAAGAGGTTCTGATGAAAATTTATATAAAAATTATTTGCAAACTTGAGGAGCTCTACAAATGGCAGTTGTGCTTAACTTTCATTATTAAGCCTATTATTTCTCTTTTCTCTTAATCATGAAAACATAGACTCTCAGAAGAGGTGTCATAGGCCACCTGATTCAAGTCACTCAGATAACAGAGCTGAAGCCCAGAGAGACAATCGCCAGCATCACCATCATCAACAGCAAAAGCTTCAGCATCAGCACCATGGTTGTCATTGTCACCCTTACCCTGGCTCTTTCCCAAGGGTTTAATTTACCTTGACTCATTTACAACAACCCTATGTGACCAGTAGGATAATTACCTCCATCTGAAAGAGGAAGTCACTGAGGCTTGTCTAGCAACCCGTAGTTTAAAATGGCAAAGTCAGAATGAGAACCCAAGTCTGACTGGTGATCCATGCCCTCGTGAAGCTCTAAGGCCTCCTCTTCTGTCCTTTTGCTCCTCCCTCCTCTCGCTTTTACTTTCTTCCTTGACATTTCTAAACACCCACCTTTCAAGGAGATAGCTTTTCTAGGAGGAAGTAAAGGGAGCAAAACAGTGAAGCTGCAGACACGCCCCCCAGCTGCAAGTGTCTGAGCCCAGGAAGCAGGAGCCGCACGGTAGGAGCTCCCAGCAAAAGGCAGGAGCAGCTGGCTGTGCAGAAATATTCCTGACTCATTACTTTGTAAAGGTGTGGCGCACGCTCAGGAGCAGGCGGACGCCGGGGCGCAGAGTCAAGCAGTCGCCCAGGTGTCACGAGACACTCAGGCCCCTTCTCTTCCACCCAGCTCTCTTCCTCCTCCGAGGTTATCTGCGTCCTCCTCAAGCAATTCTTTTTATTTGTCCCACTGCGTTTTTACTTCTGGAGTGGAATCATTGCCTCCTTTCTTATTACAGAGTAACAGGCATTTCTTGGGGTGTGAGGAGACTATTTAAATACCTTTGCTGCCACAGTTAACTTTGGAAGACAACGGGACACATGATCATCCCTTTGTTAAAAGCAGGGTATTCCAAGCATCAAGCTCAGGCACCTTTGCATGAATTTGTAAAGAAGTGTGGGCCCACAGGAACACAAATCCAATGAGAAAATAAAAACTATAATCTAAAAGGAATCAAGCTGTCTTGGTTTGGGCACCGGTATCCCAAAGGGAACCAGGTGCACGCCCCTAGGGGAGATTGGAATCCAGGCTTGACTCTTCCAGGCATCTACTTTAGAACCATTTGCAGGTTTTAAGCCAGCTAATTTCAACATCTGATGAGAACAGTTCCTGGAGGGGCCCAGAGGCTGGCACTAAATAACTCCCAATAGCTATTTGTGGAAGGAAGGAATGAGTGAGGACATTGAAGGTCCCAGTAAAAATCTAAATATGTCTGTAAGTGGTACAGGAAAGGCAGTCATGAGGCTACACTCTCCACCAGGAATTTGAAATTACCCTCTGAAAATGAAGTATGCAAGTGATAGTGAGAAAAGATGTATTCTGACCAAACTTGATTTGTGACCTAGGAAAAGAAATCATGTATATGCGACATGCCCATTCCAGTCAACGGGCTGTGGTCCCTGGAGTGCTATGTAGAAGATTCTTGAGGCTTCATTTGAGCCCACTGGAAAAGAGAGCCATGATCAACTAGTAACGTCTGCCATGCACACAGGAGGTTGATGGCAGGAGAGCATACACTTGCCATCCATTTATTGACACATCCAAAACTTGTTAGTCAGCAGTGGGATTGATCAACCACAGAAGAGTGGATAAGGGGAGCCACTGAGGCAGATGTAGACACTACCCAAGGGAGCCCTAGAGCAAGATTTCTCTTATGTGGAAGGGCACAAAGCAGACATGTGTCATTTAGTACTCACCACCCCAGTGCTGATTCCAGGTTGACCAAACTCTTATTTGCCTTCCCATGTAACGTCTCTGTTGTTGTTCAGTTGCTAAGTCATGCCCAATTCTTTGTGACCCCTTGGACTGCACCGCACCAGGCTTCCCTGTCCTCCGCTATCTCCTGGAGTTTGCTCAAGTTCATGTTCACTGAGTTGGTGATGCCATCCAACCATCTCATCCTGTGCCGCTCTCTACTCCTTTTGCCTTTAGGGAAATAATATTCTGGGTCAGGACAGAGTCAAGTGGCAAGTTCCCTTGACATTTATAGTTCATGGTGGACATTAAGAGGATGTCTTTCTGGTTTCATTGATCACTCTCTGCAGACTATGTTCATGGGTGCCCATCTCAGAAAGGTGAATCTACACAGGATAAATTAAATCATCGGTCATCACTGAGTGAACAATACCTCAAATCATCTCTCCTCTGCAGAGGTCAGGGGGTGGAGATGAAAGTTTCCAACCTCTAATCACATAGTTGGTCCTTCTGGAAACCAGCCTCCCCACCTCCTCATGTATCGGTGAAAGAGGTTTGCTATGAATAACAAAAAACACCCCTCTTAGCTCTATCACACAGAAATTCCAACGGCTTTAGGAGTAAGAGTTGTGTATCAAGATCTAGGGATAAAGACCAAATATATCTTTCTTATTATATCACAGCATAATAGTATGCAGAGGTGCATGAGTAGTATGCAGAGTAGTATGGAAGCATGTAATAGGTTTAAGCTATGCAAGGATGTCAGAGAAGGTTTGCCTAAAGCAGGAATGAGAGCTGAGATCTAAACGGTAATAGGAATTATCTGATGCAAAAGTGTAAGAAAGTACATTCCATGAGGAAGGGAACAGCTGGACAAAGTCTTTGTGGTAAGAGGAGCTGCAGGAACACAAGAAGGAAGATGGTACCAGATGCTGGAAAGGAAGGATCCAGATCCCATGGGATTTATGGGGCAAATGAAGGATGTTTTTCTTTATCCACATTGGGGAGAGGGAATGACATGCTTACATGTGTGCTGCAGGCAACCTCAGTGTGAAGGATAAATTATCACATCACATTCATGCATTAGCATTCCGGGGCCCTGCCCAAGGCCAGCCACAGCGAAGTTGGTAGAGCTCACCTTCAAGAGCAACCCCCAGACTCTTGATCATCTTTTCAAGATTGAATCATATTCATATTTTTATTATCACATATGTGTATGCTATGCACAAGAAAAAAGACACATTCCCCAAGAAAACTTTGGAGAGAAACAACTTGGTTATATCCCTCACATACAGAGGCATGGAGGGGTTCATACTGGCTTTTTGTGTTTAATTTATTTTGCAGGAAGAAATTTAAAAGTCTTTGGGATTGGAGGTTTCCTTTGAACTAACTTCAAACCACCAGACCTGCTAAGGAAGGTTCAGCCAAGCTTTGATATGCCTCAGCACACACATAACATTGCTTCTGCTTTGGACATGCAAAGGGGAGAGAAAAAAAAATAGCACTCTGCATCATGAGTCACTCCTTATTAAAAATAATTAGTGGAGATAGTGCATAAGTCACTTTTAAACCCATCCTTTTCTGTAATTACCCTCTTAAATACCTACCAAGACCAATTCACTGAACACGTCTTTGGACATTTTAAGGAAAAATATCTTTTTACTTTATCCAACAAGATAAAGCAAGAGCTTAAGCAAGAAAACTGTTCATGCTCAGGCCAAACAAAACATTAATTAAACTGACTTGTTTGTGTTTGTTTTTAAGTCTCACTCTTTTTCATGCTTAAATTCTATCTGTCATGTTTTAGCTGAGAATTAAATGAATTGCTTTCCCAACACCACCACCCAAATTGTCATTTCATTAGAGGGTATGGAGAGATCCACAGCCACCATTAAATTCTTGTGGGATTTTATATACTTTTCCAGGGATAAAGCAGAAATTTTGCAGATTAAGGAGATTAAGACAGTGTACTTTGTGGAATGTGTGTGTGCTCAGCTGTGTCGTACTGTTTGTGACCCTGTGGACTGCAGATTGCCAGGCTCCTCTGTCTATAGAATTTTCTAGGCAAGGATAGTGGAGTGGGTTGCCATATCCTCTTCCAAGGGATCTTCCTGTCCTAGGGATCGAACTCACATCTCCTGCATCTCCTGCACTGCAGGAGGATTCTTGACCTCTGAGCCATCAGGGAAATAGATTTTCTTTTAAAAAGCTACTCTTGACTTTTCATAAATTCTAACCAATACCAACAAAATCTGCTTTATGTTCACCATCATTCTAATATGGCTCTGCTTCTTACCAACCATGACCTGAACAAGTCACTTGACCTGTTTGGTTTGCTTACCTTTAAAATGGGAATAATAATTAAGCTAAGGTTTAAAGACAGCTTCAAAGCAAAAGGTGAAGCTATCAGGCCTGTGTTTCCAATGTATGCTGGAAATGCTCTGGTTATTTCAGAACCTCAGGGCATTAACCATTCTCTGTCCTTAGCACACTTCAGTCCTGCTGCCCTGAAAACATAAGCCAGGCTTTTCATTGCTTTGAGCTTCGGAAGATGTTCACATCTGCTCTGCCTGAACTTCCCCAACTTCCGTATCTTGAGGTGCTCATCCCCTACTCTGTGTTTTCATGATCTTCCCCCAGCTTATCACACTCTATTTTAATTACTTATTTATGTCCCTGGATCTCTCAACAAGGCAGGTTGTCCCTTGGGGCAGCAAGGATGTCTTAGTCATCCATATATCCTTCGCCTCTTTCAGATTTTCTGACATTAGAAATGTGTTGACTAGAAGACATCCCTGGTGGTCCAGTGACTAGAACTCTGTGCTCCCAATGCAGAGGGCCTGGGTTCAATCCCTGATCAGGGAACTAGATCCCACGTACTGCAACTAAAGTGTTCACATGCTGCAATGAAGATTGAAGATCCTGCATGCTGCAACTAAGACCCCACACAACCTAATACATACATATATAAATACATAAATATCAATCAATAAATAAAGGAAATGCATTGACTAAAGAAATGAATGCATAACAATTTATTACAATACGTAATAAATCTAGCAAAAACATGTAAGTTACAGGGAGACTAAAAGTTATCACACCACATATCAAGTTTCCTAACTACTGGTTTTGTCTCCATTCAAACTTCATGGGCAGTTTTAATTAATGACTGAACTTGCAAGGATGAGCTCTGCCTTTAACCAAATCCACTCTATCATAAGCCACCCTCTGCCTCTTTTATTCTTTCTTGCCCTTTGTTTCTTTCCATCCTAGAAATAATCACAATTCATAACAATTTCCTTTTGTTACTATTTTTTTTCAACAAGAAGTTCTTGAAGGCAGGAATCTGGCTCTGTTGCCATTGCTGAGGCATAGCTCCTGAAACACAGTAGATTTTTTTTTTTTAATTTGTTCAGGAAATGAGTGAAGCCAGAAAATGTGGAACAAACTATCATATGGAATCTCTGCATTCTTTCAGCAAGTTATGGAGTTTTCAAGATGATTAAGGAGAGTCATAATTTCAACTTTGTTGGGACCTAAAGAGGGCCCAGTAATAGCCCTCTTTTCCCCTTTCTGAGCCAGCTGAGAATTAAAACAAAGGATGTGACAGAATCAAAATTTTACTTTTATTAACAATAGAGCTAAAATGTAAAAATTTGGCAATTGATCCCACAGTACTAAACCTCAGAATCGTATGAAGTCAACTCCTAATCTCTAGGCAGGCTCTGTTTAGGGATGGGGTAGCCTCCCTTACAAAATTATGTCATAGGCTATAACACAGCTAAATCAGGCTATAACACAGCTAAATCTTGAGGACATTGTGCTAAGGGAAATAAGCCCATCACAAAAAGACAAATACTGTTATATACAATGAGATAAAAATGAGGAAATCCTACCACTTGCAACAATGTGGATGGACTTTGAGGGCATTGTGCTGAGTGAAATAAGTCAGACAGAGAAAAAAAAGTACTGTATGATCTCACTCATATGTGGAATTTAAAAACAAAACACAAGGACTTCCCTGGTGGTCCAGTGGTTAAGATACCACGTTTCCACTGCAAGGGTCACAAGTTCAGTCCCTGGTGAGGGAACTAACATGCCACATGCTGTGTGGCATAACCAAAAAAAGCAAAACACTAAAAAGCAAACTCATAGAAAAAGAGATCAGATTTGTAGATAACAGAGACAGGGTGGGGGAGGGAGGGAAAGTTGGAGCAAGGTGGTCAAAAGGTACAAACTCCCATTCATAAGTAAGTTAGCACTAGAGATGTAATGTAGAACATGATGACTACAGCTAACACTGCTGTATTTTATGGAGGAAAGTTAAGAGAGTGTTGTCATTTTCAGTTGCTAAGTCATGTCCAACTCTCTGCAATGTCATGGACCGCAGCACACCAAGCCTCCCTATTAAGAGAGTAAATTCTATGAATTTTCATCACAAGGAGAAATTTTTTTTTTCTTTCTTTCTTTCCTTTTTATTGTATCTAGGTGAGAAGACAGATGTTAACTAAATCTTTTGTGGTAATTATTTTATAATATATATAAATCAAACCATCAGGCTACATGCCTTAAACCTATACAGTGATGTATGTCAACTATTTCTCAATAAAACTGGGGGGAAAGGAGTATTTTTTAATGACAAATACCATACGAGTCCTCTAGGTATATGAGGTACCTAGAATTCTCAAAACCACAGAGAAAGATAGTCAAATGGTGGTTGCCAGAGGCTAAGGAGGAGGGGAAATAAGGAGTAACTGTTTAAAAGGTGCAGAGTTTCAGCCTTACAAGTCGAATGAGCTTTGAAGATGAATGGAGGTGATGGTTGTGCATGAATGTATTTAAGATCACTGACCTGAACACTTAAGAAATGGTTAAGATGGTTCAGTTCAGTTCAGTTGCTCAGTCATGCCCGACTCTTTGCGACCCCACGGACTGCAGCACGCCAGGCTTCCCTATCCATCACGAACTCCCGGAGCCCACTCAAATTCATGTCCATAACATTGGTGATGCCATCCAACCATTTCATCCTCTGTCGTCCCCTTCTCCTCCTGCCTTCAGACTTTTCCAGCATCAAGATCTTTTCCAAGGAGTCAGTTCTTCGTATCAGGTGGCCAAAGTATTGGAGTTTCAGCTTCAGCATCAATCCTCCAATGAATATTCAGGACTGATTTCCTTTAGAATGGACAGTTGGATCTCCTTGAAGTTCAAGGGACTCTCGAGAGTCTTCTCCATCACCACAGTTCAAAAGCATCAATTCTTCAGCACTCACCTTTCTTTATAGCCCAACTCTCATATCCATACATGACTACTGGAAAAACCATAGCTTTGACTAGATGGACGTTTGTTGGTAAAGTAATGTCTCTGCTTTTTAATATGCTGCCTAGGTTGTTCATAGCTTTTCTTCCAAGGAGCAAGCATCTTTTAATTTCATGGCTGCAGTCACCATCTGCAGTGATTTTGGAGCCCAAAAAAATAAAGTCTCTCACTGTTTCCATCTATTTGCCATGAAGTGATGGGACAAGATGCCATGATCTTAGTTTTCTGAATGTTGAGTTTTAAGCCAACTTTTTCACTCTCATCTTTCACTTTCATCAAGAGGCTCTTTAGTTCTTCACTTTCTGCCATAAAGGTGGTGTCATCTGCATATCTGAAGTTATTGCTATCTCTCCCGGCAATCTTGATTCCAGCTTGTGTTTTATCCAGCCCGGCATTTCACATTATGTACTCTGCATATAAGTTAAATAAGCAGGGTGACAATATACAGCCTTGACGTACTCCTTTCCTGATTTGGAACCAGTCTGTTTCTGTGTCCAGTTCTAACTGTTGCTTCTTGACCTGCATACAGATATCTCAGGAGGCAGGTCAGGTGGTCTGGTAAATTTTATGTTATGTGCATTTTACCACAATAAAAAATGGGGGAAGTTATGGTACAAAATTGCAGAAGAGAACACAGTTTCCCCATGGACAATTCATTCCTAAGAGCAGGGTGGGAGGGTTTGGACCCTAAATGCACAGCTTCTTCATTCACTCACAGCTCAGGGGCAGCTCTCTATCTCCCATGGGCAAAGGGAGGCAGAAAATGGAGGGGCAGGTAAATAAATAGGGCTCCTGGTCCCTCCATGGAGGAAGACACTAGAAATGGAGATGTCTCCCCTCTCCCACCCCCAACAAGACTCTAAATACACCTGCTCTCAGATGCTCTCTACCAAGATTCTGAATTTGACCCCATGCATTACGTCAATCAGGTCAATATTGATGGTTAGAAGAGATAGCAGACAGCTTCATTCTCAAGTCAACAAAATAGCCAAGAGGCCCAGGCACCCTAGTTAACTGAGTCATTTTCCATCAGTTTTGGAACCCATAATACTAGTGGACAGTAATATAACTAAGAGGGAAAACTTACAAAATAACACTAACAGCTATTGTCCATCCACTTTGATTTCATGGCTTGTTCTATAGCCTCCCAGCCAGTTTGCTCCCTGATTTGATCCAAGACACCCCCAGCTACTGAACTGCCAGTGAAGGGAAGAAACTTTGAGGGCAGAAGCCAGCTAGGACAGCCCTTTCTTAAATACTGGAGATGCCCTATGTTGAAGGCATTCTTTTCCTGGATGGCAAAAGGGCCTAAGGAATTCTCTGGAAACAGTACTCTCCACCTGGAAAAGCCAGAGAGAGGAAGGCAGGTGGTAGAGCAAGAAAGAGATTCTTAACACTCTTCATGAACACTTCTTCAAGATGCCAAAAAGGAGAAACTCTGAACAGCATATTCCCCAGACCTCTCAGGCTACTGGGAGCAGAGCTGCTGGGGAAGGGTCAGAGAAAATTTATTACAAAACAGAGAAAGCCCCACACACAAATGTTTGAAGATTTGGCCTGGTGCCTGCCTTTTGAGCTCAAAGTGGGGAAAGTACATGGGGAAAAAGGCCCTTAGAACTTCTAAGTAATTTTTTTTTCCTGTTTTGCTTCTCCCTTGTGTAGAGCAAACTCTTGTGTTGCATCCCAGCCTGGAATAAATCTTCTGGGCTGAATGACAAATCAGGGATTGTAATGGAAATCACTATTGACCTTTAAAAGGGCACTGTCTTTATATTTTCACACTGTGCTGTTTGAAATGTCGACTTGGAATCAGGAAAATAATATGCCATCGATTTCTCTCCATACCTCTTATAACAGAGCTTGAAATTGACCTGGGAAACATTGGTATGGGTTTTCTCATTACGATTTCAGCATCATCGGAAATGGTGATTAATGATTCAGTCTTGGGAAGGGCATTGTTAGACCTTGTAATTACTTTGCGGATTGTGTCCAAACAGCAACTAGCTTATCCTGTTCATACCACCACCACCCGCTCCCCCAGAAATGGATGTATTTCAACCCTCATGTGGCACAACTTTGTGGTTCTTGATTAAAAGCCTATATAAGATCAGAACATCGTTATCTTGTATTATTCTTTATCTTGCTTACTGTCTTCTCCTTGTCCAATTATTCTTTTTTCATCTCTCCTCCCATTTCTTAATGTACCAGGCCTTTCCAGAGATTCGTTAGCTTTAGTTTTTCATTCTTCAGTCATTTTATTTCTGATTCCCTTTTTCATTCTTCCTCCAATTTCATAAGTGCTTTCTCTCTCTCATTCATTTTTTTCAATCCGATTTATCCATTCCATTTCTTATCTACTCCACAAGAACCTTTAAAAACCCTCCAGGTTCTCAGTCTTGCCTGTTTGGGCTGACAGCATGGAATGTCTTCCTTCACCTGCCTTAATCATCACAAGATACAACCTATGGCGGATGATGGCTGAACTGCGCACAGTCAGCCCTTACTGCTAGCTCCCTCAGCAGACTGCTGCAGAGAGGCAACTACAGACTTTGGTTAAACACAGACCTCTCTTCATTTTAAAAACACCTAGGTAAAAAATGATTAATATTTTTCTCTGTTAAAAAATTTTAAATAGATTTTAGATGATTGAGGCTTTTCTGGGGAGATCAGGGCAGGCCTCCCAGTCAGGTCCACAATGACTTGGGAATCCAAGGAAAGGCAGCTGGGGAGGATTACAGGGTGTAGTGAGGGGTGGGGCCAGAGGGAGGGTGCACACATGCTGCCAGGGGCTGGCATCCTTTACATCTCCTACTGGCACCAAAGGAGAGGGCACCCTGACTTTCTTATCAGCTTGTTCAGACGTGGGGCAGAGAGGGAGAGGAGGAGGTGAGGCTTAAAAGCTGTCAATGGTGGAACATCAAATACGGAGTCCAACTCCCTGAGAGACTCTGATCCAAAACAACTTAAAGCAAGTTGACAGTCTCAGACCTAAACCATGACTGAGGAAGCCCAGAGAGAGAGGGAGAGAAAGTTCTACAGAGAATCCCTGGGACTTGGAAAAGAGAAACATCTCCCAGGCATGATGAGCTCATTCATACATCTCTTTGGCCAAAGTTCTCCAGGAATTTCAAGTCTTAGCCAACTTAAAAAGCAAAGAAGAGGGACTTCCTTGGTGGTCCAGTGGTTAAGAATTCACCTACCAACACAGAGGACATGAGTTCAATCCCTGGTCCAGGAACTTAGATTCCCACATGCTGCAGGGCAACTAAACCCATGTGCCGTAAATACTGAGCCCACGTGCTGCAACTACTGAAGCCCATGCACCCTAAAGCCTGTTCTCTGCAACAAGATAAGCCATCGCAATAAGAACCCTGTGCATCTCAACTAGAGAGTAGGGCCTGCTTGCCACAATAGAGAAACCCCACAATGTAGAGCCCAAGCGCTGCAATGAAGACCCAGTGCAGGCATAAATAAATAAACAAACTTTTTTAAAAAGAGAAGAAAAGTTCACCCTGCAGTACACGGCTACCCACAAGATGTGATGTGAACTTCACAAAAAGTGTTTCTTTGCCCCAAAAGTCTTCTGTGTCAGATTTAGGATGTCTCCATTTAAACCATTGGCCCTCCTTTAAACCCAGGGGTCAAAGACACCCATAATGTTTAGAATACCACTGAAGAGAGGGCATATTTTGTGGACCTGGATTCAAATCCCTCTTTTGCCACTTTTATGACCTTGAGAAATGTACTCATTTCTGAGCCCCGGGCTCTGCATCTAAACAATGGGGGTACATAACACCTACTCCATTCCATCAATTCTAAAATATCTTTTTCCTTGCATTTTGGCACCTCCAAAAACTGGATACATTTGGGGGCTTCTGACAAATTGGCAGCTTTTTTTCTCAGTGGCACATGAAATAATGGTGCATCTTATGATCAATGGCATCTTAAATTAGTGAAATACAGTCCTTTACAGGGCTTAAAAATGCAAATGTGAAGAGATTTTATTCATTATAAACTCTATATGAATGTATTGTATACTTCTTAGAGGCTCAGCCTCCTTAACTGTAAAATGGAGGTACCAACTTAATGGAGTTGTTGTAAGTGTCAAGTAAGTTAACACATAGAAAGTGTTCAAAACAGAGTATGGCTCATGGTAGCAGACCTTAGTATTATTATCATCCCAAGACCTCTGACTCATCTGAAGATGAATTGGTTATTGATCTATTCCCCAAACATTGAATGTTCTGTGGGTCCCATTAGGGCTCTAGAGTCAAACTCAGTGGTTCTGAATACTTGCTCTGCCACTTATTAACTCTGAGCAAAGTCCATCGTTTCATTCAGCTTCTTCTTTGGCATCTGTCAAATGAGAATTACAACAGGAATTGCTTCAGGAAGTGTGTGTATGTGTTAGTCACATAGTTGTGTCCAACTCTCTGCGACCCCATGGACTGTAGCCCGCCAGGCTCCTCTGTCCATGGAATTCTCCAGGCAAGAATACTGGAGTGGGTAGCCATTCCCTTCTCCAGGGGATCTTCCTGGCCCAGGGATTGAACCTGGGTCTCGCGCATTGCAGGCAGATTCTTTCCCATCTGAGGCCCCAGGGAAGCCCTCGGAAAATGTGGGTGAACCTTAAATGAGAGCCTAGCATGGTGCCTGGCAAGTGGAAGTCCTCAATAAATTTTAGTTACCATCTTTAGTAAGCAATTCTGCTTTGAAAAACTTCTGGTCTAGCTATAGAGATGGCCCAGAGAGAGAGAATTACAATACCACAAGTGACAGGTAGCCCCTCTTGATACACTGCCCTTGTATTTGTATAAGTCCTGTCAATGTCCCCTAGCCAAAGACCATACAGGAACACACCTGAGGTCAAATAGAGTAGGTGCTGCTTCCTGCTATGAGGACACCTGACATCAAGAGGAACCATGAAGTGTCTCTGAAAGAGGACATCAGGAAGGGCTTGTTCTAGGAGTTGGACCCATGTTAGCTGATTTGCAGGAGGACTCAAGGAAGTGAATTGCGAACTATCAGAGCCTAGGCAAATTTTGTGATTATATTAATTTTTATTTGGTAGGCTGGAGAAGGCAATGGCAACCCACTCCAGTACTCTAGCCTGGAAAATCCCATGGACGGAGGAGCCTGGTAGGCTGCAGTCCATGGGGTCGCAAAGAGTCGGACACGACTGAGCGACTTCACTTTCACTTTATTTAGTAGGCAGGAGGAAAGAAGCAGGGCTGGAGTTGCCATTGAAGAAGAAACAGTAATCCTTCTTGTCAGCAGTAGAGGGGATCATTTGGTCATTTTGGTAGTTGCATCGTATTTACTTTTATGCCTCTTTGGTCATAATTACAAAGTGGTCTTTTTTCTGTCTTGTTCCATCACATCCATGAAATCCCCCATCTGATGCGGACAGTCCATGAAATTGCTTATGTTCACCGAGGGCACTGGATGTCTGGGGAGTCCTTACAAATAGCTGAGAAAAGAAGTGAAAGGCAAAGCAGAAAAGAAAAGATATACCCATTTGAATGCAGAGTTCCAAAGAATAGCATGGAGAGATAAGAAAGCCTTTCTCAGTGATCAGTGCAAAGAAATAGAGGAAAACAATAGAATGGGAAACACTAGAGATCTCTTCAAGAAAATTAGAGATACCAAGGAACATTTCATGCAAAGATGGGCACAATAAAGGACAGAAATGGTATGGATGGACCTAACAGAAGCAGAAGATATTAAGAAGAGGTGGCAAGATTACACAGAAGAACTATAAAAAAAGATCTTCATGACCAGATAACCACATTGATGTCACCTAGAGCCAGATATTCTGGAATGCAAAGTTAAGTGGGCCTTAGGAAGCATCACTATGAACAAAGCTAGTGGAGGTGATGGAATTCCAGTTGAGCTATTTCAAATCCTAAAAGATGATGCTGTGAAAGTGGTGCACTCAATATGCCAGCAAATTTGGAAAACTCAGCAGTGGCCACAGGACTGGAAAAGGTCAATTTTCATTCCAATCCCAAAGAAAGACAATACCAAAGAATGCTCAAACTGCCGCACAATTGCACTCATCTCACACACTAGCAAAGAAATGTTCAAAATTCTCCAAGCCAGTCTTCAACAGTACATGAACTTCCAGATGTTCAAGCTGGTTTTAGAAAAGGCAGAGGAACCAGAGATCAAGTTTCCAACATCCTCTGGACCATCCCCAAAGAAAGGCAATGCCAAAGAATGCTCAAACTACCTCACAATTGCACTCATCTCACATGCTAGTAAAGTAATGCTCAAAATTCTCCAAGCCAGGCTTCAGCAATACATGAACCATGAACTTCCAGATGTTCAAGCTGGTTTTAGAAAAGGCAGAGGAACCAGAGATTAAATTGCCAACATCTGCTGGATCATCGAAAAAGCAAGAGAGTTCTAGAAAAACATCTATTTCTGCTTTATTGACTATGCCAAAGCCTTTGACTGTGTGGATCACAATAAACTGTGGAAAATTCTGAAAGAGATGGGAATACCAGGCCATCTGATCTGTCTCTTGAGAAACCTGTATGCAGGTCAGGAAGCAACAGTTAGAACTGGACATGGAACAACAGACTGGTTCCAAATAAGAAAAGGAGTACGTCAAGGCTGTATATTGTCACCCTGCTTATTTAACTTATATGCAGAGTACATCATGAGAAACGCTGGGCTGGAAGAAACACAAGCTGGAATCAAGATTGCCAGGAGAAATATCAATAACCTCAGATACGCAGATGACACCACCCTTATGGCAGAAAGTGAAGAAGAACTAAAGAGCCTCTTGATGAAAGTGAAAGAAGAGAGTGAAAAAGTTGGCTTAAAGCTCAACGTTCAGAAAACTAAGATCATGGCATCTGGTCCCATCACTTCATGGGAAATAGATGGGGAAACAGTGGACTGCTGATGGTGATTGCAGCCATGAAATTAAAAGACGCTTACTCCTTGGAAGGAAGGTTATGGCCAACCTAGATAGCATATTTAAAAGCAGAGACATTATTTTGCCAACAAAAGTCCATCTAGTCAAGGCTATGGTTTTTCCAGTGGTCTTGCATGGATGTGAGAGTTGGATGGTGAAGAAAGCTGAGCGCCACAGAATTGATGCTTTTGAACTGTGGTGTTGGAGAAGACTCTTGAGAGTCCCTTGGACTGCAAGGCGATCCAACCAGTCCATCCTAAAGGAGATCAGTCCTGGGTGTTCATTGGAAGGACTGATGTTGAAGCTGAAACTCCAATATTTTGGCCACCTTATATGAAGAGTTGACTCATTGGAAATGACCCTAATGCTGGGTAGGATTGGGGGCAGGAGGAGAAGGGGACGACAGAGGATGAGATGGTTGGATGGCATCACCGACTCGATGGACATGGGTTTGGGTAGACTCCGGGAGTTGGTGATGGACAGGGAGGCCTGGCCTGCTGCAATTCATGGGGTCGCAAAGAGTCGGACACGACTGAGCAACTGAACTGAACTGAACTCTGGACCATAGAAAAAGCAAGAGAGTTCCAGAAAAACATCTACTTCTGCTTTATTGACAATGCCAAAGACTTTGACTATGTGGATCACAACAAACTGTGGAAAATTCTTAAAGAAATAGGAATACCAGACCACCTGATCTGTCTCCTGAGAAATCTGTAGGCAGGTCAAGAATCAACAGTTAGAACTGGGCATGAACAACAGACTGGTTCCAAATAGGAAAAGGAGTACGTCAAGGCTGTATATTGTCACCCTGCTTATTTAACTTATATGCAGAGTACATCATGAGAAACGCTGGGCTGGAGGAAGCACAAGTGGGAATCAAGATTGCCAACAGAAATATTAATAACCTCAGATACGCAGATGACACCACCCTTATGGCAGAAAGTGAGGAAGAACTAAAGAGCCTCTTGATGAAAGTGAAAGAGGAGGGTGAAAAGGTTCGCTTAAAACTCAACATTCAGTAAACTAAGATCATGGCATTTGGTCCCAACACTTCATGGCAAATAGATGGAGAAAAAATGGAAACAGAGAGAGACTATTTTGGGGGGCTCCAAAATCACCGCAGATGGTGACTGCAGCCATGAAATTAAAAGACGCTTGCTCTTTGGAAGAAAAGCTATGACCAACCTAGACAGCATATCAAAAAGCAGAGACATTACTTTACCAACAAAGGTCCATCTAGTCAAAGCTATGGTTATTCCAGTAGTCATGTATGAATATGAAAGTTGGACTGTAAAGAAAGTTGAGTGCCGAAGAATTGATGCTTTTGAATTGTGGTGTAGAGAAGACTCCTGAGAGTCCCTTGGACCACAAGGAGATCCAACCAGTCCATCCTAAAGGAAATCAGTCCTGAATATTCATTGGAAGGACTGATGCTGAAGCTGAAACTCCAATACTTTGGCCACCTGATGGGAAGAACTGACTCACTGGAAAAGACCCTGATGCTGGGAAAGATTGAAGGCAGGAGGAGAAGGGGATAACAGAGGATGAGATGGTTGGATGGTATCACCGACTCGATGGACATGAGTTTGAGCAAGCTCCAGGAGTTGGTGATGGCCAGGGAAGAGTGGCGTGCTGCAGTCCATCGGGTCACAAAGTGTCGGACATGACTGAGCGACTGAACTGAACTGACCGAAGGTACATCCACTAGCTGTCAGCTGTTGGGTGACCAAGTGTCCCAGTTTTCCTGGACTGAGGAGACCCCAGACTGAGGGGCTGGGACACAGGACTTTCAGTGCTAAGATGAAAAATCACAGGCAAATCAGGACACACTGGTCACCCCAGCTCTCGGGGCTCCCGTCTTGTTTCTCAGCCCTCACCGCTTCTGAGAACCTATCCTGTTGACTACCTAGCTTATACCCTATTGCTTGACTCTTGTCCACATGTGAGAATGTGCTTTGGAGGCAAAGTCCCAGCTGTATTATTCACTGGTCACAGGGCTTTGAGCAACGTATTCAATGCCTCTGAGTCTCCAATTCCTCCTCTCTGAAAAGAGACTGGGACATACTTTGTGTGAGGTATGACATACTTCCTGTGACATACTCAATGAGATAATGGCGTCTTCAAAAATGCCTCACACGTCATAGATGCTGCATTGATGCCACACCTCATTCCTCCCCTAACTTCCTCCTCTATCCCATAGGCTCTGCGCCATTTCAAGCAATGGTCTTGGATTACAGATTACATCTTGGGAACCTCATTTTTAGAGCTCTTAGTATGGTCCCAGATGCCTGTAAACACTTAAAAATTGATTTTAATTATATTATCACTGTTCCTACTCTTCTCTTCAGTATTCCACTTGTGTCTTATGCATCTCTATCCCCTTTTCTCATAGGAAACTTAAACCTGTAAGTAAAGACAATAATAATAACAAACCCTCCATTTCTGGAACACTTTACAGCTAATAAGATGTTTTCCACCAGAGAATCGAAAACAAAAACCTGATAGGCAAGTATTATTTCTCTCCTGTTTACGAATTAACAAACCGAGCCTTGGAGAAGCTGTGTGCCTGATTGATGATGACATGCTCAGTGAAGAAACAGAACCAACATTCTGAGTCTCCAGTCTGCTCTAAAACAACTTTCCCCTGGGGCTCAAAACTGGATTCTAATGCATCCCCATTCCTCGACTAGGAGGGGCCCTGGACAGAGCCTCCTGAGCAGATGTGGTTATTGGGACAAGCAGCTGTCATTTGTAATTTCCTGTGTTATCCCCCAGAGTCCACAGCTTAATTTCACTTTAAATCCAGCATAGCTCTTGCCAGACCCATGAGAAAATCCTATTCGAGATGGAACCGCTGAAATCTGATTCAGAACTCTGCTGGATTTTCATCCGACTATCAATTCTGCTCAGGCCCTGGCAGCTGGGCTCAGCTGGGACTGGATCATTCTAACTTCCTTTGACTTGCCATCACCTGCTCCACTGCCCCAAGAAGGATGTCAAGTGGCCTCATGACTGTTCCCCTTTGGAATCCTTTTAAGTGTCTAGGCCTAAGCAGAAATTACAAATAGGGTCTGGTATTTAACTCAGGCTGATTCCAAAATATTTCCCCATCTGGAGCTCTTCCACGGAAAAAGCATTTGCAGTATGTGGGTGCAGGGTGTGGGGCTGGAGGGGAGCCAGGAATGCACCATCTACAGCTCTGAGTCCTACTAGCAGAAGGTGTGTAAACACAGGCTACCTTTCCAGGGTAACCCAAGCCAGTGGAATTTGTTATGGGGCAGAAGGAAGCTAAGTTGGGGGTCAGCAGATCCAAGATCAAACACCAGTTCCCACGTTCACAAGGTGAGTGGCCCCATGGTATGCACTCAGTCTCTTCAAGTATGTGCTCTCCTTTGTAACAAGAAAACAACAATGCCTGGACTGCCCTTCTCTTTACAGCAGTCCTGAGCTAACAGACGTAAAAGCACTTGAGAAACTGAAAATGGCTGGACAGGCACCAGCTGTTAATATCACAGTTCAGGCTTTCTAAAGTTTGCAATATATTTTTCCAACAGAGATTCACTGAGCATTCCAATTCTCTCCGGTCTTTGTTTTTTTCCCCCTTTGGGTTCCTTTGATCTCCCTGCACAAAGTCAAAGTTAGCCAAAGAACAGATCTGCATTCATTTCCTAATTCACACAACTATTCAAGGCAGTATCTGATATCCCATCTCACAAAGATAGCCCAAGAAAGTCTGGCTGAAAGGAGGGAAAAATACTTTTCCCTAAAAATTTGCTCTGTGTTTTTTGTTTCTCTAATCTTGAAGGAAATTTTACATTCTGTTTCAGAGTAGGGAAAAGAAATAGGAAAATAAGAGAACTTGAGAATTAGAAAGGGAAATTACATCTCTCACACTTAAGGATGATTGAAAAGAGATTATATTTATAAATAACACACAGTTATTGGTAACGTAGAGTCAAGGAAAAGATGTGAATTTACAACACAGAGAGATAACATCGTCAAAGTGATGTTACGGGTATTTGCAAATCTTTGCTAAGCAAAGATGAATTTACTTATCACAACTCTAGTCCGGCTTTGTTCAGGGAAACAGAGATTTTTAGAAAATATGACCCATTTGTCCTTTACATCCTGATACTGTTTCTCTTTTATCCACACAGGAGTTAATATGTTTCCTGAGAACTGGCTGTATCGTTTATAAATCATTCACAAAGGACTAAGACTAGGGAAGCCCAGAAATGTATTTCTGTTTGTGCTGTCCTTCCAATCTGACCCTGCTTCTGTTCACAGTACCCCATTGTTACATGTTTCCAGCAGAACCTTTCTGTTTCAGAAACTTTCTATTTCATCAGGATGATTGACAGAGGAGCCTAGCTGTGAACAGGTGACAGTCAGGACATGTGCATACATACTAACCACACAGCATGAAATCCTTCTGCAACACTCACCAGCCCACAAACACTGGAATTTAAATTTGGCAGCTGAATCTTGGACTCCTTCCAGAAGATTTTGTTCAGGAAATACCAAAAGTTCTCACCACTGTATAGCAGCTTCACTTTCAAGGTCACACCTCAGCATGAGGGGTGCAATGTGGGAACGCAGACAATGTTGGGTGTCAGAAATGGGACACTTTTCAAAGTGACCACAAGATGGCCTCACTGTTCAGACCCATGTTAGTGTTCAGGCTGTAACTTTAGTCCTCAAAGCAGGGTGGCAGAGGTGTGTTTTAAAGATTGCCATTGAAATCATGATCAAGAAGTGGCAGTTTTTCTGTTGTTCTCTGGAAACTTATCAACTTATCTGGAAAATTATCAATAACAACATAGGAATAGAGTCTTCAGTCGAAGAAAATTAAATTTTATACATTTTTCACTCCAATGTTCCAGCTAAATTTTCTGTTCAACAATATATACTTGTATTAAATTTCCCTGGTATCTTGATACAGAGCAATGAATCCACTGATTAATAAGCATACTCCCGTGCTTTCTTAAAAACTGATATCTTGAGGACGCTTTGTGTGTGTGTTAGTCGCTCAGTCGTGTCCGACTCTTTCCAATCCCATGGACTGTAGCCCCCAGACTCCTCTGTCCATAGAATTCTCCAGGCAAGAATACTGGAGTGGGTTGCCATTCCCTTCTCCAGGGGAACTTCCCAACCCAGGGATCAAACCCCAGTCTCCTGCATCACAGGCAGATTCTTTACCATCTGAGCCACCAGGGAAGCCCCAAAGACCCTTTAAATACATCATAAATTGGTTCTGCAAAGGGCTGTAAATAGTTTTAGGCTAACAGACAAAATGAGGATGTCCATTACCTGCACCTCATCACCACTGAGTATATCTTTTTTTAAAATATATCTTTTTTTAAATCTCTCTTTTGTGTAAGATATTCTCTTCTGGGTCTCCCTACATAATGCACATAATTATGTGGGTCTCCCCACATAATGCATTAGGGTTTGGGTGAAATTTCACAACATTCCATGACATGGAATACGGAATAAATTTAACTGGATAAAGAAGCTTTCAAGGCCAGGGTCAGCATGACAAGAACCCACAGTCACTCCTTCAGCCCATGATGAGGCATGCCATAGTCTGCTGGACCCATGCCATATTCCTTCTTATACGACAAGAATGAGAGGTCAGCCTTACAGCAATCTGGTTTGAGGGTGTCAGCTATTTCCAGGAATTGCCCTGGAATGCCAACTGCCCAGCACCTGGAGACTGTCAAGTCCCTAAGTAAAAGTCTAAGTGTTAGTCGCTCACTTTGCGACTGACTGTTTGCAACCCCATTGTAGCCTGCCAGGCTCCTCTGTCCATGGTATTCCCAGGCAAGAATACTGCAGTGGATAGTCATTCCCTTCTCCAGGGCTCTGGAGCCCCAAGGATGTTTTAATTCAGTCCCTGCCTTCACAAGGGGTGGAAGTCCAAGTTCCTCAAGAAGGTGAGCTTGGGCACTGCCCCTCTAACTGGAGGAAGAGAAAGGCCCTGAGCCCTAGTCAGCTTCTGGCCCAGGCAATTTAATTGTCCACTAGGGCTGCCACAGTCTGGAGTGGCTTAAACAGAAATGTATTTCTAACAACTCTGCAGGCTGGAAGTCCAAGATCAAGGTGTTGGCAGATTTTGTTGTCTCTTTCCTTGGTTCCCTTCTCACTGTGTCCTCGTATGGCCTTTCTCTGTGCACGCATGCTCCTGGTATCTCTTCCTCTTCCTTTATGGGCCAGTCTTATTGTTAGGGACCAAAGTTTATAACCACATTTAACCTGAATCATCTCCTCACAGGCCTTTCTCCAGATATAGTTGCATGGCGTGTTGGGGGGCGGGGGGTAGGGCTTCAGCCCTGAATCTTAGTGGAGGATGCAATTCTGTCTACAACACCAGGTAAGCACACAGGGTTATTCGGGACAATCCTGCTCCTTGCATAATACTTAGTCGACTGATTAAGCAAAAAGTGGTATAACATAATAGCTTTTATTTTCATTTCTTTGATTAACTAATGAAATTATATACCTTCTACATACTTATTGGCCAGTTCTATTTATGCACTTTACCCATTTTTCTTTGGGGATATTAGTGTTGCACTCTTTAATTTGCCAAAAAAAAAACTGGGGGGCTACACTGAGTCTTAGTTGCAGGGTACAAGCTTAGTTGTCCCACAGCATATGGCATCTCAGTTCCCAGACCAGGGATGGAACCTGAGTGCCCTGCATTGGAAAACAAGATTCCTAACCATTGGACCATCAAGGAATTCCCTGCCAAATATTTTTATAGAGAATGTCTTTTACTCCATTATGGTTACCATGTGTTTTTTTAATTGGATATGTTGATGACATAATTTGTGTGTGCGTACTCAGTTGTTAAGTCATGTCTGACTCTTTGCAACCCCATGGACTGTAACCTGCCAGGCTCCTCTGTCCATGCTATTTCCCATGCAAGAGTAATGGAATGGGTTGCCATTTTCTTCTCCATGGGATCTTCCCGATCCAGGAGTCTCCTGCAATACCAGCAGATTCTTTACCACTGAGCCACCTGACATAATTTGCATTAATATAAAACGTATTTGTCGGAGAAGGCAATGGCACCCCACTCCAGGACTCTTGCCTGGAAAATCCCACGGACGGAGGGGCCTGGTAGGCTACAGTCCATGGGGTCGCTAAGAGTCGGACACGACTGAGCGACTTCACTTTCACTTTTCCCTTTCATGCACTGGAGAAGGAAATGGCAACCCACTCCAGTATTCTTGCCTGGAGAATCCCAGGAACGGCGGAGCCTGGTGGGCTGCCGTCTGTGGGGTCGCACAGAGTCGGACACGACTAAAGCGACTTAGCAGCAGCAGCAGCAAAACGTATTTGTGGATTATGTCATCTGTGTCCACACTCATCCCGTTCCTGGTAGCCTTCAAATGCTGTCAGGGGACACAAGTGTTTCCAGAAAAGCTGACTCCACCCCCAACCCCGTGGGGTATAGACCTTGACCAAGTCAATCAGCACAAGCCATGACCTATGATTGGTACAGGGTGGGCATGTGACCCAAGTCGGTCCAATCAAAGTACTTTATTTATTTATTTATTTTGTTATTTTTATGCTGCAAAAAGCTTTATTGTTTCCATTTGGTCCAAGGCTTAAGAGAGGGCTCCAGAGTGTTAAAAAGCTGCCTAGTGGCTGCAGAGAGGGGCTTCAGGCAGCCCTGATGTTAGATGGGTTCTTCAAAGGCCACTGGTCTCCAGAAGCTCCTAGTTGTGCTTGAGGGTGAGCCTTTCGAAGAGATATTCGCCCAGCCCAGCCTGGGGACCAGCCAGCCTGCAGAGGTTGGTCAGGTGGTCAACCATCCTCTTGATGAGTTTCACTTCCTCATCTAGGAAGTGGTTCTCTAGGAAGTCACAGATGTGGGGGTCTCCGTGGGCAGAAGCCAGGCCATGCAGATCCAACAGGGCTTGATTCAGATTCTTCTCTATGAGAAGAGCGGCTTCCATCGCGTCCTGGGTTTTACCCCACTCATCTTGAGATGGCTTCTGCACGTCCAGGAAGAGGGCACGGCCGCCACACTGGTTTTGCAGTTTCAAGAGATGCTCTGCGCCCTCGCACTTCTCCTTGGCCAATTCACGAAAAAAGTGACCCACACCCTCCAGGGCCACATCGTCGCTGTCGAAATAGAAGCCCAGAGAGAGGTAGGTGTAGGAGGCCCGCAGTTGCATGTTAACCAGGCGGTGAGGTAGGTGTAGGAGGCCCCCAGTTGCATGTTAACCAGGCGGTTGACGGCGGCCTCCAGAATCTGGGAGCTCATGATTGGTCGGTAATAAGGAGTTAAAAAGTGGTGGCTGGTCCCGGTGATTGCGGACAGCTGAGTGGCTGACTCCGGAGGTTGCGACTGGAAAAAAGGTTGGAGGGTGGTCGGAGGCTGGAGCAAGGGGCGTCCCTGGGTCTGTTCCGTCCAAGCACTGTTAAAGCAAGAGACAGATCCGTGGGGCCGCCAAGCGCACTTCCTCAAAGTGCTTTAAATACTGACACAAAGACACCTCTATTCCTAAACAAGGTCAGTGAAGCACATAATCTCAGGAGCTACTGTCAACCACATTGATGAGTCCTTTTAGGATAAAGCTGGAAGCAAAGACAGTAGAGCAGAGAGGAGAGCAACAGGGTGTATTTTCCACTTGTCTCCTCTCTTTCTCTCTTTGTTTTAGTGACTCACTTGGGTTGAGTTCTCCCAATATATTCAATTTTTAGCTTTCACAGGAACAATTCTTTTTTTCCTCACTCATATTTCATCAGTGTACACACATGCTTGATTAGATTGCATAAATACAGAAACAAGTACACTTGACAAAAACTGGTTTGGAAACACGTTATTATCTGAGCAAAACTGCCAGAACTACCAGGGTAAAACTGATCATGAGCATTCGTCCTTCTGTGGTCATCAGTATGTTTTACAGAGAAAATGATGAACTTTTCTTAATCTGATAAATTGATTAAATGGAGATAGATCAGCTGAATGCAACTGTTTGTCATTTAACTTAGAAATTTCCCATACGCTTGCACATAAAACTATTCTATAATTTTGTTGTTCCTTTACCAGGCCCTAGTGGTAAGGCCCTAGTGGTAAGGAAATGGCAACCCACTCCAGTATTCTTGCCTGGAGAATCCCAGGATGGCGGAGCCTGGTGGGCTGCCATCTATGGGGTCGCACAGAGTCGGATACGACTGAAGCGACTTAGCAGCAGCAGCAGCAGTGGTAAGGTTATGCTAAGTTTATAGGATGAATTTGATACTAACATGTATTTCTACATAACTAACAGAGCATAACTCCTCTCGGCCCCCCTGTGCCCACGCAGCCGCTGATCCTTGGGCCTGGGGTAACTCCTCTCGCCGCTGACCCCGGCCCCCGGTCCCCAGCCCAGCCTAGCTCCTCTTGGCCGTAGCCCCTGGCCCCGGCCCCCGGCTCGGCGTGGCTCCTCTACACCACACTTCTGCACCGTCGCAGCCGCTTTGCTTCTGCGCGGAGCCGTCACAGATGCCTCGCTTTTTGCTTTATTGACTATGCCAAAGCCTTTGACTGTGTAGATCACAAGAAACTGTGGAAAAGTCTGAAAGAGATGGGAATACCAGACCATCTGACCTGTCTCTTGAGAAACCTGTATGCAGGTCAGGAAGCAACAGTTAGAACTGGACATGGAACAACAGACTGGTTCCAAATAGGAAAAGGAGTACGTCAAGGCTGTATATTGTCACCCTGCTTATTTAATTTATATACAGAGTACATCATGAGAAACGCTGGGCTGGAAGAAACACAAGCTGAAATCAAGATTGCCTGGAGAAATATCAATCACCTCAGATATGCAGATGACACCACCCTTATGGCAGAAAGCAAAGAAGAACTAAAGAGCCTCTTGATGAAAGTGAAAGAGGAGAGTGAAAAAGTTGGCTTAAAGCTCAACGTTCAGAAAACTAAGATCATGGCATCTGGTCCCATCACTTCATGGGAAATAGATGGGGAAACAGTGGAAACAGTGTCAGACTTTATTTTTTGGGGCTCCAAAATCACTGCTGATGGTGATTGCAGCCATGAAATTAAAAGACGCTTACTCCTTGGAAGGAAGGTTATGGCCAACCTAGATAGCATATTTAAAAGCAGAGACATTACTTTGCCAACAAAAGTCCGTCTAGTCAAGGCTATGGTTTTTCCAGTGGTCATGTATGGATGTGAGAGTTGGATGGTGAAGAAAGCTGAGGGCCAAAGAATTGATGCTTTTGAACTGTGGTGTTGGAGAAGGCTCTTGAGAGTACCTTGGACTACAAGGAGATCTAACCAGTCCATCTTAGAAGAAATCAGTCCTGAATATTCATTGGAAGGAGTGATGCTGAAGCTGAAAACTCCAATACTTTGGCCACCTGATGGGAAGATCTGACTCATTTGAAAAGACCCTGATGCAGGGAAAGACTGGAGGCAGGAGAAGGGGAGGACAGAGGATGAGATAGTTGGATGGCATCACTGACTCGATGGACATGAGTTTGAGCAAGCTCTGGGAGTTGGAGATGGCCAGGGAAGCCTGGAGTGCTGCAGTCCATGGGGTCACAAAGAGTTGGACGTGACTGAGTGACTGAACTGATACTTAAGGATTCAAATTACATATATTCACTTTAAAGAACACTAACACATTCAGTTTTGTAAGTGTCTAGAATTAGTCAATCAGTTAGACTTTAATAAACTTTGGTGTGCCTGTGTGCACTCTCCACCAACTCTTTAAAACTAAGATAGTATAATACTTTAATTCTGTAACTTTCACTTTGAGATATGTTTTGGTCATCTAGACCATATCTTTAAGAAACTTCTTGCCAGAATGATATCACTAATACATATCTTGAGGTCCTCTCCTCTGACCCTTTATTAATATATAGAATATGGAAGAAAATAACAGCCACAGCCATGTTAACTAGACATTGTGCTCATTTTGAAACAAATACAAATATCAAATCATTATGTTGGGGGCTTCCCTGGTGACTCAGGGTAAAGAATCTGCCTGCCAATGCAGGAGACACAGGCTTGATCCCTGGTCCAGGAAGATCCCATACGCTGCAGAGCAACTAAGCCTGTATGCCACAACTGTTGAACCTGTGCTCTAGAGCCCAGAAGCTGCAACTACTGAAGCACACATGCCTAGAGCCTGTGCTCCACAACAAGAGAAGGCACCACAATGAGAAGCCCGTGTACCACAGCCAGAGAAAAGCCTTTGCAGCAACGAAGACCCAGCACAGCAAATAAATAGGTAAATAAATTTTTTGAAAAATTATTTTTAAAAATCATGACATTGAACATCTGAAACTAATACAGCTGACCCTTGAAAAACATGGATTTAAACTGCATGTGTCCATCTGTAAATGGATTTCTTTTCAATAGTAAATGCAACAGTACTACGCCCTCCACAACTGGCTGAACCTGTCAATACAGAACCGTAGATATAGGGACTTGGAGGATGCAGAAGAATCTCAGATATCAAGGGCCAACTGGAAGTTATACACAGATTTTTCAGAATTTCAATTGTGTGGAGTTTCACCACCCCTAACACCTGAGTTGTTCAAGGGTCAATGGCATACTGTTGTATGTCAATTATACCTCAATTTTAATTTTTTTAATTTTATATTTGTTTAAAAACAAAATGAAATGTCACAAATCCAGTCACCGAGCCCGTAGACAGCTTGCCTGGCAGCCAAGTGGAGAGGCTGAGCTGTGCCCTCCTAAACTTGCAACATCACAGATGCCATGATCACGGTCACAGGAAGAAGGTTGATATGAAAAAGAAAATACCAGTGAATACCTTTTTCAAGGGAGCTATACGAATGGTATATTTCATAAGCCTTTAAGCATCTATCCTCCTGCTATGTTTACACCTGAAAAACAACCTGGCTGAGCATAAAATTCTCAAGCTATACCTTTTATCCCCCAAATGTATAGTCATCATTCTACTTCCTTCTGCCATTTATCTTTGCAGAAAAGAAGGCTAAGGCCAATCTGTATATTTTTCTTTAACAGACTTACAAGGGGGCAAGGGGGACTACCTGGATGCATCTGAGGGTCTTTATCTTTGCATTTCAAAGAATTTGTCCCAGTGTGTCTAAGTACGGCTTCTTTTCATGAATTTTACTGGTATAGACTGAGTCCTTTTCATGCTTATCTGGTTATTGCTGCTGTATCAGCCAGTGTTTGATTGTGGAAAACACAACCTACAAGTTTAAGCAGAGAGAGATTTATTACAGGGTATTAAGTTATTTACTAAATTTCCAGGAAGGAAAAAACAGGCTCTAGACCTTCACTGTGCAATATAGGAGCCACATATAGCTACTGAGTGCTTGAATGCGGCTAGTCTTAAGTGAGATTATGTGTGCATCAGTACAAGAAAAAGTGATATATTGATATGTGGAAATAAGAATATTGGGGGATATATTGGGTTAAAATATATTACTAAAATTAATGCCACCTATTTCTTTTTACTTTAACCACAGCTACTAGAAAAATTTGGGCTTCCCAGGTGGCACAGTGGTAAAGAATCCACCTGCCAATGCAGGAGACATGCATTCAATCCCTGGGTCAGGAGGATCCCCTAGAGTAGGAAATGGCAACCCACTCCAGTATTCTTGCTGGGATAATCCCATGGACAGAGGAGCCTGGTGGGCTACAGTCCATGGGGTCGCAAAGAGTCAGACACACTGAGCACACATACACACTAGAAAAGTTTAAATGATGCATGTGTGTTGTTATATTTCTATAGGCTAGTGCTGCTCTAGACTGGCCTTCCGTGACTGACTCCAAGAAGCACATCTGAGAACTGGGCTACCAATAAAGCTGCTGCTCCAGCCCTAGACAGGGAGTCCAGAGTCAGGAGGCTGTCTGCCAAGACAAGAGCCACTGCAACACCTGCTGGCTCCAGAACTCAGCCACCTCTGCCCCCATCAGGAAGCTGATTGCCAAACTGAAAAGCTGTCTCCAGAGTTGCCTCTGCCACAATCAGCACCAGCAAACTAGATGCCCCATGACAACCCTGCCTGCTACTCTCCCACGTGTGCATACATGCTCAGTTGCTCAGTCATGTCTGACTCTTTGTGACCCCGTGGAATGTAGCCACAAGGCTCCTCTGTCCATGGAATTCTCCAGGAGAGAATACTGGAGTGGGTTGCCATGCTCTCCTCCAGGGATCTTCCCAACCCAGGGATCGAACCCGAGTCTCTTGAATCTCCTGCATTGGCAGGCAGAGTCTTTACCACTGCACCATCAGGGAAGCAATAATACAGCAGGCAATTCTAGGAAGAGGGAGACTTGGCTCTGCATGCTATTAGAGGGCCGGAATGCATTTTGAGAGAGCCAGTTTGCATAACTAGCACTGCTCCCATTAAAATCACTCTTGTTTCTTCATAATGAACACAAGTCCTTGTTGGGTTGAATTGCTTTATGTCTACTATGTGCTTTCCCATTATTCTTTTCTTTGCTCTAGGAAAACCTCTCAGGTTTCCTCTCAATGTTACCACTTCCATTTTCTACAGTATTAGTTTGGCTCCTTAATTAGGATTTTCAATTTCCTACTAATTTTCGCTTCCCTGGTGGCTCAGACGGTAAAGAATCTGCCAGCCATGCAGTAGACTCGAGTTCGATCCCTGGGTCAGGAAGATCCTCTGGAGAAGGGAATGGCTACCCACTCCAGTACTCTTGCCTGGAGAATTCCATGGACAGAGGAGCCTGGCAGGCTACAGTCCATGGGGTCACAAAGAGTCGGACACAACTGAGCAACAAACACACTAGTAAATATTAGTTTCCTCGGAATTCTATGATGAATAGTACAAAACTGAAAGTTATAGAAATGTATAGCTAGGGCCCCCAACCAACTCCTGGGATGCTGTTCTTTTTTATCAGCAGCAGTTTTTCCCCTAGGCCCCATGTCATGTTTCATTTTATTGCTTGCTTATCTTTGAAAGAAGAGAGATTAACCCTTAATTAGTATTTGCCAAGTACACATTATCCCATTCTCTGTTCATTGTCCTCAAACCAAAGGCCAGTCAGTATCACACTGAACAAGTCTGATGTATTACCAATTGAGTTAGAGAGTTTTATGCCATGGGGAACTACGGGGCAGTTCAGTAAGAGGATGTAGAAAGAACTTATTTTAGGATCTGGGCTTTGATTGGGTGATTTGGCAGATTAGGCACTCTCACAAAGCAAGGGCAATTTTATTATTGGGTGTCTCAGTAAGTTTTATTTATAGGAGAGCAGAATGGAGCAAGGCAGAAATTATAATGGCAAGGAAGCAGCTGTCACTCATTTAGCTGGCAGAGGCTGCTTGGTATTTTGTGATTTGAACAACGTTCTTGTATTGTCTGTGTGATTACTGAGTGCTCTCGTGTTGGTTTTGAAGCATCCTGGTCATGGAATGGCCTTGTCTAATGTTGATGTCCCATGAAACTTCTTATGTCCAACCAGAGCACATCAAGATGTGACTGTAAGCACAGGCCAGCTTATAACGACACCAGGGACTCATTCCTAAATGTTAGGGACTGCTTCTCTCCTTTGCATCACTTAGGTGCTAGTATGATTCCACTCTGTAATCCATGTTGGGGGAAAAACTGTTGACAGTTCCTTGGCCCAGATCTCAGGATCAAGCAGAAATTTATCTAGTGCCACTGCATCTCTGTTGTTGGTTCTTTCATTCTCTGAACAGATGCAAAGTGCTCTAGCTTTTTAAAAAAATATTTATTTATACATTTATTTGGCTGCTCCAGGTCTTAGGTGTGGCACACAGGACATTCCATCTATATTGAGGCATGTGGGATCTTTAGTTGCAGTGTGCAGGGTCTCGTTTCCTGACCAAGGATGGATTGACCAGGTCCTCTGCACTGGGAGCTCGGAGTTTTAGCCACAGGACCACCAGGGAAGTCCCTGTCCTAGCTTTAATTCATACCAGGGCTTACCTCAAGGTGAAATGTACCAACCCCCATCCCTTCATGCTTCCTGCCATTCATCTCTGGAAACTGCAGACTGAGAGAGTTTGAGGAAAGAAAGACACCCATTGGAACAGTGAGGAGAAGCGTGCTCCAGGCAGATCAGAGAGAGAACTTTCATTTACCATACAGCCAATGGAAATGGATTGAGAAACACGTGTGGCCTGAGACAGAGGAAGTATTTTTGTCTAAAAGTAATAAGAGGTACAAACTATGATGTATAGAATAAGCCACAATAATATATTGTATAACATGAGGAGTATAGGCAATATTTTATAATTATAAGTGGAACATAACCTTTAAAATTGTGGATCACTATACTGTATACCTGTAATTATATAATACTGAACATCAACTATATTTCAGTTTAAAAAATTAAAAAAAATTCTCAAAGCACTTTTTATCAGACTTCTACTATCTGTACCCTGGTTCAAAATGCAGGGTATGTTTTGACCTTACCTGTGTAGTGTGGGTGTGGCTAGAGGAGGGGCCTGGAGCACGCTTCTCCTCACTGTTCCAATGGGTGTCTTGTCTAAATTTCACAAGACACATATCCAGTGCTCCATGAATTCTGTCATCTTGCTCTATTCCAATCCCAGGGTACCACTGGAGCCCCCAATTCTCTCAAAGTTCTCCCCATAAGAAGAGAAAAGGAAATGCCACAATAGTGTCCACCACCCCAGAGAGTCTTTAATCAACCCTTTCTCCTGCATCAGCTGGAGGTGTGTGATGGAAAGTTGATACACAATCAACTTTTTGCTGTCTTTTCACAATTTCTGCATGGATACATCTAGTGCTAGCTAGCACCCCATTCAGAAACCTAGGGATACTTATCATTTTTGTTCTCAACTTTGAAGCTTCAGATGAAATATCAAGACACCATGAAAAGTTTCATTTGATATCCTGTCACACTTAAAACACACCGTGATGCTTTCCATATAAGCCCTCGGCCCTCACTAGGGCTATCTGCAGACTACACAATGGTAAACAGAGAAGCTGTGACTATTGGCACAGTCCTGCGTCTGGGCTGCTGAGATAAGACTTTTGGAAAGATTCAAACCACAGCCTTTTGCAAGAGTTACACAACCACTTCCGGCCCATCCTCCTACTGAATTCATTTCAGAAAACTGAACATTCCTTAGGAGGCTATCATACAATTAAAGTAAAAAGGGTTATAATCGATGTGCAGGAATATCCTTTGGAGGACTGAAAATATATCACATGAAAAGACTTAATTAATTAGCACAAAATAGCTTCATATAGTTAAAGGCCAGTCTGCAGAGAAGGGATTTAAATCCTTCTGAATCGTCCCAAGGAAGATGTTATGGAAGCAAGTTTGGGGCCCGATGATATTTGTTCATTCACTCATTCATTTGCTGAGTTCCTGCTTTGTTCCAGGCTCTGAGATGGCCTGGTGTTGCCATGATAATAAGATTTGGCCCTTGCCTTCAAGGAGCTCAAAAAAAATCTCCATAATGGAATAAACTGACACAGGAAGTAGGACAATACCCCTGGATCCCACACTTGCATATCCTGGATGGCAGTGAGGAATACTTAGTCGCTCAGTTGTATCCAACTCTTTGTGACCCCACAGACTGTAAGCTCACCAGACTCCTCTGTCCATGGGATTTTCCAGGCAAGAATACTGGAGTGGCTTGCTACTTCCTTCTCCAAGAGATCTTCCCAACCCAGGGATCGAATCCACGTCTCTTGTATCTCCTGCATTGGCAGACAGATTCTTTACCAGTGCTCCACCTGGGAAGCCCCTTGACAGTGAGAAGAGATGATTCAAAATTCAGGAGTGGTAGGAAAGAAGCAAATCAAAGAGCTCATCTTTAGATTCCCTTCAACCCATCCAAACCTGAAGTTCCATTTATGTTCTGGAAGCCACAGACCTAAGACATGATATGTCTCTGCCAATTTACATAAAATAGAATGAGAGCATGAAGGAGCTGACTTGGTTGCATAAATTCATTTCAGACCAGAAACATAAGCAAAAATGTACAGGCCCCAACACAAGGAATGTGTTTATCAAAATGCATGAGGACACTCAGTAACAGAATTTCTATTAAGGAGAACTAGCCTAGCAACGGAGAAGGCAATGGCACCCCACTCCAGTACTCTTGCCTGGAAAATCCCATGGACGGAGGAGCCTAGTAGGCTGCAGTCCATGAGGTCGCTACGAATCGGATACGACTGAGTGACTTCACTTTCACTTTTCATTTTCATGCATTGGAGAAGGAAATGGCAACCCACTCCAGTGTTCTTGCCTGGAAAATCCCAGGGACGGCAGACCCTGGTGGGCTGCCGTCTATGGGGTCGCACAGAGTCGGACATGACTAAAGCGACTTAGCAGCAGCAGCAGCAGACCAGCAAAGGAATTCAGGCAGCTAGTGAGTGATGGAAATGCTTAGAGAAGGTTTATATGCACCTGTACTGAAACACAGAACAAGGGAAAAAGATTTACAAAACTTGTCCAGCAATGTTAAATGGGTCTTTCCCTGCCTCTGCACTGTGACTGAGGGAGTAAGGGTGCTAAAATAATGTACTAGGCACACCAAGACATCTTTGCAGAGTCAATATCCAAATACTGACGATTTATCAAACGGGGTACTTTTGTTGGTTCTTTAGGGACACCCTGTTGGAGACCTCTGACACTGAGACATCCATCAGGACAACCCACTGGGATCCACCTGGATGATCTACCAGGATACTCTCCATCTCAAAGTCCCAAACCTCAATTATATCTGCAAAGTCCAGTTTGTCATGTGAGGTAACATACTCACAGGTTTCTGGGTTTAAGGCACGTACAACTGTGGGGGGCTATTTTCTGCCTACCTCAGAGAATTTGATCCGTGTTCCCTGGAGTCTGAGGAACACAGAGACTTGTTCCTGATTCTCACCTCATAAAGTCCAAGAAGAAGAGCATGGCTGGGGTTATCTGTGATGGAAACCAAAGACAGAATACTGTATTTTTAGGATCCAGAGGGGTAACATGCCAGGTAACCTGTGGGCTAAAAGGATGCTGCAGAGGAGAGCCAGGCTAGAGCCTCCTTAAAGAGACCCTATCCAAGAACTCTGCCCACCAGGGTCCACAAGTCCTCAAAAGAAAGAAGTTCAGTTCAGTTCAATTCAGTAGCTCAGTCGTGTCCAACTGTTTGTGACACCATGGACTGCAGCACGCCAGGCCTCCCTGTCCAACACCAACTCCTGGACTTTACTCAAGCTCATGTCCATCAAGTCAGTGATGCCATCCAACAATCTCATGCTCTGTAGTCCCCTCCTCCTCCCGCCCTCAATCTTTCCCAGCATCAGGGTCTTTTCCAATGAGTCAGTTCTTCACATCAGGTGGCCAAAGTATTGGAATTTCAGCTTCAACATCAGTCCTTCCAATGAACACCCAGGACTGATCTTCTTTAGGATGGACTGGTTGGATCTCCTTGCAGTCCAAGGGACTCTCAAGAGTCGTCTCCAACACCACAGTTCAAAAGCATCAATTCTTCAGTGCTCAGCTTTCTTCACAGTCCAACTCTCACATCCATTCATGACCACTGGAAACACCATAGCCTTGACTAGACAGACCTTTGTTGACAAAGTAATGTCTGCATTTTAATATGCTGTCTAGGTTGGTCATAATTTTCCTTACAAGGAGTAAGCATCTTTTAATTTCATAGTTGCAGTCACCATCTGCAGTGATTTTGGAGCCAAAAAAAATAAAGTCAGCCACTGTTTCCACTGTTTTCCCATCTGTTTGCCATGAAGTGATGGGACCAGACGCCATGATCTTAGTTTTCTGAAAGTTGAGTTTTAAGCCAACTTTTTCACTCTCCTCTTTCACTTTCATCAAGAGGCTCTTTAGTTCTTCACTTTTTGCCACAAGGGCAGTGTCATCTGTATATCTGAGGTGATTGATATTTCTGCCGGCAATCTTGATTCAAGCTTTTGTTTCTTCCAGCCCAGCGTTTCTCATGATGTACTCTGCATATAAGTTAAATAAGTAGGGTGACAATATACATCCTTGACGGACTCCTTTTCCTATTTGGAACCAGTCTGTTGTTCCATGTCCAGTTCTAACTGTTGCTTCCTGACCTGCATACAGATTTCTCAAGAGGCAAGTCAGGTGGTCTGGTATTCCAATCTCTTTAGAATTTTCCACAGTTTATTGTGATCCACACACTCAAAGGCTTTGGTGTAGTCAATAAAGCAGAAATAGATGTTTTTCTGGAACTCTCTTGCTTTTTTGATGATCCAACGGATATTGGCAATTTGATCTCTGGTTCCTCTGCCTTTTCTAAAACCAGCTTGAACATCTGGAAGTTCACGGTTCACGTATTGTTGAAGCCTGGCTTGGAGAATTTTGAACATTACTTTGCTAGCGTGTGAGATGAATGTAATTGTGCGGTAGTCTTAGCATTCTTTGGCATTGCCTTTCTTTGGGATTGGAATGAAAACTGACCTTTTCCAGTCCTGTGGCCACTGCTGAGTTTTCCAAATTTGCTGGCATATTGAGTGCACCACTTTCACAGCATTATCTTTTAGGATTTGAAATAGCTCAACTGGAATTCCATCACCCCACTAGCTTTGTTCATAGTGATGCTTCCTAAGGCCCACTTGACTTCACATTCCAGGACGTCTGGCTCTAGGTGAATGATCACACCATCGTGGTTATCTGGGTCATGAAGATCTTTTTTGTATAGTTGTTCTGTGTATTCTTCCACCTCTTCTTAATATCTTCTGCTTCTGTTAGGTCCATACCATTTCTGTCCTTTATCAAGCCCATCTTTGCATGAAATGTTCCCTTGGTATCTCTAATTTTCTTGAAGAGATCTCGAGTCTTTCCCAATCTGTTGTTTTCCTCTATTTCTTTGCATTGATTGAGGAGGAAGGCTTTCTTATCTCTCCTTGCTATTCTGTGGAACTCTGCATTCAGATGGGAATATCTTTCCTTTCCTCGTTTGCTTTTCACTTCTCTTCTTTTCCCAGATATTTGTAAGGCCTCCTCAGACAGCCATTTTGCTTTTTTGCATTTCTTTTCCATGGGGATGGTCTTGATCCCTGTCTCCTGTACAATGTCACGAACCTCTGTCCATAGTTCATCAGGCACTCTATCAGATCTAGTCCCTTAAATCTACTTGTCAGTTCCACTATATAATCATAAGGGATTTGATTTAGGTCATACCTGAATGGTCTAGTGGTTTTCCCTACTTTCTTCAATTTAAGTCTGAATTTGCCAATAAGGAGTTCATGATCTGAGCCACAGTCAGCTCCCAGTCTTGTTTTTGCTGACTGTATAGAGCTTCTCCATCTTTGGCTGCAAAGAATATAATCAATCTGATTTTGGTGTTGACCATCTGGTGATGTCCATGTGTAGAGTCTTCTCTTGTGTTGTTGGAAGAGGGTGTTTACTATGAGCAGTGCGTTCTCTTGGCAGAACTCTATTAGCCTTTGCCCTGCTTCATTCTGTACTCTAAGGCCAAATTTGTCTGTTACACCAGGTGTTTCCTAAGTTCCTACTTTTGCGTTCCAGTCCCCTATAATGAAAAGGACATCTTTTTTGGGTGTTAGTTCTAAAAGGTCTTGTAGGTCTTCATAGAACCGTTCAACTTCAGCTTCTTCAGCGTTACTGGTCGGGGCATAGACTTGGATTACCGTGATATTGAATGGTTTGCCTTGGAAATAAAGAGAGATCATTCTGTCATTTTTGAGATTGCATCCAAGTACTGCATTTCTGACTCTTTTGTTGACTCTGATGGCTACTCCATTTCTTCTAAGGGGTTCCTGCCCACAGTAGTAGATATAATGGTCATCTGAGTTGAATTCACCCATTCCAGTCCATCTTAGTTTGCTGATTCTTAAAATGTCAACATTCACTCTTGCCATCTCCTGTTTGAGCACTTCCAATTTGCCTTGATTCATGGACCTAACAATCCAGGTTCCTATGCAATATTGCTCTTTACAGCATCAGACCTTGCTTCCATCACAAGTCACATCCACAACTGGGTCTTGTTTTTGCTTTGGCTCCGTCTCTTCATTCTTTCTCGAGTTATTTCTCCACTGATCTCAAGGAGCATATTGAGCACCTACCAACCTGGGGAGTTCATCTTTCAGTGTCCTATCTGTTTGCCTTTACATACTGTTCATGGGGTACTCAAGGCAGGAATACTGAAGTGGTTTGCCATTCCCTTCTCCAGGGGACCACATTCGGTCAAAAAGAGGTTACCCAGTGTGAACTGCTGGAGGGGGACTGAGGACATGTCACAAGAGAGTAGCAAGAGAGTACCTCTCAGAAATGTTTCAGAGTCAGAGGGCTCCAACAGAGTATCCCCAAAGAACCAACAAAACACCTGGTTTGAAAAATGGTCAGTATTTGGATATTGACTATGCAGAGGGTTTAATTAATACTAATTAAGTTAAAAAAAAATAAGTCCCTCAACTTCTAGCCCCTCCTCACCCCTAACCCTGCATCTAGCAGGCAGGTGCAAAAGGTGGAAAGAGGAAGAAAGCAAAGGCAGACTTTGCCTCCCCCTTTCCCACTTCATGTCTCTGGGAACACATGGAAGGAGAATCTTTTCATTAGACATGTGATGAAAATCTTGATTTAGATTGGGCTGGAATTTTTAATAACTGAAATTCTTCTAATCTCCCACATCCAGAGAAACAAAAACCTGAGACACCATCAGGAGTTTGGAATGGAGTTTATGTGAAGGTTTGATTTGAAGGCAGTGGTAAGAAGAAATAAAGTGGTTTCCTACTGGCATAACACCCAAAGTCAATTATTTTTGTTGTTGTTCAGTCACTCAGTGGCATCTGAAATGCTACCGTATGGACTGCAGGATGCTAGGCTTCCCTATGCTTCACTCTCTTCCAGAGTTTGCTCAAAGCATAACACCCAAAGTCGATTATTTTTGTTGTTGTTCAGTCACTCAGCGGCATCTGAAATGCTACCGTATGGACTGCAGGATGCTAGGCTTCCCTATGCTTCACTCTCTTCCAGAGTTTGCTCAAACACATGTCCATTGAATCCACTGATGCCATCCAACAATCTCATCCTCTGTAGTCCCCTTCTCCTCCTGCCTTCAATCTCTCCCAGCATCAGGGTCTTTTCAAATGAGTTGGCTCTTCCCATCAGGTGGCCAAAGTATTGGAGCTTCAGCTTCAACAACAGCCCTTCCAATGAATATTCAGGGCTGATTTCCTTTGGGATGGACTGGCTTGATCTCCGTGCAGTCCAAGGGACTCTCAAGAGTCTTCTCTAGCACCACAGTTCAAAGGCATCAATTCTTGGTGCTCTATGGTCCAACTCTATGTAACTACCCAAAGCCAGTACATCCAATATACTGATCACATTTGCAGGCAGTGTTGGGGGGAGGGGAGGGGTACCTCTCTAGTATCCTTTAAGAACCTGAATACTGCCCAAGAGATGTGCACTTACTCAGTGAAGACCAGTAGACACATAAAGAGAACATCAATCCATCTCTGAGAGGCTAGAGGAGCCTTTAATGAATACGATTCTGTCCGGAGATTTTTCTGTGCAATGGCATCTAAACTTCTCAAGGAGCATGAGTTCTATACTGTTCTTTGCTTTGTTTAATGTCAGACTTGAGTTAGGGTTTGACGAGTGAGTTTGGTTTTAAGTGAGGAAAGGAAGGAAAGCATTCCAGGAGGAAAGCATTAGGCAAAGAAAGAGCTATAGACTAAATGTTTGTGTTCCCCACAAAATTAATATGTTGAAACCTAATCCTAGTGTGAAAGTATTTGGAGGTGGGGCCTTTGGGAGGCGATTAGGCCATGAGGGTGGAGCTCTCAAGAATGAGATTAGTACCCTTATAAAGTGACCCCAGAAATACTCCTCGTCCTTCCTTCATGTGAAGACGTATATGAATCAGGAAGCAAGCTCTCCCCAGATGCCAAATCTGCCTTGACCTTGGACTCACCAGCGTCCAGAATGGTGGCAAATAAATTTTTGTTGTTTATAAGCCATCCAGTCTATTATATTCTATTTTAGCTGCTGGAACAGATTGACAGAAGGAAAACAACAGCATAACAGGTGGGAATGGATAGGGCAACTGCAAGGAAAAGAGATCAGAGGTACTTGACTAGAGCAAAAGAAGAGTGTCCAGGAAACAGGAATAATAAGGCTACCTAAGTGGGGCAGAGTCTTTAAAGATGGAAAAAAGAAGTTTGGGCTTATTGCAATGTATAATAAAGAACCATTAGACTTTCTGAGACTGAAGAATTGAACATAAAAGTGTGTTGTTCAGTCCATGAAAATAAGCAAAATGGGTTAGAAGAGAGGAGTTGAGGTGAGAACAGCTTGGAATTTGTTGCCAAATTCCTACGTTGACTCTGCTTTTAGAACAGAAGCTGGGACCTGTGATCTGGTAAGTAGGCTGCACCGTAGATTAACAAAACGGAGTACCTAAATTGAGGACGTCCCAGAAAATCTTTGCTTATTGTAAGTACAGGCATGTGGCAATGAGGAAGTGTGATTTCTTAACCCCTCCATCTTTGTTATAACATGGTGTAAGATGAGATCTCCCCGATCCTTCTGAAACTGGCCACTCTGGGGACAAGCAGGAAATTATTTAGCAACAGTTGCATCATTGTGAGATTTCATTCTTTCCTGAAGCTATGCTGTTAGTTAGACTTCTATTTACAGCCATTCATCTCAAGCAACCAAAACAAAAAACAAAATTATCCTGAATGTGGATAAACTAGTTGGCTACCTTCCTGAGGCTAAATTTCTCAGAAAGTGATACGCTCCCTTCTTCATTCTTATTGCACAGTTGGGCGCCATAGGTATCAGCCATGCTGATAGTAGTAATTCTTCTCAGTAGGGACAATACAATTTCTCTATGGGAAAATGTTTTATATGCACACGCTAACAATTGCATAACTTTAGCTCTGTCTGTCTTGATTTCCTTACTCAGCTCCCACTACCATTAAATTCCCCCCATGTAGTAGGACCTCATGGAAGTTTGATCTTGAGTTTAACATAATTTTCTAAGTTTTGAAGCAACAGAAGAAACTACAAAAGATAGGACCAATTATTTTATCATTCAAAATTCAAAACATGATAAACCAAAAAAACTGGAAAGAAATACAATGGACAAAATAATATTAATAGTAATTAAGCAAAGGGTTAATACCTACATTAAAATGCACTTGTGAAAATCTGATAAGAACACTATTAAGGCTCCCAGGACACAAATAAATATATAATATAATCAAAGAGTTTGCATCCCAAAATAGAAATTATAATTAGTAGACACAAATATGGGGAAATGTTCAATCCATCTAATACTGATAGAAACAAGCATTGAAATAACAACAAAGCACCATTTTATGGGCTTTCCAGGCGGCACTAGTGGTAAAGAACCTGCCTGCCAAGGCAGGAGACTTAAGAGACACAGCTTCCATCTCTGGGTCGGGAAGATCCCCTGGAGGAGGGCATAGCAACTCACTCCAGTATTTTTGCCTGGAGAATCCCATGGACAGAAGAGACTGGTGGGCTACAGTCCAGAGTCACAAAGAGTTGGACACAACTGAAGCGAGTTAGCACACAGCACCATTTTATACCAACTTGAATTCAAATTAGAATATCCAGATGAGGCAATGTACTTGCATAAAATAAAATGACATGATAATTTTTAGAGTTAACATAATAAAGAACTATTAAAATGGTAATGTCCTTTGATTCAGAAATCTTATTTCCCTGGATTTATTCTAGGAAAACAATGCAAAAGTTTTTCCTAAACTTGCACAAAGATTAGCATTATTACAATACTAAAGCAAAACAAAACAACCCTGAGCTGTCTGCCTATAGTTTGGAAATGGTGAACAATGTTTCACCTAATTAACAAAACAAAAGAATCCTTAAAAAAAAGGAGAACAGATTGATTTGGGGGTAGCAGAAATGTAAGTGAATTTCTTTTCTTTTATTTAAAGTTCCATTGATGTTACTGTAATCATGTTTGTATAGTTAATTTCTTTCTTAATCAGTGTTCCACTCTGATACCTGTAATAAAGAACTTTCCTTTCTTCTTTCTTCTCTTTTTGCCCTTTTCTGTACCACTGGCAATTCAAATAAACCATTAAGTAATCCTCAGTTTACGTTATAAATGCCCCATAGAAAGACGTTTCAAAACATGCTATTTATTCATTTGTCCCTGGATTTCAACTTCCCAAATCAGCCAATTCGGAGTTTCCTATTCTGAGCAAGAATCTTCATTTTTTTATTATCTGTCAAATTATTTCATCTTGCTCCAGGATATTATCACCCTGAAGTAGCCTGTCTGTATTTTACTTCTAAATATGAAGAGAAAGTCATCTGTGAAAAGGAAAGATATTTTCCTGAATCATTAACACTTTACTTGGACAATCAATAACCACTTTTTAGAGTGTAATGGATATTCTGACCTAAGAACTAAGCCCAAAGAACAGGACACAGAGTAAGAAGCTTTTAAATGGGTCTGGTAATATATGTGGCTGCTTTAAAAGGTGTTGGTTTCAAACCAAAGTGGATCAAAAGTACTAAACAATAGTTTGTTTTGTCAATCATGATCTAAAATTAGCTTAGAATTCCTCCAGGAAACTGCATCATTTAAAACTAAATCATCTTTATCCCAATGCAATGTATTCAACCAGTCAGGAGAGGTAATGTCCTTGGGAGACTTAGCAGTGTTAAACAAAAATATCATTACAAGTCTCTCTAAATATTTAATACCAAAAAAGAGTAGTAACACTGAGGCTTTTATATGAGAACACAAAACATTTTGAATTAGATTCTGAAGTAGTCTGTGCATGGGTGCTAAGTCTATTCTGCTAAGTACTGTCCAACTCTTTGTGACCCTATTGACCACAGCATGCCAGGCACTTCTGTCCATGGGATTCTCCAGCCAAGAATGCTCTCCTCCAGGGATCTTCCCTTCCCAGGGATCAAACTCTAATAGAGTATGTTAGGGAAAGAGATACCTGGTGGGGGGAAGCAGGAATAAAGAAATAAGAAAAGAAAAAGTAAAAAGACACTCAGATCCTTCAGTATCAGCCCTGTTTATGAAAAGAAGGAATGGGACGAATTAAGAAGTTAAGTTTCCAGTGGGGACACTAGATGAGGCCTGAGAACTGTAAAGGTGTTAGACTTGCTTTCCTGCTGGGAGACAAAAGGTGGACTGGAAATATGTTTTGTTTGCTGGAAGGGGACTTTATTTTAGGACATCACAACTTAAGACTCAGGGTTAAAAAGAATGGCGCCTGGCATTTTCCAGAGGAAGAACTCAAGTCCTATTGTGGAAAAGCAAACTCTTCCTCCTGCCGTGAGCCTCCTGCTGTGTCACAGGACCTCTGGTGAGGATGCAAGTTTGCACACCCACAGATTACACCCAGTGCTTGTCTAGCGCCCCTGTGCCAAATATCTAGTTATCTTTGGTTTATAATAGAATCAGAATCCTGAATCAGGACAACTCACACAGTTTTGCTGAACCACATATAAAACCAGAAAGGAAGGGCCAGCCAGATCAAAGGTCTGAGTTTTCACTCTTTATATCATTTACCCTTCAACTCTAACCCCAAAATTGCCAAGCGTCCAAAAACCAGCATGAACCAGAATATAAAAATGTTCTGTGAAATTTAAATTGAAAGAAAAAAAAAAAAAGTTAGGTTTTTGTTGTGTTTTGTTTTCTAAACTTAGCTGAGCCTTCCTGTAAAGATTACGGGAACCATGGAGGAAAATGGACCAGCAGGTCATATCCCATTATTTCAGGCAAAGCTGTAATGAAGGCAGTGCTTATTCCTCTAACGTTTCAGAAGTCAGTCAAGCCCAGGAAAAAAAGAAGAGTAAAAAAAAAAAAAAAAAGGAAAGGCGAAGTCCAAGATAGAACCCACTGTAAAAGTATTGATTTTCACCAGGTTCCTAGAACACATCAAAGACAGTAAAAACAGTTTCAAGTCAGGGATCGGAGCAAAATTTATATGCTTAGGCTAGAAGTCAGCAAACCTTTCCTGTAAAGGGCCAGTTTTAATAAGTATGTTAGTTTTTGTAGGCTGTGCAATCTGTTGCCACTATTCAACTAGGTCTTAGGATGTGGAAGAAGCCACATCCAATGCAGGAAAGAATGGGCATAGCTGTATTGCAATAAAACTTGACATATGGACATCAAGCTTGGTTTCATATTATTTTTATGTCATAAAATACTATCCTTTTTTCAACCACTTAAAATGCAAAAATCATTACATTTATCAATAAATGTGATAAATTAGTGATATGTTTTATATAAATGTAAATGTAAGTCTAGGCTTCCCTGGTGGCTCAGTGGTAAAGAATTCACCTGACAATGCAGGAGACATGAGTTCAATCCCTGGGTTGGGAAGATCCCCTGGCGAAGGAAATGGCAACCCACTCCAGTAGTCTTGTCTGGGAAATCCCAAGGACAGAGGAGCCTGGTAGACTACAGTCCATGGGTCACAAAGAGTCAGGACACAACAACTAAACAACAATAACACAACCAATGTAAGTATATATTTTACATTAAAATATATATACACACACACACACACACACACACACACACACATAGTGGATTGGATTCTGCCTCCTGGCTGTAAACAGCCTACCCCCTAGTTTAGACAATTGCAAAACAGCCCAAGGTAACAGCCAGTGTAGTAAAGGGCTAGAAATGCCTCTCATGGGAAAAAATCAGAAGCAATGCCTTACAGGGCTCACATTCAATTCTATGCTGGTGTGTGTGGCAGAGAAGCAGGCCTCAAAAGGCAGTTGGGAGTAAGGAAGCTTTGAATATACTGAAGAGGAAAGAAGGGCATCTTAAATAATTGTCTGGGCATGGCACTTCAGCAAATTTCTGAATTTTACAAAAGCTGTTCTCTGAGACAGGAAGCACTGTGCATTGAGGAATTTCCCCCAAGATACAGTAAACACAGGGCCCGATGCCATACTTATTCCATAACTGATCTCTGAAGGAAGATTCTCCAGAGTTTGTATTTGGTCATCATGGTCTCCAGGCAATTGGCACAGACTGACTGATACCTGGTAAGGCTGAGATTCCGGGGACTTTCTCTTTGCATACATGTGTTTCCACTCTTTCTCACCTTCCTTCAAATACCCCTGAAAGTCTGGTCAGGAACACACCAAGGTAAGGGTTGTGGGAAGATCACCTTGCTTGTAATTATGCAAGAGGCAAGGTATGTGACTATTTTTTAAATTTTTTGCTCGATAATTGTATTTATATGTGACCTATTCAGGTTTTAGACTCCTTAAAAAGTGGGGCTTTTGAATGACTGTTGCTGCTGCTAAGTCGCTTCAGTCGTGTCCGACTCTGTGCGACCCCATAGACGGCAGCCCACAAGGCTCCACCATCCTCGGGATTCTCCAGGCAAGAATACTGGAGTGGGTTGCCATTTCCTTCTCCAGTGCATGAAAGGGAAAAGTGAAAGTGAAATCGCTCAGTCGTGTCCGACTCTTAGCAACCCCATGGACTGTAGCCTACCAGGCTCCTCTGTCCATGGGATTTTCCAGGCAAGAGTACTGGAGTGGGGTGCCATTGCCTTCTCCATTTGAATGACTGTAGATTGGATTAATTCAATCTCCGTATTCCTGAGAAGGTGTATCACTCAGGATGATACTGTATCAGTCAAGATTCTCCATCTACACTATATGTCTATTGCAAGTCAACTAGGGAATTCTACTAATCACAGTAAATCAGGGACCTCATCCACTGGATGTTCCATCTCAAGCCAAAACTTCCACAAGTGCTGGGGCAGAAGGACTAAGCAAAGTGCTCACTGGTTCATAAATTTTCCACCAGGAAGTAACACATTGTTTCAACTCACATTCCATTGGTCAATGTGAGTCAAATATTATGCCTAATTTCAAAGATAGCAGCAAAGTGAAATCCTATCAAGTGTGATGAAAGTGCAAAGCAGAAAATCTTGAGTTCACCATGCTGATGATTCTCACAGAAAATGGTATTATTCCAACAGAAGAAGTCACAGCTGCCAATGGCAAAGTTTCTATCCAGAGTCTGAGTGTAGTTCTTCTGAGGTTAAGCAGAGTAAGTCAGTAAGAGCTATAATTTCTTTGCATTTAAATTTATATAAAGGAAAGAATTTAGTTCTTGGACTTTCAATGTGGGGGATGTTTTTCTATTTCTGATATTATACTACTTGAAGGATTTTATGTTGTCATCTGGGCTTACTGCCTGATTTCAGATATACTCTATCAACTAGCAGCTGAGCATAAACTGAAATAAGAAATAGAATAGGGACTTATTTTCATCCAAAAACGCAGACCAACCTTGCTGATAGTTTAATTCATGCTCCTTCTCTGTACCATTCTAGAGCCTTCTGATAACAAAAGATACAGTTCCCACCTGCGGTCGCAGGAGGATACTCAGAGGAGTTGGGGTTGGTATGAAGAGTGTGGTTTCAAGAAATAAGAAGGAGGAGAAATTGACCATCTTCTCTACCAAGGGAAATCATCACACTGGGCATGGAAACTTTGCGAATTAATAAGAAGAAAAAGCCAGGGACTCTCAGGGAAGAGCATTACCTCCTTGTATGAGCAGTCCTAAGTCAAGACTTAGAGAATCAATATTGGGATACCTGGTTGTTGCCATGGATCCAGACTGCAATCCCCAGTTGAGTGTTACTCATAATAAAGCTTTTTTAAATTTATTCATTTATTTTAATCGGAGGCTAATTACTTTACAATATTGTGGGGGTTTTGCCATACATCGACATGAATCAGCCACGGGTGCACGTGTCCCCCCATCCTGAACCCCTCTCCCACCTCCCTCCCTTCATCCCTCTGGGTTGTTCCAGAGCACCGGCTTTCACTGCCCTGCTTCATGCATCAAACTTGTACTGGTCATCTATTTTACATATGGTAATATACATGTTTCAATACTACTCTCTCAAATCATCCCACCCCCGCTTTGTCCCACATAGTCCAAAAGTCTGTTCTTTACATCTGTGTCTCTTTTCCTGTCTTCCATATAGGGTTGTTGTTTTAAAACTCTCCATCTAACTACTGCATCTACTTCTCAAATAGTTTGAAAGTTGGAAAAGGAAAAGGTGAGACTAAAACCAGAACAGACACATTTAGAAAAGCTTCAAGCAATATACGTCTTTCAAATATAATCTTAGAGCCTGAAAATACAAGATGAATAAAATTGGAATCATTTTAGTGAAAGAAGAAAAAGGGAAGTTAGGAAGTCCATCCATTCAGCATGCCCCTCACCTCCTGTGGAGCCTCTGAGTGCTCTTAAGAGCACAGCTTGAAAATCACTGCCTTAAACAATTAGAATCACCAGTCATTTGATGCATATGCCAGAAATGGCAACCCACTCCAGTATGCTTGCCTGGGAAATCCCATGGACAGAGGAGCCTGGCAGGCTATAGGCCATGGGGTCGCAAGAGTCAGACATGACAACAACTAAATGACAACAATAGATTGACCAAGGACCTATGAGCTGCCCTGGCTCAAAACCCTGAGCACAGCTGATCAGATGATTTGTCCAGGGAATCCGAGAAGACCACACATACAAAAATAAGGCTGTTAAATGTAGGTGACCCTGAAAAGGTACTAAGAAGGGTCATGAACTTGAAAAGAACCATAAAGCATAAGGAAAATGACGAGGCAAAAAGCTGTTAAGAGGGAAAACCTAATCCAGCAGTTAAAAGGAAGCAAAACACACAGAATGTGAGTCCCATTAGGGACTTCCCTGGGGTCCAGTGGTTAAGACTTCACGCTTCCACTGCACGGGGCTTGGATTCCATCTCCGGTTGGAGAACTAAGATCCCACATGCCTCTGGGCACAGCCAAAAAAAAAGTGAGTCCCATTAACAGTGAAGCACTGGAGTAGAAATCTACCAACGGTTGTAGCTGAGGTCCCTTCACAGGGCATTTGGTGATTCCTTCCTCACCTGCACACAGTCGGCACTCAAGAAATAGATACTTTCAGAACTGAAAACAAAGACTGTTGTGTCCTGTCTGATTCTCCAGTCCCTGCTCTTCTTGAAGCCTTGATGTTTCCTTTCCCCAGGTTCCCACATCCTTCTCAGAACATGCTCCTCATTGCGTGGCAGCTTGAATGAGAATTGGTTCACACCGAAGCGAAAGAGTGTGCCTGAAGCAGGGACATACCACAGTTAGAGTACTTTCAGAAAATTGAGGTATAGAGGACAGAACCTCTGGGAATATACTGAGAGAACTGGAGCTTAGGAGAGAGGCCGAGGCAAAAGTTGATATGAAGGTCATGCCCATAAAAGCTCTACCAAGCAGATCACACAGAGAAAAGGAATAAGCATGTCCTGAGGAAACCCTTCACTTAGGGGAGGAGAAGAGAGAGAGGAGGTAAAGGAGACAGAAGTCATATTTTTGGAAGGCTCCAGGCTGTTTTGCATTGCTGCTGCTGCTGCTAAGTCGCTTCAGTCGTGTCCGACTCTGTGCGACCCCATGGACGGCAGCTCACCAGGCTCCGCCGTCCCTAGGATTCTCCAGGCAAGAATACTGGAGTGGGTTGCCATTTCCTTCTCCAGTGCATGAAAGGGAAAAGTGAAAGTGAAGTTGCTCAGTCGTGTCCGACTTGTAGCGACCCCATGGACTGTAGCCTACCAGGCTCCTCCATCCATGGGATTTTCTAGGCAAGAGTACTGGAGTGGGGTGCCATTGCCTTCTCTGTGTTTTGCATTAGGGTCGTCTATACTCCTTTGCACTGACCATTCAAACGGGGCTGCTTTTATCTTATACAAAACACTGTGGTAGGAGACCTCTTTCCCTGGCTTCATATTTCATGGAGAGGGACTATTGCAGGAGAAACTATCCTGGCTTCTTGCCCACCCCCTTACTCACGCCTCCCCAGGAGAGGAGAAATGACTTACCTAATTGGTAAACAGGAAATAGAAATAGGCTTAGTGGGGCAGACTCTGAGTAAGTGCAACTGGGAATGACATACGAGTGAACCCATTAGGCTCTCAGCTGTGTTCTCTAGTCTCAGCTCTGCAATAATCAATCTAAGAGGATCTTTTGAACCCATGTGCCAATCTCTCAACTGGTTCTAAAATTCGGGCAGGACAAAGAAAGGTGTTTTAACTTTCATTCTATTGTAGACTCGTTACTCAGAAGCAGACTTTGAGACAGAGGTCAGCATGCAGGAAGGTGGCTGGGGAATGAGGAACAGAAGCTGGGAAAATAGGAGATGAGGTTAGGCTGTGATGTCTCTCGGGGCTGCCAGATTTAGCAAATGAACATTCAGGGTGCACAGTTAAACTCAAATTTCAGAGAAATAGCAAAAAGAATTTTAGCAGTAATATGTTCCATGCAATATGTGGGACACGCTGATTTTTAAAAATTATTGTTTATCTAAAATTCAGATTTACCTAGACATGCTGTATTTATTTTATCTGGCAACCCTACAGCCTCAACCAGCTGACAGGGAGCCCTGGAGCTGGGAGAGCCCTTCCAATCTGTCCTGAGTTGGACAAGGGTGCTGGGATGTTACAGCTGCACTCAGGCTAGTCAGCTGACACAGAGGCTCCTGAGGAGAGGGTGGAAGCTTGAACAAAGTGGTCTCTTCAGTCACAAGCAATTCCTGGAAAACGACTGGCAGCTGGAGAGCGTCAGCTATGATCCCAACAGCTCAGGGTGGTGGGAGGATGTCCTTCAGTCCTGGAGGGGGTAGTCTAGGTGATGCAACACAGCTTCCACATCCTACATTTCTTCCCCACAAAAACCCTCTAACAATGAAACATTATTTACTTAGTCCCTTCCGTGTTTTCAGCAATGTGCTAAGTACCATAGACACTTATCTCATTGAAAACTGTCACTTGATGAAACGAGAGAAGCCAATGTAAATGTTTGATGAATGAGTTCTCAATTTTTTTATATCGAGATTCTCCTGCTTTTTTCCTTGGTCTTTCCAAATGTGTGGACCCTGTCAGTTTTCCTTTCAAAATATTTTTTGAAGACACATTTAATTCTATTCCCATCTTAGGTGGTAAAGAATCTGCCTACAATGCAGAAGACTCAGGTTCTATCACTGGATCGGGAAGATCCCCTGGAGAAGGGAATGGCTACCCACTCCAGTATTCTTGCCTGGTGAATTCCATGGACGGAGGAGCCCGGTGGGCTACAGTCCATGGGGTCTCAAAGAGTCGGACACAACTGAGCGACTAACATACTCAAATAAAAATTTACAATAAGATAAGGAAAAAGGATACTTCCTTAATTTGAAAAGTAGTTTCTACCAAAAACCTGAAACATCTTGTTCTTCTTTTTTTATTCAACTCTCTCTTTTAGCTCTTTATTATAAAGGTTTTCAAGCATATACAAATATAGAGAAAACAGATTAATGAGCTCCATGTATCTATCACTCATCTTCAACAATTACTAACATTTTGCTAATTTTCAAATGTCATTCTGAAAAAAAATATTAGACCACATCTCCATAAAAGTCAGGAACAATATATAATGATGCCTATGGTCAATAATTTTGCCCTGGAGTTACTAGTCAACACAAAAAGGGCAGAAATAAATAAATATGAATATTGGCATGGTAGACAGATACCAGAAAAATTCAAGGCAATTACATAATATCTATATGGACTAATTAAATATTTCTAGAAACACAGAAACAAGATTAACATATAAAAATCTACAGCTTTTCTATAATATGGATTTGAAAACGTAACAGAAAAGAAAGCCAAATTGAGTTTCAATGAATCTCTGAATTAATTAGGAAAAACTCAAAATTATGAAATTTATTGAAGATAACCATATAATTTTAATGAAAGCCATAAAAGATATTCCTAGATTAAAAGGTTTAATATTACCCAAATATTAATGCTCCCCAAGTTAAATTAAAAATGTGATGCAATTTTAGGGTATTTTATAGAACTGGGCTTCCCAAGTGGCTCAGAGGTAAAGAATCTGCCTGTTAATGCCAGAGCCACAGGAGACAGAGGTTCGATCCCTGGGTCAGAAAGATCCCCTGGAGGAGGAAATAGTAACCCATTCCAGTATTCTTGCCATGATAATCCATGGACAGAGGAGCCTGGGGTTGCCAAGAGTCAGACATGATTGAGCACACATTTTACAGAATTGGCATGCTAGTTTTAAAGTTTATGAGATGAGTCAAAAAAGTCAAGGGTTTTTTTAGAACAAGAAATAGGACTAACTTCTGCTGCTGCTGCTGCTAAGTTGCTTCAGTCGTGTCCGACTCTGTGCGACCCCATAGACGGCAGCCCACAAGGCTCCACCGTCCCTAGGATTCTCCAGGCAAGAACATTGGAGTGGGTTGCCATTTCCCTCTCCAGTGCGTGAAAGGGAAAAGTGAAAGTGAAGTCGCTCAGTCGTGTCCGACTCTTAGCGACCCCATGGACTACAGCCTACCAGGCTCCTCCGTCCATGGGATTTTCGAGGCAAGAGTACTGGAGTGGGGTGCCAATGCCTTCAGCAGGTATCAAAATGTATATTATAAAGTCACAGTAATTGAAATAATGTGGTACTGTGAAAAATAGTCAATGATCTTAGTATGTGATAAGTGAGGCTTTTAAAAATCAGAAAGGTACTGGCACATTATTTAAAAACTGGTGTTAGGACACAGAGCCTTTCTCACACCATACATAAAAAACATAAATTCCACATGTATTTAAGATGTAAATTTTTTAAAGGATAAAAGAAAATATGGGAAAATATATTTATACCTTGGGGAGAGAAAGCAATCTTTTTTTTGGCCACAAGGCTCATAGGACCTTAGTTCCCTGACCAGGAATTGAACCCTAGCCAGAGTCTGAACTACTGGATTACCAGGGATTATCCAAGAGAAAGCTATCTTGACAAAACATAAAATTTAACATACATTACGTGTATGGCAGAATACATATAAACAAAGTTGAAAAGCAAGTGAATTATAACAAAACATATTTACAACTGATATAATAAAATTTTATACTTTTTACTTTAAATACATATGTATCTCAGTTTATCTGAGTTATCTAAATACAGACAAATATTTTAAATACATATATATTCATACAAAGAATCTATCGATTGGTAAAAAAACAACCCAAGAGTTGATGTCTATCCCTATGGGGTTTTTCCTATAGCCTCGCATGCTCACGTTGTTGGAAATGCCTCATGGAGTTAACTGGGTGGTTTTGATTCATTCACAGAACTATGTGTTAGATCTCTGGGAAAAACTATAAGAACTGCTAAAAGTATGAGAGACCTAGTAGTTCATTTTTCTACCTTAGGTATTAGCATATCTCTCAGTCTGTATTATTCTTGGGTGTGATAGCTTTGGAGTGTATATGATCTGAACTCATTAGGTTTAGAAGGTGTCTGAAATTGAAAATCTAGGCAAATCCATCTACACTGACCCTATAATAAGTCACCTTAGAGTAAATTACTTGAAGAATTAGGTCCCAAAGATCCTAGGTGGGGAAATGTTTGATATAATCAGTGTGTGCTTATTCAAGTGGAGATAAAAGAAGTCCAACTAAAAGAATTACTGGCTGACTGACAGGACAACTGTGGATTAAGTGTAGATTCTTTTAAAAAGAGATATCTTCTTAAAATTGCTTCCCAAGTTTCTTTTTAAATTATCATCCCTTTTGAAGACACTAAAACTAAAAGTTAAAAATGATCAATTACAGATTGATCAGATTACAGGTGGCCAAAGTACTGGAGTTTCAGCTTCAACATCAGTCCTTCCAGTGAACACCCAGGACTGATCTCCTTTAGGATGGACTGGTTGGATCTCCTTGCAGTCCAAGGGACTCTCAAGAGTCTTCTCCAACACCACAGTTCAAAAGCATCAATTCTTCGGCACCAGCTTTCTTTATACTCCAACTCTCACATCCATACATGACTACTGGGAAAACCATAGCCTTGACTAGACAGACCTTTTTGGTAAAGTAATGTCTCTGCTTTTTAATATGCTGTCTAGGTTGGTCATAGCTTTTCTTCCAAAGAGCAGGCATCTTTTAATTTCAGGGCTGCAGTCACCATCTGCAGTGATTTTGGAGCCCAAAAAAATAAAGTCAGCCACTGTTTCCACCATTTCCCCATCTATTTGCCATGAAGTGATGGGACCGGATGCCATGAGCTTACTTTCCTGAATGTTGAGTTTTAAGCCAACTTTTTCACTGTCCTCTTTCACTTTCATTAAGAAGCTCTTTAGTTCTTCTTCACTTTCTGCCATTAGGGTGGTGTCATCTGCATATCTGAGGTGATTGATGTTTCTCCTGGCAATCTTGATTCCAGCTCGTGCTTCATCCAGCCCAGCGTTTCTCATGATGTGCTCTGCATATAAGTTAAATAAGCAGGATGACAATATACAGCCTTGATATACTCCTTATTTGGAACCAGTCTGTTGTTCCATGTCCAGTTCTAACTGTTGCTTCCTGACCTGCATACAGATCTCTCAAGAGGCAGGTCAGGTGGTCTGGTATTCCCACCTCTTTAAGAATTTTCCACAGTTTCTTGTGATCTACACAGTCAAAGGCTTTGGCATAGTCAATAAAGCAGAAATAGATGTTTTTCTGGAACTCCCTTGCTTTTTCGATGATCCAACGGATATTGGCAATTTGATCTCTGGTTCCTCTGCCTTTTCTAAAACCAGCTTGAACATCTAGAAGTTCACGGTTCACGTATTGATGAAGCCTGGCTTGGAGAATTTTGAGCATTACTTTGCTAGTGTGTGAGATGAGTGCAATTGTGCAGTAGTTTGAGCATTCTTTGGCATTGCTTTTCTTTGGGATTGGAATGAAAACTGACCTATTCCAGTCCTGTGGCCACTGCTGAGTTTTCCAAATTTGCTGACATATTGAGTTCAGCACTTTCACAGCATCATCTTTTAGGATTTAAAATAGCCCAACTGGAATTCCATCATATCTACTAGCTTTATTCATAGTGATGCTTCCTAAGGCCCACTTGACTTCACATTCCAGGATGTCTGGCTCTAGGTCACACCACCATGATTATCTGGGTCGTGAAGATCTTTTTTGTATAGTTCTTCTGTGTATTCTTGCCACCTCTTCTTAATATCTCTGCTTCTGTTAGGTCCATAACATTTCTGTCCTTTATTGTGCCCATCTTTGCATGAAATGTTCCCTTGGTATCTCTAATTTTCTTGAAGAGATCTCTAGTCTTTCCCATTCTATTGTTTTCCTCTAGTTCTTTGCATTGATCCCTGAGGAAGGCTTTCTTATCTCTCCTTGCTATTCTTTGGAACTTTGCATTCAAATGGGTATATCCTTCCTTTTCTCCTTTGCCTTTCACTTCTCTTCTTTTCACAGCTATTTGTAAGGCCTCCTCAGACAGCCATTTTGCTTTTTTGCATTTAAGTAAGTTAATAAATCAAGTTAAAAAAATAATGAGAAATCAATTTTTTAAACATTTATTTATTTAGCTGAGGCAGGTCTTAGTTGTGGCATATGGTATTTTTAGTTGCTGCATGCAAACTCTTAGTTGCAGCGTGTGGGACTTAGTTCTCTGACCAGGTCCCCTGGATTGGGAGCACAGAGTCTTAGCCACTGGACCACCAGGAAAGTCCATGAGGTATCAATATATTTTTCATTTATGAGGTATCATTTTTTGACCATCATTCTAAGTCAGAAACTGTAAAAGGTCTGTGATTTTACCCTACTTGCAAGCTGACAAGTTAGCTTACCACAGTGTTATATACATTCTGACAAAAGAATATAAGCCCAACCCCAACACACACACACATACACACACACACACAAAAGATGCTCTGATCAGCAAATATATGTATAAAATCTGTTTGGTGCTTATGTTCCTAATTTTAAGTAACTGGCATTCAGGTATATGTATTGCCCTATTAGAAGTTTGGGTAGTGTGGATCAGTTAGCACATACATGATCACCTCTGAATGTTGATTAACTGATACAGTGATATTCTTGGACCTGTAAGTCTGGGGAACAGAGTCAGTACCCATATTGATTAGACCAAAGTATTATCAACCTGCTGGACAATCAACCCTTCTCAAAGACATCTCTCTCTCCAACCCTTTGCAGGCAGGCCTTCATCAAATCAAAACTTTTCAGCTATTCCTCTTTTGAGATTGCTTCCAACCTCTCTTGTTATTATAGTCATTTCCAGTTTGTTGCATGCACGCATACTTAGTCACTTCAGTCATGTCCAATTCTTTGCAACCCAATGGACTGTGGTCCATCAGGCTCCTTCCTCTGTCCATGGGATTCTCCAGGCAAGAACACTGGAGTGGGTTGCCATTTCCTCCTCCAGGTCCAGTTTCTTAGTACCTGTTAAAAAAATATATCATCCAAAAAAAAAAAAAAAAAAATCATGCAAACTTGAACACACCACTCCAGATACAATCAACAGCACAGATAACATCTGCACTGGACCCTATTTTTGTCTGAACATGCCCTAAATATGAACTGGCTTTTTCACTGGTTGCTACACCTGTAGAATCTTCTCAAGCTTGTATTTAACCCCAACTCCCGAGTCCATAGGAAAGGAAGATAGTAAAAGTATTAGATGAGAGCTTGTGCTGGGAGTCAGACTTCCTAGGTTTGAATTCTAGCTCTGCCGTGTGCCAACCAGGTAACACTGGAAAAGTTACTTCATGTCTTTAAATCTTAATTTTCTCATCTGTAAAACAGAAGTGATAAGAACATCCACCTCAAAGAGTTGTTTGCAAAGATTAAGTAAGTTACCTCAGGAGACATATTTGGTACAATGCAGGCTATTTTCCATGCATCTCACATTGCACTGAATACATCTTGTTTATGCCTCACAAGAATGCTATGATAGATATATTATTGCATCCATTTTACATACAGAAAATCTGAGGTGCATCAAGCTCAAGTAGCTTGCCTGAGGTCAAATAACTGCTAAATGGCAGAGCCAGGGTTGCAATAAGATCTTCCTGACTTCAAAGAGCACGTTATTTCTCTTGCACCATTTAAAGGCATTCTTCCCCTTCCTGTATTACTACATTTTTTAAGCCTTTAGCGAGCATAATAAAGGGGTTAGGAGGGCAAGCTCTCTCAGAGCAGACTGCCTTGTTTGATGATCTGGGACAAGTTATTTAACTTCTTCATGCCTCAGTTTCGTCACCTCTAAAATAAGAGTTTTAGTATTTTACTACCTACCTCAGAGATTTCAGGGCTGACTAAATAAGATAGCATTTAACACTGAGCCTACCGACTGTCTAGGATATAACAGATGTAAGGTGTGTTATTCACACTCCAAGTCACCCTGCTGATATCAACCAAATCTGCTTAGGAAACCATTTTTGAGTAATTCCAGGAATCCACTTCAAATTTATAAAATTTCTCTGAACTTTCTCAAATACATACTTTACTATATCTAAGATATATCAGACTATGTCTAGAATTCTTTTACTCACTTTTATGAACCCCAAGATGATAGGGTTGAAAAGAGAGAAATAAAGACCATCATAATTCAAAAAAAATGCATAATAAGGCCCAGAAATAATAGATAGTTGGCTTCAGCTATGACTCATCAGGGTTGTTTGCATCAGTTCCTACTGCATTACCACAATTCACTTCTCTTATTGCTCAGCCCTGTATATTTATCACCCACAACTCACATTTGAGGGTAGTGATTACAAAACGTTCTTTTGTACATAGCCCAGCTGCCAGGAGACCCCACCCCACATTCAGCAAAAGTGGGTTCAGATAACTAAGCTTTCAGCGTTTCAAGACTGAAGAAAAAGGAACTCATAAATCCCACATAATTTCTGTGAGATATTTATTACTGGCCCCGTTCTACTGCTGAGGAAGATGGGATTGTCGTGGCCAATTATTTGTATTTTATCCAAATCACAGCATTGATTAGGGGTGGAGATAAGAGCTGAGCCAAATCTTCCATATACCACTCCAGGTGGAAGGAGGAGACTGTGGGTTGCAAAGAGCAATGCTTCCTGAACTGGTCCTCCATCCATGTGGCACCTGCATCACTTTTGCAATATCTTCCTACCTCTTATGGGATTATTTACTTAATTTTTAAAAATCAATGCACTTTTTTGCTACCTGAGCTAATTAGGAAATTTCAGTCTAAATAATAATCACTGTGAAACAAGTTCTATACATCATGTATATTTTATATAATAACTTTTTAAGTATAGTCATTTCCTAGGGCTGTCATAACAAAATACTGTAAACTGGGTGGGTTAAAACAACAGAAATTTATTCTCTTACTATTTACGAGGCCAGAAGTTCAAAATAAAAGGGTCAACAGGGTTAGTTCCTCCTGGAGGAGAAACCATTCCACATCCCTCTCCTGCGTTCATGCTCAGTCATGTCTGACTCTTTGCAACCCCATGGACTGCAGCCTGCCATGCTCCTCTGTCCATGGAATTTTCTAGGCAAGAATACTGGGATGGGTTGCCATTTCCTCCTCCAGAGGATCTTCCCAACCCCGGGACTGAACTCACGTCTCCTGAATTGCAGGCAGATTCTTTACCACTGAGCCCCCTGGGAAGCCCTACACCCCATCTCCTAGCTTCCTGATGTTGCTTGGCTTGTACACACATCGTTCCAATCTCTACCTACATATTTACATGAGCTTTTCCTCTCTCTAATGTCTCTGTCCAAATTTCCCTCTCCTTTCTCTTATAAAGACACTAGTCATTGTATTCAAAGCCCACTGTAAGTCTAACATTATTTCATCTCAAGATCCTTAACTAATTACATCCGCAAAGACCCTGCTACCACTTAAGGTCACATTGTACGGTTCTGGGTGAGGCTCTGGAATTTTGAGAGACACACAATTCAACCCACTACAAGTGAATAATGACTACAGGTTTTTTTGGAAGTTTATCCATATACCACTAAAAATCATCTTGCATTCTGATAGTGGATTGTAAACCCCACTAGGGAGACACTGATATACATGGTATTTGGAGGTCACTGAGCACCTCCCCTACTTTTAAAAGCAGCAAGCTTTATAGTCTAGGTGGTTGTACTTCTTTCACTACATTCAAATCAATGTATGCTTTGGTAAATCCAGAAGTTTGTCCCCTAGAGACTTCCCTGGTGGTCTAGTGGTTAAGACTTCACACAGTGGGGTGTGGGTTCGATCTCTGGTTGGGGAACTGAGATCCCGCGTGCCTTGTTCACAGCCAAAAAGAAAAAACAGGGAGTTGGTCCTCTAGATAGAGCTGATTCTCTGGTTTTGAGAACTCAGGAAACGTTGTTAATAATAGACTGTTTCAAGTGCTATTTGAAGAAGGCAGATGAACACTAGCTTACTACATGATTCATTATTTTCAGAAATCAGCAGCTGTACAAGTACAGGTCTCTGTGGCGTTGTATATGGGGATTTATTACGTGTTCCCTCCATAGAGACAACCAAAGGATCTTAAGGCAGATTTGCAATATAAAAGAAGCCATTAGGCAACACTGGACATCGTGAAATTCCATCCTGTGCAGAAAGGCATGATGCCTGAGAGCACTGTAATCAGGAACCCAGAGTAAGTCCAAATTTTCAGCCTGGAGAAGAAGGATGGAAAGAGGAATTTTACTCTCAGCAGCCTTTATGTGAACTTCCATGTGAACCACAGGTTGAATAAACTTTGGTTTTTCCATTTGAGATAGTACTCAGAAGACCTGACACTTCTAAATGCATAGACTTCAGTTCTCCCTAAAAACTATGCTTTGGACAATGGAAATTAAAGATCTCAGGAAAGACATTTTTTCTAACTATTCTTTTTAACTTAGATGCTTTTTTGCTCCCAAATATTAAAAACATAAGAGGGAAAACTGTCTTAAATTAAAAATTATGAGGTGGTAGAGATCAATTATTGTATGGGCTTGAGGCAAAATGTAATAAAAGATGCATAAGTGCAGATGCTGTGCTTGGAAACATGTCAACAAGCACATTTCCATAACCACATATGGTGCAGAGCTTTCACATACATACTACCTTAGTGTTTACACTGAGTTAAATAATTCAAGATGGTACAACCAGCTTATAGAAATGTGACAAAACACTTTAAATAAATTGGATTGTTGCCATAACAAATAACCTAAACAAAAGAAACAACAACCAAAAAACAACCCACTTAGACAAGACGAGGTGGAGAAGGTCCCAAAATGAAAGGTTCAGTATTTGTTGGCAAAACCTCAAAGTACAAGATCATACTTTGTGGATCGACCCACAGACATATCTTAAAGAAGCCACCCAAACGTACATGTAGGAATGAGTGCTGGTTTTCCGTGTTTGTCACTATATGACTCAGCATCATCCAATGCCACTGCCAAAAGAGAGCTTCAGTAAACCTCTCTGCAGAATTTCCTCAGATTGTCCACTCACTTCATAAGAAAATGTGTCCCCTTACTTTTTAATCATGCCTAGGTTCTCATGATGTGCATTGCCCAAATGAATGGGAAAGTGTTGAAGGGTTGAGGATGAGCAACTCCAAATGAAACTGTATTGCTTTGCCAAAAACACACTTTTTTTTAACAAGGGACAGGCAGCATTCTGATATGTTTTTAGAGGGAAGGAACTGGGGGTGAGGGAGGGCAGAAGGGCCCGCTGGAGAATAAGAAATTGTGGTTGACTCTACCCCTCTTTCAGGAATTCAAAGCAGGTAGCAATGTACTAAAAGCTGTATGGAAATACTCCAGGAAAGACACCTGTTTAACTTGGTTTAACATATCCTTTCTCAAACTGACTTGACGGCAAATCCCCTTCCTCACGTAACAACTTTTAACATCCCAAGCCTTCAGGAGGTGTTTTAAGGAATGTGCTAGCCTAAGTCAGCTCCAAGATGGCCCCTCTGATTCTCACCTCCTAGGAATCACACCCCTGTACAGCCCTCTCCCACATTTAATCCAGCTGACCAATACACAGAAAATGATACTGCAGAAATGAGACAGTGTGACTTCTAAGGCTGGGCCATTAAAGACACTACGGCTTTCACCTTATACTCTCTTGGACTACTCATCCTGGGAAAAGCCAGCCACCGTGTCATGAGGACACTCAAGCTGCCAGTGGACAGAACCACATGTAAAGGAACTCAGGACTATGGGAGTGAGCTGTCATGGAAGTGAATCCTGCAACCTCAGTCAAGCTTTCAGATGATTTCAGCTCCAGCTGACTTCAAATTTCAAACCACAGAGACTATGTGAGATCATAAATATTTATTGTGGTTTTAAACCACTAGTTTAGAGGTAATTTATGCAGCAGTAGATAACTAGTACAGGGAATATTGGGCTTCCCAGATGGCTCAGTGGTAAAGAATTCACCTGCCAATACAGGAGACACAGGAGACGTGGGTTCGATCTCTGAATCCCTGGAGGAGAAAATAGCAATCCATTTCAGTATTCTTGCCTGGGAAATCCCATGGACAGAGGAGCCTGGCAGGCTACAGTTCATGGGGTCATAAAAGAGTCAGACATGACTTAATGACTGTTAACCTAAAGCACTGAGTATTAATCATTTTGGTTTGTCATGTAACCATCATGAAGCTATAGTGTGGAATATGCTTTTACACTACTCTACCTCTCTAGACACAGCTAATTGGTTAAGGGATGGATTCATACCTGAAGCCAAGCCAATCAGGATCAATCCTTAGGATTTCTGTAACTGACACTGGACAAAAAGATTTATTCTCTAGTGGTGAGGCCAAGTATATGGGACTAAGGAGCTGCCAATGACAATATTTTAAATTTCAAAATTTTATTTCTAAGGAAAAGAAGTTGACAACACAGAGAGAAGCAAGGTTGAGATTAAGGAAAAAATGCCTAGTAGGATTCAAGTTCTTAATTCCAGTGACCCCTGATAGCACCTGCCCCTCACCCTTCTTAATGTTAGCCTTCCAGCAAGTTCCCTTTTTGCATAAGTTGGTTTCAGCTGGGTTTCTAAACCTTGCCTCCAAAAGAATCTTGACTGATACACCCTAACACAACTTCATGCCTTCCCTAGCACGGCACTGGTGACACTGGGCTGTAACTGCTGTTGCTTATCTAATTCCCCGTCCACAGAGAGTGCCTTCAGGTTCACAGCATCTGCCCTTCTCTGCAAACTGCACTCAACAGGGGAGGCCTCTGACCGCCATGTCTGTACTTCATCACCTTGGGCCCTGCACCATAGTTGATTCACTCAAGGTGGACCAATCAGATTCTCCTTCTAGGAGTTTGGAACTGAGACTCACAGACTCTGGACACAGAAACCCCTTCACACCAACAACAGCACTCTCAGAGAAGACTGTAACCTCTAGCCAGTGAGGTGCCCCAAGCTGCCGTAATCCCTACTCCTTCTGTGAATTCTCTAAGAATCTCCAGAATTCTTCTAACAATCTTGCACCTGGGTCACTTTTGCTCCCCAGAGCCAAAAGAAACTTGACTAGTGTATGCTCCCATTACTGAATTCTCCATGCAATCAGGAGAGCTCACAAGTTCATCATTACGTATCCAAGGCCAGCACAGCGCCTCGAATGGAGTCAGAACTCGATAAATATTGCATGAATGACTGCAGCTCACTGCCTTCAGTGGTATATACTCTTCCTTCCACCTAGATGGGAAAATCTCAATTCTGTTATTCTCTTGCCTTCCAGGTAATGAAGTCTTCTGTCCTGACCTTAGTTCTCCCTTGTACTAGCAGCTACAGGGAGCAGTGAGTCGTTTGTAGGCAGCACATCACATCCGTGATCAAGGAAATACGTTAGAACTGGAAGTTCCAGGCCTCACACCATCCAAGAAACTTGACCTGTGACTGCACACCCAGGGTCAAAAGTCCTACCATTTGCTTTCACTGTGTACCTTGTCTATGCTGACCACATGCTTTCCGTGGCCACTGCTGGAGTTATCCTGCATGCCACGATTACAGGTGGCTCTCACCTTCAGATGTTATTATTCTTCTGGTCCTTGTTCCCAGCACTGTTGCTGTGGCTGTTTTGCAGCCCCATGGACTGGAGCCTGCCAGGCTCCTCTGTCCATGGAATTTTCCAGGCAAGAATACTGAGGTGGGTTGCCATTTCCTTCTCCATCCCAACACTGCAGAAGAGGCTTTTTATCATGACCTCACTGCTTTGGGTGGGAAAAAATGAGTTCCAAGGAAATTTCCACCTTCTTATAGAACTTTTCTTCTAAAAACAGACTTTGTGTATGATATAGAATGAGAAGAATTGGTGGGGAATGGGACAGAGCAGAAGGATTATTAATCAAGTTCAAGAACTTCCAACTGCAAGAAGAGGCGTTAAGAAATCATGACTACGGGACTTCCCTGGTGGTCTGGTGGTTAGGACTCTGAGTTTCCACTGCCCAGGGCACAGGTCTGATCCTCAGTCATGGAAGTTCTGCATGCCATGTGGAGGAGCTACTTCTCCTCTATGCTTAGTCATGGGGGAATTGATACCCCTTCAGCTCCAGACCTAATTAGCCTGAGCCAGTCACCTTTTACCTCAGTGATCTATCATCATGTAGCATTTCTCCGGTCACACCAACTATTGACATGACCCAAAGTGGTTTAATCAGAATGAAGCCCAGCATTTTATCTGATATTTGGAAGAGAAAGTCTATCTTTCTCTGACATAAAAGCCCATAGGTCCAGGAGCTATTGACAGTAATCTTCCAACTATACAGGCAGGAAAACTTTGTATAAAGCTGGCACTTGAAAGGTGAACTTGAAAAGTGAACTAAGTCCCAAGTGACATAATTGAGCTCCCAGATCAAACTAACCCTGAAGGCCATCCTACCTCAACTTTGCAATGCCATAAGCCAATAACCCATCTAACAGGTTAGATGAATTTGAGCTCAGCTTTCTGTTGCTTAAGACCTAAAAGGTATGAACCAGTTCACAAGGGCTTAACTAGCAGGAGCCACATGCTAGACTCTGCATAGAACTATAGGGATGGTTTTCTATACTCTCTCAGCCCTGCCCCTGAGCGGGTAAAATATGGTTTTAAAAGGGTAGACTTATAGCTACTCTCTCAGAGTTGTGTTTTGTACAGCCTCTTTTAGCAAAGCTAAAAAATGTTTCACCCCACTGCATCATCTATATTCAATTTTAAAAAAAGATGTGGTATGTACATATATACAATGTAATTTTATTCAGCCATTAAAAAAAGAAAAACTCCTGCCATTTGCAAAAACATAGATGGTCCTTCAGGGCATTATGTTAAGTGAAATAAATCAGATAAAGACAAAGAACTGTATGATCTTTCTTACATGAAAGTGAAAGTTGCTCAGTTGTGTCCAACTCTTTGAGACCCCATGGACTACCCAGTTCATGGAATTCTCCAGGCCAGAATACTGGAGTGGGTAGCCTTTCCCTTCTCCAGGGGATCTTCCCAACCCAGGGATCAAACCCAGGTTTCCCACATTGCAGATGGATTCTTTACCAGCTGAGCCACAAGGGAAGACTCTCTCTTATGTGGGGAATCTATTAACAACAGCAGCAAATAACCAAGCTCACAGATATAGAGAACAGATTGGTGGTTGTCAGAGGCAGGGGGTGGAGGGTGGAAGAACTGGGTGAAAGGGGTCAAAAGGTACATAATTCTAGTTATAAAATAATTAAGTCCCAGGGATGTAATGTACAGCATAGTGACTACAGTTAATAACCCTGTATTGCATATTTTAAAGTTGCTTAGATCTTAAAAGGTCTCATCACAAGAGAAAACAATTTTTTTTAACTATGTAACAGATGTTAACAACTTATTGTGGTGATTACTTCACAATATATACAAATTATCAAATCATTATGTTACACATCTGAAACTAATATAATGATAATATGTGTCAACTATACCTCAATAGAAAAAAAAAATTTAATTAAAAAAAAAGAGCTACCCCACTGCTACAACACAATGTAAAAAAGATAGTCTGTTCCCTACTAGAAAACACTGAGGCTCTTTTGCAGTTAACAGTACAAAGAATTTCAGTGAAATTTCCCTTTTAGGTCCTACAGAATAAACATGACACTGGACACTTGTCTCACTAAATTCTGTATTTCCATAATGCTGCACACTTAAGAAATGCACAAAGCAAAAACTACTAGATTTATTTTACTCTTAGACCATTTTATATACTATCCTATGAAAACCTGAGAGCTCTGCATACATTCAGCAGATTTATTTAGAACACTATTTCTTTATTATTGAGACAATAAAAATTGGATTGTGTTTCCACATTTTCAAGGATTTGAGATGGAGGAAAATATTAGCAAACAGTAAGGAAATTAGTGTAATATAATTTCTTGCAATCAATTTTTCTTGCAAATGGTATTTATGATAACAAATATGATTCTACCCTGCTCATTGTTGAAACTTTAAAAACAATCAATGAACATAAACCTTTGGAAATCAAAATGCTACTTAGGTTTTGTTTTGATACATAGGTCTTAAGATCCTACAAAAAAGTGTATATGTATGTATATATATACACATACATATACATATATATGCATATACATATATATATGCTCATATGTGTATATATGTTTATGTTCATATGTATATATATGTATGTGTGTGTATATATGTGTGTGTGTGTGTGTGTGTGTGTGTGTGTGTATGGGCTTCCCTGGTGGTTCAGCTGGTAAAGTATCTGCCTGCAATCCAGCAGACCTGGGTTTGATCCCTGGGTTGGGAAGGGAAAGGCTACGCACTCCAGTATTCCAGCCTGTATAGTCCATGGGGTCTCAAAGAGTCAGACACGACTGAGCGACTTTCACGTGACTTAAATAAACAGGTTACTTAAGAAAAACATCTGTTTTTCCTTTCTAAAAGGTTCCCTTCTGGATGATTTCCATGACTTTATTCTGGTATTGTACTGATTTCAGCAACCTGGGAGTTTCCTCTGACTCTCCCTTTATTCACACTTGCCAAGTTTTAAAACTTGGTTTAAAACACAAAATCAAAACCACACATTCTCCTTTCCCAGAGCTCTCCTAAAAAATCTCATTTATCCTCAAGAAGCCTGGCATCTCCAAGGGAACCTCCATTTTCCTCTGCGCTGGGCTGTCCAGGAGTGCCAAGCTCTCCCTCATAGATGATGTTGGACAGTCATGTCAGCCTGGTGGCAAGAACTCACTCTGGGCTGAAGAAACTGCCATGAGGCTGCTAAGAAAAACAGCACTGCCATCTCTACTCCCTCGGGGCCTCTGTGGGCCTGAACCAGAACTGTAATCGGGGCTAAGATCTAAGCTTCTAGCCGAGGGCAAACCAAATGCTCCAGGCCAAGCATCTAGGATTCATCCCACCTACAAGTGACTCAGGAGTAGGCAAGTTAAAAATCCACCAACCTAAATTAGCTAACCTAAACCAGGGGCTGCTTCTGAAACCAAACCAGCATTTACTCTTCCTCCAGTGATTTCATTAGCCTCTGAAGTGAGTTATAACTCTACTCTTTTTAAATATACACCCTGAATATCCTATTGGCAATGTATACCAATGTTTGATTCAGTGCTATTGTATCACACTAATTGCAGTTACATCCTAGGATTGGGTAATGGGCAGGGGCAGGGGGTGGGGGTGGAATTCAGACTTAAATTGAAGAAAGAAGGGAAAACCACTAGACCATTCAGGAATGACCTAAATAAAAGCCCTTATGACTATACAGTTCAGTTCAGTTCAGTCGCTCAGTTGTGTCCAACTCTCTGCGACCCCATGAATTGCAGCACGCCAGGCCTCTCTGTCCATCACCAACTCCCGGAGTCTACCCAAACCCATGTCCATCGAGTCGGTGATGCCATCGAACCATCTCATCCTCTGTCGTCCCCTTCTCCTCCTGCCCCCAATCCTACCCAGCATTAGGGTCTTTTCCAATGAGTCAACCCTTCGCATGAGGTGGCCAAAGTATTGGAGTTTCAGCTTCAGCATCACTCCTTCCAATGAACACCCAGGATTGATCTCTTTTAGGATGGATTGATTGGATCTCCTTGCAGTCCAAGGGACTCTCAAGAGTCTTCTCCAACACCACAGTTCAAAAGCATCAATTCTTCGGCGCTCAGCTTTCTTCACCGTCCAACTCTCGCATCCATACATGACCACTGGAAAAACCATAGCCTTGACTAGACGGACTTTTGTTGGCAAAGTAATGTCTCTGCTTTTAAATATGCTATCTAGGTTGGCCATAACCTTCCTTCCAAGGAGCAAGTGTCTTTTAATTTTATGGCTGCAGTCACCATCAGCAGTGATTCTGGAGCCCAAAAAAATAAAGTCTGACACTGTTTCCACTGTTTCCCCATCTATTTCCCATGGAGTGATGGGACCAGATGCCATGATCTTAGTTTTCTGAACGTTGAGCTTTAAGCCAACTTTTTCACTCTCCTCCTTCACCTTCATCAAGAGGCTCTTTAGTTCTTCTTCACTCTCTGCCATAAGGGTGGTGTCATCTGCATATCTGAGGTTATTGATATTTCTCCCGGCAATCTTGATTCCAGCTTGTGTTTCTTCCAGCCGAGCGTTTCTCATGATGTACTCTGCATATAAGTTAAATAAGCAGGGTGACAATATACAGCCTTGATGTACTCCTTTTCCTATTTGGAACCAGTCTGTTGTTCCATGTCCAGTTCTAACTGTTGCTTCCTGACCTGCATATAGGTTTCTCAAGAGACATGTCAGATGGTCTGGTATTCCCATCTCTTTCAGAATTTTCCACAGTTTATTGTGATCCACACAGTCAAAGGCTTTGGCATGGTTAATAAAGCACAAATAGATGTTTTTCTGGAACTCCCTTGCTTTTTCGATGATCCAGTGGATATTGGCAATTTGATCTCTGGATCCTCTGCCTTTTCTAAAACCAGCTTGAACATCTGGACTATACAGTAGAAGTGATAAATAGATTCAAGGGATTAGATCTGATAGAGTGCCTGAAGAACTATGGACAGAGGTTCGTGACACTGTACAGGAGGCAGTAATCAAAATGATCCCTAAGAAAAAGAAATGCAAAAAGGCAAAATGGTTGTCTGAGGAGGCCTTACAAAAAGCTGAAAAAAGAAGGAAGCTAAAGGCAAAGGAGAAAAGGAAAGATATGCCCATCTGAATGCAGAATTCCAAAGAATAGCAAGGAGACATAAGAAAGCCTTCCTAAGTGAACAATGCAAAGAACTAGAGGAAAACAACAGATTGGGAAAGACTAGAGATCTCTTCAAGAAAATTAGAGATACCAAGGGAACATGTCATGCAAAGATGGGCACAAAAAAGGACAGAAATGGTATGGACCTAACAGAAGCAGAAGATATTAAGAAGAGGTGGCAAGAATACACAGAAGAACTATACAAAAAAGATCTTAATGATCCGGATAACCACAATGGTGTGATCACTCACCTAGAGTCGGATATCCTGGAGTGTAAAGTCAAGTGGGCCTTAGGAAGCATCGCTATGGACAAAGCTAGTGGAGGTGATGGAATTCCAGCTGAGCTACTTCAAATCCTAAAAGACAATGCTGTTAAAGTGCTACACTCAATATGCTAGCAAATTTGGAAAACTCAGTAGTGGCCACAGGACTGGAAAAGGTCAATTTTCATTCCAATCCCAAAGAAGGGCAATGCTAAATAAAAAATGCTCAAACTACCACACAAATGCACTCATTTCACATGCCAGCAAGGTCATGCTCAAAATCCTCCAAGCTAGGTTTTAACAGTTTGATCACAGAAAAAGCAAGACAATTCCAGAAAAACATCTACTTCTGCTTCACTGACTATGCTAAAGCCTTTGACTGTGTGGATCACAACAAACTGTGGAAAATATTTAAAGAGATAGGAATACCAGACCACCTTACCTGCCTCCTGAGAAACCTGTATGCAGGTCAAGAAGCAACAGACTCGGACATGGAACAACAGATTGGTTCCAAATTGGAAAAGGAGTACTTCAAGGTTGTATGTTGTCAGCCTGCTTATTTAACTTATATGCAAAGTACATCATTCAAAATGTTGGGCTGGATCAAGCACAAGCTGGAATGAAGATTTCCAGGAGAAATATCAATAACCTCATATATGCAGATAATACCACCCTTGTGGCAGAAAGTGAAGAGGAACTGAAGAGCCTCTTGATGAAGGTGAAAGAGAAGAGTGAAAAAGCTGGCTTAAAACTCAACATTCAAAAACCGAAGATGCGGCATCCAGTCCCATCACTTCATGGCAAATAAATGGGGAAACAACGCAAATGGTGAAAGACTTTATTTTCTTGGGCTCCAAAATCACTGCAGACAGTGGCTGCAGCCATGAAATTAAAAGACGCTTGCTCCTTGGAAGAAAAGCTATAAACAATCTAGACAGCATATTAAAAAGCAGAGACATTACTTTGCTGACAAAGGTCCATCTAGTCAAAGCTATGGTTTTTCCAGTAGTCATGTACGCATATGAGAGATGGACCATAAAGAAGGCGGAGTGCCGAAGAATTGATGCTTTTGAATCATCGTGTTGGAGAAGACTCTTGAGTCCCTTGGACTACAAGGAGACCAAACCAGTGAATCCTAAAGGAAATCAACCCTGAATATTCATTGGAAGGACTGATACTGAAGTTGAAGCTCCAATATTTTGGCCATCTGATGAGACGAGCTGACTCATTAGTAAAGATCCTGATACTGGGAAAGATTGAAGGTAGGAGAAGGGGACGACAGAGGATGAGATGGTTGGATGGCATCAGCGACTCAATGGACACGAGTTTGAACAAGCTCCGGGAGATGGTGAAGGACAGGGAAGCCTGGCGTGCTGCAGTCCATGGGTTTGCAAGAGTTGGACATGACTGAGTAACTGAACAACAACAGGAGAGGAAGCAAGAGGCTCAAGCCTGTGGTAGGGGAGAGCAACTGGGCCCTGCAACAGACTCTGTTGACTGTGCCCTGGTATCCACCCTCCTCTTTCTTACTCTAAGAAGCCCAATTCTGTCTGGGTGCCATTTTCCCAAACTTCTTTGCAGTAAAGCATGGCCAGGTGACACAGTACTAGCCAATCAGATATAAGCAAAAGTCTGCTAGAGATTTCTAGGAAATGTTTTACTTCTGTGATACAGACTTCATCTTCTTCTTCCTTCCTTAAGTGCAGACTTGATACCTAGCATGCAGTAGCCAGTTTGTAACCATGAAGCAACAAGCTAACAGGCTAAGCTAGGTTATCAAACAAAAAGATAAAAAAGCCCTAGAAGTACACTGTCCAATAAATGGCCACTTGTTACATGAGGCTATCAAAGAACTGAAATGCACGAGTTCACATAAACATGCGCTATAATTGTAAAATACACAGTGAATTTTGAAGAATTAACACTCTCAAAATGTAAAAATGTCTTAGTGATTTTTATACTGATTGCATAGTGAAATGAAAGCTTGAGGATATGTGGATTAAATTATATTATTAAAATCAATTTTAACCTGTTTCTTTTGCTCTTTTTAACATTACTACTAGAAATACTAGACATTTTAAAATTACATATGCAGCTCTCACTATATTTCTGTTGGACAGTGCTGCCCCAGAACATGGATATCATGGAGTCATTGCACAACTCTTGCTTGTAAGAAAAATAAAGCCTTATTGACTTAAGTTGCGGTAAGTCAGGTTCTCTGTTTCTTGCAACCAAAAGCATTCCTGGAAGATATAAGAATCCTTAAGGTAGAATTTTCAGAATGGGTGGCAATTTTTTAAAAACGTTTAAAATTTGGGGAACCCAGAGTAGAGAAGATGTGTAAGTTAACTGCAAGCTGGTGAGGTACAGAGGAGCAGCAATCAGAGAGAAGCAGGGACAGAGGGGCATGTCCATGTATTAAAGGAGCCCGGTCGGCACCCTGGATCTCCATGGCTCCCAGGTTGTCAAGCAAGAGCATCCAAAATCTCACCAGGGCCTGAATGGTGCTTGGAAATAAGCTGAGAGAGGAAAAAGAACAGTCCAGAAAAAAAGATCATCTTTCAGCGCAGACAAGAGACCACTACAGCAGAAGGACATGAGAGACTCACTGCTTTGGGTGCGTGTTGAAGATGAGGCCCCATCTCCAGAGAGATCCAGCATTAAGAAACCAGGTGGAGCCAAGCCAGCATCTTCAGGCTGACAGGTGGGCAGAGAAACATCTGATGCAGGATGTCATGGGCAAGGTGAAAAAGTAGGCATCCCCTTCCTGTTGCTGGTAAAGTGGCATTTACACAAACTCCTGTTAAATCAATTAAACAAAGAGGCCATTAGACTGATGTGGCTCTAAAGTCCTGGTGGCCAATGTAAGCAAACTAAAATCTAAGCCTATAAATGCCTCATGGTTACAAAATCAAAACGCTATGGACAGGCAATCACAAACAGCCATCTGAACTTTAAGCTATAATCAAATAACTTCCTTCCTTTGCTTCTGCACCTTCTCTGTACATCTATCCCCTGGCTTCTGTCCACAGAGAACTCCTAACCACTTTCTGCTTGGCACTGCCCATTCGAATCAGTTTTTGCTCAAATAAACTCTTAAAAATGTTTAACATGTCTCAGTTTTTCTTTTAACACTCCCTAAGGGTTAGTGTCAACTCCAGGGGTGGCAAGAGGAATACAAAGAGGAAGCAATCCTCAATCTGAAAGAACTTTCTTTAACGCTCAAGTGACTGAGAAACCACTAAAGTCAATTGGGTTCATCTGGAAGCAACTAAGAACCATTTTCTGTATCAGGCAGAATGGGCAGAGATGGACTCTGGGGGTGGGAATATGGAGCTAATAATCAAAAATTGAGTTTTAGAAAATAATTAAGTCATATTTCTAGCACACCCAATTTCTGTAGCCTTGGTATATGATACCCGCTACAGAAACATGCATGTATTCACACACACACATATTGAGTTTTGCATATTCTAAACAAAAATAGAACTGTACTGTACATGCTGTTTTATAATCTGCTTTTCTGGTTTAATAACACCTGGAACATTTTTACAGGGACCAAATTTTCATGCCATGTCGAAATGTACTCAATCTCTGGGAGACAGCATTTTCCAAAGAGGCCTCAATAACATCTCCCATCCCATAAGCTCTTCTGCAATGTGAGCTGGCCACTCCACCAACAGGAATTGGAAACTAATTCCCCCTCCTCTTGACTCTGGGCTAGCCTTACTGACAAAAAGTCGTTAGGCTTGCTGACAAAGGTCCATCTAGTCAAAGCTATGGTTTTTCCAGTAGTCATGTATGGATGTGACATTTGGACTATAAAGAAAGCTGAGTGCTAAAGAACTGATGCTTTTGAACTGTGGTGTTGGAGAAGACTCTCGAGAGTCCCTTGGACTGCAAGGAGATCAAACTAATCAGTCCTAAAGGAAATCAGTCCTGAATATTCACTGGAAGGACTGATGCTGAAGCTGAAACTCCAATACTTTGGCTACCTGATTGGAAGAACTGACTCATTGGAAAAGACTCTGATGCTGGGAAAGATTGAAGGCAGGAGGAGAAGGGACGACAGAGGATGAGATGGTTGGATGGCATCACTGACTCAATGCACACGAGTTTGAGCAAGTTCCAGGAGTTGGTGATGGACAGGGAGGCCTGGCATGCTGCAGTACATGGAGTCACAAAGAGTCAGACATGACTAAGTGACTGAACTGACTGCCTTAGTGACTTGTTTACACCAATAGGATATGGCAAAAATGACTGTTTTGTGACTTCTGAGACTACGTCAGAAAAACCATGCAAGGCTTCCCTGGTGGTCCAGTGGTTAAGAATCCACCTTGCAATGCAAGGGACATCATTTGATCCCTGGTCTGGGAAGATTCCACATGCCACAGCACAACTAAGCCCCTGTGCCACAACTACTGAGCCTGCACTCTAGAGCCCGGGAGCCACAACTACGGAGCCTGTGTGCAGCAACTACTGAAGCCCGAGCACCCTAGAGCCTGTGCTCTGCAATGAGAGAAGCCACTGCAATGAGAAACCCCCACACCTCAATGAAAATAGCCCCCACTCACTGCAACTAGGGAAAGCCCGCATGCAGCAAGGAAGACCCACCACAGACAAAAAAAATTACATAAATAATAAAATTTAAAAAAAGAAAAGCCACACGGCTTCCCCCTGGCGTGTGTGTTCGCCATCTGGATGCTCTGTCTTGGCGCCACTCACTCTGCTGCAACAAGCCCAAGTCTCACGCGGAGGCCGAGTGTAGGGGCTCCAGGCGACAGCCTCAGTTAAGTCCAGGTCAGGCACCAGACGTGTAAGTAACAAGTCTCCAGCCCCTCACCGATTGAGTCATCCTTAGCTATTCAAGTTTTCCCACCTGAAGCCCCAGACACTGTAGAGCAGAGGCAAGTGATCTCTACAGTCACACTGGATTCCTGATCCACAGAATCTGGGAGCATAATAAGATTTTTATTTTATGCCACTAAGTTTACAAGGGTTTGTTCTGCAGCAATAGAAAACCAGGCCACAGATCCAACAGTATCCAGGGGGTCTATGGACAAAATGCTTATGTTCCCCCCAGAATTCATATGTTAAATCCTAATCCCCAACGTAATAGGATGAGGAGGTGGGCACTTTGGGAGGTGATTAGATGATGAGGGTGGGGGGTCCAGGAAGGGGAACACATGTAAACCCATGGCTGATTCATGTCAATGTATGGCAAAAACTATTACAATATTGTAAAGTAATTAGCCCCCAACTAAAATAAATAAATTTATTAAAAAAAAAAAAAAAGATGATGAGGGTAGTGCTTTTATAAAAGAAACCGCAGGGTTTTCCCTGGTGGTCCAGCAGTTACAACTCTGTGCTTCCACTGCAGGGGGCATGGGTTCAACCCTCAGTTGGAGAATTAAGATGTCTTAACCCTAACCAAGACCCTGCATGTCTTGTGATGCAGCAAAAAAAAAAAAAAAAAAAATAGATAAGACCACAGATAGCTCCCTTGCCCCTTCCACCATGTAAAGACACAGAGAGACAACAGCCATCTATGCACCAGGAAGAGAGCTCTCACCAGACACCGGATATGCCACAATCTTGATCTTGGACTTCCCAGCCTTCAGAACTCAGAGAATTAAATTTATATTGTTTATAAGCCACCGAGTCTATGGTACTCTGTTATAGCAGCCCAAACTGACTAAGACACAGGGAAAACCTAATGTTGCCAGCCTAAAACTAATTAACAAAACAAATTCTTTATAGACAACTAAACCAGTACAATGAAAGCCAAGTCCCAATTTAATGTTTTAAAATTATTTCTGCTACCTTTCCCCTTGGTCAGTGTATAGCTTCATCATGTGTGGCTAATGCACATTACATGTCAGGCCCTTTACTAAAGCACCAAACACACTTAAACCTTTCATTTAATTCACAAGAACCCTACTTCATTTCCATTCACAGATGACAAATCTGAGGCTCAAAACAGTTAACTCAGTTAATACATGGCTGAGATTTACATGCCAAACTTCTGGCCCCAAAACAATGCACTCTGCCCACTATCCTCTAAGAGAGTTAGTGAAAGTGAAGTCACTCAGGTGTGTCCGACTCTTTGCAACCCCATGGACTGTAGCCTGCCAGGCTCCTCCATCCATGGGATTTGGAGTGGGTTGCCATTTCCTTCTCCAGGTGATCTTCCCAACCCAGGGATCAAACCCAGGTCTCCCGCATTGTAGGCAGATGCTTTTACCGTCTGAGCCACCAGGTAAGTCCCATGAGAGAGTTAGCTGTGTAGCAGATGCAGAAAAGCTTACACATCATAGTAAAGCCATATTTTTACCACTCCCCAAATAATAGAGGGAGGATTTCAGTGAAATTTGGTCATGGAGAGGATTCCAATGCCTCACCCCTAGTTCCTTTTTGTGATGGTGTACTCTCACAATGCATCCACTCCTCTTTTATTTCACTGAGATGTTTAGATAAATTAATATTCTTTTCTCAGCCAGTTTTTCGTCAAACCTGTTAACATATACACAGATAAGAGACTCCCTTCACCAAGAAACACCAAACATAACACTATCAACAACAACAACATGCATTTGGTTGTTCTTCTACTTTGATTTTTAAGAGGGCATATGCTAACTTATGGGGCCTCCCTGGTGGCTCAGACCATAAAGAATTTGCCTGCAGTGCAGGAGACCGGGGTTTGATCCTTGGGTTGGGAATATCCCCTGGAGAAGGGAATGGCTACCCACTCCAGTATTCTTGCCTGGAGAATTCCACGGACAGAGGAACCTGGCAGGCTACAAGTCCATTGGGTCCCAAAGAGTTGGTATGGCTGAGTGACTAACACTTTAGTGACTTTCACATGCTGACTTATAACTGGCATTTTGTGAGAAGTATAGCGGTGGGGGAGATATAAGAAAATAGAATAATAAGCATTTCTACTTTATCGGGACATTGGTACTAACCCCTGTTGGTTGTTTTTTTATAAACTGGGAAAAGGGGATCTGAATAAAACACTGAAACTAATGCCTGGGACAGATACTATCAAATGGTTTCTCTAAAGATTCACTCTTATATTCTCAACTTTGATTGTCTTTACATCAACAATTATATGAACTTGCAATTAGCGAGTGTTCACTCTGCACCAGCACTAGGTTAAATGCTTTAAGTTTCTCTTCATTTAACCTTAATAGCACCATTATGATGTCATCATTATTATTATCTGTATTTTACACATGAGGTCAGCCATGAGTAGCTGACCCAAAGTGAGCTTAGGGGAAGCTGTGCAGCTCCACTTGGACTAAGGTCCATCTGATTCCAAAGTCCATGGCGCTTAGCCCTGTCAATCCTCTTTCCACTTGGCATATGCCCTCTTCAGGGTAGCCCAGCGTCTATTTTACATTCTTTGCAGGTTTGGCATTTTATCCACGTTATGAGCACCACTCTCAAAAGTAGAAATCAGAAACTCACTTCTTGGCCTCTCTTGCAGCTAGGCTTGCTGACGTGTGACATAGGCTTTACTGATCAGATACACCCATATGTAAATTCAACTTGCAGAACAATAGGAGGCAACAGGTAGTGTACAGGATTATTCTGAGGAAGGTGGAGGTGCCCAGCGTGAAGGCTGCAGATGTCCCAGTGCGGGTGCTCCAACAGGGTCTTCAGTGGCTGATGCTGTGAAGCAGTCTTCAGTGAAGTCTTTTGTTTCTGGTTGTGTGGCCACCAAATCTGACTCTGACCCCCTCAGAGTTTCTCTGAGCTATCAATTAGACTTTAATAAGTTATGTTCGTACTGAAACTGGCTAGAGTAAGTTCTGTTACATGGGACTAAAAACCCAACTTGGCACAATTCCTTCAGAACTTCAGAACAAATATTTCAAAAGGAACTACTATAGCTGTTTGTTTGGTTTTTCACAAGCTCCAATCAATTTTATTATTAATGATTTATTTTAAATGCACACAGCTTTTTTTCTAAGTGGGTGAGTCTTCAAATAATTCATCAAAAGCAGCAGGACTGGCTACCCTCCTCAGCTATGTAGAGAGGTCTACTGACTTTTTCACCAACTGAGAACCATTTCTTTCAAAATTAGAAATTCCCCTCAAAACTTGAAATGTCCTATTTTCCCCTTTGGAAGTATTTTCTTTCTTTTTTGCTATTAATATTAATGTGATATACCTGATTCCAGCTGTGAATTTAATCAAACTCTTACTCCATTGTCTTTATTCCTAAAGCCAAACTCTGAAACTTTCGCTGATTCTGCTCAGATATTTCATTCTTATAAAATATAATTCTTATCTTCTACCCCTGTTTTACTGATGGATTGATCACTGCACCTTAAATGATGTTACATAATTTTGAGACATTCAAAACACTTTTAACCTGATTTGCCTATTCACTGTCACCTAATCAAGTCTTTAATGGTATATGTGGTGAGCTTATATCAGAAACAAGGCCAACAATGTTCATTGTCTACTTGACAGCTCTCTTTCTTTATTACTTGCAAAACAACTGTATCAGAGTTTGGGCAAGAAAACAGAAGCAACCCTAAGGTACACAAATATAAACATGTTAACAGAGGGAATCAGAGGTTTATACAACCAGAGTTTAGGCTGTGACGATCAGGGGAGAAGCCACTGGAAGCAGTGCTTCACAGGACTCCATCTGCAAGCCATGGCTTTAATACCAACTGCTGAAGGACCTGAGGGCCACCTCTAAGAGCTGAGAGCAGTCCCCAATGACAGCCAGCAAGCCAATGGGGATTTTAGTTCTGCAGCTGCAAGGAAATGAATTCTGCTAACAATCTGAGGGTATGTGGAGACAGAGCTTTCCCCAACCAAGCCTCCAGATAAGGATACAGTCAACCCACACCTCCATTTCAGCCTTACCATATCCTGAGCAGAGGAGCCAGCTAAAACGTGCTGAATTCCTGGCCTGTGGAAACCATGGGATGATAAATGTGTGCTGTTTCAGGCTGTTACATTTATGGGAATTTGTTACCTGGAGGTAGAAAATGAACACACCAACCATGGCCTGATGTGTGGATGAGCTGAGGAGATTCCCTTTACCTTACAGAAGGAGTCAGTTTTGATATCCTCTAGAGCAGGGGTTCCCAACCCCCCAGCCATGGACTGCTACCAGCCTGTGGCCTGTTAGGAATCAGGCTGCAGGGTGGGCTAAGCATCATCTGTATTTACAGCCACTCCCCATCACTAGCATTACCACCTGAGCTCCATCTCCTGTCAGATCAGAGGCTCCCACTGATTCTGCATTATGATGAGTTGTATAATTATTTCATTATATATCACAGTGTATTAACAACAGAAATAAAGTGCACAATAAATGTAATGTGTTTAAATCATCACGAAACCATATCCGCCCCCCCTACAAAACTGGTCATGAGTACCAAAAAAGGTTGGGGACCATTGTTCTAGAAAGCAGGAGAGGGGCCATACAGGTAGGAAAGCATGAGAAAGAGAAGACGTCCATCGCCTGACTATGTTCCTGCAGATGTCTGTTACCTGACCTAAACTACTTACAGCTCCACCAGATGGTCCAACTGTGGCATGTCCTGTGGTTCCTGGAACTCATTCTTGATCTGACCCTTGACTTTTCAGAAGGAGCGCTTGGGTTCTCTCAGTTGCTGAAACCAAACCTGACCGGGGGATCTGTTCAGCTTATCTTCTGAGACCCTGCCACTATGACTGCGCTTGCTACTCAGCTGTCAAAAATCTGAACAATATATTGCCTAAGGATACATACAGGTGGTAAACATATAAAGCAAATCAAGGGGAAATTACCCCCCAAAAATCAGAGTAATGGTTATCTGCTGAGGAGGAGGATGAAAAATGATTAAAGAAGAAAACACACAGGGAATTTCAAGTCACTGCACGTTTCATTTCTTAACCCAGGTAATGCAAGTATCATTTTGTCATTATTCTTTAAACTCTCCATATATGTTTTATACAACCTTCTGTGTATATTATACTTGCTACATAAGTGCTTAACAAAAGTAGCATTATTATAAAATGAACAGGTGTAAAGACATGAAGTTAAAGATTAAATTTTCATCCTGACTGCTTTGCCCTTAAATGTCTTTTCCTAAAATTTACTAAAATGTTAAAAGTACTGGTTGTAGGAAATTGTTGTTGTTGTTGTTCAGTCACTCAGTTGTGTCTGACTCATTGCAACCCCATGGACTGCAGCACACCAGGCTTCCCTGTCCTCCGCTATCTCCCGGAGTTTGCTCAAACTCATGTCCATTGAGTCAGTGATGCCATGCAATCATCTCATCCTCTGTCATCCCCTTCTGCTCCTGCCTTCAATCTTTCCCAGCATCAGGGTCTTTTCCAATGAGTCGGCTCTTTGCATCAGGTGGCCAAAGTATTGGCAGGTTTAGCATGAGTCTTTCCAGTGAACATTCAGGGTTGATTTCCTTTAGGATTGAATGGTTTGATCTCCTTGCTGTCCAAGGGACTTTCAAGGGTCTTCTCCAGCACCACAATTCAAAAGCATCAATTCCTTTAGGAAATGGAATCCCTAAAATCCAGGAATCCTTTAGAGTTTCCATTATGAGAAAAAGGTAGAATATTTGATAAACAGGATTAGACTGGATTCATATCTGTGATGTTATGATTTGTACATTTCTCATATTTATACACTCATATATATTTATACATTTCTCATATATGATTTATACTTTTCTCAAGTATATTTCCCAAATACATTTGGTCTTCATCCACAATTCCTGGCTCACAGTTTCCCAAACCCTTGGAATTACCTGAGCGGTAAGAGCAGTGGGATATTTGATCTCTTGTCCTCAGTTCTTGAAAAGGGGTAGGGAAGGTGGTTTCTGGAGTCCACCCAAGAATGGGGGCTGGCTGTCAGGAGATCCAACCATGTGATTAGAGGGTTGGAGCTTTCAGTCCCACCCCTCAACCTCCAGGGAAGAGCTAGTGGCTGGAGACTGAATCAACCAACAATGGCCAATGATCTAGTCAGTCCTGTCTGTGTAATGAAGCCTCCATAAAAACACAGAAAACCAGGGTTCAAAGAGATTCAGGGCTGATGAACAGGTGGAGATTATGGAGAGAGGCACTCCGGAGAGGGCATAGAAGCTACAAGTCCTTTCCCCATACCTAGCCCTATGGATCTCTTCATCTGGCTGTTGATTTGTATCATTTAATATTCCTCATACTAAACTGGTAATATAGTAAGTAAATAGATTTTCCTGAGTTCTGTAAGCCACTCTAGCAAATTAATTAAACCTGAGGAGGGAATCACAGGACCCTCCAATTTATAATAGGTTGATTGGAAGCACAGGTAACAACTTGGACTTGCATCTTGTGGGCCTAAGCCCTTTATCCGTGGAATCTGGTTCCATCTGCAGGTAGATAGTGTCAGAATTGAGTTGAATTCTCAGACACCCAGCTGGCATTCAAGAATTGCTTGTTGATGTGGGGAAGCCTCTACACACACACACACTAATATTGGATCTGGGAACTCTTTTGGAATACCTCAAACCTCCCATTAAAATAAACTCCAGGTGGACCAAGATATACATGTCAAAAAAAATGAAAACCTTAAAGTACAAGATGAAAATACAGGAGCATTATCTTCCAATCTGGGAGTAGGGAAAGCCTTGGTGAACATGATACAAAACACAGAAGCTATAAAAGACAAGCTAAGTCTAAAATACATTTTTAAAATTCTGCCCAGGAAAACAAAAAACACCAAAAACAAACTCAAAAGACATGAAAAACTGGGGACAACTATTTGCCTTCCTACAAATCCATAAGAAAAAGACCAATAACACATTTGAAAATGGGCAGAGGATATGAACAGACACTTCCCAGGAAAGAAATTCCAAATGGCTTTTAAATATATGAAAATAAACTCAACCTTCTCCATAAAAAGGGAAATACAAATTAAAACTACCAGACTGGCAGATACAGATTTTGATAACACCATGAGGATGGAGGTTAGAGAAACAGATGCTCTCACATATTGCTGGTGGGAGTGTAAACTGGCTCAATCCCCACAGAGAACAATTTGACAATATCTATCAAAATCTAAAATGCATGTTTTGGCAGGCACTATGAGTTTACACCCTAAAATCATTCCTCCATGTTCCCTGCTAACAGAGTCCAGGTGCTCAGGTGGCAATGGGCCAAGCTCCAAGCACTAAGTTTATTTGTTGATTCATTCATAATTATTAAGTGCTTACTCTGTATTAGGCACTGTTCTGGGGATACAATATTGAATGAAGTCGACCAAACTTCAGCCTGCATCATAACCCTGCACCTACTGATTGAAATTCTGGAGAATGGGAGCTGTGGCATTTTGATGTATATTTCAAGTAATAGATAACCATATAATTTTTCATCCAAATCAAGACATTTTTGAAAGCAAATGACACACTATAAATAAAATGCACTGGGACAAATGGGAACAAACAAGGATAGTTCCAAGCAAACTGGGAAATATGGTCACTATTAGTAATTGTGAGATAATGAGGCTGTCACCATCATCTCAGTTGCTGTTCACCAGGAAACTAAGAAAAGTAGGATGCAAACTAGCTCTGGAGAAAGTACGAATGACAGATACATATGAAAAGACACTCAACCTCTTTAATTATGAGGAAAACTGGAATTAAGTCAATAAAGAGATGCCTTGAGAGAACTTGAAATAAAGGATGTAGTCACAAGGCTTTCAAAACATATGCACCTTTGGGTGATTTGAAGTTTCAACGCAGTATGTAATTTTCCAAGCATATATCTCCAGACATAAAACAGATTAAATAAAACATACTGCTAAATTAAGGAAAAGCAGTAATAAACTAACAGATTTCAGTTAGTAAAAACAGCTCAGAACACTAGAATACTAAAAACCAGTATCGTATATGTATGGCTGAGTCCCTTTGCGGTCCACCTTTTTTCATACCACAACATTTTTAATCAGCTACACTCAAATACAAAATTAAAACTTTAAAAAAAAAATCAATACTGTAATCACTAACCATTTTTGCCAGAAAGTTTTCCAGAATATCTGTAACCCAACAGGGATGAGAAACACTGGGAAACAATGGCCAGAGTGTTTCTAGAGAAGCTTTCTTAAGGGAAAACTTCAAAGGGGGAGTTTGCTGGAGTTGCCTCTCCTCAGGCTCCAGCCCTGAAAGTGGCCATAATGCCCAGAGCTGCAACCATAAGGTGATGATCATGAAAATGTTACATTAACTGTTGACCAAAGCCACCTGTCTTGGCCAGGCTCAGTAATAACCTCTTGCTTGACTTGTCTCACAATGGTAGGTTCCAATAAGAAATAGGGTGCTGGTGCTGAAAACTAACGGGGAGAATTCAGGAGGGCCAAAAGAAAGAGATGCCAGCCCATAATATCAGTTCAGTTCAGTCACTCAGTTGTGTCCAACTCTTTGCGACCCCATGAACAGCAGCATACCAGGCCTCCCTGTCCATCACCAACTCCCAGAGTCCACCCAAACTCGTGTCCATTGAGTCAGTGATGCCATCCAACCACCTCATCCTCTGTCAGCCCCTTCTCCTTCTGCCATCAATCTTTCCCAGCATTAGAGTCTTTTCAAATGAGTCAGCTCTTCACATCAGGTGGCCAAAGTATTGGAGTTTCAGCTTCAGCATCAGTCCTACCAATGAATATTCAGGACTGATTTCCTTTAGGATGGACTGGTTGGATCTCCTTGCAGTCCAAGGGACTCTCAAGAGTCTTTGCCAACACCACAGTTCAAAAGCATCAATTCTTCTGTGCTCAGCTTTCTTTATAGTCCAACTCTCACATCCATACATGACCACTGGAAAAACCATAGCCTTAACTAGACGGACCTTTGTCGACAAAATAATGTCTCTACTTTTTAATATGCTGTCTAGGTTGGTCATAACTATCCTTCCAAGGAGTAAGCATCTTTTAATTTCATGGCTGCAATCACCATCTGCAGTGATTTTGGAGCCCCCCAAAATAAAGTCAGCCACTGTTTCCACTGTTTCTCCATCTATTTGCCATGAAGTGATGGGACCGGATGCCATGATCTCCGTTTTCTGAATGTTGAGTTTTAAGCCAACTTTTTCACTCTTCTCTTTCACTTTCATCAAGAGGCTCTTTAGTTCTCCTTCACTTTCTGCCATTAGGGTGGTGTCATCTGCATATCTGTGGTTATTGATATTTCTCCCAGCAACCTTGATTCCAGCTTGTGCTTCCTCAGCCCAGCGTTTCTCATGATGCACTCTGCATATAACTTAAATAAGCAGGGTGACAATATACAGCTTTGATGTACTCCTTTCCCAATGTGGAACCAGTCTGTTGTTCCATGTCCAATTTTAACTGTTGCTTCCTGACCTGCATATAGGTTTCTCGAAAAGCAGGTCAGGTGGTCTGGTATTCTCATCTCTTGAAGAATTTTCCAGTTTATTGTGATCCACACAGTCAAAGGCTTTGGCATAGTCAATAAAGCAGAAATAGATGTTTTTTGGAACTCTCTTGCTTTTTTGATGATCCAGCGGATATTAGTAATTTGGTCTCTGGTTCCTCTGCCTTTTCTAAAACCAGCTTGAACATCTGGAAGTTCACGGTTCACGTATTGTTGAAGGCTGGCTTGGAGAATTTTGAGCATTACTTTGCTAGCATGTGAGATGAGTGCAATTGTGCAGCAGTTTGAGCATTCTTTGGCATTGCCTTTCTTTGGGATTGGAATGAAAACTGACCTTTTCTAGTCCTGTGGCCACTACCAAGTTTTCCAGATCTGCTAGCATATGGAGTGCAACACTTTCACAGCATCATCTTTCAGGATTTGAAATAGCTCAACTGGAATTCCATCACCTCCACTAGCTTTGTTCATAGTGATGCTTCCTAAGGCCCATTTGACTTCACATTCTAGGATGTCTGGCTCTAGGTGAGTGATCACACCACCATGATTATCTGGGTCGAGAAGATCTTTTTTGTATAGTTCTGTGTATTCTTGTCACCTCTTCTTAATATCTTCTGCTTCTGTTAGGTCCATACCATTTCTGCCCTTTATTGAGCCCATCTTTGCATGAAATGTTCTCTTGGTATCTCTAATTTTCTTGAAGAGATCTCTAGTCTTTCCCATTCTATTGTTTTCCTCTATTTCTTTACATTGATCGTTGAGGAAGGCTTTCTGATCTCTCCTTGCTATTCTTCGAACGCTGCATTCAAATGGGTATATCTTTCCTTTTCTCCTTTCAGTTCAGTTCAGTTGCTCAGTCGTGTCTGACTCTTTGTGACCCCATGAATTGCAGCACGCCAGGCCTCTCTGTCCATCACCAACTCCCGGAGTCTACCCAAACCCATGTCCACCAAGTCGGTGATGCCATCCAACCATCTCATCCTCTGTCGTCCCCTTCTCCTCCTGCCCCCAATCCTACCCAGCATTAGAGTCTTTTCCAATGAGTCAACCCTTCCCACGAGGTGGCCAAAGTATTGGAGTTTCAGCTTCAACATCAGACCTTCCAATGAACACCCAGGATTGATCTCTTTTAGGATGGATTGATTGGATCTCTTTGCAGTCCAAGGGACTCTCAAGAGTCTTCTCCAACATCACAGTTCAAAAGCATCAATTCTGCGGCGCTCAGCTTTCTTCATCGTCCAACTCTCACATCCATACATGACCAATGGAAAAACCATAGCCTTGCCTAGATGGACTTTTGTTGGCAAAGTAATGTCTCTGCTTTTAAATATGCTATCTAGGTTGGCCATAACCTTCCTTCCAAGGAGTAACTGTCTTTTAATTTCATGGCTGCAGTCACCATCAGCAGTGATTCTGGAGCCCAAAAAAATAAAGTCTGACACTGTTTCCACTGTTTCCCCATCTATTTCTCCTTTGCTTCCCGTCTTTTCACAGCTATTTGTAAGGCCTCCTCAGACAGCCATTTTGCTTTTTTGTATTTCTTTTTCTTGGGGATGGTCTTGATTCCTGTCTCCTGTACAATGTCACCAACCTCCATCCATAGTTCATCAGGCACTCTATCAGATCTAATCCCTTAAATCTATTTGTCACTTCCACTGTATAGTCATAAGGGATTTGATTTAAGTGATACCTGAATGGTCTACTGGTTTTCCCTACTTTCTTCAATTTAAGTCTGAATTTGGCAATAAGGAGTTCATGATATGAGCCACAGTCAGCTCTTGGTCTTGTTTTTGCTGACTGTATAGAGCTTCTCCACCTTTGGCTGCAAAGAATATAATCAATCTGATTTCGGTGTCGACCATCTGGTGATGTCCACGTGTAGAGTCTTCTCTTGTGTTGTTGGAAGAGGGTGTTTGCTATGACCAGTGCGTTCTCTTGGCAGAACTCTATTAGCCTTTGCCCTGCTTCATAATACGTCTTGAAGCAAAACTAACCTGGAAGAATTCACGAAGAGCCAAAAAGAGGGAAGACTCAGGTTCAATCTCTGGGTCAGGAAGATCCTCTGGAGAAGGAAGTGGCAACCTGCCTCCGTATTCTTGCCTGGAAAATCTCCATGGACAGAGGAGCCTGGTGGTCTACAGTACATGGTGTCACAGAGAGTCAGATATGACTGAGCGACACACACATACAAACTTATCGATCCTTACACACTTAAAATTATTGTCTGTATTGGTTGGTTGGTTGATTTTTGGTGGCTTTTTTTTTTTGGTTGGTGACTTTTTAGTGGAAATATACTTTGAAAAATACATGTAATTTGATGAAAATGCCATACAAAGAAGTAAATTATAGACAAAAAGGACCTTCAATATCAACTTTCACATTACACTGACAAAGCTTAAAGTGGCAGAAATCATTATCAGCAGTCAAGCCCAGGTATTCAGACCCCCTTCATTTAATTTATTTGCACTCAATTCAAAGCACTGATTTATGTTTTAATTGTAGATAAAATGTGACTTTCTTAACGCGGGAGACCAGGGTTCCATCCCTGGGTTGGGAAGATCCGCTGGAGAAGGAAACGGCTACCCACTCCTGCATTCTTGCCTGGAGAATCCCATGGACAGAGAAGCCTGGTGGGCTACAGTCCATGGGGTCGCAAAGAGTCGGACACGACTAAAAATCTAACACAACACAACAAAATGGGACTTTCTTCGTTTTAGACCCCAAACACCTGTGAGGAATGCTTTGAGAATTTACGTTATCGTTTTTTAAAAAATCCCAAATGCCGGCTTTGTTTTTCAAAAACCACTTTCCACACCTATGGTTTCAAAGACTAAGCCTGCCAAGCTTGTTGGCCTGCGAGTCCTTCCTCTAAGATCCCACACGTCTCGTCTGCCGCCCCGTTTCTGGGGAGAGCGCCGCGTGAAATGGCCGTGATCTTCGCAGGTTACTGTCTGGCTATACCTCACTGGGACACCAGAGGGCGCGCGGAGGGCTGGCACTTGTTTTTCTTTAAATTCTGAATCCAAGTCCGCGCAGAAAATAACAAAAGGCTGGGAACACAGCGGCCAGCAGACAAAGGGACCAAGAAAAAAAGCCGCATGCCCTGTTTTACTGGCGTGGAAATCTGCTTCCTCATCCACCCACCCCCCTCAAGGAACTACATATAAACAACTAACGCTGCAAAATAATGAAATCTTGGACTGACAAGGACAATCAGAGAATGGATTACTCACCCTAGTTCTAAGAAAGACTATCACCAGGTGTGTGTTTGAGCCTTCTGCTTTGCCTAATATTAGTGACTACCATCCCACTCCCCGCCCAAAATATTTGTTTTTCTGCGTTCATGAATAGTACACACACATAGCAGAAAATTTAGAAAATACAGAAAAGAAAAAAAGAGATCAACAACATACTCTAACTTGGATACAATTACTTTGAACATTTTCACATATTCTTTCCAAACTTTTTTCAATATTTAGAAATGGATGGAAAAATAGTACTCCATGTAATTTTGTGCTGACTTTCTTCTCTTTTATTATATCATCAACTTCATTTCTATCAATAAATTCTGATAACATAAACTTACGAATCTCATGAGTGAATCACAGAAGAATAAGGAATGTAAGGGCTACAGCTTTTTCCCCAAGATAGCACCTTGAATGTCAAACCCAAGTCATGCATATGAGGCAGGAAGTTTTCTGTTGCTTTGCATTTAGAAAACAGGTAAGACTAAAGCAAAGAAACTGAAACTATTTCATCCCACCCCACATAATGAACTTGTCCTTCCCAGTTGTCTGAGGACGAGTCCAAAGGGCCAGGGGAGAGAGTGGGTCACCAAGACCCATGGTCCTGCCGGTGGAGCCAGTACATGCCTTAAGGTCAGACAGATCAATCTGCACAGCTACTAACCAGCAGGTCAGCAGGTGCCCAGTTGGCCCGGAAAAAGTCGCAAACAGCAAGCTCAGTGACCTTGAGTCTTGGGGCCAGGGTTAGCAAGTGTCTTCCTCAGAGATGGGAAAGGAAGCAGAGACCAGTCTGGGCAGATAACCACCAGGGAGGTGATGCCAAGATCCGATGCTCTGGAACAACTACCCCCCACCCCTACTTTTACACCTAATCACTCAGTTCTCAGATTCCCTAGCATTAGTACAGCAAGGGAAAAAAAGGGGTAGGAGCAGGGGGGGGCGAAGAATGGTGTTCTCAGTCCTGGAGCTCTCTGGACCTCGGTCTCCACATCTGTAGAAGTGAAAGGGAAGAAAAGATCTAAGGTTCCTGCCAGTCCCTCAGAGTCTGTGATTTCTCACCATCCCCAACTGTGCACGACAATGAGATAAAGATGGTCCCTGCCCCCTGCAACCCAAAAGCAGCAGCCCCTCTCTTCCCAGGTGGCACAAGTGGTAAAGAATCTGCCTGCCAATGCAGGAGATGCAAGACACACAGCTTCAATCCCTTGTTCAGGAAGATCCCCTGGAGTACGAAATGGCAACCCACTCTAGTGTTCTTGCCTGAAAAATTCCAAGGAGAGAGGAGCCTGGAGAGCTACAGTCCGTGGGGTTGCAAAAGAGTTGGACACGACTGAGCATGTATGTATACGTATGTATGTACAGATCCTCACAAACTCCTTCACAAGTTCTGTGCTTTAGCACTTAGTGTTTTTGCCTTGCAGAAGTGCTGGAAAACATTCCTCCTTTTCTTTCAAAGTTCATCATCCTTTGCACACCCAGCTAGGTTTTTTCCAGGCACCTGAGGCAGAGGTACTCCTTCCTTCGCTGTGATTCCGTACTATTTTGCACATACTTTCATCACTTTCTACCTGTGTAACCGTAGCTTTCCTATGTCTGTTTCTTCATCCGTAAAAGGGAAGAATTATTGTACCAAACTCAAAGAACTGTAATAGGATTAAATGGCTAACAGATGTAAAGCACTTAAAGCAGAGCCTACACTTAACAGGTCTTAAGAAGCATCACTACGAACAAAAGCTAGTGGAGGTGATGGAATTCCAGTTGAGATATTTCAAATCCTAAAAGATGATGCTGTGAAAGTGTAGCACTCAATATGCCAGAACACCTGGAAAACTCAGCAGTGGCCACAGGACTGGAAAAGGTCAGTTTTCATTCCAAACCCAAAGAAAGGCAATGCCAAAGAATGGTCAAACTACTGCACACTTGCACTCATCTCACACGCTAGCAAAGTAATGCTCAAAATTCTCCAAGCCAGGCTTTAATAGTATGTGAACTGAGAACTTCCAGATATTGAAGCCGGTTTTAGAAAAGGCAGAGGAACCAGAGATCAAATTGCCAACATCTGTTGGATCATCAAAAAAGCAAGAGAGTTCCAGAAAAACATCTATTTCTACTTTATTGACTATGCCAAAGCCTTTGACTGTGTGGATCACAACAAACTATGGAAAATTCTTCAAGAGATGGGAATACCAGACCACCTGACCTACCTCTTGAGAAATCTGTATGAAGGTCAGGAAGCAACAGTTAGAACTGGACATGGAACAACAGACTGGTTCCAAGTAGGAAAAGGAGTACATCAAGGCTGTATATTGTCACGCTGCTTATTTAACTTATATGCAGAGTACATCATGAGAAATGCTGGGCTGGATGAAGCACAAGCTGGAATCAAGATTGGTGGGAGAAATATCAATAACCACAGATATGTAGATGACACCACCCTAATGGGAGAAAGTGAAGGAGAACTAAAGAGCCTCTTGATGAAAGTGAAAGAGGAGTGAAAAAGTTGGCTTAAAACTCAACATTCAGGAAAGTAAGATCATGGCATCCGGTCCCATCACTTCATGACAAATAGATGGAGAAACAGTGGAAACAGTGGCAAACTTTATTTTTTGGGGCTCCAAAATCACTGCAGATGGTGACTGCAGCCATGAAATAAAAAGATGGTTACTCCTTGGAAGAAAAGTTATGACCAACCTAGAAAGCATATTGAAAAGCAGAGACATTACTTTGCCAACAAAGGTCATCTAGTCAAGTCTATGGTTTTTCCAGTAGTCATGTATGGATGTGAGCGTTGGACTATAAAGAAAGCTGAGTGCCAAAGAATTGATGCTTTTGAACTGAGGTGCTGCAGAAGATTCTTGAGAGTCTCTTGGACTGCAAGGAGGTCCAACCAGTCCATCCTAAGGGAAATCAGTCCTGAATGTTCATTGGAAGGACTGATGCTGAAGCTGAAACTCCAGTACTCTGCCCATCTGATGCAAAGAGCTGACTCATTTGAAAAGACCCTGATGCTGGGAAAGATTGAAGGTGAGAGGAGAAATGGAAGACAGAGGATGAGATGGTTGGATGGCATCACCGACTCAATGGACATGAGTTTGAGTAAACTATGGAAGTTGGTGATGGACAGGGAGGGCTGGTGTGCCGCAGTCCATGGGGTCACAGAGTCGGACATGACTGAGAGACTGAACTGAACTGAACTGAACACTTACCAGGTTCTCAATGCGCCTGTACTATGCCTCCACCATAGCACTTAACAAACTATTACAACTATCAGTCAAAGGGTCTACCTCCCGCATGATTGAGTTCCTCAAGGTAGGATGTGAGTCTTACCCATATCGTTGTCCCCAATGTCTAGCTCCATGCCTGGCACAAAGAATAAAGCAATAAGAGTTGGTTGTGCCTTTTTAATATATATTTTTATTTATTTCACAGTGCTGCATCTTAGTTGCAGCATGCAAACTCATGTTGAGACCTATGGGATCTTAGTTCCCCAACCAGGGATCAAACCCTGGGAGTGGAGAGTCTTAGTCATTGACCCATCAGGGACATCCCCATGGGTGTGTTTTTAATGAGAAGGAAAAGGCTGATTGAACTACAGGGGGCATGATTTTGTCTCTCAGTTTTAACTTTGGATTATTGGTTAAATAAATCAGGCCAGGAAAAAGTGAAGTATGCTTTTTTCCCCCCTTAATAATCTAAATATGTACCCATCTAGGTCTGTCTTCCAGACCCAAACCATGAACATTTAACTTTGAATTTTAATATTTATGGAGGGTTAATTTTCATATTTGCATGGGAAGTTCAGTGATTTGATAGATAAAAATAATGTTTCTGTGAATGAATGATTATAGAATCCAGAAGCTACTCAGAAGCAATTTAGACTCTTCTTTAATTGTGGGAAGGAGAGAAGGGAAGAAGGAAGGTTCAGCAGTGAGTTAGCCCAAGTTCTTATTTACATTATGCCCAAAGGTTGGGTTGAGGAAGTGAGCATAATAGAGAAAAAAGGGAAGAGACATGAGAAACCAGGTCATGAATGCTATGAAAAAAAAATTTATTAAAGAGAATAAAAATACAAGACACTGACACATATATATATCACACATATATGTTGCTATTTCCCAAGACATATATCAGATATGACATACTGATAAAAAGACTAGTAATCAGAATGTACAAAAAACTTTCAACAACTCAATAATAAGAAAACAACCCAATTCTCAAATGGCCAAAGATTTGGATACTTAAATAAATCCATGAAAATATGTTCAGCACCATTCATTATGAGGGAAAGGCACATTAAAACCATAGTGAACAGAGGGTGGGGGAGGGTTGCATTAGGAACTTGAGTCTAGCAAATGCAAACTATTATATATAGAATGGATAAACAACAAGGTCCTATTGTATACACAAAGAACAATATTCAATATCCTGTATTAACATAATGGAAAAGAATGTGAAAAAGAAAATAGATATATGTGTATATATATGTATAGCTGAATTACTTTGCTGGATACCAGAAACTAATACAACATTGCAAATCAACTATACTTCAATTAAAAAAAAAATTAACATCGGCATCACAAAAAAAATAAACTACAGTGAGATCCCACTACACATTTATTGTTGTTGTTGTTAGTCACTCAGTTGTGTCCGACTCTTTGTGAACACATGGACTATAGCCTAGCAGGTTCCTCTGTCCATGGGATTCTCCAGGCAAGAATACTGGAGTGGGTTGCCATTTCCTTCTCCAGGAACAGGTCTATTAGAAAGGCTCAAATAAAAAATACAATACCAAGTGCTGGCAATAAGAACTCTCATATATTGTTGATAGAAATGCAAAATGTTACAGCCACTTAGGAAAACAGTTTGGTAGTTTCTTGTGAAGGTAAAACCCTAAGACTTGGCAGTTCCATCTAAGTATTGATCCAAGAGAAATGAATATGTATGTCCACACAAAAACCTGTACACTAATGTTTGTAATAGCTATTTTGATAATAGTAAAAAACTAGAAAAAATGCAAATGTCCATTAACTAGTGAGTGTATAAACAAACATCCATACAATAGAAGACTAATCAGTTTAAAAACAACTACTGATACACACAACATAGATGACTCTCAAAAGCACAATGCTAAGTGAAAGAAGCTATACTCAAAAGGCTACAAACTGCACAGTTCCATTAATATGACATTCTGTAGAAATGAAAATCTGATCAGTGGTGCCTGGGAGTGGAGGCAGAGGTAACTTTACTGACTGTAAAGGGCCATAAGGTGACTTTCTGATGAAAGTGATGGAAATAGCCCATAACTTGATTGTAGTGAAAATTCATAGAATGGTATGCCTAAAAAATGAATTGTTCTGTTTGTAAGTTATACCTCAATAAATCCTAAAAATAATAAATAAATAGTAGTCAATCAGAAAAACATCTACTTTTGCTTTATTAACTACCCAAGGCCTTTGACTGTGTGGATCACAACAAACTGTGGAAAATTCTTCAAGAGATGGGAATACCAGACCACCTAACCTGACTTCTGAGAAATCTGTATGCAGCTCAAGAAGCAACAGTTAGAACTGGACATGGAACAACAGACTGGTTCCAAATAGGAAAAGGAGTACATCAAGGTTGCATATTGTCACGCTGCTTATTTAACTTATATGCAGAGTACATCATGCGAAATGCTGGGCTGGATGAAGCACAAGCTGGAACCAAGATTTCCGAGAGAAATATCAATCACCTCAGATACACAGATGACACCACCCTTATGGCAGAAAGTGAAGAAGAACTAAAGAGCCTCTTGATGAAAGTGAAAGAAGAGAGTGAAAAAGTTGGTTTGAAACTCAACATTCAGAAAACTAAGATCATGGCATCTGGTCCCATCACTTCATGGCAAGTAGACGGGAAACAGTGGAAACAGTGGCAGACTTTATTTTGGGGGGCTCCAAAATCACTGCAGATGGTGATTGCAGCCATGAAATTAAGACGCTTGCTCCTTAGAAGAAAAGTTATGACCAACCTAGACGGCATATTAAAAAGCAGAGACATTACTTTGCCAACAAAGGTCCATCTAGTCAAAGCTATGGTTTTTCCAGTAGTCATGTATGGATGTGAGAGTGGACTATAAAGAAAGCTGAGCGCCGAAGAATTGATGCTTTTGAACTGTGGTGTTGGAGAAGACTCTTGAGAGTCCCTTGGACTGCAAGGAGATCCAACCAGTCCATCCTAAGGGAAATCAGTCCTCAATATTCATTGGAAGGACTGATGCTGAAGGTGAAGCTCCAATACTTTGGCCACCTGATGCGAAAAACCGACTCATCTGAAAAGACCCTGATGCTAGGAAAGATTGAAGGCGGGAAGAGAAGGGGAGAATAGAGGATGAGATGGTTGGATGGCATCACCGATGCAATGGACATGAGTTTGATTGGCTCCAGGAGTTTGTGATGGCCAGGGAAGCCTGGAGTGCTGCAGTCCATGGGGTTGCAAAGAGTCAGACATGACTGAGCAACTGAACTGAACTGAACTGAATGAATCACAGGCCAAAGTTCTTAACACAGCCTAAGAGACTTTGTCTCACTCCCACTGACCTTTCAGCCTTGTCTCTTCTGTGACCTTCCTCATGCTCCCTGGTCACATCAGCCTTCTTTCAGCCCCTATGCTCACCACATTTCCTCAGTTCCTATAACCTCTGCACATCCAGTTCCACCTACCAAGAAAGCTCTTTCTTCTGCATCTTTTTCTTAAAAACTGTCACAGCTGTAATTTTACATTTTTGTTGTTGTTGTTATTGTAGTTATTCTGTGTCTCCAGTATTAAAATGGAAGCTCCATGAGGTCAGGGTCTGTCTTTGTTCATCACCATATCTCCTGCCCCTCCACACTGTGCTGGTACAATGACTGGTACAACGAATATTCAACTATTACATTCAACTGCCTTCTGTATGTCTCAGTCTTAACACATTCCCAAACGAAAATGCTTCTTATCCCCCAAAATACCGCTCCACTGGCAGAGTTACCATGTTGCAGAATTCAAGGAACGATGGCCACAGAGTGTCCAAGGGAATGATGGCCTGCTTTATTACCAGCTGTGCTCCTGACATTGGACTCTCCATATGGATAGTGTGCTCTGAAGTTGAGTGTTATTCTTGACTTCAATTGATGGTAACTCTATTCTTCCATCCAGAGAAGGCAATGGCACCCCACTCCAGTACTCTTGCCTGGAAAATCCTATGGACGGAGGAGCCTGGTAGGCTACAGTCCATGGGGTCGCTAAGAGTTGGACACGACTGAGCGACTTCACTTTCACTTTTCCCTTTCATGCACTGGAGAAGGAAACGGCAACCCACTCCAGGATTCTTGCCTGGAGAATCCCAGGGACAGCGGAGCCTGGTGGGCTGCCGTCTATGGGGTTGCACAGAGTCGGACACGACTGAAGCGACTTAGCAGCAGCTATTCTTCCATCAGGCCAAAATTTTAGAAGTGTCTTTGATTCCTCTTTCACTCTCACACCTCACAGTAACTTTACCAGGAGATTCTATTGGCTCTACCTTCAAATTATATCAGCTCCTCTCACATTCCCGACCACTCCCACCCCAGCCTGAACCACTATCATTATTGCAATAGACCTCTTTGGTCTCCTTACTGCTTCTCTTGTCCATGACTGTCTACTCGCAACTGAGGAGCTAAGAACCCTTTAAAACATAAAATAGAAACTTCCCTGGTGGTCCAGTGGATAAGATTCTGTGCTTCCAGTACAGGGGCCCAGGTTCAATCCCTGATCAGGGAACTAGATCCTGCATGCTGCAAGTAAATATCCCATGTACCACAACTAAGACCTGGTGCAACCAAGTAAATATTAATTTTTTTAATTAAATAAGTTCAAAAAAAAAAACACAAACCAGACCATGTCATCCCTCTGTTCAAAGCCCCATAATAGCTCCCTATTTCTCCTCAGAATAAAAGCCAAAGTCTACAATGAACTTTAAGGTCCCACAGGCTTCCCAGATAGTTATGTAACTACACCTCTTACTTCCCTTAAGTCTGTTCAAATGTTACCTTCTTAAAATGAGGCTTACTTTGACCATTCTATTTAACTTGCCACTCTCCAAACCCATCTACAGTGACATTTTTTTCTATTTCCTCTCTTGTCACCATCTAACGTATTCATTTATGATCATCATCATTTTTGGTCTGTCCTCCTTCTGTTAGAATATAAGCTCCACGAGAACAAATAAGAAACCTGCTCTTATTAATTGAAACCTTGTGCATCTAAAGCAATGTCGAGGATACTGGAGGTTCAATACTGAATCAATAACTGCGGTGTCTGCTAAGTAATAGAGATTAGTAAATATTAGTATATGAATAAGTGTGACATACAAAGTGATAGAAGCTTTTCTCTCCATGACTCATATTTCTTTCTTAATATACATATATGTGGAACTGTGCAGCAGGGTAAAAACTGCACAAGATTTGCGGTCAAGGTTTGAGGGATTCCTGGCCTCTCATCACTTCCTACCTGTATAAATACACAAGATTCTCTTATTGGAATAAAACACTTGCCCTCTGACCTCACGGGGCTTGTTGGGAAGATAAAATAAATGTGAATAGTTTTGCAAGCTATCCAAACAGTTTAGGAAAGCAGTATTCAAAACTTTCAATAACATCAATTGCCATCACACTGTTTATCTCCAAACAGAGTTCTGGGCCCTCTGTACTGCCAGTCTGATTTTAACCTTTCCTTTCTCCCAGTGCTGACACTGAGAAACCCCTGAGCTCCCTTACCCTGTTCAGGTTAGTTACCTCTCTCTTCCTTTCCATTTTAGGAAGATGGACAGCAGGTGTTGAGTTCCCTGCTCCATGACCTCTGCTGACTCAGGCTGCTTCTTCCTGTCCCTAAGGAGGATAAGAGAGGAGCAGTACAACACATGGGTGGCTCCCGGCATAGCTTTAGCTGAGGTGGAGAGGATGGTGTCTTTTCTGAAGGGACAAAGATCAAGGCTTTTCTTCCACAGTGTGGAACCCGGTGCAAACAGTTCTGGAGACCTGGTTTCCCATTGCCCTGCGGCCCTCCAACTGAGAGATCTGAGGCAAGTCCCTTCAATCTTAACCGGAAAAGGACATCATCATAGTTATCACAGTGCCCTTTGGACGTCTCAAGAGTTAGTGGAGGATCAGAAGTAGGAGGAGGCCTGGGGACACTGAGTTTCATTGAAGCTCTGGGTGTATTTAAGATTGAAAATATGAAAAAAAGCACCAAAACAGGTTTCAGAAATTGTCATCTTTTAAAATGTGTTTAAATCCAAAATCCCTTTCATCAGATGGAAAACACCACGCAACTTGTGCTCTATAAAAATATACTAATTCATAGTGCAAGGAATGTGTCTTAAGAGACGTAAATTAAAGTTCTATAATAAAAACTTTTAATCATGTCGGTTTGTAACTATACATTCGCCTATTTAGAGTTACCATCCAAAGTTTGTAGGTGAAGCCCTCTTGATTCTCCTGAGAACAGGGTTGGTCCTGTTTAAGAAAAGGCTCAGGATAATACAAATTAATGTTAGTGTACTTTCCTAACCCTATGTTTAATCAATGGCACATCCTTGTTTTTGAATTATTTAAATATATTATTATTTAACCATTTAAGTATTTGTCATTTCCGATTAAACCGTAGATGCCTCAGGAAAAAGACCTAAATACAAGAAAAATCAGCGAACACAATTTCCTTTGGCCTATGTGAGTCCTTTTGTGTCTCAAAAGCTTACAAACTGTTTGAAGAGGTACTGGACCATAGAACAACTCTGACTGCCCGGGACATCTGGCAACCATATGATATTCTTGAACTTCGACTAAAGAAAGAAAATATAAATTTGTGGAAGTAAAGCTCTGCTTCCTAACACAACATTATAAATCAACTATACGCCAATAAAGTTAAAATTAAAACAAAAACAAAACCTCTGCTTCAATTCACGTATTCTTGGTGACTAAAAAAACTAAATTATCAAAACAAAAATCTCCCACCAGAAACCTAAATCGTCTGGAAAGCATGAAAAATTCTGGCAAACTATGTTCAACAATTCACCATCACTAAAACTTGAGGCTCATTTTGTTTCATTTATTCTAAATCATTTACTCTTTTCCCTGAGAAAAGAGTCCAAGGCGCCCAGAACAGATGTGAGCAGCAATAGACCGAGTGTTGCGGTTTTCACATTTGCAGGTGGCTGGCAGAAGAGACAGAAATCTTACTTTAAAGGAACACTTGTGAAAAGCTTGGGTAGTAGCTCCTCGTTAGTATAGTGGTTAGTATCCCCGCCTGTCACGCGGGAGACCGGGGTTCAATTCCCCGACGGGGAGGTTGGTAACTTACTTTTACTAATCGCCACGAATATTTCTATTTCAACTGCCCGACAGAGCTAACAAATACAACATGCTTTTATTTTCTGTAAGTGCGTCTTTTCAAAATGATAACTTTTAAGCTCACCGTGAAGTAAAAGCCAACTCTGAGAGTAAACGCTTTATACTGTTTTCAGAAGGATTAAGAAGTAAGCAAACGTTTAGAGAACGCCCGCCGCTCGCTTGCAGCAACAAGCTGACGCCGGCTGGCCAACGCCTGCGCAGTACCGCCCCGCCAAATTCCAAATGGAGGTCACGAACTCGGCCTACGGAAACGGGAGAGGGTAGAGGCAGAGGGCCGAGGCTCCGCCCCTAACCAGGCGGGTTGGAACGGAAACCGCTTACAGAAGAGGGAGGACCGGTTTCCTTTGACCCCGGAGACTCGACTACACGAGAAACTCCATTCTCCCGCGTCTGTTAATACCATCCTAGCTTAGGTAGAGGGCTAGCGATGAGGAAAATCTTGCAGCTAAAGGAATCAGTCTCCGATGGAGAAGCAAGGAGAGAATGGAAGGAAAGGCGAGGCGCTCCCGGAAGAGACGCCATTTTACCGGAGTCCTAAGAAACTGCGCGAGCCACAGCCCAGCAGGACCTCGTGGCGCAACGGTAGCGCGTCTGACTCCAGATCAGAAGGCTGCGTGTTCGAATCACGTCGGGGTCATGGCCTTTTCCTTTTAGGCCTTCTGGTTTCTATGAACTAGATGTATTCAAGCTAGATGTGTTCCCGCCATTTTCTGGAAATGCCTTTAATTGCAGGATTAAATCTTCCTTGTTCAAATGTTATCCCAGTAATCCTTAGTCTGCAGAAAGACAAGGATCACCTTAAAGGTGGTGGTTTTGGTCTTTTTTTTCACTGTTGGGCTTTGTGAATTCTCTGTCATTGAACATGCATAATGCATAGAGATGTGGCTATTACTGTTGTGCATTAGCATATTAGCTGATGGTGGTCCGTAACAGGGAACGTACAATACATAAACCGTACAAGCTGTTTTTCCAAAAACAATTTTAGACCTGTTTGCCTTTGGAAAGCAAGTCCAACAAGGTACAATTTCTAACATTGTGTAATGGTTTACATCAACATGTGCACGCTGTACACTCTTACAGGTGAAACTGGGGCACACAGAAGTGACTAACCCAAGACCCTGAACCTGGTGACTAACGCCAGATCCCACTCTTCACTATCTTATATTAAAGGTTGAAACAAACTGTTGAAAAAACTGCCTAGAAGCCGTTGGCCCTAAGTGATAGCAATGCATCTTTTATCTTTTCACCAACTAATGCAAGTAGTAATAAATTAGGTACCACTTTCAACTATTAATCTCATAGCAGGAAGCAAAGCTTACTCATTCACCTTTGTAAGTTCCAGGACTCTTAGTACTGAATAGTGCCTTAAAGGCATGTGTCAAATATTTGTTGTACAAAAAGTGAATGGCAAGACTATGAGAAATTATTAGTTTTGGGTTTTTTTTATTGGGTATATTCTATGCAAGTCCCTGAGTTTTCTTGCTCAGTATTTTGAATATGGCAAATACTAATTTCTTACATTTCAACCTATTCTAGTATTGGACATCATGTTTTTTGCATGGTTCTTTGCTTTCTTTTTTGGTTGGATTGAGATTAGATCATACATTTCAACAGATGTTTATGGACCACTGATACTGAGATGAACACTGAAGGAAAAGGTTACACCCAGTAAAACTGGAGTTTTTTTGAGCAGTAGGTAGTTCAGAAAGTCTTCATAAAGGAAGATCTTGAAAAGTAATGAAAGCTTCTATGTGACTTTAAGGCATTTAGTCATCCAGTGGACATATGTGAGTGCCTTCTGTGAGTCAAGCACTGTCACTTAATACCCCTGGGATCTGATGTCTTCCAACTATAAAAGTTGAGGTTTATATGTATTAGCTTCCTAGGGCTGCCACAGCGAAATACCACAGACTGGGTAGCTTACAGAAATTTATTTTCTGACAGTTCTGAAGGCTAGAAGTCCAAGATCAAAGTGACAGCACAGCTAGGTTCTTCTGAAGCCTGTCCTTGGCTCATAGATGACCACTCTCTTGCTGTGTCTTCACATGGTCTTTCCTATGTATGCATACATCCCTAGTATCTCTCTCTGTGTCCAAGTTTCCTCTTACAGGACACCAATCAGATCGAATTAGGGCCCATTCATGGCTTCATTTTAACTGAATCACCTCTTAAAAGGCCTCACCTCGGAAATACAGCCACATTTTGAAGTACCAAAGGATTAGGGCTTCGATATATGAATGAAATCAGGGAACACAATTCAGCCCATAACGGAAGTAATGGTCTTTTTTCCCCCTGGCAACTTTGCATATGCAGCATAACAAGACACTTAATCTTAGCTGGGACTAAGGATGGTATCTCATTTGTACAAAATCATACTCTTGTGAGCAGACAGAGCAGTTTGTATTACCTTGTAAATCATTTTATTTGGCAGTCCCAGCAAACTAATACAACTTCTTTGGAGAACTACTATTAATAGTTATTCATTATTGCTGGAGAGGAAGAGAGAAGTAAAGCTGTAAAGGTAAACAGGAGTCAGATCACCCAGGACCTTTTGTGTTCTAACTAATTTAGATTTTATTCTGCAGGCAATGCAGAGCTATTATTTAAGAATGTGACAAGGCCAGCTATGGCTTTACAAAGAACGTGAAAAATGGCCTAGAACTGCTGTTGCTGGACCAACATCCTGGAAACAAGTTCAAAATGTAAAATTTCAGGCCCCACTCCAGACTCACAGACTCAGAAAACTCTGTGGGTGGGCCTACCAAAAGTTTTAACCAGGCCTTCCAGGTGATTCTGATGCAAGCTAAAATATGAGAATCACGGGCCTAAAGAGTAAGGCTGGACTGGAGGCCCCACTTACCTCACCGAGTTGTTAAGAGAATCACATATAAAATACACAGGGCTTTCTTGGTGGCTCAGTGGTAAAGAACCTGCCCCTCAATTCAGGAGACGTGGGTTTGATCCCTAATCCAGGAATGTCCTACCTGCAGAGGAGCAATTAAGCCTGCGGCCACAACTACTGAGGCTTTTTGCCATAGAGCCAGGAAACCGCAACTACTGAGCCCACGTGCCACAGATGCTGATGCCCACACACCCCAGAACCCGTGCTCTGCAACAAAAGAAGCCACCACAATGAAAAGCCTGTGCACTGCAACTAGAGAGTAGCCCAAGCAACAACAAAAACCAGCAGAGCCAAAAACAAAAAAAATATTTTAAAAAATAAAAGTAAAATACATAAAAGTGTCTTCGACGTTGTAAAGTTCATTAATATATATCATTGTTTAGTTGCTAAGTCATGTCCGACTCTTTGGCAACCCCTTCATTAATATTTATATCATTATTAATAGTTCTATAACTCTAAAATGGTCACTTCACAGGTTTTAGCTTCTTTTCCAAGGCTGAACAATGGCCCATTTTACTGACTTGATATCACTGTGAAATAACCCAAAATCCAACATGTAATTTAAACTTCTACCATCATTATATAGGAATGATACAAGGAAAGAGGATTTGGAATACACAAATTGATATTTGAATTCTCAAATTCTGATACTTAATGGCTCTGTGATTTTGTTCTATTTCACTAACAACTTTCCAGTCTATCATGTATTCTTACAAGTGGATTTATCCCCTAGTATAGAATGCTCTGAGCATTTGTTTCACCCATTTAATAAGACAGCTTTCGCTTTTGAATTATTTTTAATCAGTTACTTAGGACTGATGTACTCTGGAGGAACTGATAAAATGGAGCCTTTGGAAATGAAAACTAAAAAACAGGTTGTGAATTCTGATAAGACAAGTGATTTCCCAATTTCTCACACTAATGCAAAGTAGTTACGCTTATAAATCATAAGTAGTTATGATTACAAAGTAGAAAAGTAGTTATTAGGAAATCATATGTGTTAACTGTAGAAATAGAGAAAAATATAAGAAAAGTCATCTGTTCCCATCTCCTAGAGGAAACTACTATAAACATTCTGGTCTATACTCATTTAGTCCATTTAAATATACACATATCCATACACATCTCGGTTCTTCATAAAACTGAGATCGTATTTTACTTACAGCTGTGTTGAAAACATTCTCTCATATTCTTAGATAAATGTCATGTAGTATTTCATCATCTGCTCTGTTTGAGGTGACAACCTTAAATTTACAACCAAGTCCTATACAAAACAGGATAATAAAAAATTAAAAAGTCACCTGTATGTTAATAACATTAAGAACTCCAGAAAGGGAAATAAAGCGTTTCCAATTGTTTTAGAAAAAAACAATTTGTAAGAGTTTTCTGACAAAGTTATTGCATCATTTTAAGTCTGTGGCTTCACATAGAAATATCTTTCCATTGTTTCCCAAAGCTTTGGGTATCAGAGCTGTAACATTAAAAAAAAATTTTTTTAAACCTACTACCATAAAAGATAATTTAAAAAAAATTATATTAGATGAATGTAACACAAAATTAAAACTCAAGTCTCTTTTTTAAATTCAAAAATTTCACAGGAGATGACTGAAAGCATCAAGTCCCTGAGGAGAGAAGGCTGAGACCCCGAGTACAACTGGTAGAATTCACTCTGATAGGACACCACTTCAATTTAGACAAGATGCAAGAGAAAATGTGCGCAGACTTGACTGTCTGAAGTTGAGGCATTCCCCACAGATGGTTTCCATGTTCTCAATTATGAGGCAAGGTCACCAGCTGAAAATGGGGACAGGTTGGAGGAAGGGATGTTAATAATTTGAGGAGAGAGGTGAAAGTATGAATGGTTAATCCAGAGAATGTCAAGTGCTCCTGTGAGGTCTGAGGTCATGAGTTAAAACCAGTTGGTGTATGATTTTTTTTCCCAGCAATCTTGGGTGCAAGCAATGATAACGTTTGTTCCAACAAGGTTCAGTCGAAGCAAGTCTCCAAGTTCCTCCAAGCAAGAAAGAGACACTGGAGTGAGAGAGTTGAAAATGTTTGCAAGAGTGATTGTAAGGATTGATTGGGGAATCTAAATCAGTTGAGTTGTAATGAGTAAACGATGGCAGAAACAGGAAAAAGACTTTTTAAGCATGGGGTTAATGAATTGGAGGCCAGCGAGAATATGACAAATGAGCTGAGTAAAAGAGGCTACTTATTGACCATTAGGATACCTGAAATTGAGATTTATAAGGTAAACAGTTATTGATGACAGGGTTAAGAGTCGTACCACTGGAGTGGATGGATGAGATGGAGTAGAGGAACAAGTTGTTGGAGATGAAGAGGTCAAAGACCTAAGAAGCTCAGTGTTGGTGTTACATGGGTCATGTTGAATTCACACAGAATGCAGATCAAACCTAGAGCAAGGAGCAAAGGTCTAATTTCTGAGGGAGAGTGGCCAAGGGGTTGATAAATTATAGCTGTAAAGATGATAAAGGGGCATTTGGCCAGATGATATGAACTTCAAATGTTTTTGAAGGAGGAAAGAGGAGAAATAGTTTGTAACAAGTCGTTAGGATCAAAGGGGCCAAACTCTGTAGCCCAATCTCTAGGCCTTAAGGTACATAGAGTATGAGAAAAATAAATAAATAACCTCCTATTGATAGTACTCTACTTCTGAGCTTTACAGCAGAGTTAAAAGCAAAATTACCTTAGTCACTAAAAACAGTAGTGCTGGGGGTATACCTGGATGCATCTAGGCTAATTCCAAGTCTGAATTTGATAACTCATGGCTTTGGGGATGATGTAGAAAGGCAATCTCACTATCTGACACCTTATGACATCAACCACATCTCCTGAGAAATGTAGAATCTGCAAGTAACCTCCTGTTGATAGTACCCAGGGATAAGAAAAGGAGAGATAATTAATGAAAGGGAATAAAAATTATGTTCCACTCAGAGAACATTGATTTCAGGCACCTAGAATGCAGTTCTTTCTGAATTATATCTTTAATGTTGGCCTATAGGGTATAGATGTAGAAGGAAATGGCAACCCACTCCAGTATTCTTGACTGGAGAATTTCACGGCCAGAGGAGCCTGGCAGTCCACAGTCCATGGGGTTGCAAGGAGTCGGACACGACTGAGTGACTAATGCAACATAGGGTAAAGTACTGTGTCTATTTAAAAGAAATTTCAGGTTCGATGCATGAGACGGGGTGCTCAGGGCTGGTGCACTGGGATGACCCTGGGGGATGGGATGGGGAGGGAGATAGGAGGGGGGTTCTGGATGGGGAACACGTGTGCACCTGTCGCTGATTCATGTCAATGTTTGGCAAAAACCACTACAGTATTGTAAAGTAATTAGCCTCCAATTAAAATAAATAAAATTATATTTAAAAAAAAAAAGAACTTTCAGAAGACATACAGATGGCCAATATACACATGAAAAAGTGTTCAGTAATCACTGGGGCTTCTCAGGTGGCATGGTGGTAAAGCATCCTCCTGCCAATGCAGGAGCCGAAAGAGATGCAGGTTCGGTCCCTGAGTCAGGAATATACCTTGGACTAGGAAATGGCAACCCACTCCAGTATTCTTACCTGGAAAATTCCATGGACAGAGGAGCCTGGTGGGCTACACTGCATGGGGTAACAAACGAGTTGGTTGCAACTGAGCACATACACATCACTAATCATTAGAGAAATACAAATCAAAACCACAGTAACACCTCACACCTGTCAAAATGGCTATTATCAAAAAGAAAAGTATTGGTGAGGAGGTGATTAAAGGGAATCCTCGTGCACTATTGATAGGAATGTAAATAGATGCAGCCACCATGGAAACAGTATGCAGGTTCCACAAAAAATTAAAAATAGAACTACCATATGATCTAGCAATTCCACTACCTGAAAATAGTGAAAAGAAAAACTTAAAAAAATGTACCCCTATGCTTATTGCAGCATCATTCACAACACTGAAGATATGTAAGCAAACCAAGTGTCCATCCAGAGATGAATGGATAAAGAAAATGTGACATAAATTGACAGATATAGACATACATTCACACACACACACTCTTTCACAGGAATACCACTTAGCGATAAAAAAGAATGAAATCTTGCCATTTATAGCAACATGGACAGACCTGGGAGGTATTATGCTAAGTGAAATGTTGAGAAAAACAACAAATACCATATAATTTCACTTTTATGTGGGATCTGAAAAACAAAACAGGAATAAACAAAACAGAAACAGACTCTCAGATACAGAGAACTGGTGGTTGCCAGAGGGGAAGGCAATTAAGAGGTACAAACTTCCAGCTATAAGATAAATCATGGGGGATGTAATGTGCACGTAATGTTAGTAGTAAAAAATATTTTACCAACTTTGTGCAGTGATCATTTCATAATGTATAAAAATATAGAATCACTATGTCATACACTTGAAATTAATAATATAGTAATCAAAAAATTAAAATAAGACAACTTTCAGACTCAACAGGTGATTTTTTTTTCTTTTTTGGCTTGTGGTAAAAGGTAGGATTAAATTGCCTGGAAATTTTCTAGTACAAAGGCCCTATGGAAAAAAAGCAGAGTAGCATCCTGATAGCTCTCCCACATGGCTCTGTGATTCCATCATTGTATTTGCATTCAATTTAGGTAGATTTTTATTTTCATGTGTTAGTGATGCCGCCACCTTTGGGAAACCACATCAGGATCCACTAGCTGCTCAGATATTCTCAGACCAAAGGGCAGCTGTCAGAGCCTGGAGACCTTTCTATAATCTACCCTCCTCAGATCGAATCTAGCCCTGGTAACTCTGACCCTTTCAGAGCAGCAAAACCTACCTTTTAAAAACTGTAAGTATAGTCAGGCCAAGAGCCAAACCCTTCAGCTAGTAAGGTAAGGACTTAACAGAATAATATGCTAATTTAAGTAAGGCAGAATAAACCCATTAATTGTGGCCTTGCAAAGATGATTATGCTCAGGACTTTTGCTCTGCACATTTTAAGATAAGACTCTACGGAAAGAAATAACTGAACTGTGGGAGGGCACACTGCAGACTGTGGTCATCCCACACTCACTGACTACGTTTGTGGGATTACCAGTCACTGCAAAATCATGGTCGTTTGCCTGTCAGCTCAGTTCACCCTCTGAAGATAAAACATTAGCTTCTGTACTCAGCGAAGCTGGTGGTAGGGGTTGAGGTAACTTTTACACTGCGACCTAAAAATCTTCGAAACAACTTACTAATTAAAACACAATTTTGAATTTGCATTCCTGATCTTAATATTGCTCAAATATATGTAAATTCCAAAAATTTTTAGAAAATAATTAGTAAAATTGTCTTTAGGTTAGAAATAATGTCTCCATTTCAACAAAATAAAACGGCTTGATTCATAGGAAACATTTTTGGTGAAGGCTCTTTAAATTCACAGGAACTTAACCATGCAGAAATCAGATAAACTTTCTTTTTAGAGGAGCTCATAAAGCATAGTCCGGAGGTCAGAATTTGGGAAATGATTAAGACAACCTAATTCTAAGGTCACATTTCTTTTCTTGAAACATATATAAATTGGTAAGGTATACATGTATTTGTTATCAATGGTATTTGTTTTCAAGAAGACATTTTTATCTTAAATTTCTGAGACTCCACCAGGTTTTTAACTTGGATCCCTAATATGGCTCTGATTAGTGTTTCCGGCCTAATTATAAAATCACTAGGCATCCCCTAAGATTAAAATCTAGAATGCACCTATCTCAGTAATCTTAAATTAAATTGCCTATTAAGGCATTTCTAAATCATTTCATTTCGCTGCATTATTAAGCATTTAGGTTTAAGTTATGGTTTAAGATACTCACGGGTGGAGGGATCCAACCCAGAGACGGCTCTCAACAAAAATGCAATTGAGCCCAAACATCTAAAGGAAATTCTTTAGGAATGCCCCAACCTTCTTTAGGCTAAGAGGCAAGTGCAGTATTTGGCAATACAATTTTGTCACAAGTTCAATGGCAGGTTAAAGTGCCCTGTAGTCGAGGTCTGGCTTTTCCTAAATTTCAGGAACAAAAGAAGCGTTAGCAAGCAGACAGGGATTCAGCTGCACGCTCTCCCTCCTAGTAAATCAAATCGAGGAAGATGAGCGTCCACGAGCACGCCTCGCTTCTTTTCTTTCCCTTCAAGGGGGCTAGCGTTTGGGGAGGAAAGGCTGCGGCTATTCTTCGTTGAACCAGGGTCCCGGGATTGAGACAGGCCCAGCCCCCAGGTCCTCGCAGCAGCCCTGAAATTCGGCCCGTTAGCGGCGACTGACCCCGGAAAGAAAAAACAGCTTCTCCAGCCAGGGGAGAGAGAGGAAACGGCGCACAAAAAGCAGTGCGACTTGTCCCTTACCGCCGTCTAACAAGGGTGGGGAAAAAGGAAACAGAAACGAGCCACACTCAAGAGCTCCCGCCCGAGCGGCTTTTAAACTGCGTTTCCACCACCTCTCGCAGGGCGCCGCGGCTAATGGAACCCGCGCGAGGCGTCCCGCCAATCACCGCCGCCCTTCCTCCGGTCGCGGGCCAATGGCGGCGCGCCTTCTTGGGGCGTGGGCGAAAAGGCTCCTCTCCCCTGGCCGTGGTGTGTGGACTGGGGTTGGTGCGGACTCCTGGCTTGGCCGCACTGGGCCGCACTTGTCCGGCAGGGGCTTTTGTGTCCGCCTTTGGCTTGGCTTTGTGTGCGCAGGTTTCCGCTGGGCTTCGAGGCTCCAGTCCCGGCCGGGAGCCGTGAGGCTCAGAGGCGGGAGCGCAGCCCCCCCCCCCCACCTCCGGGCGAGGAGCGAGCGCGCCGGCGTGAGCGGAGGGTGTGAGGGCTGCGGGGAAGGGGATTCGCCGCCGAGATGCCGGAGTTCCTGGAAGACCCCTCGGTCCTGACGAAAGACAAGTTGAAGAGTGAGTTGGTCGCCAACAATGTGACGCTCCCGGCCGGGGAGCAGCGCAAAGACGTGTATGTGCAGCTTTACCTGCAGCACCTCACGGCGCGCAACCGGCCGCCGCTCGCCACCGGCGCCAACAGCAAGGGGCCCCCGGACTTCTCCAGCGACGAGGAGCGCGAGCCTACCCCGGTCCTCGGCTCCGGGGCCGCCGTCGCGGGCCGCAGCCGCGCCGCCGTCGGCAGGGTAAGGACGCCCGCCCGGGGCCACAAAGGCGGGCGTTGAGCAGTGGGCGCCCCCTCGGGCCTCGGCGGCGGGGCAGGCCCCCCGCCCGCCCAGGGGGCTGGCCTCTGGGTCTGTGGACGCCCGACTCGGCCCCTTGGCCTCGGGCTCTGAGAGAGGAGGGGCCGGAGCGGAGAGCCCCGAAGTTGGGGCCGCGGGGCGCGCGTCTTTGCCGCGGTGTGTCGTGGGGTGTGAAGTTAGCTTTGCTCTCTGGTTGCGCGCAGACAGCTCGGTGTCTCTGCACCCCCGGCCGTCGGGAGCGGGTAGTGAGACCGGGACTTCCCAGCCCTTTTCGAAAAGCCCTGAGGAGGGTTAGCTCGAAACGGCTACAGGTTACGCTCGAGCGTTTTCCCGCTTTATTAACCGAAATGACTAGTGAGTGGGTCTCAGAGCGCTCCCTGGAGGGCAATTTGTGACATGCTGATATCTAACCAAATTTTGAAATAAAGAAATTCCCGCCTTTTTATGTTTCTTTGCATAAGGAGGGCTTTTTGAACTGTTTGTGTTTTTTTTGTTTGGGTGACTCCTTTCTAGCAACAGGCTGTTTTTTGGCGGGGCAGCATTACTCTAAATTCAGGAAACTTTTAAAAATGTATCTTTGAAAGACTATCAGAGACGCTCAAATATTTGAAAATCCTAAGGGTTTGGGAGGGTTGGTTGTTTTTCCTTTTGGTGTATTTGCATGAAGAAAGGAGAGCCTTTGGAATTAGGAGAAATGTTGATTTCATGACATTCTGCTTTGTCGGTGTTGCACTTTTAAATATTTAATCCCGAATTCATATTGGCTCCAGCAAATGCGCATTTTGTTTGAGAATACTTTGGGTTTTGTTCGGTGGGTTTTTATGTGCTGTTTTGTTAGTATTAACAAGCCTGATTGTCACTTCAAATCATAATAGGATATGATTAAAACTGATTGGTGTAAAGGACTGCTGCTGCTGCTGCTAAGTCGCTTCAGTCGTGTCCGACTCTGTGCGACCCCATAGATGGCAGCCCACCAGGCTCCGCCGTTCCTGGGATTCTCCAGACAATACTGGAGTGGGTTGCCATTTCCAGTGCTTTGTAAAACATTAAAAGTGGAGCTTGGAGTTGTTAGTACTGATTAAGGACTTCTTCTTTCAAAGTTATTTTAACTTTAGTTTTAAAAAACTTACCCAGTGTGTTTTCTGGACTACCCATATAGAAATGAAGGAAAGACAGACATATGTAGATTTAATTAAATATTAAGCCTGGGCTTTAGAGAAATTGAAAATTTTATGTCTTAAATCGGTACCTGGCATATGGTAGTGCCAAATAAATATTGGTTTGATAAATAAAAGTTCAGTCGCAACTTATTGTTTCTGATGCCTTGTTTTTGTGGATTTGAAAAAAGCCACTGTATTTCATAAGAAGAAATTTATTTTTGAAATAAAGAATATCCCTTACCTGTTTTTCCCCAGCCCCTCAGAAAACGAAAGTAATGTTTAAACTATTTTAGTAAAAATTTGGTTGAAAAATGAAATATTTTCCTTTTAAATCAGCACTTTTTTTTTTAATCTTATATAGGCTTCTGTGTTGGTCTTCTGTGCAAATGTATCATTCTTGAATCGTGGAAGTATTTGGTTGTATGTGTGTGATAGTATTATTTCTTCTTATTCTGATGATGATTTGTTGTCGACAGAAACAACCATCTCAGTTTTGATGTTTTTTCTCCAACTTTAAAAACGAGTATGTCTCAATCTGACCTGTGTTTGGGGTATCAGAAGACCTGAATGTAAAAATTTTTAATTTCAGTTCAGTTATCCAACATTGTTGAGTTCCTATGATGGTCTCTTAACTACAGGAGTTTGTTTCCTGTAGACCTACCAACCACCATAATTAATTTCTTGGACTAGCTCAGTAAGTTACCCACTTTATCCAAATTAGTCAGCACAATGCAAATAAACAGGCTTCCCGGGTAGCTCAGTGGTAAAGAATCCACCCGCCAGTGCAGGAAACACAGGAGACTAAGATTCTGTCCCTGGGTGGAGAAGATCCCCCTGGAAGAGGAAATGGCAACCCACTCTAATATTCTTGCCTCAGGAATCCCATGGACAGGCTGCCAGGCGGTCTACAGTCCATAGGGTCGAAAAGAGTCAGAAGTGACTGAGCACACACACACGCAAATAAACTGAGCGAAAGAAGTAACTTTTTAAAAGAACCTGTGTCCAGTAACGTGCATTTCAATTACTGTTTCAGTCCTTATAGAGAACAACTGTATCATAGACATAGCTGTAAGTTTTCTCTACCTTGTGCATTTAAAACTCAGAAATGTGTACCCTGGGTTGGACTCAATGGTATCAACAACTTGAGAAGGTTAATAGTGATAGTTGGTTAGCAACATCATTTTCTGTTTTAAAGCACATTAAGTAAAAAATGAGTTCTATTTTAGCTAAGGAGTCTGATAGATTTTTTTATTAGGCATAGGAAAAACATACATTGAATTTATAAGAATACTGTATGCTATTTATAATTGGTATATAAAATTATTCACCTTTTTATACAATATTATTCCTCTTGTATATACAGTGTTTACGTTCCAGTCATTGTTAGCCCTATGTGTAATAACAATATAGCGTCAGGTGTTGGGTTTTGTTTTTTAATTTTTGGCCCCACCCCACAGCATGTGAGACCTGAGTTCCCCAACCAGGGATCCAACTGGTACCCCCTGAATTGGAAAGCAGAGTCTTAACACCTTGACCCACTTGCGGAAGTCCTTAGAGTCACATTTCTTAAAAGAATATTTATAACCAAGGAGAAGGCCAAATTTAATGGTGAATTTTTTAACATTTTAAAACAAACATTAATGTGGATTTGGCCAAGGACATAGTGTATACCTTCAATTTAAATATGGGTTTATGAGAAATATGTTTAATTAAAGAAGTTGTTTCATTTCAGCCACTGCCATGAGCAGGTTCACTTGGTGTGATAGGACAGAATGTTTACAGGTTCAAAATTTGGTTTTTAGTTTTCTTTTTTCTAAGCTTTCTGTGTCATGCATTTTGATGATAACCAGTATTTTCCGGTGATGGAATTACCCATGTTGTCGACAAAAATAAACATTTACAGAGTTGATGGTCTGCTTTTCAGTTCTAGGGTGTAAAACATTGTAGCTATTTGGGATCCAGGAGAGCGTGGCATTTTTGAATGGTCTAATCTGGTGAATTATGAATTCTTAACAAATACTTAATGACATGGAGCAGAACAGTGAGGAGTATGTTATATGGTAAATGTTAAATCATAAATGGACCACTTACAGTGAGGTGTTAAGGGTACAGGCTTCTGATTCAGAATTACAGATTCAAATCCCAGGTCTGCCCTTATTCAGATGATCTCAAACAAAGAACAGTGCCTATTAGATGCTCAATATTCAACTGAAATAGGAATAATCTAATAACTATTTAGATTGAGGATTACATGAGGTTGCATTTGTGAAGGTGTGTAGTGCTCAGCAACTACAGCACATAATAGCTATTACAACATGGGATTTCTGAATTTTGTTGCCTTTATTTAATGCCAGAGCAATACAGTTTTACCATAATACATTCAGAATTGGATGAGGTTAAGTTTGTGAAAGTGATGTATACAAAGTCTGCTCAGGTGTTACCATATAACTTATGCAGATTGCTTGAGTTAGCTGAGCAGCTTTGGGCTTCAGTTTCCTCTCTTGTAAAGTGGAGATATCTATCACATAGGATATTTAGGATTCAGTAAGTTGGGCTTCCCTTGTGGTTCAGCTGGTAAAGAATCCACCTGCAATGCAGGAGACCTAGGTTCGATCCCTGGGTTGGGAAGATCCCCTGGAGAAGGGAAAAGCTACCCATTCCAGCATTCTGGCCTGGAGAATTCCATGAACTACTAGAGAGTCCCTGGGGTTGCAACGAGTCGGATCAACTGAGTGACTTTCACTTTCTTTCAAGTTAATAAGGAAAGCACTTAGAACACAATTTGGTATATAAATGCTCAGTAGAATCTGTTTTATAGTAATAATGTTATATTAATACTTCCCTGGTGGCTCAGACGGTAAAGCGTCTGCCTACAATGCGGGAGACCCAGGTTTGATCCCTGGGTCAGGAAGATCCTCTGGAGAAGGAAATGGCAACCCACTCCAGTACTCTTGCCAGGAAAATCCCATGAACAGAGGAGCATAGTAGGCTACAGTCCATGGGGTCGCAAAGGGTTGGACATGACTGAGTGACTTCACTTTCACTTTTCAGCATCTTTGCTGGTAATGGTAGAGATTTAAATGAGTGGCTCATTAGGTGATATCAAAAACTTTTGGATTTTAAAGTTGAAAAAAACATTAGAGATCATCTGATAGTTGGGAAGAAACTAGAGAGTGGTGCCTGGCACCTAATTGGTACTTGGTATTTTTGACAACCCAGGGGACTCGACCATCAGGCCAGCGTGGGAAACTCTGATCCCAGATCTCATCTCTGGGTTCTGGGTACTCTGTTCCTTTCCCTTTTGTGCTTCCTGAACTGGTAGTAAACTGTTGGTTTAAAGGGCCAGCCTGACCTCAGCAAAGCTCCAGGGAATCCTGAAAGGATTTGCTACCCACCCTGAAGCCAGCATCTTGAGGGGGCATACAGCCCCTCTGAGGCCCATGTAGGGCGGTGTAAAGGCCTTGAGAGCCCCAGGGACAGGTGTCCTCAGGACACGGGTTGAGGCTGTGAGTTCAGATGCCCAACCCTGCACAGATTCTTCACAAGCATAGCTTGAGTTCCAGGGAACTCAGATGGGAAGCAAAGGTTATTACTCTCTGAGGGGCAGTTCTAAGAGAGACAAAGGATGGGCCCAGGAGGAAACAGAGATTACTTAAAGGAACAAAGCTCGTTGGAGGCAGAAATCGGTGCAACTAATGATCCCTTCTTCCTGGTAAAAAACTGCTGGTTTGATAAACGTGTATACTACACTACTTGGTAAATATGTATACTCCCAATTTTTATATTCTCATTAAATTTGATATTTCATAGAATGGTGTTACTTTTCTGGAACTTTTTTTCATTAGAAGTAAAGCTCAGGTGCCCTGATACGAACACCTGCTCTGTTTGACTTACCTTATGCCAGTTTATTGGCCTCTTACTCAAAATTTCTTTGTACAGCTCTAGTTTTTCAGTTTCAAGAAAATGTAAGGAAGCTGGTTTCCTGCTTGGATTTGCTAAGGCTTTGTTCTTTCTTAATAAGAAGTTGATTTTTTTAAATTAAGTGGCTAATTTCTCCCTCATTGGATGGCACTTTGATTCATTCATTCAACGAAACATCTATCAGGTACCTTTTCCTATGTCAGGCATTCTTTTTAATTTGAGATGCTTGGGTTACAATATGACAGTACTCCTGTTTTGTGTTATCCTCTTAAATGCTACATCCAAAATCACCTGAGCTGCACGTTAGAATAAAGATTCTCAGGCCCATGATTAGGACTCAGAATGGGATAAGACTTTTTAAAATAGGGGCAACTCTTCCAAAAGTTCTGTGATTTTGATAACAGACCAGACTGAAGGACTATTGCTGAAGGAGTTTATCATCTGGAAAAGGTAAAGCATATGTGCAGATAACTAATAAAAACTAAGTAGTAAATGTGGTGAGCACCAAAGACAGAGTTCTTGAAAACCTCAGGCTGCATCCAGACGTTGAAACTCATAGATGTTAAGAGAATTTGAACATTCTTGTGGTTGGAGGAATTTTTTCCTACAAGTGATCTATACCTAAAGTATTTATGTTACACAATGGAGTTTTTCTTCCCAATCTATTTGGAAAATTCAAGTAGGTGACAGGATTAGGTCTCTTTGGGGTTTTTTTCCGGTTTGTTTTTTTAAAGCCTTTTGTAAAGAACTCAAGGATTTGATATATAGAACTCTTAGACTCTAAGCAGCTATTTTGACATCAGGTGTAGATTGCTTGAGATTTGAGCTTGATGATCCTAGATGAGTACAATTTTAAAGCCCCCTAAAAGTACCCTTGGTAATTTTTCACGACACTTAAAAAATTGTATCGGCAAGTTCTCTTGTGTTGATGACATTGTTCTTTTATGCTCTTTCAGTTCAGTCACTCATTCGTGTCCGACTCTTTGCGACCCCATGAACCACAGCACATCAGGCCTCCCTGTCCATCACCAACTCCCAGAGTCTACCCAAACCCATGTCCATTGAGTCGGTGATGCCATCCAACCATCTCATCCTCTGTTGTCCCCTTCTCCTCCTGCCCTCAATCTTTCCCAGCATCAGGGTCTTTTCAAATGAATCAACTCTTCGCATCCGGTGGCCAAAGTATTGGAGTTTCAGCTTCAGCATCAGTCCTCCCAATGAACACCCAGGACTGATCTCCTTTAGGATGGACTGGTTGGATCTCCTTGCAGTCCAAGGGACTCTCAAGAGTCTTCTCCAACACCACAGTTCAAAAGCATCAATTCTTCGGTGCTCAGCTTTCTTTATAAAAGTCCAATTCTCACATCCATACATGACTACTGGAAAAACCATAGCCTTGACTAGATGGACCTTTACTGACAAAGTAATGTCTCTGCTTTTTAATATGCTTTCTAGGTTGGTCATAACTTACGCTCTTCATATAAAGTTATTTCACATTTTTATTTGGTTGAAAAACAAATTCTAGTACATGACCAAATAGTGCCTGGCTTTTCTTTCCCCCTCAGCATCATTGGAAAGTAAACAGCCCATACAACTTTATGATTTTTGCCATTTTGCATAAAATATTTCTAGGATGCAGTATTGACTCTTCTGCCTTAAATAGTAATCTGGGCCTACATTGACTTTGATCTTTGTGGCCATTATTTAAACAACCATTTATATTCAGTACTCTGATGCTTTTTGGGATTACTGAGACATTTGTAAAGCTATTTGCCACAACACTAAAAGGTAACCATACTTTCACTCCCTTCCCCTGTGTAACCTTGGAAGTTTATATAGTTTTTCCAGTAAATAATGCTATTTCTTAAATTATTTTAAAAACCACCTTTAAATTTTTTTTTCTCGGCGCTTGTTCCACATTTTTCAGCTAGTCTTAGTGAAATGGTCATGTAGATTGTGTGGCAACAAAGCAGTAACAGGTGATAGGTATTCATAAAGTCTGATTTCCTTCATGTGTCAAAAAACTGGCTACTAAAGTCACTATATACAAAAAGAATATCCGTTTGGGCTTCTTAAATTCTAGCGTGCTTGTTTAAAAGCAATCATTTTTATACATAACGTGATTAAACATTTATGGTAAAGTCTTAAACTTTGCTGGTTTAAACTGTCAAGAATTATTGAAACGCCATTAGTAAATTGTTATTTACGAATATCTGAATGAAAATGTTCTGACCCAGACTTTTGCTCTTTTGAATTTTTGGTGCCATCACCTCTTCTAGATAGGTTAACCAAAATTGACTATTTTAATAGTAATAACTAAAATTTGAGTTACTTGCTTGGCTTGTTAGGTTTGTATAATTATAATTAAAATTACAAAATACTTTTGAATAATGAGTTGCTTTTAAATTAATCAAATTGCTAAGCCCTACTGTAGTATAAGTCAGCCTGAAGATAAATTTGCATGTTTACTATATGCAGTGTTAGTCATATAGTAAATGAAAATTTCTTAATTTGGAAATTTTAATTAAGAATTGATAACTGGACTTTGTTTACAGAAAGCCACAAAGAAAACTGATAAACCCAGACCGGAAGATAAAGATGATCTAGATGTAACAGAGCTCTCTAATGAAGATCTTCTGGATCAGCTTGTGAAATACGGAGTGAACCCTGGTCCTATTGTGGGTAAGCTGATTAAGTTTCAAGTATCTTTTCATGAAGCAGTCCCCCAGATTGTTTTCCCCTCTTGTCTAGCAGGTAGAGTTTTTGTTCTAAGGGCCTGTCTATCATTAATTATTTTTATGACCAGGACTTTAGTTTCCCTAAATATAAATATAGATGAGGGAAATAAAATTAGATAATTGAACTATATAATCTTAACTATATAATCCTCAAGATTACCTCTGTTGAGATTATTTCATTTTGTGCCTGTATCATATTGCTTGGTGAGACATAATGGGTCTTATGTAACAGCTGAGGAAAATCTGAGGTAACATAGCTGGCCAGATTAATCCAAATCAGTAAGTTAGTGACAGACTTGTTAATATAACTCAAGTTATTCAATTCCCAGCATAGTATCCCCTCTTAGTTATCATTAAAAATGCAGTTTAAAAAATCTTCTCTTAATTGTAATTCAAGAAGGATACCCTAAAGAAACTGAAAAGAGAAAACTTGAAAGTAAATACCCTAGATTTTCATCATTTGGTTATTGTTAAGTCATTAAGTTTGCAAGGCTGATATGCCTTAATTTTGGAGGATCTTGGCAATAAATTCAAGATGAGAAAGTTCCATTTGATCTTCTAAGTTACATAAAATTTTGAGTACTGTAGATTTGTGAGTTTTTACCTATACGTGTAGTTGCAAATAAGAATTTAGAATATTGTCTCTTTTGTTTTATTTAATGTACTGCTTCCAAATAGATGATAATAAGCCTATTAATATAATTATGAACAGACAATATACTTTTTATAATTTTCATTTAAAATTATAAAAGGAGATGCTGGAACCTGTGTATTGTGTATCAAACATATTAAATTACATGTTGATATGCCAGTTGTTTGTTTTTTTCCCCAGCTTTATTGAGGTATAATTGACAAACAGATGTTGTACATATATGGTGTACAACTTGCTGTTTTAATGTACATTGTGAAATGATCACCGTAATCAAGCTAATTAACATATCTATCACTTCATATGGTTTTCTTTTATGTGTGTATGTGTGGTGAGAGCAAAGATCTACCTTCTTAGCAAATTTCAAGGATGTGGTACAGTATTGTTAACTATAGCCCAAACCATACTTAGATTTCTAGAACTTATTCGTCTTGTATGACTGAAATGTTAAGTACAGCTCTCTATTTCCCCTTCCCCAGCTCTTCATCTTAAGACTACTTTTATACATAGCATTCTGAAATAAACATTGTTTCTAGAAAATACATTTATCATTTTATTCCTCTTATAGAAATCAGGGAAAGACATACATTAGTGTTCAGTTCAGTTCAGTCGCTCAGTCGTGTCCGACTCTCTGCGACCTCATGAATTGCAGCACGCCAGGCCTCTCTGTCCATCACCAACTCCCAGAGTCTACCCAAACCCATGTTCATCGAGTCGGTGATGCCATCCAACCATCTCATCCTCTGTCGTCCCCTTCTCCTCCCGCCCCCAATCCTACCCGGCATTAGGGTCTTTTCCAATGAGTCAACCCTTCGCATGAGGTGGCCAAAGTATTGGAGTTTCAGCTTCAACATCAGACCTTCCAATGAACACCCAGGATTGATCTCTTTTAGGATGGATTGATTGGATCTCCTTGCAGTCCAAGGGACTCTCAAGAGTCTTATCCAACACCACAGTTCAAAAGCATCAATTCTGCGGCACTCAGCTTTCCTCACCGTCCAACTCTCACATCCATACATGACCACTGGAAAAACCATAGCCTTGACTAGACGGACTTTTGTTGGCAAAGTAATGTCTCTGCTTTTAAACATGCTATCTAGGTTATCTATCCATAACCTTCCTTCCAAGGAGTAAGCGTCTTTTAATTTCATGGCTGCAGTCACCATCAGCAGTGATTCTGGAGCCCAAAAAAGTAAAGTCTGACACTGTTTCCACTGTTTCCCCATCTATTTCCCATGGAGTGATGGGACCAGATGCCATGATCTTAGTTTTCTGAACGTTGAGCTTTAAGCCAACTTTTTCACTCTCCTCCTTCACCTTCATCAAGAGGCTCTTTAGTTCCTCTTCACTTTCTGCCATAAGGGTGGTGTCATTTGCATATCTGAGGTTATTGATATTTCTCCCGGCAGTCTTGATTCCAGCTTGTGTTTCCTCCAGCCCAGCGTTTCTCATGATGTACTCTGCATATAAGTGAAATAAGCAGGGTGACAATATACAGCCTTGACGTACTCCTTTTCCTATTTGGAACCAGTCTGTTGTTCCATGTCCAGTTCTAACTGTTGCTTCCTGACCTGTATACAGGTTTCTCAAGAGACAGGTCAGATGGTCTGGTATTCCCATCTCTTTCAGAATTTTCCACAGTTTATTGTGATCCACACAGTCAAAGGCTTTGGCATAGTCAATAAAGCAGAAATAGATGTTTTTCTGGAACTCTCTTGCTTTTTCGATGATCCAGCGGATATTTACATTAGTGTAAAACAAAGTAAAACTATTTTTGGTTTTAAGTTGTCATTGATGTTTAACTAAATTATTTATAACCAATTTTATTTTGCTATGTAATTGGTGTGTAATTTCTGTTTATAACACATTTTCCATAAAATGTTATTTTTACTGCAGCAGTATATTTAAATATGATTTAACATCTTAAGTTTACTGTGTTGTGTGTCAAATATATTGAATTTTTTAAAATCTGACTTACAAGGCTATTTCCATAACTGAATGGCCTCTTATAGGCATATTAATCTCTTAGAATTGTGCAGTTTAAATCATAATAATTTAGAGTATAATCTGTTTATAAACATGATTTTTCTACAAAGGCAAATACTGTGGTGGCGCTAGTGGTAAAGAACCTGCCTGCCAGTACAGGAGATGTAGGAGATGTGGGTTCTATCCCTGGGTCAGGAAGACCCCCTGAGGAGGAAATGGCAACCCACGCTAGTATTCTTGCCTGGAGAATCCCATGGACAGAGAAGCCTGGTGGGCTGCAGTCCATAGGGTCGCAAAAAGTCAGACACAACTAAAGTGACAACAGTCACTACATAGTACTAGAGAAATTACACAAAGTTCAAAACTTTTCAGTCAGAGATACTCAGTCATACATGGCTCTTCAGTAGTAGGATGTCCTTAAGACCTAAATCAACCTATTGTGTACTCCATGCTACTAAAAAGAAAAAAACATTGTTATAATCATGTATTAAAATCTCAGGAAGAAAACCTGTTTTAGAAAATATTTTAAGCACTTAAGTTTAGAAGAAGACACAGTGAAAAGTAACCTTTTTGTGTTTCTAAAGATAATGTCTGAGCTGAATCTTAAATAAGACAATACAAGTAATAAAGCAAGTTCTGCCTTAATGCAGGAACAACCAGGAAACTATATGAGAAAAAGCTGTTGAAACTGAGGGAACAAGGAACAGAATCTAGAGCTGCTACTCCTCTGCCAACAATTTCTTCTTCAGTGGAAAATACAAGACAGAATGGAAGTAATGACTCTGACAGATACAGTGACAATGAAGAAGGTAAAATTTTGTGATGTTAATAAACTATATAATCAAAAAAATAAAAAAATATCAGACTCATCAGATATAATAAACATGAAGAAGATAAAATTTTAAATAATACCAAGATGTATGTAGATTTTGTTCCCATCATTAGTCCTCCAAGTAATTTAATACCTTTTGTTGAGAATTCTAAGAAACAGAAAAGTACAGATGTCTAATTTTTGTCACATAAAATTGCCAGGTATCCTTATCTTTTTTGCTGCAAGTCTCATCTTTCTAAGAGGAAAAAGTGTTACAAGTAGAGACAGTTTCCCTGCTTACCCCTTTTGGAGTAACATCTCCATAGAAGCAAACACTATCATTAATTTGATGCTTATCTTTGCAGCCTATTTTTAAATACATTTTCATATACATCTGTCTGTGGTATTGTACTTTTTAAAAAATCGGTGTGATATCATGCTAAATATTGCCACTTGTTTTTCTTTATTTTATGTTATATTACTAAAATCTCTTCTTGATTTATTACATGTCTGGTTGATTTCTCATATAGCAGTAGTATTTATATATGACATGTTTTCTCTGTTCTCTATTGATAAGCATTTAAATTTATAATTTTTGCTAGAAGATCTGATTTCAAGACAACTATAGTAAATAATTTGACATATTTTTTGTGGGCCATTTTAAGCAAAATTGGCCATGGTATATAAATATTTTTCAAGTAGTATGTAAAATAAACAACCTTTTAAAATTTATTATATGATCAACTTGACACTTATAAATTTTAAATTCATATGACTTGTTTGTTAACTCATGACTATTTAATGACTCAAATTGCTTATATCTCTATAAGCATTGCCTGTCAGGGCACAGTCTGTCAGATTGGTTGTTCTGAATATGAAATATAGAGTCTTTTCTTTCAACACCACTATGTTAGCAAAGAGGCAAAGAGTAGAATCAGCTTAAACACAAGTAATGCTTAAACTTCCTGCCTCTTTTGCCTCTACAGGAAAGAAGAAAGAACACAAGAAAGCGAAGTCCACTAGGGATTTTGTTCCTTTTTCTGAACTTCCAACTACTGCCTCTGGTGGATTTTTTCAGGCTATTTCTTTTCCTGAAATCTCCACCCGTCCTCCTCTGGGCAGGACAGAACAACAGGCAGCTAAGAAAGTACATTCTTCTAAGGGAGACCTACCTAGGGAACCTCTTATTGCCACAACCTTGCCTGACAGGGACCAAAAGTTAGCCTCTGGAGGTTTGTTTGTTTCCTCTAAGTCTAGCCATGATAGATGTTTAGAGAAAAGTTCTTCGTCATCTCCTCAGCATGAACTCACTGCCATGTTGGTCTCTGCTGCAGCTTCTCCTTCACTGATTAAAGAAACCACCCGTACTTGCTATAAAGACACAGTAGAAAATATTTACTTTGGAGAGAAAAGTGGAATTCAGCCATTATGTACCAAGAGGTCCCATGGTTCAGATCAGTCAGTTCTCTCCAGTGAAAGGAAAGCACTAGAAGAGTCTGAGCAATCACAAGTAATTTCTCCACCACTTGCTAAGGCAATCAGAGATTATGTCAGTTCTCTGTTGGTCCAGGGTGGAGGAGGTAGTTTGCCTGGGACTTCTAATTCTACACCCCTTCTCGATGTAGAAAATACATGGAAGAGAATTGGTCCATCTAGTGTTCGAGAAACTGAACCCCTATCTCCTCCACAAAAATTACGGAGATTCAGTGAAAAGTCAGTAGAGGAAAAGGATTCAGGTTCCTTTGTGGCATTTCAAAATACACCTGGATCTGAACTGATGTCTTCTGTAAAATCTGTTGTTTCTCACTCACTCGCTACTTTAGGCATAGAAATGTCTAAGCAGTCACAGCATGATAAAATAGATGCCCCCGAACTATCTTTTCCCTTCCATGAATCTATTTTAAAAGTAATTGAAGAGGAGTGGCAGCAAATTGATAGGCAGCTGCCTTCATTGGCATGCAAGTATCCAGTTTCTTCTAGAGAGGCAACACGGATATTACCAGTTCCAAAAGTAGATGATGAAATCCTAGAGTTTATTTCTCAGGCCACTCCACCAGCGGGTATTAAGGCAGCTTCCACTGAGTCCTGTGATAAACAGTTGGACTTAGCACTTTGTAGAACCTATGAAGCTGCAGCATCATCATTGCAGATTGCAACCCACACTGCCTTTGTGGTTCGGGCTCTGCAGGCAGACATGAGTCAGGCTGCACAGATTCTTAGCTCAGATCCTAGTTGCACACACCAGGCACTTGGATTGCTAAGCAGAGCATATGATGCAGCCTCATTCCTTTGTGAAGCTGCCTTTGATGAGGTAAAGATGGCTGCCCATACGATGGGATCGTCCACTTTAGGCCGCCGCCACCTCTGGCTAAAGGATTGCAAAATGAATCCAGCTTCTAAGAATAAGCTGGCTGTTGCTCCCTTTAAAGGTGGAACATTATTTGGAAGAGAAGTAGTCAAAGTAATTAAAAAGCGTGGAAATAAACACTAGTAAAATTAAGAATAAAGACATCTATGTAATCTTTAATATGGAAACTTGGCAGCTTTTCTAGGAATTTGAAATACTTTTATGCTAAAGTGTCAAACTTCTACCAGTTAAATTGCACTATAAAAGTAATTGCCTACATATAACTGCCTTTTTTAAAAAGAGACTAACAATTTAAAGCTTTTCTAGATTTTTTTTTTTCAAATTGTTGTTCCGATTTTAAGATTTTCTTATAGCTCTTTAAGAAAATTCCATTAACTAGATTATAAGTTGAGTCTTGATGGTTTAAATATTACTAAATATCTCTTTGCTTTCCAGAACTTATATTTTCTACATATTTTCTCTTCTCACTTGTGTTGTTTTTGCTGATGTCTACAGTATTGTTCATAATATTCCAAATCAGTACAACTCAAAGTGCCAGTCTACGAACTGTTACTTATCCATAGATAAGATAAGCATGTACCAGAATTTGAATCTAGACCAATGACAGGGTTTATTTTTGAGGTAAAATTTTATTGAGAGAGAAAGACAGTGTGCTGATTTACATTCCGGTGCAAATGCCTCATTTTTTCATGGACTGGTAGTGAACAGTTGGTAGACCACACTTTGAGAAATACTGCTCTAGACCATAGTATTCTGGGATACTGCAGTCTCACCATAACTGTAAAACTATAGTCAGATGAATTAAGAAAAACAGAACTTACACTCTTAAGGTGTGTAGTAATTCATGGATGATTTGGCTTAATCTAAGCTAAATTTTCAAAGCAAATTTAAGTTACTAGTTTTTTTTTAAGTTATAGGAAATCATACTGTATACCAGTTTCCGTGTGTCAATATAAAGCAGTATATTATTCTTTGTTTTCATTTCTATGATTGTAAGATGAGAGAGTCTAATTGTAGAGGCACTTGATTATTGAATTTCTTTGTACTTTTATGGAAAATAGTAGATTAAGTATAAGCAAAATGCAGTCTCTTGGGACTCACAGCTATTACTATATTCTTAGACTAACCTGTCCATCTTTGCAGCTTTCTGGGAGTAATTTTGTTATTTGTCTTCTGAAATGTACATGTATACATGTACCTACTAAGTACTCTGTGATTTTTTTAAATGTGTAACTGTAGAATGCTTCTGCAAATTCAATAAAGTTGTTAAATTGGAACAGTTTTGTGTGGTCTCCACAAATATGTTGTATGTGTGTTTTATTCTTGGAGTTGCAGCAAGTTAGATATTTGTGGATGAACATGCCTTTTCCATTTCCTCATAGAAACTCACCTGACATTCCAATGGTATAGCTGAAGATATTCAGATTATTGGGTGTTTTTTTTTTTTTTTCTATTTAAGGACCATGGGTTTGTTTTTTTTTAATTGAAGTATAGTTCATGAGGATCATGTTTTTTATCCGCTATTGAAATTTAAGTTTGTAAGATAAATTAGTCTGTAACCAGATAACTAATTTTTGTAACCAATTTCTGCTAACTCCTATTGGGTTCTTTACTTTGTGCTTTCTTAACGGACATAAGACTTTTTGTTAAGGATTGTCCCATAGATAATAGAACTATTAATAGAATTACTAGGAAGTGGGGGGTGGAGTTGATACCTTAATCCTAAATAAAGATGGAACTATCTGACATGGTAAAAAAAGGAAAAATCACTGTTTATTTTTGGGAAACTTTCAAGTAGACTGAAGTGACTAGTACTAGTCTAGATAGTTAGTAAGCCACATAATTATCTTGACTATTTTTTAGTGAAACTATTGACTTCATGAAAACTAAGCTTTTATCCTAAGAATTGACTCCATTTCTGTCTCTGATAAAATAATTTAACTTTTTGTTAATAGAAGTGACAGCATTAATTTTGTTACACTAAAATGGCCACAAAAATATGGAAGCTAACTAAAATTTTTATCAGTCTCTTGAAAAATCTAGCCCCTCAAATGGTGATAAAATAATACTAGGAGAATGGGATTTTGAACCATATAAAAAGATACATGTATTTGAGTTGTTATGGTAATAACCATCATGGTGATACACTAAGTAATATATATATACTAGCTTCTCTTCAAAGAAATGTTACTTTATTATGGAGAGAAGGAGAAGTGACCTGTGATTGGTTGTACTTTTCTGTGAACAAGATACCTCCTTGGGAAAAAAAAAAACAAAGTCACACAGTCATGTCCTACTCTTTGTGACCCCATGGACTGTAGCCTACCAGGCTCCTCCGTCCATGGGATTTTCCAGGCAAGAATACTGTGTTAGCAGCTTGATACCATACAAGTTTTTCTCATTCTTCAAATTCTTTATAGCATCTTCCCTTCCATATTCTAAATTTTAATTTAATAACCTTTGTATAGTAATAATGCACTGTATTGAAACAAATAGTAACTATGCGTTTTAATGTCCTTTTCTCACTTCTAAATTATTTTCAGTGAAAAGCCTCTGGAATTTTACATTGTTTCAGGCTGTTAGTCCCAGGGAAAAAAAAAGAGTAAATAAGAAGAAGTGGTGATCATATTATGGAGTGGATGACATAAAAATGGACTAAAATAAGAATGAGAAAGAACAGTTTTTAAAGACAGATATTGCAGTTAACCAGTTTGGGTCTATTGAGATAATACCAATAGACTTGTTTTACATATCAGTGAAACTAAAAACCAGAGTTCCAAGAAATGTTAGGGTGACAGTTTATGCTGTACTTCAGAGAGTAACGGTTTCTCCAATGTTATTTCCAGACTCTAAAATAGAGCTCAAGCTTGAGAAGAGGGAACCACTAAAAGGCAGAGCAAAGACTCCGGTAACACTCAAGCAAAGAAGAGTTGAGCACAATCAGGTATCTTTAGCTTTATGATCACTGTATTCAGGTGTAAGTAATCTGCTACAACACTTATTTGCCTGTGTCCCTGCCTGTAGTTAATAGTTGACACCCAGAATCCAGCACATTCAATAATAAAGTGTTCATTAAATGACTCTGGAAATCTAAACTTTGTGTGTTCTGTCAGTAGTGTATCCTGTGTTTACTGCAAAAGCCAAGTGTTTAGTAAATGTCTCATTTGTGTTTGATTCTGTGCTAAGCATGGTTCAGAGCCAGTCATGTTGCTTTTTTAAGAGAAATGCCAATATTTTTAAAAGGTAGAAATACCTAAGCAATTCTGATATGATAAAAGGCAGGGTAATGGTTTCATATTTGTGTCTTTGTTTCTAGGTCTTTGATTTTGCTTTTATTTTTGTCTTACATTCTGTGGCTTTTCTCTCAGTTCTGAAGCTAGTCTGGTCTTAAGACCATACTGTTTTCTTTCCTTATTCTAGATGAAAATTCATCATTTTATAGGTGAGGCAAGGTGCAGTTTTCCAAAAGGAAAATGTAGAAACTAAGTGAAAATTAAGCACAGAAATCAATGAATTCAGTTTACAAAGTATTAACTAATCAAGGATTGATCTATCCCTAGAGTTGTTTTCCTTATCCTTTCTCTGTCTCATTGGCTGTTTATCTTTTTCATTTTTCCTTTGTCATTTTTTAAGTCACACATCCTCAGTGGAAGTGTTGATTTCTTAAGCCGTGTGTCTCTTAGTTTGATGCAGTTAGGTTGAATTTCGAAACTGTTATTAGCAATGAGCTTAGTGACTGGACAATGTATAGAACTTTGAGTGAAAGAACATTTTATTTAATACTGAACAAAGACTGGAATATGTATTTTGTCCTTTTATCTGTTATTGCCAGGGAAGAGCTGCAGGGGCACACTGAAGAATAAGGAAATAACAAAGCAAGAGGCACTAGGAAGATCTGGTGAAGAGCACTGAAATAGACAGACATGGAGAACTTTGGTCCAGTTAATGTAGGCAAGATGGTTTAGTGCTAACAATGCATTAATTTGTCAAATACCAGGTTAAAAAGAGATTGAGGTTGGGAGGATGGTATTAAATATGGTTCAAGGGGTAATTGTTTGACTCGAGGAATCTAAATCAAAGGACAGGATAGATAGTGAATGCTATGCTATGCTAAGTCGCTTCAGTCGTGTCCGACTCTGTGCGACCCCATAGACGGCAGCCCACCAGGCTCCGCCGTCCCTGGGATTCTCCAGGCAAGAATACTGGAGTGGGTTGCCATTTCCTTCTCCAGTGCATGAAAGGGAAAAGTGAAAGTGAAGTCGCTCAGTCGTGTCCGACTCTTAGCGACCCCATGGACTGCAGCCTACCAGGCTCCTCCATCCATGAGATTTTCTAGGCGAGAGTACTGGAGTGGGGTGCCATTGCCTTCTCCGATAGATAGTGAAAGGAGAGAGTAAATTTAGGAGATGGCAGGCAGGATTTAGATGATGGCTTTATTATACAAAATTTAAATTGTATAGAAAAGTAGAAGAGTTTATTGACCATTCCCAGAACCTCAACAGTTGTTAACATTTTACCAGTTTTATCTTCATCTGCACCGTTGCTAGTTTTTTTGGTTTTGTTTGTTGCCGAAGTGTATTAAAACAAATCTCTAACTGCCTCTCATTTCACACATTAAAATGTCAGTATTTCAGTATATATCTCTAAAAGATAATAGATGGATATTATTTTATTTGGAATGATAGTGGCATTGTGTATGTGTAAATAATTCTTTCATATCTGTGTTCAAAGCTCTATACATTCTTCATACAATCACCTCCAGTTTCAGAAGTGTCTCTTTTATGATTGAATTACTCGAATCAGGTTGCATACAAATTCCACATATCACTTGGTGTTTTGGGGTTTGACTTAAGTCTGTAGCTATTTCTGCTGTAACTGTTTTCCCTCCCTCCATTTATTTGGTCATGAAACTAGATTAGTTCTCTACAGAATGTCTCACTTTGTGGATTTGGCAGATTGCTTCTTCAAGGGTCATTCTTTTATGCCCTGTATTTCCAGTAGACTGGGAGTTAGACTTCTAGTGGGGCTATGCAATAGACCTTTCTGTAATGATGGAAATATTTTATATCTGCTATTCATTAAGTAGCCACTAGCCACAGCTAATACTTGGAATGTGACTTGTATTTTTACCTATATAACTAAAATTCCTTTATAAAGAACTTGCCCTTGTGAATTGCTTGGTTACTTTGAAATAAAATTTATGTAGGAGAGCCAGGATAACTGCTTACGTGCCTTTTATTTGCCAGTGTTCAAATTAAGTGCCCTAGTCATTTTGAAGGGTGATCAATAATATATTTTTACTAGTATGGTTTTTATATATTTAATATATGATCAATTGCAGTCATTGTTTTTTTTAATGTTCAAATCATACCATCCATAGCTGCTGGGAATTGCTGAGTTGGTTTCTCTCTTTTATTGACCCCATTTGTCTTTGATAATTTCTTGTTTTCTGGCACAGTAAGAAGTCCTGGGCTCATGTATATTTCCTGCCTCTTATAAGTCAGTCATTTTTTCCAAAGAATTCCTAATCCGTTTAGTGGAAAATATTACTTGGAACCTACCTACAACCTGGATGCCAGGGAGTTCTTTCCTGCTTGGTTGTCATTGTTCTGGGCTTTCTCAGTTAGTAGAGCTAGTGAAGTGTGGAAGTGTTAGTTGCTCAGTCATGTCCAACTCTTTGCGCCCCATGGACTGCAGCCCACCAGGCTCCTCTGTCCATGGAATTCTCCAGGCAAGAATACTGGAGTGGGTAGCCATTCCCTTCTCTAGGAAATCTTCCCAATCCAGAGATCGAACCCAGGTCTCCTGCATTGCTGGCATATTCTTTACTGTCTGAGCCACTAGGGAAGCCTGAGTAGAGCTAGGAATACTTATTTTTTAGAGAGAGAAAATAGGTCATGAATTTCTCAAGTTTATGAATGTAGGCTATTTTCTAGGTCTTATTCTGACTCTACTCTTATACTGAGTATCTTGGTTCTTAATAGCTTCTTACGTAATTTTCACTATATTTATATTTCTAAATAACAGTATTTACTACTAATAGTAAAACTGCAAATTACAGTTTCAGATTGGGGGCAGTTTTTCTTATGCTAAGGATATAAAATCAAAATATTTTGCTTAAAGTCACTTGAAAGAATTTTTTTCTCCTTTCATGTTTATTTTTAATTATTGAGAATATGTGTGGTTTTATTTGTGCAAAAGAAGAGTCAGAAATCTGGCTTCTGTCTTTGTCCCTTCTATTCATAGGTTACTATTTCTATTAAATTCTGGTTTATATTTTGTTTCTTTTTTAAAATACAGGTAAATAATACATTTATCTCTTTATTATTATTTACACTTGCCTCCTTATATAAAAGACAGCCTACACTGCACATTTCTGTCTTTCTGTTTTTAATCTGAATACGTATCCTGGGGAATCACTTCATAACAGGATATAGTAGAGCCATCCTTCTCATTGCTTTGTACCATTGCATTTTATGGATTTACAGTAATTTTTTCAACCACCAACTTTCCTTTTGGTGGATATTTGGATTGTTTTCAGTTATGTGGTATTCTGAGTAATGCGAAGGTGAACCAACAGACAGCCTTTTTGCGTGTGTTGTTTCATGTTTTAGTCAGTTTATGAAATCTAGAAGTGAAATTACTGGGCAGTTTTTCTAGATGTTAGCAAATTCCCCTGTGTAAAAGTTGAAGCATTTTCCATTCCCACAAGTAATGTGTGGGAGTATCTTTCTCTCCTGGAGAAATATGGTCCCATTTTTGCTTTGTTTTTTGATGATAATATGAGTAACCATATTGGTCATGTTTACCTAAATCAGTAGTTCTTAGTAAGGTGGATTTTAATTATCCTGATTATCTTTTTTATAAACTAGTTATAAATTTGTTTAGAGCTTGTATTTTTACTGAGTGGGATTTATATAGCCTCCTTTAATAACCTAGTTCCTGCATTCTCATGTGCCTCAACTACCTAATGTCTTCTGAATAACTTTGTACCTGATAGATTTTTTTGTTTGTTTGTTTCTTCCTCCTGTTGTCTCCATGATAAATTGACCACTTTCTATAGAATATCTTGCTGTACATAGATGACATTACAATTCTTACTTTGACCACAGAGCATATAGCAGTCACATTACTAATTTTACATAACAATGAGTTTCTTTTCAGTCAGTAATTATTTGATCCATCTTGAAGTAGTTATAATACTGAATGTAATTTGTTTTTTATTCATACTTCTGAAAGTCATTTGTTTCATAGTGGATTCTGGTAGAAAAAGAATTTTTTTTCAGTCTTCAGGGTATCTTTTCTGGTTGTGTGAAAGATAGTTTTCTGTGAAGATAATTAATTCTAAATTAAATAGTGATAGTCAAGAACTAATAAAAATTGGTTGACAGTCCTCAAGCAGAGAACTTAATAAACCTGATCCAAAGAAAGCATAAATGATTTATAGAATCATAGGAAGAATGTCCTTCCTTTCCCTGTTGCCAACTATTCCCACAGGCAACCAGTAAGTTTCTTCCAGGGAAGAAAATTTAAACATCTTTAAATGGAACTTGGCCTTTACTGTCAAAGATAACTAATTTTTAAAATGTAAACTTTTTTTTGTATAAACTGTAATCGTTTCAGCAGATGTTTGGTAAAATTTTTGATGAGATTATTTCAGTTGTTTATTCAGAATAAAACAAATGGAAAGTCCTGGAATTTGGTAAATAACCACTTTTAAGGGAAAAGGATGTTTCTTCACCCATTTACCTTCATGGTGATAGGTAAAATATTTGGTCTTGTTAAAGTACTCTTTATTATTTTTATTGGCCTTGAGCAATTAATTGATTATTAAAGAGGAAGCACTGTTGGAATTAGTTTGAAAAAAATACTTGACTTTGAAATGGATAAGTCAGTTACATTGTCTTAAACCAGTTATTCTCAACCCTGGCTGCAGATTAGAATCCCTTTGGAGCTACAAAATTTTGTTAAGCCCAGGCCAGTCTAGAAGCGATTCTGACTTAATTGGTCAAAGGTGGTGTTGGGGCATTTTGTGTTTTTTAAAAGCTTCCTAGATGATAGTGTGCCACCAGGATTGAGAACCTCAGATTAAAACTAGTGTTCCATGCTACTCAGATAATCAGAAATTTTAACTATTAAGAAGCATCTATGGACAGAGGAGCCTGATGGGATACAGTCCATGGGGTCATAAAGAGTCGGACACGACTGAGCGACTGAGCACGCACACACACATTATATATGTGTATAATTTGTTTACAGATTTGTCTTTTGACTGACATTGTTTACATTCAGCAAATTTTTCCTATTGATAGTATGAAAAGAAACCCAAAGATCCAGATTATGAGTCAAAGGGGAAAAACTTATATAAAGTCAGTTCCAAATAGAGATAAAGACAAAACCAGGTGTGTGAGACAAAGTGTGTACCTTGTGGTGTTTTGGTAGTAATGCTTCCAGCCAAATGCACTTCCTTACTGGATGACTGTTCTTGTCCCAAGATAAGAGTAAAATATATTTCTGTCTTTAAAATTAGTAGACACTAACTTGGATATAAAAACATCAGTTATCTATATAAAATATTTGCTTGAAAGCAGAAGTGACAATTTAGGCATATTCTAGTATAACTAATCATTTATGGACGTCTCCTAGTTAAAAGAATTTAAAAGAATCCTCTGATAATAGAGGTTTCAAAGTTGAATAAGGTGATACTTGGAATGTAGACTCTGAAATCTTACTCCAGAGCTACTGAATCAGAATCTACATTTTAACAAAAACTTCAAGTAGAGGCACTAATCTAGTGCTTTTCACACTATTATGTGAGGACTGCTAAATTATTTTTTAAATGAAGAAAGTCATCGACTTTCTAGGGAGAAATAAACCTGGGAGTGGAAATGAACAATGAATGGTCTATCCACTACCACTACAAACTCCCAGTGAGGAGTGAGTAGCACTGAGGCTTGGCAGTGACATTTTAGGCTTGCCTGTCCACAAATGCGAGGAACACCTGGTTTTTGTTTCTGCTCGATTATGTTACCTGTTTCTAAGACGAGTTTGACACCTGGGAACTTTGAAGTTTGGGTAGTTATGTTAGATTATTAAAACTGATTCTATTTAAATAGTCCTAACTGCACGATAAGACTAATGTTTAATCTGTTCTAACAATTATAAAATTTATATTTGTTTTTAAAAGGAAACTAACTTCTTATATATAACAAATGGCTTTCTTACAAGTCATGATCAGCCTGCTTTTTTGTTTAGACAGCCAGAGATGCAGCTATGATACTGAAGCCATATAGCGAACAAGTCACAAAAGGAGCCAGTGATAAATTGATGTGTTTCCCCCACACACACTTTTATTATAATATGTGAGCTCCTATAGTTGGACTCTACCATATTTTCAGTGTTTTCTGATGCCTGCATATCTGTTCAGTCATTACATTTAGTGATACTTGGAAGGCAGAGCATTATTTTCAAATGCTGGCATTTAGAAACTTTAATGGATTCTTAGTGTGCTAATATGGCCATCATTATTAAGGTTTTGATGTTAGAATATGACTTTTTAATGTGTCGATGCTTGAATAGAGCTATTCTCAAGCTGGAGTAACTGAGACTGAATGGACAAGTGGATCTTCAAAAGGCGGACCTCTGCAGGCATTAACTAGGGAACCTACAAGAGGGTCAAGAAGAACTCCGAGGAAAAGGGTGATGCAAGGCTTACTGCCTAGAATTGGGTTTTCAGATTGGTAGGGTCTTAGTGGTTATTTTATATTTATTGTTTTTGTTTTGTTTTCAAACTAACAGGTGGAAACTTCAGAACATTTTCGTATAGATGGTGCAATAATTTCAGAGAGTACTCCCATAGCTGAAACTATAATGGCTTCAAGCAACGAAACCTTAGTAAATATGTTTCATAATATACAAGTGGTATTCTTTGTAAATTACCCTTTAATTAGAATTGGGGAGGTGGTAAATTTTGACAAACTTCAAACTTAAATGTTTTTAAGCATATTTTAAATTCATTTCCCCCATATAATTCTGAATTTTAGAATTTTTCAATATAGCCACTTAAATATATATATAATTCATTGTGGAAGAATCCTTAGTGTTATAAGGATACTTTTTTGCTAACATGTTTAAAGAATGATAAGGCTTCCTTCACATGTGAAACACTGAATAATTTTAGGTTCTTATGCCTAAATTTTTATTAAGGGAAAGTTTCAAATATTACAGAAATCGACTATCTTTTTTTTCTTTTAACATTGTCTTTGTTTTGTTTGGATAATTCTGAGTCTGAATAATTTGAATCTTGGCAGGTTGTCAATAGGGTGACTGGAAATTTCAAGCATGCAGCTCCTATTCTGCCAATCACTGAATTCTCAGACATACCCAGAAGAACACCAAAGAAACCATTGACAAGAGCTGAAGTAAATGAATAAAATTTAGATCGATGCTATCATTGATCTTTTAATGAAGAAATATTTATATTTGTTTTTTGGAGTGGGAGGGAGCAGAGCTTTCTTAACTGGGTGGGGTGTGTGTGTCTATATATGTGCATATATTATCTTGAAGGCATACTTTATTATTAGTGACAGTGAAAAGTAACATTAATATAGTATAACATGCTAATACTATCCTCTTGCTACTATGTGCCTCTTTTAAGTTCCATTTTTCAAGGGAGTGGTTATTTGTGTGCTGCTTGTAATATGTCCTCTTTGTTAAAATGTATCTGAGTTGAAAGTGTTACTTGGGCTATGGGGGAAGCTATATTATCTTTCATTGAAAGATCAGGTAATGGGACTTTACAGTGCCTTTGTATAATACTTGAATTAACTCATAAAATTAAGCTTTAAAGTACTAACTGCATGATATATTATAATTTTAATGATTCTTCAAAGATTGTTTTGATCTGGGTATAATGGTAATTTAGCAAAGCAATTGGGTTGTTTAAAAAATTATTTTGTTTCTTAAGTTTATATGTTCTATATTTGATCATTTGTTTTATTACAAAATTAACAGGAAGAAACAATATACTTTTAATGTTAATGAAAAGCATCAGAGGGAACTTAACACTGCCATATTAGCTGTTGAATTTTATTTTTTTGTTTTTGAATGTGTGATCCCCATTAGAACATAAACATATCTTCACATTGAGGAAATTTGAAGAGAGCTTTGGAAATGCATGGATAATTAAGCAATAATGAATTTATAAATGGCAGTTGTAAAAGTTGGATAGATTTAAGTGCATTCTTTTCTCTGTAACTTCTGTTTAAAATTATGTTCTAATCATTGTGCATTTACACTAAATTTTAACTTGTGGTTGTTTGTTTCTTAATAGGTGGGAGAAAAAACAGAGGAAAGAAGAGTAGAAAGGGATATTCTTAAGGAAATGTTTCCCTTTGAAGCAGCTACACCAACAGGAATTAGGTATTGACATACACTGAAACAAGTATATAATGTCTTCTGTTAGGGCATTTTAATTTGTTTCTTCCCACTTCTATTGAAGTATATTTAACACATTAAAATTGTATAAATTTAGGGTGTACAACATAATTATTTTATATATTCATATATAATCAGGAATTTTAACTCTTCACAAAATCATTGTGCCTCTGTTCTCAGAAGTAAAATGTTCTTTCTGGGAGCTCTTTAATTCTTCTAAGCACTAACTAGTTCATATTCTTGAAAGTTGAGTCAATTCCAAAGTTAAATTTGTTAAGCTGAAGGGTTGTTAGTAAATCAGTTTACCCTATTATGTAATTCTTATTTTTAAATCTAAACTGAGAGCCAACAAGAAGGAAATCAGTTTTATTCCTGAGAGTTTCTCTTTTCTAATTGAAAAGACTGCTTTTAGATATCTGTTGAATTATTTCCTCATGGGGGAATCACAACCAAACTAACTTTATTTTGTTTTCCTCTTAAACTTGTAAATATATTAGCTCTGAAAAACCTTCAAAAAGGCAAATTTAGTGACTATTTATAATACTCTGAATAATTATTTTCTAATAAAACATTTGAATCTAAATGAAAAATGTATAGAAGTTTTAAATAGGTTGACTGATGACAGTTTTTTACTGTTACCTCAAAGAATGTGTTTGGAATTAGGAGTGATAATGACATTTTATATTATTTAGGTCATGACTTTATCTAATATTTATTTTTCTCTTCTTCCTTTCACTCCCAACAGTGCTAGTTGCCGCAGACCAATCAAAGGGGCTGCTGGCCGGCCATTAGAACTCAGTGATTTCAGGATGGAGGAATCGTACTCATCTAAATATATTCCTAAGTATGTTCCCTTGGCAGATGTCAAGTCAGAAAAGACAAAAAAGGGACGCTCCATTCCCATGTGGATAAAAATTTTGCTCTTTGTTGTTGTGGCCGGTTTTTTGTTTCTGGTCTATCAAGCTATGGAAACCAATCAAGGAAATCCATTCTATAAGTTTCTATCTAATGACTCTAAAAAAGTCAACTGAATGATATGTCTTTGGCACATTCAACTTGGTCTCCTATTTTTAATAACTGTATCAAAAAAAATTTGTGTACACTTGTTGACTCAAGAACAAAAAAAATGTGATTTCACCTCAATAACTGTAGTATTCCATTGAAAGCAAGCAAGATATATAAATGGACTTCATTTAATGTTTTGGAACTTTGGACTAGTAGGAGATCACTTCGTGCCATATGAATAACCTTTTTTAGCTCTGGAACTTTTTTGTAGGCTTTATTTTTTTAATGTGGACATCTTTATTTCTTTTTTGAGAAAAATGTTTATTGTTTTTGTGTATTTGGGAAACAAGAAGGGCAAAACATGGCAGTATAATGTGAAGCTACACGTTTAGATACTTTGAATTCTTACAGAAAAGATTTTAAGAACTACTCTCTGCTGAATAAAATCTAGAGATAAGGAAAATGTGAGATTCAGTAAGAGAAAAAGTAACTTGGGATTCTACTTTTTGTAACTGCAACAAAGTTTGATGGTGTTAATGGGGGAAGTACTGGGATAATCTCTTCTGTAACCTTTCTTAATAGTCATGTTTTTGTTGTAGCCCTACTGTACTCACTTTTTAAAAGATAACTAGTATCATGAATGTCCTACTTCAGTAAGACCCATTTAAATGAAGTTGATTTTAGCAGGTGTCTATCAGTGCAACATATGTGTGTTTTAGAGAACTGTTAGCTGGCTGTACATGTTTTTAAAGACTGTTTGGCTAGCTATAAAGCTATAATTGGAAACTTGTACTTTTTATTTACAGAACATTTATTCTATCAATCCAATTTGTTACCAAAATACTTTTTAGATAAATAAGTGTGTGTGTGTGTGTGTTTAGAAGTTAGAAATTTTAAACACCAGTCTTAGTTTCCATTTGGATTCATTACTGAATTATCTTCTGTTACCAAAAAGAAATTTTGCCAAGGTTTTTTGCCCTATATTTCCCAACATAATTTGATTTGAAAGTGCAAAAAGACTGTGCTTTTAAGCTACATTACAAACTTTCCTTGGATACACAATAGTTAACACATAAATTTATAAACTCTGAAATTGAGGCGGGCATTATGATTTTTGTTTACTCTTGAAATGGTTAATTTTATCCTTGTGGTTGATTTCTTGTTTTAGCTAAAACTTACCTCATGTGTAACTTTGGTAAAGTAGTGGGTAATTGAAATTTCTATAGAATCAAGTAAAACAAAAATTTTGACGTAATCATTTGTTTCAACTTTACAGTCATTGACAATAAAGCACATTAAAAATGTAAGTTATTTTTAAATATCATCTGAAATAGATACTTTTTAAAAAGAAAAAGCTGAAGATGTATATTTAGATCAGCACACAATTTTGATTTGCATCAGCCCTTGTGTGACATTTAGCTTTTAGATATTTTGTAGACATTTTCCACTTACTTTGCAACTGGACCAGAAACATTTGCAGGTCTGGTCTCTGCAAAGGCAGTGGGAAACTTACTCCTAGGTGAGAAATGCTTGCCTCTCCAAGTAAAAGTATTTTGAGATGAGCCACAGAGGGAGTACGTTTTATTCAGCGTTGCCTCTATACAGTAATAGCAGTCTACTTTTACTTACTTTGTTTGTAAACTATGTTTCCCATCTTTTGTTTATAATTAGAAATTGTGAGAAGCTGCATTTAATGTTCAAAAATGTGGGAGGATAGATCAGACTTAACATGTATGTGAGATCAGTTTTCTAGTAGAGGAGGTATGGTCCAAACTAGCAAAAGTAGGACCGGGTAAAACATGTAGTCTTTTTTTTTTTTTTAATGTGTACTGGTCTTTTGTCTGTGTCTGTTTAATTCCACTAGAATAAATGTGTCCTTGATGTAAATGCAAAGCATTTCTTCCTAATTAAAATTGTAGATGTAGACTTTACAATATAATTCAATAATAAAAAAGTGATTAACCTCTAGTTTTGTCATTGCAATAAATACTTTTTCAAATAGCACAAACTGTAAGGTTTCCTGGTAACATTTTGTATGTGAGATTTGTGGATTATTGAATTTTAGTTCTCATTTTAGTCTACTCCTTTATGTTTTGCTTCTAGTTGTTGTAATAATCTGGTCCTCTTCTTCCTAGGTAAGCAGTGTATAGCTATTATACTCACAGAATGATGTAGGGAAGCAAGCTCTCCAAGGTACCTCTCACTCTACATACAGCATTTTGCAATATATTGTCTCTTGATGTCTCATTTCTCTTCCATTCATGTGGTCAGGTTGTCACTTTGAATTAACAGTCACCGAGGGCTATTCAGAGTTCACATGACATCTTTCCACCAAAGATTTAAGAAGAAAGCAGAGGAGACATGGAGTCTTTAGTGTGGGGAGACCCAAAACAGTTCGGTTCTGTTATGTTCTGATATAAAATCACTAGTTGAACTGACACTTCATGACATTTATGATATGTTCACAGCTCTTCGAAATTGCTTATAAGATTTTACTGCCCACTTGAACAAATATATATTCAGTATCTCTTCTGTGCCAGGTAAAAGGTTTGGAAGTACATGGATGCACTTTTAGAAATATCTCTGGGGGAAGTAGTTTTTTGTTTTTTAAAGGAAAAATATTTGACCATCCAATTAACTAACAGCAGCATAGGTTTATTAGGTGTTAATTGTATTAATTGTTCTTTAATTAAGAGGAATTAGTAATATTTAACCCTTGTAAGCCAAAGAACCAAAAATTGGTTAGCTTATTTGGAATAAATCAAAGCTGACTATGCAAATACAGTCCTAATAAAATGTGTTTATACTATAGCACTACTGATTTTGTTGCCCAGAATTGAACACATTGAACTTGTGATAGTGAATAATCTGAAATTGTGAAGCAATATAAAGTGTACTTGTTTTATTTGGTCTAGTGACAAAAATTGTACTCAGTTTATGGTTTGATTGGGAGAAGAAATAAATTCTCTATTGCTCAATAGCAATTAAGCAACCTCAGAACTTACCGGGTTAAAACAGTTGTAGTTTCTATGTGTTTGAAATCAGGGAGTAACGTGGCTGTGTGGTTCTGGCTCCAAATCTCATGACTTTTGTAGTTAAATAGAATCTGAAGGTTCAGCCGAGGTATAATGTGCTTCCAGGCTTATGGGGTAGTTGACAGGCTGTGAGAGAGACATCATAGGTTACCTGAGTGCCCCTGTGATGTTACAACCAGCTTCTCCCAGAATAATCCAAGAAAGTGCACCTTTGATTAAAGCCACAACATTTATACAGCCTTATCTTGGGAATGATGAGTGAAGTCGCTCAGTCGTGTCCGACTCTTTGTGACCGCATGGACTGTAGCCTACCAGGCTCCTCTGTCCATGGGATTCTCCAGGCAAGGATACTGGAGTGGGTTGCCATTTCCTTCTCCAGGGGATCTTCCTCACCCAGGGATCGAACCCGGGTCTCCTGCATTGGAGGCAGACGCTTTAACCTCTGAGCCACCAGGGAAGTTAATACCATCATTTTTGTCATATTCTATTGGTTTTACAGGCCAGACAGGGGAAGGACTACACAAGAGTAAATACCCAGAAGGTGAGATGATTGAGGCTCATCTTGGAGTTTGGCTACTACAGCTATCTTTAAGGGGTTATATAGATATTTACTTTGGCCATTCCTTAGCACTTGAAAACAATGTAAAGTATTGCTTTGGAATATATAGGGACATTTCTTTGGAGCCTAGTTTGATCTGTTCATCATTCCAAAAAATTATATGTCAAATTAAATATGAATGAGTAGCAGTGAGACTCCAGAGAGAGGTAGATTTATCTTGCGTAGGTAAATTTCAGTTCAGTTCAATCACTCAGTCTTGTCTGACTCTTTGTGACCCCATGAATCGCAGCATGCCAGGCATCCCTGTCCATTACCAACTGCCAAAGTCTACCCAAACCCATGTCCATCGAGTCAGTGATGCCATCCAGCCATCTTATCCTCTGTCATCCCCTTCTCTTCCTGTCCCCAATCCTTCCCAGCATTAGGGATTTTTCCACTGAGTCAACTCTTCACATGAGGTGGCCAAAGTATTGTAGTTTCACCTTCAACATCAGTCCTTCCAATGAACACCCAGGATTGATCTCCTTTAGGATGGACTGGTTGGATCTTCTTGCAGTCCAAGGGACTCTCAAGAGTCTTCTCCAACACCACAGTTCAAAAGCGCTTGGCTTTCTTCACCGTCTTAACTCTCACATCCATACGTGACCACTGGAAAAACCATAGCATTGACTAGACAGACCTTTGTTGGCAATGTCTCTGCTTTTCAATATGCTATCTAGGTTGGCCATAACCTTCCTTCCAAGGAGTAAGCATCTTTTAATTTCATGGCTGCAATCACCCTCTGCAGTGATTTTGGAGCCCCAAAAAATAAAGTCTGACACTGTTTGCACTGTTTCCCCATCTATTTCCCATGAAGTGATGGGACCAGATGCCATGATCTTAGTTTTCTGAATGTTGAGCTTTAAGCCAACTTTTTCACTCTCTTCTTTCACTTTCATCAAGAGGCTCTTTAGTTCTTCACTCTCTGCCATAAGAGTGGTGTCATTTGCATATCTGAGGTTATTGATATTTCTCCCAGCAATCTTTTTTTTTTAAATAAATTTATTTATTTTAGTTAGGGGCTAATTACAATATTGTAGTAGTTTTTGCCATACATTGACATGAATCAGCCATGGGTTTACATGTGTTCCCCTGCCTGGACCCCCCTCCCACCTCCCTCCCCATCCCATCCCTCTGGATCATCCCATTGCCCCAGCTCTGAGCATTTGTCTCATGCATCGAACATGGAATGGTGTTCTGTTTCACATATGATAATATACATGTTTCAATGCTATTCTCCCAGAGCATCCCACCCTCACCTCCCTCAGAGTCCATAAGACTGTTCTATGCATCTGTGTCTCTTATTCTGTCTCGCATATAGGGTTATCATTACCATTTTTCAAATTCCATATATATGCATTAGTATACTGTATTGGTGTTTTTCTTTCTGGCTTACTTCACTCTGTATTATGGGCTCCAGTTTCATCCATCTCAATAGAACCAATTCAAATGTATTTTTTTTTTAATGGCTGAGTAATATTCCATTGTGTGTATGTACCACAGCTTCCTTATCCTTTCGTCTGCTGATGAAGATCTAGGTTGCTTCCATGTCCTGGCTATTGTAAACAGTGCTGCGATGAACATTGGGATACACACGTCTCTTTCAATTCTGGTTTCCTCAGTGTGTATGCCCAGCAGTGGGATTGCTGGGTGATATGGCAGTTCTATTCCCAGTTTTTTAAGGAATCTCCACACTGTTCTCCATAGTGGCTGTACTAGTTTGCATTCCCACCAACAGTGTAAGAGGGTTCCCTTTTCTCCACACCCTCTCCAGAATTTATTGCTTGTAGACTTTTGGATAGCAGCCATTCTGACTGATGTGAAATGGTACCTCATTGTGGTTTTGATTTGCATTTCTCTAATAATGAGTGATGTTGAGCATCCTTTCATGTGTTTGTTAGCCATCTGTATGTCTTCTTTGGAGAAATGTCTGTTTAGTTCTTTGGCCCATTTTTTGATTGGGTCGTTTATTTTTCTGGAATTCAGCTGCAGCAGTTGCTTGTATATTTTTGAGATTAATTGTTTGTCTGTTGCTTCGTTTGCTATTATTTTCTCCCATTCTGAAGGCTGTCTTTTCACCTTGCTTATAGTTTCCTTTGTTGTGCAAAAGCTTTTAATTTTAATTAGGTCCCATTTGTTTATTTTTGCTTTTATTTCCAATATTCTGGGAGGTGGGTCATGGAGGATCCTGCTGTGATTTATGTCGGAGAGTGTTTTGCCTATGTTTTCCTCTAGGAGTTTTATAGTTTCTGAGCTTACATTTAGATCTTTAATCCATTTTGAGTTTATTTTTGTGTATGGTGTTAGGAAGTGTTCTAGTTTCATTCTTTTACAAGTGGTTGACCAGTTTTCCCAGCACCACTTTTTAAAGAGATTGTCTTTTCTCCATTGTATATTCTTGCCTCCTTTGTCAAAGATAAGGTGTCCATAGGTGCGTGGGTTTATCTCTGGGCTTTCTATTGTGTTCCGTTGATCTATATTTCTATCTTTGTGCTCCCGGCAATCTTGATTCCAGCTTGTGCTTCTTCCAGCGCAGCGTTTCTCATGACGTACTCTGCATATAAGTGAAATAAGCAGGGTGACAATATACAGCCTTGATGTACTCCTTTTCCTATTTGGAACCAGTCTGTTGTTCCATGTCCAGTTCTAACTATTGCTTCCTGTCCTGCGTACAGGTTTCTCAAAAGACAGGTCAGATGGTCTGGTATTCCCATCTCTTTCAGAATTTTCCACAGTTTATTGTGATCCACACAGTCAAAGGCTTTCGCATAGTCAGTAAAGCAGAAATAGATGTTTTTCTGGAACTCTCTTGCTTTTTTGATGATCCAGTGGATGTTGTCGATTTAATCTGTGGTTCCTGTACCTTTTCTAAAACCAGCTTGAACATCTGGAAGGTCACGGTTCACGTATTGCTGAAGCCTGGCTTGGAGAATTAATTTACTAGCGTGTGAGATGAGTGCGATTGCGCGGTAGTTCGAGCATTCTTTGGCATTGCCTTTCTTTGAGATTGGAATGAAAACTGACCTTTTCGAGTCCTGTGGCCACTGCTGAGTTTTCCAGATTTGCTGGCATATTGAGTGCAGCACTTTCACAGCAGCATCTTTCAGGATTTGAAAGAGCTCAACTGGAATTCCATCACTTCCACTAGCTTTGTTTGTAGTGATGCTTTCTGAGGCCCACTTGACTTCACATTCCAGGATGTCTGGCTCTAGGTGAGTGATCACACCATCGTGATTATCTGGGTCGTGAAGATCTTTTTTGTACAGATCTTCTGTGTATTCTTGTCACCTCTTCTTAATATCTTCTGCTTCTGTTAGGTCCATACCATTTTTATCCTTTATCGAGCCCATCTTTGCATGAAATATTCCTTTGGTATCTCTAATTTTCTTGAAGAGATCTCTAGTCTTTCCCATTCTATTGTTTTCCTCTATTTATTTGCATTGATCGCTGAGGAAGGCTTTCTGATCTCTCCTTGCGATTCTTTGGAACTCTGCATTCAGATGGGAATATCTTTCCTTTTCTGCTTTGCTTTTCACTTCTCTTCTTTTCACAGTTATTTGTAAGGCCTCCTCACACAGCCATTTTGCTTTTTGCATTTCTTTTCCATGGGGATGGTCTTGATCCCTGTCTCCTGTACAATGTCATGAACTTCTGTCCATAGTTCATCAGGCACTCTGTCTATCAGATCTAGTCCCATAAATCTATTTGTCACTTCCACTGTATAATCATAAGGGATTTGATTTAGGTGATACCTGAATGGTCTAGTGGTTTTCCCTACTTTCTTCAATTTCAGTCTGAATTTGCCAATAAGGAGTTCATGATCTGAGTCGCAGTCCATTCCCGGTCTTGTTTTTGCTGACTGTCTAGAGCTTTTCCATCTTGGCTGCAGAATATAATCAGTCTGATTTCGGTGTTTACCATCTGGTGATGTCCATGTGTAGAATCTTCTCTTGTGTTGTTGGAAGAGGGTGTTTGCTATGACCAGTACATTCTCTTGGCAAAATTCTATTAGCCTTTGCCCTGCTTCATTCTGTACTCCAAGGCCAAATTTGCCTGTTACGCCAGGTGTTTCCTGAGTTCCTACTTTTCCATTCCAGACCCCTATAATGAAAAGGACATCTTTTTTGAGTGTTAGTTCCAAAAGGTCTTGTAGGTCTTCATAGAACCATTCAGCTTCTTCAGCGTTACTGGTCGGGGCATAGACTTGGATTACCGTGATATTGAATGGTTTGCCTTGGAAACGAACAGAGATGATTCTGTCGTTTTTGAGATTGCATCCAAGTACTGCATTTTGGACTTTTGTTGACTATTCTTCTAAGGGATTCCTGCCCACAGTAGTAGATATAATGGTCATCTGAGTTAAATTCACCCATTCCTGTCCATCTTAGTTCGCTGATTCCTAGAATGTCGACATTCACTCTCCTATTTGACCACTTCCAATTTGCCTTGATTCATGGACCTAACATTCCAGGTTCCTATGCAATATTGCTCTTTGCAGCATCGGACTTTGCTTCTATCACCAGTCACATCCACAGCTGGGTATTGTTTTTGCTTTGGTTCCATCCCATCATTCTTTCTGGAGTTATTTCTCCACTGATCTCCAGTAGCATATTGGGCACCTACCGTCCTGGGGAGTTAATCTTTCAGTGTCCTATAGTTTTGCCTTTTCATACTGTTCATGGGGTTCTCAAGGCAAGTATACTGAAGTGGTTTGCCATGCCCTTCTCCAGTGGACCACATTCTCTCAGACCTCTCCACCATGAACCGTCCGTCTTGGGTGGCCCGACACGGCATGGCTTAGTTTCATTGAGTTAGACGAGGCTGTGGTCCGTGTGATCAGATTGGCTAGTTTTCTGTGATTATAGTTTCAGTGTGCCTGCCCTCTGATGCCCTCTCGCAAACCTACCATCTTACTTGGGTTTCTCTTACCTTTGACGTGGGGTATCTCTTCACGGCTGCTGCAGCAAAGCACAGCCGCTGCTCCTTACCTTAGGTAAGGTGTATCTCCTCACGGCTGCCTCTTCTGACCTTGAATGTGGAGTAGCTCCTCTCGGCCCTCCTGTGCCTGCGCAGCCACCGCTCCTTGGACATGGGGTAACTCCTCTCGGCCACCGCCCTAAATTTAACAGACTTGATTGCTTACTAAAATATGAGCAGAGAGATAAGAAAAAAAATTACCTGCAGGTTTTTTATTTGGCTGGCTTAGTAGAAGGTAGGGCCAGTCACTGAAAGAATTCTAAAAGAAGACTAAATATGCGGGAAAGAAGATAGGCTTGAGTTTGACTACAGTGACTATTTCTGTGAGAAATTGTTGCCACAATATTTGACCCATAGTAAGCACTCAGATACTGTGTGAATAGATCCAAATGGATATTTGTTGGCAATTAGGTAACTATCTGAATCTTAGAGAAACTAGAGATAGTTGAAAGTCCTTAGCAAATAGATACTTCTGAATGATGGGAATATATTAATATAAGAATATACAGATTTGGAAGTGAGAAAGCTAAGAATGAGTATCCCTATTGAAGGGATGGTAAGGGAGACCAAGAGAATGCAATGTCATTGAAAAGAGAGTTTTAAGAAGAGTGGTCAACAGTTATGCTAAGTAAAATGTGGGCACAGAAATGATGCCTACTGAATTTACAGTCAGGTGACTGGTGAGAATAATTTCAGTGTTAAGGCAGGGGCAGACATGCATACAGCTCTAACAAAGAGACTAGAGCAGTAGCTTGAGAGTTGGCAGTATGCCAGGGGAGCCTTTTATTTCTAAAAATGTGAGACCATGCAGCCATACATAGATCAAGATGCCATATTACCAGTCCCCCAGAGATCCTCGTTTCTCTGCTAGTTTCTAGCCCTCTACCTAGAGTAACCACTATGCTAACAATGCCATGGATTTTTGTTGTTGCTTTATTAATAAAATCATACATTATTTTCTCCTTTGAGTGGCTTTACTTTGTGTTTGTAAAATTAATCCATGTAACTATATATAGTGATAGATTGATCAGTGTCACTGCTATAGTTCATTGTGTGGATGTAGCATAACATCCACTTAACTTTTAATGGGCATTTGGGTATAGTTTGAAGGTTGGGCTCTTAGCAAAAATGCTACTGTAAACATTTCTGTACAATGTCCTCTGGGTGTATATGTGTGCATATATGTCTCTCTCTTACAGGGTTTGCTTATGTACCAGGAGGCCATCTTTCATAATGATTTGTATCAGTTATTTGAACAGAAATAATTAAAAGAATTACTGACCATTCATGCAGTTAGGTAACTGAAAGAGTAATGAGAATTTTGAAGTATTATGGAAAGAGCAGCTGCAGTAACTATTAAAACCTAAGGTCAAGAGAACAGAGAAAAGGTTGGAATATTAAAACTTAGAAGTTTAGGCCAGGTTCCCTTGGGACTGAAATTCAGACCTCTGAAGAGGGGATGCTGACAGCTGAAGGGAGAAGAGAGTCCACGCTGGATTCGGCAGCTGATACAAGAAACTGCAGCACCACAAAGAAGAGGCATCACTGAGTTGAGAGAGGAACTGCAAGAAGACAGTCCACAGGAAAGACAAGTTCCTTTCTCTAGCCTTTTAGTCTTTAGCAACCACTATGGGCATAGCCCAACAGGAAACCAGTCTACAAAATAGAAATGTGGTTGCAGAGTCCTAAACTCGGCATTACAAAGCAGAGTATTGCTTTCGGAGCCCAGAGATAAGAATTGATAAAAGGCAACTAAACACAATTAACTCAAGAAAATAATAGTACTATATCTGTTAAGATGAATATCTAATTATAAACTTCACACAAATAAAACTCCATAATAGAATTCACTAATGAATTCTAGGGAAAAGATTAACCTTGACCCCTAATTTACACTATGCAGAAGAATTAATTCGAGTTGAATCATTGACCTAAATGTGAAAGCTAGATCAGGCTTCTCAATAGAAACCACAAGAATATCTTCTTGACCTTAGAGTTGGCAAACATTTCTTTTTAAAGACCCCAAAAGCACTAACCAATTGGTAAGTTGTACTACATACTAAGAAGTTTGAATCAAAAGACACTTAGTAAACAGGTAAAGACTGGCGGGAAATATTCCCAATACATGTATCTGACAAAGGACTTAATCAGAATGTTTTGAAAAGTCCCACAAGTCAATAAGAAAAAGATAACTCAAAAAACTAACAAAAACCTGAAAATCTCTTCACAAAAGGAAATATGCAAATAAGCATTTGAAAATGTGGTTAAAGGCTGACGGCAGCAAGTGTGAAAAAGCTAATGGAGCAGCTGGAAACCAACAGAATTACACTGGAATACTATTTGGTGATATCTACTAATGGGGCTTCCCTGGTAGCTCAGCTGGTAAAGAATCTGCCTGAAATGCAGGAGACCCAGTTCAGTTCCTGGATCATGAAGATCCCTTGGAGAAGGGATACGCTACCCACTCCAGTATTCTTGGGCTTCCCTGGTGGCTCAGGTGGTAAAGAATCCACCTGCAATGCAGGAGACGTGGGTTTGGAAGATAGCCAGGAGGAGGGCATGGCAATCCACTCCAGTATTCTTGCCTAGAGAATCCGCATGGACAGAAGAGCCTGGCAGGCTCCATGAGGTCACAAAGAGTCGGACACGACTGAGCGACAGCACAGCAACTAACGATAAACATGCCCATCCTGTGACCAGGGCAAGACAGATCATTTGAAAGTCTCTGTAAAGGAACAACATGGACCTGTAGGTCTGAGAGTCTGTCACTCCTCAGCAAAGAACAACTGACTGAAAACCCAACTGACAACCCCATAAACAGAAAACCATTTCTGACTTTTTCAAAGAATGAAAAGATATTTTAATCGTCTTTAAAAATGAATAAAAAGGAAGGAACACAGACCCACTAATGCTCTTGACAGTGATGTTTCCCCATGTTGGTTTTTTTTTTCTTAACTTTTAATATCTACCTCCATCTTTATGATTTTCATTTGTTCTCTTGATTTTATAAGCAAACTTTTGGCTTTTGGCTCAAAATATCCCATAAATAATTTATTTTGCTGCACAGATGTTAATAGGTAAGGTAGGTTACTCACCTGTAGGTAATTCATCTGTAGGTAATTCACCTACATGTGAATGCTGGACACATTTTCGTTTCTCTTGGACAAATACTGAAAAATGTAACAGCTGAGTCTTATGGAAAGTGTATGTTTAAACTATGAACATTGCCCCACTGTCTTCAAAATGACGAACATTTCACAGCCCTTAAAGTACTGCCATTAGTATTGTCAGTCTATTTTGGCTTGTTAACTAGTAAAACAAAAAACAATCTAAAAGTTGTGACCTATGTTTTATCTGACAGACTTTCTGAGGACTTAAGCCCAGAAGACAGCCTCTTAGATAGCTCTAAGGGACTGCTCTGAAGAGGTAAGGGAGGAGCCAAGCTTTATAGGAATTTTTGCAACAAAAACCAGGGAGCCAGAACATCAAAAGACTCAGTTCAGTTCAGTTCAGTCACTCAGTCATATCCTACTCTTTGCAACCCCATGGACTGCAGCATTCCAGGCTTCCCTGGCCATCACCAACTCCCAGAGCCTACTTAAACTTGTGTCCATCACGTCGGTGATGCCATCCAACCATCTCATCCTCTGTTGTCCTCTTCTCCCGCCTTCAATCTTTCCCAGCATCAGGGTCTTTTCCAATGAGTCAGTTCTTCCCATCAGATGGCCAAAGTATTGGAGTTTCAGCTTCAACATCACTCCTTCCAATGAATATTCAAGACTGATATCCTTTAGGATGGACCGGTTGGATTTCCTTGCTGTCCAAGGGACTCTCAAGAGTCTTCTCCAGCACCACAGTTCAAAAGCATCAATTCTTTGGCACTCAGTTTTCTTTATAGCCCAACTCTCACATCCATACATGACTACTGGAAAAACCAAAGCTTTGACTAGACGGACCTTTGTTGATAAAGTAATGTCTCTGCTTTTTTAACAGTAGTCTTTTGATCCTACCGACCTGAAAGATGAACTCCCCAAGTCGGTAGGATCAAAAGACTACTGTTAATTAAAGAAAATCAGACATCTCAAGTTAATGAATTTAGTGTTTTTCCATGCAGTAGAAGATGCAAATGACTAACTGTTCAGTAACTCAGTTGTGTCTGAATTTTTGTGATCCCATGGACTGCAGCATGCCAGGCTTCCCTGTCCATCACCAACTCACAGAGCTTGCTCAAATTCGTGTCCATCGAGTCAGTGATGCCATTCAACCATCTCATCCTCTGTCGTCCCCTTCTCCTCCTGCCCCCAATCCTTCCCAGCATTAGGGTCTTTTCCAATGAATCAACTCTTCGCATCAGGTGGCCAAAGTATTGGAGTTTCAGCTTCAACGTCAACCCTTCCAATGAACACCCAGGACTGATCTCCTTTAGGATGGACTGGTTGGATCTCCTTGCAGTCCAAGGGACTCTCAAGAGTCTTCACCAACCAAGTCTTTCACAGTTCAAAAGCATCAATTCTTCAGTGCTCAGCTTTATGGCCCAACTCTCACATACATACATGACTACTGGGAAAACCATAGCTGTGACTAGACGGACCTTTGTTGGCAAATGAGTATAGGCTTATTGAAATCATTCCTTTGGAATGCACCTTAACTATCCAGGGCCAGTATCCTCCTGTTCTTTCCCATCCTGAATCCCCTTAGGGTGCACTGTTAGGGGTGGCTGTAGTGGCTAAGAGGACAACCTGTTTGTCTCCATCGTGAGGTCCCTCAGGGCTCACAGTGAGGGCAGCCATACTGGCTGACAGCTTGATTACAAATCCTTTGCTGATATGGTAGGCACCATTCTTTGTCCTCAGGCATAGTAGGTATGTAGCAATATCTCACTGCAGGTTTAATTTCTATTACCCAGGTGACTATGTTGAACATCTTTTTATGTTCTGATTGGGCATTTGTATACTGTCTTTTATGAACTGTTTATTTCAATTTTTTGCCCATTTGGGGGGTTGTTGTCTTCTGAGTTGAAACAATTCTTTATATATTCTGGGTGCATCCCTATTTTAAACATCTATTGTGTCTTCACCTATTATGTTACTTCTTTATTAGTCAAGAATGTCTGATATTTTCACTCAGGTGACTTCTAATGTCACAATATTGGACAGTTTCTGTTTTGTGTATAGAGGTCCCTTCTCTACCATTTTATATTATTATGTCTTGAGTTCAGAAGCTCTGAATTAAAACTTACAGATGAACTCAAAATTTCCCAATTTTTCTTACTATAAACTAAGTAAATTTTATAGTAAATTTTTAGAGCAACCAAATGTAACTATTTTTATACTGCGGTCAACTACAGTAGTGAGTTCTAATCCATCCAGATAAAACATACAGTGAAAATTCCCCCAAGTAACACATTTTGCAATGTAATCGAAAAATTCACTTTACTGTTTGAGCCACCAGGAAAGCCCCATCCCCCCAAAAAACCATAATAAGTATTGGTAGGCAGATTTTCCTTAGACTATTTACTTCAGGACTTTATAAATAATCCCTAGTCATATGGCCACAAGCTATCCCACCCTGGAGAAAGAAATGGCAAGAATTTTCCATTATTCTTGCCTGAAAAATGCTATGGACAGAGGAGCCTAGTGGGCTACAGTCAATCTGACAGGACTGACCACACACACATACTTGCTTGGCAGGAAAAAGTGTCTGATATGTCATTTCTTCTGTAACAATTGGTTATGTTCTCTTTTAGGCCAAGACTATGTCTGTTCTATTATCTAGATTTGTTTCACAGATTAATTAGTTAATATATGAATAATATCTTGAACTGTACCCAAAGTAAGTGTTCAGTAAATAGTAAATATCCCAGAATCTAAACAATTGTACCAAAAGGGGACACTAGATGTCGCTGTGAAACTCACTGTAATAATTCCCACTCTCAGAGAGTTTTACCAGGTAGTCTGTCACTTTCGTAACAGTTGAAATGTTGAGTTGATATTGTATAATGGATGGAAAATGTAATTAGGTTTCAGTCCTTTTGATCATATCACTACACTAAAATGAGCATGAAGGTAGAGTAATAGAAAATTAGTAAATAGGAAATCAGTTCAGTTCAGTCGCTCAGTCGTGTCCGACTCTTTGTGACCCCATGAATCGCAGCACACCAGGCCTCCCGGTCCATCACCAACTCCCGAAGTCTACCCAAACCCATGTCCATCGAGTCAGTGATGCCATCCAGCCATCTCATCCTCTGTTGTCCCCTTCTCCTCCTGCCCCCAATCCTTCCCAGCGTTAGGGTCTTTTCCAATGAATCAACTCTTCGCATGAGGTGGCCAAAGTATTGGAGTTTCAGCTTCAACATCAGTCCTTCCAATGAACACCCAGGACTGATCTTTAGGATGGACTGGTTGGATCTTCTTGCAGTCCAAGGGACTCGCAAGAGTCTTCTCCAACACCACAGTTCAAAAGCGCTCAGCTTTCTTCACCGTCTAACTCTCACATCCATACATGATGACTGGAAAAACCATGGCCTTGACTAGACGGACCTTTGTTGGCAAAGTGATGTCTCTGCTTTTAAATATGCTATCTAGGTTGGTCATAACTTTCCTTCCAAGGAGTAAGTGTCTTTTAATTTCATGGCTGCAATCACCATCTGCAGTGATTTTAGAGCCCGCAAAAATAAAGTCTGACACTGTTTTCACTGTTTCCCCATCTATCTCCCATGAAGTGATGGAACCAGATGCCATGATCTTAGTTTTCTGAACGTTGAGCTTTAAGCCAACTTTTTCACTCTCCTCTTTCACTTTCATCAAGAGGCTCTTTAGTTCTTCTTCACTTTCTGCCATAAGGGTGGTGTCATCTACATATCTGAGGTGATTGATATTTCTCCTGGCAATCTTGATTCCAGCTTATGTTTCTTCCAGCCGAGCATTTCTCATGATGTACTCTGCATATAACTGAAATAAGCAGGGTGACAATATACAGCCTTGACGTACTCCTTTTCCTGTTTGGAACCAGTCTGTTGTTCCATGTCCAGTTCTAACTGTTGCTTCCTGACCTGCATACAGGTTTCTCAAGAGACAGGTCAGATGGTCTGGTATTCCCATAGTGGCCTTAATTTGAGCTTATTATTTCCAGTACAGCTTGACTATCAAGATTTAGGATAATCAATTTAGGATAATTTACTTTGTACTGACAGCACAACTCAACAGGAACACTTTATGTTACCAATTTACACATAGTAAATTCTGAAATATCCAGAAACATGCCAGTGATAATTTTGTTTCCTTTTTTTAAAATTAAAGATTTGAAAGAGTTTACACAAATGGTTCAAAAGTTTAAATATATAAAAACTACTTTTTATGTATTTAAACTTTTAAATATATAAAAACTTTTCATTGTGAAATGAAGAGTTTCCCTCTTGCCCCTCACCTACAGCTCTTCAGTTCTCCACCTCACAGGCAACCAGTGTTAAGTTTTGTGTGTATATCTTTCCAGAGATGTTACATAGACACAAAAAGACATTATCCCCTTTTACACAGATGGTACCATGTTCTTTATATACATCTTACTTTTTCATTTAACAGTATTTTGCAAATCTTGATACATCAATAAAAAGGTTCCAGTTTTGTCTATCTACCTATCTATCCATCCACAGTTACAAAGTATTCATTCCATGTGTGTCTGCACCATAATTTATTTTTTAATCATACTGGTATATTTAGTGCATTGTTTTCATGCCATTGTCTTGTAAATAATGCCCCAATGAATCATTTTGTATGTACATTTTTTGCGTGTGTTACAAGTGTGATAAAAATTCCTAGAAGTGAGGTGACTGAACCAAAGGGTACATGCATTTGTGATTTTTGATAGATGGACATTGTCAGGACAATATGTCTTGATAGCTAAGAGAGTCTCACTCTCTTGCTTTTCTCTACACCTGCTTCTGTCCTGTGTGTGTGTGTGTAATAAACAAAGATAAATGTAACCAGGTACCATGTAAAGTTCTTTAATTTTACACAGGGCAGGAGCCAGCTGTATATTTTTAGTTTGTGGCAGTTTTATTCTTGTTTTTCCCCTTATTATCTACTATTTGTCCCTCCTTTTGGCTGTCAATTGATTTGTATATGACAGTTTCCTGCCTATCTCTTAATTTTCATAGTCTGATCTTTCAGTGCCTTAAAAAGCAGATTGACACATTTATTAGGTTTCTGTCAAGAAAAAATCAAACCACATTTACTAACTGTATGATTTCTCAAACCAGAGACTGAATTAGAATTCTTCAAATTTGTAATCTGCTTCAACTTTGTAATCTGAGTTATTCAGCTTATTTATATGTATCTCCACAATAAGACAGCTCTATATTTTAACATTATTTTTTGAAATTACTGCATAAACTTTAACAAAAGCTGAACATAAATAACTGAATTTATATATGCAACAAATCAATCACATGGGCCTTTAAATGTTCTAACTATAGTAATTTCAGAGTTTGTGCTTATCAGTATATTAGACTGCTTTCTCTGTTTTTTAAGATTTTTTTTTTATGTGGACCATTTGTAAAGCCTTTATTGAATTTGTTATAATATTGCTTCTGTTTTATGTTTTGGTTTTTTGGCTACAAGGCATGTGGGATTGATCTTAGCTCCCTGACCAGGAGTCAAACCCACACCCCCTGCATTGAAAGCAAAATCTTAACCACTGGACCACCAGGGAAGTCCCTATATTACAGTGCTTTCAAACAGAGCTTCTATCATTGCTGTTTAGCAATTAATAGAATTGACTGTCTCTTGTCTCCAAACCGACTCCTCTATAACTTATGGCTAGGATTGTGATAAGCAAAAAATTATTTTAGGTTCCACTAATAGAGGATGCTAGAAGCAAGAGGAGGGACTTCACCGTTGCTCCTGTTGGAATCCTTCACATCTTGACGCCTGTCACTCCAACAACGCGCATACCTGCTCAGTTGTGTCTGACTCTCTGTGACTGTAGCCAGGGACTGTAATCCGCTAGGTTTCTCTGTACATAGAATTTTTCAGGCAAGCATACTGGAGTGGGCTGCCATGTCCTACTCCAGCAGCAGCACCAGTTAACTCCCGTCAACAGCTTCTTCTAGCATTTCTAGAATCAGCCTCCCTGAGTCCCCGTGGGAGATACCAGCAGCAGCCAGGCAAGCACCTTCTCACAGGTTTGGGTTCTGGTTCCACAGAGCCCTTTCTCGCAACTCTTAAATCCTAATAACCCCAACCTCTTTAATTTGTTCTGAGGCAGGAGGTAGATGGGCTCCAGGCCAGGCATTTACTTCTGGCCTCCTGTTTACATTTCTTGGGGCAAGAAAACAGATGGGCTTCAGGTCAGACATGTACAACTAGCCTCCTGTTTGCATTTCCCTAAGACAGGAGATAGGTGAGCTCCAGGTACAATCAGCCTCCTGTTTGCTCTCTGAAATGAAAGTAACAACAGAAACAGGGTTAATAGCCAGGCTTTGTCTCCTGAGGACACTTGAAGATAACAGTTACAGCAGGAACAGAGAGGGGCTAAACCCTGTCTAAGTAAAGGGATCAAGAGATCTCCCATTCTCCCTCCTGTGTCCTTTCTACACAGGCGCAGAAAGGCTCCTTGGGGGTCAAAGGTCAGGGGATGCCAAGCTGTAATAAGTCTTGCTTTTTTCAGATGCCTTGGCATTGAAATCCATCTTGGCTGAGGGGTGCTTGTGCACCTAGGGGAAGGTCCTGAGTTAAATTAGCTGGGGTGGGTTGAGGGGGGTGAAAAATAAGACGACTGGCCAGAAGAAAGACAAAGACAGGAATACTACCACTTTATAAAAGATTTTAACTTCCCAAAGGCACGATTCTCAAGATTCTCACTGAGTTTGCCCATGCATCTTCCTGTATGTACTCTGCTTTACTCTCTCTTAAAAAAATATCTTTTTAAAATCTTTATTTGTTTGGCTGCACCTGGTCTTCATTACAGCACGCAGGATCTTTAGTTGTGGTGTGTGAACTCTTAGCTGCAGCATGCAGGATCTAGTTCCCTGACCAGGGATCGAACCCAGGCCCCCTGCACTGGGAGCGCAGAGTCTTAGCCACTGAACCACCAGGGAATTCCTACACTGCTTTTCCAATAAACATTTTACTTTTCTCTTTACCTTCTGCCTCCTTGTCAGAATTCTTTCTTGTCAAGGTAAGCAAGGACTGGGGCTTTAGGCCCTAGCTGCTGGCCTCTGTGGTCTAGCAGTTAGACTTCTGATCAGGGAACTAAGGTCTCACTCCCAACTACTGCTCACCGCTGTTGCTTCTGAAATCAGTTCCTCCAGCACGGATGGCAGTAACTGCTTTCTGTAGATATTATTTGTGTGACTTCAATGTTCTCTTTGTGCCTATTTACCCAAATCCGATAGTAAATGCTTTGTTAAAATAACTAGTGTTGTTCCTTTTTCCTGAATGACTATGACCTCAGTTTTATCAAAGGAAACAAGCATAAAATACTCAACTATTCATTGTGAATTAACACCTCAGACTTTATAGTGCTGTCTCAGTCTTCATAAAAAGAAATGACATTTATGGAAATCATAGTCTAGTTATTTAGAAAATCATGAAGACAGGACAGTCTTGAAAAAGGGACACTGAAAAATTCTGGCTCACCTGTTGACTCCTAACGGTTTCTAATATAATACAAAACATCAAGGTAAACAGTAGAACACATAAGTCTATTTTAAACTACCAATCTGTAGCATAAGTGGCCATAACAAATTAATGCAAAAAATGTAAGCACATTAGTGATCCTTAAACTTAAAACTGGAACAGTATTTTAAATAGATTTCTCTTGGCAGCACGTAAACGGTTCAGCAAATGTTTATGGAATACTTTATTAAGCATCTTTGGCACTCTAGGTGCTGAGAACCCACTGATAATCAAAACAGATCCTTGTAGAATTTAGGACCTTACAGAAATGTAAAGGAGGTAAATGCTTTCTCAGCCAGAGCAAATGGGACCTAATTCACTTCCGCAGTTAAGAACACCCAAATTATTTTAGGTTCAATAATGTAAGCCCTTCCTTAAGAAAGGACTAGGTTCCTAAATCCTATTACTCAGTAAAAGGAACCAGGGATTCATGGAGAGATGACTGACACGAAGATTGAAAAATGTGAAAAAAAAAAAAGAGCCAGAATACCTTATCTTGGAAAGTAAGGATGTGTGCAAAAAAAGTGATGGGACATTTTAAAAGAACAAAGAAGTCAGCCTGAAGGGGCTCTCACTAGGATAATTTGAACATCAAAATAACTATAATGTATTATAACCCAGAATCCAGAGTCTATATCAATAGTTACTAAATTTTTTTAAAAGGGAAGCTCATTCTTAGAGTAGAATAGTCAACTAAAAAATGTAGAAGGGAAGAGAACTTTAAAAATTACCATTTTTGACTATTGTAGTAGTCTTTGACTCAGGCAAGAATCATCAATGAATGTGAAAATGAGTTGGTATGAGATTTTTCAGAAACAGGGTATTGATATAGTCTCAAAAGTATCTCCTCTCAAGAGAAGGGAACCTTCCTACACTGTTGGTGGGGATGCAAATTGGTACAGCCACTATGGAGTTCCTTAAAGAACTAAAAATAGAGCTACTGTATGTGTGTACTAAGTCACTTCAGTTATGTTCTACTCTTTGAGACCCCATGGACTGTAGCCTGCCAGGCTCATCTGTCCATGAGATCCTCCAGGCAAGAATACTGAAGTGGGTTGCCATTTCCTTCTCCAGGGGATCTTCCTCACCCAGGGATCGAACCTGAATCTCTTACATCTCCTAGAACACATTGGTAGGCGTGTTCTTGACCGCTAGCGCCATCTGGGAAGTTCCAGAGCTACTGTATGACCCTTCAATCCCACTCCTGGGCATGTACTCAGAGAAAAAATTGGTCTAAAAGGATACATGCATCCCAATGTTCACTCAGCAGTGTTTACAATAGCCAAGATATGAAAGCAACCTAAATGTCCATTGACAGAGAAATGGATAAAGAAGAGGTGGTGTATCTATACAATGGAATATTACTCAGCCATTAAAAAGAATGAAATAATGTCATTTGCAACAACAAGGGTGAACCTAGAGATTGTCATATGAGTGAAGTAAGTCAGACAGAGAAGGAGAAATACCATATGACATCCCTAATATACAGAATCTAAAAAGAAATTATATAAATGAACGTATTTACAAAACAGAAACAGACTCGTAGACTTAGAGAATGAACTTATGGTTGCCAGGGGGAAAAAATGAGGAGAAGGGATATTTAGGGAGTTTCAGATCAACATGTACACACTGCTATGTTCAAAATGGATAACCAACAAGGACCTACTGTATAGCACATGGACCTCAGCTCAATGTTATGTGGGAGCCTAGATGGGGGCGGGGGGGAGTTGAGGGAGAATGGATACAATGCATATATATGGCTGAGTCCTTTGCTGTTCACCTATAACTGTCACAGCATTGTTAATCAGCTATACTCCTTCCTTCCCTAAATGCACAACTTTAATCATGAGGAAACATCAAAGAGGGAAATCTTACAAAATACCTGAACTGTGCTCTTTGTAATTGTCCATGTCGTGAAAGATGAAGACTGAGAAACTTACAGAATAAAGGGAACTAAGGAGACATGACCCCTAAACGCACCGTGTCACCCTGGATTGGATGTGGACCGAACAAAGCCATTGCTAAAGGATGGAATTGGGATAATCGGCAGACTTTGAATGGGGATTGTAGATCATATTATCACAGTTAAATTTCCTGATTTTGGTCATCTTACTATGATTGTGTAAGAAAATAATGCTTCTTAAGAAATGCACTCAAGTATTTAGGTAAAAGTGTAAGTCTGCAGCTCATTCGCAAATGGTTCCAATTATAAAGATTGATGGATGGATGGACAAAAAAAGAATCTATTAAAGCAATTGTGGCAAAATGTTAAAAACTGGTAACTCTAGATGAAGTACACCTGTTTACTATTCTTTCATCTTTTCTGTAAATTTGAAATTATTTCAAATTTTTAAAATAATTATAATTAAGGAAGGAAGCACAGGGCTGCACCTTTACTACAGTTTTTTAATCCAATTTTCTGTTGATGGGTGGAGCTGTGTTCTCTCCCTGCTATTTACCTGGGGCCAAACTATGGTGGAGGTAATAAAGATAATGGTGACCTCCTTCAAAACATCCCATGCATGTACTGCTACACTCAGTGCCCCCAACCCTGCAGCAGGCCACCACTGACCCACGCCTCCACTGGAGACTCCTGGACACTCACAGGCAAGTCTGGGTCAGTCTCTTGTGGAGTCACTGCTCCTTTCTCCTGGGTCCTGGTGCCTAAGGTTCTGTTTGTGCCCTCCAAGAGTCTATTTCCCAGTCCTGTGTAAGTTCTGGCAGCTCTATGGTGGGGTTAACAGCGACCTCCTCCAAGAGGCCTTATGCCATAACCAAGCCTGCTGCACCCAGAGCCCTTGTCCCTGTGGCAGTCCACTGCTGACCTGTACCTCCACAGGAGACGCTCAAACACAGTTCTGTCTCAGTCTCTGTGGGGTCCCTGGGTCCTGGTGCGCACAAGGTTTGTTTGAGCCCTCTGAGCGTCTCTGGCAGGAATGGAGTTTGATTCTAAACACAAATTTGCCCCTCCTACCATTGTGCTGGGGCTTCTCCTTTGCCCTTGGACGTGGGGTATCTCCTCACAGCTGCTTCAGCACCTACCGTCTTACTGGGGTTTCTCCGACCTTGGACTGCTAATAATCCAGATGCTTACAAGGACCACCAGGAAAGAGTATATTAGCCTTTGGACTAGGAGTGGCTATTATAGAGACATGATCCTGCTAACTACTAATTACTACCAACTGCTAGAAAACATATCTTTGAATCAGATAATCCAATAATCAGACCATCAGAGAAACATGTGAGCTCGCCAAACAAGGATTTCAGTTTAGATTTTGTCTTTACCAAATGAAGTTAAAGGAACAAATTATTGTTAAAGTTTGAATGGAAGAGCCTGCCATTGCTGTTCCACATCTGGTTGTTGCTGTTTACCTTCCTTTGTTGTGTCTACATCTTCATAAGCTTTTTGGCAGGTTTATGTTTAACACTTCAGTTTCACGGTCAAGACCAGTTCAGAGGCCATGGATACGAACAACTTACCTGTCTGTTTTTTTCTTTTTCCGTGACTATATCTACTGCCTCATCTTGATTTACAAGCAAAACCTAGAAAACCGACAAAAATACATGTTTTGTGGTTTATCTAGGAATAGTATAGAGAATATTGCTGTTATTTCTGGTGAAGAAAATCAATTTTGCGTAGTTTACTTCAACCTAAATAAAATGTGAATTTTGTTTAAAAAAGTTAATAAATAAAATATATAAGTCAACTAATCCAAAACTGAAATCGTTTTTATAGATGATTGCTGTATTTAATAGTATATATCTAAGGGCTATGTATAACAAGTTTACTCATTTTTTTCCTCATTGTTATTCTCCAAGAATATTTATCAGGAAGCTACGTTGTTATCTAGATATAAATAGAATCTGTGCAAATGTGTCTACATTGGATGTGTTAGTCGTTCAGTCCTGTCCGACTCTTTGAGACCCCATGGACTGTAGCCTGCAAGTCTCCTCTGTCCATGGAATTCTCCAGGCAAGAATACTGGAGTGGGTTGCTGCTCCCTTCTCCAGAGGATCTTCTCGACCCAGGGATTGAACCTGGGTTTCCCACATTGCAGGCAGATTCTTTACCATCTGAGCCACCAGGGATACCCAATGAGTCCCTGAATATCCATATGCTGTTACCATTCTCAATCCTGTACATCTGGGTGATGTCATGAGATTATTTCTCCATCAAGGAACATGAGCAGAAGTGATGTTTTCCTTTCGTTCTGAGGCAGCTGAGAGAGGGTGTGCCTGTTCCTTGTTGCAACTGTGTCCTTTGGCCAAACCAGCAGCCAGAGCCATAAGACTAAAGCACCTTTGATCCCTGAGTCACCACTTGGAAAAGAACTTCCTGGAGAACCATTCAATCAGCATTAAGCTTTACAGAAGCAAGAAGTAAACTCTTACTGAGTTATACTGATACAAATTTGGAGTTACTTTGTTAATATTGATAGCCAAAGCTGTTTTCCCAAAGCTTCTCCCTCTATTTTTCTTTTCCTTAAAAAACATTTGTTGGTTTCTTTAATTTATTGGTTTCTGTTCTTCATTTCAGGTAACCAGTGCCAGTGGGCCCGTAAGGTTTATGCCAGGGAGACAGTGGGCAGGATTGAGAAATTGGTTCCAAAAGAAAGGATAAGCAAGTAAGAGACAATATATCGAAGGTAATGAAAACCAAATAAGGATACTGTAAGTGTGGAAAGAAAAAAAAAAAGGCTAGAATGAATTCTGGGGAATTCTCATTTGAAACTGGAAGTATTCGTGTGCATTCATGGTTTTTAAAAGAACATATAATCAGGGGCTTCCCTGGTGGCTCAGTGGTAAAGAGTCCACCTGCCAATGCAGGAGACACGGGTTCGATCCCTGATCCGGGAAGATCCCACATACCACGGAGCAACTAAGCCTGTGCACCACAGCTGCTGAGCCTGTGCTCTAGAGCCCAGGAGCCACAACTGCTGAAGCCCCCATGCCCTAAAGCCCCTGCTCCGCAACAAGAGAAGCCACTGCAATGAGAAGCCTGCATACTGCAGCTAGAGAGTAACCCCTGCTCATCACAGCTAGAGAAAAGCCCAAGCAGCAACAAAGATCCAGGACAGCCAAAAATACATTAAAAAATAAATTTTATATATATATATATATATACCAGATGAGTTGTTGAAGCAAAGAATAGCAATTAAAAAGGAAGAAGATATAATCAGACTTCCTTGGTGGTCCAGTGGTTAAGAAGCCCCTTGCCAGTGCAGGGGACACAGTTCAATCCTTGGTCCAGGAAGATTCCACATGCCTTGGAGCAACTGAGCCCGTGCTCTAGAACCCACATGATGCAACTACAGAGCCACATGACCTAGAACACGTGCTCCACAAGACAAGCCACCACAATGAGAAGCCTGAGCAAGGCAACTGGAGAGTAGCTCATGCACAGCAATGAAGACCAAGCACAGTAAAAAATAAATTAATTAAAATTTTAAAAATAGAAGATATAATCAATGATAGATGGATTGATGGATAGAAATGTGTATGTATGTATGTATATATACTGAGAAAACACCTCAGAACATTAACCATATTTTGCTCCCAGATTTTTGTTTCTGTTATTCTCTCTGTTTCTGTTATTCTCTTGTTATTCTCTTGTAAACAGAACCAAAGCTCTTCAGAGAAATGGCTGATTCCAGGACTGGGGTAGAAAAAGTATAAGGTGAGCCTGGAACCTCTTGCTGCACCAGAATGTAACAAAGTGCTCAAAAAATGATGGGGACTTGTAGAAAAAAATGTAAGGTCAGCTTAAAGGGTTCCTACTGGTCAAATCTGAGAAAAGAGAAGCATTAAAAGAAATAATGTCGGTATTGGATCACAATTTGTTGAATAAAATGGGAATCCATTAGTCCATACTGATACAAATAAATGAACTAAATAAGAGGGAAAAGGAAAGCACTTCCTAGTAGTAGAATAAATATAGGACTGATGGAGTTAGAAAATCACTATTTGGCAATTATCACAATAGTAACTGATTCAAGCAACAATCACTGACAAATGTGAAAATTAGTAGGTGAAAGTTTGTTGTGGAACAGAATACTTAGGTAGTCTCAAATGCTGTACTGTGCTAAGTTGCTTCAGTTGTGTCTAACTCTGTGCGACCCTATGGACTATAGCCCACCAGCCTCCTCTGTCCATGGGATTCTCCAGGCAAGAATAGCCCCCAACTAAAATAAATAAATTTATTAAAAAAAAAAAAAAAAAGAATTCAGTTCACAGCAAAAAAAAAAAAAAAAAAGAATACTAGCGTGGATAGCCATGCCCTCCTGCAGGGGATCTTCCCGATCCAGGGATCAAACCTGGGTCTCCTGCATTAGCAGGTGGATTCTATACCACTGAGACACCAGGGAAGCCCAGGCTCAAAGTATCTCCCCACAAATTACATATTAATTACAGACAAAAATAGTAACTTTACAATAAAGAAACTGGGCAAATGTCAACTTGATCAAGTGATCAAAGTTTCATTCATCAGTAACAGAACAAATCAACATCATGTTCCTTCTGATATGACACTCTGAAAAGAAGAAGGAAGCATTCCTATGATACTCCTTCCCTAAATGCATACTCTAAATCCAGTCCTGAGAAAAGATCAGAGAGGCTCAGAACAACATTCTCCAAAATAACTGTCTAGTACTCTTAACAGAGAAGGCAATGGCACCCCACTCCAGTACTCTTGCCTGGAAAAATCCCATGGATGGAGGAGCCTGATAGGCTGCAGTCCATGGGGTCGCTAAGAGTCGGACACGACTGAGCGACTTCACTTTCACTTTTCACTTTCATGCATTGGAGAAGGAAATGGCAACCCACTCCAGTGTTCTTGCCTGGAGAATCCCAGGGACGGGGGAGCCTGGTGGGCTGCCGTCTATGGGGTCGCACAGAGTCGGACACGACTGAATCGACTTAGCAGCAGCAGCAGTACTCTTAAAATGCCAAGGGCATAAATGACAAAGAAGGTTAGAAGAACTGTTCCAAATTGAAGAAACTTAAAGTGACTTGAAAAAGTTGGCTTAAAGCTCAACATTCAGAAAACTAAGATCATGGCATCTGGTCCCATCACTTCATGGCAACTAGATGGGGAAACAGTGGAAACAGTGTCAAACTTTATTTTGGGGGGCTCCAAAATCACTGCAGATGGTGATTGCAGCCATGAAATTAAAAGACGCTTACTCCTTGGAAGGAAAGTTATGACCAACCTAGATAGCATATTAAAAAGCAGAGACATTACTTTGCCAACAAAGGTCCATGTAGTCAAGGCTATGGTTTTTCCAGTAGTCATGTATGGATGTGAGAGTTGTACTGTGAAGAAAGCTGAGAGACCAAGAATTGATGCTTTTGAACTGTGGTGTTGGAGAAGACTCTTGAGAGTCCCTTGGACTGCAAGGAGATCCAATCAATCCATCCTAAAGGAGATCAGTCCTGGGTGTTCATTGGAAGGACTGATGTTGAAGCTGAAATTCCAATACTTTGGCCACCTCATGCGAAGGGTTGACTCATTGGAAAAGACCCTGATGCTGGGAAGGATTGGGGGCGGGAGGAGAAAGGGTCGACAGAGGATGAGATGGCTGGATGGCATCACCACTCGATGGACATGAGTTTGGGTAAACTCTGGGAGTTGGTGATGGACAGGGAGGCCTGGCGTGCTGTGATTCATGGGGTCGCAAAGAGTTGGACACAACTGAGCGACTGAACTGACTGAAAATAACATGAAAATTAAATGCAGCATGCACCTAGACTGGATAGTAGATTAGAATAAAAGGTATTCTTGGTTAGTTTTGATTTTTTTTTTTTTTTTTGCTATGAATGACAGTATTGGAAAATTTAGGTAGGACATATAGATTGGATAGTAGTATTATATCACTGGTCATATCCTGATTTTGATGGCTTTTCTTTATCTTCTGGGCTTCCCAAGTAGCTCAGTGGTAAAGAATCTGCCTGCCAATGCAGAAGCTGCAGATGATGTGGGTTCTATCCCCGGGTCAGGAAGATCCCCTGGAGGAGGGCATGGCAACCCACTCCAGTATTCTTGCCTGGAGAATCCCATGGACAGAGGAATCTGGAGGGCTACAGTCCATGGGCTCGCAAACAGTCAGACATGACTGAGCAATTGAGCACGTACTTTATCTTTTTTGTGAGTAGGCCTCTTAGTTGCTACAGGAAAAACATCCCAAGTGGCTTGAGACTTGAACTGTGATAAAACTACATTTAAATTTAGGTGTTAGATATAGTCTGTACCATCTAAGGATAAACAAAACTATTTCTATTCCTTTTTTCTTTGGCTTGCAGGATCTCAGTTCCTCGACCCTGGACTGAACCTGGGCCATTGCAGTGGAAGCCTGGAATCCCATCTTGCAGGCCTCCAGGGAACTGCATAGTCCCTTCATTTTATATTCATTATTTTTCACATTTACTATTCTTCAGATATATAAATTTCTCTCTAAAATTTCCTGTATGTTACCAAGCATGTGGCTGTGTCCATATTTAAACAGTCAATATTCTCCTGTCTCTTTTTATAATTCTCTTACTTAAGATGCCCTGAGTTTGTATGGGGCACTGATGGTATGCACTTCAGCCTTGCACCTTGCTCTTCCATGTGGAAGATCAAAGTCAACAGTCAGTCTGAAGCAGACCAGCTCAGCAGAGATTCCTTTCCAGTAACTGAGCACTTTACAACCATGGCAAACTAGGTAATTCAAGATGCTGTCACTGCTGGGGCAGGCCCATTTCAAAGGATGTTGCCTATCTTTGAATTTCTTAGATCAGCAGTCCTTACACCTGGCTATTTTAAGAATAACTTTGGAATCTTATAAAAAATGGGAGCTTCTAGGACTCTTCATCAGACTTATTAAAGTAGAATCTTTTGAGATCTGAGAACATCTGTGTTTTAAAAGCTCCCCAGGTGCTTTGATGAGAAACCAGATTTGGGAAACTCTAATTTGTGATATGACCAACCTAGACAGCATATTAAAAGCAGAGACATTACTTTGTCGAAAAAGGTCTGTCTAGTCAAAGCAATGGTTTTTCCAGTAGTCATATATGGATGTGAGAGCTGGACTATAAAGAAAGCTGAGCACCAAGGAATTGATGCTTTTGAACTGTGGTGTTGGAGAAGACTCTTGAGGGTCCCTTGGACAGCGAGGACATCCAACCAGTCCATCCTAAAGGAAACCAGGCTTGAAGATTCATTGGAAGGACTAATGCTGAAGGTGAAACTCCAGTACTTTGGCCACCTAATGCAAAGAACTGACAACTTAGAAAAGACCCTGATGCTGGGCAAGATTGAAGGCAGGAGTAGAAGGGGATGACAGGGTATGAGATGGTTGGATGGCATCACCGACTCAATGGGTATGAGTTTGAGCAAGCTCCGGGAGTTGGTGATGGACAGGAAAGCCTGGCGTGCTGCAGTTCATGGGGTCACAAAGAGTCAGACACGACTGAGTGACTGAACTGAACTGAACTGGATTTGTGATAACCAAGCCTCACATAAAATCTGTCCAACTGATGAATTGTAGCCATTGAGTGACTAGAGTGCCACATGCGTGTGCACCTTCCATGTGGACTGTTTTAGGTTCTGCCATATCTAGGTATGCCTCTCCTCGCTGGACCAAAGCATATTTTATTGCACAAAAAAGGAAAGTTTCAAGATATCAAGTGATAAAGACTGGGTAAAAGGATTCACCTGCCTTTTATTTCCTATAAAATATAACGTCTCTGAATATACAGCTATAACTTTCACTGTGTTCAGCTCCACACACAAACATGGGTGACTTCGAGTGTAAGCCTGGGGGTGGGGGGTGCTTTCCTGGTGGCTCAGTGGTAAAGAATCCACCTGCCACTGCAGGAAACACAGATTGTATCCCTGGTCCGGGAAGATTTCCCACGTGCCACCGAGCAACTAAGCCCATGCAGCACAACTGTTGAGCCTGTGCTCCAGAGCTGGAGAGCCACAATTGCTGAGTCCACGTGCCGCAACTACGGAAATCCACACACTCTAAAGCCCATGCTTCATAACAAGAGAAGCCACCACAGTGAGAAGCCTGTGCATCACAACTAGAGAGTAGCCCCTGCTCTCCACAACTAGAGAAAAGCCTTTGCAGCAACAAAGACCCAGCACAGCCAAAAAAATAAAATAAATTAAAAAAAAATTTTTTTTAAAGAGTCTCAGCCTAGGCCTCAGAGCTGGGTCTGCTTTCTTGGGGTGCACTGTGGTAGAGCTCACAGCTAGTTTTACAGCCAAGGTAATTTAGGCTCAACCAAAGATACCGTTTCAAAGAAGGGATTTTAAAACTTTCCAGAATGGAAATTACAGGCTCAAAAGTAAAGCCTATTTTAACTTATTACAGATACAAAGAGACAAACTTCTCTCTACTCTGTTTATGAAGTCACACAAAAATATGAAAAAGTAAAACCTACCAAAAACCAAGATTTCTAATAAAAAAATCAATAAACAAGTGGATGTCATCCTTTTTTCCTCAGCGTGGATATGAAAATGGACTTTTGTCTTCCTTGCATAATTTTTTATATCTTTTTATTATATGACTGTGCTAGGAATTATTTAAGGCCTTTCTGGTGATCCCCCATGACAGAGATGATCATCAAATCTATAAGAGCAAACTTGACTTTTAGCTCTAAATTTCTCAAATGTGGCAAAGTTCTCCTTGAACGTTCTCTCTCTCTAGTATCTCAAAGTTTAACTGTTTATCTCCCAATATGAGCCTGAGTTAGGACTGATCACAAGGGATATTTGTGCCAAGATTCCAAAGGCAAAAGGGGAGCAGCAGCCATCACACTCTGAAGGTCAGTGCAGGACATGCGGTGCTGTGGCTGCGCGTGCTCATTGTTGCCGATTAGCTGGCTCACCTTAGATTGGGGCAGAAGCCAGGTATGGAGCTCCTTCACAGAACTCCTGGACCTTCCCTGGTTTCTCCTGAGTCCTGGGCCAGATGCACAGCAGCACTGTGGCTCCCATGAGCACCTGCACCGTGGCTCCAGTGGGAACCTGCATTGTACGTGATAAGACAGCTTATGGTCTCATTTGACTTTGTGGGTTCTAGTTTGTCCCTGCTCACTCCCACTTCACATCTAGCTTTCCTGTCCGGCTGTAAGTCCTACCAATTTACAGTAATTTCAGGTCCAACCTCAGACACAGAGGCAAATTCTTCTCCAGCTCCCATAATTTCATAAGGTCTAATCCCCCCAATAAATCTTTTATTCCATATGACTCATAGTGCCTATGCTTCTCTAATCAAACTCTGATATAGACAGTAGGATTGGAAGCAATTCCAGGAGAACCAAACCTTAAATGGGTTTCTTGGGAATTCCCTGGTGGTCCAGTGGTTAGGACTCATCACTTTCACTGCCGTGGTCCTGGGTTCAATTTCTGGTTGGGGAACTAAGATCTCACAAGCCCCATAACACAGCCAAAAAAAGAATGGGTTTCTCTGAATTTGTTCTGAGTTATCTGGTCTTATTGAATTTAAAGGCATTGGTAACCAGTTGTCATAATGGTGACATTTTTGTTCATGGCATGCATTAACAACAACAAAAAAATCTTAAATTATGATCTGTGGACATCATTAGCCAAATGGCTAAATAAAGCAAAGCTTTGGGTGACCAAGTAGATGCTTCCAGAAAATATTTAAGTGACAATAAGGACTACAGTGGGATTTTCTCTTTTCCTAACTATGTTGGATAACTAGGGGAAAGGAAACGATGAACTTAGGGTTTTAAACTCTCAGTTCAAGATGAGAAAAAGGACCAGAAAACATATATGACTGCCTTCCTATATATACTTCTAAGTGTGAAAGTGAAAGTCGCTCAGTTGTGTCCGACTCTTTTCAAACCCATGGACTACAGAGTCCATGCAATTCTCCAGGCCAGGATACTAGAGTGGGTAGCCATTCCCTTCTCCAGGGGATCTTCCCACCCCAGGGATCGAACCCAGGTCTCCATCATTGCAGGCAGATTCTTTACCAGCTGAGCCACAAGGGAAGCCCATAATCTCTAACAACCAAACCAAATCTAAAATCTAATCCCGAATTACAATGCAACTGAATTTCCAATCTTGCGGGCCTCGTGTTAAAGTAAGGTTGTTTTTTTGTTTTGTTTTGTTTTTTTGAGTAGTGTGAATAGGAACACACGAGAAGATTCAGATGACACTGGGATTATGAACCTCTAAATCCTGTTGAGCTTCCTTTGCTAGTAGAAATAGCCCTTCCTCTCTTACCTGTGCAGCCTAGTTGCTCTGAAAAAAATTGTAATAGACTTCCCTGAGGTAGTTGCCTTGTAGAGTGTGTTAGGCTTCCTCAATAGCAACTAGCAATACCTCCCACTGCTTCCAGACCTTGATGCAGGAGATCCTAGAAGGTAAGACAAAAAGTGTGCAAGATTTATGTTAACAGAAACCTGGGCAGCGTGCCTGGGGATGGAGGCTAAGCATGTTTGGTTGGATGTCTAGTTAACTACTGCTGCTAGAGGTTAACTAAGTAGTTAACCAATGATCCCCACCTCTCTTCCCACATCGTTTTCATCTGCGTGACCAATAAAATACAGAAGTGATGCTATGTCACTTCTGAGATTACATATAAAGGACACTGCAGCTTCTGTTGCTCTTTCTTTTTTGAATTACTCACTCTGGGAAAGCCAGGTCATGAGCAGCGCTATGGAGAGGCCCCCGTGATGAGGAACTGAAGTGTCTTGCCAGCAGTCAAGTTTGTGATCTTGGAAGCAGATCCTCCAGCCCTGGTCAAGTCTTCAGACACCACAGTCCTAGTCAAAAGCTTGCCTGCAACCCCATGACAGTCCCTGAGTCAGGCCACATGGTTAAGCCACATCCAGATTCCTTGCCCTCAGAAAACATGAGCTGATAGTGTTTGTTGTTTTATGTCCCTAAATTTTGAGGAAATTTGATAAGTAGCAATAACTAAAATAAAAGGGAAGGAATATAATGGTAGACCAAGCCAAGTTAATTGATATGAGTACAGTAAAGACTGTGTCCCAGTGCATTGTTTTAGCTCAACCTGCTGAGAGTGTCTCTAAACAGTTTGGCTGAAATTTTAATCCAATGGTGGCCTATATGAAATGAAATTAAAATGCCAGACTACCTTGGTATACTACAGGAAGGCACTGATGAAGTCTCTCTCCTTGACCCAACTTTAGTTACTCTACTCTCAGCCCTTTTTCCACTAAGCCCATCCATGGGCATAATCATAAGGAGCCCAAGTATAGCAAGAATTCTGCAAATCGGTTTAGCTAGAATCTCCCAAACTTGGTAACTGATTATCCTCAGTACCTAATCAAATTCCTTATCTCTCAAGTGATATCTAATAACTTTGGCCTGCCTTCTTCAAGAATCCTGTTACATCAATTTAGCAAGAATTACCCTAACCTCTTAGTAACTTCTCATCTACTGACACCCCACTCATCCCAACTCTGCTCCTTAGCTAAAAATCGTCACTTTTACAAATTGTTTCACTGAGAACTATGAGAACAGAAGTTTCTTTTGCTTAAACCATGCAGTCTGAGGTACTTTGTTATGATAGCCTCTAGCAAACTAATACAGCAGATTTTGAATTAGTGATGAGTGATTAGAAAACCAAACAAATGTCAAAAGTGGCAATTATTACCTCTCAGTTCAGTTCAGTCGCTCAGTCATGTCCGACTCTTTGCAACCCCATGAATTGCAGCACACCAGGCCTCCCTGTCCATCACCAACTCCTGGAGTCCACCCAAACCCATGTCCATCGAGTCAGTGATGCCATCCAACCATCTCATCCTCTGTCGTCCCCTTCTCCTCTTGCCCCCAATCCTTCCCAGCATCATGGTCTTTTCCAATGAGTCAACCCTTCGCATGAGGTGGCCAAAGTATTGGAGTTTCAGCTTCAACATCAGACCTTCCAATGAACACCCAGGATTGATCTCTTTTAGGATGGATTGATTGGATCTCCTTGCAGTCCAGGGACTCTCAAGAGCCTTTTCCAACACCACAGTTCAAAAGCATCAATTCTTCGGCGCTCAGCTTTCTTCACCGTCCAACTCTCACATCCATACATGACCACTGGAAAAACCATAGCCTTGACTAGATGGACTTTTGTTGGCAAAGTAATGTCTCTGCTTTTAAACATGCTATCTAGGTTGGCCATAACCTTCCTTCCAAGGAGTAAGCGTCTTTTAATTTCATGGCTGCAATCACCATCAGCAGTGATTTTGGAGCCCAAAAAAATAAAGTCTGACACTGTTTCCACTGTTTCCCCATCTATTTCCCATGAAGTGATGGGACCAGATGCCATGATCTTAGTTTTCTGAATGTTAAGCTTTAAGCCAACTTTTTCACTCTCCTCTTTCACCTTCATCAAGAGGCTCTTTAGTTCTTCTTCGCTTTCTGCCATAAGGGTGGTGTCATCCGCATATCTGAGGTTATTGATATTTCTCCTGGCAATCTTGATTCCAGCTTGTGCTTCTTCCAGCCAAGCATTTCTCACGATGTACTCTGCATATAAGTGAAATAAGCAGGGTGACAATATACAGCCTTGACGTACTCCTTTTCCTATTTGGAACCAGTCTGTTGTTCCATGTCCAGTTCTAACTGTTGCTTCCTGACCTGCATACAGGTTTCTCAAGAGACAGGTCAGATGGTCTGGTATTCCCATCTCTTTCAGAATCTTCCACAGTTTATTGTGATCCACACAGTCAAAGGCTTTGGCATAGTCAATAAAGCAGAAATAGACCCAAGGTAAGAGAAACCCAAGTAAGATGGTAAGTGTTGCGAGAGGGCATCAGAGGGCAGACACACTGAAACTAAAATTACAGAAAACTAGCTAATCTGATCACACGGACCACAGTCTTGTCTATCTCAATGAAACTAAGCCATGCCGTGTGGGGCCATCCAAGACGGATGGGTCATGGTAGAGCGGTCTGACAGAATGTGGTCCACTGGAGAAGGGCATGGCAAACCACTTCAGTATACTTGCCTTGAGAACCCCATGAACAGTATGAAAAGGCAAAAAGATAGGACACTGAAAGATGAACTCCTCAGGTCAGTAGGTGCCCAATATGCTAATGGAGATCAGTGGAGAAATAACTCCAGAAAGAATGATGGGATGACCTAACTGTGGATGTGACTGGTGATAGACGCAAGGTCCGATGCTGTAAAGAGCAATATTGCATAGGAACCTGGAATGTTAGGTCCATGAATCAAGGCAAATTGGAAGTGGTCAAACAGGAGATGGCAACAGTGAACGTGGACATTCTAGGAATCAGCGAACTAAGATGGACTGGAATGGGTGAATTTAACTCAGATTATTACCTCTGGAGGATAATAAATCATACCATTCACTATCGCTTACTATAAATAATAGTCATAAAAATGTGAACACTACTTATTGATCTCACCAAAATTACTATTGAACTCTCGTCAAAGGATGGAGAAGGAAATGGCAACCCACTCCAGTATTCTTGCCTGGAGAATCCTGTGGACAGGGGATCCTGGTGGGCTGCTGTCCATGGGGTCGGACACAGTCGAACACGACTGAAGTAACTTGGCATGCAAGCATGCATTGGAGAAGGAAATGGCAACCCACTCCAGTATTCTTTCCTGGAGAATTCCAGGGACAGAGGAGCCTGGTGGGCTGCCATCTATGGGGTCGCACAGAGTTGGACACGACTGACACGACTTAGCAGCAGCAGCAGCAGCAGCAGCAGCTAGTCAAAGGATGGGAAATTGACAAGAATGAAGCCCCTGATATTTGCTTTTGAAAGGTTTGTCCAGTTTTTTTTTTCTTAGGATGCTAACAGTGAATAATTTTTAAGATTGTAATGCTAATTTTCTATAAAAATCTTGCATGCTTATGTAGGAATGGAGTTTTAGTCAATATTGCTACCATTAGTATACATGACTTAGCTTAGTTTTTCAAGTCCATTTAATCAAACAAAAATGGAAGAAAAAAAAAAAGAAGATATCATCTCAGAGTTTTCACAAACTCTGCAAGAAAGGTATTACTCCTATCCAGGACCAGTTACATAATCTGCAGGACCCAGTGCAAAATGAAAAACACAGGGTCTCTTTTTCAGTAAGAATTTCAAAACAGTGACAACAGAAATTAAACCAAGCATAGGTCCTGTATAACTGTAGAGGTAACAAGCCCATGAGACCAGCTCTGCTTCTACCATTTAACAGACGGGTGCATAGAGATGAAGTAAATTCCCAAAGTTACTTTAGCAATAGCTAGGGTAATGTGAGAGCCAGAATTCTAACAGGGGTTTGACCTCTACTAAATTCTTCTTAATTAAAGTAGGTCTTTGTTTAACTAAAGCTAACGAAGATCTTATTAGACATACAAAATCTGCCGCCAGTCACTTTCACTCTAGTTCACCCTTGAACTCCCACTTGTTAAAAATAATTTAATTAATGCTATCATGTGCGTGCTTGCGTGCTACGTCGCTTCACTCCAGTTGAACTCTTTGCAACCCTACGGACTATAGCCCACGAGGCTCTTCTATCCATGGGATTCTCCAGGCAAGAATACTGGAGTGGGTTGCCATGCTCTCCTCCAGGGCACGTCTTAAGATCATCCCTACCAAGGGATAGAACCTGAGTCTCTTATGTCTCCTTCATTGGCAAGCATTTACCACTTGCCACCTGGGAAGCCCCAATGCTATTATATGTTATGTAAACTATTGTGATGAAGCAGCAAGCAGTCTTAAGAACACTTATACACGTTTCCTTTTAAAATACTCTCCTAAAGTCTGATGGAAAATGCAGAAAGTCTATGTGTAATGTCAATGGATGAAACTTAAAAAAAAAAAGTACCGTAATGGCAGAAGTTGTGACACAAAATACTGTAGTGACATTCTAACACCGAAATAATATATCATCATGTATCCGCATTTTTTTTAAGTGAACTACTATATTGGGACCCATTTAAATGAAAACAACGGCAGTCGGGATTCTAAGAGAGACGTTTGAAGGTGAAGGGACAAAAAGAGAAGGTCACAAGCACGATCCCACATAGCTCAAAAACTCGGCCCGGAATGCGCGCAAGCGCAGAATGAATCCTCCTGCGCAGAAGCCGGGGCGGAAGGGCTGGGGAGAGTGGGGCGGGGATAGGGTTGCTAGGAGAACGCGATTACGTTAAGGCCTCGACGTTCTTCTCCGCCAATGGGTGCTATCTGCCGGTAGTGACGCGCTGTGTGCGTCGCGCTGACGACGCGCGAAGGGCACAGATCTAAAGGCTCGGAGGACGTTCGGCCTCTGTGAGCTGCAGCCTTTCCGAGAGGCCGGTAGTGTGCTCGCCATCTTAGGGAGTGAGTGTGGTTTGGCCTTCCCCGCTGTGGGTGCAGGGAGCGGAGCCCGGGTGGGGTGTTGCTTTGGCTGTAGGCCCGGTGGACTTCCTCCTTTGGGGAGGCGGCTGTGACCTCTTCAAGGGCGCGGAGACTGGAAGAGGCAAGGCCCGTATAGGGTTCCCAGCGTGCAGGTGACTTTGGCGGGCCTACCAGCCCTCTTTGCCTTTCCTCTTACTACCGCTTCCTCTTCTCCTAGGAAGATGTACTCGTCCGTGGTGCACCTGGCGCGGGCGAACCCCTTCAACGCGCCCCATCTGCAGTTGGTGCACGATGGTCTCGCGGGCCCACGCAGCGACCCCGCCGGGCCCCCGGGCCCACCCCGCCGCTCCCGCAACCTGGCAGCCGCCGCCGTAGAAGGTGAGGTCAGACCCTGTCCCAATACGGTCGGGAGGTCCACTCGTGGCCCCCTCGGCCTTCGTGGCCTGGCCTGGAGGACAGGGAAGGACGCGTCCAGTCCTTCAGGACGGCGCCAAGTTGCTTTGTCCGAGGATGTCAGCGCGTTCCGCCCTCAGCCGGGTGTCGGATCCTTGGCCCTCCCTCAAGGACGTGGAAGGGCCTAGGCTCTGTTCCCTTCGTGACCTCCACGTCCTCGGTCGCCTAGAGGCATAGAGGCCGTGACTAGCTCCTTATCTTCTCCGCGGTGAGCCCGCTCGGTCAGCCGACTAAGTATTGGGTAAAGCCTAACTTCTGGCCGCAGTAGTTCTAACTGTATTACCTGTTCTTTTATTTTGATTTAATTTCCTTAAAAATACTCCCTCCCTTAGGTGTTCCCCGGGTCTAATACTAGTTGACACAAGCTATGTGAGATAACTGGGTCTTTTTTAATGTTCCTGATCTATAGCCCCAGAGAGACCATAGAAAGGAAATAGTAGTTGATAGAAATACCTTTGATCGTCTCTTTCGGTTTTCTTGATGTTTAGACACAACTTTATTTTAATCCTGTGTGTTTTAAATCCCAGTGGAGTGTATTTACAGAGAAACTTGAAAACCAAATTGCAGGAAGAGTACTGAAAATGTTACCTACCTTGTACTTGTAAACTGTATAAAGATTTTAAAAAATCATGTATGCCTTTCTGTTCTGCCTTTAGTGTGGGTAAAAAACCCTTACATGATCAATCAGTCCTTCAATTTAGAAAGTTAAATCTGTGGTCATTTGTGTAGTAAATGTATTTGACTGCAGAAATTTGCTTATCTAGTTTTACACTATAGGAATCCATAAGTGGGAATAGTATTGGTTAGTGGTTGGGGTAAGAGGTTTGCAAGCTTTTACACGATTTGAGTTTGATTTGTACCTCAGAAATGTGTTCTTATCAGCCATTAATAATCTGAAATTCGGTTTTAATCGGAAGAGCTATTAATGATGTAGAAAACTTTCTTAAAAATTAATATGGCAAAAACAAAAATTAATATGGCGTAAAGAGAGAGGGGTAGTATCTCACAGATAAGAACCTTCATAATCTTTAAATGTTTTGATTTTGGCAGTGGATTTCGTGTTCACACCAGGTGGAAAATTATCTTTGTTTACTTGTAAACAGTGGCCAGAGCTGTTAAGTTGTGGTAGTACATTTTCACGAGGAAATGTAGTTTCTCTTGCATTCCCATGGCCTTAGTCATCTCTGAAGAAATACTTATTTGATTTTTTTTTTTCAATCAAACAGAGCAGTATAGCTGTGACTATGGATCTGGCAGATTCTTTATCCTTTGTGGACTTGGAGGAATTATTAGCTGTGGCACAACACATACAGCATTGGTTCCTCTAGATCTGGTTAAATGCAGGATGCAGGTTTGTTTTTGCATGTTGGACTAAATAAAACATTGTTGAAGCATGGCTGTTATCTACTAACAAGCTGTGTGGAAACCTAACTGTCCAGGAGGTAAGTTGATAACCAGTAACATGAGTATTATATTAAAATGCATGGTGTGTCTTGTCTTATTACAGAGTACAGTTGTGAATATGGCTCCGCGAAGTTTTATGCACTGTGTGGCTTTGGTGGGGTCTTAAGTTGTGGTCTGACACACACTGCTGTTGTTCCTCTGGATTTAGTGAAATGCCGTATGCAGGTTTGTATTGAGATGACAACATTGAACATCTCTTTTGTTTATGACTTAATTCCAAATAATATTAAAGGACTTCACAATTGAGAAGAATTTGAAGACGTTACAACTGCCAGAAATTTTAGTAGGAAACCAAACTCAAATTTCTTTTACTCTGTAAGATTTTTACTTTAGTGTTTTAAATCCAAGAAATACCTCTTTTAAGATAAGGCTGTGTTTCTTTTTTCTTTTTTGCTGCTGGGCTTAATTCTGCCTAGAGTTCTTCAAGGCCTGCTGATTTTTTAATGCTCCAAATAGCATTTTATAAGCAGTTACATGTCAGAGCAGGCTATCATTCTTTGTGTATTATATGATATGACTTCTTATTTATTGATAAGATCAAGGCAGAGAACACTGTAGATTAAAAAAAAAAGACAGTGTTTGAGTATTTAAAATTTGTGGGCAAAGCTTCTTGCATACTTACATAAAAGGTTTTCTTTTACAATTAAAATGTCTTAATTAGGATTATTGAAACAAAAATAATCAAACATCAAAAATTTATTTATCCCAAACAGGATTAGAAGTCTACTTACCTAAAAGAGAAAGGAAGGTGAAATATTAGCAGGGAGAGGAAGGTGATGTATGTATACCAGCCCTTATAGTACTGGCAGAAATAGATACGATTTTTACCCCTGTTAGTTAATAGAGTGAATATTAAGTATCCCTTTGCTAAAGCATTTTATGCATGTCTCAAAGTGAATTTAAGTCAAAAGAGAATTATGTTGATATACCTTTTTAATTTGTATTTAATTTGATTGTCTTAAGTTCACAAAATAATAATTTACTTAATGAACTAGCATATTTCCAGGGATGTAGACATAATGTTTATAAAGTAGCTTTAAGACTAATTTTTAAGTGATTAGAAGAGTTGAGTGGTGGAAAAATCTCTTAAAGTGTCAGTTTTATTATGTATTTTTGTAGGAATTTTATCCTCTTAATAACCTGTTAAGACTTGAGTCTCACTGAAAAAAAGCTAGACTTTAATGTATAAAAAGTTATGTTTACAAAGATAATTATAGACATTAAGCGGATAACATGGAGTGAACTTGTATTTACCTAACTTTGTATAGTTACTAAAGATTATATAAGAACCAAAAGAAAAAACTAATAACAAAATTATCTATGAGAAGTGTTATCCCTTTGGTACATTTAATTTTTTTTCTTCTTGTTTTATGTAAAGGTGGACCCACAGAAGTACAAGGGCATATTTAACGGATTTTCAGTTACACTCAAAGAGGATGGTGTTCGTGGTTTGGCCAAAGGTTGGGCTCCGACTTTCATTGGCTACTCCATGCAGGGACTCTGCAAGTTTGGCTTTTATGAAGTCTTCAAAGTTTTGTACAGCAACGTGCTTGGAGAGGTATGTAATTTAACTTTGAAATGGAAAGTCCTAAGCTTTTAACTTAAAGGGTAAGACCAAAAAGCATCTTCTTTGTTTGATCCACCTTGTTTTAGAGCTGAGGAAATAGTCTCAGAAAGAGTGAACGTGTTTCAAATCATAAGGCTATTTTAATAGAGACGGAATAAGATAAATTGCATTTCATTAGATTTCAGTGCTCTTTTTATTATACTGTGCTGCTTTCCAAGGAAGTTGGATTTGAATTTAAAAATATTTACAGTGTACTAAGGTTGGTGTTCAGTTCAGCTGCTCAGTCATGTCCAACTCTTTGCCACTTCATGGACTGCAGCACGCCAGGCTTCCCTGTCCATCACCAACTCCCTGAGCTTGCTCAAACTCATGTGATGCCATCCAACCATCTCATCCTCTGTCGTTGCCTTCTCCTCCCATCATCAATCTTTCCCAGCATCAGGGTCTTTTCAGATTAGTCAGTTCTTTGCAACAGGTGGCCAAAGTATTGGAGTTTCAGTTTCAGCATTAGTCCTTCCAATGAATATTCAGGATTGATTTCCTTTAGGATGGACTGGTTGGATCTCCTTGCTGTCCAAAGTAAACACTGAATACTCAAAAGTATTTAGTGTTGTGTGTTATCTGTGGACTGTGTGATAGAGAAGCACTTAAAATATCTGAAATTTAACCATTTTCTAGAACTGTCTTTTATTGAGAACAGCCAATGCAACAGCGATTCATGTTCTTCCTCGTGTTTCTTCATTTAGGAGAATGCCTATCTGTGGCGCACATCACTGTATTTGGCTGCCTCTGCCAGTGCTGAATTCTTTGCTGACATTGCTCTGGCTCCTATGGAAGCTGCTAAGGTTCGAATTCAAACCCAACCAGGTTATGCTAACACTCTGAGGGATGCAGCTCCCAAAATGTATAAGGAAGAAGGCTTAAAGGCGTAAGTAAACATTTGCCTAAATATGTAGTATAAAATACTCATTTGAGAAAACTGTATTTGTTAGCACAGTAACTCTCAACTTGGGGGTTGGAAAGTACCCTTGTTAGAATTTCTGTCACCTATGTTCACCGTTAAAACTTGGCATATGGTCAGGCCACACATGCTTCCTTAGATCCACCTTTGTGGATGCCAATCTTGAACTGAGTTCTACTTGTAAACTTCTCGTTTCTTGTAGTTCCAGTCAGAGAAACATCCAGCAACTTTTTTGGTTGTATAGTCAAAGGTGCTTGAGTCATTGGCATGTAAGATAAATATACCTGCATGTTAGTCTTAGGTTCTGATAGAAATGACATGCAATTGTGCTGCCATTTTTTACTATCAGGACTCGACTGGTGTGCGGACACTTCTGTTAATAATGAAAAACTCTGCTAGATGAGGATGTGCAACTGAGTGAAATAAGTCTTCTGATTTCCTAGGTTCTACAAGGGGGTTGCTCCTCTCTGGATGAGACAGATACCATACACCATGATGAAGTTTGCCTGCTTTGAACGTACTGTTGAAGCATTGTACAAGTTTGTGGTCCCCAAGCCCCGAAGTGAATGTTCAAAGCCAGAGCAGCTGGTTGTCACATTTGTGGCAGGTTATATAGGTATGAACTACTTAGAACATGTTTGTGAAATTAAGAACAAAGAATCAGTTCCATTATTGACTTCTTTTGTGAGGGAAAAATATTCCAAAGAAGTCTTATCTTGCCATTGCATTTGATATACTCATAAATACTTGCTAATTAGTTCCTAAAATAATTGTTTTGTGGCTTGCATGTCATAGTTAAACTTGAGAATGTATTGACTTCACTGCTGCACCCTTTTTTGTTAGTTTTTCCAAGAACAAATTTTTAATACCAGAGAAGGTGTTGGTTAAAATCTGAATATAACTTGCGGGGTGGTTGTGTTTTACATAGGGTAGACTGCTTTATAATTTGTCAGTCTCACTCTAAAATACAGTTTTTTTAAAAAACAAAATTTTGCTACTCATGAAAAGGTTGTCGGCTATCATGTGAAAAAAGTTTTTTTAATTGACTCCAAAATGGATCATTTATCTTGACTTTTTTCAGCTGGAGTCTTCTGTGCCATTGTTTCTCACCCTGCTGATTCCGTGGTGTCTGTGTTGAATAAAGAGAAGGGTAGCAGTGCCTCTCTGGTCCTCAAGAGGCTTGGATTTAGAGGTAGGATTTGTTGCTTCCCCTCTAAAGTAAGAGTAACACTTTGGAGTATATTTTTCACTTAACATTTCATATTTTATCCAGGTGTATGGAAGGGACTCTTTGCCCGTATTATCATGATCGGCACTCTGACTGCACTACAGTGGTTTATCTATGACTCTGTGAAGGTCTACTTCAGGCTCCCTCGCCCTCCTCCACCTGAGATGCCAGAATCTCTGAAGAAGAAGCTTGGGTACACTCAGTAGATAAATGAAAGCAAATATGGACTGAATCTGCGTGTTGATCAGTGGTTAAGGAAAATGCAGAAGGAACTTTTATATATTTGACAGTGTAGGAAGTTGTCTATTCCTAATATAATTACTGTAGTACTCTTGTCAAAAGCAAGAGTTTCAAACTTAATGTGGAAATAAACCCAACTGTACATGATTTGTCTGTGACTTGATAATTATTTTTAAAGCTAAAGAATTCTAAGGTGGAAGGAATTGTGCATACATTAAAACCTCAAGGAAAATAATTTACTGTTGGTTGAATACTGTGATCCCTATTTGTAAGTTATCATATGTCTCAAGTTTGGTCACTCGAGAGAGTTCTTAAATTTTTAGGAACCATGCCCTGAATTTTTAAAAACTTGATTTAACTGTTAAATTTGACTATGGATAAATATTCGTTTGTAGTTTGACAAACACATTTCAGTATATGATCAAATTTTTGCAACACTTAGTAGACTTTTAAAAATCCTAATCAGTTTACTAGTCTTATTTATTTGTAAAATAATTTAAATTAGGCTAATTCTTAGAATGATAGTTTTTAAAACATCAAAGCATTGATAGCTACAAAGTATTTCAGGTAACTTAATAGTCCTCGCACAAATCTGACTTTCTAAGTTACAGAAAGTTTACCTTAAACTATTTTCAGTTTAGTTTTTCACAAAGGTACTTACTTGACAACTGGAGTAGGTAAATGCTCTTGAGAAAGCAGCACTTTCTATATTCATGCATCTGAAATTTGATTTAAACCCAAACTGATTTTTTTAAAAACTACTAAGTTTCCCCTTGTATTTGGCTAGGAATTGTAAAGCCCAGTCTATAATAGT